>NC_141687.1:173426075-175826075 GCF_964263255.1 Lissotriton vulgaris | reverse complement strand
TTCGTAGTTTTGTGTGTTTGTGACCCAGAATAGGCCTTGTTTGGCTAGGCAGACTGATCGGAAGTGTTTGAAGTTCATTATGTTCAGCCCGCCCAGGTTTTTCGTAAGTCTCAGTTCGTGCAAGCTGATTCTCGGTCTCTTGTCCCTCCATAAGAATTTGTTTAATAATTTGTCGAGCTTCTTGTGGAAGTTTTCTGTCATGGCCAGGGGTAGCATGCTGAGTGTGTAGTTTACGACCAGCGTTACCATCATCTTTATGGTTTCGACCCTACCCCACCAGCTGATGTATGTGGGCGACCATATGTCTAGTCTCTCTTTTATCTTCTTCAATGCTGCTTCTTCGTTGTGCTCTAGGGTGGCACCTAGGCATCTCCCAAAAAGTAGTCCCAGATACTTCAGTGGTTTTGTTTGCCAGGCAAGACCTGATTGGCCCAGTACAGTTCTTGTCGTGTGTACATTCATTGGTTTGCTCTCAGATTTATCTTTGTTGAGCTTGTACCCTGAGGAGGCTGCGTATTCTCCTATGGTGTCCAATAAGACGTTGATTGATGTTGTGGGTTTTGTGGTGGTGATGAGGATGTCGTCTGCGTATGCTGCCAGTTTCACCGTTTGGCTTTTGATTGTGACGCCAGTTATGTCTTTGTTGTCCCTTATCATGGCTAGTAATGGTTCGAGTGCTAGCTGGAACAGTCCGGGTGTTAGGGGGCAGCCTTGCCTTGTGCCCCTTTCTAACGATAGGGCTTTTGATGTACCTCCATTCACCACGATTCTGGGTCTTGGTTTGTTGTACAGGGCCATAACCATTGTTCTGTATTTAGTGCCCAGGCCAAATTTCTCCATGCATGTGTCCAGGAAGGGCCATGATACTCTATCAAAGGCTTTCTCAGCGTATAGTGCTATCATCACCGCCTGTTCTGCACTGTGTGTTGTTTGATTGATGAGGTGGCAGAGCAGTCGTGTGTTGTCTTGGGATAGCCTATTTTTGATGTAGCCTACCTGCGAATTGTGGATGAGTAGTGGTAGGACCCTATTTAGTCTGTTTGCCAGTATTTATGCGTATATTTTGCAATCTACATTGATGAGTGATATGGGTCTGTAGCTTTGTGGGAATTGCGGGTCTTTTCCTTCTTTGGGGATTACGATGATGTTGGCCTCCGCCATTGACTCCGTCATTCTGCCACTTCGGATACAGTGCGTGTATGTTTCTGCCATGGTTGGTCTCAGTTGGTCGAGGAATGTTTTATAGAAGGCTGCGGTGTACCCATCTAGTCCCGGTGCCTTGTTCGTTTTCAGTTGGTTGACTGCTGTATCGATCTCCGCATCTGTTATGTTCTCTTCGGGTCTCTCTCTACGTTCGGTCGTTAGTGTTGGTAGGTTGATTCTGCTGAGCAGGCTTTTCCCTCCGTCGTCGTTCAGTTTCCCGTCTGCACTGTATAGTTCTTGGTAGAATTGTCTGAATACCTCTAGGATCCCTTTGTTCGTCGTTTGTAATTTGTTTGTTTTGTCCGTTATGACTGCGATTGCGTGCTGTCTCTGCTTCGATTTCAGGTACAATGCTAGTTGTTTCCCTGCTTTGTTGACTGAGCATAGGTTTATGGCTTTGTATTTATTTATCCAGGTGCCTGCTCTTTCACTCAGGATCTTGTTCAGCTCGTATTTTTTCTTTGTTAGGGTTGTTAAGGTGTTTTTGTCTGTAAGGTTCGCACAGTGACCTTTCTCCAAGAGGCCTATCTGTTCTTCCAGTTCCTTTATTTTCTTGTTCCTGCCTTTGTTCATTCTGGACTTGATGTTGATAAGCTTCCCCCTGATTTTGCGGTTCCTTTTAGTGCATCCCAGATGGTGTTTTTCTCCACTTCGCCATTTTCGTTGACCTCAAGATATTCTTTTATGGCTTCCTCAATTTCCTTTATGTTGCTCGGGTTCTGCAGGATATCCCCGTTTAGTCTCCATCTGCTGGTTGGTTTGTCATTGTGCCTCCCTGCTCATTGAGAGTGTGATGTGTGCGTGGTCCGAGATGGTTATTGTTGCTATTTCAGTGTGATCGATCAGATGTGAGTGTGTTTTGGAAATTAGGATGTAGTCAATCCTGCTGTAGGAGTTGTGTGGGTAAGAGTAGAAGCTGTATTCGCGCGCGTCAGGGTGCTGCAGCCTCCAAGGGTCCGTGAGTTGGAGCTTGGTGCAGAACTCTTTCAGAATGTTTGGGTTGTGGGTGGCATGGCTTGCTCTGTACGGGTGTCTGTCTGTTGCTTAGTCTAGGACCTGGTTCATGTCTCCTGCCACGAGGAGGAGGTCTTCTTGTGGGATACCTGATAGTTTTGTACTGACCCTCTCCCAGAATTCTTTGTCATCCGAATTTGGTCCGTATATGTTGGCTATATGTATTGTCTCGTCTCCCCTTTTCAGACTCATCAGTAGTAGTCTGCCTTCCTCGTCAGTGTGTGTTTCCCCAGCTGACATATTGGCTTTCTTGTTTACTATTGTGACTACTCCACGTTTCTTGTGGTTGGCAGGAGAGCAGAAGACCTCCCCTATCCACCTCGCTTTCAGCTGGGAAGCCTCTTCTTGTGAGAGTCTTGTTTCTTGTAGTACATAGATGTCCCCTTTCAGTTTTGCTAGGTAATCAAGCGTTTTCCTGCGTTTTACTGGATGGTTTAGGCCTTTGACGTTCAGGGACACCACTTTGAGGTTTGTGGCTATCTTGGCTTGTGTTGATGCGGTCATGGCGGTTTCTTTGTGTCGTTGCTTATGGGTGGCTCGTCAGACGGCCTGCTGTGGCCGCCATTGCGCTTCGTCACCCACTTGGAGATGTCCCCCCGGACTGTGGGTAAGTGAGGTAAGTAAAGGTAGGAGTGTAGCGATAGTAAAGACATATAGAAAAAGTAAAACATGCTTCTGTACTATGGTATTCGCTCGCCATCTCCCCTTTATCCCTCCTCCCCTCCGTCCTCCCTCCTTCCCTCCCCCTCCCCCCGCTTTTTGAAATGTGAGCATGTGAGAGCAAGAGTCCCTTTCTCTCCCTCCCCCCAATTCTGCATAATTGCTGAGAAGGGGCAGACGACCCCTGTCACACTTGTCCTTGCATAGTATTTCCCCCCTTACTCGATAGCGTCTGCGATAAAAGGCTATGGTTGTGCTGCTGCGTCCTGAGGTAGTTGTTGTGTCCATATTCTTCTCCTTCTCGCCACTCATTTGGGGGGGTTTGGTTCAGTCAGGTAAGGTTGTCACGCTTGTGCTAGTCTGAGGAGACAAAGGTAGATTGAGGTTGCATTCTCCCCTTGTGCTTGCGCTTTTCTGCGACCGTGCTTAGGGTTTACCATTTTTCTTACGTTGAGGTAGGTATGTCGATAAGGTTGAAAGGAAAAACAAAACGACAGTGTTGCTGGATCTATGCATAAGCGTCTGCTCTCTCGTCACTTATGTAGGCGTTGTTCCTCTCCGCCATCCGCCGCGTCTGATGAGGCCCTTCTTTTTGCTCCTGGGCCCTGTGCCTCCATGTTCTCTGGTTCTGGCTCCCTCAAGTATCTTTTCAGCTCATTGGGGTCATCGAATACGAGTGTGTTGTTTCTGTCAGTTATTTTCATTCTGGCCAGCCCGGCGAAGCTGAAAGTGATATTGTCTCTACGCATTTCGTCCCGTAAGGCAAGGAAACCCTTCCTGGTTTCTACTGTGAGTTTAGAGTAGTCCTGCGTGATAGTTATTTTTTGGCCGTTCATGATCAGCGGTTGGCCCTTCCTGGCAAATGAAAAGATTGCATCTGTTTGGTTGCCGCTCAGTGGTTTGCATATGATCCGTCTAGTGCTGTTGCTGTTTTGGAGCTTCCTTGCCGGGATTATGTATGCTTTTTCGATTTCGAATGGTCTTTCGAATGTCAGACCCGTGATTTTTGGTAAGAGTTTTTCCAGCATGGCCACACACGAACCTGGGGTGTCCTCCTCTCCTTCTGGCACTCCCAGTAGCCTTATGTTCCCCTTTATGCTCTTGTCGTCGTACTCAGCCTGGATCCTTCCAGGGTGTTCGTTTTCCTAATGACAATGCCCAGATCCTTGTGGGTTATTCTTGTGAGGTCTTCCAGGTCTCCGACTCTTTTCTCAGCCTCATCTATTCTGCCATCAGCTTTGCTCTGTGCTGCTCTTATGGCTATTAGCTCCATCTGGATGTTGTCCACTATTTTTTTGTAGCTTTTGCCAGGTCGTTGCCCTCGGTGATTTTCTTCAGGAGTGTGTCTAGTGTGATTGCTTCATTGCTTTGCCCATTCTTGAGCTTGCCTGGGGACTCGGGGTATTCGTTCCTACTTTTTTTGGGGTCGTTGGCGATCTTTTTATCGTCCTTGCCCGCCATTGTTTCGAACCCTCTCCGGATTTGGTGCGATAGGAGCCTCCCTGCCTTTTGCTGCATGTTGGGGTCCTTCTTGGGGTTCCCGGTTACCTTTGTATTAGTGTTATTCAGTGTTTGTATGCTTGGTTCTTGAAACCGACCTGGCCCCCTGACTGTTCTGGTTCTGGTCTTTGTCTCCGCCAGTTCCTTGGAGTGCTCCCCTTTGGCTGTTGATCTTTGGCTGTAGGCGCTTCTTTGTTGTGGCTAGTTGTCTGTCTGCACGCTGCGCTCACCGGCGCTACTTTCATCAGCTTCTGGGTATTGCACACCTCCTGGGGCGATTGGCCAGTGCTAGCCGCACTTGGAGTGTGTGCTGGTTTCGTTCTGTTGGCCTGGTTTGCTGTTACTTGTTATTTGTTACTCGTAGCTGGCTTCCCACTATTTTGCATGCCTCTTACAGAGTGGCCGCCGCTTCCTTAGCGGGCTCTTGTTCCTATTACCAGGTCGTGTACTTGCTTTGGGATGTCGCGGCGGCAGTTCGTCTCCTTCGCCTGCCTACTGCTTATCTGTGTGCCACTATGGCTGGTTTTGTTCGTTCGCTCCCTTTCAGGGTTGCTTCCACTTCAAAATGGCCGCCTTGTTATGGGTATCTTGGCCGCTGCTTGTTTATCGTATGGTTTCTGAGCCCAATTCAAAATGGCCGCTGCAATGATGCTTCCCTCTGGGCTTGGCTGGTTCATTTGTCCCCACTTCAGAGTGGCGATGGTGCTTGCTTCCTGCGCTTTGAGACCGTCGCTAGCCTCCCCAAGGCGAGATCTACTTTGCGCGCCTGCTCTGGGCTTGCTCTGGGCTTTGGCCCGTTCGTTTGCTCCCTTCGGGGCTTTTGCTCCCGCTTAAAATGGCCGCCTTGTGATGGGTAACTTGATGCTATGGTGCCCCTCCCAAAATGGCCGCCACTTTGTTTTTTTTGTATGGTTCTGAGCCCATTTCTAAATGGCTGCTGCGATGGTGCTTCCTTTCTGCGCCTTTAAGCTACCGCTAGCTCCCCCAAGGCTGTATCTCCCTTGCGGCGCTTGCTCTGGCCTTGCTCTGGGTTTTGGCTGGCTGCGCTTCTCCTTTTCGCTCCGGTGGTGCTTTTACCCGCTTCCCGCCTGCCGTCGCTTAGCCCTCTAGCCAGCTCACCTGCTTCCTGTTAGTGGGCTGTTGGGTTGTTGGCCCCCCTCGTGGCCTTGGCTTCTGCCCACGGGTACTACCGCCTGAGCCACCGGTGTGACTGCCGCCGTCTGGTTGTGATTGTGGCTTGGCAAGATGGCCTCCCTTGGCTTCAGTTGCGGTTTCGTTTTTTACACACCGTCTCCGAGCGCTTGCTCCCGATTCTTTTTACTGCCCCTGCTGGACTGCTTAGGTCGTCAGCTCCTTGTCGGGGGTTTCGGTGTTCCGGTGTTTCTCCTTCCGCCTTGTTTCGATCTCTCCGATCGCCCTGTTACTGCTTGCCTGCTTGCTTGCCTTCCGCTGTCATCTTGTGCTGCTTCGCTCTTTTCTGCTCGCTGGTCTTTGCAGGTTTTCCTCCTCTTCTGTTTCCCCTCGGGTGCTGTCGGTTTCATCTAAGTGGGCAGTCCGCCTTCATACGCCTGCTTTTGCGCAATTTACCTCCCACCGGGTTCCTCCGCCGTTATGCTCGCCGCTTGTTCGACTTGGGGGTCGGGAGCTCTGGACCTACGAGTGCTTACTCCTCGCCATCCAAGCCACGCCCCCTAGCATGGATCGTATCCATGCAATAAAGCGTACTTTAAAGACAGACCCACCTGTAAAGACAGATCCACTGCCCTCGCAATGCAGCGATGAGGGGTGTTTCACGATGCGGCAGACAAGGAGCATTTCACACCCCTTTGGTGGCTGCTGGGGGCTCGCGCACTGCTCGAATTGTACTAAAATCACCAGAACAATCATGAGACACTTAATAAGGCACAATTAATTACAGTACAATGTGTTTCACACAGGAAAACGTACAATTATGCAATAATCATAAAAAAGGTCTCATCTAGAGTAGAGACTCAAGACCTGACCTGTGTGCTGCAGAGTAGGGAATAAAGAGGGAGAATGAACACGTACAGAGGACTTTATTATTGTGGACGGAACGGTGATTCGTTGTTAAAAGGATGCTTTTTATTTCGAACCTCCCTGATGTTTAAGGGAAAGGTTATTTTCTGTTGATATGTCGTAGTTCCTTGGGGCTGCTGTAAATAAAAAGCAAAGAAGGAACAGCATAATCCTCGCCTCTAGTCCAGACATAGAACGAAGGCATTCCATCCATCACCTTGTTGTGTTTCATTTGCTGATTATGCCCAAACGTGGGTTCCGGGCTCAATGTGCTGCTGGAACCAGCTATACCTGGCTGAAGAGCCCTAACTAGGATGGAACCAGTCCTAGGTTGCTTGTGCTTCAGTTCAGGGAGGACTTGACTTGGCAGTTCGGGCTGCACTGTTCCCATGAGTAGCACATTCAAGACTAATTTGCATATATATGGGTTGAAACTGAAGTGGCATGGTGGGAAAAATATGATGGATTAGTATGTGGCCCTGGACCTGTGGAAGGAATCTCATAAAACTGCCTGCTGCTGTGGCCCACTGTATACTCCACAAGACTGCTTTGCTGCACCTGGAAAGGCTGTGTTGAAGCCTGGAGCCTGACTTGACCCCTCAGAGGGCAGCCCTTCAGATTGACCCCTATTTTTTTTAATTATTTTTTATTGATTTTCAAAATAGACAGTCAACATTACTGGCATGCATGGTAATACCATAAAAAAGAAATCCAGAAATAATAAAAGAACAGTTGTGATTGACATCTCGTATTTATCGTGTACGTGCACTCTGACAAAACATATGAACATTTATATTAAGGATGGAACACCTATTGCTTAGTGCTATGTCTCATCAATTCTGTGTGGAGTGGCTTTGGGTCTGCGATAGTAAGTATTGTCGTAATGGTTTCCAAATGTCCTTGGGCTTCGAAGAAGATGGGAGTTCTGCATACAGTTCAAGGGTTTCCTTGCAATACACCATATCCTGGATCCAGCTGTCAGCACAGAGCGCCAAAGTGCTCTCCCATGTTAACGCTATTTGCCTTTTGGTCAATCAAAGAGCAATTCTCACCAATTTCCCCAATGTACCCTTTATCTGGGGCATATAACTAAGCAAACAAATCTGTGGTGTACACTGCAGAGAAATATCTGTCATAGCATGGATACATTTCAACACTTCTTCCCAGTATCGGAACACTAGCCTACAATTCCACGCTAAAGGCCAGAAATCAGCGTCTGTCTGATTGAGCCCTGTTTCATCGGAGTTACTCTAAGGCATAGTAAGCTGGCCTCCTGATCGGAGCCTAAGGGACAGAAAAGGCACCTTGATACCGCCTGAATGTATCCTCACACCCAAGTAGTGCCCCATCAGTCCAGGACTCTTGGTAATGGTGCTAAAGGTGGCCAGGTAGCCACAAACCAAAACTTGGGGTTTAGAAACTTTCTGGCTAAAAACTGCTCTGAGAACCGAGAGAAGACTAGGACCAACCTACTTGTCTATCTGCTCACAGTGCATCGCCGGTCTCCCTTCCTTTGCAGTACCTACCGCTACATTCTTCTCCACAGCAGCAAATGGTGTTCAGCTGTCTTTCCCCAAAGGGGTATTTGGCCTCCTGGAACTCTCATTGGCTGCAGCCTCGACCCGCTGGAGAATTTTGATTTCCAAAAAAGTGACTAAATCCAAACGATGAGATCTTCTCCCAAATTAGTCCAGTGGTTCCCAGACAGTGACACTTCCTCCTTAGACACCACCTGCTGCCTTTTTGATGAACTTTACCTCCTCAGAACACTTTTCTTCCAAAATTTCTTCTAAATCCGAAGGTAAGTGCTAAACGTGCCGAATCTACTCTTTGTATCGGGTTCACGCTCGGCCATATTTTCTCTATGACTGTGCCTCACGCAACTAGATGTCCGCTGTTGGCACGTTGAACTTTTGGATGCTAATTCTACCTTTAACTTCATAACTCCAGTTCTACTAATTGTATTTTTGTTGTATTGATGTCAAATAATTTATCACAATTTACTCTGTTTTCCTAAATTATTGGGAGATTTTTCTTGTGTTGTATTTTAACTTTATTGCTGTTTTTGAGCTGCATAAATACGTTAATTAGTGGCTCTAAGTTAAGTCTAACTTCCTTTTTTTTTTTTTTAAAGTATTTTTATTAAAAGTTTTTCCCCTCGTTTCCTCGTTTCCCCCCCCCCCCCCCCTTCCCCCTCCCCCCTTGATTACATGAACAAGGCACAATGAAATGCATACAAAAAAGAAAATAAAGAGAGAAAAAAAGAAAAGGAGATTTTTTCTCTCAAAGAACACATATCACAAATATTGGTTGAATAGAGACATATTACAATATACACTTGATACATGTAGATTCAATCTGAACAGATCAGGAAAGATGCAACCATATTCATAGATATCCACATTCTATAGTATGTATTCTACACATTACATTATTCAGTTCCAAATTTCCACTGGATCAAGGGTCCCCAAATTTGCATACCCAATTTTTTACCCTTTCTGCCCTTTCTAGCATAAATAGCTGTTTCTAATTTTTGTGTTGATAATATTTTACCTAACCATTGATGATAAGTTGGAGGGTTTGAATCGAGCCAAGCTGAAGCCACTAGTAATCTAAAAATCGCCATTGCTACAAACATGAAGTATTTGCAGTTTATTTGCCCATTGGGATACACCCCCAGCAAGATGATTACCGGGGTTAACTCTAATGTTGTTTCTAAAGCATTACGAAAAAAGTTCCCAATATCCTGTTTTAACTTATCTAGGTGCGGGCAGGTCGAAAAATATGTATCAAATTAGCCTCCATACTGCCGCACCTAAAACAAGTAGTTCCGGATAGACCCCCCCACTGGGCAATTTTCCATGGCGTATAGTACAAGTGGTACAGAGTCTTATAATGCTGGGCCTGAAGGGATGATGAACACAATAACTTACTTCCCATCTCGAGTGATTCAGTGAAAATATCTCTTTCTCTATCTATATCTAAGTCTGAAGACCATTTAACTATCCACTTTTCGAGGTCATCTTTCTTTAACATTGTCATCTCTAAATAGAATCTCTTTATAGTACAATCATGACCGATTTGTATAAGATCCATCATTGTATTCTTCCCAAAACCTAGTGGACCCCCTCTTTTATTTAGTATGCAACTTCTTATTTCTGACGATGTTGCGGTGATAACACCTTGCCCTACGGAAGCAACTACAGTGATAGAGGCGGAGGCCCTAAGATTCGGACAAGTCTCAGGGTACTCATTGAACGCATCCAAAACCCAAATAATTAAAAACTTGTGGGCCCCCTGCGATGATGGACGAGTGGTGTCAACTGGGAAGTACTTGGGAATTAATATTACGTCAAACCTAGATAGCCTGGTGGAAAAAAATATTGCCCCAGTAATCGATAAAGCAAGGAAAGATTTAGATCGTTATGAGAATTTACATTTGTCATTAGTAGGTCGAGTCAATATTATTAAAATGTTGATTTTACCTAAATTTTTATATCTTTTCAGGGCAATACCTCTCTTAATAGATAATAAATGGTTTAAAATCTGTGAACATATGATTAACCGGTTTATCTGGGCAAGAGGTAAAACTCGCAGGGCACAGAGGTATATGTCACTTCCAAGGGAAAGGGGGGGATGGGCATTGCCGGATCTAAAGTTATATTATTGGGCTGCAGCATTGCAAGGAATGGTCGGATTAATTGGAGGAGCAGAGAAGGATGGCTTGGATAAGATAGGATCGCTTGCTATTTATGGTTTAGTTTTGGGCACAAATGCTGAAAATATATTTTTGAGATTTACTGAAGAGAGCTACTTCAAAAGAACACGATTTAAGGTAATCACGGTCGCTTACAATATATGGAAGGGATTTTCTAAAAAGGTTGGAATAGGGAAATATAACGCATACACTAGATTTAAAAATAACCCTTCACTTCCCAATGCAGTATTTTCAGGAGTGGTATATCAAGAATGGGAAAGACGGGGGATAGGTAAGATTGGGGATATGCTAGATGATAACGGTCTGATGCAGTTCACAGATTTAAAAAATAAGTATGTGTTAAACACAAATCATTTCTTTAAATATTTACAAATAAGAAGTTGCATACTAAGTTAAGCCTAACTTCCATTGTGTCAAGCTGCTAGAGGGTTGAGCGCAGAATAATTTAGGGACTTTTGTGGTTCACCCTGAAAGGGATTGTGGCTGTTGGTTGAGCAGGGGTTCACCCCCATTCAACTAACAAACCAATTTCTCACAGTATCTATTCAAAAGGTGAGGATTCTGTGGTCAGAAGAACAAGTTGCTTACCTTAGGCAACGCCTTTTCTGTTTGGAAATGCTATCTAAACGCAGATTCCTTACTGACCTGCCCTCTTATGAAATATACTCATTTAGTTCACTAATGGGATCAATGGGCCCGAATCACAGAACTAACTTCCGATAAAATCCTAAACTTACTACTTTTGGTATTCAAAGAAGTTAGGATTTTGTCTTAAGTTTGTCTTAAAACAGACTTAAGACAGACTTAAGTTAGGATTTTGTCTTAAGTCTGTCTTAAAACAAATTTAAGACAAAATCCTAACTTCTGTTAATACCAAAAGTAGTAAGTTTAGGATTTTGTCTTAAGTTAGTTTTGTGAATAGGGCCCTCAATGTTGAAGTCTGTACACTCCCATATTCTGATTCCAGAGACTCCATGTCAGACAGCGTGGTCGGGGATCAGTAAGAAAGTGATGTCCACTCATGGAGATAGCACATATGTAGGGTCCCTGACGTCACATCTGTCGAACGACGGATCCGTCATGGAGCTGTGTAATGCCACCTGCTGACGCACGAAGGGATTGCTACGAATGTTTATGCATCCAGCTTGACACTTAGGAAAATTCACAAGGTGAGCTATCTGCAGTTAGATAGAGTCTCTACCAGAATTTTGTTTACCAAAGGTGTGTAACATGTTCTTTTTTTAACATTATTTGATAAATTAATAACCTCGAAATAAAAACTCTGTTTGGTTCTTTAAATCAAATATTTGATTTTCAGAGACAATTTCTGATTGAAAGATCATAATAAGGCCATTAAAGAGAACTGACGATGGGATGGTGAAATCAGAATCACATAAATACTAATCAGAGTTTATCCAAAGTCAAAGTAGAGTTTATTCTATTTTTTCACTAGTCAACATTAAACGAGTAGAATCACACATGCTTAATTAGTTTTGTAAAGGCATTCCAAAAATGATTAAAAGAAATTATCACAATTGAGAAAGTAGTTTCCCAAACTGTTGACTAACTTTAACAAAGAAGTTATAGAAAAAAGTCAAAATGAAGAAAGTTAATTCGTTTTTAATGTTTTTAGCTGTAGTGTGCAAGCTGATTTGCAAACCCCTATGTCTTCTTGCAATTACGCATCTCTGCTACTTCTTCCCTGACGATTAATACAGCAACATCGTTATCTCCTCAGCCCAAAAACAGTGATGGATGCTGTCCTATTGAGAACCCATGTATGCAGGGTACACTGATTTCTTTATAAAAAAAAATGTTTCATGACGAGTGGTAGAATTGAAAACAGTACAACATTGTGATTATTTGTTAATTAATTTGCCCATAGTAGTGCAACTGCAACCAGCATCAACCATATGTTTAGGTCTTGCCTATGCAGAGCACATGTGCTGCATTGGAAAGAGACCTGTAGCCATTGATTACCTTTTTCAAGCTAAAACGTGCACGAGTTCCGTTGACTTCAATGGCAACGCGTACACGTCTGGCGATTCCCTTGCGGGAGCGAGCTTTGACACCATATGTTTAAAATTAACTTGCAAACATATGGTGCCCCTGCTCGTTCCCGGAAGGGAAATAGGCGCAGGCCCCCTCCTTTCTTTCCTCCCCCTGCTGCCGCCTTCACACAAACCAGTCCTTCTAGGTAATGGCAGCACATCTTTCACCACTCGCCCAAATTCTCTTGGGCGAGTGGTGCAAGGCATTCACAGGGAAAGTCTCCCTGCACGAAGGGTTAAAGTGCATAAAAGTGGTCACTCTACTTTTTCTCCCCCCTTGCCACAAGGCCTAATGATTACTTCTTCAACAAAAGCAAGCCATTAATCAGGATCTTCTCCACATTTATTGCTGCAAAACCCTCTGACACTAGTTAGCAGGGCCTTATCTCGGGACGACCCACAAGAATAATACAGGGGTTAGCGGGTGTCAAAGGCCAGAGGACATTTGGGGTCAGCAGTTGCCAGCCAGAGTTACAGCGAGGGGCTCTGTGGGGTCTGTTTCTGGGAATGGGAGCCTGCAGAAGACCCACATCTCACAGTTGTGAATTGTGTCACTCGTGCCCGAAACTGCAGGCTGCAGTGCCTGGTCCCATGATTATGCATGCGGAAAGAAAGAGTCCACACACATCTTTATCCCGTTCCATTGTCCTCTGTCCACCATTGTGGCTCAGTTATGATGTGGGAGGCACAGGCTGGCGTCTTCAGTGGCGGGTTTATTAGATTCCATTTAAGAGCCTGCACAGATAGTGTGTTTTGAGTTTTCACACGCAGTGCCTGGGAAAATACGTGCAGAGTAGACCCCCTGCCTGACACTCTGTTCCCGCATGCATGGAAGGGGTACAAGTGTTTGCATGCCTTCGCAGATTGATTTTTTAGGAGGCTTCAGCACACCGTCTGTCTGTGCACCAAATGGGAGCCATTTGCCTCAGCAGCTGAGTATGGGTTTCTTATTGGTGATGCTGCAACGCAAACTAAAGTCCATGCAGTATAATTCAGCAGTATTGCACCCAGGACAGATGAATGAATGAAGTACTGTGAGAAAACTGCTGCGACAGTTCGGAGAATTCCTTGTTCACAAATGTGAATGGCAGCAGGGCTGAAGCGACCTTTCATCCTGCCAAAGATGAGGAAAAAAAGCTGAGCACCACTGTTAGGCCGCAGTGCCTGGTCCCATGATTATGCACGCGGAAAGAAAGAGTCCACACACATCTTTATCCCGTTCCTTGCTTTATACTCCTTCGATTCATGTACAGACAGTTTGTCATCCACGTTCTGGAATCTCCCACCCCCTATGCGCACCTTCCCTCCCACCCTACACAATTCCGTACCCGTTTTGAGCTTCATTAGCATCAACTGTCGGTCGCTCTCAAAACATAAGAGAGATATTTTCGACCTATTGGAGACAGCTAATCCTGCTGCCATGTTTGTTACCGAAACTTGGCTAAATGATAGCTTCGGCCCCGACATCGCCATGGCTCTTCCCAACGATTACACCTATGTGGGACGCAATCGAGCACTTAAAGACGGCGGGGGAATTGCTATCATTTTCAAGAGAAAATTCTCTTGTAAATGGGAAGACCTAGACTTTCCAAATTGTGAAGCAGGATTGTTTAAATTATCTCTCTCTCCTCAGTTTACCCTTACCGGTACCCTGATATACCGCCCGCCAGGCTCAGCTTGTTGCTGGGCTGCCTCATTTCCTGAACTCATCGCTCCTTTCTTAGCACAATCTACCAACTTCACTATTGTTGGGGATTTAAATATCCATTTTAACTCTGCCTCTTGTGCCATTGCTAAACGCCTTATACAGGATCTTGAAGCCTTAGACCTACATCTCCTTAACTCCGACCCTACTCATAAGGCCGGTAATCTTCTTGATCCCATCATCTCCAACTTGACTTGCATTTCCTATCAATCCTCTACCCCTGTTCTTTGGTCAGATCATTTTATTGTTAATTTTTCGATTAAAACGTGTGAAGCTGTTTCCCTCAGACCAGATCCTCCTCACAAAGCTAGCAGGAACTGGAAACGTCTAGATCTAATTAAACTAAATTCTCTCCTTGCCAATTCCAAACCTTCGGTCTCCAACATGACTATCAATGAGCTACCTGCTGTTAAATTATGGTTAACTACTGCTTTGGACTCCTGCCTCCCTACCCAAAAAAACAAATATCAAGTTCATCACCCCCCGGCACCCTGGTTTAATGACTCCCTTCGCCTCGAAAAATCCAACTGCAAAAAATTGGAACGGATTTGGCGTTCAAACTACAACCCTGAGCATAAAGCAAAATATAGGTCCGCTCTTAAAACCTACCATGCGGCATGTGACACCGCTAGAGCTAATTTTGCCAACAGTACCATACTTACAGCTCAAAATAGACCCAAGGCCCTCTTTAAAATAGTCAAGGAGCTCTCAGGCGCTTTCTCTGCCCCTAAGGATCCCTGCCTAGACACGGCTCAGTGCAACGCTCTAGCCAATTTTTTTCTTGAAAAAATTGACAAAATCTATGCCATCTTTAATTCTACTCCAGCCACCTCAACTCACGCTGTTCAAAATCCGTGCAACTCCCCCCCGGTTACTACTCCCTGCTCTTTGCTCACCACCACTCCACTTCACGCTTGGGATCCTATCTCCCCCGAGCTTCTAAAAAAGTATCTCCAGGACATTAAATCTGGCTCCCCCCTCGATCCTCTACCCCCTCAAGTGCTGAGCTCCCTTGACCCAGCCCTACTCCACATTATTCTGGATGTCCTGAACGCTTCCCTAACAGAAGCGATTGTCCCTAAGGAATGGAAGCACGCAATGGTGGTACCATTATTAAAAAAGGCCAACGCAGACCCCAATAATCTTTCCAATTTCCACCCTATCTCTTTGCTCTCTTGCTTTTCCAAGATTCTGGAGAAACATGTTAATTCTTTGCTTAACTCCTTTGTTGAATCCACCAATTTTCTTCACGGTTCTCAATCCGGGTTCAGGGCTGGCTTCTCCACGGAAACAACTCTCCTTGGCGTGTCAGAAACCATCAGACGCCAAGTGGATAATGGTGAGACGGTGGCACTCATTTTGCTTGACTTGAGTGCCGCTTTTGACACCGTCTCCCATTCCATCTTATTGTCCACCCTGGAGGCACTCGGTGTCGGCGGTACCGCTCTGGCCTGGATCGCTAATTTTCTTTCTGATCGCACGTTTCAAGTCTTTTCTTCCACATCTGTTTCATCTACTCTCCCTTCCTCTCACGGTGTCCCCCAGGGGTCTATCCTTAGTCCCCTTTTCTTCAACCTGTATGTGAGGCCTCTTGCTTTCCTGGCGGAACAGGCTGGCCTCACAATTTATTCCTATGCTGATGACACCCAAGTCATCTACTCTCTTTCCACCAATAAAAACCTCCCATCTTCCTCTCTCCAAGTTGGGCTGAAACATATCTCGGACTGGATGCTGAAGCACAAACTGAAATTAAACGGGGACAAAACAGAGCTGCTCCTGTTTGGCCCAGACACCTCTCTCTGGGGCCCACACCATTGGCCTCCGGAGATGGGTCCTCTACCCATTCCATCTGTGTCTGCCCGCAATCTTGGTGTGATCTTCGACAACCAACTTACTTTCAAACAACATACTGTGAAAGTCTCAGCCACCTGTACCACCATCATCAGATGGCTGAGAAAGATCACCTGGATGCTGCCTGCGGACACCTTGAGGACTGTAGTCCAGGCTCTTGTCATCTCACGCCTGGACTATGGAAACATCCTGCTCCTGGGTGCCGCTAAAGAGGTAATTAAGAAGTACCAGGTGGTACAGAATATGGCTGTCCGCTTGATCTGTCACCTTCCTGCCAGATCCTCGGTCGCTCACCATATGCGGAATCTGCACTGGTTGCGGATTGAAAGCAGAATCAACTTCAAAGCACTCTGCTACATGCACAAAATCATGACTGGTAGAGCCCCTCGTTATCTCTCTGCTCTGGTGCAGCAATATATTCCCCCCCGTACACTCAGGTCCTCGACGCAGAATAAATTTAAGATTCCGCGCACCAACAGAGTCAAGATGGGAGGACGCTCGTTTTCCCTGCTGGCTCCATCCTTATGGAATTCCCTTCCTCAATCTCTGCGCACGGAATTGTGCTTTCTGAAATTCCGTAAGGGAATAAAAACTTGGCTCTTCAACAACTAACATTATGATCTGATGCTCCTCCCTCCCTCTCATCGTTTAGTTTGCCCTAGCGCCGGGAAACCTCCGGGTAGCTGCGCGCTTAATAAATGTAATTATATATATATATATATATATTGTCCTCTGTCCACCATTGTGGCGTCTTCAGTGGCTGGGTTATTAGAGTCCATTCGAGAACCTGCACAGATGTGTTTTGAGTTTTCACACGCAGTGCCTGGGAAAATACGTGCAGAGTAGACCCCCTGCCTGACACTCTGTTCCCGCATGCATGAAAGGGGTACAAGTGTTTACATGCCTTCGCTGATTGATTTTCAGGAGGCTTCATGAGGAAAAAAAGCTGAGCACCACTGTTAACAAGCATTTGCATAGCCAATAGGTGTCGTCTTTGGGTGTTTATAAGTGTTTAGCCATGCAACAGTTGTTGTTGCACCTAGGATATTGTGCTGCATAACTAAATACTTATAAGGTCCCAAAAGCGAGATCTATTGGCTATACCAATGCTTGTTTTTCTTGCTGACACTAACATTGCCCAGAGGAAGTGACCATTTCTTGTATTGAGGCGCTTTTAGTTTTGGCTCTTCAGAGAAAAAGAAATACTGAATAGCTTGCTCAGCTGAACGCAGCTGTGACGCAGGGGGACTCCAATACCTCAAGGGGACCCCCTTTCAGCCCCCGATACTAATGACTAATTGAGAGATATCGAGAACTCAAGGGCTCCTAATCACACTCTGGAGTGGGTCCCCATCATTTTGAGTTACCCCAATCCTTTACAAATGCATTGAACACAGTTTGCAGCACTGAATTATCCGCCAAAGCTTTTAGTTGTACCTAGTACTGTGATGTTTCTGTTCTATACAGTAAGACGTTTTTTAAACTGAATTGTATGTCTTTTAACTTTTTAAAAAACCCCAGTGAATGAAGTTGCATTCCTACATCAACATTCCCTGTCCAGGAAGTGACATCACACTGGCCCATATTATTTCCTAGCCCCCAGGATAGATTGAGGGAATTAATTACGCACATTTGGCTGTAGAAGGGTGCAGCAAATATGAAAGCAGATAGAGTTCCAAAAGACAATTAAGATGGCTTTAGTTAGAGGGGTTAGCATGAAATTTTTACTAAGTGGTTCAGTGTGTGAAAACAGTCGGACAAAAGGGTTGCGTAATGCCATCTATTCCTTCAGTTTTCTATTCCTCTTTTATTTTACACACACTTTCTTCTAGCAACTAGAGAACCGTTCCATATGTGCTTAAACTATGTAGGTATTCTTTCTCCCGCAGGTCTGAGTCATCAGTATACGAATTACCGCCATATGTGGACCGTAATTCTGTCAGGCATATAGAGCACATGAGGCCCAGTACACCAATTGCTTAGAAAGGTTACCATTCGTTTCTGTATTTTGACATCTGCTTCAATATCTACGTGAAATGCTACAGTAATAAATTAGCTTCAGCTAGTTGATGAGGCACAGACTTTGTCTTAAAAAGCACAACTGCAACAATTGAAGCTTAGCTGTCCTGGTACTAACCAAAGGATGGTGCTTTGGAGAGGCAAAAATGTGCAAAAATGTTCCCGTGAAACTGAAAAACAATGGCTATTTAAATAGTACTTACTATAAGATATTTTCCTAAAATGTGTACAGCGATTATGACTTTTGTGCTGTGAAGATGTACATTAAATAAAGCAATGAA
This sequence comes from Lissotriton vulgaris, assembly GCF_964263255.1. Lineage (NCBI taxonomy): Eukaryota > Metazoa > Chordata > Amphibia > Caudata > Salamandridae > Lissotriton > Lissotriton vulgaris. Next base: position 175,808,036 of record NC_141687.1, on the reverse strand, counting down.
GTTGCTCATGGGCCTGCAGAGTCCAACGTTGGTATCTGCCTCTGTGGTATTCTGTGATGCCATACAAGGGGCACACAGTGGCAAGGCTTTAACAAAATTAACAGGAGAAACGAGAAGCAAAATAAAATCGTCATCATTTGCTTCTCCTACCACCACTGCCTGTTGTGCATCGCAGCCTCCTGCTAGTGGGAAAGCTGAAGGAAACGAAGTCAGAAGTCACTTACAATTAGGCATGGGCGGAAAATCCGTTCCGCTCGCGGATTTTGCGGATTTTCGGGAAATCCGCAATCCGCGAGATTTGCGAATTTCCTGCAAAATCCGCAAATCCGCGAGCAGCGGATTTTGCTCGCACTGCTCGCACTGTTCGCGTGAGTTCGCGCCCCGCGAATAAGTGCGAAATTGCAGAAATATGATCTAAGCAAAACTGAAAGTAACTACTTACCAGGTTCAAAAGTTCAGGCACATCATTAGTAGCCATTTCCTGTAGTGCTTCCTGAGGGGCCCCTCCAGAGTTCAGTTGCCAGTTGAAACTATTATGTGACCCTGCTCTGAACCTCAGAATAGTTACACATATGCCACAAAGGTCATGAATTACAGCTAAGGGAGACAAGCAGGAGCCAGGCTGGAAGTTAAAATCCATTAATCAGCCCCTAATTCATTATTGTCAGTTGGGGCAGGGCAGGTGTTGTAACTAATTTTGCAACAATGAAAGCACTTAGCAAGTGCAAAAGATCACTAATCAGGGCGCACTAAGGAAGCAGGTGCCAGCTAAAAAAATATTCTGTGACACATTAATCAGCCCCAAATTAATTCAGGTCACTTGAGGCAGGGAAGGTGTGCTTTGCTTTGCCGAAAATAATGTACACTGGACAACCAGAGGGTGTGGTGATGAAACAGAGGGTGGCATGGGTGGGCCAGAGGGTGGCATGAGTAGTCAGAGAGTGGCAGTGGTGACAGAGAGTGGCAGTGATGAAGAAGAGTGTCCCAAACAGGTTGGACACGTAGAAACAACAAGTTCGCAAAACTTGCGACCCGACAGGTAAGTTTGCAAATTGCGAAATTGTAAAAACCCTCGCGAACTGGCAGAAACACGGGCGAACACAAAAAAAAAAAAAAAATCCGCAAATTCGCGGGAATTCGCGGATTTTGCGGATTGCGAGTTCGCAAATCCGCAAATTCGCGGATTGCCAATCCGCAAAATCCGCTCATGCTTACTTACAATCCATCATTAGGCATTAGTGATCCTGGAGATTATGATGGTATGGTCGACGAGTCCACCCCCCAGAAGGTTTTCCTTCTGAGACTTTGACCACCTGGATTTTGTGCCAGTGTTTCACTCACGTGAAATCCTTATAAATCAGAATAAGGCGTCCCATTTGGTAACTGATGTAATGTGGTTGGTCAGTTGTAGTGACTTCACACTTTTGAACCCCGAGCCTCAGTAACGTGCTCCTGCCACCAACCTTGTTGAGGTACTTGACCTGCATTCTATAGGTAGTAAGTTTGTAAGAAAAGCACACATCCAAATAAAAACAATTGGCCAAAAGGTGAAGACTAATGGCCTCTTTACTGTTAAGTTCTGAACTCTTAAGCGTAATCCAGTCCGAGTCTTCCAGTGTACAAGTGACTGTTACCAAAAGCCACAATGTCACCACACTGGAATATGTGGTAAGCAAGTACCCTGAAGAAGCTGCCACCTTCTCAGGAGGAAAAAATACAAAGGTGTAAAATAAATCTCTTTTCTGGACGAAGACTTCTGAGTATTGAAAACAAAAAAGAGCAGGAATCTGGGAATTCAGTAGTGGAATTCCTAAGGAGCAAGGATTCAGGATCAGGAAGCAGAGGGAGCATTGTAACAAGCGAAGGAACACAGCTTTTTTACAATGCACACTCCAACCAGATTTAGGCATTTGAACTACAGACCTATCTCCCTCCTCCCCTTCACAGTCAAAGTCACAAAGAAGACAGTCAATGCACAACTAATCAAATTCATTGAAGAAAACTCCTTCCTCGACCCCTGCCAATCCAGATTCTGCAGCACAGCACCGAAACCACTGTACTCGCTGCCACAGACGACATCCGCACCCTCCTCGACCAAGGACACACTGCGGCCCTCTCGGCAGAGTTCGACACCGTCTCCCACCTCACACTCACCACCAAACTCCACAACGCCGCCATACAAGGAACCGCCCTAGACTGGATCCGCTCGTTCCTCACTGGCAGAACCCAAAGAATCAGACTCCCACCTTTCCTCTCTGATCCCACAAAAATCAACTGCGGAGTTCCCCAAGAATCCTCGCTATGCCCCATGCTCTCCAACATGTACATGGCCCCCCTTGCCGCCACCATCAGACAGTACGGCTCAGCATTGTATCCTACGCCGACGACACCCTGCTCATCCTCTCCGTCACCAAGGACCCAATCACCACCAGACTCCAGGAAGGACGGAAGGACGTCGCATCCTGGATGAGCAGAAACTGCCTGAAGCTCAACTCGGAGAAGACAGAAGTCCTTGTCCTCGGACCCTCCCTCTCGGCATGGGACAACACCTGGTGGCCTACTACCCTGGGCAGCCCCCCCACACCCACGAACCAGGCCCGAAACCTCGGCATCGTACTCAACTCCTCCCTCTTCATGACCTGACAGGTCAACTGCGTCGGCTCCAGCTGTTTCAACACCGTCCGAATCCTCCGAAAGACCTCCAAGTGGATCCCCCCTGAATCAAGGAAGGCCGTCATCCATGCGCTTATAACCAGCAGACTGGACTAAGGAAATGCCCTCTAAGCCAGGATCAACAAGTCTCTGCTCGCCAGCTCCAGAACATACGGAACACCGCGCCAGACTCGTCCTAGACATTCCTCGACATGAACACACCACCCAACACCTACGAAACCTCCACTGGCTTCGCATTGAGAAGAGAGTCACTTTCAAGATACTCACCCACGCCTACAAATGCTTCCACAACACTGGACCCCAATACCTAAGTAAGAGAATCTCCTTCCACGTACCCAAGAGAAACCTCTGATCCGCCAACCTCACCGTCTGCGAAACCCCGCGCATCCGCAGACCCAGAACAGGTGGAAGAACCTTCAACTACATCGCAGCCAAGACCTGGAACAAGCTCCCGCTCAACATCTGATGCGCCCCCTCCCTGAACACCTTCAGGTACATGCTCAAGACCTGGCTTTCTACTGAACGGAGCTGCTTACCCCCCACCGCCCTTCGCCTTGAGACCCTCAGGGTGAGTAGCATGTTACAATTCCCCTGACTGATTGATTGATTGATTGATTGAATAATAAGAGAACAGGACAATGAAATGATTTCAAACACCACATGAAAGTAAACATGGTTTGGTGAAAGTCAGGAAGAAACTAAGGGAGGAACAGCCATGTTGGAAATGGAAAAGAAAAGATAACAAAAACGTGAAGTGGAATACCTGTGACGTCACCTTAAAAAAGCAGCTGCAAACTCTCAGGCAAGTGATTGCCAGTGAAGAGACAAGGAGCAACAGCCAAGGACTTGAGAGGAAACAGGCACAGGTGAAAGACTTTCCCAGCCCGCAGCAGTTGGCTTTATATAGCGTCTTCTGAGGCCTGGGATTGACAGGGCCCCACAAAGTACTGAAGAAAGCTACAGATGTAACATTTACAGAAAAATTGTGTTAAACTTGTGAGCCTTAAGGTGGTATTACCCCAAACTTTTTGCCTATTCTTCCATTTCTGCAGATCTTGTTTGTGTTGGGCGTAGGACTTTGTGTACTTAACCACCACTAACCAGTGCCAAGGTGATAAAATCACCATTAATGCTGGGCTAAAAATATTAAGTTGGGTCATCGTAGGTCTTCGAACTAAGTTAATAATGCCTGATTGGCAAAAGTTTGTAAAAATGTATGACATTATTCTCTTGCAGTAGACCTGGGAAACTAACTTGATAGATTTTGGTGTTTTTATGTGTTTTAGCCTTCCTGCTACCCTGTCCTGTTCCGGCAGAGCCTCTGGAGGTCTTTCCATATACTTTAATCTTCTGATAGCTGGCTGGGCAGAGACTGTAAGCACTCCGGGCTCTGATTTCTAAGCTGTTGTGTATAGAGTAATTGTGAATGTGTCCAATCAAAAACCTCTCTATTCATTTTCGTACATCTATACACCAGGATCGTCAACAATATCTCTGTCTAGGGGGTGATTCTAATGCCAGGATCCCATGTTAGAGGTTTGAGGTGTTTCACCCATCCATAGCCAACCCAATGCATGGGGAAAATAATTGCTGGCTCTGATTGCATCTGCTAACCTCTACAACATTATGGAGGAGGTCGGCAAGTATATACAGGGTCTGTCCACTTTTAGAGGAGGGAATAGTTCCATTTTATGTCTTGTAGCTCGCATAGGAGCTGCCACTGTGCATTGCATTTCCAAAGCAAGACTTTGCCTCCCAGCCTGCAGTTTCCTTGGAACTGTTGCTACACTACGCATCCTCGTGCAGGACTGCGCATTACAACCCTCTCCTCGAAAGCATCCTTGATGACAACGAAGGACTCCACATCGCAAGCCCCGTAACTTGTTCCTAACCGCCTCTACCCGCTACATCTTCAATTCAGGGCTTCGTATTGCAAGCCTCTCACTGACAGCATCCTTGACGATAATGCAGGACCTCACTTTACAGCCTCACATCTCCTCCCGCTGATGAATGACGCATCCACAACACAGTACCTTGCAATGCTCTGCAACCAGGATTTAATGTACTCTTGTTCAATAGGCCTAACTTGGTCCCTGTATCTGGCATTTGCTATCGCAGTCGGCCTGAACTTGGGACTTTGTTCTGGTCTGGCACAGCCTGATAACTAACCCTGGGCGAAGAACTACGCTACTCTCGCGTAGTTTGCGAAGTTTGAGCTACTTCACACTACGCGAATTGCATGTAGCACAGTGCAAATACGCTTAGCACAGCAGTAATTTTTTGCTTTCTCGCGATCCTCAACGTCAAGTTGGCGACTGCGAGCAAGCAAAATGACATCCCGGCGAGACTTTTTCCTCGTTCACGATCAGCAACATCAAGTTGCCGATCCCGAGCGTGGAAAATAAACCTCCTGGCGAGATTCTCAACGCCGGGAGGTTAGGTTTCTCATTGCGAGTGGTCGCGTATGCTCGCGACCGCTCGCGATGAGAAACTACCAGTCCGCGTTAAGAAAGCTGCCGCTTCTATCTACTTGAGTGGCAGAAAACGACCGCTTGCACTGTGCAAGATGCGGTTTGCACTGATTGCACAGTGCGGACAAGAATCCGGCACTGTGCAATCAGTGCGAACAGCATTTTACACAGTGCACTACGCAGTACGCGTAGCTAGCGTAGTGCGAAGTGCACTTCACGTAGCTACGCGGAGTGCTACTACGCGAACTATACCCAGGGTTACTGATAACTACCATTGGAGCCTTGTGCTCCTAGGCCCTATTTTCACTTAAATCCTTAAAATTGCATATCTACGGTTTTACGGATTGGATTTTTGCCGTTTTGGTCTCAACTAATTTATTAGGTGTTACTCTATTTTTCTAACTTAATGTGGGTTTTTTTCTGGTGGTGTGTTTTCACTTTATTACTGTTTGAAGTGGTGCATAAATACTCAACACGTTACCTGTAGGTAGCCCAAGCTACTGAAGGGTTAAGCATAGGTAGGCTTTCCTGTTTTCAGTTTCTATTTTTGGTAAAACCTGGAGGTTTTTTTTTCAGTGTTTTAAATACCTTAATAAAATTGTGTTTATCAGTGGTTATAAATTTCCGAGCAGTTAAGATCAACAGAAACAGTGATTTTCCGGTGTTTATGGAACATTTTGCTTTTATTATTGCTTGCTTTCTGCACTGATAGTACATATTTAGTGAGTCTTTGGTCATGCACACTGGCTCTTTCCTTCCAATGTAAACATTTATCTGTGAAAAGGCCCTCTCAACATTGGCACTTAAGACAGACAATGCCAAAACAGCCAGTACAATTTGCTAACTCTAGCCACTGACAGCTTTCCATGCCAATACTGGTGCACCTGAAGATTGCGATTCTCTGGGACAGGTTCTGCAAAATATGCGTTGAACTGGGCGTATATGCCCTCAGTTATTGGAGTGTTAAAAAATGGAGCAGTTCTTTACAACAGCCGGAGAAAATTCCCAGTTATGAAAAGATCAAGAACTTGTACCGAGTACCTCAGTGAGGCTTTATTGACTTCAAATGCCATCGTTGGTGAAGGGACATTTCTATACATTATTGCCAGTCATTTCTCATGCACTTTCAAATTAAATTTCCTTTATTTCTCCTCAACATTTCTTTGGCAAGAATCCTAACATGGAACATGATGCAGTGCCAAAGTCACTAAAAGTGTTGCCTAGCCTACTCTCAAGGAGAAGTTTCACTTCTACACTAATTACGCTAAACATTTGTCAGACAAGGGTGTTTTCAGACTCTAGTTTTTTTTATTATGTTCACTACTGCAATCATGATTTCCTGAAAAACTACAAGAATGCAGTAGAGTGTACTTCTTTTCACATCAGTATAAATATGCAACCAAAGATTCTCACATTTCTTGACTTTTGGCATCATCATTAAGCACAAATTCTGTAAATGGTCACCACATGGATAATATAGCATTCACGGCCTCCAGGACTGAGAATCACTGGCTAAATGACATAGTTGGGATGGCTCTTTCATTGATGCCACACTAATCACAAAATGAGAAATATTTGCGTTCTAGTTCCTTCACATAATAAAACAGTGCACCAAAATGCACTACAAAGTCAATAGCATTTTTCATACACTCTGAAGAGTATAAAGATGCTTTCAGCATACCATCGTGCAAATGGCAAGGATCTCTTACAGGGAAGCACTTCAGCTCTGGTATTTATTTTTACAGGTCATCACACAACTTTTTCATATGCGTAGCTTAATAACTGCAAATACAAACAATATCCTCAAATCTTTGTTAACCCGTTGAGTGCTGATGACGGAGCCGCTCCGTCATCAGCTACGGGTGACCTGTGCTGATGACGGAGCGGTTCCGTCATGGCCCGTTCGGGGCGCCTGCGTGGCGCGAATTTCGCGCCTGCTCTGACACTCTATTGAGCGGGGCGGGCCATGACGGAACCGCTCCGTCACAAGCACAGGTCAACCGATGCTGGTGACGGAGCAGTTCCGTCACCAGCATGCGGCTGCCGCGCGGCCGCCCCGCCCCCTTAGCACTGCGGCGGAATAGCCGCCACAGTGAAGGGGTTAAACTTGGTTAGAACTTTTAGCTGCAGCATTCCAAGTGACACTGCGCTCCATGTTTTCCAAACATCTGGTGTCATGTTTTCCCAACTATCCCAGATGCTTGGTGACAGCACTCTTTTTACATATACCTGCCACTACACCTTGCATTAAATGTTTAAAGCCTAGTGTGTTTGCCAGTTCACCTACTATTAATAATGACTCGCAAGAAAATGGGCTGATGTATCAAAGGATTTCACATACTCTTTGTCTGTGGGTAAATGTGATGGTATATATTGGGAAATATTCGTATGAAACCAGCCATTTACCTATCAGTGAAATAATCAAATGCATTTCCTAATTCTCTACAGTTTATAAAATAAATAAATAAGACATAAGACATGCTTCTAAACCCTGCATCATTATACCAAAGACTACAAAACAGAAAAAAACAAAAGGAAGAAGAAACAATATTTTAGTGACATCCCTAAACAACAAAACTCAATCAGAATTATGTTAGCCCAGACTTTCTTGCTGCTGCCTTATATCACAAAGTTACATTGTATTAACCCCTTTAGGAAGAAATAGAAATGGCTCTTTCACTCACCTTTTCCTTTTTTTGAATGGCATTTAGTTTGTGGCTGCAAACGTGTTTTTTCAGTGTTTATATGTTTACACTGGTGTTGTGTGTCGATTTAGATACCCGTACATAGGTTTCCCGAATCATGTCCTTATATAGACACATCTCACATTGCCCTTATTTAGGCATGGAATCCCAGTCCTTATTAAGGCATTGGCCATGCAATTCAAATACAGGCATGGTCACCCACATCCGTCCATCACAAGTCACAACTTGTTCTTAGAAACCAGAGCCTTAAGCCATTGGGACATTCCCTGCTTGGATTATTGATTTTTCAAAGAACTCATTCACTATGCATGAACCGCTATACCCTAAGGGTTCATTCATGACGTCTTCCTCTGCCCGACTTTACATCAATGCTAGCATTCCAAAGTACCTTCCAGGTATAAATATACCTTCACTTATCTTTACAAACCACAGTTGCTGTTACATGCTTTCACGGCTCGCCACGGCAAGTTCGGAAGGAATTCGAGTCTTCGTCTGAAGCACTGACCAGACGCTGTCCTCTCTGCTCACAGAGATTCCAGCTTCCAGTGTTCTGACTCCCTTCGCGGGGTGTTGGATGTTGAGATCCGGAAAGAGATTCTCACCCCTCTCATTCTAAGGTATGAAGTTGACTGGAACCTAGAGGGATTCTTGGCACTTATTAACTAAATATGAACTATAGCTTACCATACTATAGAAAACAGCACCTACTTCTTACCTCGTGCTACACTTAGGTTAGTTACACTGGGGTAGAACTATTTAGAAGCACCAGATGAGTATCCACTTGTAGACTTCTTCTTGTTGCTGTACTTGGTCAGAAGCGCTTTGAGACCTGTCGGTGATTTGGCGCGATATAAAACCCAGATACAAATATAGGTCTTAGCTAAAAGACAATGCTATTACAGTATTATTTGTTCTTACTGCTCACGCTGTACATTTTATATCTTGCATATTGTCTAACAATCATTATAGCTCATATCTCTTGCACGAGAAATAAGACTGTTCAATAAGTCCTTTTATTGAAATGCCCGTCTATTCTTTCTGTGTAACTCTGCAGAAACTAAGCATGCACGATTGACTGAGTGAAACTGTTATCTATTGTTTCCACAATTCTGAGACATGTTCCGATTCTAAATGGAAAAAAGTTGTCATGTGTATGCGGTTGTCAGAAACTAATCCCTTCTTGTTCATTCGAGAAGTTTCTAGTCACCTCTGAGTTAGCTGGCACAACAAGTAATTAACTTTAATGTACTCGAAAGAGGCATACTGACCTCAGTCCTATGCCAAAACTATAGTGTATATTATTACAATGCGCAGAGCCTATAAGGGAAATAGAAACTATACTACATGGCACCCAACAGTTTGGTAAGGCACTAATTCAACGCTAGATACTGAAGTAACTCAGTCGTATTTTTCTCCGAGACCCCTACTCATAATACTCCATAAGACATCTGGAGTGGGTAGGGATAATATTCGCCATAGCTGAGTAGGACAAACATCCTATGTATTAGCTGTTTGATGTGTTCAACGTTAAAGGATACAGTGTTCCAAAATATTGTGCACCTTATCTTTGTTTCCTTTGTATCCTGCAATTTTTTATTAAACAATGCCCATGTGAATAGTAATTTTTACCCCTGCGCTATCCAAAGTTTTCCCTACTGCTGCACTCTCTGGAGTGGGAATAGTAATTTTTACCCCTACGCTATCCAACTCTTTCCCTACTGTTGCACTCTCTGGAGTGGGAATAGTAATTTTTACCCCTACGCTATCCAACGCTTTCCCTACTGTTGCACTCTCTGGAGTGGGAATAGTAATGTTTACCCCTACGCTATCAAACGCTTTCCCTACTATTGCCCCCTCTGGAGTGGGAATAGTAATTTTTACCCCAACGCTATCCAATGTTTTCCCTACTGTTGCACTTACTGGAGTGGGAATAGTAAATGTTACCCCTTTGCTATCCAACGATTTCCCTACTGTTGCACTCTCTGGAGTGGGAATAGTAATTTTTACCCCTACGCTATCCAACGTTTTCTCTACTGTTGCACTCTCTGGAGTGGAAATAGTAATTTTTACCCCTACGCTATCCAATGCTTTCCCTACTGTTGCACTCTCTGGAGTGGGAATAGTAATTTTTACCCCTACGCTATCCAACGCTTTGCCTACTGTTGCCCCTCTGGAGTTGCAATAGTAATTTTTACCCCTACGCTATCCAACGCTTTCCATACTGTTGCACTCTGGAGTGGGAATAGTGATTTTTACCCCTACGTTATCCAACGCTTTCCCTACTGTTGCACTCTCTGGAGTGGGAATAGTAATTTTTACCCCTACGCTATCCTACGGTAATAATATTGTGTATTTTTTATTAATATTATGTTAATATATAAATATATGTTTTAACAGATATGATTGTATATTTTTTTTTATAAGTTAAATTAGTTATTTAATCATTTTAAGGTAATTTAAGTATTTTTAAGTATATTTTAGCTATTTATTTTTAATATTTTTTTAATTTTACATTATTTTTAAGAAATTCGATATTTTTACAAAGTATATATATATAAACGATATTTTGGGTCCGATATTTTGGTACTTACCTGTTTGTAGATAGGAATTCGATATTTTGTCTGTCGATATTTTGGAATCTATATTTTGGGTAGTCTATATTTTGTCCCTCGATATTTATTCAGTGATCCCCTGTAGACACCAGGCTTAGTTCTCCATAAAAGGTATATGAAGTAACACTCCGAATGGAGGGAGACATACCAAAAAAAGCGAAAGCAGTCATTTGGGAGAGACTTATGAGAACGGGAATGGCACCCGAATTTGTCTGGGAGTACCCACATGGCAAAGACATCATTATGGCAACTTCTCCAGCCATGTTCCAGTATATTTATAATATATTTATGCCAGGAATTGGGCAGTAGCCCAGGCCCCAGCATTATACACAAATCATGTAGGATGGGATGAGGACTCACCTCACCACAAAATCCAATTAAATACTCAACCAACTGCACAAAGGCAGTATCCAAGAAAGCAAGAAGCTAAAAAACAGGTCAGGAAGATCTTAGATCAACTTGAATACCAAGGGGTGATTGAAACATGCACCTCCTCAATGAACAATCTTTTGTTTCCTGTATCCAAACCAGGCAATACATATCGTCTAGTTTTGGATTACAGACACCTGAGCACTTGTTCTAAAACATTTGCAGTGCAAAATGCACATAGTACAGCATTATTGAATAACATTGTGCGTAAAAAATATACAACCACATAAGACATTTCTAATGGTTTCTTTTGTCAAAACATAGCACCTGAAAACAGGTACTTAACAGCTTTCTCAATAATGGGAACTCAGAGTCACTTCCGTCGACTCCCACAAGGGTTCAAAACAGCCCGGGGTTATTCTCAGCAAGAGTAACAGAGTTACTACAAATTTATTTATCCCTCCTACATTTATTGGGCAAGATGCTGGAAAGCATGATCAACAAACAACTGAGTCATTATCTGGAGCGTAACAAAATACTAGATCCATCACAATCAGGATTCCGACAGGGTTTTAGTACGGAGACTGCTATTTTAGCAGTCACGACTCACTCAGGCTACAAATAGATAATGGCGGAGATGCAATCCTGATACTACTAGATCTCTCCGCAGCATTCGATACCATCTCTCATGAAATGCTAGCGGAGAGGCTGGAGTCTTGTGGCATTCAAGGAACAGCCTTAAAATGGTTGCGAAATATTATATCCGATAGGACACAAACAATCATGCTTGGCCTATGCAATCAGCTTAGACAGAGGTATTCATCAGGGATCCTGTCTAAGTCCTACCTTATTTAACATTTATATGGACCCACTATCTAGGAGAGTGAAACAATTGGGCTTTGAGATCATCTCTTATGCTGATGATACTCAGCTCATGTTCTCGTTTGGTACGGACTTAGTTGCAAAGAAAGCACGGTTTGCCAGAGGTATACTTGAGATCTCCATCTGTAATTCTTTATTGTTTGATTATTTAAAATCTTACAATATTGTAAACACATAAAATATACTGTAGTGTATAAAACCAATAAAAGCCGTTGCACCATAAAATTAATTAAATTTCATTAAACTACTTCATTTTAAAACTTATTCTCCTAATTTTGTTTTCGCTGTTAGTAGGAACGTCACAAAGGAAGCATTCATACCTATATCATTCGATTGAAGACAACATTTCAGTGCATGCCTACATGTCCTTATTCCACGTAGATTAAAAGGTAGTTTAAGTAAGGATCTTCTTTCATTTTGCAGTCCAGGACAAATACATAAAAGGTGGACAGTGTTCTCCTCTCCATTTTTACAAAATCTGCATAATGTGCAACTTTCAGTGTTTCTCCACGGGGGTAGATGACAAAGTCCCGGGAGTATTCCGAGTCTTGCTTTGAGTAGAACTTGTTTATTTTTTTCCGACCAGGGTGTTTCCAGATATTGTTGTACCTTCTTTTTTTTTGTACCCATTTATTATTGTCCAAGCATGTTTTCTTTTTGTCAGACTATCTTTGTCCTTTACGAGGGATAGTTGGTTTGTAGTTTTATTGATTATTTTTTTGAACGATGTGTTACTTATCGTATTATTCCAGATTGTAATAACCGCAAACTCCTCTATCGCTTCCTTAAGATAATTCCATGCAGTTGACTTAACATTATTATTTATTTATTTCCATAATAACTGTGATATCTGATTCTCTTGATCTTTTTTTATCCAGCTGGATGACGTAGATCTGTCTCCAGCTGAACCCTGGCAAAACCGAGATAATGTTAATTGGCAAAGCCACATCAAGCTGAGCTGATGACTGGTGGCCCGCTCAGTTGGGAGCAGCTCCAGTGCCTACTCACTGTGTAAAAAACTTAGGTTTAAAATTAGATCAGTCCCTATCAATGGAAGATCATATCGCCTGCTATTACAGCCTACGTCTGCTGCATAAAATCCTCCCCTTCATGCGTACCGCTCATTGCAAAACCTTGGTCCAAGCTATGGTTATCAGTCGATTGGATTTTGGCAACGCTTTGCTGGCAGGGGTAGGGGAGACCCTGTTGAACGAGCTGCAGGTGATCCCGAACACTGCATCTAGGATGGTTCTGAATCGCCCAGTGGGCTCCGCATCGGCGCCCCTTTTGCGAGAACTCCACTGGCTAGTGGTGAGAAAGAGATCTTTTTTTAAGATCTGCTGTCTTACCTACCCAGCACTCAATGGAAGAGGTCCTAAATACCTCCAAAAGAGACTTATTAAACACGTACCTAACAGGAACTTGAGGCCTGGGACGCGCGGTCTCCAAGTACCACTTATAAGTCTATGTCACTCTGAAGGGAAAGCATTTTCGTATCTAGCGCCAAGATACTGGAATGAGCTACCAGATCCCCTTTCGTGAAATTGATAATTACGGCACATTTAGAAAACAGCTAAAAGCCTTTCTTTTCTAACTCCTTCGGTCCTCTTTCAAGCTCAGGAATAGTTCTAGTCAAGCGCTGAGATGCCTCCGGGTGATTCGAGCGGTATAAAAGAATATTTTACATAACATAACATCCGAATCATTCCGGGTCAATGCTGATTCACCTACTTAACTGTTAATGAAAGTGAAAAAGTACCAATTGCATACAAATCACATTTGTATACACAAGCTGAAATGCACTTTATATCAACAGAAAAAATTCCGACAGCAGTTGAAACCGCTGTGGCAAAAAAAGAGCTCTAGCTCAGGGGAAACACATAATTGTTGTGACTCCAGTACCAGCCTTAGTGGCAGTTACAATAGCGAGCATTCCGAATGCAAAAGCTTTAATCCGAGATGGATACAATGGGTTAATTCTCTTGCTGCAACAGATGTTGAATATGTTTTTGATCCTTATTTAAAGACACAAGCATTCCTGCAATATGAACACAAATGTCCTCTGCCTCCTGAGATTCTCCCTCTTGACCAGTCCGAATTTATAATTTATACTAACGGATCAGCATAACCTGCTACGAGAAGTAAGCAAGCTTACAGTGCAGCATGCGCGATCGTTAAAGGTCGAATGCGCAATGGTAAATTCCGACCTATGGTCACAAAAATACAATCTCTAGGAGATTGTGCAGCTCAGCGGGTTGAACAATAAGCATTCAAATTGGCACTTAAAATACGGATCGCGAATTCCCCACGCTCAGTGTGTGATTCTTTTTACTGTGTAGGTGGCACAATCAAGCATACAACGCTTTGGGAACAAGTAATTCAGTTGCGTAACGGACTACAAAACACTCACGTGATACACACACTGAGTCATCAACATGATGGCTTTCACGTTGCAGGGAATTAATTGGCTGAAGAAGCCGCCAAGGTGGCTGTGCAAACGGCTTCTGTAGCTGCAATCACTTGTTCAAAAACGAGAATAGACAGTGAGATTTTATTGGCTGTCAATGCTTCAAGCAAAGGCAGAGGCGCAAAGTTACCTAAGACGTTTCCACTCAAATACTCATATATAATTGATGTGAACACGTTCCGTTTGCTCGAATCCCTGGAGTGGGGGGTAGGGTAATTCCAAACATGGGATTAAGAGCAGCTTTGATTTATGAAGCACATCTGGTAGAGGGTCTGTCACATCAGGGGATCTCTAAAACAATATTGACATTAAAAGAGATGTACTGGTGGCCTGGAACGAATACACTGATTCACATTTTTATCAATAACTGCATAGACTGCAATAGAGATCGCAGTACAGAACGCCACCAGACACTTGACTACAACGTAGTCAGTCCAGTAAAGACACCATTGTTAGACAGCATTCACCTATCTACGTGCAGGCGTCCATTTGGACAAATGCAGTCCCACAAACTCTAAGTAAAGGTTCCTATGGATGTGGCCTCAGCGCTCGGCTGACGCTTGAACTGTTATAAAAGATTTGCGAGTATTTTTCGTCACATACGCAGCAGGCACACTATATTCTGACCAGGGCCCTGCGTTTAGCTCTCAAGCTTACAAAGAAGCTGTGGCCAGTTTGGGCATATCATTGCGGTACTCCTCTCCTTTCCGACCTGAGGGTAATTCTGTTGTGGAAAGGAAAAACCGGGACATAAAGCGGTCTATAACAGCTAGGGTATTAGGTTCGGTGATGGGTGGGTCAAACATCTTTATGGGGTCCAACGCTCATTAAGTTTTTGTCCAAGAACTTCTCTAGGGGGTTTCACTCCATATGAGGTCCTATTTGGGACAAGAATGTGGGTCCCAGATCTTGAATGTAAAGGCACAGTGGTGAAAAATAAACCATTTGATATCAAAGATCATTTGGCTGTTTTACAGGACTTAAATTAACTAAGATCGAAAGAAAGCAACGTGTTCCTGAAGCCAACCACCTCTGTGGAAAACAAAACCGTCTTAGCAAGGCCTGTCTGGATCCCAAAGCTTGGGGATCTAGTCAGAGAGAAGATCGCGGATAAGAAGGAATTTGGGCCTTCTTACAGACAATCAGTACCTGTCCCAGCAATCCACGGATCAAGAACAGTACTTCTGCCGCCCCTTGCTGGTAAAAAGGAGAAAAGATTTGTGTCCATCGACACATCAAACCACACTATGTGGCCAATACTGAACAGTAGGCAAGTGGACTCCGACCAAGTAGCAGATGCACTTCTCCAGCTACTATCCAAGAGGTTCAAACTGAAAGACTCATCACCTTTGAAGAGTCAGAAGTAAGAAATGAAGGACTAAGCAACAATGCTATGGAACTACTTCCTCTTAAAACCCAAATAACAGTTTGTCCTTATACAACTGTCTACACCAACGTAACACGTGATCAATTGGTTCCAGCGATTTCAACGAATCCGGTTGCAATTCCAACCATTGACAGAACTGCCTCTGGCTATTGCATTAACTTTGATACGTTTTCTGAGGATCCCAGCGAACTTGAAACAACGCCAGCACAAAGAACTTTCAAAGAACAAGCAACAGACTTTTTTCATCTCCTTAAAAAGACTTATCTAGTTTCACCATGGATTGAACTATGTATTGTTACTGGAATATGTTTCTTTATGCTTTGGCTAGCTTTAGTGATGACTATGAGCGTGTTGATAGAAGGAAGATATATTCAAATGGAGACAGCAAGTAAAAAAGTGAACTTATTTCTGAAACCACACAAATCATCCCATCATGAAGCAAGAGACTTGTCAACAGTGAACATACAAGATGGTATACTTTGGGACAAAACTGAATATGACATATTCGGCCTTCGGAACATTTGAAGATTCCACACTTATTTAAAATATCTTTAAGTGACTTCATTACCTCTAGTACCTTTTCTGATGATTGGGACTTCGAGACTGTTAATAACATGATGTCTGATCCAGAAAAATCAGCTGTGTTCTCTAATCATGATTATTTATAGGGTTCATCAGACTATGAACAACTTTATTGTTATAACCACTATGGTCATTATTTCTTGCATAACTCTGCATCACCTAGAAATGTATTTATGTATAACCAGTGGGAACATTGTCCTGTACCACCAAAGGGTAGCTCAAAAATGTTTGCAATGGAGTTTTCATATTTTTCAGGGTTCAACATTTCCAATCCAGAAACGTTTTATTTAAGAAATGTCAACAAAACATTCATGAATAATATGTTAACCGATACAAAACAGATGTATTCTGCAACCTTTATTTCCCAACTGTCTAGACAGGGTTTCGACTTTTGGAAATACACAATTGACACAAAATCTGTCTGGGGTACAAAATATTGACAAGTGCAGGGGATAGAAGCTTTGTTTAGAGCCTATATCATCCCACAGCACATAATAATGTTTTTGAATGACAATGTCTAACAAACGTCTTGCCTTGGGTTAGCCAAGATCAAAGACATGAACACTCCGTCCATCCCTGCACCTGCAAGTAATAGCACTACACAGGGGGAGGTCAACATACATACTTTTTTACAGCACAACAGATCAGATTCCGAATTGAAAAAATGGTTGCTCTGGCGCACAGACACAAACAACTGTCAAGAACGATTCCTGAACAAAACACAGGGTTTTACTATCGATAGGCCAGTGTCAGAAGCAGTACCTGAAATATCCGGATTTCCGTGGGAGCGAGCGGCCAGTCTTCTACGATGCTAATTTCCAGATTCCCAAACACCCCTGCACCCAGATTGCTCCAAGCCCAGGAATGGAAGGGAAAGGGGAAGTGGATAACAAACAACAAAGAGAGTCTTCCACACTGGTGTCTTCGTAACTACCTCTGGGATGAGTAGCTGGGGAACACCTGCAACAGGGAACAGAACATTACTAACGTTCTAACACTACGTGGGTAATCACACTCTCACTCCCTCAACTCTCTTCACTCATACCTGGTTTGCGTGTGGAGGTAGCTTCTCTCTTACTGAGTCCAAATAAGTTCATATGATGGTTGGAGACTCTTGTTGCTTGTGTAGTGTGGCGGAAATGGTGATACGATGAATAGAGGTGGTAGACAACAGTATTACCATATGCATATAATATATACTCTCATTTACTTGTTGAACCACAGAAGCTGACTGAAACTCTCAAAAGTCTTTTTCAGGAAAACTCTGAATGTGCCAAAGTCGTGATAGTTCTACATAAGAAATCGGACTTCACTTCTGACTGGAAAACTCTGATGCAGACGAAAGAACTAACTGGCACAGGGCAAGGATAGCACCAACAAAGTCTAAGAGAATGGAATGTTCTTACCGCAATATGAGGATATGCGGGAAGGTACTTGCCCACTGGGATGAAACTCTGACGAGGAACGCTGACAGAACAAGTCCGCACTGCCGAACACTGGCATGCGGCAAATTAGCTTTCACTCCGGAATGCAGGAATCCAACGGGAATGGAACGTGAACACGCTCCCAAGGTTCCGAAATAAAGTCTCTGTAAATTCTGACTGGAAAAGGGGCAAACTAGGAAAATACGCGGTGAATTGACAGGAGACAAAATCAGGGCGTCGAACTGCTGGAATGGGACAGTTGAAGTGCGCCACATAGAACGTGCGGGATTAGGAAATGGCGGACTGCTGGAAAAGACTAGAACGCTAACCTTATCAAATGGTGGCACAAACCGGAGGCGTACTACGCCCCAATCAGACAGTGGTCATGGGCTAATTTCTGAAGGGAACCCCAGAGTGGAAACGGCCGCCAAACAGGAAATCTTCTCCTAGCTGCAGGGACAGACGGAGGTCTCCTAATGGGGCCCGGCATGGTCCTGACAGTACCCCCCACCAAAGCCCCCTCCCTGGGTTTTTGGGGATGAATTTTGTGGAATTCGGTGACCAGTCTTGGGGCATGAACATTACTGCTGGGTTCCCATGACCTTTCCTCGGGGCCATAACCCTTCCAGTCCACTAGGTAAAAGATTTTCCCTCTCTTGAGCTTGGAGTCTAGGATTCTTTTAACCTCGAATTCTTCAGAACTCTGAACTTGAACTGGAGCTGGTGGTTGGACACGCCTGAAGTTTGGTGGGTTTCTCTTAATCAGTGACACATGAAACGTTGGGTGGATCTTCAAGGACTTCGGAAGAGCCACCCTGACACTCACCGGATTAATCATTCGAACCACAGGGTAGGGACCTACAAACCTAGGTTGGAACTTTCGATTCCCTCTCAACCGCATATGTCGAGTGGAAATCCACACCTTTTCTCCAGATTCATACATGGGACTCTCTTTTCTTTTCTTATCTGCCTGCACCTTGTAAGCATCCTTGGCTTTCTTGAGGTTGGAAGAGGCTACCTGATAGGATTTCTGTAACTCTTGTATCACCTCCTCTGCTGCAGGGACCTCAACGTCTAACCGACCCACTAGCATATTGGGATGCCGACCTGAGTTCAAGTAGAATGGAGAAAACCCAGTAGAAGAATGGACTGCATTGTTGTACGCGAACTCTGCTGTACTCAACAAAGATGGCCATTCCCCCTCCTGATCCATCAAATATAGCCGGAGATATTGTTCTAAGTCCTGGTTCACTCGTTCAGTCTGTCCATCCGTTTCTGGGTGGAAACTGGTGGACAAACGAGAGTCGACTCCCAGCCCCTTTAGAAAAGCCTTCCAAAATCGAGAAACAAATTGAGGTCCTCGATCTGAAATAACCACTTTTGGAACCCCATGCAGTTTAACAATGTGTTCTACAAATAGGGTAGCTAACTGAGATGCTGTGGGGAGAGACTTCAAGGGGACAAAGTGGCTCATCCTAGTAAACAAATCCACCACCACCCAAATGACTGAATACCCCTGTCTGGAAGGCAGGTCTACTATGAAGTCCATGGAGACTGAGTGCCAGGGGGACGGGGCTACAGGTAACGGCATTAAAAGGCCCTGCGGGGACTGCCTCAAACTCTTGCCCTTAACACACGGCTCACAAGTGGCGATGTACTGCCTCACCTGAGCATCCATGCCTGGCCAAAGGAAGGTTCTCTTGATTAATTCCAATGTCTTCTTAGCTCCTCTATGACCTGCTAATGGGTGGTCATGAAAATGCTGAATGACTTCATTTTGCAACTCCTCACCGGGAACAAACATCTTTTCTTGCCAGAAGGGTCTTTCATTTCTCACACTGCGATCTGGACCTTCTGATTCCCAATTAGAAAATTCAGCCTTGGCAAACTCTTCCTTAATTCGGGTCTCCAAATCATCTTCAACTGCAATGGCTACTATCTTTTCCTCTGGAATGATAAACCCTTCTACTTTGGTTTTGGCTTCTTCTCCCATACTCAAACGTGAAAGAGCATCCGCTTTTCCATTGGAGGACCCGGGCTTGTAAGTGAGGACAAAATCATAATCTGCAAAGAAGAGCGACCAGCGCAGTTGCCTGGGAGTTAGCGTGCGAGCTGACTTGAGAAACTGTAAATTTCGATGATCGGTGAAGACGGTGACCACATGTTTCGCTCCCAACAAATAGTGTCTCCACACCTGAAATGCCTCCTTGACTGCCAAAAGCTCATTATCAGCGATGGAGTAGTTGATCTCTGCAGGAGTAAGTTTTCGAGAATGGTATGCCACCGGGTGAAGTTGACCGGTGTCCTTCTGGCGCTGCGACAGGATCCCTCCTATGGCCAAATTGGATGCGTCAGCTTCAATGAAGAAGGGTTCACTCAAATTAGGGTGTTGTAGCACTGGAGCTGTCACAAATGCTTCCTTTAGCTGCTGAAAAGCCTCCTCCGATTCACGCTCCCAGACGAATCGTACATTTTTCTTTAGAAGACGGGTAATTGGGCTCACCTTCTCCGAGAAATTCAGGATGAAACGCCTATAAAAATTGGCGAATCCCAAAAAACTTTGAATCTCCTTCACGGATCTTGGCGCTGGCCATGACTTGATTGCCTGCAACTTAGAGTCATCCATGGATACTCCTTCCGGGGACAAAACAAAACCCAAGAATTCCACTCTGGAGGAATGAAAGACACATTTCTCAAGTTTGACAAACAGATGGTTCTCCAGCAGATGTTTCAAGATGGCTCGTACATGATGAACGTGTTCCTCTAAACTGTTGGAATAAATAAGGATGTCATCGATGTAGACCACCGCAAAGCGGTCCAGGCACTCTCGAAGCACGTCGTTTACAAAATGCTGGAAAGCAGCGGGGGCGTTACAAAGCCCAAAGGGCATCACTTGGTATTCATACAAACCAAACCTGGTTCGAAAGGCAGTTTTCCACTCCTCTCCTTCGGCCATGCGCACCAAATGATAAGCCCCTCGTAAATCCAATTTAGTGTACACACACGCATTCTTGACCTGATCTAGAAGTTCCGAAATGAGGGGCAGTGGATAACGGTTCTTCTTGGTGGCCAAGTTCAAGGCCCGATAGTCAATGCAAGTTCTCAAGGTCCCATCCTTCTTGGGAATGAAGAAGAGGGGCGAGGACACTGGAGACTGAGAGGGGCGGATGAACCCATTGGCTAAGTTTTGTTCAATATAGTCCTTCAAATGGAGGTTCTCAGGTTCCGACAGAGCGTAGATTCTGCTGCAGGGTAAAGACACCCCAGGCTCCAATTCTATCCGACAGTCATATTCTCGATGAGGTGGCAATTTTTTAGCTTCTTTCTCATTGAATACCTCCTTCAGATCCTGATATTCTTCTGGAATCTCTGGAGCCTCCAACGCACACACCATTTGAACCTGATTGGCCACATTTTGCGACAACGTGGAACTTGTGTTCCCTGGCGTTGGCTGGAAACAATGCTCTAGACAAAAGCCTGAATTCATTTCAACTGAACGTCGCGACCAATCTATCCGAGGATTATGCTCGGTGAGCCAGGGCAACCCCAGTATGAGTTGGAACTGAGGGGCATCGATGAGATTGAATCGAATGAAACTTCGATGCTCACCGGGTCCCACCACGGTCATCAATTCAGTATCGAAAGCGATTGGTCCCGACGACAACTGGGTGCCATCCACTGCTCGCACTGGTTCTGGTCTTGACTTCTTTTCGAATTGTATTCCAATAGATTTGGCAAACTGGATGTCGCAGAAGTTCCCAGTAGCCCCCGAATCAACCATCACAGAAACTTCCTCCATCTGAGTTTTTCCAAACTCTATCTTACACAGCAGATTCAGATGCGGGGCTGCGGATTGCAGAGTATTAGCTAAAAGTTGTGGCTTGGGAGTTGGCTCTTCACTCGCTCCCACCAGTGCAACTCCGTCTACTGGTGGAGCCGATCTTTTACCCACGTGCTGGCCTTTGATCTCTTCGGACATTCCTTGACAAAATGGCCCGACTGACCACAATACATACACAATCGACCTTGACGTCTTTTTTCTCTCTCCTCTTGAGTAAGAGGGCCTCGAATCGTTCCCACCTGCATAGGCTCTTCCTGACTTTGGCTTTCATGGTTCTTAGCTACCTCCGGCCGTGGCGGAAGAGTACGGACATCCTTTCGACGTTCACTTCGCCTTTCCGCAAGCCGCTGATCAAACTGCAGTACTAGATCTATGAGTTCCGATACATCTGTGGGTCTTTTGGGAATCTGGGCCAGACCATCCTTCAACTCATCTTTTAGGCCTCGGTAGAAAATGGCCGCCCGCTTAGCCTCGGGCCAACTCGTTTCAACAATCAATTTATTAAATTGTGCCAAATAAGCCACCAAGTCTCGATTCCCTTGCTTCAATTCTAATAGTTCATTGTCGGTGGTCTGTGAGACGTTTCTTCGGTCAAAGATTCGCAAAAACTCAGCTTTGAATTCTTCAAATTTATACAACACTGGATCGTTGCTTGCCACCAAAGGCAAAGACCACACTGCAGCATCTCCGCTCAGGTAGGACAGCACAAAAGCCACTTTAGACTGATCCTCCTTAAACAGAATGGGCTTACAAAGGAAGTGTAATGAACACTGAGTCAGGAAGATTTGAGCCTTGTGGGGATCTCCTTGAAATCTCTCGGGTGGGGCCAACGGAATGGTAGGGGACATAGCGTGCACCACCTGTGTGGTGAACTCTGTAGAGGAGGAGGAGGAGGGCGCGGGACCAAAGGCAGATGACTTAATACTCCCAAAATTGGGGCGCGGGCTCTCTGCCAGCTCTTCTAATCTCTGACGCAAATAACTAGCCTCCTGATTAGATTTCCTAACTTCCTCCCTAGTCTCGCTCAACTGTTTCTGTAGTCCCTGTAACACGGAAGCCAAGGCTTTGACATCCAATCCTTCGGCCATCTCGCCCAGACGGAAGATAATTGAGGCACTTCAATCTGTCAGAAGCAGTACCTGAAATATCCGGATTTCCGTGGGAGCGAGCGGCCAGTCTTCTACGATGCTAATTTCCAGATTCCCAAACACCCCTGCACCCGGATTGCTCCAAGCCCAGGAATGGAAGGGAAAGGGGAAGTGGATAACAAACAACAAAGAGAGTCTTCCACACTGGTGTCTTCGTAACTACCTCTGGGATGAGTAGCTGGGGAACACCTGCAACAGGGAACAGAACATTACTAACGTTCTAACACTACGTGGGTAATCACACTCTCACTCCCTCAACTCTCTTCACTCATACCTGGTTTGCGTGTGGAGTTAGCTTCTCTCTTACTGAGTCCAAATAAGTTCATATGATGGTTGGAGACTCTTGTTGCTTGTGTAGTGTGGCGGAAATGGTGATACGATGAATAGAGTTGGTAGACAACAGTATTACCATATGCATATAATATATACTCTCATTTACTTGTTGAACCACAGAAGCTGACTGAAACTCTCAAAAGTCTTTTTCAGGAAAACTCGGAATATGCCTAAGTCGTGATAGTTCTACATAAGAAATCGGACTTCACTTCTGACTGGAAAACTCTGATGCAGACGAAAGAACTAACTGGCACAGGGCAAGGATAGCACCAACAAAGTCTAAGAGAATGGAATGTTCTTACCGCAATATGAGGATATGCGGGAAGGTACTTGCCCACTGGGATGAAACTCCGACGAGGAACGCTGACAGAACAAGTCCGCACTGCCGAACACTGGCATGCGGCAAATTAGCTTTCACTCCGGAATGCAGGAATCCAATGGGAATGGAACGTGAACATGCTCCCAAGGTTCCGAAATAAAGTCTCTGTAAATTCTGACTGGAAAAGGGGCAAACTAGGAAAATACGCGGTGAATTGACAGGAGACAAAATCAGGGCGTCGAACTGCTGGAATGGGACAGTTGAAGTGCGCCACATAGAACGTGCGGGATTAGGAAATGGCGGACTGCTGGAAAAGACTAGAACGCTAACCTTATCAAATGGTGGCACAAACCGGAGGCGTACTACGCCCCAATCAGACAGTGGTCATGGGCTAATTTCTGAAGGGAACCCCAGAGTGGAAACGGCCGCCAAACAGGAAATCTTCTCCTAGCTGCAGGGACAGACGGAGGTCTCTTAATGGGGCCCGGCATGGTCCTGACAGCCAGACCCACGCTACGTTCAAAGACAGCATCCAGAGGTAGTAACAACATACGGTGTAGGAAAATTATGCCTTTATTGGCTCGGGAAATCTACACTAGAGGATGTGGAACAACACTTATCTTTACTTAAAGGAGGCGCAGACCTTAGGGCAGGGGTCTCCAGACCGGTCCTGGAGGGCCGGATCCATGCCAGATTTTTAAAATTACTACATGTATCTCAATGGGGGTATCCCAAAAATCTGGCATGGATCCGGCCCTCCAGGACCGGTTTGGATACCCCTGCCTTAGGCATTTCTTGCTAAGTCCAAGAAAACAACGTCAAAAACATTGCATATATTCCGGTATCTACGCTGCTTATAATGAAATATGGAAGATTACCCAGGCAGAAACTGCAGAAAGAATGCGAGAAATTGATCATATTAATTTAGAGAAATCTCTTGCTGTAGTAGACAATGGGTTAACGACTCTGTCATCCAGGATATATTCATTGGGCAACATTCTATCCTCTGCCATCGACATTATGGAACAAGACTTGGTCATACTGTGACAAGGCCATATGGACCGGGATGCCCGCCACCCCTTCCACCACCAATCCCAATGGTAGGAGACAGACACAGTTTGAACTTTTGGAAGGCAGGGGGGCCTCATGACCCCCCCGGCCGTATTTATTAAAATATGAAACAAAATGTAAAACTTTAAATTAAAAACGGTTCATGTATCATGTACAAATTCAACTTTCATTACATTTGATGAAGACAGGTATTCAGGCTAACCTTAACAAATCTTTAATACAAAGATTTCCTAACTGAGTCTAACATCATGACATAATGCATTGCATACGAATTTGTACATCCTATCGTTAGGGGCCAACGGCAAGGTCTTAACCGGTGTCAGGTCCCTATCACCAAATTTCCATCCTCACGTGTGAGTGGCGCATGCTCAGAGGACTTTACCCTCGTAGCCAACTGTAACTTCCCTTGTCGTGGGGGTCCCCTTTCACTCAGCGCCATCTTAAGGTCGTCCGAGTTCCCGTGCGGGGTATCTGTAAGAAGGACAGCGTGGACTCCCCCTCTTTCCCCGCACTCTCTTCCGCAGGAGCGGATATCCGGCCCCCTGGAAATTTGTGGGAGGGGCATATAGCCGTCTCTCCCTGGGAGGGGCCTATGGCCGTCTCCCCCTGGGCGATCCCATCCGTAATGGGGGCCGCCACACCGTGGGAGGGGCCAATGGCCGCCTCCCCCTGGGCGCTCCCATCCATAATGGGTGGCGCCCCCCCAGGGACCTTGAAATCACTGCTCACCGATCATGACCTTACCGCCACAGGCCAGATAGTTGACCGACTATCTGGCCCCCCCCACACCTCCTATAGGTCATGTCTCCTCAATCCCACTAGCCAAGCTATCATGTCTCCTATCAATAAGTCATTCCCCACCCTGGACAGGTGTACCCCATCATCTGACACAGTGATCCCCCCTGATGCACCCATGAGGTATGCTTTGAAGATGAGCAGAACGAAACAATTTCTCCATTTTATTGTTGACCCTCTTTACCAAATGGTTCAACGCAGTTGTGGACAATCCATCCCTCCATACCTTCCTCGGAATCATGTGTGACCAAGCTATTGTACACCCCGGGAGCGTCTTTGCTAACCAACTAACTGCAGAAAGTATGTGCTCGATTAAAGCTCGTCTGCCCAACCTTACCAAGTCATTGCCACCAATGTGCACTATGACTACAGATGGCGGTGACCTGTGCCGCCCTAACAATTCTTCCACAAAACTTTGCAGTCGGTCAATACACAGGCCGCCCTTCCCATGAAAGGACACCCTGAAACCATATTCCTCAGATGTGTGGATCGCATCACCTGCCTTGAATATGTCCGCGGCACGCCTCACGTATGAGTGGCCCACGACCCAGACCACTCATCTTCCATTCCTTGTTCCTGAAGTGGTGGTTAGCTGATACTGGGCTGGTCCCAATTTCTGCCCTGCGTCACAGGCCCGTGAAACTGTAATCCAAACAAAAGACAACAAGCGTGAGTGCACTTCTTCATTAACTTACAACATGTGCAGCCGCACGTAACGTTTGAAACAATTCGAAGACCAGCGGCCTAATTTTTTAACATTTTCTGCCTGCAGACCCCTCGCCGTTGCTTCTGTAGCGGCCCCTATCCTGAATGAATGAGTCCCAAAATCACTCGGGTTCAAGCCCGCAGCTGCAATCATGATTGCCAGCACCCTCTGGAACTGAAACTTTGTTAGCGGGGTGCCGTCAGCATGTCGCAGTAAGCCCCCCCCCCCACGTTGCCAACCTGTGTTTTAGGTAGGCCTCAACATGAATCACTGGACAACAGGGACTACCTGGAGCGTGCTGCAGCACAATGCTACTCCCCTGGGCCTCCTGGTCTGTCTTTGACCTGGCTATCGTGATCAGCAGGGAATCCCCCCTTACTTGCGTGTGGTCTCTGTGCAGACTCCCTTCAGTATCCCTTTTGATGGCAGCCACTAGTTCGCTTACCCGCAGGGCCCCATAGAACGCCAACGCAAATGCTGCCCGGAATAGGTCGACCTCGCTAGGTGAAGAGCATGTTTCCTCCAGTTTAGCCAAAAAGGAGGTCAATCTGTCAAATCCTATCGGGTGCCTAGTATCCTTTTTGCGACCCTCTAGGCGCCGCCAGCCGCGCATCGCCTTTCTGACTATAAAGGAATCAGTCGGGTCCCTGATCCCTTGGAGCTGAGCCATAAACGATATGGCAGCCTTATACCGACTGGCGGTTGCCACTGATCGGCCCTCCTCATGAAGTGCCACTAAAATTGGGTAAAGGACCCCTTCTGACCCCATCTATGCTCCCATGCAGGGCCCAAAAAGGCGCAGTACAAGCGGAACGCCCCTTCATAAGCTTTCTTTGTCCTGGGCACTAAACTGGCTGCCACGAGGTTTTGTAGTCTGGGGCGCCAATTTGCCGTAGTGCTTCGGGAAATGGCGCTGCCACTAGCTCCGCTGAGGGTAAACAATCCCTGAAAGCCTGCATTTTGAAACGAGAGAGCGCATCAGCTGCATTATTCAGTACTCCCGGCACATGTTTTGCCCTGAATTGTACATTTAGTCTCAAGCCTTTCAACACAATTTCTTTCAACAATAGCAATATCCACTTGCAGCGTGCTGCTTGCTGGTTAATGCACTCAACCACAGTCATGTTATCAGACCAAAATACCACCGAGCGGTTTCAGAACTCTTCTGGCCATGCCAACAGCGCTACCCAGATGGGGGATAGCTCTAGAAAACCAATGTTGCTCGTCAAACCGCTTGTTTCCCACCATGCAGGCCATTTCTGGGCTGACCAACGGTTACCAAGGATCGCTCCAAACCCAACACTGCCCGCAGAGTCGGTCCATAAACCTAATTCTGCTGACGAGGCCGGGGCTTTGCTCCAGACTACTTGGCCGTTGAAATCCGCCAAGAATGCCAGCCAAATGAGCATGTCCTGGCGAACCTCTGCCGACAGTCTCGTGCGATGGTGCCTTTCCTTGAGGCCAACCATGGCCTGGGCAATGGATCGTGAGAAAAGGCGAGCCATCGGCATAACCCTCAATGCAAAGTTAAGCTGACCCACTGTTTGCTGTAATTGGTGCAGTGTGACTTTGTCGTTCCGGAGACATTGCAACAAGGAGGCCCTGAATTTGTCGATCTTCTCGGCCGGCAAGCGGAAGCAACCCTCAATGGATTCTAGTTCGATACCCAGAAACTCCAGAGAGGTAGTTGGACCCACCGTTTTACCTGGCGCCAACGGTACTCCGAAACCCCGCATGAGCACGCAGAAATCTTGCAATGCCCGTGCACAGTCACAAGAGCCCGCTGGGCCGAGAAACAGGAAATCATCGAGATAATGCATCAAATGTTGGTGCCCTGAGGCCTTCGAGAATACCCACTCCAAAAATGAGCTAAACATTTCAAATTAGGCACATGAAATTGAACAACCCATCGGCATGCACATATCCATGTAGTACTTCCCCTGAAATGCAAAACCCAACAAGTGCTGATCCTGTGGATGTACCGGAAGCAACCGAAATGCGGATTCAATATCCGATTTTGCTAACAATGCACCGGGGCCTAAGCGATTCAACATTACCACTGCGCCATCGAATGATGCATACCTCACACTACAAATGTCTGCATCGATCACCTCATTAACAGAAGCCCCCCTTGGTGCAGATAAATTATGAATGAGCCTGAATTCTCCCGGCTCCTTCTTGGGAACTACCCCTAATGGGGAACACACAAAGTTGGCCGTTGGTGGCTCACCGAACGGTCCTGCAACCCGCCCCAGGCGAACCTCCTTCGCAATTTTTGTGGCGGCCTCTGCCAGGTTGTGCTTAACATACAGTTGGTTTTTGCATGAGGGGGCCTTCCGAAAATTACCCGCCGGGATCCTGAAGCCATATGAGAAGCCATCTCGCAGGATCCCAGCGGACACATGATCAGGGTATTTGTTCAGCCAGGGAGTCAAAGCCAGAATATCCACGGGCGATTGCCTGGACCTCCGAGGCACCGTGTCAATCCTGCTTGGTACCCCCTTTCCCTCCAGAATTATTGCCTCTGGATCGGCAGCTCGTTTCGGGGTGGTAGGTGTTGCCTGAACCTGCATGTTCCCTGCGGTCTGCTACACGTTCCTTTGTTAAAAACCCAACATACTCCTCACTTATTCCCATTTCCGCCCGATCTAGACGGAGTATCTCCCCCATAGGTTAGTCAAACGGGCTGTGGATGTTTCTGTTGAAAGGCCCTGGAGCCGTTTGTATTTGACCCTGATCCACCAGCCGCGCCCGGCAGGAACTGCGCATGCCAAGATACAGTATCCAAACAATCCCAAGTTAGTGTTTCATTAAACTCTTTTGCTTTTCTAAAAGCCACATCATACCCTTTCCATTCTTCCCTTCCATATTTTTCATGGAAGCCCGTGATCCTGCTCTGGTAGCAAGCAAGGTCTTCCAACAGTTCTGGCGTTCGGTCCGCCACAATCGCTGCAAAAACAGAGAAAGCCCTGATCCAGTTCATCATGGACTCTTCCACCCTGAACTCAGCCATCTTTGCCCTCCATACACTGGGGTGCCATAAATCCTTCTGAGTTTTGGCATATTCTAACTCACGATTGTCTGTCAACAATGAAAACATATTGATATATTTGTTACCCCACACCATCTACTTTGTCGCTATAGGAACATGTTGTGCCAAGCATTCCCGCTTTGAGGGTACAGCGCCCTCCCCCATTATTAGGAGCGATCTCTTACCGGTTTCTGATGTACTTCCGGTCGTGTCCGTTGATTTATTCCGATTCTCGACCGCGGCCGGATTCACCACCTACGGAGAAATAGAAGGCACATTCGCTGCCCCAGTGCCCTGTGTCTGCCTGAGCTGCTCGATAATCTGCCTAGCTTATTTGGCTGGGTCTTCCACAGCCGCGGATCCCCCCTCTCCCTTCTTTAACCAAGGTAACACGGCCGCCAACTGAATCGCTAGTTCGGGAGGCATTTGGTCGTTATTCAGTGGAGTGATAACCACAGGGATCGCAATCCCCCATCCGGTGCGGGTACCGGGCTGGACGCTGGTGCTACTGGGACCGGCGGGACCTCCATCGGGACTGGGGCCTCGCTAGGACCCGCTTTCCCCTTCTTCTTTTTCCCCTTATCCCCCCTGGGGTAATGTTTGGCACAGCAGGCCCCACCATCCTCTTAGGTCGCCCTGAGGGCCCTGCTTGGGTCTCAACTTGTTTCCAGAGGGCCGCTAAGCCGCGACCCAGCTGGTCTACTTTACCGAACTTCATGTCCATCGCCGACACTTGGTTCACTAGTGTGCACAGCATTCGTTCCATCTCGGAGCTCTTTCCAGTCTTCTTACCAGGCATGTCCGCGTTCTGTTTTATCTCTGCCTGTTCTCCAGTAGTGACTTGGACTCCTGCTACGCCTTGACGACTGAAACAGAAAAAACAACGATTACACATTCAAAAACTGCATCTTGTTCCCTTGAGGGCTCACGAGCGACGAGTGGTGCAGCCTTCAGAGCGCAGGAACAAGAGGACGCTTCCCTGGATTCCCGAGCCTTTTATCCAGCAGCGGGAAGGCGGGGCAGCGACCCCATCCTGCCCAGAGGTTCACGGACTTCCGGGCGGGTGTTTAGGACAACCCTTTTAGGCGTGGCGGGCGTGCTCCAACCACGCCGCTATGGGCATACCTGCCAGGACACGCCCCCCGCCCGCAAAGGTTTCCTGGGGGATCGGGGCACCCGGCCATACGTTCGGGGTGACCGAGTGTTCTCCCCTTTCCAGTTTCAACTATGTTTTATTTTGCTATTAGTCTGGATGCTCAAAACTTGCATGCAGGCTATGTGCCTTGGCGTTTAATCAACACAACGTCTCTGTTTTCAGAACTCAATCTCACTGATAAACAGATCGTAATGGCACAAAGGGGAGCAAAGTATACAGTGCTGAGCATTGAAAAACTGTAAAAGTTTCCATTTACAGTAGCAGAAAAACCAGCCACTGAATAGATCATTCATTGGCAAAATAACTCTGCGTGTTACAACTTTCCATTTGCAGTAATGCCTAAAAAATATACCAGCAGGCAAATATGAAAGGTTGGGTGAAGAATACATCAAGACATCCCTCGATTTACCTTACACACACAGATGTTGGAGTGGGGGGAGTGAAGTATTTCTTAGCGGTACACACTGTGAAAATGCACTAAGCGATTCTCTCCTATGTCAGGGTATTCATTTGCATGGGGCTTGTAACTGTTTAAACGCAAATTTGTCCTGTCACCTGCAAGGTTTTCCAGCCACAGTGATTAATCCAATTTTTGGACAACTTTTAAATTTAAGTTAAATTATGTTGAATGATCACAGCTGCTGCAACTTGTTGCCAAGCATTCCGTAGCCAGTTACGGTTACTTCCAGGGTCTCTTGCTGTATGCAAGTCTTGTTCCCTAAAATAGACAGAGTCAGGGAGTTGCCTTTATTGCCTTCACTGAACATCTCTTCTATATGAATGCATACTTTAAGCAGAATGAAAGCCATTCTTTTACAACAAACCGTGCCTTTGACCTCGGCCAAAGAAACCTATAATCTATGAACTGCAAGGACTTTGGCTGAGATACAGGCTCTGTTAAGTACAAACTGCCCTACACATTTCACAGAAATGTTGGGACGTATCTTAAACATATCTGATACGAGTGGTATTGTGCATGTATTTAAGAATGTATGTTCAGGACTGTTAACACCTTTTCAAGCAGTCCTCGGAATCATTCCAAACTTCGTGCACTCGGTGTTTGGTGGTCTGCCGCTAATTCCAGCACTCGTTGCACGAATCCTGTTTTTATTCCTACTGCTACGCTATGGCAAGCCAATCCACCAGCGTCACACCCAGCACAGTAGAGAAAGCTCTCCTGGAAAGGAAGTGTCGTGAGCGCATAGTACAAGTTTTTGGTTTACCTCGTCTATAAGAATTAAATACTACATGGTTTCTGTCATTCAGACCAATCTGGCAAGATTGAATCTTACCTGATCTATGCTGCCTTCTTTGCGGTGAAGAATGCATGCTAGACATCTGTCTAACACTCCCATCCGTCATGCCTATGTATATCGATACGCTGCTGGACCCGATTACGGCCCATGCTTTGTGTTGTCCTCAGCGGCTACCGATCCTGATGAGAGCATTCATTGAGATCTCAGAGACGCAAATTGCTCCTGCTGAGATACGAGAGGAAACAACGGGCACACAGGTAACATCGGAAACGAACATTGCTGATGCTTCCAAAGCTGAAGGCGATGCTTCGCATCTATGTGCGGTTAATCTTCTAAGCAAGGTATTCCAACTTTCAACTACAACGGTAGACGATTTTTTGTCTACAGGAATAGGGGTTTTCATGTTTTCTCCATCCCCATACACTGACTTTTGATTTAGCACACAGTGTGCCGGGAAGACTCTGAATTTGGCCTTCATTAAAAATAAAAAAAACAAAGACAAACCTTGGAACTTTTTCATATGATTCATTTTTTTTCTCCAAATTTTTCTTTTTCTTTTTTATGGCTCAAGTACTCTGCTTACAGTAGAACTATTCATAGAGAATAGAATTCTTTGAACACTACCAGAGACAAATTGTTTTTCTTCTGTAATTACAAACCATTTCATCATGTGTATATATTTATGTACATTCATTTAGCATTTACTATACCCATATGCTTAGAATGAAACTTTGCTTTGAATATGTACAGCACCTTTGCATTCCATGCATAGCCACTGTTTTGAGAGGCATTTTTTAGAATATGCTTTTAGATATTCCTTAAGATATGTTTTAATGAATTATTTGATACTCTATTTTACATATTTATCATGTTTAGCATTTAGTAATGTCGTTCTATCGAAATTGGAGTGGCTGTTGTGTGTCGATTTAGATACCCGTACATATGTTTCACGAATCATGTCCTTATATAGGCACAACTCACATTGCCCTTATTTAGGCATAGAATCCCAGCCCTTATTTAGGCATTGGCCATGCTATCCAAATACAGGCATGGTCATCTACATCCGTCCATCCCACATCACAACGAGTTCTTAGAAACCAGACCCTTAAGCCATTGGGACATTTCCTGCTTGGATTATTGATTTTGCCAAGAACTCATTCATTATGCATGAACAGCTATACCCTAAGGGTTCATTCATGACGTGCTTCCAGGTAAAAATATTCCTTCAATTACCATAGAAAACCACAGTTGCAGTTACATGCTTTCACCGCTCGCCACGGCAAGTTCGGAAGGAATTTGATTCCCCTTCTGACGCTCTGAACAGACGCTTTCCTCCCCGCTCGTAGAGATTCCAGCTTCCAGTGTTCTGATTCCCTTCGCAGGGTGTTGGAGTTTGAGATCCGGAAAGAGATTCCCACCTTTCTCATTCTAAGGTATGAAGCTGACTAGAACCTAGAGGGATTCTTAGCACTTATTAACTAAATACAAACTATAGCTTACCATACTATAGAAAACAGCACTTACTTCTTACCTCGTAGTATACTTAGGTTAGGTACACTGGGGTAGAACTATTTAGAAGCACTGGATGTGTATCCACTTTTAGCCTGTGTTATTTATGTGTATGTATATGAATATAGGTCATAGCTAAACGACAATGCTATTACAGTATTATTTGTTCTTACTGCTCACGCTGTACATTTTATATCTTGCATTCTGTCTAACGATCGTAACAGCTCATATCTCTTGCACGAGAAATAAGACTGTTCAATAAATCCTTTTATTGAAACACCCATCTACTCTTTCTGTGTAACTCTGCAGAAACTAAGCATGCACGTTTGACTGAGTGAAACTGTTATCTATTGTTTCCACAATTCTGAGGTATGTTCCGATAGTGGCTTCTGCTCTAATGAGCTGCAGAGGAAGAGATTCTGAAATGTGGCTCTGATCGTGTGAGGCCAGAGACGAGTTTCTGAATATTGCATTTGATCGTTTATGCCAATTTAGGGGTATGAATGGATTATAGCTGTATAGGGGCATAAGGTCACAGTACTGATCGGGGTCCTAGATTAGAACGCGACACTCCCCCACCACTAGAGGAATCAGACACGCTGCAGTGAGGAGCCGCTGAGAACCTCCAGTTGCTGTGGAGGCATGACCGCATGTAAGGATTCTCCGACTGCTAAGTGCAAGCCACTTGGACTGTGTGCAGCACACTTATCTGAGTCTGCTGCCTCTTCAGCACCCAAGGAAGGGGAACATTCAGGAAAACTGATCACTTTGATCCTGCGAGGTACAGGTAAGACTGATTTTATAATCAGTAACAGGAAGGGGATTTCTTACGGAATACCAACTCTGTAATACTGTATTTTTATACCCTACCCTAAATTCAAAAAAACGGGTGCCACCTCCTGGCAAACCAATTGTATCAGACATAGGTTCCCTTCTGGAAACCTTGTCCCAGTTTTGTGACTTATTTTTGAAACCTATATTGCAAAAAGCTGAGACATACAGAAGAGACAAAAAAGATCTGCCAGCACACATAAGACATATAATTTAATGAACAACAGGATTTACTAGGGAGCCTGGATGTGTAAAGCCTATACACCAGTCTCCCACAAGAAAATACCTTAGATGTTATCAGAAAATCTTTGGAAAACACAGAACGGACATATTGATCCCATATGATTTTTTTGTTGAATGTGCTTTTACAGTCTTAACTTAGAACTACTGTGAATTTGAGGGAACCCTCTTCCTTCAACCCCATGGTATATCTATGGGCAGTCCTTTTGCCTCAATTATAGCAGGGCTCTATGTCTACAACCTAGACAGGAAATGCATTTTGCACAACAATAATCAATACACACAACATATCACCATGTGAAAACGCTATATTGATGACATTCTAGTGGTACAGAGGGGTTCGTACCACCCTGGATTTCATCACATCGTTGAACAGACAGGATAGAAACCTGAAGTTTACACACCCTATCAGCAAAAAGACTCATTGACATTCTTAGATATTCCTGGAAGGAGGTTTACTACAAACCAACATCTATCATAAGCCAACTGCCAAAAATAACCTATTGAGATTTTACAACTTCGATCCACACCCGTTGAGAGAAACTCTGCCTTACAGGCAGTTCCTCAGCTTACAGCGGAACTTTAGTTGGGTTAGGACGTGTGACAACATACAATATTGCCTTTGACAGAGTAAAGACATTAATTAAAAGGAATTGGTGTATCTTGTATACAGGATCCAGAAAGTGGGACTACACCCTCTTTTCGTACAAAAGAGCAAAAAGCCTTAAGGAAATCCTTATACACACAAAACCC
Organism: Lissotriton vulgaris; assembly: GCF_964263255.1. Lineage (NCBI taxonomy): Eukaryota > Metazoa > Chordata > Amphibia > Caudata > Salamandridae > Lissotriton > Lissotriton vulgaris. The sequence goes on along the minus strand of NC_141687.1, from coordinate 175,773,475 downwards.
AGGCATATAGCAAGGGTCGCTATCACTAAACATAGTGCCTTAAGCTCCCTGGAGAAGTGGAACACTACCCAGTGTAGTGTCTGCCATCTAAAATCACCAACAAAGGAACTAAGTCTGTGTTTACTATTTCCTTGGCAATTAAGAAGACACACCAATTGCAATACAAAACAGGTCATATACATGGTTACCTGCCCGTGTAGCCTCAAATATGTAGGGATGACGGCCAGAAAGGTCAGGAGCAGGAAATACGAAGATAGTAGCAATATTCAATGCAAACGCTAAACCACAAAAATGGCAGAACACTTTATTTTCAAAGCACCCTTTGTAAAAGACCTCAAATGGGTGGTTCTGGAACAAATAATACGGGAGAACAGACATATTGAGAAATTCTCTTACAAAAAGAGCAACAGTGGATATACAAATTATCCACACACATCAAGGGCTGAACGATGAGATCCAGTGGTGCCATACTGTAATCCCATTCCACCTCACCAGTATGGGTCAGAATAATTCTTGTGAGATATTTTTAAGTCACAACTGCTCTGCATCGCAACAACGGCACCTCTTTTTATAGATAGCACACAACTCTGCCATTATTTGTTTTAATCCACACAAAAGTCTGTTAATACACTTGTGTTATTTTAAAGAATGCACTGTTCTGTCACAGTCTGACAGTGCACCAGCAATATTTGCCGGCTTATGAAAAATACCACTCCACCAATATAAGGAAATTGGCCCAGCATAGATGGGTGTACTCAGGGCAGGAGACACAGTATTGTTACTAAACTGGAATTACAGTTTCAAGCCAGCCACACTCTGGCACCAATATAATAAGATTAACCCAGGAGAGACGGGTGAACTCAGGGCATGAAACATAACTATTGTGACTAAGCTGGAACTACATGTTCGAGGCATGTGGGCTGCTGAATTCATATCTGTGCATAGGTCGCCACCTAGTGTTGGGTCCGGATGATTGCACATTGTTGTCCTGGAAGAGTCTTCGAAGTATCACAAGATAGGTGGCTCCTCCCCTGGACTACAGTGCGCATGGGCATCGACTCCATCCTCAGATTGTTTTTTTCCGCCATTCGGTTCGGATGTCTTTAATTCCCTCTTGTCGGAATCGATAAAAAACTTTCTTGAGACCAAAAGGTCTTTAGTCTATACGTCGGTATTGTCTTGCGTTCGGCATTGCTTCTTCTAGCTCGGCTCCGAGCCGGATTCTGTACGCCGGATTCTGCTCTCGGCGCGGAAGGCCCAGTCGACGCTCCTGACCTATCGACCGTCCATCATGGACCGAAGTCCATTCAAGAGATGTCCGGTCTGTTACTCGAAGTACCCCCACATCGACGTCCACCCGGTGTGCAACAAGTGTCTGTCGCCAGACCACGATGAGGACAAGTGTATGGCTTGTTCCCGCTTCAGGTCTAAGAAGACGCTTAAGCTTCGACGAGCTGCACGCCTGGAGGTCCTTCAATCTGCTCCGGCGCCTGTGTACATCTTCGATGCAGGGGATATGGAGGACGAATCTATCCAGGACGTTTCTGAATCAAACCCCGCGTCGGACGTCGAAGAGGACTACGACACGGATGCTGAGGTGTTCGAGGGCGAAGAAGTCGTCGAAGAGGTAGGAGACGACGACGGAGACCTCGGGGCCATGGAGGATAGCTCGGATGAGGAGCTTCCTCAAACTGACTCTGGGGCCGTGCCGATTTATAAGGCCCAGGTCGAGGGATCACCTTCGGGCCTTACCCAAGATCTCGCTATGGGTTCCACGGCCCCGCCTTCGGGCACGGACATTGTTGCCGAGCCACTCCCTGGCAAAACGAAACCGAAAGGGAAACCTACGGTCTCGACACCAGATACTGCGCAGGTGCCAGCATCGAAACCGAAAGTGTGCATCGCTTTGGTCGGCTCCAAGGCTTCGGAGGCTTCGGCGCCGAAGAGGCCGAAGGTGGCTGTCGAGCCGAAAACTCAAGTCAAGGGCGTCGAGACGAAGTCTGCCGCGCCGAAGGCTAAAGTGAAGGTGGTCGAGACGGGCGCGTCGGCGCCGAAGACGATCGACACCGGCAAAAGCCTTGTCGACCCGAAGAAGGCTGTCGGCGAGCCGAAGAAGACTCTCGGTGACCCTAAGAAGTGACTCGATGACCCGAAGGTCCTCACGGCCCCGCGTCCGCATGACAAGGCCAAGGGCGCTGCGCCCCGAGAGTCGAATCCGAAAGTGGCCTCAAAGGATTCCATTGAACCGGCGCGCCCATCCGCAGCGTTCACCAAGAAGGTGACGGACTCCCTGCAGCGAAGGATCCTCCGCCTGCAAAACCTGTGGAGAAACCACTTAAAGCGTCCACGCCGATCCACTTCACGTTGCCGCCTAAGATGGCGCCGAAGGCTTACGCTCCTAAGGCAGTGGCCGGCGTGCCCGAAAAGGTCTCCTCGGCGCCGAAGGCGTCATCGGTGGTTCCTGGTCCGCGACCTCGACGACCTTCAGGGGATGAGCGTCAAGAACACTTCATCGACGCCGACACGGGCAGGCTTTCCCTCCTGAAGCGGAAAATCACCCCAGAACCCCAACTGGAGTCTTACAAGATCCCTCTCAAGAAAAACAAGGACTCTGCTTGCTCTCCCGTCTTGGTGGAACCCCTTTCCCCACAGACTCATGATGTGTCGCCCACTTACTCAGATGTGGTTGCTGGTGAGGGAGATGATGAGGATGAATACAGTTATCCAGTCTATACGGACCCTGAGGATACCAATGAACCCTGGGCAGCTGGTGGTGACCCTGGGGATCCTCACTCAGGACAAGACCCTCAACTTTTTTCTGCTAAGACTTCACCTACAGAAGACTCTGCTGCTTTCAATGCCCTCATTGAACGGGCTGCTAACAATCACAACGTCCAGCTACATGCTGACCTTGTGGATGTGGATTTCCTCTTTGACACCTTTTCAGTATCAGAAAAAACTGTTAAAACTCTGCCTATGCTGAAAGGTGTTTTAAAGCATGCTGCTGAGATGTTTAAAGAACCTACCGGGGAGAGGGTAATAAACTCTAAGATTGACAAGAAATACAAGTCGGCACCTACTGATCCTACCTACATTAAAGGACAGTAGCCTCTGGACTCCCTTGTCGTCTCGGATGCCCGGAAGAGGGCTAATTCTCAGACTACGGGTGATGCTCCTCCCTCAGACACAGAATCCAAGGTCTTTGAGGCTTCGGGGAAGAGGGTGGCAGCACAGGCAGCCAACATCTGGCGTATTTCTAACACACAGGCGCTTCTGGCGCGCTATGACAGGGCACACTACGATACACTAGAGAACCTGTTGCAACACCTACCTGATCAATACAAGGAAGGGGCTGAGATGCTGATTCAGGAAGGGAAGCTAATCTTTAACGTTTCCATTAAGTGCGCTCTGGACGCAGCTGACACCGCTGCCACAGCTATAAACACCAGTGTTATGCTTCGGCGACATGCCTGACTGAGAATCTCTGGTTTTAAGCCAGAGATTCCAACCACCATCCTGAACCAAATGGTTAACCCAGATCACCTGTTTGGCCCGGAGGTTGACACCACCCTAGAAAAAATAAAGAAGGACACTGACACTGCAAAATCCATGGGTGCCTTACAGTCCCAGCTGTTTCGGGGTGGGTCCTTTCGTCGCTCCAGCACTAGAGGCGTCTCCAGGGGCCAGCTCTCCCAGTCCACGCAATACTACAAGGGCAACGCTCAGACTACTTACACCAACAAGAGTAGAGGTGGATATCGTGGCAACAGCGCCAAGGGCAGAGGACGTGGAAACAACAGCTCCAGATCCTCTGCCACCAGCAAACAGTGATGCCTTGTCACTGCCCCCCGACCACACAACACCGGTCGGGGGGAGACTCCAGCAGTTCCTGCCCGTCTGGAAGTCCATCACCATGGACAGGTGGGTCAGAAAACGTATCCAATATGGTTATTGTCTGGAGTTAACATCCACTCCACCCAACATGCCCCCAAGACACCGTCCTATGTCGGACGAGCACTTGCACTTATTGCAGCAGGAGGTCCCCGTCATGCTGCAAAAAGGAGCAATAGAACTCGTGCCAGTGCAGGAAAGAGGAACAGGGGTCTACTCCCTGTACTTCTTAATACCAAAGAAGGACGGGTCCCTCAGGCCCATCCTGGACCTCAGGCCACTCAACTACTACATCCTGTCGGAGCACTTCCATATGCTGACCCTGCAACAAGTGCTCCCGTTGCTCAGGCAGGGGGATTTTCTCGCAACTTTAGACCTAAAGGATGCATACTTTCACATTCCACTGCACCCTTCACACAGGAAATACCTCCGTTTCACCATACAAAACCAGCACAACCAGTTCAAGGTTTTGCCTTTCGGTGTCACCACAGCACCCAGGGTGTTCACAAAGTGCCTGGCGACAGTGGCGGCACATCTCAGAAGACGGAACATCCACGTCTACCCTTATCTGTATGACTGGCTCATCCAAGCGAAGTCAGCCCAGCAGTGTGCCGCCCACATGTCCCACACCATTCACCTCCTGCACGATCTGGGTTTCTCACTGAATTACCCGAAATCCCACCTCCAGCCCGCCCATGTACGGCAGTATCTGGGCGCAACCATAAACACTCTGACGGCCACAGCACAGCCAAATTCAGTGAGGGTCAGCAGCATTCAATCGCTGATACAGAAATTCAGACCTCAACACTCGCTTCCAGCAAGAGTGTTCATGCAGTTGATAGGCATGATGGCCTCCTGAATTTCCATAGTCCTGCACGCGAGGCTACATATGCGTCCGCTTCAGGAGTGCTTAGCACGTCAGTGGACTCAGGCTCACGGGCAGTTGAAAGACCTAGTGTTGGTGAGCGGTCGGGCATACAACTCTCTGCATTGGTGGAATCCACGAAACCTTTGCAGGGGCCGACCGTTCCAAGAGCCTGTGCCACAGATCATCCTGACGACGGACACCTCTCTCCAGGGATGGGGAGCTCATGTCCTCCACTACACGGTGCAGGGACTATGGATGCAACAGCAACAGTAGATGCACATCAATGTTCTCGAACTGATGGCAATCTTCATGGCACTCAAAGCCTTCAAAGTACATCTGTGCAACAAAGTTGTGTTGATCCGGACGGACAACATGACAGCCATGTACTATATTCAAAAGCAGGGAGGAACACACTCTCCGCAGCTGTCTCACCTGGCTCAAAGCATGTGGAAGTGGGCCATTCAGAGGAACATCTTCCTCATGGCGGAACACCTCCCGGGCAAAGACAATCAGATGGCGGACCTGCTCAGCAGGCACAGCCACCAAAAGCACGAGTGGGAGATACATCCATCAGTACTCCAACCGTACTTCCAAAAGTGGGGTCATCCAGAGATAGACCTGTTCGCCACAAGGGAGAACGCAAAATGCCAAAGCTTCGCCGCCAGGTTCCCACACCCACAATCGCAGGGCAATGCGATATGGATGAATTGGTCAGGCAGATTTGCGTACGCTTTTCCCCCAGCACCTCTGATACCGCTGGTGGCACGCAAGCTCAGGCAGCACTCGATGACTCTCCTCCTGGTTGCTCCAACGTGGGCTCGCCAACCATGGTACACCACGTTTCTGGAACTGTCCGTGGAACCGCATCAGAGGCTACGTCTCACACCCAGCCTTCTGATGCAGAGCCATAGCGACATTCAGCATCCAGATCCGCAACAGCTCAACCTGGCCATCTGGCTCCTGAAGTCTTAGAGTTTGGCTACCTGCACTTGCCTTCTGACTGTATGGACATCATTCGAGAGGCAAGGAAGCCCACCACCAGAGCATGCTATGCGGGAAAATGGAAGCGGTTTGTCATTTATTGTGCAGACCACAACATTAAGATGCGTCTATTCAGAATATCTTTTGTTACCTTTTCCATCTGTACAAATGTAATCTGGCCTATGCTTCCATTCGCAAACATCTGTCTGCAATGGCTGCTTATCTCCAGAACAGGCAGCACCTCTCCCTTTTCAGGTTGCCTGCCATTAAAGCCTTTCTGGAGGGACTCAAACGAGTCATTCCTCTGCGGACTCCACCAGCTCCGGAGTGGAACCTCAATGTGGTCCTCACCCGGCTGATGGGTCCTCCCTTTGAACCACTGCATTCCTGCGAGATTCAATTCTTGACATGAAAAGTGGCTTTCCTCATAGCGATTACATCACTGCGACGAGTTAGTGAGCTCCAAGCACTAACTATCCAAGAGCCATTTATTCAAATTCATTCTTACAGGGTGGTGCTTCGCACTAACCCTACATTCCGTCCGAAAGTAGTGTCTCAATTCCATATTAACCAAACAATTGAATTGCCTGTTTTCTTCCAAAATCCTGAGTCATTGGCGGAGCGGATGCTCCACACCCTTGACGTCAAAAGGGCCCTGATCTATTACATCGATAGGACCAAGGATTTTAGGAAGACTAAGCAACTCTTTGTCGACTTTGAACCACACCACAAAGGTAACCCTATTTCCAAGGCTGGTATTGCTAGGTGGATCGTTAAATGTATCCAGATCTGCTATCTGAAAGCAAAACATACTCTCACCATTCCACCAAGGGCCCACTCCACCAGAAAGTTGGGGGCCTCCATGGCATTCCTTGGAAACATTCCTTTGGAAGACAAATGTAGAGCAGCCACATGGTCTACCACACACACATTTACAAAGCATTATTGTGTTGATGTGCACTCCAAACAGCAGGCAGCTGTAGGGCAGGCTGTTCTCAAAACACTTTTCCAAACTGCTGCAGCTGGCACGGGCGGCCGCCGTTAATGGAGGGACTGCTATGTATTCTATGCACAGATATGAATTCAGCAGCCCACATGCCTCGAACCGAATATGCTACTTACCAGTATGCATCTGTTCTTGGCATGTAGGGCTGCTGACATTCATATCGCCCGCCCTCCTCCCCGGCGCCTGTAGCAGCTGCAGAATTCACATATACTTCTAGCATGGTCATCATTCACTGAGATTCACTCCATCTTGGCCACAATGGCTAAAAACAATCTGAGGATGGAGTCGATGCCCATGCGCACTGTAGTACAGGGGAGGAGCCACCTATCTCGTGATACTTCGAAGACTCTTCCAGGACAACAATGTGCAATCATCTGGACCCAACACTAGGCGGCGATCTATGCACAGATATGAATGTCAGCAGCCCTACATGCCAAGAACAGATGCATACTGGTAAGTAGCATATTCGTTCCCAGCTAGCCACTCTCTAATGACAGAGCAAGATTTCACTCTGTGGTCCCGATGTAGGAAGATACGTGCCGGGACCTCATTTAGAGCTAACAATAATTTTGATGATATACTATGCTTCCATTATGAGGATACACAACAAAATTTCGCTAATCCACTTGTGTATATATATAACTCTAACCGTAGTATATGTAGTAGGCTTTTGTACTTACTACCATTCCTATGTGATTGTAGAGTTTATCTGTTTGTATATTTTCCTTGAGTGACTTTACAACTTGTATATTTGCAATTTTTCCTGTTGATATCTCCTATGTAACTCGTGTAATCCTAAATCCTAATGTAACTCAACTGGTTCTTTTGTAAAGCGCTCTGACACCTTCGGGTAATGTTCGCGCTATATAAAATCGCAATAAATAAATACCGCAGCTCAGAACTACATTTCCGCTATGTGTCGCTGCACGGTAGTACATTTCCCGGCCGCCTAAGGAAACACCACGCCTCTCAACAGACGCTGAAGAAACACTTTGCGGTGTAAAGACCGCATTGCAACTGCAATGCAAGTTTATCTCGAAGCTGGCTACATGCAAGACTCTGGGTTAATCGCAGACGACTTCCCTTGATGAAGGAAGTCTCCGGCACAGCTAACTAGAGAATCATTAATGTAACCAGCATAACAGTTATCTCCTTAGTGTGTGACTACAGGGATCACCCCTCTCTTGATGCCTTATGTAGCCTAAAGAATCCACGCAGAGTGTAGGTCATATGACGGACGGTATAGAGTAAAAATATCGAGTTTTTAATATCGACTAGACATAATATCGAGTAAAAAATATAGAATGGACATAATATCGACTAGACATAATATAGACTACCAAAATATCGACTAGAAAATGTTAATATCGAATAGAATGGACATAATATCGAATCAAAAATATAGAATGGACATAATATGGACTAGACATAATATAGACAACAAAAATATCTAATTTAAGGTAAGTTAATATTAATTTTTATTTTTTATGTAATATAATTCTGTAGCGGGATGTAGGTTTATAGGGGGATTAAGGTGGGAAGTAATTTAATTATAATATTTAAATATGTTATTTTATTTATTGTTATTTATTTATAATTAATTATTAATTAAGTATTAATAGGTAATTAATTAAAATATAATTGGTTATTAATTTTAATTGATTAATTGATAAATATGTTAATTTTAGTAATTTAATTTCTGTACCGGGTTGTGGGTTTATAGGGGAATAGGGTGGGAAGTAATTTAATTATAATAAATTAAATATGTTATGTTATTTATTTAGAATTAATTGTTAATTAATTATTAATTGGTAATTAATTAAAATATAATTGGTAATTAATTTTAATTGATTAATTGATAAATATGTTAATTTTAGTAATTTATTTTCTGTAGCGGGTTGTGGGTTTATAGGGGAATAGGGTGGGAAGTCATTTAATTATAATTAATTAAATATGTTATTTTATTTATTGATATTTATTTAGAATTACATGTTAATTAATTATTAATTGATAATTAATTAAAACATTATTGGTAAATAATTTTTATTGATTAATTGATCAATATTTTAATTTTATTAATTTATTTTCTGTAGCGGGTTGTGGGTTTATAGGGGAATAGGGTGGGAAGTAATTTAATTATAATTAAATAAATATGTTATTTTATTTATTGTTATTTATTTAGAATTAATTGTTAATTAATTATTAATTGGTAATTAATTAAAATATAATTTGTAAATTATTGTAATTGAATAATTGATAAATATGTTACTTTTATTACATTATTTTCTGTAGTGGGTTGTTTGTTTATAGGGGAATAGCTTGGGAAGTAATTTAATTGTAAGTAATTATGTATTCTATATTTTTTTGTGTCTAATTTTTATTTATTTTTATATTGTAAATTAATTTATTGATAATTGGTAAATAATTAGTATTAGTAGGTCATTTTTATTATTAGTTAATTTTTATTGATTAATTAATATATTTTATAAAATTGTAAAATATTTAATTATTTTGTAATTGGTATTAAAATTTATGTTATTTATATTTATATATGAAGTATTTGCTTTCCCTACTATTGCACTCACTGGAGTGGGAATAGTAATTTTTACCCCTACGCTGTCAAACGCTTTCCTTACTGTTGCACTCACTGGAGTGGGAATAGTAATTTTTACCACTACGCTATCCAAAGTTTTCCCTACTGTTGCACTCTCTGGAGTTGGAATAGTAATTTTTACCCCTACGCTATCCAACGCTTTCCCAACTGTTGCACTCTCTGGAGTATGAATAGTAATTTTTAGCCCTACCCTTTCCCTACTGTTGCACTCACTGGAGTGGGAATAGTAATTGGTACCCCTACACTATCCAACGCTTTCCCTACTGTTGCACTCTCTGGAGTTGGAATAGTAATTTTTACCCCTACGCTATCCAACGCTTTCCCTACTGTTGCACTCACTGGAGTGGGTATAGTAATTTTTATCTCTACGCTATCCAACGCTTTCCCTACTGTTGCACTCTTTGGAGTAGGAATAGTAATTTTTATCCCTACGCTATCCAACGCTTTCCCTACTGTTGCACTCACTTGAGTGGCAATAGTAATTTTTACTCCTACGCTATCCAACACTTTCCCTACTGTTGCACTCACTGGAGTGGGAATAGTAATTTTTACCTCTACGCTTTCCAACGCTTTCCCTACTGATGCACTCCCTGGAGTTGGAATAGTAATTTTTTCCCCTACGCTATCAAACGCTTTCCCTACTGTTGCACTCACTGGAGTGGGAATAGTCATTTTTATCCTTACGCTATCCAACACTTTCCCTACTGTTGCACTCTCTGGAGTAGGAATAGTAATTTTTATCCCTACGCTATCCAAAGTTTTCCCTACTGTTGCACTCACTGGAGTGGGATTAGTAATTTTTACTCCTACGCTATCCAACACTTTCCCTACTGTTGCACTCTCTGGAGTGGGAATAGTTATTTTTACCCCTACGCTATCCAATGCTTTCCCTACTGTTGCGCTCTCTGGAATGGGAATAGTAATTTTTACCCCTACGCTATCCAATGCTTTCCCTACTGTTGCTCTCTCTGGAGTGGTAATAGTACTTTTTACCCTCTCACTATCCAACGCTTGCCCTACTGTTGCACTTTCTGGAGTTGGAATAGTAATTTTTACTCCTACGCTATCCAACACTTTCCCTACTGTTGCACTCACTGGAGTGGGAATAGTAATTTTTACCTCTACGCTTTCCAACGCTTTCCCTACTGATGCACTCCCTGGAGTTGGAATAGTAATTTTTTCCCCTACGCTATCCAACGCTTTCCCTACTGTTGCACTCACTGGAGTGGGAATAGTTATTTTTATCCTTACGCTATCCAACACTTTCCCTACTGTTGCACTCTCTGGAGTAGGAATAGTAATTTTTATCCCTACGCTATCCAACGCTTTCCCTACTGTTGCACTCACTTGAGTGGCAATAGTAATTTTTACTCCTACGCTATCCAGCGCTTTCCCTACTGTTGCACTCACTGGAGTGGGAATAGTAATTTTTACCTCTACGCTTTCCAACGCTTTCCCTACTGATGCACTCCCTGGAGTTGGAATAGTAATTTTTTCCCCTACGCTATCCAAAGCTTTCCCTACTGTTGCACTCACTGGAGTGGGAATAGTAATTTTTACCCCTACGCTATCCAACGCTTGCCCTACTGTTGTGCTCACTGGAGTGGGAATAGTAATTTTTAACCTTACCCTATCCAACCCTTTTCCTACTGTTGCGCTCTCTGGGGTGGGAATAGTAAATTTTATCCCTACGCTATCCAACGCATTCCCTACTGTTGCACTCTCTGGAGTGTGAATAGTAAATTTAACCCTCTCGCTATCCTATGGAAAAAATATTGTATATGTTTTGTTAATAATATGTATGTATATATATATATATATATATATATATATATATATACATATATATATATATATGTTTTAAATTGTTTTTTTTATAGTTACATTAATTATTTATTAATTTTAAGTTGTTTTAAGTATGTTTAAATTAAGTATATTTATTATTATATTACTTTAAAATTACTTTTAAGATATTTGTAAAATTTGATATTTTGACTGTCTATATTTTTTCCTATTGATATTTTGGAGTCGATATTTTTGTACTTACCTGTTTGTAGATAGGAAGTCGATATTCTGGCATTCTATATTTTTACCTCGATATTTTGGCAAGTCGATATTTTGACTGTCGATATTCTGTCAGTGATCCATGACGGACCTTTATGGGGCACGTGTGTGCGCATGAAACCGCTGTTTGTCACATTTATTTCCTTATTGTGTGTGCCTTTTTAAATGTTTTTTAAATGTTACCAAAATGCAGGGTGATGAGCTGTGAGTGGACAAGTGGGGTATGTGCATATTTTTTTTTTTATGCGTTTTTATATAGCGTGGACTTTACCCGAAGGTGTGAGAACGCTTCACAATAGGAACAGTACTGATACATGAGGAGAAGATTACAAATGAACAAATTACAAAAGCAAACGTTAAGTTACATGAGGCAAAAGTGACAATTGTGAGCAAACAAAATACAAGAGGTAGCAAACGGGACATTACAGGAGGAAAAAGTGACATGTGTGCAGGTTACAAAAGCGTTCAAATTACAAGTAGAGGTATAGTACTGCAATAAATGGCAGACACTCAAACACAAGAACAAACGTTTCATAGGCAATGGTGGCACTTGTGCAAGTATGTAAAACAAACAAAATGTAAGAGGTAGCAAACAGTGTGTTACAAGAGAAAAGTAACGTGTGCATGTTACAAAAGAGTACCAAACACAGGTAGAAGGATAATACTGCAATAAATGGCAGACACTCAAACCACAAGAACACACTGGGAAGGCACTTCCATAGTCATGGAGAATAGACTTTTCTATATTGGAAGGTCTTCCTTCAGATAATAGAGAGGGCGAGAATTAAATATGGAAGTGTCTTTGAAGGAGGAGAACTTTGAGGTCAGTTTTGAAGGCCTGGGAGGAGGTGGTGGTCCTGAGCTGAGGCGGAAGTGATTTTCAAATTCTCACCGCGTTGCCTGAAAAGGATTGCACCATCGATCTTTCCTTCTTGAAAGTGGGAGGTTCAAGCAGTAAATTTTTCGCATTACGTGATAGTATAGAGCCTCCAGAGAGTCTCAGTTTAGTCGCCAGGTAGCGAAGCATGTTGTGGCATCATAAAAGTGGCAAGATTACATGCTCCACGTGAAGCTATAAATTATATCTTCTCTAATTCTAGTGGACTCTTGAAATTGGAACTACTAGTGGGGCTTACCCTGGATGTTGCCTATAGTGAATGGGAAATAACCACTACCGCTAGAAGCGTGTAGGGAGTGTGACCCGGGGGACAGCCTAAGGAAACACTAGGGCAAAGGTCTTCAAACCGTGGGGCGCACCCCACTGGGGGGGCGTGAATGGGTTACCAGGGGGGAGTGAATAAATGAATATGTCCTAGAAGTGCGGCGATGTTTATTTGCTGCATTTCCAGGCTGTCTTCATTTACTTCCAGCCCTTGTGAGAACAGTGACCAGCATGCCATGGGGGCAGAGGTCAGAAAGTGTGCTGGAAGGGTCAAAAAGGTTATTAAAATCAAAAGACATTTATGTATTTTTAACAATTGGCTGTTTTTATTATGATGCATAAACATCAATAATTTTCAAAGCATTCCTTGCCCCAGCAATTTTCAAAGTATCAATAAAAATGCCAGGATAACTCCAGTGATTAATGTTCTTTCTGGGGAGAGACCGGAGCTTTGTCTGGAAGTGGAAGTTTCTTTTGACTCATCATAGCGCAGAAGGTTAATATGCCTGCTGCACAGAACATGTCCGATTCAGATCACAAGGTACATACACTATAAATAGGTCAATGGGTTATGGTTTTTCTCAGAGAGACCCAAGAGTGTGAGGGGCTACAACACCCCAATAATGGGGAGCAGTATTTTTGGGACCACACATGTTTTTGTTTGATGCATTTGCTGTTTTATAAGTATCATACTTAGTGTGGTTAATGAGCTATAGAAAAAGTATTCCTGAAATCATCTCATAAGCCCGTCCCTTGCACACAGCCATGTCTCTCCCGCTCCACCAATCATTGCCTTAAAGTTTTGTAGGGGGGCCCGACCTCAAAACATTTTGCTTAGGGGGGCTCTGAGCAACAAAGTTTGAAGACCTCTGCACTAGAGGCTTGACCTCAGGAGGACTGTGTAGTTGTTTGTGGATGTGTATTTTTCCTTTATGTGGGTAGTGTTTGAAATAAGATATTTCTCTTTGAGTATTTGGGCAATGATTTATTGCTGCTCGCATTTCGAGGTGTGAGTCTGTGTTCACTCCTCTTTATCCACACCTCCCCCGAGGGAGCCTTGGACTGCTTGACCAAGTTACTACTGGGAGTCAAGTTCAGAAGGGGTAATTGGCCCAGTTGCTAAAAATCTATAGTAGGTTGGGCCCTAGTATGTCAGGAGTCAACCCCCACAGTAACTCCTGTTTGCCCCGTGGCCCTCTGAAAGGGGTTCTGACATCCATACACACTGGGAGAACACTCCTATCTCATCCCTGATATTTATTTTGTGGGTCCTGTAGAAGAGTCCCACTTTGAGGTTTCATTTCTAGGACTCACATACATGGTCACAGTTCCCCCATTATGGGCTACTTTAAATTAGACAGTCTCGCTGTCACCTGTATAACTGCAGTTAGGGCGACATTGACCAAGCCAATAGGTCTGGTGTTGGATGGCAGTCTTGGGGCTTTGTCAGTGTGTTTTTTGTCATGTTTGTTTTCCAAACCTTTAATTGCTGCTTCTTGCCTCCTCAAACTAAAAACAGTGCTTAAAAGGAAATATGGGCCAGATGTAGGTAAAAGCAGTTTTGTGAGTCATTAATAGCGATTTTTAGGGAATCGCTATTAAGGACTCGCAAAATGGCATGCAGGTAGGAATCGCAATAGTTTTTGCGATTCCTTAATATTCCTTAATTGCAAATTGCAAATTGCAATTCGCAATCAAGGAATATCTTACCATTCATTACTATGGGCCTAGAATGGGAATTGCGCACGCAATTTGCGAGTACCCAAGAGGTACTCACAAATTGCGTGCGCAATTTTAATAGTGCAAGGGTTCCAGAGGGACACCCTGTTGTACCCCTTAAATGTGCATGTGTGCACATGTGGAGCACATACATGCCCCAAGAACATGAATGTGTGCCACATGGCACTTTAAAAAAAGCAAATTACCACCAATTTGGAGTTGGTGGTAATTTGCGATTCCTTAAGGCCAAATCGCGCTTTGTGATTCCTTAAATGCAATCGCAAAATAGGGAATCGCAAACTTTGCGATTCCTTATTTTGCAAGGGTTTTTTGTGTGCTACATTGCACACTGCTAATTTGCAATCGCAAATGCTGAAATTCTGAGAGTTTCAGGGTTTGCAATCACAAATTGGCTTCCTACATCTGGCCCTATATCTTTGTCTCAACAATCACCCATTACAATATTAGTCCCTGGCACTGAAAAAAACAAATTTCTGAGTGGATGTTCACCCGTGAAAGAGTAGAATGCAATCACTCAAAGCAAATTCAGACAATGGCTGAAGTGGGCTGATCCATTGCCCCATGCTCTATGCTGGGGTAGGTGAAAACAAAATGTGACAGACACACTAATAGACCAATATATTAAGAGGACTGGCCGCAAGACCCTATAAGTAACTATATCATATGTATACATTTAATTAAATGAAAGGAATGCCAGCCCTAAAACACAATGAATGAGGGGGCCTAAGTCTTCTTCATCACTATCTTCACAGAGTAATTACATAAACTTCCCTTCCTTATAATGAACAGATCCAAGTACTTATATTTAACTTTTTAGTGCATCTTGTGTGCACCACCCTTACACGTGAATGCTTAGCAAATATGGTCTGACTGTGATGAGAAATAGCTTAGTAGCTAAAGTGTAGATTTTCTCACCCAGGACACCTCAGCTTAAACCCCTTTACCAAATTAGGTGAGACTAGGCAGGTCAATGTTTCTTGCAGTACTTCTTTTCCATGACAAAATAAAGTTGATTCAGTTTGCAGTCTGTGCCTGTAGGGACTGTTGAAATACGAGACTTCCCAATATTGCAGTTATAACAGTGAGTGTCTGATTCGTTCCAGGTCTGTGGAGGTAACAAAGGGATTCCCTCCAGGAATTTTATGAGAACAATGTGCCAGGCAGTGTATTTTACTACCAAATTGTCCAAAGAACTTGGATACAAATGCATACATTTAACATAGGCTGTTGTGAACAGGGAAATCATGGAATGCTCAACTCTTTTGTTTTACTAGTGTGCAGCAATAAATCACACTCGGAAAGCTGTGTGCCTTTCAGAGCCACAACATTTATAAAAGAAAAAATTGTTCTGGTACAGGAGAAACAATTTCGTTTACAATTTTCCATTTAATTAGTATTCTTATGGCATTTATTAACCCATCAAAATGTGTGTGCCAGTAGGTCAAATTGATCCATTTTGAAATGTTTCTATTAATTTCATTTTCTGATGGATGCTTCTAACCGCAGATTCCTCACCTTAATAGTATCCCAGGTGCCAGACTGGATCTGGAGAACTCCATCAGCAGTGACTTCCAGGAGCCGGAAGGTGTCACTTAGTGGCTCTGTGGTGGCCTCACACCACCCCAGAAGTGACGGAGTACAGCTGCACATAGGTAACATTGGTTCCTCTCTTTCTGTGCCCTTCGATTTAGATCTGGAGCTCTGCTTCCAAATTCTCTAGGCCTTTCAGCAACTTCAGAGAATTTGTGTGCTATTGGTGATGTCGCCTCATAAAATGGCAAGTTTCAAGCTGTGCCGCGACTGCAGAAAGCAGAGGATGCTCACGTATCCTCACCATGCTTGTCTCTGGTGCCTTGGGCTCTGGTCATGACTCAAAGCTAGAAGCAGTGTACCTGTTTCCACTCTAGGTTGTGTGGCAGCCGCCTTCTCTCAGTCACGCTCTCACTTAAGTCTTCAGATAAGACAACACTGAAAGCGTAAGAAAGGAAAGCACAATTCAAATTTAAGTTGGCCATCATGCAGAATTTCAAGGAGTTACTGCCCTACTCTGAAGTACCTTTGGGTATCCACGCAGACTCTCACCCGCGCGCCCTCCCTTAACAGTCCTCTCAGGACCCTTATCCAAGCCCAAACTGACAAATCGAAAAATCCACTCCAGTTCGAAGGTCTACACCAGTCCCCTCGGCGCTGATGCTGGTGCTGCAGGTAGGGCAGGGGTGCTTGTACCGGAACTGGTTCGACACCAGTCTACAAACATGTCCCGACGCCAACCCATGAAAAGAATGTCATGCTATGAAATCACCAAGGTGCAGCCAGTAGGGATTAACTCATACCCTCGGCCTCTTCCAAAATGCTCATATTATCAGAGGTTGAGGCTATTTTCGGCTCTGACTCTGA
Organism: Lissotriton vulgaris; assembly: GCF_964263255.1. NCBI lineage: Eukaryota > Metazoa > Chordata > Amphibia > Caudata > Salamandridae > Lissotriton > Lissotriton vulgaris. Next base: position 175,756,752 of record NC_141687.1, on the reverse strand, counting down.
GGGAGTCTGGGGCCTGCAAAATATTCCTCATGAGACTGATGATAACGAGGAGTTGGACAATTAGTTCTCCCCTCACTAAAGTTTTTGATTGGAGCTACCACTTTCTCTGTAGTAATATAAAGAGCAGGTGATATGTTGCATTTACAAGTGCTTCCTGTAATGACTAAATCTAATTTACTCACTGAAATACTCCAACCGATGCCAGCTTCCTAATAGCCTGTATTGTGCGTTAATGAGACACTTACGGACACTTTCAAGGCCACAAGGTCAAAACCATTGACAACCCTTCTTGCTAGTCGACCTATGGCCAGTCAACCCAGACCAGCACCCCTCGTCTAACGAGACACCTCATGTCTTAAAGACTTGTGGTCAGGCTTCATCATTCAAGATCATCTCTAAATGCTTTTCCTTCTAATCCCCCTGACAGGGAATCCAAGTGTATTGACACTTACGTGAACAAAAGTTTTTTCCTATATAATTAGTCTTATGCCCCTTGAAAGAAGTGTGTCTTCTGGGCAAGTACACACACGCATTGTGGGACATGACTATCAAGATCTTGCTAATTGTCCTGAGGGATTTCAAGGCTTAACTTACCTAGGCAATTTAAAAGGCAGTGAAATATATACTGCATTCTGACCTTGGCAACATCAATTACTTAGGCAGTGCTTTCTGCACCAGCGTAGTGGTAAGGCAGAACACTTACATGCTTGTAAACAGATTCTCTGGGGATGTTCAGGCATCCCTCATAGACATACCCTTTCATGGCTCTTGGCTCTATTGAGAGAAGCCTGGTTTGGTACAGGAGCGATTTAAAGATAGCAGTGCCACTACTTGATTTCTGGGATTATTGTCGCCAGCTGGCCAATGTCAGCAACAATATAGACCGTTTACTAACTACTCAGTAGGCTTAACACACCAGCAACACCAACTTTCTCCTACAAGGGAGCAACCATCGCAGACGTTTTACGACAAAAGGCACAGTGGTAGAAAAGCCATTCACATCAGCAGGGGCGGCAGTCTTCTTCCTCCTCTCCTGTTCTATCAGCCCCTATGCCACTTTGATATGCCCCCTTAGATACAGAACCAAGTGATATGGGAAAAAAATGAATAATCCCTCCAACGCTGTAAATCCATGACATCGGACTGATGGCTTTTAGAAACTGATCAAAGGGGCTACTCCATACCTTTCTTTTCATCACCTCCTTATACTCCTCCCACCCAGACCATACCACAATGTTAATGTAGGACGTCAACCTCCTTCTGGCAAAGGGTGTCTTTGAATGAGTGCCGGACTCAAAGAAAAGTAAGGGATGCTGATCTAGCCTCTTCCTAATGCCAAACAGACAGGGCTCTAGTTCTGTTCTGGACCTCTCACCATTGAACACCTTTACGTGAAAGGACAGGTTCAAAATGCTTACCTTACTGTAGTGTAGTTCCTATATCCCTGATAGGCTCTGCACATTTGAATAATATACACTATAGTTGTGGCATAGGGTTGAGGTCAGTATGCCTCTATCGAGTACATTAAACGTAATTACTGTGTGTGTGTGCCAGCTAACTCAGAGGTCACGAGAAACTTCTCAAATAAACAAGAAGGGATTAGTTTATGACAACCGCATAAATATGGCAACTTTGTTCCCCTAGAATCGGAAAAGTCTCAGAATCGTGGAAACAACAGATAACAGTTTCACTCAGTCAATCGTGCATGACTCGTTTCTACAGAGTTTACCCAGAAATAGGTAGACGGGTATTTCAATAAAAAGGGTTTATTGAACAGTCTTATTTCTCATGCAAGAGATATTAACTGCTACAATCGTAAGACAGAATGCGAAGTATAATATGTACAGCGTTAGCAGTAAGATTAGATAATAGTGCAATAGCATGGTTTGCAGCTATGACATATATTCATAAAAATACATACATAAATAACACAGGCTAAAATGCGAATACTCATCTGGTGCTTCTAGCTAGTTCTACCCAGTGTACCTAACCTAAGTGTAGTACGAGGTAAGAAGTAGGTGCTGTTTTTCAATAGTCTAGTTTAGCTATAGTTAGGATTGGTGTTGCCAAGATTTGCCAAAAGTCCCTCTAGGTACTACTCTGCTCCATACCTTAGAATGAGAGAGGTTGGAATCTCTTTCTGGGTCTCGATCTCTAACATCCCGCAAGGGGAGTCAGAAACACAGGAACTGGATTCTCTGCGAGGAGGATGACAGCGCCTGGTTAGTGCGTCTGGCGGGGACTCGAATTCCTTCTGAAGTTGCCGTGGCAAGCCTCAGCCGAGCCGAGCCATGCGTCATGCAGTCGGTAGGAAGCCGTTCCTTGCCATAGCTAGTGAAGGCATATTTATACCTTGAAGGTGTTTAGGAATGTCAGTATTGGCGTAAAAGTCGGGCAGCGGAACATCATGAACGAACCCGTAAGGAATAGATGTTCATGCATAATAAATGAGTTCTTGGAGAAATCAATAATCCAAGCAAGGGGAAGTCATAAAGGCTTAAGAGTCTCGTTTTCCAAGAACTCATTGTGACGTGGATAGACGGATGTAGGTGGCCATGCCTGTATTTGGTTAGCATGGATAATGCCTAAATAAGGGTTGGATTTCTATGCCTAAGTACGGGTAATGCCAATTGTGCCTATATAATGGCATAAATCGGGAAACCTATATACGGTATCTAAAACGACACACAACATTACTCTGGTGCAAATTCTGTCTGTTCTGAATCCGGCAGATGGGATGGTGTCCTCAGACTTGCAGAATTAATATTTTCATATACCCATCCTGCAGTCCCACAGATGCTACCTGTGGTTCACTGTGGGATCTGAACACTTCCAATTTCCTGTGCTGCCTTTCGGCCTCATCTCCGCCCTTGGGGTGTTTACAAAAGTGAAGGTGGCATTTGCAGCTCATCTTCCAACTTCAGGGATACATATATTTCCATATCTTTATGACAGGTTACATTCGGAAAACGGTTACCCTCTTAACTTCTCAGGTTCTCCATCAGTGAACCGAAAACCCACCTGACTACTATCTAAAGGATTCCCTTTATAGGGGCAATACTGGACACAGTGGTGTTCAAGGCTTTTCACAGCCCTAGAGGGTCCGGGACATTCAGAATATGATCCCAATCTTCCAGGCATCCTGTGTTCTAAATGCCACAAGTGGGCCTTACCGCAGAACTTCACATTTTAGTTGATGCAGAACTAGATTAAGCTGCCCCACTTGATTTGGATCTCAAAGGAGATATTAAAGAATCTGCAGTTTTGGCAGACAGATACCATTCTGATGTGTGGCAGGCCACTCTCCTTTCTGACCCAGGCTTCCCAATAGTGACAAAGGCATTGCTGATGAGTTGGAGGAGCAAAATTAGAGAGGTAGGATCAGGGGCATCTGGTTTCAGACAGAAGTCCATTACTTCTCTTGCCTTGAGTTCTGAAGTAAGTCAGAACAGGTCACAACCAAGTGGTACTATAACACTGCATTGGAGCCAGAAGAGTGTAATACCCAGTTAACTTGGGTTTGAAAGGTTGTCCTCAGATCTGGCCTCCTCTTTGGGCGGACCTATTATCTAAGCAACACAGAAGGGTCCAGAACAAGTATCTCCACAACTTACGTAGACATGCATGGATTTTGAGCGGCAGCAGCTGAGCTCTGTTCAATCACCACCCGCAGTAGGGGATGTCATCCTCACAGCTAGATGTCCTTCAATGAAACCCTTTATGCGGAATATTTTAAGCTGTTTGTGGCCTAGTGTCCACTACAGATCAAGCTTTTTGTTCTGTTGTTAGCCCAGAAAGGCCTTGCAGTGAGCACAGTCAAACATTACATGTCAGCTATTTCTACTTTTTTGTGTTATCCACCTCAATCTTCTCTTCTCAAAGCACGTGTTGTGATGTGTGTCCACCTTCTGCTCAGCCAGTGTGACTGTGATGATGGAATGTTGGTGTGTGAGGTGGCAGTGGAATGTTGGCGAGGGAGAGTCAGTTGGTGGATGGGCTGAGCAGAATGAAGGCTGCTTCTGGTGGGGCTTCTCTACTTGATAACATCTATCCTGAATAAACCTACTTGACTAATCTATATGGAACTGGACCTGCTTTCAGAAAGGAGCAATGCAAGCCTCCCTCATAAACAGGTACCCCAGGGAGGAAGCATTGCAATCCTCCACAAAAACAAGTATCGGAGCATGGCCATCTGTCCATTGAGGTGGGCACTTTTTCAGAGGTTCTATGTGAGACCTAGCTTTTCCCTGGGGCAATGTGGCTAGGGATGAGCTACTAATCTGCACAGCGGTGATAGACCAGATAAAGACTTCCTTCTCAAGGGCAGATGCGTGTACGAATACACTAAAAGAAAGATGCAGGAAGGGTGATCAAGACATGGAGGATTGGTTGGGGGGGTGCTAGAGTGTACCTACTGTGTTCAATTGTCTCTGCCCCAGGGATCCTGCTTTTATCGCGACAAATGGTGATACCGCAAATCATGCCATTTAATTTATGAGTTAATACATCAGACCCAATAACTCAGTCATCCACAGTGAGTCTATAACTAAACAATTCAATAGAGGGATTAAAGACTGAGGCTGCCATCAGGTAGTGTGTAGGAGGACATGCACTCCTGTGGCGTCTAACGAGTTAGGCTGAGATTCCACTCATGTAACCCGAGTATACAGCCAGACAAAACCCAATTCCATATCACAATTAAGACCTTGGGGTTATCTCTACAGTGATGGATCCATTGAAACCTGTGATATGTCAACCTTGAGGAAGAAAGGGAACGCAAAGTGGGTAGGCTCAGATTTTATAAACCTCTAAGAGTAAGGAAAAGAGGAAAATACTGTTCTCCTAAGAGTACTACAATGCCTGCGGAGATCCATTGTTATCTTGGCTGTGAACAGAGAGAGTTTGCAGCCAATCATGAAATAAGTAAAAATCACTAAATGAAAAGTGTGCCCGCTTAGGATTTTTTTGGCTAAGTGAGGTATAATTGTATTCTAAATAATCTAACTGGCCATCTGTTTTGTTGCTCTAAATTAGAGTGGTCTAGGCCAGTTAGCACACGGACCCAAGCCTTTTTTGGTTTCACTGGATGAGAAATATGACACTCTAAATGAAAGGGGGACCATGCTGGTGAAGAAAACGAGGCACGGTGTAGGAAAGTAGGAGGACACATCTAACCAACAAGCATATTACACCCTAGAACTCTCCATCCTTGGGAACCAAGTGGCCACATTGGTAAAAGAGAATAGATTCATGACCGGTAGAATGAAGACTCCAGAAAAGTTTTAAACCTTTATTGGAAGAGAGAACAGGTGTAATCAGCAGTGTACATACAGATCTGGTACATAAGTAGTGAAAGTACATTCCAGCATCAGATATCAACAGTCATTGTCCTCATCCCGGACACAATGCGTTACAGACAAAGTCAGGAATTTATATTTGCGCTAGCCGAAAACGTACCATACAGTCAAAGGTCAGTAAGGAAGCACAGTGCCGTGGACATTAAACTCGCAAATCACAGTGCAGTAAAACAAGAAGGATGTAGTTAGTGCTCCCCATCGCTTGTAGCCTGTAGGCCTGAAGTACCCATAGTACCCTTGACATAGCATCCAGCAATCAATTGCCAAATCTGCGGCATTTAGGCAACAGCGTCCATCCAGTCACCATTCCATCATGGCAGAGGGCCAACCCCCAGTAGTGCATGCAGCTCGAAGGGGATAGCATGAAGTCTGTTAAGCGTTGTGTTCCTAGCCAACCCCTACTCGATCTTCACTTTCCGAATCAGTATCCTGCACAGCCCTAGTAAGTAAATAAACCTGCAGTGGACTCCAGAAATCCTTAGGCCTACAACGTACCGGCATCATTTCGGCATATACATTATATTGATCCTGACAATATGTGACATCGTCCAGCCATTCCTTGAATTTCGGCGCCCTGCCTCGACCCCAACGACAGGCCACTCGCCGTTTCGCCAACAGTAAAGCCACATCTGTAAACCTACGGTAGAGTGCCGGCACCTCCTTAGTGTAACCCAATAGCATCACTACGGGATCAAACAATACTGCATTTTCAGTCATGACCTGCAGGGCGTCGTGAACCTGCACCCAGTACTCATATACGGTTTCACATTCCCATGCCAAGTGGAGGAAATCAGCCCCTTCCGCCCGGCATCGAACACATCTATCGTCCTCTGCTAAGTGGAATCTGAGTTTCCGAGCTGGTGTATAATAGAACCTCTGTATGATTTTGTAATGGATAATCTTTAGGCGACAGCTGGAAGATATATTGGCAGTCACGCCACAACAGTATGCCCATTGTTCATCAGAGAGTTCAACTCCCAATTCGGAGTTCCAATGTTCCCGTACACGACTAGCCGGCGCCACCGCTGTTTCCTGATGTTGCCGTATAATTTAGAGACCAAGTGACGTCCGTCAGATATTAACATCGCGTGAAGCGGTAGAGCCACTCCCGGCTCCTTGGGGAACCCAGGTAGCAGTGCCCGCAGGCCCTGTCGCAGACGGACATAATAAAACATTTCCAGTGGAGAAGGGGCCGCTCCACCAAAAAATTGTTCATGGGTACGAAAAGTGCCCTCACGAAACAGATCTCCCCACGTAAGTGTCCCAGTTCGTTTGCACATGCGCTGAAACCCCACTTCCTGTAGTAAGGACAAGGAAGGATGATAAGCCAGAGGCAGTGCTGGCGAATAAAGAAAAGTAAGGTCCAATGTCTTTGCAACACGTGCCCAGGCATCCACCGTGCAAGTCACCGTGGTAGGACGTGTATCCACATCACCGACGTTCGCCAACACCATACCCTCCAGTGGGAGGGGATGCGCAATCCACTGCTCAGCAGCGGTCTGAGGCATAAATGGTGTGGGTCGCATCCAGTGATAAGCATATTGTGCCTGAGCGCTCACATAATAAATGTCAAAATCCGGGATGTCAAACCCACCTTTATCGTAGGGCAGTATTACAGTAGACCATGCCAACCTCGGTTGTTTACCCCCCCCAGAGCAGTCGAAGCAGCTCCGAGCAGAGACGTTTAAAAAAAAACGCACCTGGATGATAGGGGATATTCTGAAACAAATACAAGAAGCGGGGTAAAATAACCATTTTCACTAATGACGCTCTGCCCGCCATAGACAGGGGTAGAGACATCCATCTGGTAATATTGTCCGCCAATTTAGTAATAGCGACACAATAATTGAGCCTAATTGTTTCCTCCCTGTCAAGGGACACCACAATGCCCAAATAACGAAGATCCGAGTCGCACCATTCCAGGGGGTAGTCCAGCAGAAATCGGCAAACCGCTGCAGTGAGCGGAAAAAATTGAGATTTTTGCCAATTAATATGTACTCCAGATATACCTCCAAATGCAACGAGCTCTCGTAGTAGCACGTTGAGATTCGCCTGCGGGTCTTTCACATACAGCGTAACATCATCCGCATATAGTGAAATCCCTATTTGGCGCTGAAAACAATTAAATGCACAGTGTTTATGCAATTGCCGAATTCTACAGGCCAGTGGTTCTATGGCAATAGCAAATAAAAGGGGGGAAAGAGGACAGCCCTGTCTGGTCACCCTCGTTATTGAGAATTGGGGGGAGAGCACACCATTCACAATTACCCTCGCCACCGGCTGAGTGTACAACAGTTTCACCCATGAAATAAAGATCCTGGGAAAACCCATTCTACATAAGACATCTATAAGGTAATTCCACTCAACAGAATCAAACGCTTTCGAAGCGTCCAGAAAAATAGCGGCCACCGGGGGGTCCGGAGCTATCGTCGGGATAAGAGAGAATAAAGTTCGAAGATTATGCGAGGTCGCGCGACCTGGCACAAAACCGGACTGGTCTGGCAGCACAATGGTGGGCATAAGCTCAGAGAGCCGCGCAGCCAAAACTTTTGCCAATATTTTGACGTCGCGAATAAGTAGTGACAGGGGCCGGTAGGAATCCACGTCCAGGGAATCCTTGCCAGGTTTAAGCAAAGAGGTGATGGCCACCTCCCTCATGGTCCCCGGTAGCATCCCCACCTCCAGGGACTCCTCAAAGACCTCCCTGAGTACTGGAGCCATAATATCCACATAGCACTTGTAAAACTCGGCAGGGAGTCCGTCCAACCCCGTTGCTTTCCCATTATTTAAGGACATGATGGCACTTCTGATTTCCTCCACCTCAAGAGGCCTACCGAGAAACGCCCTATGATCGTCCGACAGCCAGCATAGAGCAAGATCATCGAGGAATCCTCCATATCTGACCTCCCCCACCTGTTGCGTAGTGTATAACTGCGTGTAGTGCTGCACAAATGTCTCCCGAATCTCCTCCGAGTTCTGACAACGCATACCGTTAGGCCGTGCCAATTCCAATACATCTGTGCTAAATCGTTGGTGTCTCGTAAGCGTAGCAAGCACCTTCCCCGGCCTCTCACCCTCACAGTACCTCCTCGCAGTCCAGTATTTTCCTCTGTACTTCACCTCCCTGGCTGCCTCTTCGTCATACTCTGACAGTTTGTCCCTAAACTGATGTCTAAGTTCCGGGTCAGAGCTGGTCCGCATTCTATTTTCTAGAAGCTTTAGATCAGCCTCCAAACTTGATAGGGTACGAACAATAGTCTTGAGCACCCCACAACTCTTTGATATTGTGACACCCCGGATCGTTACCTTAAACGCCTCCCATATCACTTCCACACTGTCTACTGATCCCCTATTCCTGGGGAAAAACGCCTCAATTTCCTCTCCAAGCTCTACCTTGAATATGGGATCTAACAGGGCGGAAGGGAACAGCCTCCAGGGTGAGCGAGGTCTATGAAGTCCTGGTACCGATAGTATGACCTTTACCGGGCAATGATCTGAGTATGTCCTGGGGAGATGTTCCACCTCATGTATCCCCATGACAATCCCCTGTGACAGAAACACATATTCCAATCTTGCCCAGGTACGGGCATGCGCTGTGAAGTGTGTACCCTCCTTACCGCCCGGGTGAACATACCTCCAGCTATCCATCAGTCCCGCCTCCTCCACAATGCCCTGCAACACATCTCTGGCCTGCAGATTGTATTGAGGACTCCCATCCGATCTATCCACCATTGCCCGCATCGCTAAGTTGAAGTCACCTCCCCAAACAATATGCGATGCCTCCACAGCCATAACATGACCCCAGAATGTAATAAAAAAAAGCAGGTGTATCTACATTCGGCGCATAACAGTTCACAAATAGCACAGTATCCAACCCAAGCCTCCCCCACAATAGCACATATCTCCCATCCGGATCCACCCACACTCCCAGCTCTTGGAAAGAAAGTGTTTTCTTAATCAGCACAACAGCTCCACGTGCATATGATGAATATGATGAACATTTCCTAACTGCAGCCCACTGCCTCCCAAATGTAGGATCATTCGTCTGACGCAGATGTGTTTCTTGGGTATTCACCTGTTACAACGCATTTTTTACTCCGCACTACCACTACAACGCGGGCATTACAACGCATACCGTTACAACGCATTGCGCTGGGGGGCGCTCTAGGATAAGAGGTAAGTTTAATTTACTATCCAACACCTTCCCTAGGGTCCACGGGGACTGGAGTTAGAATAGTAAATTATACCTACCACTATCCAGCACCCCAAAGCGCTATGCGTTGTAGCGGTATGCGTTGTAAATACCGCGTTGTAATGGTACGCGGAGTAAAAGTATGCGTTGTAACGACATACATCCGTTTCTTGTAATAAAGCAATCTGTATGGAATATCTATCTAAATACTGTAACACATTTCTACATTTCCTGGCGTTATTAAGCCCACGTACATTCCAGGACAATATCGATATCCTATCTAACGTGTTATCCGGCATCACCATGGACAATGAGCACTGTGACATCACCATCCATTTGACAACATGGCGTCCTCAGCGTGGAGCAATCGACCGCAATACTTGTACATACTCCCACCCATACCAGTTCCACACCATATTCATCCCCGCCCTCTTCCATCCCCAGAACCTGCCAACCCACTCCCAACCCCAACCAACAACTCACGTGTAACAGACACGTGTTCAGCACCAGTAACAATGCAACCTCACCATAAAGCATCCAAAGTGCATTGGCATTGTCCATAGCAGTACAACCCCCAATGCGCCCCCCTCATTGCTACACCAATATTGAGCAGAAGGTAAGGAACCACCCCTAGGCTCGTCCAGACCGGCAAGACCCAGTACGCACCCGAAATAACCAAGACTTTGGTCCAAAGAGATAGTCACATCGAAAGCACAACCGCAACCATCGGTACACCAACCCTCAGTGTCAAGTAGCCAACACACTGCAGAGGCAGCGTTACCACCCCCCTCCCACCTGACCGACCCCAACCTGTCAGGACCGCAACCTCCCCCGCCACCCATCTCACCACCCATCCAACACAACATTTGCACAAGAAACCTCCAGAACAGTGGGGTATTCCCTCCGGGTTGTAACCTAGAGGTGCACATGGCCACCCCCTCACACCACGCCATAATCCCCCTCGGAAGTCGTGTGTACGGCCCAGGCGTAGGGGGGTTGGGTGCCTGGAGCATATGACCATCATGGGCCAACGTTACTCCAATGACCCACAGCAACATCCAGTTAGGTCAATGCTGCATTCCTCACAGTAAGGTCCAACAGTACAATGTCAATACACACAGCAATGGAAGCGGCCATCTCAGCACCAGTCCAAAGAGTGCAAAGCCGCCTCAGCCCGTGCAGCGGGCAGGATCAGGCATCTTCATCCGCTGAATGGGACCCCTCCTGTCCATCCTCATCACGCCGCCGGTCCGCAGCACGCTCCCGTCTGAGGCGCTTCGCAAAATCTTCTGCCTGTTGTGGATTCGTGAAAAAATGCTGCTTTGCCTGATACGTCACTCTCAGTTTTGCGGGATACAGCAGAGCATAGTCCACCTGCATCTCTCTAAATTTCTTCTTGACCGCAAGAAATTTGCGCCGCTGTTCCTGTACCACCGGCGTGAAGTCCGGGTATATGGTGAAGTCGACCCCGTCATAGGACAGCATACGGGCAGCACGGGCCGCCTTAAGAGCCGCATCCCGGTCCCGATAGTTCAGGAGGCGCGCAATGATAGGGCGCGGCGGGGTACTCGTGGCTGGCCTCGGTCCAAGGGAGCGGTGCGCTCGTTCCACAATGAATTGCGCTGAGAATGTCTCCGCACCAATCGCACCAATTAGGAGCCGCTCCACATACGTCTCCATCTTTCCCACATTTGTCGTCTCCGGGACGCCCACCACGTGTATATTGTTACGCCGACTTCTGGTCTCCAACTCCTCATTCTTCGCAGCTATTTTATGTATTTATTTGAAGCTTGTAGAGCGCACAGCTACCTCCGAAGGAAGTGTCCCGGCGCTGAAATTACTAAATTGTCCCCAGGGAAAGAAAACAGAGACTGAACTCATACAGAGTTCTAACCCAACCAGGTCCTACTGTTTAGTGAACAACCAAGTCTTGAGTTTGCGGCGAAAAACAGACTCAGATTCGCAGAACCTGAGGTCAAGAGGGAGGCTGTTCCAGAGCTTGGCGGCAGTGATGGTAAAAGATCTGCCGCCAGTCCGAGAGAGCTTAAATCTAGGCACTGTCAACAGGCGAAGGTTGTTAGATCTAAGATGTCTGGCTGACACCGAAATTTTAAGACGCTTTTTCAGATATGTCGGGCCAATACCATGGATAGCCCGGAATGTCAAAGTCAAAATCTTGAAATCAATGCGTCGTAAAATAGGAAGCCAATGAAGTTCTTCTCGAAAGGCTCTGACAGAGGTGCGGGCAGGAATATTGCCAATAAGCCGGGCGGCTGCATTTTGCACAATTTGCAGGCGGTCAACAAGGAAGAGTGGGACACCTGAGTAAAGACTGTTAGCGTAGTCCAAGTGGGAGGTAATAAGAGCATGGACCACAGTTTTACGTGCTGATTGAGGGAGAAAAGGGAGAATTTTCTTTATCATACGAAGTTTGGAAAAGCAAGCTCCGACCACTTTATCAGCTATCACCCGTAGGACATTATCCATCCTCGCCAGTTGTGTCGTATGCGTGGTGCAGTATCATCATGATCCGAGATACGCTGCTCCGCCGCAGTGATACGCTCCTCATGCACTTCCAGTTTTTGCACCACCGCATCCATCCTCGACGACAGTTTATCCACTTTATCCACTCTAGTGGCAAACCCCTGCCTCATTTCTTGCATCATCTGTTGAAAATCCGGGGCAACAGGCTGCGGCGCAGGGTCAGTGATAGGCGGGGGGGATCTAGAGCTCCCGGATTCCTGTGCAAGCCGTGCACCCCTCCTGGACGCCATTGAGTCAAAGGACAGTTTAGGCTGTCTGTTGTCCGGCTTCCCCATGGTACCACGCCTGCAGTCCGTCGCAGCTCCCACTCATGGCAATAAAGATGGTTAGAGTAACCTCAGAGCCCACCGCGACGCAGTCCAAGTGAAGAGTCCTCCGTCCCCCGGCAGGTATTCACAGCGCATAGACGCCCCAAATCATGCTGCAGTATTCAGGCTCCAGTACCACTCAGTCGCGACCCACAGGCCGCAACGCAACACAATAGTACTAAGCACGGGCACAGCCCTGGTAGCAGTGGGGAACACTCACGACAGCAGATCCGCAACCCCGTGTGATAGCAACAGCAGCACAGCTCCGCAGGCAAGTGGGCAGCAAGGCAATCCGTCTCCCCAGTCAGCACCATAGACAATAATCAGGCCCCATCAGCGCCAGTAGCTGTGTCGCCCAGTTGCCAGTATCACACACACTAGGACGAGCGATGTGCAATAGGGGTCAATAGGGGAGGTGATATGGACAGGCCACAGAATAAAAGTCCAGCACGTAGGGACCCCCTCTGCACAAATCTGGTTGATCACCAGCGATGGGTAATGCGGCGAAATCAGCGTCCCGCCGATGGCCTTTTCCCTAGCACACGGTCCCGCTGCTTCCAATGGCGCCAGTAAACACTTATGCCTCGTAGCGACAAGGCGGTCGGCGAGCGCCCACAGCACGGTACACCACTGTAGCACTGCCCGTCTAATGTCCGCAGCACACATCCAGGCAGGGAATGAATGGAAGCAGACGGGGGAACGAGCAGGTAGTAGAACCCCGCCACACCCGTCAGCGCGATGGCCGTTACCAGCAACGGCCGCCGGCCCACAGCAATCAATGCTCCCTCCTCAGCCTGCACGTATCGCACAGTCCTCAGCAAAGCCCCATACACACCTGGGCAGGAGCGAAGCGCCGGGCCCCCTTTCCGATAGTGTATTCCGCAGCTGGGCGCCACACCAGGGAGCCTCACCAAGGGCCGAGCGTCAGGGCCCTCTCACCACGTGTGACGCCGCGGGCTTGAGTAGGCCAGTGAGCCGACCAGCAGCGCACGTCTTCTCCAGGACGCCTCTCTGGGGAAACTTCAGCCACGCAGAACTCCGGCCAGGAGTCTCCGAATCACATGAGACTTGGACCGAGTGCGTATTACAGCAGCACCTCCAAGGATCCGGGGTCAGAAGAGGAATAGGCGACGATAAACCAGGATAAGTGACCGGATTAACTCTCCAGGCGGCAGGAGCCTCACATCAGTGCGGCCATGCTGCAAGTGCGCCCTCTAGCGCCCCCCAAGACTCTAGAAAAGTTGATGAGGCAGAAGGAAATCATATAACAACCTGGCAGGTAGTGGCATTGGAGTTTAATGCTGAGGAAGGCTCCCTTCGTGTGTATAAATGCCATAGACAAAATTGAAACTGAGACTCAAAAGGAGAGGGGGGGTGAAAGGAATCCCACAGTTATCTTCGAAGTGTATAATTTTATGACTGCAAGAGGTAAGTACGATTTACCAATTGACAAAAGATATAGAATTCTGGTGCTGCCTCCCCTGGCAACTGATACAATGCGGAAAGGGAAAGCCTAAGACATTTTCTGTATGGTCACAGTGGATTTGCTTGCCTTTTATTAGACACTATATTTTTCCTGACTTTAGAACTCTGTGCACTTTGCACCCAACCAGTAGTAAAGTGCATGTGTTCCCTTTTTAACATGGTCGAAATGGGAGAGTCTTTATTGGTAAATGTATCATATATTTCCAATTTAAATCTAACTGAAGTGGCTCATCGTAGAGGTACATATTATCTCCCAACTTGCCCACATTACTCATAAGGCTCTGCACACTGTCCCCAGCATATCTGACGCGGAAACTAACAATCTCAGGTGGAGAGTGTTCCTTCAGAGTTAGGACTCCCTTCTGGAAAGTTCATATTTTAAAACATTTAAAAAAACACCTGAGCACTCTTTCTCATGTAGTGCCATGAGCATTTTGGGATCCTATCCCTGCGAACATCAGGGCAGTCTCCTCTAATGACATTTTTGAGAGAGGACTAAAACATCTACTTTGGGAATGTGATTTCTTAGAATGCGGGACTAGACTAAGCATGGGCGGAAAATCCGTTCCGCTCGTGGATTTTGCGGATTTTCGGGAAATTCGCAATCCGCGAGATTCGCGAATCTCCCGCAAAATCCGCAAATCCGCGAGCAGCGGATTTTGCTCGCACTGCTCGCACTGTTCGCGTGAGTTCGCGCCCCGCGAATAAGTGCAAAATTGCAGAAATACGATCTTAGCAAAACTGAAAGTAACTACTTACCAGGTTCAAAAGTTCAGGCTCATCATTAGTAGCCATTTCCTGTAGTGCTTCCTGAGGGGCCCCTCCAGAGTTCAGTTGCCAGTTGAAACTATTATGTGACCCTGCTCTGAACCTCAGAATAGTTACACATATGCCACAAAGGTCCTGAATTACAGCTAAGGGAGACAAGCAGGAGCCAGGCTGGAAGTTAAAATCCATTAATCAGCCCCTAATTCATTATTGTCAGTTGGGGCAGGGCAGGTGTTGTAACTAATTTTGCAACAATGAAAGCACTTAGCAAGTGCAAAAGATCACTAATCAGGGCGCACTAAGGAAGCAGGTGCCAGCTAAAAAAATATTCTGTGACACATTAATCAGCCCCAAATTAATTCAGGTCACTTGAGGCAGGGAAGGTGTGCTTTGCTTTGCCGAAAATAATGTACACTGGACAACCAGAGGGTGTGGTGATGAAACAGAGGGTGGCATGGGTGGGCCAGAGGGTGGCATGAGTAGTCAGAGAGTGGCAGTGGTGACAGAGAGTGGCAGTGATGAAGAAGAGTGTCCCAAACAGGCTGGACACGTAGAAACAACAAGTTCGCAAAACTTGCGACCCGACAGGTAAGTTCGCAAATTGCGAAATTGTAAAAACCCTCGCGAACTGGCAGAAACACGGGCGAACACAAAAAAAAAAAAATCCGCAAATTCGCGGGAATTCGCGGATTTTGCGGATTGCGAATCCGCAAATCCGCAAAATTCGCGAACGCGAGATCCGCAAAATTCGCCCATGCTTAGACTAGACTCAATTGTTTTATAAAAGGATGTGACAGTAAACTTCCCCTTCATTCTTTACTCTGATTTTGCTGCTGGTTGAGATGAGGTAGGCTGCTCTTGCTGTCCTCGTTCCAGCCGTGTCTTTTTCCCGCCCCCTCCCGCTATCCGTGTCTTTGTTCCTGCCCCCTCCCGCTGATGAGATCGGCTCGCTCTCGCTGTCCTCCCCGCCGTGTCTTTTTCCCTCCTCCCTCCCGCTGTCTGTGTCTTTGTTCCCGCCCCCCTCCCGCTGATGAGATCGGCCCGCTCTGAACCCCTGAATCAGCCCTAATGTTCCGGATTAAGTGCTCCAAGTCTCGCCTGTTATTACAGTGGTCAAAAGGGATCGGCTTGACCCTTCAGCTGATCTGTTATATCGGAGGCTGTGTAGACACTGTCAGCGTGGTATAGCTCTTAAATCAAACAAAGCGGCTAAAGATTCAAAGGATACCTTGAAGGATGGTGCAATGGATACAGCACAAGGCTCGAGTCAGGTGCGGCACGGGGGCCACTTGAGGAAGGGCCAAGCCAGCGTGACGAAGTCGAAAGAAGCTGCCGTGGCAGGCAGAACTAGTCTTCGTGCTGCTGCTGCAGTCATGGAGGGCTCCCTGCTGCAACCAACAGTAGCCGAGGCATTTAGGGCAATCACGGCCCGAGTGGTGTTGCTCTCGCCGCCCCAGCTGTCTCGGGGGCTCTGAGGGATGATTCGGGCGAGGATGCGGCCGGTACTAAAGTTATTGAGGTTGCGGAGATGGACTCTGGTCGATTGCCGTATACATGACATTGCCGTTTTGAAATGGCTACAATGTTTTCATTACATTACAAGCTGCGGTAAGCATTACGGTGCTTGTCCTTCTTTTGTGTTCATGCACGTGTGTTTGTCTGGGCCCTCTCCTTACCCCGCTGACTCTGCACACTGCTGCCGGTAGACATCATGGGGAAGACCGGGAAACTGCGCTCTAGCACGGCCGGCAAGCTAAAGCATTGGAAAAAGGGACATAGCAGCGACTCCAACCCTGCCGCCAGACAGCACCGTGAGGCTGCAAGGAGCCGCTTTTTCAGTCGTCCTGCTGGTAGGAGAATTACCCCTTGGTGGTCTTGGGAAGTTGGATGTACCAGCAGTTTTCTTAATGGTCCCTTAATACACGAGGTGGTGTTAAATTTTGGAGCATTCGCTGGCGTTTGAAGCACATGGTGAATTTATTGAGTGGCACTGACTATAGAAACTGTCACTGTCATTTAGGGCATGATCCGGGGTTCATTCATACTTCACTCCATGTCATTTTTGGCCTTGGGCTTCCAGTCTCAGAATAATGTGCTATGGTATTGGGTGTTATATAGTGTTTACTACTCCTGACGATGCGCCGAAGCACTTTGCCGGCTCATAGCGGCCGTAGAAATGTCACTATGCTTAAAAAGTTAGTGTTTCTATCTGAATATCACAATATTATCATTTGCATCATAAGCAATGTACGGCAGATGTCGTGCTGTTGGCAGTTTGTAATGCTGCTATATCACTTTAACTTGACTGTTTTGGAAGCAGTTTCATGCCAATTTGTCAAATATTTGAAACTTTTTGTTATGCTTCCTCGCATCCATTTCCCTCATTTGGTTTCTATCTCAGCCCTCACCTCTTTCTCACGTACGCCTCATTCACTTTTTTTATTTGTTTTCTCACCATTTCTTCCTTTCCTTCCTTTAACTCCATTTCTGTCTTCTCTTTTTCCTTTTTCTCTCCATGCACACCATCTCTCGGTTCTCACTCTCTCTGAGGGGACGTCCTGTGCCTTTGCCTAATCCATTTACCTCTCCCCGGGAGGTGACAGATGCCTGGATTGTATGCTTCCTGTTGTTTTGCTTCTTCCATGACAGTGCAAGCCTCCTCACACTGCCCACCAGCGCATATCACACCCTTTTCAGTCTGATGGGAATGTGCTCACTCACTTCGTGGCCTCTCTTGCAAGTGTCAGTTTCGTGTCTCTTGTGAGAGTGAGTCTGGCAGGGAGAGGTAGTCCCAACAATAATTTGTGTCTGTAGATTAGTAGATTCACAAGTTGTAGTAACCACACTTCCCTCGAGTGCCATTTTCTTCCAGCTGGGGTTGAGGGAGGGAGTAGAAGTAGCTGCAGGCGGTCAGCATGGATATGCCTTTCCAAACTGTGGGTCAATCTGAGGTCACAGAGAGAGGACAGCAAGCAAGGGCCTGATGCATAATAGAAACATGGGTCTGCGCTCTGGTGAGACAGGAACAGACACTACTGCCAATGACTGCTCTCTCTGCCATTTGGACAGTATGACAAAGAGGGGGCTGTTGTGCCCAACCGGCTACCCTGAGCACGCTATCATATTGTAATGAATCAATTTGTGCACACTGTGAAAGCCTCAGGGCTCAGTTCAGTAAATGTGGTGGCCTTGTAGTGGAATGTGTGTGGCTCTGTGTGTGTGTGGCTCTGTCTGTGTGTGTGTGTGGCTCTGTCTGCGTGTGTGTGTGTGGCTCTGTCTGTGTGTGTGTGTGGCTCTGTCTGTGTGTGTGTGTGTGGCTCTGTGTGTGTGTGTGTGGCTCTGTCCGTGTGTGTGTGGCTCTGTCTGTGTGTGTGTGGCTCTGTCGGTGTGTGTGTGGCTCTGTGTGTGTGTGGGGGGGCTCTGGCTGTGTATGTATATGGCTCTGGGGGGGGGCTCTATGTGTGTGACTCTGTGTGTGTGGCTCTGTGTTTGTGGCTCTGTGTGTGTGTGTGGCTCTGTGTGTGTGTGGCTCTGTCTGTGTGTGTGTGTGTGTGTGTGTGTGTGTGTGTGTGGCTCTGTCTGTGTGTGTGTGGCTCTGTGTGTGTGGCCATTTATTTAACGATTAAGCTATTGGCAATGTAAATGACAATGCTATTTATTTATGATTTAAAAAAAAATAAAAATGTCATGAGCAATGCCAATAGCTCTACCTTTAATATTGTTGAGACCATTGCATTGTAAATGCTTGTTTATGTGTTCCAAATGGCTTACTGCCTTGTCAGCTTATTGCTGGGTCTTAGAGGGTCTAAGAGATTTGCTTTCATGTTTCGCCTGGGGCATGAGACAAGTTCTGTTAGCCTAGTGTGATTCTTTGTTTTTCCCTGGTGTGCTTTCCTGCTTTGCCTCATCTATTGGGTTCTGTTGAAGCCTAGGCGTGGTGCGGTGGGTGGTCTTTCACTTTTCTGACCTCAATTCCCAGTCCTTTTAGAGGACAGGATCTGATGTGTGTGTTTTGCCTTTATCGTCCCTTTGTCAGGGGAAGTGGCTAAAACAAATTTTTGACGAAGAGCTAGGTCATATTGTGCCTGGAAGGAAGATGCACACAACTCATTTTGCAAATTCTGAATAACTTGTAGTTCACATGGAAGTAATCAGTCCATTTGAATTCCACAGCTCCCCATATCCTTGACTTCTACCAAAAAAAACGGTGTCACTGTTTTTCCTGACTGTATACTCCATAATTAATCTTTTCTGTGAACACCAACCGTATTCCTTCCAGAAAGCTCCTTGCTTTGCAGATATTTGTACTTTATAAATCAGAATCTTCTTCTTGTACATGGGCTGGAACGTCTGGGGCGTGTAAGGGTCACTTTATTAGCATTCTGTGGCTGTAGAAACCATAAAAAAAGAAGCAATATCTGTGGTCAAAAGATCTTAATGCACTCGAGTCTCTAACAGGAGGCAAGTAGATCTATTTTACACATGACATAAAATATGCAAGAACAGCAGTTTACTTGTCACACTTCACCAGTTGATGTACACACTCTGCTGATTAAACTCAAATGTTGAGGGCTACAGTGGTGTGCGAGCCATATATACTGAAACTATTACAGCCTAAATGTCTGAAAAGAGCTGGCCCTGAACTTAGATGTATTCCACAGACGCAAATTTTTTCAGCATTCCTCGATCCTAGCTCTTGACTGTTTTATGACGTTTCTTGACTGTTTTATGTCCTTCTAGAACTTGTTGTTTGTTCAATCCTTGTCTGAACATTGCCAAATCCCAACTGCTTCTTAGGGTCACTCTCTCTTTCTTCTGTCGCCTTTCTTAATCCAATACTTGCCTCACTCGTTTACGTTGCTATTTTCTCCTACCAGTGCCATTAATTCAGTAGTCTGTGTTTTAACGCTCTGAGCCATCAGAGCAGTGCTTCCAAGACTTTGTAGAACCATGATCCATGTTTTTTAGCCTGGCCAACTTTCGCGACACCACCTAGCTTTAATGGACATGAAGCGGGCGATTTTTGAACATAACTAAAGCATCATGTGGCAGCGCTCTGTCATTAACAGATCGCACATTTGAATTTAATTGAAATGGCCACTAAATTTGCACATGCTTACAGTTCTACTGATAAAACTATATGACACACAAATGACAGAGTTACAAAAAATGACATCCTCCAGCCTTTCCTTTCACTCTTGATGCAACACAGCAAGATTGTCACATAATTCACTTTACTTTTCTTTATGTGAATGCCAAGTGAGAGGAGTTTGTAAACACCAATTCCCATTGAAAAAAATATATAAGCAGCAATTTTGGCTCCTCGGTTTCAACCAACAGTTTGGGAAACACTGCCGTAGAGCATACTTGGTTCTGTCTGTGCTGGAACACATGTGTAACTTTTTTGTTATTTTCTTAATGTCCTACCAGTGGCATAACAAAAGTTGAGGGTGCACCCGGCAAGGCATGCAGAGGGGGTGCACTGCCATTTACCTACCCTTTCCGAAAACGACCACTGAGCAGATCATGTCCTAGGGCCTGATTTGGAGTTTAGCAGACGGGTTACTCCACCACAAAAGCAGATACACTATCAGATGTATTACAAGGGCATTGTGTCCTATGGTAATACGGTGGACAGAAAATCCATGAGGTCTGCAAAGGAGTAACCTACCCCCTACACTCGACGTAAGGCCCTTAGTGTCTGACATCCTCTGTCAGCTGAGAATCTTTAACATGGAAAAGGCAATTGCTCACTTCCCCCTTGTAGAATTAAATTATCTGTTAGAAAACGAGTCAATAGTTATGTGGCCAGCACATCTAATGGGTCCTTACTTATCCACCACTAGGAACCAAACACCCCATTGTAGCTCTTGACACTCATGGGGTAGCATTGCAGAGCAGTCCAAGGATTACTCAAGGGAGGTGGTGTGGTGTAGAAATCTCATTCACAGATACACATTAATAACACCCAAAAAATGATTGTCCAGTCTGTGCTTTTTCTTTTGAAAAAAGGTAAACACACATGTTTTTACACACACACTACTCCATCCTATGCAGCAATTTACAAATATACACAAGCTGATAGAAATTGTTTTTGGATGACATTATGTAATAATTCTTACCCCTCCGAAAGGGAGGTTTGGAGCAACAAATTGCGTCAATTTACCTGTTTTAAAAATGCAGTAATGGAAAATCACTTTGAATGAGCATGAATTAATATTGTCAATAAAGCGTGTTTAGTTGGCATATGAGTGGTTGTCAGCATCAATACTTCATTAAAGCATTTATAAGAGAATATACCTATGCATTTGTAGGTGTTTTGTGTCATCAGAGTTACTTTTAGCATGAAATACCACTTTTAGCATAGTCCATGAGTCCAACGCACTTATAATAATATTTATGCAATTATAGTTCTCACCCATAGAGGGTGTTTGCAGCATCAACCCTTCTATCAAAAATAACAATACCACTCTCTTGCGACTAGTCCCTAAAGTACATCACTTTGGTAAATACGCAGGTGTAATTACCCCTAGAGGGTGTCTCTTAACATGAAAAGCTCACATTAACCATTTTCAGGCCACAAATGATTGCAGCCATAACCTTTGCCTTCAGATGGCACATCATTCCAAGCTGTTGAACAAAAGTTTCATCAAAAAGAGGAGTTTACAACAAGGTAAAACCCTTGAGGGGTTTTCTTTGTAATGATTCCCCTAACCTAAGATGGGGACTTTATAAATGCGCATGGAGGAGACTGTGCTGTTCCTCTAGCTACCCCGCATATTGGGCCTCCCTTTGGTGGTGACCCGCTCTCCTCTGCCCACCACAAAGCTAAAATGAGCGATTTTTGTAAGGAAATGTGGAAGGACCTGCAGGACATTATGGGGTGATTCTACCGCTTAGTGGTGCTTATGAGATCAGCAGCTCTCCCACTGCAGAGCATTTCCTTTTCCTCATTTCTTTTATTTAGTGCAGCCTTGCGCCAAAGCTTCTTTGTCTTCGGGGTGTCGGGGTATTGGCGAGCAGCTCAGGGAGCTCACCCCTGGCTGCTCTCATCATTTCCTCACACAGCCAGCACCTTCATGTGATGCTGCAGGAGCCGACTCTTCACTTTGGCCTGCTCGTTCCTGCGGTCAATGGTACTGCAACCTTCGTCTTTCCCCCAACTGGTTCTCAGGTGGTGTAAGGGAACCAGCCTGATTGGTCCTGGGGAGTACCCACTTTTCCTCGGGTCCATCAAGGTTGGGGTCCTGGGGCCTGATGGCAGTCAGGGGGTTCCTCATACCAATTGTTGATGTTATCTGCCTCCAAGACCAGTGTCCAGCAGAAAAGTACAACAAAGAGAGAGCTCTCTCCCATGTGTAGGACCTTTTAAGTGGCGGCAGGAGTGTCCAGCAGGGCCGGGCCTCTGGACAATCCTGATGTTCAACATCATCACTCCGCCCCTGTCCCAACCTCCCTGCACTGTCTTCTGGGATAGCTCCAAACGTCACCCAGGAGTCACTTTCCACATGTGTTCTGGAAATCTCAGGGCCTTCCCACAGCAAATCTCCAAAGGAGCCCCACTCTGGCTTGGGTCCAGAGGTCTGGATTTCCTCCTTTGTGGAGTGGCCTGGGGCAGGCCCTCTTCTAGGCACAGAGGGCCCGATTCACAGAATGAACTTAAGACTCAATCCTAAACTTACTACTATTTTGGTATTCACAGAATGCACTTACTACTTTTGGCATTCACAAAATGAACTTACTACTTTTGGTATTCACAGAAGTTAGGATTTTGTCTTAAGTTTGTCTTAAGACAAACTTAAGACAGACTTAAGACAGACTTAAGACAAAATCCTAACTTCTGTGAATACCAAAAGTAGTAAGTTCATTCTGTGAATGCCAAAAGTAGTAAGTGCATTCTGTGAATACCAAAATAGTAGTAAGTTTAGGATTGAGTCTTAAGTTCATTCTGTGAATCAGGCCCAATATGGCAGCTGGCTGGTTGATGCAGAACAGTCTGCCCCACCCCTTCCTTCTGAGGAGCTGACCTAATCAAGGGTAATAGCTCCCTTTGTGGGGTGCGGTCTTTGTTCCTGCTGCTAGAGGGAAAAGTAATTCACCTAGCCCAGCAGAGTGACAAAAGGCCTAGGCTCTGATCCTGAGCTGAGAAATATGGCATTGCTGGATGACCCATAAACTGTACAGATATGCTTTTGGACTCAACAGAATAGTTCTTTTTACACAGATTACAGTGTACATTGGTGTGACTCTGTAGCTTCTACCAGAAAGAAAACTGGAGCTGCGCCCTAAGGCAGCCTTTCTAATAGGAGTATAATAGAGTGTCCCTACAGTCAAACAGTGAAGGACACTGACTATCCCTTACATGTGTACACCTACATTATAGGGCCTATCCCAGGTCACTACCTAATTATGCATAGTCTCTTCTGCACCGGGTTACCTGGGTGCAGTTACTGGGCTGCCAACGACAGGAGTCTAGCACGTGCAGCCCTCTCACATGCGCACTCACGTTCACATGTAACCAGCAAAGTGCCCCTTTGGCTTTTTCTTAAAAGGTGGACACTGGCGGTAAACATGCGCAGTCCATTTTCCCATGAGTTAGCTGTAGGTGAGTCACAGGTTATGAGGCTCCCCCACAGTAAAAGGTCAAAAACCAGGTGATCAAAAAGCAAAGAATCGGGGCGGATAAGATGGTCAGAACCACCTTCCCACATTATCATAGTGAAGTATGTTGTTTTTACTGTCCCTCTACTAGTAGACTTTTCCAGAATGAGTATCTAAAATCGTTAGGGCTGGGCCTGAGAATGTGTTCCTAACCTACTTAAAGCATTCTCAGGCAAACCACCAGGATGCTCAAGCCGTGTTTCTCCTTATTAAGACAGATATGCCTCTTTTTCACTCTGTTACTGTTGTAGGGCTACATGCAGTTTTTTTTGAGGTTGGAAGAAGAGCAGCAGTGCCGTATGGGAAGCAGGTTAAATTAGACAGTGTTAAAAAGGAAGGTATTATGGGTAAGAAATTATAATTTGATTGTATATAAAGCACTGACATCATGTGGTATTCATGCAAGCATGCAGAATTACAGTAAATATACCATTTTTGAGAGGTTGAGATGGCCGATCTGGAGTTCATCTCTCTGATCAGGATCTAACATTTGTATATTAGATCCTGATCAGAGAGGTGAAATCCAGATCGCCCATCTCAACCTCGGATCTTAAGAGCAGGTTTATTACTCTGTCACACTATTGTACTGGGATTAGAATCTATGTTTTGCAGATTTAAAGCAGATCTTTGAAACATGAGCTCAACAGCCTGATCTCTCTTATTTGAATTTTAGCCTATTATCACAGGGTACACATGCATGTGTGTAGCTTGCGCCCCACTCTGTGAGCTATGTTAATAGCTGATCTTAGACTCTTTTTAGAAAGCACAACAGTGTTCTATGTTTTACTCAGGGTGCAGTAATTCTAATTGTGCTGTTTTATACAGTGATTTATTATACAGTTTTAGGATTACAGGAAATAGAAAACACTTAAATTTCACAATTAAATAGAGTTAAACTGAGGCAAGAAATATAAAGTATTGTTATTAATGAATTTATTATTATTCACCTGCACCTAGAATTTGATCTGAAGGGTCCATAGATCTCTGTAGCAGATTTGCTGAACTATCTTGCCACAAAAGGAGATCTGTTTCCACATCGTACTAAAAGGCTTTACGCAGATTTACTTTATAGTGATACTACTGCCTGTACTTCCTATATGTCAGAATAGAGATGCTGTGCAAGAGTACATTGGGTGTGTCAGTACCAAGATACCAGTACCTGCTGCAAGTAATGTGAAGCCTCATTGTGAGTTCAATATGTTTCAGTGCTTGTGTACTAGTGCATGATGGAAGTTGGGATGGAAGTGATTTGGAGGAGCTTTAAATAGCTATGAAAACCATAATATAAAGGGGGGGCAGGAAATCAGGGTAAAAGACCTTTGTGGATGATGACCCAATAGTTAGTTAGAAATGCATAAATTAAATTGTCACAGGACCATGAAAATGGCAATAATATAGCCCCAAGGACGTACTCCAAGTAGTACCACAGCCTCTGATCACCAGCCAACCCCTTAACTAAAGAAATGTTTTTAACACGTTGTGCATACCAATGTCTAGTTAGAATGGTAGTACACTTATAGGTTCCATTTGTCGTCCATTCGGAAGAGGAGTGGGTGTTATATTTCATATAGGTACCCTATATAGTGGAGTGGTGTGGCTCACTGGTTAGAGGCGGCAGACCCGGGAGCAGAGGAAGGCCCGGGACCAGGGTTCAATTCCCGACGTTGCAGGGTCGTGGACCAGGGTCAGCGGACTCGATAATTCTCACCTCGGTTCCTGCTCTAACCAGGGATCACACTCAGCAACTCTGGGCATTAGCTTGCCTCATCTCCACAACGGCCCCCCCACATACGCCGGGGATGCCTGGTTTCACCTTGTAGATACCCAGTAGGGACCATCTCACAGGGAAAGCCAGGACGGGTTCCCCAGCGGTCTATTCGGGCCAGGATACTCCGGTAGTAATTGAGCGCGGTATAAAACAGCATATAACATAACATATATTGGCCCAGATAACACTGCAACCTTTCACCTAAATCCTTCTCTACATTACATGCATAACTATTCATAGGGACTGACCTTTTACCTAGATCCAACAGTGCATTCAGAACGCAGGTTTTTCCCTGGTTCGATACAAGCATGAGGCTTCTTGAAAGCACAGCAGAACTCACAGCAGGACGAACATCTCCTATATAATATCTATGTTAAAGTTTAAGTCAGACGTCATCCTTTAGGCCAACACACTTGGGGCCCTATTTGGATGGCGGACGGACCTGCGTCCGTCCGCCACCCCAGAGGAGGAGGGAGCGTCCGCAGGGGCAGCGGGGGTCCCTCCGTACAAATTAGGATGTGACCACCACCCTGGCGGTCACATCCTGTATGTTTAACATTGCGGCGGGTGCTGCTTGAAGCAGCAACCGCCGCAATGTTAAAAATGCAATCAGGGCATTTGCATGCACAAAGCGGCAGGCACTGCACGGTGCCTGCCGCTTTGTGCATGCAAATGCAAGGGGGTACCATAGGTACCCCCCATGTGCACCCCCCCCTTCACCCGGGGACCCCGGAACGTGCCCCCAAAGAAAAGTCTGTATGCCTTTTTGTGGCGGCATTGCCGCCGCGGAAAGGCATTACAAAATTCAAATCGTAATATGGCTGGCGGTGTCTGATAGACACCGCCAGCCATGTTAGAGCTTTTCCGCCGCGGTCGGAAGGCGACCGCGGCGGAAAAGCAGCGGACATAAAAATGACCGCCCAGCCATCCTAATCTGGCTGGGGGTCATTTGTGTGTCCGCCGCGGTGAATCCGCATACTCCGGGCCGGCGGTGGCTTCCGCCGGCCCGGAGTATGCGCAATCATAATGAGGCCCTAAGATAGGACCCCTGGAGAGACCTGTGGGTATATATACATCATGTCTTGCTTAGACAGATAGAGGAGACCATGACTTCCCGGCTGACTCACTGACCAGAGACAATGAGGTTCCTGCATGGAGATGCTCCAGCTAGCAGTGGTCTAACATCCCTTGCGGGGTGTCCAACTCAAGACCAGGACAAGTCCCACCATCTCTAATTCTCAGGTAATGGAGATTACTAGATCCTCGAGGGATTCTTGGCATAACACCTACACAGATGCTACGTACATTTGGGTACATGTAGTTAGGGAAGCATTGTAAGAGTATGCACTTTCTTATCATGTATTTTATGTACTTGTATATATTCATGATTACTGCAAAATGGTAGAACTATACCATCCCTTTACTTTTGTAGTATTGCTAACCATATATCGCTGTTACAGTCTAATGGTTGTTGCAGCACATCTATTTTACACTAGAATAACAATAAATCCTTATTGAAACAATCAGACTGTTTATTCTGTGTATTTCTGAGACCAACTAAGTGAGCACGAGTGACTGAGCGAAAAGTAGTAGCATATTGTTTCCACGATCCTGAGGGATCAGAGTTGGCATGTTCTGAGGTTGCCAGACACTATTCTCTCCCCGATAAGAGGAGATTCTA
Source organism: Lissotriton vulgaris (assembly GCF_964263255.1). Lineage (NCBI taxonomy): Eukaryota > Metazoa > Chordata > Amphibia > Caudata > Salamandridae > Lissotriton > Lissotriton vulgaris. The sequence continues at coordinate 175,729,988 of NC_141687.1, read as the reverse complement.
ATGGCACTGTGAGCTAGCTAATGCAAACAGGCTAACGTATCCGGTGGGGGTGCTCGGAACCAGTCTGTCACCAAACCCACAGTTTATGTTATTCGAACGCGCAGATCCTGAATAGGATATATAGGAACTACACGACATAGTGCCGCCAACGTTGGCTGGGTAATTATTTAACAGCAAAATCTGAGTAGCTCAGTCATGCTATTCTCAGAGACCCCTACTCATAAAACTCCAGAGACGTCTGGAGTGGGTGGGCACAAATTCCGACAAAGGTGAGTAGGCTAAAAAACCTATATATTGGTTGTTGGTTAATCAAGCTTGAAGGACAGATTATTCCTAAATTGTGCATGAACACTATATCTTGGTTTCTTTGAAAAGTTATTTAGTGTTCTAAAAACAATGACTGACCCGGTCTTTGACCCACTACAACAAGCCCTCCCCCTCACAGACGAGGAAGATACAGATGCAATACAAATTGCATCAAAATTAAGACATACAGTCACCTTGAAACTGTTAGAAAAGGGTTTATCTGACAGGCATGGCTTAGTAGTTTTCGTGTTTGAGGCACACAAGTCGAACAAAACTGAGGTATTTTATTTGTGGGTTACATTTTCAGCAGCACATGCAAGAACAGAGCCATTTCACTCTTACACAGAAGGAGATGCACCAGTGGACTATGGTCCGTTCAGGGACATAGAGATTCCACTCACGTACAAGGAACACTTATACTGGTTTAAAGGCACCCTACCCCACATAAGAAGAAGAGTAAGATTAGACCCACTCGGAGGAGAGGGGGCAGCATGGCTAATATTAGCGGCCTACACACCACATCCTGACATTGAAACAATGCAGCAAGGAGACTTACTCGGCAACACAAAGATTTAATACAAATATACAGAAACTTGACACAATTTGTCATGAGAACATTCACTGTCGAACTGGCAATAGATGCAACAAATGGAACTCAATCTCAGGGTATAGCAACTAAAATCACACCACAAACATTACATGCAGTAATGGGCAAGATGGCCACAAAACGTGAACAAATACCATTCTGGGTAGCTCAGAAAACCACGCAGCTAGAGGCAGTATTCTTGAATACTGCCCAATATGAAAAACACAGAATGCTAACAATCTGCTTACCGATGGGGATAACACCACAAGTAGAAGATTGTACCACTTGGGGTACAGTCTTTGCTGCCACATATACCAGAACTTGTGGTATTCCTTCATTAGCAGTGATACCAGATGTATGAATACAACTACAAAACGAGTACGGAGCAGAGCCGGCCCTGAACTTAGGGATGAAGTTATTAGGTAACTATGCCCAAGTGTCAGCTACAATATTAGCTAATATTAAAGGGGAAACAGCTTCGATGGCTATCCGCCAGCGCCTAAGGGAGTTCAGTCATTTAGAACAGAAACACAAACTACACAAAATAATTTAAACTGCATATGCAGAACTAGGCAGAGACAGTTTGGGTGGGAAAGTAATGAAACCACAACTGATGGGCAGTCGTGAAAAGGACACTTCCAAGCAGACACCTGCTTCTTCTAAAAAGAAATGGGACAACAAAAAACAACAACATTTTGAGGAAACAGATCTCAGTCCTGAGGTAGATCTCCTCCACAGGAGCCCTCCGAAAAGAGGTATATTCTCAGGCATAGGGATAAAATTAGGAAATCTGACAGGTATCAGGATACTGATACACATTCCTCTCGTTCCTTTCTGGGTTCATCGAAAAACTCAGAGAGTGAAGGACGATTAGAAAGAGAAGAAGAGCGTACAAAGTCCAGAGACAAGCAGCATGCTCAAAATTACACTTCCAAAAAAAAGAAGAAAAACCAAGGCAAAAGCCACAGTTCAAAAAGAAGAAGGTTGCAGGTCTAAAGAACAGACATGCCCAGAATTCTGAGGACTCGACTACTGAACGGGGAATGGGCTCTGACAATGCTAGACAGTGCAGCGGAAGTAACAATAGCTCGCCAGAACCTGATGGAAATTCTGGTGACAGCGGACTTGAATGATTATATAATGGTGGAAACACCTGATACTAGAGTTAGTGTCTCACATAAAGTATATGAAATAATGCTCCAAATGAAGGAGGACAAGAGTAGGAAAGTGAGAGGTCTCTTTTTGGAGAACCTTACGTTTGGCTATGACATTTTGTTAGCTGAACAAGATTGTCCTGCAGCATTCGTCATGGAGTGCCCTATAGGAGAAACTGTAATTATGCCGGCTTTCTCAGATCATATTCCCAGGAGCTTACAACATACATATGCGCAGGAGTGGGCGGTAGCACAGGCTCCGAAATTATACAAAAACCATGTTGGATGGGATGAGGATTCAACCCACCACATAATTCCTTTAAATATTCCAACTGCACAGAGGCAGTATCCAATAAAGCAGGAAGCTAAAAAAACAGGTCAAGGAGATCTTAGATCAACTTGAATACCAACGGGTGATTGAAAATTGAACAATCCTTTGTTTCCTGTCATGAAACCTGACAACACATATTGTCTAGTTTTAGATTACAGACATTTAAACACTTGCACTAAGACATCTAAAGTCCAAAATCCACACAGTGCCGCATTAATGTATAACATTGTGCGGAAAAAATAAAAAAAACACTTAATATCTAAAATTGATTTTCCTGCCAAAATATAGCACCTGAAAGCAGATATCTAACAGCATTCTCAGCACTGGGATCACAGCCGCAATATCGTTGACTCCTCCAAGGGTATAAGAATAGCCTGGCGTTGTTTTCGGCCAGAGTAACCGAGTTACTTCAAAAATTGGATACAGAGGCATTGTCCTATGTGGATGATATTTATCTGATGGACGATGACCTGAAGGAACACTTGAACAGAGTGAATACAATAATTTTGGGATTTGCATCTGAGGGCTACAAATTCAACTTTAAAAAATCTAAAAAAGCCCACCTCAGTGTCCTGTTTTTGGGATATGAGCTTTCAGGTAAAGAATAAGGCCTAGTAGCCAATTTTTTTGAAAGATGCGCGCTGCTCCATCCTCCAAAATCATAAAAAAATTCTAAAATCAGTTACTGGGATTCCTACATTTTGGTAGAACAAACATTTTGGATTACGCAGAAAGAGTAAAACCTTTCTACGGCTTAATAAAACCTGCTTTTTCAGCACCAAACTAGACACAGGAACACACAGATACACTTCACTCCTTACAAGCTGACATGATAATTTCAAAACACTTACAGACACGCGTAAACATACGCAACTGGTGATGCGAATAATTGCGGGTCAATCTGGGTACACCTACCTAATATAAAATGAAGGTGAAACAGCACCAATTGCATACAAATCACATTTGTACACAAATGCTGAGATGCGTTTTGCATCTTCAGAAAAGATTCTAACAGCGGTTCAGAAAAGGTAGTGCAAGAAAGAGCACTGGCTCAGGGGAAACAAATAATAGTAATTACTCCAGTCCCAGCCTTAGAGGCTGCGACAAAGCCAAGCGTCCCTAACGCTAAAGCCTTACACCAAGATGGATACAATGGACTAATTCTCTCACTGCAATGGACGTAGAATACAGGTACAGCCCAAATTTAAAGACACAAGCATTCCTGCAATACCAACAAGAATATCCTCTACCAAATGAAATAATGCCTCTAGATCAGTATGAATATATCATTTACACTGACGGATCTGCTCAACCCGCCATAGGGAGTAAGCAACAATACAGCGCAGCATGTGCTATCGTTAAAGGTCGCATGCGGGACGGAAAGTTCCATCCAAGTTGCACTAAAACGCAATCTCTAGGAGACTGCACGGCACAGTTGGTAGAGTTAAAAGCACTGATACTGGCACTTGTAAACACGGATCAAGAATTCCCCACACTAACTGTGTGCGATTCCTTTTACTGTGTGCAGTCATATAATGAATACTTGCAATACTGGGTTCAAAACTGGTTCAAAGACGCAAAAGGTGGCACAATTAAGCATAAAATGCGATGGGAATGGGTAGTGAAGTTTAAATCATAACTACCAAGAACTCACATGATACACACACTGAGCCATCAGCGTGATGGCGTTCACATTGAGGGGAATTCATTGGCTGATGAAGCCACAAAGGAGGCTGTACGCAAGGCTTCCGTAGCTGCAATCACTCATTCTAAAACGAAAATAGACCATGAGATTATGGTAGCTGTTATTGCTTCACGCAAAAACAGGAGTCCAGCGGGCTCTTAATAACATGCCAAGAAGTTCTTTAAGAAGGGTCACTACATATGAGGTCCTATTTTGGACAAGAATGGGGGTACCTGATCTTGATTGTGAAGGTGCAGTGGTGGATGAAAAACCATTTGACATACATGATCGTTTGTCTGTTTTACAGGATCTAAATGAATCCAGGACAGAACAAAGTAATGTCCACCTGAAGCAGACCGCCATTGGAGAAATCAAATCAGTCAGGGCAAGACCTGTCTGGATCCAAAAAGTCGGGGATCTGGCCAGAGAGAAATTAGCGAACAAGAAAGAATTTGGGCCATCCTACAAAAAGCCTGTACCGGTCCTAGTGATTAAAGGAACAAGAACTGTACTTCTACTACCTCTTGCCAGAAAAAAGGAGACAAGATTTGTCTCAATTGACCTAATCAAACCGCACTGTGTAGCTGATACTAAGTAGTAGGCCACGTGGACTCCAAAGTAGCAGACACCGTCCTCTCGATACATTTCCAGAAGTTCAAACAGAAAGACTCATCATGTTCAAAGAGCCTCCTGTATGGAATGAAGGACTATGCAACAATGCTATGGAACTTCAACTTCAAAATCAAACTCAACAAAATAACACACAAGTTCGAACAAACACAGACGTCTACGTCAACATGCCTCGACAAGAGCAAAATACGATTTCAACAAATCCTGATGCAATTCTAAGAATTGATCGAACTGCTTCAGGCTACTTCATAAACTTTGAAACATTTTCTTTTGATCCAAGTGAACCTGAACGACGCCAGCCCAAAAAACATGCAAGCAGCAAGATAAAGACTTCCTGAACTTTCTTAAAAAGACTTACCTGGTACCACTGTGAGAAGAACTATGGATAATTACCGAGGTGCTTTTCTTTCTTTTCTGGTTAACCTTAGTAATGTGTTTAACATGCTAATTAGTGGACAATACATTTGGCAAGCTCTACAGCCTAAAATGTGAATTTACTTTTATAACCACATCAATCATCTCATCGAGAACAAAGAGACTTGTCATCAGTGAACATTACAGCAGTTCCTGTACAGGCTGGTATACTTTTGGGCAAGGTTGATTTCGACATATTTGGCCAGACTGGACTTTTAAAATTCCACATTTGTTCAAAATATCATTAAGTGATATCATTACCTCAAGTACATTTTCCGATGATTGGGTCTGTGAAACCGTAAATTGATTTAGAAAACTACTGCATTTTCTTATAGTGAAACATTGGAGAGCTCAGCAGATTATGAATCTATGTATTGTTATCAACATTATGGTCATAACTTTTTGCATAAATCTGCTAATCCTGAAAATATATCCAGATACCATCAGTGGGACCATTGTCTAACACCGCCAAAAAGAAGTTCAAAAACATTTGCACAAAGGTTTCCCTATTTTTCAGAGTTTAATATGTCTGACCCAGTACCATATTATTATAAGGTTGCACCAACATCAGCTTGAAAAAATATGTTGACAAACACCAAACAGATTTACTCTGCATCCTTCATTGCCCAGTTGGCTGAACAAGGGTTTAACTTATGGAAAGACACAATAGGCTTGAAATCAGACTGCAGTACTAGAGAATGGCAAGTTCAGGGAAAGGAAGCATTATTTAGAGCATGCCTCCTCCCTCAAGAGATCATGTTTTTGAACAAGACAGTGCAACAGATGTCTTGCCTTTGACTAGCCAAGAATAAAGACTTGAAAACACCTCGGCTGCCAACACCATCACACAACGAGGGTAACGGAGCATCAGAGGAAGGGATTACCTTAGATGATATTATACAATACAATAGATCAGACCCCAATTGTAAGAAATGGTTGCTATGGCCCACAGACACCACTGCCTCGCTGCCTGTCGCGCTGCCGCTGACCACGCCCCCTCCTCCGAGAGGCGCGGTCCGTGCCTGCCTGCCGGTTGCTCTTAGTGTTTGTTTAAATTATTTCCCTTGACTTTGTGCTTTCTCCTTTTTGCCTGTCTCTCTTTGTAATTGTGCCCGTGTATTTGCTCTCTCCTTCCTGTCTGCCCGCCTAACTCGCCGACCTCCGCTCTCCCTCCCCGCTTCCCGCCACCGCTGCTAAGCCCCGCCCCTTTTGCCTTCTGTATCCCTCCCCGCTCCCGCCTCCCAGCTGCCCCGCCCACCCACGCACTTCGCCTTATATGGCGACCGTGCGAACGCGCAGCGGTCACGCGCAGCGGGCGCGCCGATTGTGCGCCGAAGGCGCGCCAAAGGTAAGCCCGTCTGCGCCCGTCGCGACCGGATCGCGTCCAGCGCCAGGACCCCTGGCCCACGAAGACCCCGACCTACCCGCCTGACGTACTCCGCCGCCACCCTCATCGCACTCAACACCGGCCGACTCCCAGAATGCCACCAAGCCACACCACGACGCACCCACGGACCTTTCAGCTGCCACGCCTGCAAGTTCACCTGCATCCCGACCTGCCTCGCACCAGCACCCACCTCAAGTGCATCCTGCTCAACACCCGCTCCGTCCACAGACACGCCATCGAACTCTGGAACCTCCTAGACGCCACAGCCCCTGACGTTGCCTTCCTCATGGAGACCTGGATGAACGCCTCTTCAGCCCCCGACATCGCCATCGCCATCCCAGAGGGCTACAAGATCGTCCGGAGGGACCGCAACGCCAACCAGATGGGAGGAGGCATCGCCATCATCCACAGGAACACCATCCGTCTCACGACCAGCACCGACAACACCCTGACCAGCGCCGAACACCTGCATTTCCAGATCCACACCAACCCGAACACCACCCTCAGAGGCACCCTGATCTACCGACCTCCGGGACCACGCACACAATTCAGCGAGGACATCGCCGACTTCGTCAGCCCGCATGCCCTCCCCTCCGCTGACTACATCCTCCTGGGGGACCTCAACTTCCATCTGGAGAACAACAACGACCGCAACACCAGCACCCTGCTCGACAACCTCGCCAATCTTGGACTCAAGCAGCTGGTGTCCACCCCCACCCACCTCGCCGGACACACACTCGACGCAGTCTTCTCCTCTAGCACAGACATCGACTTCAGCTACGCCACAGAGCTTCAATGGACGGACCACAGCTGCGTCCACTTCACCTTCAAGAGAACGACGACCCACCACCACCAGCAACAGGCCGCCCGCAGAAGCTGGAACAAGATCACAGCAGACCAGCTCGCCACCTCCCTGAGCCAGCACCCTCCTGCCAGCTCAGCGAACCCCAGCCAGGCCGCCGACAACCTCACGAAGTGGATCAGCAACTGCGTGGACGAGCTCGCCCCGCTGAGGACCCCGCCCAGCAGACCTGGCAGCAAGAAAGCCCCGTGGTTCACCGACGAACTCAAGAGCTCCAAGAAGAACTGCCGAGCCCTCGAGAAAGTCTGGAGAAGGGAACCTACACCGGACAACAGGACCACCCTCAAACTGGCCACTCGGAAGCACCACCAGCTGATCCGCGCCGCCAAGAAAACTGCATTCAAGGACCGGCTGGACAACAACGCACACAACAGCAAGGAACTCTTCAACATCGTGAAAGAGCTATCCAACCCCAGCGCAGGAAACAACAACATCACCCCATCGCAAGACCTCTGCGACTCCCTCGCTTCTTACTTCCACAACAAGATCGCGGACATACACAACAGCTTCAACAACCAACCAACGCACACCATGACCGAACAACCACCCCCCACCACCACCCTCCACGCCTGGACCCCGATCAGCACCGAAGACATCATCCGCACGATGAACTCCATCCACTCCGAGACATCATCAACACATCCTTCGACACCGCCACCTTCCCTGAGAGCTGGAAGCACGCCGAACTCAGCGCTCTACTCAAGAAACCAACAGCGGACCCCACCGAACTCAAGAACTACCGCCCCATCTCGCTCCTCCCGTTTCCAGCCAAAGTCATCGAGAATACCGTCAACAAGCAGATGGCCGCCTTCCTCGAGACGAATGGATCCCTCGACTCCTCACAGTCCGGCTTCCGAGCCAATCACAGCACCGAGACCGCCCTCATCGCCGCCACCGATGACATCCGAGCCCTGATGGACAACGGAGAAACAGCGGCCCTCATCCTCCTAGACCTCTCCGCGGCATTCGACACTGTCTGCCACCGCACCCTAGTACAGCGCCTCAGCAACGTCGGAATCCAGGACAAGGCGCTAGAATGGATCATCTCCTTCCTCGACGGAAGAACACAGAGAGTCCGCCTACCACCGTACAAGTCAGAGGCCTCCGAAGTCATCTGCGGCGTCCCTCAAGGATCCTCTCTGAGCCCCACCCTTTCCAACGTCTAAATGAGCCCCCTCGCGGCCATCGCACGCCAACACAACCTCAGCATAATCTCCTACGCCGACGACACCCAGCTGATCCTCTCCCTGACCAACAACCCCGCCACCGCCAGAGCCAACCTGCACGAAGGGATGAAAGAGGTAGCCGAGTGGATGACGACCAGCCGCCTGAAACTGAACTCTGACAAGACGGAGGTCCTCATCCTGGGCTCTTCACCCTCCGCCTGGGACGACTCCTGGTGGCCTCCCGCCCTGGGCACCGCACCCAAACCGACAGACCATGCACGCAACCTGGGCTTCATCCTGGACTCCTCCCTCTCCATGACCAGGCAAGTCAACAACGTCTCCTCGGCGTGCTTCAACATCCTACGCATGCTACGGAAGATCTTCTGGTGGATCCCCACCGAGACCAGGAAGACCGTCACCCAGGCCCTCGTCACTAGCCGACTGAACTACGGCAACGCCCTCTACGCCGGTACCACCGCCAAGCTCCAGAAGAGACTCCAGCGGATCCAGAACGCCTCAGCCAGACTCATCCTCGACATCCCACGAACCAGCCACATCTCCGGACATCTGAGAGACCTTCACTGGCTCCCCGTCAACAAAAGAATCACCTTCCGCCTCCTCACCCACGCACACAAAGCCCTACACGACCAAGGCCCGAGCTACCTCAACAGCCGGATCAACTTCTACGCTCCCAAACGCCACCTCCGATCAGCCAACCACGCCTTCGCCGCCGTCCCCCGCATCCGAAGAGCAACTACAGGAGGAAGGTCCTTCTCCTACCTGGCCGCCAAGACCTGGAACTCCCTCCCGACCGACCTGCGCCTGACCCAAGACCACCTCTCCTTCAGGAAGAAGCTGAAGACCTGGCTGTTCGAGCAGTAGCGGCACCCCCCCTCCCCCAAGCGCCTTGAGACCCTACGGGTATGTAGCGCGCTCTATAAGTGTCATTGATTGATTGATTGATTGGTTGTCAGAAAAGAGTCACGGGTAAAACCAAAGGTTTCACAATCCAAAGGCGAGATCCGCACTATGTACAAAGACAACATCCAGGGGTAGTGACATCATACAGTGTTGGGAAGTTGTGACTCGATTGGCTAAAAACCTCAACACTCACACAGGTGAAACAACACTTATCTTTACTCACACAGGATATGGATCTTAGGGATTTTTTACTAGGTTCCAGGAGACCACGTCAGAAACGTTTCATATATGCTGGCAGTTATGCTGCCTACAATGAAATATGGAGAGGATCCCAACAAGAGGCCTCAGAGAGACTACGGGAAATAGACCGTATAAACCTAGAAAAATCTCTATCAGGGGTAGACAATGGGTAGGCTTTCCTGTTTCCAGTTTCTATTTTTGGCAAATTCTGGTGGTTTTTTTTCAGTGTTTTCAGGTGATTTCAATACCTTTAAAAACAGTGGTTATCAGTGGTTACACATTTTCACACCATTAAAAACAAGAGAAACAGTGTTTTTCTGGTGTTTATGGAATGTATTGCTTTTATTATTGCTTGCTTTATGCACTGATAGCACATGATATATAGACAGTGTATATATAATGTATATGAGGTCCAAATACATTTTTGCAAATTTAACTTATAGTAGTACACCATACAATACTTCTTCAGTGAGCCTTTGGTCATGTGCGTTCACTCTCTCCTTCCCATGTAAACTTTTATCTGTGAAAAGGCCCTCTCAACATTGGCACTTGAGACTGCACCAAAGCAGCCAGTACACAATTTGTTGACTCTGGCCATTGACATAGCTTTCCATGCCAATACTGGTCCACTTGAAGATTGCGATTCTCATGATAGGTTCTGCACATTTGCACTGAACTGTGAAGTAGTGTGGCTCACTGGTTAGAGGCGGCAGACCCGAGAGCAGAGGACGGCCCGGGACCAGGGTTCGATTCCCTACGCGGCAGGTTTCTGGACCAGGGTCAGCGGACTCGATAATTCTCTCGCCTCGGTGCCCACTCTGATCAGCGATCACACTCGGCAACTCTGGGCATTAGCTTGCCTCATCTTCACTAACGGCCCCACCAGACCGCCGGGGATGCCTGGTCTCACCCTGGAGATACCCACTAAGGGACCATCTCTCAGGGAAGCCAGGAAGGGTTTCGCAGCGGTCGAAGCGCGGAGATACTCCTCCGGGAGTCGATCCTAGCGCTATATAAACCTGCAATTAATTAATTAATTAATTAATTAATTAATTAATTAACTGGGCGCTTAGACCCTCAGAGTTATTGAATCGGTCAAAAATGAAGCAGAACTTTTGAAATTACGGAGGAAATCCCCATTTACGGAAGGGATCTAGAACTTGTATAGAGTACCACAGTGAGGTTTCATTAACTTAAAATGCCATATTTGTGAAGGGACATTTCTATGCATCATTGTAAACCATTTCTCATACATTGCACGCACTCTAACATGGAACATGTTGCAGTGCCAGAGTCACTAAAGGTGTTGCCCAGCCTACTCTCCAGGAGATGTTTCACATATATACCAATTATGCTGAACACTTGGCAGACAAGGGTGTTTTCAGACTCTAGTTTTTTTTTATTATGTCCACTACAGCATTTATGTTTTCCTGTAAAAATCTAAGAATGCTGTAGAGTGTACTTTGTTTCACATCACTATCAATATGCGACCAAAGATCTTCTCATTACTTTCCTTTGCCATCATCACTCAGCACAAATTCTGTAAATGGTCGCCACATGGATAATATAACATTCATCGCCCCTTGGACTGAGAACCATCATCTAAGTGGCACAGTTGAGATGCCACTTTCTTTGATGCCACACAAAGCACAAAAGGAGAAATATTTGCTTTTTAGTTCCTGTGGATATCAAAACAGTGCCCCAGAATAGCCTAACAATCAATAGCATTTTCATTAACTCTAAATATTGTAAAGATGCTTGCAACATATGATTTAACAAGTGGCAAGGATCTCTTACAGGGAAGAACTTCAGCTCAGGTATCGATTTTGACAGGTCATCACACAACATTTTCATAACCTAGCTGAATGACTGCACATACAAACAATATCATTCCAATCTTTGTTGAACTTGGATAGAACCTTTTTACAGAACATTCCAAGTGACACTGCATTTCATGTTTTCCAAAAGTCTGGTGTCATGTTTTCACCACTATCCCAGATGCTTGGTGATAGCACTCTTTTCACATATACTTGTCATTATACCTTGCATTGAATGTTTGAAGCCTGAGGTGTTGGCAATTCACTTACTATCAATAGTGACTCACTAGAAACTGGGGGCTGATTCATTAAGGGTTTTTACCCATTCTCTGTGGGTAAATGTGATGACACGTATTGGGAAACATTCCCAGTCATTTTTCCTACCAGTGAAAAAATCAAATGCAGCCAAAATATCAAACATGATTTTGATATCTCCTGATTCACTAGAGTTTATAAAATAATTAAACAAGATCTAAAACATGCTTCGAAACCCTGTATCTTTAGACCAAAGACTACAAAACTGAAAAAAGCAAATGGAAGAAGAAACAATATTTTTGTGGTATCCCTAAACAACAAAACTCAAGCAGAATAATGTTAGCTCAGTCTTTCTTGCTGCTAGTTTGTATAACAAAGTTACATTGTATTGGCCCGTTCAAGAAGAAGAAAAAATACTCTTTCACTCTCCATTTTCTCTCTTTGAATAGCAATTAGTTTGTGGTTGTGCAGGTGTTTTTTCAGTGTTTATATGTTTTCATTGGTGAGGGCTATTTCTCTTTCAGTGATGTTTTATCAGTTATTATAGGGTTAAACCTAAAACCGGACAGCCTAACAATGGGTTAACAACATTGATCTCCAGGATATATTCCCTTAGGCAACATTGTATCTTCTGCGATAGACATACTAGAACAGGATTTGGCCATATTACAACACAGGCAATCTCAGTTATGTTCCATTATGTTATTGAGCTGGACGCTGTAATCTTTATGTGTAGGCTATGTGCCTTGGCGTTTTATCAATAGTACGTCTCTGTTTTCTGAATACAATCTAACAGATAAACAGATAGACATCGCACAAAGGAGAGCAAAATATACAATGCTGCGTATTGAAAAACTGGATAGATTACCATTCATAGTGGCAGAATCACAGCACACAGAATGGCTAATCCATGGCCACATAACTCTAACGGTCACTACTTTTCAGTTTCAATATTGCCTTAAACAAAAGCAGGCAGACAAATATGAAAAAATGGGTAAGGAATACATTAAGGAATCTTGGGAATTGCCAGACAGATTTCGATGCAGGAGTGGGGATCGAGAAGTGTTTCTTAGCGGTACAAACTGTAAGAGCGCTTCAGGTGGATGACTCATATGTCAGGATATAATGCTGCACTGGGCCTGTAATGGTTCTGAAGCTAACTTGTCCTGTCATCTAAGGGGTTTACCAGCAGCAGTGGTTACTCCAGCATTCAGGCTACTTTCAAATGGGAGTTACCTGATGATAACAGTCAAGGCTGCTGCAGAATGCTCCCGGGCATTGCATATCTGGTAACCGTAAGCTCCAGTGTTACTTGTTGTATGCAAGTATTGTTTCCGCTGACATATACAGTCAGGTAGGAGCCATTATTGCCTCACTGAATGTTTCTTTAATAGGGTTTGATACTCTAGGTAGAATTAAAGCCATGCTTTTACAGAAGTCTGTGCCCTTAACCTCCGCTCGAGAGACTTTTGATCTCAAAATAGCAAGGTCTTCAGCTGAGATACAGTGCTTATCCATACACACTGCCCTTTCCATTTTGTAGAAATGGTAAATCGTATAGTTAATATATCTGATACGACTGACATTGTTCACCTATTTAAGACCATAGGTTCTGGACTTCTAAGCACCTTTCAGACGGCACTTAGAGTTATACTAAACTTCATACACTACGTATTCGGAAGCATCTTTGGAGGACTTCCGCTGATCCTGTTTCTAATAGCAAGTACCATGATTGTCTTCTATCTGCTACGCAATTGATGTCCCAGTCACCAAGGAGATGAAAAAAAGCACTCCTGGAGCAGAAGTACCGTGACTGAATGGTACAACATCTAGGCATGCCTCACCTGAGAAAACTAAGTGCATCTTGGTTCCTGTCATTTCGACCAGTCTGGATGGACTGCATCTTACCTGTCCTCCGATGCCTGTTTTGCGAAGAAGAATGCCTGTTAATTGTTTGTTAGACACTCCCATCATGTGTGCAACCGGACGTGAATGCGTTACTGGACTTGATAACGGCCCAAGTTCTGCAGTGTCCTCAGCGTATTCCAATGTTGATGGCGGTCTTCCTTGAGCTACCACAGGTAGTAACTACCCCTGGAGGTATGGACACCGGCTCCTCCACTGACACCCAGGCTTTGGACGGTGCACAGGCTGCCCCACGAGGTGTTACTGAGGCCGTCTACTCCAGAAGCAAGCAAGAAAATGGTTGCTTCTACCAGCCAGGACACATAAACAATTGACTCATTTTGGCTCGTCGTGTGCTGGGAAAAATTTGCCTTTTTTAATAACAAGCTCAATTTGGAACTCAGACAAAATTGACATTCCTTTTAATTTATTTGAGCATGAATGGCTTGCTAATGCTTATAGTGGTTCGGACTATAATAACGGACACTTTTTTAGAGCAAGGGCCTGCAAAATATTTATCTTTTTAAATTTTTATCACCTTTAGAAATTTTTAGACGTTTTTAGCATTTTTTAACTAAAGAAATGTGTTTAGCACTTTGTGCGTACCAATGTCTAGTTATAATGGTAGTACACTTATAGGTTACATATTTTGTCCAGTCGGAAGAGGAGTGGGTGTTGTATTCCATATAGGTACCCTGTATAGGCGCAGGTAACACTGCAACCTTTCACTTATATTCTTCCCTATATTACATACATAACGGTTCATAGGGACTCACCTTTTAACTAGATACGACACTGCATTCAGAACGCAGGATCTTCCCTGCTTCGATATTCATACGTTATGCATGAGGCTACTTGGAAGCACAGCAGGACTCACAACAGGACAACCATCTCCTGTATAATACCTATGTTAAAGTTCAAGCCCAACATCATTCTTAGGCCGAAACAGTGACTTCAAGGTAGGACCACTGGGGAAACCTGTGGGTATATATACATCATGTCTTGCTTAGACAGAAGAGGAGACCGTGACCAGGTGAGGTTCCTGTATGCAGTCGCTCCGCTAGCAGTGGTCTAACATCCCTCGTGGGGTGTCCAACTCGAGACCAGGACGGGGTCCCACGTTCTCTAATTCTCAGGTAATGGTGTTGACTAGATCCTAGAGGGACTCTTGGCATTACACCTACACAGATGCTAGGTACATTTAGGTACATCTAGTTAGGGAGGCGTCATAGGAGTACGCACTTTCTTATCATGGGTTATATGTACTTGTTTATATTCATGATTACTGCAAAATGGTACTATCCCTTTACTTTTGTAGTATAGCTAACCATATATATCTCTGTTACGTCTAATGGTTGTTGCAACACATCTATTTTACACTAGAATAACAACTGTTCAATAAATCCTTATTGAAACGCCCAGACTGTTTATTCTGTGTATCTCTGAGACCAACTAAGTGAGCACAAGTGACCGAGCGAAAAGTAGTATATTTTTCCCACAATCCTGAGGAATCAGGGTTGTCATGTTCTGAGGTTGCCAGAAACTATTCTCTCCCAGATAAGAGGAGATTCTAGTGGCACTGAGAGCTAGCTAATGCAAACAGGCTAACGTATCCGGAGCAACAAGTCTGCCTCCAAACCCACAGTTTATCTTATCCGAACGCGCAGATCCTGTATAGGATATATAGGAACTACATGACAGGGCAACCATATAAATGCAATCTGACTTACTTCACTGCCAACGTTCTCACGTGCAGGCCCACTAAGAAGACCTAATCATCTGTTGAAAGTCATCCAGAGTACATCAGAGGTCAACACATAACAGCTGCAAAACTACAATGAAATAATACATACAATGCCTCCTCAAAAACACGCTCTTTGGACCGGAACCCTTCGGCACCATGGTACACCCAAGAACTTTCCTAAAAGCACACCATTTACATGTAGAAAAAGAAATGGAGATGTTCAAGGTTCCAGGTGACTTCACCCAATTTAAAGCTCTCAACTTTGCATTCAGAGCCACAAAACCTCATTTAAAGCACCTTTTACAAACCTAACATTTATGAACTGACAGAAATAAAGCTCTCTTTAAGGTAGTTAAACATGGCAGCAACCCTATTCCAGTTCCTCATCTCCCTCAGTCAGCTAAACAAGTATAATGCTACCAATCAATTTTTCACACAAAACATCCCACATCCACAATGCCCACGCTTCTTCCTATCCCCCATCACACCAACACCAAGTGGGCAATTAAACTCCTCTGATATAAAACTCACCGACATCCTGAACTCATTGAAGGCTACCTCACATGAAAATGGCATCCTGCCACCCTCCATTATCAATTCTCTTCTTGAATATCCCTTCACTCCCATCCTCAACATTGTCCATGCCACAAAAAGTTAAAGAATATTTCCAAATACCCTCAAGAAGAAGCTGACTTTGGACCCAGACAATCTAGCCTACGTTTGCCACTTATCCCAACTACATTTCTTAGGAAAGAATATCTGGGAAGAAGTCTCCACCCTACTCCTTAAACAGATCAAAAATAACAGTTGTAGAGGACTATCTATCGGACTTGAGGCCACATTGTAGCGGCTACTCTTCAAGTAGTAGATCGCACCTTCTCATTAGCAATAAAAATGGCCCCTGGCTCCTGATGCTGAACGGCATCGCCACAGTCTGTAAAAATGCCCACATTCTTTTACTGAGTCAAACTCTGGACCTTTGCAGGGACTCCTCCAACTCAGTTCTTCGTGAGTTCAGCTTCTTCCTCTCCAACTATCCTACAGCTACAATCCATTTTATGTGAACGACCTCAAGAATCCATTCTCTCTCCCATCATCTTCTACATGGAACTAATTGGGTCTCTAGTCCCTGACAAAACATAAAAATCCAAAAACACGCAGATGACAGCCAACTCTACCATAACATTTCCTCAACCATGCCATTGAGCATCTCAGAGTCTGTCTCAAGCTATTGAACAAATGGGTGGCAGGCAACTACCTGCACCTCAACCCAAATAAAAGCAGAGTTCTTCCTATTCTTTAATTGCCCCAAATGTCCTCAATAGCAACTGTGGCTCACTGACATAAACCTAATAGGAATCATCTCCAGCTGACTACTAGTGCAAAATCACTTGGGATCATCCTTTACACAGAACAAAGGAACGTATCTGATAGACACATCTAGCCGCATATTGCTTACCTGCGCATTTTACAGGCGTCAGACTGAATACAGAAGATTTGTGCGCAAGCAGTAGCTCTGCGCAGCAGCAAGTAGTGTCGATCAGGGCCGGACTGGCCAGAGCGGGCACCGGGTATTTCCTTGGTGGGCTGGAAGGGTGGGGGCTGATTTTGTGTCCGGTTTTGATACTGGGGGGCCGGTTTGGCAGCAATGCTGCAATATCAACCAAATGTAACAAAAGTGGGAGAAGTGCTTCTTACTAGCACCCCCCTCCTCCCCTCCCCATGCTCCCAGGGCCTGTTGAGCATCCGTGCGGCATCATCGGCATCGTCCGTGCCATAAGTGACTTCTGCGTCACCTAAATAGGTGCCACACCGAGGCTCTAACGTCAGTTTGTTTCTTTCCACACCAGTTAGTGCTGATCAATAGAAGGGGTTCCTCCTCTGTCACTTTTTTTTAAAACTTTCGTCCTTGTGTGTCAAGGGAATGTCTTCGAGGAAGACAGTTTTGAAACCGTATGGTGTCTGTCATCCGCTATGTTGGTTTTGGACTCACACCTCGTGTGCCTGTGGTCTATTGAGCGCAACCACGACTCCAAGTCGTGTTCCGACTGCTAGACCATGGCACTGAAGGCTTTAAGAGAGCTATGCACTGCATATTCGAGCGGTCCGACACCTCCGGCATGCATGCCTTTGGGCCCTACTGGGTTAGAGGGTGCCCCATCAGGTTCTCTGCTGCCAGCCTCGGTTCTGATCGCCACCTGTGCATCCGATAACGGATCTGGACCAGCACTGGTCGTTGCACAGTGACCTTCCCTGACGCCGGCCCTGATGCTGACGCTCCCAATGCTGCTGGCGCTTACAGGTGGCACAAGCTTCATTTATATTAACAAATCCCACAGTGAGCCAGAATTTCGACGATCGACAGTGATTACGATGCTGACAGGACCCATGAGTCCTGATCAGTGCCTGAGCCCTATTCTGAAGGGCAATGCTTTGGGGTAGAATGGGAGTAGTCACCAAACCATTTAGAATACTGTTAAAAGGGCAGCAAATGGACTGATGTTAGGAACTTGGTAATGCCAGTGGTCTGGATACATCCCCAGATAGTGGTATATCTTTTCCCCTACTGCCACAACGGAGGAGGGAGCATCCTATCCCATTGTGATGAAGAGGGCAGCTGAGGTCCTGGATCTCAAGTTGCCCTCGTGGCAGTCAAGACTAACATCTTGACAGAAGTGCTACTACCGGGAGCTTCCTCTTCTGAGCCCTTGCTCCCTTTTATTGAAGCACTGACGGATGTCCTACTGAGAACCTGGTCCAAGCCCATCCCTGAGACCTTGGTGATCCAAGCCTCTACATCCCATGGTGAATTACTTGCTGCACCCAGGAAAGGGAATCAAAGATGTTGGATTATTTTGGGAAGAAATGTTTTCTTCACCAGCCCTGCGTTGCGGTTGGTGAATACCACATGCTTAATGGCCTGCTATTCCCACACTCGGTGGGACATGGTTGCACAAGTGCTGCCACATGTCCTGGACAAAGCCTGGGGCATCCTCTCCCAAGTGGTCATAAAAGGGAGAGATGCAGCCTAGTTCATCATTAAGCTGGGCAGAGTGGTTTCGACAATGGTGCCAATTAGACGCCACGTCTGACTGAGAATATCTGGCTCCTCAAGGGATGTCCAGGCTTCCCTCATGGACATGCCTTCCGATGGCAACCATCACTTTGGAGATCAAGCAGACTCTGCAAAGAGCAAACATTCAACTAGCAGGTATAATGACATAGTTATATACCCTGAAAAATGCAACCAACCCTTCTAATTCAGCAACAGATAGTCATGCTCTGACTACACCACAATCTAATTTGGGAAAAAGACGTGTTTTTAGATTCTTCTTAAAGCTGTACGGGTTCCGAATGTCTTTCAGGGAGTCTGGAAGTTTCATTCACAGTTGAGCTGCCTTAGTCCGGAACACTCTCCCACCCAGTCTCAATTTCCTGAACCTTGGCATACATACCAAGATCGCTGATGCAGATGGTAAATGCCTCCGGCCTGTAGTAACTGAATTTCTTTTGTAATAACTCAGGGCCTGCCCCATTTACCGCTTTATGGCAATAAATAGAGCCTTAAAAACAGTTCTCTCTCTGACCGAGAGCCGGTAGAGTTTTTTTAAGGTGCCCATGGCTGAGTCATATCTAGACTTATTCAAGGCCAGTTAAGATTTGCTTTAAGGGCTCACGGTATGGACAAGTCCTTGGGCCTCTCAGATGCCTGCTTCAACCCCAATCTGCTTATCGCTCCTTTCATGGCTACGGAAGGGGCTTTCAACTTCGCCAACCATATTCCATTTCCAGCCACTGCTTCACGCAAGCTTCCCTGACTGTGCGCGGCGAGGATGCAATTGTTACTGACCCCGAGTGTCAGGTAGCCGGAGTTCTGCTACAATTACCAATCCCGCTGCAGCTGCAGACACTAAGCCCTCCTAATCTTGTCCTACAAGATCATGGGCATCCACTTGGTGGCAGAAACAGCCATCCTCTCCACAACTGGCAGTTCATAACATCGGACAGGTGGGTCTTAGACAGCATTCAGTGGGGCTACTCCCTTTCTTTCGAATCATCTCATTCCCCCTTTGCCACCATCTCATGACCAGCTGATGGAGGATCATTTGTCCTTTGCTCTGCGAGGAAATCACAGCTCTCTTGACCAAGGGAGCCATAGAGAGGGTTCTGATGTCAGAAGTAGGCAGTAGTGCCTATTTCAACTAATTTCTGATTCCCAAGAAGAAGTTCAAGATGCTCACATTGGCTTAGGTTTTGTCGGTCCTGGACCCAGGAGACTGGATGATAGCATTGGACTTGCAGGATGCCTGTTTTCATATGCCTGTCCTGCCTGGCCATTGGCGTTACTTACGGTTTACCGTATGCCACGAGCCTCTCGGGTGTTCACCAAGGTGATGCTGGTGGTCATAGCTCATCTGCGCAGATCAGTGGTGCCAGTCTTCCCCTATATCAACAAGTGGCTGCTGCAGGCGGGCTTGCCCCAGGCTGTCATCCCTCACCTCCAGACTACGGCAGACCTCATCCAAACTCCAAATAAACATGCTGGAGCTCCGAATGATCCAAAGGGCATTGAAAGCCTTTCTACCCTGCATCAAGGGAAGGCTGGTACAAGTGTTCACAGACAACACCACTGCCATGTGGTACTTCAGCAAACAGCGGGTGGGGTCATGAATCTTTGTCAAGAGGCCCTATGTCTCTAGAAATGGGCCCAGCAACAGAGAATATCCCTGGTGGTTCAACACCTGACAGACTCCCTGAAAGCCAGAGCAGATGAACTGAGGCGTTGATGCCTAGTAGATCATGAAGGCATCTGCATCCGGAGGTGGCGTAAGGTCTCTTTCAGCAGTGGGGAGAGCCTTGAATAGATCTGTTCGCCTGTGCCAAGAACGCGCACTGTCAGCAGTTTTGTGTGCTAGAGAGACACTTCTCTTGTGGAGCTCAGGCCTCCTGTACGCCTTTCTGCCCATACCACATCTGCCCAGAGTTCTCAAGAAGATCAGGAATGATTGGGCCAGGTGATCCTTGTGGATCCGGACTGGGCACAGAGAGTATGGTATCCCAAGCTTCTTTGCATGGACATCAATCCTCCAATTAGGCTGCTTCTTCAGGAGGATCTTCTATCACAGTAGCAGGGGAGGGTCCTCCATCGGAACCTGTCAGCGCTGCCTTCTTGCTGGAGATTGCGCCGTAACAGTTGAGAGCTTTTGACCTTCCTCCTGAAGTCTGCAATGCTATATTTCAACCAGGCGTCCTTCCACCAAGACGGTGTACACCTACTGGTGGAACAAATTTGTATTATATTATACAGTAAAGTCTATTGACCCTCTTTCTGCTTCCCTTTCTAATGTTCTACTTTTTATACTTACCCTTGCCAGCAGGGCTCTGCACTGCGCACTCTAAAGGGTTATCATTTTGCTCTGCCTGTGTTTTTATGGCTGCCTGACCAACCCTCCCTATTTAGGCCCCCTATTGTTAATAGGTTTCCCAAAGGTCTTGTAAATAAGTTCCATCCTCTCTCCTTTCATTTTGCCTCAGTGTGACCTTAATTTGATTCTCACTTTCTTAATGTATGCTCTTTTTGTGCCTCTTCATAGTTGTCCTTTCCGGCTGCTCACCATCAAGGCTGTCTTTCTGTTGGCAATAACATCTGCCTGGAGAGTAAGTGAGCTGCAGACTTTATCATCCAAGCCTTCATTCCAGTCTGTTTTTCTAAACAAACTGGTGCTTTGCACTAAGGCCTTTTTCTTGCCAAATGAAGTAACACCATTCCATGTGGGCATATCTGTCACCTTGCCAACTTTCTTCACTCCTTCACATCCCTCAAAAGAAGAGGAGCGACTCCACATTCTTGATCCAAAAAGAGTGTTGTCGTTCTACATTGACCGCACATGAGAGTTAAGGGTTGATGGCCAACTCTTTGTAGGGTATGTTGGAGCGAAGAAACATCAGACAGTACAGAAATAAACACATTTTGCACTGTCGTTCTCTGTATTAAAATCTGCTACGCACTGGCCAGGAACCAGCCCCAAAGGGCTAAAGGGCTCATTCCACCTAGGCTGACGATGCAACATCTGCATTGGCATGTGGAGTCCCAGTCCTAGACACCTGACAGGCAGCAATGTGGGGTCCCAGCACACATTTACCAAACACTACTGCCTAGACAGACAGGTCCACAGCGATGGGCAATTAGCCCGTTTAGTCCTGCAGAACTTTTTAGTTTAGAATTTGTTAATAACCCAACACCAGTGATGGTATTGCATGAGTATCTATTCAGAGGTAAGGAAAAGTGGCTAGATGTCTCTATCAGATGAACAAGTTACTTACCTTCAGTAATGCATTATCTGGTAGAGACAAGATCTAGTCTCACAATCACAACGCTGCCATTGCAGCATTGTGATTGGCGGGGGGAGGGAGGGAGGCAGCCTTTCCAGTTTCCCTATGACGAGGAGCTGCAGGAATTGGCGCCGGACGGCGGGAATAGGGAGTCGTTGGACCATCCAGAAGCTGAGTAAGTTTTATTTCAGATTTTTATTTAATTAAACCCCTCCTGCCTCCCCATACCCCCGTGACGACCCCATTTCACCCCCTCACCTGCACGTAATGCCGGCCGTGACTGACCACCTGGACGTCTTCTCGGACCCTGCCCTCTGGCCGCTGATGTGTACATGGAAACGAGTCCCAGTCGGCCGAGCCGCTTGCTTAGTTTTTTGTTATTTCTTTGTTTTATGTAGCGCAAGCATTAAGAGGTCTTTGCAAGTAACAGGAGTTCAGGGAACTGTACTGATATTCTTAGGAGCTTGAATACTGCTACTTTATTTGTGAGCAAGTGTTGGCCAAATTTTCACATTATGTTTTCGTGGGCCAAATTATAGCTCATTAAAGTTGCACTCACAAGTTCTGCACAGCAGCGCATTGTGTGCCCCGGAAGTTTTGATTGGCGTGATGGTCTTAAAAAGGGGGATGGGGTGAAAGCGGCACTCTGTTTATAATAAGTTTACCAAGTGACAGAAGGATTAAATTAATACACCCGTTCCACACAGACAACAGCAGTATAACCAAATCCCTTGGGATGGGCTGGGTGTAAAGGGACTGACCCTCGCCCCGTCCTCAAATAAACAAACAGAGGAGCGTGTTGGAAAGACATGCCTCTGTGCACACAAAACAACACCCAAAACAAAAAATAAAAATGCCTAACACACTTTTCCTTGCCATGAATGCACGTGTAACACTAAAAGGTAATGCAGTCCCGTTCAGTACAGGTGTGCGCAGACACCAGTCAGAGGTATTTACAGCCAGATTTGATGTCCTAATGGTGTTTTTCAGAGACTTAATTTGTAGTAACTTGTCAGCCTGGTCTTAATTTTATTGACAATCTAATTTTTGGCATAATCTTTCTTTGTAGTAAATGCGCTGATTGTTTATTTTGTATGGTAGGTGCATGGTGGTATTTATATGGCACGTCACACTAGGTGCATTTGCGGATGGTACCATGCTACTTTGTGGCCATGCCTGGTTGGAGGAGTCTGGACTCTGAGGTGGGCTGTACCGGAAGTCTGCTGATGTGCGTGAGGACAAGCACTGTGGGCACAACGTGTGTTTTTTTCACCCTGGCATACAGTGAAGCATAGGAGTTCTGAAATATGACTCTCAGGCTCGGATTTCGAGTTGGTAACTGTTTTTCGTGCCCTACACAACAAACTCCTGCTTGCAAAGGGGACAGAATTCTGAGGTAGGAGGTATTTAACGGACCTGGCAAAAACCAATTACTGGGTGCATTAAATACTTCACCTTATGCTAAATTTCCTCAGACAAAGTCTGCTGGAATTGGTCATTTAGATTTTAAATGTAACTACCTACTCAAAGGCTGCCTGCTTCTTGGTAAAACACATCTATAGTATTTTTAGAAAAAAGTTTTGAGTGGAGGAGAACACCAACTTCCAAATGTACATTATTCCAAAGGTGATAAAAGGAGTGCCATTGAGTTGGCTAACAATCAGCGTTGAAGGGCATACCTTGGGCGAGTAACTCTTTTTTTCTTTGCGGCGATACAAGTGACCGGTGATCAGAACAAATGGGTTGACTTACGCCTGCATTGGATCTTAGTGGATACATTGTTTGAATTGTTTACTGCCCCTATCAGTGCCTGGCAGAACAGCAAGGCAATAAGCATAGAAGAGAGATGTACAATGAACAGAACAGAGAGAGACATGCAGGGCCTGGCTTTTGTTTAATAGGGACATAGCAAGGCGATGAACATAGAAGAGAGACATACAAGGTTGTGCTGGTATTTGACAGGGACATAGCAAGGCAATAAACATAGAAGGGAGATGTACAGGGGTGTGATGCTGCTTGACAGGGAAATAACAAGGCAATTAACAATTGCTTTATTAACCTTCCTTCTTTCTCAAATTTGCTTGAAAAGGCATCATTTGTCCACTGTTTTTTCAAATTTTCTCAGGGGAGAACCCTCACGAACCCTCCATACGTTGTCAGGCTCGCTCTCTACGCTCGCTCAATGGAATGCAGTACAATCATTATTTTCCCCTCACCACTTTCAAATCTCACCAGCCACCACTGCTAGCATGCCTTAAAACATCCTGTCCTGCATCTCATATCTACTCTCATTGGCTACCTCTCCACTCAAGTTCAGCTGCTTCATTTAAAGGGTAATTGGAAACTTCACCCTGAATTTGCCGGGCCAGTAAACTAATCACCTTAAGGGAAGAGGACCGAAACAGAAACCATGACATGCCAGGCTAGTGTTGAAAATGTGCTAGAAAGTAAAAAGTAACAGTTATTGAACATTTTCCTACTGACATCCGAAGGGCTCCAACTCTCCTGAAATTCAAGAAGAAGCCGAAGACTCACCGTTTCAAGGCATCTTCCCCCACTTACCTCCACACAAGAGGTACTCCCATTTCCTATCTCACTGAACATCCTTGAACTGCACCCATGATGCTTTCTTTCTTTTATGTTCAGTGCTTGGTTGCTTCCCAGTGCCCCTACATAACATAGTGTGACAACATATATAACATAACATTCTGGAAGTAAGTAGAGTGGTGCTTCATAGAATGTCTGTAGAGTTGCCCCTACAGGAATTCAGTATGAAACTCAAAATAGAAGTGCATTGTACGAGTGCTATTTCAGTGTCTGTAGCGGAGTAGGTAAACACAGTGACGATCTGATCACAGCTACACTGTGAGAGAAGTCTGACATTTATTTGCACTGGTATATCCATGTGATGCACACACCAAATCAGTTTACTATGAAAGCCATGTGGGTGTGTCAGTACTGGGATCACAGTGCAAGTTAGAATAGAGATTAGGTCAGGATGGAGTTGCTTTGTGAGACTCTGGGTATATCTGATGTATTTCAGGATAGAGATGCATTGTGAGTGTATGCTTGATGTCTCAGCACTGGCCTATCTGTATAGGGTTCAGATCCGTATAGATGTGAATTGTATGAGGTCGGAGACTATTTTATCACTGGCATTGAAGTGCAGGGTGTAGGTCAGGATCAAAATACGTTGTGAGAATTCGTGTAGATATCTCAGCGCTGGGATATCAGTTGGTGCAAGGCACTACTGGGATAGCAGTGCAAAACGTAGGTTAGAAAAGCGATGCATAGGGAAACCTCTGTAGCTATGAGCATAGGTTGATAAACCGCACCCCAGTTTAATCCGAGCTTTTCACATAATTACTCATTTCAGGGTGCTATTTTAGTATGTGTTCCGTCTGTTGGCACTAAGGAACATTCCATTGTGAAGCTGATGCATGAACATGTATCAGTCCCAGTATGCAACCACCACTAATTCAGATAACAGAATCCTCGTGAGCCAGAATGTATCCAATTTAAACAATTTTACTCAGTTAATCCTCGTTTTCTTGTTCGTAATCCAGAAATTAGGAATTTCAAGTTTCAAATGCGTGTACAATGCCAGTCTACTACAGCATGCCAAAGTTACCAGTTCATCAAATAACTTGATGTTATAAACCCAATGCATTTCAGGCATTTCGCCCTCCCTCAGGTTATAACTGTGTGCGTAGAAAAAACAACACATCGGAACCAATTTAAATATTCAATTATCAACAGCTTTTAAAAGGAGATGCCTAATGTCTATTAAGACACCAAACAAACTCGGTGCTGGCTTTTACATCTATTAAACTTAAACGAAATGTGGCCCGTCCAGCCATGAACAGAAAAGTGAAAAAAGAATAAACTCGTGCTGTGAACCCAATTAAAAGTCAGTGACATAAATATTCATAAACACAAACACTAGCCCTCAAAGCCCCTCATATAGCCGACGTTTAAACTGATCAAAAGGAACAGTTTCTCGGTTAGTCACCCATGTTTAACAAGCATTTGCAATGCAATAGGTCTCGCATTAGTAAAAGTTTGAGCTTTTGGCATTGTAAATGAGATTGTTTTTTACTTTTGTATTTGTACGTGCATTAACACAAACAGAAATGCGTACTCACAAAGACACATACAGAGATGCATTTACAAAAACGTAAACACACACACAGAAACAAAGACACACATATAGTGACAGAGATACACACAGAGACCGGCATGCATACACAGAGAAATAGAAATGCACACATACAGAAACAGATATATAGAAGCACATGCACACACAAATACAGATGCACCTACAAAGACAGATGCACACACAGACACAGACGCCAAACAGAAATAGATGCACACACAAAAACAGGTTTTCAGTCACTAAGACAAAGACATACACACAAAAAGACAGAAACACACACTTAGACAGAGAACCAACACCAAGACAAAGTTGCACATACAGGCAAAAACACACACACAGAAGCAGACACACAGAGACAGAGATGCAGACACAGACATGCATACACAGAGACAGAAACACAAACAGAAACTGAGATGCACAAACAGATACACTCAGACACAGACACACAGACAGAGAGGCACATAAAACAGGCATATAGTAAATGCAGGCACAAAGATGCACATACAGAGACAAAAACAAATATAAAGGTAGGCTTGAACAAACAGAGTTGCACATAAAGAGACACATATTCAGAGACACACATACAGAGACAGACACGTAGAGATAAAAAAGTAAAGACAGAGTTGCACATATAGAACTGAGCTGCGCACACAAAGACAGTGATACATATATAGAGACAACAGCTCCTTTAGTGTGTAACAATGTGCAACTAAAAGAATAGTTAAAATATGAGCTGGGCTCTGCAAAAGTAAACTTCTAGAGAAAAATGCAGCATTCATTTTATTGTATGGAAGCATAGCGGAAAGATGCAAGTAGGGTAATATTTGGTTAGGCTGTTAGAGTGAAAATTACCTTGCTCCATAGAGGTAAAAAAAAGGGTAATAAGGAAAACCGAGGAACACTAAACTCTTTGCAAAGTGCACAAACTTGGAACTACTCAAAAGTTTCAGCCCCTAATTTCAAGCTCATATAAACCACAGCGTCCCATCTCTGAATGTAAGGAAGCTTAATCTTAAACACAATCACAAACACTGCTAGAGGTCCGATTGTCCCTGTCCTGAGTGTGTCAGTGATGTGAGCTCCTGCACTCGTCCCAAAGTTAAACCAGCACTAGCACCAACACCAGTGATAGAAACACCATCAGTACTCATTACTGCCCTAAGTACTTCCCCCTGGTTAAGGGGCAATAATGTTCAGTCAGAGCAATTTCACGAGTTATGGAGCCCTAGTGCCCCCACACCACCACCCTTTTTTGCAGCATGTTATCAGTAGATGTGACTCTGCGGGGCACAGTAGGAGGACCACTCGCTTTACGTTTGCCGATAGCGAATTACTGAGCACTCACCTAAAATAACCTGCTTAAAGAAGAACTCTGTGTGCAAATGAAAGATACTGAGTCTCAGCTGCTAAATAGGCAGCGGCTCAGTTTATAAAGTCTATGCACCCAACATGGGGGCCGGGGGGAGGGAGATATGAGGTTGCTATTGAGAATCAGGCCATCACACACAGTTATGCCCAAGAGACCATGAGGGCGGCTACAAAACTGCTAGTACCGCAGGAAATCCGGACTACAACCCCTTCATGCACAGACAACGCACCATGAAGATACACGTAGCTTGCAACTCTCACAAAACCCATATGGTCCCGCTATTTGAGGTGGCCTCACCCTTTGTAAAATGTGCATAAGGACTGTGGGGAAAACGGAGTAAGCCGCTGAAGAGTAAGAGTAATAACACTGGCATCTCAGTGCGTGTGCACCTACTAAGTAGACAACCAACTGGAAACTGAGGGGAAAATGAACGGGCGTGCCCGCTATTATTAAAAAAATACATTTAGCGGCAGGCCGTGCTGTTCAAAGAAAATGCACACAGAGATACTATGTACAGGACTGTGGAACGGGGAGGGAGAGTTTTAATAAAAAGCTAATGATGGTGCACAGCGTGTGGCCCCATTGGGAGATGATGGATTATGTGGTAATGGCGGAAAATCCATAACTATGGGGAAAACACTGCATCCTTGAAAGTGCATAATTCCACAGGTCTTGATTATGAGGCATAAAGTGCCACATTGCTTTGCAGAATTAACTATTCTCCCACCTTAACACTCATTAGTGCCGGCCTGCGCAGATGAAATCGGTGCTGCTTACGAGGGGGCTTGCTCACCTTCAATGCCTTCTGAGAGCGAGTGTGGAGGGTAGCCAATACCTACACCGGGTCTCCGAGGAGGGGATCTCCGCCTCTCCTTTCTCCTCTCCACCAGCCTCCTCCTCCCCCGGGGGCGCCTCACCGCACACGCACGAGTGAAAAGGAAACCGAAACTTACAAGGCGCACGTCGCGTCGTAAGCTGTCTACAGTAGAAGCTCACGCGTAAGCATGGGCGAATTTTGCAAATCTGGCGTTCGCGAATTTGCTTATTCGAGAATTCGCAATCCGCAAAATCCGCAAACTCTCGCGAATTTGCGGATTTTTTTGTGTTTGCAAGGGTTTCTGCCAGTTCGCGAGGGTTTTGTACTAGTTCGCAATTCCGAACTTACTTGTCAGCTCGCAACGGTCGTGACTATGTTATTTCTACATCTGGTTCATCATCACAGGTTCACAGCACCCTCTGTTTCACCACTGCCACCCTCTGGTTCACCCATGCCACCCTCTGGTACATCACTGCCACCCTCTGGTTCATCACTGTAGATTATGGGGGGGGGGAAGCAAGCACACCTGCCCTGCTTCAACTGACATGAATTAATTTGGGGTTGATTTATTAATGTGTCACTGAATTTAAACTTCCAGTCTGGCAACTGCTTCCTTATCTGTAATTTGCTTTCTGTTGCAGTGCAATTTTTTTTTCCAGGACCTTTGTGGCCTACTTGTAGCTATTCTATGAACCTGCTGTGAGGGTCAGAGCAGGGTCATAGAATAGTTGCCAGTAGGCAACTGAACTCTGGAGGTGCCCCTCAGGAAGCACTACAGGGAATGGTTACTAATGATGAGTTTGAACTTTTGCACCTGCTGAGTGCTTTCAGTTTTGCAAAACTCGTTTTTCTGCAATTTTGCGGGATTCGCGGGCGCGAATTTGCCCGAGATCGAATTTGGAAGCCGCGAATTTGTGCGAATATGCGATTTGTTTTTTTGCGGCGTGTTAGTTAGCAAGGTTTTGTGCATTTTAGCGAGCCGCTTGTAGCGCAACGGCGCGAAGTTACCCTCACGGTCGTTCATGGGCGCGGCCATCTTGTTTGCATGACGTATTTCCGTTTCCGGGCGCGATGTGTAATCTCGCAAAGTGTGCGGTTCGCTCGTACAATTTCGCGTGTGATCGCGAGGAAAATCTAGCGCAAATTTACCCACGCGGTCGTGAACGGGAGCGGCCATCTTGTTTCTCATTCATTGCTATGGTTCTGGGCATGCTTTCTGTATCCTCTCTGAATCTCTGCCATCCTTTGCTTGTTTGAAGTTTTTTTTAATCTTTTTTACTTATTATCTATCCCTCTATTTTTCTAGGTCTATATTTTTGTGTTTTCTGCTACTTTTGGTTAATTTTAAACTACTTATTTAAATTCTTTTCTTTTCTTCTTCCCTATTCTATTTCTTCTTTATTATTTAGCTTCCTTTCTGACCAGACCATGGTAAAGGGAGCCGGGAAGCATCCTGAGAAGGGGAAGGGTCCTGCACCCTGTGCCCGGCTCCCGTGCGGGCGTTTGAGGGGGGAGACAGTCACAGCCCGGGAGATCTTCAGCGCAGAGGAGGTGGCTGCACTAGTTTTTTATGTTCAGCGCCGCCTCCCCAGGACCATCATGGCAGGCGGCAGGATCGCTAGCGGGTACGGGATCCAGGAGCGCCGGAAGCGGTGGGAGAAGGTGTGCCGGGCTATGTACCAACACTCTCGGGTCCGGCGCACCTACAACCAGGCCATCCACCGTTGGACGGATCTCCTGGACCGGGAACGCGATCTGCTCGACCTGCTCGGCCTTGAGATCCCCGGGCTTGGTGAGTAGTAGTAGCTATTTCTTTACTACTCTGTTTTCTCCTGCTCTGTGTGTTATTATCTTGCAAAATGTTGTTTTTTACCAAGAGCAATAATGCTGCTGATTACATTGTAGGTAAATTATATTTCAAAATCTTCTGTGCATTTCAGGTGCACTGCGCTGCTACTATGCTTATGAAATGAAATGAAATGAAAATTGATTTCTTAAGCGCATGGCTGCCCAAGAGCGTCCCAGCGCTGGTACACTTATTTGTTTTCGATTTTGTGTTCATTTCATTGGCCTGTGAAATTATGCACAAGTGTAGTTTAAAGAACTGCGTAATGCTAGACACTAAGGGTCAGATTTTTAATTACCGGCGCATCCCTGCAAAGTAGCAGGGATGCGCCAGTAATTGTGCGCCATGCCACCACCACCCATGGTGTGCCGTATTTACAATGCGGCGCACCATGGGCCCAAAACGTCACCGAAGCGTTACGCATCTGTGCCGTAAAGGCAGCGCATTGCTGGAGTTGCGTCGCAACGATGGCGCAGCTCCAGCAATGCTCTGGGGTGCCCTATCTCCCCAATGCTGCATCAAGCCGTACGTCTGCTTCAAGCAGGTGCAGGGTTTGAGTCACGCATCATTGTCCTCAAAGAGACTGATTGAAATCTTTTAGATTTCCCTCAGCCACTTTTAGGATGCGTTCCTGCGCAGGAACGCCCTCCCTTGCGCCGGAACGCACCCTGATGGCGCAGGGCTTTACAACGTGATACATCTCCCATATGCGTCACGTTGTTAATATACGCCCCACCATGGCGCCTCTTTTGTTCTGCCGCTGCGTCCCAAAAGTCACGCAACAATGGAGCAAAAGATCCGCAAGGGGCTTCTAAATCAGCCCCTACAGACTCAAGTCCAGTCCTTCCTTTGTACACCTGGCAATAAGAAGAGATAGTGGTGGTGGATTGATAGTTTGAGTATTTTAATGACTGGTTAATGTAGTAGGAAACTTTTTAGTGTTGTCGCTGATCTACAATCACGATGGACTTTGTCTGTCACTTCGCGTGCTGCGGACTGCTGCCTGCCAGTCCTAGGCGAACCTTTTTAGTAGTTTGTTTAGTGAGTTACATAACTTTCCAAGTCGACGGTCCGCATATCAAGCAATACTAATATCGTAGTAGACCACATGAAATAGGTCAATATATCCCGTGGAATACTTGTCCATTTGCTATTTTGCCAAAATATTTTGTTATTGTTCTTTTGAAATGTTTGATTTGGTTGACAAATATCATCCATGTTTTCTGGTCTTTCTTTCTTTCATGTTGTACATCAGCTCCCCCCAGGGGCAAGAGGGCATTGGAGGAGGCTGCTGCTGCTGCTGAACAAGGCCAGGATCGGTCAGGCGAGGGCTCCTTTGCTGGCCCCGGTAAGTTTTAATTTTAATATAGAGTACCTATTTTTTCCTAGCGTTCCTCATTCGATTTTTTCTAAATCGTCTTTGATCTTCGTGTAGACTGTATCTAAATTCTTATCCTGCCTCGACTATGACTCCCTGTGGTATTACTAGATTATTCTTATTAGTCTGTCTGTGTAGCTAACTAAGATTGCACATTTGGCAAAAGGTGTAAAACGAAACTCCCATTCTAGTCAGCAATAGCTCTATGCACTGAGTGCAGCCCTCTGGGATTGTCCATAATGTCGTTTCAAGTCTTCTAAATGTTTATGCTTTGACAATTACCAACAATAAAAAGGTGAATGACCACCAAGAAAGAATGAGATACTACTTTACTTTTGGTTTGGATAGGAGGACAACCCATTCTACTACTGTTGCAGGGACAAATCTGCACAAACAGAACTATGGACACTAAATAGTGCATTGTTTATCAATTATAATAGGCGCAGGTAGACTTTCTTTCCACATATCTCACTGATATCAGACTTTGAAGAACCCCCAATCTCCTTACTGACTAGATAGTGTGGCAGAGTCATTTAGCTCCCGAATTCATCGATGATTGATCCCCAATGATGATTATCCAACGCAGGACAAGAGTACGGAGTCAGAGTCCAGAAGTGTCCGAGGCACGGACTCATGCTTGCAAATTGCAAATCCTTTTGCTCATTCACTCATGACCAAAAACCACAGAGTCTATTTAAGTTTTAAAGCTTTATTAAAAGTAAAAATATTTATTAAAATCAAGCTTGTCATAAAACATAAACGGTTCATTAAAAATGGAAAAGTGCTTAGTCATTTTTTATTTCACACATTTATTGTGGGCGAGCCGAGCCCTCACCTGGTTTGAACTTTCATTTTTCTTTTTGGTGCTGAATCATTGGTCCCTTCGTCCTAATGATTTGTTCTTAGAAGTGAAGCTTCTGTCTGTTATGAGGAAAATGGTGCGTGTTAAAAAGCAAGCATTTATCAGTTGTGCCAGAAAGTGCAGCAAGACAACACCCTTCCCTGGAAAAAGGGACATTTTTACTTTAGAGTAGACAGTCACAAATTATTAGATTGGTTTCTGTATTCACATTTCTTCATTCCTAGACAAAATACTAGTGAGTGGTGTATGTCTATGACATCTAACATTCTTAAATGTACTTTGTAGGTGGAACATCTGGTGCTGTGCCCAGCGCGGAGGTGGAGGAGGAAAGCTCTGGGAGGAGGCGGAGCAAGTGCCGGACCAAACTGCTGTGCGGGTTGCCACGGTAGTGGCGGGCAGTGGCAAGCTCTTATATTCCTTACTTATTGAGATTGCAGACTGCATAGTGTGCTGCTCCCCGTGAGAAAACGTAAGTTTGTCCAGATGAGAGACATGAAGAAGAATGATTGACATTTAGGGGCCTATTATGATGGCGGACGGACCTGAGTCCGTCCGCCCCCATAGAGTAGGAGGGACCGTCCGCAGGGGCAGCGGCGGTCCCTCCGTGGTAATTAGGATGTGACCGCCACCCTGGCGGTCACATCCTGTATTTTTATCATTGCGGCGGGTGCTGCTTGAAGTAGTACCCGCCGCAATGATAAAAATGTAAGTTATGCATTTGCATGCACAAAGTGGCAGGCACCGCGCGGTGCCTGCCGCTTTGTGCAGGCAAATGCAGGGGGGTACCATAGGTACCCCCCATGTGCACCCCCCACCCCCCTTCACCTCTGGGGCCCGCAACGGGCCCCCAAACAAAAATCCGTATGCCTTTGCACGTCGGAAATGCCGCCGTGTAAAGGCATGTTCCTCCAGACATCATAATATGGCTGGCGGTGTCTGATAGACACCGCCAGCCATGTTAGTGCTTTTCCACCGCGGACGGGAGGCGACCGCGGCGGAAAAGCTGCGGACTGAAAAACGATCCCCCAGCCATCCTAATCTGGCGGAGGGTCTTTTTCAGTCCGCTGCGGATTTCCCGCATCCTCCGGGCCGGCGGTGGATTCCGCCGGCCCGGAGGATGCGGGAAATCCGCAATCCTAATCTGCCCCATAGTTTGAATGGATGGATGCCTGGATCATGGTACTATCTGACTCTTAGATAGCATATGTGTATCTAGAGAGAGTAGACGGTCACTGGATGAACTAAGTGTTACTTTGAAGAGCATGTAACACCGCACCCGCTCAGTGCCACCCGTGATAGAAAAGTTAGAGCATCACCACCTGCATGTACTGGACTGGTACAGTAACGCAAGTCTGTCTCACTCATCATGGCGGGCGTCTGTTTTTCTCGGGTGGAAGTTGACTGCGCTGGCATTATGCCGGCTTGCAGAAGTTAACGTACCAATTTTGCTAAACAAGAGAGAAGAAGAAGAATAAGACTGGTGTCATAGTCAACTCTAATGGAGTGAGCCCATAGTGCTCGTAGAATTGATACCTTAAACTCCCACTAATGTTAGAGCAAGGGTGAAGAAGTGGGAGGTTAGATAGATACTGGCCACAATAGTTATGTACTGCACTTGCAAGTTAATAGTTCTACTGTGACACAACTTTCTGCTGAATCATTTTGTGTTAATCTTAAAGAGCATTGGTTACAGACTATGTCTTTCTTTCTTCATATAGATGCTCCGTCCAAACCAACCCGGAAGGAGCTGGCTAGACGGGCCCGGCAACGGAGGCTGGAGGCCACTGTCGCTGAATATCGGCGGCTGGTGGCCCAGGAGGAGGGGGACACGCAGTCTACAAGTACATCTACCGGCACAGCTGCATCCTCCTCCCCGCTCTCTGGGTCACCCTGTCAGCGCAGAAGGTCTCCAGCGGTACGGAGCCGGGGTACCGCTGCCGCAGCCACCCGCCACCGCCGAGCAGCAAAGACATCAGCTGCCCCCCACAGCAGTTGCAAAAAACGGATGCACCGCCTTTCCCTGAGGGTTTCCTACCTCGAGCAGGAGCTGCTCAACACGAAA
Organism: Lissotriton vulgaris; assembly: GCF_964263255.1. Taxonomy (NCBI): domain Eukaryota; kingdom Metazoa; phylum Chordata; class Amphibia; order Caudata; family Salamandridae; genus Lissotriton; species Lissotriton vulgaris. The sequence goes on along the minus strand of NC_141687.1, from coordinate 175,695,763 downwards.
ACCCTGCTCGAGACCCTCCGCAAGGAGCATTCCGACCTGGCCCAGAAAGTCAACAGCAGCAGCCAGCAGTAGGAGGAGAGACTGTCCCTTGCCCCTTTTTTAAAGACTTCTGGGGGGTGGGAATTGGGAGTTGGGTTTTTTCACTTTTTTGGACTTTTCACGGACATTCGTTGGGGTTAGGGAGTGGGGGTGGGTTGGGTCTTGTGGGAGATTATTTTTGTCAGGGATATAAATATACTTTAAACTTTATCTTAGCATACATGTTTTTTTTTACTGCTTTTGAGGCTGGTGGGTGGGGGTTTAACAGTAACTTTGTTTTCGTGAAACTGAAGTGGCATCTTGATTCAAGTTGTGTAATTAATTGCCCAAATGTTTTCAAAACTAAGTGCCTCTCACAGAGTAAGTGAATTCAATAGTCCTAGGACTTTACTAGTACTAGCGTCAGTCTCTCGTCTCTCCTAATACTCCATTATACTTCCTCCCCCCAAACGCTTATCTTACCTTTAATTTGTGTTTGGAAATAGGGCAAGGCACAGGGCTGGCTGCACAGCAAATGGAGATTAAGGTTGGCAATCCTGGGCGGATGTAATGTCATCATTGCGTTGGTACTAGTGGTGTTACACAGTGGCAGTTGCAGCATCTGAAAAAAAAGAAAATGAAACCTTGTTTGTCCTTACCGTAGCATTAGAACGATACAATAGAGAATATAGCAGTTGACAGTACACTAGAACAGAGCCACAATGTAGCCTGACAAATGGTAAAGTATTGAAAGTATAACTAGTACTTGCGTTGAATTTCTTTGACATTGGCTACTACTACAAGAAATAGTACCGAAGGTGAAGGACACAGCAGCGTAATAATTTTCCACGTCTAGGAGGAGGATGTTCTAATCTTGATGACCTATCAAGTTGATGGCGCACATGAAAATCTGCATTCCATTGCCAATAGTGACTGAGTGTCAAGCTGAGTAAGAATAGAATATATCCTCAGATTCCTTCACCAGCCTGTTGCTATGACCTTATCCTCCCCAGCAAGTGTGTGGAATTATTGCTGTCATTTAGTCACACATCAATCAAAACCACACAGCCCGGGGGAAGAGGGTTAGGGTTTTGAAAATGGATGGGAATGGGGGGGGTTTTTGGGGAAAGTTTTGTTGAGAGAAGAAAAAAAAGCACAGCATGGCAAACAATAATTGAAGATAAAGAAATCTTTGGGTACAAAGCTAACCATAAATCTTTTAAGTGACATAAAGGAAGTGCATGCACTACTGCATGCATGGTTACTGAAAAGTAAGTAGTACTTTCGACAACCATGAATGACAGAATGCGACAGTACAGGGCTGCAGCGTTTTCACTTGCCTATCTGTGCACTCAGAGAAACACTTCTTACATTAAATTAGGTTTAAAAAATAGCAGAAGTAAAACCTATAGAATGGCTGTAGGGATGAATTTAAAAGCAAAGATCCAAGAAATGCAGACTCACACTCATAGAAGTTCACAGCAATAACATTACTTTAAAGATAATTAGAAAGTAACGGATACTGTATCTGTATGTTGTTTTAGTTGTCCTGTTGAATTTGGTAGGTTGCATGCATCAAACCATTCCTCTTATTAGCGGGACTCCTCCATTCCAGCTGACTCTCCGTCCATCAATGTTGGTGACCAGAAGACACCCTGTCCACTGCCTGCCTGGCGGATGCTGAATTGCGGCTCGCTAATGTGAAGCCTGACTTCATCCTTTTTTTCCCATTGCACAGACTGAAACCCAGCCTGTAATTATTGATGGAAAAACATGAAGTGATATTAGAACACCACTGACAAATAAATATAAGGTATGTACGCTGTGTAGTGCAAAAAGTCACACTTTGAGTTTCTAATAGACAGTACAATATTTTTGAAAGTGCGTACTCTGTCTGAGTCTCCTTTTGAAGGATAAATAAGTATGGCAAATTAATTTAGCAGATCTTTCCCCTCAAGCTAAGTGTACTGTAAACTGTGTTTTAGAACAAAATTAGACCTTCCCAGCAGTACTCCCACCCAGACCCTTACTAAAGCCAGTCGCAAAAATGTAGAAGACCCCCAATCAGATCTCAAAAAACGAGGCCTAGTAGAAAACTGGTGACAAAACGTACTTTGAAAGTAAAAGTAGGCCCAAATCCCCTTACCCAGCGCTGATTGTATTCAAACCACTTGCAAGCAAGCAAAAGTATCCATACCCAGCATCGCTCCAGACTCGCAAACCCCCCCACAAACAGCCCCCCGCCCAAACACATGCACTACAAATACTGCTAACCCTAACGAGCCCTAAATTAAGAATAGTGGCAAACACTTTCTTTAACTATGCCAAATCCCCCCTTTCCCACCATGGATTTTCTTCAAATCACTTGCAACCAAAATTACACATTCCCACAAGTGCTCTAAGACCCCAGAACTCAGTTGCAAAAATCTAGAACACCCCAAAACACATGCAATCCAGCTGCTAATGCTAACCCTAACGAAACCCTAAGTTACAAAAAGTGCCAAAAGCCTTTTCCGCATGGATTTTGTACAAACCCGTTTTATCCGGTATTAGACCTTCCCAGCAATGCCCCAGGACCCGCCAACCCACCCACAAAAAAGCACAACACCCCCAAACAGCCAAAAAGCAAAAATGGAAAATCTCATACTTACAATATTTTTCGGCCTTCTTTCAATTCTGTCCAAACGCGCTGTGCAGCTAGGCCATAACTCCCGTTTTCCACCATGGATTTCCTGAAAAGCAAATGCAATCAAAATTAGACTGCCAGCAGTGCTCCCAGACCCCAAATCCCACCCACAAACACTCGGAAACCCCCCTAAAAAGCACCTCAAAGACAAGCAAGTCAGCAAAAACGCAAAAAAAAATGCGCCTCTGATTTGGTCCAAACCATTTTCATCCAGTATTAGACCTTCCCAGCAATGGCCACAGAGCCGTCAACCCAGGCGAAACCAAGTAGAAGACCCCCAAACAGCCAAAAAGCAAAAGTACAAAAATGGGGACTTAGTCATTTTCAGGGCAATTTCCAAAATCACTCCGCGCGCGCTCTGCAGCTAGGCTCTAACTCCCCTCTGCCACCATGGATTTGCTTCAAACCTCTTGCAATCAAAAGTATCCATACCCAGCAGTGCTCCCAGACCCCGAAACCCACCCACAAACACCAGGAAGCCCCCCAAACAGGCCCCCAAAACCATGATAGTGAGCAAAAAGGCAAAAACGTTTTCAAGTCTGATTTTGTCCAAACCAGTTTTATCCGGTATTAGACCTTCCCAGCAATGCCCCAAGACCCGCCAGCCCACCCGCAAAAAAGCACAACACCCCCAAACAGCAAAAAAGCAAAAATGGAAAATCTCATACTTACAATATTTTTCGGCCTTCTGTCCAAACGCGCTGTGCAGCTAGGCCATAACTCCCGTTTTCCACCATGGATTTCCTGAAAAGCAAATGCAATCAAAATTAGACTGTTCCAGCAGTGCTCCCAGACCCCAAAACCCACCCACAAACACCCGGAACCCCCCCAAAGAGCAACTCAAAGACAAGCAAGTCAGCAAAAACGCAAAAAACATTTCACCTCCGATTTGGTCCAAAGTGGTTTTATCCGGTATTAGACCTTCCCAGCAATGCCCCAAGACCCGCCAACCCACCCGCAAAAAAGCACAACACCCCCAAACAGCCAAAAAGCAAAAATGGGAAATCTCATACTTACAATATTTTTCGGCCTTCTGTCCAAACGCGCTGTGCAGCTAGGTCATGACTCCACTTTTCCACCATGGATGTCCTAGAAAACAAATTAAATCAATATTAGACTGTGCCAGCAGTGCTCCCAGACCCCGAAACCCACCCACAAACACCAGGAAGCCCCCCAAACAGGCCCCAGAAAACATGATAGTGAGCAAAAAGGCAAAAACTTTTTCAAGTCTGATTTTGTCCAAACCAGTTTTATCCTGTATTAGACCTTCCCAGCAATGCCCCAAGACCCGCCAACTCGCCCTCAAAGAAGTAGAACACCCCCACAAGTGCAGAGTCTTTCTTCATTGGGCGTAATCCAGCAATCTGCTTTGAGGGAAATAGGAGTCTGGAGGAGGAGGATAGAGGAGCATGTTCTTGTGAACTTGTGAACCTAAGGAATGCAGACTGCGGCACCTTCAAATCAATAAGCAAATAAGTGAAGACAGTTCTGCTGATGGGCTTGTTTTTGTGATTAGGTGATTAAAGCTTTAATTATATTAACTGTGCAAAACAAAGAAAGACAGACACACAGGAATAAAAGTGAATAAGGACGAAAAAGAAAGTTATTGATTCATTGGCTCATTTTCAGGGCTCGGTGTCAGGGAATAAGAGTTTGTCCTCATACTCTGCGAATTCAGGCAGGAGTAGATCACCTAACAGAGAAGAAATTCCCTCATCTAAGTTGCTGTCCTCCTCGTCTTCTTCCGGCATGTATTCTCGTACTTTGTAATCTGGTGGTATGAGGTGCTGATTCATCTTGATCATTGTTAACCTCTCCACATTTTTGGGCGAGAGGCGGGTCCTTTTGCAAGTTACAATGCCACCAGCAGCACTGAAAACGCATTCAGAATACACGCTTGCGAGTGGGCAAGACAAGTAGGTTATAGCCAGGTTGGGGATCTCTGGCCACAATTCTTTTTTCCCATGCCAATACGCCAATGGGTCAGCATTAACATAGACCTCTGTTGAGTCATTCAGATAGTTAATGTTAATGTTAATGTTAATATGCATTTATTAAGCGCTCGTACGCCCAAGGGCTTCATGGCGCTATAGGAGGGAACACAGCACATCAGTTAAAAATAGAGATAATACAGCTCAGCAGTAAGCCTGGGAGAATAGCCAGGTTTTGAGGGAGTGTCTAAAGCTCAGAATAATACCGCTCAATTTCAAATGTAGAGGAAGGGAATTCCAGAAGGTGGCTGCAAGATGATCAAAGCAGCAACCGCCTAGACGCTTCCTTTTATAAGAAGGGACACTCAAAAGGGATTTGTTAGCGGACCGAAGATTACGGGAAGGATCGTATCTGATGAGAAGATCTCTTATGAACTTTGGGCCAGAGTCATGTAAGGATTTAAATAAAATACACCCTGTTTTGAAAGCAACTCGCTGTGCAACAGGCAGCCAATGTAGATGTTTCAGCCCTGGTCTAATGGACTGCCTTTTAGGAAGGTTCAGAATAAGTCTGGCAGCCTGGTTTTGGACTAGCTGGAGGCGTTTTAACTCTCCAATTTGAAGCCCAAAATAGAGACTGTTGGAAAAGTCTAGTCGCGACAGGACCAAGGCAATAACAATCTGGGTAAGGGCAGCCTGTGAAAAGAAACAGGCAATTTTCCTAATTTTCTTTAATTGAAAGAAGCTGGATGACACCACCACGCCTACCTGTCTTTTCAGGGACAGATCCTCACTAATAAATACTCCCAGACTTTTAACTGAGGATGACCTGGAAGGTGGAGTCCCCATGCCAGATGGCCAGAAGCATGGGTTCCAGCTTAATACGCTCTGCCCAGGCAAGACCAATTCAGTCTTGCCTGGGTTGAGTTTCAAATGATTGCAACTCATCCAACCCTGGATGTGTGACATGGTGTTTTGAAATTTCTCCACTGAGTCCTTGGTGTTCAAAGGGAAGATGAGTTGCAAGTCATCTGCGTAATTAAAGATGGTAACTTTCGCTTTTCTTAAGGAGTACAATAGGGGGCGTAGGTACAAATTAAAAAGTAAAGGTGACAGTGATGAGCCCTGAGGTACTCCACATGTGGTGGAAATAATGGGAGCTGTAAAAGGGCCCAATCTAACAGATTGAGTGCGGCCGGAGATGAATGAACGGATCCAACTCAACGCAGGTCCCCTAAGACCAGCTTGTTCGACACGGTTGACCAAGATGGTGTAGTCAACCGTGTCGAACGCTGCCGAGAGGTCCAGTAAAACCAGGGCCTGGTGGATCCCGTTGTCCGCGTTCCGCCTCAGGGTATTTTGTACCGCCAGGATGACTGCCTCAGTCGAGTGACATGGGCGAAAACCAGCTTGATTAGGTTCAAGGTATTCTGTTTCTTCAACAAATTTGGACATGTTGTCGCAAACGTGAGCGATAGTCCTGCACCATCGACTGAAGGTTCTCCACGGGTCCTCCACTTTGCTTACTTTTTGCTGGGACTTTTTGAGAAGCAAACCCAAGCTGAGTTAGCCAATCCTCTTCTTCACCCAATGTTACTGTTGTGTCTGGTGCAGATGATCCGGTTGCCGGTGTCTTTAACGGCTGAGAGGTCACTTCTGCCACAGCCACAGGTGCTGAAGGGAATTCTTTTGACTGGGGATGGCCTGCTGATGCTGATGTACTGCCTTTTCCTTCAATTTTCTGCCGCTCTCTTTCAAACCTCATGGCTGACACAGCTAGCCAATGTTTGTACTTTTTAACATCTGCTTCACCAAAAGCAAAGAATGCTCTGCCTGCCAGTGCCTTTTTGTAGCGTGGATCCAGAATAGTAGCACAAATGTAATGCTGTTCTGAGTGGATCATTTGAAGACGTTCATCGCCAAGTAGGCGCTGTAATAATTTCTCCGCAAAAACAAAAGCTTCTTGCTTTTCTTCATCTTTTTGAAACATAGAAGACACCGCCTTCAGTTGGTGCTCCAGCATGCGCAACAATGGGATAGCTTTTCCCACATTACAGTCCTCCCTAGTATCTGCACGCGTGAAGACCTCAAAAGGACGAAGCATGTCTGTCAGGCTTTTAACTAGCTCCCATTGCGCCACATCTAGCCTCAGGTCCTTCTGAGCTGTACCCAGTGTTAAGAAATACTGATCGAGTACCGTAAACTGCTCATACAGACGCTCAAGCATGTAGAAGGTTGAGTTCCAACGTGTTGGCACCTCCTGGATGAGTGCTTTCACTGGCATTCGACGTTCATGTAGCAGGCCCCTCAGATGCTTCCAGGCCTTAAAAGAATGGCTGAAATGGTTGCACATTCTTTGGCAGGTGGTCACTAACTCGCACACTGGACTTTCTTCACTCAAGAATTTTTTAACAACCAGGTTTATACAGTGCCCCAAACACGGCACTCTGAAATATTTACCCAGCTCCATGGCCTTAACTACATTGGCGCCATTATCCATGGAAACATAACCAATCGTGCGTTTTTTTGGGGACAGCCATTGAAAGACCTTTGTGTTAAACTCCTTCAAAATGTTTTCTCCTGTATGACTTTTCTCCATGCCAAACATGGCTAGTGTTGCATGTTTCCGAGCAGCTTTAAAAACGTTGTCCGGGTCAACACCTGCGTTTAGCTTTGCTTTAACCCCTGAAAAAGAGACCCAGTGTGCAGTGATGCACATGTAATCAGTGCCTGCGCCACTGGTCCACATGTCTGATGTCAGATGTATAGTGTGAACAGCACTCTTCTGCAAAGCTGCCCCATCACCTCCAGCACATCTTCATGTAGTGCTGGAACCGCACCTCTGGCAAAATAGAACCGGCTAGGAACCTTCCATTTAGGGCTGAGCTTTGCCACTAATTCTAGAAAACCAACCCCTTTCACAAAAGAAAAAGGGAGAAGGTCCAGAGCTAGCATTTTAGCCAGCTTAGTGTTATACAGACGTGCCAGTGGGTGGTTGCGTCCAAATGGCGCTTCTGAAAACAACATGGTTCTAATGTTGGCTTGGACCATTTTACGGGATGATGATGATGACTTCTTCGACCCAGTTCCGCTCGATGATGAACTTTTTCGCATTGGTGTCTCACTCTCTCCCACACTCTTAGTGTGGCTCACAGGGGGTGTGCTCCTGACAGGGGTACTGGGTGTAAGTGAAGTGTTTGACGCTTCTTCCTCCTCGTCATCATCAGATGAAACATCAACGTATAGAGTTTGTTGACTTCCAATTCGGGCTTCCTTGATCTCCTTTAGGTGCACAAACCATTGGACAGTGTGCTGTCTCTCAAGATGACCTCTCTGGCCTCCGGTACCATAGTTGGTACCAAACTTACCACGACTAACTGCAAGCTTACAAATGCTACAAATGGCTATGTTTTCCCTTTTTGGGCAAACACTAAAGAAGTCCCAAACTGCGGACTTGAAATGTCTGTGGGGGGCGGAGGAGGCGATACTGGTGGTCATGCTGCTAATGCCAGATGAAGTGGAGGATGTGTGTTGCCAAACTTTACTACGTTGTGCACTTGCACCACCACTAATTGAGGTCGAGTTGGATGGAGGTCCCTTCTGGCGAGAAAGAAATATGGAAGCGGTAGGTGGTGGTGTACTAGTTAACTCCAATGATGGTGGTGTTCCCATTGCCTCCTCGTCGACAACATCATCACGCTCAGCAGCTTTTCGGGCTAGGGTCAAAATGTCTGTTTGCTGCATGCCCGCTGAGGCTGGAGTGACGTCTATGATGACTGCGTCGTCGTCGTGAGAGTCTTCATCAGCAGAAGTATACGCCACTTCTTGTTCAGCGTCAGCATCACTTTCCATAACTATGAGACTTTCGGGGACCTTCCTTTTACGCTTAGCTACCTTTGTCAGATCATGGTTTCCGTGCGAGTGCATAGAATAGGTGTTAGGAGACTAAATTTTATTGTTTGGCTGGCATTGTTTTAAAGTACTATTCTGTTTAGTAAAAGCAGGATTTTCGAGCAGTTGGGGCTTTACTGGTTGGGTGGAAAATCCTGATTGGGGGTCTTCTTATGTGTGAAATCTTTCAGTAATTTCATACCAAGAGTTAAAGCAGGTTCTGGACCGTATTCATTCTGAATCTGTTTTAGCACTTCTGGTATTACCGCCATTGACGGAACACCATGTGTTTTTGTGTAAATGGAAGCAAAGACTGTACCCCAAGTGTCACAGTCCTCCACGTGTGGTGCGACCCCCATTGGAAGGCAGATGGTCAGGATCCTGTGTTTCTCAATAGGGGTAGTATTCGGAAATACTGCCTCTATTTGAGTAATTTTCTGCGCTAACCAGAAAGGAATTTGTTCCCGTTTTATGGGTGTTTTACCAAGACATGATTGTATGTTCTGTGGTGTAATTTTATTGGTGTTCCCCTGATGAGGGGTCAGCTGTGGTACATTAACAGCTGTTTGGACAGTAGCAGTCCGCATTACATATTGGACTAATTGCCTATGTATTTTGATTAATGTTTTTAGCTGTGCTAAAAGCTCTTCTCTAGACATTTTTGCAATGTCCGGATGTGGTGTGTAGCTGGCTAGAACCGGCCACGTTGCTCCTGGTCTACCTAGTGGACCGAGCCTGGTAATATGATCATTGTGTCTTAGGGCCTTTAAACCAGAGCAGGTGCTCTTGGAATTTTAATGGGATTTCAATCTCCTCGAAAGGAGCGTACTCTTCCGGTGGATCCCCTGTTTTGTAATAGTGGAACTCGTGTGTTGCGGTGTTTGCCGCTGGAAATTTTATCCAAGAATACAATACCTCTGTCTGCCGATATTCGTGTGCCTCTATCACGAAGACGACTGTGCCACCTTGTGTGGTCAGTCTATTTTCTATAAGTTTTGACGGTATAGATTTTCTTATGTTGACCGGGATGATTATCGCACCCGGTTCATTAGTTTCATCGGGACCCTGCTGAGTCGTATTTACTGCACCCCCAGTGGTTCCGTTCTTTTATTGTCAGGAACGTTTTTGCAGAGCAGGTCTCCAAGGAGACAAAGATTAGGTGCACAATATTTTGGAACACTGTATCCTTCAACGTTGAATAAACCAGAGCTTTACATAGGAATCTCTTCCTACTAAGTTCGGGCGGATTTTAACCTTTCACCCACTCCAGACGTCTATTGGAGTATTTACGGTAGAAAGGGGTCTGTGTGAAAAATGCACGACTGAGTTACTCTAACGTCTTGTGTTACTTTTATCGCCTTACCAAACGTTGGGCGCCATGTAGTGTAGTTCCTATTTTCCCAATAGGCCCTGTGCATTGGAATAACATAAACAGTAGTATAAACGTAGAAGTGCGGTCTTCCAGGTCTCTACTGACTATGCTAAACTTAATTGGGTTTGTTACCAACTAGCTCAGAGGTCACTGGAAAACTTTCTTGGCTGAATAGGAAGTGATCAGCTTCCCTGGTACAGACAAGAAGGGATTCAGTTTTCCAACAACCGCATAAACATGACAACTTTGCTCCTTAGAATAAGAGTCAACCTCTAGAGTCGTATGAAACAATAGACAGTTATTTTACTCAGTCAGTTGTGCAGATTACTTTCACCAAGATGCAGAGAAATAGAGAGACGGGCGTTTTCAATAAAAGGTATTATTTATTGAACAGTCTTTCTTCTCATGCAAGAGAAATGAATTGCCACAATTGCAAGACTTGTTATTATAAAAAGTGCGTACAGTAAAATGAGGATTGCGAAATAATACTGTAAAAGCATTGATATGGTTTCTTAGCCATACAATGGTTAAAATGAATAAAATATATACATTTATATATACATTCAGCTAACGTACTCAACTGGTGCCTCTAACTACGCCTACCCAGTGTACCTGACCTAAGCCTAATACTTGGGAGGGAGTAAGTAAGTAGCAGTTTTAGTTAAGTTGGTTTTGCCAAGGTTTGCTTCAAGAATTCTCTTTAAGGGTTTAGTCAACACCATACCTCTGAAATAGAATGTTGGAGGTCTTGTATCTCCTTCCAGGACTCGATATTCCAGTCACTCGCAAGAGTAGGCTGAAAACGCCGGAGCTGGATTTTCTCGGCAGGAGAAAAGACAGCGTCTCTCTCAGCGCGTCGAGGAGGAGGAGGGGCAGCGTCCGTGGGCAGCTTGCATCTGCTGGGCTCTGCATGGGACAGCTGTTCTGCTCCTGTGTTCACCACACCATCGCTATCATCGATGTCGTTGAGGCAGCGTTTGCTTAAGGCAACATTGGTAATATTTATACCTGAAAGGTGCCTTGTTTGACGTACGTTTTTGGACATAAGACTTTAATAAAAATGTCACTAGGAAGTGATCGTCTCTCAGTGCTCATTAGAGTTCTATTACTAATCAAAACATAGCAAGCGGGGCTTTCCCAGGTTGCTGAGTTTTATCTTGTTGAAGAACTCTGAGTGTAATCTAGGAATCTTAGATAGTGGCTTCTGCTGTGTCATTTGCTCTAATGAGCTGCAGAGGAAGAGATTCTGAAATGTGGCTCTGATCATGTTAGGCCAGAGACGAGTTTCTGAAATATCACTCTTGATCGTTCATGCCATTATAGGGGTATAAATGGATTATAGCCGTATAGGGGCATAAGGTTACAGTATTGATCAGGGTCCTAGATTAGAACGCGACATTACTAGAGTCAGAAACTGATTTTAACAAGTTATTCTGTGACAAACCCTTGTTCACGTACATAAGAGCCCATAATTTAAAAGAACTATTATCAAAAAAGAAGAAACAACCACTTTACGACGCAATCCGGAACTGCAAAGTTTTTGTTGTACTGCAAATCTGTTGTAATACTGTTTGTTTTCATGTAAATAATTAACACACAAATATTGGAAACTCTAATGTGTATAGTGTCTAATCAAATTGAAGAGAATTTTTCATTAAAAATTTGTGTTGAATGTATATATGGTCAAATTTGTAGTGCATGTTGGAGTCCTAGTTGCCTTTTGGTACTAGGTCACCTTCGAGACATCACACAACCTCACTGACCAAGACAGTGGTGTTGCTTTCATGGATGAAAGCTTGCAGACTTCTTTGAGAGTCTGATTCAGAGTACTTCCAAGCCTATTCTGCATCTAAGCAAATCTTGCCAGTGACCATTCTGTATTTCACCAACACCTCCTTAGGCTTCAATGGAATCCACTCCTCAAGCACCTCTTTCTCTTCAAAACAGCAATTTTAGCGGTACTTCCGCTACCAATACCGCCAGTCACCCCTTTTCAGCCACCAGTCTCCTATACCAGTGGCACCTACACCAAGGCAACCTAGCTCTCCCTCCCATCACACAATACTTTACAGCTGTAGGTCTAGATCAAGTTCAAGATCCCACCATTGGGTAAACAACCTTTACAATGAAACTTTTACAACGGACTACCATTACGACGCAACTTTTACAACGCAAACCATTACAACCCATTGCGCTGGGGGGCGCTCTAGGATAGGGAATAGGTTTAATTTACTAACCAACACCTTCCCTACTATCCACGGGGACTGGAGTTGGAATAGTAAATTAAACTATTCACTATCCAGCGCCCCAAAGCACTATGCGTTGTAAAGGCATGCGTGGTAAAAGCATGCGTTGTAACGTCATACATCCCCACCATTGTCATCGTCTAAGTTCTCACAGAAGCTCACACTCAATACGGAAAAGATAATCTACATACAGAGTGAGATCCTCACTATATTGTGATACAACATCTTCTTCAAGATTTTATTCACCTACCTTAATGGATTCTCCTCTACCAAGAATAGCATCTGTAGATGATATTATTAGCTTCCAGGATTTACCAACCACTACTACAGCCACATCATAATTTTTGAGACACTTCATCAAACGTCTGCAGATCTAGCACTACTACCGCTGCTCCCAGGCATCTTGGAAACAGCGATGTAACTTCTTCTCACTCTGGCTTCTGTAAAGGCTGCTCCATCATGCCTTAAAAAGAAATACAGACCACCAGATTGGGATCTATGTTTTCTTCACACAGATCCGGTACAAGACTTCCACTTGACAAAGAAAACAAGAGATTGGATTCAGTGGGCAGAAAAGTCTTCAGAACCTCTGCAGTTTCTGCGAAAGCTCGTAGTGCAACTGCTCTCCTAGGGAGCTATGATAGGTCTGTTTGGGGCTTCATTCAACAGTCCATAGAATATCTTCCTAGAGATAGGCATCAGGATTTCCAAGATATTGTTAACGAATCCTCCACTTTAGCAGTGCATTGTTACTGTCATGACTTAGAGCTTTGGCGTTCATGTTGGCTGAGACTCAGATTTGAAACAGGAAGCCCAACATCGGATTTTGAATCTGCCATTTTCAGGTAGAACTTTATTTGGCTCTCATGCTGACGGTGAGTTGTCTGAAAAAAGTCCAACATTCTCAAAGCTGTCTGATTAGACAATAGGAGAGAATTTAGGAGGCATTCATATATGCCCTATGACTGCTGCTACTTCCAATAAAGGGTTCGAACGCCTCATTGGACTTCAAGACAACAGCAATAACAAGCAGCTCAGCCACATAGACATCAGGAACAGCGCAGCCAGTCAAGAGGCCGAGAAGGACAGCAATTATCTGCTCAAGCCAATAAAACGATATGGAAAACAATGGTCCTAGACCTTAAATAAAATACAGGAAAATCAGTACATAATCATTAATTTAGGAAGAAATAGATCAAGTCAGCTCATAGTATTCAATACTCAATACAACAGACAGAAAAAACGCAACAGAAAAAGGACTAGCAAGCAATTTTAATTCATTGCATTGTCAATCGATTGCTTATAATTTACAAATAGAGAAATAGTTAAAATCTTTAGACAGTATGACAGTAATGAAGTTCAATTAATTACTTCCCACACAAGAGGAACGGCAGTCCATAAATTAATTAGGGTCTCGCCGGAATGGGCACGTCTTGTCGATAGGGCCGGTTTAGTAGAGGCAAGTCATCAGCATATGAGGCTAATAGTGCCCATCCAAATTTATAGGGCTAAAAGAAAAGGAACAAAGGGCCAAAAATAATCAGCCACATAGTGGTTATGAAAACCATTCCTAAACATATCCCTATCCCGTCTGATAATTTACCTGTAAGTTCAAAACGCCTTCAAAGTCTTCAAGTTTGTACGGATTGATTGAACTTCATTTTTTCATACCGCTATTCACCTTTTGGTGGATGAACTTTTTCTAATTAGAATTTATTGTTTTTGTAGGTGTTAAATCGGCACCTTAATACTGGGTTGAGTTTTTCATAGCTTTAACTTCCACTTTGATGGATATCTGATTTAATCCATTGGTAAGCATCTCAATTAACTGGATGTTTGTCTTATCAAATTTGTAGTTTTACGCAACATCCTCACTTTTTCCCTTACTTATTTGTTAGGGTTCTTTGACACCCCACCATCCCTGTGAGATTGCCCCTGAAGTCCTGATGAAGACTCGCACGGCCAAGGTTTAAATTACCTATCAGGCCCCAAGACGAATCGAAACGTCGACGGAGACAATGTGGAAATCGACTAACCGGAAATCCAATTTGCCCTTTGAGCCCTGGTGGGGCTCTAAAATGTCCTCACAGGATGACACAGCAGGCAAGACCTCAGGCATTGTCCCCAGCCCAGCAACGGATGGAGATGTTAATACCCTGCTTATGGGAATACAGGCAAGCCTAACATCTATAGACTCCAAAATCAATGCCTTAAACACCCGTATGGACACAATCACTAAAAAAACTTGATAAACATTATAACCGTCTCACGGAACCAGAGTGGGGATTATCCTCAACAGAAGATGACACAGTAGCTAAAGGAGAGACATTACATAATATGGAAAATGTTCTGCAAATGATCACAGCAACAAAATGAAGACTCAAACGCCAGGTACAACTGCAATAACATTTGCATCCCAGGCAATACCGGAATCTGCTACACCAGTTGTATGGAAGATTATGTGGAAAATCTCCTGCTGAAAACGTTTGGCCAAGACTCTTTTTCGAATCTGCTAGTGGTAGAAAGGGTGCACAGATCCCTAGCTGCGAGATCCCCATGGGGACGCAGGCCCCTCCTCTTATAGCATCTGCTGAATGTCCTTTACCGGGATGCTACAAATGGCCAGGGAGAAGAAGCACCTCAATTTTGAAGGCCATAAATATGTCCTTATATCCAGACTTTGCCCTCGCCGTACAGGAAGCCAGAAGGAAATGTGCACCAATTAAACTGATGCTCCTTGGGGCAAACATCCAAAACACCATGCTCTATCCAGTCCGCTTACAGATCACACATTACGGCAAGCAACATATCTTCCAAACCTCCAAACAATCTATGGAATTTCTCAAGCAAATCCCCTCAGGGTGCCCAGCTGAGTCCCAGCAGATAAGACCCGCTGCAATATCAAAAAGACTCTGATTGATAACATGGCAGAAGCTTTCTATGAGTGGACAAACTACTTAACCCTTTTTGACTCACTTCCAGAGAAACACACCAACACTATATGGCACACAGTCCTTGGAACAGCGCATCGCCTGTACGCAACCTGCACTCATTTCCTCTTATGGAAAATCTGCGAACCATCTCCTTTGGATGCTCGACATGGAGAGATGCCCATTCCCCTCTTATGAATCATCACGGGGTACATCACTGGCCTTCATGGCGCCCCTAATGGGAATCCCCAAACATGCACCGGCAGTGTCTGTATAACCTTTTTTATATTTAGTTTCAGGTATTGTGGACTGTGTTTTGTTCTACTGTGGCATAAGATTGGACATGTCCTGAAGGGTTTCGGCTATTAGAGTGTCGAGGAAAGCGTGGGATGTGACCCTAATTATGTGCACAGCACAGATTATATAGATCAACTGCTGCAGGCGATACACCATAAACAGCAGAACCAGATGATCTCTAATGGCCCAACCCCCACCACGGCCACGTCCCTGTCTCCTCCCACTCTAGGAATGTGTGGCTTGGGAAACCCTTGCAAGAAAAGACAGGTGCTTGCATACATTGACAGGCATCATATCTCAGTGGCATTATTACAGGAAACATACATTGACCCAAGAACCGATCCCGCATTCAAGAACTGTTGTCCTACACCTCGTATGCCAGAGGGGTGGCTATACTGATAAATAAAAAAGGCACCACTTTACACTACTAGGCTCTATTTCAAATGCACTGGGGCAATACGTCATTGCATGGAGGAGGTGTGGACGGTCACATATCACCATAATTTACCTCTGTGGCCCAAAAATAGGTGATCTGAAGTTCTTTTAATTCCTCTGGGGGCAGATACTAGCTATCAGGCCTTGTTCCCTGCTCTGGGACGGGGATTTCAGTTGCACCTTTCTGGTTCATCTTGACAACCAGGAAGACGGTCACCCAGGCCCTCGTCACCAGCCGATTGGACTACGCCGGAACCACAGCCAAGCTACAGAAAAGACTCCAACGCATCCAGAACGCCTCCGCCCGACTCATCCTGGACATCCCCCGACACAGCCACATCCCCGGCCACCTGAGGGACCTGCACTGGCTCCCCGTCAACAAGAGGATCACGTTCAGGCTCCTCACCCACGCACACAAGTCTCTCCATGACCTGGGCCCCAAGTACCTCCACGACCGCCTGACCTTCTACACGCCCACCCGCCAGCTACGGTCTACTAGCCTCGCCCTCGCCGCCGTACCACGCATCCGAAGAGCAACCGCCGGAGGCAGATCCTTCTCCTACCTGGCGGTCAAGACATGGAACTCCCTCCCCATCCACCTTCGGCTGACCCAGGACCATCTCGCCTTCAGGAGACAACTCAAGACCTGGCTGTTCGAGCAGTAGCGGACCCCTTCCCCCAAGTGCCTTGAGACCCTTCCGGGTGAGTAGTGCGCTATACAAGTGTTATGATTGATTGATTGATTGAATGACAGGTCTCTGGCAATTTCCAGGGGAACTGGGGCAGGGTAGGAGGGGGGGGGCGGGGAACCTTTGGCATTATTGCATGTAATAATAGCTAGGAGACAGCGCATTTCCCGGCTTCAAGAGGGCATGTTGTATTTAGATTTCCAAGTCTCATGGTCCCGATTAGACCATCGGATATCCACAGGAGATTTAGACTCATGGATGGTGGAGCTCACCACCTGTCATGCACCCTGTCTGACCACTCCCCTCTGCTATTAACCCTTCGGGCCCCGGGACTCATGGCAGTGGGTCTTGTTGGCGGTTGAACACAGAGGCCCTATTGGATGAGGTGTTCGCAGAGGAATTGCATACTGCCATCAAAGCGTATTTACAGCTGAACATGGGATTTGTACGAACATGGGTATTATGTGGGAGGCCTACAAGGCCACTATATGGGTTGTCTGCATCTACAGACACAGTAGGATACAAAGAGATCTGCGCACTCACTTAGATAAATTGGAGAAAGAACTGCGGGTCTGGAAGACCAGTTGTGGGGCAGTGAGGGCTCCCAGGTACAATCAGGTATTAGAGATAAACTCACAGGATAATCTGAAGTGTCACACACAGAAGCTAAATATTGAGGAAAATATGGCCGGGCACGTGCATGTGGGGAGGGTGAGCACCTGGGGATTAAACATCCATGGGTGGGTAATAATATCACGCACATCACCAGAGAGGATGGCTTAAATCACTAAACTATACTCTTAATACTATAGATATTCCACGCATACTATTCTGAATTATATACCTCCAGGGGAACTTGGACTTTCCAACAAATTGCTAACTTTCTAGTAGATACAGCTCTGGCATCCAGGCAAAGTTCGGGAAGTGATAAATGGATTTTCAACATGTATAGCCTCACAATTGGACGGGCTCCCGGAGAAGTTTTACAAGCATTTCTGGGAACTTTTACCCCCCCACCTACTAAATATGTTTGAAGAATAGTACCCGCGTCGGGAGCTACCTCCCACGTTGAGTGAGACCGTCCTGATGGCACTCCTGAAGCCAGACAAACAAGCATAGTACTGTGAATCATACTGGCCACTGTCTCTACTGAATTCCAACGAAAAAATCCTGGCCAAACTCTTGGTAATCGGTTACTCCTCCACTTTGGGCCACTCTGCAGCTCATAGCATACGCACACTATTTGCCTGTGTGCAGGACTTCGACCCTGAGCTGGATGCTGTTGTGGTGTTTCTAGACACCTCTAAGACTTTTGATTCACTAGATTGGTGATTTCTTTTCCCTATTCTGATGAAAAACGGCATGCCCTGGAGCTTCCTTCACTGAGTATGACATCTCTACCGATCTTGACCCGTCATATTTGTATAAATGGTTACCTCTCTGCAACCCCTTGGGATTTCTAGAGGCACGCAACAGGGGTCCTACTCGTCACTGATCCTGTTCGCTGTTGCATTGGAACCCCTAGTAGCTAAGTTGCTCTGATACTACTCTGATCACACTCTCTGCTACTGAGCGTATCCAATAATTATCTCACTCTATGTGGACGACATGACCCTATAGCTGCGGAACCCCAGCAGTTGCCTCAATAACATATTGAGGGAATACACCAAATTTGAGATATTGTCCAGGATCATAAATTGGGGCACGTTGCTAATATTCTGGCTAACCAATGGTGCCCACCGATTCACCCCAGACTTTCCCCTGAATTAGTGTAAGGGCTCAGTTAAGTACCTTTGGGTGTACTGTGATATGGACATGGGGATAAGCGAAATAAGTACGATCATGGACCCAGTGTCCTTATGGATCACACTCCCATTGTCCCGCGCTGGCAGGATAGGGCTTAAGCTCTTATATATCTTCATCAACAATCTCCTACCCCTCACCCAATAACTTTCAGCAGATCTGCTCTCAGTTCATTGAACTAGCTTTGGACCCTGAGCTGTATTACTTATGCGCCCAAGCTCACTTAACACAGTATTTAGACAAAATATAGAGAAACCAAATATCCCCATACCAATATATCGAGTCTAAAATATGGAAATATCGTCAGCAATAATATTCATGTCAAGGATATCGATTTTAAGGTGAGCAGTATTGATTTTTAAAATATAAAAGTCATTAATATCGTTTGCAAAAATATAGTTGTTTAAAATATCGTTTTCAATTAGGGTTATTTATTTCAGTATATATTTTAAATGTGTATGATGTAATTTTTTGGTATAAGCATTGTTTGTTTTTTAATATATGTGTTACATTTTTGGTATTTATTACATTTTATAATTTTTTTTATTTTTTTAGTTCCGTAGCAAGTTGTGAGTTTATAGGGGTATAGTGTGGGAAGTTATTTAATTACAATAAATTCATGATTATTTTTGATTTAATATTATTTATTTAATTGATGTTTGTGTTAATTGTGCTTTGAATTTTTTGGGGGAACATTTTATGTGTGGGTTGTGGGCTTTATAGAGGTAACAGTCAGTGAGTATTTTATTTTTAATAAATTAATAATTTCAAAAAAGTGTGGAGGCAGCACCAGGAATGGAGTCACAGATCAGCCAATATATTATGTTTCAATATTATTTATTCTTCTTTATATATTCAAAATAGGACAACAGCCAACGCATTTCGTTCCTAATATGGGAACTTCATCAGGTCGAATGGATTTATTGATGGAGCCAAGTATCCGATGATAAAAGAGTCTAAGGTGCGTCTGTGTAGGGTTACTCCAGATTAATCACCTCAATATCTCTATAAGAATATGGGCAAAAATTCTTTAACATCACAGAAAAATCAGCAAATATCACCAACCAAGGACCACACTTCATTAAAGCGGGCCAATCAGAACAGTCATAACAACCCTGCATGTCACCAAGTTTTGACGAAATCAAGGTTGGTTTCCAAAGAGGTGTGTACTTCAAATTGCGGATACAAATATACTCTTGCAACGGGCGCTGTAAGAAGTATTGAAAATCTATGTAAATGGACCGTCTTCAAATATAGATGGGGCTATGATGATAAGCCACTAGTATCGCGCCGCGAAACGGAAATGGTGCTTTATTTCCGTATCGTGGACCCGGGCGCTGTTTCAGATGTAGGCTGTCTTCGGTCTCCGACCTTGATACTAGTGGCTTATCATATTAGGAACGAAACGCGTTGGCTGTTGTCCTATTTTGAATTTATAAAGAAGAATAAAGAATATTGAAACATAATATATTGGCTGATCTGTGATTCCATTCCTGGTGCTGCCTCCACGTTTTTTTGAAGATTTGTCTCTGGATTTCCAGTGGGACCCAACCGCAGTAGGTCTTGGAGGCTATTGGCACAGGACTTGATACCTTTTGGACTGAAAGATTGAGGTGCTCAACATTTAGTCAGCTGTGGGGTCCTTAGCTCGTTTTTCAATGAATTAATAATTGTTAATGAATATTAATTGATAATTAATTTTGTTATTTGTGTAATTATTTTTAGGTGTGGGTTGTGGGGATCATATGGGGTAAAGAGTGGGAAGTTATTTATTTTTAATGAATTAATAATTTGTTGTCAAGTGATGGGGTAAAGGGTTGAAAGTCATTTATTTTTAATTAATTCATAATTAGTTGATAATGAATATTAATTAGTTGAAAATTATTTATGTTAATTGTTTAATTACTTTTTTAGGTTTGGGATTTAATGGGGTAAAGGGTGGGAGAGTGAATTAAGGTATTAATTAATTTATAATTAGTTGCTAAGTACTATTATTTATTTAATTGAGCAATTACATTTTTTTAAGTTACATTTTATGTGCCGGCTGTGGAGATTATAAGGGTAAAGGGTGGGAAGTTAATTAATTTCAATTAATTATAATTTAGCTTGTAATTAATATTTGTTTGATTGATAATTATGTAAATTGCGCAATTACATTTATTTTTTTAGATTTTAGATGTGGGTTGTGAGTAAATTAATTGTAAGCAATTCATTATAATTTTTTTAATTAATATTATTTATTACGTTTGTTGTAGTGATTGGAGTGGGAATAGCAAACGCCTTTGCACACCAACAGTTTTCCTACAGTTGTACTTGTCGGAATGAGTACAGTAAATATTAGCTATCCTCAATCCAATGCTTTTACTATTGTTGCATTTATTGGAGGTACTTTTAACCCTGTTATAATATTTTTGTGTTGTGTGACGTGGGACTAATACATTTTTTATATATTTAAATAGTTTGCATAGTTTTGTATAAATTGTAGTGGGAATAGTATATGTATTACATTTTTTATTTTATAATTTGTTTTATGCTGTTATCATTTATATTATCTGTTTGTTTATTTTTTTACGTGTAAAATAATTTTTACTAAATGTAAACAATTTTAAGTTGTCGTATTTATTTACAAAATGTATGTTAATGATATATATATATATATATATATATATATATATATATATATATATATATATATATATATATATATATATATATATATATATATATATAATATATATATATTACCTACTGGCAGTCGCCAGTAGGTATATATAGTTAGGATTTTTTCTCTATGGGATTTATGAAAATTCTATGTCTAATAACTTTGGGGTTTGTGGACGGAATTAGCTGAAATTTTCAGAAAAATGGAACATTTTGTTTCTGAGCATCCCCTGGAAATTTGGGGGGGTTTCATCAAGGGGGGGCCGAGAAAAAAGGGGGGTCCCAAAACGCGTTTTTCCCATGTTAATTTCCATAGGGCGGTTGGCCTCACTTTTAGCTCGAACGGCTGAATGGATTTGCACGAAACTTGGCAAAATTGTAGGGACTGTTAGCCCGATGTGCCTTTGCTATGTCTCAACATATGTGCTCCAGTGGATTTTGAGTAATTTAGGTTAGGTTCAAAAAAAGATATATATCTGGGCGGAGCCTAACCACACATCTGATCTGATTGGCTGTCAGCACTTCATCCCAGAAGTGTTGGCAGCCATCTTGGGACCAATATACATGATAGCACCTCATTAAAAAGCATTGTAGTTAATAGAGGGTTTTAGGACTTTAGTTACATTATAAATCATTTGTTGATGGTACCATACTCGTTTTAGGAATTGTGGTGTGTTCTAAGGTGATTTTACCATATGAAAAAGCCTTCTGCTGTGATATCATGAATATTGTTTGAAAGAAAACGAATATCTCATGATTTTCCCACAGTGGTTTGGAAGGGGATCTATAAGCTAAACTGAAAGCATATTTTCTGTAAATTCACATTATCTTTCTCAGTCATGTGAAAATGAAGTCTGACATTCTCAGTAAAACATGTACATCCAACAAGGACAGAGACTGTCAGTTGATTCCTTTGTGCTCTACTGCAGCCTCCTAAAGTGTTCTAAAGAACAACTAGAGCGCTAACAGTCCTACGTATTACAAAGGTATAGCACACCTGGAGCCATCGTGATGGGAATAAAGTGGTAACTCTTAAAACATTTAATTTAAAAAGGAACAAAATGAGTGGGTATATTATGCAATAGAAGGTATTATTAGTGCTGCAGAAAGAAAAATTAGGGCACATTTTGAGTGACTTCTCAAATCCTCTTCTATTTCATTAAAAAATTCTGACATGCAGTCTCCCAAGATGGCCACCAGAGACAAAAGAGCCCAAATATAGCCCAAATATCACCCAGATGTAGCCCAAGTATAGCCCAATGACAGAATGTCCCAGAGTGTTCTAAAGAACAACTAGAGCGCTAACAGTCCTACTTATTACAAAGGTATGGCACACCTGAAGCCATCTTGATTGGAATAAAGTGGTAAATCTTAAAACATTTAATTTAAAAAGGAACAAAATGAGGGGGTATATTTTGCCATATGAATTATGATTAGTGCTGCAGAAAGAAAAATTAGGGCACATTTTGAGTGACTTCTCAAACCCTCTTCAATTTCATTAAAAAATTCTGACATACAGTCTCCCAAGATGGCCACCAGAGACAAAAGAGCCTAAATGTAGCCCAAATATCACCCAGATGTACCCCAAGTATACCCCAATGACAGAATGTCCCAGAGTGTTCTAAAGAACAACTAGAGCGCTAACAGTCTTACTTATGACAAAAGTATGGCACACCAGAAGCCATCTTGATTGGAATGAAGTGGTAAGTCTGAAAACACTCAATTTAAAAAGGAACAACATGAGGGGGTTAATGTTGCCATAGAAAGTATGATTAGTGCTTCAGAAAGAAAAGTTAGGGATCATTTTGAGTGACTTCTCAAATCCTCTTCTATTTCATTAAAACAATTCTGACATGCAGACTGAAACATGCACTTTGAATACCAGCAGCAGACGTCCCTGGTGAGCAGTAGCTTTACTACAGTGATCTAATGTGCAACTAGAGTGCTAACATTCAGAATTCATGGCAAATGTGTGACACATCTGAATGCCTTCTTGATGGAACCAAAGTAAACAAGCATTGAAAATGCAATAGATCTCGCCCTCGTTTAAGTTAAAGCCATTCTGTTTGTAATGAGGTGGCTTTTTAGCTTTGCTTTTATCAGTGTTTTTTCAACTTTCATGTAAATAACATGCATCTGTATGCATATATGTATATGTATGCATGCATTTATGTTTGTATTTATATAGATATACAGATGATATATGTTTATATATGTATGTATATATATATATTCACTGAAAAAACCATAGGTTATAGACCATATATAGTTAGGAATTAGCATTTACAAAACCTTGAAAATTCACTGAAAAAACCATAGGTTATAGACCATATATAGTTAGGAATTAGCATTTACAAAACCTTGAAAATTCACTGAAAAAACCATAGGTTATAGACCATATATAGTTAGGAATTCGCATTTACAAAACCTTATTTTACTCACACAAAACCATTGAAATTCCATATATAGTTAGTTTCACTAACTATATATCGCGCACCCGCAATCCACTGCTGATGATGTCACATATTACATCATTCATGACATGGTCAGTGACATCACTGATGACATCACTGATGACATCTCAAATGACATCACTGATGACATCTCATCTGGGCTCATTCTATGTTGAATAACTTTGGCTTTGATGGACGGAATTGGCTAAAATTTTCAGGAAAATGGCACATTTTGTTTCTGAGCGTCCCCTGAAAGTTTGGGGGGTTTCGTCAAGCGGGGGCCGAGAAAAAAGGGGGTCCCAAAACGTGTTTTTAACATTGAGTTTTCCATAGGGCGGTTGGACTCACTTTTAGCTCGAACGGCTGAATGGATTTCCACAAAACTTGGCAAAATTGTAGGGACTGGTAGCCCGATGTGCCTTTGCTATGTCTCAAGATATATGCTCCAGTGGTTTTTACGAAAATTAACTTTGAAAAATATATATTGGGCTACATTGGGCTATATATATGTTAGAGCCCAAATGTAGCCCAATGTAGCCCAAAGATGGCCACCAGAGACAAAAAAAAACAAATGTAGCCCAAATATCAGCCAGATGTAGCCCAACTATAGCCCAGTGACAGAATGTCCCAGAGTGTTCTAAAGAACAACTAGAGCGCTAACAGTCTTACTTATGACAAAAGTATGGCACACTTGAAGTCATCTTGATTGGAATAAAGTGTTAACACTTAAAACATTTAATTTGCAAAGGAACAAAATGAGGGGTTTCATTTTGCCATAGAAATGTTATATATATATATATATATATATATATATATATATATATATATATATATATATATATATATATATATATATATATATATATATATATATATATTACCCACTGGCGGTCGCCAGTAGGTATATATAGTTAGGATTTATTTGAATAGGGATTTCTGAAAATTCTATGTTGAATAACTTTGGCGTTGATGGACGGAATTGGCTGAAATTTTCAGGAAAATGGCACAATTTGTTTCTGAGCATCCCCTGAAAGTTTGGGGGGGGTTTCGTCAAGCGGGGGCCGAGAAAAAAGGGGGGTCCCAAAACGTGTTTTTAACATTGAGTTTTCCATAGGGCGGTTGGACTCACTTTTAGCTCGAACGGCTGAATGGATTTCTATGAAACTTGGCAAAATTGTAGAGACTGTTTGCCCGATGTGCCTTTGCTAGGTCTCAAGATATGTGCTCCAGTGGATTTTGAGAAATTAACTTTCAAAAACAATATATATATCTGTGACAGCATCCCGTTTAGCGCCCCGGTTCGCGTACCAGACGCGTAACGGAACTTCGCGAGGAGAAGCGGATTGGCTCTCCGGTGACTCTCAACATTCTAAACAGTCCGGAGCGGCCGCCATCTTGTCTCTCGGTAGGATCGAGAGACAAGAGGTGGAAATAGACGAAGGGGGAAATGAATGAAAGGGGCAAGGTAGACCCCTTCTGACCCCCTAGGATTGATGTGGGGGCGATTAAAGGGCCCCGCGGGGCAAAAAAATAAAATACATTTTTTTTCGATTTTTCGCGGTGGAAGCGCTACCCGGTACGCGAACCGGGTAGCTGACCGGTAGCGTAACGGGAGTCCGCCATCTTGTGTTTCGGACGAATTTAGTCACAAGATGGAGGATAAACAATGTTGGGAATGGGTATAAGGGGGCACGGGAGACATATCCTGACCCCCTAGGTTTTCTGAGGGTGGCTGAGGAGGCCCATATATGTAAAAAAAAAAAACCTTTTTTTTTCAAATTTTCGCACGGTTAGCGCCTGGTCCGCGCACCGGGTAGCGTTCCGGAAAGCGTAACAAGGGGAAAACCAAGGGAAATAGTAAAATAATATTTTAGAGTGCTTTGAGGTAGGGTAGGTCTGAATAGAGCTGTTGTGTTGTGTGGGTGATGTAAGTACCAACATGTAGGTACCAATGAAGAGTCTAAAATTCCATGTACACCGTCTCCTCTGTAGATATTTTGTATGTTCTAATATGGGTTATTTAAATGTAAATGTGTGGAAAAGCACTTCATGCTTTAAAGCAATTGTATTTTTGAACTGATTGTTCTTTCCTCTTAGTCCTCCTCTTTGTTTTTTTTCCCCCACACTCTTCTTCAGCATGATAGTTGATAAATTTGTTCCCTCAAAATATTTATATAAATAAAAAAATTATATTAAATACATATAAAATATATTTTTCCTTTAAAAGAAGAATACATTTTACAGCTTTTGATATTTGCTATTAAAAAACCATTGAAATTCACTGAAAAAACCATAGGTTATAGACCATATATAGTTAGGAATTAGCATTTTTCAAAACCTTGAAAATTCACTGAAAAAACCATAGGTTATATACCATATATAGTTAGGAATTAGCATTTACAAAACCTTATTTTACTTACACAAAACCAGTGAAATTCGCATATATAGTTAGTTGCACTAACTATATATCGCGCACCCGCAATCCACTGCTGATCATGTCACATATTACATCATTCATGACATGGTCAGTGACATCACTGATGACATCTCAAATGACATCACTGATGACATCACTGATGACAACATCCAGTGACTGTATGTTTCTGTAAAGTTAAAATATGTCTTACATATTGAAGAATGAGTGGATGTATAAGTGTCTGGGTGAAGGATTTAGTAGGTGCATAACTGACTGTATGAGTGAGTGATTAAATGTGTCTCACTGAGTGCATGGGTTCGTGACTAAACTGTCTTAATTTGTGCATCATTATGTCTGTTGTTCTGTAAACTGCTGCATGTGTTGATCAGTAGCTATATGAGTAACTTTATGGGTTATTGATTGGTTGCCCAAGTATTTGTATGGGAGACTGAGTGTGTGTGTGGGTGGCTGGGAGGTGTATGACTCTGTGCATAGATGTGTGAGCAGTTGATTCACTAGATGTATGGGTTCAAAAGTGCATGTGGAAACAGCTGTATGGGCGGTTGACTGTGTGCATGAGTGTATTGGTGAGTGAATGGATATCTCAGTGCTACATGTCAAAGTAAGTACATATGTAAAACACAGTACATGTGAGAGTTGACATATATAAATAACTGTGTATAAGAGCCAGTGAATGTGTGAGTGGCTGTATGGATCATTGTGAACTTGTATCAGGGATTGTATAAGAGAGTAAATATGTGTTAGTATATGTTTGAATAAGTAAGGTGTGTATAACTGTATAGTTGAGGAAATGGAGGTGTGATTGATTCTTTGCATGACTGACACGGTGTGTGAGTAACCCCATGGATGAGTGACAGTCTGTGAGTGTCTGTTTACACTGAGTGTATCTAAGGTTATATTAGAGTCTGAAGAGGTTCATCGCATTATCACATGAATGATGTCATCAGTGATGTGATCAGTAATGTCAAATGAGATGTCATCAGTGATGTCATTTGAGATGTCATCAGTGATGTCATCAGTGATGTCATTTGAGATGTCATCAGTGATGTCATCAGTGATGTCACTGACCATGTCATGAATGATGTAATATGTGACATGATTAGCAGTGGATTGCGGGTGCGCGATATATAGTTAGTGCAACTAACTATATATGCGAATTTCACTTGTTTTGTGTAAGTAAAATAAGGTTTTGTAAATGCTAATTCCTAACTATATATGGTCTATAACCTATGGTTTTTTCAGTGAATATATGTATGTATATACTAGCAGCCCGTCCCGACCTTGTCCGGGAGCAATCATGCTTCAGGACCCCCGCCCGCCCCGACGTTGTCCATGGGACCCCCGGATCCTTCTTTCATATATTGCAGTATTATACCTCTATGTTTCCTTTGTACGCTTTTGTGACCTGCACACGTCACATTTTGCTCATGTAATGCACCGTTTGCTAGCTGTTGTATTTTGTTGGCTCACGATTCTCACTTTTGTAATGCACTCACTTTTGTAATGCACAGTTTGCTACCTCTTTTGCTTCATTTAATGCTCACTGCTCCTCCCCGCCTGTATTTCACCTACGCTCACCGCTCCTCCCCGCCACTTTTTCCTCATGTAATGCACCGTTTGTTACCTCTTGTATGTTGTTGGCTCACGATTTTAACTTTTGTACGATTCTCACTTTTGTAATGCACTCACTTTTGTAATGTCCGTGGGTCCCCCGGAGCCTTCCTTCAGATATTGCAGTATTATACCTCTATGTTTCGTTTGTACGCTTTTGTAACCTGCACGTGTCACTTTTTCCTCATGTAATGCACCGCTTGCTAGCTCTTGTATTTTGTTGGCTCACGATTCTCACTTTTGTAATGCGCGGTTTGCTACCTCTTTTGTTTCATTTAATGCTGACCGCTCCTCCCCGCCTGTATTTCACCTACGCTCACCTCTCTTTCCCGCCTGTATTTCACCTACGCTGACCGCTCCTCCCCGCCTGTATTTCACCTACGCTCACCGCTCCTCTCCGCCTGTATTTCACCTACGCTCACTGCTCCTCCCCGCCTGTATTTCACCTACGCTGACCGCTCCTCCCCGCCTGTATTTCACCTACGCTCACCGCTCCTCCCCGCCTGTAGCTTTTTTATTTCACGTACCTCATTCGCCGCTCACCGCTCCTCCCCGCCTGTCCGCCGCTCCTCACCGCCTGTCCGCCGCTCCTCCCCGCCTGTCCGCCGCTCCTCCCCGCGCTGATGTCTGCCGCTCCTCCCTGGCTCCTGATGTCAGCACGCACGTCATGGCCGGCCAGCGCTACTTCCAACGGACTACTTTTTTTTTTAGGTAAATATTTTAAATAACGTATATTTTTTTATTTTATATAGCCTATGTCCATCTACAGACCCTGCCAAATACAACGATGTATCGGGTGTTTGGATTGGCGCTGTGGTTCCCGAGTTTACCCACCTCAAAGGTGCAAAGTTCTTCCTTTATAATAGTAGTATATATATATATATATATATATATATATATATATATATATATATATATATATATATATATATATATATATATATATATATATATATATATATATATATATGCAAAACACTTGGTATCCTTCTTCGCTTGCTCTGCGCTCGGGACCCACGCCTCCACGCCAACAAAGAAAAGGAACGGACCACAGGAAATCAGCAAGATGTAATTTTATTTAGTCTCTCACGGAACCATCAGGCGATGTAGGTTCACCTTGAATCACCAGTTGTTTTTCTGCTCAAGGAAAGAACCAACGAATCCCAAAAAGTGCTGGCAAAAGGTACTTTATTCACATGGAGGCTACAGCAGCGTTAGCAGATGACGCGTTTCGGGCGGTTGCCCTTGCTCACATAAAAAATATTTCCCATCATGCCCTCTTTTTAATCCAATTCATATACACCATGTGATGCACAAATAATAAACATAAAAGAAATACTCGTAGGTCACATATCAATACATCGTGAATTGATCATGGTTAAGTTTGTAAGTAGTTGGAATAATATGTTGTTATTTCATTTAATATCAGCATAAATGCTTGTTTTCTTCGATTCACCAAAACCGCAATAAAGTGCAATGTGCTTGCGCTTATTTGGTATGTGCAAAATAATGCCAATAAATATATTGCAATATCAAAAATTGAATTCTATCCTATTTACAATATAAATAGATATAAGATCTTCCGTGGTGTTGAGTCCATTCGGTACCTTAGAATCCAGATCCAAGATCATCTTGGACTCTAATTGCCTAAGCATCCTATCACAGTCTCCTCCCCTTCTTGGGTTGGGTACTGAGGTGATCACATAATAGCTAAGACACTGGAGGTTGTATATATATATGATCAAGTCCCACGTTTGGGATGAAACGCGTAATGGCTGCCCCATCTTGCTGTACCTTGGTCTGAAATGGAAAAATAAATCGAAGGATTTGCACTTGGTGGTCCGTGCTCTTTCTTTTGTGCCCCACGGGAAAGGGATTACAAAGCTGAAGAGTTTCACCGCATATATATATATATATATATATATATATATATATATATATATATATATGTATATATATATATATATATATATATATTGTTTACCAATCCAATTCCTTCGGATGCAAGGAAGGCACTGACACCGTGACTTAAACTCAAGAAAATATTTTAATCCAACATGCCTTACAGACGCGTTTCGGCGGAAGCCTCCGCCTTGCTCACTTATATATATATATATATAAATTATTATATTTGTGTGTTTAACTTTTTAAATTAAGTTTATTTGGTATATTTGTTAAGATATATATTACTAATTCTTTTTATTTTTTAAATTAAAGTTACTATTTAATATATTTAATATTTATTATTTTATTTTATTGGTTTTCATAAATCGATATTTGATACAACTATATTAATGACTGAAATGTTTTTCTGATATTTTTTTACTTACCATTTTAAGTATAGGATGACAATATTTTTAACAACGATATTTTGGTCACAATATTTGGGTGGGGGGATATTTTAGGGGTCGATATTTTGTCAGTGAACCCTTCACTCACTACTAGTACAGCGCTGCACCTTTCATAACACATAGTGCAGTGGAGAGTTATGCAGTGATCCTGGGCATCCGCAGACATTTTTCCAGGGGTGGCTAATCTGGCAAGTGAAGGGGCATTGCTAATGTTAATCAATAGGGGCGGGGCTAAAATGGCAGACAATCAGGATCGGGTAATGCTCAGGCTAAGCTGAGAAAAAAAGTGATGAATTCTGCATTTCAAACTGGACAACAATTAGAGTACACATGAACCCTAAAATTACCCGCCTGGTCCCTTAAAACACATATATTCCCTGATACCTAAAATTAGCCCCCTGGCACCCCAAAACCTATAACCCATACCCACCCTGAACCCTAAAATGTCCCCCCCCTTGCACCCCAAAACCCATACCCACCCGAACCCTAAAATTAACCCCCTGGTACCCCAAAACCCATACCCACCATGAACCCTAAAATGATCCCCTGGTGCCCCAAAACCCATACCCACCATGAACCCTAAAATGATCCCCCTGTCACGCCAAAACCCATACCCACCCTAAAACCCCAAATTACCCCTGCCCCCCCAAAACTCATACATGCCCTGAACCCTAGAAATACCCCCCTGGCCCCTTAAAACCCATATCCGCCCTGAACCCTAAAATTACCCCCTGGTACCCCAATACCCATACCCACACTGAACCCAAAAATTACCCTCTGGCACACCAACACCCAGACCCGCCTGGAAGCCTAAAATTACCCCCGGCACACTTTGAGGCTAGAGCCATAGGGCACGTCTCTACCTCCCTCTGTGGCTATGGTTATAGGGTACCTCTCTGCCTCCCTCTGAGGCTAGGGTCATAGGGTACCTCTATGCCTCCCTCTGAGGCTGGGGTCCTGGGGCACCTCACTGCTGCTTCCCCCTGAGGCTAGGTTCCTTAGATACCTCTCTTCCTCCCTGTGAGGCTAGGGTCATAGGGTACCTCTCTTCCTCCCTCTGAGGCTAGGTTTCTTGATACCTCTCTGCCTCTCTCTGAGGCTAGGTTCCTTGGATACCTCTCTTCCTCCCTGTGAGGCTAGGGTCATATTCCTCCCTGTGAGGCTAGTGTCATAGGGTACCTCTCTTTCTCCCTCTGACGCTAGGTTCCTTGGATACCTCTCTGCCTCCCTCTGAGGCTAGTTTTCTTGGATACCTCTCTATCTCCCTCTGCAACCAGAAGACTCCCTCAGGAGAATCCACAAGTAATCTTTGACAACAGCACACCCTCGCACGTGAGTACTAAGACAGCTGTTCTATGTACATGTGTGTAACGGCATCTTTTTAACTTAGGGTCACTCTCTTCAATCCATATAAATACTAATGTTGTTTTAGTAATAACTCCCACTCATTGGCACACGCAATCCTGGGGTTTCCTAGCATTTATTGTACAAGCTGATCCCGGAGGGGCACCTTTATGGAGAGTTCAAGATTTGACTTCTCCATTTTAGTTTCTGAAGGGAGCAGCTGGCCTGTTTAGCGAAAACAAGTGTGCATTAGCAAACCTAATAGTTTGTTTTAAAACGCTCCTTTAATAAAAGTGACATATGTGTGTGTGCGTGTTTGTGTATGTGTGTGTTTGTGAGAGTGTGTGTTTATACACGTGTTTGAATGTAAGCATGTGTGTTTGTGTGTGCATGTGAGCACGTGTGTGCATGTGTCTGAGTGTATGCACCTGTGCGTGGGTGTGTCTGGCTGTATGTGTGTGTGTACGCATGGGTGAATGCGTGCATGCGTGCCTGTGTGTGCACGTGAGCGCCTGTGGGCATGCGTCTGAGTGTATGCACCTGTGCATGTATGGTTGCATGTGTGTATGCGTGTGTGTGAATGTGTGCATGCATGCTGTGTGTGCATGCATCTGAGTTTATGTATCAGACAGAATGACAATGGTGGGAGGGGCTGCGAGGAGGAGTGCAAGGCGCCCCATCAGGGAGTTGAGGCCTCTCGCAGGGAACAGCTCTGCTCCCTGCGGGACCCAGAATTACGGCCAAAAGGCGTCCATAAAAGCATGGGCATCTGCAGGGGGGCAAGAAGGGGTGATCCACTGGGGGCAAGCGCCCCTCCTTGCCCCCCCCCCTCTGCAGACGCCAATGGCCGTGGTGGCCAGAGCATTTAATGGGCTCCTGGGTAGCATGCATGAGAGGAATTCCCTAACCAAGTCCACTGCAGACTGTACACTGAGGACGTGGGCAGAAACTGGCACACAAACGGGACCTGGGGTCCTTTACTTCCCCCTACATATCACTTCATCAGCTTCCACAGCTGTTGGTTACCCATGAACCAAAGCAATATCACAACTCCAAAATCTCAGATAAATGAATTGTTCTTTTTTTTACAGAGTTTTATGTAGCGCAAACTTGGCCCAAAGGTATCGGGTATCAGAGCGCTGAACATAGCACCAGTTGCGTTACATGAGGACACATTCATTTTTGCTAGGCAGGGGGAGATTAAGTGATTTGCCCAGAATCACAAGATGTTCAGCGGTTCCTCAGATTCGAGGTGGACTGCCCTAGCCGTTAGGCCAATTCCAATCCCCAAATTGGATGATTTCTATATTAATAAAATGTTTATAGTACTGTACAAGTATGCAGATGCCCTGCAGCGCACCTCACTGTATGTCTACCTATACTACCAACCTAAATGCTCACTTAGGGTGTTAATGTCCGATTTCCCAGCAGAGCTAGCACACTGCATGCTACTGAACATATTCCTTATGGCAGTGGTTCCCAAACTTTTTAGACCCGTGGCTCCCTTGACCTAGTTGGCAGTTGGCTGTGGCTCCCCACCATTGTTTTACCCGCGCACCGGGGTGCCGCGGCGCACCCTTTGGGAACCACTGGTCTACATGAAGAATCAAGGCTAGACGTGATGAAGGATTCAGAGAGTAGCCATCACTGTCATAAAACTTTATTTGCAATCACAAAGATCTTATAAAGTACATCTCAATGCATACATAGAGTAGTATAAAGCACTCCCACTAAAAGTAACCAGGCTAGAGAAAGGCTCAAGGAGCTCTGTGGCGTTACAAGAAGTTTACGTGAGGTGGGCTCCGACCATGGGTATCCGCAGAAATGTTTTCGGGGGGGGCGAGGGAATTTTTAACTTTATCACCATCCTCCTTGCACTCTTTCCCCCTCCACCTTGCACCCTCCCCCCTTCTCCTTGTACCCTACTTCACCACAGCCTTGCACCCTTTTCTACCTAGCACCCTTCTCCCCTCTGCCTAGCACCCTTCTCCCCTCTGCCTAGCACCCTTCTCCCCTCTGCCTTGCACCCTTCTCCCCTCTGCCTTGCACCCTTCTCCCCTCTGCCTTGCACCCTTCTCCCCTCTGCATTGCACCCTACTCCCCTCTGCCTTGCACCCTTCTCCCCTCTGCCTTGCACCCTTCTCCCCTCTGCCTTGCACCCTTCTCCCCTCTGCCTTGCACCCTTCTCCCCTCTGCCTTGCACCCTTCTCCCCTCTACCTTGCACCCTTCTCCCCTCTGCCTTGCACCCTTTTCTACCTTGCACCCTTCTCCCCTCTGCCTAGCACCCTTCTCCCCTCTGCCTTGCAACCTTCTCCCCTCTGCCTTGCGCCCTTCTCCCCTCTGCCTTGCGCCCTTCTCCCCTCTGCCTTGCGCCCTTCTCCCCTCTGCCTTGCGCCCTTCTCCCCTCTGCCTTGTGTCCTTCTCCCCTCTGCCTTGCACCCTTCTCCCCTCTGCCTTGCACCCTTCTCCCCTCTGCCTTGCACCCTTCTCCCCTCTGCCTTGCACCCTTCTCTCTGCCTAGCGCCCTTCTCCCCTCTGCCTTGCACCCTTCTCCCCTCTGCCTTGCACCCTTCTCGCCTAGCACCCTTCTCCCCTCTGCCTTGCACCCTTCTCCCCTCTGCCTTGCACCCTTCTCCCCTCTGCCTTGCACCCTTCTCCCCTCTGCCTTGCACCCTTCTCCCCTCTGCCTTGCACCCTACTCCCCTCTGCCTTGCACCCTTCTCCCCTCTGCCTTGCACCCTTCTCCCCTCTGCCTTGCACCCTTCTCCCCTCTGCCTTGCACCCTTCTCCCCTCTGCCTTGCACCCTTCTCCCCTCTACCTTGCACCCTTCTCCCCTCTGCCTTGCACCCTTTTCTACCTTGCACCCTTCTCCCCTCTGCCTAGCACCCGTCTCCCCTCTGCCTTGCGCCCTTCTCCCCTCTGCCTTGCGCCCTTCTCCCCTCTGCCTTGCGCCCTTCTCCCCTCTGCCTTGCGCCCTTCTCCCCTCTGCCTTGCACCCTTCTCCCCTCTGACTTGCACCCTTCTCCCCTTTGCCTTGCACCCTTCTCCCCTCACACTCTCCAACATGCAGCAGTCACGAGTGATGACCCCTCAACGAGGAGTAAGGCAAAGACAGAAGCTGGCAGAGTGCGGCTGCATCAAGGCATAAGGCGCCCACCCAACGCTCTCTACCAGGCCTCTCACCCTGCACGCACCAAATGCTCTCCACCAGGCCCCTGAACCTAGACCCACCCAATGCTCTCCACCAGGCCCCCCCACCCTGCACCCACCCACCCAATGCTCTCCACCAAGCCCCTGACCCTGCACCCACCCACCCAACGCTCTCCACCAGGCCCCTGACCCTGCACCCACCCAACGCTCTCCACCAGGCCCTCCACCCTGCACCCACCCACCCAACGCTCTCCACCAGGCCCTGCACCCAACCACCCAACGCTCTCCACCAGGCCCCTGACTCCGCACCCACCCACCCAACGCTCTCCACCAGGCCCCTGACCCCGCACCCACCCACCCAATGCTCTCCACAGGACCTGACCCTGCACCCACCCACCCGACACTCTCCACCAGGCCCCTGACTCCACACCCACCCACCCAACGCTCTCCACCAGGACCCCCACCCACCCAACGCTCTCCACCAGGCCCCTGACCCCGCACCCACCCACCCAACGCTCTCCACCCGGCCCCTGCACCCACCCACCCACCCAATGGAGGTTAAAGATGGTCATTTTATGCGTATCTGTGCTCCCAGAGAGAACACTGGGATACCGCCACAGGTTTATTAAGCAGCGCACGAACACCCTCTCTCTCTCCCAATCATTAAATTATTCCACCATTTAAAGAATCCAAAATATATGTCATCAATAATGTGATTTTTCTGCCTGATAATGGACTTGGTACAATGTTGCACATGAATTTGAAAAAGCTGTCATA
The DNA here is from genome assembly GCF_964263255.1 of Lissotriton vulgaris. Classification (NCBI taxonomy): domain Eukaryota; kingdom Metazoa; phylum Chordata; class Amphibia; order Caudata; family Salamandridae; genus Lissotriton; species Lissotriton vulgaris. The sequence goes on along the minus strand of NC_141687.1, from coordinate 175,660,679 downwards.
ATAAGAACGTTCGTGAATGTCATTTGACAGTTGAAAAGTTTTACCCTTTTTCTGTGTTTTGGTCGGCTGGATTTTTTTTTGCTGCAGATTTATATAGGGCAAACTCGACCTGAAGAGCACCAGTCACGTTACACAAGGATACATTCATGTATTCTGTTTTTGTAGGCGCTGGGAGATTAAGTGATTTGCCCAGAATGACACAGGATTCTGAGCCGACGTCGTGGGTCGAACCCGGTTCCCCAGCTCCAAAATTGGCAGCTCGCAGTTTCACATTTTGAGGATAATTATATATTTTTTTCAGACCCACATCCTGCACAGCGGCGCGGCGCCACTGGCTTCCCTTCACGGCGCACCAGGGTGCCGCAGCGCACTCTTTGGGAACCACAGATGTATGACATAGATATTAAGAGTGTACTCTCAGGACAGGTCCTGAGCATGGGTAGAGGAGGGGAGAAGATGGAGCTTGAGGTCAGAGCTACCCACTTTCGAACTGAGGAATCAGGTTTGATTCTGGTTTTGGCTCAACATCCTGTGATCCTGGGCAAATAACTTAGGGGCATATTTACAATAACTGGCGCATCCCTGCAAATCAGGAGGGATGCGCCAGTTATTGTGCGCCGCAGCTCCGCCATCATGGATGCGCCGCATTTACAATGCGGCGCACCATGGTGCAAAAACGGCACAGATGCGTGACGCATCTGTGCTGTAAAAGTGACGCAATGCTGAAGTTGCATCGCAAGCGCGACGCAGCTCCAGCAATGCTGTGGGGGCCCTATCTAGTTAATGCTGCGTCAATCCTTACGCCTGCTTCAGGCAGGCGCAGGGTTTTGATGCAGCATGGGCCTAAAAGTGACTGAGTGAAATCTTGTAGATTTCACTCAGCCACTTTTAGGAGGCGTTCCTGCACCGGAACGCCCCCTCCTGCGCAGGAACGCCTACATGTGGCGCAGGGCATTACAACGTGACGCATCTCCCAGATGCGTCACGTTGTAAGTACCCCCGCACCATGGAGCAGGATTTGTGCCGCCGCTGCGTCACAAAAGTGACGCAACGGCGGCGTAAATGATGCACAAGGGGCTTGTAAATCTGCCCCTTAATCTCTCCATATCTAAAAAAGGAACATGTCCTTATGAAATGTCATTAGTGCTCATGTAAAGCACTCCAAAATGTTTGGGTTGGGTTTGCTCTATATAAAAATTGAGGGGGAAAAATGAAAAAATTTGTTCCATTTACTCTTTCAATGCTATTTGCATCTAAATAACCAAAGGTGCTCGTGACTCCACAAGGAGCATTACCCCCTCGTGTGCTGCAACACCTTCCTTTCTGCCACTGACTGGCATCTCTTTCACAGCTCATCAGCAGTTGAAAGAGCTGATTGCCTTTTTAAATGGTTAGATCTGCCAGGCGCTTATGGGCATCATCTTTTGCCTTTCAGTAAGAAGTGCCTGGATCGTCATTGGCAGGCGGGCCTCACAGCTATGTCTGTAGCTGAGTCCCCCGTCGCCGTGATGCTCTGCTTCAGAAAGGCAGAGACTAGGGGCAGAGCAACCAATTAATCAAGGAGGCGAGGGGGGCGAAAGTGACACATTCTCAGTTCTTTCACACTTCCTTTCCCACATGTGCGCGGCGCCCCTGGCTCCTGATAACGGCGCACCAGGGCGCCGCGGCGCACAGTTTGGGAACCACAGCCTTATGGCCATGTCTATGGCACACTTAGGGGTCTATTAGGATGACAGGTGGAGTCCAGTCCGCCCGCCCCTCCAGCACTGCTGGGACCAGCTGCCAGTGGTGCGGCGGTCCCGCACCGCCAATTAGGATGCGACCGCCACCAGGGCGGTCGCATTCTGTATATTTAACATTGTGGCAGGTGGTGCTGTATTCAGCACCCGCCACAATGTTAAAAGGGCATGCTGTGCATTTGCATGCACAACGTGACAGGCACCGTTTGGTGCCTGCCACCTTGTGCATGCAAATGTCGGGGCGTACCATGGGTACCCCCCAAGTGCAGCCACCCAACCCCCTAATCCCCTGGGGGCCTGCAACGGGCCCCTAGAGGCATTCTCTGCAAGCCTTTCCATGGTTGAGTCTCTGCCATGGAAAGGCATGGGAACGCCATCATCGTAATATGGATGGGGTGCCTGGAAGGCACTGCCACCATATTGCATGTCTTTTCCACAAGGAGGCAATCGGGCGGATTACCTACCGGCGGTAAACTGGCAGACGGTCTTCCTGTCTGCCTGAGTCCCCACCGCCATCGTAATATGATGGGAGAAATGTTAGGCGGGCGGACGGAAATTGCAGGCAGATCGCCACTTCCATACGGGTGGTGGCGATCCGCCCGCCATGGTAATAGACCCCTAAATCTCTAAACTATACAGAGCAGCCATCGTGATGTACCTGCACCGACACATGCTGTCCGGGAGAGGTGGGAGGAGGAGATGGGCCTGGAGATATCAGGAAAAATGTGGGCTTTTTTGTGTACAAGATAATACAATGTGCATATTGCACCCCCTGGTCCCTGTGCAGGCTGGGGAATGAGATGAGGTACGCCAGATATGGCCATCTCGAAGCACTTTTCTTGCACCTGGTGTGGTCCTGGGGTGTCGTGCATGCTTACTAGGAAGACGTTGTAAACCTTTCCTGATTGACTATGTGGTACCCAGAGAGCACATGTTTGCCGTGTTGGGGTGGGTGTGAAACATCCCAGCAACCGACAGGCAATACACAGCACCGGCCCTACTGCCGGCTAAGAGGCTATTGGCCTGCTGATGGGACCGTGGGAGATTTCTTGATATATAAGTGCTTGATTGCCTGATTGGTATAGTGTAATGAGCAATTTGAACTTTATGCCACGATGTTCTCACCGTCATCACTGCCGAACAACATTTAAGACCCTCTGAAGACTTATTTGATGACTATTGCTGAATAAGGCAAAGTGCTTTGGGGGCCAAGCTCAAACATGCTATGGTGACTGCCATGCCATACACGGCCTTGAGGGGCATGGAAGTGACCTTTAGCAATCGCTTATATAAGATCCGCTGGCGGTCTGGGGGGAATCACGGCAACTGCTCATTGTATGCTCTTCCGTAATGCCTTCCGCCGCGTCTTCCTGTGTGTCATAAGTATTTGGTGAATATGACCTGTGCCGAGTTTAGTAACATTGTTTGTTGTTTACCCCCTTCTTTGGTTGTAAACCCCTGACATTTTACTGTTGATAACAGGGAGCAATAAAGAAATTTAGATTAAAAAAATTCTCCTATTTGTCAGGAAGAGGCTGTTCTTCCATTTCTCCTCCTTCTGGCTAAAGCTATATTACAATTCTTCTGTGTTAGAGTTCATTGTGCAGCAATTACAGCTTACTGAAAATCTCCTTCCTAAATGCCTTTTGTCAAAATGCATGTAGTTAAGGATTTCTTGAAAGGCATTAAAAAGATGTATACTCCTCTCAGGAGACCTTCTTCTTCATGGAAGTTTAATATTTTCTTATCTCGCCTTATGGGTCATCCCTTTGAACTCATTCATAAGGCTTTATTCCAACACTTATTATGGAAAGTTTAGTTCTTGGTAGCCATCACTTCCGCTCCTAGATTGATTGAAATACAGGCCCACTGTTCACATAAAACATACAGTGTTCCATAGCAACAGGGTAGTGATGAGGACCCGTTCTAAATTTCTTACCAAAGTGATCTCAGATTTTGATGTCAATCAAAATGTTACTTTGCCTACATTTTGAGAACTCTCCATACTTTTGCTATTAGGAGAGTTTTGAATTTCTATCTTGGTAGAACAAAGGGCCTGATTATAATGGCGGTGGGGCTGCCACCGTCAGGCCGTCGGTGGCAGTCCCACCTCCATTCAGCCCATTGGTCACACCGCCGCATTAGAATGAAGGTGGTTAGAGCTCGACTGTTGGGGGTAAGACAGCCGCGTCCAACAGGTTTTAGGATCCTGTTAGTGTGGTGGTTGAGCTTCCATTCCCTGCAATGAGGGCGGTGCCTGCTCAGGCACCGCCGTAGGGATTACAATGTCCCTTTCCACCTACCCTCTCAAGGCGGTTCACCCACCATGAAAAAGCAGGCAGAAAGTTACTTTGGGGGCCCCTTACCCCATGGCCCTCTGCCATGGGGACTGGGGGGCACCTACAGTGCCCACCTAACCATCCCTATAGTATGTAGTAGGCACCATGTGCCTGCCACATGGTGCAGCGATGTTTTAAATATGTGTATTTTGTATTGAGGCGTGTGCTGCAGCACACGTTGCAATACAAAATATACACATTATGACTGCCGTGAAGGCCGTCGCATCCTAAAGCAGGCTGCGGAATCACCGATTTGTAGTCAGGTGGTCCTGATTCCGCCGTGGTGCCGGTCGGATGATACTAGCTTCACAATCCAAAGTCTCTAAGAAAATCAAAAAAACTTTTTGTAAACTATGGTCCTTTACAGGCTTGATTTGTCACTTCTAAACAATCCTTGTCTAGATGGATTGTCTCTCGAATAACCCTTTGTTATCAGAAGGCTAACAAAACTATGCTTTATAGATCCAGAGCCCATTCCACCTGGGGCAAGATGGTTACTGCTGCGTTACATAGACACATCCCACTGATATTTGCAAAGCTGCAACATGGAGGTAATTTTACACATTTACAAGACATTATTGTCTTAATTCAGATGATACGGTTCATGCTTAAGTAGGACAAGCCTCTGTGATAAAATTATTTGCTTGATTGTACTATTTCTTTATCTCCTCCCTCGGATAATTTTTGGGGATGGGCTTTCTGATCTACTCAGTGCTTATGATTATTAATGGAGATCTTCTCAGAGAGAAGGAATGTTTTTTGACCTGTAATCCTAGTTCTCTCTCAGGCGAATAGCCATTGAAATTATAAGCAACCCTTCCTTCTTTCCGAGGCAAGAGATAAAAGTATGGATAATTTTATCCTGCTAATTTGTTAGTCTAAAAGAACTGAGTAAACTGCAACCTGCAGGGCATGTTGGGACTCTGGAAGTCAAGAGGCACTTAGTGAGGTGTCCTATTTTCTTTGTTTCCAAGCCTGCCGCCTATGCAGCTACATTGCTGTTTTTGTTACTGTGGGCCAGTTTTGCAGTGCTGCTGCAATATCGGCTCCCAATAACAAAAGCAGCTATGGTTCTGTCCATCAAAATTGCTAGGACTGCTTTAAGTTCCAAGTACGGCCCTGGTCCCCTTGTGTGGGCATGTCTATTCAGTGTTTATGATTTCAATGAAGTGTCCCCTGAGTGAGAACCAGGATTGCATGTAAAAAAACATTCTTTATTTCCTATTTTCTATCCCATCTGCCGGCTAAGATGTGTCCTCCAACAGGAAGCTCTTGCCTTCTGAGCCAGATGCTATAGAGTGGGTTCTGGAGTTTGTGATTCTGTCTTTTCAAAGTGTTCTCCACACTGTTGCCCTGGCACAGATCCTTTGGCTTAGGGGTCTGGCTCATCAGTTTTATAAGATGTGTGTTTCATATTTTCATCCTGCAGATGAGTTTTGTATTTCCGTAATAGGTTTAAATTCTTTTCAACATGCAGTTGTGCCTTTTGGAATGACATCAGCACTTCACGCAGAACATGTGAGTGATGGTGGTACAATTGGACAGGCAGATGATCGATCCCGGGATATCTGGCTTAAAGCCAGGGGCGTCACATAGGTGCGGTGGAGAAAGTTGAAATAAATCAATTTACAGCGAGTGTTGCTGGAGACTGTCCTCGACTGGGTGCAGACTCCTGCCCAGTCCACATCCGAGAGTTGGTCTCCCAGATCAGAATCTTAGAACTATTGCGCTCGCAGAGGCAGATTGATGACATCTACTGCTATGTCTTCATACATCAAGTAAAGTAAGGGGTCTATTAGGATGACAGTCGTAAAACCATTCCGACCGCCATGGTAGCGGAAAATACCCATCCGCAGGTACCGTGGCAAAATCGGCGGTCAGATTAGGATCAACCGCCAGAAAAATCAGACCGCGGCGGAACGATGCCACAAAAGACTGCTGGAAGCGGGTGGAGCAAGTGAAAATCCATCTGTGGCGGTCTGATTTGCGGCAGAAAAAGCCAAACCTGCCACTATGCCAGCAGAGTGACCGCCCGCTCAATTAGGATACCATTGAGGTGACAGTGGAAAGACCCGCTGTTTTCAACCCTGCGATAGTCACCAGTGATGAATGGGAGAGCCGGCAGAAGGGCTGTTGTATACCCACTGCAATGGCCTCTCTGCAACTATTATGGTGGTCGAAACAAAAATAGCACAACAAGGCCACCAAGTGTACACATCAAACTAACTCAGCCCCCAAGAACACCTAACACACCCCTTGGACACACCCCCAGGGCAACAAAAAAAATACTAATCCCAGGACAACCCACACAACACACCTGACAGCAATACACCTTTTGTACACACCCACATAGCTGAGTATAAAACCTGCCCCTTCCCTAACCAGAATCCTTTGCACTACTCCAGCCCTGAAGGAACTAAACCTTACAGCACATTGGATAGGCAAAACATGACACATCTCACAAGCACAACAGAGACACACACACCACCTACACCACCCCCACCACCCTCACACCTGCACCTCAAACCGTTTGCACACCACACACCAAACCACAAAAGAAAATGCCCACATTTACCAACAATGAGTTGTCAGTCATGGCAGATGAGATAATCACCACTACAACTCCCAACAGGCCCCCTTGTCCCACCCTTGAGCAGTATGGAGCATTCCACCCCACCAAGAAGCATGTGGCAGCCATAGCATTGCTCACTTCAAATTAACAGGTAGGTAGCCATCTTAACAGGGAGTGGTGTTGGTGGATGGGAAGACTGCACCACAACTCACACCAGGCACCCTTGTTCCTCTGCTCAGCAGGATGGAGCACTCCCCACACCCTGAACCAAGTAGCAGACAATGCATTGCTCACCTTCACCTTACAGGTAGGTAGCCATCTTAACAGGGAGGGGTGTTTGTGGGTGGAGGCCAGCACTACAACTCCCACCAGGCCCCCTGTCCCACAGCCAAGCAAGGTGGATCATTCACCCACCCAGAACCATGTGGCAACCATTGTACCTCCTCAACCAAACTTTCAGGTATGTAGCTATCTTCACAGGGATGGGTATTGGTGGGTGGGAGGCCTGCACTTCAACTCCCAATAGGCCCCCTTGTCCTACCCCATAGCAGGATGGAGCACTCCACCCCACCCAGACGCATGTGGCAGCCATACCATTGCTCACTTCAAACTAACAGATAGATAGCCATCTTAACAGGGAGGGGTGTTGGTGAGTGGGAAGCCTGCACCACAACTCACAACAGGCCCCCATGTCCCACAGTTCAGCAAGGTGGAGCACTTCCACCCCAGCCAGAAGCATGTGGCAGCCATTATATATCACCAACCAAACTTACAGGTAGGAAGCCATCTGAATATGGAGAGGTGTTTTTGGGCGAGAGGCCAGCAGTACAACTCCCACCTGGCCCCATGTACCACAGCTCATCAAGATGGAGCACTCCACCCTACCCAGAAGCATGTGGCAGCCATTGTACCTCCTCAACTAAACTCACAGGTAGGTAGCCATCTTTACAGGGATGGGTGTTGGTGGATGGGAGGCCAGCACTTCAACTCCCATCAGGCACCCATGTCCCACCCCTGAGCAGGATCGAGCAATCACCCCACCCAGAAGCATATGGCAGCCATGGCATTGCTCACTTCAAACTAACAAGTAGGTAGCCATCTTAACCGTGAGGGGTGTTGGTGGGTGGGAGGCCAGCATTACAACTCCCACCAGGCCCCCTGTACCAGAGCTTAGCAAGATGGAGCACTCTACCCCAGCCAGAAGCATGTGGCAGCTATTGTAGCTCCTCAACCAAACTCACAGGTCATCTTCACAGGGATGGATGTTGGTGGGTGTTGGTGGGTGGGAGGCCAGCACTTCAACTCCCAACAGGCCCCCTTGTCCCACCCTTGAGCAGGATGGAGCACTCCACCCCACCCAGATGCATGTGACAGCCATAGCATTGCTCACTTCAAATTAACAGGTAGGTAGCCATCTTAACAGGGAGTGGTATTGGTGGATGGGAAGACTGCACCACAACTCACACCAGGCACCCTTGTTCCATACCTCAGCAGGATGGAGCACACCCCACACCCTGAACCAAGTAGCAGACACTGCATTGCTCACCTTCACATAACAGGTAGGTAGCCATATTAACAGGGAGGGGTGTTTGTGGGTGGAGGCTAGCACTACAACTCCCACCAGGCCCCCTGTCCCACAGCCCAGCAAGATGAAGCATTCACCCACCCAGAACCATGTGGCAGCCATTGTAACTCCTCAACCAAACTCACAGGTATGTAGCCATCTTCACAGGGATGGATGTTGGTGGGTGGGAGGCCTGCACTCCCAATAGGCCCCCTTGTCCCACCCCTGAGCAGGATGGAGCACTCCACCCCGCCCAGACGCATGTGGCAGCCAAAGCATTGTTCACTTCAAACTAATAGGTAGATAGCCATCTTAACAGGGGGTGTTGGTGGGTGGGAAGCCTGTACCACAACTCACAACAGGGCCCCATGTCCCACAGTTCAGCAAGGTGGAGCACTTCCACCTCAGCCAGAAGCATGTGGCAGCCATTATATCTCACCAGCCAAACCTACAGGTAGGAAGCCATCCTAACAGGGAGAGGTGTTTTTGGGTGAGAGGCCAGCACTACAACTCCCACCAGGACCCCTGTCCCACAGCCCAGCAAGATGAAGCATTCACCCACCCAGAAGCATGTGGCAGCCATTATACCTCCTCAACCAAACTCACAGGTAGGTAGCCATCTTCACAATGATGGGTGTTGGTGGGAGGGAGGACAGCACTTCAACTCCCATCAGGCACCCTTGTCCCACCCCTGAGCAGGATGGAGCACTCCACCCCACCCAGAAGCATGTGGCATCCATAGCATTACTCACTTCAAACTAGCAGGTAGGTTGCCATCTTAACAGGGAGGGGTGTTGGTGGGTGGAAAGACTGCACCACACCTCACACCAGGCCCTTTTGTTCCATAGCTCAGCAGGATAGAGCACTCCCCACACCCGAACGAAGCAGCAGCCAATGAATTGCTCACCTTCACATAACAGGCAGGTAGCCATCTTAACAGGGAGGGGTGTTGGTGGGTAGGAAGAGTGCACCACAACTCACATCAGGCCCCCTTGTCCCAAAGCTGAGCAAGATGGAACACTCACCCCACCAAAGAGCCATGTGTAACCATTCCTTCCCTCTGCTCCACAGGGAAGAAGCCATCTAAACAGGGAGGTTTGTTTGTGGGTGGGAAGCCTGTACTACACCTCCCATCAGGCACCCTTGCCCCACTTCTGAGCAAGACGGAACACTCCACCACACACCCATGTATCAGAAAATCCCCCAAATGTCCCACAGAACAGGTACTTAGACAGTACATGCACCCCACAATTTCACCATAAAAGCATGGAGCCATATGACTACACCAGCCGTCACATCCCACCAAACTTGGCATAGATCCAATTGCCACTTCCAGTGTGCAGACAGCTAAGCAAATGAAACTATCACAGAAACCGAAGTGTGACTCGCCAAATCACATGTTTCGGAAATTCAGGGCACAATCATGCACAGCACTGAATGCTATCTGTAAATGCCATGGGGCAAGGCATCAAGGCCCATATGAACACAAAACAAGCATGGTCTGTAGTAAAAAAGAAAGCAAAGCATATGACATGACAAAGGTATGCATCAGATTACTATGTCTACTTCATGCTCAGATGTAAAGTCTTCAATGCAGAGCAATCAATAAAGATGCTTCGCATAAAGTTGTTGTGCTGCTAATTGTTAGATGACAACATGTCCTTGTAATCACAAATTCTCTGCACATGGTGGATGGTATCTATTGACATGTCACACCATGGACAAGTAATGTATGTACCTCCACATCATGTCATGATGCACTGTACTGTGCAGACATACAATGTGATATAAATGTAAACTGTGTGGTGTATAAATAATATAAAATACTTCTAACACCAAGCTTGAGGGGTGCACTCCAATGACCATTTCCCCTCTGTTCCACAGATGACCAAGGACAGAGAGCAGAAGAGGATCACACTAACCAGCAGAGCCAGTCTTCACCCCCGGAATATGGACTCTCTGATGCTGACTCCCTAGATTTCTTGGATGCGGAGCCAGAAGCTGGATGTCCCGACCTGTGCGGCCACTACCACCAGCACCACCACCACCAGTGCTGCTTGCAACACTCTTCCTGCCTCAGAGGATGACCTCCCCACCCCACAATCTGAGGAGGGCAGAGAGAGTACGTGGGTGCGTAGATTGGTGACGTCACAGGTCCAATACAGCAGAGCAGGTGTGAGGACAACTAGGCGTCAAACCCAATCGGACACTGGAACCGAAGCCCTGGCTAATATCGCCAGGGACACACGGGCCAGGCACTTGATGATTCCCGTGAGCTCTTCCTGCTGCTGAGGTACATAGACACCCACATGGGTCAAATGGTGGACTTCTTGGGTCAGCGTGTGGCGGTACTGAGAGACAGGCCTGTGGCACAAACAACAGCTCCACCTCCCTCCAGTGGCCCGCAGGATGACAGTTCCCCCAACTCGACTGCAGCCACAGAGAGGAGTGAGTCCTCAGACCCCGCTGAGCCCGTAGCAGAGGCAAAACGTTCAAGGGGGCGTCCAAAGAAATCCCAGGGAGGATCCCGTGGTAAAGCCCCAGCCAAACACCATTCAAGGAGCCGCCATGATGGCACCCCTCTTCACCTTGCCAGTGACTTTGTTGACTGTCCTTCCCCACACTGCCAGGTTAATGGCATGCGTCTGTTGGACTGGGTCACTAAATCAATGTAGTGACTACTCGATTGTCTCATCTTCCGCCACTGACAACTCATTGATTCACTTTTCACCTTATTGTCAATATTCACTCCCCTGTCACATATAACCATTGTAACTAAACACTCTTTACACACCTATGTTTTTGTGTCAGCTCCATGTTTATCATAGGATGTACAATGTTGACTCTGTTTACAATGTACCAGGAGCACTGATTGTTTGGAGGCATTGAGAGGATTAAGGGACCTAGGAAAACACATGTGAACACTATTCACTTGTCAGGCGAGGGCATCAGAGCCATTACACAACATTTGTCATCAAGGTACTCAATTCTGCACACATTACAATGAGCAACAGTACCAACATAGACATCCTGTAGCTGTGCATGACTACCCTGTCCCAGAAACATTAGCAGCCAGCACAGAGCCAACAACAAGCAGCAGTCACAAAGCTCACCTGGGCCTTTTCAACAACAACAAAATCTGCAGACAATGGCACCGTTGTACGTTTTCACTAACCTTCAAGGGAAGTAGCGGTTGATGAGCTGTTGACACGGGTCAACACCTTCCTCCTCTTCAGTATCCTCGTCACTGGACATGTGTGGGTTTGCAGGTGGTGGCCTCGGCTGCTCATCATCGTTCAGGGGGATCTCCTTGACCAAAAGTACGCCCCACCACACAACGGGTCCAGCCATGGGCATCATTGTAGCGGATATCACCCGGGGTCCTGGGAATCCTCAGTGGAATCAGCAACCAAGGCCGGTTGGGATATGCAGAGGCACCTAGGTGTGAGATACACAGACCAATTTTGTAGGATAAACAGTAGCTGAGGACAGCATGTCACACATACAGCACACTACTTGACTCTGCGTACTCACCCACAATGCACTCACACTCTGGATGCAGATTTGCCATCAGCTGTGGTACGATGCTGTTACACAGGATGTAGGAGTCATGGGCTGATCCTGGAAATTTTGCACAGACATGGGAGATTATCATATCCGCCTGGCATACCACTTGCACATTAATGGAATGGAAATGCTTCCTGTTCCCGTTGATGTGCTCACGTGCCTGTGGTGGAACCAGGCCAACATGTGTGCAGTCAATGACACCAACCACATTAGGGATGTGGCCAAGGACATAACAATCACCCTTCACAGCCGGCAATTCATGCCTCTTGGGGAAATGGATGTATCTGTCCTTGTAGGTCATCATAGCGGACAGGACATCAAGTAGCACCATGCTGAACATAGGTTGCGACATTCCACCTGCGGTGGACACCGTGCACTGGAATGAACCAGTAGCAAAGAAATGCAGGGCCGCCATCACCTTACACGTTGGTGTCAAAGCAGTCAGATAGGTTCTGCGAGGCCTCAGATGGGGCTCCAACTGACCACATAGGTCTTGAAGGGTAGGTCGATCCAGTCGGAATTTGCATATGATGTCCTCATCGTCCATGTCCGCCAGCACTGTGAATGGACGATGCACATTTGGTCGCTTCCTAGGTGAGTTGAGAGGGCACACATGTCAATTAAATCCCCCTATGTGATTTGTTCAAAATCTTACGTGTTGACTGAGACAGCACCAACAATGATTGGCAAAAACACTTCAGCTTACAGCACAACTCACATGTAGGGACACCTTTACCTAAACTAGTCGCACACTTGTCCAGTATTCAAACAGAGATTATCCCCAAAACAGATTCAGACTATGTGAATTCAAAAAGGTACATCCCAACATCTTGTGCCACCAGCCCTGAGAGTAGTTGACACAGCACCACTGCTAGCTTCAACGTAGCTGCTGTACCTGCCACATCTCCTTGTGTAATTCGGACAGGGCACACATTAACAACACAATCTGCACAGTGTGTGCACAAAGATCAAGTATGAACAAGAGTTCAGCAATCTACACAGTGAAATAGGTACAACATGTGGTAAGACCCTCATTACTGTGTGTTGCTTAAATATCTCAGACATTGAATGTGTACACATGTGAGAGTCCATCACACCACAGATCTGTGTACATGCATAACTATTTCATAAGTGACGTGAGTGAGTACATGTATGTGCATGTAACCCTGTGCACTGATAAGGCATGTGTAGTCATCAGTGGTCTAAATGTCACACTAGCACTGGTCTGCACTATCAGGTAGCATGATTCATGTGTCTACTGTACAATGTTGAGAACTGGCCATTGACACTGCCACACCATGATGTGTCCATAGGTGGCTCAAGCGTACACCGCCACCACAATCACGACCAGGGGCACCAATGTCAAGCGGTCAAATCACGGAAGCGACCGCCTGGCCCCTGCGGTGTGCCACTGCCAATACCAACCGCAATAACTGTAGTGATTTACACTTTGTAAAATGGCGGTTGGTGTGCTCCGCCACCACAATCACTGCCATGGGCACCAATATCAAGCAGCCACATCACGGTAGCGACCGCCTGGCCCCTGCGGTATGTTACCGCCAATGCCCACCACAATCGCTGTAGTGATTTACACTTTGTAAAATGGCGGTTGGTGTGCTCTGCCACCACAATCACAACCATGGTCACCAATATCAAGCATCCAAATCACTGTAGCGACAGCCTGGTCCCTGCGGTGTGCCTCCACCAATGCCCACCATAATCGCGGCACTGATTTACACTTTGTAAAATGGCGGTTGGTGTTCTCCGCCACCACAATCACGGCCATGGGCACCAATATCAAGCGGCCAAATCACGGTAGTGACAGCCTGGCCCCTGTGGTGTGCCACCACCAATGCCCACCGCAATCGCAGTAGTGATTTACATTTAGTAAAATGGCGGTTGGTGTGCTCCGCCACCACAATCACGCCATGGGCACCAATATCAAGCAGCCAAATCACGGTAGCGACCGCCTGGCCCCTGCGGTGTGCCACCGCAGATGCCCACCGCAATCGCGGTAGTGATTTAAACTTTGTAAAATGGCGGTTGGTGTGCTCCGCCACCACAATCACGGCCATGGTCACTAATATCAAGTGGACAAATGATGGTAGTGACCACCTGGCCCCTGCGGTGTGTCACCGCCAATGCCCATGCCTTTACAGCCAATGGGAACTGCAATCACAGTAGCAATTTTGAAAATCGCGGTAGGTGTGCTCCACTACTGTGGGGACGATCATTGGATGCAATTGTCAGATGCACGATCTCGGTTGCAACCGCCTGGCCCCTGCGGTGTGTCACTGCCAATGCCCATGCCCTTACAGCCAATGGGAACCACAATCGCGGTAGCCAAATGCACTTTTGAAAATCGCGGTTGACATGCTCCGCTACCACAGGGCCGGTCATTGGATGCAATTGTAAGATGCATGATTGCGGTAGCAATCGCCTGGCCCTTGCGGTGTGTCACCGCCAATGCCCATGCCTTTACAGCCAATGGGAACCACAATCGCTGTAGCCAAATGCATTTTTTAAAATCACGGTATGCATGCTCCGCTACCGCACGGCCGGTAAATGGATGCATTTGAAAAAAGCTGATCTGGAACACCAGTTGCAGCAGCTCAGAACCACTGAAACAACCCCAGGGTGCTATATATGTGTGGGAGAGAGCCACACATTTCCACTGCTTCCAGACACTGCTAACTTACACCCTTCACATCCAACTGCTGCTGTTCCTGGCTCTCGGACCCAATGATGGTGAGGACTGAGAACATCAGGGCCCGTCCCTTCACCACAGAGGAGCTGTAGGTCCTGGTGGACGAGGTGCTCACACAGTATAGGAGGCTGTATAGTGCTCCTGATGTCATGGTAAGTGTTTCAGAGTGAAAGTGGGGGAGTGCAGGGAGTGCTCAAATGAAGTGGATCTGCTGCAGTATGTGCCTGAGAGTGAGGGTTTGTATGATACACTGCTTAGCATGCTGACTTCAGGGAAAGGGTCTGTAGCCTTTTTTACACATTTCCCTGGCTGTATATCAGTATGGGAGGGACATGCAGTGTTTTTGCAGCCATACAGTGACACTGCAAGTTTGATAAGTGGGAGTCAGGACAAAAAATACCTGTGCTAATGGATGTTTGGGTCAATGAGGTTCTTCACAGGCTCATCTGTGACATTACAAAGAGGTTCTGGCCAGAGGATACTGATGGAAGTGTGTTTGACTTCATACTGCCACCTTGGATATGTCAGCATTATGCACAAGAGTGAAATGCCTGAGAGTGACATTCTTGTTGGAAAATCACCTAAGACACAGCAGATTGTTGTACTTTTGAGACATCCCCTTCCATTTTCTTCCAAATGTGTACTGACTCACATGTGTAGGCACATTTTTCCCTCGCATATTGTACATGCATGTGACAGTTCTGATGGCCCTTGTTAGACCGCAGTGTGAGCCCCCCTGGCCTGCACAGATACTGCCCAATTTGTCAGAGACCCATCACTGAATGGACAGATATAGACATATGGGTTGTCTGCTACCCTATTTCTCAATGAGCTATGTTACGCCTGTGTATTGCACAGCACAGACCTTGTGATGAGGTTGTGAGATTGTGAAATCATGTCCCTATATGTGACTTCCATGACACAGCTAGCCATTTACATGCCAAGGACATTGAGGGGTGTGCAGTGTTGTACATAGTGAGTTATCCCTAATACATAATTTCAAATGTAATGTATGTCTTCCTCCCTCACATAGTGCATCGCAGATGTGGCCAATCTTCAACATGCTTTCTGTGCTGGCATTCTGCATGTGTACGAGATGGCCAGGTCCTGTGTCCATACTCATACCTGCATGCATTTAGGTATGATTATCTCATGCTGATGTACTACGTGTCATGCTGTATTGCCTCTGCTAAACATATCAGAATAGCTGTGCTGAGTGTGTGCATGCGCCTGTACTGAGACACAGTGGTAGATAACCCAGTGTAACTGACATTTGCTCTCCTTGTCTCCCATGCCTGCAGCTCAAAGTACACCAGCTTACGGCCATATGGAGGGCCATTGCACGCAAGGTGCGGGCTCTGGGTGTCTCCAACTGACGGCACACACACTGTCACAAGAGGTGGAATGACAACTGCCGGCTGAGCAAAAACGTGGCAGAGATTATGCTGGAGCTGCTCCCTCGGACTGGCAGGTTGGCGCGCAGGAGCATGACACCACTAATGGCCCGCATCTTGGCTGTGACAGAGCCAGAGCTGAATGAACGTTTGAGGACCCATCAGCCGCAAGCTGGGGGTGAGTATTATGGGAAGGGTGACTTTGGTTGTGAGTGACTGCATGTATTCCAACCCTGAGCCCGTGCTGCGCTTTGTGATGTTGCTAATGTGATGCAATGGCTTGTAAGTGGTCTCTCTGTTGGGTGCAGCTGTCATGCATTTTCGCTACATGTACTTTCTCATGTCATTGATGTAATGACCCTTGACGTTGCATTCTGAGTTGTGGCCTTATGGCATCTGCTGCATTCGGGGAGTCAGGGACATCCCATGCCAGTGAACGGCAGTGTGCCTCATCTGAGTGTCCTATCATCAATGTGTGCAGTGCCTGAGCTCAAATTGTGAGAATTACACATCTGACACCAATGTGCAACTGTAGTTGTGCAGCAAAGCATGACATGGTGGACAGCAGGATCTCATGGCCATTGCTAAATGACATTTTGGAGTCTGTTTCTGTGTTGTCCCCTTATCCTGACTTCTTAAGTGATTATAACAACATGTTGTGATGTGCATCTTTTTCACCCACAGGAACCTAGGTATGCTCACAGGGATCTGCATGTCAGGTTACACGGAGGCATGGGCAAGCTATTTGGCTGTGTGGACATCACATGGGTCAATCATGCCAAGTGTGCATGTTGCCATGCATCTTTTGAGTTTAGAATTAATATTGCACAATGTGACTGCACAGGGTGGGGTGCAACTTGAACCCAAGATCAAGGAGGTTGCCCACCAGAATCCCCACCAATGTCTCCAACAGTAACGATACTTTTTGATTAATACTCAAACCAGACGCTTCTCTAATCTCGTCAATGATACTTTTAGATTAATACTCAAACCGGACACTTCTCTGAACTCGTCAAAGAGTTGTAGCAAGATCCCAAGGGACTTTCTTGGGGACCTGAGATAGAACAGAGTGTCATCCGCCTAAAGCGACAATATGTGCCGTGTCTCACCCAGCACTATGCCCCAGCTGTCAGTACCTGTCATGCCCATCCAACGTGAAAGCAAACAACAGGTGTGACAAGGGCCAACCCTGTCCAGTCCCTCTGCCCAATTCCCAGCTGTCCTACCGACTTCAACCCCAACCAGACCCTGGCGATAGGACTTGTGTAGAATAAATAGATCCACACTCAAATGTGCGGCCAAAAAAGCATGAACTGCAGGGCTTCAAGTAGGTACCTGCAGTCCACAGTATCAAAAGATTTTTCTGTGTCAATCGAGACCAGTCTGATTTCCTCGTCCATCGCTTCCACCTCATGGTATACATGCATAATTCTTCACAGGTTCATCCCAGTGTTGTGACCCAGGAAAAGGCGCACTGGTCTTTGTGCACCAGGCCCCTCATTATAGGATTCACATGGTTGGCGTTTACATAAACTTTTTCACATCCAGCTGACTCATTGTGGGTGGTCGAGATGCCTCTTTGTCTGACCTATCCCCGCCCAGTTTTGGCAACATACAGATATCCTTGTCCCTCATGGTTGGGGGCAAAATCTGTGTCTCTCTGGCCTCAAGGAACACCTCGAGTGAGAGCAGCCGAGAAGTCCTGATAGAATTCTACTGAGACTCCGATCCTCCCAGGCGCCTTATTCTTAGGGAGCAGCCACAGCATTGCACATACCTTGTCTAGGGTAATGTCCAAATCTAATTCTGTGACCCAATCACCTTCAGCCTGTGGGAGTTCAATACGCCAAAGGAAAGCCAAAATCCAGCCAACCGTAATATGTGGATTCCCCCTATAGACCCATTCCAAAAGATTCCTACAGGTGGCCTCAACGGCAGCCTGAGAAGTCACCATCACACGATCCGCAGTAATTAAGCGAGATATAGGGGTAACGGCCAGATGCAGGCAAAGATCCAGCCCAAAAGTCTGCCTGACTTACCATGCTCATGATGCAACCTCTGTCAGTACTGCTTTAGAGTGTACATTTCCAACCTATCCCATGTGCCCGCAATCCGACGGCGAACACAGGCCTCCTCTCGTCGGATCTCCAGACCAGACAAATCCAGCATCTGTAAATCAGCCAACCCAGCCTATTGTGTCCTGTAGTTGATTTTGTAGTTGTCTACGCACCCACATCTCATCACCATGCGCTTGCCCTGCAGTACGGCCTTCAGGGCTTCCCATTCGGTGGGCCTACATTGTGTTATGCTCCAATTATGCCCCATATAGTCAGTGCCTGAGACAGCGCATCCTTGCACACTGCATCTGCCTCCCATCTACACAAGCCAAGAAACTGGCCAAATGTGACACGGTTACCTGCTCATCAAGGGGGATCCCGGCTATCAACATTCTATCCAGTCTACTATAAGAATTATGTGTTAGGGAGTGTGGCATGTACACACCTTTTGCAGCCACAAGACTGTCATCAGTAGGAATGTGGTGCCCTGACATGCGGCAGCCTGTCTAATTCCGCATCTAGTACACAGTTGAAGTCCCCTAACTACAGACGGGGTTCATCCACATCTTGGTTTACCAGATCTTGGATTTTTTTTTAAAGTGTGGATTAGTACTTGAAACATATGTGTTAATCAGAGAGAGGACCTTTCCTACTAGCACAACCTGAAAGTGTAAATATACCCTCTACATCACACTCCGGCAGAACGACGTTCATGGTGCCACCCAAACCAGCACTCCCCTAGCATACGTAGAGTATGAGGCTTAATATAGAAGCCCCCCGCCCCCCAACTTCTTCACCACCTTCCCAGCTTCAGCATCATCTAAATGCGTCTTTTGTAGACAGCTGTGCTCATTTTATGATGTTTCAGGAAGGAGAGAGCCCTCTACGCTTAATGTACGATCCCAGCCTGCAGATGTTTCATGTTAAAATTCTTTACTCTCCTACCATGTGTGATATTCAGGAGTGCAGGATTCACTCCGATGTCCTGCTGTGCTGCGACAACTTGACTTAGCTGCAACCACGCACCACAATAAACAACATCCTCTCACCCCCGGACAAAGAGTCAAACATTGAAGCAATGTAAGCCCACCTTGATCGTGTGCCAGGACCAACATGTCATCCCGACCTGTCCAACAGGGACAGGACCCCGACCATACAATGCCCATCCCAACGGACCAGTGCAATCATATTGCCTGTGGCTCCCCGGTAGTTGGCACAGACACCACCCTGCCACAGTCAATTCTGTGAGGTCCAGAAAGGAGTGTAAACCCAGCAAAACATCCAACATTTGGGAATACATACTACAGAGAGATACATTATGCACCATGTGCCTCTCATCATGCCAGCTACGAGCCGCTTTGCAATGTGCATGCAGTGGTCTAAAAAACAAGCAATCCCTTGTCCCAGAGGCTAAGATCCCACAGAGAAGTTAAACAACGCTATTGGGACTAGCCTGGCATCAAATCAATTAACATCATTTCTGGTGCAATGTCCATAGCGACACATGAGGTGCTAGGGGAGAACTGGAGGCTCCCCCTCAAGTGACTGTGGATGGCAGTAACCTACACCTGCATAGTGCCATCCTCCTGATCGTTACTCGGGGGGAATCCAGTCAGCCAGCCTCTGAGGGCCTCCTGCACTGACCTCTCCAGGCATCACGGGCATAATTAATACCTGCTTGTGAATGGCCGCGCTCCCTCAGTAGGTGAGCTGGTGTTTTGTCACACATTTCCAGCCACTTCCAGACCTCCTCCAGATGTGCAGAGAAATTCGCTTTCCCCTGAGTAATGACTTTCAGTTTTAAATGATACAACAGCATATATTTCAACTTCAGAGCACGCAGCTTCTGTTTTACAGCAATAGACGATTTTCGCTATCCTTGTACCTTCCAAGTATAGTCAAGATAGATGGCTATTTTACTGTTGTCAAACATAGGCACCCCCTATTCTCTGACAGCTCGCAGTATACAATCCCGATCACGGTAGTTCCGAATTTTAGCTATGATGGCTTTCAGAAGGATGCCAAGCAGAGGGGGTGATACCAGCACCCTATGAACCCTCTCCACCACAAAGAAATCCGAAAGGCCATGCAGCTGAAACTGCTGTCTCACCCATAGTTCCGGAAGCACTTCTGCAGTTGAGCCCTTCACCCTTTCTGGGACCCCCAGCACTCGAATGTTATTGCTGAGGGAGCAACCTTCTGCAACTTCCACCTTAAACTCCTTTGAAACAGTAGTCATCTTGGCCATTTGTTCTTTGAGGGTGGACACATGCCTCTGCAGACTCTCAATGTTGCTCTCTGCTGCCGTCACCTTGTCAGCCACTTTCTACAGGTCAGCCCTAAGTAATTTCTCATCTATAGAGACATTCTCAGTGGTTTGTTCAAGTGCAGTGCGGGAGCCCTGGATTGCCACCAGCAATTCAGCTTGGGTAGGTTCACCCTCGCGCTCAGGACACGCACCGGCAGAGTCCGTGCCACCTCGTCTGGAGATGCTCTGGGATGTCTGTCTAGGGGTGGTGTACTGATTGATGGTGTTACTGGAGTGCGATTGCGGAGGCTTCTCCTTCCCCATGGCTCCTGACCCCTTGGTATGTGCAGCACATCTTCGTGTATCTATTTCTTCTACCTGTAACCCATACCCCACGTTTCTTTGGTCTCTTTAGTTAAAGGAGCCTGTAAAACGCTGGGACACATGGATAGAAGAGTGAAGAGGCCAGTGAGTATATCGTTGATTCCTGCCACGCCCACAATTGTAGTATATATATATATATATATATATATATATATATATATATATATATATATATATATATATATATATATATATATATATCCGTTCCAACTCCTACTCCTCGGCAAAGATACCGACTCCACGATGTAGGTACAGACCACACACACTGCGCTTATTTTCAATTCAAGGGTGGTTTATTGTTCTTCTGTCCCCAGCATGACGCGTTTCGGCTGCAGCAAGGCAGCCTTGATCACATGACTTAAAAGAACCAATAAGTGTGCTTAAATACTGTGAATGTCCCCAATGAGACTCACGTACAACATGAACATGGAAGAAATACTTCGTAAACGGAGCTGCTGTCTAATATCACATTAACAATGTACAAAGGTCCATGTGCAAAAGGCAAGTTCATTTCATATTCATATATACACATGTAAACACTTAATAAGGCAAATTAATATATTTACACATTATTTACAAATAAATATATCATATCATACTAATGCCTATGGAATAAAGTGCATTGCCCAACACATTTATGATTCACTCCAATTCATGTATATATAAATTCCAATGCTATAGGAAGTCTCAAATAGAGGGAACGTGCAAAATATGCTATTGAAAAGTGCAAAATAGTGCTGATGTGCAAAATTGTGCCTATTAAAACCGAGTATTATACTCAAATGTTATTAGGGAGTGCATTGGTGGTGGCACGTTAATTGATCTCTATTAATGAAGAGTTACATCCCACCCACTAACAGAAGTAAATGTGTGTAACAGTCTAAGTAACGCTGAAAAGCCTTATTAAGACAACACTAGTCATGTAGCACAACGGAAACATCATGGCATAGTGCCCAATGCCTGATAAAAAGCTCGCTACGGGAGGTACGGGGCCAAACAGGGATATACACTTCAGTAAATATTATGGCATAGTGCCCTTTTCACTGCTACGTGGACAGCTACAAGAGTAAGGTTCTTTATTAGGGTACCTAAAAATAAGATAGACAGAATAGCCATTCATGTCACATTGGTGTTAGATGTAACAAACAGCTTATACCCCTGGCTCTATCCAAACGGATACATGATCGTAGGTGCTTAGACAGAATACCTAACAGAGCTCTCTATGCTACATTCACTAGAGGAAGCAATAAAGGTCCTCCCCCGTATTTAATCCGTTTGGGATTCTGGTATCAAGTAATACGATGTACTTACTCTCAAGCTGCCTTAACGCTTTCTCCCTGTTTCCCCCTCTGATGTTTTTAGGCACCGCATCAATGATAAAATATCTTAATTCGTTTAGATTTTTGTTGTGGACCAATTCGAAATGCCGGGCTACCGGATAATTACCATCCGAATTGACCACAGCCCGTAGGTGTTGCAGAATGCGGTTAAAAGCCTGCAGTTTTGTGCTGCCAACGTACCTGAGGCCACAGGTACATTGGAGCACGTATACTGCAAAGTCCGTGCGGCAGGTGAAATGATCCCTGATCTTGATAGGATTAGGGTCAAAAGCAGAGCAATATTCACTGGTGTTTACACCAAACTTGCAGGCCCTGCAAGATATACATTTGAAAAAACCGCATTTGTTAGAAATTCGATGAGGTTTCATTATTACCTCCGGACTGGATTTAACCAGCATGTCCCTCATGGACGGGGCTCTTCTAAACACCACCCCTGGTTCAGCTGGTATAAGGGGGGCTAGAGTAATATCTGTCTTTAACAGGGGCCAATGCTTTTTCAAGATTCCTCTCACTTTCTTGTGATCTTCATTGAATGTGGTTATCAGACTGATGTTATTTATCTGTGTCTCAACCTCCCTTTCAACTGGATTAGGAGTAACATCCACATTAATGGAGGCTAGATAATTGTCCCTGTCCAGTTGGTTGGCTCTGTCTTTCGCCTCTAATATAAGGGCGACCTCATACCCTCGAGCACAGAATCTTTCCAAAGCCTCATTCTGACATTTTTCCAAATCCGATGGGGTGCTGCAGATCCTCCTCATCCTAAGAAACTCACCATAAGGGATGCTTCTAATCAAATGGTTAGGATGGGAGCTACTTGCGTGCAGTATAGCGTTGCCCGCTGTAGCTTTCCTGTGCAAGCGAGTGTGTAATCTACCATTCTCAATATAAATCTCCACATCAAGAAATTGGATGAGGTGTGTACTGATCTGTGAGGTGAAACCTAAATTGAGATCATTAACATTTATCATATTGACGAATTCATTAGCTGACTCCAACGACCCTCTCCAAATCACACATATGTCGTCAATGAATCGCCAAAAATGTACCAAGCAATTGGGAAAACAATCGGCGAGTGTTTTCTTGAGGACATGCTCCTCCCACCACCCCACATGTAAACATGCGTAGGTGGGAGAGAAGCATGCCCCCATAGCCACCCCTCTCAGCTGCTGGTAAACCTCCCGGTTATAAAGGAAGTAATTGTTATTCAGACATAATTCAAGCATACTCATTAACATGTTGCTGTGTTGACTGTAAGATATGCTACGTTTGTTTAAATAGTATCTTACTGCATTTAAACCGTCCTTATGCGAGATGCTAGTGTATAGCGAATTAATGTCTAAAGCAATTAAGATAAAGTCATTTTCCCACTTGATACTGTTAATTTTGGAGAGGAAATGGCCAGTGTCTTTTATGAAGGATGGTAAATTTTCCACATATTCGTGCAGGAATTGATCGACATATCTTGAAATAGACTCCAGTAAACTCCCTTGGGCGGAGATGATTGGACGCCCAGGGACCGGCAATGTTTGTTTGTGAATTTTAGGAATTAAATAAAAGAAAGGAGTGATTGGGAAATCATTTTTCAAAAAGGCATGTTCTTGCTTGCTTAATAAACCAAGATGCTTCCACTGATTCAATTCCTTATGGGTCTTCTCTTTCAGGATCTTGATATCATTAAAGCTACCCTTTTTGTAGCAGGTGGTGTCACTTAAATGTTTTTCCGCTTCTGCCATATACAAGTCCCTTGGCCAGATGACAGTGTTGCCTCCCTTGTCTGATTTGTTAATTATGAGATTCGAATCACTCCTTAACTTCTTCATCAATCTTTGGTATTGTCTTTCCATGTATTTAATTCTTTTCTTTCTACGTGTAGTACTCATTACTAATCCTTTCAAATCTTCCACAACTATGTCACAGAAAGCATCGATGTTGTCTTTCGGCATGATAGGACAGAAAGTGGAAGGAGGCTTGAAGGATGTCACACATGGTTGATTCGGTAGACAGTCAAAATATCGAGTTGGAAATATCGACTTACCATAATATCGAGTCTGTAATATCGAAGGAGCATAATATCGAAGGCAAGAATATCGTAGGACAGAATATCGACCCAAGGTAAGTAATATCGAAATACTTAATATCGATGTAAGTAATATCGAAGTTGGTAATATCGATAGCATATATATCGATGTTAATAATTTCGATGACACTAATATCGATATTTGTATTATTTTATAGTTTTTTATTATGTATGTGTTATATGTTTAATTTAAGTATTTAAAATAATTACTATTATATGTGTATACATTTTCTATAATAATATAGAAATTTATAAGGACATTTGATGTTTTAGTACCGGAGCGGGTTGTGGGTTTATAGGGGAATAGGGTGGGAAGTAATTTAATTATGGTAAGTTGATTAGTAATTAGTAGGATTAATTAATTAATTATAATTAATTGCTAATTAATATTGATAATTGGGAAATAATTAATTGATTAATTGATATATATTTTCTGTAGCGGGATGTGGGTTTATAGGGGAATAGGGTGGGGAGTAATTTAATAATAATTAATTAATTAATATATGTTTTTAAATATTTATAACTAATTAATTGGCAAATAATTAATATTAATTAGTTAATTAATTAATATAATTTGGTACATATTTTAAATTAGTAATTAATTGGTAATTAAATAATATTAGTTAGTTAATTACATTATTAGAGTAATTTATTTATATATATAATTTTTAGTTACTGTTAATTAATTAATTGGGGAAAATGATATTAATTATTAAATTATATTAATTACAGCTTATGTGCTAATATATTTATTTTATTGTTATTGTTAATTAATTATTAATTGCTAATTAAATAATATTATTTACCTTTGGGTTAAGGAGTATTTTTAGGGTTCAGGGTAATTTTTGGGTTTTTGGGTAAAGGGGTATTTTTAGGGTTCAGGGTCAGTTTTCTGTTTTTGGGTAAAGGGGTATTTTTAGGGTTCAGGGTCAGTTTTCAGTTCATGGGTAAAGGGGTATTTTTTAGGGTTCAGGGTCAGTTTTCAGTTCATGGGGAAAGGGGTATTTTTAGGGTTCAGGGTCAGTTTTCAGTTCATGGGTAAAGGGGTATTTTTAGGGTTCAGGGTCAGTTTTCAGTTCATGGGGAAAGGGGTATTTTTAGGGTTCAGGGTCAGTTTTCAGTTCTTGGGTAAAGGGGTATTTTTAGGGTTCAGGGTCAGTTTTCAGTTCTTGGGTAAGGGGGTATTTTTAGGGTTCAGGGTCAGTTTTCAGTTTTTGGGTAAAGGGGTATTTTTTAGGGTTCAGGGTCAGTTTTCAGTTCATGGGTAAAGGGGTATTTTTTAGGGTTCAGGGTCAGTTTTCAGTTCATGGGGAAAGGGGTATTTTTAGGGTTCAGGGTCAGTTTTCAGTTCATGGGTAAAGGGGTATTTTTAGGGTTCAGGGTCAGTTTTCAGTTCATGGGGAAAGGGGTATTTTTAGGGTTCAGGGTCAGTTTTCAGTTCATGGGTAAAGGGGTATTTTTAGGGTTCAGGGTCAGTTTTCAGTTTTTGGGTAAAGGGGTATTTTTAGGGTTCAGGGTCAGTTTTCAGTTCTTGGGTAAAGGGGTATTTTTAGGGTTCAGGGTCAGTTTTCAGTTCTTGGGTAATGGGGTATTTTTAGTAAATTAATTATTAATACTTATTGTTCAGTACATATATATTATATCTTTAATGTATATATTTTTATTTATTAATTTTAAACATTATTAGATACTTTTAAATATGTATATTTTATTTATTAGTGTTATATACTTACTTTTACATTTATATATATTAAAAAAAAAATCGATATTTTTAACATCGATATTTTTTACAACGATATTATTTTTTCGATATTTTTGTACTTACCATGTTGTAGATAGGATGTCGATATTTTTGCCCTCGATATTGTTGACTCGATATTCTTGTAGGTCGATATTTTTGTAGTCGATATTCTGTCATAGATCCGGTTGATTCATTGAAATCCCAGCCCTGGAAAGATTCTCCTGCGTTGAACCTGGTTCGAACTCCACATTTTGCGCCAGTTCATTTGCCACTCTCAGAGCTTTCACATCCGAGATCTGAAACACTTTTGAAGGTTGGGTCTGGTTAGTGATGTTAGTAGCCCGAACCTGAGCGTTATTTAGTTTGAAATGTTTCCTCAATTTTAGTTTGCGGATGAATTTGAAGACATCTATGCGTGTCTGCACGTAATTAAAAGAATTTTTTGGACAATAAGATAGCCCCAAAGAGAGGAGTTGCATCTCTGCTTTAGATAAGGTGGTATCGGACAGATTGATGACAGTGTTGTCCTGTGCCGCTTGTACTTCAGTTGAGTTAGGGGTTGTATTTAACATTTGATTCTGGGCCTCGGTGGGATTATCCAGGGTGGGGTTAGATGCTGCCATTACCATTTCTTCCCTTGCCCTCTGCCTCTCTTTGCAAAGCCTCTGCCTTTTGAGTTTTCTCCTTGCGCTGCGCTTTTTGTTTGCTTTTCTTTGTTTAGTTTCCGCTGTTGGCGAGTTAGCGGTCGCAGCGTTTTGTGTCTGTCCTCCACGAGAAAACCCAATTCCTCAGATGGTGTGTATTTGGTAGGTACTAATCCTCGATTAGTGCCTCCTGCTGCCCCTTCATCTGAATCATAACTGCTGCTTCTTGAGCTCATTTCTGGTTCTGATGTCTCCAATCTTTGCTCATTACCATCTGTTATAGCAACATTTTTTGCTGCCAGTGCTTGTCTTTTTGCGTTGTCGAATTTACGCGCAAACGTGAAAATCCTACCAGTTTCGTAGTCATTTTTATCTCGTGCAAACTTATATTGCTTGCGCTGACTAATTGTTTCCTGGTGTTTTACCAGCCTGGCATCTATCTCCTCTCTTTGTTTCTTGATGAATTCTTTGTCTTCTTCTGTTTCCAACTCCTTATTCAATTCCTCTATTTGTTTGATAATTTCTATGCGGTCAATCTCAGCATATTTTATAAGTAAACAAACCATGTTCATTGAGGCGTCTAAATTCATCGTGGCCCACTCTTTCAACAGAAGGGGATTGGGATTCTCAAAAGATGGCGCTATGAGTATCCTCAATCCCCTTGGCACACGCCCCACATCTTTATATTTCTGCAATGAACGGTGCTCCCACCATTTGGTGGTTTCAGTTCGTAATAGCTTCTCCAAGCGTTTCATTTTGCTTTTCAAATCCGTTGTTTTTTCATTTGCCTTAGCGTTGTCATTTTTGGTTTTCAGCGTCGGCAAATTGACAAACATTTCCTCTGCCAATGCCTCCCGGTTCCTTAAAGCCTCTGCTGGTAAGGACATTTTTCTTCGAACAAAAACCAAATGCCTTTCACCGGGGAACGGAAATACGGTCCCCAGCAGTCTTTCAGTACTGTTAGCGCGACTCTCCTTTCACCCGCAAAATGGTTAGCCAGTGAATCGGCACTCACGGATTGATCGGCTTACCCGTCTGGGATCAACACGGTGCTTCGTCGATGTCCTCCGACTTCTCCAAAGCTCCACTGCGGAAACCTCCAGGCTATCCGACACTCCGCTCCGTATCTCACCAATGCGGGGGGCTGTATGCTCTTCTACTCCTTCCGGGTCAATTGTTGCTTCGCTTCCGCGTTCGGCCGCATAACACAGCAGCCCGTAGACGAAAGGAGGGTCTGTAGAGGCGGCAACGGCCGTTAACCGCCCAATAGATATCCGTTCCAACTCCTACTCCTTGGCAAAGATACCGACTCCTCGATGTAGGTACAGACCACACACACTGCGCTTATTTTCAATTCAAGGGTGGTTTATTGTTCTTCTGTCCCCAGCATGACGCGTTTCGGCTGCAGCAAGGCAGCCTTGATCACATGACTTAAAAGAACCAATAAGTGTGCTTAAATACTGTGAATGTCCCCAATGAGACTCACGTACAACATGAACATGGAAGAAATACTTCGTAAACGGAGCTACTGTCTAATATCACATTAACAATGTACAAAGGTCCATGTGCAAAAGGCAAGTTCATTTCATATTCATATATACACATGTAAACACTTAATAAGGCAAATTAATATATTTACACATTATTTACAAATAAATATATCATATCATACTAATGCCTATGGAATAAAGTGCATTGCCCAACACATTTATGATTCACTCCAATTCATGTATATATAAATTCCAATGCTATAGGAAGTCTCAAATAGAGGGAACGTGCAAAATATGCTATTGAAAAGTGCAAAATAGTGCTGATGTGCAAAATTGTGCTTATTAAAACCGAGTATTATACTCAAATGTTATTAGGGAGTGCATTGGTGGTGGCACGTTAATTGATCTCTATTAATGAAGAGTTACATGCCACCCACTAACAGAAGTAAATGTGTGTAACAGTCTAAGTAACGCTGAAAAGCCTTATTAAGACAACACTAGTCATGTAGCGTTGATATATATATCAACGTTTATGTATACACAAGTGTATAGAGAGTTGTGAAAAAGATGGGTTTCTCCCTAATCGACTTTAAAATGTACTACTGTGCGTACACGGAAGAGATGTTCTTATGTGTATGCATATAGCCCGGATGGCACTGTCCAAGTAGGGGCATTAGGTCGTTTTATACGGCACCAAGCTAAGGGAGGTGCCAAATTCAAGGGAACAAATATGATTTAATCAAATGTCCATTCGGAAATAGATGTTGTCGGAGGCTTAGATTACATGGTTCCTCTAGGATGCCAGTTGAATGAAGCCGGTCGAGGACGGCCCTGCTTTTGGGTACAGTTCCCAACTCTACCTTATATGTAACTGAGGCATTATTATCTATTCACAACAGTCAGTCTGAAGGAAGTCGCCAGGAGCATGCAGCATCCCCACGCTGAAGCCCACCCATATTAGCTGTTCACCTGTAACCAGTATCCAACCGTTTATTGAGTACACATGGAGTGTCAATAAGGGCCAAAGTGTGGGCCGTCAGTGGTTTCCCACAGTGGACAACAGGGTGGTGCATCCCACGATGTGTTGGAAACCCTTTGTTTCTATGTATTTAATATTTGAAGTTATCATGGTATAGCACTGTGTCCCGTTACAAGATTGTACAAATAAATTCAAAAGTATCACACCCCTCCCGAAACGCACACATGCAGACTTTTATTTGGAATCAACTCGAATACAAGCTTCAGTCCCCAAACAAACATGCTTTCTGAAATATTGAAACGTTCCTGTTTTTCTCATTTTAGGAAAGCAACAATCAAACATTAGTAGCGAGGCCCGTAAAGCACCTTCACTGTGCTGGGCCCAAGAAAGCATCTGGAGCATCCTGCTGAAGTAACTAGCAGGACTAATGCGAAACAAATGGTGCGCTCTCCTGGCAGTCACACTGGCACATTCCTGACCAGGGTAAAGCTCAGGCCGGGATTCATGTTATGTCTCTCACTCCAGTGAAAAATAAGTCCTACAGGTCTTCTGGCCAAGCCTCAAACAGCAACACTATGGTACCGTTTTAACTTGTTGCTTTATCTGTCAAACAGGGGATCAGGCCTTAAATCCAGCATAGCTACCCTCGGCCAGCTTTCGAGCCCACCACCTCCCCATTATTTTTAGATACAGACAGTCTTTTGTTATTGTTGTCCTGCTTCAATTATATTTTCAAGGACTTTCTTCTTAGTAGAGGAAATGCCCCAGAGAATTGGCCAACATACACACATAGCCAGACACAGAGAACGCACAAAGGTATGGGTTGGATTTTATTGTAAGTGTCAAAACTCTTGGCCCACTTCCGGCAGATGCAGCGAGAAGGTAAAACTGAAGTGCTGATGTTCTGCAAGTTACATCCTCGACAACTGCTGGTCATGATCCGGATCAGTATGAAGCCTCCTAATTCCACCATGCAAAGTCAGAAACTAGAAGACCTGCTTGGCTCTAACTCTGACCTTCATCCCACAGGTAAGCACAGTGGCAAAGAGCACATACTTCTTGTTCAGAACAAGCATTGGCAATGTGAGAGCTATTATCTTTGTCAATGTCAATGTGTTTCAACATTGCATGGCCATATGGTAAGTATTCCCCAGGCAGATGCAGCACCCAATGGCCCCCAGTTGATGCGCCATTACTCCTTTGGGTAACCATAGGCATCCATGAACACATTTTCCCAAATTAAAGTTTCCATTTGATAGAGAGCAAAACACAATATGAAATGTGCCAATTCCCTTTAACGAGTGCTGCCAAAATTACCAAGTAAAATCATGATACTTATTTTGTTCACCTCTCAAGAACGGAAGGTACTCTCTGCCTTAGTGCAATTCATACTTGTGACTTGCATGTTACACACACACCTGCTGCTGGCACTCAACCCACTAGGCTATCCGACTGGCTAGCAGAATCATGATCAACAATCATTAAAATGCAGAGATCCTTGCATGCCTAGATTCAAATTCAGGAATCCTTTAATACATCTATTCCCTCTTCCTACTACATGGTGGTGTGTTGGTCACTGTTGTGTCTATCTGGTTTGAAATAACCATGGTATAGTCTGCCCATACCTCCCTTTAAGTCAGTGAATTGGATGTACAACAACCACTTAGATGGCAAGGCCATTACAAGAAAGTAGTAAGCCAGATATTTAGGCCACTGTACTGTTATCCCTGGTTCACGTAGCCGAATCCTGTCAGAGCTAGCTAGGCCTTTGGAAGTTCTGAGGTAGATAAAATTAATTCTGTTAATTTGTGTAACAGTAACACATTCTTGCAGTACAGATATGTTAGCATTAAAGTGTTATGTATTAGTATTGTATTATTTTTTACCACTGTTGTTATTCTGGTTCCCACAGGGCTAAGAGACCATGCACGTGCAAAGTCCCTCTATGGCAGAGGTCTTCAAACTTTTGGATGCCGAGACCCCCCAGTCAACATTTTCAAGCGTAAGGACCCCCTCCTGACAAAAAATTTGAAACCTCTAGGTTATGAGGAAGGTGAGGACCAAATTATGCGACAGGCTTGACTAAATTGTTTGAGTAGAAAATGTAAATAATATTCCGTGATGCTGCGTATTTTGGGGTAGCATTGCTTTATTATTTAGAATTTTTTAAAACAGTAATACTGAGGAACGATTTCACTCCATCAGTACCAGTTTATAACCAAAATACAGCAATTAACATCAGAAAGATTTCTAGTCAACCTCTGTGAAGGGCCTCCCAATCTGCAGGAATACACGCTGCCACATTAGAAGCTCACCTGGCCATGACCGGGAGCAGCAAGGGTGCATTCACACCGTGGCGATCTTGTGCAGAGTTAAGCAGTTTACCCATGCTCCTTTCCTCTCACCCTCTTCCTTCCATCCCTCTCTTCTCTCCTCTCCCAACCCTCTTTTCTCTCCTCTCCCAACCCCGGATCCCTCTCTCACATTGCAGGCGGATGGTTATTATCCCCAGGACACCTTTTGGTAACAGTAGAGGACTACAAATGTAAATAATAGGCAGAAGCAGGGGATCCACTAGACCCGAACTTCGGGGGGGGGGGGGGGTTAACACTCCCAGCCAGGGCTTGTCCAAGCACCGGTCGCACACGGTGCAACAGTCTTTCCACCTTCTCCATGAATTCCCTCACTACCACTCACCAACAATACACCTCATCTCTCTATGGCACCTCTCTGACAAACATTTCATTTTTTTATAGTGCTACTCATAGTTTACTCACACTCAGTTCTGTGATGTGCATGGCACATCTTCTTTGTACAAGGCACTTTAACCTTCTGCACTGTGTGGGTGACAAGAGTGCCCATGTGACTGTACGGTGAGCAATGCAACACTGAGAGAGTAGGGTAAAAGGAGTGACTGCAGGGTGAGTGAGGTGACCATATGAATTTGGGTTCGGCTGTAAGTGCAGAGTGGGACGAATTAGTGCATGGTTAGTGATGGCCTTGTTTGAGTGAGCTACAGATTGAGCAGTAAGGGGGGACAGGTGAGTGATGTGAGTGCATTGTGATCAGTGTGAGCGCATTGTGATCACTGTGAGTGCAGGGTGAGTGGGTGAATGTTGTGAGTGCATGGCGATCAGTGTGAGTGCACTGTGATCAGTGTGAGTGCACTGTGATCACTGTGAGTGCATTGTGATCACTGTGAGTGCAGGGTGAGCGGGTGAATGGTGTGAGTGCATGGTGAGTGGTGTGAGTGCATGGTGATCGGTGTGAGTGCATGGTGATCGGTGTGAGTGCATGGTGATCGGTGTGAGTGCATGGTGATCAGTGTGAGTGCATGGTGATCAGTGTGAGTGCATGGTGATCAGTGTGAGTGCATGGTGATCAGTGTGAGTGCATGGTGATCAGTGTGAGTGCATGGTGAGCGGGTGAATAGTGTGAGTGCATTGTGATTGCTGTGAGTGCATTGTGGTCGCTATGAGTGCATGATGATCGCTATGAGTGCATGGTGATCAGTGTGAATGCACTGTGATCAGTGTGAGTGCACTGTGATCAGTGTGAGTGCACTGTGATCTCTGTGAGTGCACTGTGATCGCTGTGAGTGCACGGTGATCGCTGTGAGTGCACGGTGATCGCTGTGAGTGCACGGTGATCGCTGTGAGTGCACGGTGATCGCTGTGAGTGCACGGTGATCGCTGTGAGTGCATGGTGATCGCTGTGAGTGCTTGGTGATCAGTGTGAGTGCATGGTGATCAGTGTGAGTGCATGGTGATCAGTGTGAGTGCATGGTGGTCAGTGTGAGTGCATGGTGGTCAGTGTGAGTGCATGGTGATCGCCGTGAGTGCATGGTGATCGCCGTGAGTGCATGGTGATCGCTGTGAGTGCATTGTGATCACTATGAGTGCATTGTGATCGCTATGAGTGCATGGTGATCAGTGTGAGTGCATTGTGATCGCTATGAGTGCATGGTGATCAGTGTGAATGCATTGTGATTGCTATGAGTGCATGGTGATCAGTGTGAATGCATTGTGATCGCTGGGAGTGCAGGGTGTACGTGAAAGTGAAGGCGAGAATGAGAAGTGAGTAGTCTGAAAGGAGGGTGCATTCCCAGAAACTTGGTAGGGTTTCAGATATAAGTTAAACTATTGCTATAATGGCATAAATCAGGGTTCGAGAGTGGAGTAAATAAATAATGTGCTGATCCTGCAACAAACTTCCAGTCTAATGATTAGGGTTACCAGCTCATAATGTTGATGGCCCAGAAATAAGCGGTCACCTACAGCTGTATTTTTTGCACTTATCTGTGAATACTTAGAACAGCAAATATAAATAGAAAGCACTTTTAATTGTGTTCTAGGGATGCCTCAATGATCCATGACTAATAGTTAAAGAGAATAAAGACAGAAAAGTCACATAACTAATTATTACATACTTTTTTATTTATAACTCAATTTAGTGTCAAGAGCAGGTCTCTGCAGGATTTTTAAACAACACATAGCAGGCATGTTTCTTTTGGCAACCCAGCTTTATATTTCTTTTCATTAAATGCATTCTCACACTACAGCAGTAAGTGTAAAAATACAAATGTAAGGAATAGGCAGAGTGGGGGCCCAGGGGGTACTGGAACCATAAAGAACTAAGCTTTGGTAATCAGTTAACAAAGGCATGTAAATGTGCTAATGGTCTTTAAAGACCTGTGAAAAGGGCCGGAGATAAACCTCCAGACACTGCCCTGCCAAGGCCCCAGGAGCGCGAGCTGCACTGCAGCAGCCCGGGCTGAGACACAGGATGAGGGAGGAGGGGGGCTGAAGCCCTGGAGGCCAGGGCTGAAGTGACACTGTGAAAGCGCGACCCCTTTTACATCGCTCCACGGCCCCCCTGGGGGTCGCGCCCCACAGTTTGAAGACCCCTGCTCTATGGAGTCCCTGGTAGCTTGCAGATTTCAAAATTTTTGTTATTTTAATTTTCTTGGGTATTGGCATCAACATTTACCAAACGTACATCTCGAAGGATGGGGTGCAGTTTGTTTAAAATTTATTTTATCTTGCAATAAGCCTTTCATTGATCATTTACTATTTTTTTTTTTATTTTTTTTTTTTAATTAAATGTGTACTTTATTACACCTTTGCAATTGCACACAGCCTTCATCGCCTACAACCCGGAGGCCAGCGGCAACAGTAGTTCACACCCAAATCCCAGAGCAGAGGCCACAAACAAAGTTCGGTGTGCAAGGGCAATGCAGTCAGTTCACATGTATAAAGTCAACCCTCAAAGACATGAGGAGAAAGTCTCCTGGAAGGGAGAAATAAAAAGGTGCAGTAAACCACAATACCAGTCCAAAGAAAAACTCAAACCCCCACCCCACAAACTAGCCAGCCTACCTATACCCGTGTCCACCCGCCCACCTGCACTAACCTCCACGCCTATAGCCAAACGTAGAGCCCGCAGCCACGGACCCAAGGGCCCAAGGAGAGCAAAAGTTGAGAAGGACTATGCAATTCACCATTCAGCACAGCTGTCATAGGCATACACACATCACACTGCACAGGTGAGACTCGGGCGGGGTCCCCCACCCACCTTCAACATGTAAGTTCTCAACCACAAGTCTCATCAAGTTCAACCATCGCCACCCCACTCTCCTGCAGTTCATCTAACTCCTCCCCCTCAGGATCTGACTCACCATCCCCCCGAGCGCTCCGGAATTCCTTATATAACCCCCAGAAGTTCTTAGGGCGACTTTTTGGGGGAAGCAGTTCACTATACACCTCCGATTGCGTGCAACAGTACAGCAGATCTGCCTCCCAGCGCTTCCTAGTAGGGACCGGCCCCCTCACCCAGCACAACGCAACAAGGCGCTTGGCCGTCAGCAACGCCATATCAGCAAGTCGTCTCAATGCCACCGGCAGCGGTTTAGAGAAACCCAGCAACGCCAGCGCCGGGCAGGGCAGAATCTCCACACCCAGGATAGAGCTAAGTTCCGTGAAGACCTCACTCCAGAACTTATGAATACTAGGGCAAGTCCAGGACATATGTAGAAAATCAGCTGTAGGGAAATGGCAGCGCTCACATTCCGCAGACTCCCGCAGCCCGTACCTGTATAGCCTGTCCGGCGTATAATATACCCGCTGCAGGTACTTAAAGTGAATCAAACGGTGCCTACTATTAAGTGAAATTTTCCTAGTGTTCGCGCAGCAATAGTGCCACATCTCGTCCGAGATCGGAGTCTGAAGGTCGCACTGCCAGGCCAATCTAGCCTTGGAGGGGGGGCATTGCTGGTGCCCATCACCAAGTTTCTTAAGAGTGGTCACCAATTTACGGGAAGAGGGGGTTTTAATCACATACGTGAGCTCAGGCACTTCCTGTGGCTCCGTCAAATCCGGGCCCAGTAAGACCAGAGCAGCTCTACGGACCCTGTGGTAGTGGAAGCTATGCAATAGTGTCGCCCCAGGATGGGTCTGGAGAGCCTGCTGCGACGTCTTCATTGTGCCATTTAAGAAGAGGTCCCCCATCTTGTCGATGCCCAACTCCCGCAACGCCTTCAGGACGCCCTTTTCCGTCAGCGGGGCTAACCACACTGCCCACTCCAGTCGCAGTAGAGGAGAGTACAACAGCACACTCTCTCGGGAGCGGACCATTTCATGCCAAGCGTGGTTCGTAGCAGCAATGGAATCCAAGTTGCCGAACCTCCGATCGGCCGGATAGCA
This sequence comes from Lissotriton vulgaris, assembly GCF_964263255.1. Lineage (NCBI taxonomy): Eukaryota > Metazoa > Chordata > Amphibia > Caudata > Salamandridae > Lissotriton > Lissotriton vulgaris. The sequence continues at coordinate 175,625,133 of NC_141687.1, read as the reverse complement.
TATCGTGGCCGGAAGAGGTGCTGGGTCTGCAAAAAGACGTTCCAGTTTCACATGCGGGATGCCAGGGTCCCCGTGGATCCATGTGTGGAGATGTGCCCCCTGCGCAATCCTATAGTACCGTTCCAGGTCCGGAGCCCCCAGACCCCCACGCTCATAGGGAAGAAGGAGCGTTTGCCATTGAACCCTTGGCTGTTTGCCCCCCCACGCAAGTTTAATAAGTGTTTGGGTAAGCTGCCGAAAAAAGGCTTTAGAGAGGACTACAGGTATGTTCGTGAAGAGAAACAGGAATCTGGGAAGCACCACCATTTTCATAAACGCTATCCTACCCATTAGGGACAGCGGGAGCCTGCACCACACTTCCACATCATCCACCAGTTTGGAATAGGCAACCCCGTAGTTCTCGCGTATCAGGATCTCAGGGTCAGTGTGAACGCGGATCCCCAAATAACGTATGGAGTCTGTAGTCCATTGTAATGGGTACTCCAAGTCAAACGGGAGAGTTACCGGAGTCAGAGGCAACGCCACTGACTTGTTCCAATTGACCCGAAGGCCCGATAAGGCCCCGAACTTCACTACTTCCCGCAAGACCGCCGAAAGGTTTGTCTCCGGGTCACGGACATACAGCAGTGTGTCGTCTGCATAGGTTGAGATACCGATCTGGTAAGAAGGGAAGTTGATCCCCTCAAATCTGTGATATTCTCTTATGGCGCAGGCCAGGGGCTCCGCTACCAGGGCATACAACAGTGGGGAGAGGGGGCAGCCCTTCCGAGTGCCCCTGCTGATCTCGATTGGGGCAGTGACCAGGTTCCCTATCTTTAGCCGCGCCGTGGGTTTATAGTACAGGGCCCCTAGCATCTGCAGGAAGGGTTCTCCCAGCCCGTACTTACGAAGGACTCTGAGCATGAACGACCACTCTACTGAGTCAAAGGCCTTTTCCATGTCAAGGAAAATGGCAATAGCCTTATTTTCTTGCCTGACATGTTGTATAGTGCCCAACACAGTGCGGATGTTATAAGTTAGGTTACGTGCAGGGACAAACCCCGCTTGTTCCGGGGCAACCAGGTCCGGGACCAGAAGAGCCAGACGTGTCGCCAGGACCTTCGCATATAGTTTCGCATCAACGTTAATCAGCGAAAGCGGCCTATAAGAGCCACATTCATTTGGGGGTTTGCCCGGCTTCGGAATGGTTATGAGCAGCGCCTCCCTCATAGATTTCGTCATGCTGCCCTGTTGACAAATATCGTCAAAAAGAAGCATCAGGTATGGGACCAGCTTATCCTGAAAGGCTTTGTAAAATGCCACCGTAAGGCCATCTGACCCAGGAGCGCTACCCGACCTCATGCCCTCTAGCGCCTCCGTTATTTCCTCTTTCTGGAACGGGGCCATCAGAAACTCTCTCTGCCAGTCGGCCAAGAAGGGCATCTGTATGTAACTCAAGTAGTCGTCGATTTCCTCCTCAATGTGGCCCGATTTCGACGAGTACAGTGCCGTGTAATAAGCATGGAATTCCGACAGGATGTCCTGCTCCTCCGACACCACCTCACCAGTAGCTGTTACCAACTCCTCGATCACTAAGGGCGGCCTGCTGTTGCGCATCAGTTTGGCAAGAAGGGAGCCAGGGCGATCTCGTTCCCCATACGCGCGCGCTGTGGCATATTTACCCATATGCTTAATCTCCCTGTCCGCCTCCTCATGAAATTCCTCTAACAGGGGCTTAAGCTCAGCAGTGACGTCAGCAGAATCCGTACCTCCCGCCCGCCGTTCCAGCTCAGTCAACTGTGCTTCCAGCAATTTCAACCGTTGCCTGATGGCCTTGAGCACCCCCGAGTGTTTAGCCATCGTCATCCCCCTAATATACACCTTAAAAGCATCCCAGAGCACCTGGACACTATCCACCGACCCCACATTAGTCGAGAAATACACATCTATGTCCTCGGCAAGTTCCCCTCTAAAGGCTTCGTCTAGGAGTGAATACGGGGGGAACCTCCAGGGAAACGGGGGAATCCTCCTAGGTGGGGCAACCAGTTGCAAAAGTAGTGGCGAATGATCAGATAGCGTGCGAGGTAACACTGCGCACCCTTTCACCGAGTCAAGAAGGGACCGGGAAATGAACCAATAATCAATCCTCGTGTGCAGATTATGGTAGGCTGAGTAATGGGTGAACCCGCCCCTCCCAGGGTGCCTATGGCGCCACACATCAAGCATATCAAGTTTCCAATTTCGCATAGGTACATTACCAGTGAATGCCTTTAAGAAACACTGGTCCCCAGCTTGGGACGAACATTGTCACCATTGTAAAGAGCAAACCGAGCACATATCCCATCTGTTGTTTTGTTGCCCACTGTATTCGAGTCCAAGACGCAAATGGATAAAGCCAGTGTGCCTAAACATGGGCACTCGTAGCCAATCGGTAGCCCTCAGGATACTTGAATCCGATTGTTCCACTTTGTTTGTGGTTGGTGTAGCAAAATCTTTGGCTTGGGCATGGTCAATCCGCACTCGCTCGCTAATGTCAATCACTTCATAAATGAATTATGTCTATTACTATTCCCCCATTTCGTCATATGAACTATTATATTCTTTTAGAACAAATATTTTATATGAATTGCGGAAATGTCTTTGCATTTTATTATGTATTTATTCGACTGATTGTGTTTAATATGCATTTTAGAAGTATTTTATCTGTAGTATTTATTGTATTAGGGTTAGGTGAATGCTTTTATGACAAATGTCGAATAAAGCTTTGAAACTTGATATCAAGTTTCACTAGTTCCGTTAGTAGAAGCATCGCTGAGGCCGCCGGGGTCCTAGGGGAACCAGCCAACCTATCCAATTCTGGGTTCAAAACAAAATTGAAGTCCCCCCCCCACAGCATCCTAGAGCCCACATATTGCCTACAGCTGTCCGCTAGTGAGGCGTAGAAAGCAGGGGTGTCATAATTGGGGCCATACACATTCACAAGCAACAAATCGTGTCCTTTCCCCACACATCGAGCAACCGAATACCGACCCTCCGGGTCCACTGCTACCTGTTGTAGCGACAACTGAGATTTGGGATTAGCCCAAGTGATCACCCCTCTTGCATGCGTAGTGAACCCTGCAGCAACACAGGCGTTCCCAAGACCCCTCGCCTGCAGCATAGGACTGGACAATGGCAGGTGGGTTTCCTGCAGAAGAGCAAGATCAATCTGGTGTCTCTGCAAGTAGGCCAGGACCTTCCTAAGTTTCCGAAAATCGTTTAGTCCCCTCACATTCCATGAGAGCAATCGAAGAGAGCCAGGGCCGCTCCCCGGCACTAGGGTCTCAACATTCGCCATTGTAAATCAGAGAGCACTTCAGAGTAGAACAGATGGCATAGTAGACACATTCCAGTAGCTGGCGCAATCAAACCCCCCCCCCCAACAGTCCCCGAACAGCCCACACTTCATGAGCAACAATAGAAAAATAGGGCAACCGTCCACCCCCCCACAGCCGACCAACCCCAACCCGGTCAGACAGAGCACGTCTCCACCCACCCTGAACCCCCCCCCCCAAAGCAACACACTACAAACCCAAAGACCCTCTGGAGGATCAAAAGCCAAAAGCACAGGGGCAGAGGTTCCCAGCCAGACAGCAATACAATCAAGCAAGAACCAGATACCTCAGTAGCTCCCCCACCCTACCCCCCAGTGTCGTTTGGCACCCACCCCAGCCCCAGCATAAGCAAACTGACAAATAACAAACCCCTCAGTCGGAAGAGAGCTCCCCCCAGTCCGGATACCAGGCAGCAAACCATGGCAATATCACATCCCTGCAGCATATCACAAGCAGCAAAAATCACACCTCACAGAGTCAAGGAAGTGGGTTCAGAGGACCTGCAGTAGTAACCTGACGTGCACTCGCGACCCAGCCAAGCTGATGATGGGGTCGCAGGGTGGATCACCCTCGGCTGTCCATAGAGGCGACCTCCTCCTCATCTTCACGTTGACCCCTCGGGCTGTTACGTTGTTCCTTGGCCCACTCCTTTAACAATTTTTTCAAGTCTGCTGGGTCCGTAAAAAAGTGAGAGTGCCCCTGCTTGTTAATTCTGAGTCTCGCTGGGCACAACATGGCGTAGTCTAGCCCCATGTCTCTCATTTGTTTTTTGTACGGGGCAAAGCACTTCCTTTCCTCCTGTACTCTCGCTATAAAATCAGGGTAGAGGGAGATTTTCATGCCCTCGTATTGCAGGATCCCTTTCTCCCGTGCCAGCCGGAGTGCCAAATCACAGTCCCTATAGTTCAAGAGTTTTGCAATGATCGGCGGCGGTGGTAGGCCAGGCTGCGGCTTCAGTCCCAGGGTGCGATGGGCTCTCTCGACAATGAACATAGGCGAGAAGACGTCCTCCCCTAGTAGTGTACAGAGTAACTTCTCCACAAACAGCTCCATCTTGCCAGTATTGGTAGACTCCGCCACGCCCGTGATGCGGACGTTGGAGCGCCGTGAACGGGCTTCCAAGTCCTCCGTCTTGTCTTGTATAACCTGGAGGAGGCGACTGAACTGTTTTCGATCTTTATCCCATTCCGTTTGGGCCTCCTCCGCTTCTGTCTGCCGCCGCTCCGCCATATCCAGCCTCTCAGCATGTTTGTCCACCCGTTCAGACATGCGGTCCATCCTGAAGGAGAGAGCATCAATTTTCGTGCCGATTGCCGCAATACTGTCCTGCAAGCCCTTTTCCATGGTGCAAAGCATTTCGCGGATATCCGCACACAGCGTGCTATCAGCAGTCGCAGGCTGTGTTGAGGTCTCCGGAGGCGTCCCCTCCGCACCCTTCGGCTTCCGCTGATCGAACGACAGTTTCGGCTGGTTTCTATCTCCCTTCCCCATAGTACACTCGATGGGTCGGTAGCAAGGTGCCCCGCGGCCAGCCAAGGGGGCGCCAGCCAGTGCCGATGTGATGAAAGGGGGGGCGCCGGGGGAGCGAACTCCGTGAAGCTAGTTGTTGCGTAGCAAGAAATGGAGCCAAGATGGCGGCCGCAGGCCGATAGTTACTGATAGGCCCCGGGAACCGCGAAGCACACCACCGGGCGTGCACAACAGGGCAGATCCCACTGCCGACAGAGGAATGTCACCTTCTCACTCCAGCACACTTCCAGACCACCATGCCACAACGGCCCCAAAGGCGCGTCGCAGAAGAAGGCGATCGCCGACAAATGTCTTCGGGAGGGTACAGCTTCCCGCCAAGGGGCTCCGGAGCCTTGCCGGTGCACCTCCAGGCAAGAGCAGATGGTCCACGGGTAAAACCCCCCGGCAGCAGGGCGACCTCGTCCACTCCCTAGTCCTCAGCTCAAAAGCACCCAGCAGGAACTGCAGAACAAACGCCGAGCCGGCAGACCGAGTCCACTCCGGTATCACACGCCGCACGCAGCGTGACGTAGGTCGGGTGGCCCCGCAGGATAGGCCGTGGATTACGGCCTGGGCCGTCACTTCGCCCTCCGCCGACTAGCGGAGCGAAACCTTAACCGAGTTTGACCGGGGAAAGTCCCCTCACCAGCACCGAGGGCAGCTAAAGCGATACCCACAGTACCTAGGGCCAGCCAGGCGCCAAAAGGATAGTTTTGTCGGATATTAAAGGGGCTCAGGCGAGGAGCTCAGCGCTCACACGTCTTTCATGGACGCCGGCAAGCTCCGCCCCCCATTGATCATTTACTATTAACCCGTAATTCTGCAACATTACAAACAATGTGCTTGCTTATGTACTGTACGCTTACTAGACAGAGGCACTCCGGAGCCTGCGAATGAATGAATATGAATGAATATGGTGTTTGTAAAGCGCACTGCCACTCCCAAAGGAGCATACTGGCGCTGAGCTACAACATGAGTGACATTGTAACACATAAAAGACCAGCCAATGAAAGAGTCACAGAATGAGAGAATAACACAGCAAATCGGAGGCAACCCAAAGCCAGGTCTTCCGCTGCTTTCTAAAGAAGACATTCAATTCATTGAGCCTCGAATGACTGTGAAATTGGTTCCAGGCCTTTGTACCCAGAACAACAAAAGTTTTACCCCCTTTTGTTTTAAGTCTGAAGGTATGCGGTTTCAGAAGATTGGCATGTGATGACCTCAGACTAAGTTTAGTCATGTAGTGGGTGAATCTGGAAATGAGATATTTTGGCCCGACTCTCTGTACACTCTGAAAGTGAACAAGAGTTTTTTTTTAAAGTACCCTCTTATGTACTAGCAGCCAATGTAAAGCTTTTAAAGCTTTCAAAGCTGATGTTCATCAATGAAGTTTCTAAACAAGTCTGGCAGCAGTGGTCAACAAAGTATTCAGGATTTCATTGATCATCATTGGGTTGGCAATATCAACAACTTTATGAAGGATGTAAGGTGGACAGGGGTCGTAAAGGTATCCTAATTTGTAGGACAATATAGCATGTCGTGATTGGACTAAGGTAATTTTCTGAAAGGCTGTCAAGGACGCTTTTGTAGGGAGGTGTTGCCCACTAAATCAAACCTTAGGGCAGAGATTGCTCTAAATTCCCATTGGATGGTGAGCATTTTTTCTTCGAAAAACAATGAGATTTGTTTACCTAAGGTTTGAGAGGGTGGGATATCCCTGGTCAATGCTCAGGGTTGTAAGAACGATTTGGCAATCGAGAATATTGTTTTTTGGTTGGATTGGGCTTCATCAATCTGATTAGAGAAGTAGGCCTTTTTCACAGATCTTGATCTGACTATGATTCATTTTCAATGTTTTTTCAAGGCTCTGCACCACTTCCTCTCAAGTTGCTTGCTGCGTAGATGTTGTTCTGCATTAGCTTGGGTATATCATGGGACTAAGGATTGGGAGCTCTTTTTTTAAAAAAAAGGGATTGCTGGTGCTTCTTCGTTAGTAGCATTGGTAATCCAGGTCTTAAAGTCCCAGGCACCCTCTGCCACATTTCACGACTAGGTAGGGGCAGAGGAGGATAAATGCATGGAAAGCAATGGCGGCTGGTGACATTAGAAGTTGTGAGGCATAAAAGTTGCAGATGAGTGATGCGTTGCGAGTGAGCGGGGCAACCGTGAACACCATAAGGTGGGTGGGGGATTCTTCCCTCGAGAAAATTTTGGGGGAAAAAGTGCGCAAATGGTGCATTTTTAAGGAAAATTTGACAAAGCAACTAGATTTATAAAGCAATTGTGAAAGTGCAGTCAAACATACTATAGTTGACATCACCCAAAAGGGCACCAGCCAATTGCTAAAACCGTAGTTAAACTCTGTTCCATGGCATTCCTGCAGTCACCCTTGAACTCGTTATTTTTAGAGCTGAACTAAGGCTCCAATATTTATACATGGTTTATTCACCATCTCATACTGCTACCTTTCGGCCGGGATATGCAACATAAATTCATATACGCAGACAGAAAGAGAACTTGTTAGTAGCACTGGTGGGAGACATGTGAGGAAGATGCTAGCAAGCTCCAGACTCTGAATAATTAAATGATAGACAGACCAGAACAGAAACATTGGCAGGCATTTATTCTTTACAAGGGAACTAATATTTTTTGACAACGGGGAGACTCTGAGGTAAATGTTAACCTCTGTGTGCCGGCCGTGCTGCCATCATTTTGTAACTTGGGTGAGGCGGTAAACAAAATGTCAGGTGTACATTTGTTTTTTAACAGGCGTCCAAAAACTTAAGGGATCATGTCACACAATCAGGGGCGTAGGAGACACTTACTTTCTGGGGGGACATTGACAACCTTTTGGACTTTACAGTGACCCGATACAAATAAATCGTCCATTGTCTCAGAATCGAACACGTCATTAAACGAATACAATTGCATAGTTTTGTAGCAAAACATTGATAAACGCAGGCATGTAGTCACAGTTTGCAAATATGCTTTAATTGTTATTTACATTCATAAATTAATTGACCATATGTTGAAAAACATGTTTCTGAATCTTACATCTTCATGCACCAAGCAAACTAAGGTGGAACGAAAAAGGAAGAATAAACTGATTGGTCTTTGCAACATGTGCATGATTGTGAGGGACTGTACATTTTACTTGTGAGCAAGCCCATCCTTAACAACTGTCAAAATCAGCAACTGCACCAGTACATGGTGGACTCGGATCTGAACTCTCCCCAATAATCGGATAATAAGTCAGACGAGTGGGTCCACACTAGGTAGGAGTGACCAGAAGATGCAAGACTCTTCTAAGCCTCAAGAGAAAGGTGGGGAGAAATCTAAAGAAAAGAAAGAGTCTTCCTGAAGGTCCTCAAAGATCTTCCTCTGGGGGTAGGTCCCATTCCTCTTCCTCCTCTAACAAGAAACCTTGGTGCTATTTGTGCAAGGAAAAAGGGCAAAGGATGTCGATTGCTCTAAGTCTAGTACCAATACTGCTACTGCTACTACTACTCTTAAACCCCCCAGTTCCCCTAGCAATAGCACTAGTATTAGTAGTGCCCCCAAGGGTTTAAATGGGTTAACTTTGGGTACTGAAGTGGGTTCTGGCCTAGTCAGGACAGCCACTCAGGCTGTTTTACTCTGTGATGGTCATACTGAGCTTGCCATCCTTATTGTAAGTCCCACTAGCTTGGGCAAATAAAGACAACAGCCTCTCATCAATAATCAGGAAGCTATGACTTTCATGGACACATGGGCCAGTGTCATTATGGTGATAAGAAACGTGTGTCTCCTGAGCAGATTCTACTTGGTCAGATTTAGCAAATTACCAATGCTAACAATACCAGGACAGATAATTTCATGGCAGTTGTCAATCTCAGCTGGGGAGGGGTAACTGGCCCAAAGAGAGTTGTAGCACCCCCCGACCTACCTGTGCACTGTCTACTGGGCAATCATTTGGAAACTTCAGCCTGGTTTGAAGTAGAGTTCAGGGCTCATGCAGAAATGATGGCAATTTCAGCCAGTGTCTTTGCTGTCACTAGGGCTGAGGCCAAGAGGTTAGGCACTGAGGGAGCCCTGGATCCTGTTGCAATGGACCAGCCAGCTCCCAAGAGAAGGAGCAAGAAGGATAAAGATGTATCCTCCTCTCAGACACCCAATGAGAATCAGTGTCCTGAGGGAGATGATCTCAGTACATGTGAAAGAACTGTCCCAGAGGAGCTAGGACCTGACAAGTTAGAGCAACTGGGGGCAGGGGTCCTTCAAGGAAAGACTTGAGTCTGAAGCAGAAGGCCTGCCCCTCTCTGGAACAACTCAGACATTGAGCTGCTCCTGAGGAAGCAGTGAATGCCAAAGGGTCTCACAGGACTTATTAGGAAGAAGCATTCCTGTTTTTTGAAAGTAGAGACCCCAAGCCTGGTGCCACCAGGAGGTTGGTCATACCTCAGAAGTTCAGGGGCTTATTATTGACCCTGGCACATGACATTCCCCTTGCAGAACATCTTGGGCAAAGTTAGACTTGGTGCAGGCTTGTCCCTTGCTTTTACTGGCCCAACATGTCAGGAAACCGCAATGAGTTTTGTCACTCTTGTGTCACCTGCCAAGTCAGTAGTAAGTCATATGGCTCTACAAAGGCCCCCTTAATCCCGCTACCAGTGGTTGGGGTTCCCTTTGAGGGTGTAGGGATAGACATTGTAGGTCCCTTAAACCCTCCAACAACATCTGGACATAGTTTTATCTTAGTGGTGGTGGACCATGCCACTAGATATCCAGAGGCTATTCCCCTTAGGACCACTACAGCTCCTGCAGTGGTCAGGGCTCTCCTTGGAATCATTTCCAGAGTGGGGTCCCTAAGGAGGTCTTGCCAGACAGAAGTACTAACTACATGTCTAGCTACATCACTGCTATGTGGAAAGAGTGTGGTGTTAACTATAAGTTTGAAACACAAACAGAAAACTGCCTGAAAACGACGCACTTTTCACATGCCCCCGTGGGGTGCTCTGTACTCCTCTGTAATCTAGTGCAATCAACAGTGATCCAAAAAAAGTTCATACAAATTATAAACACATTTTTGTAATTTTTAAACAAATCATGTAAATCATTCAACTGAAAGCCTTTGAAGTTTTCCTTTTCTTGTGTTTAATTCTTCATTCTTGGTACATTACTTCATGTACATCCATTGCTTTTATTCAGTAGATCCCAATGCATTTCGGTATATTTATACCTTCATCAGGGGAATACTGCAAACAGAATCGATACAATGACAATCATCAGAATTGCAACCTCGGGAGCCCCATGCTCCACCACATACAGAGTATTACACTCATGCAAGTTTGTCAAAACAGGTCCCTGCTTAGCTATATCTCCACCAGTGACACTGACAACGTAAAAAAATCACCTCTAGTGCTCAATCCCAATATAACAAATGTAAAAAGGATACCTGACTGAATGCTATAAAGTCCTGCACTGTGTCTCGCTAATACAACCTAAGTAATAAAACGGAGAAATCACCGGTTATCCAAACCATATTTCGGCTCTAAATGTCAAACAAATGTGGAATCTGGCCACCGCCTACCTAATTGGCTATTCGGTCTCTGCCAAAACGTGGTGTCCCAGGATATTGGTCCTACAAGAAATATACGCGTTTTGTTAGAATACCGCTAGGAGATGTGTCCTCACCTCCCGACCCTTTGCGTGCGCACAAAGCTGCTCTCACCTCGTTCTCTATACTCCGAGGCTAATATCGTCGTCTTGCGTTCGTGCACAATGGTTCCAGCCACTACTTCTTGTATTACCTGCCGGTTCCGTATAAACACAGAAAACGGACTAGTGGGTAGCTCCATGAACTAGATACGGGCGCCATCTTTGCCTAGTCATAATGATTGGGAAAAGTGCTGAAATTAAACCTATAACGTGCTAGCAATGGGGATCTCCTAAATATATAAATAAAATAAGTGGAGACTAAGTATAATGGTGTTGTATACCACTGAGTAAGTACTTGTGATGACAGAGTTGCTTACAAATAATAATAACAATTTACAGTAATATTGTTGGTATCATAAAAAACACGCGAATTCAATTTTGTCATTGAGTCCCTGCGGCTCAAGCGTGTTCAACCTGCGGATCCAGTATGTTTCCCTTTGCAATAATTGGCGGTTGATGTCAGCATGTGCATCCTGATCAATACTTTCCAGAACTGTGAAACGTAATTGTGGGATGGTGTGTTGTCTGTCTTTCCAATGCATTGCTATGTTGGATTTGGGGTTCATTGTTCTTATTAAACTCTTATGTTCCGTTATACGGACCTTGATTTTTCTTGTGGTTTTACCCACATAAACCAACCCGCATGGGCATTTTATAGCATAGACTGCTCTGCTGGTGTTGCAGTCTGATGTGTGTCTTAACTGTATGTGTTTGCCTGTCTGTGGATGTGTGAACACATCCCCTATCATTACATTGCCACAATGGCCGCAGTTATGACATTTCACCATGCCTCTGTGTCGTACTACTCCTGTGTCGATCTGAGAGTGTTTTAGTATCTCTTTTATGTTCTTCGACCTGGTGTGTGCAAATATTGGCTTGTCAAAAAAGACCTCTTTAAAATCTGTTTCCTGTTCTATCACTTCCCAACGTTTCAGGATACTTTTTTTGATCAATCTGCTGGAAGTAGAATGTTTGATAACAAATACTTCCCTTTTTAATGTTGGTCTGACCGTCTTCACTAGCAATTCCTGTCGGTCTTTCTGACTTGCTTTGAGTTTAGCCTGCTGTAGAATCTCATCTGGATACCCCCTCTCCACAAGAAAAATCAAGGTCCGTATAACGGAACATAAGAGTTTAATAAGAACAATGAACCCCAAATCCAACATAGCAATGCATTGGAAAGACAGACAACACACCATCCCACAATTACGTTTCACAGTTCTGGAAAGTATTGATCAGGATGCACATGCTGACATCAACCGCCAATTATTGCAAAGGGAAACATACTGGATCCGCAGGTTGAACACGCTTGAGCCGCAGGGACTCAATGACAAAATTGAATTCGCGTGTTTTTTATGATACCAACAATATTACTGTAAATTGTTATTATTATTTGTAAGCAACTCTGTCATCACAAGTACTTACTCAGTGGTATACAACACCATTATACTTAGTCTCCACTTATTTTATTTATATATTTAGGAGATCCCCATTGCTAGCACGTTATAGGTTTAATTTCAGCACTTTTCCCAATCATTATGACTAGGCAAAGATGGCGCCCGTATCTAGTTCATGGAGCTACCCACTAGTCCGTTTTCTGTGTTTATACGGAACCGGCAGGTAATACAAGAAGTAGTGGCTGGAACCATTGTGCACGAACGCAAGACGACGATATTAGCCTCGGAGTATAGAGAACGAGGTGAGAGCAGCTTTGTGCGCACGCAAAGGGTCGGGAGGTGAGGACACATCTCCTAGCGGTATTCTAACAAAACGCGTATATTTCTTGTAGGACCAATATCCTGGGACACCACGTTTTGGCAGAGACCGAATAGCCAATTAGGTAGGCGGTGGCCAGATTCCACATTTGTTTGACATTTAGAGCCGAAATATGGTTTGGATAACCGGTGATTTCTCCGTTTTATTACTTAGGTTGTATTAGCGAGACACAGTGCAGGACTTTATAGCATTCAGTCAGGTATCCTTTTTACATTTGTTATATTGGGATTGAGCACTAGAGGTGATTTTTTTACGTTGTCAGTGTCACTGGTGGAGATATAGCTAAGCAGGGACCTGTTTTGACAAACTTGCATGAGTGTAATACTCTGTATGTGGTGGAGCATGGGGCTCCCGAGGTTGCAATTCTGATGATTGTCATTGTATCGATTCTGTTTGCAGTATTCCCCTGATGAAGGTATAAATATACCGAAATGCATTGGGATCTACTGAATAAAAGCAATGGATGTACATGAAGTAATGTACCAAGAATGAAGAATTAAACACAAGAAAAGGAAAACTTCAAAGGCTTTCAGTTGAATGATTTACATGATTTGTTTAAAAATTACAAAAATGTGTTTATAATTTGTATGAACTTTTTTTGGATCACTGTTGATTGCACTAGATTACAGTGGAGTACAGAGCACCCCACGGGGGCATGTGAAAAGTCGTTTTCAGGCAGTTTTCTGTTTGTGTTTCATATTATGTCACTGACCTGAGCCGGTCAGATTAAACGACAGCACCTAAAAAGATAACAGTACTTAATTCGATTCTCAAAAAAAAGGGAGTGCAGAGTGTCAACTCCAATAAAACATATTCGTTAACTATAAGTTTACCACACCCTATCATCCAAAGGGCAATGGGATTGTTCAAACGTTCAACAAGACCTTCAAAGGTATGATCATGGTACTCCTATAAAATCTGAGGCAAAAATGGGATGCTTACTACCTTGCCTTCTCTTTCTCTACAGAGAGGGTCCTCAGAAGGGGGTGGGTTACAGGCCATTTGAACTTCTGTTTGGACATCCAGTTATTGGTCTATTATGTCTAGTCAAAGAAGGATGGGAGCAACCTCTCAAGCCTCCTAAACAGGGCATAGTAGACTATGTCGTAGGCCTGCATTCTCACATGGCTGAGCATATGAAGGCAGTCAGCAAAACCTTGAGGCCAGCCAGGAGCTTCAGAAAGGTTGACATGACCAAAAGGCTTTATCAGCCAGGACAGAAAGTGTTGGAACCTGTGGCCCCAGCAGCTCTCCAAGACCAGTTGATTGGCCCACAAACTACACTGGAAAAAAGGTGCGGTCAACTACTTAGTTGACTTAGATACTCCAAGAAGTCCCCACACCTGAAACGTTTTGTTGACAGGGCTGACATGAGGGACAGGAGGAATAGAGCGAACCTCTCCCTGATCTCCTCTCTTATTCAAACCTTTTTATTGAATTTTCATGAAACATCAAAATCATCACTGCCACGCAGGGCAGTACAAACATCAAGCGAACAACAAACAGTATGTGATTGACTGATCTCTCATCATTTTGTGAGATTTGGTTGCAAATAGTGTTCAATCACACCGGCGCCTCATAACTGGATATAAACTTATCTTAACATCACTGCACGCTAGACAGTACTCTTTATTGTGCTTGCGAGTGAAGGTACTGCCTAGGGGTTCCCAAATGTCCTTGAGCTTAGAAGATGATGGAAGCTCCTCAGCATACAACTACAGATTTTCTTTACGATACGCAAGATCTTTGACCCAATCGTCTACATGAGGGGCTTGAGTGCTTTCCCAGGTCAATGCCACACAACGTTTTGCCATCAGCAGTGCAATACGTACAAACCGTCCAATGGTCTCTTTCAATTTACGTACATACCCCAATAGATATATCTGTGGCACACACTGCAATGAGGCCCCCGACATGGACTGTATACGCTGCACCACACCCATCCAAAATGCGAGCAGCAACCACATTCCCATGCTAGATGGCAGAAGTCTGCATCCAGCTGGCCACAGCGTTTACATTTACTGTTATCACGAAGACACAACCTATGCAATTTAAAGGGTGTGTGGTACACTTGATGAATATACTTAAAATTAATAATCCTCAGTTTACGGTTTGGAGTGTGAGTGCTAGTGAATATGCAGACATGTTCCAATTCGAAAAGGGTCAATTGAGGTGTAAGCCTGTCATTCCAGCGATCCAGACTCCTATTTGTTCCTGGGAACTTCTCATACTGTACTGCCCTACACAGTTTAGTGACTAACTTGCGCCGGGTGGGTGCGACCAGTAGCAGCTGCAATGACTGCAAGGTGGGTGGTTCAGCAGGAAATGTGATATAATGTGCCTTTACAGCAAGTTTGAGTCTGTGTAATGTGAACTGGAAGAGCATAGTTGGGTGAGTGATATATTAAAGCTGCTCTGGCATTATAAAACTCCCCTCTGGGTGTATATCTGGGTATATATCTTGCATTGTATCAATACCCGCGTCTCTCAGCGCTCGCCTCCGGCGTTACTGATAGCACCACATGACTAGCCAGCGGCAGTGCCGGTGCGTAAAGTGGGAGCTTCGCTGCCAACCTTCCAATAGCCTGCCACGCGGCAAAAGTGGTGTCTAATGTGTTGATTTTGTGCTTCGGCGTCCCTCTCTGCCTGTGTGTAAGGATGCCAGAGAGTGGGATGGGGTGCGCATCACTATCCTCCACTGCCACATGAGGTGTGAAGGCATTGGGTTTGTACCAATAATACGCGCATTGCGCCTGTGCACCGAGATAATATATGTAGAGGTCTGGTGCACAATCACCACCTTTAGCATAATCCAGCATCAACGTGTGCCAGCCCACCCTTGCTTGTTTACCTCCCCAGATCAGCCGCAACAATAGGGACCGAATTGTGTTAAAAATGTGTGTAGTGAACTCTATGAAGCTATTACAAAAATGGTATAAAAAACTTGATATTACTATCATTTTTATACAGGCCGAAGGTTCCAGTATAAGGGAAAATAGCAGCAGCGACAGGGGCCAGCCATGCCTAGTGCCTCCTATCTGAATTGGCTCTGAAGTTAGGCCACCCACGTGAACCCGCGCTGAGGATCAGAGTATAACAGTCTTACCCTGTCAATAAAGACCCACAGAAAACCCATGTGTTGCAGGATCTGAAACATGTAACACCATTCAATGGAGTCAAATACTTTCACAGCATCTAACATGACAGAAGCCACAGGAAGTGTAGGATCGAAGACATGGAACATCGCAAATAAAGTTCATAGATTATGTGACGTGGAGCGTTCCGGTGTAAAACCAGATTGGTTCAGGAGGACCAGACATGGCATAAGGGGCTGAAGCCGTGTGGCGAGAAATTTAGCTAATATCTTTGCGTCTAAATTAATCAAAGATAGGGGCAGGTAGGACTCACATGAAGAGGGTAAGAGGGTATTTTATCCTTTTTAAGAAGGGTAATAATCAGAGCTTGTCTAAGCGACAGCAGTAGCCAACCTGTTTCATGTGCCTTAACAAATACTTCTAGCAAGTGGCGGGTTAGGATCTCAGCGTATTCTTTATAGAATTCTGGTGTGAGGCCATCCTGCCCTGGCACTTTTTTATTCTGTAAGGCGCATATAGCGGCCTAAATATCTGATGCTTCAATCGGCTGACTTAAGTAGTCACAATGGCCATCCATACAGCCATGTGTATGCAACGTCGGAGAGATGCTCAGCCAGAGCCATAGAGCTCTGACTCCCACGCGACGCGTACATGCTGCCATTGCAGCATTGCAGCTGCAAAACTGCTCAGCTATGGCCTGTGGTGTATAGTGTTTCTCACCTTTCTCATCTATGATTTTGGTGATGTGTTGGTGTTCGGCTCGAAATTTGAGTTTAGCTGCTAAGCTATCCACAGTGTCTACATAGCACATTCACATCTAAGTAGTTAACAATTTCTTTCATGGTAGGGTTCGCATAGTTGGGGTCTAGTAAGGCCTCCGATCTGAATCTCCAGGGGAATGGAAGATGAGTGTTAATAGGAATAGTGATATCAAGCCTGACAGGATTGTGATTGGACAATGTGCGAGGAAGAGCCTCTACATTCGGGACTCAGGCATTCGCCCCCTCGCTTATTAGCCGGAAGTCCAACCTGGGCCAGCTTCCATGTGCCAGAGCCGCATGTGTGCCCTCTCGCGTGTCGCAGTTACAGACTTGCCACACATCGAGCTGCCCGAACTCCAGCATAGCATTGTTAATGCATCTGACAGGCCTAGGGGTGCGTCCTCCCTGTTGACTGGATTTATCCCGGGTCGGATCTAAGTGTGTTGAGATCGCCCCCCATAGTATCTCAGCCTCTGGCCAATCTCATAGGACATTAAAAATACGCAAGTTTATATCCTGCCCATCAGAGAGCAAGCTTGGTCTCAGTCATCTTAGTGAGGTGTGTCTCTTGTAGGAGAACGATTTGAACCTAGTGCCTATCCAGATAGGCGAAACCCTGTCTAATTTGTTGGGCGGAGTTGAGCCCTTGGATATTCCACATTAAGCATGTAAATGTATTGCCCGTTATTGCCATGTAGTGTGATGAGTATGAACACACCACATACCCAGCTGTGTAAAAACATGTAATGATATATCTTCTATGACCAGAGCAGCAGATCAATCACACAAACCCCCTCGTTCAACAATCAAGCCCCCCACACCCACCCACTTTAGCATACCCAACTTGCCAAAGCCATCCTTTATAAAAACAGATACCCCAACAGTATTAAACATAAGGGAAGTGTTATATGGGTTAGACCCATTGGGGAACGCTGTGGCACAACCTTCTCCCTAGGTGATAAGGGAGGTGGCCGACTAGTATAACGCATGCCCCCCAGATCAATCATCATCTTATTTACTGCATATCAGCTGCACTAATGCGGAAAGCCATCAAATACATAGACCAATAGATGTAAGTACGTGAGCATAAAGCCATCAGGGCAATATAAATCCTTACAAGGAACATTGTAATAGAGAACAAATATTTCTCAACAAAGCAATTAGTCAAAACGCAATGCAGCACATTTGGGACCTTAACTTTCATCATCGGTATCATCTGGAGCATTCCTCTTCTTACGGCATAGAGATTTTGCATAGTCCATAGCCTGTTTGGGGTTAGTAAAATGTTTTGCTTTATCATCTGTTCCAATCCGCAGCCAAGCGGGATATAAAATGGCGTACTGTACATTTTCTGCAATCAAGATCTTTTTTACAGCCTGGTACTCTTTTCTTGCCTCCTGAACAGCAGCCGTGAAATCGGGATAGAAAGCTACTGTGTTACCCTGGTCGGTGATTGTCCTCCTCTGACGAGATATGCATTATACCGAGTCGCAATCCCTAAAGTTCAGCAGTTTCGAAATTATCAGTCTGGGTGGAGCACCAAGAGGCGGATCGACCGACAAGGAGCGGTGAGCTCTTTCCACAGTTAGTAGTGGAGAGAGATTCTCGGCCCCACAAATGTCACAAAGCATGTTTTCTACCTAGGTCCCCAGCATACCCACGTAGTTCGATACAGGCATGCATGTGATGCGCAAATTATTGCGCCGGGATTGCGCTTCAAGGTCCTCATTCTTGGCCTTAATTATGGCAAGAACCTTCTCCATATCCAACGCTTTAGAGGTCACCTGCAGGAGGTCATCTTCTGCATCTGGTATACGTTGTTCATCTTCACCAAGTCTTGTGGCCTGTTTGTCTAGTTTAGCTGACATGTGGTCCATGCGACTTCTGAGGGACTCAATTTTCCCTTCTATAGATTGAAGACTGGCTTGTATGGCCAACAGTGTTTTTTCCAATGCAGATGGGGATACGGTAGGAGCGTCGAGTTCTGAGTCTGATGTGGCCTCCTGCGTAGATTTGCTGGGCTTCTTTTGTTGAAACATTAGACGAGTCTGCACCTTATCAGTTTTCCCCATAATGAAATTGCTGCAGTGACCCCAAGCAGGGAGAACTCAGCTCAACTCGCGTATGCAGCAGTTAGCAGCCGTCTAGTTAACCTCGGCATGCGGTTGTCATTATGCCCGGCAGTCAGTGATGAGGGCTGATGGTAGACTGCAGCAATCCCCTCAACACACGTTCCTCCCACTACAACGGTTCTGACCGTTGGCGCAGGGTAAGTAATGTCGGGAACCGGCACCTGTAGTCAGAAGCTGCTCAACCACCCACTGGGTCACCCAAACATGTCACGACTGAACAGCCCCCCTATTTCTAAGAGTGTGGCCGCATCCCATAGCCACTCCAACAATCTCAGCACGGTCACACAATGCTGTAATCCGCTAGGAGCCTGCAACGATCTTCTGGAAAGCCGTCAGTACGCTAGATCCATGCGCAGTATCTCCCCAGGAACCCACAATAGGAGAGGGGAATGGACAGGTGAGGCACAGCGCTCTATCACCGCCACCAGCTGAATAGCGCCAAGGATGAGCATCGGGTTGCAGCAGTATCTAAAGTCTTAATCTTGTGTGCATTTCTTTGACCACAGCAGGCCCCCACCTCTGTTTAGCGGTCATGAACATTGTCCCCACATAAAGGTACTCTCTCCTCAATGTCTTATCCGGCCTCTAGGTCGTGGGAAAGACCAGGATATGGCAGGGTAGCACCACCACCATGTCACCATAAGCGTTGTCTCGGGCCCTACAGCAGTCACACAGCAGCCACTAGGGCCTTCACAGATCCGGGGCGCAGGCCACACCCCAAACCCCCGCTGCATGCACCACTCCACTCGGCAACAGGCCTTACCAAGTATCCGCAGCCAGAGGGGATCGTGGCGGTCGCAGGATGACCTAGAATCCGGTAGTGGCGATGACGCTCGGCTGCGATGTCTCCCACAGCAGGTAACTGGGTGCGCACAGATCCCAGGGCCTCAGAGTTAGTATGTAGGCCTCACCTTGTTTGTGCAGAGAGCTGAGGTTTATGGTCGGTCAGACGTAGGCCTCCAGGGTCGCGGTTGTAGTCCCCGCATTCCAATCACTAATCCCAGCATGCTCCAGGCACAGAGAGCCATAGCAGGCCCACGGGCGGCAGCGACGGTCCGCGTGACTCACTGCCGGGATGGATGGCCAGCCACGGGCGTGCTCCATGCCACACGCGCTCCGCCAGCCCCAGTCACCTCGCAACGCCCTCCGGGCAGATTCCGGATCCTGCGACAGCACGAGCAAGCCCAGCAGCCGTCCTCGGCAATGCAGTGTCTCTGCCCCAGACAGCCACCCGATCTCAGCGGCTACGTGCCTCTACTACAGCCTCATTTTCTGTCAGCGCAGCCCGGGGAATAACAAGATCCTAGCAGCGCAAAGGCAGCGTTCTCCTCATAATGAGGCCACCGATGAGTGCAGCGATATGCCAGGACCTAGCGCCCGGTTTCAATCAGGGATGACAACTGGGAAGCAGGATAATGTTGGATTGAGAAAGTCGGCCGGCAGAGATGCACTACAGCGCAGCCTTCTTGCTGTGTGCCAAGCCTCACCCCCCTGATCTCCTCTCTTAGGACCCTGTTGATGGATCAGTTGAAAGAGTAGACAAGGCTGGTGGCCTCACTGATCAACAGCAAGCTGATTGTAGACAGGTTCTCAGTTTTCTGGTCTCTTTTCTCTGACACCCAGTCAAACCACCTGATGTACCCATGAAGTGGACACAGGTGACAGCCTGCCTGTGAAGAACAAAATTTACAGACAGCCTGAACATGTCAGAGATTGCATTAGAACAGAGGTCCAAAAGATGCTGGAATTGCCGGTCATTGTGCCTTCAGATAGTTCTTGGGCTAGTCCTGTAGTCCTTGTACCAAAACCTCACTACCAGGAGAGAGAGATTAGGTTTTGTGTTGACTATAGAGGCCTCAATGCACTCTCTAGGACTGATGCCTATCCAAATCCAAGGGCAGATGAACTGATTGATACTTTAGCAGCTGCCAAATATCTCAGTACATATGACCTGACTGCTGGTTATTGGCAAATCAGACTTAATGAGGATGCCAAACCAAAAGCAGTATTTTCAACACCCAGTAAACAACAGGGAACACAGCGGCTTTGCAAAGGTATATATATATATGCAAATTTGTGTATTGTAATGAGCACAAAACTTACAAAGAGTAGATCATCTTGACACCAAATAAGTAAAGGATTCCATAATTATCATCAAGCGATAAACTTTACTTGAAAACCACACTTATTTTTGACAGCCCTATGTGTCAAATATTAATTTTACATAGGAGTGGTTTTTGTGCAATGTAGACTGATGTATATTTATGACCCAATAATATGTGGTATAAATAACAGCATTTTTAGTTTTTTTTCAATTCGTTTGTTGAATGTTTTAATAGATTTTAAATGCCAGAAATCAGGTCTCAGGTGTACATTTGTAATTATATTTATTTTGCATGCATACATACATTTATTGACATATTTATTATACATGTATGTATTTATTAGAAACAAAGGCAGCCACCGCAAACACCACCAATTGATCCGATCCACCAAGAAATCAGCATTCAAGGATCGACTCGACAACAACGCCCACAACAGCAAGGAACTATTCAACATCGTCAAAGAATTTACCAACCCCACCGCAGCCTCAAACGACATAACTCCCTCCCAAGACCTCTGCGACTCTTTATCCTCCTTCTTCTGCAACAAAATCGCCGATATACATAACAGCTTTAAGAACATTTCGAAAGAACAACCCACCCCACCCACTTCCAAACCCGAACCGCTCTCTAACAACCTTAGTGCCTGGAACCCAATCACCACTGAAGACACCATCCGCCTAATGAACTCCATCCATTCAGGTTCGCCAACCGACCCCTGTCCCCACCACATCTTCAACAAAGCAGACTCCATCATCGCACCCCATCTCCGTGATGTCATCAACTGCTCCTTCAACTCCGCTATCTTCCCAGAAAGCTGGAAACACACCGAACTCAGTGCCCTCCTGGAGAAACCCACAGCTGACCCCTCTGAACTTAAGAACTACCGCCCCATCTCTCTCCTCCCATTCCCTGCCAAAGTCATTGGGAAAGCCGTTAATAGCCAGCTCGCCGCCTTTCTTGAATCCAACAACTCCCTCGACCCCTCACAATCCGGCTTTCGAGCCAAACACAGCACCAAAACCGCCCTTATTGCAGCAACAGATGACATCCGAACGCTTCTGGACAACGGAGAAACAGTTGCCCTCATCCTACTCGACCTCTCTGCCGCCTTCGACACAGTCTGTCATAGCACCTTCATACAACGCCTCAGCAACGTCGGAATACAAGGAAAAGCCTTGAATTGGATCATCTCGTTCCTCGCCGGGAGAACCCAGAGAGTCCAACTCCCCCCATTCAAATCAGAGGCCACCGAAGTCATCTGCGGAGTCCCACAAGGATCATCACTCAGTCCCACCCTCTTCAACGTTTACATGAGTCCCCTCATATCCAGCGCACAACAACACAACCTCAACATCATCTCCTAAGCTGACGACACCCAGCTGATCCTTTCTCTCACCAAAGACCCTAACCCCGCCAAAACCTATCTTCATGAAGGCATGAAAGAAGTAGCCGAATGGATGAAAAACAGCCGCCTAAAACTTAACTCAGACAAAACGGATGTTCTCATCCTAGGATCTTCACCCTCTGCCTGGGACGGCTCTTGGTGGCCATCGGCCCTGGGCACAGCACCAATACCCACAGACCACGCACGCAACCTGGGCTTCATCCTAGACTCCTCCCTCTCGATGACCAGACAAGCTAACGCCGTCTCATCCTCTTGCTTCAACGTACTCCGCATGCTCAAAAAAATCTTCCTTTGGATCCCCACCGAAACAAGAAAGACGGTCACACACGCACTGGTCACTAGCCGACTGGACTATGGAAACACCCTCTACGCCGGAACCACAGCCAAATTACAGAAAAAACTCCAACGCATCCAAAACGCATCTGCCAGACTCATATTGGACATCCCATGCCAAGCTCACATTACCGGCCACCTGAAAGACCTCCACTGGCTCCCCGTCAACAAGAGAATAACGTTCCGTCTCCTCACCCAGGCTCACAAGGCCCTCTACAAACTAGGACCCGAATTCCTCAACACACGACTGTCCTTCTACACACCCACCCGCCAACTAAGATCCTCCAACCAAGCGCTTGCCACAGTTCCACGCATCCACAGATCCACCATGGGAGGAAGATCCTTCTCCTACCTGGCAGCCAAGACCTGGAACTCTCTCCCCACTCACCTCCGCCTCACACAGAACCACATTTCCTTCAGAAAGGAACTTAAAACCTGGCTATTCGATAAATAATACACCCCCTCCCACAAGCGCCTTGAGACCCTATGGGTGAGTAGTGCGCTATATAAATTTCTGAACTTGAACTTGAACTTATTTGCACATGGTGAACCTTTTGTTCAAACGCTTTCAGATATGTAAATACTATATAGTATTTCTTCCATGTCTACTAAACAGTCACCTGTTTTGACTTGCACTAGCACTTTAAATAAGGGTTAAAAAATATGCAACGCGTCATGTGATCAAGGCCCAGGTGGGGCTGAAACGCGTAATGGCGGAGATGCAGGGCAATTGAATAATTAAAATTCTGCACAAGGAACTTTGGGTCCGCGTTCGTCTGTCCGAGTAAGAGTGGATATATATATATCTATATATCTATATATATATATATATATATATATATATATATATATATATATATATATATATATAGATATATAGATATATATATCCAAAACTAATTTCCAACACAATCAAGAAGGAATGTCCAGGCCAGCTTCATGCAGTTTTAACAAGCTTTAATGAATAGCTCCACTCGACGCGTTTCGAGGAAGTGTTCCTCTTGGTCACGAGCTCGTGACCAAGAGGAACACTTCCTCGAAACGCGTCGAGTGGAGCTATTCATTAAAGCTCGTTAAAACTGCATGAAGCTGGCCTGGACATTCCTTCTTGATTGTGTTGGAAATTAGTTTTGGATTACTGGGGAGTCGCTACCCCGTCCGGGCCCTCCGCTGCAAGGGGCAGAGGTTCAGAGCGCAACCTCGGTTTTGGATATATATATATCTGCAATACCTCGCAGCAGCAGCACTCCACCCATCAAATGGAAATACGAGGCATGGACCAACTTGTTGCAGCATTCAATTATTTATTATAGTTCCCAAACAGCGTTTCAGCCGTCCCTGCGGCCTTGATCACATGACAATGCATTGTGCTCAGCCCATTTTTATTTTATTTTATTTTTTATTTTTTTTAGGTTTAAAGTATTTTATTGCAGCATTGAAAGAAAAAAGGACAACATTACAAACAAGTAACCACAGGTGCCCCCGCGAAATAGTGTATACAGTTTAACATAGACATGAAATCCGTTCATGCAGTGTGATGGGCACATCCTGTTCCAGAGTCGCATGGCTAGTGCACCTGTAGACGGGGACAAACCAAAAGGAGAAAGAAAAACAGAAACCCCCCCAACCAACTGCCCCCCCCCCCACCCCCTGTACTGTGCTATCAAACTTCCCTCTTATCACTATGGCAGCGTAGTCAACCGTCCCCCCTTCTAGCTAACTACTCGGGCAACTCAGATGGCCATGTCTGGCGGAGGCGTCAGCCGTAGCAATCTGAGATATTTAGGGCAAGTACTTTCTTTGAATTCTGACCTTAACAGTGTGTGAAATGGTGACTACAGCTCCTCAAATGTGTCAACCTCCCCCGCTACCACCAGGGACATCTTTTCCATGCCTAAGACATGCCACTATCTATGTAGCCAACCAACAACAGTAGGAGGCGTGGTAGTGCGCCAGTGAATGAGTATATTCTGTATTGCCGATCCCAGGGCGATCGCTATCTGCCTACCCTTCGTAGCTCTTAGTGGGTACATCAAACCGTTTGGCAAGCCAAGTAGAACATAGGCAGGAAAGCGGGGTAATTCAATCTCAAAGCATTGGTCAACCTCGTTCAGCACCTCCTCCCAGTAAGGAGTCAGTAGGGGACATTCCCATAGTATATGAGTGAGTGTGCCAATCTGTCCACAGTCTCGCCAGCAGGACTTGGGTATTGAGTGGTTCATTTCGTGAAGTTTCTCGGGGGTGCGATACCAGTAAATGGAAATTTTCGTGAAAGTTTCGGTAAGCCCAGTGTGGTAAGCAGAGTGTCGTGCCCGGTAGGAGATGTGGTCCCAGTCAGTGTGGCTCAGCGATCGCCCCAGCTCCCGCTCCCAACGTTCTCTCTCGGGATTGTAGATGTGAAAGGGGGGAGGTTGCAACAATTTATAAAGGTCAGAGATAAGCTTGGCGTCCGAGGAGCGAGTCACCAACCAACGCTCATATGCCGTGAGTTTCCGGTCCGCCGAGGCTCGTACCTGCGGCTGGAGCGCCCAGTGGCGCGCCTGCATGTATCTCATGCGCTCCGTCTCGGGCAGACCGAAGTCCCGCTGTAGATCCTGGAAGGAGACGGCACCATCCGGGCCATACATGTGGAATAGGGTGGAGCACCGGGCCGCCCGCCAGAGCTCAAAGGCTCCCGGTTCTATACCCGGGCTAAAGTCTGGGTTTCCGATTATTGGTGTAAAAGGAGAAGGAAAGGTGGTAAGGTCGTGTTTGGTGGACACGGAGTCCCAAATCCGGAGCGGGACCCGCGTGATGAAGGACGCATAGAGGTTGGGGGGTCGGTGGGCCCTCCGCAGGAAGGGCACTTCCTGCAGCGTCCTGCCCGCCACCCCCTGGTCCTGAAACAACCAGTGTTTATCTGATTCCCACCGGCTCCACTCTACTAGGTAGCGCAGTTGAGCAGCTTGGAAATACTTGTGCAAGTCCGGTATACCAAGGCCACCAGACTCAGGCGCTAGCGTGGCTATGGCTCTCTTGAGCCTAGGTTTGCGGCCCTGCCACACAAAGCGTGTTATATCAGACTGAGTCTGTCCGAGCCATCCCTTGGGGGGTTGCAACGGGAGGGCCCGAAAGAGATACAGGACTTGCGGTAGAAGGGTCATTTTCACCGCGGCAACCCTGCCCAGCAACGACAACGTGCCCTTGCTCCAACGGGCCAGTTCCTCCTTGATCTTCTTACTTAAGGCCGTATAGTTGGCCGCGACCATAGCCGGAAGAGAGGGTGCTAGGAGAATGCCCAAATAGGGTACTTGGTCTTTAGACCAGCTCAGCGGAAAAGCCTCTGTAAGTCAGCCCTGGTGGCGCCGGACAGCGAGATGTTAAGGGCCGCCGATTTCCCAAGGTTTACCTTGAAACCCGCTACAGTCGCGAAGGTTTCCAGCTCTTCAATACAAGCAGGCAACGACCTCCTAGGGTCTTCGAGCGTCAATATCACGTCGTAGGCGTAAAGACTAAGGGTGTGGTGGAACTCCCCCATGCGGACGCCTGTGACATTGGGGTTCTGGCGAACTCTTTGTGCGAACGGCTCCATATAAAGAGCGAAAAGCAGTGGCGACAGTGGGCACCCCTGTCTGGTGCCCCTCTCTATCGCAAATTGCCGGGAGCTGCAACCGTTCACCCTCACCACCACGGACGGGAATCGTTAGCAGTTGAATACCAGGTGCCTAAACCTCTCTCCTATGCCAAATTTACTCAATACCTTCTCCAAGTAAGGCCAATGCACTCTATCGAATGCCTTCTCCGCGTCAATGGAAAGGAGCATGCGTTCCCCGGGTATCCGTGAGGTCTTCTCCAGTATGTGGGTCACCCTTTTAGTATTATCGACAGTCTGCCGGCCCGGGACAAACCCGGCCTGATCCGGGTCAACCATACCCGGTAGGTGGAGTGCCAGACGTGCCGCTAGAATACTGGTGAAGATCTTCAGGTCTGAATTCAAAAGTGAAATCGGCCGGTAGGACCCGCATTCAGTCCGGTCCTTGCCCGGTTTAGGGATCACCGACACCGTCGCCTGAAGGAACTCCGGAGGGATAGCGCCCGGTTCAGAGAACGAATTAAACAGGCGCGTCAACAGTGGTGCAAGGTCCTGGCAAAAGGTCTTGTAAAAGAGAGGGATAAAACCGTCGGGCCCCAGGGCTTTCCCGTGTTTGAGTCGGGAGATAGCCGTAACCACCTCCTCAATCCGGATCTCCCGCTCAAGATATTGGGCCTGGTCCCGCGTAAGGGACGGGAGCGACACCGACTCCAAATAGTCAGTCTCGGCTCGCGCTGAGGGGGGGACACCGGCGTAGAGATCAGCGTAGTAACCACGGAAAACATCCGCAACCTGGCCATCTTCCGTGACTGACCCTCCAGTGGGGGCTGCCAGTTCTTTCACCCGATGCTGCTAGTGTTGTACACAGAGTTTATGCGCAAGAAGCCGGCCACACCTGTCTCCGCCAGTGTAGTATTTGTGTTTCAGGCGAAGTACAGCGTACTCCGCTCTGTCCATGTCGAGCGCGGACAGGAGCTTTCTGGCGGCCTTAAGTTGCCCCCAGACTCGAGGGGCTCCCGTCCGTTGATGCACCTGTTCTAGCTCCCTCACCTGGCGTGTAAGTTCGTCCTTTTTAAGCTGATGGTCTTTATTCTCCGCCGAGGAGATAGCAATAAACTCGCCGCGGAGCACTGCCTTCAAGGCGGCCCATTGCGTCG
The DNA here is from genome assembly GCF_964263255.1 of Lissotriton vulgaris. NCBI lineage: Eukaryota > Metazoa > Chordata > Amphibia > Caudata > Salamandridae > Lissotriton > Lissotriton vulgaris. Next base: position 175,598,239 of record NC_141687.1, on the reverse strand, counting down.
CGCGGGTAGTGTCATCATTGTCATTATTACGCTTATATTCCTCTATGGACTCGCGGATATGTTTCACCACGGATTGTTTGTGCAGCAGAGTGTCCCTGAGACGCCAGACCCCCGGCGAGTGAGACACCGGAGGTAGCCGGAAAGTGCCCTCCACCGGGGCATGATCTGAGAGAGACAGGACCCCTATGTCGGCGGCCGAGGCCAGCTCGTACATCGGGCCCGTCACCAGGAGATGGTCCAATCTTGCATAGGATTTGTGGGCGTGTGAATAGTAGGAATAGGCGCGGGTCGCGGGGTGGAGGCGGCGCCACATGTCGTGCATATCAAGATCCTCCAAACGGGAATGAACCGAGCCCGAGAGCTCTCCCGATTGTAGGCGCCTTTGCACCGACCTGTCCAGGGACGCATCAAATACCATATTTAAGTCCCCCCCAATCACGATGTGTCTGTCAGGAGTGGATGTCACGTCTTCCAGTGCCCTGTGCAGAAACTGATCCTGATGATCGTTGGGGCTATATATGGAGCCTACAGTCAACACTAGACCCCCCACCCTGACTCTATACGCCAGAAGCCTCCCCTTTTGTTCCGCAACCTTTTGCATTACCTCCCCTTTGAACCTCCTAGATATCATGAGTGCTACACCTGCTGTTTTGGAAGCGCAGGAAGAGAAAAGCTGCGTGGGGAACTTTGGGGTTCGTAGCCTGTGACAGTCTTTAGCTAGAAGATGAGTCTCCTGTAGAAGACAGATCTCTGCCTGTGAGTCTTCCAGGAGGGACAGTACAGCCTTCCGTTTAACCGGGTTATTCAGCCCCTTCACATTCAGGGTAACAATCTTAAGGGCCATCAGTGAGGGGAATACCAGCATCGCTCTTCAAGGCGGGCATGGTCCGCCGGGCTAAACTCAAAGGCATCAGCGTGCGGCCACAGCACACAGTGATAGTAAACCACCTCATAGCACAGTACAGTCCCGAGCCCCCAAACCCCCAACTGTGAGGACCCCCTCCCTGGAACCCCACGCACCCCCCTCTCCCCCGCTGCCCAGTGAACGCCCCAAACCCCAAACTCACCCATTCAACTCCCCTGCCCACCCCCCTCACCCCAAACCAAGCAGAGTACTTCATTGTCCCAGTCTGGTCCTCAACGGACAAGGCCGTGGAAAGTCGTTGAAGTGGACGTCCAACCACCACCTCCAGCGCCCCCGCCACCCACCACTCCCGGAACCCCCGCACCTGCGATGAAGATAGGCTACTGCAGGCTCCCCCCGGAGCATGTTCAGGCCGTCAAGGCCACATCGCCATTCGCCGTAGTCCTGGAAGCCTCCTGTATAGCGCTGGACATTTCCGCCCGGATTGTAGGCGAGTCGGGTCTCGCGGGCGGCGGGGATCGCCGTTCCCCGACTAGCTGCCAGCCATCCCGCGTGCTCCACCTGCGACGAGGCGCCGGGGTGTCCGTGTCCGATGCAGTGATTCCCAGCACTCCGCAAACATCCTGGAGGGACCGGAGCTGGTGCAGAGTTCTATTCCAGGCGGAAAGGGTGCCCCCACGAGTACTGTGTGCCATGTTCCCTCAAGAAGTCCGTAGCAATTTTAAAGCCCTTCCGTTTCTGCAGTGTTATTGCGGACAGGTCCTGGTAGAGAGCCACCGGGTGATCTCTGAAGCGTAAAGGCTGTTGTCGTCGGGCCTCACGAAGAATCCGCTCCTTCAGGGGGAGATCCGGCAAGAAAGCTAAAATGTCCGGAGGAGGCGCTGAGGCCCTGCGAGGCCGACCAACTCTATGTGCTCTGTCGATCCGGAGTGGGAAGTCTTCCGATTCTCCCAGAATTTCACGGAACAGGGCTCCTAAGTAGGCGGCCGCGTCCTCACCCTCCTCGCCGGACGGAACGCCTCGGACCCTTATGTTGTTACGTCTGGACCTGTTTTCAAGGTCTTTGGCATGGGCCTGTAGGTCAATCTGATGGTCCCTCAGCCTCAGTACCTCCTGTTGCAAGTGAGTGATTTCCTCATCCCTAGAGTGGCCAGCCGCCTCCACCGTGTTCACTCGTTCTCCCAGGGAGTCCACCTCTCTCCGGACCTCCCGGACCTCCCCGGCCACCTCTTGCTTCAGGGCTTGAAAGTCCTCCCTCAGAGAGCTGAACAGTGACTTCAGGAATGATCTAGTCACCGGGGGTTCCCCGCCTTCTGCGCCCCGAGAACTAGTCGGGGGCTTGGAGCTGGTTGGTTCCTGTCTTGCCTCGTGGCGCCTCTTCCCAGCATGTCCGGTAAGGTCCGGTCACCTTTCTTCGACCCTCTGGCATTCGACATCGCGGAGGGGGGGGGATCACCAAAGCACACGAGCTGTGGCGAGGACGCAATACAGACCCGGGCAGCAGTGCAGCAGTAGGTGGCAATCCACACTGCTCGCGCCAATGTGGACCCGATCCCAATGAGGCGCCCCCAATCGCGGTGAGCGAGGGTTGCTCCAAGAGGCCGATGCAATCGCTCCGCTCACGTCCAAGATGGCCGTCCGCCACGGCCGGGGGAACCAGCGCCGGTGTGGCGTATTCTCGTCTCCCGGACTATGTATGTGCTGTTCCGCTCCGCCCAAGGTTGAAGTCAAGGTCTGCCGGTACGAGAGGGACCGTCCTCCCAGTGATCGTCCCAGAACACCACATCCGGCGATTCCGGCTAGGCCCGCTCTCGGGGATCGCAGCAGTCCTTCCCCACTGGTCCACTCAATGATCACATGGCTGAAGGCTGGTCGTGCGAGTCGTTCAGCAGTTGGGACCGTAGAGGGGTTAGGTCTCGTGGGCCGCGAAGGCGACCGTGGGTGCCGGAGGGGCTGGCAGCGCCCGGCAGTGGCTAAGGGCGGGGCTCAGGGCCGGGCCACGTGGCGCAGGCCTCGCGGCCTACCTGATCCCCGGGCTTGCGTAGCTGCTTCCTGTCGGCTCCGCCTCCTCACTCTCCGCTAACGCGGCTCCGCTCCGCCAAGGGAGGTCGTTTCAGGCCACAGCGGGGTCGTAGTGTCGGGACGCCCGCAAGCCGTTGGTCTACTCCGTGCTACTGGCCTCCCTCGCGGGGTTACCGAGGCCCCGCGATCGAGGGGTCCCCGGTCCTTCCGGCGGTTCCTCTGGCGGCCCTCGCCGCAGGCCGGTTCCCAAGCGGCACCACCGTCGCAGCAAGGAGACTGAGGGCTGCGGGCTGCTCCACACCACCACGGAGAGCACTGGGTGCGTTTTCCTCTCGATCCGGGGGAGATCAGCGGTATAAAAAGGTGCAGGTTTTCCAGGGGCTCGGGAGCTCCCGGCAAGAGCATCCTCTCAGCCCACCATCTTGGCCACGCCCCCCTCAGCCCATTTTGAAAGTGCAAGTGCATCACATGTTGTCATAGAAGTTTTACTATCCACTTAAATGCATTTAAAATGCTATGATTATTGGGAGAAGTAGTTTGTATAAATACAATTTAAAATTTTCTCATCACAGTACAGTTTCAATTGTTAAGAAACATGTATAAAAAGTTGTTAATGTCATCAACATTACTGTATTATACTCTCACTTCTTAAATGCATTTGATTCCATAGCATGTTTAATCCAACCTTTGCCTTCTCAACACGAAAACTTTTAATCTAAATATTAACACGTGCCCACCCAAACGTGAAAAGAATTTTTTTAAAAAAAAAATTCAGTTTTTTGTTAACAAAGAAAAATATAATCGGTAATAAGACAGTCGGTGTAAGAGGCCGCTGAGGTTCTGTGCATGCTGTTTTAGCATATTTTAAAAATTATCCTCTGTGTTTTAAACTTTGTCATCGCTCCTTAGCGCAACGCGCAATCTGGGTCCGTTGCTGATTTAATAACAATTTACCTTGTGCACCCTCCTGGAACGCCGCTCCTCGGCGCAACGCTTATTCTGTTCTTTAATTCCCGCTCTAGGCACCGATCCGCCACGGCTTGTGCCGTTTGCAGCGGCGGGGCCGTTCGAGCGTCAGTTGTGATGACATCCGGCCTCACACACTCACTTCCGCCCTGCTGGCTCATTGGCAGGTTAGCGGGCTAGTGTGTGGAAAAGGCAGTGATTACTTAAAGAGCAGTGCAGCCTCAGTTGGGGGCTGACAGTCGGTGTAAGAGGCCGCTGAGGTTCTTTGCATGCTGTTTTAGCATATTTTAAAAATTATCCTCTGTGTTTTAAACTTTGTCATCGCTCCTTAGCGCAACGCGCAATCTGGGTCAGTTGCTGATTTAATAACAATTTACCTTGTGCACCCTCCTGGAACGCCGCTCCTCGGCGCAACGCTTATTCTGTTCTTTAATTCCCGCTCTAGGCACCGATCCGCCACGGCTTGTGCCGTTTGCAGCGGCGGGGTCGTTCGAGTGTCAGTTGCGACGACATCCGGCCTCACACACTCACTTCCGCCCTGCTGGCTCATTGGCAGGTTAGCGGGCTAGTGTGTTTCTTTCCTCTGGGTATTTAATGACGCAATGGCGGAAGCGCAGCGGACGAGCGCAGCGGGAGCGCCGACTCCGCGCCGAAGTCGAGCCAAAGTCCTGCCCGTCTGCGCCCGTCCGCGCCAGGACGGGACCAGGGACCACGTCCCCTGCTCCCGGTCATATAACATATTCCCGCGATGCGTTATTGAGGCTACAGCGACCTCCCTTCACTTCTGCTATTGTTTTTATTTGTGATAATGCACCGTTAAAATGTTCAACATGCACTCGCGCTAGACTCTGTTACCTCGTCCACAGACTCCTTATCCTCCACTTTCTGGACTATTCCTCCCCCTACACATCACGTCTCCCCTGCTATGCACAATACCTGCTCTTCATTGAATTTGAATTTTATTAGCATAAACTGTCGATCTCTCTCGAAACATAAGAGAGATATCTTTGACCTCTTTGAGACAGCTAGCCCAGCAGCTGTGTTTTTAACGGAAACGTGGCTGAACGAGAATTCCGGCCCTGATATCGCCATGGCTCTCCCCAACGATTACACCTTTGTGGGGCGAAACCGTGTTCTCAAAGAGGGCGGAGGTATTGCTATAATCTTCAAAAGAGAATTCTCCTGCAAATGGGAAGACCTAGATTTCCCTAATTGCGAAGCTGACCTTTTTAAACTTCTTCTTTCTCCTTATTTTACTTTGACTGGAACGCTGATATATCGTCCACCTGGCTCGGCTGCTGCATGGGCTTCTTCTTTTCCCGTTGTGGGTGATCTAAATATTCATTTTAATCTAGCCTCTTGCCCCATTAGTACACGTCTGTTACAGGATTTAGCTGCTTTAGATCTTCATTTACACAATTCCGGCCCTACTCATAAGGCCGGTAATTTATTAGATCCCATTATTTCAAATCTCAACTGCATCACTCACCAATCCTCCTTTCCTGTTATTTGGTCTGATCACTTTATTTAAAATTTTTCAATTAAGGTTTCTGCTCTTAACTCTTCCATCATTTCACATCCTCACAAAGCCAGTAGGAACTGGAAACGTTTAGATAAGGGCAAACTAAACATCTGCCTTGTAAATTCGAAACCTACGTTCTCCAGTGTGACTACCAAAGAGGTGTCTGTTGTCAGCTCTTGGCTGACAACAGCTTTAGATTCTTGTCTCCCAACTCAGAGAAATAAATCGCAGATCCATCATCCTCCGGCACCTTGGTTTAATGACTCTCTTCGCCAGGAAAAGTCTTGTTGCAAGAAACTGGAGCACGTTTGGCGTTCCAATTATTGCACGGATAATAAAATAAAATACAAGGCTGCCCTCCAGGCCTACCATTCTGCCTGTGATACCGCCAGAGCTAATCATGCCAACAGCACTATACTCAATGCCCAAAATAGACCTAAGGCCTTGTTTAAAGTAGTAAAAGATATCTCTGGAGCATCTTCTTTACCTAAAGATCCCTGTCTGGACACTGCACAATGTAACGCCCTGGCAAACTTTTTCCTAGAGAAAATTGATAAGATCTACGCCATCTTTAATGCTACTGCTATTGTCCCGACCTTTCCTGAGTTTGTACCACCTATTCCATCTTTTGCTGATGCCTCTGATTTAATTCCTACTGTTCCCCAACTTCACTCTTGGGAACCGATCTCTTCCATGCTTTTAAAAAAATATCTCCACAAAATAAAATCTGGTTCTCTCCTAGACTCATCAAATACTGAGCACTTTGGATCCAGCCATACTCCAGATTATCCTGGACATTCTGAATGCTTCATTGATCGAAGCTACTGTCCCTAATTAATGGAAAAGCGCGATGGTGGTTCCATTGCTAAAAAAGGCCAACGCGGACCCAAACAACCCCTCCAACTTCCGTCCTATCTCTTTGCTCTCTTGCTACTCTAAGGTTTTTGAAAAGCATGTCAACTCTTTGCTTAGCTCTTATGTTGAATCTTCCAATCTTCTTCACTGTTCACAGTCCGGGTTCAGGGCTGGCTTCTCCACTGAGACTACACTTCTGGGTGTGTCGGAGACCATCAGAAGACAGGTGGACAACGGGGAGACAGTGGCACTCATTTTGCTTGATCTGAGTGCCGCATTTGACACCGTCTCCCATTCCATCTTGTTGTCCACCCTGAAATCTGTGGGTATTGATGGCCCAGCCCTGGCCTGGATTGCTAGTTTTCTCTCTAATCGCACTTTTCAAGTGTTTTCTTCTACTTCTGCTTCTTCTATCTTTTCTTCCCCCCACGGTGTTCCTCAGGGGTCTATTCTAAGCCCTCTTTTTTTCAATCTTTATGTGAGACCCCTTGCTTTCCTGGCAGAGCAAGCAGGCCTCACAATCTATTCTTACGCAGACGACACACAAATCGTCTATTCACTTTCCACAAATAAACATCTTCCTACGTCTTCCCTACAGTCTGGATTGAAACATATATCTGACTGGATGTACAGACATAAATTAAAATTAAATGGAGATAAAACAGAGCTTCTCCTGTTCGGTCCAAATGCATCGCTCTGGGGCCCGCAACATTGGCCTCCTCAGATGGGCCCTTTACCCACCCCTTCAGTCACAGCCCGCAACCTTGGGGTTCTTTTTGACAACCAGCTGTCTCTGAAGCAACATGTTGTAAAAGTCTCTGCCACCTGCACCACCATCATCAGGTGGCTGAGAAAAATCACGTGGATGCTTCCAGCTGACACCCTGAGGACCGTAGTCCAGGCCCTTGTCACCTCACGTATGGACTACGGGAACATTCTACTTTTGGGCGCCTGCAAGGAGGTAATGAAGAAATATCAGGTGGTTCAGAATATGGCAGTTCACCTTATCTGTAACTTACCTGCTAGATCCTCGGCCGCCATCCATTTGCTCAAGCTACATTGGTTGCGAATCGAGAGCCGAGTAAAATTTAAAGCCCTTTGCACAATGCACCATATTAAGACAGGCAAAGCTCCGAAGTATCTGTCTTCTTTGGTGCAGCAATATGTTCCCTCCCGTACGTTGAGATCTTCCACACAAAACAAGTTTCAGATCCCACGTGTCAACAGAGCTAAAATGGGCGGCCGCTCGTTTGCTTTATTGGCACTTTCTTTATGGAATTCTTTACCTCAAACTTTACGATCTGAGACCTGTTACCTGACATTCCGCAAAGGAATTAAGACCTGGCTGTTTAATTTTTAATATGCATGCCCGTTATCCCTCACACCTAGTTTACCTTCTGTTTGTTTTAGCGCCGGGAAACCTCCGGGTAGCTGTGCACTCAATAAATGCAATAATAATAATAATAATAATAATGTTCCAACATTTCATCTTGGCATAACGAAACTAGACATAATTCTAAGGCAGATTATATTTAAAAAGTAATTGTAGATAATAGAGATCCACTTGGCACTGCAAGGAATTTTTTCAACTTGAAAACTTGCAGTTTGAAAAAGCCCTTTTGCACTTTAGATACACTCCTTTTCTGGTAAATGATAATTATCTATTACACAAACCTTGCTAAACTTTCTTGTTGTTTTAATATCATGTCATCTTCATTACTACAAATACGGCGGATGCGAAGCATCTCACCATATGGTATAGATTTAATAAGGTGTTGAGGATGAGAACTTGTGGCATGTAATAAAGTATTACCAGCCATTGGCTTTCTAAAAAGGGTAGTACTAAGAACATTGTTGGATAAAAAAACCTGCACATCTAAGAATGTCACCGTTTCCTTGCTAATACTAGACGTAAAATTTAGATTAAGATCATTCATATTTATCTCCTGTATACATTTTAAAACACTTTCTTCAGAGCCACGCCAAACAATAAATAAGTCATTAATAAAACGAAGCCAAGAAACTATATTGGATGTACAGTATTGATCAAATTTTCGCCTGAGGACCAGTTCCTCCCACCAGCCCATAAATAGGCAGGCGTAGCTTATATATATATATATATATATATATATATATATATATATATATATATATATATATATATATATATATATATGGAATCCAACCTGTTGCCGGCGGCAGCCGTCAGCCAGCACACATGTACACAGACTGCTTCAATAATTACCGCAAACCAGGCTTCTGTTGCAAAGAAATGTATTACCGATCAAATGGTAAAGGTGGCGCCAGTCATCAGACGCGTTTCGGACTTAAGTCCTTGCTCACTGATGAGCGAGTGAAATGGAGGTCAACCATATATACAGAGTTAGTACACATTTGCATTTCGCGCCTGAACCAAAAAGCTAGACATAGTTGGTGGACTTACATGTGAAGTCATATACCAAGCCCTAAATGATGGGCGCCATTTTGTAATGGTATTAGGTGGAATATAAATGCGTGCTCAGACCATCACATGCATGAACAAATAATTTGCATTGTTGTGGTTACATCGAGTATAATAAAATAGAAACATGTCATAAAAATTAATGAATGATTTTTGACATATATGCATACAAGAGGAGAGCATTGTGGTACATTTCACAAGTGAGTATGGGCATGCTATGTGAAATTTTACTCAACTACACGTTATTTCAACAAATTTATGAGTGCCTTACAGTGTAACAATTGCAGCTGAACAATGCACTGTTGTTATATGTCTCCTCATGCTATGACTGTAGGACAAGGCGATAATCTCATGTCCAGTTTAAGTCAATTTACTCGATGCACTGTGTAAAATGCCACAGCATGTTATTAAAATTAAAGACGAGAGGGCAATGTCCGTACGAATACGTTTAGAAACTCGAAAGCCAAATGTGTCTACATTTATTCTTAAGACAATAAATTTATTGGCAATAATTGTCTATAAATTAAATCAGACAAAAAGATATAGATCGAGATATAATTCCATATATAAACCGTACCCCTTGGTACTCGCTATGAAATGTGTTTTCACAAATACCTCGAACTTGAATATCTTACATGGGATGATCCCACAAATGTGGCCAAAGGTATAAGGTACAAGAACTTGTGGCATGTAATAAAGTATTACCAGTCATTGGCTTTCTAAAAAGGGTAGTACTAAGAACATTGTTGGATAAAAAAAACCTGCACATCTAAGAATGTCACCGTTTCCTTGCTAATACTAGACGTAAAATTTAGATTAAGATCATTCATATTTATCTCCTGTATACATTTTAAAACACTTTCTTCAGAGCCACGCCAAACAATAAATAAGTCATTAATAAAACGAAGCCAAGAAACTATATTGGATGTACAGTATTGATCAAATTTTCGCCTGAGGACCAGTTCCTCCCACCAGCCCATAAATAGGCAGGTGTAGCTTATATATATATATATATATATATATATATATATATATATATATATATATATATACTTGATCAACACAGTGATCCGAAAAAACTCGGGAATATCCCAATGCAGCGTCTGAGTCGGAGTCTGGCAGACCATAATATGTAAACACCAGTCTCTCCCAAAGTAAAGAACTCTCAAATACCTCGAATTGCTGCAAGTAAATTTTTTTGCAAATTTATTACAAAACGGCTCGTGTGGCAAGACAGAGTTGCTCTGTTTCTCACACCTTATCAAGGGTATTGAACTTATATTTTTATGATATTTAACAGCACTGCAAACTATTGTTGCTAAATGGACTGTGTTTACCAGCATGCATTGTGATGTTAACACTCACTTTTGAAATGCGTTGGGCAGAGAAACATTATGGAGAAACATGCTTTCCTTTGTCTTGCTGAGCAATTTTTGTTGTCCTTGTGAGGAGTGTGCTTGTCTTGGGACAAACGTGGAAATTACATATTACGGCGGGTCCAGCCATTAAGCGCACCACCGCCAACCATCAAGTGGGGGTCGGCGGCTTTGTGAGGATAAGCCATGCTGATCACCAGGACGCCACTTTGTGGAAAGACAGAGGCACTCTGTTTCTCACACCTTATCAAGGGTATTGAACTTATATTTTTATGATATTTAGCAGCACTGCAAGCTATTGTTGCTATATGGACTGTGTTTACTAGCATGCATTTTGATTTTAACACTCACCTGAGTATGATTAAAAGGATTTAAATGCGGAAGCAGTCACAGTCTCTCAAGAGAGTTTATGCTTTGCTGCTGCCCGTGAACAAGGAACGGAAATTTTGAAATGCGTTGGGCCGAGAAACTTTATGAAGAAAGTGCTTTCCTTTGCCTTGCTGAACAGTTATTGTTGTCCTGGCGAGGAGTGTGCTTGTCTTGGGACAAATGTCGAAAAAAACTCGGGTGAAATACGAAGAGAAAACAATTGTAAAACTAGATACATTGTTCATGCAATCTCACAGAACTAACTATTTGCACTGGCACTTTAAATGGTGGGCTAAGAAAGCAAAAAAGTTATGAAAAAGAAAAATAAGCCAAAAAAAAAAGGTGTGGGTTTAAAAGCAGTCAGGTGATGCAAATACGTGTCATGTGATCAATGCACTCTGGTGCTGAAACGCGTAATGGCCGACTGAGCGCAACCTAATAAAGAATTCTGTGCACTTAATGGTGGTCCGTGCTCCTGTTTTTGTGGAACTAAAAACGCCGGCTGGCAGAGGAGTTTTTTGCGACATATAAACCTGACGTCACCAAAGGAGGACATCGTCTGGCAACGGACAGTTAAACGGCAGCTTTATCCAGGAGGATTTATTTTTGTGAGCAGCCCCCCAACAACGCTAAAATCTGTGGATTATTTATTTTTATTTATTTAAGAAGCGCAAGCCTGACCGGAGGGTACCGGAGCGCTTCACAGCAATTTTATAACAAGACAAGCGAGTATATAACATAGTACAGTAAGCGAGCAAAGGGAGAAAACAAATGGCAAAACAGTGAAACAGTCTGGGTGTGAGTCAGAGTAAAGAGGATGAAGAGTGGTCCATTACAAGGACTTGTTATCTCACAGCTGTGGGGTACAGTGTCCTTTTCAGCATTCCGGTGGATCCTATCTGATCGCTGGAGATCGATTGAGGAAAAGGATTTTGAGCTGTCTTTCGAATTTGGTGAAGGAGGGAATAGTTCTGATGTGGGGTGTAGAGTTCCATATTTTGGGCGCGTTGCCGGCGCAGGATCTGGCCCTGGTTTTCTGTTTTTGAGGTTTTAGCGGGATAAGCAGTAAGGTATTGGAGCTACTGAGGTTCCTTTTCGGACCTGCTTTGTTGAGTTTGGACGCCAGATAATGGGGTTTGCCTGTGTGGAGGGCTTTGTGGGTGAGGCAGGCCGTTCTGAAGTTCGCCCGCATTTCTATGGGTAGCCACTTGAGTTCTTTGAGGGCAGGAGAGATGTGGTTGAATTTCTTCAATCCTGTTACCATTCTGGCTGCTGTATTGAGGGTTGTCTTTAGCGAAGCAAGGTGTGTTTTCGCAATTCCAGATAGGACTGCGTTTCCATAGTCCAGTCTTGACAGTACTAATGCTTGAGTGGCTTGTTTGAGGTCATTGGGGGGAATGAAAGGTTTTATTTTGTTTAGTAGCTTTAGATTAAGGAAGGCGCTCTTGGCAGAAATCCTAATGTGTTTGGTCATGTCCAGTTTTGAGTCTAGCGTGATGCCTAATGATTTGACAGAATCGGCTAAGGAGAGGTTCCCGTTGAGCGCATCCATCTCCTTTAGCCACTCCGCTACTTGAGGATTCCCTTCTTTGTTCGAGATGAGGAGTAGTTTGGTTTTGTCCGGGTTCAGTTTTAGATGGTTGCTTGATAGCCAGCGTTGCACATCTCTGAGCGTTTCATTAAGTCTTTGTATGTCATCAGCATATAAGTTAAAAGGGATGTTAGCTTTCCTGAGTAAGGCGGCGAGGGGTTCCATATAGATGTTAAAGAGTATGGGGGAGAGCACTGATCCTTGGGGGACTCCTCTCACTACTGGTTGCAGGTCGGATTCAAAGCATCTGATTTTGATTTTCTGGGAGTGATTGAGAAGAATTGAAGAGAACCATTTGAGGACCACCTCGTTTAAACTAGCTCTTTCTTCGAGAGCTTTGAGGAGAAGTTTGTGATCAACTGTGTTGAATGCTGCCAATAGGTCTAGCAGAATAAGGAGGCAGCATTGGTCTGAGTCCAGTGATTAGCGAATATCATCAATTATGTTGAGGATTGCAGTTTCAGTGCTACATCCTTTCCTGTAGCCTGATTGATGGGAGTCAAGGAGGTTGGTATTGTCAAGGTGTTGAGTTAGTTGATTGAGTACGCATCTTTCCAGGATTTTGGAGAGTTGAGGAAGGTTGGAGACAGGTCTGAAGTTGTTTAGGTCATTTATGTCAAGGCCTGGTTTTTTTTAGCAGTGGGGTGACTTGACCCACTTTCAGACAGTCTGGAACGATTCCCGTTTTTAGGCAGCTGTTAATAATCCTGCACCAGAGTGGAGCAAGGGAGAGTTTCATTTTTTTGGTGAGTTGAGCCGGGAGAGGGTCTAGGGTGTGAGATGAAGGTTTAGAGGTGGAAATAAGTTTGACTATCTCTTCTTCTGGGATGGGTTGGAAGAGTGACCAGGATTTGGTGTTGTGAGTGGGAGCGCATCTGAGCACCTCGGCTGTGCTGCTCAGGTGAGGGGCGGGAGCAATTGATATCTAGTGAGCGCTCGATCTTGGAGATCTTGTCATTGAAGAAGGTTGCAAATTTGTCGCAACGTTCTTTGGAGGCTTGTCCCAGGAACGTATCAGGTTTGGAGGTTTGTTGTCTGATGATCTTGAAGAGCTCCTGGGGTCTGTCTTTTGCGCCATCCAGTGCAGAGCGGAAATATACAAATTTTTTGTTCTTGATATGTCTGTTATATTTCTTCCTGATAGATCTGAGTTGATCGCGGTGGAGGGAAGTGGGCATGCTCCTCCAACGTCTTTCTGAGGCCCTTAATTGTCTCCTTTCGTCGTTAATGTCAGAATTGAACCAGGATCGGGACGGGATGGCTCATTTTTTTTTTAGTTTCAGGGGTGCTAGTTGGTGCAGCAGGGATGCCATATTTGTTTTGTATAGGGAATTGAGGTCATTTGTGGGGAGATCCTTGTCACTGGGTAGGATCAGCTTTACTCACAACACAAGGAGGGAGGTACCCTTAAGACCGTTTAGGGGACAGGGTAAATAGTACACAACAACAAAAAGTCCCTAGTTGGAGGAAATATATCCTAAGGCGTAAGGTAACCTAGGCCAGGTGGCTTGAGGGTTATCTACGCTAACAGAGACTACAAATATGTCAAAACACCCTATTGTAAATAATCAGTCAGTGTAAACACCCTATCTGTACGTCACACAACAATTAAGAGACTATAATTTCTACTAGTGTAAAAACAATCAATTTATTAAAAAACTTTTACAGAATCAATTTGCACCAGAAAACACATTATACAATAAAATACATATTATTTAAAAAAAACAAGAGTCGACGCGGCGTTTCGGTGTCTTTTGTTGATGCCAACACCTTCTTCAGGACAGGGGTTTTTAGTTAAAAAATCTCTAAAAGGTAAAATTACAGAAAACATACAATCAATAGGGGCCTATTATACACTGACTGTTTAGGGTTACATTAGAAGTTACATTGACACAGCAAACAAAGTTCACATTACAATACATCTATAAAAAAGTTTACATTATAGTACATACATTCAACCTATGTGTGGTCTTGCATTACAATGTCTATGATTTAAATACAAGAGATTTAATAAAATTCTCATTTCTCCAGAGTTCATAACTCCATTCGTCAGCATAAGGTTCTAACTAGGAGCGACAAGGATACTTTTGTTTACATTAATCCTGCCATACTCGATGGACTAAAGTACAGTGCGATTGAACATACCATAAGGGTTAGCTACCCGCATACATAATTTCCCAATATCTCTACCCCTCTAGGGGAAAGAGCCTTTCAATTTGAGACCCATTTGTATTTTTATCATTGATCATATGGGTCTCTTTCGTTCAAGTGTATTACGTCTCTTTAGACTAATGGTCTATTTGCTTACATTATTACTTTACGATTACTAGTGGCAGCGTTTATATCACAGTAGTGTGTGCAACCTACCTCAAACTGTATGACGGATTCGAAGCAGTTGTTATCTTAAAAAGGATGCAGATTTTTTTATCTTTGATCTGTCTCCTGTAGACCTTATCTTCAGTGGCGGAAGGTTATCATTAATAGTTCCACCTGAGGGGTAAGTTTACAACATTCAGAAATACCCTGGTGTTATGGAATTGCAATATTTCTTTATCAATAAAGGTTCGTTACCTGGATAAATATTTTCGAATGTGTGGTCTTTGCTGTATCTGGGACGACCACCGTATATCTTTAGGCTTTGCACAAATATAACTAAAGCAGGACAGAAATACAAAGTCGTTTTGATAAAGGTAGTAGAAGAACAATACAATCCTGAGTCCTTTGTTAAATGCCCAAAAAATTCAATATTTAAAGAATGTACCTTTGATGGTGTTATATGTAAACCGATTCAACTTTCCATGTTGGGTAGAGGCATACGTTTCTATTCTGTAATACCTTCTACCGGTTTATCTTTGCTTCCTTTCTTTGGGGGTTTTTTTTTGGAGCCGGTTGGGATATCTGCACCAAAGAAAGAAAGGGGGGCAGGTCAGCAGTGTATTCATGATTCCCCTTTGTCTGCCTCACTTCATTGGCAGCGATAGTGAGTATTATCGACCTATTTTCCGGATAGACATGGCAGTTACTGGAATAGACGCGATTGCCTTAAGGGCCATTCGAACTTGCTGTTATAGTTTTAGCTTTATTTTCCCTTTCTTCATATTTGGGACTATTTTATTGTGCTTATTTGTTTTGTGTTTTTTTGGAAATTTTGGCGGATGCCTGGGCGAGAATCACTCAGTAAGGGCGGTTAGATAAAATATGAACCCTTTCTGTTGCATATTTTAGGTGCAGTGTAAGTCTACTACATCTTTTCATATTTCCTAACTCAAAGTTTAAGTATGGGCCAAGTGTTCGTGCATGTTTGCACTATTTTACAGCTTGGGGCGGGCATTTCTTTCAGAACGTGTGTTGCTGCGCTTAACCGCCCTTACTGAGTGATTCTCGCCCAGGCATCCGCCAAAATTTACAAAAAAACACAAAAAAATAAGCACAATAAAATAGTCCCAAATATGAAGAAAGGGAAAATAAAGCTAAAACTATAACAGCAAGTTCGAATGGCCCTTAAGGCAATCGCGTCTATTCCAGTAACTGCCATGTCTATCCGGAAAATAGGTCGATAATACTCACTATCGCTGCCAATGAAGTGAGGCAGACAAAGGGGAATCATGAATACACTGCTGACCTGCCCCCCTTTCTTTCTTTGGTGCAGATATCCCAACCGGCTCCAAAAAAAACCCCCCAAAGAAAGGAAGCATAGATAAACCGGTAGAAGGTATTAAAGAATAGAAACGTATGCCTCTACCCAACATGGAAAGTTGAATCGGTTTACATATAACACCATCAAAGGTACATTCTTTAAATATTGAATTTTTGGGGCATTTAACAAAGGACTCAGGATTGTATTGTTCTTCTACTACCTTTATCAAAACGACTTTGTATTTCTGTCCTAATTTAGTTATATTTGTGCAAAGCCTAAAGATATACGGTGGTCGTCCCAGATACAGCAAAGACCACACATTCGAAAATATTTATCCAGGTAACGAACCTTTATTGATAAAGAAATATTGCAATTCCATAACACCAGGGTATTTCTGAATGTTGTAAACTTACCCCTCAGGTGGAACTATTAATGATAACCTTCCGCCACTGAAGATAAGGTCTACAGGAGACAGATCAAAGATAAAAAAATGTGCATCCTTTTTAAGATAACAACTGCTTCGAATCCGTCATACAGTTTGAGGTAGGTTGCGCACACTACAGTGATATAAACGCTGCCACTAGTAATCGTAAAGTAATAATGTAAGCAAATAGACCATTAGTCTAAAGAGACGTAATACACTTGAACGAAAGAGACCCATATGATCAATGATAAAAATACAAATGGGTCTCAAATTGAAAGGCTCTTTCCCCTAGAGGGGTAGAGATATTGGGAAATTATGTATGCGGGTAGCTAACCCTTATGGTATGTTCAATCGCACTGTACTTTAGTCCATCGAGTATGGCAGGATTAATGTAAACAAAAGTATCCTTGTCGCTCCTAGTTAGAACCTTATGCTGACGAATGGAGTTATGAACTCTGGAGAAATGAGAATTTTATTAAATCTCTTGTATTTAAATCATAGACATTGTAATGCAAGACCACACATAGGTTGAATGTATGTACTATAATGTAAACTTTTTTATAGATGTATTGTAATGTGAACTTTGTTTGCTGTGTCAATGTAACTTCTAATGTAACCCTAAACAGTCAGTGTATAATAGGCCCCTATTGATTGTATGTTTTCTGTAATTTTACCTTTTAGAGATTTTTTAACTAAAAACCCCTGTCCTGAAGAAGGTGTTGGCATCAACAAAAGACACCGAAACGCCGCGTCGACTCTTGTTTTTTTTAAATAATATGTATTTTATTGTATAATGTGTTTTCTGGTGCAAATTGATTCTGTAAAAGTTTTTTAATAAGTTGATTGTTTTTACACTAGTAGAAATTATAGTCTCTTAATTGTTGTGTGACGTACAGATAGGGTGTTTACACTGACTGATTATTTACAATAGGGTGTTTTGACATATTTGTAGTCTCTGTTAGCGTAGATAACCCTCAAGCCACTTGGCCTAGGTTACCTTACGCCTTAGGATATATTTCCTCCAACTAGGGACTTTTTGTTGTAGGATCAGCTTTAGCCTTTCTTCCATGATGTCCAGGGGGATTTGGGTGAGGTTTCTAGACCATTTGGGGGGATCTTGAACAGGCGGTAGGGATAGAGCTTTTTTGTTGATGTGGAACAGGATCATGTGGTGATCTGACCAGTCCACTGGAAGAATGTCGTCAATCGTGATTCCGTCCTGGTGGGGAATAATGGCATCCAGGGTTGCTCCTTTAATGTGAGTCTCTTCTGAGCAGTGTTGGGCCAGGTTATTGTCGCAGAGGAGATTATTGAGAGAATGAATTAGTGTATTGTTAGCTTCGTTCCAGTGAAGGTTGAAATCACCCAGGATTAGGCAGTTAGTGTCATTGAGAGTGCAGTGGGCAATCAAGTTAGATAATTGATCCCCAAATCTGTGGGTGTCACCCGGAGGGTGGTAGAGCAGGTGACCAACTAATGTGCAGCTTTCCTTCGTTTTGATGTTGACAGTGAGACATTCAAATGAGCTATACTTGCAGGAGTCCGTTACAGTGATGTCTCTGTCCTTCTTAAGGATGATGGCCACGCCTCCACCTCGTTGGTTTTCTCTATCCTTGTTGATGATGGAGAAACCTGGGGGTACCAGCATATCCAAACAGGGAGGGGAGATCTCGTTCAGCCACGTCTCCGTGATAAATGAAATATATAAATCATGAGAGAGAATGGCTTCTGCTAATTCCGTTGCATGCTTGGGGGCTGATCTACAGTTAATGAGCATGCAGTTGGTTGATAATTTCCTGTTGCTCGGGTACTCTCCTGGTGGGGCCTTTGGAATTGTGGAAAGGGAGGGTGGAGGTCTTGTGCTTTTTGCAGGGGGGTGGTCTCTTCTGAAGCCTGTAATCACTTGAATATTAGAATTCAGGGAAGCTGAGAGAGGAGAGACATAGGTGGAGGCTAGGTTGGACGCCTCTTCATCAGACGTAGCTGCTTTAGTTCTGGAAGGTCTTGGTGACTGGTTCTCGGCCTCCTTACTCGGAGAGATCTGTGCCTTAGATGGGGGGCTTTGCACTTACTGGGAGGCTGAAATTGAATCTCAGAGTCATTACTGGTAGGATTCTGCCACTGGATCTTGTGAGCTAATGAGGGCCCGAGATGCGACTTTCGAAAGGTAGGGTCTGTTTGAGAGGACGGCCAGGGTGGGGATTTCTGGGGCCTTCAAGCTTTGTCTAGGTTGGATAGGGCTTCCTCGAGGCCCCTGACTATTATTCCCAGTTGGCTTTCTAGTAGGGTTAGTCGTAGCGCCAAATTCTCTGCGTCTAGGGGCGAGCAGTTATGGGTGGGGACCTCTCTCGGGGTAGGAAGCAGGGACGGGATGAGAGGCCTAGGGATACGTTGTTCATCCCAGGTGACTTTACTAGCGACATTCGGTGTGGGGGTCTAGTCGAGGGCTCTGTCTCGGTGAGTCTGCGGTTGAGGTAGGGAGGTCAGTAAGTTCAGCTCGTGGGATGAAGGAGTGGTGATGACGCGGATGAGTCTGAGGGGGTGGAGGAACTTGAATTACGTTGGAAGAATGAAGGTCATCATTCAAGGGGCGGAAGAGTGGGAGGGGCTCTTGGGGGGGCGGCTTAAGGGTCTTATAAGGGGAGCGGGAGTAGGCCCTTGGTTAGCTTGATGGGGTATGTTGGCCGCGGAAGGAGCTTGGGGTAGGGGTGAAGGAGGTTGGGAAGGGGCAGGTCGGGGAGAGTGGAGAAGCGTGGCATGAAGAGTAGGAAAGAAGGAGTTGAAGGCCTCTAGGAGCTCATTGTTAGCCTGCATCAGAACTGTGCCAATAGAGTAAATGGTCACAGATGTATTCCCTTTTCTAGAAGTCTGATTAGGGAGAGAGGTCGTCAGTTTACAGCTATGCAAGGTGGTCGTGGTTTTGGATATGTTGAGTTGCATTCTTAAAGTGGTGTTCCAGTTCTTAGGTCTGTTTGTGTGAAATATGAGGTCCATCTTTAACTGCCCTCTGGAGATGCAGTGGTAAGTGTCCACAAAAAGCATTTCTGGGTGTAGTTTGATTAGATTATTTTGAAGATTTTACTAGCTTTATGAGAAAGACTAGGGGGGAAGTCAATAGCAAAGGTATTCACACCATGTGGTTTCATATGGACCGGTACGAGTGGATTGACAAAGGTGGGAGTGCCCGGTGTCATTGTTGCCTACTAAATAGACAGGGGTTACCTAGTTGCTGTTAAAGAGGCAGTACTCCCCTGGTCTGGAAGTGGAGACTATGGGCCACTGACGACAGCTCGTGACTTTGGCCGGTACGCCTGACACCTCTTTGCTATAGGAGCAGTGGGACTCCCTTGGGTGGTAATCCAATGCGTAGTGATGGTAGAAGTGGAACGCTGTGGAGACTGGTTGTCGCAAAAGGACTCAGTATGTTTTTGCTTGCCTTGATCTTAAGTAGTATGGCGGTGGACCATATAGGAGAGGGGGCCTATCGGTTAGGCTGGGGGGTGGTTGCTGCGTAATGAGGGGGGGGGGTGAGGGTCAGTGAGATTTATTTTCTCGTTTAAGGGTGGACGGAGGGACTTGACGACACAAGTAGGAGCGGTAAGGGAAAGGTGTAGACTCAATGGGAAAAATTAGTGTTGTTGTTCGGAGAGGGCGAGTAACTTGAAACAGGACTGGTACCTTGGAGTGGACCCGGAGTCCGCGGTATCGCTTGAGCAGCAGAGGTTTGGGTTTGATGCCCTGGGTATCACCTTCCAGTGTGTGGGGGACTTAGTCAGTCATCTTAAGGTCAAGCATCTATTCCGTGCCAGTCCAAAGCGTGGATAGGCTCCTTTTTTTATGCTTGTTTGGGCCGCTCTGAGGCGGTGGGGAGCCTTCATCCAAGTGAGTATATCAGAGGGAGGAGACACGGTAGGCTTAGTGGATGCTGCAACTATTAGGCGGGGGTGTCCTCAGCGTCAGCCATCTTGCGGCCAGGCAATATGCTTTCAGATCGTCGGCGTATTTTGGCTTCCTTATAGGGCTTCCATTTGGTCATAATTGGGGGGGGGCTTCCTCCATGTGAGTGGCCTGGATGGTGGGGGCTCGAAAAACTTCCTGTGGGATGTAGAGCCTTCAGCCAGAGAGGTCCTATGCATCGGCCATTTTGAGGTCTGGCAAAATCTTCTGGTCTTACTGGTTTGGGCTTGATGACATTTCTGAGCAATTCTCATGAATTGAATGTAGTGCTCACCAACTATCCGAAAAAGGTAACTTTATGACTCCTAGACTGACAGACAAATATTCCAAAGGCAGTACATTTGAACAAACTAGTATCTTTAGTCCTTCGTGAACCAAGGCAGGCAATGTCCTAAGTGTCGGCCATCTTGGGTCAGGTGACCTCTTTGCCCATCTGGAGTGAGCTTAAAAGAGCTTTCCTGGCTCTATACGGCACACCATTGGGGAGGGGGGGGGGGTTGCTCCTCCTTCCCTGTGTGCTTCGGTGGGCTCCGGTACGTATGACATTGGGCAGAACCGCGCTGGCGATGTGCAGCTGGCACGGACATCAAAGGATCTTCCACCTGCACTACTGATCGCATTGATCCCCATTCTACTCCCGGCACCCGCCAGGTATCTATGTGGGGCGGTGGAGGTCCAGCTCGCTGCCCTTCGCAGGCTCGATGTTATCACCTAGAAGGAGCTGGGTATCTTTCCTAGCGCTTTTCGGCAGGACAGTCTGGTAGCCGGGGTGAAGGGACGCTCTTACCGCCGTTCAAGCAGACGCATCCTCGCTTTATCCCGGTAAGTCCTGTGGCGTCCTGTGGTGTTTGTGCTCGGTGCTTGACGTTGATGGCTGAGGTAGGTTGAGCGGGGAGAGCTCGACGGGAGGGATTTTAGAGCTGTCTGAAGCCGAAGGTAGGAGGATACTGCAGCGCGGCTACGTTGGGTGAAGGGTGTGCCTAAACTATGCTTCTGATTAGTGCAAGGACATTGACAAGTTACACTGATCAGCGATAGCGAGTTTACAGATTTAAAACACAAAATGTTGTGCAATGTCGGCGGACACATTGAGGGACCGCGAGGCTGCCGCTGTAGAAATGTTTGACGACAAAAATTCCCCGCCTATGAACTACAATGCCCAGAATGCAGCGAGAGGGGCAACAACATCCAATACGCTCCATGACACATTTCGCTCTCTGGAGAAGTTAAATAAAAGCGAGCAAAGCAAGTGGTGGGAGGGCTGCTCCCTACAACGTTACTTAGATGTGGGGCGTGTACCCAGGGGACTGCGCATACTCATGGCACCAAGCTATGTGACCCCGACCCCCAAATGATGAAGGAGTGGGCAGATACTAACCTGGAGTCATCTAGGAGGCTGATGATTATGCTTGTCAAATATGCGGAGTCAGACAGGTTAAAATTACAGTTACAAATTGAAAAGTTAAATGAAGAAATTAAACAAATGGGACAAAGTGAGGAAGAAAGCGAATTAAGAATAGAAATGACCATACACTTAAAAAAGGAGGAAGACAAAATAAGGAAACAAAAGACCTTCAAGTATCATAGAGATAAAGCCGACTACGAATGCAGGAGAGTTTTCACTTTCGCAAAAAAATATGAAAGTCTAAAAATTTCAAAGCACAGCGGAACATCTAAAAGTGCAGTTCAAGGCAGACGAGGGGCAATACAGGGAGACTCATCTGCCTCGGACTGGAGTTCAGCAGTGGAAAGTGAAACTGAGGATGTAAGAGAAAGGAGAGTTCCAACAACAATCTCCCTAGTGGAAGAACTGGATTTTTTTGTGGAAGAGCGCAAACAGACACTGCGCCCAAAGAAACAACCACAAAAACCAGCTCCCGCAAACGTAGAGAAAGGGCAAGCAAAAGGTGAAACCACCAGGATATATCAAACCAGGCGGTGGAACAGGAAATAAGCAGTGATGATAATTCACATACTCAAAGGGACACAACCATCACTGTAACAAATTTGTCCAATGTAGTTCTAAATCAAGCAGAACTACAATTGCTGTCCTTAGGTCTATCGTATGCACCAGAAAGTTCTTTTGATTATGCTTCTACTAGAATGGACATTTATAGAGGTATTAGAAAGTTAAAATTAAAAAAACATCACCTCTTAAAAAATACAGCTGATCAATTGAAGAATCAGGGATCAGCAAGCTCACCATCACTAGAGGAGGCAACAATATATCCAGACTTCGCGAGCCAGGATAGGGCATTGCTTAAGGATTTGCAATCATTAGCTCGCAATGAACCACTGGAATTTAATGCTGAGGACTTAACAAATACAAGTGAAGAACTTTCTAGACAAAGACAAACGTTTAAACTCGCTCCACCATTGTCCCGATTATGCCAAGAGATAACATCGATGTATACCATGAACAAATAATTTAAGAATTGAAACAGCTCAACTATAAAACGAATAAACGGAAGAGCAAAATAAAAAACAAACAGGAATTGAAATATCACCAATTGATGAAAAAACTTTCAAACAATAAAGAAATCATAATACGCAATGTAAGGGAAACCTTGTAATATGGAGTAAACAAGACTACATTGGGGAAGCACAAAAACAATTGTCAGTCAAAGAATGTTACTGCCGATGTGACCAATCCAAGCTCAAACTAACATATGAAATTTTTTATAGTAAATTAATGGCCTGGAAAGCGTCAGGATTACTAAGCAAGGATGAATACTTATTTCTGAAATACACAACACCGACAATACCAGTACTTTATTTTATACCAAAACTACACAAGGACCCAATTCATCCCCCTGGGCGCCCCATTATTTCTGCAAAGAACAGCTTAACAGAACATGCATCGCAATATATTGATCATTTCTTACAGGACTTTGTACAAACGCTACCCTTGTACCTTAGAGACACTAGTGATTTTCTAGCAAAACTACATACATGTGATTGGCAGAGTGATTATTTATTAATCACGATGGATATAGCCGCACTATATACTAGTATAAATCATAAAGATGGTATGAGAGCTATTGAATATTATTTGGGACAAAGACCAGCGGCCTATAAACATCATAGCAAAATGATCATGGATATGATGGACTTTTGTTTGAATAACAATGTCTTTCTGTTTCAACATGTGTTATGCCAGCAATTGAGGGGTGTTGCTATGGGGGCCAGTTTCTCCCCCAGTTATGCCTGTCTCCACATGGGCTGGTGGGAGGAACTGGTCCTGCATAGAGAACACTCCAACACCCTCAATCAACATGTAAAATGCTGGTGGCGTTATATAGACGACCTGTTTTTAATTTGGCATGGTACAAAATCTGAGGCAAGGGAATTTATTTATCAGCTTAACCAAAATCACTTGAATTTACAATTCACTTCCGAAATTAGTGCTGAACGGGTCCTCTTTTTAGATGTTGAAGTCTATATTGAAGATGGCAAATTAGAAACTAAGATGCACAGAAAACCTAGCGCAGTTAATGCAGTATTACATGCGCAGAGCCATCATCCAAAACATCTGGTTCAAAGCATCCCCTATGGGGAGATGCTACGCATAAAAAGGATCTGTAGCACTAAAAAAGAATTAATAAAAGCACAACAGGATTGTAAAAAGAGGTTTTTAGCCCGAGGGTACAATACTAACTGTATTGATGCCGCCATTTTGAAAAGTGAACAAACCAACAGAGATCAACTTTTAAAACTAGTAGGACCTAAGACCAATATAACTGTGAATACTGTAGTACAAACAGAAATAATTGAAAATGAACCTGCAAAAAAATTCAGAACAGTAATCAACAGAAAGAAGTTAATCATATAGTTAATCATATAATACAAAGAAATTGGCCATTGGTCAAAAGTGATCTTGGCCTGGGCCCAACCTTACCTCTCAGACCATCTATTACCAACAAGCAGGCCACTAACATGAGAGATAAATTAGTGGTAAATAACCAAATTGAACAACTGGTTTAGTCAAAGACAAGGTTTTTTTAGGTGCAAAACCTGCAAAGCCTGCCAGAACGGGGTGAACACCACTAGTTTTGTGAAAGCATTTGGGGCAGGAAACCACATGATCACAAAATCTCTGACTTGCAAAACGGAATATGTATATTTATCCTCAAGTGTCCCAGCGGGCTTAGGTATGTGGGAAGTACCAAGCTGCAGGGGCACAAAAGGATTTTGCAACATATTAGAGCAATTAAAAACCATGACCCAGTGTACCCTGTTGCTCGCCACTTTAATGAAACCCACCAAGCAGATCCCAAGTTCTTAAAATACTATATCATTGACAGTGTACTCTTCAACAAAAGAGGTGGAGATAGAGAGGGTGCCCTGCGGAATCTGGAAACCAGATATATTTTAGAACTTGATTCCAAACACCCAAACGGCCTCAACATCACAGAGGATTTATATACATGTTTATAAATTTTTAAAAAACGTTTTCAAAATTAATAATAATCCCCTAAGGCCAGCTATGGATGGAGTTTCGTCTGAAAAGAAAAAATCTAGCATTAGGCAAAAATGAAAATATGTTCAATGAGAGTTAAAATATTTCAAGGGAAATATTTATGTTTATAGGCGAGGCATTAAGTGTTGTTTTTTATTTTTGATGATTTTATGGTATTAATTCACATTTATCAAATCCTTTTTTCACATTTTGCACTTTATTGAGGACAGAGGCTTCTGTTGCTCTAAAAAAAATGTAAAAAATGTATATGCATGAATAGTGGATCACAAGCATAGAAGTAGGAGAATACCAAATATACATATATATATATTTTTAAATTAAGTTGAATGAGGTAGATAGATATATTTTTGAAAGTATTTATAGAAAAACTTTTTAGAAAAATACTGTTATCTATTTATTAACTTAATTATGTCTATATTTATGTATTAAGATAGTTATTTATTTAGATATACGTGTATATCTATTTTTGCATCTATATATATGTATTGGAATTACATGATATCGCACATAGCACTTTATAAAATAATTGCGTTATATTGCATAAAATGATATGATAGAATCATGATATCAAAATCAATATGGTATTCATACCACGATCTTCGAAAAAAACTCAGGTGAAATACGAAGAGAAACCAATTGTAAAACTAGATACATTGTTCATGCAACCTCACAGAACTAACTGTTACTTTAAATGGTGGGCTAAGAAAGCAAAAAAATGTTGAAGAAGGGAAAAAAAGCCCCCCCCAAAAAAAGGAGTGGGTTTAAAAGCAGTCAGGTGATGCATAAACGTGTCATGTGCTGAAACGCGTAATGGCCGACTGAGCGCACCCTAATAAAGGATTCTGTGCACTTAATGGTGGTCCGTGCTCCTGTTTTTGTGAAACTACAAACGCCGGCTGGCAGAGGAGTTTTTTTGCGATATATATATATATCGCGTAGTAGAGCATTTTCACTCCATGCGGCAGCGCCAACTCGCCCTGCCGACAAAGACTTCACGGACACGAACCTGTTCAGTGCAGAATAATTTATTGATGCAAAGTAAGTCGCATATATATATACTTGATCACCACAGTGATCCGAAAAAACTCGGGAATATCGCAATGCAGCATCTGTGTCGGAGTTCGGCAGCCCATAATATGTAAACACCAGTCTCTCCCAAAGTAAGAAAACTCCCAGGCACCTCGAATTGCTGCAAGTAAATTTTTTTCAAATTTATTGCAAAATGGCTCCTCCTTTTTTTGGGGAGGGGTGGGACAAGTGAATTTATTGTAAACCAGCTCCTCACAATGCGTTTCGACCATAGCCTTTGTCACTGTTCATGGAGTAGAGCAATTACTAACAATATATACAAATAACATAACCAGTGAAAGCAAACCATGTAACTCAGCAATAAAAATAATTACTGTTACAGCAGGCACCATTTTGAAATGTCATAAAAGTAAATATAAACATACATTCTGGTGTTCATTTTGTAAAGTAGCGTTTGCAAAATTCCATATTTCACATTTGAAAGTGAACTTAATATAATTGCCATGGATCGCTGCTATGTGCAATCAAAATACCATAAATAGACCAAGTTAAAAAGTAATCATGTTAACCCCTTAAGTGCTGCGTCGGGGCGTTGGCCGACGGCAGCACTACCTCCCCAGTGCTGCGCACGACCATTGGACGTCCATTCAGCACTAGTTCCAATGGACAGCGCAGCACTGGGGAGGGATGTTTACGAGCATCTATGAGGTTAATCCTCAATATACGGCAATGTGAAATAGAAAATAAACAAACAAACCAAAACAAAAGTCAACACAATTGAGCCTCATTGGGCAAATATAACCAAGCAAATGTGACAAAGCATGAGTTTAATTTCAGGTCCCTCAACCTCTATATTGCCCCTGTGGGCAAAACATAGTCCCAAATTTAAGCTTGTGATTCATTCCACTTGATTGACCTGCGCCAGAGTCTGGTTGAACATGGATTACCTGAATAAAAGCAAAACAAATGTTGTTAAAACCACAGGTGAATTCCCGCATGCATCCTGATAAGGATGGTGTTGTCTAACAGACACAGCCACCATATTGAAAGCTTTTCCGCCCGGTCGACTCATCGATCGGGCGAAAAACCGACGGACGGTCTTTCTGTCCACCGGGGTCCCCTCCGCCATAGTAATATGGCGGGGGGAAATGGCATGTGGGCGGGAGAGAATGTTGGGCGGATCGCCACTGCCTTGCGGGCGGTGGCGATCCGCCAGACATTCTAATGGGCCCCTAAGACTCAATCTTCCAAATGAACTTTCAAGTCCTCGGAGTTTAGGCCTCTTAGAGCAAAAGTATCACTATAAATAATAATATTTTTATTCTAATTTCTGTAGTTTGTTTTCCCTATTGCCCCCTCTAATGTCAACTTCAATTGAATCCAGTACTCGGAATTTCAATAAATCACAATTTTGGTAAAGTACTTCTGCAAAGTGCCTGGCAACTGGGTACTGTTTATCCCTGTTGCCCTCAGATGTTCTAGGACTAGTTTCTTTGCTTTATGGATCGTACTCCCTATGTGCAATTTGCTACAGGGACAGATTAAGCAACATGTGGGAGGAGCCGGTTTGCAATAAATTTAGCTGCAACAATTTGAGGTGCCTGGGAGTTTTCTTACTGTGGGAGAGACTGCTGTATATATATATATATTTATATGTATGTATATATAGTGATTATGTCATTGACAACATTAACGTTTGGTACTAAAAAAGAAATACAATACAAATAGCTCAGAAGAATATGAGGCATCATTAATGCCATCACAGATGCAACTCCCTTAGGTGTAGAAAGCGTGGGTTATATGCAACATTGGTCCTATATCATACACTTAATGGGTAGTGTAGTTCACATTGACAATCAACCACAGATAGAAATGGAAGCTGGACGTCATCACTTGGAAAAGCTATCGGGGAGCATATCAGGCTTCCACTCATGGAGCTATGCACCAAGTGGGAAGACGATATAGTGAGAGTGATGCATGACTAGGAGTGGGTGCAGGTTCTGGAAGTCTCCCGGAACCCTTGATTTAAAAGTATTACATTTTCTACCCTCAACAGGGCCTGCCTCTCTCCTGACCAACTTAATTGCTATTTCACTAATACACCTCTACGCTACCCCTGATGCCAATCTACATCCACCGTTCTGGGATATAATATATGCTCTGGTCCTGTCCCTCCCTTGTCTCATACTGGCTTCTTAAGCATGTGACTCTATACAATGTTATGGAGCTTTCCAATATCTATACATGGGAGGCCTGTGCCCTGGATGTTTTCAAGCTGCAGAAGCACCATAAAGCGTGCGCCGGCTATGCCAGCTTCCCTCTCCTTTTAGCGAAGAGAGTCCGGACTATAAACTGGAGGGCGGCAGTAGTATTGCCTGTGGCATCATAGCACTGGAGTGCCTGCAAATGGGGGAATGAGGAGGGAGAGGCCCTTCGCTGCGAGGATAATCTTAAACTACGCAAAATTCCCATCTCTGATGTACACTACTTAATCAATTTTGCCAGCTCACCTCACACATAGGATCCTCACCGGCTCCACCCCAGGATCCCCTAAGTTCCTTGCTGCACCTTAGTGGACTCCAGTTATTACCATCAAGATCCAGTCTGTGACACCCTGAGAGCCCCTTTACCCCCCTGCTCTACATGTCTGATGTGAGAGGCTGGCTCAGTATGTTATGTACACTTATGTTAGAGGACACCTTGCACTGATCCAGGCAACCCTTATGGTGAGCTTAGTGGTCTTCGACAAACTTAGAAAGTGTAAAGCAGCTTGTTTTACCTGTCTGCAGGAGAGACAAGCAAGCTCTGCCACGTCTAATCAGTCTTGAACCTGTTCCTCATGGGAACAGTCCAGCCCGAACTGCCAAGCCTGGTCCTCCCTGGAGCAGAAACAAGCATCCTGGGACCGGTTTCAGGGTAACACCCCTCATCAGCCAGGCAAGCTTGAATCCAGTGGCTAAAGTGAGCAAGATATCCATGTCTGGGCATACCCTGCCAAATTGAACAAAAATCAAACACTAGGAGATGATGGTGGGAGCACTGAAACTTTTCGGTCCCTCACCCCCAGTCACAGATCTATGTTGATACTAGTATAGCGCACTACTCACCCGGAAGGGTCTCAAGGCACTTGTACGAATACCGCTGTGGAACCCATCCTGGCATTCCCTGTGAGGCGTCCACTCCTGGGCACCCCCAAGGATGGAGGCCAGGCATCTTTAGCGTTGTGAGGGCCGTTGTGGAGATTAAGCAAGCTATTGCCCAGAGTTGCAGAGTGGGACTCCATGATTGGAATAGGCACTGAGGCGAGAATTATCAGGTCAGTGGAATTTTTGAGCCCAAGACCCGCCAAGGCAGGGAATTGAACCCTGGTCCCGGGCTAGACCTCTGCATTGGGTCTGCCGCTCTAACCATTGAGCCACACTTCTCCTTGTTTTAAGTCCAGGGAGGACCTGGCCTGGCAGTTCGGGCTGGGCTGTTCACATAGGGAGCAGGGTGGTCAAAACTGATTTGCATATTGCTGGGTCTAAACTGGAATGGCAAGGGATGCAAAAAAAATAATGGAATGTTTGACATTGTTCAACATTCTGTCCATCAATTGTTCATTATGAAAACATATGGAGTCTTACTTACGTCGTCACATGTTCTAAACCACAGACAAATTCCTAGTTTTCCTCATAGCATGTTTGGAGATGATGTTTGCGGTTTCTGTGTTGTGAGTGATCGTTTGTGAACTGTATGTATGTGAGTTTTTCTGGTGTCTACAACCATATGTATATACATGTTGCATGTGTGATACTATTCAAAGGAGCCCTTTTTCAGGAAGCCTATTCAAGAATCGAGTGTTGTGTCCTATTGCACTGGACATTTAATGGCTACAATAACTTTTACTGTCCGCATAATCAAACGTTTTTCCCAAGATACATGCACAAGGCTTTTCGCTGCCAGACTCAGGAGCTCTAAGGGATTGTGTATATTATCAACACAGGCATTCCCATCACACAAGGTGGTCATTCTTTAGTGCACTTCGTCACCCCAGTTCAGACCCAGCCATATGCAAATCATACCTACCAAACCATTTACGGTGTGGGAGTACAATTACAACATGTTCGATACCAAACAATGCAGGGTTGGTTACAGCCTGTTTCGAGATGGTCATTGCATAATGATGCGGTGGCCCTCAATATGGGATATGGCTGTCTCACTTATGACCCAGAAGAATGACTCCTCCGGCTTTAGGGGTATTCTGCTCATGCAGGGGCTTCCTTACAATTAGAGTACCAAGCACCCTGCATTCAGGATTGAAAAGGCCTGCTGTAGGGGTGACTTATAGGCTTTAAGTGCAGTGGCCTTACATATAGGGAAACCTATATCTTTCGTAAGTGGTGCTGGCACCAGTTTACACAGGCTGCAATGATAGGCCTGTAGAGATAGTTTGAATGGTCTCCCAAAGGTGGCATAATACATGCTTTAGCCTATGGGGGGCTTCTGAGGTATTTATGCCCCAGGTACCATAGTACCATATACTAGGGACTGATAAGGGTTCCCCAGTATCCAAGTACTTGCCATAACAATTTAAGGGAGAAAGCAGAGTGACTTGGGTCCTGATTAGCAGGATCCCAGTCAGACTAGTCATAAGCAGCATTACATCAAGCAAAAAGTGGGGGTAACCATAGAAGCAGATCCTACTTTCCTACACCTGGTATCTGTGAGTGATACCTCGCCAGCATGCCTTGGTGAGTTCCGTCCCACTGGCAGTTAGGACCCTAGAAATATCTCACACTAACGCCTGATTACTGAATGAACACTTTTTATTTGTGTGATTAATAAAAACCAATACAAAAAGAGAGCAATCAATATAAAAGAGATATTTTAAAATGCATTAAAATAGTGTCTATATAGGAGATAAGCATGGAACCACCATTTAGTATTTTTTTTTACATTTTTACATTTTTAAAAGTGCAGTCAATAGTGATCCATCATCAACTCCTGGTGGTGGTAGCGCTCGATTATCGCCATCCCATAGCTGCTTATCCGCTTTTTCATGCACCTGCCCTCCTGCATACCACCATTAAGTTCATTGTTAGTTTTCAGATGCACTCTATTTGGATACAATGTCAGCCTTACCCACATGAGCCACATATGCACGATAAACCTTTAGCACCAGAGGCGGCCGTCTCAGGTAAGTGCAGTGGGTAGGGCAGGGCGGGGCGGGAGGAAGATGACGGACGACCAAAGAGGTAATTATTTATTTATTTAATTATACCTCTTCTGTCGTCCGTCGACTTCCTACCCTGCTGATCCCTGCCGTGCCTCACTGCGCTAACCTGAGATGGCCGCGCCGTCGAGCACTTGTAGGCACACTCTATTGAATTGCTATCAACCCAATGTCCACAGGTTATTGTATAATGATTGACTCACAGCTGTCTCTATATCAAGGGTCTCCAACCTTTTCTGTTATGGGAGCTACTTAGATCAATAAACGTCATCCTAAGCTACTAATTAGTGTTGTAATAGTAAGTACATCAGACAAGATTATGCTAGTGGCCTCCCTATGATACCCACAGTGATCGGGGTAGATTATCCAGCAGTAATGTAAAAAATAGGCTTTGTCAATTTGGATTGCCTTTACATGGGTAATACATAATGGCACCAAGGTAATAATTTTAGTACAAATCTTCCTAAAGCCCCGATTTATCAATCAAATATCAGCTTTAAATACATTTTGGAAATTCAACAATCAGCTTATCAGTTCTGAAAATACACACATTGTCATTTAAATATACATTTTTAGGTCGAGCCTGAGTCAGCGTGCATGCGCTGCTCTGCGAGACTTGTTGCAGTGGAGTATGGAATGGAAGCCCCGCCTATTCTCCTCCCATATTTGTCATTGGCTTGTGTAATTGTCCTTCGTAAATACTGGCTTCTTATTCCTTAGCTGGCTTGTTGGTCCCTCTTTAGTACTGCTTTGTCTTCACTTGTAGCCTCCAATGGCGACTGACCCTTTTACTTCGGTACATCTTCTTAAGTCTGTAAGCACTCTTTTCTTTATTGTGTTTCTCTTACTGCAAGCAGCACATTGGCACCCGCTTTCAATAACACAGGCGCCCACTTTTTCTTTCACATGGACGCCCGGCATTATTCACATAAATCAATACCCCATCACTGCTTAATCTAGCTCCGTCGCCCTCATGTCTGCTTCTCCCCCTCAGACGAGACCGCCTACGTT
Organism: Lissotriton vulgaris; assembly: GCF_964263255.1. Taxonomy (NCBI): domain Eukaryota; kingdom Metazoa; phylum Chordata; class Amphibia; order Caudata; family Salamandridae; genus Lissotriton; species Lissotriton vulgaris. The sequence goes on along the minus strand of NC_141687.1, from coordinate 175,566,459 downwards.
GCCTCTACCCTTGCTTGTTTCAAATTTGGTATACATATATTAACTCAGTCAAGCAAAAGCGTCTAATTCAATAGGCTGGACTTGGCACAGGATTGCTATTTCTAGGCAGCTAGAGAGCTACCGGTAGCTCACAAGCTACTCATTGGAGAATATCACTCTATATACTGTTGTCGACCTCAATATTATATAAGTGTGTTTTTTCTACTCGTTGCTTTCGTTAATATATATATATATATATATATATATATATATATATATATATATATATATATATATATATATATATAGCAAATCCTCATTACATACTGTGTTCAATCTTTATAGAACTGTTCAGAGAAAGCCAAGTTCCTGAAAATCCTGAACATATGTTCACCTAACTTTAACGTTACTTCAACCTTTGTTTGGGTTTCTAAGAGGTTAGGTTCCAGAAATGTCCTACCTCCCAGCATTCCCACTTGTCCAGTAACCATACCCCACTTGCGTGAGTGGGCCAAGTCATCACGACATACAAGGCCCTAAAATGCTAAGTGGAGTTATGAGATCATCTGTAGCTATGGTATTTGGAAATGGGCTTCGACGTCACCTAAAGAAAACCAACCAAGCACAGGCATTTTTTTTAAGTTGGCATCCTGATGATTCCAGGTTGGTGTGCCTTGCTTGAATTCTATAATGTTTTCTTGTCAACAATGCCCTGCAAACCTAAATCTTATCTGAAAACCACACATTTTCATAACATTTCCGTGATGGAAATTATTGTAATCTGCAGGGAGCCTCAAAATTCCTAACACCCAGCATTCCCCACTTGTCCAGATTAAATACTGCTCCACTTGTATGACTGGCCTTAGCACCCATGAGAGGAACAAATCAAACCAGGGTCAATGGAAGTCTCCTCACAAGAACCAGAGGTTCCTTTTGAAATCTAACAGCATTGGCTGTGCTAGTGAGGTAGTGGGGACATAGGCTACTGGTCGACACCCGCACTAAACGGGTTAATCAAGCCTGAATTAGTCATGACGTTAGGAAACTACCTGCACAGTCTAAATTACTAACTACAAATATTGTTGTTGGGATTCTTAAAGCACCAGAGTGTGCATCTTTCAGAATGTAAAGGAGTTACATATTAGTTTACAAATTCAAATACTTTATTTAGACAATCAAGTCCATTAAAGTGCCAAGTGTCATCAAAAAGATTCAGAAAAAGAAGCATGACATCAATGTAGCCGTATTATGTTCAGAAGTAATAAGCAAGTAGTAGCTTCTCAGTCGTACAGATTCAAACAGTTCATGTAAAACAGATGGTTTAGAACACATTTTTGATAAAAAAATATTTAAAATGTAGCTTTTCAAAAGCATAAAAATTAGAACGTTTTCACTCTTGACGATAAATTACAGTGGCTCTTAAGTTGAGCCTAAAGTGATAATCAATGCACTTTCCTGATGCAGCCACATAATTTAAGATCATCATTAATAACCTGAGAGTAAAAATATTTAGCAGTAAGAACATATAAATGGGGCAAATGTTTCTATTGTCTCTGCATGTTTTTATGTTAGCTGTGCAGTAGATAAACGCCTGTGATCTGAATAAAGCGAGCTATCTACAGCAGACTTCATGGCTGCATGATTTGTAAGTGTGACTCTGAGAACTCCCCACAAACCGGAGAAGTCTTCTGCATACATCAATGAGAGCAGGGCAGATGCAGAACAAATGTGATAAAGTTTTCTGGAGCAAGCCACATAGGCAGCTTTAGTGTCGGGTTGATATGCCCCTGGGGGTAGTAAATCTAATGTTGAAAAACATCTCAACCTGAGTTGGCAAAATTTCACTTTATGATATGGTGAAAACGGCTCAATTACGTATTTTTGAAGCCCTCTTCTGGCCTAGCTGGTAAGAACTAAGGAAGCATGTTCTCTTCTGGTAAAAGCCCTGTGGTCTGATGCAAAAGATTCCATTTTTTTTTGTTTTTTTTTTTTTGGTGAGTTTTATATAGCACTGACCTGACCCGGGGGTATCGGAGTGCTTTACAACAGTGTTTTCATAAAAATTACATAGTAGAGCAGTCTTAAAAGCATAAAGATTGGCAGTCCAAGAGTGCGAAGGCTTCTTGAGGCATAGGTTTCTTGAGGTAGTGATTGAGTCCTGAGATAGCCTCGTTGAATGCTTTATTGAGGTAGTCTGAGGTCTTGAGGCAGCTTAATTGTTTGCACATTTGCCTAGAAGCGGGCTGAGGTGGATCTGAGCGATGTAGAGTCAGAGAGCATCAGGGATAGCATGCCGATGGCAGCTATCCATTCGGGAGGGAACAGTTGAGGAGGAGGGCCTTTAGGTGTTTTTTTAATGTTATGAAGGACGGGGTAGTTCTGATATCTGTTGGGATGGAGTTCCAGATTTTTGGTGCGTTTCCAGCAAATGACCTAGCGGCGGTTTTGTGTTTGCATGTTCTCAAGGGGATGAGAAGGAGGGAGTTTGAGCTCCTGAGGTTTCTTGTCTGCCCGGCCTTCTTGAGTTTGGCGGCCAGGTAATCTGGTTTTCCAGTGTGAAGGGCTTTGTGTGTGAGGCAGGCCGTTCTGAAGTTAGCTCGCTGTTTGACTGGAAGCCATTTTAGTTCTTTTAGTGCTGGAGAAAAGTGGTTATATTTTCTGATTCCGGTGAGCATTGTGGCTGCTGCGTTGAGTGTTGTTTTGAGGGGGGTCATGTGAGTTTTTGTGGTGCCAGTTAAGGTTGCTTTGCCATAGTCGAGTCTGGATAGCACCAGTGATTGTGTGGCTTGTTTTAGGTCTTTAGTAGGGAAGAATGGTTTAATTTTGTAGAGAAGGTTGAGGAAGGCAGTCTTAGCAGAGTTTTTTATGTGTTTGGTCATGTCCAGTTTAGGGTCTAGGGTAATTCCTAGGGATTTTACTGAGTTAGCCAGGGTGAGATTGCCATTTAGAGCATGCATAGCTTTAAGCCATTCTGCAATTTGTGGGTTCTCTGCTTTGTTGGAGGTGAGGAGGATCTCTGTTTTGGCTTGTTTAAGGTGATTTAGGGCGAGCCAGTGTTGAATTTCTTTTAGGGTGTTGTTTTGTCAGAGGATGTCCTCTGGGGAGGAGGTTTCCAGATAGATCTGGGTGTCATCGGCGTATAGGTGGAAGGGGATATTCGCCTTTTTGAGTATAGTGGTGAGGGGTTCCATGTATATGTTAAACAGTTGTGGTGAGAGCACTGAGCCTTGGGGCACACCTCTGCTGACCGGGGGGGAGGTCAGAGGTGAGGTTTTGGATTTTTATCCTTTGCGAGCGGTTCTGGAGGAAGGAGGTGAACTAGCGGAGGACCTTCTGATTGGCACCTACCCTTTCTTGTAGGGCCTTGATGAGAAGTTGGTGATCTACTGTGTCAAAAGCTGCTGATAGGTCGAGGAGAATGAGAAGGCAGCAGAGATCGGAGTCCAGTGACTTGTGGATGTCATCTGTGATATTGAAGATCGCCCTCTCAGTGCTGTAACCTTTTCCGAATCCCGATTGGTGGGGGTCAAGAAGGTTGATGTTGTCCATGTGTTGAGTCAGTTGTGAAAGGACACATTTCTCGAGAGGGGGATAGGAGGGGGAGATTGGAGACGGGTCTGAAGTTGTTCAGGTCCATGTAGTCAAAGCCTTTTTTTTTTAGTAGTGGCGTTACTTGTCCGACTTTAAGGCATTCAGGTATGATGCCGGATCTCAGGAAGCTGATGATGATTCTGCACAAGAGCGGGGCTATGTAGAGTTTGAGTTTTTTGGTCAATTGAGTGGGTATAGGGTCCAAGACGTGAGAGGTGGGTTTGGAGTTGGAGATTAGCTTGATAATCTCGGCTTCCGTGATGGGAATTGAAGTACTTCCATGTATTAGTGTGGTGTAGGCATGCGCTTTCAATTGGAGCTGGGGACAGGCTTTCGCAGGCAGGGTTGGTGCTGGTGTCTAGCGAGTGTTCAATCTTGGAGGTTTTTTCTTCAAAGAAGGTGGCGAAGTTTTCGCACAGTTCCTTGGAGGCCTGGGTGAGGGGTACGGGGGGCTTGGTGGTTTGCCTGTTTTTTGCATTGTCCAGGGCGGAGCAGAAGAAGTTGTTTTTTTCGTTACGGATGTGTTTTTTGTATTTTCTCCGAGCTGCTTTGAGTTGTTCTAGGAGGCTTGCTTCTCCAGAGTCTTTCTATCGCTCTAAGTAGTTTAAGTAGTAGTAGTTTTAAGTTCCACAAATCTGCAACTTCTATTAGCTCCAGTGCGTCAAAAAGGGCACGGGTCCAAGCTTTTTATTGCCATGAGCTGTTGGCGAGTGAAACTTTCAGCCAAATAAGAATTTTATAGCGATCCTGATTCTGCTGCACGTGCTGAGCACATGAACTTTAGGATGCATGTATCCCATGATTTGGATAGAGCAGCAGAATGCCTTGTAGTATTGGTTCAGGATTTGCCAGGCTATAAGTTTGGACCACAGTAGTTGGCGATTGACATGGTGGAAAGCCTCGCTAAAGTCTATATAACAACAGGAAAGCTGTTCCTTCTTATTTGTTTTGCTGCAAGCATCCTTAGGGCCACAATGTTATCAGTAGTGCCAGACAGTGTTCTAAAGCCAGTTTGTTTCAAAGGCAGCATGTCGTTTGTAGCTGGCCATTCTTCTAGATCCTCCAACAGGAGTGATGCAGAGTAATTGGCTTCAACATCCAGCAGTGCGGTCTAGATAGCTGTGAGGGAGCGACACAGGACCTTTTTTTATAGATTGGGTGCAAGATCAAGCCTTGCCAAGAAGTTGGAATAGATTCACTATCTATGCAGCAGTTGAACAGATTTTCCAGAGCTCCAGACCAAAAATTGATTTCATGTTTGTAAACCGATGTTGGAATGCCGTTGGAGTTTGGGGCACTGTCAGCTCTGCTTTCCAGATCAATTTTGCTATTCTCGTAGTGTTGAAGGTTATCACATATTGGCGAAGTTTCGCATCTTTTGCCACAGATTTCTGTTCGGTGTTTTGTTTGGTAAAGGTTATTTGTTAATCTGACATTTTAGTTGTAGTTTTGTACAGAGTTGTGACATGTTTTGTCCATTTCTCTGAGGTAACTTTATTTCCATTTATTGTAGTTGGTCCTGATCCCCTGTTCAGACGATTTAGTATTATCCAGAAGCATTTTGAGTTTTTGTTTTGACATTTAAGGAAGAGTTTAGTCTAGAGTGATTCCTTGTGTGTTTGTTTAGTTTGCCAAATCTGGTTTCTGTACTTGCTGCGCAGACTTTCAAATTCAGCAAGCAGGATGGAATTTGATTTTGATTTAAGTGTGCGTAACTTTTTACTCAGTGTTCTTTTCCTTGTCCTTGGGTCTTTTGTTAACCATAGTTTAGTTGCAGTGACATTTGTAGATGAAGTAACTTTTTGGCTCCTGACTAAACCAGAGAGTAGTTTTTGTGCAAGGAATTCACAGTCATTGATTGTATAGATTAAGGCCCTGCCCAGGTTAGATGTTTCTGCTTTCCAAATATTTTACTTTATGGCACCTTCGGAGCTCCGTTTGACCCGTCTCCTGTTGTGTTGCGAGTCATTTGAGCCAATAAGGCTTAAAGTGGTATGGGCGTTAATGGGGATTTTTATGGACCAAACCTGGGTCATATGGTCTCCTTCACAGCGCCGAAGGATGGAGTATGAGATAATGGTCTTAAAAAGGGTGGCTGAGTAAAATGTATAATCCAGCAATGCTGCTCTTTTCATTCGGGCAGTGATGGGTAGGGCAGTTAGGTTGGTCTTCCGGGAAACACCCATTAAGTGCTCACAGAGACCAGGCCTCTATGACTACTAGCAGAGTTTGTCCAATAAAGTCTGGTGTTTGTAGCCTTAAGACCTGCAATGGGAGCAGCCACTGAGTGTCTGCTATTTTTTACGCAATGCTATGACAAGAGTGCTGTAGTAGGTATAATTATTTAAATATTAGATTGCACATTTTTGTTTTTAATCATTTAATTAGTCAGTTTACAGTTTTTAATTGGGGCCACTTCTGGTTTCGCATTTCAACAACTTAAGTATTCAAGACTGGGACGAAAACATATAGAGAACAAATCAAACACAAGGAGATGATGGACGGAGCGCTGAAACTTTACAGTCACTCACCCCCAGCCACAGATCTGGGTTGAATTCATCATCATTCTTTAGTGCACTTCGTCACCCCAGTTCAGACCCAGCCATATGCAAATCAGGCCTGGGCGGAGCTCCAGGGAGTTGGACAAAAACTTCATGGAGCTCCACTTGGCGCCTCCATCCCGCCCAATAAATAATTTTTAAATAAAAATAAAAATGAAGGTAAAAATTAAACACACTTACCTTTATCACGGCGTCTCCGGGCTGCCCTCCTCCTCCTCCTCGCCGTGGTCTCTTCTGCAAACTGAAACCCCTACGTTAGACGTACATTGTGGGTACGACTGTGCGCGCATACGCACTCCTACCATGACGTACGTCTGACGTAGGGTATTCTGCAGGAGAGACAAGCAAGCTCTGCCACGTCTAATCAGTCTTGAACCTGTTCCTCATGGGAACAGTCCAGCCCGAACTGCCAAGCCTGGTCCTCCCTGGAGCAGAAACAAGCATCCTGGGACCGGTTTCAGGGTAACACCCCTCATCAGCCAGGCAAGCTTGAATCCAGTGGCTAAGTGAGCAAGATATCCATGTCTGGGCATACCCTGCCAAATTGAACAAAAATCAAACACTAGGAGATGATGGTGGGAGCACTGAAACATTTCGGTCCCTCACCCCCAGTCACAGATCTATGTTGATACTAGTATAGCGCACTACTCACCCGCAAGGGTCTCAAGGCACTTGTACGAATACCGCTGTGGAACCCATCCTGGCTTTCCCTGTGAGGCGTCCACTCCTGGGCACCCCCAAGGATGGAGGCCAGGCATCTTTAGCGTTGTGAGGGCCGTTGTGGAGATTAAGCAAGCTATTGCCCAGAGTTGCAGAGTGGGACTCCATGATTGGAATAGGCACTGAGGCGAGAATTATCAGGTCAGTGGAATTTTTGAGCCCAAGACCCGCCAAGGCAGGGAATTGAACCCTGGTCCCGGGCTAGACCTCTGCATTGGGTCTGCCGCTCTAACCATTGAGCCACACTTCTCCTTGTTTTAAGTCCAGGGAGGACCTGGCCTGGCAGTTCGGGCTGGGCTGTTCACATAGGGAGCAGGGTGGTCAAAACTGATTTGCATATTGCTGGGTCTAAACTGGAATGGCAAGGGATGCAAAAAAAATAATGGAATGTTTGACATTGTTCAACATTCTGTCCATCAATTGTTCGTTATGAAAACATATGGAGTCTTACTTACGTCGTCACATGTTCTAAACCACAGACAAATTCCTAGTTTTCCTCATAGCATGTTTGGAGATGATGTTTGTGGTTTCTGTGTTGTGAGTGATCGTTTGTGAACTGTATGTATGTGAGTTTTTCTGGTGTCTACAACCATATGTATATACATGTTGCATGTGTGATACTATTCAAAGGAGCCCTTTTTCAGGAAGCCTATTCAAGAATCGAGTGTTGTGTCCTATTGCACTGGACATTTAATGGCTACAATAACTTTTACTGTCCGCATAATCAAACGTTTTTCCCAAGATACATGCACAAGGCTTTTCGCTGCCAGACTCAGGAGCTCTAAGGGATTGTGTATATTATCAACACAGGCATTCCCATCACACAAGGTGGTCATTCTTTAGTGCACTTCGTCACCCCAGTTCAGACCCAGCCATATGCAAATCAGGCCTGGGCGGAGCTCCAGGGAGTTGGGCAAAAACTTCATGGAGCTCCGCTTGGCGCCTCCACCCCGCCCAATAAATAATTTTTAAATAAATAAAAATGAAGGTAAAAATTAAACACACTTACCTTTATCACGGCGTCTCCGGGCTGCCCTCCTGCTCCTCCTCGCCGTGGTCTCTTCTGCAAACTGAAACCCCTACGTTAGACGTACATTGTGGGTACGACTGTGCGCGCATACGCACTCCTACCATGACGTACGTCTGACGTAGGGTATTCTGCAGGAGAGACAAGCAAGCTCCGCCACGTCTAATCAGTCTTGAACCTGTTCCTCATGGGAACAGTCCAGCCCGAACTGCCAAGCCTGGTCCTCCCTGGAGCAGAAACAAGAATCCTGGGACCGGTTTCAGGGTAACACCCCTCATTAGCCAGGCAAGCTTGAATCCAGTGGCTAAGTGAGCAAGGGATCCATGTCTGGGCATACCCTGCCAAATTAGGGTGAACAAAAATCAAACACAAGGAGATGATGGTGGGAGCACTGAAACTTTTCGGTCACTCACCCCCAGTCACAGATCTAGGTTGATACTAGTATAGCGCACTACTCACCCTCAAGGGTCTCAAGGCACTTGTACGAATACCGCTATGGAACCCATCCTGGCTTTCCCTGTGAGGCGTCCACTCCTGGGCACCCCCAAGGATGGAGGCCAGGCATCTTTAGCGTTGTGAGGGCCGTTGTGGAGATTAAGCAAGCTATTGCCCAGAGTTGCAGAGTGGGACTCCATGATTGGAATAGGCACCGAGGCGAGAATTATCAGGTCAGTGGAATTTTTGAGCCCAAGACCCGCCAAGGCAGGGAATTGAACCCTGGTCCCGGGCTAGACCTCTGCATCAGGGTCTGCCGCTCTAACCATTGAGCCACACTTCTCCTTGTTTTAAGTCCAGGGAGGACCTGGCCTGGCAGTTCGGGCTGGGCTGTTCACATAGGGAGCAGGGTGGTCAAAACTGATTTGCATATGGCTGGGTCTAAACTGGAATGGCAAGGGATGCAAAAAAAATAATGGAATGTTTGACATTGTTCAACATTCTGTCCATCAATTGTTCGTTATGAAAACATATGGAGTCACATGTTCTAAACCACAGACAAATTCGTCACATGTTCTAAACCACAGACAAATTCCTGGTTTTCCTCATAGCATGTTTGGAGATGATGTTTGCGGTTTCTGTGTTGTGAGTGATCGTTTGTGAACTGTATGTATGTGAGTTTTTCTGGTGTCTACAACCATATGTATATACATGTTGCATGTGTGATACTATTCAAAGGAGCCCTTTTTCAGGAAGCCTATTCAAGAATCGAGTGTTGTGTCCTATTGCACTGGACATTTAATGGCTACAATAACTTTTACTGTCCGCATAATCAAACGTTTTTCCCAAGATACTTGCACAAGGCTTTTCGCTGCCAGACTCAGGAGCTCTAAGGGATTGTGTATATTATCAACACAGGCATTCCCATCACACAAGGTGGTCTGAGAGAGATGTAGAAAACGTCATATCTTGATTTATCTTTTCTGTATTCTGCCCTCCCAAACCTTGGGGCATATTACCAACAACTGGCGATGATTATCGCTAGGTTGGCTTAGCGGCAATATTTTTATCGCAGAGCTGCGGCGATTTTTAACGCTTAGGAGCCTTGATATTATCAAGGTTTATCTCCTAAGCGATAAAAATCGGCCGAAATGCATGAATATCACTGAAAAGTCTGCGATATTCATGCATTATCGAGCAAATGCTCTTAGCCATGTTATCCACCTCCCATTGGATAACATGGCTAAGAACTGCTCAGGGCAGGTGTTAGCTTTTGGAGATATTCGCGCTTAGCCCGAATATCTCCAAAAGTTGGTAATAGGAGATAGCGATGTTAGTGACGGTTTCCAGTCGCTAACATCTTGGCACGCCCACTTTGCATGTCATTAGTGATAAATATCACTGACATGCAAAGTGGGGCCCAAGATGGTCGCTATCTCCTACTAGCTGTCGCTAACTGGTGTTAGCGACAGCTAGGTAATCGGGAGATAATTTTATCTCCGCTTTCTTGGCTTTTAAAGCCCAAAAAGCGGAGATAAACCCCCTTGATAATATGCCCCCTTGTTTCTTGAAGGGACCCATGCAACTATAGTAGAACACACAAAAAGTTGCTTCTTGGTACAAGCCAATCAAACAACTTATCAAGTGGTTCTTTATTGAACAAAAATAATTATTCAACTATTTCAAAATTGTTATTGTTTATTTATGACTAGGTTTATGACGATTGTGGGAATCTAATAAGGTTAAACAACAATAGAACGTTACAGTGGGATGATTTAACAGCCCTGATGAAGTCCGTTTTTTATACACCGAATGACGAAACACTTGTTGTCTACAAAATTGACTGAAGTGGCTACGGTATTTATTGGAGACATCTGAACTCATGTGAAGAAGAAAGAATAAAAGACAAAGGAATATCACTATATTTTGTACTGACATTTTTGGACACTGAGTTGCTCATTTTTTTTTAAGTTGCGGGCTTTCATGCTCATCAAAGTAGGGGGTGTTAGTGGACAGTCCTTCCCCTTGGAGCACCAGAGGATAACTGGAGACTCACATGAGGGAACTTAGAGGCTTGTGCAACCGATAACCTTGCCACATTAATTATTATTTATGTTTTTTTTATTGATATTTTTTACATAGACATGATGCATTTTTAACAGGTAGATTTAACATAGCTTAGCAATATCCTGAGAACTATACAGCACACACAACAACCGGTGCCCAACAGAGACTCAAACAATCAAACTATATATTTAGGGTTTCTGTGGAAATGTCTTCCCATCAATTGCAGTGCGGCCTGTCAAAGGGGATGGATGGTTGAGGGTGGAAAGTGATGGTATAGTAGTATTATTGTCTTTGGTCAGCTTCCGGGGGTGGGCAAAGCATTATATGGATCTGGCTATTAAGGGTAGTCGCCCCCCTCTGGTGTGGCATGGGAGGGGTAGTTCTCAGTAGGGTAGTAGTACCTCTAGGCCAACAGGGATTACGTGCTTCGCAGGGTCCGAGGTCTGTATTGGGCTTCTCATTGCTCCATATATGCATTAGAAGCGTCTAGGTGTGGAGGGGCTTGTTGTCATGCAGGTAGAGAGTGCCAGACCACAACCTGCGCCGTTGCCCACTTACGGAGGTCCTGTTGCTAAAGTTGCTCAGAGGGTGATTAGGGACTTCCAGGCCATAGCAATTCTGGCTTTTTCCAGCACGTATGTCAAGTCCAGGAATTTCATGTCATGTTTGTTCTGGGTCGTGTGTGCGGTGATGCCTGGGATACACAGCAGTGTTTCAGCCGACCAGTGTTCAGCTAGTGACGTCTGATAGGTTTGCCGCTAATGCTGCCCAGAATCGCCAAATTATAGGGCAGGACTGCATCAAGTGGTGGAAGTCCTTTTCCTGGGCCAGGAACTGCTTACACCCAGAGGCTGTTGTCAGGAACATGAGGTGAAGGTGTGCAGCTGTAAGGTGTGTTCGGTGGAGGGAATTAATCTGAATGCACATTTTCGGGGTTTCTGGACACCTTGTCCATCTGCTCGAATGCTGCTGACTGTCCATCTGTGAGGTCCTGACCCATTGCAGCTTTTCATTGTTCTTTGAGAGTGGGGAAAGTCATTATGTGGGTGTCTAGAAGTGCTTTATACATCACTTTGATAGCATGTCTGGCGTTCCCGAGAGTGAGTATGATGTGCAGGGTCTGGGAAGGGCCAGGCTGCAAGTGATCAGAGACCCACAAGAGTCGTATAACATGTGATAGCACACTATAGGACAGGAACTGGCCTTCATCTACATTGTACTACTCCCTAAGTTCCTGGAATGTCAGTAGGGTTTTGTATACGTAAAGCTCTATCAGTGTGGTGAGGCCATCGTTGCATAGTGTGGATGGCAGTAGCACCCACAATGATAGGCTCGGAGCAATCCGCTCCGGGTGGTTCTTGAGATGGATATACCTGTGCCAGCAGTTCCTGGCTGTACCATTCAGTCTGCTAGGGCATGAGGACTGGAGGCCTGTCGGGTTCCATTACCAATTTATTATTGTGCCGCCTTCAAACACTCTTTTCGTGGTCGCCTTTTTAGGGCCGAGGGAATATGAGAGCCAGTACATCAGCTATTGTAGTTAGGCTGCTGCATAATAGAGCTCGAAGTTATATCCCTCCCAGTTGCAGGGGAGCGTACAGTTTCCTAAGCTCAACTGTTTTGCAGCTTGGCCCCCAAATGAAGTCAGAGAGGAGGGAGTGCAGGTCTCTGAAGGACATGGAAAACCCTGACTGTGGGGCAGTGAACTGATTTAGTAATCCAGGGAGTTCCAGCATCTTGGCTATCACCACTCTACCTATTGGGGATAGCAATAGAGATTTCCAGAATGCCAGAGATCTGCGTATGTCGGTGACTGCCGTCCCCAGATTCCCTTGTATAAGGGCTTCTTTGGAGTGATATATGCACACTTCTAGGTATCAAAAGGTGTTGGGATACCATGCATTTGCCAGGTGGGGCAATGCCTCGCTCTCTGCATGTTCAACTTTTCACATGGGGTTCAGGCCTGATTTCACCCACTTCAGCAGCAACCCAGACATTCCTCCTCAGCGGTACAACACATCCATTACACTTGTGAGATCTCTGTCCATGTCTCTGCGGTACACCAGTACATCGTCAGCATATAGTGAGATAATTTCCCAAGAGTTGCCACTCAGGATTCCTCACTGTGGACCTTGCAGGCTAAACAGACATGCAAGGGGGTCTATTGCGAGGGCAGTGGTGCCCAGTGACAGTGGGCGTACCTGCCTGGTGCCCCTGTGTATCTCAAACATTTAAGAGATTGTCTTGCCTGTGCACACTATGTTATTGGACGGGCGTAGAGTAGTGTCATCCATTGTACTATCTCAGGGCCTAGTACCAATCTCTGCAGCACCTCTAATAAGTACGGCCACCTTAGGGTGTTAAAGGCTTTCTCAATATCGATTGAGAGTGCCTTGGGTGGCACTACCGCTTGGGAGTTTTTCTCCATGAGGCGGACGAGTTGTCTTAAATTCAGGAACATGTTTCATCCCAGAATGAATCCATTTTGGTCATGCTAGACTAGTGTAGTTAGGAATGGTATGAGGCTATTTGCAATTACCTTCATGAGGATCTTGTAATCCGCATTTAAGAGGGATAGTGGTCTGTAGGAGCGTCCATACAGAGGGTCTTTGCCTGGCTTGTGCAGGACCACAATCAGGGCTTCCCACAAGGTCGCTGGGAGGGTTCCCTCATCCAAGGCCCACTGGTGTATTTTGTGACTTTCGGCATGAGGGTCACTCTATAAGCTGAATAGAACTCCACTGGGAATCCGTTTGTCCCAGGGGCTTTGTTGCATGCTAACTGTACTGTCGCAAGTTGGATTTCTTTGATTGACAGCACCTCATCTCAGGTGTATCGCTGGAGGAAATCTAGGTGTGGAATTGGTAGCCCATCTATGTACTCCTATGAGGTGGGACCCTCACTATCTGCCGGTGCCCTGTAGAGAGTGGTGCAGTATTTGAGGAAAACCCAATTGATATCAGACTGTGAATTCAATGCTTGCTTCTCAGGGGAGTAAATAGGATTTATAGGGCCCTTTGGGGTCTCTGACTAAAGGAACCACAGTAGTACCTGTCTTGCCCTGTCCCTTCTACCTGCTGAAGGGTTACATAGTCTGTATAATCTAGTTCCCTGAGCCTAGCAGCCGCTGACCTGTGTTCCGTTTTAAGTGGAGTCCCCCGTCGTGGGTTCCTGCGCCCATTCATGTAATTATCTTGGCTGCCTGCATATCACATTCCAGTTTGAGTAGCTGTTAGCATAATACTTGTTTCACCCCCATTAAGTTTTAATGCATAGCTCCTGTGTGACAGCCTTGAAGACATCCCAATTGTTCCCTGTCCCACTGTCAGTTGCCTCGTTTTCAGCAAAGTAGGTAGTGACATGTGTGTCTTTAAAATCCCTGTCCTGCAGTACGGTGATATGCAATTTCCATGTGGGTATCTGAGCCTGACATCTGTCCCATTGTATCATCAGATTAGGGGGATTGTGGCCCGAACGTTTGCAGCCTGGGTAGTCTGTGGCCATAATCTGGGTTGCCATAAGGAAGTTACATAGAAATAGGTCTATTCTGGTGTGCAGTTGGTGAACCGGGTAGTAAAACTAATATTTAATAACATTGGGGTACATAGAGCACCATATATTGATTATCTGTCCAGTTTCTAAGAGTTTGTGCTGTCTTGGATGCCAATGTTCCCTGCGTGGAGGGATATCTGTGTAGGGTAATATCATGTGCAGTGTTAAAGCCCCCTCCCCATATACTGGGTCGTACCAGGTTGTGGATCAGCGTTGGGGTGTGCCTTTGCAATAACTGGTGCTAGTTACTGTTAGGGGCATAGACTGCCAACAATGCAACTGGGTTCTTGTCTAGTGTAACCTCCACCACCTCACATCTGACCTCTGTGTCTGCCACCGTACGGGTCATCATTAGCAGCACCCCAGGTGCTACCCAGATGAGTACACCGCAAGCATATCTTGAGTAAGAGGTGTCTAAGATTTGGGTGCAGATGTTCGACCGCAAGTAATTGCGACTCACAATTTGCGTGAACTTTTGAGTCGCAAAATGCGACTCGTAATTTGAAATCTACCTACCAAACTGGTACTAAGATTGCGAGTAGCTTATGACTCTCATCGCAATTTAGCGTTCAGACTATTTGCGAGTCGGTAAGCTCTCGCAAATAGTGTATGTGGCTGAAAAGCATGTTTAGTGTTCGTAAATAGGAAATACAGCTGCAAAGACTATTTAGCAGATGCAAATAGCAACTGAGGTTGCAAAAATAAGTAGAAACACTTCCTGGGAGAGAAGAAGCACTCCAAAATTGGAAGTGGTGTCCCTGGAGATTCCTGATCAAAATTGTAAGCACATGGTTAGGTGCAGCAGCATAGATCAACACTGCAGGCAGGCTACCAAAAAAAGTCAAAATGTCCAGCAAGGCCAGTGGGAAGGAGGGAAAGTATTGTGTGCAGAAACTAAAATTCTCAGAAAAGGAGCTGGGCCTTATAATTTTAGGAATGCTGCAACAATCACAATTAGCTGTTTTGGAGGGCATCTCAAACTGTCCCAGAGTCGGACGAAATAAAAATATGGAGAGAGATTCAGCAGCGCATAAGTGCCCTGTGTGTGGCACACAGGTCCCTGGACGATATAAAGAAAAGGTGGTACGACCTGCACTCCAGGGCCAAGGAGAGGGGAGCAGCATGGCTGTGTGAAGACCAAGGGACAGGAGGAGGGCCATCCAAAGTATTGGTGCCATCACCAGCAGAGGCTATGGTGGAGAGTACCCTGGAGAGAGGATCACTGACATAACATGGACACTCATAATATCGACCAACAAAATTATAGACTTACAAATATCGATAACATAAATATCAATATTCTATACTTATTTAAAAAAATACACAAATATCGACACAAAAATACCATCAAACATTAACATCGATATCACTAATATCGATCAAAAAAATATTGTTATAACTAATATCGCAAACATTAAATAAACATACAAAATAACACAAATATCGATAACAAAAATATAGACCACACAATTATCGACAAAAACAATATATCGACATCTTAAAAATATTTTTAATAACACAATATATAACAAAAGATATTAAAAACTCACACACACACAACATATTAAATAAATAAAATAGAAGTTAAATAAATTATAATTAAAAAACTAAATTAACATTATTAAACCCACCAAATCAATTATTCCTCACAAACAGAACATATCAAATAAATAATTGTTATTATACATTTAATACAATATAAATTGGAAATGGTATACTATTATACTTTTAATAAAGTAAGAATAAAAAAAAGTTTAACTAAACATTAATTAGTGTTTCCCATATAAGAAACAACTGCCAAATTAATTGAAAACATTAGTAACAACCAATGAAAAACACCTACAACTTAAATAACCCAATAAGATTGAAAGGACAATTAAACAAACACTATATAAACTAAAGAAAAAGTAACTTTATTTTATTCTACAACAACAAAACCAAGAATATGGGGAATCTGCTGGATTGCTTTTACAACATTGGACTTCCTGATTGAAAACTCTGATTTCCACTTCCTAAAGAAAGTAAAATATCAATTCAATGTTACAACTGTATAAAATAATAGTAAAGGAATTTTATCAATAATTAAATAATTAATGTATTCTTTTTTAAATTATATCTCCTCTACAAAACTCTAAAAGACCCTCAACTAACTACAAAAATCATCCAAAAAGCACCTTGCAAAAAAAGTAAGTATGAATCACAAATAACCTAATATAACACTAAAAATCCCAACCCAAAGCACCTACTAACCACACAAACCTCAAAATACAGAAAATGCTGTTAAACAAATTTATAAAAAAAAAATCTGCAGGAAATAATAAGAAACAGTAAAGCCAAGCACCAACGGAAATGCCTCAGCGTCGAAAAACGTTCAACATATTCAAGCATGTAAGTATAATTTTGTATATGAAAATGTAAATTACAATAAAAACAAATACAATACATTTGATATTTTTTATATACATTTCTCATAGCATTTGAAACATCAGAATGACTGAAGGTGCAACATTCATTACTTCCTAGAAAGGAAAACTGTTATTATGGTATATGGGATATGTCTACACTCAAGAAAAACAGACAGGTGACATAATTAATTGTGAATGCAGCAAATATTATGCTAATGCATGTTATGAGAGGGCTATAACAAAATAAATTACTGTATTAAATGTTAAGGAGCATAACCACCCCCTGGGGGTGACAAATGCAAAAATAACAGTTGATGGACAAAATGCAGAACAATGTCATACATTCATCCCAGTACAGAGATCTGGGACTAAATCCATTGTTTTTTTGCTCACCAGGCCATTCCAGTTTGGAGTTGGACCCAGCCATATGCAAATCAGTCTTGTTCCTGCGTCTAATGGAAACAGTCCGGCCCGACCTGCCAGGCCCGGTCCTACCTGGAATGGAAACAAGCATCCTAGGATGGGTTTCGGGCTTTCAGCCCTCAACAGCCAGGATAGTGTGACTCCAGTGGCATGGAGACCACAGGACCCACGTCTGGGCATACCCCTAACATAGCTGAAATAGAAGTGAGAGACACTTTGGAGACTCTGAAAGAAGCTAGCACTAGCTCTCAAAAACCCAATCCTGCAATACTAAATGACACATTCCCCAGAGTTCCAGAACATGTAACTGACCAATAACCCTCTGTTTCAACGTTAAAAAGGCTAATAGCTTAAACAAACAAATTAACTGCTACCACCCCACCTATTACTTTCAGTGAAATTCAAATACCACCTGAACTCACTGTAACTCATAATGAAGAGAAATTTCTATTTTATGACAATAAATCTAACGACAAAAGGATTATAATATTTGCAACTCCCACAAACTTACTTAAACTACAGAATTGTGAGACATGGATGATGTATGGAACATTTAAAATATGTCCCAAAGCATTTTACCAATTATACACAATCCATGGACTGTATCACAATTTCAACGTCCCCTTTATATATGCCCTGTTACCAAACAAACAAATCACTACTCATGTAGAACTCCTAACAAAGGTACAGCAAGAAACTAATAATTACTATCCTCAAAACATTATTATAGACTTTGAACAGTTAACGATACAAGCCATCCTGAAAAACTGCCCTCCTACAGCAATACAAGGTTGCTATTACCACTTTTATCAATGCTTATGGAGACACCATAAAAAATCTACACTTGGGCCCGATTACGATGGGGTTAGGAAGTCTTCCAGTTCTAATTGGTTTGGAAATGGTTTCCGACCGACTGGGATCGAGGGAATCCGACCAACCAAGTATGATGCTTCCAGATACGATTTTGTGACTAACCACATCGTAATCTGGCCTCAATCGGAAAAACACATTCCCGATCCAATTCGAAAGGAGCAAATGACGGTAGGAGGCCTTCCTAAACATATCATAATCAGGCACTAGGTGGGAATGCTTCCCTAACTTCATCGTAATCGGGCCCTTAGTGTAGAATATGCAACTAATAGCAATTTTGCATATGCAATTACAAAGCTAATAGCACTAGCATACATCCCAATAACTGATGTAGCAGAGCACTACAGTCTATTAATAGAAAGTCCCACTACCAAACAAATTAACACAAACCAAGTCCCCTACTGGACTATTTTGAGTATACCTAGGTGGGAAAGCTACATGATCAAACAAACTTACCAACAACTAAGACTTGAATAGATAGGTCTAACTAACCAAACTTCTACTAGGTGTGCCTCACGAAGCGCCCTCCTATTAACACGATATGGGCACTGTGAGGGAGCGCTCACCATTTTTATAAAAGTATAGCCAAGATCAGGCCACCCTCAACCCGGAATTGATACAGGGAGTACACTCTGTTAACTAGTGACCGATGACACGCCACTTAAGCACCTTAAACACCCTTAACTAATTATAGATGGGGGTTAACAACAGCCAACCTCCCTCCAACTTACATCTATGATAAAGGGTTGTTCATGACGTTATTCCATGATGTATTTATTTTGGGGTATATTCCCAACAAGCGCGTGAAGCTTCACATTTGTTTGTGTTAACATCCAATTTTGGAATCAACCATCTAAATAGCGAGCAGCATATATTGGCAACTAGGCTCACGAAGCCATTCGATCCTCCAAATACAGCGAGGTCACAGTGTCTCTTGTTCATAGCCAGCCACTCCCTCCTCATTCTAACACCGGCAGGCGATTGTTTAATAAAGATAAATGATTCATTTAGCCTGCAGTTTTGCTTGTTCCCTGTATAGCCTTAAACCCCTATGGTTCTCCCCCCTTGATGTCAAACCTACCGGGTACTGTTGACACCAATACACCTTGACCTTTAGGTGAGTAAACATGTTACCCTTACTATAGGTTTTTGGACCTAAGACTTTGAAGAAACTGCTGCTGTTTTTAACCTTTACTTTGGTTTTAAATCTATGGATGTTGTGTTTTGTTGAATTGTGATATAAGTCAACACATACTGGTCACCACTTTTCACTAGTATGTCACTGCTAATGTGTCACTTTATCCACAAAAACACGGCGTGTTCATGGTCACAAAAGGCACTTGTTGTCACTGAACTATGGTAACGATTTCCTTTGTCTCCGTAGGCAAGAGCTGTCCCATACAGGTAGTACAACTATATAATAATAACATTTTTAACTGACACTAAACCAGGTCATGTTTTGCTAGAGATAGATGTAACTAACTAGGTCCTGAAGAATCACAGCCAGTGTGCAAAGGCGAGAAACATGTTGACCTCACAATATTTATAGTAGTCCTAGATCGTGACGTGGAATCCTAATTTCCTACGATCATAGGCTACCCACTGTTTTTACTTGTGGCAGGGGACCACCAGAATAAATTGATCTCCGGTACCTTGTGCCACATTTTAATCCACGTATCTACACTATCCTTTCCTTCCTGGCCCCTCACCCACACTTCACCCATAGGCAGTTGGTAAAAAGGTAAAAAGATCTCCGCCAAAGAGCCCCTCTTTGAGGTGAGCCCGTTGGGCATTGTAACGCCTGCCCGACGAGGAGCAAACGCCAATGATGAAGCATGACACTCGCAAGGGTGTGTGAGGCCATTAAATCCAACAAATTGGATACCCAGGGTAGCACTCCACCGAGCACTACCTTACCTTCCCTCCTTCTATCCTTTAGGAACAGCCGAGTCTGTCTTTGCTTGTCACTGTCCCTTGGGGCTCTGACTGCGGCTGGACCTTCCATTCTCTAATTTCCGTGAATGGTAATCTGAGCCCTTGGGTCTTCATCTGATCCACCTTCTCCCCTCCTTTTTGCCGCATACAGAGCATGTGTCACATGAAACAACACCCATACATAAAACTTTTTATTTAGCAAGGACATTGACAAAGCAAGCAACATGAGTAACTGTCCTTATTACATAATCACAGATAGGCATCAAAAGTAGAAAACAGCAATTCCATTGGCCACTACAAAATCAAAATATGTACATGTGTGCATGAGAAACTGCACAGGGAATGGGCAACCAAAGTGACAAACAGCAAGGCAATTGGCCAGTCCATAGTTCAAAGTATGTACTTGTGTGCATGAGAAACTGTACAGGGAATGGACATCCAAAGTGACAAACAGCAAGGCCTTTGGCCAGTCCATAGTTTAAAGTATGTACATGTGTGCATGAGAAACTGTACAGGGAATGGGTAACACGAACACTGCCATGAGACTCACCACAGCTCCGGGGATACAAATAGGCAGTCCAGGCACCGCTGTGAGAGAGATGGTGTTGGGAGGGGGACTTTGCCTCAGATTTGGCTGTCAGTTGAACTGGTAGGTGGCTGATTGTTGGGGCCAGTTGTAATACTGAGAGAAGACCAGATGAGGTAGAAGCAACAGTGGCTGTGGGAGCCAGAGGGCTGCTTGGACCGGGTGGCATAGTGGCACAGGGAGTCGGAGACAATCCTGCTGTGAGACACGGTGTGTGAGGGTGAATGTGGAGGGCTGGGTCTCCACTTCTTGGGGATTTAATAGGCAAGAATTGTCTTGGCAGGAGTGGGAAGTGGGGCAGACAAAACAGCCTCACTCTCCCCCATGGTGTATCAGGTGCAGGTGGCTCTCCCTTTGGGGATTTGCTGGATCTGGTGGTACGCTTGGGGTGGCCTTGCCTTTTCCCCTCTATTTTTTGAATTTAAAAAACATTTATTCAGCGCTCTTTTACCAAGCGGTTTCATGGCGCTATGTGTGATGCAGTGGACCGCAACAGCTGGAAGAGGCTAGGCAGTGTAAGCTCGCACAAATAGGAAGGTTTTAAGATCCTTCCGGAACTGTAGATAAGAAGGCGATGTGCGAAGGGCGGCAGGAAGGGAATTCCAGAAGACTGGAGCAAGAACAGCGAACTTCGCTCCACCAGCCTTCTGTTTTTCAAAACGGGGGGTAGCTAAGAGAGCCATATGAGTGGAGCGAAGTTCTCTGCCCGGAAGGTAGGGCTTGATAGCTGAGCATATGAACTCGGGGGCAGTACCCGACCTAGCCTGAAAAGTGAGGCAGCCAAGTTTGAAAAGGGCGCGCTCTCTCACCGGAAGCCAATGTAGTGCTTTGAGCAGTGGAGTGGCCCGATGGTATTTAGGTAGACCATGAATCAGGCGGGCAGCCTGGTTCTGTACCAGCTGCAAGCGGTGGATCGCATAGGCAGGGGACCCGTTATAAATTATGTTGCCATAATCAATGCGTGATAATACCATAGCCAGCACGATGATTTTTAAAGCAGAGGGGGAAAAGAAGCGGGAGACTTTCCTAATTATTCTGAGGGAAAAAAAACCAGAGGAGACCACTGAACCGACTTGTGAATGAACAGAAAGTTGAGAGTTCAGGAGGATCCCAAGAGTTTTGACCTTAGATACAGGGAGTGGAGGGACACCAAGTGACGGGGGCCAAAAGGAGGGGGACCACGGACTGCAACCACCTCCGGTCAAGACCAGCTCGGTCTTGTCCGGGTTGAGTTTGAGGTGGTTGCAGTTCATCCAATCCTGAATGAACGTCATGACTGTCTGGACATTCTGGGCAGATGAAGATGAGTGGGAGAGGTTGAAGATTAGCTGGAGGTCATCGGCGTAATTAAACACCGTGACCTCCAGCTGCTGTAACATAAAAATAAGGGGGTAAATGTATAGATTAAACAAAAGAGGGGAGAGTGATGAGCCCTGAGGAACCCCGCACTCCACCT
The DNA here is from genome assembly GCF_964263255.1 of Lissotriton vulgaris. Lineage (NCBI taxonomy): Eukaryota > Metazoa > Chordata > Amphibia > Caudata > Salamandridae > Lissotriton > Lissotriton vulgaris. Next base: position 175,544,852 of record NC_141687.1, on the reverse strand, counting down.
TACGGGAGGCCGCGGTGAAGCCAGCCAGTTGGACCGCTTGAGCTTTTCCGGCTAGGAAGGACTCGAGCCATGAGAAGGCCAAGCCCTCTATGCCCGCCGCCCTGGCACGGTTGAGGAGGATGGAGTGGTCCACCGTGTCAAAAGCGGCGGACAAGTCCAGGAGGATCAAGGCTTGCGGAAGGTTGATGTCAATACCTTCACGCAGCTCGTCCATCACTGAAATCACCACCTTCTCCGTAGAGTGCAGGGGGCGGAAGCCGGCTTGGCAGGGGGAGAGGCAGTGATTTGCCTCTACGTGGGTACTCAGGGTGGTCGTAACATGGGTTTCAAGAACTTTTGCTAAGTAGGGCAAGAGGGAGATAGGGCGGTAGTTAGAGGGGGAGGATGAGTCGGCGTCAGGTTTTTTTATGCTTGGAATGACAACCGCTGATTTATGTGGACTGAGGACAATGCCGTTTCTAAGCGAGTCGTTAAGAAGAGTCAGGGGCGGGGTGGGGCAAGCTAAATAGATTTCCCTAAGCATGTGGGCTGGGGCAAAATCCAGGGGGGAACCTGATTTGACCCGATGAAGCAGCGGGGGAAGTGTGTCATTGGTTAACAGCGGAATAGTGGTCAATTTAAGGGCCGTGGGGGGTGGGGAGGGGTTGACAAATGTAGGGGACGGCGGGGGATATTGAGTTTAATTTTGGCAACTTTGTCAATGAAGAACTCGTTAAGCGAGTTGCATAGGGACTGGGAAGGGGGAATAGTGCCGTAGCTCTGCTGGATGATGCCAGGACATAGGATCCCCTATTGTCCAGGTAAACACCCTACTTTGCTCTCCTGTCCCAGCTTCACAGGGGTGTGGGTGGGAGTTGACGTTGTGGGTGCCTCTGCCTTATAAAGCTGTTTGTGCTGACTCTTTGCAGGCACCACCTCCACGGCAGACAGGGCAACTGTTTGTTTGTCTTTGTGAGCATGTGTGGGGGTGGGAGTGCCCTTGCATGTGGGAGATTTTGATGAATGTGAGCTTGAGGCCTGCTTCTTGGCCTGATGCCCTTGAGTGGCACGTGAAGGGCTTTTGAGCTCTTGTGTGTCTGCTTTTTGTTTTGGGGATGTTGTCTGTGTTCTGGGCCGCTTGGAGTGCTGCTGTTGTGTGCTGCGTGCGAAGTACTTTGTGCCTGAGGACTGTGGTGTGTGGGCACCCTCCTCAGGTGATGCCACTGGCAGGGTGGTTGCTGAAGGGACTGGAGCTGGACTGGGAGCCTGTGACAGCTGAATGGCTGATGTTACTGTGGAGGACAAAGACTGGACAGTTCCGTGTAGCCCACCCACGTCAGGTTAAATGCCCTTCTTGAAGGCAACTACCTGTGCCAGCTTCTTGTCATGATCCTGGAAGGCATTCAGGCACTGGACCAGTTGTGGTGGACGATGAGGCAGAATTTGAACTTCCTGGGCCCACCAACATTGAGGAGTCACCGCTGGAGTGAGATGTTGTTGAGGTTGGTGTTTCTGATTCTTCCAGGACACTCCTGTCCCCCTCCGAGGTGCTGCTCACATCAGTGTCAGTGAGCTCATGTGTAGCAGTCGTGCCACAAGCTTCTCCACTGGTGTCCGTCCCCTGTCCTTCCATGCCCTCGGTAGATGCTGCAATAGACAGAGACGTAGGTTTAGTATAGTGGCATAGTCACAAACATCATATGCAAGCAAAGCACAAAATTAGAATATGCTACCCCCATGTTGCCTACCACAATGCAAAACTCAGAAGATGCATGGAAACATGCATAGTTGACATTAATGACCCATGTGACATTCACACATGCAAATTGCTGGCCCGTGCCTCCTTGTAACCTAACATAATGATCTCTGTAAGCATACCTACGTGCCTGTAGATGAGATAGACCTACATCTCAACTTGTTGTCTCTGTCACATATGGAGTCACTTTAAGGTAACAACACAGAGACTGACTCAAAAATGTCCTCTTACAATGGCCATGTGCTACTGATACCCACCGTGTTGTGCTTTGAAGCACAACTACAGTTGCACATTGGTGTCAGATGTGTAGTTATCACAATTTCCAAGTTAAGCACTGCACACATCTACAAAAGCACACTAAGATGATGCCCACTGCTGTTCACTGCCCTGTGATGTCTATGACACCCATAATGCAGCAGATGTCAGAAGGCCACATCTCATCTTGCAGTGTCAAGGGCCATTGTATTAAACACATGAGAAAGTACATGTAGCTAAAATGAATGACAGCTGCACTCAATACAAGCCATTGCATCACACTAGAAACATCACTGAGCTCCGTAATTGTTCAGGGTTGGGATACATGCAGTCACTCACACCCAAAGTCACCTTTCGCAGAATACTCACCCTCAACTTGCTGCTGATGGGCCCTCAAACAACCATCCAGCTCTGGCTGTGACACTGCCAAGATGCGGGCCATTAGTGGTGTCATGCTCCGGCATGCCATCCTTCCAGTCCGAGGGAGAATCCCCAGTGTCATCTCTGTCACGTTTTTGCTCAGCCGGCAGATGTCATCCCACCTCTTATGACAGTGTGTGTGGCATCGGTTAGAGATACCTAGAGCCTGCACCTTGCGTGCAGTGGCCCTCCATATGGCCTTACACTGGTTGTCTTTAAGCTGCAGGCATGGGAGACAATAAGAGGACGTTTCAGTTACATTGTTTCATGTAGCACTGTGTCAGTACATGAGCATGAAAAAACATAGCACAACAATACATGTTGAGCAGAGGTCATACAGCATGACACATAGTACATATGCATCAAATAATCACTTAGAAATATATACAGGTATGAAGATGGACACAGTACCTAGCCATCTCATACACATGCAGCGTGCCAGCACAGAAACAAATGTGAAAAAGGCCCTCATCTGTGATGCAGTATGTGAGTGAGCAATACATACAATACATTTGAAATGATGTGCTGGGGTAGACTCACTGTGTCCAACACTACACACCCTTCAATGTCCTTGGCCAGTGAATGGCCACCTGTGTGATGGAGGTCACATTTAGGGCCATAATCTTACATGCTCACACTCGTCTCTTCTCACAAGGTGTAGGCCTGTCTTGTGCAATCCTCAGGCCTAAGATAGCTCATTGAGAAATAGGGGGGCAGACAACACATTTGTATCATTCTGTCCATTTACTTATGTGTCCTTGTCTAGTTGGGCAGTTTCTGTGCAGGCCAGGGGGACTCACACTGAGGTTAAATGTGGGCCATCAGAACATTCACATGCATGTACAATATGAAAGGGCAACAGTGCCTTCACATGCGAGTCAGTACACATTATGAAAACAATGGAAGGCTGGTATCTCCAAATTACATTTATCTGATGCGTTATAGGTGAATTACCAAAAAGAGTGTTACATTCAGGCATTTCAATCTTGTGCAGAATGCATAAATATCTATAGGGGCAATATGAAAATTACACACACATCCTTCAGTACCCTCTGGACAAAACACATTTGTAATGATACAAATGATCATGCGAAAACCTCATGGACTATGACACCCATAAGCACAGGCAATGGTTTTTCAGACTTCTACTTTGCAAACCAGCAGTGTTACTGTATGGCTGCAAAACACTGCTTGTCCCTCCCATACTTAAATGCAGCCTTGGATCTATGGAAATGAGGCTAGACACCTGATGTCAGCATGCTAGGCAGTGTATCACACAATTACATTACCCAGTCTCAGACCAACATTTGTATTGTTATTTCTGAAGAAGGGCTGTAGAAATGTTAATGTTGCCATCCTCCCCAAATACTCAAGTGCAACATTTAATAGGCCATGTATGGAGCATGGTGTATCAAAAATGAGGATGCATGCATATCAACTTGCACTCACAGGCACATACTACATCAGAGCAACATCATGTGAGCACTCTTTGCACTCTCAAACATTCACTCTGCAACACGTACCATTACATCTGGAGCACCATATAGCCTCCCATACTGTGAAAGCCCCTCGTCCACCAGGACCTCCAGCTCCTCTGTGGTGAAGGGACGGGCCCTGATGTTCTCAGTTCTCACCATCACTGGGTCCCGGTGATAGGAACAACAGCAGTTGGGGATGAAGAATGGCAGGCAGCAGTGTCTGGATGCAGTGGACATGTGTGGCTCTCTCCCAGACATATATAGCCCCCTGGGGTTGTTTCAGTGGTACTCAGCTGCTGCAATTGGTGTTCCTGGTCAGTTTTTTTCACATGTAACCAATGACCGGGACTGCAGTGGCGGTGCACGCCTACCGCAATTTTCAAAAGTGTATTTCACTACCGCGATCACGGTTCCAATTGGCTGCAATGGCATTGGCACAGGTGGTGTCACACTGCGGGGGCCATGCGATCGCTACTGCAATCGTGCATCTTTAAATTGTACCCAAAGACCGGGCCCGCAGTTCCCATTGGCTGCAATGGTATTGGCACAGGTGGGGGCCAGGCGGTCGCTACCGCAAACATGCAACTTTCAATTGTACCCAATGACCGGGGAAGCGGTGGCGGTGCACGCCTACCGCGATTTTCAAAAGTGTATTTCACTACCATGATCGCGGTTCCCATTGGCTGCAATGGCATTGTCACAGGCGGTGCCACTTTGCTGGGGGCAGGCGATCGCTTCCACAATCGTGCATCTTTCAATTGTACCCAAAGACCGGGCCTGCGGAAGCAAAGCACGCCTACCATGGGTTTCAAAAGTGTATTTCACTACCACGATTGCGGTTTCCATTGGGTGAAGGGGCATGGGCATTGGCCGTGTCACACTGCGGGGCCCAGGTGGTCGCTACCGCCCATTGGCATTTTTAAATTCGTGCCAATGACCGTGATTGCGGTGGCGGAGCACGCTTATGGTACCTATGGATACATCATGCTGTAGCAAAGGCAATAGCCAGATCTCATCATTGAACAGTAGAGACTTAGGCCCACATGCATCAATGTCGTCTTTTGCGATTTCTAAATTGCGATTAATAGCGATTCGCAATTTAGAAATCGCAAAAGGCTATGCATGATTATTTTTATAATTTTTATGCAATTTGGTAGAAATCGCTATTTTTACCGAATCGCATAAAAAATGTGATTTTCAAATTGCGAATTCGCAATTCCCTGCGAATTCGCTATTTGAAAATCGCAAATCCTGATTGCATTTCAAGGGTGGTGAGGGGGGTTCAAATGAACCCCCCCTGCACCAATGAAATGCTGTTTTTGCATCATGTTGCACACACACATGTCCTAAGGACATGTGTGTCCGTAACATGAATGTTAAAAAAATGCATTTTCAGCGTTATTTTCATTTTTTGCTAATTTACTGAGTAGTTCAACTACTCGGTAAATGTATCCCTCTAATTGCGAATTCGCAATTTAAAAAGTATTCATGCATTGCTTTGAAGAAATCGCAAATTTGCGATTTCTTAAAAGCAATCACATTTTTAGAAATCGCAAAAATGTTGCGATTTCTAAAAATGCTTGATGCATTCCAAAAAGCATTTTTGGAATCGCAAACGGCCGATTTTAAGGAATCGCACCGTTTGCGACTCCAAAAATGCTTGATGCATGTGGGCCGAACTATGAATCATGCCACCAGATAGTTAAATTCAATGCTAGGGTGACATTGAACTCACTGATGACTACTCCTGCTATAACTAGCTTAAATCCTGTTTCCAATGAGCAAGCACCTTGACACCCTCGAGTGAATGTTTCGCACTCTATAAATCTCCATTTCATTTCATGCCATGTCAGTGCACAGGATTACATGCATTGGCATGGACTCCCTCACATGTCACTTATGATGTTGATGTGATTGTACGCAGATATGTTGTCTGATGGACTCTCAAATAGGTAAACATGTCAATATGTGAGATGGCTAAGCAACCCACAGCAATGATGGACTGACTACATAATGTACCTATTTCACTGTGTGGATTGCTGAAATCATGTTGATACTTGATCTTTAAGCACACACTGTGCTCATTGTGTTGTCAATATGTGCAATGTCCGACTCACGCAAGAAGGTGTGGCAGGTACCTCAGCTACGTAGAAGCCAGCAGTGTTGCTGTTTCAGACATGTGCTGTGTCAACTACTCTCAGGGCTGGTGACACAAGATGTTGGAATGTACCATTTTACATTCACATCGTTTAAATCTGTTTTGGGGGTACTCACTATGTACATACTGAACATGTGTACAACTACTTTAGATCAAGGTGTCTCTGCATGTGACTTGTGCTGTAAGCTGTTGTATCAGGCCAGTCATTGTTGGCGCTGTGTCAGTCAAAACGTTAGATGTGGGACACATCTCATAGGGGAATTGAATTGACATGTGTCCCCTATTATCTTATGTAGGATGCGACCAAATGTGCATCGTCCATTCACATTGCTGGCGGACATGGAGGATGAGGACATCATTTGTAAATTCCGTTTGGATCGACATACACTTCAAGACCTATGTGGTCAGTTGGAGCCCATTCTGCAGCCTCCCAGAACCTATCCGACTGTTTTGAAACCAATATGTAAGGTGATGGCGGCCCTGCATTTCTTTGCAACTGTTTAGTTCCAGTACACGGTGTCTAGCGCAGGTGGGATGTCTCAACCAATGTTCAGAATGGTGCTACGTGATGTCCTGTCCGCTATGATGACATACAAGGACCGCTGCATCCATTTTCTCAGGATACATGAATTGGCAGCTGTAAAAGGTGATTTTATGACATTGCCCACATCCCTAATGTTGTTGGCACCATTGACTGCACACATGTTGGCCTGGTTCCACCATAGGCACGTAAGCACATATACAGGAACAGGAAGCATTTCCATTTCATTAATGTGCAAGTGGTATGCCAAACGGATATGATAATCTCCCATGTCTGTGCCAGATTCTCAGGATCATTAAACAACAAGGGGTGGTGATGGAAGGAGTTTCTGAATTAAGCAGAATACTCTCACCCAGTCAAGAGATCAGGGCTAAATCCAACACCGTTTTTTAGCTCACTGCACCATCCCAGCTCAGAACCTGGCTATATGCGAATTACTCTGTTCCTGTCCCAGTGCATGATGGGAACAGGGCAAACCAAACTACCAAGCCAATTCTTTCACTGGAAAGGAAACAAGCTTCTGGGGACCGGTTTCTGGCATTACAGCCGTCTTCGGCCTGGCTTGCTTGAATCCTGATGGTGCAATGAGCAAGGGACTCACATCTGAGTATACCCTTCCACGCTTATGGTGGACAAAATAATTAAACAACAAGGGGTGGTGATGGACAGAGTTTCTCAGGATCAGCACATGACTCCTACATACTGCGTAACAGGATCGTACCACAGCTTATGGCAAATCTGCATTGGGAGCTTGCGTGGATTGTGGGTGAGTACGTAAAGTAGTATGTTGTATGTGTGCCATGCTGTCCTCTACTACAGTTATATTACAAAATTGGTCTGAGTATCTCACACCTAGGTGACACTGCATATCCCAACCAGCCTTGGTTGCTGAGCCCACTGAGGAATCCCCGGAGCTTGGCTGAAGTCTGCTACAATGATGCCCATGGGAGGACACATCTTGAAACCTTTGAATTTCGCCCAGGTACGGCCAGCACTATTATACCTCCAGATGTTGAACTCGGTGCCGGTTGCATATGGTGTAGCCTGTTTTTTAGTAGCAGCTGCCAGACAGAATAAACTAAGAGCTGCCGCACCACTTAATCATCAAATCTGACTTTCTGTATAAACTTTGGCGAGAATGTTTCTAACATGCTGACATAGGTGTTCCCCTTATCAATCAACCCCTTTTTAATGAATGTGTTTATTGTGTTCTTAGAAGGAGTAGCAATCAATTCTCTTCATTTGTTTAATTGTATTTTTTAAATCTGATTCTATGTATCATGCACTGCTTTTATGGTTTTAATTAACCGAATAAAGTTTTTTTGACTGACTGACTGACTGACACAGCATGTGGTGGAGTGTACTTTTGGTCTTCTGAGGTCTAGATTCCGGTGTCTGGACAAGAGCGCAGGGGCACTACTCTACTCTCCCCAAAAGGTGTGTCAGATCATAGTTTCATGCTGCACAATCCACAACCTGGCCTTGCGCAAGGAGAACTCCCTGCTCCTGGACAATGATGAGCAGCAGATGCCCCCGCCTACAAACCCACATATGCCCAGTGACGAGGATAGTGGCGAGGAGGAAGGTGTTGACCTGCGTCAACAGCTCATCAACTGCTACTTCCCTTGAGTGTGAGTGACATTGTACAACAGTGCCATTTTCTGCTGTCTCTGATGGTAGTGAAAAGGCATACAGAAACGTTCTGATTACTGCCTGTTGTTGGCCTCTGTGCTGATGGCGGATGTTTGTGGCACAGTGTAGTCATGACCAACCACATGATGTCTATATTGATATTGTTTCTCATTGTAATGTGTGCTGGTTTGTGTACCATGATGACTAGTGTTGGGTACTGGCAATGATGACATCACCTGACAAGTAAATGTCATTCTCTTGTGTCTCCCTATGTCCCTTCAGCTTCTCAATGCCTCATCACAATCAGAGCTTCTGGTACATTGGAGTCAACATTGTACATACTGTGATAAATATGGAGCTGCCACAAAGACACAGGTGTGTTTATTTACAAAGAGTGTTTGTGACAGACAGCTGATGTTTCACAAAATGGTGCAAAGTGAATTATTGAGTTCAGTGATGGTAAATGAGACAATAGAGTAGTCAGCACATTGATGTGTGACACAGTCCAACAGACACCTACCATCAACATGGCAGTTTGGGTAAAGATAGTCAACAAAGTCAATGTTAAGGTGAACAGAGGTGCCATCATGGCTGGCTCTGCGACTGGCGTTTGGATGGTGCTTTGCCACGTGATCTTCCTGTGGTGTTTCTCGGATGGCCCCTTTTGTGTTTTCAAGGGGGGGGCACTGCTGCGGGCTCAGCTTTGTCTGAGGAGTCATCTTGTTGCAGCTCACCCCTCTCTGTGGTCGCAGCTGAGGTGGTGGGAGTATCCTCCTGTGGGCCTCTGGAGGGGGTTGAGCTGTCCATTGGGCAGCATGACTGTCCCTCAGAACACTCACAAGCTGCCCCATGAGGTCCACGAGTCCATGGACCTCAGCAGCAGGTGGCGCTCACGCACTTCAACCAGAACCTGGCCCATGTGTCCCTGGGTTTGTCCGTATGCCCCAAGGACTCTGGCGATGTTAGCCAGGGCTTCGGTCCCAGGGTCCTCTCGATTTTGTCCTCAGTTGCCCTCCCACCTGTCCTGCTTTCCCGGACCAGTGGCGTTGCCACTCGACGCACCCGCAGTCTTTCCCTGCGCTCCTCTGATTGTGTGATGATGTTGGTATCCACTGAGGCAGGGAGAGTGTTTCAGGCAGCACTTGTGGTGGTGGTAGTGGTTGAGGCCGCACAGGTCATTGCAGCAGGGGTCAGCATGTTTGTTGTTGCTGAGGTGGTGGTGGTGGGGAAAGTGGGGGCCACAGGACGCGGTGCACCCTGGCAGTCCGGATGGGCCAGGCTATTGCTCCTCACCCAAGAAACGTAGGGAGTCTGCATCCGAGAGTCCATGTTCTGAGGGTGGAGACTGATTCTGCAGGTCGGTGTTGTCTTCTGCAGCAGTCAATGGCTGATCCCCTGTTGAAAAGAGGTGAAATGGCCATTGAAGTGCACCCCACAAGCTTGGTGTTAGACGTTTGGATGTTACATGTGATACACTACACAGTTTACATTGATATTACTTTGTATGGCAGCAAGGTACTGCACACCATGACATGATGTGGAGGTACCTACATTACTTGTCCATGGTGTGATATGTCAATTGATACCATGTTCCACTTTTAGATTGTGTAATTACAAGGACATATTGTCATCTAGCGACTTGCTGCACATCAACTTTATGTGATGCGTCTTTTTGATTTCCTCTGCATGGAAGACGTTACATCTGAGCAAGCACTAGCCATTGTAATCTTATGCATACCTTTGTCATATCATGTACTTTACTTCCTTAGTCCATCTGACTATGCATGTTTTGTGTTCATATAGGCCTTGATACTCTGCCACCATGGCACTTACACATAGCATTCAGTGCTGTGCATGATTGTGCCCTGAATTTCTTCAACATGTGACTTAGTGGTTCAAACTTTGATTTCTGTGACAGTTACATACGCTTAGCTGTCTGCACACTGGAAGTGGCTACTGGATCTATGCTAAGTTGGGTGACATGTGAGGGCTGGTGTGGTCATATGGCTCCATGTTTTTTAGAGGAATGGCAGGATGCATGCACTGTCTACCTACCTGTTCGGTGACACAGTGGAGGGAAATAGCTGCCACGTGGTTCTGGGTGTAGGGGGTGTACCATCCTGCTGAGAGTTGGGACAAGTGGGCCTGGTGGGAGTTGTAATGCTGGTTTCCCACCCACAAACACCCCTCCCTGTTAAGATGGCTGCCTACCTGTAAGTTTGAAGAGAGCAATGCAATGGCTGACATGTGTCTGGCTGGGGGGGTGGGGGTAGTGCTCCATCCTGCTGAGCTTTGGGACAAGTGGGCAGGGCCTGGTGGGAGTTGTCGTGCTGGCTTCCCACCCACAAGCACCCCTCCCTGTTAAGATGGCTGCCTCCTTGGGAAGTGGAGCAGAGAAAGGGAATAGGCTACACATGGCTCTTGGAAAGGGGAGTGTTCCATCGTGCTCAAGGGTGGGACAGGCGAGCATAAGTTAGCTACCCACCTGTTAGGTAAAGGTGAGCAATGCAAGGGCTGACACATGGTTGTGGGTGTGGGCAGTGCTCCATCCTGCTGGGCTGTGAGACAAGGGGACCTGGTGGGAGTTGTAGTGCTGGCCTCCGACCCACAAACACCCTCCCTGTTAAGATGGCTACCCACCTGCAAGTTTGAAGAGAGCAATGCAATGGCTTACACATGCTTCTGGCTGGGGAGGAAGTGCTCCATCCTGCTGAGCTTTGGGACAAGTGGGCCTGGTAGGAGTTGTAGTGCTGGCTTCCCAACCACCAGCATTCCGTTCATCATTTGTTTGCTGTAACACTTTTCGCCCTAAGTGGGATGGGTATGCCCAGACGTGGGTACCTTGGTCACTGTGCCACTGGATTCAAGCTAGCCTGGCTGAAAAAGGGTGACATACCGGAAGCCGGTCCCAGGATGCTTGTTTCCGGTCCAGGGAGGACATGGCCTGGAAGTTCAGTCTGGAATGTTCCCATGAGGCACAGGGTCAAAACTGATTTGCATATGGCTGGGTCCAAACTGGGGTAGCATAGTGGGCAAAATAACGATTGATTTAACCCAGATCTTTTGACTGGGGGAGAATGTTTGCATTGTCAGCATTCCATCCATCATTTGTTTGCTGTAACGGCTTTCCACCCATAAACACACCTCCCTGTTAAGATGGCTACCTACCTGTAAGTTAGTGGGGATCAATGCAATGGCTGACACATGGTTGTGGGATGAAGTGTTACATCCTACTCAGCTTTGGAACTAGGGGGCCTGGTGGGAGTTGTAGTGCTGGCTGCCTGTACACATGCCCCCAAGGAAATTTTGCTACCTACCTTTGGGGTCAATCAGAGGGAGTAAATGTTGGATCTGTGAGACATGTGTTGGGGAGAGTGTGATGCACATGAGTGCATTTGGGCCTAGGAGGTGTCACTTTGTAGTAGTGCAAGACAGTACATAGCAGTGTAATGATAGCCATTTGTTGGTACTTAACAGACTCCACTCCCCTGGGTATTCATGTGAGTCTATCTGGATGCATTATGGCAAGCAACTACTCCTCTCATGCGGTTTATGTTCCTAGTGGTCTGGGAGAGCAACCGTCAGTCATCTGAGCCAGGTTACGGTTCTTGTTACGCTCTTTCACCTTGGTCTTGAGGTAGTTCCACCTCTTCTTGATCTCCTTCTGGGAGCGAGGGATGGTCCCTACAGCATTGACCTTGTTGATTATCCTTGCCCACATTTCAATTTTGGTGGCTAATGGTGTCTGTTGGACCAGGTTTCCAAACAAACGTGGTTCTACTCTGATTACCTCATCTGCCATCACTGAGAACTCATTGTCAGTGAATTTGGGAATTCTATTCTGTGACATGGTGTGTGATGTGCAAATGGGTGAAAGGTGCAGGTGTGAAGGTGGTGGTGGTGATGTGTGTGGTGTGTGTGTAGTTGTGATGGTATGATTTGTGCAGATTTGCCTCTCCTTTGTGCCGTGTGGTTGGGCCCTTCAGTTGTGGAGTACTGCAAAAGATTAAGGTCATGGAAGGGGCTGGTTTTATACTCAGCTATGTGGGTGGGTAAAAATGGAGTTTTGATGTCAGGTGTGTTGTGTGGGTTGACCTAGGATTTATATTTTATACTTGCCATGGGGATGTGTCATTGGGGTGTGTTTGGTGTTTATTGGGGCTGAGCCAGATTAATGGCCATACTTGGTAGCCTTGTTGTGTGTTTGCTTTCGACCTCCATTACTCTTCCGGTCCGACTGCAGCGGTCGGAATGCAACAGCCCTTCCACGGCTCTCCCATTCATCAATAGTAGGGATCGCGGCGGTCGAAAACAGCTGATCCTTCAGCTGTCACCGCAATGGTATCCTAATTTCATTTGCGGTCAATCCGCTGGCCTTGCAGCGGTTTTGGGTCTTTCTGCATCAAATCCGACCGTCTCTGATGGATTTTCACCTGTTCCGCATGCTCCCAGCAGACTTTCATGGAATCTGCCTGTCGCGGTCGGATTACTCTGGCGGTTCATCCTAATCTGACCGCGGGTTGGTTTTCCTGTGGTGCATGCAGATGGTTATTTTCCGCTACCACGGTAGTTGGATTGCATTTCCGACCACCATCCTAATCGACCCCAAAATACAAACATTACATATACTATAGACTACATCACACTACCTTCGCCTTACTCCTAAATTATGCCTAAAAGTAATCCAATTAATCTTACCTTAATTGATGCGATGCAGCTTCCAACCGCAAGCTTCTCCCCTCAGAAATGACCTAAAACAACACAGATGGCCTACAAAATAGAACTTAGTTTAAAAAATGGCTGCCTAATTGAAAGAAGAAAAATACTTTTCTACATTATACTCATTGTTCATTAAAAAATGTAATACAAAAATATTTCAAAAAAATACTAATTAATATTACCAATGTACAACATTTTTTTCTTTGCTGTTTAAATATTAGTAAATAGTAAATATAAGAACAAAAATAATATTTATTATTATGCATTAAAATGCATTTTGATGAGTTTTTTTACTGCTTGCTAAAAATGTGAAAAAATGTATTAATGTTAAAAAATATTTTTCTTTTAACTTTATATTATTATTTATATTTACAGTTTAAATAATATTTTTCAAAATATCATTATTATTTTTATTATTTATTAGTAATTATATAAAAAATATTAAAAAGTATACAATGAAAAAATTGTAACAAAAATGTATGTTAATAAAAATATACATTATGGGGTCGATTCCGATCTCGGTCGGACAGCTCCCTGAGAGCTGTCCGTATCCTCACCTTACGGCTGAATCGTACCAGGAGCGGCCAAATTCACGACTGACACATACGCTCCCACTCCATCCACATTTTACGTACGAGTCTGACCCGTAAACACACAATTCGCTTTGCACGGCACCATAAACACTGCACTTTCCGGCCAGTCAAGTACGATGCGTACTTCCTACGCCCCGGATGGGTCACCACGTACAGCACTTAACAGCATCCGGTAAAAGTGCATATCATGAACGATTCGTCCCAGACCACAGTACACGGCTACGAGACGACCAGCCAGCAACGGGTCCGAGACAAACGCATCATGAATCCCATCGCACAGGTCATACCAGTCCTGTACATCTATGACTGGATCAGGAACAGACGCGGATGGCGCAGACGGAAAGTCGGACACTCATACAAACAAACGACACATACCCGCCCAACGTCACACAAACCCAGGGGGTCCAGACCCTGCCCACTAGCAACAGGCCTCCATAGGGGTCACATGGCCATCACCACTGCCACTCCCACCCATAGGGGCATGTTGCCCATCACTACTGCCACCCTATCCATATGGGCATGTTGCAAACCACTTCTGCCACCCCACCCATAGGGGCATGTTGCAAACCACTACTGCCACCCCACCCATGTTGCCCATCACTAATGCCACCCCACCCATAGGGGCAGGTTGCACACCACTACTGCCACCCCCACCCATATGTGTCAAGATGTCTGTCACTACTGCCACCCCACCCATAGGGGCGATGTTGCATACCACTACTGCCACCCCCTCCCCTATGTGTCATGATATCTATCACTATTGCCACCCGACCCATAGGGGCATGTTGCAAACCACTACTGCTACCCCACCCATAGGGGCATGTTGTAAACTACTACTGTCACCCCACCCATAGGGGCATGTTGCCCATCACTACTGCCACCCCACTCATAGGGGCATGTTGCACACCACTACTGCCACCCCCACCCATATGTGTCATGATGTCTATCACTACTGCCACCCCACTCATAGAGGGCTGTGTGACCATCAATATCAACACCCCCACCCATAGGATGGGTCATGCGCCACACATCCATCATACACCAACCTCAGGTATGTCAGCAAAATACATCCCCCATAACATCATGACAACAGTGTGTAGTATTTGACAAATACCCCCAACAATGAATATGAGTTTAAACACACAATGTAACTAACATCACATGTGTGACCAACACTGGAGCGTGGACTACACAAGTCAAGCATCACAATAGCCCTGTGCCAATGTGCACTGTGTAGATCCATTGTAAAATGTGTGGTCACAAACTGCTGCAAAAGTTAAGCATTGTGGTAATGGGGCTAAATCCCCCATCATCACAGTGACCTAAAGGTAAGTGGCATCATGGTAAAAGCAGCAAATGCCAAACAGCATGTATGATTCCTGGTCTCAACAAATGAACCACATTTTGTGGCAAAGTAGTGGTTGTGTCACATACCCATAGAGATGTGGTGAGGCAAATAGTGCTGTGAAAATACAACATTCTCTCGGCCATGTGCAGACAAGCAACAACCATGGGGGCTGACATTGCATACAGTGTACATTGACACAGCAGAGGTGACCATCATCGCCATACATCCATCATAATGCATACACACATCTCGAAAATAGACTTACAAAGCAATACATCCTGTGTAGACTGTAGGTGTCAGGTCACAAAATCCAATTCCATGGCAGCAATGGGACACGACAACCAAGATCAATGTGCAGAAATATGAGAAATGACTCATAGGGACAGCAGGGAAAATCAACAAAACAACACCCAGACAATTGCCCACAACAGCAATACAAATGCACTGGTGCAGATGCACAAACACAAACAGGCAACCTCACACTGCACATCTCACACAGCATGTGTTTGTGTGTGTCTCAATATCCCCAGGCAACTACACAACACGTGAGGGTGGCTGAACCACAATGACACAGATGTGGACACTGTGCCATACAAAAGTAAGCCATCAATTGTGCACCCCTTAGTGGGCAGTCAGGCATTGTAAGATGAGAGGGATCCCAACAGACACATGTGACACAAGCTGTAATGAGCAGTAACACAGACACACCCACAACAGCACCACCCCCGGGACCATAAATTGGGTTGACACAAGCCTGCATGAAACGTCCACTGTGATGCCAAAGGGAGATGACGTGCAAACTGAGAAGCACAGACATGTGTCCTTTGCCACAAAAGTACATCACACCTACGCAAACACAAATCACTCAGCATGGCCCGTCAACCTGTGACAAAAGGGAAGTAGCCCGCCAGCCATGCAAGCATGCACACCTGTCCACCCTCAACACCACTCACCCTGAACTGCACTGATTTGCATCAGTGAAGCCCACATGGACTGGTAACATTGCACAGGCACCCATGATAAACACAGTAATGTTGGGAGGATCTAAGGTGCACAGACTCATCACACAAGGACAGTCTACAACCACGGTATATGACAGACATGCTGCACAGTATGCGGTACATGGCCATGACGTCAAATCTCCATTTACCTTTGGAATCCCTGTCACATTCCCAGGACAATGCAGAAGCCAAGGAGAACCACAAGGCACACATGCTGACACCTGCCAACATTGCACCTATGAACCTGACGGGTGGGAGCAGTCACACACACATACACATGTCTCAATCACTGAAAGGTACCACCTATGGACATCTACATGATATTGCAAACAAATAGGTACCCAGGGGAGCCCTGACTGTGTACCACCTGCGTCTGACTACATCATCACCACTCAGAACTGACATATGTACATGTATTTATATAGCGCAAATCACCGACCCGGTATCTAAGCGCTTGCTTAGGGAACCCGTCCTGGTATTCCCCTGTGAGATAACCCCGGCAGGGTATCAACAAGGTGAAAGCCAGGCATCCCACCGCGAGGGGCCGTTGTGGAGATTAAGCAAGCTATTGCCCAGAGTCGCAGAGTGTGAACCCATGAATCGAGTAGGCACCGGAGCGAGAATTGTCGAGTCCGTGGACATTTTCGGACTCAAGACCCACCGAGCCGGGAATTGAACCCTGGTCCCGGGCTGACCTCTGCTTCCAGGTCTGCCTCCTCTAACCAGTGAGCCACACTTCTCCACCAAATCATAGTGATGACACACAAATGAACAGTAGTGTCTCATGCACACACATATCTGGAAGCCACGGACAAAGATGTGTGATGAAGCATCACCAACACAAACATATTAAGGTAACATAGCCTGTGTAGAAAAAGGGATGGGAACACACACAGACATGCCCACACAACACACACCATGGGCCCAGGCAATGTCACGGAACAACACACTAACTTGAGGGGAATCGACTCCTGTGGAAGCACAGCTGTGCAAAGCACAGGTCCAGCAGGTCACAGTCATGTCAGCACAACACTTGTTCATTCAAACATCAAATACCACCCAATGTAAGCACTAGTCACATCAGCCTGGGTACGGTAGTGCCCCTTAAGTCATCTGCACATATTCAATACATATGTCTGGCTAGTTGCACAGAGGACACAGTTGACTCCTAAACCAATGATGCCCACACCTGCATGTCCAGTTGAGATGGGCCCACAGTCAGGCAAATCGACTAATTGGATAATGGGAAGCACATCATATGTGCATGGGTGCAAGCCACAGATGTGACAATGCAAATGGAATGTTGACAGCACTGTGCAAAATTGCTTAATAAGGACACACCCAGTTAGCTGCAAAGGATGACATGGATACCGAAAAGAATAGGAAACATATCTCATGGACCACATGGAGTACATCACATCAACACCTTAGTATTGAATATTGGAAAACCAGCATTATAACAGCAAGGTCTAGGCAAACATCATCAACATAATGTACATAAAAATCAAAGTCACAAGGCCAACAAAAAAGGCTTTATTAAGCAAAGTGAAAACTGAAACCGATAGTCCATAATGAAATAAAGGCCAATTTCCAGTCCATAGAGTAAGTCCAAATTGGGTGTGAGTGACACCTGCCACCCGTTGCTTGCCTGCTCTGTGAACGACAGGGGACATCCACTCTAAGGGGCATGCATGGGGGCACGCCAGGCACTGCAGGGACAGGATTAGGGCACAGCAGAAGGAGGCAGTGAAGGGGTGGTGGGTGCAGAAGAGTCACTGGCAACTGCAGTGGAGGTGTCTGCCATGGTATGTGCCGTCACAACTGTGGGGCACAAGTCTGATGGGGTGGGTGCCTGAACAACTGCAGTGGGCAGGTCAGATGTAGAGGACCGGGTCCCTACTGCAGGGCCCAAGTCAGACTGGGTGGACCTGGACTCCACTGCAGTGCCTAACTCCCTGAAAGCGGAATGGGGTTCAGGTGAGGTTGGCAGGACAGGGGAGGCATGGTCCCCACACCAGTTGCACAAACAGGCTGACCAGGGGTGGTTGTAGTAGAAGAGCAAGTGGTGGGGGGGAGGGCCTGAGCATTTTGGGGATGATGTATCTATGGGCGGGGGAACCTGTGGAGTGCTGACCTGGGGGATTGGAGGAAGGAGACTGTGCAGTGGAGCTGTGGGGTAAGTGTGGGGTCTTGCTCCTCCGGGTACAGGGGACTTGTGGGTGGGGACCTCAGTCTGCCTGCGCCTGGGGGAGGGTGTCTGGATGTGAGGGGCACTCCCCTCTGTATACCCTGGATCTGCTGGATTAGTGGGGAAGAGGCGAAGGTCACACAGGAAGAGCTTCTTTGGAGATGGGGTTGCAGGTGAGGTAAGGGACGGGCTCTTGGAGGAAGAGGGAGCGGAGGACTGTGGAGTAGTTGTGGATGCCTGTGTGTGTTCAAACCATCCCCTGTGAGTGTGGTATCAGTCCCCTTACTTTGCTTGTGTGCACGTTTTGACTTTGGTTTGGGTGTTTGTGTGCTGTCCGTGTCTGTTTGTTTGGGTGACTGTGCTGGTGTGTGTGTGCTGGGCACAGGTAGGGTGCTAGGAAGTGTGGATGGAGCAGAGGCAGGAGCGGTGAGGGACTGTTGGAGGAGGGACACTGCTGCCGTCAGGGAAGAGGCCATGGACTGGTCCTCTGTAGGGCAGACATGCTGGATGAGATGCCCTCCATAAACAACACCAGTTGTGTCAACAGACTGGTGTGCATGGAGGACACTCAGCATTGATGTCTGCCCTACATGGATCTTTTAAGCAAGTCCACAGACTCCACACTCAAGGCAGCAGGGGACACAGTGGCAGGGGGTGCAGTGCCTGGCATGAAGGAGACATGCTCCCAAACACGGGAGCTGCCACGGACCTCTGGGATGGGAGCCGATAGGAGGGGGTTGGTGGTGGTGGCGGGAACAGCCTCACTAGCTGTGGTTTGCTGGCTGCTGACACCCGCCCCCACAAGGGAGTCATCCCCTGAGCTGCTGTGGTCCTCAGCTGAGGTAAAAGGTTGCTTAGGAATCCTTGGTGTGGCTCCCCTCACCCTTCGTGCCACTGGGTCCATCCAACTCCTCAGTTGCTGCCCCAGTCTGGCTCTGCGGCTCATCCTGTTCCATGGCCCTGTCCCCTCCTGTGCCCGTGGATGCATCTGGATATAATTTGGAAAACGAGACCCACATTAGGCGCCTGCACTGACTGCACACAACACAGTGATTACAGCACATCACAGGGCAAGCTCTGGCATTGTCAGCTGAAAATTGCTCAAACTGCCCACACTGCTTTATATAGGGCAATTGCCAGTCTGAGCATCAGCCATGGCACCATATCCCTCCTGGACTTGCACCCATATGTCTGTTGCATGTTGGCTGCTAATACCCCAATGTGCACACATGCACCACCTACACAGTTCTTAAACATGCAAGTGACCATGTAGAAGTGTGTTACTATACACACACATCACGTCACATCCCCCTCACTCAGTACAGGTGACAGGATGAATGGATGCCCAGAGTCCCATTTCACATTCTTGTGATGCCTAGCAGCGACGCACACAATGATGTCCTCACGTCCTGATAGTCAAAGACACAATGGGGTGCATGGAACACCTGTGACTCCAATGCAGGATCCCTCTTAGCAAGTTCAATGCCCTGGCACAGGCATGCAAGGTAAGTCAGTCATCACTGCCACATGTCATAGGGGCAGGGCATCCGGACAACAACAGTCTGCACTGTGTCACAAACATAGGTCATGGCCAAAGCAAACTCTGCAGCAGACAAGTGCACTTGTCCGAACCCACATCACAAAAATCAGCCAGATGAATGACTGCAAACACAACTACATGAACATGAGCACCTCACAGTCTCTGTGAATGAAACACAGCTGCCTGAAATTCACTGTTGCATACAGCATTGTGCACAGTCAAGTGATCACACACACCTATACGGTGCACAGGTATCGCATCTCAGATGCCCGGCTGACACTAAAATTATGGACACACCAGTTGTCACAAAAAGGAAGCCACACCTGATGGCACATTTCACTAAGCACAATCAGTAGGTTGATACACAGGAGTGTGAGTACAGAGTCTCCTAATGCCCTGGAGTGGGCATGACTGCCCAGGTATTCCTGACACAGTGTATAGGCCTGGGCAGTAGGCATGTGTCTGGGCAGGTGTGACACACTTGATATACATATTCCTGAGGCCACTAAATGTACTCAACTGCTGCATGGGTGTTTTTTAAATACCCCAGACACATGTGGCAAATTAGACCAGCAATTGAAACACATATGAAAGGCACACCCAGAACACATGTCAGAGATCAGGCATTGTGCAAACAATTGACCGACCCACGAAGTACACATCAGAGTACCAGTAACATATGATGTTCAGGACCTTAAACATTGCTGACTGCAGGGACACAGTGCCCAAGTGGAAAAAGGCACAGACTGTAGGGGCCACAACTGTGGATCAGATGAGGAGTGTGACTTACACAATTGAGGTATTTACAACATGGGGTGGTGAGGGACAGAGTCTCAGAATTAAGCAGAAATCTCTCACCCAGTCAAGAGATCAGGGCTAGATCCAACACCGTTTTTTAGCTCACTGCACCATCCCAGTTTCAGAACCTGGCTGTATGCAAATTAGTCTGTTCCTGTCCCAATGCATGATGGGAACAGGGCAAACCAAACTACAAAAGCCAATTCTTACACTGGGAAGGAAACAAGCACCCGGGGACCGGTTTCTGGCATTACAGCCGTCTTCGGCCCGGTTTGCTTGAATCCTGATGGTGCAATGAGCAAGGGTCTCACATCTGAGAATACCCTTCCACGCTTAGGGTGGACAAAAATATTTACAACAAGGGGTGGTGAGGGACAGAGTCTCTGAATTAAGCAGAAATCTCTCACCCAGTCAAGAGATCAGGGCTAGATCCAACACCGTTTTTTAGCTCACTGCACCATCCCAGTTTCAGAACCTGGCTGTATGCAAATTAGTCTGTTCCTGTCCCAGTGCATGATGGGAACAGGGCAAACCAAACTACAAAAGCCAATTCTTACACTGGGAAGGAAACAAGCTCCCGGGGACCGGTTTCTGGCATTACAGCCGTCTTCGGCCCGGTTTGCTTGAATCCTGATGGTGCAATGAGCAAGGGTCTCACATCTGAGAATACCCTTCCACGCTTAGGGTGGACAAAAATATTTACAACAAGGGGTGGTGAGGGACAGAGTCTCTGAATTAAGCAGAAATCTCTCACCCAGTCAAGAGATCAGGGCTAGATCCAACACCGTTTTTTAGCTCACTGCACCATCCCAGTTTCAGAACCTGGCTGTATGCAAATTAGTCTGTTCCTGTCCCAGTGCATGACGGGAACAGGGCAAACCAAACTACAAAAGCCAATTCTTACACTGGGAAGGAAACAAGCTCCCGGGGACCGGTTTCTGGCATTACAGCCGTCTTCGGCCCGGTTTGCTTGAATCACGATGGTGCAATGAGCAAGGGTCTCACATCTGAGAATACCCTTCCACGCTTAGGGTGGACAAAAATATTTACAACAAGGGGTGGTGAGGGACAGAGTCTCTGAATTAAGCAGAAATCTCTCACCCAGTCAAGAGATCAGGGCTAGATCCAACACCGTTTTTTAGCTCACTGCACCATCCCAGTTTCAGAACCTGGCTGTATGCAAATTAGTCTGTTCCTGTCCCAGTGCATGATGGGAACAGGGCAAACCAAACTACAAAAGCCAATTCTTACACTGGGAAGGAAACAAGCTCCCGGGGACCAGTTTCTGGCATTACAGCCGTCTTCGGCCCGGTTTGCTTGAATCCTGATGGTGCAATGAGCAAGGGTCGCACATCTGAGAATACCCTTCCACGCTTAGGGTGGACAAAAATATTTACAACAAGGGGTGGTGAGGGACAGAGTCTCTGAATTAAGCAGAAATCTCTCACCCAGTCAAGAGATCAGGGCTAGATCCAACACCGTTTTTTAGCTCACTGCACCATCCCAGTTTCATAACCTGGCTGTATGCAAATTAGTCTGTTCCTGTCCCAGTGCATGATGGGAACAGGGCAAACCAAACTACAAAAGCCAATTCTTACACTGGGAAGGAAACAAGCTCCCGGGGACCGGTTTCTGGCATTACAGCCGTCTTCGGCCCGGTTTGCTTGAATCCTGATGGTGCAATGAGCAAGGGTCGCACATCTGAGAATACCCTTCCACGCTTAGGGTGGACAAAAATATTTACAACAAGGGGTGGTGAGGGACAGAGTCTCTGAATTAAGCGGAAATCTCTCACCCAGTCAAGAGATCAGGGCTAGATCCAACACCGTTTTTTAGCTCACTGCACCATCCCAGTTTCAGAACCTGGCTGTATGCAAATTAGTCTGTTCCTGTCCCAGTGCATGATGGGAACAGGGCAAACCAAACTACAAAAGCCAATTCTTACACTGGGAAGGAAACAAGCTCCCGGGGACCGGGTTCTGGCATTACAGCCGTCTTCGGCCCGGTTTGCTTGAATCCTGATGGTGCAATGAGCAAGGGTCTCACATCTGAGAATACCCTTCCACGCTTAGGGTGGACAAAAATATTTACAACAAGGGGTGGTGAGGGACAGAGTCTCTAAATTAAGCAGAAATCTCTCACCCAGTCAAGAGATCAGGGCTAAATCCAACACCGTTTTTTAGCTCACTGCACCATCCCAGTTTCAGAACCTGGCTGTATGCAAATTAGTCTGTTCCTGTCCCAGTGCATGATGGGAACAGGGCAAACCAAACTACAAAAGCCAATTCTTACACTGGGAAGGAAACAAGCTCCCGGGGACCGGTTTCTGGCATTACAGCCGTCTTCGGCCCGGTTTGCTTGAATCCTGATGGTGCAATGAGCAAGGGTCGCACATCTGAGAATACCCTTCCACGCTTAGGGTGGACAAAAATATTTACAACAAGGGGTGGTGAGGGACAGAGTCTCTGAATTAAGCAGAAATCTCTCACCCAGTCAAGAGATCAGGGCTAGATCCAACACCGTTTTTTAGCTCACTGCACCATCCCAGTTTCAGAACCTGGCTGTATGCAAATTAGTCTGTTCCTGTCCCAGTGCATGATGGGAACAGGGCAAACCAAACTACAAAAGCCAATTCTTACACTGGGAAGGAAACAAGCTCCCGGGGACCGGTTTCTGGCATTACAGCCGTCTTCGGCCCGGTTTGCTTGAATCCTGATGGTGCAATGAGCAAGGGTCTCACATCTGAGAATACCCTTCCATGCTTAGGGTGGACAAAAATATTTACAACAAGGGGTGGTGAGGGACAGAGTCTCTGAATTAAGCAGAAATCTCTCACCCAGTCAAGAGATCAGGGCTAGATCCAACACCGTTTTTTAGCTCACTGCACCATCCCAGTTTCAGAACCTGGCTGTATGCAAATTAGTCTGTTCCTGTCCCAGTGCATGATGGGAACAGGGCAAACCAAACTACAAAAGCCAATTCTTACACTGGGAAGGAAACAAGCTCCCGGGGACCGGTTTCTGGCATTACAGCCGTCTTCGGCCCGGTTTGCTTGAATCCTGATGGTGCAATGAGCAAGGGTCTCACATCTGAGAATACCCTTCCACGCTTAGGGTGGACAAAAATATTTACAACAAGGGGTGGTGAGGGACAGAGTCTCTGAATTAAGCAGAAATCTCTCACCCAGTCAAGAGATCAGGGCTAGATCCAACACCGTTTTTTAGCTCACTGCACCATCCCAGTTTCAGAACCTGGCTGTATGCAAATTAGTCTGTTCCTGTCCCAGTGCATGACGGGAACAGGGCAAACCAAACTACAAAAGCCAATTCTTACACTGGGAAGGAAACAAGCTCCCGGGGACCGGTTTCTGGCATTACAGCCGTCTTCGGCCCGGTTTGCTTGAATCCTGATGGTGCAATGAGCAAGGGTCTCACATCTGAGAATACCCTTCCACGCTTAGGGTGGACAAAAATATTTACAACAAGGGGTGGTGAGGGACAGAGTCTCTGAATTAAGCAGAAATCTCTCACCCAGTCAAGAGATCAGGGCTAGATCCAACACCGTTTTTTAGCTCACTGCACCATCCCAGTTTCAGAACCTGGCTGTATGCAAATTAGTCTGTTCGTTTCCCAGTGCATGATGGGAACAGGGCAAACCAAACTACAAATGCCAATTCTTACACTGGGAAGGAAACAAGCTCCAGGGGACCGGTTTCTGGCATTACAGCCGTCTTCGGCCCGGTTTGCTTGAATCCTGATGGTGCAATGAGCAAGGGTCTCACATCTGAGAATACCCTTCCACGCTTAGGGTGGACAAAAATATTTACAACAAGGGGTGGTGAGGGACAGAGTCTCTGAATTAAGCAGAAATCTCTCACCCAGTCAAGAGATCAGGGCTAGATCCAACACCGTTTTTTAGCTCACTGCACCATCCCAGTTTCAGAACCTGGCTGTATGCAAATTAGTCTGTTCCTGTCCCAGTGCATGATGGGAACAGGGCAAACCAAACTACAAAAGCCAATTCTTACACTGGGAAGGAAACAAGCTCCCGGGGACCGGTTTCTGGCATTACAGCCGTCTTCGGCCCGGTTTGCTTGAATCCTGATGGTGCAATGAGCAAGGGTCTCACATCTGAGAATACCCTTCCACGCTTAGGGTGGACAAAAATATTTACAACAAGGGGTGGTGAGGGACAGAGTCTCTGAATTAAGCAGAAATCTCTCACCCAGTCAAGAGATCAGGGCTAGATCCAACACCGTTTTTTAGCTCACTGCACCATCCCAGTTTCAGAACCTGGCTGTATGCAAATTAGTCTGTTCCTGTCCCAGTGCATGATGGGAACAGGGCAAACCAAACTACAAAAGCCAATTCTTACACTGGGAAGGAAACAAGCTCCCGGGGACCGGTTTCTGGCATTACAGCCGTCTTCTGCCCGGTTTGCTTGAATCCTGATGGTGCAATGAGCAAGGGTCGCACATCTGAGAATACCCTTCCACGCTTAGGGTGGACAAAAATATTTACAACAAGGGGTGGTGAGGGACAGAGTCTCTGAATTAAGCAGAAATCTCTCACCCAGTCAAGAGATCAGGGCTAGATCCAACACCGTTTTTTAGCTCACTGCACCATCCCAGTTTCAGAACCTGGCTGTATGCAAATTAGTCTGTTCCTGTCCCAGTGCATGATGGGAACAGGGCAAACCAAACTACAAAAGCCAATTCTTACACTGGGAAGGAAACAAGCTCCCGGGGACCGGTTTCTGGCATTACAGCCGTCTTCGGCCCGGTTTGCTTGAATCCTGATGGTGCAATGAGCAAGGGTGGCACATCTGAGAATACCCTTCCACGCTTAGGGTGGACAAAAATATTTACAACAAGGGGTGGTGAGGGACAGAGTCTCTGAATTAAGCAGAAATCTCTCACCCAGTCAAGAGATCAGGGCTAGATCCAACACCGTTTTTTAGCTCACTGCACCATCCCAGTTTCAGAACCTGGCTCTATGCAAATTAGTCTGTTCCTGTCCCAGTGCATGATGGGAACAGGGCAAACCAAACTACAAAAGCCAATTCTTACACTGGGAAGGAAACAAGCTCCCGGGGACCGGTTTCTGGCATTACAGCCGTCTTCGGCCCGGTTTGCTTGAATCCTGATGGTGCAATGAGCAAGGGTCTCACATCTGAGAATACCCTTCCACGCTTAGGGTGGACAAAAATATTTACAACAAGGGGTGGTGAGGGACAGAGTCTCTGAATTAAGCAGAAATCTCTCACCCAGTCAAGAGATCAGGGCTAGATCCAACACCGTTTTTTAGCTCATTGCACCATCCCAGTTTCAGAACCTGGCTGTATGCAAATTAGTTTGTTCCTGTCCCAGTGCATGATGGGAACAGGGCAAACCAAACTACAAAAGCCAATTCTTACACTGGGAAGGAAACAAGCTCCCGGGGACCGGTTTCTGGCATTACAGCCGTCTTCGGCCCGGTTTGCTTGAATCCTGATGGTGCAATGAGCAAGGGTCTCACATCTGAGAATACCCTTCCACGCTTAGGGTGGACAAAAATATTTACAACAAGGGGTGGTGAGGGACAGAGTCTCTGAATTAAGCAGAAATCTCTCACCCAGTCAAGAGATCAGGGCTAGATCCAACACCGTTTTTTAGCTCACTGCACCATCCCAGTTTCAGAACCTGGCTGTATGCAAATTAGTCTGTTCCTGTCCCAGTGCATGATGGGAACAGGGCAAACCAAACTACAAAAGCCAATTCTTACACTGGGAAGGAAACAAGCTCCCGGGGACCGGTTTCTGGCATTACAGCCGTCTTCGGCCCGGTTTGCTTGAATCCTGATGGTGCAATGAGCAAGGGTGGCACATCTGAGAATACCCTTCCACGCTTAGGGTGGACAAAAATATTTACAACAAGGGGTGGTGAGGGACAGAGTCTCTGAATTAAGCAGAAATCTCTCACCCAGTCAAGAGATCAGGGCTAGATCCAACACCGTTTTTTAGCTCACTGCACCATCCCAGTTTCAGAACCTGGCTGTATGCAAATTAGTCTGTTCCTGTCCCAGTGCATGATGGGAACAGGGCAAACCAAACTACAAAAGCCAATTCTTACACTGGGAAGGAAACAAGCTCCCGGGGACCGGTTTCTGGCATTACAGCCGTCTTTGGCCCGGTTTGCTTGAATCCTGATGGTGCAATGAGCAAGGGTCTCACATCTGAGAATACCCTTCCACGCTTAGGGTGGACAAAAATATTTACAACAAGGGGTGGTGAGGGACAGAGTCTCCGAATTAAGCAGAAATCTCTCACCCAGTCAAGAGATCAGGGCTAGATCCAACACCGTTTTTTAGCTCACTGCACCATCCCAGTTTCAGAACCTGGCTGTATGCAAATTAGTCTGTTCCTGTCCCAGTGCATGATGGGAACAGGGCAAACCAAACTACAAAAGCCAATTCTTACACTGGGAAGGAAACAAGCTCCCGGGGACCGGTTTCTGGCATTACAGCCGTCTTCGGCCCGGTTTGCTTGAATCCTGATGGTGCAATGAGCAAGGGTCTCACATCTGAGAATACCCTTCCACGCTTAGGGTGGACAAAAATATTTACAACAAGGGGTGGTGAGGGACAGAGTCTCCGAATTAAGCAGAAATCTCTCACCCAGTCAAGAGATCAGGGCTAGATCCAACACCGTTTTTTAGCTCACTGCACCATCCCAGTTTCAGAACCTGGCTGTATGCAAATTAGTCTGTTCCTGTCCCAGTGCATGATGGGAACAGGGCAAACCAAACTACAAAAGCCAATTCTTACACTGGGAAGGAAACAAGCTCCCGGGGACCGGTTTCTGGCATTACAGCCGTCTTCGGCCAAGTTTGCTTGAATCCTGATGGTGCAATGAGCAAGGGTCTCACATCTGAGAATACCCTTCCACGCTTAGGGTGGACAAAAATATTTACAACAAGGGGTGGTGAGGGACAGAGTCTCTGAATTAAGCAGAAATCTCTCACCCAGTCAAGAGATCAGGGCTAGATCCAAGACCGTTTTTTAGCTCACTGCACCATCCCAGTTTCAGAACCTGGCTGTATGCAAATGAGTCTGTTCCTGTCCCAGTGCATGATGGGAACAGGGCAAACCAAACTACAAAAGCCAATTCTTACACTGGGAAGGAAACAAGCTCCCGGGGACCGGTTTCTGGCATTACAGCCGTCTTCGGCCCGGTTTGCTTGAATCCTGATGGTGCAATGAGCAAGGGTCTCACATCTGAGAATACCCTTCCACGCTTAGGGTGGACAAAAATATTTACAACAAGGGGTGGTGAGGGACAGAGTCTCTGAATTAAGCAGAAATCTCTCACCCAGTCAAGAGATCAGGGCTAGATCCAACACCTTTTTTTAGCTCACTGCACCATCCCAGTTTCAGAACCTGGCTGTATGCAAATTAGTCTGTTCCTGTCCCAGTGCATGATGGGAACAGGGCAAACAAAACTACAAAAGCCAATTCTTACACTGGGAAGGAAACAAGCTCCCGGGGACCGGTTTCTGGCATTACAGCTGTCTTCGGCCCGGTTTGCTTGAATCCTGATGGTGCAATGAGCAAAGGTCTCACATCTGAGAATACCCTTCCACGCTTAGGGTGTGGTGGGGCAGTGAGATAAATAACGGTGATGGATCAAGCCCTGATCTTTGGACTGGGTAAGAGTGGTCTGCTTAATTCAGACACTTTGTTCATCACCACCCCCTTTTCTGAATCGTTTTTGGCCACTATAGGTGTGGCAGGGTATACTCAGACATGAGTCCCTTTCTCACTGCTCCATCAGGATTCAAGCAAGCCGGGCCGAAGACGGCTGAAATGCCAGAAACCGGTCCCCGGTAGCTTGTCTCCTTTCTGGTGAAGAATTGGCTTGGTAGTTTAGTCTGCCCTGTTCCCATGATGCACTGGGCCAGGGACAGACGGATTTGCATATAGCCAGGTTCTGAGCTGGGATGGGGCAGTGAGATAAATAACGGTGATGGATCAAGCCCTGATCTTTGGACTGGGTAAGAGTGGTCTGCTTAATTCAGACACTCTGTTCATCACCACCCCCTTTTCTGAATCGTTTTTGGCCACTATAGGTGTGGCAGGGTATACTCAGACATGAGTCCCTTTCTCACTGCTCCATCAGGATTCAAGCAAGCCGGGCCGAAGACGGCTGAAATGCCAGAAACCGGTCCCCGGTAGCTTGTCTCCTTTCTGGTGAAGAATTGGCTTGGTAGTTTAGTCTGCCCTGTTCCCATGATGCACTGGGCCAGGGACAGACTGATTTGCATATAGCCAGGTTCTGAGCTGGGATGGGGCAGTGAGATAAATAACGGTGATGGATCAAGCCCTGATCTTTGGACTGGGTAAGAGTGGTCTGCTTAATTCAGACACTTTGTTCATCACCACCCCCTTTTCTGAATCGTTTTTGGCCACTATAGGTGTGGCAGGGTATACTCAGACATGAGTCCCTTTCTCACTGCTCCATCAGGATTCAAGCAAGCCGGGCCGAAGACGGCTGAAATGCCAGAAACCGGTCCCCGGTAGCTTGTCTCCTTTCTGGTGAAGAATTGGCTTGGTAGTTTAGTCTGCCCTGTTCCCATGATGCACTGGGCCAGGGACAGACGGATTTGCATATAGCCAGGTTCTGAGCTGGGATGGGGCAGTGAGATAAATGACGGTGATGGATCAAGCCCTGATCTTTGGACTGGGTAAGAGTGGTCTGCTTAATTCAGACACTCTGTTCATCACCACCCCCTTTTTTCTGAATCGTTTTTGGCCACTATAGGTGTGGCAGGGTATACTCAGACATGAGTCCCTTTCTCACTGCTCCATCAGGATTCAAGCAAGCCGGGCCGAAGACGGCTGAAATGCCAGAAACCGGTCCCCGGTAGCTTGTCTCCTTTCTGGTGAAGAATTGGCTTGGTAGTTTAGTCTGCCCTGTTCCCATGATGCACTGGGCCAGGGACAGACTGATTTGCATATAGCCAGGTTCTGAGCTGGGATGGGGCAGTGAGATAAATAACGGTGATGGATCAAGCCCTGATCTTTGGACTGGGTAAGAGTGGTCTGCTTAATTCAGACACTCTGTTCATCACCACCCCCTTTTCTGAATCGTTTTTGGCCACTATAGGTGTGGCAGGGTATACTCAGACATGAGTCCCTTTCTCACTGCTCCATCAGGATTCAAGCAAGCCGGGCCGAAGACGGCTGAAATGCCAGAAACCGGTCCCCGGTAGCTTGTCTCCTTTCTGGTGAAGAATTGGCTTGGTAGTTTAGTTTGCCCTGTTCCCATGATGCACTGGGCCAGGGACAGACTGATTTGCATATAGCCAGGTTCTGAGCTGGGATGGGGCAGTGAGATAAATAACGGTGATGGATCAAGCCCTGATCTTTGGACTGGGTAAGAGTGGTCTGCTTAATTCAGACACTCTGTTCATCACCACCCCCTTTTCTGAATCGTTTTTGGCCACTATAGGTGTGGCAGGGTATACTCAGACATGAGTCCCTTTCTCACTGCTCCATCAGTATTCAAGCAAGCCGGGCCGAAGACGGCTGAAATGCCAGAAACCGGTCCCCGGTAGCTTGTCTCCTTTCTGGTGAAGAATTGGCTTGGTAGTTTAGTCTGCCCTGTTCCCATGATGCACTGGGCCAGGGACAGACTGATTTGCATATAGCCAGGTTCTGAGCTGGGATGGGGCAGTGAGATAAATAACGGTGGTGGATCAAGCCCTGATCTTTGGACTGGGTAAGAGTGGTCTGCTTAATTCAGACACTCTGTTCATCACCACCCCCTTTTCTGAATCATTTTTGGCCACTATAGGTGTGGCAGGGTATACTCAGACATGAGTCCCTTTCTCACTGCTCCATCAGGATTCAAGCAAGCCGGGCCGAAGATGGCTGAAATGCCAGAAACCGGTCCCCGGTAGCTTGTCTCCTTTCTGGTGAAGAATTGGCTTGGTAGTTTAGTCTGCCCTGTTCCCACGATGCACTGGGCCAGGGACAGACTGATTTGCATATAGCCAGGTTCTGAGCTGGGATGGGGCAGTGAGATAAATAACGGTGATGGATCAAGCCCTGATCTTTGGACTGGGTAAGAGTGGTCTGCTTAATTCAGACACTCTGTTCATCACCACCCCCTTTTCTGAATCGTTTTTGGCCACTATAGGTGTGGCAGGGTATACTCAGACATGAGTCCCTTTCTCACTGCTCCATCAGGATTCAAGCAAGCCGGGCCGAAGACGGCTGAAATGCCAGAAACTGGTCCCCGGTAGCTTGTCTCCTTTCTGGTGAAGAATTGGCTTGGTAGTTTAGTCTGCCCTGTTCCCATGATGCACTGGGCCAGGGACAGACTGATTTGCATATAGCCAGGTTCTGAGCTGGGATGGGGCAGTGAGATAAATAACGGTGATGGATCAAGCCCTGATCTTTGGACTGGGTAAGAGTGGTCTGCTTAATTCAGACACTCTGTTCATCACCACCCCCTTTTCTGAATCGTTTTTGGCCACTATAGGTGTGGCAGGGTATACTCAGACATGAGTCCCTTTCTCACTGCTCCATCAGGATTCAAGCAAGCCGGGCCGAAGACGGCTGAAATGCCAGAAACCGGTCCCCGGTAGCTTGTCTCCTTTCTGGTGAAGAATTGGCTTGGTAGTTTAGTCTGCCCTGTTCCCATGATGCACTGGGCCAGGGACAGACTGATTTGCATATAGCTAGGTTCTGAGCTGGGATGGGGCAGTGAGATAAATAACGGTGATGGATCAAGCCCTGATCTTTGGACTGGGTAAGAGTGGTCTGCTTAATTCAGACACTCTGTTCATCACCACCCCCTTTTCTGAATCGTTTTTGGCCACTATAGGTGTGGCAGGGTATACTCAGACATGAGTCCCTTTCTCACTGCTCCATCAGGATTCAAGCAAGCCGGGCCGAAGACGGCTGAAATGCCAGAAACCGGTCCCCGGTAGCTTGTCTCCTTTCTGGTGAAGAATTGGCTTGGTAGTTTAGTCTGCCCTGTTCCCATGATGCACTGGGCCAGGGACAGACTGATTTGTATATAGCCAGGTTCTGAGCTGGGATGGGGCAGTGAGATAAATAACGGTGATTGATCAAGCCCTGATCTTTGGACTGGGTAAGAGTGGTCTGCTTAATTCAGACACTCTGTTCATCACCACCCCCTTTTCTGAATCGTTTTTGGACACTATAGGTGTGGCAGGGTATACTCAGACATGAGTCCCTTTCTCACTGCTCCATCAGGATTCAAGCAAGCCGGGCCGAAGACGGCTGAAATGCCAGAAACCGGTCCCCGGTAGCTTGTCTCCTTTCTGGTGAAGAATTGGCTTGGTAGTTCAGTCTGCCCTGTTCCCATGATGCACTGGGCCAGGGACAGACCGATTTGCATATAGCCAGGTTCTGAGCTGGGATGGGGCAGTGAGATAAATAACGGTGATGGATCAAGCCCTGATCTTTGGACTGGGTAAGAGGGGTCTACTTAATTCAGACACTCTGTTCATCACACCCCCTTTTCTGAATCGTTTTTGGCCACTATAGGTGTGGCAGGGTATACTCAGACATGAGTCCCTTTCTCACTGCTCCATCAGGATTCAAGCAAGCCGGGCCGAAGACGGCTGAAATGCCAGAAACCGGTCCCCGGTAGCTTGTCTCCTTTCTGGTGAAGAATTGGCTTGGTAGTTTCGTCTGCCCTGTTCCCATGATGCACTGGGCCAGGGACAGACTGATTTGCATAGAGCCAGGTTCTGAGCTGGGATGGGGCAGTGAGATAAATAACGGTGATGGATCAAGCCCTGATCTTTGGACTGGGTAAGAGTGGTCTGCTTAATTCAGAAACTCTGTTCATCACCACCCCCTTTTCTGAATCGTTTTTGGCCACTATAGGTGTGGCAGGGTATACTCAGACATGAGTCCCTTTCTCACTGCTCCATCAGGATTCAAGCAAGCTGGGCCGAAGACGGCTGAAATGCCAGAAACCGGTCCCCGGTAGCTTGTCTCCTTTCTGGTGAAGAATTGGCTTGGTAGTTTAGTCTGCCCTGTTCCCATGATGCACTGGGCCAGGGACAGACTGATTTGCATATAGCCAGGTTCTGAGCTGGGATGGGGCAGTGAGATAAATAACGGTGATGGATCAAGCCCTGATCTTTGGACTGGGTAAGAGTGGTCTGCTTAATTCAGACACTCTGTTCATCACCACCCCCTTTTCTGAATCGTTTTTGGCCACTATAGGTGTGGCAGGGTATACTCAGACATGAGTCCCTTTCTCACTGCTCCATCAGGATTCAAGCAAGCCGGGCCGAAGACGGCTGAAATGCCAGAAACCGGTCCCCGGTAGCTTGTCTCCTTTCTGGTGAAGAATTGGCTTGGTAGTTTAGTTTGCCCTGTTCCCATGATGCACTGGGCCAGGGACAGACTGATTTGCATATAGCCAGGTTCTGAGCTGGGATGGGGCAGTGAGATAAATAACGGTGATGGATCAAGCCCTGATCTTTGGACTGGGTAAGAGTGGTCTGCTTAATTCAGACACTCTGTTCATCACCACCCCCTTTTCTGAATCGTTTTTGGCCACTATAGGTGTGGCAGGGTATACTCAGACATGAGTCCCTTTCTCACTGCTCCATCAGTATTCAAGCAAGCCGGGCCGAAGACGGCTGAAATGCCAGAAACCGGTCCCCGGTAGCTTGTCTCCTTTCTGGTGAAGAATTGGCTTGGTAGTTTAGTCTGCCCTGTTCCCATGATGCACTGGGCCAGGGACAGACTGATTTGCATATAGCCAGGTTCTGAGCTGGGATGGGGCAGTGAGATAAATAACGGTGATGGATCAAGCCCTGATCTTTGGACTGGGTAAGAGTGGGCTGCTTAATTCAGACACTCTGTTCATCACCACCCCCTTTTCTGAATCGTTTTTGGCCACTATAGGTGTGGCAGGGTATACTCAGACATGAGTCCCTTTCTCACTGCTCCATCAGGATTCAAGCAAGCCGGGCCGAAGACGGCTGAAATGCCAGAAACCGGTCCCGGTAGCTTGTCTCCTTTCTGGTGAAGAATTGGCTTGGTAGTTTAGTCTGCCCTGTTCCCATGATGCACTGGGCCAGGGACAGACTGATTTGCATATAGCCAGGTTCTGAGCTGGGATGGGGCAGTGAGATAAATAACGGTGATGGATCAAGCCCTGATATTTGGACTGGGTAAGAGTGGTCTGCTTAATTCAGACACTCTGTTCATCACCACCCCCTTTTCTGAATCGTTTTTGGCCACTATAGGTGTGGCAGGGTATACTCAGACATGAGTCCCTTTCTCACTGCTACATCAGGATTCAAGCAAGCCGGGCCGAAGACGGCTGAAATGCCAGAAACCGGTCCCCGGTAGCTTGTCTCCTTTCTGGTGAAGAATTGGCTTGGTAGTTTAGTCTGCCCTGTTCCCATGATGCACTGGGCCAGGGACAGACTGATTTGCATATAGCCAGGTTCTGAGCTGGGATGGGGCAGTGAGATAAATAACGGTGATGGATCAAGCCCTGATCTTTGGACTGGGTAAGAGTGGTCTGCTTAATTCAGACACTCTGTTCATCACCACCCCCTTTTCTGAATCGTTTTTGGCCACTATAGGTGTGGCAGGGTATACTCAGACATGAGTCCCTTTCTCACTGCTCCATCAGGATTCAAGCAAGCCGGGCCGAAGACGGCTGAAATGCCAGAAACCGGTCCCCAGTAGCTTGTCTCCTTTCTGGTGTAGAATTGGCTTGGTAGTTTAGTCTGCCCTGTTCCCATGATGCACTGGGCCAGGGACAGACTGATTTGCATATAGCCAGGTTCTGAGCTGGGATGGGGCAGTGAGATAAATAACAGTGATGGATCAAGCCCTGATCTTTGGACTGGGTAAGAGTGGTCTGCTTAATTCAGACACTCTGTTCATCACCACCCCCTTTTCTGAATCGTTTTTGGCCACTATAGGTGTGGCAGGGTATACTCAGACATGAGTCCCTTTCTCACTGCTCCATCAGGATTCAAGCAAGCGGGGCCGAAGACGGCTGAAATGCCAGAAACCGGTCCCCGGTAGCTTGTCTCCTTTCTGGTGTAGAATTGGCTTGGTAGTTTAGTCTGCCCTGTTCCCATGATGCACTGGGCCAGGGACAGACTGATTTGCATATAGCCAGGTTCTGAGCTGGGATGGGGCAGTGAGATAAATAACGGTGATGGATCAAGCCCTGATCTTTGGACTGGGTAAGAGTGGTCTGCTTAATTCAGACACTCTGTTCATCACCACCCCCTTTTCTGAATCGTTTTTGGCCACTATAGGTGTGGCAGGGTATACTCAGACATGAGTCCCTTTCTCACTGCTCCATCAGGATTCAAGCAAGCGGGGCCGAAGACGGCTGAAATGCCAGAAACCGGTCCCCGGTAGCTTGTCTCCTTTCTGGTGAAGAATTGGCTCGGTAGTTTAGTCTGCCCTGTTCCCATGATGCACTGGGCCAGGGACAGACTGATTTGCATATAGCCAGGTTCTGAGCTGGGATGGGGCAGTGAGATAAATAACGGTGGTGGATCAAGCCCTGATCTTTGGACTGGGTAAGAGTGGTCTGCTTAATTCAGACACTCTGTTCATCACCACCCCCTTTTCTGAATCGTTTTTGGCCACTATAGGTGTGACAGGGTATACTCAGACATGAGTCCCTTTCTCACTGCTCCATCAGGATTCAAGCAAGCCGGGCCGAAGACGGCTGAAATGCCAGAAACCGGTCCCCGGTAGCTTGTCTCCTTTCTGGTGAAGAATTGGCTTGGTAGTTTAGTCTGCCCTGTTCCCATGATGCACTGGGCCAGGGACAGACTGATTTGCATATAGCCAGGTTCTGAGCTGGGATGGGGCAGTGAGATAAATAACGGTGGTGGATCAAGCCCTGATCTTTGGACTGGGTAAGAGTGGTCTGCTTAATTCAGACACTCTGTTCATCACCACCCCCTTTTCTGAATCGTTTTTGGCCACTATAGGTGTGGCAGGGTATACTCAGACATGAGTCCCTTTCTCACTGCTCCATCAGGATTCAAGCAAGCCGGGCCGAAGACGGCTGAAATGCCAGAAACCGGTCCCCGGTAGCTTGTCTCCTTTCTGGTGAAGAATTGGCTTGGTAGTTTAGTCTGCCCTGTTCCCACGATGCACTGGGCCAGGGACAGACTGATTTGCATATAGCCAGGTTCTGAGCTGGGATGGGGCAGTGAGATAAATAACGGTGATGGATCAAGCCCTGATCTTTGGACTGGGTAAGAGTGGTCTGCTTAATTCAGACACTCTGTTCATCACCACCCCCTTTTCTGAATCGTTTTTGGCCACTATAGGTGTGGCAGGGTATACTCAGACATGAGTCCCTTTCTCACTGCTCCATCAGGATTCAAGCAAGCCGGGCCGAAGACGGCTGAAATGCCAGAAACTGGTCCCCGGTAGCTTGTCTCCTTTCTGGTGAAGAATTGGCTTGGTAGTTTAGTCTGCCCTGTTCCCATGATGCACTGGGCCAGGGACAGACTGATTTGCATATAGCCAGGTTCTGAGCTGGGATGGGGCAGTGAGATAAATAACGGTGATGGATCAAGCCCTGATCTTTGGACTGGGTAAGAGTGGTCTGCTTAATTCAGACACTCTGTTCATCACCACCCCCTTTTCTGAATCGTTTTTGGCCACTATAGGTGTGGCAGGGTATACTCAGACATGAGTCCCTTTCTCACTGCTCCATCAGGATTCAAGCAAGCCGGGCCGAAGACGGCTGAAATGCCAGAAACCGGTCCCCGGTAGCTTGTCTCCTTTCTGGTGAAGAATTGGCTTGGTAGTTTAGTCTGCCCTGTTCCCATGATGCACTGGGCCAGGGACAGACTGATTTGCATATAGCTAGGTTCTGAGCTGGGATGGGGCAGTGAGATAAATAACGGTGATGGATCAAGCCCTGATCTTTGGACTGGGTAAGAGTGGTCTGCTTAATTCAGACACTCTGTTCATCACCACCCCCTTTTCTGAATCGTTTTTGGCCACTATAGGTGTGGCAGGGTATACTCAGACATGAGTCCCTTTCTCACTGCTCCATCAGGATTCAAGCAAGCCGGGCCGAAGACGGCTGAAATGCCAGAAACCGGTCCCCGGTAGCTTGTCTCCTTTCTGGTGAAGAATTGGCTTGGTAGTTTAGTCTGCCCTGTTCCCATGATGCACTGGGCCAGGGACAGACCGATTTGCATATAGCCAGGTTCTGAGCTGGGATGGGGCAGTGAGATAAATAACGGTGATGGATCAAGCCCTGATCTTTGGACTGGGTAAGAGGGTTCTGCTTAATTCAGACACTCTGTTCATCACCACCCCCTTTTCTGAATCGTTTTTGGCCACTGTAGGTGTGGCAGGGTATACTCAGACATGAGTCCCTTTCTCACTGCTCCATCAGGATTCAAGCAAGCCGGGCCGAAGACGGCTGAAATGCCAGAAACCGGTCCCCGGTAGCTTGTCTCCTTTCTGGTGAAGAATTGGCTTGGTAGTTTAGTCTGCCCTGTTCCCATGATGCACTGGGCCAGGGACAGACCGATTTGCATATAGCCAGGTTCTGAGCTGGGATGGGGCAGTGAGATAAATAACGGTGATGGATCAAGCCCTGATCTTTGGACTGGGTAAGAGTGGTCTGCTTAATTCAGACACTCTGTTCATCACCACCACCTTTTCTGAATCGTTTTTGGCCACTATAGGTGTGGCAGGGTATACTCAGACATGAGTCCCTTTCTCACTGCTCCATCAGGATTCAAGCAAGCCGGGCCGAAGACGGCTGAAATGCCAGAAACCGGTCCCCGGTAGCTTGTCTCCTTTCTGGTGAAGAATTGGCTTGGTAGTTTAGTCTGCCCTGTTCCCATGATGCACTGGGCCAGGGACAGACTGATTTGCATATAGCCAGGTTCTGAGCTGG
Source organism: Lissotriton vulgaris (assembly GCF_964263255.1). NCBI lineage: Eukaryota > Metazoa > Chordata > Amphibia > Caudata > Salamandridae > Lissotriton > Lissotriton vulgaris. Next base: position 175,507,502 of record NC_141687.1, on the reverse strand, counting down.
GATGGGGCAGTGAGATAAATAACGGTGATGGATCAAGCCCTGATCTTTGGACTGGGTAAGAGTGGTCTGCTTAATTCAGACACTCTGTTCATCACCACCCCCTTTTCTGAATCGTTTTTGCCCACTATAGGTGTGGCAGGGTATACTCAGACATGAGTCCCTTTCTCACTGCTCCATCAGTATTCAAGCAAGCCGGGACGAAGACGGCTGAAATGCCAGAAACCGGTCCCCGGTAGCTTGTCTCCTTTCTGGTGAAGAATTGGCTTGGTAGTTTAGTCTGCCCTGTTCCCATGATGCACTGGGCCAGGGACAGACTGATTTGCATATAGCCAGGTTCTGAGCTGGGATGGGGCAGTGAGATAAATAACGGTGATGGATCAAGCCCTGATCTTTGGACTGGGTAAGAGTGGTCTGCTTAATTCAGACACTCTGTTCATCACCACCCCCTTTTCTGAATCGTTTTTGGCCACTATAGGTGTGGCAGGGTATACTCAGACATGAGTCCCTTTCTCACTGCTCCATCAGGATTCAAGCAAGCCGGGCCGAAGACGGCTGAAATGCCAGAAACCGGTCCCCGGTAGCTTGTCTCCTTTCTGGTGAAGAATTGGCTTGGTAGTTTAGTCTGCACTGTTCCCATGATGCACTGGGCCAGGGACAGACTGATTTGCATATAGCCAGGTTCTGAGCTGGGATGGGGCAGTGAGATAAATAACGGTGATGGATCAAGCCCTGATCTTTGGACTGGGTAAGAGTGGTCTGCTTAATTCAGACACTCTGTTCATCACCACCCCCTTTTCTGAATCGTTTTTGGCCACTATAGGTGTGGCAGGGTATACTCAGACATGAGTCCCTTTCTCACTGCTCCATCAGGATTCAAGCAAGCCGGGCCGAAGACGGCTGAAATGCCAGAAACCGGTCCCCGGTAGCTTGTCTCCTTTCTGGTGTAGAATTGGCTTGGTAGTTTAGTCTGCCCTGTTCCCATGATGCACTGGGCCAGGGACAGACTGATTTGCATATAGCCAGGTTCTGAGCTGGGATGGGGCAGTGAGATAAATAACGGTGATGGATCAAGCCCTGATCTTTGGACTGGGTAAGAGTGGTCTGCTTAATTCAGACACTCTGTTCATCACCACCCCCTTTTCTGAATCGTTTTTGGCCACTATAGGTGTGGCAGGGTATACTCAGACATGAGTCCCTTTCTCACTGCTCCATCAGGATTCAAGCAAGCCGGGCCGAAGACGGCTGAAATGCCAGAAACCGGTCCCCGGTAGCTTGTCTCCTTTCTGGTGAAGAATTGGCTTGGTAGTTTAGTCTGCCCTGTTCCCATGATGCACTGGGCCAGGGACAGACTGATTTGCATATAGCCAGGTTCTGAGCTGGGATGGGGCAGTGAGATAAATAACAGTGGTGGATCAAGCCCTGATCTTTGGACTGGGTAAGAGTGGTCTGCTTAATTCAGACACTCTGTTCATCACCACCCCCTTTTCTGAATCGTTTTTGGCCACTATAGGTGTGGCAGGGTATACTCAGACATGAGTCCCTTTCTCACTGCTCCATCAGGATTCAAGCAAGCCGGGCCGAAGACGGCTGAAATGCCAGAAACCGGTCCCCGGTAGCTTGTCTCCTTTCTGGTGAAGAATTGGCTTGGTAGTTTAGTCTGCCCTGTTCCCATGATGCACTGGGCCAGGGACAGACCGATTTGCATATAGCCAGGTTCTGAGCTGGGATGGGGCAGTGAGATAAATAACAGTGGTGGATCAAGCCCTGATCTTTGGGCTGGGTAAGAGTGGTCTGCTTAATTCAGACACTCTGTTCATCACCACCCCCTTTTCTGAATCGTTTTTGGCCACTATAGGTGTGGCAGGGTATACTCAGACATGAGTCCCTTTCTCACTGCTCCATCAGGATTCAAGCAAGCCGGGCCGAAGACGGCTGAAATGCCAGAAACCGGTCCCCGGTAGCTTGTCTCCTTTCTGGTGAAGAATTGGCTTGGTAGTTTAGTCTGCCCTGTTCCCATGATGCACTGGGCCAGGGACAGACCGATTTGCATATAGCCAGGTTCTGAGCTGGGATGGGGCAGTGAGATAAATAACAGTGGTGGATCAAGCCCTGATCTTTGGGCTGGGTAAGAGTGGTCTGCTTAATTCAGACACTCTGTTCATCACCACCCCCTTTTCTGAATCGTTTTTGGCCACTATAGGTGTGGCAGGGTATACTCAGACATGAGTCCCTTTCTCACTGCTCCATCAGGATTCAAGCAAGCCGGGCCGAAGACGGCTGAAATGCCAGAAACCGGTCCCCGGTAGCTTGTCTCCTTTCTGGTGAAGAATTGGCTTGGTAGTTTAGTCTGCCCTGTTCCCATGATGCACTGGGCCAGGGACAGACTGATTTGCATATAGCCAGGTTCTGAGCTGGGATGGGGCAGTGAGATAAATAACGGTGGTGGATCAAGCCCTGATCTTTGGACTGGGTAAGAGTGGTCTGCTTAATTCAGACACTCTGTTCATCACCACCCCCTTTTCTGAATCGTTTTTGGCCACTATAGGTGTGGCAGGGTATACTCAGACATGAGTCCCTTTCTCACTGCTCCATCAGGATTCAAGCAAGCCGGGCCGAAGACGGCTGAAATGCCAGAAACCGGTCCCCGGTAGCTTGTCTCCTTTCTGGTGAAGAATTGGCTTGGTAGTTTAGTCTGCCCTGTTCCCATGATGCACTGGGCCAGGGACAGACCGATTTGCATATAGCCAGGTTCTGAGCTGGGATGGGGCAGTGAGATAAATAACGGTGATGGATCAAGCCCTGATCTTTGGACTGGGTAAGAGGGGTCTGCTTAATTCAGACACTCTGTTCATCACCACCCCCTTTTCTGAATCGTTTTTGGCCACTGTAGGTGTGGCAGGGTATACTCAGACATGAGTCCCTTTCTCACTGCTCCATCAGGATTCAAGCAAGCCGGGCCGAAGACGGCTGAAATGCCAGAAACCGGTCCCCGGTAGCTTGTCTCCTTTCTGGTGAAGAATTGGCTTGGTAGTTTAGTCTGCCCTGTTCCCATGATGCACTGGGCCAGGGACAGACTGATTTGCATATAGCCAGGTTCTGAGCTGGGATGGGGAAGTGAGATAAATAACGGTGATGGATCAAGCCCTGATCTTTGGACTGGGTAAGAGTGGTCTGCTTAATTCAGACACTCTGTTCATCACCACCCCCTTTTCTGAATCGTTTTTGGCCACTATAGGTGTGGCAGGGTATACTCAGACATGAGTCCCTTTCTCACTGCTCCATCAGGATTCAAGCAAGCCGGGCCGAAGACGGCTGAAATGCCAGAAACCGGTCCCCGGTAGCTTGTCTCCTTTCTGGTGAAGAATTGGCTTGGTAGTTTAGTCTGCCCTGTTCCCATGATGCACTGGGCCAGGGACAGACTGATTTGCATATAGCCAGGTTCTGAGCTGGGATGGGGCAGTGAGATAAATAACGGTGATGGATCAAGCCCTGATCTTTGGACTGGGTAAGAGTGGTCTGCTTAATTCAGACACTCTGTTCATCACCACCCCCTTTTCTGAATCGTTTTTGGCCACTATAGGTGTGGCAGGGTATACTCAGACATGAGTCCCTTTCTCACTGCTCCATCAGGATTCAAGCAAGCTGGGCCGAAGACGGCTGAAATGCCAGAAACCGGTCCCCGGTAGCTTGTCTCCTTTCTGGTGAAGAATTGGCTTGGTAGTTTAGTCTGCCCTGTTCCCATGATGCACTGGGCCAGGGACAGACTGATTTGCATATAGCCAGGTTCTGAGCTGGGATGGGGCAGTGAGATAAATAACGGTGATGGATCAAGCCCTGATCTTTGGACTGGGTAAGAGTGGTCTGCTTAATTCAGACACTCTGTTCATCACCACCCCCTTTTCTGAATCGTTTTTGGCCACTATAGGTGTGGCAGGGTATACTCAGACATGAGTCCCTTTCTCACTGCTCCATCAGGATTCAAGCAAGCCGGGCCGAAGACGGCTGAAATGCCAGAAACCGGTCCCCGGTAGCTTGTCTCCTTTCTGGTGAAGAATTGGCTTGGTAGTTTAGTCTGCCCTGTTCCCATGATGCACTGGGCCAGGGACAGACTGATTTGCATATAGCCAGGTTCTGAGCTGGGATCGGTCAGTGAGATAAATAACGGTGATGGATCAAGCCCTGATCTTTGGACTGGGTAAGAGTGGTCTGCTTAATTCAGACACTCTGTTCATCACCACCCCCTTTTCTGAATCGTTTTTGGCCACTATAGGTGTGGCAGGGTATACTCAGACATGAGTCCCTTTCTCACTGCTCCATCAGGATTCAAGCAAGCCGGGCCGAAGACGGCTGAAATGCCAGAGACCGGTCCCCGGTAGCTTGTCTCCTTTCTGGTGAAGAATTGGCTTGGTAGTTTAGTCTGCCCTGTTCCCATGATGCACTGGGCCAGGGACAGTCTGATTTGCATATAGCCAGGTTCTGAGCTGGGATGGGGCAGTGAGATAAATAACGGTGATGGATCAAGCCCTGATCTTTGGACTGGGTAAGAGTGGTCTGCTTAATTCAGACACTCTGTTCATCACCACCCCCTTTTCTGAATCGTTTTTGGCCACTATAGGTGTGGCAGGGTATACTCAGACATGAGTCCCTTTCTCACTGCTCCATCAGGATTCAAGCAAGCCGGGCCGAAGACGGCTGAAATGCCAGAAACCGGTCCCCGGTAGCTTGTCTCCTTTCTGGTGAAGAATTGGCTTGGTAGTTTAGTCTGCCCTGTTCCCATGATGCACTGGGCCAGGGACAGACTGATTTGCATATAGCCAGGTTCTGAGCTGGGATGGGGCAGTGAGATAAATAACGGTGATGGATCAAACCCTGATCTTTGGACTGGGTAAGAGTGGTCTGCTTAATTCAGACACTCTGTTCATCACCACCCCCTTTTCTGAATCGTTTTTGGCCACTATAGGTGTGGCAGGGTATACTCAGACATGAGTCCCTTTCTCACTGCTCCATCAGGATTCAAGCAAGCCGGGCCGAAGACGGCTGAAATGCCAGAAACCGGTCCCCGGTAGCTTGTCTCCTTTCTGGTGTAGAATTGGCTTGGTAGTTTAGTCTGCCCTGTTCCCATGATGCACTGGGCCAGGGACAGACTGATTTGCATATAGCCAGGTTCTGAGCTGGGATGGGGCAGTGAGATAAATAACGGTGATGGATCAAGCCCTGATCTTTGGACTGGGTAAGAGTGGTCTGCTTAATTCAGACACTCTGTTCATCACCACCCCCTTTTCTGAATCGTTTTTGGCCACTATAGGTGTGGCAGGGTATACTCAGACATGAGTCCCTTTCTCACTGCTCCATCAGGATTCAAGCAAGCCGGGCCGAAGACGGCTGAAATGCCAGAAACCGGTCCCCGGTAGCTTGTCTCCTTTCTGGTGAAGAATTGGCTTGGTAGTTTAGTCTGCCCTGTTCCCATGATGCACTGGGCCAGGGACAGACTGATTTGCATATAGCCAGGTTCTGAGCTGGGATGGGGCAGTGAGATAAATAACGGTGGTGGATCAAGCCCTGATCTTTGGACTGGGTAAGAGTGGTCTGCTTAATTCAGACACTCTGTTCATCACCACCCCCTTTTCTGAATCGTTTTTGGCCACTATAGGTGTGGCAGGGTATACTCAGACATGAGTCCCTTTCTCACTGCTCCATCAGGATTCAAGCAAGCCGGGCCGAAGACGGCTGAAATGCCAGAACCCGGTCCCCGGTAGCTTGTCTCCTTTCTGGTGAAGAATTGGCTTGGTAGTTTAGTCTGCCCTGTTCCCATGATGCACTGGGCCAGGGACAGACTGATTTGCATATAGCCAGGTTCTGAGCTGGGATGGGGCAGTGAGATAAATAACGGTGGTGGATCAAGCCCTGATCTTTGGACTGGGTAAGAGTGGTCTGCTTAATTCAGACACTCTGTTCATCACCACCCCCTTTTCTGAATCGTTTTTGGCCACTATAGGTGTGGCAGGGTATACTCAGACATGAGTCCCTTTCTCACTGCTCCATCAGGATTCAAGCAAGCCGGGCCGAAGACGGCTGAAATGCCAGAAACCGGTCCCCGGTAGCTTGTCTCCTTTCTGGTGAAGAATTGGCTTGGTAGTTTAGTCTGCCCTGTTCCCACGATGCACTGGGCCAGGGACAGACTGATTTGCATATAGCCAGGTTCTGAGCTGGGATGGGGCAGTGAGATAAATAACGGTGGTGGATCAAGCCCTGATCTTTGGACTGGGTAAGAGTGGTCTGCTTAATTCAGACACTCTGTTCATCACCACCCCCTTTTCTGAATCGTTTTTGGCCACTATAGGTGTGGCAGGGTATACTCAGACATGAGTCCCTTTCTCACTGCTCCATCAGGATTCAAGCAAGCCGGGCCGAAGACGGCTGAAATGCCAGAAACCGGTCCCCGGTAGCTTGTCTCCTTTCTGGTGAAGAATTGGCTTGGTAGTTTAGTCTGCCCTGTTCCCATGATGCACTGGGCCAGGGACAGACTGATTTGCATATAGCCAGGTTCTGAGCTGGGATCGGTCAGTGAGATAAATAACGGTGATGGATCAAGCCCTGATCTTTGGACTGGGTAAGAGTGGTCTGCTTAATTCAGACACTCTGTTCATCACCACCCCCTTTTCTGAATCGTTTTTGGCCACTATAGGTGTGGCAGGGTATACTCAGACATGAGTCCCTTTCTCACTGCTCCATCAGGATTCAAGCAAGCCGGGCCGAAGACGGCTGAAATGCCAGAGACCGGTCCCCGGTAGCTTGTCTCCTTTCTGGTGAAGAATTGGCTGGGTAGTTTAGTCTGCCCTGTTCCCATGATGCACTGGGCCAGGGACAGACTGATTTGCATATAGCCAGGTTCTGAGCTGGGATGGGGCAGTGAGATAAATAACGGTGATGGATCAAGCCCTGATCTTTGGACTGGGTAAGAGTGGTCTGCTTAATTCAGACACTCTGTTCATCACCACCCCCTTTTCTGAATCGTTTTTGGCCACTATAGGTGTGGCAGGGTATACTCAGACATGAGTCCCTTTCTCACTGCTCCATCAGGATTCAAGCAAGCCGGGCCGAAGACGGCTGAAATGCCAGAAACCAGTCCCCGGTAGCTTGTCTCCTTTCTGGTGAAGAATTGGCTTGGTAGTTTAGTCTGCACTGTTCCCATGATGCACTGGGCCAGGGACAGACTGATTTGCATATAGCCAGGTTCTGAGCTGGGATGGGGCAGTGAGATAAATAACGGTGATGGATCAAGCCCTGATCTTTGGACTGGGTAAGAGTGGTCTGCTTAATTCAGACACTCTGTTCATCACCACCCCCTTTTCTGAATCGTTTTTGGCCACTATAGGTGTGGCAGGGTATACTCAGACATGAGTCCCTTTCTCACTGCTCCATCAGGATTCAAGCAAGCCGGGCCGAAGACGGCTGAAATGCCAGAAACCGGTCCCCGGTAGCTTGTCTCCTTTCTGGTGTAGAATTGGCTTGGTAGTTTAGTCTGCCCTGTTCCCATGATGCACTGGGCCAGGGACAGACTGATTTGCATATAGCCAGGTTCTGAGCTGGGATGGGGCAGTGAGATAAATAACGGTGATGGATCAAGCCCTGATCTTTGGACTGGGTAAGAGTGGTCTGCTTAATTCAGACACTCTGTTCATCACCACCCCCTTTTCTGAATCGTTTTTGGCCACTATAGGTGTGGCAGGGTATACTCAGACATGAGTCCCTTTCTCACTGCTCCATCAGGATTCAAGCAAGCCGGGCCGAAGACGGCTGAAATGCCAGAAACCGGTCCCCGGTAGCTTGTCTCCTTTCTGGTGAAGAATTGGCTTGGTAGTTTAGTCTGCCCTGTTCCCATGATGCACTGGGCCAGGGACAGACTGATTTGCATATAGCCAGGTTCTGAGCTGGGATGGGGCAGTGAGATAAATAACAGTGGTGGATCAAGCCCTGATCTTTGGGCTGGGTAAGAGTGGTCTGCTTAATTCAGACACTCTGTTCATCACCACCCCCTTTTCTGAATCGTTTTTGGCCACTATAGGTGTGGCAGGGTATACTCAGACATGAGTCCCTTTCTCACTGCTCCATCAGGATTCAAGCAAGCCGGGCCGAAGACGGCTGAAATGCCAGAAACCGGTCCCCGGTAGCTTGTCTCCTTTCTGGTGAAGAATTGGCTTGGTAGTTTAGTCTGCCCTGTTCCCATGATGCACTGGGCCAGGGACAGACTGATTTGCATATAGCCAGGTTCTGAGCTGGGATGGGGCAGTGAGATAAATAACGGTGGTGGATCAAGCCCTGATCTTTGGACTGGGTAAGAGTGGTCTGCTTAATTCAGACACTCTGTTCATCACCACCCCCTTTTCTGAATCGTTTTTGGCCACTATAGGTGTGGCAGGGTATACTCAGACATGAGTCCCTTTCTCACTGCTCCATCAGGATTCAAGCAAGCCGGGCCGAAGACGGCTGAAATGCCAGAAACCGGTCCCCGGTAGCTTGTCTCCTTTCTGGTGAAGAATTGGCTTGGTAGTTTAGTCTGCCCTGTTCCCATGATGCACTGGGCCAGGGACAGACCGATTTGCATATAGCCAGGTTCTGAGCTGGGATGGGGCAGTGAGATAAATAACGGTGATGGATCAAGCCCTGATCTTTGGACTGGGTAAGAGGGGTCTGCTTAATTCAGACACTCTGTTCATCACCACCCCCTTTTCTGAATCGTTTTTGGCCACTGTAGGTGTGGCAGGGTATACTCAGACATGAGTCCCTTTCTCACTGCTCCATCAGGATTCAAGCAAGCCGGGCCGAAGACGGCTGAAATGCCAGAAACCGGTCCCCGGTAGCTTGTCTCCTTTCTGGTGAAGAATTGGCTTGGTAGTTTAGTCTGCCCTGTTCCCATGATGCACTGGGCCAGGGACAGACTGATTTGCATATAGCCAGGTTCTGAGCTGGGATGGGGCAGTGAGATAAATAACGGTGATGGATCAAGCCCTGATCTTTGGACTGGGTAAGAGTGGTCTGCTTAATTCAGACACTCTGTTCATCACCACCCCCTTTTCTGAATCGTTTTTGGCCACTATAGGTGTGGCAGGGTATACTCAGACATGAGTCCCTTTCTCACTGCTCCATCAGGATTCAAGCAAGCCGGGCCGAAGACGGCTGAAATGCCAGAAACCGGTCCCCGGTAGCTTGTCTCCTTTCTGGTGAAGAATTGGCTTGGTAGTTTAGTCTGCCCTGTTCCCATGATGCACTGGGCCAGGGACAGACTGATTTGCATATAGCCAGGTTCTGAGCTGGGATGGGGCAGTGAGATAAATAACGGTGATGGATCAAACCCTGATCTTTGGACTGGGTAAGAGTGGTCTGCTTAATTCAGACACTCTGTTCATCACCACCCCCTTTTCTGAATCGTTTTTGGCCACTATAGGTGTGGCAGGGTATACTCAGACATGAGTCCCTTTCTCACTGCTCCATCAGGATTCAAGCAAGCCGGGCCGAAGACGGCTGAAATGCCAGAAACCGGTCCCCGGTAGCTTGTCTCCTTTCTGGTGTAGAATTGGCTTGGTAGTTTAGTCTGCCCTGTTCCCATGATGCACTGGGCCAGGGACAGACTGATTTGCATATAGCCAGGTTCTGAGCTGGGATGGGGCAGTGAGATAAATAAAGGTGATGGATCAAGCCCTGATCTTTGGACTGGGTAAGAGTGGTCTGCTTAATTCAGACACTCTGTTCATCACCACCCCCTTTTCTGAATCGTTTTTGGCCACTATAGGTGTGGCAGGGTATACTCAGACATGAGTCCCTTTCTCACTGCTCCATCAGGATTCAAGCAAGCCGGGCCGAAGACGGCTGAAATGCCAGAAACCGGTCCCCGGTAGCTTGTCTCCTTTCTGGTGAAGAATTGGCTTGGTAGTTTAGTCTGCCCTGTTCCCATGATGCACTGGGCCAGGGACAGACTGATTTGCATATAGCCAGGTTCTGAGCTGGGATGGGGCAGTGAGATAAATAACGGTGGTGGATCAAGCCCTGATCTTTGGACTGGGTAAGAGTGGTCTGCTTAATTCAGACACTCTGTTCATCACCACCCCCTTTTCTGAATCGTTTTTGGCCACTATAGGTGTGGCAGGGTATACTCAGACATGAGTCCCTTTCTCACTGCTCCATCAGGATTCAAGCAAGCCGGGCCGAAGACGGCTGAAATGCCAGAACCCGGTCCCCGGTAGCTTGTCTCCTTTCTGGTGAAGAATTGGCTTGGTAGTTTAGTCTGCCCTGTTCCCATGATGCACTGGGCCAGGGACAGGCTGATTTGCATATAGCCAGGTTCTGAGCTGGGATGGGGCAGTGAGATAAATAACGGTGGTGGATCAAGCCCTGATCTTTGGACTGGGTAAGAGTGGTCTGCTTAATTCAGACACTCTGTTCATCACCACCCCCTTTTCTGAATCGTTTTTGGCCACTATAGGTGTGGCAGGGCATACTCAGACATGAGTCCCTTTCTCACTGCTCCATCAGGATTCAAGCAAGCCAGGCCGAAGACGGCTGAAATGCCAGAAACCGGTCCCCGGTAGCTTGTCTCCTTTCTGGTGAAGAATTTGCTTGGTAGTTTAGTCTGCCCTGTTCCCATGATGCACTGGACCAGGGACAGACTCATTTGCATATAGCCAGGTTTTGAGCTGGGATGGGGCAGTGAGATAAATAACGGTGGTGGATCAAGCGCTGATCTTTGGACTGGGTAAGAGTGGTCTGCTTAATTCAGACACTCTGTTCATCACCACCCCCTTTTCTGAATCGTTTTTGGCCACTATAGGTGTGGCAGGGTATACTCAGACATGAGTCCCTTTCTCACTGCTCCATCAGGATTCAAGCAAGCCGGGCCGAAGACGGCTGAAATGCCAGAAACCGGTCCCCGGTAGCTTGTCTCCTTTCTGGTGAAGAATTGGCTTGGTAGTTTAGTCTGCCCTGTTCCCATGATGCACTGGGCCAGGGACAGACTGATTTGCATATAGCCAGGTTCTGAGCTGGGATGGGGCAGTGAGATAAATAACGGTGATGGATCAAGCCCTGATCTTTGGACTGGGTAAGAGTGGTCTGCTTAATTCAGACACTCTGTTCATCACCACCCCCTTTTCTGAATCGTTTTTGGCCACTATAGGTGTGGCAGGGTATACTCAGACATGAGTCCCTTTCTCACTGCTCCATCAGGATTCAAGCAAGCCGGGCCGAAGACGGCTGAAATGCCAGAAACCGGTCCCCGGTAGCTTGTCTCCTTTCTGGTGAAGAATTGGCTTGGTAGTTTAGTCTGACCTGTTCCCATGATGCACTGGGCCAGGGACAGACTGATTTGCATATAGCCAGGTTCTGAGCTGGGATGGGGCAGTGAGATAAATAACGGTGATGGATCAAGCCCTGATCTTTGGACTGGGTAAGAGTGGTCTGCTTAATTCAGACACTCTGTTCATCACCACCCCCTTTTCTGAATCGTTTTTGGCCACTATAGGTGTGGCAGGGTATACTCAGACATGAGTCCCTTCCTCACTGCTCCATCAGGATTCAAGCAAGCCGGGCCGAAGACGGCTGAAATGCCAGAAACCGGTCCCCGGTAGCTTGTCTCCTTTCTGGTGAAGAATTGGCTTGGTAGTTTAGTCTGCCCTGTTCCCATGATGCACTGGGCCAGGGACAGACTGATTTGCATATAGCCAGGTTCTGAGCTGGGATTTGGCAGTGAGATAAATAACGGTGATGGATCAAGCCCTGATCTTTGGACTGGGTAAGAGTGGTCTGCTTAATTCTGACACTCTGTTCATCGCCACCCCCTTTTCTGAATCGTTTTTGGCCACTATAGGTGTGGCAGGGTATACTCAGACATGAGTCCCTTTCTCACTGCTCCATCAGGATTCAAGCAAGCCGGGCCGAAGACGGCTGAAATGCCAGAAACCGGTCCCCGGTAGCTTGTCTCCTTTCTGGTGAAGAATTGGCTTGGTAGTTTAGTCTGCCCTGTTCCCATGATGCACTGGGCCAGGAACAGACTGATTTGCAAATAGCCAGGTTCTGAGCTGGGATGGGGCAGTGAGATAAATAACGGTGATGGATCAAGCCCTGATCTTTGGACTGGGTAAGAGTGGTCTGCTTAATTCAGACACTCTGTTCATCACCACCCCCTTTTCTGAATCGTTTTTGGCCACTATAGGTGTGGCAGGGTATACTCAGACATGAGTCCCTTTCTCACTGCTCCATCAGGATTCAAGCAAGCCGGGCCGAAGACGGCTGAAATGCCAGAAACCGGTCCCCGGTAGCTTGTCTCCTTTCTGGTGAAGAATTGGCTTGGTAGTTTAGTCTGCCCTGTTCTCATGATGCACTGGGCCAGGGACAGACTGATTTGCATATAGCCAGGTTCTGAGCTGAGATGGGGCAGTGAGATAAATAACGGTGATGGATCAAGCCCTGATCTTTGGATGGGTAAGAGTGGTCTGCTTAATTCAGACACTCTGTTCATCACCACCCCCTTTCCTGAATCGTTTTTGGCCACTATAGGTGTGGCAGGGTATACTCAGACATGAGTCCCTTTCTCACTGCTCCATCAGGATTCAAGCAAGCCGGGCCGAAGACGGCTGAAATGCCAGAAACCGGTCCCCGGTAGCTTGTCTCCTTTCTGGTGAAGAATTGGCTTGGTAGTTTAGTCTGCCCTGTTCCCATGATGCACTGGGCCAGGGACAGACTGATTTGCATATAGCCAGGTTCTGAGCTGGGATGGGGCAGTGAGATAAATAACGGTGATGGATCAAGCCCTGATCTTTGGACTGGGTAAGAGTGGTCTGCTTATTTCAGACACTCTGTTCATCACCACCCCCTTTTCTGAATCGTTTTTGGCCACTATAGGTGTGGCAGGGTATACTCAGACATGAGTCCCTTTCTCACTGCTCCATCAGGATTCAAGCAAGCCGGGCCGAAGACGGCTGAAATGCCAGAAACCGGTCCCCGGTAGCTTGTCTCCTTTCTGGTGAAGAATTGGCTTGGTAGTTTAGTCTGCCCTGTTCCCATGATGCACTGGGCCAGGGACAGACTGATTTGCATATAGCCAGGTTCTGAGCTGGGATGGGGCAGTGAGATAAATAACGGTGATGGATCAAGCCCTGATCTTTGGACTGGGTAAGAGTGGTCTGCTTAATTCAGACACTCTGTTCATCACCACCCCCTTTTCTGAATCGTTTTTGGCCACTATAGGTGTGGCAGGGTATACTCAGACATGAGTCCCTTTCTCACTGCTCCATCAGGATTCAAGCAAGCCGGGCCGAAGACGGCTGAAATGCCAGAAACCGGTCCCCGGTAGCTTGTCTCCTTTCTGGTGAAGAATTGGCTTGGTAGTTTAGTCTGCCCTGTTCCCATGATGCACTGGGCCAGGGACAGAGTGATTTGCATATAGCCAGGTTCTGAGCTGGGATGGAGCAGTGAGATAAATAACGGTGATGGATCAAACCCTGATCTTTGGACTAGGTAAGAGTGGTCTGCTTAATTCAGACACTCTGTTCATCACCACCCCCTTTTCTGAATCGTTTTTGGCCACTATAGGTGTGGCAGGGTATACTCAGACATGAGTCCCTTTCTCACTGCTCGATCAGGATTCAAGCAAGCCGGGCCGAAGACGGCTGAAATGCCAGAAACCGGTCCCCGGTAGCTTGTCTCCTTTCTGGTGAAGAATTGGCTTGGTAGTTTAGCCTGCCCTGTTCCCATGATGCACTGGGCCAGGGACAGACTGATTTGCATATAGCCAGGTTCTGAGCTGGGATGGGGCAGTGAGATAAATAACGGTGATGGATCAAGCCCTGATCTTTGGACTGGGTAAGAGTGGTCTGCTTAATTCAGACACTCTGTTCATCACCACCCCCTTTTCTGAATCGTTTTTGGCCACTATAGGTGTGGCAGGGTATACTCAGACATGAGTCCCTTTCTCACTGCTACATCAGGATTCAAGCAAGCCGGGCCAAAGACGGCTAAAATGCCAGAAACCGGTCCCCGGTAGCTTGTCTCCTTTCTGGTGAAGAATTGGCTTGGTAGTTTAGTCTGCCCTGTTCCCATGATGCACTGGGCCAGGGACAGACTGATTTGCATATAGCCAGGTTCTGAGCTGGGATGGGGCAGTGAGATAAATAACGGTGATGGATCAAACCCTGATCTTTGGACTGGGTAAGAGTGGTCTGCTTAATTCAGACACTCTGTTCATCACCACCCCCTTTTCTGAATCGTTTTTGGCCACTATAGGTGTGGCAGGGTATACTCAGACATGAGTCCCTTTCTCACTGCTCCATCAGGATTCAAGCAAGCCGGGCCGAACACGGCTGAAATGCCAGAAACCGGTCCCCGGTAGCTTGTCTCCTTTCTGGTAAAGAATTGGCTTGGTAGTTTAGTCTGCCCTGTTCCCATGATGCACTGGGCCAGGGACAGACTGATTTGCATATAGCCAGGTTCTGAGCTGGGATGGGGCAGTGAGATAAATAACGGTGATGGATCAAGCCCTGATCTTTGGACTGGGTAAGAGTGGTCTGCTTAATTCAGACACTCTGTTCATCACCACCCCCTTTTCTGAATCGTTTTTGGCCACTATAGGTGTGGCAGGGTATACTCAGACATGAGTCCCTTTCTCACTGCTCCATCAGGATTCAAGCAAGCCGGGCCGAAGACGGCTGAAATGCCAGAAACCGGTCCCCGGTAGCTTGTCTCCTTTCTGGTGAAGAATTGGCTTGGTAGTTTAGTCTGCCCTGTTCCCATGATGCACTGGGCCAGGGACAGACTGATTTGCATATAGCCAGGTTCTGAGCTGGGATGGGGCAGTGAGATAAATAACGGTGATGGATCAAACCCTGATCTTTGGACTGGGTAAGAGTGGTCTGCTTAATTCAGACACTCTGTTCATCACCACCCCCTTTTCTGAATCGTTTTTGGCCACTATAGGTGTGGCAGGGTATACTCAGACATGAGTCCCTTTCTCACTGCTCCATCAGGATTCAAGCAAGCCGGGCCGAACACGGCTGAAATGCCAGAAACCGGTCCCCGGTAGCTTGTCTCCTTTCTGGTAAAGAATTGGCTTGGTAGTTTAGTCTGCCCTGTTCCCATGATTCACTGGGCCAGGGACAGACTGATTTGCATATAGCCAGGTTCTGAGCTGGGATGGGGCAGTGAGATAAATAACGGTGATGGATCAAGCCCTGATCTTTGGACTGGGTAAGAGTGGTCTGCTTAATTCAGACACTCTGTTCATCACCACCCCCTTTTCTGAATCGTTTTTGGCCACTATAGGTGTGGCAGGGTATACTCAGACATGAGTCCCTTTCTCACTGCTCCATCAGGATTCAAGCAAGCCGGGCCGAAGACGGCTGAAATGCCAGAAACCGGTCCCCGGTAGCTTGTCTCCTTTCTGGTGAAGAATTGGCTTGGTAGTTTAGTCTGCCCTGTTCCCATGATGCACTGGGCCAGGGACAGACTGATTTGCATATAGCCAGGTTCTGAGCTGGGATGGGGCAGTGAGATAAATAACGGTGATGGATCAAGCCCTGATCTTTGGACTGGGTAAGAGTGGTCTGCTTAATTCAGACACTCTGTTCATCACCACCCCCTTTTTTCTGAATCGTTTTTGGCCACTATAGGTGTGGCAGGGTATACTCAGACATGAGTCCCTTTCTCACTGCTCCATCAGGATTCAAGCAAGCCGGGCCGAAGACGGCTGAAATGCCAGAAACCGGTCCCCGGTAGCTTGTCTCCTTTCTGGTGAAGAATTGGCTTGGTAGTTTAGTCTGCCCTGTTCCCATGATGCACTGGGCCAGGGACAGACTGATTTGCATATAGCCAGGTTCTGAGCTGGGATGGGGCAGTGAGATAAATAACGGTGATGGATCAAGCCCTGATCTTTGGACTGGGTAAGAGTGGTCTGCTTAATTCAGACACTCTGTTCATCACCACCCCCTTTTCTGAATCGTTTTTGGCCACTATAGGTGTGGCAGGGTATACTCAGACATGAGTCCCTTTCTCACTGCTCCATCAGGATTCAAGCAAGCCGGGCCGAAGACGGCTGAAATGCCAGAAACCGGTCCCCGGTAGCTTGTCTCCTTTCTGGTGAAGAATTGGCTTGGTAGTTTAGTCTGACCTGTTCCCATGATGCACTGGGCCAGGGACAGACTGATTTGCATATAGCCAGGTTCTGAGCTGGGATGGGGCAGTGAGATAAATAACGGTGATGGATCAAGCCCTGATCTTTGGACTGGGTAAGAGTGGTCTGCTTAATTCAGACACTCTGTTCATCACCACCCCCTTTTCTGAATCGTTTTTGGCCACTATAGGTGTGGCAGGGTATACTCAGACATGAGTCCCTTCCTCACTGCTCCATCAGGATTCAAGCAAGCCGGGCCGAAGACGGCTGAAATGCCAGAAACCGGTCCCCGGTAGCTTGTCTCCTTTCTGGTGAAGAATTGGCTTGGTAGTTTAGTCTGCCCTGTTCCCATGATGCACTGGGCCAGGGACAGACTGATTTGCATATAGCCAGGTTCTGAGCTGGGATGGGGCAGTGAGATAAATAACGGTGATGGATCAAGCCCTGATCTTTGGACTGGGTAAGAGTGGTCTGCTTAATTCTGACACTCTGTTCATCGCCACCCCCTTTTCTGAATCGTTTTTGGCCACTATAGGTGTGGCAGGGTATACTCAGACATGAGTCCCTTTCTCACTGCTCCATCAGGATTCAAGCAAGCCGGGCCGAAGACGGCTGAAATGCCAGAAACCGGTCCCCGGTAGCTTGTCTCCTTTCTGGTGAAGAATTGGCTTGGTAGTTTAGTCTGCCCTGTTCCCATGATGCACTGGGCCAGGAACAGACTGATTTGCAAATAGCCAGGTTCTGAGCTGGGATGGGGCAGTGAGATAAATAACGGTGATGGATCAAGCCCTGATCTTTGGACTGGGTAAGAGTGGTCTGCTTAATTCAGACACTCTGTTCATCACCACCCCCTTTTCTGAATCGTTTTTGGCCACTATAGGTGTGGCAGGGTATACTCAGACATGAGTCCCTTTCTCACTGCTCCATCAGGATTCAAGCAAGCCGGGCCGAAGACGGCTGAAATGCCAGAAACCGGTCCCCGGTAGCTTGTCTCCTTTCTGGTGAAGAATTGGCTTGGTAGTTTAGTCTGCCCTGTTCCCATGATGCACTGGGCCAGGGACAGACTGATTTGCATATAGCCAGGTTCTGAGCTGAGATGGGGCAGTGAGATAAATAACGGTGATGGATCAAGCCCTGATCTTTGGATGGGTAAGAGTGGTCTGCTTAATTCAGACACTCTGTTCATCACCACCCCCTTTCCTGAATCGTTTTTGGCCACTATAGGTGTGGCAGGGTATACTCAGACATGAGTCCCTTTCTCACTGCTCCATCAGGATTCAAGCAAGCCGGGCCGAAGACGGCTGAAATGCCAGAAACCGGTCCCCGGTAGCTTGTCTCCTTTCTGGTGAAGAATTGGCTTGGTAGTTTAGTCTGCCCTGTTCCCATGATGCACTGGGCCAGGGACAGACTGATTTGCATATAGCCAGGTTCTGAGCTGGGATGGGGCAGTGAGATAAATAACGGTGATGGATCAAGCCCTGATCTTTGGACTGGGTAAGAGTGGTCTGCTTAATTCAGACACTCTGTTCATCACCACCCCCTTTTCTGAATCGTTTTTGGCCACTATAGGTGTGGCAGGGTATACTCAGACATGAGTCCCTTTCTCACTGCTCCATCAGGATTCAAGCAAGCCGGGCCGAAGACGGCTGAAATGCCAGAAACCAGTCCCCGGTAGCTTGTCTCCTTTCTGGTGAAGAATTGGCTTGGTAGTTTAGTCTGCCCTGTTCCCATGATGCACTGGGCCAGGGACAGACTGATTTGCATATAGCCAGGTTCTGAGCTGGGATGGGGCAGTGAGATAAATAACGGTGATGGATCAAGCCCTGATCTTTGGACTGGGTAAGAGTGGTCTGCTTAATTCAGACACTCTGTTCATCACCACCCCCTTTTCTGAATCGTTTTTGGCCACTATAGGTGTGGCAGGGTGTACTCAGACATGAGTCCCTTTCTCACTGCTCCATCAGGATTCAAGCAAGCCGGGCCGAAGACGGCTGAAATGCCAGAAACCGGTCCCCGGTAGCTTGTCTCCTTTCTGGTGAAGAATTGGCTTGGTAGTTTAGTCTGCCCTGTTCCCATGATGCACTGGGCCAGGGACAGAGTGATTTGCATATAGCCAGGTTCTGAGCTGGGATGGGGCAGTGAGATAAATAACGGTGATGGATCAAACCCTGATCTTTGGACTAGGTAAGAGTGGTCTGCTTAATTCAGACACTCTGTTCATCACCACCCCCTTTTCTGAATCGTTTTTGGCCACTATAGGTGTGGCAGGGTATACTCAGACATGAGTCCCTTTCTCACTGCTCGATCAGGATTCAAGCAAGCCGGGCCGAAGACGGCTGAAATGCCAGAAACCGGTCCCCGGTAGCTTGTCTCCTTTCTGGTGAAGAATTGGCTTGGTAGTTTAGCCTGCCCTGTTCCCATGATGCACTGGGCCAGGGACAGACTGATTTGCATATAGCCAGGTTCTGAGCTGGGATGGGGCAGTGAGATAAATAACGGTGATGGATCAAGCCCTGATCTTTGGACTGGGTAAGAGTGGTCTGCTTAATTCAGACACTCTGTTCATCACCACCCCCTTTTCTGAATCGTTTTTGGCCACTATAGGTGTGGCAGGGTATACTCAGACATGAGTCCCTTTCTCACTGCTCCATCAGGATTCAAGCAAGCCGGGCCGAAGACGGCTGAAATGCCAGAAACCGGTCCCCGGTAGCTTGTCTCCTTTCTGGTGAAGAATTGGCTTGGTAGTTTAGTCTGCCCTGTTCCCATGATGCACTGGGCCAGGGACAGACTGATTTGCATATAGCCAGGTTCTGAGCTGAGATGGGGCAGTGAGATAAATAACGGTGATGGATCAAGCCCTGATCTTTGGATGGGTAAGAGTGGTCTGCTTAATTCAGACACTCTGTTCATCACCACCCCCTTTCCTGAATCGTTTTTGGCCACTATAGGTGTGGCAGGGTATACTCAGACATGAGTCCCTTTCTCACTGCTCCATCAGGATTCAAGCAAGCCGGGCCGAAGACGGCTGAAATGCCAGAAACCGGTCCCCGGTAGCTTGTCTCCTTTCTGGTGAAGAATTGGCTTGGTAGTTTAGTCTGCCCTGTTCCCATGATGCACTGGGCCAGGGACAGACTGATTTGCATATAGCCAGGTTCTGAGCTGGGATGGGGCAGTGAGATAAATAACGGTGATGGATCAAGCCCTGATCTTTGGACTGGGTAAGAGTGGTCTGCTTAATTCAGACACTCTGTTCATCACCACCCCCTTTTCTGAATCGTTTTTGGCCACTATAGGTGTGGCAGGGTATACTCAGACATGAGTCCCTTTCTCACTGCTCCATCAGGATTCAAGCAAGCCGGGCCGAAGACGGCTGAAATGCCAGAAACCGGTCCCCGGTAGCTTGTCTCCTTTCTGGTGTAGAATTGGCTTGGTAGTTTAGTCTGCCCTGTTCCCATGATGCACTGGGCCAGGGACAGACTGATTTGCATATAGCCAGGTTCTGAGCTGGGATGGGGCAGTGAGATAAATAACGGTGATGGATCAAGCCCTGATCTTTGGACTGGGTAAGAGTGGTCTGCTTAATTCAGACACTCTGTTCATCACCACCCCCTTTTCTGAATCGTTTTTGGCCACTATAGGTGTGGCAGGGTATACTCAGACATGAGTCCCTTTCTCACTGCTCCATCAGGATTCAAGCAAGCCGGGCCGAAGACGGCTGAAATGCCAGAAACCGGTCCCCGGTAGCTAGTCTCCTTTCTGGTGAAGAATTGGCTTGGTAGTTTAGTCTGCCCTGTTCCCATGATGCACTGGGCCAGGGACAGACTGATTTGCATATAGCCAGGTTCTGAGCTGGGATGGGGCAGTGAGATAAATAACGGTGATGGATCAAACCCTGATCTTTGGACTAGGTAAGAGTGGTCTGCTTAATTCAGACACTCTGTTCATCACCACCCCCTTTTCTGAATCGTTTTTGGCCACTATAGGTGTGGCAGGGTATACTCAGACATGAGTCCCTTTCTCACTGCTCGATCAGGATTCAAGCAAGCCGGGCCGAAGACGGCTGAAATGCCAGAAACCGGTCCCCGGTAGCTTGTCTCCTTTCTGGTGAAGAATTGGCTTGGTAGTTTAGCCTGCCCTGTTCCCATGATGCACTGGGCCAGGGACAGACTGATTTGCATATAGCCAGGTTCTGAGCTGGGATGGGGCAGTGAGATAAATAACGGTGATGGATCAAGCCCTGATCTTTGGACTGGGTAAGAGTGGTCTGCTTAATTCAGACACTCTGTTCATCACCACCCCCTTTTCTGAATCGTTTTTGGCCACTATAGGTGTGGCAGGGTATACTCAGACATGAGTCCCTTTCTCACTGCTCCATCAGGATTCAAGCAAGCCGGGCCAAAGACGGCTAAAATGCCAGAAACCGGTCCCCGGTAGCTTGTCTCCTTTCTGGTGAAGAATTGGCTTGGTAGTTTAGTCTGCCCTGTTCCCATGATGCACTGGGCCAGGGACAGACTGATTTGCATATAGCCAGGTTCTGAGCTGGGATGGGGCAGTGAGATAAATAACGGTGATGGATCAAACCCTGATCTTTGGACTGGGTAAGAGTGGTCTGCTTAATTCAGACACTCTGTTCATCACCACCCCCTTTTCTGAATCGTTTTTGGCCACTATAGGTGTGGCAGGGTATACTCAGACATGAGTCCCTTTCTCACTGCTCCATCAGGATTCAAGCAAGCCGGGCCGAACACGGCTGAAATGCCAGAAACCGGTCCCCGGTAGCTTGTCTCCTTTCTGGTAAAGAATTGGCTTGGTAGTTTAGTCTGCCCTGTTCCCATGATGCACTGGGCCAGGGACAGACTGATTTGCATATAGCCAGGTTCTGAGCTGGGATGGGGCAGTGAGATAAATAACGGTGATGGATCAAGCCCTGATCTTTGGACTGGGTAAGAGTGGTCTGCTTAATTCAGACACTCTGTTCATCACCACCCCCTTTTCTGAATCGTTTTTGGCCACTATAGGTGTGGCAGGGTATACTCAGACATGAGTCCCTTTCTCACTGCTCCATCAGGATTCAAGCAAGCCGGGCCGAAGACGGCTGAAATGCCAGAAACCGGTCCCCGGTAGCTTGTCTCCTTTCTGGTGAAGAATTGGCTTGGTAGTTTAGTCTGCCCTGTTCCCATGATGCACTGGGCCAGGGACAGACTGATTTGCATATAGCCAGGTTCTGAGCTGGGATGGGGCAGTGAGATAAATAACGGTGATGGATCAAACCCTGATCTTTGGACTGGGTAAGAGTGGTCTGCTTAATTCAGACACTCTGTTCATCACCACCCCCTTTTCTGAATCGTTTTTGGCCACTATAGGTGTGGCAGGGTATACTCAGACATGAGTCCCTTTCTCACTGCTCCATCAGGATTCAAGCAAGCCGGGCCGAACACGGCTGAAATGCCAGAAACCGGTCCCCGGTAGCTTGTCTCCTTTCTGGTAAAGAATTGGCTTGGTAGTTTAGTCTGCCCTGTTCCCATGATGCACTGGGCCAGGGACAGACTGATTTGCATATAGCCAGGTTCTGAGCTGGGATGGGGCAGTGAGATAAATAACGGTGATGGATCAAGCCCTGATCTTTGGACTGGGTAAGAGTGGTCTGCTTAATTCAGACACTCTGTTCATCACCACCCCCTTTTCTGAATCGTTTTTGGCCACTATAGGTGTGGCAGGGTATACTCAGACATGAGTCCCTTTCTCACTGCTCCATCAGGATTCAAGCAAGCCGGGCCGAAGACGGCTGAAATGCCAGAAACCGGTCCCCGGTAGCTTGTCTCCTTTCTGGTGAAGAATTGGCTTGGTAGTTTAGTCTGCCCTGTTCCCATGATGCACTGGGCCAGGGACAGACTGATTTGCATATAGCCAGGTTCTGAGCTGGGATGGGGCAGTGACATAAATAACGGTGATGGATCAAGCCCTGATCTTTGGACTGGGTAAGAGTGGTCTGCTTAATTCAGACATTCTGTTCATCACCACCCCCTTTTCTGAATCGTTTTTGGCCACTATAGGTGTGGCAGGGTATACTCAGACATGAGTCCCTTTCTCACTGCTCCATCAGGATTCAAGCAAGCCGGGCCGAAGACGGCTGAAATGCCAGAAACCGGTCCCCGGTAGCTTGTCTCCT
Organism: Lissotriton vulgaris; assembly: GCF_964263255.1. Lineage (NCBI taxonomy): Eukaryota > Metazoa > Chordata > Amphibia > Caudata > Salamandridae > Lissotriton > Lissotriton vulgaris. The sequence goes on along the minus strand of NC_141687.1, from coordinate 175,485,177 downwards.
TTCTGGTGAAGAATTGGCTTGGTAGTTTAGTCTGCCCTGTTCCCATGATGCACTGGGCCAGGGACAGACTGATTTGCATATAGCCAGGTTCTGAGCTGGGATGGGGCAGTGAGATAAATAATGGTGATGGATCAAGCCCTGATCTTTGGACTGGGTAAGAGTGGTCTGCTTAATTCAGACACTCTGTTCATCACCACCCCCTTTTCTGAATCGTTTTTGGCCACTATAGGTGTGGCAGGGTATACTCAGACATGAGTCCCTTTCTCACTGCTCCATCAGGATTCAAGCAAGCCGGGCCGAAGACGGCTGAAATGCCAGAAACCGGTCCCCGGTAGCTTGTCTCCTTTCTGGTGAAGAATTGGCTTGGTAGTTTAGTCTGCCCTGTTCCCATGATGCACTGGGCCAGAGACAGACTGATTTGCATATAGCCAGGTTCTGAGCTGGGATGGGGCAGTGAGATAAATAACGGTGATGGATCAAGCCCTGATCTTTGGACTGGGTAAGAGTGGTCTGCTTAATTCAGACACTCTGTTCATCACCACCCCCTTTTCTGAATCATTACACAATTGAGGGACATGAGTCCAGGACTACAAGACCAACGTAATGTGGAAGTATGACCAGGCCAAAAGACTGCAAATAGTATGTCAGACATAGTTCACAAATTGGGCATGGACTCACCCCCTCCTTGCTGCTGTCCCCTCCTTGCTGCTATCGGTCGTTCAGTTGCCCATACAGGTCCGGGAAGACCACTGCCTGAATCTGAAGCATGTGGGGGGGTCAGGGTCCGGTGTCCACCCCTATGGCGAGGAGGCGACAGCTTCAGCTGGACCCTTGAGATCCTGCGGGTCCAGCCCTGAAGGTCCCGACACCTCTTCTGGCAGTTGTGTATCCTGTGCATGTAGACCCCCACTGATTTTACTGACCGTGCAATGGTCAACTAGATCTCCTGCTTCTGGTGGGCATCAACTTGTGATGCCCACCAGAAGCATGAGGGAAGAGGACATTTCCACACAAAGTGGAGAGGACATTACCACACATGCCACAAAATGGGGCTGCCCACAGTTAAAAATACATGAAGTCATCAGAAAGCTAAAATAGGTACACAGGTAGTGCACCCATGGAAAAGGACATTTGTACTGAAGGTCTGACATGGTAACATTGCCTGGGAATTAAAAGCTAGCACTACTGCACTTTTGCAGAAGGACACCTGTTCCTCACATGTACCTACACCTTTTGGGTACTGAAAGTACTCAGTGCATATTCTCCCCACTGCTGTGCACACTACTATTACTGCTAGTCAGACAACTTGCACAATTGATAGGCAGTGGACTGCACACTCACCTGCTCCCCTGGTTTCCAATACAGCTTGCAGTACTGTGGGAGGACCCCATCCAGCAGGGCCTGGTTCTCCTCCTCTGTGAAGGCTGGGGCCCTCTCCAGTGTATGTGCCATTGCAGTAGCCAGAAGATGCAGAGACAGCAGCAGTGGTAGCAGAGATGTGGTCCTTTAGCATGTAGTGCAGGCAAGTGAGCTCTCTGGGGGCCTGCTAGCCTTAAATCCGTGCTGCAGAGGCAGATTCTGTGCCATGTCTTCTTACTGATAGGTCCAACACGGTTGCATTCTATGAATCTGTCCAATCCAAGGAAATGTAAGACTGGTACACGTCTTCCGCATCGTTCGAAATTTCACCTTCATGACACCTTAGGATTGCAACATTGTTGTAGGCATCCAACTGAATTTCCAGCGCACGACTCGTACAAATTTTATATTTGCGTCCATCTCCAAGACAGTCCATTGCCAAGGAGTGTGCACCGCTTGGTAAACTGACTGCACGACGCGTATTTTGAAAATCCACACACACCCGTCTCCATACGATTCAATGGCCAAGGCGTGCGCAAGTCTCGGTCCATACATGTACGACGCGTCTGAAAAAAAACCACCCCCTTAGGTTCAGATTGCAGACAATGGCCAAGCCGTACGCACGGCTCGGTCCAGAACTGCATGACGCTTCACTGTGGAAGTCACCCGCGTCGGGTCACATTGCATAGGCATCGTACATGCATGGACCGAGCCGTGTGTACGCATTGGCCATTGACTTCAAAGTGAACCGACGCGGGTGACTTCAATGCATAGGCGTCGTGCAGTCAATGGCCAAGGCATGTGCACGATTCGGTCCATGCATATACGACACGTCTGCATATAAGTCACCCGCGTCGAATGACATTGGTGTGACTTGCAGACGGATTCCACACAGAATTACTTGCCAGGGGCACACCTACAAAACCACAGCATGTGCCACACTTCATCCCATGGCATGTAAGGCTGCGTTACCTGTATGTGAATGGGGGGGCAACATTTGTTTTCTTGTGTGGCACTTTGGTGAAGCCACTCCCAGGCTGGGCACGAGTTCATGGGGACAGAATCCTTTTTGTGTTGTGCACCTCACCAATGTAATGTGCAACTGTTCAGTTATGGGCATGAGTCATGGACACAGTAGCAGTTTGGATATGTGTATGACCTGTCACATGCACCCTGAGTCCAGGGTGGGATGGTATGGACGTCTCAGCGCGACCCATAGGCACAATTATGATGTACACCCACAGTCTGTGTGCATGTTGTATCTCAGATGTCTCTGGATCCATGTGCCCAATGGGAGTCAGTCTCCACCATGTTCTTTGTGCATCAACATTGATGGTGTGTGTGTGTCTCAGAGTCGTCCATGTATGGCCAGCAGAGACCAAAGGGGCCACTTCCTGTGGGACTCATGATTTGTTGTGGGGTGTACATGATACGCCATGTCATTTCAGTGTCCATCTGGCAATACAGGGACCATGGCAATCTTCCTGTTATGGAGTTGTAATGCCTGTGAAACATCAGTCCTCCCTTGTCACCGTGTTGTGTGTTTTGTACGTGACAGCAGTGCATAGGTACTGTGCCACAGCCCAATGATTTGGCATTGCACTCCATGGAACTTCTGTACACATGTCTCATTGAGATGTGAGATGATGGGCTTGAAGGTGACATGTCCATACGCAACAGCCCACACCTCAGTTCATAGTGTATTGCCATGATGTATCATGTGATATTTTGTAAGGTCAGTGCCACATGGGTGGAGGAATGTATAATCTTACTTTGCCCATCTCTGTACTGCAGGGCACCAGCTGTCCATAGACCGTACCCAGACCTTGAAAGCATGGTGGAACGCGATTTCATCTGACGGTACCGCTTCACCAGGCCACTGATTGAGGAGTTGGCAGAGCAGTTGGCGCCTGTTACCTAGCCGGACATACCCTACAGCACTGACCCCAAAGGTGAAGGTGATGGCAGCCCTGCAATACTTTGCCACCGGTACCTTCCAATACACTGTGGCTACTGCTGGTGGGATGTCACAAACTATGTTCAGCCGTGTGCTTCATGATGTCTTGGAGGGGATGTTGCATTTCCTTGATTCGTACATCAGATTTCCTAGCCCTGGTGAACTCACTGACATAAATGATGCTTTTTATAGACTGGGGAGGATGCTGAACGTCATCGGATCATAGTCATAGTCATAGTCATAGTCTCTTGTATAGCACACATATAACAAAAGTCTCAAGGCGGCGCTCCCAGAACGGTTAGAACTTGGCTCAAGCCTATTTTTTTGTACCTCAATTTTGTGTACCATCAATTGATGGTACACATGTGGCCCTGATACCACCACTGGCACATGAGCAGACATGCCGGAACAGGAAACATTTCCACTCCATCAATCCTCTGGTGGTATGTCTAGCGAACATGTGTATCACACATGTGTGTGTATGTTTCCCGGGTTCGGCGCACGATGCCAACATCATGAGGAGGAGTCACATTGCATTGATGATGTCACAGATGCCAAACCAGCGTGCCTAGCTTGTTGGTGTTTACTGTTTTCCATTGTGTGTGTTTGGCAATGTTATATCCCACCCTCTTACAAGACTCAACTAATGTGCAATTCTTTGCATATAGGTGACTCTGGATACCCCAACATGCCATTGTTGCTTACACCCTTCAGAAACCCTGTGACAGCAGTTGAGATGCGCTACAATGAGGCACATGGTCGAACCAGGAGAGTGATTGAGCGTACCTTTGTTCTTCTGGAAAGCCGCTTCCGCTGCCTGGACAAGACAGGAGGGGCCCTCCCATATGAGCTTGCAAAGGTGTGCAAGATTATCATAGTATGCTGCATGCTACACAACATGGCAGTGCGGAAGAAGGTGCCTCTCATACAGGATGACGATGACCAACATCTCCCATAGGTGGAGGATCCTGGCATGGGCCACGATGCCAGGGATGATGATGATGAGGGTGACATCCGCACACAGCTCATCAACAACTTCTTCAGCTGAATGTGAGTTTACAGGGTTGTTATGTCAATGTCTTAAGTTAGCCTGAGATGTGTTGGTGCTGCTCAGTTGCTGTTTGAGTTTGTTGGTGTGGTACTTGACTGGATGCATGCAGTGATGTGTCCTGTCAGATGATCTGTAGTCTACAATAGTGCCGACATGCTAACTTGCTTCTGTGTAGGTTTCTTGTGACATGTTTTGTGCATGTGCATTTCTATCCTATTCTGGTGTGCTTCTGACTGTGTCTTATGTCTGTCTTTCCCAAGGTACTTTGCCTGTTGCTTGGTCAACTCTGACACCCAACAACCAGAATCAAATACCAGGGTGGAACTTCTAGTATCCCATCATGTGATGTACCACACACCCCTGAAGCTCAATTCTATAACACTTGGTGACCGTGTGCCCACTGTCAGGTGGAATTACCTTGCAACTGTTGTGTAATAAACTTGTTGCTGAGTGTAATGAACCCGTACTTCACTTAGTTATGTGTGTTGTCTGTTTTCACACATCTGACAGACATTTGCTTACCTCACCTGTGGGCTTGTTACCACTGACTGTGGATAGGTGTTGTGTTTGTGCATTCCACTGTATTTCTGGGAAACATCTTTGTAGGCGATATGTCACATGGCGAGTATGTGTTATGGTGCCCTAGTGGTGTGTCTCCCTCATATGTGTCACATCAACACGAGTCACATTACGGTAATTACATTGTTGTAGTAGTTGGCATGCACTGTGTTCTTCGGCAGATCATCATCTTCATGACACATACCAAGTTTGAATCACAACATAGGCAAGTATAGTGTAATAGTGAGTTTATTTACATACTTGTGTGGAGACAGTGGACAGGATTGTGGGTGCTGTACATAAGGTTTGGAATCCAAAGTACACAGATGAGTTTGAAGTCTTGGTAGATGCAATATCCAGAGCGAAGTCCACATTCATCTGCTACATTAGAACAACATGAACCCTCCATGTCATGTAGGGGAGTTGTGTCATGTGCAATAAGGTGAACGCTTTGCACACAAAGGCCAATATCCAAAACAGGTTCTGGGTTCCTAGGGAATGTGCTTGGACATCTGTGGCTCACTTGTCTTTCTTCAGACGACCCCTCTTCTTCTTCTGGGGGGATCCTCAAGTGCAAGCGTCTGCGGTGCATCAGACTCTCCACTAGATTCATCCTCCCTCCCTGTGGCATTTGCAAATGTTGCAGCAACAGATGTTGTGGGCACACAGGGAGGTGTGGACGTATTTCTGCTGATCTGGTGGTCACAAATCAATATGTCACTATGCACTGCAGTAAGTTTGTCCCACCTTGCCTCCGTGCATGCATGATGGCCAGCCTGCTCCTGTTGCATGACCTTGAGGATCCCCACTACCTGGCCGAATCCTCCGGTGCTATCCTGGTACGCATCTATGATGAGTAGCAGTTGGGGGTCATCAAGCAGTCCAGGCCCCTCTGCAGGCCGTGACCTCTGCATAACACCCCTCCCACCACCCTTAGCCACACGGGCAGGACCCCTGGTGGCACGCACAGGTGACCCTGGTACCCCTTTGCTGTTGCTACTGGTGGTATTGTCCATAGCTTCCTGGGTGGCCGATGTCCCTGTGCCATTTGAATTCTATATCCTAGGTCTGTTCGTGTTGGCAGGGGTGCTTGGTCTCTTGCCAGATGTTGTTGGTGTGGGTGCAGGGGGGCAGATGTGTGTGCTGCTAGGGCTGCATGATGACTCACACCGAAGGTGCCCGGTTGGCCTTTGTCATCCGAAGAGGACAGAGCCAGATCCACACCAGAGAGTTCATCCTCCACCAGAGTCTAGGACAGGGACTCCTCTTCACTTGCTGCTGTGTCCCCAGCACCACCTGTGCTTGGAAGAGACACACATTGTCAGTTATGTTACTACAGGCATCAATGGTTCACATATGTATTTAGCAACGGGGAGGGAGGAAGAGGTATTTATCCATTCAGCTTGCAATGGGTAGTACTAAAAATCAAGGAGAGGGGCAATAGATCACTCGTCCTGTGCAACCAGGGTATTTACGTATTTTCATTCCTTACTAAATACCCTCATATATGTACAAAGGCATGGGGCAGTATATCTTGTTTCTCCACCACAGTGTACTATAGCAACATTTTCATTGGGTCTCCATTATTGCAAATTGCTGTGCCTACACCTGGAGCTAGACTGGCTGCTTTCCCAATAGTGTACAGAGAAGAAAAAGCCTCTCGGATCAGATGGGACTGAAACATATTGGCCAACAGTGAACTACTCTGGTGCGGTGGTTCAGTAGCTGGATCCACACACGCAACATCTTTGTTTGTAACTACATACATCACAATGTTCACCATTTAACCTTAACCTTTGGGTGATGTGAGGGATTTTGACTCACAGCACTTGAGCACAGAAACGCACTCTTGATTTTCATCTCTGGACACTTCTGGGAAACCAGCCAGTTTACCTCCAGATGGAGGCACATCACATTTGCAGCAATGGAGAGCTAATGATAATGCTGCTACAGTACATTGAGGCGGAGAACCAAGATATACTGCACTACCCCTGTGTACGTCTGTGAGGTTTTTAATGAAGGCAACACAATACGTAAAGACTCGGGTTGCACAGGATGAGTGAACCATTCCCCCTTCCTTGATCTTAGTATCAATGTTTCCTGTACATGACATTTGCAACGGTACGTCAGGATGCGTGCCTGTACACTGCATTGTCTTAAGTCGTCACAGACAGAGATTAATACTGTTGTTGCATATTGTCCAGCCAACATGAAGCATTTCAATGTGCATGTTGAAGTGTGTGCATGCCCAGCTCATGTATGGATTTCACTGTACATTGGTATTCAAGGGACATCAGGTGGCTGACACAGGAGTGTCATCCATGTTCACATTTGACTCTGCTTCCCTGTGAGGGTGTGTGCCTGTGCTGACAAGATGGCTGACAGTGCAGTCCAGGTGTTTGTTGGTGGCCAATTCCCAGCAGGGACCTTGTGCTCCCCATAACAGAGCCCAGTCATAGAGGGTCCGATTCACAGAATGAACTTAAGACTCAATCCTAAACTTACTACTATTTTGGTATTCACAGAATGCACTTACTACTTTTGGCATTCACAGAATGCACTTACTACTTTTGGTATTCACAGAATAAACTTACTACTTTTGGTATTCACAGAAGTTAGGATTTTGTCTTAAGTTTGTTTTAAGACAAACTTAAGACAGACTTAAGACAAACTTAAGACAGACTTAAGACAGACTTAAGTTAGGATTTTGTCTTTAGTCTGTCTTAAGTCTGTCTTAAGTTTGTCTTAAGTCTGTCTTAAGTCTGTCTTAAGTCTGTCTTAAGGCTGTCTTAAGTCTGTCTTAAGTTTGTCGTAAGACAAACTTAAGACAAAATCCTAACTTCTGTGAATACCAAAAGTAGTAAGTTCATTCTGTGAATGCCAAAAGTAGTAAGTGCATTCTATGAATACCAAAATAGTAGTAAGTTTAGGATTGAGTCTTAAGTTCATTCTGTTAATCGGGCCCAGAGTTCTTGTCAGTCCATGTCCCCCCCTGTGAGGTGAGCATGGTCCAGTGTGAGCTTGCTGGGCCATGGAGGTGGCTGAGGATAGTGAGTGACTGCAACTCCCACCATGCTCTGGGCTAAACCCCCTTTACAGCATGCCCCCACATCCCTCCTTTGGACTCTGCTTCCCTGTGAGGGAATGTGCCTGTGCTGACAAGATGATACAAAAGGGAATGTTGGACGGAGCGTTTCAGCAAATCAAACACTCACCCCCAGTCAACTGATCTGGGCTTAATCCATCACCATTCTTTAGCTCACTCTGCCACCCCAGTTCAGACATGGCCATATGCAAATCAGTCTGACCCTGTGCCTCATGGGAACAGTCCAGCCCGAACTGCCAAGCCATGTCTTTCCTGGACCAGAAACAAGCATCCAGGGACCGGTTTCGGATTCATAATCCTCATCAGCCAGGCTATCTTGAATTCAGTGGCAAAGTGAGCAAGGGACTCACGTCTGAGCATACCCTGCCAACTTAGGGAGAACAAAGCGATACAAAAGGGGATGATGGACGGAGCGTTTGAGCAAATCAAACACTCACCCCCAGTCAACTGATCTGGGTTTAATCTATCACCATTCTTTAGCTCACTCTGCCACCCCAGTTCAGACATATCCATATACAAATCAGTCTGACCCTGTGCCTCATGGGAACAGTCCAGCCCGAACTGCCAAGCCATGTCTTCCCTGGACCGGAATCAAGCATCCTGGGACCGGTTTTAGATTCATAATCCTCATCAGCCAGGCTATCTTGAAACCAGTGGCAAAGTGAGCAAGGGACTCAAGTCTGAGCATACCCTGCCAACTTAGGGAGAACAAAGCGATACAAAAGGGGATGATGGACGGAGCGTTTGAGCAGATCAAATACTCACCCCCAGTCAACTGATCTGGGTTTAATCCATAATCATTCTTTAGCTCACTCTGCCACTCCAGTTCAGACATGGCCATATGCAAATCAGTCTGACCCTGTGCCTCATGGGAACAGTCCAGCCCGAACTGCCGAGCCATGTTCTCCCTGGACCGGAAACAAGCATCCTGGGACCGGTTTTGGATTTATAATCCTCATCAGCCAGGCTATTTTGAATCCAGTGGCAAAGTGAGCAAAGGACTCATATCTGAGCATACCCTGCCAACCTAGGGCAAACAAAGCTATATAAAAGGGTATGATGGACGGAGCGTTTGAGCAAATCAAACACTCACCCCCAGTCAACTGATCTGGGTTTAATCCATCACCATTCTTTAGCTCACTTTGCCACCCCAGTTCAGGCATGGCCATATGCAAATCAGTCTGACCCTGTGCCTCATGGGAACAATCTAGCGCAAACTGCCAAGCCATGCCTTCCCTGGACCGGAAACAAGCATCCTGGGACCGGTTTCGGATTCATAATCCTCATCAGCCAGGCTATCTTGAATCCAGTGGCAAAGTGAGCAAGGGACTCACGTTTGAGCATACCCTGCCAACTTAGGGAGAACAAAGCGATACAAAAGGGGATGATGGACGGAGCGTTTGAGCAAATCAAATACTCACCCCCAGTCAACTGATCTGGGTTTAATCCATAACCATTCTTTAGCTCACTCTGCCACTCCAGTTCAGACATGGCCATATGCAAATCTGTCTGACCCTGTGCCTCATGGGAACAGTCCAGCCCGAACTGCCAAGCCATGTTCTCCCTGGACCGGAAACAAGCATCCTGGGACCGGTTTCGGATTTATAATCCTCATCAGCCAGGCTATCTTGAATCCAGTGGCAAAGTGAGCAAGGGACTGATATCTGAGCATACCCTGCCAACCTAGGGCAAACAAAGCTATATAAAAGGGGATGATGGACGGAGCGTTTGAGCAAATCAAACACTCACCCCCAGTCAACTGATCTGGGTTTAATCCATCACCATTCTTTAGCTCACTCTTCCACCCCAGTTCAGACATGGCCATGTGCAAATCAGTTTGACCCTGTGCCTCATGGGAACAGTCCAGCCCGAACTCTGAGCATACCCTGCCACACTTATGGCAGCCAAAAACTGGTCCTAAGATGCTTGATTCCGGTCCAGGGAAGACATGGCTTGGCAGTTCGGGCTGGACTGTTCCCATGAGGCACAGGGTCAAGGCTGATTTGCACATGGCAAAAAAATGATGGATGTAATTGTAATTGTAATTGTAATTGTAACTGGGTTTTATATCGCGCCAGCTCACCGACAGGTCTCAAAGCGCTACTAACCAAGTACGGCAACAAGAAACATGATAAGTAATTTTTTTTAATTTATAAACTTTATTCGGTTCTTAAAAAGACACCATAAAAGCACAGATTCAATATACATACACAAGATAAAAAACGATATTAATGATATTCAGTTTAAAAAGTATAATGGTAAAAATTTCATGTACTTGAGGGGAGGGCCAGGGTAGTTTTGAGAAATTTTAAGTGTTCAAATACGTTAAGGGACAATGTCTCTGGTAGTCCTCAGTCTTGTTGCGATCCGAATGAAGTTTATTGTGCAAAATAGGGTATAAGCGTCCTCGGCTTCCTGTAGGAATCTCAACGCCAGTTTCGCGTGCTTGAATTTTAGCTCTTTCAGGATACCCACCAGGAACTTACGTCTTGGTATCGTGTAGAATGGACACAGTAAGACAAAGTGAAGGGTATCCTGCGGAGATCTATGATCGCAGCCGCAGGTACCCTTCTCCTCCACTGTGTGGGTAAACCCAGATGGCACTGCAAGGATGTGGTGTAACATGTTGATTCTTAATCGAGTTATGAGGTAGCGGTCCTGCGCATTGTACATGACCCTCAGGTAAGGTTCCATGCCTTGCTTCGGAGTGAGATTATTGTAAGAAAGATTGGTGGGTTTATGCCTCTCTTTTTCTGCCCTTGTTGACTTCAGCTGTGTGAAGAAAAGTTTTTTAACCAAGGTTTTACACTCCGGAGTTAAAGAGTCGGGGGCTAAGAAGTATTTAGAGCAGCCAATCTCTGTTAGCGACTCCTTAACAAATTTCAGCCAGGGGATTACATGGCCTTTGTCTCTTTTGAGGCAATCCTCGATAATTTGTCTGGTTAGGGCCGCCTCAGGGTTGGTCCATACCTTCACCCAAGCCAGAAGAGGTTTGATTTTGATTTTGTCCTCTAGGAAGGGTTCTCCCAGCTCTTCATGTATGATGTGGGCCGAAACACTCTGTGGGACTTTTAGTATTCTTCGTAAGAATTTGTTTTCTTCCGTCTGGAGTGACTGAGCTTTTTTACGAAGGAAGCCCCACACTTCCGCTCCGTAACTTACTTTTGCGCAGCAGATGGATCTATATAAGGTCAGGATTTGTTCCGGGGACCATTTCCCTAGTCTCTGCCCATACCCCATGATAGCTCCTACTGCGGCCGCCAATTTTGTCGAGTGTTTTTCAATCAAGGGTTTGAACGATAGATCGTGATCGAATAACACCCTCAGATATGAGAAAGTCTTGACCTGGTCTATTTTGTGTGACCCGATGTTATATGTAAAAGATCCTTTTGTAGGTTTCCCTGATGTCATAATAAAGGACTTTTCCAGGTTTGTTGCCAGGTCCAATTTGTCCATGAATTTGACAAACCCGTCAATTAGTTTTTGCAGGCCCAGGGGTGTTCTCGAGAGCAAAACCGCATCATCGGCATAAAGCAGTACGGGTACAGCTCGATGACCGATTTGGGGTGAATCAACATTAAGTTTAAGAAGGTCCTGTTCCAGTGCGTTAATGTAAATGGAGAAAAGGAATGGGGCGAGGATACATCCCTGCCTTACTCCACTATTGCAGATGAAGGGATCGGTCTTTTTTCCTTCCTGGCTGTATCTCACGCTTGCTGAGGTGTTGCGATGTAGGTTTTGTAAGGTGTCAACTAGTGAGTGATCCGCTCCTAGATCCATTAGCATAGCCCAGAGCTTTCTCCTGTTTACGCGGTCGAAGGCCGCTGAGAGATCCATAAACCCCATGTGTATTGACCCCCTCCCGGCGATGGTGTATTTTGCAATCAGGAGGTATAAATTAAGGCATTGGTCGGTGGTAGATCTGCCTTTCCTGAAGCCGTATTGGATTTCGGAGAGAATTTGTTCCTCCTCTACCCAATCTTGTAATCTTGATAGGATGACTCGACCCAGGACCTTAGCTGTCACGTCGATGAGCGAGATGGGTCGATAACATTGGGGGTCGTCCCGGTTGCCTTTTTTGTAAATGGGGACTATGGTCGCCGTTGACCAGGACTGGGGGAGGCCTACCTCCACTGCCTCGTTTAGCACCCTCGTGAGTAGCGGAGCCCATAGATCTGGTTTGCTTAGGAATAGATCTGGTGGTATTCCGTCCGGGCCCGGCGCCTTATTTTTGCTCAGTCCGGTTATTCCTGATTCGACCTCCTTTAAGGTGAAATTTGGCTTAGCGGGCTGATGGGCCTTCGATAACTCCTCTTTGGGTGCTAGGTTTGAATGGTTATATAAACTCTGGAAATGTTTCTGCCATTGCTCCGGCAAGATGGTGTTCATGATTTTTGGGGCCCCTTGGTCCTGGAAGCAGGGGGCATTGATCACTTTGAGGAAATATACATTTTTGGTCATGTTATGTTCCCTAGCGCGTACCCCACCGACTCCATGTACCAGCTTAAAGTGCATGTAACTTCCCTCCTGTGCCAGCTATGAAGACGCAAATACATTTGCGTCCAACGTTAACTTGTCCTCTTTCAGATCACCCTGAATGGATTATATAGTCCGTTCCTAAGTATGCTATGCCACCGTCTTTTTGTAGTACACTTTACATGTTTTCCTGCTCTGGCAGAGTAGGCCCTGAATTCCTGCCATCGAACCTCTTTTTGGCTCCTGGCTCTGACAGCCTCTGCCCAGGCTACCTCTGTGCCCGTGAACTCTGACTTACTTCCAGCGCGGCCCCTCGCGCTCAGCTCAGCCTGCTTTCTGCCAAGACTGACTATAACCTTCGAGTTATCTGTTCCGCTCCTCGAGAATGCATTCCTGCCTACTAGCTCCAGTAAACATCCTCTCCAGCTGCAGAGCCAAAGGGCCGACCTGTCTCAGTGCAAGTAATTCATAGCCTCTGTTACCATGCTCCCATGGAAGGCCTCGTGCCCCACGCTTCTCATGCAGACACTTAGGCGCTTATACACGCATCCACAGTTAGCATAGAATAGCTTCTGCCCTAGAGACCTTTCCGCCCAGATAGTATGGTTCCTAAACATCAGATATCAGATACGATAAAAGTACAAGTTGATCTGACATGCCAGACTTCTGTCTCTTTCCGTCAGTGTAAATGTCAAGTCCCCTGCACCCCTTCAATCACACGTCATGCAGCTGCGCGCGCATCCAAGCTTCCGATTTCTGCTGACATTGCAACAATTCTGTTAGCACCACCCCTTGGTGCCACCCACTTGCGTCACCTATCAGTGACGTTTCTAGCACACACCTCTGGTTCACGCCTAGTTCACGCCTCTTGATTACGTACTAGTAACACGTGCATACTGTTATCTTGTCTTCTCTTAGCTGTTACGCCTCTTACACTACTTCCTATGGTATAAATCAAGTATATAAGCTATGTAATGTCAATAAAGTTTGCTCTATCCCTTCTGACACCCCTGTGGTGGTCAGAACATGATATCCTGGTCACGACCATTCCTTTATGAGGAATAAAACCCTTAGAAACTCTAACACCACGGACTCTGTCTTTTTTCATTCCGATTGAGTTGTTATTGATTAAGTACTTACCTGCATAGAAATTAAGAGAGTAAATTAATTATTTACGTCATTTTGGCGCCCGAACAGGGACCCCTCCCCCACCTCACGCGCCGGTTGGCGCATTGCAAGCTCTGTCCCCTGCCGTCAGTTAGACGGAACCTACGCGTACCGGCAGGATTTCCTGCATCTCCCTCTGACCCAAGGAGGTGACGAAGACTGCGATCAGTGCCCAGACGAGGCGGTGAGGAGTGCGGAGGATCCCGACCAGAGCCTAGCCGAAAGAAGCAAGGTCCGAGGTGTCAAGAGGCCCACCAGGTTTCCGAAGTTTTCCGAGGTTTTCCGAAGTTTTCCGAAGTACCGAGTCGAGTCCAGTCGAGTTTTCCGAGGCCTTCTGTTTCCGTGCTTCCCGGTGAGTACCATTGCTGGGTCGTATCTAGACGGGTTTGGGTACACAAGTCCGGTCTGCACTGTTTTTAGGCAGTGTATCTGTACTGTTGAGCAGTATATCTAGTATTCCGAATTTCTGCACTGTTACACCAGTGTATCTGTACTGTTGAGTAGTACATCCAGTATAGGGGGGTAGTCATCTATGTCTTAAATGTCTTCTCATGTGATTAATGTCGTGGTATGAATGTGACCGTTTAATGTGCATTTTTGTGTTTCTTGTATAAAGTAGCTGTAACCAGTATTAAGTAGTAAGGATTGAGTATTCAGTAATAAGTAAGCAAAATGCCGTTTTTCAACAAGTTAAAGCAGATAGGAACTAGGAAAGGGATACTGGAGGAAGAAATTCCTATTCCCCCTAGGGACACTCCAGGTAACTTTATGTACCACAAACATGGCATAGACGCCATATTATATCTAGATTTATGGGCCGATTACACCAAGCACCTAGACGAAAGACACAGATGGCCTGTTACCGGAACATGGGATGCCGAGTGCATCATGAAGGTAGAAGAAGCATTATGGAAAAAGAAAGCTAGACAATCCCAGAAAGACGCCATAGAATTCTGGCGTAAGGAATCACATAAGCGTGCTGAGAAAGCACTCCGTAGAGAGGACAGACTTAAGGAATCAGAAAAAGCCCAAGAAAATGAATTAGTTATTGAAGGAATCCGAGTAAAAACAGAACAAATAGACCGTGCCCGAAACAATCTTGTAAACGGAATGTATCTCGCGGCCGAAGGTACACCTGAGGCCCTATCAGAAATACCGAAAAACTTACCGCCACCATTAGTTCCAACTAAAGTAATGCATAAAACTACTAAAGACATATTCCTAAATTCGTATTTAGAGGATGTAGCACCAGCTTACGCCAATCTGCCTGTTCGTGCCCTGCCCACTGACAGGGACGGGGGTGGCACTACGCCCCCAGATCATGTTCCGCCAGTACCGCGACAGACCTCCCCTGTTCCGCCAGCTCCGCCACTTCCCGCACCCAAGATTGACCTACCGAAACAAGTCCTACCTGACCCTACTAAACGACAAATTCAAGTTCAGATCCAGACTCCGCAAGGAGATAATGCCCAAGCATCCGTTTCAGGAGGTGCGACTGCGGGTCTTCGGACCCCGCCATTAACACGCAGATTCAATTTCAGGGACACGCAGAGTCTCCCTACGTTCCAGTCCCCCCGCCTTGACGCATTAAAGGAAAACATGTCAGTTTGCAGATATGATCCAGTACCCGGAAAAAACGATCTAATGATATTGGCATCACTACGGTTAAGATCTGCCACTGATATCTTGCTATGCTATGTAGGAATGAAGGAACGGCTAGATAGAATATATGAGTTTGTTCAGACAGGGAAAGACCCTGACAGTATCAAGGATGCCATGGATAAACAGAAAGTTGACATTCAAGCACAGATATTACGATTTTTCATAAATTGTCTAATAAGAGAACGAGACAGGCCTGAGACAGATCAAAGTGAATTAGATGCACTAACAAAGTGGGGTCAAAATATAGCCGAAGGAAAACATGACAGGGGGGCTTGCATAGCCAGTATGTACCAGAAAATTAGAAGGGCAGTGATAACGGCACACCAGAAAGGGAATGACAAAGTTTCCTCCGAGGAGGAAGAAGAATTTGCAGAACCAGGAAGGTCTACAGATACTATAGCATATGTAGGTAAGGGAAACTACCTTAGGAAGGGCATCCGTCCGGAAAACAAGAGAGTTTTTCTCTCTGCTTTAACAAACCCGAATTCTTCTGAACATCAGTTCCAGGAAACTGATAAAAGGCTTCGAGACCGAATGGGGTACCATGTACTCAATTCTATGGATGAACAGGAACTAGCCCGGTCAGCCGTGTTATGGGCCGAAAACCCAGACATATATCATGATGATACGTTAGCGCAGACATTCTTGAACCTTTCCCCAGACGAGCAGAAATTAGCAGGTGTATACATGATTCAGCACCTCCTCATCAAGTATAGAAACCACCATTCCGATCCAGGTCCCTTACACGAAACATTAGAAGCACTACTCATGGATAGATGGAGAGGTTTCAGTACCAAGTTAATACAAATAATTCTAGAACAACGACATAAATATAACACCTTCATAAGCTCTGAATATGTTCCCGCCCCGCCTCCAGAAAGAAAAATGTACCACATGCAATGCGGTAGTGGCATTGAAAGTCAGAACCCCTTACGAGAAGTACACCCAGTTATGGGTACGGATCACGTCTTGAAGCGTGTGTATGTTCACACACCACTGACTAAGTTAGAACTGTTAGAAATGAAGAAACTAGTTCCGTGTCACGATAAAGACCCGGCAGGTTTTCACAGAGAGCTTAAAGACATGTTACTGATGGGGGATTACACGTATGATGATATTATGAAAATGTTAAAAGTACTGTTGCCCACGGGCATTTACGAGAAATTAAAGGAAAAAGATTGGGAGGTGGGGGACACAAAGATAGCATGGGCAGAAATAGAAGACGAAGAAAGCAAACGAATCCCAGGGTTAGGTCTTGGGGACAGGACTAAAGCATTACCCGGATTAATAGTACAGGTTTTGCCAAGATTATTGACAACTAGAAAGGAAGATTGGGACGCAATCTCGTCCTGTAAACAGAAACAAGATGAAGATACTAGTGACTTCTATTCAAGATTCGAGAAATGTTTCATTATAAATAGTGGCCTACAACCAAGCAGCGAGTCATATCCACACCTTTTCGTATCAAAATTAGTCGAGAATTCCCTACCATTAGTTAAAAATAGAGTGTACAAAGTTGAAAGTACTTGGCAGGCAAATACGCCATCCCAGATGTTACAAATGTTACAATATCATCAGAACAGAATTAGAGAAGAACAAGATCAGGAACAGAAACGTATGAAAGACACGAAAATGAAAATGTTAGTAGCTCAGACGGTCCCAGCCGACGGTCAAAGAAAAGGTGGGGCCCAGACAAATCACACTACAGCTCCCGTTAAAGGGACATGTAATTATTGTAAACAGCCAGGTCACTATGTACATGAATGCCCAGTCCTGAAACATAACATTTCAACAGGTAAAACTAAAGAAAGACCGCATCCGCCTAGACACGATCAGGTCCAGCAACAGACCCCACAAAATGTACAGCCAATGCAGAGTACACAGCCTATGCATGCTCCATCCCACACAGCGCAGACCGTAGCAGTACCACAGCCACAGCCCATTGCCGCGACTCAGCAAGTATCGCAACAGATGTACCAGTATGCCCAATCTGCATATCCAGATTACCCCCGATATACATGAAACAGCCTAGAGAGGGAAGGTGGTTTGCCTCTTATTGAAATTCCTGTAGATCAAGAAGGTCCTTATGTACACAGTCACGTATTGGGAAAAGACAGAAAGTTTTTAATTGACACAGGGGCAAGTCGCACTACAATCAGTCATAATGAAGTCCCAGGGGCACCCCTCTCAGGCTCACAGAATGTTTCCCTTGGTTTTTCAGGACAGCCTATTGTAAATGAAGTATCAGAACCAGTACCATTGGCTGTGGGTCCATTATCCCGAGTTACAGACTTGTTACTTACGAAATCATGCCCAGAAAATCTGTTAGGAATTAAAACACTGAAGGCTCTAGGAGCTATAATATGCTGTTCCCCGGAGGGAGTTAGACTCTTTCTACGGGATTTCAAGGGTCATTATGTTTTACGAGATTTTGATGTCAGATTGAAAAATGTACCAGATCACCTATGGGCAAAAGGCCCAGCTGACGTAGGTTGTATGCATATCACTCCATATCGTGTTACACTCAAGACAGGAGTTGTTCTACCCAGAATCAGACAATACAAGTTACCACCCGATGCTGTAGTGGCTTTACTGAAAATCATTGAAGAGCTTATTGCCCAGGGAGTGGTCGTAGAGACCGACTCCAATGTCTGTAATTCACCTATCATTCCAATTCTTAAACGTACCGACTCCAATGCACCGCCAGTATATCGGCTGGTGATTGATCTTCGAGAGCTGAACAAATGCATTGTACCACAGTATCCTGTGGTCCCCGATATCTCTTCCCTATTGACTGCTATTGATTCAGAAGCAACGTTCTTTACCGTAATTGACCTCAAGAACGCTTTCTTCAGTGTACCTATTGATCCGGAGAGCCAATATCTCTTCGGATTCAGTTTAAATGGACGAAGTTTCAAATTTTCCCGCGCACCTCAAGGATTCACAGAAAGCCCCAGCATCTATAGTCAAGCACTGAAAAGACAACTAGATTGTATTCAAATGCCAGTTAACACCGCTTTACTGCAATACGTCGATGATCTACTGATCACCGCACGAAGTGAGCCCGAATGTGAACAAGCATCATTGACAGTTTTACATTTCCTGGCCGACAAGGGACACAAGGTGTCTCCTTCGAAGCTACAATTCTGTGTTCAGCAAGTTGTATACTTGGGTCACTTGCTGTCCAAAGTGGGGAGACAGCTCACTCCCGATCGCATTCAGTTAATTGTAAACATGCCACGACCGCAGACACAAAAGGAAGTGCGGGCCTTTATAGGCCTCACCTCGTACTGCAGACAATGGATTCCTCAATATGCATTTCTAGCTAAACCACTCATCCAGTTAACGACGCAGGAGGCAGCAACGTCGATTGCCCTCCCTTGGACTCAGGAACATACACAAGCCTTTGAGGAATTAAAGAAAGCATTATGCCAAGCACCAGTTTTAGCGACACCATGTTACAGCAAACCGTTCACACTTTTTGTTACAGAACGTGATGGTACAGCATTGTCTGTCCTCACTCAAGACCAAGCAGGTTCACATAAGCCTTGCGCTTATTTTTCAAGTACATTGGATTCAGTAGCCCAGGCACTCCCTGCGTGCTTAAAGTCAGTAGCAGCAACAGCGCTAGCAATCAGACAGAGCGACTCAATTGTTTTAGGTCATCAGTTAACAGTACAAGTCCCACATTCTGTAGAGGTTCTTTTAAACAGAACCCAGACTCAACACTTGACTATAGCACGACTGACAGGTTACGAATTGACACTATTCCAGCCACACATAGAAATCAGACGCTGCAGTATCTTGAACCCAGCAACACTGTTACCTACAATTATGACAGATCCAGCTCCGCATGATTGCATAGAGATCATTAATGCAGTAACAAAGCCCCGACGAGATTTAACAGATGTTCCATTGACAAATCCAGACCTGACACTTTATGTGGATGGTTCATGTATGAGAACAAGTACAGGAGAATTAGTGGCCGCGTATGCCGTGACCACTGAAACTGAAGTTAAAGAAACACATCGTATTGATACACTGTCTGCTCAAGCGGCAGAGCTCATCGCTCTGACCCGAGCCTGTATTTTAGCCAAGAACAGAAATGTCAACATATACACTGATTCCCGTTATGCGTTCGGAGTCGTGCACGACTTCGGCATGCTATGGCAGGAACGAGGTTTCCTGACCTCTCATGGTGCCAAGATCCAACATGGTCCCCTCATTCAAGCATTGTTAGAAGCAATACATCTGCCTTCAGCCATATCCGTCATGAAGTGTAAAGCACATACTAAAGTCACAGATTCTGTTTCCCAGGGTAACGACCTGGCAGATCAGACAGCAAAACATACAGCACTGACTCACACTCAGACAACTGATACAACAAAGACAACCGGACAGACAAACTGTATGACAGTCAGGGATCCCACACTAGATGTTATCGACATTCAGACACATGCTACTCCAGAAGAAATAAAGAAATGGATTGAACTAGGAGGGATCCAGACAGATCAAGGTTGGATGACGAAGGGAAAATGCACATGGTTTCTCCCTGACTCTATGGTTCAAGTCATGATAAATACAGCACATAGCCCAGCACACCTAGGAGAGAAAGCGATGTTAGACAGTTTACAAAATCTCTGGAACAATAAACACTTACGAGCAGCCGCAAAACAGAAAGTGCGTACTTGCATGATCTGTTGTCAGTTCAATCCAGGAAAAAGCGTCCCTGTAGAGCAAGGTGGATTTCATCCTCCTGATCACCCTTTTGAAGTCCTCCAGATGGATTATATCCAGATGGACCGTTGTCGAGGATTTAAATATGTTCTCGTAATTGTTTGTGCTCTGTCCCGCTGGACCGAAGCATACCCAGTCCCAGATTACACTGCCCCGACCACTGCCAAGCAGCTGGTTCGTGAATTTTTCCCACGATACGGCTTGCCTCGTGTCGTGTACTCAGATAACGGTCAGCCATTCTCATCTGCATTAATGAAAGAAGTTTCTTTATTACTGGGATACCAGTGGAAGTTCCATTGTGTCCGACATCCCGAAGCCGCAGGCCTTGTAGAAAGGCATAACCAGACACTAAAGATCCGCCTTGCCAAAATATGTCAGGAGAAAGGGGTCGACTGGATAGTCGCCCTGCCAGTGGCACTATTCTACATGAGAATGGTCGCCCATTCGAGATCAGGGCTATCCCCGTACGAGGTGGTCTTTGGCAGACCACCGAATATGTGGGGGACGCCCATTCCGAAAAAGATTACTGATGTTGATTGTAATATGTTGACAGATTACCTTGCCTCCTTGATGTCTGCACTCCAATCATGTCGTTCACAGGTTGCCGCAGCCTTCCCTGACAACACTGATGTAAAGCCACACGACGTCCGTCCTGGCGACATTGTGCTAGTTCGCAACTTCGACAGAAAGAGTCCGCTGGAGCCCCGCTGGAAGTCCCCGAAGACCGTTCTTCTCACCACAAGGACGGCCGTGAAAATCGAAGGGAGAAAGGGGTGGGTTCACACGAGTCATGTGAAAAAATTCTTTGGACTGAAACCTGATCGAGACTCGTCCACCCCCACCAAAGACTGTGTCGAACCAAAAGACTTTACAGAATCTGAACGAGAAAAAACTCCTCAAGAAAATTATCGCATGAAACTCCGATCTAGCAAGTCAGACAGTTTAATTGTTTAAGTCCTCCCCTAGGTGAATCGGTTAAATAGTTTCTGACATGTATCCCCTAGATCGAGATAGAGAGAGAGAGAGAGAAGCCAAGAAACGCACATACTGTAAATCACTTCATAGTCACTGTATAGTGACACTATTAATCATGTTTATTCTGAGTATTTTAATTATTGTTGTCAGCATCGTTTTACCTATCTATTACTCTATTTTCAAGCGTGAACAATCTGCCTATAATGTATCTGCTGAACACACTTTTAGTGAGTTACCTCCACATGAGCTTTCCTACAGACTTGCGCTGCGCAACAATACATTCATTAGTATGCTACATCATTCTCATCAAACTAACAATGCTACAAATTGCTGGATATGTGGCCGACTCCCTCCCTACCAGAATTACAAGGGAGCTCTGCCCCTCTTTCCGTACCCATTCACTCACAATGGCTCCTGCGGAGCATGGTTTAAAATAATTAACTCCTTAGATCCTGATATTGCTGTTTTCGATGGGGGCTGGGTTTGGGGAAACCTGAACTTGGTCCTGCTCGACGTCTGTTACCCAGATAAGGAGGGACTCCCCACTAGAATAGGAACTGATCTAGAAAATGAAGTATATGGATTAGGTAATTATACAATTAGCCTTATGATTCTCACTGTTGAACTCGAAGACACGCCAGTTCTACCCATTATGTCAGTATTGCCAGTTACTGGTGAATTATGTATCAAGAAGAAAGGTTCAGTACACTTAGGTCATAGTAAATGCACTACTGTGGTCGAATTCAGTGATCATGGAAAATCGTCCTTCAAAGCTATTAGTCATTCTTACTTTGTTTGTGGTCATACCGCATACATACGTCTACCTCCAGATTGGGATGGTACCTGTTACATTGCATTCCTTCTGCCACCTGTTTTCCTAGCTCCCCCTGATTACCATAGAAACACCAATCTAGTAAAGAATAGACCCAGAAGAGATATCCCACTTGTCGACTACACAGAGACGGCATGGGAACAGTACACCGACTTTAATAAAGGATTCTTTTTCTTTTTAGGACCTGTTCAGAATAGTAAATTAATACGCAGATTAACTAGAACACTTGAAGCAGTAGTGAATGAAACTGCCTCCGCCTTAGGTAACTTAACAGAAGAGCAGTCCGCCATGCGGGTTGTTGTCCTTCAGAATCGTCTTGTTATTGACGTCATCTTGGCAGATAGAGGTGGAGCCTGTAAGGTCATCGGGTCAAGTTGCTGTGTTTTCATACCACAAAACGCACCATCTGTATATCAAGCTATCACCCGTCTCCATAAAATTGCAAATCAGATACATCAGAATCCAGGCACCTGGACTTGGTCCGGTTGGTTCTGGACAACGTTAACAGCTTGGGGATGGAAGATCCTATCCTTCCTAGGCATTGGCCTAGTCCTAGTATTCAGTTGCTGCCTGTGCCTGCAGTGTGGGCCAGCGATTTGTGGACTATGTGCCACGTCATGTATTGAACATTCCAGTTTTCTCTCAAAACGTAAACGAAAGAAAGAAGAACAAATGATGTTACAAGAACAAACTGATCGATTCATGAGGATCGATATTTCATGAAGGGTCCGTAGGGAACAAGGAGGGAATGAGGAAATATAAATTTTTGGTCATGTTATGTTCCCTAGCGCGTACCCCACCGACTCCATGTACCAGCTTAAAGTGCATGTAACTTCCCTCCTGTGCCAGCTATGAAGACGCAAATACATTTGCGTCCAACGTTAACTTGTCCTCTTTCAGATCACCCTGAATGGATTATATAGTCCGTTCCTAAGTATGCTATGCCACCGTCTTTTTGTAGTACACTTTACATGTTTTCCTGCTCTGGCAGAGTAGGCCCTGAATTCCTGCCATCGAACCTCTTTTTGGCTCCTGGCTCTGACAGCCTCTGCCCAGGCTACCTCTGTGCCCGTGAACTCTGACTTACTTCCAGCGCGGCCCCTCGCGCTCAGCTCAGCCTGCTTTCTGCCAAGACTGACTATAACCTTCGAGTTATCTGTTCCGCTCCTCGAGAATGCATTCCTGCCTACTAGCTCCAGTAAACATCCTCTCCAGCTGCAGAGCCAAAGGGCCGACCTGTCTCAGTGCAAGTAATTCATAGCCTCTGTTACCATGCTCCCATGGAAGGCCTCGTGCCCCACGCTTCTCATGCAGACACTTAGGCGCTTATACACGCATCCACAGTTAGCATAGAATAGCTTCTGCCCTAGAGACCTTTCCGCCCAGATAGTATGGTTCCTAAACATCAGATATCAGATACGATAAAAGTACAAGTTGATCTGACATGCCAGACTTCTGTCTCTTTCCGTCAGTGTAAATGTCAAGTCCCCTGCACCCCTTCAATCACACGTCATGCAGCTGCGCGCGCATCCAAGCTTCCGATTTCTGCTGACATTGCAACAATTCTGTTAGCACCACCCCTTGGTGCCACCCACTTGCGTCACCTATCAGTGACGTTTCTAGCACACACCTCTGGTTCACGCCTAGTTCACGCCTCTTGATTACGTACTAGTAACACGTGCATACTGTTATCTTGTCTTCTCTTAGCTGTTACGCCTCTTACACTACTTCCTATGGTATAAATCAAGTATATAAGCTATGTAATGTCAATAAAGTTTGCTCTATCCCTTCTGACACCCCTGCGGTGGTCAGAACATGATATCCTGGTCACGACCATTCCTTTATGAGGAATAAAACCCTTAGAAACTCTAACACCACGGACTCTGTCTTTTTTCATTCCGATTGAGTTGTTATTGATTAAGTACTTACCTGCATAGAAATTAAGAGAGTAAATTAATTATTTACGTCAACTTTCCAGAAGGCAGTAGAGTCTTTTCTTTCTGCGGCATCCCTTAAGTCTTCCCAAGCCTGATTTTGTATACTCTGCTTTCGTGCCTTCACGGCTTTTTTGTATTCGGCTCTGTTCCTTGCCACCTTCGTTTTGTCCCTTAGTTGGGCGTGGAGACTCACCTTCAGGTTTTCCAGCGCCTTTGTGCATTTTGAATCGAACCAGCGGGGGTTTGTGGAAGTTTTGTTATTAGCTCCTTTGCTTTGGAGGGAATTATTTACAACCTGCGCGATTTCTTCAAATGCCTTCACCACCGCACCTCCGGTTACACAGGGGTCGAGACATTTATCGATCGCTGCTGAGGCTTCGAATAAGAGTTTTTTATAAAAGCTGTTCCCATCAATTTTGGCCCATTTAAATCTTCTACCCTGGTCCACTGCTCTTTCCAAGATGGCCGGTCTCTTTTCAGCTGAAAAGACAAAACCTTCCATTTTAATGATCACCGGGTTGTGATCACTGAAACTACTGGCCTCTATGAGGATTATACTGATAAGTCTTTTTAAATTAGGAGAGACTAATGCAAAGTCAATATAAGAATGACAACCTCTGCCTTTGAATGTTGGAGTTAGTTCTCCTGTCTCATTTAAAATGGCAAGGTCCAGAGTTTGGGTGAGGTTGTGCCTTTTCATTAGTCTTTCTAGGTCCCAGCCCTCTGATGAATGAGTGAAATGTGGGCCTTTCATGATCGTGCATTTTGACCAGTCGTTATTAAGGGGTATCAGATTTTCGCAGAGGTGACAATTAAAATCTCCCATTAGAATTAAATTTGTGGGCTTTGGTGTCTTAGATAAAAAGTTCAAACAATTTTCAAGTTCGTTTATGGCTACGCCCTTCTCCGTTATAGCCGGTGTGTTATACCAGTTCATTAGCAGGAGTGTTAAACTTGATGAGGTAAACCTTAGTACCTGAAGGTTACGTGTGACCCATTTGGTATTGGACCAGGTGCCATTAATATCTAAGTGGACGTAGATCGCGAGCCCCCCACTCGCTCTCCCTGAGGTAGCTTTTTTTGCAGGGACAAAGAAGCTTTTGTAGCCCTCCATGCTATAATCATGCAGTTCGGTGGCCCAGGTCTCTTGGAGGCATAGAATGTGAAATTTCCTTATGTAGCTGAGCCAGTCCTGAGAAGCGAACTTAGCCGCTAGCCCTGCGATGTTCCAAGTAGCTATTAGTAGGTTATCATGAATCATGACCTTGGGACTCCTTCTACCTTCACCTGGCAATGGATTTGGTTGTTTGCCCTTTGCAGGTACGGCGGCCCGGCTTGATTGCGGCCCGGGGGGGTGGCGATTCTTCTGTCGGAATTTGTCCCCTCCCCTGTGCCCTGGGTGCTGTTAGGTGGTGTACTCCTACCTCCTGTGGTGTGCACTAGGCCCGTGGCATCGAATTGTCCATGGGCTGCTCCTTCTTCCGCCCCTAATGGTGTAAGACTTGGCTCATTCCTGTTTTGGATTTTTGGTGGAAAACGGTCCATTCTCTGTCAGTCCACCCCTTCAAGTGTGCTGAACCTGTTCCAATGGGCGTACTGCATTATTGAGGAGTCATAGGTAGGGAATACAGGGTTTAACCTTTGCCATTGGGGTGGGCCATATTGGAAGCCCAAATGCGGTGTTCTATTATGGCGGAAATTCTGCCTCGGCCTTTGAGGTGCCAGGGGGTAGAAATAAGATAGATGGACCGGGTGAATTTGTGAACGGGTGTAACTCGGGGGGCGTTGCAGATGAAGTTGACTGCTGCCATGTCTCTGAAATTCACCGTGATGATGTCCCCTGCGATGGTCTTGGTACCTTTGCCGATCCACTCGCCCCTTCTCACTGAGAGGATTTCCCCATAGATGTTTGGGGGTAGGGGCCTATGTGTTTGCAGCCACTGTGCACATTTGTTTTTTAATTCAATTTGTGATTCCCTTTGGCCCTCCTTTAATGGGGGCACTCCTGTGAGGACAACTACAAATGGCAATGCCTCAGGTGGAAGATTAATTGTCCTGAAGCGTGTAGCGGTTTTCTTATCGTTGGTGGTTGTCGTGGTAGGGGTGCGGACGGTCTTAGGGTCCGCCTTCGGGGTTAAGGCCTTATTTTCTTCAAGCGTTTGTGAAGATCCGGGTAGAGGTTTATTGTTACCGATCGGCGTATGATTTTTATTTTTACCTGCTTGTGGGGTGGAGACAACCTTCTGTTTTTCCTTAGCTCCTTTCTGCAAGACACTGGTGTTGTTGGCGTTGTTGGGTTTGGAAGCCCCATTGTGTACTAAAGAGGCCTTATCTTTTGGTAGGCTTGTTGTAGTAGGGACCTTTGGTTTTATCGAATCTCGTTCCTGCACGGGATGAGTTTTCGGGCTGATCCCCTTGTTGTTAACCAGTGATGTTAGTCTATCTATTTTTGCTATGAGGGGTTTTAGCAGCACCGTGATGGAATGCTCTAGGTCAGATTTAAGATCCGCCACCATGTTGGTTATCCAGCATGGTATTCCCGGTGTAGATGGGTTGATGGGCGTGATCAGATTGTGGTTGCTGGACTTTGCATGACCTTTTTTCCTCCCTTGTTTGCGGCCATCCCTATGCGGCGTTTTCTCCTCAGGGAGTGCATCTGCGTCCTTAGTGATTGTTTGAGTGCTTAATTGTGCACCAGGTCTGTCCCTGCTAGTTTCAGCGGTCGCCTGGGCACAAGGAAGGTCAGCGAAAGATGGTGGGGTTATGGGCCAGCTAGTGTAGGTCTCCTCTACCAAGTCATCAGAGGCTTCTGAGAGGTTAAATAATGATTCCTGGGTATCTTGGATGATGGTTACAGGTGGTAGAGACATTCTTCTCTCGGTGTTAGCTATGGCATCGGAAACCGCCCCTATGGTCTGCTTGAGCATTTTGTCGATGGCAGTTAGGGTCGGTAAAGGTGGTGGATGATCCGATTTGGCTTTTGTACTAGATCTTAGGGTAGGCATCCTGGTCTTCTTAGCAATTTTCCTCATTGCAGGGGGTGCTGTGTTTGATAGTAACAGCCAGATATAGCTTGTGTCGATGAAGATGATCAGTAGCCAGGCTAGGTGCCGAGAGACTGTTAACAACGGCTTTTGAATGGGCAATTTTTAGGGGGCTGGCCCAGCCCGGCCTCTTCTGGCCCCTGAGGGCCACAGAGGGCCCGCCCTTTGCCCGGGCTTCGCTCGGCGTCCCGCTCGCATCCCGCTACGCGTTGCCGTCCTCTATTCGTGGAGGGTGTTGCGGCCGGGGGCGTGGCTTGCTGGGGGCGCGGCCGTGAACACCTGTGCAGCGCGGGGACTCCTGGTCTATGGAGTCCCTGCCTCACGCGCCCCCAGTTACCTTTCGCAGTTCTTTATTCCTCCCGGGTGATGGGTGCTGGGTGATGACCTGCAGCCTCGACCCCACGCCTTGGCACCGCGCAGCGGCACCCGCGAAGCGGGTGCTGCAAGATGTTGGCGCAGGCCTCGGCGGTCAATCCCTCCTGGGACACGGGGAGGCCGCAGGGACGAGAAGCAGATCCCAGGTCAAGGCGTCGGCGAAGTCGGCGTTCTCGGCGTGCTGAGAAGGGTTAGTTCAGGTAAAACGATCCCACTGAGTGTTAAGAGATTCCGCTCTTTTACAGAGCCTGGCCGGCCGGGGGCGTGGCTTGCTGGGGGCGCGGCCGTGCACACCTGTGCAGCGCGTGGACTCCTGGTCTATGGAGTCCCTGCCTCACGCGCCCCCAGTTACCTTTCGCAGTTCTTTATTCCTCCCGGGTGATGGGTGCTGGGTGATGACCTGCAGCCTCAACCCCACGCCTTGGCACCGCGCAGCGGCACCCGCGAAGCGGGTGCTGCAAGATGTTGGCGCAGGCCTCGGCGGTCAATCCCTCCTGGGACACGGGGAGGCCGCAGGGACGAGAAGCAGATCCCTGGTCAAGGCGTCGGCGAAGTCGGCGTTCTCGGCGTGCTGAGAAGCGTTAGTTCAGGTAAAACGATCCCACTGAGTGTTAAGAGATTCCGCTCTTTTACAGAGCCTGGCCGGCCGGGGGCGTGGCTTGCTGGGGGCGCGGCCGTGCACACCTGTGCAGCGCGGGGACTCCTGGTCTATGGAGTCCCTGCCTCACGCGCCCCCAGTTACCTTTCGCAGTTCTTTATTCCTCCCGGGTGATGGGTGCTGGGTGATGACCTGCAGCCTCGACCCCACGCCTTGGCACCGCGCAGCGGCACCCGCGAAGCGGGTGCTGCAAGATGTTGGCGCAGGCCTCGGCGGTCAATCCCTCCTGGGACACGGGGAGGCCGCAGGGACGAGAAGCAGATCCCAGGTCAAGGCGTCGGCGAAGTCGGCGTTCTCGGCGTGCAGAGAAGGGTTAGTTCAGGTAAAACGATCCCACTGAGTGTTAAGAGATTCCGCTCTTTTACAGAGCCTGGCCGGCCGGGGGCGTGGCTTGCTGGGGGCGCGGCCGTGCACACCTGTGCAGCGCGGGGACTCCTGGTCTATGGAGTCCCTGCCTCACGCGCCCCCAGTTACCTTTCGCAGTTCTTTATTCCTCCCGGGTGTAGGGTGCTGGGTGATGACCTGCAGCCTCGACCCCACGCCTTGGCACCGCGCAGCGGCACCCGCGAAGCGGGTGCTGCAAGATGTTGGCGCAGGCCTCGGCGGTCAATCCCTCCTGGGACACGGGGAGGCCGCAGGGACGAGAAGCAGATCCCAGGTCAAGGAGTCGGCGAAGTCGGCGTTCTCGGCGTGCTGAGAAGGGTTAGTTCAGGTAAAACGATCCCACTGAGTGTTAAGAGATTCCGCTCTTTTACAGAGCCTGGCCGGCCGGGGGCGTGGCTTGCTGGGGGCGCGGCCGTGCACACCTGTGCAGCGCGGGGACTCCTGGTCTATGGAGTCCCTGCCTCACGCGCCCCCAGTTACCTTTCGCAGTTCTTTATTCCTCCCGGGTGTAGGGTGCTGGGTGATGACCTGCAGCCTCGACCCCACGCCTTGGCACCGCGCAGCGGCACCCGCGAAGCGGGTGCTGCAAGATGTTGGCGCAGGCCTCGGCGGTCAATCCCTCCTGGGACACGGGGAGGCCGCAGGGACGAGAAGCAGATCCCAGGTCAAGGCGTCGGCGAAGTCGGCGTTCTCGGCGTGCTGAGAAGGGTTAGTTCAGGTAAAACGATCCCCTGATAAGTATATAAAAGTGTCTGGGGCAAGTGACCATCAACTAGGAAATGAATGCGTCTTTGAAGAGTAAGGTCTTCAAGGACTTCCTAAACTGGAGAAGGTTGGACTCTCTGCGAAGTGCCTCCGGTAGCTTATTCCAGATAGTCGGGGCCTGAACTGAAAAGATCTGCCACCTTAAGTTGCCAGTTTAAAACGTGGGCAGGATAGCAGAAAGGACCCGGACGATCGCAAGGCGCGCTTGGGTTCGTATATTTCAAGCCTCTCTTTTATATAGGCTGGCGCCTGTCCGTGGATTGCCTTGTGGCAAATGCACATACTCTTGAATTCAGCTCTTTGTACTATAGGCAACCAATGAAGCCTATAGAGCAAAGGGGAGGCATGGTTCCGCCTTGGCACTCCAAATATCAGGCGCGCTGCGTCATTCAGAGTAACCTGAAGACGGTTGGATACATTTTTTGGGAGGCCAAGGTATAGAGCATTGCCATAGTCGATTCTCGACACTATAGTGGCTGAGACAATGGTTCGGAGCATGTTCCTTGAGAGTATGGGGACGAGCTTACGCAGTTGCCTGATTAGGTTGGTACAAGAACCGACTACAGCAGACACTTGGTTAGCCATCGAGAGTTCCTGGTCAATTTTCATCCCGAGGCTCTTGACGCTAGGGCACGGTTTTGGTGTAGGTCCAAGTTCTTGTGGCCAAAACAAATCATTCCAGGGGGAGGTCGAGGTTGAGACTACGAGAACCTCCGTTTTGTCTGGGTTGATTTTTAATAAATTGGACGACATCCAGTTTACTGTAAAACGTAAGATGTCTTGGGCCATGGACTGAGCCGATGGTGTATTGTTGATACTCAGCAGCAGCTGAGTATCATCGGCGTAGTTAAAAACTTTGCAGTTCATGTTTGCCAGGGACTTTATCAGTGGCTGTAGGTAAAGATTAAATAGGAGTGGAGAGAGCGCAGAGCCCTACGGGACTCCACATGTTAAGGCTCCCGTATCGGAGACCTGATCTGCTACCTGGATTCTCTGCGTCCTCCCGGATAAAAAGGCTGTCAGCCATTTGAGGGCTTGCTCTCCTATCCCGAACCCAGCCAGTCTGCCCAGGAGCAGTGCATGGCTGACAGTATCAAACGCCGCTGAAAGATCTAGTAATATCAGGGCGCTTGGCTTTTTACTGTCAGCCATACATCTAAGCTCGTCTAGAACAGACAGCATTACTAGTTCCGTGCTATGGTGGGCACGGAAACCAGCTTGCCGCTCCTGGAGAAGGTGGTGAGATTCCAGGAGGGGTGAGAGAGATTTTAGCACGTGCTGTTCTAGAACTTTTGACAGAAATGGCAACTGGGAGATAGGCCTATAGTTCTTCAGGCTAGATGGATCTGCCCCAGGCTTTTTTATCAGGGGTCTGACGCGTGCTTCTTTAAAGGAGATTGGTAATGATCCAGTGACTAGAGAGGTGTTTAGGAGGTCTAAGATCTGATCCTCTAGAATCGGGACAGCTAGTCGGAGGATATCGGGTGGGCACGGATCGGCAGGGGAGCCAGACTTGGTGGACGCTACCAGTTGTCTCAGGGTGATAGGGTCGATTTCGGGGAATCTGGTAAAGATAGGGGTTGAGGGATTTAAAGGAGGCAGTTGTTCGGTGTATGATACTGGATTGTTTTTCTTAATATCAGACAAGATGGTTGCTACTTTTTCAAGGAAGTATCCTTGAAAGGTATCACAGTCGATGGATATGACTATCTTTTCCTCCTTCTTACTTAGCTCCTTCAGAATTTGGAAGGTTTCTCTCTGGATGTTTGTAGCGTTGTTTATGCGCGTCTCGTAGAAATCCTTCTTAGCTGACACAATAAGTTTTTTATATATTTGAAATGATGTTCTATATGATTCCCTATCAGTATCCTTTTTGGATTTCCTCCAACATCTTTCGAGGTAGCGAAGCTTTCTTTTTTGTTCACGTAGACTTTGGGTGAACCAGGGGGCTCCTTTCTCTGCACCCTTTACTTTTTGTTCCTTTTCAGGGGCTAACTCATCGATTGATTGCCTAAGGATGGTTGTTATGGCATCACACTTTGAGTCAAGGTCAGTCTCATCTAGGGGGATTGTGGAGTTCTGTATATATTTGGGCAGAGTTTTGGCCAGGGTATCGGCATTCACTTTTTTCCATTGGCGCACTTTTTTGGATTTTAGAGGGAGTTTAGTCTGGGAATTATTTAGCTGTATATCGTACAGGATTAGGTGATGATCCGACCAGATACAGGGTGTAATGTTTGTAATGACTGTCTTTGGCATGGAGGACCAGATAAGATCTAAAGTGTGGCCTTTTATATGGGTTGGGGCTTCCACAAATTGTACTAGTCCAAGAGTGGTCTGTAATTTCTGGACTAGCGGATCTTGATCGCTTTTATCCCAGTGGATATTGAAGTCGCCAGTTACCAAGATGTTTTTGTAACGTGTGCATAAATCAGATATTATGGGAAGAAAGAGATCACTGAACATTGAAGTACTTTGGGGTGGACAATACACTGTTAGGATAGTGCAACAGGAGTTGTTCGTAGTGATTTTTATCCCTAATAGATCGACGGTATTTATGGTCTCCGATAGGATTTTGGTAACTGTAAGCTGCCTTTTGAAGATCGTTGCTACACCCCCACCTCGAGCCCCATCTGGTCGGTTATGCCAGATCATATCATACCCGCTGGGAAGGGCGGCAATGATATCTGGGGAGGATGCGTCACTCAACCAAGTTTCGGTGAGTGTCAGGATATCAATAGTCTCGTCTTGTAGAAGTGTGTAGATTTCCAGGTGATGTTTTTGTAAAGACCTGGTATTTAGGGTAGCTAGCTTTAGGGGGGATGGACGATTAGGGTTACTACGGCTGGCTATGTGCAAGATGTTATTTTCCTTCAGTGTAGCACATGTAGTGGGGGACAGTGTATACCTGTCTGATTTTAATGCTAGGAGGTCCGCTGAGGTATAGCAGGTGCGTGTACCAGAGTCCCTAAGCCCTATGCCCGGTCGTGCGTGGACGGGCGCAGACGGGCAGGACTCTGGCACGACTCCGGCGCAGGTCCGGCGCGCCCGCTGACCGCGTCCGCTGCGCGGAGTCATCCCTGCCCGTTTTTATACCGCTGGGAATCGCGTCACGAACTGCAGAACTGTAGGCCCATATCTCAGTACTGGGGTGAATGTATGACATTGTTCTGAAATCTGTCCATCCCTGTTCACATTTGACTATGCTTCCCTGTGAGGGTGTGTGCATGTGCTGATAAGATGGCTGACAGCGCATTCCTGGTGTTTGTTGGTGGGCAATTCCCAGCAGGGCCTTGTGTTCCCCACAATAGAGCCCAGTCACAGAGTTCTTGCCAGTCCATTTTTCCCCCCTGTGAGGTGAGCATGGTTCAGTGTGAGCTTGCTGGGCCATGTAGGTGGCTGAGGATTGTGAGTGACTGCAACTCCCACCATGCTCTGGGCTACGCCCCCTTCCCAGCATGCCCTCACTTCCCTCCTTTGGACTCTGCTTCCCTGTGCGGGGTGTACCTGTGCTGACTAGATGGCTGACAGTGCAGTCCTGGTGTTTGTTGGTGGCCAATTCCCAGCAGGGGGTTGTGCTCCCCACAACAGAGCCCAGTCACAGAGATCTTGTCAGTCCATTTCCACTCCCTGTGAGGTAAGCATGGTTCAGAGAGGTGTTGATGGTCCAATTGGGAGGGGGGCATTATCTGTGACAACAACCCCATCATGCTTTTGGATACACTCACTTCACCAGTATACCCACTATTCCTTCCTGTCAGTCAGCTTCACTGTTAGGTGGTGGTTGTGGTGGCAAACATGTCTGACAGTGTTTATTTAGATTAGTGCCACTGCCTTGCTCTATTTGTTGGCAGGTTTGTACATGTCATGACACAGTTACAAATCCCTATGATGTGGCCAGTATTGTGTTTGACTGGCGTACACTTCTTGGGCTGATTAGCTTTTGTTTACTATGCCTTCGCTATCAGTGCATGGTTTCGCTGTCCCCTTAATGATGATGTGTGTGTATTGCGACACAATATTGAGTATATTGGTTGTGTACTCACCAAGCTCTGGTATGTCTGCTAGGCCATGGACGCTCTCTGGATGTAGGATGTCCCGCACCTACTCCTCCCAGGACCTGAAGTAGACTGGCTTTACAGGAGGGCCACCGCCAGTGCGCTGACTGAAGGGGTGTTCCTTCTGGAGGAGCTTTTTGACCCTCCTGCGCACATCATACCACCTGTTCTGGATGTCGGTCTTTGTGCGAAACATTGGTGCTTGTGCTTTCACCTTGTCCACAATCCTCTCCTACACCTTGGTTTTCTGTGACATGGGAGTCCTTTGTACCAATGTACCAAACAAATGTGGCTCCACTCTGAGGATTTCATCTACCAATACTTCTAACTCAACGTCTGTGATCTGTGGATTCTTCTTAGGGGTCATGGTGATGGTTGGTGGTGATCAGTGATGTGTGTGTGTCGGTGCAAGTGATGGTGGGTGGGTGGATATCTGTTTTGCTAGGTTTATGTGGGAGAGCTTTTGGAGGGGTGCTGAAGGTTGTGTGATGGGTGAATTGTGTGTGTGTCTGTGGTTGCTGTCTGCAGTTGTTCTGTGCTGGCGGGTCTGTTGTATTTGCAAAGGATCATGGTAGTGAATTTTAGCCTTTATATAGTTGGAGTAGTGGGTGTGTCTTTGTGACTTTTTTTGTGGTATTTATTGACTTTGTCATTGCTTGATTGGTCCTTTGTCTCCTCCTGGGCATGTAGGAGACAATCTTCGGACCGAGTCGGGCGCTCATGTTGGCTCGTGCGGGTTGCTCTGTGTCTTTCACACTGACTTTGATCTGTGTTGCATACGAGTCGGTCGCGGAGGTCTCTCTCGCTTCGAGTACCTGTTTTCTGTGTGTGTCGGTTATGCGACTTGGGCTCCGTGCAAGTCAGTGTGGTTTCATACGCATTGCATCGTACTGTGCGTGTCGGACGTCGCGGGTACGTCTCGGTCAGGTTCATTCCTGGTTCGTGTCGGTCAGTGCGGCTCGTGTCCAGTTTCCGGCCGAATTACTGATTTCTGTACGACTCTGTCGAATGGCTTGTTTTCCATACGGGTCAGTTGTAAATCACGGGCTTTACATCATACTGCACGGGTTGTACCATGCCTGTAGATGTTGATCGGACTCCGTTCTCGGTCCGAGCCGGTCGGTCCGACCCCTAAATGTAATTATGTAATGCATATTTACAAAATAAAAAATCCATAAATGTTACCAAATATATGTATTAAAAATGTATAAATCAGTGGATGACTGCATCTTATATTTGTAAAAATTGTACATTTTTACCAACTACTCCATTATATAAAACAAACAATTTTTTCATGCTGACTATACATAAAAATTATATGTTTATGTTCAAATATGTACTAAATATGCAATGTTCCAAACAATACCTCCCCGGTTTAAGGAGCTCACTAAACAGATGCAATTCTGGCTTCAAACAGCATTCTTTAATTCAGAGCATTTTTCCAGCCTTACGCGTTTCGAAGTAAAGACTTCTTGTTCACAGGCATAATGTGAGGCTTTGCAGGATTCAAAGGCATTTCTCCCAGCATGCTTTTGTTTGTTCCATCACAGGTGAGTTTATTGTCCCGTGCATGCTGGGATGTGTAGTACCATCTCCAGTGTCATCGAGAATGCCTTTTTAAAAAATCAATATTCCCTTGGTAGGTTCTGCGCTGCCACACACACTTCATGATTATTTTCGAGCCTTTAGTGGGCCTCTGACGAATTAAGAGTGCCTGATGTTTTCCGCCGATCTGTTTTCCAAACGGACTCGAGATAGTTCTGTGTCCTTGGCCTCTCTGATTTGAGAGCGGAGCATCCTCACGGCTGGAGCGCCGTCAATAACATTCCAAACAATACCTCCCCGGTTTAAGGAGCTCACTAAACAGATGCAATTCTGGCTTCAAACAGCATTCTTTAATTCAGAGCATTTTTCCAGCCTTACGCGTTTCGAAGTAAATACTTCTTGTTCACAGGCATAATGTGAGTCTTTGCAGGATTCAAAGGCATTTCTCCCAGCATGCTTTTGTTTGTTCCATCACAGGTGAGTTTATTGTCCCGTGCATGCTGGGATGTGTAGTACCATCTCCAGTGTCATCGAGAATGCCTTTTTAAAAAATCAGTATTCCCTTGGTAGGTTCTGCGCTGCCACACACACTTCATAATTATTTTCGAGCCTTTAGTGGGCCTCTGACGAATTAAGAGTGCCTGATGTTTTCCGCCGATCTGTTTTCCAAACGGACTCGAGATAGTTCTGTGTCCTTGGCCTCTCTGATTTGAGAGCGGAGCATCCTCACGGCTGGAGCGCCGTCAATAACATTCCAAACAATACCTCCCCGGTTTAAGGAGCTCACTAAACAGACGCAATTCTGGCTTCAAACAGCATTCTTTAATTCAGAGCATTTTTCCAGCCTTACGCGTTTCGAAGTAAAGACTTCTTGTTCACAGGCATAATGTGAGGCTTTGCAGGATTCAAAGGCATTTCTCCCAGCATGCTTTTGTTTGTTCCATCACAGGTGAGTTTATTGTCCCGTGCATGCTGGGATGTGTAGTACCATCTCCAGTGTCATCGAGAATGCCTTTTTAAAAAATCAGTATTCCCTTGGTAGGTTCTGCGCTGCCACACACACTTCATAATTATTTTCGAGCCTTTAGTGGGCCTCTGACGAATTAAGAGTGCCTGATGTTTTCCGCCGATCTGTTTTCCAAACGGACTCGAGATAGTATGGCTGAGATACCCGCCACCCCCTCTCAACACAATCCCCAAGGATGGGAAACCGGAAACAGTTCTGAAGTTTTTGGAAGACGGGAGGGAGTAACCCTCCCGGCCGTATTTATTAAAATATGAAACAAAATTAAAACATTAAATAAACGGTTTCATATTATGTACAATTTCATTACCACATTGCGATGTTTGGCTAACCTTAACAGATTCTCTAATACAAAGGTTCTCCTAGCCGAACTAACATCCTACAAAACATTTACTTGAAATTTTGAAATTGTACATCCTAACGTTTAAGGGCCAACGGCAAGGTCGTAACCGGTGTCAAGATCCCTAACCCAGAAATATCGCCCTCACTTGTGAGGGGCGGCCCAGAGGCGTACCTCAAGTGCAATTACCAATTTCCCTTGACTTGACGCGGGCCCCAATAAAACTCGACGCCACTTAGAGGTCGTACGAGGACTCGTGTGAGGTATCTAGAAGGTAGCGTAGACCCCCCCCCAAACCCCACACAACTTACCACATCTGCCGTCGCAGACGTCCTGGCCCCGGGAAATTCCCCAGGAGGGGGCTGTAACCCCTCCTACCCAGGAAGGGGCCTTGACCGCCTTTCCTTTTCTTTCGGCGACCCATCCTTAGAAGGGACCGCCTCCCCGTTGAGGGGCCAATGGCCACCTCCCCCGAGCGCTCCCATCCGTGCTGGGTGACGCCCACTCATAGGGATCTTCCAATTAGTGCTCACCGATCATGACCTTACCGCCCGACCAAAATAAATACGACAATGCTAACTAAATGACTAAACTAAAAAGACAGTAGCAACTACAATTTTATTAAAAGCATGCTTACCAATGAACACTAAAGCAGAATTTCTTTATTAGCGAAACGTAACACAAATCGACCATTCTTTATTACATACTCAAAATCATCACGATAATACCACAACCTGTAAACGAAAATCAGAGTTATCCATCAACTTTATTCAAACCACTTGCTGTCCTCAGGGGCTGGTGGGTGGGTCAAAATTGGCTCTTCGTTCCGTCTCGAGCTCACGTGCAGCGAGGAGGTGCAGCTTCAGAGCACAGGAACAAGAGGATGCCTTCTGATCTTGCTTCTCTTTTTATCCGTCTTCAGGGCGGGCGCAAACCCGCCCCTGCCTGCCCCAAGGGCGTGGCCAGCCGCGTCAGTGTCTAGGCCAACCCACTCTAGGGCAGGAAAAGGCGCGCCCCGGCTACGCCGCTTCGGGCATACCAGCCGAGACTCGCCTCCCGCCCAAGATGGCTTCCCGGGGGGATCGTGGTACTCCGCCATACGTTCGGGGGGACCGAGTGGTCGCCCCTTTCCATATGGCTGAGATACCCGCCACCCCCTCTCAACACAATCCCCAAGGATGGGAAACCGGAAACAGTTCTGAAGTTTTTGGAAGACGGGAGGGAGTAACCCTCCCGGCCGTATTTATTAAAATATGAAACAAAATTAAAACATTAAATAAACGGTTTCATATTATGTACAATTTCATTACCACATTGCGATGTTTGGCTAACCTTAACAGATTCTCTAATACAAAGGTTCTCCTAGCCGAACTAACATCCTACAAAACATTTACTTGAAATTTTGAAATTGTACATCCTAACGTTTAAGGGCCAACGGCAAGGTCGTAACCGGTGTCAAGATCCCTAACCCAGAAATATCGCCCTCACTTGTGAGGGGCGGCCCAGAGGCGTACCTCAAGTGCAATTACCAATTTCCCTTGACTTGACGGGGGCCCCAATAAAACTCGACGCCACTTAGAGGTCGTACGAGGACTCGTGTGAGGTATCTAGAAGGTAGCGTAGACCCCCCCCCAAACCCCACACAACTTACCACATCTGCCGTCGCAGACGTCCTGGCCCCGGGAAATTCCCCAGGAGGGGGCTGTAACCCCTCCTACCCAGGAAGGGGCCTTGACCGCCTTTCCTTTTCTTTCGGCGACCCATCCTTAGAAGGGACCGCCTCCCCGTTGAGGGGCCAATGGCCACCTCCCCCGAGCGCTCCCATCCGTGCTGGGTGACGCCCACTCATAGGGATCTTCCAATTAGTGCTCACCGATCATGACCTTACCGCCACAGGCCGGATAGTTGACCGGCTATCCGGACCCCCCACAACACTCCTACCTAAAGGTCATGGTATAACGTTTTTAGCCATGCTAAGAAGTCTCCTATGAGTAACTCATTCCCCACCCGAGACAAATGCACTCCATCCCCCAAATACATACTGTCATCATTAATACACCCATGCGAAATAGAATGCAGTGTCTTGGAACGGAACAACCTACTCACTTTGTTATTAAGCTTTCTAACAGAATGATTTAAAGCAGGAACCGAAATACCCCCCCGCCACACTTTTCGTGGGATCATATGGGACCACGCAATTGTGCACCCTGGAACTCTCCTCGCTAACCAACTTACAGTGGAAAGCATCGCCTCAAGAAGAAGTCGTCTACCAGTGGTGACCAAATCATTACCCCCAAGATGTACTATGACTACAGACGGCGGTGACCTCGTCCGCCCTAGCAAACCCTCAAAAAATGATTGAAACTGGTCAATACAGAGACCGCCTCTTCCGTAGAAGGACACACTGTACCCGTATTCCCCAGCTACGTGAATCATGTCACCTGCCTTGAATACGTCTGCGGCACGTCTCACGTATGAGTGGCCCACGACCCACACCTCCTTTTTCACAGCCGGTGATGTCTGACCGCTGGCCCGGTGTTGGGTCGACTGCAAAGTCCGCCCCGCCTCGTAGGCTTGCGCAACTGAAAACCAAACAAAAACAAGAAGCGTGAGTACATTGTTACAGCTTCACAACATGTGCAACCGCACATACCTTTTATAACAATTGGAGGACCAACGCCCCACCCGTTTAACTTGTTCCACATTCAGACCCCTGGCTGTAGCTTCTGTAGCAGCCCCTATCCGAAAGGAATGGGTCCCAAACTCGCCCGGGTTCAAGCCCGCAGCGGCAATCGACATCGCAAGCACCCGCTGAAACTGAAACTTTGTCAGTGGGGTGGCGTCAGCGTGTCTCAACAAGGTCCCCCCCCATGATGCCACCCTTCGTGCTAAATAATCTTCTAAACACTTTACCGGGCACATGGAGGACCCGGGAATCCTGCGTATGATTACGCAGTCACCCATCCCACTTTGATCGGTCTTGGACCTGACAAATGAGACCGTTATTGTCTCCCCTCTGATCTGGACGTGCTCCTGGCACAATCCTCCTGTCACATCCTGCTTGTTCCTCGCCACTAGTTCGCTTACCCGCATAGCCCCATGGAATGCCAGCGTAAAAGCGGCTCGGAATAACACTGTCTCAAACTGAGATGAACACGTAGCAGGGAGTCTGGATAATAACTGGGCCAGCCTATCCAAACCTATCGGGCGCCTCTCGTCTACTCTGCGACCCTCAAGGCGTTGCCACCCCCGTAGCGCTTTCTGTACAACGAAAAACGCTGTCGGGTCATGGATACCATGAGCCCTAGCAACAAAGGAAATGGCAGCCCAATGCCTCTGAGCCGTGGCCACCGATTTCCCGACCAAATGTAAGGACATCAGAAAATTTACCACCCACTCCTCCTGGCCCCAAAGCTCCTCTCTATCAGTCCCCAAAAAGGCTAAATAGGACCGGAACGCCCCTTCATATGCCTTCCTCGTCCTGGGTGCTAAGCTCTCTCCCACGAGGTTACGAAGTTCGGGGCACCGAGAGACCAGAGAGCTTCGGGAAAGGGTGCCGGCTCCGGGTCCGCTGTGGGAAGAAAACCCCAGAAAGCCTGCATACGAAAACGAGACAGTGCATCAGCCGCCTGGTTCATTACCCCTGGGACATGTCTTGCTCTGAATAGCACATTCAATTGCATACACAGTAAAACAATTTCCTTGAGCAGTCTCAAAATCCATTTGCATCGTGCTGCCTGACTATTGATACACTCGACCACGGTCATATTGTCAGACCAAAATACCACAGAGTGATCTTTGAACCCCTCGGGCCAAGTTCTCAGGGCCACTAAAATGGGGAAAAGTTCCAGGAAAGCAATGTTATTTGTCAGTCCACTGTCATGCCACCATGTCGGCCACTTTTGTGCAGACCATCTTGTGCCGAAGATGGCACCGAAACCTATGCTCCCTGCCGAATCTGTCCACAGCCCCAGCTCCTCAGAGGACACGGCCGGTTTATTCCAGACGACTCGACCATTGAAATCCGCCAGAAATGCCAACCAAATGCGCATGTCCTGGCGGACCTCTGCCGAGAGCCTTGTGCGATGATGGCTCTCCTTCAGGCCGACCATGGCTTGAGCAATCGAACGGGAAAAGGGGCGGGCCATTGGTATAACCCTCAGGGCAAAATTCAACTGGCCAACTAACTGCTGTAATTGATGCAGCTTAACCTTAGGTCCACTTATACACATTTGCAGGGATGTCCTGAACTTTGACACTTTGTCAGCTGGTAAACGAAAACAACCTTCTCCGGAGTCTAACTCGATCCCCAGAAACTCGAGGCAAGTGGAAGGCCCCACAGTCTTACCTGGTGCCAATGGCACGCCAAACTGATTCATCAAGACACAAACCTGCGCCAAAGCCTGCCCACATTCCGGATCCCCGGCTGCCCCCAGGAACAAAAAATCATCAAGGTAATGCATCACATGTTGGAAACCCGTCTTCCTTGTGAAAACCCATTGTAGAAAACTACTGAATTTTTCGAAATAGGCACAAGATATAGAGCACCCCATCGGCATACACCTATCCATGTAATAATGACCCTGAAACATGAAACCTAGGAGACGCTGATCGTCTGGATGTACCGGGAGCAACCGGAACGCTGACTCGATATCAGATTTTGCCATCAGCGCCCCGGGCCCCAGGCGATTCAAAATGGCTACGGCCTCATCGAAGGATGCGTACCGCACCGAACACACTTCCGGGTCTATCGCTTCGTTTACGGAAAGACCACGTGGGGCTGATAAATTATGTATCAGCCGAAACTCACCCGGGTCCTTCTTTGGGACCACACCTAAAGGGGAACAAACAAAGTTAAGAACCGGTGGTACACTAAACGGACCGGCGACTCGACCTCGAGTAACCTCCTTCCTGATCTTATCCTGTACCACGGTCGTATGCTGGAAGACCGATAGCTGATTTTTACATTTCTCTACACCTTGAAAGTCCCCCACTGGGATGCGGAAACCATAAGAAAACCCGTTCCGCAACACCCCAGCAGAAGTACGATCCGGGTATTCACTGAGCCAAGGAATCATTGCCAAGGTATCAATCGGGGTAGGTAAAGGCGCCCCTCGGACTATGTTAGACCTGTTTGGCGCCTCCTCTACCCCCGTTATCACCCGTTTTGGCTCTGCACGTGGACTCAGGATGGGATGATTGCCCACGCCCACTACATTTGTGTCTAAATTTGCACGATCCCTGGGGCCTAGTACATTTACCCCTGTTGAAGTTCCAACAAACCCCCCTTTTTCCTGTATTGCCGGCAGGCCTCGAGTAATTGTCGGTACCCGCACCTGATCGAAAGGGCGTCCCCGCATACTGGCGGGAGGATTCGCCAACGTTACCCCCTACTAATGGCAATTTTAACATACCAGTATCCTCCATTTTGGACCATGACACAGAATCATAACAATCCCACGTTAAGTTTTTATCATGTTCTTTAGCCTTCCTAAACAGGTTATCATAGCAGAACCAATGATTACCCTCGTGTGATACCGAGTACCCCATGATTCGTGACTGATAAATCGGCAATTCGGGTAACAGATCGGGCCTTCGTTCCCCCAAGATCGATGTAAAAACCCCCCACGCTTTGCCCCAATTGCCAATGTTTTCATTTACCTTAAAGGCGGCCATTTTTGCGCGCCAAACACTCGGATGCATGAGATCCTTCTGGCCCTTAACATGCTCCATCTCATAGTGATCAGTAAGCAACGAGAAGATGTTTACGTACTCCCCTGCCCATATCTTCTCTTTAATAGCCAGAGGAACATGCTGACCCAACTTTTCCCTACGAGAGGGTGCTGACTCATCCCTCGCAATCGGCAATGGCCGCTTACCTGAACCGGACGCTGCCTCTGCTACTGAACCCGTCCCCTGTGGCTTCTCTACAGCTGCAGCCGGCGTGGACAGCTTCGCTGCTTCCCGTGACTCACGCAGTTGCTTCATCAGCACCTGTGCGTCGACAGCCGTGGCGCCCTCGCTACCTTTACTCAACCACGCTGCTAATTGTGCTGCCAGCTCGGGCGGCATATCTTCCCCGGACACGGGGGTGACCACAACGGGAATCGGATTCCCTTCCTCCGGCACGGGAGTGGGTGCCTCGAGCGGGGTACTGGGACCCGGGATGTCTTTCCCAGCTGTTCCTCTCCTGGGCCTCTTGTTTTTCCCTCCCGGGGCTGCTCCCGCCAAAGGACGTTTCGGTCCCCCTTCCTCGTTTTCATCCATTCGCCTCTTTAGTTCGGTCATCTCTTTCATGAGAACGCGCAGCATCTGGTCAGTAGTCATGCGCTTTCCCGCCTTCTTCGGCATTCTCCAACAGAGTATCTGAAAAACAAACAAGAACGATTACAACGCTCA
Source organism: Lissotriton vulgaris (assembly GCF_964263255.1). Taxonomy (NCBI): domain Eukaryota; kingdom Metazoa; phylum Chordata; class Amphibia; order Caudata; family Salamandridae; genus Lissotriton; species Lissotriton vulgaris. The sequence continues at coordinate 175,442,768 of NC_141687.1, read as the reverse complement.
AAATTGGCTCTTTGTTCCGTCTCGAGCTCACGTGCAGCGAGGAGGTGCAGCTTCAGAGCACAGGAACAAGAGGATGCCTTCTGATCTTGCTTCTCTTTTTATCCGTCTTCAGGGCGGGCGTAAACCCGCCCCTGCCTGCCCCAAGGGCGTGGCCAGCCGCGTCAGTGTCTAGGCCAACCCACTCTAGGGCGGGAAAAGGCGCGCCCCGGCTACGCCGCTTCGGGCATACCAGCCGAGACTCGCCTCCCGCCCAAGATGGCTTCCCGGGGGGATCGTGGTACTCCGCCATACGTTCGGGGGGACCGAGTGGTCGCCCCTTTCCATTCTGTGTCCTTGGCCTCTCTGATTTGAGAGCGGAGCATCCTCACGGCTGGAGCGCCGTCAATAACATTCCAAACAATATCTCCCCGGTTTAAGGAGCTCAATAAACAGACGCAATTCTGGCTTCAAACAGCATTCTTTAATTCAGAGCATTTTTCCAGCCTTACGCGTTTCGAAGTAAAGACTTCTTGTTCACAGGCATAATGTGAGGCTTTGCAGGATTCAAAGGCATTTCTCCCAGCATGCTTTTGTTTGTTCCATCACAGGTGAGTTTATTGTCCCGTGCATGCTGGGATGTGTAGTACCATCTCCAGTGTCATCGAGAATGCCTTTTTAAAAAATCAATATTCCCTTGGTAGGTTCTGCGCTGCCACACACACTTCATGATTATTTTCGAGCCTTTAGTGGGCCTCTGACGAATTAAGAGTGCCTGATGTTTTCCGCCGATCTGTTTTCCAAACGGACTCGAGATAGTTCTGTGTCCTTGCCTCTCTGATTTGAGAGCGGAGCATCCTCACGGCTGGAGCGCCGTCAATAACATTCCAAACAATACCTCCCCGGTTTAAGGAGCTCACTAAACAGATGCAATTCTGGCTTCAAACAGCATTCTTTAATTCAGAGCATTTTTCCAGCCTTACGCGTTTCGAAGTAAAGACTTCTTGTTCACAGGCATAATGTGAGGCTTTGCAGGATTCAAAGGCATTTCTCCCAGCATGCTTTTGTTTGTTCCATCACAGGTGAGTTTATTGTCCCGTGCATGCTGGGATGTGTAGTACCATCTCCAGTGCCATCGAGAATGCCTTTTTAAAAAATCAGTATTCCCTTGGTAGGTTCTGCGCTGCCACACACACTTCATAATTATTTTCGAGCCTTTAGTGGGCCTCTGACGAATTAAGAGTGCCTGATGTTTTCCGCCGATCTGTTTTCCAAACGGACTCGAGATAGTTCTGTGTCCTTGGCCTCTCTGATTTGAGAGCGGAGCATCCTCACGGCTGGAGCGCCGTCAATAACATTCCAAACAATACCTCCCCGGTTTAAGGAGCTCACTAAACAGACGCAATTCTGGCTTCAAACAGCATTCTTTAATTCAGAGCATTTTTCCAGCCTTACGCGTTTCGAAGTAAAGACTTCTTGTTCACAGGCATAATGTGAGGCTTTGCAGGATTCAAAGGCATTTCTCCCAGCATGCTTTTGTTTGTTCCATCACAGGTGAGTTTATTGTCCCGTGCATGCTGGGATGTGTTGTACCATCTCCAGTGTCATCGAGAATGCCTTTTTAAAAAATCAGTATTCCCTTGGTAGGTTCTGCGCTGCCACACACACTTCATAATTATTTTCGAGCCTTTAGTGGGCCTCTGACGAATTGAGAGTGCCTGATGTTTTCCGCCGATCTGTTTTCCAAACGGACTCAAGATAGTTCTGTGTCCTTGGCCTCTCTGATTTGAGAGCGGAGCATCCTCACGGCTGGAGCGCCGTCAATAACATTCCAAACAATACCTCCCCGGTTTAAGGAGCTCACTAAACAGACGCAATTCTGGCTTCAAACAGCATTCTTTAATTCCGAGCATTTTTCCAGCATTACGCGTTTCGAAGTAAAGACTTCTTGTTCACAGGCATAATGTGAGGCTTTGCAGGATTCAAAGGCATTTCTCCCAGCATGCTTTTGTTTGTTCCATCACAGGTGAGTTTATTGTCCCGTGCATGCTGGGATGTGTAGTACCATCTCCAGTGTCATCGAGAATGCCTTTTTAAAAAATCAGTATTCCCTTGGTAGGTTCTGCGCTGCCACACACACTTCATAATTATTTTCGAGCCTTTAGTGGGCCTCTGACGAATTAAGAGTGCCTGATGTTTTCCGCCGATCTGTTTTCCAAACGGACTCGAGATAGTTCTGTGTCCTTGGCCTCTCTGATTTGAGAGCGGAGCATCCTCACGGCTGGAGCGCCGTCAATAACATTCCAAACAATACCTCCCCGGTTTAAGGAGCTCACTAAACAGACGCAATTCTGGCTTCAAACAGCATTCTTTAATTCAGAGCATTTTTCCAGCCTTACGCGTTTCAAAGTAAAGACTTCTTGTTCACAGGCATAATGTGAGGCTTTGCAGGATTCAAAGGCATTTCTCCCAGCATGCTTTTGTTTGTTCCATCACAGGTGAGTTTATTGTCCCGTGCATGCTGGGATGTGTAGTACCATCTCCAGTGTCATCGAGAATGCCTTTTTAAAAAATCAATATTCCCTTGGTAGGTTCTGCGCTGCCACACACACTTCATGATTATTTTCGAGCCTTTAGTGGGCCTCTGACGAATTAAGAGTGCCTGATGTTTTCCGCCGATCTGTTTTCCAAACGGACTCGAGATAGTTCTGTGTCCTTGCCTCTCTGATTTGAGAGCGGAGCATCCTCACGGCTGGAGCGCCGTCAATAACATTCCAAACGATACCTCCCCGGTTTAAGGAGCTCACTAAACAGACGCAATTCTGGCTTCAAACAGCATTCTTTAATTCAGAGCATTTTTCCAGCCTTACGCGTTTCGAAGTAAAGACTTCTTGTTCACAGGCATACTGTGAGGCTTTGCAGGATTCAAAGGCATTTCTCCCAGCATGCTTTTGTTTGTTCCATCACAGGTGAGTTTATTGTCCCGTGCATGCTGGGATGTGTAGTACCATCTCCAGTGTCATCGAGAATGCCTTTTTAAAAAATCAGTATTCCCTTGGTAGGTTCTGCGCTGCCACACACACTTCATAATTATTTTCGAGCCTTTAGTGGGCCTCTGACGAATTAAGAGTGCCTGATGTTTTCCGCCGATCTGTTTTCCAAACGGACTCGAGATAGTTCTGTGTCCTTGGCCTCTCTGATTTGAGAGCGGAGCATCCTCACGGCTGGAGCGCCGTCAATAACATTCCAAACAATACCTCCCCGGTTTAAGGAGCTCACTAAACAGACGCAATTCTGGCTTCAAACAGCATTCTTTAATTCAGAGCATTTTTCCAGCCTTACGCGTTTCGAAGTAAAGACTTCTTGTTCACAGGCATAATGTGAGGCTTTGCAGGATTCAAAGGCATTTCTCCCAGCATGCTTTTGTTTGTTCCATCACAGGTGAGTTTATTGTCCCGTGCATGCTGGGATGTGTAGTACCATCTCCAGTGCCATCGAGAATGCCTTTTTAAAAAATCAGTATTCCCTTGGTAGGTTCTGCGCTGCCACACACACTTCATAATTATTTTCGAGCCTTTAGTGGGCCTCTGACGAATTAAGAGTGCCTGATGTTTTCCGCCGATCTGTTTTCCAAACGGACTCGAGATAGTTCTGTGTCCTTGGCCTCTCTGATTTGAGAGCGGAGCATCCTCACGGCTGGAGCGCCGTCAATACATTCCAAACAATACCTCCCCGGTTTAAGGAGCTCACTAAACAGACGCAATTCTGGCTTCAAACAGCATTCTTTAATTCAGAGCATTTTTCCAGCCTTACGCGTTTCGAAGTAAAGACTTCTTGTTCACAGGCATAATGTGAGGCTTTGCAGGATTCAAAGGCATTTCTCCCAGCATGCTTTTGTTTGTTCCATCACAGGTGAGTTTATTGTCCCGTGCATGCTGGGATGTGTTGTACCATCTCCAGTGTCATCGAGAATGCCTTTTTAAAAAAATCAGTATTCCCTTGGTAGGTTCTGCGCTGCCACACACACTTCATAATTATTTTCGAGCCTTTAGTGGGCCTCTGACGAATTGAGAGTGCCTGATGTTTTCCGCCGATCTGTTTTCCAAACGGACTCAAGATAGTTCTGTGTCCTTGGCCTCTCTGATTTGAGAGCGGAGCATCCTCACGGCTGGAGCGCCGTCAATAACATTCCAAACAATACCTCCCCGGTTTAAGGAGCTCACTAAACAGACGCAATTCTGGCTTCAAACAGCATTCTTTAATTCCGAGCATTTTTCCAGCATTACGCGTTTCGAAGTAAAGACTTCTTGTTCACAGGCATAATGTGAGGCTTTGCAGGATTCAAAGGCATTTCTCCCAGCATGCTTTTGTTTGTTCCATCACAGGTGAGTTTATTGTCCCGTGCATGCTGGGATGTGTAGTACCATCTCCAGTGTCATCGAGAATGCCTTTTTAAAAAATCAGTATTCCCTTGGTAGGTTCTGCGCTGCCACACACACTTCATAATTATTTTCGAGCCTTTAGTGGGCCTCTGACGAATTAAGAGTGCCTGATGTTTTCCGCCGATCTGTTTTCCAAACGGACTCGAGATAGTTCTGTGTCCTTGGCCTCTCTGATTTGAGAGCGGAGCATCCTCACGGCTGGAGCGCCGTCAATAACATTCCAAACAATACCTCCCCGGTTTAAGGAGCTCACTAAACAGACGCAATTCTGGCTTCAAACAGCATTCTTTAATTCAGAGCATTTTTCCAGCCTTACGCGTTTCGAAGTAAAGACTTCTTGTTCACAGGCATAATGTGAGGCTTTGCAGGATTCAAAGGCATTTCTCCCAGCATGCTTTTGTTTGTTCCATCACAGGTGAGTTTATTGTCCCGTGTATACTGGGATGTGTAGTACCATCTCCAGTGTCATCGAGAATGCCTTTTTAAAAAATCAGTATTCCCTTGGTAGGTTCTGCGCTGCCACACACACTTCATAATTATTTTCGAGCCTTTAGTGGGCCTCTGACGAATTAAGAGTGCCTGATGTTTTCCGCCGATCTGTTTTCCAAACGGACTCGAGATAGTTCTGTGTCCTTGGCCTCTCTGATTTGAGAGCGGAGCATCCTCACGGCTGGAGCGCCGTCAATAACATTCCAAACAATACCTCCCCGGTTAAAGGAGCTCACTAAACAGACGCTGGAAAATGCTCTGAATTAAAGAATGCTGTTTGAAGCCAGAATTGCGTCTGTTTAGTGAGCTCCTTAAACCGGGGAGGTATTGTTTGGAATAAATCTGCAATGTATCCAAAAATAAAAAAAAATAGTATTATTTCTCTGTAAAACAATATATCTATATATCTATCAAATAATGTAAATAAAAAAATATTGTTCATACACATATATAATATACTATTTCCAATTAAACATACATTTTCATCATTAACCTTACTTAAAAATGAAGAACTTGTTTTTTACTTTTCCCACTCTACACTATATCAACTCAGGGAAAGAGCTGGACACTAAACATTTATAATTTCCTATTCCAACTTCAAACTATATTAACTCAGGGAAGGTGCTGGACACTAAACATATCTAATTTACTATTCCAGCTCCAAACTATATTAATTCAGGGAAGGTGCTGAACACTAAACATATATAATTTACTATTCCCACTCCAAACTATATTGACTCAGGGAAGGTGCTGGACACTAAACATATATAATTTACTATTCCCACTCCAAACTAGAAAAAGTCAGAGAAGGTGCTGCCACTAAACATATTTAATGTACGATTCATACTCCAAACTATATTAACTCAGGGAAGGTACTGGACACTAAACATATATAATTTACTATTCCCACTCCAAATTAGAAAAAGGGAGGTAAGGGGCTGGACACTAAACATATTTAATTTACTATTCCCACTCCAAACTATATTAACTCAGGGAAGGCGCTGGACACTAAACATATAAAATTTACTATTCTTACTCCAAACTATAAAAAGTCAGGGAAGGTGCTGGACATTAAGCATATATCATCTACTATTCCCACTCCAAACTATAAAAAGTCAGGGAAGGTGCTGGACACTAAACATATATAATTTACTATTCCCACTCCAAACTATATTGACTCAGGGAAGGTGCTGGACACTAAACATATATAATTTACTATCCCCACTCCAAACTAGAAACAGTCATAGAAGGTGCTGGCCACTGAACATATTTAATTTACTATTCATACTCCAAACTATATTAATTTAGGGAAGGTGCTAGACACTAAACATATTTAATTTACTATTCCAACTCCAAACTATATTAGTTCAGGGAAGGTGCTAGACACTAAAAAATTATAATTTACTGTTCCCACACTCCAAACTATATTAACTCAGAGAAGGTGCTGGACACTAACTATATATAATTTCCTATTCCCACTCCAAACTATATTAACTCAAAGAAAGTGCAAAACAATATACTCATTAAATGTAATATTCCCAAAATAATTACATAAACACATATAAATTATTATTATACAAATATATTAATCTATCCCCAACTCTAAAAACACATCCAGAACAAAGTTATGAGACTTTTTTTTTTTTTTTTGTCCTCATTAATCACTATTGATTCCAGATGTGGCCACCTACAAGAACACAACAGTCCGTCTCAGGTTAAAAACCAGGCAGGGTATAGATTGTAACAACACAAGGTTGAACACTACCCTCAGAAAGATATGCCTTCAGGGGCCACATAATGAGGAATCAAGATAGGAAGGGGTAAGTGCCACCACCACCATGCCCGGCTGATGGGGCTAATATAAACCAAGGACACCAAACAAGAGAGTCCGGGTATTCAGGTTCGGAAGCCCCAACAGTGAATAATCATTGGACCAGGGAAAAAAAAAAAAAAAAAAAAAAAAAAAACCCGGGCTTCAGTTTACCCATACCAAACGGTGCCAAAAGGCTCTCTTAGCCTGGTTACCAGATCTTTCTAGATCTATTCTTGAAACATGTAAAACCGAGATCTGCCAATCTAAAAATGCAGGTGGTGTAACCTCTTTCCACTTTTTGCAGATCTCTCTCCGGGCAAGCAAAGCAGCATAGAACAAAATAATTTTTGCCTGTCCTTGGACCTCAGGCGAGAGCCCAAAGATAACCATAGCCAAATCAAAAGTAATTATAGTTCCAAGAGCATCTGAGAGAAAACGGCCAATATCTTCCCAAAAAGGTTTTAGAGAGGGGCATTCGAAGAACATATGGGCATCTGACGCCAACGGTGATCCACATTTTGGGCACATTACAGGGTTTCCGGGATTGAATATCGAGAGCCTGAGTGGGGAATAGTAGGCCCTATGCAACGTATATAGGTGGTTCCTACGTAACCAAGCTGGTTTTACAAACTCCCACAATGTTTTAAATGAAATGGACCACAACTCAGTCACCTTATGACCCGGTAGCGTAGAACCCCAAAGATGTTCTGGTAACAAAAAGTCGCCATCAAGTTCATCCAGCATCAAGTTGTACCACAAGGAAACTTCTTTCTTAGACGGTGGAGTGTCGACTAGCTGTGAGACCAGATAACTATAGCCTCCAATAGGAAACCTATTCAATAAAGATGGCCGCGCTAAGAAGGCTTGCGTCCAACCTGATATCTGAAGATATTTAAATCTTGAGAAGTTAGGACCCACTTTCTCACTCAAGCACTCCCATGGGAGCAGGATGCCCTCAGAGAACAAGTCCCCCCAAACCAGCAACCCTGCATCTTTAATCGGAATCGCCAAGCTATCGCCCAGCCACTCCGGACTTTCCGGCAATCCCCATAAGGGAGTCTTATCGCAGTAATAACCTATTTTTAATGTGCCCATCAGTTTGGCCCATGTTTTGGATACACCCTGTAGGATTTTTAACTTAATTTTCTTAAAAAAGCGTTGATTTCCAAATTTAAATAATAAACCTGAATTACCTAAACCCTCCCCATCAATCAAGGCAGACAACAAGGCACCCACCCCCGAATCTAATGGCATCTTTAAAAGCATTCTAACATGCGATAATTGAAAAGCCCAGGCGTAGAGCTGGAGGTCCGGAGCCACCAACCCCCCTTTCTCTCTACGCCTCCTAAGTTTTTTCCAGGAGATCCACGATTGTTTCCTGTTCCAGATAAAAGATGTAATGTCGGACTGTAACTTCGCAATCATGGCAGGTTCAAAGTATAATGGTATTGTATTAAATAAAAAAGAAATTTTAGGTAGGATGGTCATTTTAACTAAATTAACCCTTCCTAAAAGAGTTAATGGAAGCATTTCCCAAGAACGCATTAACTGGCGGCAATGCTTTGCTACAGCAGAAAAATTAGATGTAACTAGATTGTTTATATCCTTCGGGATATTTAAGCCCAAGTATCGCATTGAAGACCCTGGCAAGATGTTAGTATCGCCGATGTCATCATTCCAAACCAGGACTTCCGTTTTTGCAGCGTTCACCTCATAGCCCGCTATATCCCCAAACTCCTGAGCTATTAAAAGAGCTTCTGGGAGTGCGGATTGTGCATTAGATGTCAAAATAAGCAAATCGTCCGCATAGAGTGCAACTTTAAGCTCCCAGCCATGATATACAAAAGGCTTAATATTTAGGGCATCCCTCAAGCGTTGTGCTAGGGGCTCGATGTATAAATCAAAAAGTAAAGGGGAAAGGGGACAGCCCTGCCTTGTCCCTCTAGAGATATTAAACGGATCCGAAAGTACCCCATTAACCAGGACTCGAGCAAAGGGCCTTTTGTACAAAAGTTCAATAGTGCGCCGAAAACCCTCCCCGATGTTAAATTTCACCAAGGCCTCCGCAAGGTAGATCCAATTTACCATATCGAAGGCCTTGGTGGTATCCAATGTTATAGCTGCCAAGGGGAGGGACGCAGTCGTGGCCATATCAATGGCCCCAATAAGATCGTAGGTTAACTCGTACAGCTGTCGTCCTTTTACGAACCCCTTCTGGTCCTGATGTAACAACTCCGGAGCAACCCCTGCCAACCGCCTGGCCAATATTGTAGTAAATATCTTATAGTCTACATTAAGTATAGAAATTGGCCTATAGGACCCGCATGATGTGGCGGGCTTGCCCGATTTTAAAATTAGCGTAATGGAGGCACCATTCCATGACTCAGGGGGAGAATGACCCTCTATCAAGATGTAGTTAAATAGAGCAACCAACAGAGGTGTTATCTCTTGCTCCAGAAGTTTAAACATTTCAGCCGGGAGACCATCCGGTCCTGAAGCTCTGCCTTTTTTACTGCTCCGAATGGCAGTCCTGACCTCCTCCTCTGAAATGTTTCTATCTAGAAGCATACTTTTCTCGGCAGATAAGGCCGGAAGAGAGATTTTACTAAGCCACTGTTTGGCTAAAGCAGGGTTAATGGATTTATCTTCATGATATATCCCGTTAAAAAAATCTCTAAATGCAGATCTAATACCTTCGTCTGAGGAGATTATAGAACCTCCAGAAGCTATTTTGGCAATGTTGTTCCGAGCCTGCTCTGTTTTGGCCTTCCATGCCAATAGCTTACCCGCGCCCTCCCCATACTCAAAATGCGCCAGCCTACTGGCCTCCCATCTCTGCTGAATTCTCCTACCAAGAACTATCCCCAGAGAGGATTTTAAACTCAACAATTTCTCTCTAAGCGGCTTGTATACAGCCTCAGACGGAGTTGACAGTAAATCGATATCAGCTTGGATCTTAACTATCTCTGCCTCGATGGTAGCGACCTCCTCCCTGTATTGTTTAGCACGGAAAGACACTTTCCCTGTGATCAGACCTCTCAAACATGCTTTTAGGGAGTCCCAAACAACATCCAAGGCAGCTGAGCCAACATTAATGCTAATAAAGCTTTGGACCTCAGCTTTGAGATAGGAGACATCCTCAGAGTTCGTAAGGAGAGAGCGATCAAAGGACCAACATCTTGGAACTATTCTAGACGACCCTTTATACACCAAAAAAATCGCTGAGTGATCTGACAGGTGTAGGGGAAGGTAAATAATAGATTTTACAGCATCGGTCAAACTTTGGCTTATCAGCACAAAGTCGATCCTAGACTTGTGGTGGTACTTATAGTTCCTAAAAGAAACACCCTGCTGCTTTCCTGATCTTAATCTCCAGATATCTACATAGGCATATTGCCTCATAGATGCAAGAAGAAATAACCTGGATTTGGAAGGAACCAAGGGGCGGCTGCTAGGAGATTTGTCCAAACAAGGATCCAAGACAATGTTAAAATCTCCTGCCCATATGATAGGATTTGGACATGACAAAAGATGGAACACAATAGTCTCCAAAAAGGAGGGATCGTCTATATTAGGGCCATAATAGCCGACTAGAGTGTACTGGGCATCGGCAATACAGACCGTAACAATTTCCCATCTGCCACACGGGTCGACAATCTGCTTTATCATCCTCGCTTTAAGTTGTTTTTTAAAGATAATCGATACTCCTCTGATATTAAGATTTTGCGAAGTGGAGACTGCAAAGTCAATCCACCTCTTTTTATTAATCTCTGCCGTAGATTCAGCAATGGTCAAGTGGGTTTCCTGGAGTATTATTATCTGAGCCTCAGAGTCACGCAGATATTGCCAGATTTTATTAGCTCTTGGTTTAGAACGCAAACCATTAACGTTCCAGGAAATGATTTTAATATCTCCCATGAAGAAAAACCATCCGCCTTACCCCTACGACCATTCTATATTTAAACCAGCACAATGAAGATGCCAGAACGGACCACCATAAATACAAATGAACTAAGACTTGAAAAATGAGGATTTTTTTTTGTTTCTTTTCTACCACCCACCCCACCCACAAACCCCTGTGCCCTTTTCCCTCACCTCCCCCCTCCCCATGGAGAACCCTTGCTATATCTAACCGGAAAATTCCAGTAGAATAGCACCCCTCCCTGCGCTCCTGCAAGAGCCCCCCTACCTCTCTATTTGTGCCTAAAAACAAAACGGAGACCAAAATTTAAAGATGTCAGCACCATATATAAATAGTGAAATACACACTCTAATTTGTGTTTTTCCTAAACCCATTTCTTATTTTCCTTCTGTTATTTATGTATTTTACACAGAAATGTATTTATTTATTTTTTTTTCTTTTTTTTTCTTCTACCAAACTTATTTCACTACTGACCCTATTCTGTGTATTGATGCTTACCCATACCCTACTCCTGATACACAAGAACTTACTCGGGATCTCCTAGGATTTGCTACCCAATGATAGTAAGAGCTCGTCGGCCGCCTGCACAGATCTTAAATTAAACATTTTATTATTGTGCATAACTTTCAAAGCTGCCGGGAACATCAATTGCGCTGTTGCCCCCAGCCCCCTAAAGGCATCCAAGCGCCTCCCAAATTCCCATTGTTTTTCAAGTGTGGTGTGTGATAAATCGGATCTTATTAGGAAGTCAAATCCTTTACCTTTCAGTGAACGCTGTTTCAGGGCAAGATTTAGAATATGCTCCTTCAAAGCGTACGTATGGAAATTCACTAGAATTTTGCGTGGTTTAGTCCTTTGGGGGTTACGTCGAAAGGGGTCCCTATGGACTCGTTGGATATCAAGGGCAAGATCCTCCACTGAGTGGGTTAGGGACAAAGACTCCTTTAACAGAAGGACAATAAATTGCTTAATTTCGGACCCTTCAGAGCCCTCCGGGACATTAAGAATGCGGATATTACTTCGCCTCGAGTTGTTTTCCAACGATTCCATTCTATCAGCTAAATCCATATCCATTTTTTTTAGTTTAGAGATGTCATCTTTAGCCTGATCCAAGTGAACCGTTAAAACTCCTACCGTCTCCTCCAGGGCTCCGGTTCTGGCAGTAAGACCATCTATCTTATTGTCCAGCAGCTCACAATAGTTCCTAATCTCCAGCTGATTAGCCGAAGACTCCTCAAAACCCTTTTTTATGTCTTGAGACAAAGAAGAAAACATTACTGCCAGGGGATCTAAAATAGCAGCCTGCCCGTCTGTTGGAGAGGTAGATATCTGCACTGAGGGCATTGGATGTACATTTCCAGGTAGACCAACCCTACTAGGGCCCCCCGTGGGTATAGCCAGTGTTTGCTGATCAGGAAAATCATCCTGCAGACCCACCTGAGAATCAGGGCTAATAGGATTAAGGACTGAAACAGATGAGCCAGGCAAGAGGGCTAACGCCATGACTGTTGACACTGGGCCCAAAGCTCCCTCGGAGGAGGACAGACAAATTTGATTAGGAGAGAGGGCAACATCAGATGGAGGGGTCACAGTCTCACACCCAGGCAATGCAGAAAATGCAGGCAATGTAGCAGGTAGTGTAGCCATCTTAAGAGTATCCTCCCCTAAGTCAAGCACCTGTGGGACAACCTTAAAATAGGAACGGAGCGAAGGCGTAACTTTTAAGCCCGTGCCCAGGTTACCTCCAAGAATTCTAGAGGATTTAGAAGATCTTAGACTCTTTGCTTTGACTTTTGTAGACAAATAGGATGAGGCCTTCTTTTTCACCAACTCCGACCTGCCTGGGAGAGTAGGAAGATCATCCACCTCAACTTCCACAATTACTTCCTTAGGCACTTCTTTCTTCCTTCGCCCTCGACTGCCTTTTACTTTATGAGGCTTAGGAGAGGAGAGGGGTAAAGCTAAATGTTGCACACTTTTTTTAGCCCCTTCATCCCAACCCCTCCCGGGAGACACCTCAGTACCACCTTCCGCCGTGATTTCAGGCAAAGAGACAGGCACAACCTCAAACACAGTTTCTTTGAAGCTGCTATCTCGCCCTTGCGCCACACCGGATTTGCCCCCAACTGCTGGAATCAAATTTCGCACTCTTCTACCCCTCCGCAACTCCAGGGCGGCCACCACCCACTTCTGCAGCCCCGGAGAAACCCGGGGGCGCACTAGCTCAGGTCGGCAAAACAAACTGAAGTCAAACCTCCCTTGGGGCTCCAGACGATCAATGCAGCCTCCTCCGTTTCTCAGCGTTGAATCCGGCATGGAAAGCAGACTCCGCCCCGCCTCCTCGAGCAATCCGAGCTAGGAAACACCTGGGAAGCTCGAGACACTGCAAGACACTGCAAGAGCCAGCACGCACTCGGGACCCTCAATCCGCCGTCTCCTCACCGGCACCTCTCCGACAGGAACTCCGTGTTGGCCAGAAACACAGTAAAATCGGCACTTTCAGTAAGTGGTGTCACGTCTGTGACAGGGAAGGCTCAATTACAGGAGTGCAGGTCACGGAGTACTGCGGCGAGTCAGCCGACCGCCGCCATGTTCTCCTCCAATGGTATTACCCCCCACAAGTTATGAGACTTTTTAAAGTATTTTTTATAAATTAACTTGTATTTATAAATGACATGATAAAAAATATTCTTATTTTAATGAAACAATAAAATATAATTTATAATTTTATAGAAAAATATTAAACTTAAAAAAAGTTTAACTTTTCAGTTTTATAACATTAACGATTTCAAACCCAAACATTAAACATCTTCAAAGTTTTTAATTTTAATTGTTTAAATTAAATTTAGAATTAAAATAAATTCAATTACAATTCTTTTTTAAAGCACAATAATCCCAAATCAACACAAAACACCTCTACATTAAAACTTCATTTATTTTGTATACATGTATATTGTTCACTACTGTAATACCATATAAAAACAACAAATTATAGTAATTTTGTTTTAAATTTTTTTTCAACTCTTCACTTTCTCCAATTATTTTTTGAATTTAAACATTAATCCACAAAAGTATCTGTCAAATCCACAAATGTTCACCATTGAAAAAAAGATTCATATTTGTAAATTTTTTAATAAAATTTTTTAACTTAATAACTACCTCCTTATCCCCTATAAACCCAACATCCCAATCCCCAAAACATTTTGTTTGTTATAACTTTAAAAAAAATGTAATTAAAAAAAGTTTTTAAAACACTTCCCACACTTATCCCCTATAATCCCAACATCCCTCTCCTAAAATCCAACTTCAAATAAATGTATTACAAAATATTCATTTATTTACATTTTCAATTTTTTTAAACACTCCCCACCCTTATCCCCTGTAACCCTAACATCCCCTTCCAAAAATGTTCTTTTATTTTTTTAATATAGTTTACATTTTTTGTATTTTTTTATTCTTTTTTTAAAATATCAATTCACACATATTGAGACATAAACGGGCTTAACGGATTCATTTTACATTAGGGCACGGTATCCTACTTATTCAGACTTTTAGATAGATACATTGCCCATACATTTCGGCAACTTCGCCAGTTCCAAGATGGCGACTACTCTCACCTTTGTATTCTATGGTGCATTGTATGGAATGCGTCGTACATCATGTGTTTCCGGGGTCACATGACACTTGCACGTTTATTTTAATATCCAAAATGGCAACGCCTGTTTGAATCATTCTTTTCACGGGCAGCTGCACGCACGACTGGTGTGTTGTCCACCACTTTTTTTTCGTTAGGTGAGTCTCTGTTTGCCAATGGGGTGATCGGGTATTTGGCTATTTTGTGGGCGCGACCAATATTGTTAATATTTTTCATATGCAGGTGACCAATGTATCTTGGTCTGACCTTTTGATGCTCTCTTACCACTTTATGAGCCAGTGCTTTAGTAACGGCTATTATTCATTGCTTATTTGATCAAGGACGTCACTGCAGTTTACTTATATTAGTTCTTATTACACAAGCGGACATATTTTTGGGTGAATAATTTGTCGGTTTGTTTATTTGTCACAAGATGTTTAATATACTAGTGGGGGCAACTATTGTTGTTACTTTGATGTTGCAGGACTGCTTTGCAGTTGGCCACGACCAATGGGGCACTGGTTGGATATGGATGTTTTGAGACGTTTTCTAGTACCACACTTGCCATCACTGTTTGTGGTGAGTAAATGTACACGTGTGATTTATTTTCAAGGTGTACATTAGGCTTGCACGAAGTTCTTATTCATTTGACTTTATTCTATAGGACCAATTTTTGGCTTAAATATGAGTATTGTGGTACATTTATCTCGGGGTTGTTTTTGGGCGAGTTATGTAGTCCAGCAGTTATTCTTGTTAGGACTCTGTGTACACAATATAATGTATTGTTGAATTCTATATAGATATGTGTCAGTGTTGGGGCTGTATTCTTTTCTAGTAGGTCTACTTATTCAACATATAAAGCGAGCAAGGCTACCTACACACGGTGTCTCATGTGTATTACGACCTGTGACTTAGAATATCAGGCTACCGTTGACAGTCTGCCTTAGTTTCTATATATAACTCTGGGTTGGTACCCATATGTATGAATAGATGGTGTTCTGTACACCAAAGTCTCAGTGATATATGACAGTTGGCAATTGGAATGGTATTACTTTTTATATAGTTCTTATATTAATATTTTCAAATGTTCCTTTTATACTTTTTTCATTTCCAATAGAATTTCGGTCTAATACATGAACACATTGAAGTCATGCTTAATCATCATTCAAACTTATCATCCGTTGTGCCTTGGACCTTCAGCCTACAACATTATCATTGTGGTGGGTGTCAATTGTTTTTTCAACATGATAATTTAGGGTTTTGGATCACTCTGGGTCACTTTTTTCTTTGTTAACTATGTATATCGTTTTACTGGTCTTCTGGGACTTCTCTGAGTTTAACAGTCTCTCACATACTTTGTTTTACACCGATGGGTATGGTTCTTACCTTTTTCTATGGTCTTTCCTCCTACTGTTATCTTTAGCTTCAGATGCTCAATTCTCTTGCTGTCACCAGGTGTTGTACCTTTATTCTTTGACAGTAATTATAGTGTCTTTAAATATCACATTTTGTGTCATAAGTTCTTATATCACGAGTTCTTCTCTTTCTATCAATGAATGATATGATTGTTATTTTATTAGAGAGACTCTGGGTCTCATTAACAGTATTAGTGTTTGTATGAAGATGTACAATATAGTAATTTATTGATTATATTAATGTCTATTTTTCCAGACTTTAGAAAGTCTGAATACAGATGTGTACAGACGAATGACATGTTGGCTTCAGTATTTCCTGGGAATTTCTTTAATGACAATAAAAATAATTTTTCAACGGAAGGTGTTCATGGATTACCTCTGAAGCCATTTACAGGATTGGAATATATTATTCTCTCTTTATAACTATAGGGAGTGATCATTTTATGTTATGATAAACAAATATCCAATACGCAAATTTTTGGATTCATTATAATTAATAGGGCTGTGCTGTACCAGCTGCTTTTCAAATGTTCATGTGCATGTTACTTGCAACGTGCTGATAGCACCGTTTGGTTGTAGGTGCCCTTAACTTCTCTAGCACCCCCATTATGTACATTTCATTACTATCCACTCTTGTACTTATCATTTGTCACACTGTTTTGTTTGATGTTCGGTCTTTCCCTTTGGGGAACGCTACTACCAACTTTTCGATTATCAATGCCAACCAACATGTTTGCCAGTTGAGGAGCAACAGAGGCAGCAGATAGCGAGGTGTCCAGCCGCAGTAGTATGTCAGCTGCGGAGAAGCAGCAGCCACCAGACTGTAATTCCCCTTTCAAGCTCCCCCATGCTGGGAGTAGAGGCAGGAAATGACTTGTTACCAATCACATGCCATTTAGTGGCCCAACCGTTTTTGTTTATTTTGTGGTGCCTTAACCACATTACAGTTATATTCTTCTTAAGTTATGCGGATGAGATGGACAGGTTTGCCTAAAATTATTTGTGGAAGCTCACATAATAAAGGTATCAATCAATCAATCAGTGTTTGTTAAGCGCGACTACTCACCCGTAAGGGTCTCAACCGCTGGAGGTAGTGGGGCAGGTTTCAGTCCATCAAAGAGGTGGTTTGTTGAAGAGCCAGGTTTTGAGGTTTCTTGCAAAGATGGGGGCGATGTTGTCCATCTAAGGTGGAGCAGAAGGGCTCTGGCCGCGAGGAAGGAGAAGGGGCAGCCTCCCAATCTGTTTTTTCTGGTGCGGGGGACCAAGGTGTAGGAGAGCTGGGCTGTTCGTAGGGTCCTTTGGGGTGCGTGAAATTTGAGTTGGCTGTTCAGGTATGCTAGTCCGGTGTCATGGAGGGCCTTGTGAGCGTGGGTCAGCATCATGAAGGTGACTCTAGCTTTGATGGGGAGCCAGTGGAGTTTGTGCAGGTGCTGAGAGATGTGGAATTGTCTTGGCAGGTTGAGGACCAGTCTTGTGGTGGCGTTTTGGATGTTCTGTAGCTTGCTGGTGAAGTTTTTGTTTATTCGGGCATAGAGTGTGTTGCCATAGTCGAGTCTGCTGGTGCCCAGGGCGTGAGTGACAGTCTTTCTGTGTTCGAGAGGGATCCATTTGAAGGTCTTACTTAGGAGGCGGAGGGTGTGGAAGCAGGAGGATGAGACAGAGTTGATCTGGTGGTCCATTTTGAGCTCTGAGTCCAGTATGACTACCAGGTTGCATGCGTGGTCCATGGAGGCGGGCGGGCTTCTGAGGGCGGGGGGGGGGCACCAGGTGTTGTTCCTGGTGTTGGGGTTTGGGCCCATGATGAGTACTTCCATTTTGTTGGTGTTTATGACACAATGTTGAGTCCGTAGGTTCTGATGATGGGGGCGAGCGGAGCCATGTAGACGTTGTAGAGCGTAGGGCTGAGGGAGGACCCTTGGAGACTCCGCAGGTGGTAGGTGTAGGGTCTGAGAGGAAAGGGGGAGTCTGACCCACTGCGTTCTGCTGGAGAGGAAGGAGCGGATCCAGTCGAGGGTCTTGTCTTGGATCCCTGCGTCTCGGAGTGTGCGTATTAGGGTGCGCTGAGAGCCTGTGTCGAATGCCGCTGAGAGGTCGAGGAGGATGAGGGCTGCTGTTTCTCCTTTGTCCAATAGGGTGCGGATGTCGTCTGTTGCGGCGAGGAGGGCAGTTTCCGTACTGTGGATTTTTCTGAAGCTGGATTGTAGGAGTCGAGGATGTTGTGCTCTTCAATGAATATGGCAAATTGGCTGTTGATGGCTTTCTCGATGACTTTCACTGCGAACTGGAGCAGGGAGATGGGTCTGTAGTTTTTGAGGTTGGTGGGGTGCGCCAAGGGTTTCTTCAGGAGGAGGTTGATCTTGGCATGTTTCCAGTCATCGGGGAGCGAGGCGGTTGCCAGGGAGCAGTTGATGGTGTGGCAGAGCATGGGTGTTATGGTTTCGGCAGCTCTGTTAAAAATGTGGTGGGGCAGAGATCCGTGGGTTGACTTCATCGTCTTCAGTGTGTCTTCAGTGTTGAGGCCTTCCAGTTGTCGATCAATGGCTTCTTGATGTCGGGTGGTTCATCAGGTTGGTGAGGGTTCAGTGTGTTGGTTGTCTTTGTCAAAGTTGTCGTAAATGCTATTGATTTTGTGGTGGAAAAAAGTGCTGAGTTTGTCGCAGAGGTTTTGTGAGAGAGGGATGTTGGTGGACTTGCTGGTGGGTTGGGCGATCTCCTTGATGATGTTGAAGAGTTCTTTGCTGTTGTGTGCATGAGTAGAGATTCTGTCTTCAATCAATTTTTTCCTTGTTTTTCTGATAAGTTGGGGGTGGGCGCTGGTGGCGGCTCTAAAGTTGTTATGGGCTACTGTGGATTGGGTGTTCCTACAGGCCTTTTCGAGGCTGCAGCAAGTGCGTCTGGACTCTCGAAATTTAGTGGTGAACCATCTAGCTTTCTTGGTGTGGGTGTTTTTGTTTTTCTCGAGAGGGGCTATGGTGTTGGCACTGTCGGAAATCCATCTGTGTAGGGTTCGGGCTGTGGTGTTGGGTTCGTTGTTTTCCATGATGGTTAGGGTGGAGTTGCTGAGTGATGAGGTTCGCTGGCTGTCGGTGATTCTGGTCCAGTTTCTTCGTGGGAGCAGGTGCTGCTGTCTGTGGATGGTGGGTGTTCTGAAGGTGAAGTAGACGTGTCGATGGTCAGTCCATGGGAGTTCGGTGGTGTGGCTGAAGGTGATGGAGTTTCCTGATGTGAAGAGGGGGTTGAGGGTGTGTCCTGCTGAGTGGGTGGGTTCGGTTACGATCTGGTGAAGTCCAATGTTGTGGAGGTTGTCCAGGAGGGATGTGGTGCTGGGGTCTAGTTGGTTGTCGAGGTGGAAGTTGAGGTCTCCCAGTAGGGTGAAGTTGGTGGATGCAATGGCATGCAGGGAGATGATGTCCGTGATGGATATGGTAAAAGTCCACGGGGTCCCGGGGGTCGGTAGATGAGGGTTCCTCGGAGGCTGGAGGTAGGGCTGGCCGGTAGCTTGTAGTGAAGGTGTTCCATCAGGTCTGTGGGCTCGTCGGGGAGTGTGCTCAGGTGGAGGGTGGATTTGTGGACAATGGCGATTCCTCCTCCCGGGTGGGTGGGGCAGTCATTCCTGGAGGCCTTGTATCATTGGGGAATGGCGATGGCGATGTCCGGTCCCGAGCTGGCGTTGGTCTAGGTTTCGGTAAAGAATGCCACAGCTGGTGCTGTTGAGGAGGTCCCAGATTTTGGTGGTGTGTTTGTGGAGGGATTGGACATTGAGGAGGATGCATTGCAGGGTCTTCGGTTCGGTTGCGTTCTTGCGGGTGGGTTGCGCTGGATCCGTGGTCTTGGCGGTGCGGCAGGTGTGCGGGCAGCAGTGACAGCTGAAGGGTCCGTGGGTGTCGACTGGTGATGCAAGCTTGCAGTTGTTGTTGCGGCCTGGGTTGAGAGTGTGGAGTGCCACTGGGTTGTAGTGTTGGCGGTGCAGAGATCCAGGGTTCCTGGCACTGGTTGTAGTCAGGTCGCGGACAGGTGCAGACGGGCTTGCCTTTGGCATGCCGGTGGGGCGCCACCATTAAGTAGGGGGCAGGAGCGGCAGGGAAAAACGGGCTGAAAGAGGCAAAAGGAAAAAGGCAAAAAGAGAGGGAAAAGTGCAAATAAGGCAGCAAAATGTAAGAAGAGTGGAGGAAAGACTCAGAGGACACAGAAGGAGAGTGAAAGGGGAAGATTGAGATGAAGGTAAAAAGCAAGTGAAAACAGAGGAAAGACACAGAAGGAGAGTGAAGGGGGAGCTTGAAATGAGTGGGAAACGAGTGAAAATGGAGTAAAGACCCAGAAGAGTGAAGAGGGGAGATAGAAATGAAGGGAAAAAACGAGTGACAAAAGGAGAGAAAAAGTGGAGCGAGAGACAGGAGACAGAGGTCCACTGGACCACCGGGGACGAACACCAACACTCGAGAGTACAGCGGCTCGGGAGAAGGCCTCACTTAATGGTGGAGAACAATTTTACTGAAAAGGTAAAGATTAATTGTTGAAATCACAATTTGTATTGTCATTTGTAGAGGGTAGTGTGTCAATGTTTCAGACGTACAACAAAAACACTACGGTAGGGGGGACCTGGGGGAAGTTTAAAGACCAAGCTCTGGATATAATCCCCAAAGAAGCCTATAAACAACAAAAGGTACCAGAGGGTCTCAAAAGATGTGCCCAAAAGTAATAAAAAGCCAACCAATCCCTGACCTCTAAGAAGATGCGTCACAGAAGGCTCTCAACAGGATGAGGAAAATACCCATCAGTCACCATACGGATCCGCCCTTCATCATTTGGGATTTTATCCGTACCACCCGTCTGAGAAGATCGGTGCCACAATCAGAGGTCAACCCGGTGGTAAGGGGGTTCCTCGAAAGGTGTAGGCAATGACAGTGTGGTTAACCACTCGATGTTATGAGTGGCTAAGGACATGTGACTGGGGTGTGCTGTGCTAGAAAAAGTGAGGGAGTGAGAAAACCAAGAAGAGAGTGTATTAAAATTGGTTTGGAGAGAGCACTTAACAAAATTTATTCTATGTGTGCCTAACATACCAATATTAAAAATAAGTGCAACCTAAGGCTGTCTGGTTATGTATTTTAAACAACGAAGGAGTGAATTAATGAAAACAAAATAAGACAAAACAAGATGTGTTAGGTTATACAATGGTCCCTATCCGGTTGGCGTAACTGTCAGGTTGGAAAAATCCAATCCTAGCAATCAGGAGGTCGCAACCCAGTAAAATAGTGTAACTACACATGACTGGAAAGGAAAAGTAAACCTCTTTGTTAAAAGGACCCTCACTCACCACTAGTTGGTGACATGCTTCATCATAGGGTCCCCGCTGGGGTGGCCGAATGCCCCCCCAGCGTGCTACAACGCCTGATTTACAGCGGAGCGGGTTGATGTTGAGTGTGACAGTGGTTTAACTCAAAAGAAAATGTGTTGCAAAATTAGTGAGTGTAGAATTTAAAAATTACTAGGTTAAAACCCGAACAAAATCTTCAATGTGGGTCAACCTGTATCCAGATTAAAAAGACGGACAAAATAGGTTCTGAATTTAGAGACCTGTGTCCTTAAGTGAGATATAAGGTCAACATGTTTCTGCTGTAAAAATGCAGGATCGCACAGCATTCGTCAGGACCATAGACCACTAGCACTCCGGTGGTATGTACACACTAAGGTACACCCTCCCGTGAGGCACTTGATGTGAAAAATTGAAAGAGTATGATGGAATTACTCACAGATATTGCCCGTGTCGGCACACTGTGATTCACAGCAGCCCAAGTTACCTGTAGAGAAAGGAAAGGGACACACTAACACATAGACACACAAATCAACATGTTATCCATTTTTACAACATGTAACAAGGTAACGTGAAAATTATCACATCACCTCTGTTTCCTTAACACCCTATTAGAGTGGTAGGATCAGGTCCCCTCATGATCATGAATTCGATATAGAGGGATGTCTAGTTACAAACTTCTAAACAAAATTATTCATATTGGAATAATGAAACCTAAAACGCAGTGGATTTATTTAAATCAGCGTTTTGGCTAAAGTTTTAGAAAGGCTAAGGATTTCTTATCCCTCCATAATTTATACTTAAGCCGGGTATATAATTAAAGCAAACAAAAATTATTTTGGAGACTCATAAAACGGCAAAGGGGGCCTCACAATGTGGAAACCAGAGCGGCAACATGCATTAATCTGCAAGGTTCAATAGCGTGTCAGCAAGGAGCTCAAAGCACTTACAGCTAGAAGAAGGGAAAATCACTTCATGGGTCAAGACAGCACGGGAATTGTTCACGCGGTGTAAAATCTAGCGTGTAAGGAGGAAAACAAGATGTTAACAAACCCTCCGTAGTTCGACGGTCCTTGAGGTAAAAAGCAGCTGCGCGGTAGACAAGCAGTTGAAAAACTTACTTTTCCACTCGCGACTCCCCGTCCAAAACCTATACTACAGGACTGCCGTCTGCCCGGAGATAGTAGAGAACCCATGTGAGCTCTTTTAAATAACATAGTTGTTCCGGCCACGTGACTGGCGTGCCCGGACATAAAAAGGGGCGTGACACGGGGCGTCATACAGGGCGAGGCGGAGAAGCCTTAAAGGGACGGAGCCCCTTTGATCACCCTACAGGTAATATGGTTCGAAACCCCGTTCCGCCTCATTGGTGAACCTATAAGTAGAGGGAAATAAGGTGTTAATTTTAAGGAACAGTAGTTCTCTCCAAAAAATGCGATTATTATTCATATCGATAACAATTAAGATAAAGACGTGCGTTAATTTAAACGAGCCAGACCAAAGTGGGAGGCTACGCCTTGATACTATATGGTAGGCAGCCAATTTGTCTGCGCCCATACCTTCCGAAATAATGCATTGTTATAGAATCTTCTCGGGGCATTGATACTGTATTATTATTAAAATATACTTAGATCGTGATGCCATAAAAAATGGCTCTAATATGGTTATATTCTTGGTTCACCTTAATCCTCCCAGTCACCTGTCTGGGATATGTTATGCGCTAGAAAAGGGTCGAGAAATAAGGCATGTTGTCACCAAACAAAGCAACCATCTCTTCTTTTGAAAAGGAGGGGCCCTGTTCTACCATGGTGGATTAATGGTCTCGTTTAATAGGTCTCTGCTAATAATAAATCAGTAAGTCTCTCACAGCTGCACGCTGCTCTAAGAACCAACAAAATCAACAAGAGAGATAGGGCGCGAGTAAACACTCCTGTACCCCAATAATTATATTTTAAACAACGAAGGAGTGAATTAATGAAAACAAAATAAGACAAAACAAGATGTGTTAGGTTATACAATGGTCCCTATCCGGTTGGCGTAACTGTCAGGTTGGAAAAATCCAATCCTAGCAATCAGGAGGTCGCAACCCAGTAAAATAGTGTAACTACACATGACTGGAAAGGAAAAGTAAACCTCTTTGTTAAAAGGACCCTCACTCACCACTAGTTGGTGACATGCTTCATCATAGGGTCCCCGCTGGGGTGGCCGAATGCCCCCCCAGCGTGCTACAACGCCTGATTTACAGCGGAGCGGGTTGATGTTGAGTGTGACAGTGGTTTAACTCAAAAGAAAATGTGTTGCAAAATTAGTGAGTGTAGAATTTAAAAATTACTAGGTTAAAACCCGAACAAAATCTTCAATGTGGGTCAACCTGTATCCAGATTAAAAAGACGGACAAAATAGGTTCTGAATTTAGAGACCTGTGTCCTTAAGTGAGATATAAGGTCAACATGTTTCTGCTGTAAAAATGCAGGATCGCACAGCATTCGTCAGGACCATAGACCACTAGCACTCCGGTGGTATGTACACACTAAGGTACACCCTCCCGTGAGGCACTTGATGTGAAAAATTGAAAGAGTATGATGGAATTACTCACAGATATTGCCCGTGTCGGCACACTGTGATTCACAGCAGCCCAAGTTACCTGTAGAGAAAGGAAAGGGACACACTAACACATAGACACACACATAGACACACAAATCAACATGTTATCCATTTTTACAACATGTAACAAGGTAACGTGAAAATTATCACATCACCTCTGTTTCCTTAACACCCTATTAGAGTGGTAGGATCAGGTCCCCTCATGATCATGAATTCGATATAGAGGGATGTCTAGTTACAAACTTCTAAACAAAATTAATGAAACTTAAAACGCATTGAATTTATTTAAATCAGCATTTTGGCTAAAGTTTTAGAAAGGCTAAGGATTTCTTATCCCTCCATAATTTATACTTAAGCCGGGTATATAATTAAAGCAAACAAAAATTATTTTGGAGACTCATAAAACGGCAAAGGGGGCCTCACAATGTGGAAACCAGAGCGGCAACATGCATTAATCTGCAAGGTTCAATAGCGTGTCAGCAAGGAGCTCAAAGCACTTACAGCTAGAAGAAGGGAAAATCACTTCATGGGTCAAGACAGCACGGGAATTGTTCACGCGGTGTAAAATCTAGCGTGTAAGGAGGAAAACAAGATGTTAACAAACCCTCCGTAGTTCGACGGTCCTTGAGGTAAAAAGCAGCTGCGCGGTAGACAAGCAGTTGAAAAACTTACTTTTCCACTCGCGACTCCCCGTCCAAAACCTATACTACAGGACTGCCGTCTGCCCGGAGATAGTAGAGAACCCATGTGAGCTCTTTTAAATAACATAGTTGTTCCGGCCACGTGACTGGCGTGCCCGGACATAAAAAGGGGCGTGACACGGGGCGTCATACAGGGCGAGGCGGAGAAGCCTTAAAGGGACGGAGCCCCTTTGATCACCCTACAGGTAATATGGTTCGAAACCCCGTTCCGCCTCATTGGTGAACCTATAAGTAGAGGGAAATAAGGTGTTAATTTTAAGGAACAGTAGTTCTCTCCAAAAAATGCGATTATTATTCATATCGATAACAATTAAGATAAAGACGTGCGTTAATTTAAACGAGCCAGACCAAAGTGGGAGGCTACGCCTTGATACTATATGGTAGGCAGCCAATTTGTCTGCGCCCATACCTTCCGAAATAATGCATTGTTATAGAATCTTCTCGGGGCATTGATACTGTATTATTATTAAAATATACTTAGCTCGTGATGCCATAAAAAATGGCTCTAATATGGTTATATTCTTTGTTCACCTTAATCCTCCCAGTCACCTGTCTGGGATATGTTATGCGCTAGAAAAGGGTCGAGAAATAAGGCATGTTGTCACCAAACAAAGCAACCATCTCTTCTTTTGAAAAGGAGGGGCCCTGTTCTACCATGGTGGATTAATGGTCTCGTTTAATAGGTCTCTGCTAATAATAAATCAGTAAGTCTCTCACAGCTGCACGCTGCTCTAAAAACCAACAAAATCAACAAGAGAGATAGGGCGCGAGTAAACACTCCTGTACCCCAATAATTATATTTTAAACAACGAAGGAGTGAATTAATGAAAACAAAATAAGACAAAACAAGATGTGTTAGGTTATACAATGGTCCCTATCCGGTTGGCGTAACTGTCAGGTTGGAAAAATCCAATCCTAGCAATCAGGAGGTCGCAACCCAGTAAAATAGTGTAACTACACATGACTGGAAAGGAAAAGTAAACCTCTTTGTTAAAAGGACCCTCACTCACCACTAGTTGGTGACATGCTTCATCATAGACAAAATTATTCATATTGGAATAATGAAACCTAAAACGCAGTGGATTTATTTAAATCAGCGTTTTGGCTAAAGTTTTAGAAAGGCTAAGGATTTCTTATCCCTCCATAATTTATACTTAAGCCGGGTATATAATTAAAGCAAACATTTATTTTGGAGACTCACTTCATTTAGTTCACTTGGTGCAGTAGTTTTAATTGTATTTTGGTCCTGATGAATGCAAGGACGCAATAGTCCCTTGATTGCAGAAACCAGTTGACCACATTTACCTCAGGCTGTCTACATAACCAGACAGCCTTAGGTTGCACTTATTTTTATTATTGGTATGTTAGGCACACATAGAATACATTTTGTTAAGTGCTCTCTCCAAACCAATTTTAATACACTCTCTTCTTGGTTTTCTCACTCCCTCACTTTTTCTAGCACTGCACACCCCAGTCACATGTCCTTAGCCACTCATAACATCGAGTGGTTAACCACACTGTCATTGCCTACACCTTTCGAGGAACCCCCTTACCACCGGGTTGACCTCTGATTGTGGCACCGATCTTCTCAGACGGGTGGTACGGATAAAATCCCAAATGATGAAGGGCGGATCCGTATGGTGACTGATGGGTATTTTCCTCATCCTGTTGAGAGCCTTCTGTGACGCATCTTCTTAGAGGTCAGGGATTGGTTGGCTTTTTATTACTTTTGGGCACATCTTTTGAGACCCTCTGGTACCTTTTGTTGTTTAAATGTTTCAGACGTACCTTGCAAAATAATTGTTGGTATGTGGTCCCTGGGCCTTCTCCCCTCTGCGGCTGAGCTTCCCTCCCTTGGCTGTTGGGCAGGTGGTCCTGGGTCATCAACCTCAGAATCTGAATACATGGGCAAGCCATCCCTGCAGGCCATGTTGTGGAGCATGGCACTTGTTGTCACTATTTTGCAGACAGTCTCAGGTGCATACTGCAAGGCTCTGCCACTCTTGTGAAGGCACCAGAAGCATGATTTAAGGATGTCAAATGTGCTCTCAATCACGGGCCTGGTGCGCCTATGTGCCATGATGTACCACCTTTAATGTCGGTTGTTGGGAGACAGGTACAGTGTGAGTATCCATGGCCGCAGGGCATACGCACTATCCCCTGGTAAGGGAAATACGATGGTGAGACAACATGCAAACAGTCATGCAAGTGCCAATACATTTCACTATGGACATGAAGTATGAGTACCTAGTAAGTATCCTTCATCAGTCACCTCTTTGTAATTTCTGTTATATGCCACTGTGTCTGAAGATGTATGAGTCATGGATGCTCCCTGGATATTTGGCCACAATGTCAGTGATGATGTTGTTTGGATTGCAGACAACTTGTATGTTGAAGGAATGTGTGCTTTTTCTATTCTGAAATATGTATTTGATGCGAGATGGGGGACATATGGGCACATGAATACCATCTATGCACTCAATGACCTATGGAAACCTTGCTCTATTGTAGAATTGTGGTGTGGTATTTTCTACTTCCACATCATCCCTGGGCAAGTAGATGTGTTGGTGTATGTGGTGGAGCATGTCATCTAAGAAATTGTGGAAGAAACACAAAAGCGCACTCTTCAACATCCCTCCAGCCACTGCAATGACATCTTGGTAACTACCAGTGGCCAATAAGTGGATGGAGCACAACACCTGAATATGTGTGAGGATTGCATTGCATTGCTGGCATCCACTTTCCAAGTGTGGCTTCAAGGTGTCTATTAGATCTAGGATGTCAGTGCTACTCAGCCGGTACTGCTCATATATCTCTGTCTTCTCAAACAAGGTTAGCCTGACTCTGAATATCCTCTCCTGTCTCTGCCGCCTCTGCTGAGCAGCCATAATCTGCATCCTCCCCGCTTTCACGTACAGGGCAGCAACTCTGAAAAGAGTTCTTATGCATTCTGGGGCTGTTTAGGTCTCGTGAGTGGGCTTTAAAAAAGCCGACCACAGCTTTTTCTGTGGCCTAGAGCGTGCGGTTATGCGCACAGTAACACACATTCCTCTCGCTTGCTCTCCCAAGCGCGTGCTTCTACGCTTCTCCCCCTCCCCCACCACAGAGCGCATCTCGCGGCCGCGTGTCTTGCTTGCTTTGATTTAAGCTTATTTTTTTAACTGTGAGCGTGAGGCGCGCACGCTCGTTTCTCCTCCTTCTTCTTTGTCCTGCTCCTCTCTTTGACATTATTCTTGTCTCTTTTTCCCCCCTCCATCTTTTCTTCCATCTCTCGCCCCATTTCTCCCGCTCTTTGCCTATCGGCCCTATCCCTTCCCCTTTACTGCCCTCTACTCTCTTTACATGCCTCCCGCTTCCCTATCTTTCTTACGCCATTACTTGCTCTCTTTCTCTTCATCCCTCTCTCCAAGCTCCTGCACTCTCTCTAGCTCTTTTTCTCTGTTTGACTCCTTCATTATCACTCTCCCTTCTTACCTCCCTCCTCTCTCGAGCATCCTCTATGTCAGGCTCAGTCTCCTATGCTATATATTCATGGCAGACATCTGGAACCACTCACTTTAAACCTGCAGTCACCACCGGTCAGAATAAACTGTCCTCTCAAAGTTTCTACAGATCAGTTGCCTTGAGTGAAGTGATCCGCCCCCACAACACATTGCGTTCCTGAGTGAAAGCCCAGTTATTGAGCACGGCGTGCTACCAACTGGCCTAGCGAGGTAAAACCATGCCCTTTTTTTCAGAAGAAGTTAATTATTAAACAAAAGATACCACTGTGACTGCCCCATCCGTTTTTTTGTTGTTGCTGTGGTTAGGGCTGGGTTAGGGATTTTTGTTCTGGCTGCATGTCTTCACCACTCACCGGCCTGTGTTTATTAGGGCCCCATCCTTTAAGGTGACATCATATATCCATCCAGACAAAAGGCAACACATCTCACTCAATCTGCATTACTCTGCACATGGCTGTCTACGATCCAGCTGCCGACATACATCTTTAATATATGTGCACATTCCTGAAATTATTGCATGCACCCCCAGCCTGGTAAACATATTAATGCTAATGAATGCATGCAGACCTATGCACATTACGGAGCAAATAATACGACAAGCGTGGCATGGATTTCTATTGAAATATGTGCACATGTTATGCCATGTGTAGTTGCCTAGTGCCTACTTCTCATGTGTCTGGCTTCGAAGGGCATTTGGATTTTTAGCGCTCCTCAGCGTTCTGATAATTGTTATTGTGAAACATAAGTAACATAAGTAACAAGCATTGGCATAGCCAATAAGTCTTGCCTTTGGGACCTTATAAGTGTGTAGCCGTGCAACAGGTAATGTTGTTGCATCAAGGATATTTTTCTGCATAACTAAATACTTATAAGGTCCCAAAAGTGAGACATATTGGCCATGCCAATGCTTGTTTTATAGTTTTGGCCTGGTTTTTGTTTCATGGTAAATTGCATGTGCAAGCAGGCCATTTTGAGCATTGGCACTGTTTTCGACTGGTCTATACATCGTGAATAGTGACTCGCAATTAGCGACTCGCTATTTTGGAAACGCAAATACCGGTTGCTTTTATTCGGAGTCAGTGTTCTGTCGCATCTCAAAATTTGGTTTTGCTAGCGCATGTCGTACATTGCATACAACCAATTTTGCATGCGCAAATCGATTTACGGCCGATTTTGCACTTGCAAAAGGATCATACATCTGGCCCTTGATATCTCTATCTGTTCCACAATTTGCCAAGTTCTGTCATGTTCATGTGCGTTTCTTGTATGTATGCGATGTGGGTCTGTCGGTGCCTCAGGTAGGAATATACCAGATGCTGCCGTCTGGGGGTAGCCATAACCTGGACATTCCAATGGACATCGTATGTAGGTCAATCAATCAGAGTACTTGTAGAGTGCGCTACTTACCCGTGAGGGTCTCAAGGCGCTGAGGGGAGAGGGGGGGGGGGGTGCTGCTACTGCTCAAAGAGCCAGGTCTTGAGGAGTCTTCTGAAGGCGAGTAGGCCTTGGCTCTGCCATATGTGGGTAGGGAGGGTTTTCCAGGTCTTGGCGGCGAGGTAGGAGAAGGATCTGCCGCCGGAGGTCGTTCGTTGGGTGCGGGGGACAGTGGCGAGGGCGAGGCTGGCGTAGGTAGGTGGGTGAGTGTGTCTTCTGCCTTTGTACAACGCTGGGTCAGTGCATACCTCCCCTAGAAGCTAGGCCATATCGGTCTGCATGGTTCTCCACCCCCTCTCTTCCTTTGCTACTGTCAGTTGTGTTCCCACAGAATTAAAATCCAATAAAATAACCCCAATACCAGCTCCCTGATCGGAACAGCAACAAAGTCTATGACCACATGCAAACCATAACTAAGGATCCATTAGCATGCTCCATCTGGAAGGTGGGGGATCACTACGATGGACGGTTACCAATAAGAGTGCACTAGCTACCCAGTCCTACATATACGTTTAACTGGAGTCCTCCCTTCCCCCGCCCACCTGGAAGAATGGATACCACGGTCTGTCCCGTTCCCCTCTGTCCCGTTCCCCTGGCGAGGAATGTCTTCAAAGTCTCCATTCTGTTCCAATGGTCACAGTAGTTGGTCTGCCATCATCGGGTTGAGAACAGGGCTGGATCACAGTTCTGTTGGGATGTTCTCCAGGGCCATAAACCAGCTCCTACTCGCCGACCCCTGGGCTTAGAATGAACGATTTGAGGGAGTGGCGTTAATACCTTTCAGCTACATCCTTGGCACGTTCAGGCGCCGCTTGTTCACTTGTGGGCTTGAGAGGAGATGCCCAGGTACGTTTAGAATGTCATCATGATTGTTCAGAGGGGTTAAGTCCATGCTGCAGAGATCAAGGTGTTCAAGTGTAGGTTAAAGATTTAAAATCATTGGAGTTGAGGTAGAGTCAGCCTAGTTATCCTTTCAATGTGGATGAAGTAAGTGTTATTTAGTTTGATTAAAATGGCACAGATGATAAGCGGCTGCAGACGTGTGGTTCCAGCGCCGTCTTTCAAACTTATTGTTGAACAATAGCATACATGTTAGCCACATCGTTTAGAAACAATAGTACTTAAGTCACGCCTTGTATGAAAAATGTTATTAATATTTAATAATACCACCTGATAATAACATACTCCGGAGCAATTCAATTTGTCGCACACATTTTCCAAGTAGTTTTTTTCGAAAAAGCTGCATGGTCTGGGACTCTGTTTACCCTTTTATGGTGTTTGAGCTTGCACATATGTTGTTGTTTTGCAATAAAGGGTGCATACTATTTCATGCACACCATAGTTTCTTAATATTGCAGCTCAGGCTTATGACCTGCTTTCAGACTAAACACCGTTTACACAATTAATCGAGGATATAGATTCAACATTCCTAAACTGCAAGCGAGTATGGCTGAAGAGTTCCAATGAGAAGCAGCTCAGCCGCAGCCTTCTTCACTGAGATTCATAATGCACAAAGAGCTACAGCAGGAAATTAGTTTTCTGCTGAAAATATCCATTTAACCCAACCAGGACAATGTAAGCTCAATGACCAAGCTGCAAGTGTCGGTCTTTTTAACCTACCTAACGTGCCAGGAAGTGCTCCAGATGAAAATGCTCTTTAACCCAGTGTAGAGTGTAACTACTCAAAGACATAGGGCCAGATGTAGGTGGCCAAATACCGGTCGGTAACGGCCGATTTCGGCCGTTACCGACCGGCATTTGGGCCTTGGTGGCATATTAGCAAGGGGATGTATCGCTGCTTTTTCAGCGAATTGTGCCTAGGAAGCGTTGATACTTCTAAAGCCCTCTCCACAAGGGCATTTTAACGCCTGGCTCAAGCCCACTTTGCAGGTCGGCGACAAACATCGCTAATGACATGCAAAGTGGGCGTTGCCACGTCCAAACACATGTAAAATGTGGTTGGAGGTGGGAACACCCTATTACCAAGGCAGGCGTTGGGAGAGGCAGACCTGCGATAAGCTTGTTTAGCGCAGGTCTCCCAACGCCTGCTCTGACCAGGTGTTAGGGCATTGATAACATGGGGTGTGGATCATAACGCTGATTCCACTCCCCCATATTATCAATGCACACATTAGCGCATGAAAACAACTTTGTTTTCATGCGCTAATGTGCCATATCGCCGGATTTCATTTCGCCTACGTGATGTGCATTGATAATTGTGCGCTATCACGTTGAAAAAATCCGGCGATAGCCGGCGATATGGGAATGTGCGTTGTGCGTTTTCTAATGCACTTCTAGGTAATATGCCCCTTGGAATTTCAGATGTAGGGGGCCTTACAAATTACTGATTCTGTAAAGTTACCAAATCGGTAAATTTACCCATTCGGTAAATTACCGAATGGGTAAATTTACCGACTCGGTAATGTGAGATGTAGGTGGCACTGAAAACACTGACACAAGGCCTTAAGGATTCGTTATTTACCACCAACTATTAGTTGGTGGTAAATAACGAATACCTGTGTACATGCAAATCTGTGCATGTACACCTGTGCCATGTGGCACATGCCCTAAGGGCATGTATGTGTGCCACATGGCACACAAGCCTGAATCAGGGGTGTAACAGGGTGTCAAAGTGACACCCTACCACCCTTGACTATTCGGTAATTTTACTGAATCAGTATTTACCGATTCGGTAATTACCATTGATTCCTATGGGCCTTGAGGCCCATAGGAATCAATGGCAATTACCGAAATGGTAAATACTGATTCCGTAATTACCGAATCTTAACGATTCGGTAATTGTTACCGAATATTTACCTACATGGCATTTACCGATTTGTAAATACCGAATCGGTAAAATTCGGTATTTACGAATCGGTAAAGGCCATTTACCTACATCTAGCCCTTAGTTATGTTTAACACAGAATGAGGCGTGAGAGTGCAGAGTGGCAGCTATAAACAAAGAGTGGTGGGTGGGTTGGTAGAGGGAACGCGGGAGAGTTCGCAGAGGGTTAGAAATCTTTTCTTTAATTTTTTAAAAGTAACAGACCTTTAGCCGCCGGCCGCCTCCAGCGTCATGTCACGCCACCTTTCCTCTTCCCGCCTGGTCCCAGCATCCCCGTGGCCAGACTCCCATCCAATCCCATCCACTCCCAACCCGTGCTGCAGAGCAGCGCAAGGATTGGCTTGAACGGGTTAGAAAGACGCTCCGCTCAGGCCATTGAGTCTGTGGCGTTTCTCCAGTCTGGATGCTCAATGTAGCTGGGCTGGAGAGAACCTAAGTGCATATGTATGTTTTTGTCCGCCTGAGACGGCAGGCCAAACACACATGAGCACTTAGGGAGTGGAATGTACGTAGCACTCCTCTTCTCATGCCCCAGCACTGCCTCACCCAACAGCGCTGGCTAAGACCTGCAAATGCAAAATAAAACGATGCAAGAACATTGTTTTATTTTACATTTGCTGGCTCTGAGCCAGGCAGTGGGGTGACTCTCCTCCGGCATAGGGGAGGAGCCACAGCTGGCAGCAAATTGTGGGCTTTTCAAGTGACTTGAGCGCTTCACTATAGTGAGTATAGTGTTCGCTACGACATGGATTTAGCTGGAGATATATTTTGTTGAGGAAAACTTACTGTAGAAAATTCGGAGATGCATTGTGAACAGATTACAGCTTCGATATGATCACAATTTGTGCCACTCAAAGGTATACAAATCCTCCTATACCCAGGATAAGATAGTTTAGAGTGACCACTACTTGCATGGGTACGGCCTCGTTCTGTGGATCTTGTCCCAAAGGTGCAAATTCTCCAAAGCAAACCCTTCTGTTTGCCTGTCTTGTGCACCTTCCCAAGCTTTAGATATCATGAAATATCACTTATATTAAAAGGAAAGCTTTCCAGCTTTAACAAAAAGTTGTTATTGGCGCCTAGTTGTCCAGCTGTGATAAAGGAAATGAAAGTTTTCCAAATAAAAATGATTAGCTTTACAATGTGAAGGGGAAAGGTTTTGGTTGGTGTCATGTCTTATTGCTATGGTGCTTGGTGTCTCGGGAACGGTTACATTATTTGGAACTTGAATCGAAGACTTACTTGCAGTACTGCATGTTGGGAAACATGCTATCTTCTGCCTGAAGCATTCTCCTTTTTAGTCAGAGATAAAACATTGCTTGAGTTCAATATATTTCAATGTATTATTAAAATTTTCTTTCTGGAGTTAGGGTCATGTGATGGAACAAGCTGGTTGTTTTTTTCCCCAACAATGGCTATACTAAAGAAAAGGTACGTTTGTAACTCCTAGTGCTCCATTTCTAGTCAAATTACATAAACTGGTATTACCCCTTTAATTATTGAAGGTTTTTAATACGCAATGTGAATTTTATTCCAGTGTGTCTTTTTTGCCAAAGGATTTGCACACGCGTGTTGGAAATGGCCCTTTTTGCAGGGTTATTCCCAAACTTTTTGCTTCTTCCTCCTAGCTTTTCCTGACCGGTTTGTGTTGGTTTTAGGACTCTGTGCACTTTACCACTGCTTCAAGTTCTTCTAACCGCAGCACTGGGGTCTGTGTGTTTTGTGCTGCAACTAGAAGAAAACGAACTCGATGACATCTACAATGCCGCTGCCGACTCTGAGGGCACTGCTTCAATGTCGCACCGCAACCTTGGTCTCACAACGCCACCCGTTGATTCCGCCACCGAGCCGCTGCTTGCACCATGACCTGTGGGTACCTCACTCCGCACCGCCTTGCTTCACATTGAAGCTTTGGCACTGCAGAGATCACCGCCGTACCGCAACCCTGGCCTCACTGATGAGGCCATCCGACGCCGCCACCGAGCCGCTGCACGCACAGTGACCTGTGGGCATAGCACTCCTCACCGCCTCGCTGCACGCCAAAGCCTTGACACCGCAGAGAGCACTGCCACAAAGCCGCACCGTGACCCAGGTCTCACCGACTACGCCATCTGACGCCGGCACCGAGCTGCTGCTCTCACCGTGACTTGTGGGCACCGCACTATGCACCGCCTCGCTTCACAACGAAGCCTGCTGCTCGCCCCAGGCCGAAATCGACGCCGCTGCTTGCACCTTGGTTCGAGCGCACCGCTCGTTAAGCTATACGACACACCACCCGCATTCCGCACCGCAGCCTTGGCCTACCGATGCCGGCACCATTGACTCCAGTTCGTCGACCGACGATAGCGCTGCAGCACCGACGCCGCCGCTGCTTGCAACGTTGCCTTTTAGCACTGTGGCAAGTACCGCCTTCATCTTGCATGCGACCCTGGTCTCACCGACGATGCCATCTGACGCTGTCACCCAGCTGCTGCTCGCTCCGCGACCTGGGGCACCACACGCCGAACCGCTGCACTTCACACCGCAGCACCCGACGCCTGCCAGCTCTCCTGATTATCAGAGAGGAGCTCGTTCTGCAACGCGAGTGACTTCAAGGGTCTCAAGGCCCTGCATGTCTCACAGGTACTGTTTGCTGGCCTTTCCGACACTGTAGCGGGCCCGCGACCAGCCAGAACTGTTCGATTTGTTGTTCACGACACTGTGATAGCCCCGATCGGAGCTATCGACATTAAGGAACTGTGTTTGAAACTTATTTTGATAACTGCAGATTTTTAAGTATAGTATTGTTGATTTATTTTCGTATTTGGTCTTGTCTTAAGTATATATAAATTGGATATTTTTCTAAACAGGTGTGGTGTCCATTTGTAGTGCTTACACTGTATTACTGTTGGCCATGTGCAAATGCTTTACACACTGCCTCTAAAATAAGCCTGGCTGCTCGTGTCAAGCTACTAAGGGGGTGAGCAGGGGTTATTTTAGAAGTGTAACTCCCTTATCTTGACTAGAAGGGTGTTTTTTGCCTGGCTTTGGCCCACGCCCTAGCCTACCAAAAATCAAATTTCTAACAATGTGCAAAACCGAACTTTCATTGTAGAAATTACTACTGGCTAGTTCTGACACTGAGCAGGGTGAACCTGGCAGCAGAGGCATTGTATTAGATTCTGTATTGATCAGATTAGTGTGCACACAGTAATATTGTAAACAGTTAAACTAGTTTGGTATGAAAGTAATTCCAAAAGGTGACGATAATCCAAGCTCCTTGAAGTGTGTTTATTTCAAACATTATTTTTCTTATTTAATCATGAACAACTTGACATCCACAGACACGTTTTATTCCAGAAGGGATTTCCTCAAGCCCACCAATAATGCAAACCTATCCACAATATTATTCCTATTAAAATGGTGAAAAACGTATGTTTTAAAATGTGAATAACAAACAATTCTACAACCACAACCCCAACCTAGATCTTTGGTGAAAAAGAGATGTCGGCCTATATTTACAATCCAGGATTCCAAAAATATGTCAGATTACAAGACATTCAATAGTTCTGATTGTACTCTTCACCCAATGGTGTAGGTAAAATAATGCTTACATTGATATTGCTGGCAGGGAACCAATAGGGATATATAGGTTTATTCAAGTCTATAACTTGAGAAAGAATCTAATATAAAATTGCTATAAACTTATTTTGGATAAAATTTTGATACGTTCTGACCACATATAGCTTCTTATACATAAACTGAAACCTGATAGTATTGATTATTTCATTGACGCAATAGTTACACCTCTGGGGTGTAACCAAATTGACATATTTCATACAATTGTATATATCCATATAGAGAATAGGCTAAATAATAGTGTACCATGATGTGATGGGAAAAACCATATGAATAAGTACAAAATTGTAAAGATGACAATATGTTTATTAGGGTATGGTAGCATTGATATAATGCATAATTATAGTCTAGAACTAAAAATAAAAATATCGAAAGGGAAAAGAATGAGAATCCTTATTCACAGAAGACTTGTCTATATCTGTAAGGGCATTCCATTGAGGTCCCATGGTCCACGCACCGGCCTCAGTGATACCATCACAGATTTCATCACCATGCTCGCCATCGAATCTGAACACGTCTTTTTCCAGGGAGGCCTTAATTCCACCTGGACGACCCTACCAACACCAGCTCCACTGACCTCCCAGAAGTAATGAGCCACATCGGCCCCACGCAGCTGGTTGCAGACCACATGCACAGAGCAGAATACACGCTGGCCCCCTTCTTCTTCAAAACCAGCGACAGAGTCACATAGGGCAACACCTCGGAACTCACCTAGTCCGATCTCTCCATCGTATATTTCAGCATTGCCGGAGCCCCATGCACCAACCTTAGTCACCAGACACCTGTTTCTGCAGCTGGACCAAGGTCACTGAGCAGCAATAGACCAGTGCCCTGAGCAGCTCCCAGCTCGACATCTTCCCAGCCTGGATCAAGCAGCAGAGAACTTCAACGCCTGGATCACCAGACCAGCTGACCGAGCTACCTTCACCAAACCAGTTAGAACGCACAGATCCACAAAATAAGCCAGCTGGTACATCCCAGAACTCATTGAAGTGAAACAAAGATGCAAACAATGGGAAAGAATATGGCGCAACAGCAGAAACAACACTGACCAAGGCACTTTCAAGTCCGCCCTCAACAGCTACCATCACCAATTCTAAGTCATTAAAAATGAGGCCCTGCAACACTGCATGGAGGCTAACACCAACAAGACCAAGGAACTTTTAGTCATAGTCAGAGATTTCACCTGCCCCCCCTAGCCACCGAGCGCTTGATCTCCATCACACAGGATCTCTGCAACACTCTGGCAGACCAGTTCCACAACAGAATGGCCACCATATAAAGAAACTTTGAACCCTAATCACCCGACCTCCTCAGCACTCTCACTTCCACGAATACATCCAACAACCACATGTCACCCCATGGAAACATCTCAGCACACAGAACACCATCGCCCTAATGAACTCCATCCACTCAGGAGCACCCACTGACCCATGCCCCTACCGACTCTTCAACCGCAGAAATAACACGATCAGTCACCAGCTTAACAACATCCTCAATGCCTCCATCTCTAAAGTCACCCTTTCCTGATGCATGGAAACATGCAGAGGTTCCTCCTCAAGAAGCCCTCTGCAAACCCCAGTGATCTCCAGAATTACCACTTCATCTCATTACCCCAGTTTCCGGCCAAAGTCCTGGAGAATGCCATCAACCTCCAACTCATCGAACACTTGAAGAGAATCAACCTACTCCACTTCTCCCAATCGGGTTTCAGAGCCAACCACAGCACTGAGACAGCCCTGATCACCACAACTGATGACTTCCGCATGCTACTTGACAGAGGAGAATCAGCTTCCCTGATCCTGCTTGACCACTCCACAGCCTTCAACACCGTCTCCCACCACACACCCATCAGCCGACTGCACCAGATCAGAATCAAATTTGACACTCTCAAATGGATGGCATCCTTCATTACAGGGCACGCCCAGAGAATAAGCCTCCCTCCCATCACCTCACAGCCCAAACGTACCATCTGCAGCATCCCACAAGTGTCATCTCTCAGTCCCACTCTCTTCAATATCTACGTGACGCCACTAGCAGACATCGTGAGAACCCACAACATCAACATCACCTCCTACGCCTATGACACCCAGGTCATGCTCTCGCTATCAGCCGATTTCATCACAACAAAACCCAACTTACCTGTCTGCTTGAAGAATGTCTCAGCCTGGATGAAGGAAAATTGCCTGAAGCTCAACCTGGACAAAACCAAAGTGCTCCTTTTCAGCAGATACCCTACCCCCTCTAGAATGATTCCTGGTGGCCGTTGGAACTCAGAAAGGACAGAGGACTGTCCATTAACCTCTTCGCCGCTAATGACAAGGGTAACTCGTCATGGAGTTTCCATTGATTTCAATGGAAATTACATGGAAGAGCCAGAAGAGCCATAGCATCCAAGTGGTTAAATGGCATGTCAATGCCATCCCCTCAGCCCCCTTCATCACACTCTGCATCCTCACACTCCGCATGCTCCATAGAATGTTCAAATGGCTACCCATTAACACCAGGATAACTGTAACGCAAGTCAGTCAAGTCAATAAATGTATATAGCGCGCTACATACCCAGAGGGTCTCAAGGCGCTTGAAGAAGGGTGGGGAATTACTTGTCAAATATCCACGTTTTAAGCTGCTTTCTGAATGCTAGGTGGTTCTGCTCGAATGCAAGAGCAATTTAGATAAAATATAAAGCAATGAGGAGAAGCAGCGCTACGATACCACAGCAGCGCTATGATGTCGGGAGGAAGGCTGGAGCGACCGCTTTCCAAGGAGTCAAGCAAGTCGCAGGCCCTCATCACCACCTGGCTCGGCAATGCACTCTATGAAGACCCCCAGACAGCAAACTAATGAGAAGACTCCAGATGATCCACAACACAGCTGCCAGACTGTGGAGGTCTCTCAGATGCTGGGTGATGTGGGTCCTTAACCAGCCAAAAGGACCCACATCACCCAGCATCTGAGAGACCTCCACTGGCTCCCCATTAAGTAAAGATGCCAATTCAAGCTCCTGATCCACACCTACAAAGCCCTCCATGGCCAAAGACCTGCATACATGACCCACCGCCTGAACTTCCACCAATCACCCAGAAACTTCAGCTCTGCCCACCTTGCCCTCACTGAGATACCACATATATTTCGATGCTGCACCGAAGGTCGCTCCTTTTCCCATCTCGCCCCCAAATCATGGAATGCCCTCCTCCTCCAAACTGCACCATCACTGAGAGTCTTCAGCAAGACCTGTCTCTTTGACTGAACTCCCGCAGCACAGCACCTGGATACCCCTGTGGGTGATTAGTCACGCTATACAAGAATTGATTGATTGGTGAAGTTTCAATATATGTTGGAGCATTGCTTCAAATACAGTATTAAATCTGCTTTGCAATTGTTTTATATTTCCCAATAATCCTCGAGTCACGTCATGTCTATCTCCGCATTGCTATGTTTGTGTTTAAAAATCAGATGTTACGTTGACCGGTGTCTTTGAAAGACTGTTAGATCTCTAGAAGAAATGAGGAGGGCCGTAGATAAAAGGGTAGATCGTTCCATGTCTTCGCTGCTAGGCACGAGAAGGAGCGACCTCCACATCTGCTATGTCAGATGTGGGGGGTGAGAGTTAGAGAAATGGATAAAGAGTGGAGGTGTTCGGTGGACTGATGGAAGTTCAGGTGGTTGTGCAAGTAGGCAGGTCCAAAGGTATGTAGGGCCTTGTTTGCATGGGTTAGGAGCTTGAACTTGCATGTTTACTGTACATGGAGTCAGCGGAGTTCCCTGAAGTAGGGGGTGATGTGAGTTAATCTAGGGAGATCAAGGATGAGTCTGGCTGCGGCCTTCTGTATGGTCTGCAGTCAGAGGAGGTGAGCTGATCCAGTATTGGGAGAGCATTCTCGCTGGTCTTTAAATACTCCTTGGCCCCTTTTGTGTTGTGAAAGTTTATTGCATCATATTTGGCAAATGGGAACATTTCTTATTTAAATTTATGTAATTGATATCAATAAAACTCAATAGCCATTTTGCATGTATTCTGTAAATATTATTGCTCTATGCACATGCGGCAAGTTGAGTCAATAGTTTAAATTCACTATTAATGAAATATGCTTATTGTGTGAATCAATGTTAAGATTTGATTTTTCCAATGGGATACAATATTGTAAAGTAACTCTATGTGGTCCTCATAATGGACAGTAATCTACTTGACATATAGTTGTGATGTACATTTCCCTTAATAGAAACCAGACTTGTGAACTGACATTACCATAATCACCTAACCACCCAATGATTTAAATGTACATATTGAAGTACTGAAATCGGTGCCAACTGCCATAACGCCTAAAAATAATCAACAGATTGAATATATTACAGTACAGAACTAATGTAGGGTGGCTTCTAAGTTCTTATTACTAAGAATTATTATGTTCACCTGTTTCTATGGTGAAATTTGTGATTAATAAAAGATGGGGCCCTTGAATAGGTCCATATTGGATGTGCTGCAATGTAAAGACATATATTGCATGTCATGCTTGTTTCCATGGTTATGCGTGATATGTAGTCCAGTTTTGCATAAACCAAAGGAGAACCCGTAGAGCCAAGATGAAGTAGGTATATAACATTAATATGCAACAGTGTCCTATCAGGTATCATTAGAGATTATAATTAATGATTTATGCAATACCAAAAGTATATTGAACCGTGCCATAAGTCAGCAAAGAAGATATGACCAAGTAATCCTTTTTCATATTGAAATTCTCAGATCATATGTATCTATATGCAGCATACATATACATTAAAATCAGTGAAATATGTGTTCATTATCATGTTAACACACAGAGCTCAAGTGTTTGTGCAAGCGTGCAAAAAAAAGGATCCCTGTTAAATCAAGAAACGGCAGAAAGAACACAACATCATGCACAGATTCTATGGATGTCTGCACACATATCATTAAATTAAGTCTCTCTCAGCCAGGGGGTAGGTGACAGTGTTTCAACTCTGTTTCTTAGTGAAGGGTCCCCATCGGGACAAAGGCGAGGATAAACTGAGCTCAATAATGCAAAAACAATGACTGCACAACTATGCATAGGCCTTTAGGGAACTAAATGAATCAAGTAAAGTAGATGCCCAATGAGAGCCAACCAATGGTGTAAGTGGAGGTCTAGAATCCAATAAGTCCATGAGAGAATAGGCATTGCAATGAACAGCCAACAGCTCAAAATGTACTGAAAAATATGGTAACATTATCTATCAGACTCAAGCAACCAAATTCATAAACTTTACTTGGCAAGGGGCGGACCAAGAAAATGGGACCCAAAAATAGGGAGAACTGCCTTCCAGGAGGAACCTTCAGAATCGGCAGCCTACTTATTCAGGCACAAACAAGGAGCAGCAAATCCAGTTGTCACAAATGTTTCTATTAGAGAATTTGAAAAGCTGCGGAAATTATCAGCTGGCAATATTATGGAGAAGTGTGACTCAGGGGTTAGAGGCGGCAGACCCGGAAGCTGAGATCGGCCCTGGACAAGGGTTCAATTCCCCGCCTCGACGGGGCTTGGGCTCAATAATTCCACAGACTCGATAATTCTCGCTCCGGTGCCTACTCGACTCAAGGGTTCACACTCTGCGACTCTGGGCAATAGCTTGATTAATCTCCACAACGGCCCCTCGTGGCGGGATGCCTGGCTTTCACCTTGTGGATACCCTGCTGGGGTTATCTCACAGGGGAATACCAGGACGGGTTCCCTAAGCAAGCGCTTAGATGCCTGCGATGTGGGCGGTTTGCGCTATATAAATACATGTACATTTACATTTACATTTACATTATAGTAATCCAATCACCATATAGTTGAAACCTACATAATGAAGCACTTAAATTAGTGTCAAAAGACATAAGGCCTTAAACATTCGCCCAATTGTGTATGCTACTGTAGAGAACTAATGCTGCACATTATTGTTGTTCTCATTTCTGGGCGTCATTTTAATTCCCATATTACTGCAGTGAAAGTTACGCCAAATGGGAAAAGGGTTTGAAAAACGGCCACCCTATTAAGTGTGCTGCGATGCAAAGACACATCAGGTGCCTTGTTAATTTAAATAGTTGGGCATAGTTGACCAAATACAGTATCACAAAATGTACTACGCAACAATACGTAATGCATGAATAAAGTGGCTACCATATTGGACTTGTCAAGATGCACATAATCCTTAAACGCTATGGCAGACTAGCATAAAAATAATAGTTATAATCAAACACACTGGCTGTTGTGATGAATCTCTAATCCCGAACATATCTAAACCAGCTTGGCACATGTCTAATGTCTCCAAAGAGAAGGCAATACATTACTAAGTACACCCCCTGTAATGTATATAAAAGGTTAAAAAGTCCAGTAGCACAATATGTTATACTTGTTAATGTGCATTACTAATGGTCATATTGGCTTAGTTAGATATCATTGCAAATACTGACATTGGCCACTCATCCTGAGTTGCATGTGTTAAGGCTACCGTAAATAGGGCATTCAAAGAGTGGCTCCATTTTCTGGATCGTTTATATGCCCACTGCCTTAAGCACATGACTATGTAGTCTGGCTCCTTTAAGTTTAAGCCTAAAGTGACGGCCATAGTGGAATAATTAATGGAATACATAATTACATGGTGCAAGAATATGTATATGTTTTTGAAACTTACTCCAGACCTAATTCTTTTACTCTTTGACATTATTGCCTCACATTATCACATACCCTTTAGTATCACATGCAAAATGATTTGACAAAAAAGACGGTAAGAAAATATAGTCTGGCCTCATCAAGAATCAGTACAGATTGGTGGCCATATTGGAACGAAAAGCTTAATAGGTGATTTTGTAGTCCGAGGACGAGTCAGAATTTTGTAACATTCAATCAATCAATCGGTATTCGTAGAGCACCCTTTATCACCCGGAGGGTATCCCGGTGCTGGTTTGCTGGGCTTAGTCGAAGTGTCAGGTCTTGAGTTTCTTCCTGAAGTCCGTCAGCCAGGGTACTATATATTGAATCCATTGGCAATTTGAGCTCATATTATCCTGCACCCGTTAATGTCATCTGGATGCTAATCTAAAAGTATGACAATAAGTTCATATGTTCAGGTATATCAAACAAATGCACCGTACTGGATATACATATATTAACTAACACAATCCAATAGGTTTAAACATAATACTGATTCTTCAAGGTTGGTGTGAATAAATCACAACCAATTATTGCCGCAATTCACCATTTTGCAACACATCCAAAATTAACAAAGATACTCATGTGATAGTTACAAGGCAATCATATTTCTCTCTAATTTGGTCATGAATATGTATTAATTTGACTAATGGGGCAGGGCCGGCTTTAGCGCTGGTGGCGCTCAGTGCGACAATCATTTTTGGCGACCCCACTTTCCATGACCGCTTCCTCGGATTCTCTCACTACCACCGGACAAAAGTTCCCCTCATCTTTCCAATAATAAGTTATTGATAAACACAACGCCCTGCCCCGCCCCCCTGCGATCAGCGCTCCCTCCACTGGTCATCTCTCTGTGTGGCTGCACCGGTCGCACTGCCCTAAAGCCGGCCCTGCTAGGTGGTATCCAAAGTGTTCTGTCCAAAAGTATACCAAAAATGTAGTTAGCTGATGTCAAACAGACATCATACTAAGTAATTGTGACAAATGCAACATTGTTCGTAATAAAAAAGGCTATATAAAATAACTCTGTGCAATAAGCATAGTTGTCCAATCAATACGACTATATCTACACAGAAATTATGATAATATATTGTCATTTGTTACGGCCTGGTGTTGCGGTCCTTAGTATACAAATCAATTTAGTTTCCATGCACCTCAAGTAGAGTACTCTATCTCCACCTCTTTAGTTAAATATGATATGATCAATACCAAATTACCAAATAACATGCTTAGAGTCATGTGCCTCCTTATAATGCATGTGAATGGGATACCTACAGTCAGCATTTTTAATTGTCAGGCAACGCCCCTGACCTCACTCCTCCTCCCTCACAAGCACTGTGTGATGCTTTGGCTACCTTCTTCTTCACCAAGGTTGATGATATCTATCAAGCCTTTACTGCCAAATCACCTCTGGTGAAAGCCGCCTCCCCTACTGCACCTCCGGCAAATATCTTTCCCAGCTTCCAAGCACTTACAAGAGACCACATAAGGACAATCGTGTCAACAATTAAAACAGAATCCGCACTGGACCCCTGTCCTTTTTCAGTCCTCCCACCTGTTATGGAGTCCATTATCCCAGTAATTACACAAGTTTGCAATTCCATTCTGCTATCAGGGATATATCCGGACTCGTTAAAACACACCTTACTAAAACCCCTATTAAAAAAACCTTCCCTTGATAAAAACGAACTGAAAAACTATAGGCCCATTGCGAGTCTCCTGTTCGTATCTAAAGTGACTGAAAAGGCGATGAA
The DNA here is from genome assembly GCF_964263255.1 of Lissotriton vulgaris. Classification (NCBI taxonomy): domain Eukaryota; kingdom Metazoa; phylum Chordata; class Amphibia; order Caudata; family Salamandridae; genus Lissotriton; species Lissotriton vulgaris. The sequence goes on along the minus strand of NC_141687.1, from coordinate 175,398,615 downwards.
TTCGCAATTATCGGAATATATTGAAAAACATCACCTCCTGGACGATACTCAATTCGGTTTCCGGAAGTATCACGGGACCGAAACAGCCTTGATCAAGGCCGCTGATGATGTCAGGGCAATTAGGGACCAAGGTGGGACAGCGATCCTGGTACTGTTGGATCTATCCGCAGCCTTACACACGGTCGACCATACCATCTTGGTCGACCGTGTCGGAAAGCTCGGCATCTGTCATTCCGCCAGAGACCTGCTTGCATCTTTTCTGGCTAGAAGAACGCAGGCGGTCACTCTAGGACCTTTCCAATCTGCGCAACTTTCGTCGCCATGTGGAGTTCCCCAAGGCTCATCCCTTAGTCCGACACTATTCAACATCTATGTGTCGGACCTTGCTAATGTCATCAAAGCACACGGGATGAGCCTAACCTCCTATGCCGACGACACGCAGTTGGTACTAGCCATCAAAGGCGATGGAGATCAAGTATCAAAGAAATTTAAAAATGGAATGCTTGACATAGGAGAATGGATGGCTACTAATTGTTTAAAACTGAACTCAGAAAAAACTGAGGTAGTTATTTTTGGACCCCTTCACCCAGTCTGGCCATCTGTTGGTGGCCAGACGCCTTTGGCACTCCCCCGAGCCCGACAGCCAAAGTCAGGAATCTAGGAGTCATTTTTGACGAAGGACTTAATTTTATGGACAATGCAAATAAAACAGCTACCACAGCCCATTACAAATTGAAATTGATCAGAAAAATCCGCCCTTTTCTCCCGGAGACAGCTATTAAAACATTGGTCAGCTCCTTAGTTTTGTCAACTCTAGACTACTGTAATGGTTTATTTCTCAATGCCCAGTCCAGAGTCACAAGGAAATTACAATCAATACAGAATGCTGCAGCACGTCTGCTCTCTGGGAAGACCAAATATGAGCCCATATCAAAAATCATAAAGGATTACCATTGGCTGACGATTCGGAACAGAATACATTTCAAATCCTTATGTATAGTTTATAAGGCACTCAATAATCAAGGACCATAGTTTCTTAAAGATCAACTTCAACTTTACAAACCTAGTAGACTGCGTCGTTCTGCCACCCTCAACCAACTAGTCATTCCACGTTCCAAAACAGTGTCTTGGGGCGATCACCGCTTTCTAGTGGCAGCACCCAAACTGTGGAATACTCTCCCCCAAAATATTAGGCTGAGTCCTTCCCTTCTTCAGTTCCGTAAACTTTTAAAGACTTGGCTGTTTGACCAATAACTCCCTACTATTTCTCTCTAGTTCACAGCTTTACAAGTAAGTGTATTTCCCAGCGCCGAGACGCCTGCGGGTATTTGTCGCGCTCTAGAAATGTCAAAAATAAAATAAATAAATAAATAATTTGCACATGTTCCTGAATTCCTGATTTCATGGCTCTAACTGTCCTACCTATATAAATTATGTTACAGGAGCATCCTATTACATATACCACATGGGCTGTTTTACAATTCATGAAATCCTTAGTCTCATAATTTCTTTGTATATTGTAGGTAAAAACTTGTGTTGAGGATGTGGACGGGCTCATGCAGAGTTTTCGTCGCTACTGCTACCTGGCCTTGCTCTGGCTAGCCTCCATGCCAAAGCCACCCTACCTCGCCTTGCTGTGGCCAGCCTCCATGCCAAAGCCACCCTACCTCGCCTTGCTGTGGCCAGCCTCTATGCCAAAGCCACCCTACCTGGCCTTGCTGTGGCCAGCCTCCATGCCAAAGCCACCCTACCTCGCCTTGCTGTGGCCAGCCTGCATGCCAAAGCCACCCTACCTCGCCTTGCTGTGGCCAGCCTCCATGCCAAAGCCACCCTACCTGGCCTTGCTGTGGTCAGCCTCCATGCCAAAGCCACCCTACCTCGCCTTGCTGTGGCCAGCCTCCATGCCAAAGCCACCCTACCTCGCCTTGCTGTGGCCAGCCTCCATGCCAAAGCCACCCTACCTCTCCTTGCTGTCGCCAGCCTTATGCCAAAGCCACCCGAGCCACTTCAACCGACGAACCACCATACTGCTGAAACCCCAGGTTGGAGTCCAGGGTTGCGGGCTGCAGAAGAGGTGTGCTCCCAAGGCGGCAGGGCATGGGATCACACTGGATCTTAGGAGAGCACGCAGCTCTGAAACAGGCTGAGCAGAGTCGAGAAGGAGGTGAATGCGGCCGAAGCGACGTTATACCTGCTTTGCCGGAGTGGTACGCAGGGGGCTGAGTTAGGTTCCCGGTGACCTCCATGAGCTCAGACTCGCCGGTTTTCTCCAAGCAACCTCAATGCGAGGTTATCTCCATAATCGCCGCCTCTCCAGCACCCACGGTGCAAAGTGTACAGATGTATCCTTCCTGCTAATCTTGTGTTGTTACATATTTGTCATTTATCTGCCTTTTGTGCTCATCAGCTGCACACTTGAACAGACTTTTGTTACCAATCATCTGTCTCATTAAAGATACTCAAGAGGTTTCAGGAAGGCTTATGTAAATAGTCAATCCAAGTCAATCCTAGAAAAGAACCATGAGTTTACTGCTAAAGCTGGTTCAAGCTGACTGCCCAAATTCAAGTGACATAGGCTATTCCCAGAAAAGTACCTTCAAGTAACACACTGACAGGTGAAGCCAATTGGAGTTAATCGGAAAATATACAGCTCTTTGATTTAAGATACTTGATAGACACTAGATAGCTTGTGCTGCGCTGAGCCAATCATGGCCAAACACTGAATAGTCATTGTCACATTTCGTCGAAAACATCACCAAAAGTAGTTCAGGCAAACATAGGGGAGAACCCACCATACCCCACCGTAAAAGGAAGGGTAGAAATGACCCCAGTTCAGCCCTGCCAACTATCAAATTAAAACAAAGCCTTGCGCTCAGTACAGCTCTTGCTCTTTTTTCACCACTTGCAAACTTGTTTGACCTTTGGCCTAGACTCTCTAAAATGCTATCAACATTTCTTTTATGAAAGACGTAGGGGCAGCTTTGTATCCGACCACAGAGGAAGCTGATGGAGCGCTGACAGCTGTGCTGGGCCCTCTCTGACCTCTCTTTCAGAACCATCAATCATGGGTCACTCTGTAGACACAGGAGATCTGTTGTCTAACACGCCGGGCAAGCATACTACTACAAACATATTCATCACAAACCTGAATCCTCCTTCAAATCTGCCATCAGACTAAACTATACAGCCCATACCTATACAAGAATTAAGCAATCGTCAACATACTGTTTATCTTCACAGTCATTAATGCTATCAAGTCTGGACTTATTGAATGCTACAATAAAAATAATGCTGCACCAGCTAAAGACTCCTTAAAGCAGCAACAAGCACTGACAAGCACACAACGATCCCTGTAAAAAAAAAATTCTTCCAACCTAATATGTGAGACTGGAAGTAGCGAAGGAATGGGAAGGAATAGTCTATTTACCTTCTCCGGCCCCCCATCAAATAAATGCAGTAGACTTGGATATACAGGAACATGCACTCACTTTTTATTTTCAACCTGTTTCGCCCGTGTGATCAAATTGCAGGCCCTCCATTGGACATCAGGACATGGCAACAATAAATTAATACTTTAAACACTTATACTACCAGTCCAACAAGTTTGACATCCATATCTCCCTATTGGAGACCGTAGCTCAATATACGTCAGTTATTGATTCTGGTTCCCAATGTCTAAGATCCACCATCGGCAAACTATTGGCAAATGTTATAAGGCATCTGTTTCACAAGCATCAAACACACAAGAATGTATCTTCACCATAATTATTGATAAGTTAATTGCCTTGCCCATCAGAGTGGGAGATCTATTACAGGAGGGGGAAAAGGTCAACGTAGTACACCATTCTGGTATTAGCCCTCAAGTGACCATGCCTTCTGTAGCACCTCTGTGCAACGCCAACTTAGCTATATCTTTGCCCATCCATAATAAGGCACGAATAGCATTGAAGCAACAACAGTAAAAGTGGCTAGTCCCACAGCATTCATCACTGTAGCAAACACATCTAAAAACCCAAAGATGAACTAACGTTAATCAATGACACTTTGCCCAATCAATTGTCAAGATTAAAAAGGAAACGACTAAGCAAATTAAAAAGTAGGACAAGATTTTGAGAGCCGAAAGACAGGCCAGCACGTCAAAAAATTCTTTCCATTCTATAAATAAGCTTCAGCACCTGTAATGGATACTGTACTTAGCATGGATCAGCCATCTATGGAATCCAGCAAATCACCACAAGCTCAAATAGTCTCTTCCGTTGTCCCACAGATTGGAACCAGTAACCCAGCTAGTGTTACCACAGGCCCTGCAAAGCCAAACTCCTTCACTCCCAGTTAGTTACAACAAAAGTGCATCTTCAGAGAGAACTCATGTGACCGCCCTTGGGTAATGTATTAGAAGTACATTTGAATGCATCAGGATCACCACCGAGACAGCCTCTCAGAGGCGAAACCACATCACTTGAACATCAGAATCAAACGGCATCTGACGTCATGATGACGCACCAATGGTGTGCAGAAAAGAATTACGCACAAATGCTTGGACACTAGGCTCCCTAGCACAACCTGCTCTGGACTCATCAAATAATTGTACAGCCCAAGATACTTCAGCTTTGATAACAATCTGGCATCCTGAATATAAATCTACAGGCAGCAGAGAGGTACTGAATTGTAGTAACATTTCTAAACGCCTTGCTACGCACCCAAATCTTTGTCCTCTAAATGGCAGTAACATTGCCTCAATACAATTCACACCCTCAAACATATTTTCTCACAAGTAAGCAACATCTCAAACGGCAGCTAACTCTGCTCATGAAAATCAGAGAATCCTAGAAGACTTGGGAATATTGAACAATTAGCTCAGTCCTTAACCATCTCTTGTCATATTTCAGGCTGGAAGCTAGTGTAAGCTCGCCGCTCCCACCCCTGCAAAGAGCCAGGACGATTGGGCCTCAATCAAATTGCCCACTCCCAACAACCATTTCATATTAAGTCCAAACATCAAGGAATCGAGCCCCTGTTTCTTGGAATGTTGCCGAGTTAAACGAACTTCGCATGAACAAAGATGCTATGTCTTTTTTATTCTCCAATGACATATGTATCCAAGAATCCTGGCGAGACCACGAAACCCCTCTTAAAGGATATTTGAGTTCTTTTATGCAGCCATCAGATCCCATCATAAAAGGCCATGCAATGGGCAGTCTCTCCATCTGATTGGAATTATGCAGCTATTGAATATTTCCCCTGACACAAAGATTTTTTTTGTAGTGAGATCAAAAATTGGGAAAACAACTTGTTGAAGGGTCAGTTATTTTTGCTAAATGTGTAATACACCCAGAAACATCAGGGAAAAGCCAACAAGCAAATGATTTAGTGCAACTTATCTCTGATATCTATCTCAAGCACACTAATGCTAATTTTTTTCTGACTGGAGACTTCAACTTAAGCCTACAGCAGAACTATTGCAGAAGAAAATAGTGGTAGCTGATCCCGTCACAAGTTACCAGGCCTCAAAGATCGGACTCTATAGGCCACACCCCCTTGACTGATGTGGAAGGCATATCTATGTGGGCCTTGAATGGTCCATATCCGGATGATCAACCTTCATACATACTTCAGAGAAAAGACTATCTGTTTTAGATTATACGTTTAGTTCGATTTTGTTTTTTTTCTGTCATAATCTCCTTTTCTATTATACCATGCTGCGAAAGTGACCACATGCCCCAGATGCTGCTTATAAAGAATCCCATCAGCGCACACCCACATTCAGAGTCCAAATTAAGCTAAAAACAGCTGGAAACCGGTCAAATGGAGCACGGAAGTAGCCACAAAATATGCCCACTGGAAATCAGTGTTACCCAATCAGTATAGCACCTCATTTTACAGCCAGTGGCTGAATTCATTCTTCAGCAGCTACTGCGTACTTTTGGCAGCAGTTCTCGGTCTGTCTCTTCATCAAGAGGTCTCAGGCCTATCTTCAAGCACCCCTGGTTCCCAAAAATCTAATAGCTCAGAAAAGATGACTTAATAAGAAAGCAAAAATACCCAAATCCTCTGCTGCATAATTTATCCCTGCTGGTCGAAACAAACGACTTACGTAGTTCGTACAAAACACAGATCTGGCAAGCGAAACAAAGCACAAGGAAACGTTGCAAATCCAACTCATTCTTGCTTGATGAAATAGAAACCCAAAAAAGTTGTGGGTTATCATCAATCACCTGTATAGGGGCTCTGAGAGTGCAAATGTAAATGAGAATAACATTGCCCCTGCAGACTGGATTAAGCCACATTAGCTCCCTTTATAGTGATATGATGAAACAATCTAAATTACCACTCAGTAATAGCAGGCAACAGAACCAGGACACAAGCTATGAGGTTGGCCTTGATCAAACTCATCTTTTTGCCTTAACCTTCACAGCCACAAGAATCAGCAAACAGATTTAGAAATGTGGAGCAGATGGGGCTTCTGGCCCCAATGACATCCTGGTGTCAATCTATGAACAGGATGTCGATTTTTGGTCTAAATTGCTGGAAAAGCTTTGCAGAACATTTGTGGTTATGGATTCCATTCCGTTATCTTGGCAGAGTTCTGTTCTACGCCCAATTTACGAGAAAGGCCCAGTGGCAGCCCCTGACAGCTACCGCTTCATTGCTCTCTTGGATCTTGAGGCCAAATGCTTCGCCTCTCTCCTGCTGGAAGATCGCAACACCTGGGCCAACTCCAGGAATCTAATCCCATTCAATAAAAGCAGCTTTAGAACTTTCTCCGGCACCACCGACAATCTGGTGGCCATTATGTTGCTTGTAGCAAAAGAAATAAGCAAGGGCGAGTTACTCTACTGTTGTTTTATAGATTACAGCATAGCCTTTGACCTCGTAAACCGCCAGCTGCTCTGGTCCAAACTTGCTGCCTGGGAATTCCCAACACCACTATTGAGTGGTATTCAATTGTTTTATTCCAACATCTGGGCCGGAGTAAAATTGGGAAACAATACAATTTCCAGCAAAATCAAGACCCACCATGGTGTTAAACAAGGGTGCATGCTGGCCTGTGCTCCTTTTAATCTATATATTTGCAATCTACTGCCCAAATTGGATTCTGTTTTCAGCCACGCTCCAAAACATGGAAATCATCCCATGACTGCCCTGATCTACGCGGACGATGTAGCCCTTCTCATTCAAATGGTGATTGGGCTACCAAGATTGATTAATGCATTGTATAAACAAAGCAGCTCAAATGCAATGACAATAAGTTTTGAAAAAAATAATATTATCTTGTTTGGCAGAAAAATAATGAAAATAGGCGCCATGTTCTTGGACAAACACCTTATGACTAAATCTAGCACATACAAATACCTTGGATGCTGGCTAGACGACTGAGGAGGTCACCTACACCTCAATTCGCTCAAACCAAAAATCGCTTCTCTTCAATTTGCTTTTCAAACCATATTAAAAACAGTAAAGTGGCCCACTTTGGAAACCATCTTGAAGATAATCATGCCAAAATGTATTCTTATGCTGACCTATGGCACTGTGGCATTTCCAGGAAGATTCAGTGCATTTTTGCAACAAAGCACAGAGCACCATTTTCAGGTTTTGTGTTCCAGTCGCCGCACAATACATCACCGGCCCAGATTAGGTTGAATTCCAACTAAGTTACCAACAAGTTAATCATCAAGCTAATTTTCTGAAATACATGCACTCAGCATGAGAAGCCATTCAAGGATCCTTAAAGAACCTAATCTGGGCTGAAGTAATGACCTGCAACTTCCAGAGGCATCAACGCTGGTCAAACGCCCTCACAGAGGGTCTCTGAATGAAAGGTGCTGCTGTCCTACGTAACCAACATCTGCCCCACCACCAGTTCACAACAGTATAAACAAAGTGGTTGATACAGCTTACTTCTCGACACAGCTTAAAGAGAAGAAAGCATGCCCACCTCGTCATTGGCATCTATGAGCAAACACGGATTCATAAGTACCTTATTGAACCATTTACTGTTTATTGTAAACTGAGGTTCTGCCAGGTACGTATGGGATGCTTTTCATCACTAGACCTTTGGCCGCTTTGGGTGGCTTCACCAGCATCCAAGAAGTGTTGCCCGTGCCGTTCGCACAAGGAGACGCTGCCACATCTCCTTTGCAATTCTCCACATTTATTAACCGAAAGCAGAACATTCCTTCCATGGCCTCTGAACAGTCAGGGGTTGCGGCTGGTGACTTCCTTTTGAAAGGAGCCCACTCGCTAGTGATAGCAAGCATTATAATATTAATGAACACAGCAGAAAAAGCATTAAGGAACGCAGCTTTTCCAGTTCCTTCTGCAGGAACTTAGTCCATCCCAGCTTGGATGACCCTTGCTGAATAAAGGAGTATATGTGGTCACAGCAGTCAGGGTGCTAGCAAAGGGGCTTTCATCCTACAATGATTTTAGTTTAAAAACTGTTTCTTTGATGACAGTTACTTTGACAACTCGAACTATCCTGCCGTCATAAATAACACAACGCACAGCCGGTTGTGTGTTGCCTTATGAGCACTTACTGTCCTTTAAGTCTGCGCGTTGTTAGTGCTCCAAGGTTTTGAAGCATGTGGCACTTGTTTGTTTCTTCTGATTTGCGCTAACGGTTTTGAAATATTTGGTATCTGTTTACACACATCATTTTTTCATCATTCAGCTTCAGAGTTCTGCTCTGACCAAGGACAGAAATTGATGATGCCTCACTCCATCATGAAGAAAAAAGTATTGGATACGATGATAGCAACCATATAAATTGAGTATCTCATTGTGTCAAAAGTGACTGGCTTTACATTTAGAGGGATAGTGTTTAATGCCAGAGTTTCAAATTTATAATGGATGCAGCCAGTTTCCTCTAATAGTTTGCCCTTCACGTACCATTTATATTTACCTGGCCTGGTGTCCGCTAAACGCGCCACCTTTGTTTTCTTCTTATTTAACTCCAACCCTTGCTGGACAAAGTAGTTTATGAGGTTATTTATGACTCTATGTAAACCGATTGGAGTTTGGCTCAGAACCACTATATCATCTGCATATTGCATATACTGTATTGGCTCATTTGCCAATTTAGCTCAGTGACCGTTTACTTTTGACAAATTGATGTTTAGGTCAGCGAGGTACAGATTAAATCGGATCGGTGCCAAAACGCAGCCCTGTTTCAGTCCGTTATTTGTGTTTATCTTGGATGACACTTTGCTGCCATCTCCAAGCTTTACCCTGGCCCATGTTTCACTGTATAAGGCTACAATGGCATTGATTATTTTCCGTGGTAATCCCCATGCTTTCAGTTTTTCCCAGAGTCAATCTTATGAGACTCTATCAAAGGCAGATTTTAAATTGATGTAACATTCAAATAGTCCGGATTTTTTACTTATGGCTTTTTCTGTTAAAATTGTCAAAGCTGCCAAGTTTGTGATTGTACCCATCCCGTGCCTAAAACCTGTTTGAAATTTCAGGATTATGCACTGATCTTCCATCCATGCTTGTAGTTGTAATAAAATGCAAGATACAGAAAGAGTTTTGCCTTTATGCCAATCAAGGCAATGAGCCTATAATATTCTGGCTGAGTACGACTTTCATTTTCATAAATTGGGTGAAATATGTTTCTTCTCCAGGAATTTGGTGTCTTCTTTGGGCAATGTAGGTGGTTAAAAAACGGCGTGAGGTAGTCTTGCTTGCTTAAATAAGCCATTTGGGATGACATTTGGCCCTGCTGCTCCTTCCTTTTTTTTTATTTTTTAATTACTTTATTTAGTTGTTTAGTGTTAATTAATGTGTTTCAGTCATAGGAGTTAAGTTTTTGTAAAACTCCTTCTAGTTGCACACTTCCCTGATAGGGGGAACTAAAGGTTTTTGCCTTATATCTGACCTCTCATGGTGCTTCCAGGTTAATTTTCACCTTAATATTTTTATCATTTTGGGTATTGTTATACAATTTATGGATGTGTTGTGTCCAAATTACTTCGCTTATACATGGATTTGATGCCGTCTTATTCCCTTTGTTAAGCTGTTTATTATTAGCCAAAATTCACTCCTATTTGGCAGTTTGCTGGCCCAGAGTAATTTCTCCCAGAGGTTTTCCATGTTCACCTTTTTTGCCTCCCTACATTTATCCTTGTATTTCTTCCTTATTTCTATGATTTTACTGCTATCCATAGTTGTTCCAATTCTTGCTGCTATGGCCTTAATTCTCTCCTCCCTTGCTATTGTTCTTTTCTGGTCACGCAGCTGTATATTATACCATGGTTCATTCCTTGTTCCTTGAGTCCTTTGGTGTACTTGGTTTGCTGGAAATGTGTTTAATAAGATCTTTCCTAGATTCTCCCAGTTTTGTTCTAATGAATGCTCGCTCTGCGGCACAGAATTTATTATGTATTCCTGAACGGCATCCATGATTTGCTTAGTATTTGTTCTGCACCACTTTAATTTTCTTAGATTATATGTTTCTGGTATTTCGGTTAAGACTGTTGTGTTTCTTTTCTGAAAACAATTTGACATGTAGTGCCAAATCTTGCGGGAGATTGTCACTTTCCGGGCGGGGTTTGATGTAGAATGAATCGACTGTGTGAAAAAGTTCCTTACTGACAAATTTATAATCTATGGTTGTGCGGGGAATGAGATTTTGATATCTTTTCTGATTACCGAGATACCTATCTCATTCATCCAATTTTGGATCGATTATTGACTGTCATTGAGTAAAAGGCAAACCCCGCATAAGTTAAATCAACCCCATAAACTGACGCAACTCTGAAGAACCACTTACGACTGATAAAGTTTAAAAAGTTTAATATAAAATCAATGTCAATTGCATATACAATCCTCTCAGGATAAGATTCAACAAGTATACAGGCACTAAAAGGAACATAAATTCCCTAAAGAATCTTAGTCTACAAAAGAAAACGATTAAAACCAATTCCAGAATCAACAAATTGAATAGCATAGACACAAAGTGGATCTGTTGCGTCATTTACAGAAATCGAATAAACAAGTTAAATCTGTCCCTACTCTATGCTAAGTGACATCCCTACTTCGCAAGTTCTTTACCTAAAAAGGTGTCAGCCGTTTGACTTCCAAAGAAGTTCAAACTCTCTCAGTCTCTGATGGAATTCTATGTCGAGAAACAGTACCCTTTCTGCCTACCCATCCGCTCTCTAAGGGTCCTCGGCCTACTGCTCTCCTTCTACTCTCTTGCTCAGGCCATCTGCTCTCTCTTCTCTGACTGACCCTTTCTCCCCGGGGTGCTGTCCCTAAATACAAAATCACAGTATGGGTGGAACGCCCCTTTGACGCCCACCACGTACACATTTCACGTGATCCCGTTTCTGGGTTTTTCCATAGCTTCATCTCTTCGCGTCGTCCGTTAAGTTGACCTTGCTTCTTAGGCGCCATCTTCGTCATCGTGCTGGTAACCTCATGACATTCCAGTTGACACTTTCAGAGCAAAGTCTATCACCTCAACAGAACTCTATTCATTACCGTTGTGATTATAACCTCTTTTGGTCCTGTGAACAGACACTTAGAAACAAGACCCCAAATTCCAAGCGTCCCTTATCTCACTTAGGCCATAAACTTCGTCCAGCATTGTCACTTTAAATTTAACAAGACCTTTGACTCTTGGCTCGCACGTACAGATCAAAGCTATCCCCCTATTCCTGTGAGCCCACTAAATTACATGCAGCGGACTACACTCTTGCGAACCCTTGGTCCGTTAGGTTAAAATCACATATGACCACACTATTCTAAAATTCCTACAACTCTTCTACACGGTATGACTTTTAACACATATATATATATATATATATATATATATATATATATATATATATATATATATATATATATATATATATATATATATATATATATATATATATATATATATATATAATCGAATTAGCAAATCATTGATTATAAGCAAATTCATGTTACATAAAATACAACGTTATACTCTCGTTTCTTACACAGTGCTATATAGTCTGCACATTTCTTTGCTTTACATTTCACCGCTTTCTCCGTCTAATGATTACATACGTATATTCAGTTTAGCACGTTTAAGCATTTTCACATTTCTATATTAGACCACTATATATACGGTCTTTCTAATGCATATCCTAAAGTGAATACAGGTACATTTCCTATTACGTAAGTTACATCGGCTAACTTTACGCTACAAGTGCTACTTCACGTTACAACTTCTAACTTTATGCGATATGCTTGTAAATATGGTACGGACATATGTTTCATTCAAATTGCGCTCTCTCAGTTCCCCCCTTTGATGACCTCTAGGGGTCATCACTAATTTCAATTTGAATGACACTTTACACAGAACTAGTTACAAGGTTCCCTCTTTTTATCGTTTCGAGAGCTCTTAAACTTTTATACTGTTGATCTTGTAAAGCAGCTAATCTCCTTTCTTGCTCTCTCATGGACCTTTGTAACCGGTTTGACCTATACCATTTGTACAGTCTCACTAAACCCAACAATGTGATTATGCAAATCAATATTATTAAGACAGGTTTCAATATGTACCAAATAACGCTTTTACCAAGATTGGTACACCAATTTCCAACCTTTCCCATTCCATGACCTACTTTCTCCCAAACATTTACTTTTGTTAAATCTTCGATTTCTTGATGTATCTCTGTAATGTTCCGTATGACCTTCTCAAGTGGTTTTGAATTGTCTGGAATGTAAGTACAACATTCCTGGACCTTCAAAGCCTTGCAAACTCCGCCCTCTTTCGCTAGCAGAACATCTAAAGCAAGACGGTTCTGAAGAACCATCGCCCTAATCGACTGCATCTCTCCTTCTACTAGCATCAATGACCTTGCAGTACTAGCAGACAATCTATCCACAACTGTAGCTAGTCTCCTGATCTTAACATCATTAAGTATCAAACCTAAAAGAGGAAACATTGCTCCAAATATGTCTCCAACTACTTCAGCATCTCCTACTTCCCTTTTCGCTCTTGTCGAAGCCTTTCCTTCTATGATCTCTAAATCCTTTGCATGATATATTTTGGGGAAGACAATTGCCAAATAACACGAACCATACCAATTGTCAGGCAGTTTTACATAGGCATTTCTTCCACATACAAAATATACATTAGGAATCGCTTGCATCCCTTTCATAAAATCTTTCGTATAATACTCTAACCTAAAAGGATATTCGCAATTTACTTCACCTACAAATACACTCTCATAATATGTCTTGCTTCGAGTTAAACATAACTTTCCTTTCTGCGTTCTATCCAAAGCTATTGGACCATTGCTACCCTTCTTTTTGTGTGCTTTTTCCTCTTCGGTCCAATCTGTTTTCCACTGTCCTGACATTTTTAGAATCTTCTGCCTCCTGTACCGGTCATCTACCTGTCCAATAAATTTCTTCTCAACCTCTGACACTTTGCAAGTCAGATTGTTTCTGCGTGCATATGAAGTATCTAATGTATCCCAAGGAAGAAAGAATTTTGCTAATCTATCTTCCTTTTTGTGATAGTCCCACTTATTCATTTGTTTATAATTCGGGACTTCAAGCAGTACCGAATCATAATTTGAAAAGTAGTACTCAAACCCTTCTCTACCATAAAATATACTAAGCAATAAACTACATGTTATCCCATATGTCAGTGGGAGATGATGATATCTGATGCCTTCATCTACGGAAGCCGGCAATTGCATGCAAACATAACAATCTTTGGCCTCCATGGCATCAATATACTCATACAATATCTTGGCATATGCGTTTGATCTAAAATTTCCCTGCGACTCGTCTACGTGTAACCTACGAGCTTCATCTGCCAGTAACGCCTTTTCACGGATTACATTGCTCTCCTCCTTCTTCCCAATAAGAGCAGGTTTCAAAGTCGTTACAGGCTTTACATCTGTTGTCTCCTTTACGCTTGTATGTCCTACCATGTATGATATGGTAACTACTGTAATAATGAGAAAAATTACTACTGCTATTAGTGTACCTACTATGCATTTGGCTTTTCGGTTTGGGTTGCCATTCTCCATGTTATCAAAACAGCGTAGCTCTTTCTTTTTCGAGGAAAAGTTTTCTTTTTCAGATCCTTGTTTGCTTTATTTGCTTTCTCAGTCTGTGAAGCGCTCTTAAGCAACAAAAAGTCTCTTTTCACAACAATGTCTTTTTATCTTCAGCAATAGACAACCCTAACCCTTCTCCATCCTCTAAATATAATCCCTAATTTTATTCTTCTTTCCACTCGGCGCTAGGTTATCTTCTTCTTTATAGCTTAAAAAGTCTTTATGCATCTACAATGATTCTCGTAAAGATCAGTAACTCCTCAGACTCGATTCCAGGAGTCAACATCCATCTCTCCACTGTCACAATTGGATCGAGATTGATCACTTGCACTTCTCTCACTCTCCCAGATCTCTGTCCCCAAGACATCTGCTAGATAAGTCCATTCAGGGGTGGCGTACCTCCTGCAGGGCACACGTACCCTTCTTGATTTTCTCGGACTCTCAGAGCCTGAATCCGTAGCTTCTTCGTCTAGATCTGAATCCTCAGAGATCGGGACAAGGGTGCTCTCTGGATTTGCTCTCAAGGTTGACCTTCTCCTTCTTTCCGGCCAACTAGCTTCTCCATTCCTTGTCCTCCTGCTCCTTGTTCTTGGACTCGTCTCTTGATCACTTACAGCTTGTTCGGTGTCCGACTCAAACCCCCAGCTGTTTTCTTCTTCTGAGGCAACTTCGGTCTCACTGGTGTCCTGACCGTCGTCAGCCTGTTCCGACACAGGCTCAGCCTCTTCGATCACCTCTACAGCTTGACTTTCCCTCTCTGTGGCTTCTCCGCTTTCCGCTGGATTTTCATCCGAGAGAGGAGCTGTTTCTTCCAGAGGTGCTGGAACTCTTCGGGTGTGTGAGGCGTGTATCCAGTTGGGCAAGCCTCCACACTTTACTGCAGTGTTCGTAACTAGTATGACTTGGAACGGTCCTCGCCAGCGCACGTCTAGACAGTTCTTCCTGACATGCTTCTTCACCAGGACCCAGTCCCCCGGACACAGATCATGGCACAAGTCTTGTGCTGATGGAACCTCTGCAGCCTGGACCTGGAGGGACACAGAATGAATGGCATCAGATAGTCCCTTGCAGTAGTCCAAGATCAAATCGTCTGTGATGTTCAACAATGCTGCAGTCGGAACCGATGGCAATCTCATAGCTCTTCCCATTAGCACCTCGTGTGGAGAGAGACCTGTCCTTCTATCTGGTGTGCTACGTATGCTCATAAGGACCAATGGAAGTGCATCAGGCCAACTCAGGGATGTCGATGAACAAACTTTGGCGAGTCTGGATTTTATTGTGCTGTTGATTTGTTCTACAATCCCCGAAGCTTCTGGTCGATAACTACAGTGGAGCTTCTGGTCGATACTTAAGGCTGAACATAGCATCTTCACTATTTCGCTGTTGAAATGAGTTCCTCTGTCCGATTCCAAAGAGGCTGGCACCCCAAACCTCGGTATCAACTCTCTAAGCAACAATTTTGCTACTGTGAGTGTATCGCACCTACGTGTAGGGTAAGCTTCAACCCATCTGGAAAATATACAGACAATCACTAAGACGTATCTGAGTCGATTGCACTTGGGCATTTCAATAAAATCCAGCTGCATTCTATTGAAAGGCCCCCCAGACCTCCCTATGTGACTCAATGTGACTGGTGTTCTTTTTCCTACGTTTAGTTGCTGACAGATCGCACAACGCTGACATACTGCTTCTGCCGCTACTCTAAACTTCGGATTATACCACGTTTGTCTGAATACTCTCACCATAGCATCTCTACCTATGTGTGCTGGTCCATGCAATCTCCTTGCCATTGGACTAACAAGTTCGTTTGGTAAAACTGCTCTCCCATCTGCAGAAATCCAAAAATTCATCTCACTTTTGGTACAACCAGCTGTTTCCAATGCCTTTTTCTCAAAATCTGGTACATTTTCCTGGACACACTTCAATTCATCCCACGTGTCTACAGTGTCTAACAACATAGTCAACTCAGTTCTTTCCTGTATTCCCCCCACTTCTACATTGGTGTGAGAATACCCCTGTTCCGCACAGTAACGTGCAACTTCGTCTGCGTATCGGTTTCCTTGTGACACAAAATCTGTATTCTTTGTGTGCGCGGCGCATTTAACAACCGCTATAGCTTCTGGACCTTGTAACGCTTCTAACAATAATCTCACGAATTCTCCATTCCTAATAGGAGAACCCGAGGAGGTCATGTAACCTCTTTGAGACCACAACTGCCCGTAGTCGTGAACTACCCCGAAACCATACTGGCTATCGGTGTATATGGTGACTGAAATTTTGTTGCCTGCCAAACAAGCACGGGTCAAAGCAATGATTTCAGCTACCTGAGCGGAATGTACTCCTTCCAGGCAGGCGGCTTCCACAACTCTGGTAATTGTACAAACTGCATAAGCTGCTCTCAGCTGACCGATATCATCTCTTACGCATGAACCATCAACAAAAAATATTTCATCGGGGTCTGTCAATGGCTCATCTACGATATCTGGTCTTGGTTTTGTGCATAGTTCAGTCACATCAAGGCAGTCATGATCTGTACAGATTTCATCATCAATATCATTTGGAAGTGGCATCAAAGTAGCAGGATTCAAGACAGAGCATCTTTTTAGGGTCACATTCTCAGCAGCCAATATGACTTGCTCATAGCGTGTGAGCCTACTATTCGTCAAATGCTGAGTCTTGGTCCTGGTCATTAACAATTCCACAGAATGCGGTACGTACACCACTAACTGATGTCCCATCACCACATTTTCGCACCTTTCAATGCTGACACCCGTTGCAGCAACGGATTTGAGACATCTGGGCAACGCTGCGGCTACTGGATCTAATGTAGCCGAAAAATACGCAACTGGTCTACGCGCATTTCCGTGTATCTGGGCCAAAACCGCTAAAGCACAACCTTCCCTTTCGCAGCAGTAAAGCAAGAATGGTTTTTCGTAATCAGGCATTCCCAAAGCCGGGGCACGACACAAGTCCTCCCTCAGCTGCAAAAATGCCATCAAACAATCTTTGTCCCATGGTACCGGATCACTCACCCCCTTGTGCGTCAGTTTTTGTAAAGGTTTTGCCTTCAGTGAAAAGTTGGCTATCCACTGCCGACAATAACCAACCATGCCTAGAAACATCCTGACTTCTCTTTGTGTTTTAGGCGCGTTCATTTTCATGATTGCCTCTATTCTGTCTGGAGACACCTTCCGTTTTCCCTTTTCAATCCTATGGCCCAAGTATTGCACTTCAGTCAGACAATACTGCAATTTACTTGGAGACACCTTGTGTCCGTTCTCCGCCAAGTGATTTAGTAAGGTGATGGTGTCTACTTTGCAAGCTTCCTCAGTTTCTGACGCCACAAGTAGGTCGTCTATGTACTGGACCAGAACCGAATTCATGGGCAGTACTAGACTTTTCTTCAGCAGCTGGTTAAAAATCGATGGGCTTTCTGTATACCCCTGGGGAATACGACACCATGTTAAAACGCGATTTTCCAGCTTAAAAGCGAACAGATACTGGCTCTCCTCATCTAAAGGGATCGAAAAGAAAGCCTGGCACAAGTCTATCACTGTGAACCATTCAGCTTGGAACGGTATCTGAAACAATATCACTGATGGATTCGGTACCACTGGACAACATGAAACAACAATATTATTAATCTTTCGAAGATCCTGCACTATTCTGTATTTCCCACTAGGCTTCTGCAAACCCATAATCGGGGAGTTACATGGACTTCCCACGATCTCCTTCAGTATTCCCTGTCTAATCATGAATTCGATCACAGGCTTTATTCCTGCTATTGTCTCCTGTGTCAACTTATATTGTGGTGTTCTTGGATACTCGGCATTGGGTTTTACCATGATCTTTACCGGTTCTACTCCTTTGATCAGTCCTATTTCCTCTCCAGTAAAATCCCACACTTCAGCTGACACTGTCTCCTTCAAGTCCTGTGGAAGCTCCTCCACCGTTAAGGTAGGATATAGTTCCACGCATTCCTGCGAGTTTACAACCTTAAAATCAGCATCATCATCGTTAGTCTGCACTTCTACTCCTTCAGGTGTGCAATATATTGTGCAATTTAATTTACACAACAGATCTCTTCCTAGCAGACATACAGGGCTAGAATCACAAATCACAAACTGATGTTCATCACTGTAATTTCCTATCTTCACTGACACTGGTTCTGTCAGAGGATTCGTCATTCTCCTATTTGCGACTCCTACCACCTGAATCGTCTCTCCCGACATTGGCAGACCTGGGGCTACCGCCGATCTCAAAGTGGATCGAGTGGCCCCCGTATCCACCAAAAAGGTCGTAGGACATCCAGCCACCTCAGCCTCTACGTATGGTCCTCTCTGGTCTACCTCCAGGGCTGCCCCTAGAGTACAGTCTTCTTCCCTATTCACTCGTTGTCCCGTAAGGGGATCAACGTAGTAGCATTCTTCTCCTCCTACGAACAGTGGCAGTTGTCTATAGGTTTTTCCTCCATTTGCAATGCGAGGCGGTTGAGGGAACTGAGCTCGAGGAGTCTGAGTCCCCCCTTTGATAAACTTTCCCTTCGGAACCACGGTTCCCTTTACCAGGCTGTTCTGAACCTCATCCTCCTCCTGTTCTATTTCCCCCGTCTCGACATTATAGGGACACTCGCGTCTCCAATGTCCCACCTCGTTACACTGATGGCACCTCGTTGTCTTTTTCAGTGTCGCGATATCTACCCTAGGTCTCGGTTTTTCCTCCTCATCTCTGCTTTGATTGACCTGTTTCTTCCCTAGGGTTCCTGTTCCCTGCTGTCGCTGTCCACCCTTTCCAGCTGACTGCATCTGCACCAACATCAGCTTCTCCTTAAGTTTCTTTGCTTTCGAATCTATTTCGTCGCTACAATACCTCGCATACCTCAGAATCTCATCTAAAGGTTTGTTTTGCCAACAAATCAAATGCTGTTGAATCATTAAGCTTATGTCTGGTCGCAATCCCAGGACAAACTTTGACACAAACTGTCCTATGTCTTTGGGATCCATCACATCCAATCCACTGTACTGTTTGAATGCTTTCAGCAATCTCTCATAGAACTCGTGAACGGTCTCTTTAGGTTCCTGAGTGGTTCGATCTATCTTAACCCAGTCTATGTCCTGCAACGGCACCTTCTCTTTTAACCAAGCAATTACCCTCTCGTACTTTTCCATGACTCTCTCTGATGGACCATTCGTCCGGACATCCCTCGTGGGTTCACAAATGGGCCATTCGACACTAAGTTTGCATGCCGTCCACAAATCTCCGGGTACTACAATGTCAAACAGGGTGTTCAAGTCGACCCACAGCACCTTAGAGATCTTCACAAACCTCTCTACCTGCTTGTACCACTCGACGGGGTTCTCCCTTAACTTTAGGAAAGAATTTGTAAATGCCGCTAGATCCCCCCTACTCCAGGGCACATGCACGTAGCTTCCGTTCGCGATTTCTCGCAAAGGGAAAGCTTCCATTCGCATTAGCTCTCCATCCGGGGACCTCGCAAGTGTACTCCTTCTGACGGATCCCCTCTTGGACCATCTTTCCTCCCATTTATCCAAATTCCTCCACAATCTGATACTCAAGATCAGTTCCTTTATGTGTACTTTCAGCCCAATTGTCCTACGCTCATCTAGATCCTGATCCGTGCAGTTTAACCTATGGTTACCCTGTAAAGCTTTAGTTCGTGATAAGTCTATCATATACCTATCTGCCAACTCAGATAATTTTTCATGAACTGACCTCGCTTTCCGAGTAACATCCTTAGATATAAACAGTATTTCATCCTGTTCATACAGATCGATCCTTTCCATTGGCAATGTACCGTCTATTATTTCATCCAAATCTGACTTCAAACTGGTTACATCGAGCCGTTTTGCTTTTATCTCAGCTCTCAGTACCTCACTCCTAGGTGGTTCGTTTACATCCCTCTCACCCCCACTACGAGTCCTACGTCTGGGCACAGGTGAGTTATGAGGAGTCCTCCTTGCTTCTCTTTGTTCCCACCTCTCTAGATCCCAAGCTTTCCCATCTTCCCTTGGGGTATGGTGGAACAGTGTTCTATTCCCCATCACTGCATTCTATCTTTTTAGCTCGGCCTCTCTAGATGCGAGATAGGATCCTCCGTTCTGTTCTAACTCACTGCTATTCCCTTGCTGTCTGGTGTCACTCAATAAACGGAAAGGTCCCTCATGGCCCTCCATGTTCCCGCGATCCCGTCCGTGATCACCGGATGCATGGCGAGACCCTTCGCGACTCTCCATATTCTCGTGACTCCAATGTCGCACATTTTCGTCCGGGGCATGGTGAGTGCACCTGAAACTATTTCGGTACTCCTGTGTCTTTCGTTCTCCCTCACTAAGGATGGGGCGAGGCATCCCCCCACATCCTGTACTCTTGTCTTCACACAATTGTCTATTGCCACCGATGGTATGGCAAGTATCTCCTTTGCTTCCTTGACTCCCTCCCTCCCACTCCGGGCTGCTTTCGCCAGCTCCGCAGTGAGAGAGGATCCTGTTATCCTGATCTCTCCATTCTGCTTCTGTTTCTATTCTTTTATTCTGAGTCTCTTCGGCAGCATCCCATTCTTTCAAATACTCCCTTAATTCCTTAAAGGTTTTTGGTTTCGGTCCCCTCAGATCCATCTGTCCTCTCTGACCCCCTTGTTCTATCCAGGGACCCGTTACTGGATCCAATGGGGTGCTCCGACTCCTTGGTCCTAACAACTGCCTTTGGGAATTGATCGTATTATTCCTACTTTCCATCTCTGCCCTTTCCCTGTCCCACCGTGCCTGTTCCTCCTGCTGGGCTCCCTCCGGGTTGTAGATTGACACTATAGGACCTATGGTAACAGGTACTTGTAGAGCATCCGGCAGTTGATACGACCTTGCACACTGCGTTTCTGGCACCTTCTGGACCACGAATCTTCCTACTACTCTCTGTACGGGACTAGATTGAGGTACTTCCTCATCTTTCTTGGGATCCCACTCTGTTACTGGGAGCGGTTTATATTCCCCCCACCTAGCCCCGTCCCCTTGCTGTAGTTCGGGACTTTCGGCTTCTCTATTGTACGGAGGTGGTCTGTCCATTAATAGCCTCTCTATCAGACCATCATCCGACTCGCTGTCCTCATCTTCTTCTAGAGGCTTTTTTCCTCCCGTAGCCTCTAGCATTGGGTACAATTTGTCTGCTTCTATTTTTTGCACCCTCCACTTTTTAGCTTCTTCATCCCATTTAGCATCCTGCACTGCTTTTACCGATCGTCTCACTCTTTCCTGGCGTCTATTCAAGCTCTTGTCGTGTGCCGCCCTGAACCATGCACTAAGGGCTTCGAACTGTGTTGGCCTCGGTAGAGGTCTCGTTGCTAGCATTACCGCTTTCAGTTGATTCAATACTTCTAACCTAAACGTCCCGTATCTCGGGAACGTCAGTTCCTCATTTCCTTCTGTTAGCTTACTCCACTCAGAGATCCATAGTATTGAGTGTAACCCTACATTCACAGCCATATAATAAGCTGGTGTGCCTTCTGGTGGGGCTTCTTCCCCTGCATACGAGCTTCCTCTATCTTTCTTAAAGACCGCCCTTAAACGCTTAAAACACTTCATTTTCAAAAATCTACGATTTTCCTTATTTCTCTTCCTTATTTACTTCCCGCTGACAAACCACCAATCCCTGCGCGGCTCTCGCTGACCAGCCTATCCCAGCGCGACTCTACGCTGACCGGCCAATCCCAGCGCGGCTCTACGCTGACGTCACTCGTCCCCTCTGCAGCAGTTCCCCTCCTTTCTCAGCTCGTCTCACGGTCTTGCATGCGTTTTCATTCATACGCCGAAAAATGACTACTTCCGACCAAGCGATCACTTTTCTTGACTGTACGTCCACAGTCTAACTGTAATTGTCACCTCAACTGACGAGACGTCTTTCCTCTCACGTTCAGACGCTCGCCTTATCTGATAGGTTACTTACACACAGTAAACGTCCGACCAGCGTCCGTTACTCATACACTCACTCAGACATTCCCCCTATCACGGTCCTGCGGGCGATCAATGGTACCTCATGACCCCCTTTACAATGGTAGACAATTACTCTGGGTGTTCGATACACCCGAACCACTTAAGCCCTTCCTTGGACTTAAGATTTTATCCGGTTGCGCGCGCTCACAACCTTCCCTCAATCACACTACAGGCATTCAACTCCGCTTGACATTACAACACAGGTACAACACAAAACACCGCAATCTGGCAACGCATGACCCTTATACTCACTCTCGACCGACTCTGCTGCTTTTCTCTCTCGCACCGTCAGCACCTTCTTCGGCAGGGATTCTTCTTCTGGTCGTCGATGACTAGGGACCTTGGGGTAATCTAGACCTAACCTAGGTTGCCTTCCTCAAGAAGCCAACCATCTTTCTCTGCTACCAACTGCGGGGAAGGAGATTTTGATATCTTTTCTGATGACCGAGATACCTATCTCATTCATCCAATTTTGGATCGATTATTGACTGTCATTGAGTAAAAGGCAAACCCCGCATAAGTTAAATCAACCCCATAAACTGACGCAACTCTGAAGAACCACTTACGACTGATAAAGTTTAAAAAGTTTAATATAAAATCAATGTCAATTGCATATACAATCCTCTCAGGATAAGATTCAACAAGTATACAGGCACTAAAAGGAACATAAATTCCCTAAAGAATCTTAGTCTACAAAAGAAAACGATTAAAACCAATTCCAGAATCAACAAATTGAATAGCATAGACACAAAGTGGATCTGTTGCGTCATTTACAGAAATCGAATAAACAAGTTAAATCTGTCCCTACTCTATGCTAAGTGACATCCCTACTTCGCAAGTTCTTTACCTAAAAAGGTGTCAGCCGTTTGACTTCCAAAGAAGTTCAAACTCTCTCAGTCTCTGATGGAATTCTATGTCGAGAAACAGTACCCTTTCTGCCTACCCATCCGCTCTCTAAGGGTCCTCGGCCTATTGCTCTCCTTCTACTCTCTTGCTCAGGCCATCTGCTCTCTCTTCTCTGACTGACCCTTTCTCCCCGGGGTGCTGTCCCTAAATACAAAATCACAGTATGGGTGGAACGCCCCTTTGACGCCCACCACGTACACATTTCACGTGATCCCGTTTCTGGGTTTTTCCATAGCTTCATCTCTTCGCGTCGTCCGTTAAGTTGACCTTGCTTCTTAGGCGCCATCTTCGTCATCGTGCTGGTAACCTCATGACATTCCAGTTGACACTTTCAGAGCAAAGTCTATCACCTCAACAGAACTCTATTCATTACCGTTGTGATTATAACCTCTTTTGGTCCTGTGAACAGACACTTAGAAACAAGACCCCAAATTCCAAGCGTCCCTTATCTCACTTAGGCCATAAACTTCGTCCAGCATTGTCACTTTAAATTTAACAAGACCTTTGACTCTTGGCTCGCACGTACAGATCAAAGCTATCCCCCTATTCCTGTGAGCCCACTAAATTACATGCAGCGGACTACACTCTTGCGAACCCTTGGTCCGTTAGGTTAAAATCACATATGACCACACTATTCTAAAATTCCTACAACTCTTCTACACGGTATGACTTTTAACACATATATATATATATATATATATATATATAATCGAATTAGCAAATCATTGATTATAAGCAAATTCATGTTACATAAAATACAACGTTATACTCTCGTTTCTTACACAGTGCTATATAGTCTGCACATTTCTTTGCTTTACATTTCACCGCTTTCTCCGTCTAATGATTACATACGTATATTCAGTTTAGCACGTTTAAGCATTTTCACATTTCTATATTAGACCACTATATATACGGTCTTTCTAATGCATATCCTAAAGTGAATACAGGTACATTTCCTATTACGTAAGTTACATCGGCTAACTTTACGCTACAAGTGCTACTTCACGTTACAACTTCTAACTTTATGCGATATGCTTGTAAATATGGTACGGACATATGTTTCATTCAAATTGCGCTCTCTCAGTCGATTGTTTTTTACCGCACAAAAATGTTATGCCGGCCAGTCGATCCCCTTTGTGTTTTCGTTCAGGATAGTTAAACCCAGGATTACCAATTCTTGTCATAGTTCTTTTGCCTCTGACTCATTTTGTTCAGTTCAGTTCACAAAACTTTATGTTTGCACACATGGCAATAAAAGCTCTGTTATAATAATAGTTTTTTATTCCTGTTTCTGATGCAGATTTTCCACACATCAACCATGGTTATAAACAGGGCTTAAAGTGTTTGTGCAGTGTTTAAAAGAAGGGTAATTTAATTTTGCTCCACTGTGTGCTACATTTTAAGATTACCATGCACATAGAGTAGTAACAAATGAACACAAAGGCAGTACCCATGCAAGACATTAGTCAAGATAGTCCTCCTGATTTATTCTTCAAGCTACAAATTCTTTTAAAAATGCTTTAAGAAGAAAATGTTAACCCCCCCCCCCAAAGGAAACAACATTTACTCAGCCATCATATTTGCCCTTACTTGGCGTCATAAAATGTATCTAGAGCTGGAACCTTGAGGGGCAACAGTATGTATAGCATTTAGTGTGGACAGGAATTAGTCATTATAAAGTATTCAATCATTTTGACATAAAAAGGATAAAAAAAATATATGCGAAATTCAACAATAAGGAGATTAAATCAGGAGGTGATCCTAAGTAAGTGCCATTCCTATTAGCAATCCTTTTTTTACTCTACAGGTGCACCATATAGTAAATAAGAAACGTGAAATAGAAAACACAATGGGCATATTTGTGTCACATTTTACCAGCCTGTACACATTTCTACAATGTCTAGACCCCAGGTTCCTGCAAAGTTGCAGTAACCAACAAGATCTTGCCCTCCTATAGCCCTGGCAAAAAAATAACACATGAAGCTCCGTCTCGTCTGCATGTTTGCACGCTGAATACTCCCCATTGTTGGAGACCTCCCATTTTGTTTGTGAATGAGTGCAGTGGAAGGACTCCATATCCAAAATGGTAAATAGAGCTTCTTGGTGAGGAGCATCTGAATGTCGCCCAACAACGATCAACGATTCTAGGCTGTATCTATTTTTCTCTTCCAGGAACCCAGCAGTCAGTCGACCCGCTGAATGCCTCCTTTCGAGCTGGGTGAGTTTGTGGTCTCTATAACTCTCTACAAGGGCATTCATGGAAGTCATTTGGGGGATTTCTTCTGCTTTGCTCCGCAGACTACCCCTGCCCAGGCCCTCACATGTGTTCTTGGTGTACACCAACCATGGTAACTTCCCTGCACCTCGCAGCCCCATAACTTCAATCAGTCCTTCCCTGTAGGGGGCTAGTTCGGGGGTACTCTGCATGCGATGCAAAAACAATAAGGGTCTTAGGGCAACTTCATCCGCAATGGGCCTAATCCCAAGATCTATAATGAGAGTTGTTAGGGGTGTGCTAGAAGGGAGACCCATAAGTTGTCTAGAGAATGAATTCTCTGTGTGTGCTAATGCACCAGATGCACAATGTCCCCATAATTCTGCACCATCTAGGGCAGCGCTCCTGGCATGACCTTTATACATTTCCACCACTGGGCTATCCAATTTATCAATACAGCTCCTATAACATTTTAAAATACCCCTCGTAGTCTAAGTTATTTTCAGGCTTGCTTTGTTGATTTGGGCACCCCAGTCCATTCTCTCTGTCGGCGTAATCCCCAAATACTCAAAGATGGTTACCCTCTCCAGGGATCTTCCATCCAGGCAGGGTTTAGGGCGAGTGGTTTTACCAACATTAAAGGCCATGTACTTTGTTTTTTGAAGATTAATCTTCAGTCCCCGGTGTTTGCATAAGGCACTAAAGTTGTCAAGGGTCCTCTGAATTACCATAGGAGATTTTGCAAGCAGGAGCGTGTCGTCTGCAAACATCAAAGCTGGTATTTTACGCTTCGCCAGTGTGGGGGCATCGATGTTCTTTCCAGCATTTAATGAATCTATTAAGTCATTAATAAAAAGGCAGAAGAGAGTCGGGTCCAGTACGCAGCCTTGACGGACACCTCTCTCTACAGGCACAGGCGATGAAAGTTCGCCATTTTTGCCGTATCTGATTTGAGCAAAATGTCCCTCATGTAAGCATTTTAACTGGTGGCAAAGGTCCTCTGGGACTCCCATATCCAATAAAATTGCCCAAAGTGTGTCCCTCGGTACCAGATCAAAAGCAGATTTAAGGTCTACAAATATAAGGTAGAGGCTGCCAATCTCTATACAAACAGTTTTCCAGTGTATCAGTTGTAGCCTAAAATTTGATCAGTTGTTGACGTTGTTGCTCTAAACCCAGCTTGAAGGGGGTTAAGGATGTTATATTCCTCCATCCAATTCTGGAGTCGCCCCAGTAGTACATGGCAAATATTTTCTGGCTTACATCTATGTAAATATAGAGGTACTTGTATAGCGCACAACTACCCAGAGGCATCTCGGTGCTTGTACGAATACCGCCAATGAACCCTTCCTGGCTTTTCCCTGTGAAGTGTCCACTCCTGGGCACCACCAAGGTGAAGCCAGGCATCCTAGCGTTATCCGGGCCGTTGTGGAGATTAAGCAAGCTATTGCCCATAGTTGCAGTGTGGGACCCATGATTAGAATAGGCACCGAGGCGAGAATTATCAGGTCCGAGGAAATTGAGCCCAAGACCTGCAGAGGCAGGAATTGAACCCTGGTCCCAGCCCAGACTTCTGCATCAGGGTCTGCCGCTCTAACCATTGAGCCACACTTCTCCACCTCGCTCTATGAGGCTAATAGGGCGATAATTGACATGCAAAAGCGGGGAGCCCTTTTTATAAATTGGTATTATTTCGCCCCTGCCCAGGTGGTAGGAATCTCCATGCCTTATAAAATGGCATTAAACAATAAGGAGCCCAAATAATGGGTGCAGAGCGAAAGAGGTCACCTAGAATCGTGTCCAGCCCTGCGGCTTTAGCTGGTGTTATCTTGCCTAGGTGACCTCTCTCAGAGAAATTTGGGGGATGTCCGTAGATGCTGGTCCTGGGGGCCAAAATGGTCTGGTCATTGGCCCTTCCCCATCCTCAGCCCTTGTGTAAAGAGATTCGAAGTGGGCCTTTCATACTTCTTAACCTATATTGGGTTCTATGGCTGATTTACCATCCTGCGCACCTGAATTGATGATGTTCCAGAAGGTCCTCAAGTTATGATTATTTAAAGCGCTTCTAAGGTCGTCCCATTTTCCCAACTTCTTTTGGCCTTGACTATAGCACTTTTATATTTTGCCCTTGCTTCTTTGATCACTGGCTTGCCATTGCTTTTAATGGCAGAGATAAGGCCAGTTTTAGCTGCTCAACAGCTTGCATTAAGCCATGGGTGCTGGGGTTTGCTAGTCGCCCAAGTCTTTTTATTTTGATATGAGAAAACGGCCATAGAGACAAACAGGTCTTGGTGATTCTTAAAAATTCTCAGGTGGAGGTTGGGAGTGCCCTTTATCTCATTAAAGGCCATGTACTTTGTTTTTTGAAGATTAATCTTCAGTCCCCGGTGTTTGCAGAAGGCACTAAAGTTGGTCCTCTGAATTACCATAGGAGATTTTGCAAGCAGGAGCGTGTCGTCTGCAAACATCAAAGCTGGTATTTTACGCTTCGCCAGTGTGGGGGCATCGATGTTCTTTCCAGCATTTAATGAATCTATTAAGTCATTAATAAAAAGGCAGAAGAGAGTCGGGTCCAGTACGCAGCCTTGACGGACACCTCTCTCTACAGGCACAGGCGATGAAAGTTCGCCATTTTTGCCGTATCTGATTTGAGCAAAATGTCCCTCATGTAAGCATTTTAACTGGTGGCAAAGGTCCTCTGGGACTCCCATATCCAATAAAATTGCCCAAAGTGTGTCCCTCGGTACCAGATCAAAAGCAGATTTAAGGTCTACAAATATAAGGTAGAGGCTGCCAATCTCTATACAAACAGTTTTCCAGTGTATCAGTTGTAGCCTAAAATTTGATCAGTTGTTGACGTTGTTGCTCTAAACCCAGCTTGAAGGGGGTTAAGGATGTTATATTCCTCCATCCAATTCTGGAGTCGCCCCAGTAGTACATGGGCAAATATTTTCTGGCTTACATCTATGTAAATATAGAGGTACTTGTATAGCGCACAACTACCCAGAGGCATCTCGGTGCTTGTACGAATACCGCCAATGAACCCTTCCTGGCTTTTCCCTGTGAAGTGTCCACTCCTGGGCACCACCAAGGTGAAGCCAGGCATCCTAGCGTTATCCGGGCCGTTGTGGAGATTAAGCAAGCTATTGCCCATAGTTGCAGTGTGGGACCCATGATTAGAATAGGCACCGAGGCGAGAATTATCAGGTCCGAGGAAATTGAGCCCAAGACCTGCAGAGGCGGGAATTGAACCCTGGTCCCAGCCCAGACTTCTGCATCAGGGTCTGCCGCTCTAACCATTGAGCCACACTTCTCCACCTCGCTCTATGAGGCTAATAGGGCGATAATTGACATGCAAAAGCGGGGAGCCCTTTTTATAAATTGGTATTATTTCGCCCCTGCCCAGGTGGTAGGAATCTCCATGCCTTATAAAATGGCATTAAACAATAAGGAGCCCAAATAATGGGTGCAGAGCGAAAGAGGTCACCTAGAATCGTGTCCAGCCCTGCGGCTTTAGCTGGTGTTATCTTGCCTAGGTGACCTCTCTCAGAGAAATTTGGGGGATGTCCGTAGATGCTGGTCCTGGGGGCCAAAATGGTCTGGTCATTGGCCCTTCCCCATCCTCAGCCCTTGTGTAAAGAGATTCGAAGTGGGCCTTTCATACTTCTTAACCTATATTGGGTTCTATGGCTGATTTACCATCCTGCGCACCTGAATTGATGATGTTCCAGAAGGTCCTCAAGTTATGATTATTTAAAGCGCTTCTAAGGTCGTCCCATTTTCCCAACTTCTTTTGGCCTTGACTATAGCACTTTTATATTTTGCCCTTGCTTCTTTGATCACTGGCTTGACATTGCTTTTAATGGCAGAGATAAGGCCAGTTTTAGCTGCTCAACAGCTTGCATTAAGCCATGGGTGCTGGGGTTTGCTAGTCGCCCAAGTCTTTTTATTTTGATATGAGAAAACGGCCATAGAGACAAACAGGTCTTGGTGATTCTTAAAAATTCTCAGGTGGAGGTTGGGAGTGCCCTTTATCTCTACAACATGGTTTGCAACCATGAGGTATGGAATCATTTGGTGGTAAAGCAGGACCAGTTTTTCTTGTGATTGAGAGAATTCACCCCAGCGGACTCTGCTCCCTCCATTAGACTGAATCAGGCATGGTCTGGTGCTGACGAATTATCAGATGCATTCCTGACACATGGCGTTGTTATTTCTAAGGTGAGAGCATTGTGGTCTCTATCATAGCGAGGACTGATTTTAAAGTCTATCACTCTGTGCCATGATTTGGTATCTACTATAATGTAATCAATAATGGAAGTATGCCTGGTCTGTTAAGGGTGTGTTTCCCTGGGGTATCAGATGTAACGCGTCCATTACATGCTCTCAGTGAAAAGTTTAATGTAAGGGTACATATCTGCAATACTAATGGAGTCCATGCCCTTGTTGGATGGATATTAGGCTCTGGAATGGACCAGTATCAGTCCTCCTCTCTAAGAGTGCCCCTCAGCAAGCCATTCAGGGGTCCGAATTGGCAGTTAAAGTCGAGAATATACATTAATTAAGACTATGCCTAATTTCGTGTGGAAGGATAAAAGAACACAAAGGATGTCACGTGCAGAGCTCTCTAATTGTTTTGCTTCACAATCCAGATGTGCTCCGACCCAGGTACACAACGCCACAGATGGTCTGCCCTTCCCTGCATGTGTACACAACAGACTAGCGCACCGCGGGGGAGAGGCAGCGCTGTATGCGCTGTGAAAGTTAGAGCGCCTCCCCCTCTCACGCGGCACCATTAGGGAAAGGGTTTCACCCCGGGACTTGCGGTCCCCCTACCAGGGTGATGTTGGAAGATGGCAGCGGTGGGGGTTCAGGACAGCAAGTTCCCTGGGACTCCTGTCCCACCAGGGAAAGATGAAGCAACGCGGCGCCAACACCGGGCGCCGAAAAAAGGACACAACAGGCACATTTTGACACTTTCTCTTATTCCGATTACTCCTTATTACATTGGTATTTAAAATCGCCTGAGATTATCATCCCACAATGTTGGTGAGTGAGTTGCAGTACCTTTATCAAATTGATCAGATAAGACAGTCTTTCCTTCTTCCGCTTTTTATCTGGGTGGATGTATACATTTATGATCAGCAACAGCCAGGGATTTGCATATATGGGGATTTTACACTACAATTTCAAATCTTGCAGCCAATTTTCTCCCGCGTCTAGTTCTTCCTATTTCCAATCCAGTTTTACTGTAGCATATATTGACACAACCCCCCCTGGATGCCCATAATTGGATGCCCATAATTGGACATTTTTTCTGCCAAGACATGGTGTTCTTCGTAGCTATTGATGGATTTTGCTGTCAGGTTCCATGTTTCTTGTAGTAAAATAATATCGAATATTTGTAAGAAGGATAAAGTCTCCTGGTCTTGGCCCATTTCTCTAAAACCATGGGTATTCCATGAACAAATTCTAATTCCAATATAGTGAGCTATCACCCATACCAGATGCTATTGCTAGGGTTAAGCCCCCATATTTACCCTAGCGGAAACTGGCACTTTATACTCGACAAACTGAAAGCGTCTTAGATGGTACTAAGGCCTTTTGATCACCAGCATTTTTACCAGTGACAGCCAAATTGACTCTTGGACAAAGTTTAGTGCCAACCTACAACACAAGCTGCACCTGGGAAATCAGGCCCATCTACATCGTAAAGTCAGCTGACAACCCTCTCGACCAAATGCACCACCCTAAAAAAAAGAACAAACAAAAGCTGACAGATGTCTGAGAACAGGCACTCAGCGGTCTTCGCTCTGGGAAAGAGTAAAAGCGCTAAAGAAACAGTACAAAAAACAACTATGGAAGAACAGGAGAGCCTGCAAAGAGACATTTTGGTCTAGGCTAATATTTAAAGCCAGGTAGACAACCTCTAGCTATTCTGGGAAACAGTAAATGGTCTTAGAGAGCAGCAAAAGTGATAAGCAACCTAAGTATACCAGAGCCACTATGGGTATTTCACCTTGCTGATGTTTTCCCGATCAACAAATGCTCCACCAGAGCTGAACAAGAAAACCATAGGTCAGCTCTAACTGATGCTCTTACAATGTCCGAGGTCACCTCAATGGCCAACCTGACCCAGGCAAAGAGGAGTGGCACTTTCTCTCAAATGAAGGTATTCAACATTCACCATCTGAAGTTAAACAAGTCATACTTACTAGACGGAGCACCGGGGCCAAATTGCATCCCTCAGGCCATCTTTAAAGAAAATCCTTAGTACTGGTCAGTTGCGCTATCTGCACTATACAAAGAGGTTCAGGTACGCATCTCTATCATTTACCCGGTATTTAAAGGAGGTGACAGGGACAACCCTGCCAACTACGGGCTTATTGTCATCCTGGACTCTAAAGCAAAGCTCGTACTTAGTCGCCCTGACTGACTGGTCAAACTTAAACAAGGTGATCCTGTTAAACCAATCAGGCTACAGGAATAACTTGGGTAGAACAGCAAACAATCTAGCAACCTCATTCGTAATTGAGCAAAGTAAAAGGGCAAAGAGGAAATTACACCTCAGCTGTGTAGATTTCAAAGCAACTTTTGGTTGTGTCAACCAGGGGATACTCTGGAACAAATTAAGGAAATAGGGAAAACCCCAAAAGCTTCTTCGAGCAATAGCTTCTTCGAGCAATAGCTCACAGCAACAGCAAAAATCGGAGTCAACACCCGAGTATCTAGGAAGGTACCAACTAATCAAGGGCTCAATCAGGGATGCGGGCTGGCGCATTACCTCTTGAATCTATTTATGGCAGATCTTTCCACAGACTTGGATATGGTAAACTCCCACCCATCGCGGCTGGGTCCTATCCACCTCTCCGATCTGTCCTAATCAGATGACATAGTGCTGTTCAGCATGACAAAAGTAGGCTTTCAAATGTTAGTAAACGCAATCACTTCTTATGGTGTCAACACCACTTACCTAGTTGTAAACACAACAAAAACAATGACTATCTGTAAATAACCAGGGCGGGCAGCCAGGATCCTTCTAAACAGCATTTCCCTGGAAGCAGAAGGATGTTAAAAATACTTGCGATTGTATCTGGATTCAAAAGGCAACTTTTATCGTCAGCGAAGAAAGGTAATGCTCGAATTGATGCTTTCAGCACATTTGCAAAGACCCTGAGTGCCCCTCTTTTCAGCAGCTATTAGCATAAGCTATTATCAGTCATCTCTGCAAGCTACTGCCAACCATCACATACACAAGCCATGAGAGGACAAGCCACCGTCTTACTGGACAAACTGCAGACCAACGACCTACAGGGGAGCATTCTCCTCGCCTCAAACATCATCTCCAGCACAAATCCGGCTTGTGTTTGGTATTACAAAGCAAGGTCTGGGTGGAAGTTCCACTTCAATAACATGCTTCTACAAGATGCGGCAGACACAAGACGACCCACTTAACAGCGCTCTATGGTCGGCCTACAAAGTTTCCTACCACAAATACTTGGAAAATTCAATCAAACAGTTGCATTGAACTGTGGAGTACAAACACGTCATATGATGTTCTTGTAAGGGCAATAAACAAAGCTGTAAAATGTCTATTGAGTCTGGCAGACAAAGGTAAATTCAGTTCTCGATCTCCCCCGGATGGTGCTCAAAGGTTGTGATGCCCTGAAACGTGCACCTTGTCTGGGCACCTTCTTCCTAATGCACATAAACACGGAACAATGCCCCTGCGGTTTGGCAAATTACCAGCATTGGCTAGTCGACCAACCTTTGACTACAATGGACTCACAGAATGTAGGCTTTGTAAAGCAAAAAAGGAGGCTTTTATCCATCCAGTCTGCAACGTCCTAACCTGTAAAACCTTTGAGAAGCTATAATAGCGAGCCTCAACCCAGATGACCCGAAGTTAAACTGGTGAAATTCCTGGCAATGGCTCCCATTGTGACATATACTTAAGTAATTACACCTTTACAAGACAATCAGCTCAGGCTGGAGACGGGATTTATGTCAGCAGTTCGGATGATTTGGCTGCGTGGTAGCCTTCTTAATCCCATGTGTATTTGGTTTTTAGAATTATTTCGTTTTAACTCTTATCTATTAAGGAAGACAGAGTATTTATGTTTACAATTCACAATCAAACTTTTACTTTTAACTTGTTCTTATTTTATAGATTAAATTTGCAATGATATAAATATATTCATGGTTTTAACTAACTGGAACAATAACAAACTATTGATTGATTGGTCGTAGAAGTGTGAATTGAATAAATATAAACAAATGTATCAATTTAGCGTTTCAATTCAGATAATACTTTGAGAGGTTAAGCCCACATGATAACACTTATAAGTTAGGCTGGATTTATAAATTTTCAAGGTAAAAATGTTATTTTACTATTTTTCTCATTAAAAAACGCCCTCCACACTAATGTAAGATAACTGGGAAATCACATTCCTTCAATTTATTTCTGAAATCTCCCTTTCATGTTGTCAGGTTCTCATCTAGGAACACACAGCCAAAGAGACATAAATGCAAGACTGTTCATGTCTGTCCGGGAACTTCACAAAAGACAGGGAAGGATTGAAAGTCACCGAGGACCAGCTCTTGATGGCCGGCTAACAGAAAGAAGGTCAAGAGCAGACAGTTTCAGGTCAGTGCCAGTGAGTAGAGGGAGTTTACTGGTTACTGTAATGTCGCATCCATGAGGTAATGGATGCGACCTAAGGGCACCATACATGGACTGTGTGTGCAGGTGTTTTAGTGCGTTACCCCCATGTTTAGGCAGTCAAGTAGTTTGGTCCTAGTCATGGGACCCTGAGCCAATAAAGAGGCTTCCGCGGACGTTACGCATAAGGCGAGTGGACGCGCAAGCCGATAGAATACCAAAGTTGGCTCTGTGTATTCTTTTGGGGTTTAGTGCCCCATAATGCATTGGGCATACACTGAAAGATTGGAATAAATTCCTGAACTCTTTATTGTTGAAAAGATTATGTATAGATATATTTTTTGTGGTAAATTCATTTGATAAAATGTAAAGCTGATGTAAAAGCTATTGAGATTGTTGTGTTTACACGCATAAGTGCATAAGTGAGTATCATGAACAATAACACTGCGTGAAAAGGTTCTTTGTTCATTGAAATGTAATTTAGTTGGTAACTACCATTAGCAACAGTGCGTAGTGGCCGAGTCTTAGCGACTCGCGTTAGGCTGGTTTGATTAGGGCACGGGTTAGACAAACGTGCCACCACTGCAGCACACTTGAATAAAAAGTTTTATATTTAGTTCTTAACTTGAAGAAAAATAAGGAGTGCTTCTCCGATCGATTGATTTATCTATTTTGTTTGCGGCCCACACCCACATATGCGCCAAGCGATGGGAGTGCTGGCATCTGCACCCACCACAACACAACATTTTGGCGACGAGGGCGGTCGAGCGCTGCCTCCGTGGGGCAGGGCTCGACCGCCTCCATGGTGCCTGCCTCCATGGTGCCCGCAATCGTAGGCTCCTTGCTGCGCGGTGCTCGTGCCATGGAGTGTGCATCGGCCTCGCCCACTACGTGCTGAGGCTCATCCCCTGTGCAGCCCCATCCAGCGGTACCCTTACCTGCAGCGGTAGCAGACTGTTCCGGGTCACGACCTGCGACACCAGGTGAGAGCTCTCCAGCGCCTCACAGCACCTGCACAACTCTGAGGGAGAGAGCCGTTGCGCACACACAAGCTGTGAGGGATCACGCAGGCCACCACGTGCGCCCTGAGGATTCAAGTGCCTGCTCAGCCTTCAGCTAACACGCCGCCCGGCGTCACGGTGCGCCCATCCACTCAGGCTGGTGTGAAGGACTAGTGAATTGCACAGGCCAGTGCATCCAGTTCGACCACAGACACCCGCTCCTGTCAAGGCCTCTGACACGTACCATGGCATCCATACCGCCGATTGAGCCATTTGTAGTGGAAGGGCCCCCATCAACACAGACACCCAGGTGGAAGGAGTCTTTGGGGAGCCCGCTCCTCTTCTTTGGAGCCACGAAGGTAAACAGGGACCAAAAACGTGTCATGCTCCTCCATTTGGGAGGAAAAGACATATATATCATCACCAAGTCAGTCCCAGAAGCCACGCCCAAGATGCACACTACTCTCATCAATGTCCTCACAGGATATTTTGAGCCGATGGCGAACTAAGACTATGAGTGCTTCATCTTTCGCCAGGCACGTCAACTACCCGAAGAATCTACTGACACCTTCCATGCCAGGCTCAAGAATCTAGCCAGCACCTGTGGTTTTCGTAACGAAACGGAGGAAATAAGGGGGCAAATCATTCAGGGCTGTGCGTTAGTTCATGCCCCTACTATCCCTGCCAGCTCGGTCATGGGGGAGATACAGATTTCTCCTTGGTATGAGTTCCATTTTCCCCACTTCTTAGCCCATTTTTCGAGACAGCCTCTTCCTTTAAAGACTTCCTTCTCTGCAATCATGCATTTATCCATGTCATTCGCCCATCCCCTCACTGTAGTTGTTTCGCGTGCACCCTATTGTATGGCTATATTGTGTTTGATTAGTGTGAATCCTAGTGTGACCCACTGGTGCTTTATGGTAGTGAGGTCTATGGCATCCAATATGTTGAGGAGTCCCAACCTTGGTGTTAAGTGAATTTCTTTTTCAATCACGTTTTGCATCTTCTGTGTGGCGTTTTCCCAGAGTATCAGGTATAAGGTGCCTGCAAGGCACCTTATAACTGATTATTTTTCTTCAGATTAAAATTCCCAGAGTGGCATGATATTTGGGCAGCCCCATATCCCATGATAAAATGTTGCCTCCTTTGTACAATGTCTAAGTTATTGTGCGTCCTCCCGACGTCCTAATTTGGCCAATGATGCCTCTCTCAGGTACTTTCTGTGTAATACTTTGAGTTGAATGATATGGAGTTTAAGCAGTATGGCTACCTTTCGGGCGGACATTAGCGCAGATTTCCACTCATTGTCTTCCAGGGGCCCAATCTCATCTTGCCACCTTTCTCAGAGTTCCAGGAGTGGGTCAGGTAGATTATTGCATAGTTTTTGGTAGGTCATTGTGACTGCTTTTTTTTTACATGGGTTCTGACAGTAGCCTGTTTTCTAGTGAGGATGCTTCTGGTACCTCACTCTGTTTGGGAATGGCTGTGATAAGTGTGTGGCAGATTTGCATGTATTAGAACACTTCCTGGCGTGCAAAGTCGTACTCTTTTTGTACCTCTGAAAATCGAAGTATTTTCCACTTTTTCCATAGGTTACCTACTGTGGAAATGTCAATGGTGTCCCATTTGTTGAACCCTGACTGTTTGCCTAATGTACCTAGTTGATGGGCTGTCCATAGTGGCG
Organism: Lissotriton vulgaris; assembly: GCF_964263255.1. Classification (NCBI taxonomy): domain Eukaryota; kingdom Metazoa; phylum Chordata; class Amphibia; order Caudata; family Salamandridae; genus Lissotriton; species Lissotriton vulgaris. Next base: position 175,362,090 of record NC_141687.1, on the reverse strand, counting down.
AAGCTTGGGCTACTTTCCCATGCCATCCTAGTGATTTGTTTGTTTGGTGCCATATGTCAATTGTGATGGCCTGTGTAGTGTCCTTTTTTGGGTTTGGGGTATAGAGCCCTATTGTACCCTTTTTCCCCCATTAGGAGCCTGTCTATTTGGTAGGCGGGTTCAGTCTGCGAGTAGTAGACCCAGTGGTTGATGACAGCCAGTTTGGATGTCCAGTAATATAATCGTATATTGGGAAGTGCTATCCCACCATCAAACCAGTTTCTTGTTAGTTTGTGTGTAGCAATGGGAGGGGTTTTACCATCCCAAATCAATTGGTTTAAAGCACACATGAGATTTTTTGTAAAGAAGAGTCCTGGGTCGGGATAAAATCATTGAAGAGGATGCTTACACTTACGCTCTTTTCCTCTCATTGATACGGCCCAGGAGGCTTTTTACTTTCAACTGTCCCTGGATCCAGGAGAGAACAGTTTCCATATAGGACGATTGCAGGCCCTTATTATCTTCTAACCTTTTAAAGATCTACCAATATAGATGATTAGACTGACTTGCGAAGCCCTGATGAAGTCTACACCAGTTGGACAAAATGTGTCGTCTGTTTGACTGTGATTTTATTGAATTTGAAGAATAAAGAAACTGTTTATATAAAATCAACAGTGGATGGATATAACCATTCTTGGTTCCTGTGGTCCATTCCACATTTGTGTGAATCTGGGTCGAGAGTTATGTAGAGCCTAAGGTATCTGAAACCCTCAACAGCGGCTGTCACCGCATAGTCAGGTGGCAGGTTTGGGCTTGGGCCGCGGAGCGTGTAGATTACAGACTTGGACCAGTTAATGGTGTAACCTGAGTATTTACCCAAGTTTGTAAAGATGTGGGGGGTTCTGTTAATTGATTTAGCTGTTGATGCAAGATATAATAAGATGTAAGCGTACAGGGATATTCTTTCCTCCTGGCTCTCTGATTAGGCAATTGCCTCTTACCCAGGTTGCAAGTGGTTGTAGCATTAGGGAGAAGATCAACGGTGACAGAGGACACCCTTGCCGTGTACCTTTCCCCAGCAGGAACATCTGTGAAGTGTGGTTGTTTACTTTTACTTGTCCTTTGAAGTGTGTGTAGATGAGTCCAACCCATTTTAGGAATCTTGGGCCAAATCCAATGCGTTTCAAGACTTTGAAGAGGTATGGCCATTTGATGGTATCGAATGCCATTCTTGCATCTAATGAGAGTATCACTGCGTCTTCTTCAATTGTGTCTTTCCGACCAAGAACATTATATATCCGGCGTATATTCAGAGCATGTTGCGGTCGGGCATGAATCCCAATTGATCAGCACATACTATTTTTGTTATGATGGGGGCAAGGCGGGCGCTAGTATCTTTGCAAGGATCTTGGCCTCTGCAATTATTAATTGAGATCGACCGATAGGAGTTAACAGTTATCAGCTGGTTTATCCTTTTTGTGTATAACGACTATGGAGGCCACCCTTTGGCTCTCTGGAAGGGCCCCATTCTTGTTACTTCCTAGGAACATGTCACAAAGATATGGTGCAACCTGGGATGCCGTGATTTTGAGGAATTCAATTGGGAGGCTATTGGTTTACCATCGCTTTCCTGGATTGAATATTACCGATTGCTGAAAGAATTTCCTCTTCTGTGGAGTCTCCCTCAAGTGAGTCCTGGTCTTCAGGGATAGTGTCAATAAGGGAATGTCAGCTAACAGTTGTGGTGAGTCTTCGGGGTAGGTTTTGACGGCTGGTGTATATAGTTTTTCGTAGTGGTCGGCAAAATCCACTGATATCTCTTCCTGGTCTTTGATAGTAGTGGTGCCATTTATGTGTAACATGGGAACGCATCCCTCGCCTTGTTCTCGCTAGGAGTTTATCTGCTATAGCCCCTGTTTCGTATAGTTTGTGTTGGACTGCTGTATATTTGGACTTGGCAGCCTCTGTCACAAGATCCTTATATTCAAATTTCTTGATGTCTAACTTGTGCTTATTGGACCCGATGGGGGCCTGTATGTACTCCTCTTCGCCTTCTGTGATATTGTGCTCTAATTGCTCTATTCCCCTCCGTTCTTCATTGTGTCCCACCTCAAGCGCATGTGCTTGGCCCCGTAGCATAGTTTTGAAGGCTTCACATAACATTTGTGCTGAGTCTACCGAGCCCGCATTTTCCCTAAAATAGTGATCGGTGTGGTGTATCAGTCTATCTATTATATTTGGATTTTTTGAGGAGCCATAGCTTTAGCTTTAGGTTGGTCCTATGTCGATATTTATCAAAAGTGAGGGTGGCCCAAATGGTGGAGTGATCTGAATGTTATGTTATGTTATTAAAATTTCTATAGCGCACAGCTGCCCCAGCAAAGGGGCGTCCTGGCGCTTTGACAGATGCTGTAACATAACACACAAAAGAAATTAGCTAGAGACTGGAAAGAGGAAAGTTTTAATCGCCTGCCTGAAGGCCAACATATCCTCAAGAGCTCGAATGTGAACTGGGAGCGAGTTCCATAGGCCTGCCGCTAACACCCTGAAAGAACGGCCACCCATCCTGCTCAACCTAAAGCGTGGACAGACAGCCAGATGAAGCCCCTCAGATCTTAAAGATCTCGACGGCACATAGGGCGTGAGTAGAGTGACAAGTGCCGGTGGCGAAGAAGTTTTCAAAATTTTGAAGGCCAGACACAGCGCCTTGAACATGATTCGCTGTCTGACCGGGAGCCAATGCAAGGCCGTGATGGTACCAGACACTGAACAGTGTCTGGGAAGGCCCACAATGGCTCGTGCCGCGGCGTTTTGTACTCTTTGGAGCCTAGAGGCCTCCGCTTGATTCACCCCTAACAGCAGTGAACTGCCGTAGTCCAGCCTAGATAGTATTGAGGCCTGAACTACAAGCTGTCTGGTAGGGGGATCAAAGTACTTCAAGACTGGCCTAATACCACGCAATATTCCGTAGCACGTGGCAGCCACCTTCTTGGTGTGGTCCCTGAAGATGAGCGCAGAATCCACCCAGACTCCTAGATTTCTCACTCCAGCCACTGGAATAGGAGTGACACCAAGATCTGACGGCCACCACTGGTTACCCCATAGCTCAGCGTGCTTCCCTAGAACCAATACCTCCGTTTTGGTGGCATTCAACTGGAGGCAGTTGGTGCGAAGCCAGCTGGCTACTGCCAAGAGACCCGCACGGAATCTCGGAGCTGCTACCTCGGGGTCTCCGCTAAGTGTCACCGCTAGCTGTGTGTCGTCCGCATATGAGGCCATCGTAAGACCCCACTGTTTGACGACACCAGCCAACGGTTTCACATAGAGGTTAAATATAGTAGGGCTCAACGAAGATCCCTGTGGAACCCCCATCTTCAGGGGGTAAGTGGTGGATTGGCCAGGTGGTATAGCCACTTTAAAAGTACGGTCAGCCAGAAAGGACCGAAACCATTGGAGAGCGACATCAGTCACTCCCGCCTCCTGTAAGCGTTGGATAAGTATTCGGTGGGACACAGTATCGAAGGCAGCGCTTAGATCTAATAATATAAGCGCTGCAGTATGACCTGAGTCAAGTACCTGGCGAAGGTGTTCCAAGATGTAGAGTAGTGCCGTCTCGGTACTGTGTCCTGACCGGAAGCCGTTCTGGCTGGGGTCCAGAATCTGGTTGCAAGCCAGATGCTCAGACAGAACCGAGTTGACATGCGCTTCTGTTACTTTGGCGATCCAAGGCAACAGGGAGATAGGTCGGTAGTTTTCTGGCAGTCGGGGGTCAGAGTTAGCTTTTTTTAATATGGGAGTAACCACTGCCTGCTTCCAAGCCGCGGGTACAGTTCCAGAAGACAAAGACATATTAATAAGATCCAGTATGGGGTTACGACACAGCGGGGAAAGTGTATTAATGAAGGCAGGCTTTAACGGGTCCGCCGGGGAGCCTGATTTGACCCTGAGGCTGAGTCTGTCAAAGGCCTCAACCATTCTGAAACACTGCGTGCTAGGCATAGGGCTTCCATGTAGCAACTTTTATCAGCTGTGTTTGTCAGTATGTAGTCAAAGCCGAACAGACTGTCATGTGCTCCGGAGTAAAAGGGGTATTGTGATGAATGTAGGTTGAAGTTGCACCGGACATCTGTCAGGCCTGTGGTACTGAGGAAATCCGATAATGGTGTCTTGTTATGGGGCTGGGCACATTGTGACCACCTAGCTGTATGCTCATTCAGAGTAATATTGAGGTCTCCGCCTAATACCAGGGTTCTGAGTGGCAAATCTAGGATTAGTTTACTTATGTCAGTGAGGGCAGATGTATGGAGCGCCGGGAGGGCATATGCTGATATGAAGTTGGTCATCTTCCCTTCCCAGAATGCCTCTAAGACAGCACATCTTCCCTGTGGGACAGCCGATGTCTTTTGTGTCATTATTGGGAGAGTATTGAGGATTAAAATGCCTGTTTCCCTGGAGCCTGATGTAATACTGGCTTGTACCACTAATTTGTACCCCCATCCATTCATGGCCTTGCAGTTGTTTCCTACTGGGTGAGTTTCCTGCATTGAAACTCTTATCAGGGTATTGGTGCTTGAGGTAATGCAGGGCTATCCCTCTCTTAAGCTTATCTCCCACACCGTAAACATTCCAAGTAAGGATTTTGAGCGTGCTCTCAGTGAGTGTCATAGCCATTGTTTGAGTAGGTGTTTCCGGCAATCACCTTCTTCTACCATGTATGATGTATTTACTGTTAGCTGGGGCACAGTTAGTTTTTTTTTTATGTCAGAGGCTATGTCTCTCTCTGAGTGGGCCCACCTTGTTGATGTAGGAGCTATGTGTTCTTTCAAGTGTCTGTGAGACCTTCCTAGTTAAGGTTGACATGACCTGTGACCCACCCAAACTTAAAACTAATCCTCCCTAACCCAAACATACCCCCCTCCTTGCTGCCCTGCGCGACCGACTTTCAACTACCCACCTACCCAACATTGCAGAGTGCCTGTCACCCTCCCTAAAAAGAAAAACAGGGGTCTGTAGTTGCGCCAGGCCCTACCCGACCCCTACATACCCTATTTGAGGCAGTGGTACAAATTGTGTTCTGATCGCCAACCCCGAGTCACTTTCCATTAGCGTGGCATTAGTCTGTTGAACATAACCAGTCTTGGCATAGTTCTCTGGAGAGTCTGCCACAGGTATTTATATCACCAGCCAAGTAAGTAGCAGTGTATGTTAGGTCAGTGCTAGCGTAAGTGTCAAAGTGTTTCTGCACTTGCTTGAACTTTACCATTGTCGTTTCTAGAGTTCCATAGTCTCTTTTAATTTCAAGTCAGAGTCTGAGGTCCCTTGATCTGATTCTTTGAGAGAGTTGTGAGGTTATTTTGGCCGGTTCCATTTCTGCCTCAAACGTCCGTCTTTGATTTAAGTCCCAGCTTTACGCCAGCCATTCAGCCAGTCCCAAGCCTCTTCCGGTGTGGATAAAAACCATTCTTTGTCTTCTGCTTCAAACCGCAGTTTCACAGCAAAGAGCATTGCATATTTAATGTCTTTTTCCTTGTGCTCTATCTTCTTTTCTGTGAAGCTTGGCCGATGTTTCTGCACTCTGAGGGTGAAGGCAGGGAAGAAAGTGGTTGTGTTGTTCTCAAATTTAGTTGGTGGGGTGTTGGAAATGGCCCTTTGTGCAGGGTTATCCCTAAACTTTTTGCTTCTTCCACCTTTGTTTTTCCTGACCTGTGGTTGTTAGCTATAGGACTCTGGTCACTTTACCACAGCTGATCAGTGCTAAAGTGCATATACTCTCTGTGTAAATTGTTATTGTGATTGGTTATCCATGATTGGTGTATTTGTTTTACCAGTAGGTCCCTAGTAAAGTGCGCTGAGTGTGCCAGGGCTGGTAATTCAAATGCTACTAGTGGGCCTGCAGCACTGAGTGGGCCACCCACAGGACTAGTGCTGAAAAGATGTCTTGGGCATGCCACCGCATTGCCTGTGCGCAGTTTGTTAACTGCCATGTCGACCTGGCCAGTGCACCCACTTGTCCAGCCCTTACCTTTTCTTACACCTAGGACACCCCTATTTTAGGCCCAAGGTACCTCCCTGGGCTGGGTGCAGTATATGTAATAGGTAGGAATCCAGTAGTGAGTGTGGGTGGTCCCTACAATGGTGGGGAGCACATAGTATTCTTTAAATAGCCCTCACACACCAAAATGACCCTTGGTGTCATGCTTCATCATTGGGGTCTTCGCACCCCTCTACGGGATGCGGTGTGCTACGACCTACAGCTACGCGGGAGCACTTTTTGCAATGACTATGTGAGGTGTGTGTGAGGTATATTGTAAAAGTGAGTTAATGGTGGGGTTTGAAGTGACTATAGTGATGATTTAAAAAGTACCTGGCTCGTGGGGTGGACTAGTCATAGTCATAGTCATAAGCTCTTACATAGCGCACAAATCACCAAAAAGGTCTCAAGGCGCTGGCAACAGAGAAAGAAACGACAACCTTGTGATGAGGGGGGCGGTGAAAATTACTTAGGGAAAAGCCAAGTTTTTAGGCCCCTGCGAAAGGCTCGGTGATTGGGTAGGGACAGCAGATGAGGAGGCAGCTTGTTCCAAAGTTGGGGGGCTATATAAGAAAAGGCCCTGCATCCATTTCTCGAGGTCCTGGCCCTCGGCTGTACCAGTAGGGATTTCGAACTGGATCTTAGGGCTCTGGAGGGTTTATACATGACCAATTTCTCCGCTAGGTAAGAGGGCCCTATATCGTGGAGCAGTTTGTGGGTGAGACTGAGGATCTTGAATTGACTTCTTTGGCGTACAGGCAGCCAGTGCAGCTCTTTGAGGCTGGGCAAGGAGGGAGACCTGGGAGGCAAACCTAGTACCAAACGTGCAGCGGCGTTCTGGAGAGTTTGGAGCTTTGTCAACAGACGCTCGTTGATGGAGGCGACCATAGCGTTCCCATAATCCAAACGGCTAATGATTAGTCCCTGAACCAGAGGTTTCCTGGGCTCAAGGGGTAGCTATTTAAAAATGTTCCGCAATTTCCGCAGAATTCCATAACAGGTGCCTGAGACTCCGGTGACATGAGCCTTCATGGAGAGAGCACATTCGATCATTATTCCCTAGTCACGCACCACTTCTTTGGGTTCTGGACACTGTCCTAGTTCTTGGGGCCACCAGTCATGTGACCATACAGTCTTTGCTTTGCCAAATATCATAATTTCTGTTTTCCTATAGTTGAGTTGGAGTTTGTTTCCGTTCATCCATTCACTTATCTTAATCATGCACTTCTTAAATCTAGTGCGGGTTTCAAGGACATCAACGCTGCAGGTGATGAGCACCTGAGTATCGTCCGCATAGGACACTGTGGAGAAGCCATGAGATTTTATGATGTTGGCCAAAGGGGTGAGATACAGGTTGAATAACAAGTGACTAAGGATAGATCCCTGAGGAACCCCAACGGAGAGAGGGATCTTACCGGATTCCAAAGATTTAACCTTTATATATGTGTGCCGGTCCGCAAGATAGCTCTCAAACCAGGCAAGGGCTTTGCCTCTGACACCAATCTCCCACAGCCGTTGGTAGAGAATGCTGTGGGAGATGGTGTCGAAGGCTGCCGAGAGATCTAATAGGATCAGGATTGCGGACTCGCCTCTATCTAGGGTAAGAAGGATACTATCCACAACCTCTATTACTGCTGTTTCCGGGCCGTGGGTAGCGCGAAACCCTGACTGCGAGGGATCTAGATGCGCATGGGCTTCAATGAAAGTGGAGATGCGCTTGTTGACTAGGTGTTCCAGTACCTTTCTAAAATAGGGCAGTAGCGAAATTGGCCGATAATTGGACACATTAGAGGGGTCACTATTGGGCTTTTTGAGAATGGGTTTTACCTGAGTCACCTTCCAGCTGCTAGGTATGGATGCAAGCTCAAATGAGGTGTTGAAGTTGTTGGAGAGAGAGCAAGCCAGAAGAGGGAAAATCTTGTTGCACTTACGAGGGACCAGTGAGTCGGTGGGGGAACCCGATTTCACTTTCCCAAGGGCTTCTAACACTTCAGCCGTCGTGGTGGGCTCGAACTCCGTGAGAGATTGACACTCAATATATTCTGAGATAGGGGAGTTACGGGCAGATACCTCTCCGACTTGGGTGACATCAGGTCTGGAGGCTGCAAACGTGGAGTAAATCGACTTGATTTTATTGTCGAAATGGGTTGCCAATGCGTTGACCCACTTCCGGGTGGGAGTAAATACTGACTGCTCCACCTGCGGAGCAGCGAACTCATTCAATATTGTTATGTTATGTTAACATTTTGATTAAGCGCAACAGCTGCCCCAGAGGCGTCCCGGCGCTGAGGAACCACAGGAGCTACACTACAGAAATGACTACTATTTTATACAATTCTTTGCCGGAATACAACGCTTTATTGATCCTTTGAGTGAGATAACCAGATTTTGCTACCTTTATGTTTTTTAAATAATTGGAGTGGATCAGTTTGTATTTTTTTTAGATTTTCTGGCGTTCTGGTTTTCCTCCATAATCTTTCTGCTGATCTACTGGCGGTTTTCTCTATTTTCAACTCCTCCGTAAACCACGGAGAGGCAATGGCTTTTACTTTGACTTTAGTTTCAGGGATAACCTTATCCAGTGTGTTCTTAATAGATGCTTCCAACTGGTTGTTCATTAGGTCAATATTATTGGAAGCATCTTTAGGAGGTTTAAAATGGGTCAGAAAAGCCTCCGGTGTCAATATGCGCCAAGGCTGAATTAACCTGGTTTCTGTGCGATTCGTGGTCCCAGAGTCATTAATAATAATAATAATAATAATAATAGGGGAGTTTTATAAAGCGCCGGTTATGCTCATCTAGCGTGTCCCTGCGCTAAGTCTGAGAAAACTAAATTTCACAAGGAAATGATCAGTCCAGGTCATGGGCTGAGGTGGTTCACAGATAAGACTGGGCATTTTGGTGAAAATTGAGTCAAGAGTGTGCCCTGCCTGATGGGTTGGGCCTGAGCCCCTTTGCGTTAATGCCAAGGTTTCTATAGTGGTAATTAAATGACAGGAGTCAATATCATGTGTGAGTTCCACATGATAGTTGAAATCTCCTATCAAAATAAAGTTGTCTGAGGCTAACACGTGGGAGGCGATAGTGTCAAGGAGAACATTGACAAATTTAGATTTTTCGCCAGGGGGTCTGTAGACCAGAGCAGCCCTCCCAAGTGAAGTTGTGTTATGCATGATGTTGACTATCAGGATTTCGAGCAAGTGATTCGAGAAGGATTCGAGTAGGGTATTCAGGACCTCTTAGCCTTCAGAAAGGCCGTCAAAACTCATCTTTTTCAATAATCTGTCACTTTTCTGTGCTACCTTCTCTCTGCATTTTGCCTGCTCGCAGCGCCGGGACGCCCCTTGGCTGGGGCAGCCGTGCGCTATATAAATCTCCATAACATTAACATTAACATTAATATGAATAGGTGCCTTGGCCGCTACTGCAACGCCTCCCCCTCTCCTCCCCACTCTGTCTTGCCTGATAAGATGGTATTCCTGGGGGAAAGCTATAGCAATGTCCGGCGATGCTTGGCTATGGAGCCATGTTTCGGTAATGAAACAAATGTCAGGTTGTTCATTGTCTAACAGGCTCCATAACTCAAGGGCATGCTTGGGGATTGATCTGGTAAATCAAGGGCATGCTTGGGGATTGATCTGGTATTTACGTAGAGAGCAGAGAAAGATTTAGTTCCTGTGTTTGCACTGGGACTGATTATTACTGCGGGTTTCACCAGTGGACTAAACATTTGTCAATAAGGTATCTGCCATTGGCGAATTTGTTGACAGAGTATGGTGTGCCTCATGAGCCACAAAACGTTGGGGGGTAATAATGCCAATCTGCATCTATTGCGAGGGAAAAATCTCCGCCTTGCAGAGCCGCGTTGGGGCAGCATACTGTGTCAACAAGTTCGCCAGTGGTAGATACCATATTGACAAATGTTTAGGTACACATTAGCCTTTATTTAATAGTCACTTTTCTGTAAAATACAGATTTTGTGTAGATAAACGTGATTAAGGTGGGGATTTTTGCACCCCGTCCTGAAAAAGGAGTTCCCACTCCGAAACATGTTGACGCACACAAGAGGTGATGTACATTGCAATACATAAGAACCTCTGAAACACATCCTTTTAACAGTGCCAGCTTGGGGGCCCATTAAAAAAAATTTGAGTCCACCCCACGAGCAAGGTACTTTTTAAACCATCACTATAGTGACTTCAAACCCCACCACTAACTCACTTTTACAATATACCTCCCACACACCTCACATAGTCATTGCAAAAAGTGCTCCCGCGTAGTCGTAGGTCGTAGCACGCCGCATCCCGAAAAGGGGTGCGAAGACCCCAATGATGAAGCATGACACCAAGGGTCCTTTTGGTGTGTGAGGGGTATTTAAAGAACAGTACGTGCTCCCCACCATTGTATGGACCACCCACACCCACTAGTGGATTCCTTTTTGTTCATAAAATTCTAGCTAGGGAGATCAAATCCACCCCGTATTTTTTTCTCTCTTTCCCTTTATGTTATCTTCATTATGTAATAGATAGGACAAGTACTAGTTTGGGCAACATGCCCTGATAGTGAAATACTGCCAATTTCCTTTTTCCCTATTGAAAGGCTATCTTGCCCATTGGCCAGAATGGGGAATGCTGTGTAACATGTTTTCCTACATATCTTCCCATAGAAGCAAGACATAAAATTGAAATCTGGTACCCCTGAACCCAGAATGTAATACCTCATCTTTTAGGAAGGATGGTTTTTAAATGTAGTGTTTGTTCAACCTTTCTGTGTGCCTCTGCCTGTTTGTGGATTGACTGTCTGCTTTGAGAGTGACAGGGGCTGGGGTGGCTCCATGTGGCTGGGTGAGTCAGCACTTGGCGGATTAGACCTACCTGCCTGTAGAGTGGTGGGAGGAGTAGAACCTGGGCCTGAATAGGGCTGTGCCTGACTTCCACAATGCTGGGTCCACCTCCTGTGGTGTGTCTGATGACCATGGCCCACACTGACAAAGGAAGAAGTTGTGCACTGGCAGAGTGCACCCAGAACTGGTATGGACTGGGTCCAGGACCCCTCACTCACAGAGAACAAAGACTTTTGGGGTATAAATATGAGAGATGAAACCCCTGAAAGTTAGACTACTTTTGGAATCAAGGAGGAACCTTTGCTAAGGAGAAAAGCTGAAGAGCTGAAGGAGAAGTACTGCCCTTGCTGTGTGTCTACAGTTGCTATTTCTGTGAAAGGGAGGAGAAGGACTTTGATGTGTGCTGTGTCCCATGCTTGAAGAAAGGACTGTGCTGTGTGCTTTGTCCTGAAAGGAAATTCTCCAAGGGCCCGAGAAGAGCTAGCCTCCTGTTGTGGAAACACAGGGATATAAAAGTCTCCAACACTACTTTGTGATCAAGAGGAATCCCTGCCAAAGAAGATTAGCTGAAGAGACTGAGGAGAAGTATTGCCCTTGCTGTGTGTCTGGGGTTGGCCTGCAGTTTGCTGTTTCTACTGAGGAGAGAATGTAAAATGTAAATGTAAATGTAAGGTGTTTTGTAGCGCGCTCAATTACTACCGGAGTATCCTGGCGCGAATGACCGCTGGGGAACCCGTCCTGGCTTTCCCTGTGAGATGGTCCCATGCTGGGTATCTCCAAGGTGAAGCCAGGCATCCCCGGCGTCTGTGGGGGGCCGTTGTAGAGATGAGGCAAGCTTAATGCCCAGAGTTACCGAGTGTGATCACTGCCCAAAGTGGGCACCGAGGCGAGAATTATCAGTCCGCTGACCCTGGTCCTCGACCCTGCCGCGTCGGGAATCGAACCCTGGTCCCGGGCCGTTCTCAGCCTCCGGGTCTGCCGCCTCTAACCAGTGAGCCACACCTCTCTACTAACTGAAGGACTTCGCTGTGTGGTGTGTCCCCTGCTTGAAGAAGGACTTTGCTGTGTGCTCTATCCCTCTGAAGAAATGTCTCCAAGGTTCTGAGAAGAGCTGGCCACCTGTTTCTGAAGTCCCAGGCACAACAGGACTTCATCCCCAGCTTCCTTGAACTTCCTTGATGGGAGTTCCAGTCTGCCAGGAGGGCCTGTAACTGTGTGTGAGACCATCTTGCTGAAGGGAGCTGGAAGCAACGAGAGAAGCGCAACGAGAGAAGCGTGACACCACTGCAGCAGCCGATGTCTCATCATCAAGGAAGCCTATCGCCACTGCCGCTGTTCATCATTGCATCACCGGAGAAGTGTGCTGCCGCACAGAGGGTGCCGTTGCATCACCAGAGAAGCGTATCGCAGGGCCATCGCATCGCTGAGGAAGTGAGTCACTGCTGATCACCGTCACATCACTGGAGAAGCATGTCACAGTGCCGTCGCATCGCTGAGGAGGCGTGCTGCTTGCCGCCGCAGCCATGGAGAAGCGTCGCAGTCACCGAGGGTGTTGTCGCATCACCGGGGAAGCGTGTCGCAGGGCCTGTCGCGGCTCAGAAAGTCACTGAGTTCACCGCACGGCTGTCAGGCATGTGTGCATCGCCTCTTCTTTGTCGCATCGCAGTAAAGACACCACTTTCTCGCATCGCACCGGATCATCGCAACGCATCAAGGCGCCATCTTGTCGCATCGGAACCGGAGCGCATGAAGGAGTCAACGCATCTCCTTCTCCGTGACCCTTTTGTTTGTTTTGCGTTACGCATCCCAGGTTCTTTGTGAGTAAAGTGTCGCATTTCATCATCTACAAGTTTATTTTCGCAACAACCTTTCTAAAGATATTCTACTGAGTTTTTGTATGTTGGATTTTTGTTGTTTTGGTCTTGTTTAGTTTAGATAAAGATATTTTATTTTTCTAAACTGATGTGGTGTCCATTTGTGGTGTTTTCACTGTGTTACTGTGAGTGTTGGTACAAATACTTTACACATTGCCTTGGGGATAAGCCTGTCTGCTCGTGCCAAGCTACCAAGGGGGTGAGCAGGGGTTATCTAAAGTGTGTATCCCTCTTACCCTTACTAGAAGCAAGGGTCCCTATTTGGACAAAGTTCCCTAACTCTGCCAACTAGAGACCTCCATTTCTAACATAGGGCAATTCAGGTTGCTTGCAAAATGGTCTCTGTCTCAAAAATTAAAGACTTTAGCTAATATCAACCTTGGTGGGGGCCCGGTTTGGGTCTTCCTCCTGGGACTCTGTGTGCCCTTTCAATCGAAAAGTGGTATGAGGCCTTTCAGTTGCTCATACTTCGTGATTAGGTCTTTTACGAAGAGGCCTGTTGTTGGCCCTTCTGCCCGTTCTGGCACTCCTTGGATGCATACATTGTTCCGACGTGCCCTACCTTCATAGTCATCTAGTTATGCCTTCATCAGCTCGGGCTTGGTTTGGAGCATTTGTACTTGCTGCTCGAGACGGGATGTGTTGGTGGATATTGCTTAGACATGAGTCCCTTTCTCACTGCTCCATCAGGATTCAAGCAAGCCGGGCCGAAGACGGCTGAAATGCCAGAAACCGGTCCCCGGTAGCTTGTCTCCTTTCTGGTGAAGAATTGGCTTGGTAGTTTAGTCTGCCCTGTTCCCATGATGCACTGGGCCAGGGACAGACTGATTTGCATATAGCCAGGTTCTGAGCTGGGATGGGGCAGTGAGATAAATAATGGTGATGGATCAAGCCCTGATCTTTGGACTGGGTAAGAGTGGTCTGCTTAATTCAGACACTCTGTTCATCACCACCCCCTTTTCTGAATCATTTTTGGCCACTATAGGTGTGGCAGGGTATACTTAGACATGAGTCCCTTTCTCACTGCTCCATCAGGATTCAAGCTAGCTGGGCCGAAGACGGCTGAAATGACAGAAACCGGTCCCCGGTAGCTTGTCTCCTTTCTGGTGAAGAATTGGCTAGGTAGTTAGTCTGCCCTGTTCCCATGATGCACTGGGCCAGAGACAGACTGATTTGCACATAGCCAGGTTCTGAGCTGGGATGGGGCAGTGAGATAAATAACGGTGATGGATCAAGCCCTGATCTTTGGACTGGGTAAGAGTGGTCTGCTTAATTCAGACACTCTGTTCATCACCACCCCCTTTTCTGAATCGTTTTTGGCCACTATAGGTGTGGCAGGGTATACTTAGACATGAGTCCCTTTCTCACTGCTCCATCAGGATTCAAGCAAGCCGGGCCGAAGACGGCTGAAATGCCAGAAACCGGTCCCCGGTAGCTTGTCTCCTTTCTGGTGAAGAATTGGCTTGGTAGTTTAGTCTACCAAAGTTCCCATGATGCACTGGGCCAGGGACAGACTGATTTGCATATAGCCAGGTTCTGAGCTGGGATGGGGCAGTGAGATAAATAACGGTGATGGATCAAGCCCTGATCTTTGGACTGGGTAAGAGTGGTCTGCTTAATTCAGACACTCTGTTCATCACCACCCCCTTTTCTGAATCGTTTTTGGCCACTATAGGTGTGGCAGGGTATACTTAGACATGAGTCCCTTTCTCACTGCTCCATCAGGATTCAAGCAAGCCGGGCCGAAGACGGCTGAAATGCCAGAAACCGGTCCCCGGTAGCTTGTCTCCTTTCTGGTGAAGAATTGGCTTGGTAGTTTAGTCTGCCCTGTTCCCATGATGCACTGGGCCAGGGACAGACTGATTTGCATATAGCCAGGTTCTGAGCTGGGATGGGGCAGTGAGATAAATAATGGTGATGGATCAAGCCCTGATCTTTGGACTGGGTAAGAGTGGTCTGCTTAATTCAGACACTCTGTTCATCATCACCCCCTTTTCTGAATCGTTTTTGGCCACTATAAGTGTGGCAGGGTATACTTAGACATGAGTCCCTTTCTCACTGCTCCATCAGGATTCAAGCAAGCCGCGCCGAAGACGGCTGAAATGCCAGAAACCGGTCCCCGGTAGCTTGTCTCCTTTCTGGTGAAGAATTGGCTTGGTAGTTTAGTCTGCCCTGTTCCCATGATGCACTGGGCCAGGGACAGACTGATTTGCATATAGCCAGGTTCTGAGCTGGGATGGGGCAGTGAGATAAATAACGGTGATGGATCAAGCCCTGATCTTTGGACTGGGTAAGAGTGGTCTGCTTAATTCAGACACTCTGTTCATCACCACCCCCTTTTCTGAATCGTTTTTGGCCACTATAGGTGTGGCAGGGTATACTTAAACATGAGTCCCTTTCTCACTGCTCCATCAGGATTCAAGCAAGCCGGGCCGAAGACGGCTGAAATGCCAGAAACCGGTCCCCGGTAGCTTGTCTCCTTTCTGGTGAAGAATTGGCTTGGTAGTTTAGTCTGCCCTGTTCCGATGATGCACTGGGCCATGGACAGACTGATTTGCATATAGCCAGGTTCTGAGCTGGGATGGGGCAGTGAGATAAATAACGGTGATGGATAAAGCCCTGATCTTTGGACTGGGTAAGAGTGGTCTGCTTAATTCAGACACTCTGTTCATCACCACCCCCTTTTCTGAATCGTTTTTGGCCACTATAGGTGTGGCAGGGTATACTTAGACATGAGTCCCTTTCTCACTGCTCCATCAGGATTCAGGCAAGCCGGGCCGAAGACGGCTGAAATGCCAGAAACCGGTCCCCGGTAGCTTGTCTCCTTTCTGGTGAAGAATTGGCTTGGTAGTTTAGTCTGCCCTGTTCCCATGATGCACTGGGCCAGGGACAGACTGATTTGCATATAGCCAGGTTCTGAGCTGGGATGGGGCAGTGAGATAAATAATGGTGATGGATCAAGCCCTGATCTTTGGACTGGGTAAGAGTGGTCTGCTTAATTCAGACACTCTGTTCATCATCACCCCCTTTTCTGAATCGTTTTTGGCCACTATAAGTGTGGCAGGGTATACTTAGACATGAGTCCCTTTCTCACTGCTCCATCAGGATTCAAGCAAGCCGCGCCGAAGATGGCTGAAATGCCAGAAACCGGTCCCCGGTAGATTGTCTCCTTTCTGGTGAAGAATTGGCTTAGTAGTTTAGTCTGCCCTGTTCCCATGATGCACTGGGCCAGGGACAGACTGATTTGCATATAGCCAGGTTCTGAGCTGGGATGGGGCAGTGAGATAAATAACGGTGATGGATCAAGCCCTGATCTTTGGACTGGGTAAGAGTGGTCTGCTTAATTCAGACACTCTGTTCATCACCACCCCCTTTTCTGAATCGTTTTTGGCCACTATAGGTGTGGCAGGGTATACTTAAACATGAGTCCCTTTCTCACTGCTCCATCAGGATTCAAGCAAGCCGGGCCGAAGACGGCTGAAATGCCAGAAACCGGTCCCCGGTAGCTTGTCTCCTTTCTGGTGAAGAATTGGCTTGGTAGTTTAGTCTGCCCTGTTCCGATGATGCACTGGGCCATGGACAGACTGATTTGCATATAGCCAGGTTCTGAGCTGGGATGGGGCAGTGAGATAAATAACGGTGATGGATCAAGCCCTGATCTTTGGACTGGGTAAGAGTGGTCTGCTTAATTCAGACACTCTGTTCATCACCACCCCCTTTTCTGAATCGTTTTTGGCCACTATAGGTGTGGCAGGGTATACTTAGACATGAGTCCCTTTCTCACTGCTCCATCAGGATTCAGGCAAGCCGGGCCGAAGACGGCTGAAATGCCAGAAACCGGTCCCCGGTAGCTTGTCTCCTTTCTGGTGAAGAATTGGCTTGGTAGTTTAGTCTGCCCTGTTCCCATGATGCACTGGGCCAGGGACAGACTGATTTGCATATAGCCAGGTTCTGAGCTGGGATGGGGCAGTGAGATAAATAACGGTGATGGATCAAGCCCTGATCTTTGGACTGGGTAAGAGTGGTCTGCTTAATTCAGACACTCTGTTCATCACCACCCCCTTTTCTGAATCGTTTTTGGCCACTATAGGTGTGGCAGGGTATACTTAAACATGAGTCCCTTTCTCACTGCTCCATCAGGATTCAAGCAAGCCGGGCCGAAGACGGCTGAAATGCCAGAAACCGGTCCCCGGTAGCTTGTCTCCTTTCTGGTGAAGAATTGGCTTGGTAGTTTAGTCTGCCCTGTTCCCATGATGCACTGGGCCAGGGACAGACTGATTTGCATATAGCCAGGTTCTGAGCTGGGATGGGGCAGTGAGATAAATAACGGTGATGGATCAAGCCCTGATCTTTGGACTGGGTAAGAGTGGTCTGCTTAATTCAGACACTCTGTTCATCACCACCCCCTTTTCTGAATCGTTTTTGGCCACTATAGGTGTGGCAGGGTATACTTAAACATGAGTCCCTTTCTCACTGCTCCATCAGGATTCAAGCAAGCCGGGCCGAAGACGGCTGAAATGCCAGAAACCGGTCCCCGGTAGCTTGTCTCCTTTCTGGTGAAGAATTGGCTTGGTAGTTTAGTCTGCCCTGTTCCCATGATGCACTGGGCCAGGGACAGACTGATTTGCATATAGCCAGGTTCTGAGCTGGGATGGGGCAGTGAGATAAATAACGGTGATGGATCAAGCCCTGATCTTTGGACTGGGTAAGAGTGGTCTGCTTAATTCAGACACTCTGTTCATCACCACCCCCTTTTCTGAATCGTTTTTGGCCACTATAGGTGTGGCAGAGTATACTTAGACATGAGTCCCTTTCTCACTGCTCCATCAGGATTCAAGCAAGCCGGGCCGAAGACAGCTGAAATGCCAGAAACCGGTCTCCGGTAGCTTGTCTCCTTTCTGGTGAAGAATTGGCTTGGTAGTTTAGTCTGCCCTGTTCCCATGATGCACTGGGCCAGGGACAGACTGATTTGCATATAGCCAGGTTCTGAGCTGGGATGGGGCAGTGAGATAAATAACGGTGATGGATCAAGCCCTGATCTTTGGACTGGGTAAGAGTGGTCTGCTTAATTGAGACACTCTGTTCATCACCACCCCCTTTTCTGAATCGTTTTTGGCCACTATAGGTGTGGCAGGGTATACTTAGACATGAGTGCCTTTCTCACTGCTCCATCAGGATTCAAGCAAGCCGGGCCGAAGACGGCTGAAATGGCAAAAACCGGTCCCCGGTAGCTTGTCTCCTTTCTGGTGAAGAATTGGCTTGGTAGTTTAGTCTGCCCTGTTCCCATGATGCACTGGGCCAGGGACAGACTGATTTGCATATAGCCAGGTTCTGAGCTGGGATGGGGCAGTGAGATAAATAATGGTGATGGATCAAGCCCTGATCTTTGGACTGGGTAAGAGTGGTCTGCTTAATTCAGACACTCTGTTCATCACCACCCCCTTTTCTGAATCGTTTTTGGCCACTATAGGTGTGGCAGGGTATACTTAGACATGAGTCCCTTTCTCACTGCTCCATCAGGATTCAAGCAAGCCGGGCCGAAGACGGCTGAAATGCCAGAAACCGGTCCCCGGTAGCTTGTCTCCTTTCTGGTGAAGAATTGGCTTGGTAGTTTAGTCTGCCCTGTTCCCATGATGCACTGGGCCAGGGACAGACTGATTTGCATATAGCCAGGTTCTGAGCTGGGATGGGGCAGTGAGATAAATAACGGTGATGGATCAAGCCCTGATCTTTGGACTGGGTAAGAGTGGTCTGCTTAATTCAGACACTCTGTTCATCACCACCCCCTTTTCTGAATCGTTCTTGGCCACTATAGGTGT
Source organism: Lissotriton vulgaris (assembly GCF_964263255.1). NCBI lineage: Eukaryota > Metazoa > Chordata > Amphibia > Caudata > Salamandridae > Lissotriton > Lissotriton vulgaris. Next base: position 175,343,544 of record NC_141687.1, on the reverse strand, counting down.
GGCAGGGTATACTTAAACATAAGTCCCAGTCTCACTGCTCCATCAGGATTCAAGCAAGCCGGGCCGAAGACGGCTGAAATGCCAGAAACCGGTCCCCGGTAGCTTGTCTCCTTTCTGGTGAAGAATTGGCTTGGTAGTTTAGTCTGCCCTGTTCCCATGATGCACTGGGCCAGGGACAGACTGCTTTGCATATAGCCAGGTTCTGAGCTGGGATCTGGCAGTGAGATAAATAACGGTGATGGATCAAGCCCTAATCTTTGGACTGGGTAAGAGTGGTCTGCTTAATTCAGACACTCTGTTCATCACCACCCCCTTTTCTGAATCGTTTTTGGCCACTATAGGTGTGGCAGGGTATACTTAGACATGAGTCCCTTTCTCACTGCTCCATTAGGTTTCAAGCAAGCCGGGCCGAAGATGGCTGAAATGCCAGAAACCGGTCCCCGGTAGCTTGTCTCCTTTCTGGTGAAGAATTGGCTTGGTAGTTTAGTCTGCCCTGTTCCCATGATGCACTGGGCCAGGGACAGACTGATTTGCATATAGCCAGGTTCTGAGCTGGGATGGGGCAGTGAGATAAATAACGGTGATGGATCAAGCCCTGATCTTTGGACTGGGTAAGATTGGTCTGCTTAATTCAGACACGCTGTTCATCACAACCCCCTTTTCTGAATCGTTTTTGGCCGCTATAGGTGTGGCAGGGTATACTTAGACATGAGTCCCTTTCTCACTGCTCCATCAGGATTCAAGTAAGCCGGGCCGAAGACGGCTGAAATGCCAGAAACCGGTCCCCCGGTAGCTTGTCTCCTTTCTGGTGAAGAATTGGCTTGGTAGTTTAGTCTGCCCTGTTCCCATGATGCACTGGGCCAGGGACAGACTGATTTGCATATAGCCAGGTTCTGAGCTGGGATGGGGCAGTGAGATAAATAACGGTGATGGATCAAGCCCTGATCTTTGGACTGGGTAAGAGTGGTCTGCTTAATTCAGAGACTTTGTTCTTCACCACCCCCTTTTCTGAATCGTTTTTGGCCGCTATAGGTGTGGCAGGGTATACTTAGACATGAGTCCATTTCTCACTGCTCCATCAGGATTCAAGCAAGCCGGGCCGAAGACGGCTGAAATGCCAGAAACCGGTCCCCGATAGCTTGTCTCCTTTCTGGTGAAGAATTGGCTTGGTAGTTTAGTCTGCCCTGTTCCCATGATGCACTGGGCCAGGGACAGACTGATTTGCATATAGCCAGGTTCTGAGCTGGGATGGGGCAGTGAGATAAATAACGGTGATCGATCAAGCCCTGATCTTTGGACTGGGTAAGAGTGGTCTGCTTAATTCAGACACTCTGTTCATCACCACCCCCTTTTCTGAATCGTTTTTGGCCACTATAGGTGTGGCAGGGTATACTTAGACATGAGTCCCTTTCTCACTGCTCCATCAGGATTCAAGCAAGCCGGGCCGAAGACGGCTGAAATGCCAGAAACCGGTCCCCGGTAGCTTCTCTCCTTTCTGGTGAAGAATTGGCTTGGTAGTTTAGTCTGCCCTGTTCCCATGATGCACTGGGCCAGGGACAGACTGATTTGCATATGGCCAGGTTCTGAGCTGGGATGGGGCAGTGAGATAAATAATGGTGATGGATCAAGCCCTGATCTTTGGACTGGGTGAGAGTGGTCTGCTTAATTCAGACACTCTGTTCATCACCACCCCCTTTTCTGAATCGTTTTTGGCCACTATAGGTGTGGCAGGGTATACTTAGACATGAGTCCCTTTCTCACTGCTCCATCAGGATTCAAGCAAGCCGGGCCGAAGACGGCTGAAATGCCAGAAACCGGTCCCCGGTAGCTTGTCTCCTTTCTGGTGAAGAATTGGCTTGGTAGTTTAGTCTGCCCTGTTCCCATGATGCACTGGGCCAGGGACAGACTGATTTGCATATAGCCAGGTTCTGAGCTGGGATGGGGCAGTGAGATAAATAACGGTGATGGATCAAGCCCTGATCTTTGGACTGGGTAAGAGTGGTCTGCTTAATTCAGACACTCTGTTCATCACCACCCCCTTTTCTGAATCGTTTTTGGCCACTATAGGTGTGGCAGGGTATACTTAAACATGAGTCCCTTTCTCACTGCTCCATCAGGATTCAAGCAAGCCGGGCCGAAGACGGCTGAAATGCCAGAAACCGGTCCCCGGTAGCTTGTCTCCTTTCTGGTGAAGAATTGGCTTGGTAGTTTAGTCTGCCCTGTTCCCATGATGCACTGGGCCAGGGACAGACTGATTTGCATATAGCCAGGTTCTGAGCTGGGATGGGGCAGTGAGATAAATAACGGTGATGGATCAAGCCCTGATCTTTGGACTGGGTAAGAGTGGTCTGCTTAATTCAGACACTCTGTTCATCACCACCCCCTTTTCTGAATCGTTTTTGGCCACTATAGGTGTGGCAGAGTATACTTAGACATGAGTCCCTTTCTCACTGCTCCATCAGGATTCAAGCAAGCCGGGCCGAAGACAGCTGAAATGCCAGAAACCGGTCTCCGGTAGCTTGTCTCCTTTCTGGTGAAGAATTGGCTTGGTAGTTTAGTCTGCCCTGTTCCCATGATGCACTGGGCCAGGGACAGACTGATTTGCATATAGCCAGGTTCTGAGCTGGGATGGGGCAGTGAGATAAATAACGGTGATGGATCAAGCCCTGATCTTTGGACTGGGTAAGAGTGGTCTGCTTAATTCAGACACTCTGTTCATCACCACCCCCTTTTCTGAATCGTTTTTGGCCACTATAGGTGTGGCAGGGTATACTTAGACATGAGTGCCTTTCTCACTGCTCCATCAGGATTCAAGCAAGCCGGGCCGAAGACGGCTGAAATGGCAAAAACCGGTCCCCGGTAGCTTGTCTCCTTTCTGGTGAAGAATTGGCTTGGTAGTTTAGTCTGCCCTGTTCCCATGATGCACTGGGCCAGGGACAGACTGATTTGCATATAGCCAGGTTCTGAGCTGGGATGGGGCAGTGAGATAAATAACGGTGATGGATCAAGCCCTGATCTTTGGACTGGGTAAGAGTGGTCTGCTTAATTCAGAGACTTTGTTCTTCACCACCCCCTTTTCTGAATCGTTTTTGGCCGCTATAGGTGTGGCAGGGTATACTTAGACATGAGTCCATTTCTCACTGCTCCATCAGGATTCAAGCAAGCCGGGCCGAAGACGGCTGAAATGCCAGAAACCGGTCCCCGATAGCTTGTCTCCTTTCTGGTGAAGAATTGGCTTGGTAGTTTAGTCTGCCCTGTTCCCATGATGCACTGGGCCAGGGACAGACTGATTTGCATATAGCCAGGTTCTGAGCTGGGATGGGGCAGTGAGATAAATAACGGTGATCGATCAAGCCCTGATCTTTGGACTGGGTAAGAGTGGTCTGCTTAATTCAGACACTCTGTTCATCACCACCCCCTTTTCTGAATCGTTTTTGGCCACTATAGGTGTGGCAGGGTATACTTAGACATGAGTCCCTTTCTCACTGCTCCATCAGGATTCAAGCAAGCCGGGCCGAAGACGGCTGAAATGCCAGAAACCGGTCCCCGGTAGCTTCTCTCCTTTCTGGTGAAGAATTGGCTTGGTAGTTTAGTCTGCCCTGTTCCCATGATGCACTGGGCCAGGGACAGACTGATTTGCATATGGCCAGGTTCTGAGCTGGGATGGGGCAGTGAGATAAATAATGGTGATGGATCAAGCCCTGATCTTTGGACTGGGTGAGAGTGGTCTGCTTAATTCAGACACTCTGTTCATCACCACCCCCTTTTCTGAATCGTTTTTGGCCACTATAGGTGTGGCAGGGTATACTTAGACATGAGTCCCTTTCTCACTGCTCCATCAGGATTCAAGCAAGCCGGGCCGAAGACGGCTGAAATGCCAGAAACCGGTCCCCGGTAGCTTGTCTCCTTTCTGGTGAAGAATTGGCTTGGTAGTTTAGTCTGCCCTGTTCCCATGATGCACTGGGCCAGGGACAGACTGATTTGCATATAGCCAGGTTCTGAGCTGGGATGGGGCAGTGAGATAAATAACGGTGATGGATCAAGCCCTGATCTTTGGACTGGGTAAGAGTGGTCTGCTTAATTCAGACACTCTGTTCATCACCACCCCCTTTTCTGAATCGTTTTTGGCCACTATAGGTGTGGCAGGGTATACTTAAACATGAGTCCCTTTCTCACTGCTCCATCAGGATTCAAGCAAGCCGGGCCGAAGACGGCTGAAATGCCAGAAACCGGTCCCCGGTAGCTTGTCTCCTTTCTGGTGAAGAATTGGCTTGGTAGTTTAGTCTGCCCTGTTCCCATGATGCACTGGGCCAGGGACAGACTGATTTGCATATAGCCAGGTTCTGAGCTGGGATGGGGCAGTGAGATAAATAACGGTGATGGATCAAGCCCTGATCTTTGGACTGGGTAAGAGTGGTCTGCTTAATTCAGACACTCTGTTCATCACCACCCCCTTTTCTGAATCGTTTTTGGCCACTATAGGTGTGGCAGAGTATACTTAGACATGAGTCCCTTTCTCACTGCTCCATCAGGATTCAAGCAAGCCGGGCCGAAGACAGCTGAAATGCCAGAAACCGGTCTCCGGTAGCTTGTCTCCTTTCTGGTGAAGAATTGGCTTGGTAGTTTAGTCTGCCCTGTTCCCATGATGCACTGGGCCAGGGACAGACTGATTTGCATATAGCCAGGTTCTGAGCTGGGATGGGGCAGTGAGATAAATAACGGTGATGGATCAAGCCCTGATCTTTGGACTGGGTAAGAGTGGTCTGCTTAATTCAGACACTCTGTTCATCACCACCCCCTTTTCTGAATCGTTTTTGGCCACTATAGGTGTGGCAGGGTATACTTAGACATGAGTGCCTTTCTCACTGCTCCATCAGGATTCAAGCAAGCCGGGCCGAAGACGGCTGAAATGGCAAAAACCGGTCCCCGGTAGCTTGTCTCCTTTCTGGTGAAGAATTGGCTTGGTAGTTTAGTCTGCCCTGTTCCCATGATGCACTGGGCCAGGGACCGACTGATTTGCATATAGCCAGGTTCTGAGCTGGGATGGGGCAGTGAGATAAATAATGGCGATGGATCAAGCCCTGATCTTTGGACTGGGTAAGAGTGGTCTGCTTAATTCAGACACTCTGTTCATCACCACCCCCTTTTCTGAATCGTTTTTGGCCACTATAGGTGTGGCAGGGTATACTTAGACATGAGTCCCTTTCTCACTGCTCCATCAGGATTCAAGCAAGCCGGGCCGAAGACGGCTGAAATGCCAGAAACCGGTCCCCGGTAGCTTGTCTCCTTTCTGGTGAAGAATTGGCTTGGTAGTTTAGTCTGCCCTGTTCCCATGATGCACTGGGCCAGGGACAGACTGATTTGCATATAGCCAGGTTCTGAGCTGGGATGGGGCAGTGAGATAAATAACGGTGATGGATCAAGCCCTGATCTTTGGACTGGGTAAGAGTGGTCTGCTTAATTCAGACACTCTGTTCATCACCACCCCCTTTTCTGAATCGTTCTTGGCCACTATAGGTGTGGCAGGGTATACTTAAACATAAGTCCCAGTCTCACTGCTCCATCAGGATTCAAGCAAGCCGGGCCGAAGACGGCTGAAATGCCAGAAACCGGTCCCCGGTAGCTTGTCTCCTTTCTGGTGAGGAATTGGCTTGATAGTTTAGTCTGCCCTGTTCCCATGATGCACTGGGCCAGGGACAGACTGATTTGCATATAGCCAGGTTCTGAGCTGGGATCTGGCAGTGAGATAAATAACGGTGATGGATCAAGCCCTAATCTTTGGACTGGGTAAGAGTGGTCTGCTTAATTCAGACACTCTGTTCATCACCACCCCCTTTTCTGAATCGTTTTTGGCCACTATAGGTGTGGCAGGGTATACTTAGACATGAGTCCCTTTCTCACTGCTCCATTAGGTTTCAAGCAAGCCGGGCCGAAGATGGCTGAAATGCCAGAAACCGGTCCCCGGTAGCTTGTCTCCTTTCTGGTGAAGAATAGGCTTGGTAGTTTAGTCTGCCCTGTTCCCATGATGCACTGGGCCAGGGACAGACTGATTTGCATATAGCCAGGTTCTGAGCTGGGATGGGGCAGTGAGATAAATAACGGTGATGGATCAAGCCCTGATCTTTGGACTGGGTAAGATTGGTCTGCTTAATTCAGACACGCTGTTCATCACCACCCCCTTTTCTGAATCGTTTTTGGCCGCTATAGGTGTGGCAGGGTATACTTAGACATGAGTCCCTTTCTCACTGCTCCATCAGGATTCAAGTAAGCCGGGCCGAAGACGGCTGAAATGCCAGAAACCGGTCCCCCGGTAGCTTGTCTCCTTTCTGGTGAAGAATTGGCTTGGTAGTTTAGTCTGCCCTGTTCCCATGATGCACTGGGCCAGGGACAGACTGATTTGCATATAGCCAGGTTCTGAGCTGGGATGGGGCAGTGAGATAAATAACGGTGATGGATCAAGCCCTGATCTTTGGACTGGGTAAGAGTGGTCTGCTTAATTCAGAGACTTTGTTCTTCACCACCCCCTTTTCTGAATCGTTTTTGGCCGCTATAGGTGTGGCAGGGTATACTTAGACATGAGTCCATTTCTCACTGCTCCATCAGGATTCAAGCAAGCCGGGCCGAAGACGGCTGAAATGCCAGAAACCGGTCCCCGATAGCTTGTCTCCTTTCTGGTGAAGAATTGGCTTGGTAGTTTAGTCTGCCCTGTTCCCATGATGCACTGGGCCAGGGACAGACTGATTTGCATATAGCCAGGTTCTGAGCTGGGATGGGGCAGTGAGATAAATAACGGTGATCGATCAAGCCCTGATCTTTGGACTGGGTAAGAGTGGTCTGCTTAATTCAGACACTCTGTTCATCACCACCCCCTTTTCTGAATCGTTTTTGGCCACTATAGGTGTGGCAGGGTACACTTAGACATGAGTCCCTTTCTCACTGCTCCATCAGGATTCAAGCAAGCCGGGCCGAAGACGGCTGAAATGCCAGAAACCGGTCCCCGGTAGCTTCTCTCCTTTCTGGTGAAGAATTGGCTTGGTAGTTTAGTCTGCCCTGTTCCCATGATGCACTGGGCCAGGGACAGACTGATTTGCATATGGCCAGGTTCTGAGCTGGGATGGGGCAGTGAGATAAATAACGGTGATGGATCAAGCCCTGATCTTTGGACTGGGTGAGAGTGGTCTGCTTAATTCAGACACTCTGTTCATCACCACCCCCTTTTCTGAATCGTTTTTGGCCACTATAGGTGTGGCAGGGTATACTTAGACATGAGTCCCTTTCTCACTGCTCCATCAGGATTCAAGCAAGCCGGGCCGAAGACGGCTGAAATGCCAGAAACCGGTCCCCGGTAGCTTGTCTCCTTTCTGGTGAAGAATTGGCTTGGTAGTTTAGTCTGCCCTGTTCCCATGATGCACTGGGCCAGGGACAGACTGATTTGCATATAGCCAGGTTCTGAGCTGGGATGGGGCAGTGAGATAAATAACGGTGATGGATCAAGCCCTGATCTTTGGACTGGGTAAGAGTGGTCTGCTTAATTCAGACACTCTGTTCATCACCACCCCCTTTTCTGGATATTGCCTAGGTTGCATCTTCTACATCTTTGACTCGGCATCCATTTTGCGTAGGTCTGCTCTGAAAGGTGACATTTCGATATTCACTGTATCCAGTCTTGACTCCGGAGAAGTACGTACATTATTGATGGTGGTCATTATGTCTTGGAGTGTGAGTTCAGATTGTCCAGTAGGAGTTTTGGCTTGTTCTTGCGCAATCGTGTTAGCAGTCTCTTGGTTTTCACTGCTTTTGGCCCTTGTGTATTTGTCAAGCTTGTTCTGAAGTGCAGCCTTGCCTCCTTTTCCCCCTGTCATCTTTCTGTATGTGACTTGTGGCTATTCAGGTGTGTTAATTGAGCGGTAATCCCTGCCTTGGGGCATAAACGCCCTGTAAAGCCTGTTCGATGTCCCTTGTTGTAGGGCGCAAGCTGTGCAGACACAATATGATGTTCCCTTAATTCGCGTAGGTCTGTTGAGATGGAATTTAGGCTTTGAGTGTTGCATTCACCCTTTTTGTGACAGGTTAAATGTATGATGTCTATCCAATGGTTTACTGAGGGGAGGTATTCTGAGACTCTTGATACTGCTGCTAGCTTGAACTGTTGTATTTGCCTCGTGGGTCTGGTGGCCCGGGTATCCCAGTTCACAGTATTATGCACTTTCCTCTCTCCATTGGTGCCTTTTTGTGGCAAAGTGTTATGGTCCTCGTCCTCCAAAGCAGCTCTATACGATCTCTATAGAGGGCACACTAATCCTCCTTTGTACGGGGTGTAGTTGACCCCCTCCGGTCCTGCTGGCAGCTCACAATGTTATTTTTCTGCCTGTCTTGTTACTGTGGGGAGTCACAGTGATCTTGACCCTAAGGCCGCCTTAACGCCTGAACTGTGCTGGGAGCTTTTCCTCTGGTTCAGCCGGGATTCCACCTTCACTATTATACCTGCTGTTATTGCCCTTCACTTCTGCTGGCTGCTCAGATGCTCTTTGCAGCCGCTTATGGTCACATGCCGCGTGGCCCACACTCATCGCTTTGCTCCATGTGGGATGCTGCCTGAGGGTGCCAACGATATTCTCTCGGCCTGGGCGCTGTCTCCTTCCCATTCCTTGGCATTCCTCCAGCTGCTCCGACTCTTTCATTGCTGTGTTGGGCACCCTGTCACCACAGCCCGCTCTCGCTGACTTTTTCTTGTCCGTCGGCCATTCATGGGCTCCTATGTTACCGGTCAGGTTTCTTTCTCGCTTCGCTACGGGACAGGCAGAGCTCCAGGTGCTGCCATTTTGTTTATTGCCTTCGCCGCCACAAAGGTGCTTTTCTCTTCGCCTTCACATGGTGACTCAGCGATCCCAACCAGTTTATTTTGTAGCCCGTGGATTCATGGGGCTAATACCATTGGATATGTGTCTTTTTAGCTGGATATTGTATGGATATTGACAGGAAACGGGGTGAGAGTTTTGGAGCCGCGCTAGTGTGCAGCCATTTCTTCTGGCTGCTGCCCACACCTCCCTCAAAATAAGATGTACTTTTATAGATTGGCCTCTGAATTCTTTTGTGTTGTATGCCTTTCTTATTTCATATTTTTGGTTCTTCTAAATGCTTTACAGTTGTTCCCTTGTTTAAGCCACACTGCTCAAAGCCACAGCTGCTCAGGTTCGAGCTATGGTTTAACAAACAAGCCTGACTGGAACCGAGGTGGTATTGTGAGCATATTACACAGTGAGGACACGCAAGCACACAATATAATACAGCGCCTATGATGTCACCATAGCCGGCATACCCAAAGTTACTGGCACCCGCTTTTTCCTTCAGGCAATGTCGTACATTTTCTGGAGATCTGCAGTCCCCTCTGGTATGTCTGTTGCCTCCCTGGGGCAATTTGGGGCTCTTTTCTGCGTCCCTCCTTTGGCACCTAGTGTTCCTCTCGTACCGAACAAGTTTCACCTGACACCATCAGGCTTGGGCCACCTGATGGAGTTGTCTTCCCTGATTTCGGTTCTGATGGCGATCCCAGCAGTACTTCCAATGCCAACCCTGGTCAGATCTCAGTGCCGTTGGACCTGGCTGTACTAGGCAGGGTTCTCAGTGTATGCTAAGAACACACTAATTGATATGGTCTTTGAAAACAAGTGATTCTTTGATCAGAAAGCAGAAGCACTGAAATTGTTTGAAGAGGATAGAGCCACTGCAAGATCCTTGGGGCTTTAGTCATGCATTCTTTTCATAGACACAGGGCCTTCTGCAGGAGTTTTCTATTCAGGCAATGCCAGTCCACCCCGGGTGGCTAGCATCAGCAAAACCCCCTCTTTCGGCAATACTGGGACAGAGGCAATGCACCATCCCGGCCCAGGCTTCATCATCCTCCCTCCCCCCCCACACCACCAGGGAAGTCACAGTAGCTTGTTTGTTATGGAGCATGTTAAGCCGGTGGGATGATAGGTATCATCTTTTCTACGGCTCTGAAGAGCCATAATTTCAAACCAATGGGTTCTGCAGATTGTAGAAAATGGCAATAACGTTACCTTACAACAGCACCCCCCACCCTCATATCCCTATTCAGCATTCCCTTCCATCTGTGGGTGATCTACATCAGCAAGAGTTGGTTGTCCTGCTGCTTGAAGGAGCAGTGGAATTGGTGCAGAGCAGTACATTTTACAGTTGCTCCCAAATGAATTTTTTGTACACCTAATGATAGCTAATAGTTAAATACATCTTCAAACAGGGGAAACAACTTCATACCTCATTGATGTAATTATAGTGGATTTAAACTTACATTATTTAAGATTAAGATACTTCAGGACTACAGCTTCATACATGGACATGGAGCGGGGTCAACTGAGTTCTTTTTCAGTGGTCGAATTGATCCTGTCAGCTCATCACCCCTTGACTAAGTCGGTCTATTTAGGGAGATGTAAGTTTGTGAGATGGTGTTCAGGCAGACAATTGATCATTTAAAATAATTTTTGACCCACATTCTTCACTTCCTATGACCTTAGCCCAGCAAGTCTGTGAAGCTGGTACAGTCAATGTGGTCCCTGCAAATCTGTCAGCTGTTTTGTGTCTCCCAGACCAACCTTCTTTGTTCAGGTCACTGGTGGTCATCAGCTTTTTAAAGGGGTTAAGAACATATTTCCAACAGTTGCTTGTTATACCACAATTAGGTGTGAATTTAGTTTTGACCTTCTTGATGTGTGCTTCGTTTGAGTCCCTACAGAGTTGTTAGTTATGCCTATTGACTTTTAAAACCGTTCTAAGTTTTGTGATCTCAGCTTGTCGCATTAGCGAGCTTCAAGACTTAATGTTTGGCTGCCCTTCAAGTGCCTCCTCCCAGATAAGCTTGTACTGTAAACTAAGTAAGCTTTCCTTCCTATTTCTAATTTATCACCTTACTCACCCTCTACTCGCCGACCCACCCAACAGAGGGGGAGGTGGCTGCATAGGCTGGACCCTAGCGTTTATTTATTACATTAGCCGTACGAAAGAGATCAGGTCTGACGATCAGCTCTCTATTGGGTACAGAGGTAACAAGTAAGGCATGATGGTTCAACAGAGAACACTTTCTTGCTCGACATTGTCATACATCAAGATCTGCTGCACACTGGTGATGAAAAAAATGCCTGAGGGGGGCCAATCCCATTCCACCAGGAAAAGTTTTCCCAACAGCGTCTTAGGCTAGAGGAGTGACAATAGTAAACATATGTCAAGATCGGATGTAGGCTTCCCACCTCACCTTTACCATGCACTATTTTTTGATTCGAAGAATAGGAGGGATGGCCACTTTGGATGGATGTTCCTACAGGATTTTCTCATTTGAATTTCCTTCAGACCCACCTTCTTGTTGGTGTTGCATGGGAATCTATTCAAAGCTGAGCCATCTGCAGCTAGAAGTATCGATCCGAAGGATAAGGTACTTACCATCTTTCTGATGGATACTGTATTGGGATGGGCGGAGTTACGGGGTTGGAGGAAGAGGAGGAGCACGAGCAGGAAAGATGATAAAGGAACATATGACAAAGTGCGAGATGCGTTAAACAAAAAGTTTGTACACAAAAGAAATTTGGATTACGAGAGATATGTGTTCCATCAAGCTCGTCAAGACAAGGAAGAAATGATGAGCACGTTCATATCTAAGCTACGCCGACTGTCTCAGTATTGCAACTTTGACGCGTTCTCGACGGAGGATGCCATCCGACTAAGGGTCATCGAGGGTTGCCACTCAGAGACTCTCCGAAGGCGGCTGCTAAGGAAAAGCCATAATCTCGACGAGATAGAGGAAATGACCAGGATGCATGATCAAGCGGAGGAACATGCCAAAAGTATGGAGACGGGGCGTAGCGAGAGAAGAGAGCAAGCATATTGGATGCAAGCTAACAGCACTCGCAGAAGATCAAACGAGCGACAGAAAAGGTCCCGACCGGCGTTCCGTCATCAATACAAAGGTTGCCGACGCTATGAGTCTGGTCGGAGAGACAAAAACTCAGACCATGCAAGAAAACCAGAGCGCTCAAGGAAATTCTATCGATGTGGGTATGACTTCCCACATACAGATGTGTGTCCAGCGATGGGTCAACAATGCCAAAAGTGTGGACGGAAAAATCACTTCGAGGTGATGTGCGGAGTATATAGCAAAGAGAGAAGGAGTGAAACAACAAAGTCGTTTCGCCCAGATACCAAGCGACATAATGCAAAAGCTGTACAGGATAGAGCGATGTCATCCTCTGGTTCTTCACATTCCAGCAGGGAGTCTCGCAACTCCCAATGGATAAGAAGGTTGCCGAGATGGTCCTCGTCAAGAGAATCGAGATCAACTTCTTGGGAGTCAGAATACACTGATGAATATATCTGCATAGTATCAGACCCGGACCAGCTAAAGAAATATCCCCCATTAGACATCAGAGTAGGGAAACACGCGACAAAGTTTGTCCTAGACAAGCGGAGCGTCACTAAATTACATGCCCGTGACCGAATACAACAAGATGAAGCCACCACCCCCCTTGAGTCCAGCACGTGTCAGGGTGTTCACCTGGATGGCGAGAAAACTACTTCCGTGCCTGGGCAAATTTGCAACGACACTCAAACATGAACCTACCTATGTGTCGGCATATTTTCATGTCATTGAGGGCCCGGAGGCTAATTGTCTCCTCAGTCTGCCTACAGCGGAGCGCCACCGACTGGTTGAGATCCTATATCGAGTCAGTGATGATCCGGACATTGTCAGTAAGTTCCCCAAATTATTCACTGGGCTTGGAAAAATGAACAAATGTCTGATTCGCCTGCACATCAACGATCAAGTGCGCCCTGTGGCCCAACACCCCAGGCGAGTGCCTTTTCATCTTCAGCAAGCGGTAAAAGACGAAATCCAGGAACTGTTACAAGCCGACATTATTGAAAAAACGGACGGTCCCACACCATGGGTGTCACCAGTTGTCATTGTCCCAAAGAAAGGCACTCCAGAAAAAGTGCGTTTGTGTGTGGACATGAGGCTTCCCAATACGGCCATAGAAAGAGAGCGTCACCCAGGGCCTCACCTGAGTGACATGATATCAGCATTGAATGGAGCCAGGGTATTTTCCAAACTCGATCTGAACAAGGGATACCATCAGCTGGAATTACATGAGAAGTCAAGGTACATAACGACATTTGCCACTCATCTGGGTTTGTTTCGATATAAACGGCTGAGTTTTGGTATCTCCTCTGCGGCGGAAATCTTCCAGGAAGTCATCTGTCAGATCATCAGACACATACCAAATTCACTGAACTATAGTGATGATATTCTTCTGTATGGCTCGAACATGACAAAGCGTTGGATAGAGTATGCCATGCTCTCCTAGAAGCTAATCTTACTCTCAATAAGGACAAGTTTGAGTTCCATCAATCCACTCTTAAGTTCTTCGGACATGTGTTCTCGGGGGCTGGGATGAAGCCTGACCATGAGAAAGTGACAGCGCTCAATGCCACCAAGAGCCCCCAAGATGTGAGTGACATCAGATAGTTTTTGGGCATGGCGAGCTATTGCGCCAGATACATAAAGGACTACGCCACCATCATTCACCCACTGCGAGCCCTCACCAAGCAAGGACAACCGTTTGTCTGGAGCTCCCAGTGCGGCCGGGCGTTTCAAGAAATTAAACAGGCGGTGGAATCAGCTGACAATCTAGCATATTTTAACACCAAGAGGAAGACGGAGATAACGGTGGATGCCAGTCCAGTGGGTCTGGGTGCAATCCTAGCGCAGTACGACAATGACACTGATCAATGACACATCGTGGCTTATGCCAGCCGCAGCCTATCAGACACTGAGAAGGCCTATTCCCAACCAGAGAAAGAGAGTCTCACGGTCATATGGGCCTGCGAGTATTTTCATGTGTTCATCTATGGCAAACATTTCACCACGGTTACGGACCACCAGGCGCTCGTCACCATCTTTGGTAATCCCAAAGCCAAGATGCCACCTCGTATTGAACGGTGGGGTTTGCGCCTGCAGGAATACACCTACACAATAATACACAAACCGAGAAAGGCAGAGAATCCTGCGGACTATATGTCCCGACACCCTCAAGCATCTCAGGTCTCACATCCGTCAATAGCCGAAGAAGACATACATTTTGTAGTGGGCTTAGCCCGGCCACCGGCAGTTCCTTTGGAAGCGATACAGGAAGCCACTGCGCAAGACAACATACTTCAGAAAGTGGTGCGCCGACTGCGCACCCATCGTTGGAGACATGACAGTGAGGAAGAGAAGAATGATCCTCAAGTCCGCCAGGAATTGCAAGCTTTCAGGCATATCAGTGAAGAGTTATCTGCCACCTCAGAGGGGCTCCTACTGAGAGATCATCGGATTGTCATCCCGAGGCAGTTAAGTCAAGGTGTGATTAACCTAGCCCACGAGGCTCATCGTGGAGTTGTTGCGACAAAAAGAGCTCTCCGGGTGCGAGTATGGTTCCCACTACTTGATCAAATGGTGGAGCTCACCCTAAGGGACTGTCCCCAGTGTCAACTGGTTAAGCATGGGGATTCCCCAGCTCCTCTTCAAATGACCATGCTACCCAGTGGGGTATGGCAAGAACTTGCCATGGACTTTTATGGACCACTCCAGTCAGGCAAATATGTGTTGGCTATTATGGATGAATACTCGAGGTTTCCAATAGCACAGTTTGTTTCTTCTACCAACACCTCCAGCACGATTGCTGTCCTAGATGAAGTGTTCGCCGCCTGGGGTGTTCCCAAGGAACTCAAAACAGAAAATGGTCCCCGTTTACTGGACAGGAGGTTAGTGAATTTGCAAAACACCTCAATTTCCGACATTGCAAGGTCACGCCTCTGTGGCCACAAGCCAATGGCACTATTGAACGGTTCATGGCAACCTTAAAGAAGACATTTCAACAAGCTACTTTGGAAAAAAGAGACTTACAAGTGGCTCTCAATGAGGTCCTGAGAGCGTATAGAACAACACCGCATGTTACTACAGGAAAGTGTCCTGCCACTCTCATGCTGGGGCGACCCATTAGAACACGGATCCCGACATGGGAAGGAGCTTTGTGGTCAGTGTCTCCGGCACGTGTCCATCAAGAACTAGCGTTGGCTGATCGAGCTGGCAAGAGCAAAATGAAATCCTATGCGGACACTCGAAGGAAAGCAAAGTCTCCATCTCTGCATGCAGGAGATTGTGTGGTGGTTAAACAAGAACAGTTAAAGAAAACGGACTGTTGATTCAAAGATGAACCATTGGTTATCACCCAGCAGAAGGGTACAATGATTACTGCAGAGTCTGAGAACAGACGGATTACCCAAAATGATTCCCATTTTCAAAAGTGCACCCCAGCCATGAAGGAGGTCCTGGATAGACCAACGGAGCAACGGGATGCAGAAGGACCTAGTCAAATGGGTGCAGTACAGGGACCTGATCATCAGACAGAAGCCGCGTCTGAAGGTGCAAGCGTGAGTCTCCGACCTCGAAGAGACATCCAGAGGCCCAAAAGACTGATTGAAGAACTATAATCAAGTCAGTTTTGTTCTTTTGTTAACAAAGGGGGAGGATATTGTGAGCAGTCTAGTAGTTGGGATGGGCGGAGTTACGGGATTGGAGGAAGAGGAGGAGCATGAGCAGGAAAGGGGCAGTTAGAGTAGGGACAGGGACGAGTCAGGAGTGTAACAATAAAGCTCCTTAAAATATAAAGTAGTGTCTGTCATTCTTTATGCCCACGACACTACAATACTGAACCCGCAGCATCTCAAACCCCTGATATACTGCACCTGCTGCACCCTTTTTCGTGGTTTTCTTGACCATGCCGGCCCTCCCCTGCCTGGATCTTTACCTAGCCTGTTCCCAGCACATGCCACCACTGAGCAGAGGTTATGACGGAATAAAACAATAATCACAGACTGAGAAAACATTCCAAACAAATGCATTACAATACATTAACATTTTGAAATATGAGCATTTTCATTTTTAAAATGTAAGGGACTTGACCTGCTTTTACAAATCAGCTTTTTGCATTTCAGTTTCATATGCATGCTATTTCATGTGCAAAAATTATCTCTTTCCCATAAATTCAGGCACTAGGAGTGCAAAGGGAACCTTGGGAGTAACAATCAAGCCAGAGGCCCGCCCCCCGTTTACCCCGTCAAGGATGGGTTTGTGATATTCGGGGATGGTGGGGGTTGGTGTGAAAAGAGACTAGAAGGAAACACAAACCTATAAGGGGACTCCTTGGGAGACACAGAAATCAGTTCATTTGTAAGCAGCTATCAGGAGTTTGGAGAAAGGCATGGCCGGCATCAGACAGGTTAAGGTCTCTCCCCACCCTCTCTTCTCCTCTCTAACTCTAAAAGAGTAATGTTATGTCACCAAACAGGCATTTTCCACAAACAGACACAATTATGCATAGCCCAAGGGACCCTTCTGGGAACTGGTACTTATTTGTCATGTCTTTTCATTTCAAGAACCAGCCTTGGCTCTGATTGTGTGACTAACGCCATTTGAGTCCGCTTTGCGCAATCAGAAATGTCTTTCAGGCGAAGGTTTCTCATTCTAATATATTTTCAGAAAGTATTTATTTTGAAAGGGCAGAATATATATATATGTATATATCTATATATTCTTGCAAAGAAAACAGGCTGCTGTTTTTCTTGCAATGGGACAGGAGTTCTCAGAGGAAGCATTGGCAGCCTGCAACACAGGCTTTAGAGTCAATGGGGGATATTCTCAAGAACGTGTGATAATTACTGCAAAAGTAGCTTAACGCAACTCTTCACATCGCAGTCTATTGTGGGAAAATAACGCTGTGTTAACGTCGTCTTCTCAACACGGCGGTACCATGCGATAGGCTCACGATACCCCGGCAAATGTCCATGATAAAGTCAACGAGACGCCGCAAAAAACACGAACGCAAAAAAACCTGCGATGAGGCCAATCGCGATACAATAAGTAGCGAAAACCAGCGACAGACCTGCAATCCCCACTCGTCAAGCTGGAAAAGGCACCATAAAAGCAGAACAAAAACAAAGGGAAACAAAAAGAAACTGTGTAGAACCATGGATGCACCCGGACCAAGTGCCGAGGTCACCTCAAACCCCACAAGCCCCACAGACCACCTGCAAGGAACTACAGGGTCCGAGGGAGAGGAAGAGGAAGACGGGGTGGAGTCCGCAGGAAAACTAGATCAGCGTCACGGAGGTGACAGAACACTACCATCAACTGAACTACAATTAGACAAACGTGAATGCAGTCGAAGTGTCGAGGAGGCCAATGGAGGAGGCCAAGAGGTGCTGGCATGATGTGAAAAGCCAAGCAAAGCACAAACCCGCAGCCAACAGGAAGGCAGCAACGGCGACAGGAGGTGGGAGTCCTGCGCCACAGGAGAAGCTGGAGGACATGGAGTCCACAGTCATCAGTGTGGAGACGGTGCAAGTAGTTGGGAGTCCGGACACAGCTCGATAGGACCTGACACAATATGAACAGGGTGAGTAACGACGAGGGACTGGTGGTACGGGGGAGATGGGCACAATGGCACACATGCACAACGATGTGTAGCACACTGCACACCCACAATGACCCTGGATCATGCCCCTAATCCCTGTGGCACACTGCATCATGCACACATAGCAATAACAGCACATCCACATTGACGACAATGTGGTACAATGTGCAACCCCGACACTGCAGAACAGAGGACACAATTGGGTCTGCTCATGCACAGAAACAGGCCAATTACATCTAACCTAGCATGAAAGTGTGAGATGGAAAATGTATGCGTACAACCTCACATCCGTCATGTAGTCCAAATGTCCACTGTCCCGCAGCAAAATCCAGCACCTCCCAACCAGTCACAATGTACATTGTCATACAGTCTGCATGTAAACGAGAACAATGTGTCAACATACATGTCAACACAATGTCAACATGCATTTCCCCTTCACCTTGCAGACGGACAAACAACACCTCCAGCAGAGCAGACCAGACAACTCATCAGTGATGCTGAAGAGGACCACCAATGCCTTACAACAGCTCCTGGATATCATAGGCAACCAATCCCCAAAGGCACGGCAGCCAAGCTACATAGAGGAGACCCCAGCCCCTGCACAGACCGCACAGCAGGAAGCACCGCCAGCACGGCTGGCTCCCAACTCTTCACGAGGCACACATGGCATTCCAATGTCAGGTGTCAGAATGGCAAAAGGAGGAGGCCGAACAGGTGCAGGTGGGCTCAGAGCTCATGGAAGCTGAACTAGATCACATACGTGGGTGTCTAATTCCCATCAGGGACTACCTACACCCCACAAAGGAGACCCACACTGTGACAGAGACGCATGCATTTGCACATTTCCTGTACTGAAACATGTACAGAGCCCCGCATTTAACATTCACACACCCACGCTTGACCTGCGTACGCCGTCCCAGTCCACTCCTCTTACGTATTGAGTGGGTGACAACAAAGCTACATGTCCATGGTCTTACGCGTGCGGTAACATAGTTGTTTCCAATGTCCACTACCACCACCAGCAATGTATGTCGACATGGATATGTGTGTGGTCTGCATACTGCAGTCTGTCCAGCACATCCATGCCACACTTGGCATTGTGGAGAAATTGTTATTCATCGGTCACTTGCCTCCTTCGCACATTCATGGTTCCCACCTCTCCACAGACTCTGCTGATGTGTGGCTGAGGTGCCATGCCGTTGATGGCTTGTGTACATGGCTAGACCAGATTACCACAGTAAGTTGTGCTGTCATGTCTAGTAAGTGGCCATGTTGTTTGGCATGTTGTATGTGAGTTTGTGACGTGTGCATTCCCAGAGTTGTGAGTTGCTGGATTGTGGCTTTGAGGTGTTCATTTGGTGCTTAACAATTAGAAGTGCATTTCCGTAGGTACCAGCCTGGAAGCGCCGGTTGATGATGGTCTGTCGGAAGGTGCAGGAATCATGGGTAGTTGGCGATGATATTGGTGAAGAGTCTCCGGTGGTCCACTATTGCCTGCACATTGATGGATTGCGTGTTCTTTTTGGTGCGGTTATTGTGTGCCGTGTTGCCAGGGGACACAAGTAGGGCATGTGTGTAGTCAATTGGCCCCAACACATGCAGGAAGCCAGCTGTGGCGTAGAAGCCTTGCTTGGTCTCCAGCTGTTCCTGTGCAGTGTGGGGGAAGTATAGGTACTCGGGTAACAAGCTGATGAAGGCATCCAGGAAAGGTGTGAGGAACTTTGATAGGGCTGGCTGTGAGACACCTCCGACTCTGGTGGTTGTTGGAGGGAAGGTACCAGAGTCCAACAGATGCAGCACAGCCAGCAGCTTTGTCTGAGGTGGGATTTTGGTTTTCCGCTGTGTTGGTACCGTCAGCCTGTGGGCAATGATGGTCAGGATGCGGAGGATGGTTGTCCTTTTGAGCCTGTAGTGGGCAATGACATTCTCTGATGAAAAGTCTGTGAGGCTGGTGCGTTTTCTGAAGGTCCGCTGTCTTTGTCTGTGCTTCCTCTGTGGTGGTCCGCTGGGTCCAGGGAGTGGGGGGTAGCGGGCCTGGTGGGGTGGCGGTGGGTGTTGTGGCCCTGTTGGGGCTCCGAGCTGCATGATCAGTAGCTCCATGGCATCTGTTGGTCTTCAGGTGCGGCTCTGGGCGGGCACCATTTTATGTTTCAGGTTGTTGTCGAACTTTACACCAGGTCAGAGCAGGTGGTAATTTCCTGGTGCTAACAGGCCTTATCGCCTATTTTGTGGTCTGATTGCCGAGCTGGCTGGTCGTTGAGAATGTTGCAGTGTGGTGTTGTTGCGGATTTTTGCACGGGAACGCCTACGCTGCATCTCATTAGCGTTAGTTGCCTGGGTCATCTATGGTGGTTTTTTGCGCCTCGTATCGCAGGTAAACTGGTGATATGGGCTGTTATCACCAGCTTGTGAATGGGGCGATCATTTTATCGCCCCTTAGGCTGTGATAAAGTGCTGATAACTCGGCGATAGATCCTTGAGAATATGTCCCGCAGTTCTTTAAAGTGCTGACGTGTTTTATTCGCTATTCATGCAGCTCCTTTCCATTTAATTTCTTTTCAAAATGCGACATCCATGATGCACAGATCACATATAGGTGTTCAGAGGGTGAGTCTAAAGAGCAAATCAACTGAATCATGCCAAAGAAAACACTAGGCTATGAATCCTCGGTGCTGTACTGTATTGTATTGTTTTGATAGCGCTTTCCCACCCCTTGACGAAGCCCCAAAGCTCTGTTTCTGCTTATCGTTGTGTATGAGTGCAAGAAGTTGTCAGCTGTAGTGTTACATCAGAGTGATATGTTTTGGTGTATGAGGTCTAAAGATGTGTTCCAGATTTGATGCAATGATATATAAACTTTGGTGTATCCCTACTACTATGACTCCGCAACATCAGTAGCCACTGCTTTGCAAGCTCTATATCGGGAGTCTCAACATCTCAATGTTTTCATTATCATTACTTCGGATGTCACTACTTCCTAAGAGACAGTACTTTGCAGCTAAGTATATGTATTGACTTTGGAACCTTATGTTATCCATTATTGGAGTATCTTTCATAGATTGACATGCTTGAATCATTCCCCTTCTTCGAGATGGGAGTCCCATGGTAACATAATCAAGCAGTATTTAAATAATTGCAGAGCCTATAACGGCCCTGAGCAATTTTTAAATAGCCTTTCTATGTCCTCAGCTGCTATATTGGTTGGCTGTTCCTCAAGGCTATGTGTTAGAGACCATTAATAGAGGAGGGGGAGAGGGGGCGGTATTGCAGTGGTTGTTAAGGAGGCTTATTCTTTCAGCCTGTATAAGAAGAACATAGCGGACTGTGAAAGCGCCACATTTCAAATCCGGCTCAACCACAATTTTATAGCACCTAACCTCCTAATTTACAGGCCCCCCGGGCCCTCGAGTTTGTTTAGGGAAGACCTACTGAGTAAAGTGGGTCAATTTGCTAGTAAGGTGGCGAATTTTACCATCCTAGGGGACCTCAATCTCCATCCGGAGAACGGTGGAAAAGCAGAGATTGCCAGCTTCCTGGCCGACTTGGAGGCCTTCCAGTTGACGCAGCACATTCTTGAGGGTACACACATGACCGGCCATCTACTGGACCCTATTTTCTCCAACCTTAGTCCTATAAAAATCTACTCGCCTGTCCCGCAGGCTTGGACTGACTACTTCTTAGTCTCATTCTCACTGCAGTTGCAGGGCAAAGCTGATTTGATTTGCCCAGCCCAAGTTCTCAAATGCCCCTGGCACAAGTTAGACTTGGATCTTTTTTCTGCCTGGCTGTCTGGGCATAGGCCTCAGCTACCACCAGATGTGAATGCGGCAAATTCGTGTTTCCAAGAATGGCTGACGTCTGGACTGGACAGGAGCATCCTGGTTAGACGGGGAGGGAAGGGCGAGGGCCATCTAATCCCTGGTTTAACCACTCACTAACTGTAACAAAGAAGGGCTGCAAGCAGCTTGAGCGTGCCTGGAGGCACTCTTATGACACGGCAGCTAAGTTAGAATATCGGGCGGCTGTTAAGCAGTATCATAGGTGCATTCAGAGAGCACGAGCAGAGTTTGTGGCCAATAAAATTCTGGCCAGCTCGAATCCCGCTAAGACTATCTTCTCCCTGCTCAAAGGCATGACGAGTGTGGGTGCTACTAGGGCCTCTCATATTGCCTCTAAACATCAGTGCGATGAGCTGGCGTGGTTCTTCGTCAACAAAGTAGAGCAGATTTACCTGGGCCTACCAAAGGCGGCTCCGCCAATGGAGAGGGAGGCACCAGGAGAGGGGGACCCCTTTGGGGGGGTAATAGCTTGTCATATTTCCCTCACTTGGCACCCATGGAATTTGAGGCCCTCTGTTCAAAAATTAAATCAGGCTCCCAGGCCGACCCTTTGACACCTGCCCACTTTCAACAGTTCCACTCCCTGATCTCTCCTGTAAGTTTAGATCTGGCTAATCTGTCTCTGTTGTCAGCATCTGTACCTCGGGCGTGGAAACACGCTAAAGTCATCTCATTGCTAAAAAAAACGTCCCTAGACCCTGTCGAACCTGGAAACTACTGGCCTATCTCCCAGCTCCCTTTTTTGGCCAAGTTGGTGGAATCACATGTGAATTCCACTCTGTCTAAATTTATCGAGCAGAATGATATCCTTGACTTATCGCAGCGCAGTTTTTGATCTCGGCATAGTACCGAGTCTGCGCTACTGGTGGTGTCGGAAGCCATTTGGGGTAGCTTGGATGCTGGGGACTTTGCGACCTTGGTCCTTTTGGACTTAAGTGCCACGTTTGATACTGTCTCCCATGAGATACTCCTCAAACGCCTTCAGGAAATCGGGATCAGGGATGTGGCTTTGGACTGGATCCGGTTGTTCCTGGAAGAGATGTCCTTCCAAGTGTCAGTCCCTCCTTTCCACTCGCAGGATGTTGCTCTGCACCAGGGGGTGCCGCAGGGCTCAATATTGAGCCCACTCTTGTTCAATATTTATGTTAGACCCCTGGCGGAGGTGGCAAAGGGCAGAGGGCTGGCCCTGGTGTCATATGCCGACGACACCCAATTGGTGATTGCTTTCTCGAAGAAATGCGACACCAATCAGGGTAAATTCAAAGAGGATCCCCTAGCAGTCTCGGACTGGATGGCGGCTAACTGTTTACAGTTGAACGCTAGTAAATCGGAGATTTTGCTGTTTGGGAAGGACCGGGAGCTATGGTCCGAACAGTGCTGGCCCTACCGCCTCAAACCTGCCCCACTCCCAAAGGAGGTTGTGAAGAACTTGGGTGTGTGGTTTGACAATGGCTTGACCTTTGACAAACAATCGAAAGCCGTCGCATGGGTCTGTTTTGGGCTTCTGCGAGGCCTGAAACGTTTGCATGGCTTGTTCCCTCCCAAGATGCGCCAGACCATTGTCCAGGTGTCAATTTTGTCCAGACTGGACTATGGTAATTCCCTCTATTTGGGTGCCAATAGGGCCACGATTAAACGCCTGCAGAGGGTCCAAAATGAGGAGGGCCGGATTCTGGTTGCACTGCCTAGATATTGCTCAGATGGATTAAACCCAGATCTGTGACTGGGGGTGAATGTTTTGCCATTGTGCAACATTCCGTCCATCATCTTGTGTGTTTTGCTGTTCACCCTATGTGGGAAGGGTATGCCCAGATGTGGGTCCCGTGCTCACTAAGCCACTGGAGTCAAGCTATCCTGGCTGAAGAAGGCTGATAGCCAGAAACCGGTCCTAGGATGCTTGATTCCGGTCCAGGAAAGACATGACTTGGCAGTTCGGGCTGTACTGTTCCCATGAGGCACAGGGTCAAGACTGATTTGCATATGGCCATGTCTGAACTGGGGTGGCTTGGTGAGCAAAATAACGATGGATTAAACCCAGATCTGTGACTGGGGGTGAATGTTTTGCCATTGAGCAACATTCCGTCCATCATCTTGTGTGTTTTGCTGTTCACCTTATGTGGGAAGGGTATGCCCAGACGTTGGTCCCTTGCTCACTAAGCCACTGGAGTCAAGCTATCCTGGCTGAACACGGCTGATAGCCAGAAACCGGTCCTAGGATGCTTGATTCTGGTCCAGGAAAGACAAGGCTTGGCAGTTCAGGCTAGACTGTTCCCATGAGGCACAGGGTCAAGACTGATTTGCGTATGGCCTTGTCTGAACTGGGGTGGCTTAGTGAGCAAAATAACAATGGATTAAACCCAGATCTGTGACTGGGGGTGAATGTTTTGCCATTGTGCAACATTCCGTCCATCATCTAGTGTGTTTTGCTGTTCACCCTATGTGGGAAGGCTATGCCCAGACGTGGGTCTCATGCTCACTAAGCCACTGGAGTCAAGCTATCCTCGCTGAAGACGTCTGATAGCCAGAAATCGGTCCTAGGATGCTCGATTCCGGTCCAGGAAAGACATGGCTTGGCAGTTCGGGTTGGACTGTTCCCATGAGGCACAGGGTCAAGACTGTTTTGCATATGGCCATGTCTGAACTGGGGTGGCTTGGTGAGCAAAATAACAATGGATTAAACCCAGATCTGTAACTGGGGGTGAATGTTTTGCCATTGTGCAACATTCCGTCCATCATCTTGTGTGTTTTGCTGTTCACCATATGTGGGAAGGGTATGCCCAGAGGTGGGTCCCATGCTGACTAAGCATCTGGAGTCAAGCTATCCTGGCTGAAGACGGCTGATAGCCAGAAACCGGTCCTAGGATTCTTGATTCCGGTCCGGGAAAGACATGGCTTGGCAGTTCGGGCTGGACTGTTCCCATGAGGCACAGGGTCAAGACTGATTTACATATGGCCATGTCTGAAATGGGGTGGCTTAGTGAGCAAAATAACAATGGATTAAACCCAGATCTGTGACTGGGAGTGAATGTTTTGCCATTGTGCAACATTCCGTCCATCATCTTGTGTGTTTTGCTGTTCACCCTATGTGGGAAGGGTATGCCCAGACGTGGGTCACATGCTCACTAAGCCACTGGAGTCAAGCTATCCTGACTGAAGACGGCTGATAGCCAGAAACCGGTTCTAGGATGCTTGATTCTGTTCCAGGAAAGACATGGCTTGGCAGTTCGGGCTGGACTGTTCCCATGAGGCACAAGGTCAAGACTGATTTGCATATGGCAATGTCTGAACTGGGGTGGCTTGGTGAGCAAAATAACGATGAATTAAACCCAGATCTGTGACTGGGGGTGAATGTTTTGCCATTGTGCAACATTCAGTCCATCATCTTGTGTGTTTTGCTGTTCACCCTATGTGGGAAGGGTATGCCCAGACATTGGTCCCATGCTCACTAAGCCACTGGAGTCAAGCTATCCTGGCTGAAGACGGCTGATAGCCAGAAACTGGTTCTAGGATGCTTGATTCCGGTCCAGGAAAGACATGGCTTGGCAGTTTGGGCTGGACTGTTCCCATGAGGCACAAGGTCAAGACAGATTTGCATATGGCCATGTCTGAACTGGGGTGGCTTGGTGAGCAAAATAATGATGGAATAAACCCAGATCTGTGACTGGGGGTGAATGTTTTGCCATTGTGCAACATTCCGTCCATCATCTTGTGTGTTTTGTAGATCTTGCTCAGTGGCGCATGTGCTCCCTGAACTTCACTGGTTGCCTATCGAACAGCACATTCACTTCAAGCCACTGTGCATATCTCATAAGATCTTGACTCAATTGGGGCTATCTCACTTGTTGGAGCCTTATGTGCCTAGGCGTCCACTGAGATCTGCTGACTTAGCGCTGGTCTGCACTCCTAGAGTCTGGAGAGTGAGGGCAGGGGGCGTTCGTTCCACTGCCTGGCGGCGAAACTTTGGAACTCGCTCCCGGCTCCTATCAGAGCTATCCCGAACCATCTGGCATTTCGAAACGCCTTCAAGCCCTGGCTATTCCCTACTTCTGCTGTCTAATCTTTGTGCTACACATTCAGGCTCCCGTTGTTGGTTTCTGGTTGCGCTGGGACACCTCGTCGCTGAGGCAGCCATGCCCATTACAAATCTGAAATAAATAAATTAATTAATTAATTAATAAATATCACCATCTAGAACTTTCACAGCAGAGGCAGTTTCCCTCAGATTTTTACTGCATGTCATGTGTGGAGACAGTCTTACCTGGATATCTTTTCTTCAGCATGTTTGATAAATAAAAATTTCCTTTTCCGCTGTTGTAAGACCTGTGGCAAGAAATGTTTTCATATGGACGATCCTCACAAGCACTGCATTTATTGTCTCCACCCCACCCATGAGGTAAGACAGTGCAAAATCTGTCGTACTCTCTTCCAAGACTCTGTGGGATAGAGAGGGGAGGCTTATTTTGTGGTTACATTCCACTAAGCAACAGAAATCATCTGAAGAGGGATGGATCATCCAGGCCACAAAAGAGAGCCAGATCCCATGAGGACACCTCTGGGGAAGGCAGGAAACACTTCAAACCCTCTCAGGAGAGCAAGAGCACTAAAAAGGAGAAACATCCTAAGGTCTCCTCAGAGCCTACGTCGTCAGTTCCCGCCACTCCTGTGAGAAAGGAAAAGTAACAAAATAAATCCTCTTCCTCAGATTCTGTGGGGCACAGAGACATGAAATAATCGCCAATGACGTCATCGACGAGGGCAACCCCTAGATCGTTGATGATGAAAAGTACACTGTGACATCGTCAGCTTCGTAGACGGCAGGAATGACAACAACAGTGGCCATCTCTAGCCCCATACTGTCGACGAGAATCTAACTGACACCATCATCGTCTCTCCCATCGAGTTGCCATATGAAGTTAGGAACACAGCCAATCCGGACTCAGCACATGCAGTGATCACCTGCTCCACATGCCGGATATCTGGTTACATTACCCACTGGCCCTCACTGTGTCCGCGCAAGGTCAAGACCCACCTTACCCATCAGTAATTTTTAGGCTCCAGGACTAGGCCCACATTCCTCTCCCTAAACAGGATCTGCAAATTGTTTTATGATGGTCCAAGAAATGTTTATAATGGCGCTTAAAACAATTGTACTTTGAGTCAGTCTCAGACCCATTTCCCTATGCTGTACTCCCAGCCCCAGTGTTTAATTAACCCTACTGTTCCTGTTTTGCCAGACTCCACCTGTCTTTGTTATTTCAAGATAAATTCATATTCAAGCAACATTATCTATAATCAGGCACATGAGGAGGCCCGTGTTGACCAAAATATGCCACCTGAGCAGAGGATTGGGAGCCTGGGCCACTACCCAATGACAAGACAGTATCAGTTGAGCTAGAGCGATAGCAAACAAAAAAACACCACTTAAGTGTCCACACAAGAGTGAATAGCCCAATACAATTAGTTTACGGTCCCGCTTTAAGGTGATCGGACAGAGCCAATTCAGCTTGTTAAAGACTGTCTGCCAATAATTAGAGATAGCAGGATAGGTGGCAAAAATATGTACTGAGGCTGGCCGGTCCCCAGAACAACGAAGGCGCTTAGAGTCCTGCCTCAAGTTCATAATAAATAAAGGATAAGGAGTATAACAGAAATCATTAATACATTTAAACTGATGAATTTTAACCAGGGAGACATTTAAAACTGCATGTGAAAAGCGTTTTGTACGTCTCATTTCATCAGAGGTGACGTGAACCCTGAGATGTCGGCTCCCCTTATCAGCCCCGATCTGAAAGATATCAGGCCGTCGTTGGACCTCCACCACCAGGATAATTTAATACGTGCAGCTGATGCCCTTCTTAGGTGGGCTACACTGCAAACTTTCAAGAAAGACATTCGAGGACCAATCAACATCTTGCACCTTCAGAACTATGATAAAGTGTCAGATTTGCAGGTAGCGGAAACACCCCAAGTGGGGAAGAGAGAATCACTGGGATAATGTCTCAAAGGAGAGAAGACAGTGACCATGCCTGCCAGCAATCTATAGAACTTTTGTGCACATGTCGGGGAAGATTAGGATTATAGCCTAGATATAAATATACATTAAATAATATAATCCCCAAAATTTGTGTTTTCAAAAAGGCCCAGATATAGTGAAAAGACCCACAGTGTCTTAAATCCAGTCCTCTTAAAGTAGACTTAACCTTGTCATATAGACCCCACTAATCTGTATGACCTGCGCTTGTTTGGACAACATAAACTTTGGGTGATGTTCTGAGACTGATTCCAGCCACCCCTGCAGGATATGTTGGCCTATAGACCAACTAGCTCACAGTGCTACCGTAAGCCCCCCTAACCTTACCAGAGAGCGAGTGGTTTCTGGCCACCACTGATCATGACAACCCTAACCCCTCAGGGATCATGGAAACCGAGCTGAACGTTTTGCTTACTCACTTGTGCTTACATGTGCTCTGAGAAATATACAGAATGCACAGTGGATGTTTTCAATATATTTCTTGAACCAACGTTATTCTTGTATGGAATACATGTGCTGCGATAGTCAGTAGACAGAAGCAGATGAAAGTGATTACGAGCACCAAAAGAGTATATAGTAGGAAGACTAAATCCCCAAACTAAATCCCATCCCCGGATCTAATAGACCTGTCCCAATCAGCACAAAAACGAAGCCCACTGACACAATAGAGGTAACAACTCCTGATGTTCTGCTTGTAGAGGCAATAGAACACCCCCTTGAGTGAGGATATTACACTAACAGACATAGGCGCTCTTATTAGAACTTTATTAAGTCCTCTAGAAGCACGGCTAATCAAGATGGAAGCTAGGCTGGTATCCATAGAAAAATCGACTGTCCAATTAGCTGACAGTCTAAAAGCAGATAGAGGGGGTGGCAGAGGGGGTACAGAGATAAAGAACAAAAGGGACCCTTTGACAAACCCTGCAAAAGATAACAGGGTAGTTCCTGTCGCACAAAAGCCAAAATCCATTCCTCCTCCAATCACGAAAAGTCTACCCAAGGCCAAGATACACAACCCTAATACTCCCACGAACCAACAACCAACGCACCCCCCCCCCCCGTGCAACCCCAAAAACATCAAGGACAATGCGCAAGTTCCTAATGACTCACAAAAACATAGTAGATCACCAACACTCGAGTCACCCAGGAACATTAAAAAGTCCAGAGCTGTGCATTTACCACCGGAGGCTAGCCCCTACACAGTAATTCTAGCAGGGGTCCCGGAGTTGATAACCACCTATAGAGAATCAACAGCCTCCCTGAAAAATAAGGTGGTAAGCTGGTTATCCACATATAGACCTTTACCACAGGGTATTACTAGCGAGATCCTGATGGTTAGAAGGGTCCCATGGGTAGGCAGCTCAAAGAAAACCATCGAGGGGGATTGTGTTTTGATAAACTTTAGAAATCCCAAGACTGTCGCCTATATTTGTGGATGGCACCTGGATGACCAGACGAGCAACATCAAGTCCTTACCCCTTTCCTTCTTTTATCCACCACTGAATTATGAGGGGGAGTGGGGGAGATGGGGCACCACCCCTGAGAGGGGGGTAGGGTGGGATCGTAGTGGGAGAACAAGCTTTAACCACCCCAGATTCCAACAACAACCTATCCTTACGCCAATTTCGGAGGAAGAGGGGTGGGAACGTATCATGGGAGGGGCGGCGGCTGGGGTAGAAGAAACAAAACAGAATATCACCCTAGAGTCCACCATCCAATCTACTTCCCCACTTTCAATAGATATAGCGAACTAGAAATGGTGGATTGACAGGTGAGGTCCCATGGCAGTGAGTACCATCAGAGCCATAGAGAGGGTATTACTGGAACCATCACACCCTGTAGCCCCGAAAAAAAAGTAATGATAGAGACCAGCCAGAATGGAGAAATGAACCATATAAATGAACTAATTAAGACCCCCACTAACTACCCTAATAGTCATAGGGAAGTAGGAGTAATACAGGGAGCTAAGAGCACACCAATACTGCCCAAACCCAATTTAAATGTACCATCTGTAGTCCACAGGCCGCCCTTCCTGAAAATTCTTTCATGGAATGTGGCAGGCCTGGGAAACAAGTGGGATCAACTGGATTGGATTTCATTTATTGATTCCAAAAACATTTGTCTCTTCCAAGAAACCTGGGCGAGGGCAGAGTACTCTCCCCCGGGCTTTGCTGCATTTTACACCTTGGCTAAATGGGGGGGCAAGGGACGCCCTTCTGGTGGTCTTGCAATATAGGTGGCAACCCATTTGGGATGTCAGGCCTCCCGAGTTCCGCTCACCTCAGAAGATATTTTAGCTGTGCAGCTCGATTGGACAGATTCCCGTAGACTCATCCTGATAAACGTTTGCTCTAGACCAGTAAACATAGCACGAGAATCTGCCACCATCGAGGAACTATTAGTTTTTCTCAATGACCTACCCACGGGGATCCCAATCGTGGTGGGAGGGGACTTTAACTCACACTTCGAGCCAGTGGCTGGCCTCCTGGATGGCTGTTCACTAGAATAGGATGTTAGATGGTCAGTCCCCCCAACGGTAGCCCACCCACCTAAAGCATGGACCCCACTAGCTCTACAGATTACCGCCCTAACGCTTAAATATGGACTCAGGGCGTGCAATGGTCGCACCAAATCTGACAACCCCAGTAAAGTTACCTTTAACACAGTGGGTAGGGAGTCAAGAATAGATTATGTTTTAGTCCAACTGTCCTCGTGGCAGTACATGATTGATTTTAGGGTGTTGGTCAGATCAGATAGTGACCACAACGCCCTAGAATTGGACTATAGCGCTCTCGCTATCGAGGGCAGGGACCATGCCTTGGTGGTGGCAAATCCTAACCCAAACCTACTTCTCAAGAACAATAGAAAGAGAGTGAGGTGGGAAAAATTGTCCATCAATAGGGGAAAATTATCTAGCCTCTACATGAGAATAATTCCAACTCTAGAAAAAGTTGGACTGCTCAGTGGGGAATCAACCTCAAGGGAAACTCATAAATCACTGTGGATGCTACATGAGGAACTTGTTAGGACCTTGGCAACAGATCTCTTTTCCAAGATCCATATTAGAGGTGCTGGTCATCACCGTTCCAAATGGTACAATGCCACATGTCGCAAGGCAAAGGGGGATCTTCTCTCTTCCATTAGAGAGGGTAAAAGTAGACTAGAGATACAGACCAGAAGACGGGCATATAAGAAAATGGTCAATAGTGCCAAGATGGAATGGGACCAGAATAAATGGTAGGAACTCTCTAGTTTACTGGTCATTAGGGACTCCCGGAAGTTCTGGCGTATTGTCAACACGGAGTCTCCAGATCTAGTACCAGCAATAGAGCCAAATATTGCACCAAGCGTCTGGCAGGAACACTTCCAGTCCCTTTACACAGAGGAAAATGGGGTACAATGTCATTCGCCCCATTTCTCACAAACCATTCAGAGGGGGATTTTTTTACAGAAAAGGAGGTTAGAGATGCGATTGCGGGCCTACCACTGGGCAAAGCACCAGGCTTGGATGTTCTTCCAGGTGATCTGTTTAAACAGGAACCTGATGTATGGGCCCCCTATCTATTGTTAATATTTAATGCAGTTCTGGGTGGCATGGATGTGCCTTGCACTTGGCTGGGAGCAGAGGTCGTTCCTATATTTAAGAAGGGCTCGCCTCTGCTCCCATCCAATTACAGGCCCATCAGCCTCATAGACGTGTCCCAGAAGCTTTTTGGGAGGCTTATACTAAACCGGCTTCAGAACTGGCTGGAAGAATATGCTATTCTGATCCCATATCAGGCAGGTTTTAGAAGGGGAATATCCACAACAGACCAAATATTCCGTCTAAATCTTATCTATTGGAGGACTGCCCTAATCGAGGGCGGCAGCTTGTACACTGTGTTTGTGGACTTGCGAGCCGCCTTCGATCTGGTCCCAAGACCAAAACTATGGAGTGTCTTGGCAGGTGTGGGTATCCCAGCAGAAATTTTATCCATCTTAATTAAACTACATTACAATAACTTTGCACGTATCAGGTGTGGCAGGAATGGGGACCTTACAGACAGATTCCCCGTTGACAGAGGGGTAAGACAGGGCTGCGTGCTTGCACCGACCCTGTTCTGCCTCTTTGTGAACGGGGTAATCGCCCACCTGTCCAGAATAGCAGATACTGATGCTCTAAACTAGATGGCAATAGGGTTCCCGCTATTATGTTCGCGGATGATACCCTGCTGCTATTGAAATCCCCCATGGGAATCCAAAGGGTATTGGATGGCTTTCTCGAATTTTGTACGGAAAGTGGGCTCAAGATCAACGCACTAAAAACAAAATACATGATCTTAAACCCCACTCCCTCAACACGCCCCAACCCCACGCTTGGCTCAGTCTGCTTAGAGAGGGTCTCAACGTTTGAGTACCTGGGGGTAACCCTAAACAAGAAAATGACCTGGGAAACACATAAGACCAAAGCCAACATGAAACTTGTGCAGTTAGTGGGTGGCATCTCTAGGATGGTTAAGAACTTTACATACCGCCCACTCGGTCCAATCATCCAAATTTACAAAGCATAGGCTTTGGGGGCAGTTACATAGGGGGCAGAACTGTGAGGCCATACCAATGCACAAAAATTAACATCCACAGAAAACAAATTTATCAGGCAGATGGTAGCTCTTCCCACAAGCACCCCACTGCTTCCCTTGAGACTCGATCTAGACATCAGGCCAATTTCAGATGAACTGGGACTCAAGCCATTAACGTTCTGGCGACGACTCTGGAGCAGCATGGACCTAATTAAATACAGGACTGAGCTGCAGGAGTTACTAAACATACCAAACGCTAGCTCTATTCCATGGCTAACCTATATAAAAATGTCGCTTGAGACCCTTGGCTTACCTGAACTTTGGAGTGACCCGGCAAAAGCATGCATTAAGATCTCACGGAAAGAACTATCAAAGGCTTATTACAACCTAAAGCTGATTGCTGCCGTGAATGAGACGCGGGCGGGCTCTTTGACAAATTCATTTATCCAAAACAAAGACCATTACTCGTTTGAATGTGTTTTGGATGGTATGACTCCAGCCCTCACCAGGAAACTCTTTTTGCAATGGAGGTATGGCACCCTACCTTTAAGGTCATTTACAAGTTCATGGTCTTCACCCCCGAACACTGAGTGTTGCCCGGCATGTGCTCACCCCCAGGAAAATGAATTACATGTGATATTTTTCTGCGAGCCTTACCGAAAAATTAGGAAATATTGGCTTATTTACCTCCTTAAAAACATGGGTTTTAGAAACTTTTTACCCGCATATAGAATCATGAAGACTGATCTTTCCCTACAGATAGTGTTTGCAATGGCGAAGTATTTAATGGCAATGTGGTTGGCACGTTCGCGCTTTCTCAAACTGGATGCGGACTCTTAATTGCGTTCTTTTAAAATTTAGATGGTAACTGATTTGAGATAATTTAATTTAGACCGCAAGATCAATTTTAAAAATGATACTTTTGAACTACTGTATACATTTTTTGTGATGCAATGTATGTACATCTTTTATGATCTTATTGGTCGAAATAAAGATTTCAAACAAAAAACAGGCCAAATGGTTCCCACCTTGGAAAAAGCCAATTGTTTATGTGTTCTGAATTGTAGACACAATGATGATGTTGTTAGCGACCGCAGACGACGTTCACAGAGGTGCACCTTGAAGCAGGTGTCTAGAACCAAGGTGATTCCATTAAGTTTCCACAGCAACATCTGAGGCAGAGACTGCATGCTGTTAGCTTATTGTAGAGCCGGTGTCCATTTCGCTAGGAGCCAAAGCATCCCAGGGTGGCTCGAAGATGCATTCAATCAATCAATCAATCATGAAATTTATGGAGCGCACTACTCACCCGTGAGGGTCTCAAGGCGCTTGGAGGGGAGGGGGGTCCGCTACTGCTCGAAAAGCCAGGTCTTGAGGTGCTTCCTGAAGCGGAGATGGTCCTGGGTCAGTCGTAGGTGGGTGGGGAGGGTGTTCCACGCCTTGGCCGCTAGGTAGGTGAAGGATCTTCCTCCGGTGGTGGTTCTGCGGATACGTGGAACGGCGGCGAGGGCGCGGCTGGCGGAGCGGAGCTGGCGGGTAGGTGTGTAGAACGAGAGGCGGTTGTTTTTGGGACCCATTTTGTGGAGTGCTTTGTGTGCGTGGGTGAGGAGTCTGAACGTGATCCTCTTGCTGACGGGGAGCCAGTGCAGGTCTCTCAGGTGGGCGGAGATAGGGCTGTGTCGGGGGATGTCCAGGACGAGTCGTGCGGGTGCTTTTTGTATGCCCTGGGGTCTTTTCTGAAGTTTGGCAGTGGTCCCTGCGTAGAGAGCGTTCCCGTAGTCCAGCCAGCTGGTGACGAGGGCCTGGGTGACCGTCTTCTTGGTTCCAGTGGGGATCCAGCGGAAGATCTTTCGGAGCATGCGGAGGGTGTTGAAGCAGGAAGAGGTGACGGCGTTGATTTGGCAGGTCATCGTGAGGGAGGAGTCGAGTATTAAACCCAGGTTGTGTGCGTGGTCCGTGGGCTTTGGGGGGGTGCCCAGAGCCGGGGGCCACCAGGAGTCGTCCCAGGTGGAGATGGAAGGGCCGAGGATGAGGACTTCCGTCTTGTCTGAGTTCAGTTTCAGCCAGCTGAGCTTCATCCATTCTGCGACGTCTTTCATTCCTTCCTGGAAGCTGGCCTTGGCAGTGGCGGGGTTGTTGGTGAGGTAGAGAATCAGTTGGGTATCGTCGGCGTAGGAGATGAGGTTGAGGTTGTGCTTGCGTGCGATGGCTGCGAGGGGGCTCATGTAGACATTGAAGAGGGTGGGGCTGAGCGAGGAGCCTTTGGGTAGGCCGCAGATGATCTTGGTGGCTGCTGCACGGAAGGGCGGGAGGCGGACTCTTTGGGTTCTGTCGGAGAGGAAGGAGGTGATCCATTCCAGGGCCTTTCCTTGGATTCCGGCGTGGTGGAGGTGGGTTGTCAGGGTGCGGTGGCAGATCGTGTTGAAAACAGCCGATAGGTCGAGGAGGATGAGGGCGGCGGTTTCCCCGTTGTCCAGCAGGGTCCTGATGTCGTCGGTGGCTGCGATGAGGGCGGTCTCGGTGCTGTGGTTTGCTCGGAATCCAGACTGTGATGGGTCGAGGGAGCCGTTTGTTTGAGGAAGGCGGTCAGCTGCTTGTTGACAGTTTTCTCGATGACTTTTGCGGGGAAGGGGAGGAGCGAGATGGGGCGGAAGTTCTTGAGGTCGGTGGGGTCTGCGGTGGGTTTCTTAAGGAGGGTGTTGATCTCCGCGTGCTTCCAGCTGTCCAGAAAGGTGGCGGATGCGAAGGAGTTGTTGATGATGTCCCGGAGTTGGGGTGCGATGGTGAAGTCCACTTTGTTGAAGATGTGGTGTGGACAGGGGTCGGTTGGGGAGCCGGAGTGGATGGTGTTCATCGTGTTGGTGGTGTCTTCCGTGCTGACCGGGGTCCAGGTGAGGAGGGTGGTGGTCGTGGGTGCTTGTTCGATGGTAGGGTCTGTGGTCAGAGGGCCGAAGCTGTCGTGTATATTGGCGATCTTGCAGTGGAAGAACGTGGCAAGGGAGTTGCAGAGGTCTTGTGATGGCGTGATGGCGTTGTTGCTGGCGTTGGGGTCATCAACAAGGAATACACCGGGGACAACAATACCCATGGGCATTTAAGGGGTCCATCAGTACCTCAACCGATTGTGATTCTAGGCATAGATCGAACATGTATTTGTGGCTGCAAAACAAGCAGTGGAATAAAGGTTGTACGTAGTGAAGCCAAACAGGGATGAAGGAGAATAACCAGTTCTCATTTAGTTCTAGAAGCAGAGGTGTGGCAAAGCAGTGTACCATGTGCTCAAGGTACAGTAGCACAAGCAGTGCTGTCTCTATCCCGGTTTTTAACTGGGACGTCCATGGCGGAGCAGGAAAATTTAAATCAATATTCCCGCCACAAATAGCAGGACAAGCAGGAGCACTCTAAAAACGCTTCCCAACATGGAGTGTATTTTATTATTAATATATTAATTGAATTTATTGAGCGCGACAGCTACCCATGAGGGTTTCCCGGCGCTAAAAGACAGATCAACAACATCAGGCAGAAGAATTAGAGGTCGAAGAGCCAGGTTTTCACCGCTCTGCGAAATTGCATATGACAATTTTCCATCCGAATGGCCAGAGGAAGTGAGTTCCACAGTCTGGGTCCTAAGTTCGCAAAGGAACCACCGCCCATGTTATGTTATGTTATGTTATGCGTTTTTATTTGGCGCACAGATGCTCCAGCTAAGGAGCGTCCTGGCGCCCGACAAGGCAGCTGCACAACACAACTAAACAAAAGAACAGACATATGTAAACAAACTAAAGGAATAAAAAGGTTTTCACCGCGCGGCAAGAAGAAAGCAGATCTCTCATAGCGCGAATCGCCGGGGGCAGGGAGTTCCACAGGACCGCCGCGCGCACTCGAAACGAGCGTCCTCCAGCTCTACTCCGCTTGAAGCGCGGCACAACAGCCAGTTCTAGGTCCGCAGATCTTAAGAGTCGCGCTGGGGTGTAGTTGGCAAGGAGGGCCATAAGGATCGTTGCTGGGGACCCCTTCAGAATTTTATAGGCGACGTAGAGGACCTTAAACTGGATCCGCTGGGCCACCGGGAGCCAATGCAGTGACCGCAGAGTACTGGAGGTAGGACAGAATCTTGGGAGGCCTACCACCGCTCTAGCTGCGGCGTTCTGTATCCTTTGTAAGCGCCCAATCTCTGCCTGATTCAGACCAACCAGCAAGGAACTCGCATAATCCAGCCTGGAGATGACAGTGGCTTGGATCATGAGTTGCCTGGTGGGGGCATCGAAGAACTTAAGCACTGGACGGAGTCCGCGCAGAATGCCAAAGCAGCATGCTGCCGTGAGTTTGGTATGGCACACAAACGTAAGGGAAGGGTCCAGCCAGACCCCGAGGTTCTTAAGCTCGGCGACTGGGATGGGAGCAGGACCCAAATCCCCAGGCCACCATCTCTCTCCCCAAAGATCCGGCTGTCTGCCAAAGACCATGACCTCAGTCTTACTAGCGTTCAGCTGGAGACAGTTGGACGTCATCCAGCTGGCGACCGCCCGCAGTCCATGTTGAAACCTGGGGGCATCGACTTCGGCATCCCCGCTGATCGTAACCGCTAGCTGGGTGTCATCGGCGTATGACACCATCGTCATACCCCATTGCCTGACAACCTCAGCTAGCGGCCTTACGTACAGATTAAACAACGTAGGGCTCATCGAGGAGCCTTGGGGGACACCCAGGTTCAACGGATGGAATTTGGACTGGTAAGGTGGGACGGTCACGCTAAAGGCCCGGTTGGCTAAAAACAACCGGAACCACTGGAGAGCGATACCGGTGACACCAGCCTCCTCTAGGCGCCGCAGAAGGATCGGGTGCGAGACGGTGTCAAAGGCAGCGTTCAGATCTAATAGCACAAGCGCTGCCGTTTGTCCCGCGTCAAGCACGGAGCGAAGATGCTCCACCATATAAAGCAGAGCCGTCTCTGTGCTATGACCAGCCCTAAACCCATTCTGCGTCGCGTCGAGGATATCTGCGCGGCGAAGATGTTCCGAGAGGACAGCATTTACATGCGCCTCCATAACCTTAGCCGGCCACGGCAAGAGTGAAATCGGCCGATAGCTCTCAGGCTTGCTGCCGTCCAGGCTGGGTTTCTTAAGGATAGGCCGAACCATGGCTCGCTTCCACTTCAGTGGAACCTCGCCAGATGTTAATGACGAGTTGATCAAAGAACAAAGCGGTGAGATATCATGTACCGCTAGGTCTTTGAACACATCTGGGCAAAGTGGATCCTCTGGGGACCCAGACTTCACTTGACGGGCCAAGGTGTCTAGGCTATCAGATGTTAAAATAGGTAAGGAATGCAATCCCTCAGATGGTAACGGCTTAGGAGATGGATTAGCCGAGGGAGTGGCCGAAGGAAAGGCCCGATAAATGGCATTCACCTTTTCCAGGAAGAACTCTGCCAATTTTTCACAGTGCTCAACAGAGCTCTGGTGCATTGTTGTTACCTTTTTGGCAGTAAGGTCTTTCAATACCTTAAAAATAGCCTTAGACGGGTTCGAGCTAGTCCTGAATTGTGCAGCATAAAATGCGGCACGAGTTCTGCATACCGCCCGATGATACACTTTCACAGTGGACAGGTAGAGAACTTTCTTCGTGCTGTTATAGGCTTTACGCCAAGCCCGCTCTGCACGCCTACCATTCTGGTGAGTTTAAACTTTGGAACATTGAAGAGATGATGGGATGAAGAAGGAAGTGAGCGAACAGGAAGGTAGGGGCTGACAAGGGCCTGAAGGTAGAGGGGAGCTGATCCGATTTTGATCTTATGCATAAAGCTCAAACCTTTAAACTTTATACAATTTTCAACACGGAGCCAATGCAGCTCTCTCAGGCGTTCTGTAATATGGTCACGTTTCCGACAGCCACAGAGAAGCTGAGCTGCGGCATTTTGTACCAGCTGAAGGCGCCGTGTGACGGCCTTGGCAGACCCCAGGTAGAGCACGTTGCCGTAATCCAACCTCGAGGTTATCAAGGCATTCACGACAGATCTCTGGGTGTTTTTGGGGAGTATCCAAAAGATTTTACGTAGCCATCGTAGGATGGTAAAACAGGTGGCTGCGACTTTGTTGACCTGATCTTTCATGGATAGTCCCCTGTCGATAATTACTCCCAGATCTCGCACTTGTTCAGATGGAGTTGGTAGGGGACCCATGCTAGTAGGCGATTGTCTTAGGCTCCAGAGGTCGGGATAGTTACCAAAGACCAAGACCTCAGTCTTTCCGCCATTTAATTTGAGTAAGTTGCTATTCATCCATCCAGATATTTTGCTAAGTCCCGTTTGCAAAGGGGAAGGAACCGTGGGATCAATTTGAGATAGTGAAAAAACAATTTGTGAATCATCAGCATAAGAATAAAGGTTTAAACCAGAACATTGTGCAACATTAGCCAAAGGTGTGACATATAAATTAAAAAGAAGAGGACTAAGGATTGACCCCTGGGGGACACCATGGGGGGAGGAGTAGCTCTTAGACGAGGATGACTTAGAAAAGATTTGAAAAGTATGGTCAGACAAAAAGGATGCGAGCCAGTCCAAGGCTTTATTACCAAAGCCGATGGCAGCGAGGGATTTGAGAAGGATACTGTGCAACACAGTATCAAAAGCTGCGCTGAGATCAAGTAGGATCAGCGCATCTGTTTCTCCTCGGTCCAAGAGCAAGCGCAGATTGTCTGTAACGCCCAAAAGGGTCGTCTCCGTAGAGAAGCCAGGGCAAAATCCAGACTGGGATGGATGTAGGAGGCTGTTGTCTGTTACAAATTTTGAGAGATGTACATGGATGTGTCATTCCAAAATTGTCGAAAATGCCGGTAATAAAGAAATGGGACGGTAGTTGGCGGTCACCTTAGGATCCGACAGCGGCTTCTTCAAGAGCGGGGTGACCATAGCATGCTTCCAACAACTGGGAACAGTTGCCGTATCCAGCGAGTGGTTAAACATTTTGCAAATAGTGGAAAGATGTGGAGAATTCGGAGAGCGTAGTATCGGGGCGGGCAAAGGGTCCAGCGGAGATCCTCTGGGAGAGTTTCCGGGCAGAGATCAGGCCAGGACGACAGTTGAGGCGTAGGTGACACCAATGAGTTGACAGCCTCTTCCCTAGTCTGAGGAGAAGTCATAGAAACATTTAAGTTGCTTTGAGCGGAAATGTCCTGATGTATATTAGAAATTTTGGAAATAAAGTACTGGGCAAGCTCATCGCATTTCGTGCTGGATAACTGGGGAGGTGTTGCCGTGGTCTGTGAACCAGCGAGCTCCTTCACCACGTTAAACAAAGTTTTTGATTTATTCATTGCTTCGTTGATAGTCTTATTGACGTGGGTAGCCCTGGTTGTAGCACACGCCTTATGATAACATTTCAGCTCTGTTTTATAGGCAGTACCAGATATAAGGGAATAGTCTTTCCTCCATAAACGTTCTAATTTCTTACATTTAGATTTGTGCATGTGGAGCGTCTCATTGTACCAAGGAGCGGGGGCTTTTTGAATTATCCCTTTCTTGTGGGTAGTGGGAAGACAGGTATTTATGGCTTCAAAAAGCCAATCATTAGCGGCATTGGCCGCTGTATGAAAGATGGTATAACTCCTAAAATCGCCTGAAAGGTGATAACTAATCCAGAGCTGATACATTTTAAAAAGTGCACTATTCCTTTTGTTTCAGACATGTTAAAGATATGGTGGACCAGCTCCCTAAAATGCAGCTGGAAGTTAGTGTGGGATAGGGTCTATATCTCAGACGAGGACCTTGCAACCTAGAGATCAAATTCTCTCTGGCTGAATTTAAGGCCACATCCTTTTGAAAATGGCTTTCAGTTTGCCCAGAGAATCAAAGCGTATGTTGGAAACAATTATCGAAGGCCACAGCATTGCCTCATAAATTGTGTGGACAGGTGGAAACAATACTTGTGTGCAACAAGGGACCATGGAATTAACTGTCACCAGATAAGCGATGACTGGTTCCATTATACAAAAACTTTGACCATTCAGCATCATATAGCTCCCATTCAAGAGTAACTTGAAAACCGGATGAATCATGGCTGCCGGGGAACCCCTCCGATAACAGGATAAGTTCGCAACTGAAGCATTACAAGCTCCATGAAGAGAATTTCCTTGCAAACTAGAGACCCGCTTAAAGCATCCTCACAGTCCGAACCACTTCAGAAAATGTCTGTGTCTCCATTCCTGCATCTAAACCTTGGTTGGTAATTCCCTGTACTCATGCAAGTACCCTTCCCCTAGTGCTTCGTATCTGCCTACCTGCTGGTATTGGAGACAATAGTGGAATTGAAAAGTTGTGACCTGTAGTGTGATAAAAACATGGATATCCAGTCTGTGGTTTGTGTCTCTCCCACCGTAAAAGGTAATTGGTCTAACTTTTCAATTTGCAACATATGATACTTCGCATCTCTGCGTGCCATTTCTGTCTTTCTGTTAAATTGTATGCAGAAAATAAACTTGTACTATTTATCTAACGC
This sequence comes from Lissotriton vulgaris, assembly GCF_964263255.1. Classification (NCBI taxonomy): domain Eukaryota; kingdom Metazoa; phylum Chordata; class Amphibia; order Caudata; family Salamandridae; genus Lissotriton; species Lissotriton vulgaris. The sequence continues at coordinate 175,303,101 of NC_141687.1, read as the reverse complement.
CATTGCACGTGGCGAGAACGTAGTGTTTGCAACGTCCATCTCACTATTACAATGGACTGTAATTGTGAATGTCCATGCTGTAAAATAGACATGTCTTGCTGCATAGTGTCAATCAGGGAAGACACTATGTTGGCCAGTGAATAAATTCTGGATTCTGGATTTTAAAGTGGTCATACCATTGTGAGCCTCAGCCAAAAACTTTTCTAAATTAACCCTGTCAAGCTTGCGTAATCTTTTAGCAGCTTCCCGTTGAGAAATTTTCCACAGCTCGTTGTATATTCTGTAGAAGCGCTTTTGACGTGGGTTCCCGGGACCTAATATAAAATCTCTGAGATCCATGTCATCAGAAAGAAAGGACCAGTGTTGCTTCACCTGGGAGAGTGTTGAGGTTTTTAGCCAATCAAGGCACAATTTCCCAACACTATATGATGTCACTACCCAGGAGTGTTCTGATAGTACATATCACTGATCAGGCCTATTAATTCTAAACCCTTTGGTGTTACCCAGCAATCTAAATTGACACCCATTTGTATCCATAGGCAAAACCAATTATCCCTTCCAAGTGGGGTATGATGAATTAAAAGAACCATTACGCATCATGATGTCTAATGTATCCTCACTGAAGTTTGTTAAGTGCTGCCAATTCTCGAAACGTGAGAACGCGGGAATATGAGGCATGTTCACGGTGCGATGATGCATGTGGTTTCAGAAGCAAGTTCACAAGTCCAACTTCTGAGCGTCCAGGCAGATAGTCTCCATTCAGGAGTAGGAAAAAGACAGTCACCGATCCAATTTAGAGGACCAGAAATAGTAAACTGATTGTAATCCAAGGAACAACAAAGTGAGTATTTTTCAGCCAAAGATAGAGTGTACATTCAAAGCCTGAAAGGGAGGGTTGGTGGTGACAGCTCAGGTTCACTTGAATCTGAAGAGAAGTCGTCATAATGCACAAATTAGCCAGACACCATCCAGTCTATTTTTGGCAGCTCAGCAGGTTTTGTAGAACTGGGAGATGACTAGATCTGTGGCATATTCACATAGATGTCGTCAATTTTTCAAATTCAGATATCTGTACTTGTAGACTGTACAGTGGTAGTTGTTTAAACAGGATGAAGTATCACTTCATTGTTGTTTACATAGTGGGGTCTGATTAGATCTATTGAGACAAACATTTTGTCCCTGCGACCAGCAAGGGGAAAAAGAAGTACTGTTCTGGCACCTTCAACCGCCAGGACAGGTACAGGCGCTCTGTAAGATGGCTCAAACTAGTTCTTGTCTACAATTTTCTCTCTGACTAGGTCCCCAATCTTCGGGACCCAGGCTAGTCTTGCCAGTACAACCTTCAACACTCCAGTGGTGGTGCATTTTACTTGGAGGTTGCTTTGTGTGCCCAGGAATCCATTGAGTTCCTGTAGAACAGCCAAACGGTCACTGATGTCAGATGGTGTTTCCGCCACCAAAGTACTGACATTATCAAGGTCTGGTACCCCCATTCTCACACCGAACAGGAGTTTGTAAGGAGTACAACACCCCCAGGGATTTTCTTGGCGTGGTATTGAGTGCCCTCTAGACACCATATAGGTGATTGACCCAACTACCACCCGAGCCTATTACCCCTGCTGTTAAGGACATCTTTAAGTCATGGTTTTTCCTCTCAATTACTGAATTTCTGTCAGCATGGTTTGGGGACGAGTACCGCAAGGACACACCCATACTTCTCATAGCTTATTTATAAACTTGAGAGCTAAACGCCGGGCCCTGATCAGAATGTAGTGTGGAAAATTGCATATGGCCTAATGAAGACTCCTAATTCCTTTATAACAATTCGAGCGTCAGCCGAGCACTGTGGCAAAACCCACAGGAATATGGAGCATGAATCCACTGCCACCAAAATGTACTTGTAAGCCGCATCTGACTTTAGAGGTCACAGTGATCCAAATAAAAAACTGCTAAAGACTTGTCTGGTATCAATCAATATATACTTTATTTGGCATCACAGAAAACAACATCATAAAAGCACAGGCTAAAAAACAGTTCATACATAAACAATCTCAACACCAGGGGAGCGTATATAAACGAGCGTTGCTAATCCCGCTAACATCATATTACTAACCTAAAACTCCCTCCTCCATTACACATACTTCTTATCTCACCGGCGGGGGAGGACAAGCAACGGGCAATTCACACATTCCCTTTGGTATTCCTAAGACGCATTCCCACTCTTAAAAAATGTACAGTACAATACAAAGTTAAAATCTCAGAGGAGAGTTTCAAATAAAGTAAAGCCACTTTAGCCTGCCTAAACCCTGCTTTTTTAAAAATTCTTTAAAAAAAATACTTCCTGGGGTGCATATAAAATGGGCATAGGAGTACAAAGTAAAGGGTATCCTGCGGAGATCGTTGATCGCAGCCGCAGGGGCCCTTCTGCTCCACTGTCTTGGTAAAACCTGCTGGCACCGCAAGGCTATGATGTAAGGAATCCAACCTAAAACGTGTCATTAAAAATCTATCTTGGGCACTGTGAATGAGGTACAGATAGGTTTCAATGCCCAAGCAGGATTTAGTCAGGTTGTGCATTCTCACTGCAGGTTTTCTTTTCTCATGATCTTCCCTGCTGGAATCCAGAAGTTTCAAAAGCTCCTCCTTGACCATAACCTTGTCCTAGGCCAGCAATTTTGTTGGATGAGTAAAAAATTCTGGACAACCCAGGACCCCCAGGATTCCCTAACATAGTTAAGCCATGGGATATTCATCCCTTTATACTGTGCCATGCAATCCTTTAGGAGTTCTCTTGTCAATATGGCCTCTGGATTATTCCAGATTCTGACCCAACAACTAATGGGTTTTAATTTTATCCTGTCAATAATATAGGCAGCACCCAATTCCTCATGAACAATAAAGCCCAGGGTACTTTCTGGCACTTTCAATAATCTTCTAAAAAATGTATTCTCTTAAATGTGGAGGGACTAGGCGTCCACAAAGCCCCACACTTTAATGCCATCGAGTACTTTAGCACAGCATATTGAGTTATAAAGATTCAGGATCTGGTCAGGAGATCAGCGGCCCAACCTGTGTGCATAATTCATAATTGCACCCGTACTTCTAGTTAGGCTACGAAATTTTTCCTCCAACAAAGGTTTAAAATTAAGTCTAGAGTCAACTAATATCCCCAAGTATGAAAAGGACTGGACTTTTTCTATACAATGTTCCCCAATCGTGTATTTATATTTCTTTTTAGGCACCTTCCCTACCTCCATTATATACGATTTGGCAAGCTTTGCTGACAGGTCCAGCCTCTCCATAAAATAGACAAACCCATCTAACAATCTTTGGAGGTCCAGAGGGGTTCGGGCCAGCAGTACTGCATCATCTGCATAAAGCAGAACCTGAACCCCCCCGTACGCCTATCTTTGGCGCGTCCACCCCCAGACCGGCCAGTGCTTTCTCTAGACCGTTAATGTACAAGGTGAATTGAATAGAAAGAGCGCCAATATGCAACCCTGTCTAACTCCCCGTGTACATGGGAACTGGTCAGTCATGCTGCCCTCCTCGTTATACCTAACCTGGGCGATGGTGTTCCAGTGTAGGGATCTCGGGATGTTTACTAGCCCCAGGTCCACTCCCAACTCCTCCATGAGTTCCCATAATTTTTTTCGAATCACCCGATCGAATGCCACCATCAGGTCCCTAAAGGCGAAGTACACGGTGCGATGGTGAAGTCCACTTTGTTGAAGATGTGGTGTGGACAGGGGTCGGTTGGGGAGCCGGAGTGGATGGTGTTCATCGTGTTGGTGGTGTCTTCCGTGCTGACCGGGGTCCAGGTGAGGAGGGTGGTGGTCGTGGGCGCTTGTTCGATGGTAGGGTCTGTGGTCAGAGGGCCGAAGCTGTCGTGTATATTGGCGATCTTGCAGTGGAAGAACGTGGCAAGGGAGTTGCAGAGGTCTTGTGATGGCGTGATGGCGTTGTTGCTGGCGTTGGGGTCATCAACAAGGAATACACCGGGGACAACAATACCCATGGGCATTTAAGGGGTCCATCAGTACCTCAACCGATTGTGATTCTAGGCATAGATCGAACATGTATTTGTGGCTGCAAAACAAGCAGTGGAATAAAGGTTGTACGTAGTGAAGCCAAACAGGGATGAAGGAGAATAACCAGTTCTCATTTAGTTCTAGAAGCAGAGGTGTGGCAAAGCAGTGTACCATGTGCTCAAGGTACAGTAGCACAAGCAGTGCTGTCTCTATCCCGGTTTTTAACTGGGACGTCCATGGCGGAGCAGGAAAATTTAAATCAATATTCCCGCCACAAATAGCAGGACAAGCAGAAGCACTCTAAAAACGCTTCCCAACATGGAGTGTATTTTATTATTAATTTATTAATTGAATTTATTGAGCGCGACAGCTACCCATGAGGGTTTCCCGGCGCTAAGAGACAGATCGACAACATCAGGCAGAAGAATTAGAGGTCGAAGAGCCAGGTTTTCACCGCTCTGCGAAATTGCATATGACAATTTTCCATCCGAATGGCCAGAGGAAGTGAGTTCCACAGTCTGGGTCCTAAGTTCGCAAAGGAACCACCGCCCATGTTATGTTATGTTATGTTATGCGTTTTTATTTGGCGCACAGATGCTCCAGCTAAGGAGCGTCCTGGCGCCCGACAAGGCAGCTGCACAACACAACTAAACAAAAGAACAGACATATGTAAACAAACTAAGGGAATAAAAAGGTTTTCACCGCGCGGCGAAAAGAAAGCAGATCTCTCATAGCGCGAATCGCCGGGGGCAGGGAGTTCCACAGGACCGCCGCGCGCACTCGAAACGAGCGTCCTCCAGCTCTACTCCGCTTGAAGCGCGGCACAACAGCCAGTTCTAGGTCCGCAGATCTTAAGAGTCGCGCTGGGGTGTAGTTGGCAAGGAGGGCCATAAGGATCGTTGCTGGGGACCCCTTCAGAATTTTATAGGCGACGCAGAGGACCTTAAACTGGATCCGCTGGGCCACCGGGAGCCAATGCAGTGACGGCAGAGTACTGGAGGTAGGACAGAATCTTGGGAGGCCTACCACCGCTCTAGCTGCGGCGTTCTGTATCCTCTGTAAGCGCCCGATCTCTGCCTGATTCAGACCAACCAGCAAGGAACTCGCATAATCCAGCCTGGAGATGACAGTGGCTTGGATCATGAGTTGCCTGGTGGGGGCATCGAAGAACTTAAGCACTGGACGGAGTCCGCGCAGAATGCCAAAGCAGCATGCTGCTGTGCGTTTGGTATGGCACACAAACGTAAGGGAAGGGTCCAGCCAGACCCCGAGGTTCTTAAGCTCGGCGACTGGGATGGGAGCAGGACCCAAATCCCCAGGCCACCATCTCTCTCCCCAAAGATCCGGCTGTCTGCCAAAGACCATGACCTCACTCTTACTAGCGTTCAGCTGGAGACAGTTGGACGTCATCCAGCTGGCGACCGCCCGCAGTCCATGTTGAAACCTGGGGGCATCGACTTCGGCATCCCCGCTGATCGTAACCGCTAGCTGGGTGTCATCGGCGTATGACACCATCGTCATACCCCATTGCCTGACAACCTCAGCTAGCGGCCTTACGTACAGATTAAACAACGTAGGGCTCATCGAGGAGCCTTGGGGGACCCCCAGGTTCAACGGATGGAATTTGGACTGGTAAGGTGGGACGGTCACGCTAAAGGCCCGGTTGGCTAAAAACGACCGGAACCACTGGAGAGCGATACCGGTGACACCAGCCTCCTCTAGGCGCCGCAGAAGGATCGGGTGCGAGACGGTGTCAAAGGCAGCGATCAGATCTAATAGCACAAGCGCAGCCGTTTGTCCCGCGTCAAGCACGGAGCGAAGATGCTCCACCATATAAAGCAGAGCCGTCTCCGTGCTATGACCAGCCCTAAACCCATTCTGCGTCGCGTCGAGGATATCTGCGCGGCGAAGATGTTCCGAGAGGACAGCATTTACATGCGCCTCCATAACCTTAGCCGGCCACGGCAAGAGTGAAATCGACCGATAGCTCTCAGTCTTGCTGCCGTCCAGGCTGGGTTTCTTAAGGATAGGCCGAACCATGGCTCTCTTCCACTTCAGTGGAACCTCGCCAGATGTTAATGACGAGTTGATCAAAGAACAAAGCGGTGAGATATCATGTACCGCTAGGTCTTTGAACACATCTGGGCAAAGTGGATCCTCTGGGGACCCAGACTTCACTTGACGGGCCAAGGTGTCTAGGCTATCAGATGTTAAAATAGGTAAGGAATGCAATCCCTCAGATGGTAACGGCTTAGGAGATGGATTAGCCGAGGGAGTGGCCGAAGGAAAGGCCCGATAAATGGCATTCACCTTTTCCAGGAAGAACTCTGCCAATTTTTCACAGTGCTCAACAGAGCTCTGGTGCATCGTTGTTACCTTTTTGGCAGTAAGGTCTTTCAATACTTTAAAAATAGCCTTAGACGGGTTCGAGCTAGTCCTGAATTGTGCAGCATAAAATGCGGCACGAGTTCTGCATACCGCCCGATGATACACTTTCACAGTGGACAGGTAGAGAACTTTCTTCGTGCTGTTATAGGCTTTACGCCAAGCCCGCTCTGCACGCCTACCATTCTGGTGAGTTTAAACTTTGGAACATTGAAGAGATGATGGGATGAAGAACGAAGTGAGCGAACAGGAAGGTAGGGGCTGACAAGGGCCTGAAGGTAGAGGGGAGCTGATCCGATTTTGATCTTATGCATAAAGCTCAAACCTTTAAACTTTATACAATTTTCAACACGGAGCCAATGCAGCTCTCTCAGGCGTTCTGTAATATGGTCACGTTTCCGACAGCCACAGAGAAGCTGAGCTGCGGCATTTTGTACCAGCTGAAGGCGCCGTGTGACGGCCTTGGCAGACCCCAGGTAGAGCACGTTGCGGTAATCCAACCTCGAGGTTATCAAGGCATTCACGACAGATCTCTGGGTGTTTTTGGGGAGTATCCAAAAGATTTTACGTAGCCATCGTAGGATGGTAAAACAGGTGGCTGCGACTTTGTTGACCTGATCTTTCATGGATAGTCCCCTGTCGATAATTACTCCCAGATCTCGCACTTGTTCAGATGGAGTTGGTAGGGGACCCATGCTAGTAGGCCAATGTCTTAGGCTCCAGAGGTCGGGATAGTTACCAAAGACCAAGACCTCAGTCTTTCCGCCATTTAATTTGAGTAAGTTGCTATTCATCCATCCAGATATTTTGCTAAGTCCCGTTTGCAAAGGGGAAGGAACCGTGGGATCAATTTGAGATAGTGAAAAAACAATTTGTGAATCATCAGCATAAGAATAAAGGTTTAAACCAGAACATTGTGCAACATTAGCCAAAGGTGTGACATATAAATTAAAAAGAAGAGGACTAAGGATTGACCCCTGGGGGACACCATGGGGGGAGGAGTAGCTCTTAGACGAGGATGACTTAGAAAAGATTTGAAAAGTACGGTCAGACAAAAAGGATGCGAGCCAGTCCAAGGCTTTATTACCAAAGCCGATGGCAGCGAGGGATTTGAGAAGGATACTGTGCAACACAGTATCAAAAGCTGCGCTGAGATCAAGTAGGATCAGCGCATCTGTTTCTCCTCGGTCCAAGAGCAAGCGCAGATTGTCTGTAACGCCCAAAAGCGTCGTCTCCGTAGAGAAGCCAGGGCGAAATCCAGACTGGGATGGATGTAGGAGGCTGTTGTCTGTTACAAATTTTGAGAGATGTACATGGATGTGTCATTCCAAAATTGTCGAAAATGCCGGTAATAAAGAAATGGGACGGTAGTTGGCGGTCACCTTAGGATCCAACAGCGGCTTCTTCAAGAGCGGGGTGACCATAACATGCTTCCAACAACTGGGAACAGTTGCCGTATCCAGCGAGTGGTTAAACATTTTGCAAATAGTGGAAAGATGTGGAGAATTCGGAGAGCATAGTATCGGGGCGGGCAAAGGGTCCAGCGGAGATCCTCTGGGAGAGTTTCCGGGCAGAGATCAGGCCAGGACGACAGTTGAGGCGTAGGTGACACCAATGAGTTGACAGCCTCTTCCCTAGTCTGAGGAGAAGTCATAGAAACATTTAAGTTGCTTTGAGCGGAAATGTCCTGATGTATATTAGAAATTTTGGAAATAAAGTACTGGGCAAGCTCATCGCATTTCGTGCTGGATAACTGGGGAGGTGTTGCCGTGGTCTGTGAACCAGCGAGCTCCTTCACCACGTTAAACAAAGTTTTTGATTTATTCATTGCTTCGTTGATAGTCTTATTGACGTGGGTAGCCCTGGTTGTAGCACACGCCTTATGATAACATTTCAGCTCTGTTTTATAGGCAGTACCAGATATAAGGGAATAGTCTTTCCTCCATAAACGTTCTAATTTCTTACATTTAGATTTGTGCATGTGGAGCGTCTCATTGTACCAAGGAGCGGGGGCTTTTTGAATTATCCCTTTCTTGTGGGTAGTGGGAAGACAGGTATTTATGGCTTCAAAAAGCCAATCATTAGCGGCATTGGCCGCTGTATGAAAGATGGTATAACTCCTAAAATCGCCTGAAAGGTGATAACTAATCCAGAGCTGATACATTTTAAAAAGTGCACTATTCCTTTTGTGTCAGACATGTTAAAGATATGGTGGACCAGCTCCCTAAAATGCAGCTGGAAGTTAGTGTGGGGTAGGGTCTATATCTCAGACGAGGACCTTGCAACCTAGAGATCAAATTCTCTCTGGCTGAATTTAAGGCCACATCCTTTTGAAAATGGCTTTCAGTTTGCCCAGAGAATCAAAGCGTATGTTGGAAACAATTATCGAAGGCCACAGCATTGCCTCATAAATTGTGTGGACAGGTGGAAACAATACTTGTGTGCAACAAGGGACCATGGAATTAACTGTCACCAGATAAGCGATGACTGGTTCCATTATACAAAAACTTTGACCATTCAGCATCAAATAGCTCCCATTCAAGAGTAACTTGAAAACCGGATGAATCATGGCTGCCGGGGAACCCCTCCGATAACAGGATAAGTTCGCAACTGAAGCATTACAAGCTCCATGAAGAGAATTTCCTTGCAAACTAGAGACCCGCTTAAAGCATCCTCACAGTCCGAACCACTTAAGAAAATGTCTGTGTCTCCATTCCTGCATCTAAACCTTGGTTGGTAACTCCCTGTACTCATGCAAGTACCCTTCCCCTAGTGCTTCGTATCTGCCTACCTGCTGGTATTGGAGACAATAGTGGAATTGAAAAGTTGTGACCTGTAGTGTGATAAAAACATGGATATCCAGTCTGTGGTTTGTGTCTCTCCCACCGTAAAAGGTAATTGGTCTAACTTTTCAATTTGCAACATATGATACTTCGCATCTCTGCGTGCCATTTCTGTCTTTCTGTTAAATTGTATGCAGAAAATAAACTTGTACTATTTATGTAACGCCATTGCACGTGGCGAGAACATAGTGTTTGCAACGTCCATCTCACTATTACAATGGACTGTAATTGTGAATGTCCATGCTGTAAAATAGACATGTCTTGCTGCATAGTGTCAATCGGGGAAGACACTATGTTGGCCAGTGAATAAATTCTGGATTCTGGATTTTAAAGTGGTCATACCATTGTGAGCCTCAGCCAAAAACTTTTCTAAATTAACCCTGTCAAGCTTGCGTAATCTTTTAGCAGCTTCCTGTTGAGAAATTTTCCACAGCTCGTTGTATATTCTGTAGAAGCGCTTTTGACGTGGGTTCCCGGGACCTAATAGAAAATCTCTGAGATCCATGTCATCAGAAAGAAAGGACCAGTGTTGCTTCACCTGGGAGAGTGTTGAGGTTTTTAGACAATCAAGGCACAATTTCCCAACACTATATGATGTCACTACCCAGGAGTGTTCTGATAGTACATATCACTGATCAGGCCTATTAATTCTAAACCCTTTGGTGTTACCCAGCAATCTAGATTGACACCCATTTGTATCCATAGGCAAAACCAATTATCCCTTCCAAGTGGGGTATGATGAGTTAAAAGAACCATTACGCATCATGATGTCTAATGTATCCTCACTGAAGTTTGTTAAGTGCTGCCAATTCTCGAAACGTGAGAACGCGGGAATATGAGGCATGTTCACGGTGCGATGATGCATGTGGTTTCAGAAGCAAGTTCACAAGTCCAACTTCTGAGCGTCCAGGCAGATAGTCTCCATTCAGGAGTAGGAAAAAGACAGTCACCGATCCAATTTAGAGGACTAGAAATAGTAAACTGATTGTAATCCAAGGAACAACAAAGTGAGTATTTTTCAGCCAAAGATAGAGTGTACATTCAAAGCCTGAAAGGGAGGGTTGGTGGTGACAGCTCAGGTTCACTTGAATCTGAAGAGAAGTCGTCATAATGCACAAATTAGCCAGACACCATCCAGTCTATTTTTGGCAGCTCAGCAGGTTTTGTAGAACTGGGAGATGACTAGATCTGTGGCATATTCACATAGATGTCGTCAATTTTTCAAATTCAGATATCTGTACTTGTAGACTGTACAGTGGTAGTTGTTTAAACAGGATGAAGTATCACTTCATTGTTGTTTACATAGTGGGGTCTGATTAGATCTATTGAGACAAACATTTTGTCCCTGCGACCAGCAAGGGGAAAAAGAAGTACTGTTCTGGCACCTTCAACCGCCAGGACAGGTACAGGCGCTCTGTAAGATGGCTCAAACTAGTTCTTGTCTACAATTTTCTCTCTGACTAGGTCCCCAATCTTCAGGACCCAGGCTAGTCTTGCCAGTACAACCTTCAACACTCCAGTGGTGGTGCATTTTACTTGGAGGTTGCTTTGTGTGCCCAGGAATCCATTGAGTTCCTGTAGAACAGCCAAACGGTCACTGATGTCAGATGGTGTTTCCGCCACCAAAGTGCTGACATTATCAAGGTCTGGTACCCCCATTCTCACACCGAACAGGAGTTTGTAAGGAGTACAACACCCCCAGGGATTTTCTTGGCGTGGTATTGAGTGCCCTCTAGACACCATATAGGTGATTGACCCAACTACCACCCGAGCCTATTACCCCTGCTGTTAAGGACATCTTTAAGTCATGGTTTTTCCTCTCAATTACTGAATTTCTGTCAGCATGGTTTGGGGACGAGTACCGCAAGGACACACCCATACTTCTCATAGCTTATTTATAAACTTGAGAGCTAAACGCCGGGCCCTGATCAGAATGTAGTGTGGAAAATTGCATATGGCCTAATGAAGACTCCTAATTCCTTTATAACAATTCGAGCGTCAGCCGAGCACTGTGGCAAAACCCACAGGAATATGGAGCATGAATCCACTGCCACCAAAATGTACTTGTAAGCCGCATCTGACTTTAGAGGTCACAGTGATCCAAATAAAAAACTGCTAAAGACTTGTCTGGTATCAATCAATATATACTTTATTTGGCATCACAGAAAACAACATCATAAAAGCACAGGCTAAAAAACAGTTCATACATAAACAATCTCAACACCAGGGGAGCGTATATAAACGAGCATTGCTAATCCCGCTAACATCATATTACTAACCTAAAACTCCCTCCTCCATTACACATACTTCTTATCTCACCGGCGGGGGAGGACAAGCAACGGGCAATTCACACATTCCCTTTGGTATTCCTAAGACGCATTCCCACTCTTAAAAAATTTACAGTACAATACAAAGTTAAAATCTCAGAGGAGAGTTTCAAATATAGTAAAGCCACTTTAGCCTGCCTAAACCCTGCTTTTTTAAAAATTCTTTAAAAAAAATACTTCCTGGGGTGCATATAAAATGGGCATAGGAGTACAAAGTGAAGGGTATCCTGCGGAGATCGTTGATCGCAGCCGCAGGGGCCCTTCTGCTCCACTGTCTTGGTAAAACCTGCTGGCACCGCAAGGCTATGATGTAAGGAATCCAACCTAAAATGTGTCATTAAAAATCTATCTTGGGCACTGTGAATGAGGTACAGATAGGTTTCAATGCCCAAGCAGGATTTAGTCAGGTGTGCATTCTCACTGCAGGTTTTCTTTTCTCATGATCTTCCCTGCTGGAATCCAGAAGTTTCAAAAGCTCCTCCTTGACCATAACCTTGTCCTAGGCCAGCAATTTTGTTGGATGAGTAAAAAATTCTGGACAACCCAGGACCCCCAGGATTCCCTAACATAGTTAAGCCATGGGATATTCATCCCTTTATACTGTGCCATGCAATCCTTTAGGAGTTCTCTTGTCAATATGGCCTCTGGATTATTCCAGATTCTGACCCAACAACTAATGGGTTTTAATTTTATCCTGTCAATAATATAGGCAGCACCCAATTCCTCATGAACAATAAAGCCCAGGGTACTTTCTGGCACTTTCAATAATCTTCTAAAAAATGTATTCTCTTAAATGTGGAGGGACTAAGCGTCCACAAAGCCCCACACTTTAATGCCATCGAGTACTTTAGCACAGCATATTGAGTTATAAAGATTCAGGATCTGGTCAGGAGATCAGCGGCCCAACCTGTGTGCATAATTCATAATTGCACCCGTACTTCTAGTTAGGCTACGAAATTTTTCCTCCAACAAAGGTTTAAAATTAAGTCTAGAGTCAACTAATATCCCCAAGTATGAAAAGGACTGGACTTTTTCTATACAATGTTCCCCAATCGTGTATTTATATTTCTTTTTAGGCACCTTCCCTACCTCCATTATATACGATTTGGCAAGCTTTGCTGACAGGTCCAGCCTCTCCATAAAATAGACAAACCCATCTAACAATCTTTGGAGGTCCAGAGGGGTTCGGGCCAGCAGTACTGCATCATCTGCATAAAGCAGAACCTGAACCCCCCCGTACGCCTATCTTTGGCGCGTCCACCCCCAGACCGGCCAGTGCTTTCTCTAGACCGTTAATGTACAAGGTGAATTGAATAGAAAGAGCGCCAATATGCAACCCTGTCTAACTCCCCGTGTACATGGGAACTGGTCAGTCATGCTGCCCTCCTCGTTATACCTAACCTGGGCGATGGTGTTCCAGTGTAGGGATCTCGGGATGTTTACTAGCCCCAGGTCCACTCCCAACTCCTCCATGAGTTCCCATAATTTTTTTCGAATCACCCGATCGAATGCCACCGTCAGGTCCCTAAAGGCGAAGTACACGGTCTCTTGGCTAGCGACTGTGTACTTGGCCGTCAGGAGGTACAGATTAAGGAATTGGTCGGTTGTAGAGCGTTCAACCCTAAATCCATACTGTGTGTCAGTAATAATCTTATTTTCCTCTGCCCAATCTAATAAACGATTGAGTATGGCCCGGCCAAGAACTTTCATGGACACATCAATGAGGGAGATAGGTTGATAACAAGACGGGCTATCCCTATCTCCCTTTTTAAAAATTGGTACAATTATTGCTGTTCACCAAGATGCAGGCATACCCATACTTAATGCAGCGTTCATAACCCTGGTCAAAATGGGGACCCACAAATCAACTTGAGCTAAAAACAAGTCAGGGGGACCCCATCTGGCCTCGGCGCTTTATTCCTAGCCAGTCCCTCCACACCCGCCTTGATTTCATTCAGCGTAAAACTTATTTATTCTTCCCTTCCTTGCCCCTCCTTAGTTACTGGACAGTCCTCCACGGTGCTGTAATTGTATCGGCCATTAAAATACTCAAACCATGACTCCGGAAAGATATGGTTTACAATCTTAGACTTATCCCTATCTTGGAAGCATGGTTCATTGATGATCCTTCAGAATGCCATCATATTTTTGGTCTCTGCTGCTTCCCTCAAGTTCTCCCAGGTCTGCTGTTGGAGAGAAGTTTTGCGGCGCTTAACAGCCTCTTTATGTAAGCCTCGACATGCTGTAACCCTACTTTTGTCCCTAGGGCAGATTTTCAGTGCCAATTTCAATTTATTTATTATGATTTTGGCTCTCAAAGAGGGCCACATAAAATATACAAAATATAGCACACAACAATTACAGCGCGACCATTACATATCCTAAGGTAAATACGAAACTGACATATGAATCAAAAAGCTACACAAGTCGGACAGTCAAGGTACATCTCCATAGACATATTAATAAATAGCTAGAAATCCTTTAAAAAAGTTAAAAATATAAAAACAGAACATTTCATTGGGAGGGGAATAAAGTGCAATCAGGAAATCGTTCAAAGTGACAATGCCAAGATCCAAACAGATAACTTTTATCCATCTACAACGTAATTTACGAAGCGCCGGGCAGATCAGCAGCACATGCATACAATCCTGGATATTTACTTTACAAAAATTACACAGAGGAGAGGAGCCATTCCATTTAGATAACAGTCGGTTTAACGGTAATAAATCATAACGTAGAAGAAACCAAAATCTGCGGATACCATGTGGTAGGTTCCATCTTACATAGGGCTGAGGGAGTTTCCACAAATAGGAATCAAGGAGATGTTCTACCTTTCTTTTTCCACAAATTATTTTTTTATCCGTCTGGAAACACAAGTCCCATGAAGCTGCTTTTAAAGCAAATTTTAATTGTAAAGAAGAGTACAAAAACAAAGCAGTTTCATCTAATTTGAGGAGGATTACAGCTTTTCGAAAATTACGCACAAGTTGAGAAAACTCATTGAAATTACCCAGTAGTTCACTTTTGAGGATAGCTCTCATTGTCCCTATCTTAGCTCTTGCAAGGCAGGCCACCCATCTAACAAGGGCAGATAGTCCCTGTACCCAGCTACTCCTGAGGCCGAAATCCAGCCTACAGGCAGCTAAGGGGCACGCGGTGTTTAGGGAGGAGAGAGATCTTAAAAGTTTACCCTCTATCTTATGGCAAAAGTCCCACTTTTTCACATCAATAAGTTCAATACTATACAATATTGTTGCGGGGATTTTTGATCTATACACTTCCAATAAAATCGGAAAGTGCCGTTTCCCCGTTGCATGGTAAAGAGAGTTTAAACCTTTGCCATGGGCAATAGCTTTGCGTGTACAATGTTCTATGTGGAGTTTCTCGCTCAAATTAGCCATGATAATTTTCCCCAAAAAAGTATAGGACTTTACCACCTCAAGTTTTTGGCCCCCTATAAACCAACCAAAATCAGCGGAGCGGCACCTCTTCTTACCAGCTATACACATAACTTTGCTTTTAGTGATGTTGATCTTCATATGATGCGCCACAGCAAACATATGAAGCGCATTGAGCCGATTTGCAAGTCCTTTGGGGGATAAATCTAAAATGAGAACATCGTCGGCGTACATCAGGCAAGATATAGGTGACCCCCCGAGCACCGGGGCAATGCCCTCACTAGAAGAAAGGGCTACGGGTAGGTCCACCGTGTACAGAGAAAACAAAAGGGGGGCCAACAAACAACCTTGCTTAAGGCCATTCAAAGATGGAATTATATCTGAAAGACCCCTTTCGCCTCCCATCAACACCCTACACCAGGTCTCTGTATGTAGAGCCCGCACCAACTCCAATAGGTAGGATGGCAGACCAAGCGCTGCCAATTTTCTCCACAGCGTTCCGCGGTCCACTTTATCGAACGCTGTGGAGAAATCGATAAAGGCAGCATAGACCACCCCACCTCTCACCTGAACATACTTATCCGTAACCACATGCAGGGCGGTAAGGTTGTCTAACGTACCGTGGTCCCTACGAAAGCCAGTCTGTTCTAGCGGAAGAATATTATTCTCCTCGACCCAATCGGAGAGGGCTTTTAGTAAACATTTCGCAAACACTTTTCCGATGGAGTCGAGGAGAGCAATCAGCTGATAATTACTGGGGCTGTCCCTAACTCCCTTCTTGAAAATAGGGACCAGGATACTACCCCTCCATGAATCAGGGACCATTTTCGTCATAAAACATGCTTTAAACAGGGGAAACAGGATTTTACTCCACCTTACAGGATCAGATTTCAGGACCGTCATAGGGAGTTCATCGGGTCCCATAGCCCCGGAGACCCGCATGTTTTTTATCGCCATCTCAATTTCCTTCTCAACGGGGTAGTTAGTAAGCCCCAGGGGAGTAGCACTAATGACAATATCATTGCCTAAATTACCACCGGTGTCAATATCGTTACTTAAAATCCCATTCCCAGCATAGAGTTCCCGAATATAAGATATCCAATCCTCTTCCGCTATAGGGATAGGCGAGGGGCCAAGTCTAGACCCACACCCTTTACCAATTATTGTCCAAAAATCTCTAGTCCTACCATGGACCACCGATTCCCTCAAATTAATCCATACATTATCCTCCCGTTCTTTTTTTAATTTTAATTGGACTCTGCTTCTCTTTCTTTTTAACCTTGATATTTCTTTACCACGATCCATAACCCTATCAAGATATTGTTTGCGAACCAGTTTGTTTATTTCCTTATTCAGGCTATGCAGTATACTCGGGACCGCTACCCTATTTCTTGGTCGAAAATTTTTTTTGCCATAAGAAGTGATGTTACGTACAAATTCTTCAAAATATGCTATTTCATTCCCATGCCACTTATTTAAAACCAATAGGGTCTCGTCTAGAAAGTCCTGTACCCCATTAATGGCATTGGGATTCCAATAGCACCTTCCCGAGGAGGCATGGAAAGCGACGTCACTACCCTTAAAAGACCAAGGTGCCATTGTCAAAGGCTTTAAGGAAAGAGTAACAAGCAATATACTATGGTCGCTCAACGGAGTAAATATTATCTTAATATCCTGCACAAAAGGGAACAAACCGTAGTCTGAGATAACATAATCCAAAATAGAGGTCCCAAACGGAGACTTGTGAGTAAATTTTGCAGGCACGTCAGACGGAAATCTCCCATTTAATATCAGTCCATCGACAGCCTCTAATTCATTTAGTAGGATCTTCCCTCTTTTATTTGTCACTAATTTATCAGGAAAGAGTGCCTGCGGGACAAAATACGCCTCTTCTTTAGGTGTATTCCTAAATAGATTCAGGCTAAAATTAGATATTTTACAATTCAGGTCTCCTACCAACAGAATGTACGGGGGGGATGGGACATTTTTGATTAGGTCAATATAACGAAATACCTGCTTTAAAAGCGCATTAAAACACTCTTCCGGAGGGATATAAACATTCAAAATTACTACAGGGGATTTTATCCCATTATTAAACAAATTGTCGATAGTTACAGCATGGAACAATTTACTAGGATCCATGTAATGACTAAATTTCCACTGTAATTTATTAGATAATAGGCAAGCAATCCCGCCCCTGGCATGGCCTTTCTTAGAAGGAACGGCGGGAACTTCCAGAACATAGTAATCCTTAGATACCTTCAGCATATCAATACACCACGTTTCCTGCAGGCAAATCACATTTGCTCCTAGAGAAAAAAGCAACTCAAACTTCTCAGGGCTACTGTGAATCCCTGCAGCATTCCAGGAGATAATATTTAGTGGGGTGCCAGTTTGAGCTCTCTCAGGGCCTTGGAGCAGGTCAGATCAAACAACTCTTGTTCCACCGTACCTTTTTTCCCGGGCTTGGCCCTGAGGAGTCTGTCAATGTGCATTGTTACCCCTTATAGGCCTTGACTAAATCAGCCCCTTTTACTGCAGGATTCAGGCACCTCCATACATAATGGTGTTTGTCCGCCATTAATTGAATCCTTCCAGGGCTAGCTGGTCTCTATTCCATTCTCATATCTCCTGTAGACATATGACCTGGACATTTTTTATGTAGGCCAGCCACTCGTTATTTATTAATTTAGCTGAGAGACCAGCTATATTCCAAGATATAATCTTAATAGTGCCTTGGCCGGGAATAACTGTAGTGGGCAATATCTGACCACCTGTGAGCAGGGACTGTGCTTGTAATATCTGCACTTTCCCGTTTTTGAGGCGGCTATCATGGGCTCTCTCCGGGGGAACAGTAGTTGGTATGCTCCCTGATGTTACTACGGAGCCTCCAACTGGGTAACTGCGTGGAGCAATGGCCTCGCTAGAGTATCCCCAAGGCCAGAGCTCCCTTCACGTCAATCAATGTCTTCTAGACCCAGACTATTTGCTAGTGGGGCATAACGATTTTTTGTGAGTAACAAGGGCCCCGCTCCAACACTACCACTGGGCTTTCGCCTTTCAATCTCCAAACCACCCCGGGAATAAGCAAGAATATCCTGTACCAGCCCCGGGAATCTAAAATTTAAAATCACTGTGTCTCCTGGAAAACACTTTCTACTAGGACCTATCCAGGACACCCTTCTTGCCATTACGATATGCCTGTAGTGCTCAAGCTTAAACTGGGCATCATTGTTTGGCCAGTGGGCTGCCTTATTAATTAGCATTTGAGGGGTTTCTTCTCGAGTTTCAGTTGAGGCAGGGACCCCTGTCAACACTATTGCATATGGACTAGCTGCTGGCAGGAGGTCCAAAACGGGCAAGTCCACCGAACTCCTGGCGTACTCACCCCACCAGGCACAACGGGTTTCAGTGCACCAGCACCGTCCCCTGTGCCTTCCTGTGCCCTCAAGCTTATCGACCGACTTAAAGGTTGCGCTATCTGTCCTTCCTTCCTTTGGGTCGAGTCTATCTCCTCCCCTCTATTTCTCCCATCTTTATCAGACCTCTGGTGCTCCACTCGTGCATTACCCGTGTCGTCGGCTTCCCTTTCTTTTTGTTGTAAATCCACCTGTAATACTCCCCCCGGCCCGTCAGTACGTTGGCTGCCCTGTTTTGCACTTCTATAGATTGGGAGGTGACTAAACTAGGTGAATTCCTCTTCCGTTCTAACAGTAAGGTCACGTTTTCTTCAATCGCTGTGATTTTCATATGGAGCGGGGCTAATTGGCTGGTGAGGAAAGTTTACAGCCTTAGCCATAATGCCAATTCCACCCCATCACCCTTTTCCGTCTCTCTACAATTAATGCAGTGAGAAGTACCCTCCACCTCCTGGGTGCCTTTAGTCCCACCCTCCTTTGATGTCTCTTTATTATTCCCTTTGCTATTGACCATCTTGCGCCCCCCCTCCTCTCGTGGGCACTTAGATATAACTGGGGGAACGCTTGCAGGCACACCTGCCCTGCTGGTAATGTGTTTATCTAAGAGCGCCCTTCTAGACCGGGTTACCACCTCCACAATTTTCTTTTGAGCTGGTTCGCAGTTCTCCAATACTGTAACCAGTGCCAACCCCTCTTCCCCTGCTCTCTCCCCACATAGTGATGACATATCTAAAAACGTAGGGCTGCCCTCCTCCCTCTCCCCAGTAGTGAGGTCATTCTGTTCATACATATCTTGTGGCAACTCCACTCTATGTTTTACCACTAATTCTGAACTCCCCTGGGGAGATAACACAGTTGCTGCCGCATCAGCATCGGGAATCTCAAACACCCTGTGTGGCGTAGTCTCACCATCTGAAGGTCTCGGGGTTACTACCTTCGGTGTCCCTGCCTTGGCTGAAGCCCCCATTGATAACATTTTCTGTACCCTGATCGAGTCCAAAGAGAGTCTTTTTTCAGCTGAAAAAATTTCTTGGGCCAGAGCAGACCCGGCCCTAACAAAAAAGGCATCAAGTATCCCTTTTAGGCTCCCTCCCCCATTGTCTGACTTAGGCCTCCCTTTGTTCATCACAGAGGCACTTTTCAATAGCCTACCAGGGGGAACCAAAAGCCACCCTCCTTACTATCTACACAAAATCTACACAATAATATGTGTCCAGATTAACAGTCCCCGGCAGTACTTTAGTCCTCGCTCATGTGTGCTGATCGAGCTTTACCGTTCTGCGTGTCCAAGCTATTCGGCCACAAAACAAAAACTTCCTTGATTAAGGATGACAGTGGCACCCGATATTCCTCACCTCAACTCGTTGCCGACGGGTGGACGCAGAAGCAATCAGGTCACAGGGTAGAACTGACAATGTTAGGTCCCGGGCCCAGCCCTGCCACTTCCTGGCAACGACAGACTTAGATCGGCCCGCCCGGGTACGCCTGCACCGCGGGAGTTGCAGTGGTGATTTAAGCGCCTCCGGGCGCTTAGGGGTGACTTCGTCTCTGTGTGCGCCCCAGGGGATGCTGGGTGATGGAGTCCCCGGCTGGTGCAGCGACCCTTGAGTGGCCAGCACTTATGGCAGGATAGCAAGAAGGTCTGCCAAGGTGAGTGCACACTCGATGTGGTTCCCCTGCAGCGAGTTGTTTGGTAAAAGGAAAGTTCCCCACGCTGCGGGAGTTGCAGCAGCGATTTAAGCGCCTCTGGGCGCTTAGGGGTGACGTTGTCTCTGTGCGCGCCCTAGGGGATGCTTGGTGATGGAGTCCCCGGCTGGTGCAGCGACCCTTGAGTGGCCAACACTTACGGCGGGACGGCAAGGCAGTCTGCCAAGGTGAGTGCGCACTCAATGTGGTTCCCCTGCAGTTGTTTGGCAAAAGGAAAGTTCCCCCCTGGTATCAATAAAGGTGTCTGCTGAGGACGTGCTATGATGGAAATCTTCATCTGCTAGCAGATGTCACATTTGAGGACAAAGTCCTTGGTCTTTTTTGTAAGACCAGCCATCAATAGCGATGCTTCAGTAATGAGACCGTACCAGCGACTTCTGTGTGTGCTGACCCCAGACCCTCATGTGCATCTAGTATTAACCCCAATCTACAATCAGTGTTTGGTATCACTCTATCCCCCACTCCTGGAATCTGAGCATGCAGAATGTTTTGTGTATCTAACTTGTAGGAGTACTTGAGTGGAAAGCCTTTCGGCAGGTAGGTGTTGTTGCGAGCAGCATTGATGGCCACCATGATGTCTCTTTCTATTCTCATACTTGAACGAGTGATTGCAGCAATGGCAGTAGTGCAAACTGTTACTTTTTCAGCCTCATCAGCCAAGGAATTCCCTTCAACGTGAAAGCCAACATGCTGATGTCTCTATGAGTGAATAACGTGAGCCCATGGCAAGCATTCCTTCAGCTTTTGCCACATGTTCCCAAAGCAGCTTGTGCTTGATTGGAATTTTGGCCCTAATTGTGAATATATTCATTATAGGACTGGACACAGTGGTATGAATTGCACACTATAAGTGTGGGGATTTTGTGATCTGTACTTTGTAGTGTCATAATTGGAGGTCTTTGTTCTGGCAGCTGCGCTGTACAGTCCTCTAGGGACTGAATCTGTATTTTTTCAGAACAGAACTTTCCGTCATGCATGATCCCCTTTACGATTGCGCATGCTGCAGAATATTGGTGTTGTGTCCCTACTGCACTTTGAGCAGATCCATTGGTATAAACGCTGTATTCATATTGATCTAGCGGCAATATTAAATGCGGCAGAGGATATTCTTGTTCATTCTGCAGGAATGCTTCTGTTTGTAGTGTAGAATCAAATCTGTAATCTACATCTGTTGCAGTGAGATAGTTAGCCCATTGAATCCATTGTGGATGTATTGCTTTGGTATTTGGAACGGTTTCTAAGGCCGCTACTGGGGTAATGACAGCTATTTGCTTACCCTGATCCAGTGATCTCCCCCTCTCTCCAGCAGTCTGTACTGCCGTAAGACTTTTCTCAGTGGGTGCACAACTAACCCTGGGCGCAGAGGGCTATGCGGGGCTATGCGGAGGTCCACTGAGTTGCAAACAAATTCTGTGGAACTCTGCTTCGCTATGCATGTGCAGTTTTCTCAAGGATTACCGATAGGGCGAGGAAGAGGAGGAGGGCAGCCCGGAGACGCAGCAGTACAGAAGTAAGGGGTTTTAAATTTATTTTTAATGAATGTGTACTTAATTGTTAATAGTGGGGGTGGAGACCGGGGCTGGCCAACTCTGCTCCACTGCAGAGCGTGCAAATCTTGCAGAGGGTGCAGAGATTTGCCTTCTCCGCGTTCTCCGCAGAACGCAGAGAAGGCAAATCTCCGCACACTCCGAGGGCGGACATTTTTCTGTTGGAAGAGAAAAAGTAGTTGTATTTATTGCATATAATAAAATGTTGATGTTTAAAACATTTAGGCTATTCGGACTTTCAACCATTGCTGTTGTAGTACATTTAAAATAACCTTGGGCAGAGTACGCAGAGTGCCACTACGCGGAATTCCACGGGGTTGCAAAAAGCTCCACCACTAGGCGGAGCTCCGAGTACAGGTGGAGTTTGCCGGCACACTCATTCCCGTTGCTTTGGGAACGCGGAGTCCGTACGTGCCCTCCAAAATCATGCGGCAACGGTGCTACGTGACCTGGAAGTGTGCTTGTGTTCTAAATCACATGTGAACAGCACCATGCTGTCTGCATTGGATCAGCCATCTTGTTTTTCTGCTCTCTGTTATGGTGCTGGGCCTAAATTTTAAACTATTGTTAATCTTTGTCATCCTCCTCCTTTCTACCCCTAATTTTTACTTTTTAAAACAGTGTCCATCTTTGTGTTTGTATATTTTAAGTTTTTGCTTACATTTTTGCTTGTTTTTGTGACCCACCCAGGGCCATGGCAGAGGAGTGGCTCGAAGGCTGGCGGCTCTGCCGCCCAGGTGTGCAGCCCTGGGCGATCTTTGGAGAGGAAGGGGTGGCATCACTAGTCTTTTTTGTTCAGCGCCACCTCCCCTCTATGCTCGCAGCAGGCAGCAGGCGGTTAGCAGCTACTCCCTGCGGGAGCGATGACGGCTCTGGGGGATGCTGTGCTGATGTGTGTGGCTCCACAGTGAGGTACGGCACACCGCCCAGCAGATGAGGAACTGCTGGGCTGACATTCTCGACATGGAGGAGGATCTGCTCGACCTGCTAGGCGTTGAGATTTCGCAGCTGGGTGAGTATTAATTATTTGTTGTGTTTGTGTTCTACAATGCTAAAAAAAATCAAAATAGCTTGATGCTCACATTCAGAGGTAAATTATGTGTTTAGTAAAGTTTACGCTGATAAGTTATTATTATTGTGTGATCCAGTTTCTAGTTTCTGTTAAGCAGGTGCTGCTACCTAATCGCATTCATCAGATGCTCTCTTTGGCTGCTTAATAAAGAGAGGACATTGCACACTGTTTCTTCTCTCACTTTCTTGAATCACTGTGTAGCACGTTCTCTCTGTGAGTTTGTTTCTGTAGCTCGTACAGTTCCAGGTTATTTATTTAATTGAATTCACAGTGATGATGTGAAGTATGCATGCATCTATGCATTGCAAAAAAAGGAGAGTGAGTTGGCTCATCGATGGTGTTGAGAAATGAGAATAGAATAAACTCAAAGATCATTAATTGCAATATGTAATTTTTGTTAAGGAGATTTGTAATATCGATTTAACGACAGTCAATAGACACAAGTCGAAAGAAACTAGTAGTACTATAGGTAATCTGTTTTAGCGACTGCGTTTGGTTTTCATAAAATATTTTGTGGAGATTATTATCAGAATCACTAATCTATTTCTATTTATCTTCTTTATTTCTTTCATCAGCTGGCAAGGGGAAGAGGAGGGATGATTTGGAGGGTCCGGGGCAAGCTGGTCAGCCAACGTCAACCACCAGCTCCACTGCAGAGATCTCTGGAGATCCCACTAACTCCTTTTATGATGGTTGTGGACCATAGAATCTTGGGGTATATTTTGTCTATTGGAATGTTGGTGCTATCTATAGTGATTTCGGAAGATTCAGATAGCAGGCCCAAGTTAGCTAGAATTTTAAATAAAGAAAATCTCCATGTATGATTTTCTTTTACTGTGTATGCCTAGCTCTAACACAGTTCAGTTCACAAGACAGTGGCCATGGTCATCATGGACCACACCCCTCACTCAGTGTAGTGTGCTGCAGACCTGTTCATTTATTGTTACAGTACACCACCAGTTTCCAATGACAATGCAGCAAGGCTGAAAAAAAAAGTATGAGGTCCCACTCACATTACATTTGCCACCCAACCCCATAGGCTTTTCATTAAGCGTTATTCAATGCTTGGCTTGTCTAACTTTGTGAGCCAGCCAATCAAATGCCCACGTGATATTTGGAAGATACGTTCTTAATGAGCTGTAGTGCTGCATTGCTGTTGTATTTGGGGTTGCGTATCTGGGATCTAAATTATATGTAATGTTTTATATTCTAGCCACATAGAACATCAGTGATGCTGGCTCAAGTGCGGCTGCAGGAGGAGACGGCGACAGCTCAGTTCTTGCAGGGGGGAAAAGCAGCAGCAAGGACGGGCACTGGTAAGTCACATATTTCTTGCAATTACTACGCCCACTATCTTCGTTGTCTTCAAAAATGACTGTGAGATGAACCCCCCCCAGCTTTATCTGCTACAATGGTGGTTGAGTTATTAAGGACTCTTCTATCTGCAAATGCAGCAAAATCTCACATAATGCGCTGATGGCTTGAGAGAGACATGAAAAAACAGAAGGCAACTTAAAAGAAGGGAAATAGTATATGAGTGAAAGGGTGGCTCGGCTTTTTTTGGCATGTGCCATATTTAATCATGTGATACCCATGTGAAGTGATTTCATAATATATATCAGGGTATCCCATAACACATTAATTTACACTGTATAGATTTTTCACTGGCGAATTGAATTGTGAGTGAATAAGCCAGTGGTTCCCAAACTTTTTTGACCCGTGGCTCCCTTGACCTAATTGGCAGTTGGCCGTGGCTCCCCACCATTTTTTTTACCAGTGGGCGGGTGGGGGGATATACGCCCACCCTCGGGAGTACTTCCTGTTGTCTTCCTTAAATTAATTTGGATGCAAAGAAGGTATTTAATCATATTTGTAACAAAATAAAAAGATAATAGTTGCAAAAGGGGAAAAACAAACATTTGTTTTATGTGCTGATACGTTTTCTCTCATTGAGAATGTAAATGCGGCGGGAACTCAGGCGTGGGAGGCTGTATTGAAGCCAGTGACCATACTGATGTTTCAGTAATATTTGAATGTATTCCCCTTTCAGGGACCATCCGAGAGTTCTACTGGGTTTGGTCTAGAATAGATTAGAAAAATGACGATGGCCCTGTCTGTAAACGCACATTTGAAGATGTTTTTCAAACAAAATACACTTTTTTTATTTCATTGTAAATGCATATTTCAGATTGAATATATGGAATATGCATTTACAATTACATTTTTAAAAAAGTGTATTTTGTTTGAAAAACACCTTCAAATGTGTGTTTACAGACAGAGCCATGGTCATTTTTCTAATCTATTCTAGACCAAACCCAGTAGAACTCTTGGCTAATCTGGAGTTAAATTCCACCAAGTTAAGAAGGAGCCACTCGGTGTTAGCATTGCATACTGAAGGAAAAATGCACCCAACAGGCAAACTCGCAAGCCGAAATTAATTTAATACACCCCATTAAATGCTTGTGGTTGTGGGCTGGCCCTGAATGGCTTTCACTAAAATTCTTCATAATTGTGTACAATTGTGTCCGAGCATTGCATGTATGAAAGTTGCTTCATCTTGTTTAGCGCCATCACGAACTGTGCAGTGGGGGCAAATATTTGAACACGAAAGCACAACAGCTGGGACTACTACAATTGTTACATAAACATATTATGTACAACTACGCTGCAGCAGGACTATGCAGTAGGCATGTGTATACTTATTAAGACATGAATGTTGGTACACGATATATAACATGATGGTATGATATAAAAAATTAAAAAATCCAATAAAGTATGTTTAAAAAAAAAAAGAAAGCACAGCAGCTGAATTTAAAGCAGCACTAATAATTATGTCAGACTCATAAAAAAAGAAACGCCATGCATCTGGAACATTCAAAAGTGAATAACATTCTCCTAATATTATTAACCTAAAGCGGCGGATTGCAACTCAGCAAGTACACAGTCACAGACTAAAGCAGTCATATGAATGCATCATTGCCGAGGTTGAGGAGCTTAAAACTGCTCAGTAAGTGACCTGACCTTCGATCTTGCCCTTCTTGATTTTATGCCGGGGCTCCCAACATTCTACTCCCTGTACTGTTCTACGGAACACACAGGAATCCCTCCCATCCCAGTACCAACACTTCAGCGGCCCTAGTGTTACTTAAAACGGACTTCACTTTCTTACTTACCTATTTCCTTGCAAAGAGGGTCCCATGAGGCACAGCAGCAATAGCGCTCCTCAAACAATGGTCAGAGCTGCGTATGGCGTATGTATGCCAATAATGCAGGTGGCATTTGTACATTTCTAGCAATGCAGCTGCAATTTCCCACATCGTGCCGCGGCGCCCCTGACAACTCATAACGGCGCACCAGGGCGCCGCGGCGCACAGTTTGGGAACCGCTGGAATAAGCCAAAGATGATTATGAATCAATGATTAGTGTAGTGGCCCCTCTATTATATATATATAAAAAAAACCTCTACCCTACCTGTCTAGTCCCTCTACCCTACCCCGTGCAGTAGGGAAAATCAAATTTCCTTTCCTTAGTTCTTGCCCAGCACATGACTTTGTTGGAAAATGGGATGGCGGGTAAGACCACAGAGTAAAGTGGGAGTGAGTGCATTATTTTATATCAAGTTTGGCATATGACGAATGTGCCAAATAAAACCTTTATAATCCATTCCTTTACCTGTAGAGCAGTCCATTACAATAATATTCCTCAACATCTCCTTACGGCAGACAGGATAATATATTAATATTTGAATTTCACACATGAGGTGTGTGATTGACGTAGTATCTTATTTATTATTCATCTTCCTCTTTGGAGCCAGGGTAGGAAAAGAAATGCATTTAGTGAAGAGCAGGGCCATTGGAATTAGATATTTGTCAACTAGAGCTGCAGCCAGTAGCAAACTAGCAGAGGCGCTGACTAGCACTGAGCATGGCTTCATTATTTTAGCAACACACACAACGTATACTCTATAATAGTGCATAATGTCATACTCATCAATGAGAAGTCATTTGTTTTTTTATCTCAAAGGGTCTGACTCGGTTCACTATAGTTACTTGAAAGGCCTTTAGTAGAAAAAATAATCCAATCACTGTTTTTAATCCTGTGATGTTATTCTCTGCAAGTCTGCCTGTTACTTTTCTGCCACACAATTACTGCTTTTTTTATGTTTGGCAACATGTGTGGGTAAAAGAAAACATAACATTAGCCTTGTGATTCTCCTAATTATAATCATCACATAAAATAAATTCCAATGACTCTAGGGAAGCAGCAATGTACTGCTACTGTGTCATGCTGATATTTAAAACAATTGTTTGCAAAGAGCATTATTTACAATTTGTCTTTTTTGTTTATCACAATACAGGTGCTCCTGTTGGTCCTACCAGACTACCCGACAGGAAGGAGAGAGTGGCTTGTTTGCGACGGCAGAGCCTGGTGCGTATCCAGCTGGAATGCCGGTGCCTGGTGGTCTTGGAAGAGGAGCAGATTAATGCTCAGTGCCCTCGCCCCAGTTCAGCCGGTCCGCCTCAGCCTCCAGCCTCCCGACCATCCCAGTGTCGGCACCAGTCAACTGCTGCCACCCCCACCAGAATGGCAACAGTCCATTGCTGTGCCTCATTCTGCAGCGGCTGGACAGTATTGAGGTCCTGCTCACCTCGATGGAACAGAGCATGGTGAGGCTCAGGACCGACGTCCATAATGCCCTTTTCTGACCCTTTTTTAAATATTTTGTTTTAGTTGGAGGTATTTGGTGTTTGTTGGGGCTGGGCGGCGAGGGTGGATATGGAGTTGGACATGGTACTTTAGAGACTTTGATGAACAGTTTGAGTTTTGGGGCTTGGGTCAGTTTTGTTTGAGAGAGGGGTGGGCATGTTGTTTGGGTAGAAAGGGTGGGTTGCTTTGTAAATAAATAAAGGGGGAAATATTTCTAAATTTATGCTTGAAATAGTTTATTTTATTTTTACTTTGCACTGCTGCCTTCAAGTAGTTTTATGCAGCCTGTTTATGTGCTTGTTGTAACATAAGACTAGAGATAGCATAGCACTTAGTTATAGAGTACAGCCCTGTCATCATCATCATCACCATGAATCGCGAGGACTCAAGCAAGATAGACGTGGGATGTAGTGCACTGATATTGAAGAACAACTAGAGAATGTAATAGAATTACAATATTTTTCATAGGATTTTGTTTGATAACTAAAGTGACTGTTCTTGTGCCTGAAGAACCAGAAAAAAAGGAGAACACCCCTGCAAATATTTAAATCTGGTTAAGTGAGAAAGGGCTGTTTACCAGCTACAGGGAAAATCAAATAGGCACCCAAACTCAAGCCCCAAAAAATGAAAATCAATAATCATCTCAAGAATTTTCCCATATTACAGTTCAACACACACCCTCCCGAGTGTCTGCCACCACATGGATCATCACTCAACTTAAATCATCACTCACACAATCAGTCACTCACTGTTGCAATAATTAAAGTTACCTCATCCAATCCAAGGCAAGCATGGGTAGTACAGGTATTTGTTATTCAATCATCTTTGATGCAGGCAACACATTGGAATTTGGTATTGGCAGGCAGTCGTGTACATAATAAATGATTTTATGGGGCAGCCATTCTAGTACTAGGTGATGCAAAAAGGGATAGGCATTACACAATAGGCATGCAAGTGGGGTAGGCAGTGTCCCAAATGTCATAAAGGAATTGGTCCAACTGCAATCTGGCAATATAAAAAAATGTGGGGCAGCATAAATTTGACACAAAATAATATTGTTCCTCTAGCTAATTTTTCAAACATTTTTTTGCAAAGAAAAAACTAAGTTAAACGAGAACATTTTAAAAGTTCTATGGGGGCACTGGCATACTTAGTCCAGGAAGTAGAGTTCATCCTCAAACTCAGGTGGTTCACCCAGATGTTGGTCAGCTAACACATTTGATAACATTTCGGACCAATCACCCTCTTCCTCATCCTGTGCTGCTGTTTCAGGAACTGTGTAATTGTGTGGTATAAAATATTGGTTCATTTTGATCATAGCCAATCTCTCCACATTTTGAGACGAGAGACTGGTCCTTCTCACTGTGATGACCGCACCAGCTGCACTGAACTCACTTTCAACAGACACACTGGCGACAGGGTAAGCCAGGTATTTTATTGCTGGCCTGCTGAGCTCTGACCATTGGCGCATCGTCCCATGCAAACACATCAATGGATTTTGATCCACATAAACCTGTTTTGGATCATCCAATTACTCCTGGAACATCCTGTGGATAGTCGTTGGTGTTGCCAATTGCCAACGCCTATGCACTGGACTTTAGCTCTTCCAATTGAAACCAAGACAATGCAGAGGTTGGGATGGGTCCTTCTTTTGCTGTTGTTGCCGGTGTTATGGTTGATGGTGTTGTTGGCTGCTGAGAGACAAGACAGCCATCTCAACTGAAGGTGGCACACTAGAACTGCGGAGTGGGTCTCGAAGTTACAGCCAGGTCTCCGGCTTGCTCTACAATTTACCTCTTGTATTTTAAAACATCCCCTTCAGAAAAAGGGATGCAAGTGGGCAAAATGTGTTTGTACAGTGGATCAAGTAATGCGGCATAAATGTACTGTATGGACTTGACGATGTCATGTTGCAGCCTTATATCAGAAGCCAAGGGCAGGACTAAGCTTTCAATCAAGGCATGTGCTTCTGTGTTTTTATTCACACCTGTAGGGACGACCCTTTCAGACGTCTTCTTTACCTGGTCTTGTAGGAGATACAGCAATGGAATAGCTTGGCCCATCGTACTGCTAACTTCCCGCTTGAAAACCTCAAAAAGAAGTAGCATCTGTGTCAGGCATTTAACTAGACCCCATTTGTCCGCATCCATGGTCATTGCTTTCCAAACTGCGTCCCCTCCTCTTTGAATGACATAGTCATTGATCTGTTTGTACTCCTCAAACAGACATTGCAGCATGTAAAAGGCCGAGTTCCAACGTGTTGGCACCTCCTGTATGAGGGCTTTAACTGGTGCGTTATTATTACACTGAATAATCCACAGCTGCTTCCGGGCTTTAAATGAATGGCTGAAATGGGTGCAGATTCGTCTGCAGGTAGTCAGTAAGTTGCTGACTATGTCCTCCTTTTTGAGCAAGTCTTGCACCACCAAGTTGATGCAGTGGGCCAAACATAGGACTCTGA
Organism: Lissotriton vulgaris; assembly: GCF_964263255.1. Classification (NCBI taxonomy): domain Eukaryota; kingdom Metazoa; phylum Chordata; class Amphibia; order Caudata; family Salamandridae; genus Lissotriton; species Lissotriton vulgaris. The sequence goes on along the minus strand of NC_141687.1, from coordinate 175,273,204 downwards.
AATAGCCTCCGTCTGACATGGCCTTGACTATGTTACTGCCATTGTTTGTGGCAGCAAATCCAATTCTAAGACTTCTAGGTTGCAGCTTTTCATACATCTTGCTGTTAATTTCCTCCAAGGTGTTTACACCTGTGTGTGATTTTTCCATCACGATCATGGCCGCTGTTGCATGCCGTCAAACGCTCTTAAAACTTTCTTCAGGGCCAAGACGTGAAGATATCTTTTGCTTTACCCCGGCAAAAGAGCTCCAGTGTGCAGTGATGCACATGTAATCAGTCTCCTGCTAACTGGTCCACATGTCTGTGGTCAGGTGGATGGTGTAAACAACACTTTGCTGCAAAGATTGTCAACCAACTGCAGCACATTGTGATGCAGTGCTGAAACAGCCACTCTGGCAAAGTAGGTCCTACTAGGTACGTTCCATTTTGGGCAGATGGCTGACAAAAAGGGAGGAAATCCAGTGCTGATATTTTTTCCAGCTTCCCATTGTACAAATGTGCGTTTGGGTGGTTTCGCTTGTGGGACCATCCTACCTAAACATGCCTGTAATAGTAACCTGGATTTTCTTCTTTTCTTGGGGCAGTGACCCAGGCGTGTTTTGAGAAGTACATTTTTAGACTCAATGTGCGTGGTGGTGGTTGGGCAGTCACTGTATGCTGTGGTGTCTCCATCATCTCACTATGAATCTTCTTGTGCCATTGTGATGTCGCTGAGGGGGTCGATTCTGCTGGTGCACTGCTGGAGACATGGCTGCTTTGCATGAAGATGTCACCCTCTTCTTCCTCATCATCACCTTCTGCCGTGATTGGTCTTGTAGCTGATGTTCCCCGGCTCTCCACACCACCACGACCACGTCCAGTAATTTTTTTAAGTTGCTCATCCTACTTGATGATGTTGTGTTTTTTCATATGGGTCGTCTGGCCTCCAGGACCATAATGTGTACCAGACTTACCTCGACATATATTTGCTTGGCAAATAGTGCATTCTGCAATGTTCTCCCCCTCTTTGCTAACTGTAAAAAAGTCTCAAACTGGGGAGGAACATTTTTTACTGGCCCACTGCCAATGCCTGAAGACGAACTGGAGGTAGTTGGGCATGTCATTGATTGCCTCTCTGCTTCTCCTGAGGCAAGGGTTGGTGCAGATCTCACCTGGAACTTTGCAAATATGGGAGCTGGTGGCTGTGCTACCTCTGAGCTGGTTGAATAGCAATGTCAGATTCCTCTGCATCACCCTCCACCATGACTACCTCGTCATTCTCCTCTTCATCCCCTTTCATAAGTCAAAGTCTTTCTGGAAATGTTCTTTTCTCTTGTCTCTCTTGTTGTCTCCTGGTCTCTGTTGGCTGCCACTCCATGTCCCTATCATCATCATCATCATCATCATCAGAAGTAGTGCTTGGAGAAAATGGTGCTGTAGTACCCTTCCTTTTCCTTGGAGGAGAGGGTGGAGCTAATGATTTTAAAAAAGGAGGTTCAACTTCTTGATCTGACGGAAGCTAAACCTCCTGTTCTGCTTCAATATCAGACAAATCCATTGCTGGCTGCGGCTGCTTTTCACTCTGCTTTGTTTCCTGAAAAGATTGCGTACTACTTTGCAAAAAAGGGAGAAATTCAATTCAACATCGCTACTCGTCAGCGTCAACATGATTGCACTAGCTGCCTCACTGACAGACATGGTCCTGAGCTTAGGTTGAGGGGTGGTGCTGTTGATGGAGGAGGAGTGCTGCTCTCAGCTTGCTCGCCGGAGGCCTGTGCGGCAGGTACAACTTTCCTGAAAAAGGTTGTGATCAGCATGCTAGTGGTGGAAATATGCTTCTGCTGTTCCCACTAGCTACTTTCTTGACAGCACCTTTCTTTGGGGCCATCTTGAAGCTGTCAGTTGGCAGTGTCACTTAGCTTCACAACAAGCTGTAGAGATGACCGTGTTGTGTAGTCACGTCATGCAGAGGCTTTCTGTCTGGCAGTACTGTGGTGATGTCTCTTCTCTTGTGTATCTCTCTTGTGAACCTAAAAGCAAACAAGCAAGAAAAACATCCGTCAAACGTGACTTTGTTGCAGTTAAAGTAGTAGTACAAACAAACAATATCATTTAGTGTTGTTACTTAAGTTTGTAATATTAATAAACAATAGTATACAGTGTTCATTCCTAAAATGGAAAACTACACCAACATAAACTTTTGTGGAGACGGAACACTCAGGAAGGATTAGAAAGAGCAACAACAACAAAACAATACCGCTGTAATGGTTTGCTTTATGTGCAATGCATCATATGGGATGTGGCATGCAGGGAGGTGCAGCTGACAAATGCATTGACAATTGAATAATCTTTGCACATTGATTGCTGTTTGGCACCTATAGCAGACAATGGGTTGAGTCATTAATCCCAGATGATATGAAAATGTAAAAAAATATTTAAAAAAAAATGAAAAAATAAATACAGGACATAATGAAAGGCGTACCTGGCGTGGCAATTCCTAAAGCATCACTGGGTTACCATCTTGCCGCCGAGGGTCTTTCGAACAGAAGCTCGTGTCTTCGCCCACCGGTGCCATTACCTCTTTGTATCTCACCCGGGCTTGGAACAGAAACCAGACCAACGCCTATGCCTGTCAGTGTCAGGCGCTGATCCTGGGTGCAGAGGACGCTACTCAACCCGTCGCCATCTTGCCAGAGAAAGGAGCCTCACGTCAGCCACATGGTCATCAACAACAACACAGAGCAAGAAGGCATGGATAACAAAGAGAAGACATGCAGGTCTATGGCAAAAGCACACCGGCTACCTACACAAAATGGCCACCAACCAACCACATGTTGAACCAGCAAGCAAGGAGGCATGGTCGCAACATAATGATAGAGGAACAACACATGCAAGCCTATGGCAAAAGCGCACTGGCTGGCTATACAAAATTGCCACCAGCCGCATGGTCAGTCTACAACAACAACCAGCGAAAAGGAATGGCCACAAAGAAGACATGTGGGCCTATGGGGAAAGGACACTGGCTTGCAACACAAAATGTCTGACAGCCACATGGTCACAACAACAACAACCAGCAGGGGGCATGACCACAAACAAAGAAGAAAAGAAGCCCTATGAGAAAAGTACATTGGCCACACAAAATGGCCACCAGCCACATAATCAGACAACAACAGCCAGCAAGATGGCATGGCCACAAACAAAGAAAACATGCAGGCCTATGGGAAAAGCCCACCGGCTGGGTACACAAAATGGCTGCTAGCCACATGGTCAGAACAACAACCAGCAAGGGGGCATGACCAAAAACAAAGAAGAAATACAAGGCTATGGGAAAGCACACTGGCTGGCTACACAAAAATGGCCACCAGCCACATGGTCACAACAACAACAACAATCAGAAGGCCTGAAAAACAAAGAACAAATGCAGGCCTAGATGGACACAGACTATACAAAATGGCACCTGGCTACATGTCACACTGATTCTTGAGCTACAAAGGCAAATGGTGGCCTATGCCAAACACACACACACATGCAGTGCCAGACAAAAGAGGCATGGTAACACAGAGAACATAGCATTACTTCAGCAAAGACAAAAATGAAAATTAGCAGGGCTAAAAATGTTTACTACAACACACATCCTCCAAAGCCATTACTCCACCTAAACATGGTTTGCAGGGGAGAAAAAACATGAAATACCACTAAAAACACATTTGGTATTTTATTCCAATGACATCCATGCCCTAAATGATGTTTTAATTCAACAGACATCACAGAATCAGTTGTTTCATGCACCCATGAATAGTACAGGGTGTACTGGCTGGAAGGCTCAATAGCAAACAAGGCCACATAGTGAATTAATTGAATCAATCTATATTGAAAACGGATTAAACACATGGAAAAGAAAAAAGAAAATGTACTGAACTATGCAACATTTTTCCTTTACAAAAGAAGATACATTTCATGCACAAAAACAAGGCCCCTACTAAAATTGCAGGTGCCCCACCACAATCATTTTTAAAAATCAAATAAAAGTACAAATACATCTTGGTACATGCCCCCAGTCAAACAGCATCCTTATACACCAGTTTTTCAACTTACTTGTGATATCTCAAAAACAAAAGCCCTTAAAGCCAATGGTATATATGCAGCAGACAAGGAGAGTAATCCTTCTAGCTCCAAAACCCAATGAAAAGTGACTAGGAAAGGGACAAAGCACTGGGAAAATAAGGTACAGGAAGTTGGAGTCTCTGGGGCACTTCCTTCAGGTTTGAAATAAAAAAGGTTTTAAAGAAATGGCTTCTCTCACAAAAAAACCAACTCCAACGGCCAGTTTGATAAGAAAATCGACTCTAAATGCCTCTCAGCTGCATTCTCAAGCAGAAAAGCCGCTTGACCACTCCGTTTGTGATTACAATTGGCTCTAAGAATGGTAGATTGGTTTGGTCGCGGCTGGAAGCCGTGCGGTGAGTGCAAAATCTTGCGGGAGCTGTCTAGCGGTGTGAGAAGTCTTGCACGTGCTCGCAAGTGGCCTGATATTCTTGGTACTTGTGGTTGAGCGGAAAAATAAAACTTGAGTGCATAAACGTAAAAAAACTGCTTCACGCCTGAAAAGCGGAATTCAGGAATTCCACGTTCTTACGTGGAGCGTGGAGTGCTTGAATTCCGCAAACTCCGTGAACTGAGTGGAGTTTACCGCCTGGACTTAGTTTAAAGCAGTTTTTTAGATATACTTGCTTTTTCGTGTTATTTGATGTGTAGTTATCAATGGAATTTATTTGAAGGTTGGATAATCTGTTGAAAAGGACAAACGTTAAAAAGTGTGTTAGTAATTGTTTATTAATAATTTAACTTCATATTTTAAATATAAATACTACTTATTTCAAGATGTGGATGTATGGCTGTATATGTTTCAAGCTTGCCTTTTGCAGGGAAAACTTGGCAGAGTTTCCTCCTCTTCAAATGTTTGCCCATTTTTTTTAGATATTTTTTGGTGTTATTGCTCTGGCATTTATATTGTTTGTTAAATTGGTTAAGCTATTCATTGGTTATAATTTTGTATAGCTTAAAATATTGGTTGTTTTAGCTTGATTGAATTTTTTATCAGTTATGTCCTTAGTTCTAAAATGCCATGTGATGTTTTTTATGCTAGTTTTTTAGATAACTTAATTTATTAAATATTATATGTGTTTATTTTAAGGGAAAAAAAGAATATTATTTGTGAATAAAAATATATGCGGTGTGTAAGTGGGATGTAAATATGTGTAATGTAGAGGTTTTTCTGTTGATATACTTTAAATGTAATATTTTGGTTAAGTAGTATTAATATTTATTTGTATATTGTAGTTAATATTGTAGGATATATTTTGTTGTTGTTTGTTGGTTTAAATATTATGTTTTCCGTAATATTTACCTCCATTTATTTCTTCTTTTAACAGTATTTATGTAGTCAATATTTTTGTTTCCAGTTTCAGTTTGTAAACTTTATTTCGTTAAAAAAATCACAAAAGTTAGAACAACCCAAACATAGAGGCCAGGTAAACGGTACAACATGGCAATCAATCAGGAGACTATTTAAAGATAAAATAAGCACCCTGGAAGTACTACATAAAACAGTTAATAAATACATTAAAAGTAAAACTTTAAAACAAACCCATGATTTAACATTCTTGTTTAAAAAAAATCATTTACAATTAAAATTATGATGGGGGAGTCGAACACTGTACATAAAGTGCATGGTGCTACAGTCAAGGTACATGGTTGTGGATCAAAAAGATCAATTAACACACCTCATTTTATTCCCTCTCATCACTCACACTCAGCCCTAAAACTTTGCAGTACCAACCACAATTGATCCTTCCACTGAAGTTTTTAGAATTTGGAAGGCCTCCTTACTTGACCTAGTGCCCATTCGAGAACATACAGGTTTTAACCAGATGTATCTTGGTTTAGAGTAAGCTTGACATACAAAAAGTATGTGAGCCAATGATTCAGTCATATCTGGACAAAAATGACACACTCTACTGTTTATATCGCTCCATTTGGAGGTAAAGGAATGTGTGGGCAAAGATCCCACCCTAAACTGGTGAAATCATTTCTGATCACGTGTAGATGTGATCAGGTCCCAATACCCCTCAAACTTAGGCAGGTGTTTTACTTCAAGAAAAGCTTTAGACAGGAAACGACTGGAACAAGATGCAAAATGTTTCATATTAATAAGGTTCCAGTAAGCTGCCTTTAGCTCCAATTTACTTGGGAATACAGTTTCAGCTGGAGCAGTCCATAAATAGCTCATTCCCAATTCACAGAATAAGTTTTTCACTCAACTGAACCACACAATTTTCCGGTTGACATCCAAATCCCTTACTTCTAGCAGGGCAAATGCATAGTGTGCAAGCTCAGGAGTCACCCAAAGCCACCTCCAATAGGCTTAAAGCCCATAATGTGCCACATCACTTATTGAATGGCATCCCAAATCCAGAAGAAGTGGTACTATAGGGGTTGATTGGGGGAGGTCAATTAGAGCCCTTAGAAATGTATTCTGTCCCACCACTAAAGTTTCTAGGTTGGCATAACCCTACAACTCCACCTCATACAGGATTGATGCACCAATTTTAACATTGTAGATCTGTAGCACAGGTGCTATGGGTTTAGTATGAGAGCGTCTGTACTCCTTGAGCAATGTACCGGATAGTTGAGTGTGTTTAACAGTGAGGCAATCTAATTGTGGCTTCCAGCTCAGTTTCCTGTCAATTAAACCACCCAGATACGAGAAGGATCATGAGTGAAGGATCATTTTTCCAATGATCCTTCACTCATTTTTACGTCACTGATTACTTTTTTAGAATTGTGCAATACCATATATTTAGTTTTATCTACATTTACAATAAGGTCGTGGTCTGCACAAAACTCTTCGAATCTTGAAAGGGCACGTTGGAGTCCCTGTCTCATCTTAGAGAGAATTAAAGTGTCATCGGCGAACATTAGTAACGGGGTCTTAACCCCAGCTAAAAACGGAGCATCTGTCGGGAAGTCTTCGAAGTAGCGCACTACCACATTAATATAGATAGCAAAAAAAGGTCGGTGCTAAGACACGTCCCTGCCTTACTCCCTTCTCGACCGGTAATTTTTCTGTAGTTCCTCCAGCCGTGTCCCATCTGACCTGGGCAAAATTATCTGTATGTAACTTGATCACTAAAGCTAAAAGTTCAAGCGGCATACCCAGCTTTAACAGGGTGTGCCACAGCTTAGGTTGTGGGACCAAGTCAAAAGCTGACTTTAAATCTACCAAGGCAGCATAGATGGAGCCTCTCCCCAGAGTTACAGTGTGCCAGTATATAAGAATACATTTTAAAACCTGGTCCACTGTGCAAATACATTGCCAAACCCCGCTTGCAAATCAGAAAGGATATGGCACTCCTCCAGCCATGCCTGGAATCTGCATAATACCACCCGGGCTGTGACTTTTTTGATGCAGTCGATGAGGCTTATAGGTCTGAAATTGCCCGGTATCGAGCGATCACCCTTTTTGTGGAAATGAATAATTACTGCTCCTGCCCAGGATCTGGGTAACGGTGCCCCTTTAGCTATGGCATTCAACAAAAGTTGAATATACAGAGCCCATGGATCGAGATCGTGTAAGAACAGGTCCGCGGGGATACAATGTATCTGGGGCCCTGTCTTTCGGAACCTGGAGGAGGGTCATTTCCACTTCTTTTTTGGTTATATATATAGCGGGAATAGGAGATGTCATTGGCACGGCAGGATGAATTATACCATGGAGCAGTCCTCTGGCCAGATTGGTTGACTATTATTGGGGGTTTGGTAATGAAAACGTATTTAAGATCACTAAAAAGCTGTTCATGAACATGTGCGGCTCTAAGAATGGATAAATCATGAGCAGCATCAACCTGAAGGGTTGCTATAGCATTAGTTACCAAAGTGCTTATTTGGTTTAAGTGATCAACCTTATTTGCCACATTTGGCCATTTAAGGTAGCAAGTATCATTTGTTAAGATAGTTTCCACAAAATCAACACGTGGAAACCCTCCATCAACTTGATTTGGGTACCTGTCCCGCAAGGAGAGAAGCAAAGGATTATGATCACTTTCCAAACGACTATGGACCTTCATGTCTAACACGTAAGTCCATAGCTCCTTATTAATAATAATGTAGTCTATGTGTCGGGTACTTTGATCACTAACATAGGTCGGAAGCCCATTTTTATCGGATATGGTACGCCCATTTACAGCTCTTGCCCCGTGTTCCAAACAAAATACTTTTAGCTGGAGTGCTGCTCTCGTCCTCCTTTCTATCGGCGTAAGCTCAAGGGCAGGGATCAACCATTTTTCGTCCTCTTCTGCACTAAAGTTCATGTCTTGAAAATCCAGGGGTTCAAAAGTACAATTAAAATCTCCAGCTAATATTATGTTGTTTTGGCCTCTTTGGTTGGTTAAAAAAGCACCAAGCAATGCTATGGTGTTGGAGGACTTCCCTCCTTACAACCCCCTCGAATAAACATTAATATATAGAAAGTCAGGAAGATTGCCCTTATAGAACCTAATGATAAGAATGTCCCTAGAGTCAATATACATTTCCTCTAGCTTATACTGTAGACACTGCCTAACCCAGGTTATCAGGCCCCCTTTGGGCCTGCCCCGCTCACCCTGTTCCTCACTTTTATGAAAGTTAATATAACCTGGGCAGAAAACCTGGTCCACTGCCCAAGTCTCTTAAAAAGACAAAACATCTTGTTCCTCAATAAATGAGGACCAGTCAGGTGAGGCGGTTTTGCTAGTAAGGCCCGCTATATTCCACGAAGCAATTTTATACCAGCACAATTATATATTAAATCACCAGTTCTTCAGTAGGGACAAGAATCAGACAAAGTCACAAGGGGGTCGACAACATTTGAAGTAGAAACCATTGTTTGGGACATGCCACAATCCAGTTCCCTACTTGGGCCAAGTAAGGCAGAATTATTACACTGTAATGGCCCACTGGTGACGTAGAGAGGAAGAGAATCTGTCCTTGTGGGGGGCGAAACTACGTCACCCGCGCTTTGGGTGACAGATGGAGATGGAATCTTTTCGCTAATTAATGGCAAACCCAGTCAATCTATGTCTTCCAAATTGGACAATAAATTAAAACTATTATGTGTAGGTACATTGTATTCGTAGAATCCCTGGGAATTAGAGGTAGTTCGGTGATCACCCATCCCAGCAGACAATAAGGGGGGGTTTTGGTAGAAAAACCCCAGTGGCAAAATGCTGATGTCTTCCCTATTCAAGTGCCTTGACCCGGCCCTATCTAAGATGGTTTTCACTAGTAAGGGAGATCCAAAGTTCAACACCACACAGGCCCCTCTGCTCAGTTTTGGCGATTTCCCAATCCAAGAGATTCTACGAATCATTTTAAATGTGTGTAATAAATAGCTACCTAGCCCAGTTTTGTTATTTAAAAAGTGTAGGGCTTTATTCCTAAGGGATACCTAATGTTCCCCACTTTCATGTTGTAGTGGGGTTCATTAGAAAGAATGATGGTGAAGGGTGTGGCAGCTGGAGGTAGATTAAGATAGTCATTTTGATTGGCAGTGCCATACCCTGCCCTTCCTCTATTAGTGCCCCCAGTTAATTGCTTCGTGGAATCATTCTTTGGGATATTAGGAGGTATGCTTATAGGATTCACAGGCGGGGTGGAGCTACTGAGTTAGTGCTTATACCGGCTATGTTATTGGGTGCATTAGCTGACGACGATGTTGTTCTAGTGGAATCATTTACACCTCAACTAACTACTTTGGGGGTAGCGGAGCTAGGAGTTAAAAATTGTTGCTCAATGTTATCTAGTCTTAAGTTAATATCAGATAGCTTAGTTAATAGGGGATTGAGCAACACTGATAGTTTCTCTTCAATTTTAACTAAGAGTCGGGTTTCAAAATCAATTAGCGCCTCACTGAATGGAGTCTGTGCACTAATCTCTAATGTGCTTAATATACTGGTATCTAAAGCTCCTTTGGAGCTGCTTTTAGTGCCACACGCCACCCCTCTGGTCTTGGTCCCCCCTCTAGTTTTGGCCACTTTATTAGCCTGAGTAGTAGGTAGTGGCAATCCACCCGCCTTCCTTTTCTTTGTAGGAACTGCTGAAGCACCCTCCCCACCCCTTGGGTGAGATATTCGTTGGTTGCGAGTAAGAATCTTAGCTGGTGGCGGGGGTGGAAGGGGACGCACTGGCACAAATAGTGGGATCAGCTGGCGGTGCGGTAGGGGTTAGAAAGTCCTGGAGGGGCACATAATCTGAAGATGGATCTATAGTTAACAAAGGGCCAGCAGTAAGAGCCTCAGAGGAAGCTAGTAGAGGCTCTAGAGAGTCTCCTTTGCGTGAGCTCAATTTCGTGCATAAGGACAGATTCGGCCCTCGTTAAAAATACATCAAGTGTACCTGCCACACCTTTTCCCCCTCCCCCCTTACGACTCCTCTTACCCATGGTTAATGACTAATACAAAAACACTAAGACCACAAAAAGGTTAACAGATATGGAACAACAATAGTTACTGTCCAAAAACACTAACTTAGCTCTTTAGTTACATCCAGTGTCCAATGGAAGGGAGGTGGCCCTGCCCTGTCTCCTCCTGGCTACAACGGGTGCGGACGGGCGCGCCCTTTGCCCCGACTTCGCCCGGACACGCCCGCGTGGGAGGTTCAGTCAAATTTAAGCGCCTCCTGGCGCTTACAGATGACGCGGATTGTGCCCGCCAATGGAGACTGCTGGGAAATGCAGTCCCTCTCTCTCGGAGCCCGCGTCCAGTCCAGCAGGATGAGCTTAATGCCGGGAGCGTCGAAGCGTTGGAGGTAGTGTCCTGTACCTCCAGCAGGTATGTCGGGCAGTCTACAAAGAAGTACCAAGAAGGGAAGCGTTTCCAATATTTTTGTTTTCGATATATATAAGATTAGATATTTTTGACGTCGATATATATGTGTACGATATAAGTGACCTTTTTAATTGAGTATACGGACTCAATATTTTTGTAAAAAATATTACATTTTCGATAATTCTGAAAGTAGATATTTCTTGTCTCGATATTATGCCAGTGTCCAAAATGATTGCACAATATAGAGTTGCCACCTGGCTAATTTGTTTACTGGCCCGGCCAGGTCAGTAAAAATATCGGAAAAAGTAAAAAAAATTCAGTATTTTTCCTTATTATACATAAACCTAAAACAGGAAACACATAAATCAGTTAAAAAGGTATTTTGGAGCCATCTAAACTGTTTCAGGATGGTTATTAGAGAAAACAGAAGTAGTACTGGTATGTTATAAAAGAATGCTGATAATTTTACATAAATCCTTTCTCAATAGGCAGGTCTATCTTTTACGGAATAGCAAACTGTAGTTACACAGACTGCTGCAAGCTCCAGCCTTCACAAAGGATGACTTTCAATGTGAAATTGCAGGACTCTCTCCACAGTAGGAAAACGAGCTAAGGATACATCTCCCACTAACTAGTGGAAGCAGAAAACATTAAAAACGTGTGGAACAGGAGACTGGATGAGGCAGAAACATAAATCCCCCAACACTATAGGCCTGATTATGAGTTTGGCTGTGCGGCACCAGGTCTACCCATCTACCCATCATCACTTATGTCAAGGATTCGAACACTTTGGTCTTTCTAGACCTGACAATACCAAAAGAGAACGGGAAGTTGTCAACGGTCACTCACTATAAGCTTTCCGCCAAAAAACAACCTACTACGGTTTGAAAGTTTCCATCCCAGACCACTACGTGAAAACCTGCTCTACCGCCAATATGTGCGTATCCTCAGAAACTGCAGCGAACTTAATGACTACAAGAGACAGGCCCAAGATCTCACTGCTAAACTGCGGAATCGGGGATACCCGGAGAAGATTCTACACAAATGAGCACGAAACCAGCCGAGAGCCGCTCTTTTGGAGAATCAAACTAAAGAAACGGAAGAGACCCCGTTGACCTGTGTCACCACTTATAACACTATTTCCAATGAAGTAACCAGAATAATAGGGAAACATTGGAGCATACTGAACACAGGGAACCTGAGATGGAGAAAACCCCTGTTCTCATACAGAAAGGAGCGAAGTATCAAAGACGCAGTAGTCAACACCAGACCTAAGAAAGCGACGAGAGAGCAAGAAACAGTACTCAACACATGGGGTCTACCAAAAGTGACAGGCCACTATAAATGTGGTAGCTGCAGCGTATGCCCTTTCACCTACAACACCAAGACTCTACAGCTGGAACCCAACAAGACCTGGACCATCAGAGGGCAAACGAACTGTAACAGCGAGAACGTTGTTTATAGATTGACATGTCCCTGTACCTTACATTATGTAGGCATGACCAGCAGAAAGGTCAAAATGCGCATCGGAGAGCACAGGAGTAACATCCGGTGCAAGAAAACCAACACCAAACTCACTGAACACTACTTGTCGAGTGGGCACACACCGGACGATCTGCAATGGACCGTTATCGAACAGGTTAAACCGGGAGCTAATTTGAACCAACGCCTGTTCGAGAAGGAACAGAGGTGGGTGTACAGGCTTTCAACTCACAAAACTGGTTTGAACGACAATATCCCTTGGAACACTGTGATGGGATAATCAGTCTCACGAGCAAACCTAACGTCCAATGACAGTACCATATGTTTTTAACACTAACCATGCGGATCCTCTTACCACAGCACCAACTAAGTGGATGTCAAACAACTCTATCACACTCCACGAGCTGTGACGATTGCCATGATTGATCACTAAATATTGACGTTCCTTGTAAACACCGGACATTCCGCCATTCCTGTTCTGTCAAATGACCCCTACCTAACCACTTTCATGAATTGGTTTTCCTTCCATAGTTCTGAGTCCGAGAGCGTGGGCACCATGGTTACCATACCGCTATACGTCACGCCCTTGAAACCACATGATCGGAACTAAAAGCTGGTTCCACCCCTCTGGCGCATTCCGATTGGCTCCTCTGGGGATCATGAATCGCGCCACGCCCAACCAGGAAATACCGATCAGTTTACTTTACCGGCATCACCTATGCAACAGATCATTCCACGGGGCATCTCGAGCAGTAACCAAGTAGGTTTCCCGCTAGAGGATCGAAAGCCGCAAGTAAGTACAAACTTCGCAGACTTGGGTACAACGCGGCCTGTCCGCACCGCACCCAAGTATTACTTTCCTGTGTATCCCATACGGGCATAATTCTGATCTGTGTCTGCCTGTATTCCTAAACATTCCCAGGTGACGGACACTTGCCGTCTTGGAAGTTCCGATGCCCATGAAGCGATAGTTATCATCTCAAGTGTAAGCATTGCATGAATAGGGTTTTCCCTCTAAATCACCTGAGCGATGTTAGTATCACACGCCTACCAACTTGCGATTCGAATGCTTACCGGCCATTTAGAATCCCATTGATAAATGCCCACTAGCGCTGCGCTTCGCAGCACAATAGCGATCACTCTTCATCCCCTTTTTCACTTGCTTAATAAACCCTGTTCCTCGCTAGACCTACACCTCACCACGGCGTTTGGTTTTCACTTACTTAAGCACGCTCCGGTAACTATCACTGGAGCATATTCCCAATCGGATTAGATGACATTCTAATACGATTTTAGAATATAGATAGTCACCTAACGGTGGTGACGTCACTCAGCACTTTAAATGTTAAGTGTATGCCCTTGTTTTGTCTTCCGTAGTACGTAATCCCAACCCCGTTTCCCTTCTCTTTCTTACAGGTTTTTCTCCTGCATGAGGAAAAGACGCACCCTTTTACACCAGATCACAAATTTGTGATCTTTAAATTGCACGAGGGCTGGGCACACCTTAGCGTGTGCGTACCACCCCGTCCAATCTTCACGGTCCTGACGAAAACCACAGAATCTTTTTAATGGTTGAAACATGTAGACCTTATTATTATTTTTGTTATAATATTCACATAGCACACTTCGCTATTTTTAACGTATTACACTTCTTGAGACACCAAAGCCTTCCTAACTAGGCACGGGTGCCACACTGGTTTTATAGGCGTTCATGCACTCAGGAATAAAGTCTTGAAGTGAGTAGTACTGGCCCCTTTTTAACACACTTTTCACTGTAATTTTATGCACATATAAAAGAAAAAAGAAACCCGCTCCACTGTAGTCAGGTGTCGCAGCACACCCTATGGGCACTCAGCCTATAGGGTGGGACCCCGATGATGAAGCATGTCACCAACCAGGTTGGTGAGTGAGGGGTCTTCTTAAAGGACATGCATTGTCCGGTAATGGGTTGGGGCACACTGTGCTAACCTGAGCTTTCAGCTCTAGAAGCAGAGATTGTTCTGCCTTTTTTTTTCTCCCTCAGGGGGTACTCCTCCTTTGTTGTTATCATTAAACCCGGGGACCAGGAGTTCCCACCTCACATAGCTTGTGTAACTTCCCTAACTCTCTCCTGTGTTATATATATCTACCCATCAGGGCACCAGCTCACCCATGTCCGGGCAGCCCACTAGATTACTAGTGTTTCTCGTGCTGGCGTGCTTTTTTTTAGTTTCCCACGGTGGTGCCTCAGAAAATGGGCACAGCAATGGGATCGCCAAAAACAGTTCCTGCAGGTATGGACTGTAAACTCTATGCCATGCAGGAACTGGGGTGCATGCACGCAGAAGGGCACATGTTGCTTCCACCCCCCCCGCATGTGGGCCATGATCCAAATGAAACATGGGGCCCTGTAGGGCCCCCTTTGCTTTCTCTTCGCAAAGGTTTTCATGGAGGAGAAACTGCCATGAAAACCGTGGCAGAGAGAAAACTTGTTATATGCTTGGTGGGACTGTGGCGGTCCTGCCAAGCATATTGCTTCCTCACCACCACTAGGGCACAGTGTTTCCCTGGTGACTGCGGTGGGGCAATGGCAGTCCGACTGCCCTAATTGCAATGAGGTAGTCGGAAGACTGCCCCAAATGTTATAGAATAGTCTGAAGACCGCCACCGCAGCGCCCCAAGCGATTGGCGGTCTATGGGCTGCCAAAATCATCATCAAGGAAGTGTGTAAATATGTTACCCTTTTACATGCCTCTATTGCAAAAAATAGCACTGAGAGAAGGAGGAATATAGTACATGCAGACGGATAGCTACCCTGGTTCTTGCCATCTGGCACTGCTGCAAGCAAAGCAGTATAATAGTTAGGAATGTTCAATGGACTGGGGCAAAGCATGTCACTGCCATGGAATTCATAAGTGCAAAAAACACAGTTGATGGACAGAATGCAGAACAATGTCATACATTCACCCCAGTACAAGGATCTGGGCCTAAATCCATCGTTTTTTTTGCACTCCACACCACCCTGGGTTAGACACTGGCTATATGCAAATCAGCTCTGACCCTGTGCCTCATGGGAACAGTCCAGTCCGAACTACCAAGCCATGTCTTTCCCAGACCGGAATCTAGCATCCAAGGACCGGTTTCTGGCTATCAGCCTTCTTCAGCCTGGATAGCTTGACTCCAGTGGTGTGGAGAGCCTGGGACTCACGTCTGAGTATACCAAGCACACTCGGGGTGAAAATTGCAAAAAACACAGTTGAGGGACAGAATGCAGAACAATGTCATACATTCACCCCAGTACAAGGATCTGGGCCTAAATCCATCGTTTTTTTGCACTCCACACCACCCTGGGTTAGACACTGGCTATATGCAAATCAGCTTTGACCCTGTGCCTCACGGGAACAGTTCAGTCCGAACTCCCAAGCCATGTCTTTCCCAGACCGGAATCAAGCATCCAAGGACCGGTTTCTGGCTATCAGCCTTCTTCAGCCTGGATAGCTTGACTCCAGTGGTGTGGAGAGCCTGGGACTCACGTCTGAGTATACCCACCACACTCGGGGTGAAAATTGCAAAAAACACAGTTGATGGACAGAATGCAGAACAGATCCTTGTACTGGGGTGAATGTATGACATTGTTCTACATTCTGTCCATCAACTGTTTTTTTTGCAATTTTCACCCCGAGTGTGCTGGGTATACTCAGACGTGAGTCCCAGGCTCTCCACACCACTGGAGTCAAGCTATCCAGGCTGAATGAAGGCTGATAGCCAGAAACCGGTCATTGGATGCTTAATTCCGGTCTGGGAAAGACATGGCTTGGTAGTTCGGACTGGACTGTTCCCATGGGGCACAGGGTCAGAGCTGATTTGCATATAGCCAGTGTCTAACCCAGGGTGGTGTGGAGTGCAAATAAATGATGGATTTAGGCCCAGATCCTTAACTGGGGTGCATGTATGACATTGTTCTACATTCTGTCCATCAACTGTGTTTTTTGCAATTTTCACCCCGAGTGTGCTGGGTATACTCAGACGTGAGTCCTAGGCTCTCCACACCACTGGAGTCAAGCTATCCAGGCTGAATGAAGGCTGATAGCCAGAAACCGGTCCTTGGATGCTTGATTCCGGTCTGGGAAAGACATGGCTTGGTAGTTCGGACTGGACTGTTCCCATGGGGCACAGGGTCAGAGCTGATTTGCCTATAGCCAGTGTCTAACCCAGGGTGGTGTGGAGTGCAAATAAATGATGGATTTAGGCCCAGATCCTTGTACTGGGGTGCATGTATGACATTGTTCTACATTCTGTCCATCAACTGTGTTTTTTGCAATTTTCACCCCGAGTGTGCTGGGTATACTCAGACGTGAGTCCCAGGCTCTCCACACCACTGGAGTCAAGCTATCCAGGCTGAATGAAGGCTGATAGCCAGAAACCGGTCCTTGGATGCTTGATTCCGGTCTGGGAAAGACATGGCTTGGTAGTTCGGACTGGACTGTTCCCATGGGGCACAGGGTCAGAGCTGATTTGCATATAGCCAGTGTCTAACCCAGAGTGGTGTGGAGTGCAAATAAACGATGGATTTAGGCCCAGATCCTTGAACTGGGGTGAATGTATGACATTGTTCTATATTCTGTCCATCAACTGTGTTTTTTGCAATTTTCACCCCGAGTGTGCTGGGTATACTCAGACGTGAGTCCCAGGCTCTCCACACCACTGGAGTCAAGCTATCCAGGCTGAATGAAGGCTGATAGCCAGAAACCGGTCCTTGGATGCTTGATTCCGGTCTGGGAAAGACATGGCTTGGTAGTTCGGACTGGACTGTTCCCATGGGGCACAGGGTCAGAGCTGATTTGCATATAGCCAGTGTCTAACCCAGGGTGGTGTGGAGTGCAAATAAACAATGGATTTAGGCCTAGATCCTTGTACTGGGGTGAATGTATGACATTGTTCTACATTCTGTCCATCAACTGTGTTTTTTGAAATTTTCACCCCGAGTGTGCTGGGTATACTCAGACGTGAGTCCCAGGCTCTCCACACCACTGGAGTCAAGCTATCCAGGCTGAATGAAGGCTGATAGCCAGAAACCGGTCCTTGGATGCTTGATTCCGGTCTGGGAAAGACATGGTTTGGTAGTTCGGACTGGGCTGTTCCCATGGGGCACAGGGTCAGAGCTGATTTGCATATAGACAGTGTCTAACCCAGGGTGGTGTGGAATGCAAATAAACGATGGATTTAGGCCCAGATCCTTGTACTGGGGTGAATGTATGACATTGTTCTACATTCTGTCCATCAACTGTGTTTTTTGCAATTTTCACCCCGAGTGTGCTGGGTATACTCAGACGTGAGTCCCAGGCTCTCCACACCACTGGAGTCAAGCTATCCAGGCTGAAGAAGGCTGATAGCCAGAAACCGGTCCTTGGATGCTTGATTCCGGTCTGGGAAAGACATGGCTTGGTAGTTCGGATTGGACTGTTCCCATGGGGCACAGGGTCAGAGCTGATTTGCATATAGCCAGTGTCTAACCCAGGGTGGTGTGGAGTGCAAATAAACGATGGATTTAGGCACAGATCCTTGTACTGGGGTGAATGTATGACATTGTTCTACATTCTGTCCCTCAACTGTGTTTTTTGCAATGGAATGCATGTTGGCACAGTTAGAAAGAGGGGAACACAGGCTAGTAACGTGATTGAGAAGGAAAGTAAAAGTTGTCAGTCAACAAGTTTATGAGCTTTTTTGTAAATAAAGTTATGTCAGCCGTTGTCTAGGGCTGCAGAGTTCCTTGGCGTTTCATTGACACCATGCAAACTGTCAACTGTTTATTATAGCTATACTCCCTTGATTGCTCATTCACATGAATGATATAAAGTGTTTATGCTGAAAACGTGGGTTAAAGGTTTCAGGCCATTTATAAACAAAGGATACACGTCATGTGTGGGTAAAAGCTTACACATCTACCTTTATATAGTTGATCATGCCCATCTACTGGTGCACTGTAGAGTGGGATGTATGCTGGGTAGCGGTGAAGGACTAGAACTGCTGTGCTTGGTTGTTTTGCTTACCTTCCTTCACAACTGGAAAAATTACCTGCAGCAGAACTGGAAAATGTTTCTGACAAAGACCACTTTTATATTTGCCAAGACTTCTATGCTTGTGATCCTTTCCTCTACATATGCTTGTCACCAGCCAACACACGCAGTTCATGCAACTTCTCCATTATTCCCTTAAATGGGCATTACTGTGATTGTCTTCTGCTGTCTCCTCTTTCTCAAAAGGACTACTTTCGCTAACGTTTTGAATCC
Source organism: Lissotriton vulgaris (assembly GCF_964263255.1). NCBI lineage: Eukaryota > Metazoa > Chordata > Amphibia > Caudata > Salamandridae > Lissotriton > Lissotriton vulgaris. The sequence continues at coordinate 175,254,613 of NC_141687.1, read as the reverse complement.
CACTACATTGTATAGTTCCATCGTGCAGCCTTCAGGTAGTGCATTGCAATTCTTTCTGGTGGACTTTCACAAAGCCTGTGTGTCATTCAGTAGCTTCTTGTACTCTATCATTCATCTAAGTCCCAACAAAATCGTCTCTTGTCATTTTCTAAGAAGGAGTGGTACTGAAGGACACACAGAACTTAGTCCTGGGTCACAAAGGATTTTTTTCACACACGCTGTATCTGTTGGTAATGCCTATTAGTAAGAGTATGAAGGCTAGTCCCCACAGTTCCAAAACCTAATGCTCACCAAGTGGAAACACCTCTAAGAAGAAAATCACCAAGCCACAAATGTAAATGTAAATGTAAATGTACATGTATTTATATAGCGCAAACCGCCCACATCGCAGGCATCTAAGCGCTTGCTTAGGGAACCCGTCCTGGTATTCCCCTGTGAGATAACCCCGGCAGGGTATCCACAAGGTGAAAGCCAGGCATCCCGCCGCGAGGGGCCGTTGTGGAGATTAAGCAAGCTATTGCCCAGAGTTGCAGAGTGTGAACCCGTGAGTCGAGTAGGCACCGGAGCGAGAATTATCGAGTCCGTGGAATTATTGAGCCCAAGCCCCGTCGAGTGTTGGGGTTATACTGTACTGGATTGTCTGTTTACAGTTTACCCAGGGAAGCCAGTACTTATAAGTGTTTACTTCTTTACTCCACTGAACAGGACTATGTTAACATTGCACAGTATTAAGCATGGGCGGAAAATCCGTGCCGCTCGTGGATTTTGCGGATTTTCGGTAAATTCGCAATCCGCGAACGCTCGCGAATTTACCGAAAATCCGCAAACTCGCACGCAGCGGATTTTTTTTTCTTGGTGATACAATTTTGCGGCGTGCGGGGTTCACTTACCGTCATTCAGCGTTTGCCGAGTTGTTTTTCTCGATATTTTGCGAGTGCTGCGCCATTTTGGATCTTGCTGCGGGATCCCGCTGGAGTTTGGCGACGCATCGCGAGAGTTCGCAATTGCGAACATGTAGGTGCGGTGGGCAGCAACAATCTCGCACTCGCGAAATTACAAAATTTGCAATTCTGCACAAGAAATCCACTAGCAAGCAGCATAGACCTTCTGAAAATGATGATTTTTATCAGAATAACTCCTCAGGTTGACAGTTGCCTGCACTTTTTTGGATTTGAGGCCTTTTGACTTTCTTTGGATCACTTTTGGATTAGAAATCAACTTTCACAAGTAAGTTTGTTTGGGGCATTACAGTTGCTGTTCTGCAGAAAACCGAGTTTTGCAAAACTGAAAGCACTCTGCAGGTGCAAAAGTTCACTCATCATTAGTAACCATTCCCTGAAGTACTTTGCTGAGGGGTCCCTCCAGAGTTCAGTTGCCTATGTTTGTTTGGGGCATTACAGTTGCTGTTCTGCAGAAAAACGAGTTTTGCAAAACTGAAAGCACTCAGCAGGTCCAAAAGTTCAAACTCATCATTAGTAATAGTAACCATTCCCTGTAGTGCTTCCTGACTGGGGCCCCTCAGTTGCCCCAGTCAGGAAGCACTACAGAGTTCAGTTGCTAGTTGCAACAATTCTATGACCCTGCTCTGACCCTCACAGCAGGCTCATAGAATAGCTACAAGTAGGCCACAAAGGTCCTGGAAAAAAAAAATTGCACTGCAACAGAAAGCAAATTACAGATAAGGAAGGAGGTGCCAGACTGGAATTTTAAAACAGTGACACATTAATAAATCAACCCCAAATTAATTTATGTCAGTTGAAGCAGGACATGTGTGCTTGCTTTCCCCCCCATAATCTACAGTGATGATGAACCAGAGGGTGGCATTGATGTACCAGATGGTGGCATGGGTGAAACAGAGGGTGGCAGTGGTGAAACAGAGGGTGCTGGGAACCTGTGATGATGAACCAGACGTAGAAACAACATAGTCGCGACCGTTGCGAGCCGACAAGTAAGTTCGCAATTGCGAGCGGGTACAAAACCCTCGCGAACTGGCAGAAACCCTTGCGAACACAAAAGAAAATCCGCAAATTCGTCGATTTTGCGGATTGCGAGTTCGCAAATACGCAAATTCGCGAACGCCAGATTCGCAAAATTCGCCCATGCTTACACAGTATCCCATGGCCAAATCTTCTAAAGAGCTAGACAGGCCCTTAGATAGACCCTTTACTTCCCAAAGCAAGTCTAACTTCCACCAGGGTACTAGAATAGTTTGTCAGTACCAGTGGTATCCGAACCATTGGTTTGACATAAAAGATCCTGAAAACACCCCATCTTTGCCTTCAGTTATTAAAAGAAATTTAAATGGGATAAAGAGCAAGACTGAAATTCGCCACTCCTCTGACTCTAGAGTTTACTTTGAAAGATTTCTGTGCATTTCCTAATATCACACATTCATAGAAAAAGATAGGAAGAAGACAGATAGTGAGGAAAAACAGATTGAGTAATAATTGATTTTGATCAATAGTCGAGCAAATAACTATTGCTGCGGAACATTTGGTGGCAAGGCTCCTCTACATCCTTCACTGTTGAGGAGTTTGATGAGTTCAGATTTTTCATTGTGCCTCTGAAACAAATGTGCAACATTCCTAAATGGAGTCTGATTATTTACCTCATTGGCAGGTTTTCCTTGATGATTTGGGTTCTACTTATCACAACCAACCTAATGGAACTCACATGGTTGCCTTTCGTAACCTGCCTGATTTTTTAAACCAAGCAAAACCAAAGGGGATGATCGACGGAGTGTTAAACAATGCAAGCACTCACCCCCAGTCAACTGATCTGGCTAATCAGCCATCATCAGCCAGGCTAGCTTGAACCCAGTGGCAAAGTGAGCAAGGGAACCAGGTCTGGGCATACCCTGCCAATTTAGGGCGCACAAAGCAAAACCAAAGGGGATGATGGACGGAGTGTTGAACAATGCAAGAACTCACCCCCAGTCAACTGATCTGGGTTTAATCCATCATCATTCTTAAGCTCACTCCGCCACCTCAGTTCAGACATGGCCATATGCAAATCAGTCTGACCCTGTGCCTCATGGGAACAGTCCAGCCCGAACTGCCAAGCCATGTCTCCCTGGACCGGAAACAAGTATCCTGGGACCGGTTTCTGGCTAATCGGACGTCATCAGCCAGGCTAGCTTGAATCGGTCATAGGATGCTTGTTTACAGTCCAGGGAGGACCTGGCTTGGCAGTTCGAGCTGCACTGTTCACATGGGGCACATGGTCAAGACTGATTTGCAAATGGCTGGGTTCAAACTGGAATGGCATGGTGAGCAAAAAAAGGATGAATTTAGGCCCAGATCTCTGTACTGGGGTGAATGTATGACATTGTTCTGCATTATGTCCATCAACTGTTGTTATTGCATTCATTCTTTAAACCAGCAGCATCATCAGCATTATCTACAATGCTCTCACTGCTAGCACTCTGCCTAGCTAGCGGACAAGATCCCCATTTCCAGAGGCTCTCAACACACCCACAGCCATGACGTCATCAGAGTTCAGATGTAGTAGTGCAAAATAAGAAAACGAAAGGCAACAGACCTTCTCTATTTACACATGCCAGACCTGGAACAATGGGTCTGGTGTACAAAGTTTGCAAAACTTGCAAAAAGTGGTTGCAAATAATGTACTATCTTTTTGCAAATGGCAAAACAATTTGCAAACTGACCTATGTACTAATAGGTCAGTTCACAATATTCCAATTTATAATGGGTTGCAATCTGACTCACTTCATCAGTATTCATGAAATAGGTGGCAAATTGTGACAAACTAAGATTGGATGCCATCAAAGGGACTGTGGCCAGCTGCAGTCAGCAGACCATGGTATCTTTTAATGCATTTAAATAAAGTAAACTTTTTTTGATGCAGCTCTTTTTCCTTAAAAGAAATGTGGCTTCATTGGAAAAAAGTCTATTTGTTTTTGAGTCTGCCTGCTCCCCAGCTGACTTTTGTTTACAATCACAAAGGAGAAGGGTCTCCAAGAGGATCTTTTTCCTTTTGCAGCTGTTACCACTCCAACCTGGGAGTTGGTAGCTTTTCAATGCTAAGTGATCCGATTTCGGTCCCAGAACATTTAGACATACTATAACTAATGGCTGTTTGGAAGCGATGTCTTAAACATGTCTCCTCCACATATTGATTTGTTATGCCTTTCCAAACCTAATTTTGTGATTTGGTAGCATGTAACCGAATCACAAAATGGATTTCGTTTATTTAAAAAAAGCCATTTATGTGATCGCATACCTGATTTTGCCATTTGCAGGTATTGCAACTGTAAAATGACTTTGTACTTCAGACCCAGCATTGCTGTTTTTATCGGGCCCACCCCAGCCGTCCTCTAAACAAGGAAAGAGCTGAAGACACACCTCATTAAAGAACACCACATCGCAACTAAATAACAGTTCAGTTCAATAATCCATCGCCATTTTTCACCTGGCTTTCACTCCAGTCACTCATTACTGTTAATATGGAGCCTATACATTGCTGTTCTGCCTTTTTGCTAGCTTCCTTCCTTTTAACTACCACACATAAATACATATTTTTGATCCTTCCTTTTCCAAATACCACCATCCTCTTCCACTTTTTTAAATAGGTTCCAACCGTATTCATTAATTTTCTTTACGGCCCATTGTACCACCTTGGTTACAAGAAACCTTGCAACATCTCCGTTGGGGGACTTTGCAGAAAGAAATGGAGTAGCGGAGTCATTCAGATTACTTGTCTAAACATACCAGTGAGATAGTAATGCAGTCCATTTTCTCCAACCAGTTTTTGGGCAATATAACCAACTAGTCAAAGGACATTTGTATGGTTGTCTCAATCCCATTCACTTAGCCACCACCAGGAACTGATCCTAGTTGTCTTGCGCGTGGTAATGGACCATCTAGCATTTCAGCACAATAAATACACAAAAAGTACATGAACTGCCACTTCCAATAGGTCTATGTGATGGCCTATTACCAAATCCTAAGGAGAACACAAAAGGAAGAATTTAACTTTTCTTGAAATGCAATGGGCTTGGTGGACAGTTGATCCAAACAATGAAGAAACATGAAAATACTGAAAGCTTGCAGTCTTAATAATAATACTTTTTCTGAATGGTAATGTCCATTGCTATATAGAGCAGGGAGCATTCTGAGCACTCCACCTCAATACCTGCATGAAAAATGTAAACATCCCAAGAATAAACCATTAGGGTGTTTGGAGAAAATATTGATTTAAAAATAGCGGTAGGGGAAAATATTGGAAAATAAATATTGTGATACACAAATATATCTATATCTATATATGCAGTCTTTACACCATGCTCCAGGAAGATCCACTACCTGGTGGGAGTGGAGTGTGAAACCAGTGGGAGCAAGCTGGTGAGCAAAGTCACAAAACTAAAACAAACGAAGCTCATTCAGGAACGGGTGAAGCCAACTTGCTGTAAATACGGTATATATCACTGATCAACGCTAAAGAGGAGCCGAAACGCATTTAATGTGGAGGCCGCAATACAGTAAAGAAATAAAACCTACCCATTTGTGTCATTGCATTTCCTGGTTGTGTTCAGGAGAGAGGGAAAAGCTATATATTACTTACTGGCAATCACCAGTAGATAGTTATAGTTAGGACCTAGTTTCCACCGGAAAACTTTTTTTTGATTTGCTAACATCTTTTGGCTGTTTGACGAATCTTTGCTAAATTTTCAAACTAAATGGGATGGTCACGTCAGCTGCTGTCTTGAAAAATTTGGAGTGATTCGTCAAGCGGGGGCCAAGAAAAAGGGGGGTCCCAAAACCCTTTTTCTCCATGTTAATTTCCACAGGAAACTTTAGACACGGCTACAGCCTGAACTGCTGAAAAGAATTACACCAAATTTGGCAAAAAGGTAGCTCTTGGTCCAGAAAGCACTCTTTCTGGTAAATTGTGTGAATTCGTTCAGTAGTTCCTGAGTATTTGAAAGATTTCTCAGCTATACAACTGTTGCTGGGGTGGATCTGCGAACTCTCCCGATCTCGTGCCTAAGATCTGATTGGTGCCAGCACTTCAAACCAGTAAGTGTTGGCAACCACCTTATGATTCGGTTGAACTGAGTCAGAAGCCAAAAAGGTAAAATACAAGAAAAAGGGGGCAGGGTAGAAGCACCCTAACCCCCAAGGCCTGTTCATGAGGTCCCACAGGAAACACCAGAGCCTAAAAAGCATTTTTGTTTTTATTTTTCAGCCGGATTCACGGTGGAGCTGCAAATCCGTCTACAAATAAAAAAAAAACCAAAGCGCAGCTCTGGTGCTTCGTTTACTTTAGGCCTATGGGTGGGCCAGGTTCCGGGGCTGTCAAAAATAATGATGCTGCAGTCTACCCACAGCCCTGGGGACCACCACCTCTCTGGGCCTAAGACATTAAAACGTGGGACATGCGGTTCCTCGCTGCCCTGGGGACAGCCATCTCCCTAGAGCTTTATGTTAATTAAAATGTGTGGGGAGTTCAAGCCCATCCCATGCAGCCCCATAGACTGCCACCTCCCTGGGGCTAATTTTATTAAATGTGGGGACCACATGGCTTCCCCGCAGCCCCTGGGATTGCCACCTCCCCGGGGCTATATTTAAAAACAAAGGGTGGGAGGCTCCAGCCCCCCCACATAGCCCCAGTGACCACTACCTCCCCAGGGCTTAAATACTGTTGGAGGGTGCCGCGCCCCCCATCGTGTAGCCATAAATGACCCTGGGATCCGCCACTTCCCCGGGGCTAATACTTTAAAGTGCAGAGGGCTTGAGGCCCCTGTAGCCCCGGGGAATGCCACCTCCCCGGGATTTATTCTAATTAAAATGTGTTGGGGGCTCCCGCACCCCCAAGCAGCACCGGGGACTGACACCTCCCCGGGGCTAATTTTTTTGAATGAGGGGGCATTGCAGCCCCCTGCAGCTCTGGGGACTGCCACCTCCCCAGGGTTATATTTACAAAGATGTGTGGGGGGCTTCAGCCCCTCCACGAATCCCTGGAGATGCCACATCCCCAGGGCTATATTTAAAAATAAAGTGTTGGGGGTCTCCAGCCCCCCAACACAGCCCCGGGGACCACCACCTCCCCGGGCTTAACTACTCATGGAGCCGTAAATAGCCCTGGGGACCGCCAATCCCCCCCAGGGCAGGCTCCAGCAATGTTCCGGGGTGTCCACCCCGGGACATTGCAGTTTGCTATGGAATGGCGGGAGCGGTGCTCCTGCCATACGATAGCAAACAAGTGTTCCACTTTGAACAAGTGAGAGCATTTGGCTCTCACTTGTACAAAGAGGAGCATTTTGCTTCTTTCCCTCAGGGAGCTGCATCTTAGCAGCTCCCTGAGGTAAAAAGCAATGCCAGCTCCCCCAGGAGGTGGGAGCCCCCCGTGGTCCCAAAGGAGATGGCCACGCCCTGGGGGATAGGGTCCCCAGGGACGTAAATGGTTCAGGAGAGTGCCACAAGGCCCCCTCCCTTTAAAATAACAAAAAAAACAAAAAAATGGCCGGGCTCCAGGGATGGAGTAGTTGAGGACAAAATTGGCCTGGGGAGGGGGGCCACACGGCCCCTCACCTTTAAAAATATAGACAAAGGCCCAGCCCTGAAGAAGGAGTTCCCCGGGGCATATATCAGCCGTGTGGTCCCTCTCCTGTTTTGTTTCAATTAAAAAATGAAAAATGGGTGAGGCCCCAGGGGATGGGGTCTCTGAGGCCCAAAAGCATTAAGGGAAGGGGAGAAAGGAGGGGCCACACAGCCCCTTCCTAAAATAACAACAACAAAAATTAAGCCAGCAACTTGCAGCATGCCCCGCCCATTTCTCCACTATTCTGAAATCACTCGCCCTCTTGGCGTGCTCTTGGTTGGGGGATGAAGTCACTCAAGGGTGCTTAGGGGCCAACTAACCCACCTGTTACCTCCAGTAAGCCCCACTCAATGGGATGGCTGGGAGGCAATCGGAGGCCTAGCCCCTTTTTCCACCACTCTGCAAACGCGCCTCTCGGCATACTGCTGGTGGGGCGATGAGTTTCGCTTGCATCCTGAGGGCCTCAGGACTAAAATGGACTTCATCCCCCAAGCAGCAGTACACCAGATGGCGCCTTGGCAGAGTGGTGTGAAAGGGGGCGTGGCCTCTGTCCACTTCCCAGCAATCCATCTGTGAGGGGCTTACTGGAGGTAACAGGGGGGCTAGTTGGTCCACATAGACTCTCAAGAGGCAAGGGGACTGCATCCCCTAATCAAGAGTGCACCAGGAGGCGCTTTTGCACAGTGGTGGTGAAAGGGGGTATAGCCTGCTATCAGAACTCAGTAATCGTGCTGCATGGGACTTACTGGAGGTAATAGGAGAGGTAGTTGGCCCCCAAGGGTGTCCTTGGGGGCCAACTACCCCTCCTGTTACCTCCAGCATGTCCCACAAAGTAGGATTACTGAGTTGTCAGATGCCTTTCTCCACCACTCTGCAAACGCAACTGCTAGTTAAAACATCTTAGAAATTCACTGCGAAAAATAAAGGTTTCTGGCACGTTATAGATAGGAATTAGCATTTTAAGAACCTTAAAAATTCATTGAAATAACCAAAGGTTTGAGGGACATTATAGTTAGGAATAAAACATTTTAGCAAAGCTTAGAAATACACTGAAAAAAACAAAGGTTTCAGGAACGTTATAGTTTTTTTTTAACATATTTTATTATCGACTGCGAATTAGACAATGGTATTAACAGGTTCATGCCATAAGGACAGTCTTTTTTCTTTTGGTTTACATCCCCCTCCATTATACAGCAATCATAGCAATATCCCATGTGTGATACAAAAAAAATTGCCAAAAGAGAAAAAGAGCATCATAGGTATGGCTCAACATCTCACTTGAAGGGTGTTACAATACACTTTGGGTAAGGATGTATTAAGTTCCATTTTTATATAAATAACCAAAACAAACCTATGGAAAACCTTCAACTCAAACCATCCCTAACCCACCCTCTCCCACTCCAGGTCATTCCGTTATCAACAGTCTTATCACTCTTGGGGGGTTCCGGAGGCTGTCAGACTATAGGGTATGTACCGCAAATACAATTCATCTGTTTTCCGATGAATGGGCCCTATTCTAAGAAGGACCAGCAGGTCATGCATGTTATTGGTACACCGTCCCCGGAGAAACTAAGTCAAGTGCCTTTAGGGCGATCAGCATGGCTTCCCACTCTAACGCTATGGGATGGTTCCGCAGTCCTCTCTTCTCCTCCTTTCGGGGGGCTGCTCCTTCCGCCCGACCCCACTGCACTAAGTCCGCCTGCCATGTAGCCACTATGGGGGATCTGGGGGATTTCCATTTCATCGTTATGACCCTAATCGCCAAAATGAGTGCAAGGTCCAGGAATTTCAGCCGGACTTTCCGTTTCCCCGACCGTCTATGCAGTCCCACAAGGCAAGCCAGGGCCTCGTCAGGGACCGGCAGCTGTGTCACAGTAGTGAGCGATTGACGAACCTCGGCCCAATATCCCTGTAGTCGTGGGCAAGACCACAGCATGTGTATGAAGTCCGCTTCATCCCCTCTACAGCGAGGGCAGCTATGGGGGGAGTCTGGAAACATACGGTGTAGTTTCTTGGGGGTGAGATATGACCTGTGGAGCACCATTGGCGGGATAAATTTGAACCTAGCATTTCGTGACACCTTTTTTGAATGTTCTAGTATGAGCTTCCACGCCCTGTCTGTCAGTTCAGTTTTGGAGTCCTCCGCCCAGCGTGTTCTGAGGGTCGTGAGCGGAATCGCAGCGTGTGTCCTTATCCCTGTGTACAACCACTGTACAAGGTGTCCCCTGGGTCCCATATAATATAGTAGGTGTACAAGGTCGTGCTGTGTAGGTGTGAGTCTTTGTGGTGCCCATATGGTCCTAATATAATGTGCTACTGTAGCGTGTAACAGATACAAGCGTGGGTGTGCACCAGTAATCCGCGTAAAAGAATTGTGGTCCAGCAGGGCAACATCACCAAAAAAGGCTCCCACTTCCTCTATCCCACTATCCGCCCAGTTCTGGAGTCTATGCCGTGTGAGTCTACCTTGTGGTGTAGGGATGCCTAATAAAGGAATGTTCGCTGTGTAGGGTGGCAGTGTAGATGTGTAAGAAAGGGCTTTCCTCCAGCAAATTAAGGCGGTTCTTAATAAGGGGGCACAGTCCAGGGGATCCGGGTCTTGGGTAGTAATAGAGAATGGAGTTCCCTGCGGTCAAGTCGTTCCACAGTGAAGCCGATCTCATGTAAATTCCTACCCGTAGTCCAGTAAGAAAGCCACTGGAGTTGACTAGCGTAGTAGTATCCTCGGAAATCAGGGACCCCTAGACCGCCCGACGTCGTCCCAAGTTGGAGTTTTTGGAGACTAATCCATCTCTGGCCTGTTCCCCAGATAAGATTGATCAATATAGTGTTCAGTGTATTAAAGATAGTTTGAGGAAGGATCACAGGTAAATTCACAAAATAGTATAGAAGGCGAGGGAGCATAACCATCTTTGAGATGGCAATTCTGCCCATGATAGACAGGGGCAGAGAGGTCCAGAACCTTACACTACTGCGGAGTCGTGTTATGGCCCTTGGATATTTCCATCTATCTGGTCTTCCAGTGTCCTGTAGACCTGTATACCCAAGTATTTAAACGTGGTAGGGGCAACTGGAATTGGGCATGTGCCAAATTGTATGTGGGTAAGATGTGGCGTCTCTCAAAGAAGAAACCAATTGACTTTTCGGGGTTTATCGCTAGACCCGATGAAAGCTCGAACTTATCAAATATGGAGGTGAGTGAGTTGTTGTCCGCTGTCAAGTCCCGCAAATATAACAAGATGTCATCCGCGTAGACAGATATCAGGTGTTGCGTCCCGTCTATAGGGATGCCCATGCGGTCTGCGGTTCTCAGGAGGGCCAGGGGATCGAGAGCCAGCACGAACAACAAAGGGGACCAGGGGCAACCTTGTCTCGTGCCTCTATGTATCGTTCTGATATATATCGGCCAGTGCGTGCCCTAGCTGCGGGAGATGTGTATAGTAAGCTGATCCACTTAAGAAAGTTTTCCGCGAAGACAAATTGTTTCAGGGACTCAAACATAAATACCCAGAAAGGAGTCAAATGCTTGTTTAAGGTCGAGTGCTATACACCCAGCTCGGGGAAGCTCACGTGAGGTAGCCGTCATTATAGTGTGCAGTCTACGAGTATTCAGCGATGTGCTGCGATTAGGGAGGAATCCACATTGATCCTGATGTATGAGTGTGGGAAGATGGGATTGTATGCGAGTGGCAAGAATCTTATATTCGGTTGAGATTAAAGAGAGAGGTCTGTAGTTGGTCATTTCTAGCGTGTCTCGGCCAGCCTTAGGTATAGATGTCACCAGCGCTTGCATGGTGGAGTCGGGTAGGTGGCCAGTGTCAAATGCTACCTTGTAGACTGACTCTAGTACTGGCACTAGGAGTTCCGAGTAGGTTAGGTAGAACTCCACGTGAAGACCATCCATACCAGGTGTCTTATTCCGGTTCAGGCTTTTGATCGCTGCCCGTATCTCATGCTGGGTAATGGGGCCGTCAATGTCTCTCCTAGTATCCTAGTAGCATCTGTCAGCAACGGGAAGGGGAGTCCTTGGAAGAACTTATCTAGCAATACAGTATCTACTGGTACGGAGGGCGCATAAAGTTCCTGAAGGTGATCATGGAATGCCGTGTTTATTTCCGCTTGTGTATTGACTAAGGCGCCCGTCCGGACACGAATGCTGGTTATGTTTGGCGGGTCCGGTTGATCCCTCACCAGTCGAGCGAGCAGTGTGCCGGATCTATCCGCGTCAGTGCGTTTTCGGTGTAAATATTCCCTATAATCTATCATCCGTAGTGTCTCTAGCATTTCGGCATGATCAATATGAGTGGTCTGTAGCACCCCACTCTTTCCAGGGTCAAGGGCTGCCTCCCTCTCCAGTACTTTCAGTCGGTTTTCCACATCGCAAAGTTTCTGGTGTACCTCCTGCCTAGCCCCCACTAATTGCGCCATAGTCCCCCCCGGACCACTACCTTCAGGGCGTCCCATCCTATCAGGTTCGAGGAGGCAGTGTTCCAGTTTTCTCTTAAATAATCAGTGATAGTGTTGGATGAGGATGTGCGAAAGGGAGCGTCTTCAAGCAGATGTGGGTTCAATATCCAGGTGGGCATCGGGGACTGCACCCTACCCCAGAGAAGTGTGAGTTTCAGGGGTCTATGATCAGAAAAGGTCTTGGCGAGATATTCCGATCTGTCTACTCTAGTGACTATAGATCTGGAGCATAAGAATCGATCAATCCTAGTATGAAGGTTCCAGCCATCCACCCAAAAGGAGAATTGGTCAGTCAATTTAGTCGCCACAGAGGCCTGAAGTGGAGGGTGTGATCTATCTAGTCCTAAGTCCAAAACCGCGTTCCAGTCCGCCCCAAGGACCCATGGAATCCTGACCCACTCTGACAACACCCTGCCCAGTCTGTACAGAAATCGTTTTTGTTCAAAGTTAGGAGCATATATGCTCCCCAGGACTACCAGAGACCCACCCAGAGTACCTTTCACTAAAATATATCTGCCGTGATCGTCTACCCAGTGCTCATGTTCAACAAATGGGGTCCCATGCCGTACCCATATAGTAGCCCCCCTAGCGAACGCCGAATAAGTTGTAGAATAAATGTGGCCCCTCCATTTCTTCCGCATCTTCTGCGATTCCGAATCCGTAAGATGGGATTCCTGGAGGAACGCAATATGCTTGTGGTGTCTAAGGAGAAACTAGTGAATCTGGTGACGTTTTTGAATTGCTCCTAGTCCCCGCACATTCCACGTAAGGAAATTACAGGATGCCTTGGTCTCAGCTGGTTTAGCCATCGTCCCAGATGTAGTGTGCCATCCCACCCCATGTTAGGTGCTCAGGTAGATCTGATGAGGATTCCCTGTACCGCAAAACGGTAACTAAACTCGGCACAGCAGCGGAACTACGCTGGGCCCAACTATGGTATATCAAACATAAGAACCAAATAACGGTGCGTACGCTAAAAGGGAGGTGGCTAGTTGTTTGTATTGTCATCGTGCAGCTAAACATCAGTAACCGATGGCTCAACTGTACCTCATCCCGGGGGGAAGCAGAAGACATAAGTGTGAAGGGAGGGCTACTGCAGACATGGAGAATCAGGGATCCCTTAGTCCCCCATTCCAATCACCTCAAAGAAAGGTCACCATTCTGACCCCTAACCCTCGGTGTGCTATCCAGGAAATTCAGTTTGTACCACCTAAGTGAAGCAGCTGCGAAGTAGAACATCAGCATCAATATCAATCTCTATATCAGTAAAAACATCAGTAACCACAATCACTTTTTCTATTATCAGTAGTTCAATGTTAGCAATCAATTGTCTAGCATGTCGTCCGCTGCTCTAGAAGTGATGGTGGGAAACAGGATTGCGCTATGTTCAGAGTCATAATGTAATGTATTATCCTCCGAGTCGGTAGCAATTTTATGTGCGTCCTCTCGAAAAGCACCAGCCACCGCTAGCACCTCTTCCTGGTCTCTGTTCTGCTGTTCTCGCGTGGGGCCGGCATTTCCACCGCTCCTACTGGTCGTCGGGGTGTGGCGGGCAGATAGCGACGATCCGCCACCCGAGCCCCGCGGAGAACTTTCCAAAGTGTCAGCCTAGCTCGACCCTATGCACATCACCTCCATCCATTCCTCGACATCAGAAGGGCTTTCAAAGAAATGAGTTTTTTTCTCATGTATGACCTTCAGTCGGGCAGGGTACAATAGTGCGTACTTAAGCTGGGCATTCTGTAATTTTTTCTTCACCGCTTGATATGAGAATCGTTGTCTCTGGACCAGCGTTGTGTAATCTGGATATAGGGACATGCGGTGGTTCTCGTATTGGATGAGGGATTTCTCAAGAGCTTTCTGTAAAAGAGTATCCCAGTCTCAATAGTTAATGATCTTCACAATCAGTAGGGGGGGTGGTAATCCGGGTTTAGGCTGACCGGTCGGGATTCTGTGAGCCTTTTCTACACAGAAATATGAAGAGAGCCCCTCGGGTGCCACATTGTCTCTGAACCAGTGTTCCATAAAATCCCCCGCACGATTTCCCTCAAAGTGTTCCGGCAGGCCTATGACGCGTATATTATTGTGTTGGTTTCTTCTTTCCGCGTCTTCCACCCGATCCAGCAGTGTGGCGACTTGCTGTTGGAGTTGCTGTAATGAGGAGGAGTGTTCCTCTGCTGTCGGTGTGAGATCCGCTAAAGTGAGACTGTGGTCCTTCACTTTGTCTGCCAACTTGCCATGATCAGCATTTTGGAGAGTCAGGCCAGTAGTGAGAGCGCCCAATTGTAGTTCCATCGCCGCCCTAGATTCCCTTATTTCTTTAAGGATGGGATCCAGTTTGTCTGGGGGCTGTCCCTCCCTGTGTCCTGCCGGGGTGGCCCCCGGCGAGGAGCGTCCACCTGCAATGTCTGTCATGGTTCGGGTGGCGACAGAACCGCCCTGGTTCTCCGGTCCCTTCGTCCGATTTCGGCCCATGACGCAGAGACTCCCCCATGCTCACTGTAGGGGCGCCGCAGCTGCTCAGCCGAGGGGAGGGCTCATCCACCTCTCAAGGTTATGGCGCAATGGGACTGCCTGCAAGGTAGTCCTCAGGGTAGGACAGGTACTTTTCCAGCCATCGTGCGGGCAGGTGTAGGATATCGTACAGGAGGATGTGCCTGGCCCTGGGACTCCCAGACAGGGTTCAAGAACGGGGGAAGGGGTAAATAGGGGGGGGGGGGCAGTGCGCAAATCCTCCCCGGACGCTCCTCCTAGGAGGACCAGATGCCCAGCCCCACGCCCGTCACCCATTTAAGGGGATGAGGTAGGGAAGGCGAGGGTCGCAGGGACCGGTACCCGGGGGGGGCCCTCGCAGATAACACCGCCACTCACCACGACCAATGCACAGGTATCTCCCATGTATATACAGGTGCACCCGCACTATACACTGCCCGGTTTGGCCGTTCCTCCAGAAGACATGGATCAGGCCATTCGGAAGGTCAAGGGACCAGACCCGGGGTCGCTGCAAGCAACGTCGGGCATTCAGGGCTCTCCCTCACCAGTTTTGCCATCAGCTATGCGGAGGAACGTTATAGTTACGCTGACGTTTCACTCGTTCAAAACCAGAGAAATTCAGCTGTTATAGTTACTTGAGTTAACTATCACACGTGCCCCCGCAATGCACTGCTTATGACCTCACATATTACACCAGTCATGACATGGTCAGTGACATCATCTATTTCGGCCTGCCTGAACCGACAGCGACGGTTTAGGCAGGCCGAAATAGAATTCACACACGATTCCTGCCAAAGCGGCCGAACTTGGGAACCATGCCTTCACGGACGCAGGTTCCCTTTAAGCATGGGCGCAAAATGCGTTCCGCTTGCGGATTTTGCGGATTTTTGGCAAATTCGCGAATCCGCGAATTTCCGCGAATTTGCCAAAAAACCGCGAATCCACGAGCGGAACGGATCCAGGAGCAAAAGTTCAAGCTTCAAGCTTGTAACTATTTTAGAATGGCACCGGCAAGCTGACAGCGTCATTCTAAAATAGTTACTAAGTTAGCTTCAACAGGAAGCACTAATAGAAGCAGGTGCACGAGTTTAACTGAATTCGAGCACCTGCTTTATTTTATCTATTAGTGCTTCCTGATGAAGCTAACTTAGTAACTATTTTAGAATGGCGCTGGCAGCTTGCCAGCGCCATTCTAAAAGAGGAGAGGGGCAGAGGGCAGAAGGGCACAACAACGAGGAGTGGGGCAGAGGGCAGAAGGGCACAACAACAAGTGGGGCAGAGGGCAGAAGGGCACAACAACGAGTGGGGCAGAGGGCAGAATGGCACAAAAACGAGTGGGGCAGAGGGCAGAAGGGCACAAAAACGAGTGGGGCAGAGGGCAGAATGGCACAAAAACGAGTGGGGCAGAGGGCAGTAGGGCACAACAACGAGCGGTCTCGCACAAACAAAACCCCGCGAACACGCAAAGCGCCCCACGAACACGCAAATCGCCCCGCGAACACGCAAATTGCCCTGCGAACACGCAAAAAAATTCTGCAAATTCGCGAATTTTGCGGCTCGCGAATTCGCATATCCGCAAATTCGCGAATCGCGAATTCGCAAAATTCGCCCATACTTAGTTCCCTTCACAATATATACAAAGGTTGCAGGGACGTTATAGTTACACTCAGATTTCACTATTACAAATCCATAGAAATTAAACATTCAGTAGTTATAGTTACCTGAGCTAACTATAACTTACGCCTCCGCAATGCACTACTTATGACCTAATATTGTACATCACTCATGACATGGTTAGTGGCATTGATGATGACATCTCAAATGACATCACTGATGACATCATCCATGGAGTGTAAGTGTTTTCCAAGAATTTGTGAGTGTTAAACATATATACTTAGCTACTACAAAAGTTAATTAGTATACTAAGTCTACTACTAATGAGTGATACTACTATTAACATATATATGTGAGTGGCTGTGTGTATCTAGGTGTGAGTGGGTATCTGAGTGGGTATAGGTGTGTGTAAGCTGGTATGTGAGTTGCTGTATGAGTATATAAGTGGGTGTGTGAGTTACTGTGTGGATGAGTGAGTGACTATGTAAGTGGCTGTACTGGTGAGTGAGTGGGTGAGTGGGTATGGTCAGTGGCTGTATGGGTGGGTGTATGACTGATTGTATGGGTGAGTGAATGGGTGTCTGAATGCCTGTATGGGTGTGTGAGTGACTGGGTGTGTAAGTATGCTATATGGGTGAGGAAGTGGCTTTTTGAGTGGGAGTTTGGTTAAGTCAGTTGGTGTGTGAGTGGCTGTGGTGGAGACTATGTGTCTTAATGACTGTATGGATGAGCGGATGTGTGAGTACTAATATGGATGTGTGAATTGGTATTTAAATGGTTGTGTGGGTGTGTGAGTGAGTGTGTGATTCATTGTATGGGTGAGTGAGTGGCTGTGTTGAAAGCCTGTATGGGTGAGTGAGTGGGTATGTGAGAGGCTGAATAGGTGAATAAGTGGGTATATAATAGCTGTATGGGTGAGTGTGTGGCTGTATGAGTAGGTGCATGGGTGAGTGATAGTTTGTGATAGTTTGTCGGAGTGGCTGTATGACTGAGTGAGTGGTGGTTTCAGGGGGGTAAGACCAGCTTTAATCTTTTTACAACTCCTTTCTAAAGACACTGTTTTGTACACTCTTAATTTTTTAAGGGCTACCCCAAGACTCGGGTCAAGTTGTGATTAATTTATGTACTGTAATCCATGTATTTTAACCATAAACCCAGTGTAATTTGATATATCAGTTGTTAACCTGTATTCTGGAATACGTTTTTAAACATGTTCGTTTGACTTTTATGGTTTTACTCATAAAACCTAATACAGCTTGTTGATGTTGACTGAGTGAGTGGGTATATGAGTTGGTGTACGGATGATTAGGAGGATGTATGAGTACTGGTAGGGGGTATGTGAATGGGTAAGTGAGTGGTTGTATGGGTGTGTGAGTGGGAGTACAGGAGGTTGTATGGGGTGTGAGTGGGTGTGTCAGTGGTGCTGTGGATGATATCATCAGTGATGTAATTTGATATGTCATCAGTGATGCCATCAATGATATCATCAGTTATGTCACTGACCATGTAATGAATGATGTAGTATGTGAGACCATAAGCAGTGCATGGGGGAATTAAGTTATACTTAACTCAGGTGATTATAGCTGCTACATTCTTTTGGTTTTATACGAGTGAAATCTGAGCGTAAATATATCGTCCTTGTAACCTTTGTTTTTTTCAGTGAATTTTCAAGGTTTTTTTAAATTCTATTTCCTAACTAGAAAGTCCATGTAACCTTTAGTTTTTAAGTGAATTTCTAAGGTTTTTCAAATTTTATAACTAGAACATCCCTGTAATCTTTGTCTTTTTCAGTGAATTTCTATGTTTTTTGAACTAGTGGTCATGTATTCAGGCTGAGGGAGAAAGGGGACAGGGTCTCCGACCAGTTCCCAGGAATCCCATTTTGTCGGATTTACTGAAGGTAACAGGAGGGTTTCTTGGCCCCCAAGCACCCTCATCATATAAGAGGACTTCATCCCCCAACTAGTAGTGCACCAGAAGGTGCATTTACAGAGTGGTGGAGAAAGGATGTGGGGCCTCTTACCAGCTCTCAGCAATCATGCTGTGTGGGACTAACTGGAGGTGACAGGTGGGGTTCTTGGTATCCAGCAACCCTCAGCATCTAAGGGGACTACATCCCCCAACCAGTAGTGTGCCAGGAGGCTTGTTTGCAGAGTGGTGAAGAAAGTGGGTGGGGCCTCGGACCAGCTCTGAGCAATCACGCCGTGCTGGACTTACTGGAGGTGACAGGAGGAGTTCTTGGGCCTCAAGGACCCTTAGTATCCAAGGGAACTTCATTCCCCAACCAGTAGCGTACCAGGAAGCACATTTGCAGAGTGGTGGAGAAAGGGGGTTCGGTCTCTGAAGTCCTCTCAGCAATCCTGTTGTGTGGAACTTACTGGAGATAACAGGAGGGCTTGCTGGCCCCCAAAGACTCTGAGCAGCCAAGGGGACTTCCTCCCCCAACCAGTAGAGCACCAGGAGGTGAGTTTGCAGAGTGGTAGGGAAAGGAGGCGCGGCCTCAAAGACCTTTCAGCAATCCCGCTGTTTAGGACTGTGTGGCCCCCTTCCCTGGACCATTTTTGGCCCTGGGGCCAAGCCCTGGGTCCCAGCCCTTTGTATTATTTGTTTGAAATTAGCAGCCCCCTCCCTGGGCTGATTTTGGCCCCAGAAACCTCATCCCCATCTTCTGGGGCCAGGCCTTTTCTTTTTTGAATTGTTAAAGGGGAGAAGGCCCCCCACCCCGGGCCATATTTGGCCTCAGGGATCTCATCCACAGAGGGCCAGGCATCTCAGTTGGGTACTATGGGGGAACCAGAATGCCCCCCCCCCGATCCCTGCCAGCTCTCCACCTCATGCAGGAGCGGGCATTGCTTTGACACACAGAGAGCTGCTAAACATGCGGCTCCCTGTGAGTCGAAACAAATGCTCTGCTTCCAGCAGGCAAGAGCGTTTCTACGCTCATGCTTGCTGAAAACGGAGCATCTGCTTTGGCTTGGTTGGAAAGCTCCCTCCAAACCACAGCAAATAGCTGTGTCCATGGGGTGTGCAACCCAGGACATAGCAGGAGCCGGCCCCTAGGGCATCAATGGCCCCATGTGGGGGCCACTCGGTACCCTCCTTTTTTTGTTGTAGGGCCTGCCCCAGGGAGGTGGTGGTCCCCAGGCCACAGGAGGTCTGCAAGACCCCCATGCCTTAAAAGTTAGCTCCAGGGAGCATGTGGTCCGAAAGGCTGTTGTGTTCTATCTAGGACCCCGATCAATATTGTGATGTATACGGTTATAATCAATAGATATCCCTATAATGGCATAAACGATCAGAGCCATATTTCAGTAACTCGTCTCTGCAGTTCATTACAGTACATGACACAGCAGAAGCCACTTCCTTAGATTCCTAGATAACACACCAAGTTCTTTCAACAGATTAAACCCCCAAGCAACCTGGGAAAGCCTCACTTGCTTTGTTTTGATTAGTAATAGAACTCTTGCAAGCACTGTAAGAACGACCAGTCCTTAGTGACATCTTTATTGACGTCTTATGTCCAAAAATTTACGTCAAACTCGGCACCTTTCAGGTATAAATTATACCAACGTTGCCTTAAGCACACACAATGGTGGTGTTGAATACAGGAGCAGAACAGCTGTCCCTTGCAGAGCCCAGCAGATGCGAGAAGCCCACGGACGCTACCCCTCCTCCTCCTTGACGCGCTGAGAAAGACGCTGTCTTTTCTCCTGTCGAGAAAATCCAGCTCTGGCGTTTCCAGCCTACCCTTGCGGGTGACTGGAATATCGAGTCCTGAGAGGAGATACCAGACCTCCAACATTCTATTTCAGAGGTACGGTGCTGACTAGACCCTTAGAGAGAATTCTTGAAGCAAACCCTTGGCAAAATCAACTTAACTTAAACTGCTACTTACTTACTCCCTCCCACGTATTAGGCTTAGGTCAGGTACACCGGGGTAGGCGTAGTTAGAAGCACCAGTTTAGTACGTTAGCCAAATGTATATATGAATGTATATATTTTATTCATTTTAACCATCTTATGGCTAAGAAACCATATCAATGCTTTTACAGTATTATTTCGCAATACTCCTTTTACTGTACGCACGTTTTATAATAACAAGTCTTGCAATTGGGGCAATTCATTTCTCTTGCATGAGAAGAAAGACTGTTCAATAAATAATACCTTTTATTGAAAACGCCCGTCTCTGTATTCTCTGCATAACTGGTGAAAGTAATTCTGCACAACTGACTGAGTGAAATAGCTGTCTATTGTTTCACACGACTCTAGAGATTGACTCTTATTCTGAGGAGCAAAGTTATCATGTTAATGCGGTTGTTGGAAAACTGAATCCCTTCTTGTCTGAGCCAGGGAAGCTGATCACTTCCTATTCAGTCAAGAAAGTTTCCAGTGACCTCTGAGCTAGCTGGTACAAACCCAATTAAGTCTAACATAGTCAGTAGAGACCTAGAAGACCGCACTTCTACGTCTACACTGCTGTTTAGTTATTCCAATGCGCAGGGCCTATAGGGAAAATAGGAACTACACTACATGGCGCCAAACGTTTGGTAAGGCGATAAAACTAACGCAAGACGTTAGAGTAACTCAGTCGTGCTTTTTTCACACAGACCCTTTTCTCCCGTAAATACTCCAAGAGACGTCTGGAGTGGGTGAAAAGTTAAAATCCGCCTGAACTTAGTAGGAAGAGATTCCTATGTAGAGTTTCTGGTTTATTCAACGTTGAAGGATACAGTGTTCCAAAATATTGTGCACCTAATCTTTGTCTCCTTGGAGACCTGCTCTGCAAAACTTTCATTTATACAATGTCAGTAGAAGACAACGGAACCGCTGAAGCCGCAGTAAATGCGACTCAGCAGGGTCCCGATGTTACAGGGATTAATGAACCGGGTGCGATAATCATCCTGGTCAACATAAGAAAAACTATAACGTTAAAACTTATAGAAAACGGACTGACCACACAAGGTGGCACAGTCGTCTTCGTGATAGAGGCACATGAATATCGGCAGACAGAGGTATTCTATTCTTGGATAAAATTTCCAGCGGCAAACGCTACAACACACGAGTTCCACTATTACAAAATAGAGGATCCACCGGATGAGTACGCTCCTTTCGAGGAGATTGAAATCCCATTAAAATACCAAGAGCACCTGCTCTGGTTTGAAGGCGCCCTAAAACACAATGATCATATTACCAGGCTCGGTCCACTAGGTAGACCAGGAGCAACGTGGCCGGTTCTAGCCAGCTACACACCACATCCAGACATTGAAAAAATGTCAAAAGAAGAGCTGTTAGGACAGCTAAAAACATTAATTGAAATACATAGACAGTTAGTCCAATATGTAATGCGGACTGCAACAGTCCAAACAGCTGTTAATGTTCCACAGCTGACCCCTCATCAGGGGAACACAAATAAAATTACACCACAGAACATACAATCATGTCTTGGTAAAACACCCATAAAATGGGAACAAATTCCTTTCTGGTTAGCGCAGAAAATTACTCAAATAGAGGCAGTATTTCCGAATACTACCCCTATTGAGAAACACAGAATTCTGACCATCTGCCTTCCAATGGGGGTGGCACCACATGTGGAGGACTGTGACACTTGGGGTACAGTGTTTGCTTCCATTTACACAAAAACACATGGTGTTCCGTCAATGGCGGTAATACCAGATGTGCTAAAACAGATTCAGAATGAATACGGTCCAGAACCTGCTTTAACTCTTGATATGCTATATTACTAGCCAACATAAAAGGAGAAGCAGCATCTGTGGCGATCTGCCAGAAATTGAAGGAAACAGATATAACAGATCAACCAATTGAGCTTGCCAGAATCATAGAAAAATGCTATGAAGATTAGGTAGAGACAGCTTGGGTGGGAAACCAGTAAAACCCCAACTACTCGAAAATCCTGAAAAATTATTTATTAAAAATAATCTAAACACTCCTTAAAAGAGCTGGGCTGGAAATAAACAATCCACTCCCAAGCAAAAAGTTTTCCAGTCCAGAGGAAGGTCTTCTCGACGGAGGGAAAGAACTCCGACTCGAGAACACCAGTCTCCCCAGAGGGAGCACTCTGAGAAAAGATATAACCTTAGAAATAGGGATAACTTGAAAAAGCCTGATAGATATCAAAGTATTGATACACGTCCCTCTCGATCTTTTTCGGAGAAATCGGAAAGAAGAGGACGGTCAGACCCAGGAGAGCACACCAAGTCCAAAGACAAGGAGCTTGCTCAAAGTAAAGAATTACAATTTCCAAGAAATAAGGTAGCCAGTATTAGAGTAATCGAACATGCCGAGAATACTGAGGACACAGCTGAAAAACGGGGAGTGGGCACAGACAATGCTAGACAGTGCAGCAGAAATCACCATAGCTCGCAAGATCCTGATGAGTCATCTGGAGACAGTGGACACGAATGAATACATTCAAGTAGAAACTGCCGACACCAGAGTTAGCGAACCTCATAAGATATACGAAATAACACTGCGTATAGAGGGAGATAAGACTAGAAAAATAAGAGGTCTATTTTGGGATAATCTCTCAAAAGGCTATGACATCCCGTTAGCTGAAAAAGATTGGCCCCCGGAGTTTGTCAGGGAGTGCCCTCATGGCGAAGAAATGATTATGCCTGTCTTCTCAAATCACATTCCAATTCACACTAAATATATATATGCAAGGAAATGGGCAGTAGCCCAGGCACCAGCATTATATAAAAATCATGTAGGATGGGATGAGGACTCTCCTCCTCACAAAATCCAGTTAAAAAGTCAACCTACTGCACAAAGGCAGTACCCAGTTAAGCAAGAAGCAAATAAACAGGTCAGGGAGATTTTAGATCAACTTGAATACCAGGGGGTGATTGAAACATGCACCTCTCAAATGAACAATCCTTTGTTTCCTGTCTCCAAACCGGACAAATTGTATTGTCTAATCTTGGACTACAGACACCTTAACTCATGTTGCAAAACATTTGCAGTACAAAATTCGCATAGTGCTGCACTAATGAATAACATAGTTCGCAAAAAATATAAAACGACATTAGACATATCTAATGGGTTCTTTTGTCAAAATATTGCACCAGAAAGAAGGTACTTGACCGCTTTCTCAATAATGTGGTCACAGACAAATTTCTGTAGGCTCCCACAGGGATTCAAGAACAGCCCAGGACTATTCTCAGCCAGAGTAACAGAGTTACTACAAATATATGATGATGAGGCATTATCTTATGTCGATGACATCTATCTCACAGACGACGACTTGGATACTCACTTGAAATGGGTGAACACCATAATACTTGGGTTCGCTGCAGAGGGCTACAAATTCAACTTTAAAAAGTCAAGAATTGCCCATCTGACGGTATTATTTTTAGGATACGAATTATCAAGTGAAGAAAAAGCCTAGCGGACAACTTCTTAGAGAAGTGCGCTGTACTCCAAGCACCAAAAACGCTGAAGAACTTACAATCGATTCTAGGCTTCCTGAATTTCGGAAGAACTTACATTCTAAATTATGTGGAGAGGGTTAAACCTCTCAACGAATTAATTGAACCTGATTTTAAACCAATCAACTGGACTTAAAAAAACAAACAGAAATTTTAAGATCATTGCAAACAGATATGTTAGCAAAAACAAAATTAGAAACACGTGACAATACACGCAACCTTGTAATCCGAGTCATCCCAGGAAGATGCAGATTCACGTATCTGACCTCTAATGAGGGAGAAACGGTACCAATAGCTTACAAATCTCACTTGTACACACAAGCAGAAAAAACATTGAGTCTCACAGAAAATACTGTGAAAGCAGTGCAAACTGCTATAGCTAAAGAACGAGAACTAGCACAAGGCAAAAGGATCACTGTTCTCACAGCAGAATCCGCCTTCGAGGCACTATTCAGCCCAGTAAACCTGCCTACAGTGTCACTGGATCCGAAATGGATACAGTGGGAAAATTCTCTTGCTGCAGAAGACGTGAAATACTATTTCGCCCCGCACATGAAAAAACTGAATGATTTAAATTATAAAAAAGAATATCTGCCAATCGAAATTCTTCCTCTACAACAATACTCCTGTATAATCTATACAGACAGATTTGTACAGCATTACAATGTAGAAAATAAATCCTACGATGCAGCCTGCGCGATTGTTAAAGCTCGCTGGCTCTGCAGTAAATTCAGACCGAAAATAACAAAAACTGAATCACTGAGAAAATGTTCGGCTCAGCGAGCTGAAATCAGATCTTTAAAGATGGCGCTTGAAAATGCCGAATGTGAATTCCCGACACTAATTGTGTGCGATTCGCATTTTTGCGTCAATTCTTACAATAATGATTTGCAGAACTGGGTTCAAAATGATTACAAAGATGACACAGGTGCCACAATCAAGCGTAAGGTGCTTTGGAAACAAGTAGTTCTTTTTCAGAAAGAACTACAAAAGATTCACGTGATACACACTCTAAGTCATCAATGTGATGGCGTTCACGTTGCAGGGAATTCATTGGCTAATACAGCCATAGCGGAAGCAACTAAACCGGCTTCCGTAGCCACAAAAAAGCGTTCATAAAAATATATAGACGGGGAAACCATGCTGGCAGTAAAAACGTCCTTAAAAGGCGACTGTGCAGCACTACCTGTGAACTATCCACTCAAATATTTGTACGTAATTGATGCAAACTCCGTTCCTTTTGCTCGAATCCCTGGAGTGGGGGATAGGGTAATTCCAAACATGAACCGGAGAATCTTTTTAATAGCAGACGCACACATGGGATTAGGTCCGAGGCACAAAAAGATCAAAGAATCTCTGACTGAATTACAATCAGAGTACTGGTGGCCGGGGATGAGCGTGCAACATCAAATATTTGCAAAAAACTGTCAAGACTGCAGCATAGATCGCAGTAGTAAACCGGTCCAGCCTGTTGCCCAGATACCCTTTATGGACAGGGTAATGCTGTCTATATGCAATCCAGCATCCTATTAATTGTTTAAGACTACATTTACTTTATAAATGTGGCCCCAGCGCTCGGCTGACGCCAAAACTGTTATAAAAGATCTGCGAGTCTTTATCGGCACATACGCAATTGCCATGTTACATTCTGACCAGGGGCCTGCTTTCAGCTCTCGAGCTTATAAGGAGGCCATGGCCAGTATGGGCATTGGGTTGCGATTCTCTTGTCCATTTCACCCTGAGGGAAACAGTGTAGTGGAAAGAAAAAACCGAGACATAAAGCAATCTATAACAGCGAGTGTATTAGGCTCGGGTGATTGGTGGGTCAAACATTTAATAAGTGTCCACGTAGTCTTAATAATTTGCCAAGAAATTCTCTAAAAGGTTTCAATCCGTACGAACTATTGTTCGGAACTAGAATGTTCAGGATCTTGATAGTCAGACTTCAGTGGTAAAAGATAAAAATAAAGACTTTGACATCAAAGATGGTTTGGCTATTTTACAGGACTTGAATGAAACAAGAAAATCCTTAAGCAACATAAAAATAAAGCAACAGCCAACTACCACTGAAGACACACCACCTGTCCCAGCAAGACCTGTCTGGATTCCAAAGATTGGCGATCTGGTCAGAGAGAAAATAGCGGTGAAGAAGGAATTTGGGCCTTCTTACAGAAAAGCAGTACCTGTCCTAGCAATCAACGGAACAAGATCAGTAGTACTACCGCCCCTTGCTGGTAAAAAGGAGAACCGAGTTGTATCAATCTACCTGGTAAAACCACAAGCATGTGGCCTATAATCAACAGTAGGCCAAGTGGACTCCCCAGAAATAACAGAATACCCAAATTTGCAACAATCCAAGAAGTTCAAACTGAAAGACTAATCACATTTGATAAACCTGCAGTGCACAGAGAAGGACTATGCAATAATGCCATGGAACTCGTGCCTCTTGAAACACAGATTGAAACAGTTTGTCATGAAATTCCAGTCTACAATGATGTGGCATCAGAATGTGATAATGAAAGACAAATTGAGAAAACAATTCCAACAATTGACAGAACTGCCTCTGGTTACTTCATCAATTTCGATAACTTTTCTGAAGATCAAAGCGACCCTGAGGTGGCACCAGAAACAAAGACTTTTAAAGAAAAAGCAACAGAACTCTTTCATCAACTCAAGGAAAATCATCTTATTTCTCCATGGTTAGAGTTTTGGTTTGGGCTAGGTGTATTTTTCCTCCTGCTTTGGCTCATCATGGTACTTTGTTTGGGAAAATTCATTGAGGAAAAATACAGTTCAATGGACACAGCAAGTCAGAACATCAACTTAGTTCTAAAACTCACAAATCATCCCACGTGAAGAAAAGAGGACTATCATCAGTAAATGTCACAGCCATTCCAATACCCGGCGGGGTAGTGTGGGACAAGTCTGACTATGAAATATATGGCCCAGTCGAGATCTTGAAATATCCTCACCAGTTCAAGGTTTCATTAAGTGACTTTGTAAAACCAAGTACATTCTCTGATGATTGGGATTTTGAAAGTATAAATACCATGATGTCGGATTTAGTGTTATCAGCAAAATTTACAGAACATGATTATTTACAAGGTTCATCTAATTATGAACAAATGTACTGTTTCTCACATTACGCAGATCACTATTTACATAAATCTGCACAACCTAGAAATGTTTTTAAATATAACCAATGGGAACATTGTGCTACTCCACCTAAATGCAGTTCAAAAACGTTTTTTGAGAAATTCCAATACTTCTCAGGGTTTAACACGAGTAATGCAGAAACATTTTATTATAAACTGTTGGATAAAACAGGGAGGAAAACCATGCTGACAAATACTAAATTGATATATTCAGAAGCATTTTATGAAAAAATGATTACATTTGGTTTGGATTTCTGGAAAAATAACATTGAAACAAAAACCATCTGGGGTACAAAACATTGGCAGGTACAAGGCCTAGAAGCATTGTTTCGAGCCTGCATGATCCCAGAACAATATGGCTGAGATACCCGCCACCCCCTCTCAACACAATCCCCAAGGATGGGAAACCGGAAACAGTTCTGAAGTCTTTGGAAGACGGGAGGGAGTAACCCTCCCGGCCGTATTTATTAAAATATGAAACAAAATTAAAACATTAAATAAACAGTTTCATATTATGTACAATTTCATTACCACATTGCGATGTTTGGCTAACCTTAACAGATTCTCTAATACAAAGGTTCTCCTAGCCGAACTAACATCCTACAAAACATTTACTTGAAATTTCGAAATTGTACATCCTAACGTTTAAGGGCCAACGGCAAGGTCGTAACCGGTGTCAAGATCCCTAACCCAGAAATATCGCCCTCACTTGTGAGGGGCGGCCCAGAGGCGTACCTCAAGTGCAATTACCAATTTCCCTTGACTTGACGGGGGCCCCAATAAAACTCGACGCCACTTAGAGGTCGTTCGAGGACTCGTGTGAGGTATCTAGAAGGTAGCGTAGACCCCCCCCCAAACCCCACACAACTTACCACATCTGCCGTCGCAGACGTCCTGGCCCCGGGAAATTCCCCAGGAGGGGGCTGTAACCCCTCCTACCCAGGAAGGGGCCTTGACCGCCTTTCCTTTTCTTTCGGCGACCCATCCTTAGAAGGGACCGCCTCCCCGTTGAGGGGCCAATGGCCACCTCCCCCGAGCGCTCCCATCCGTGCTGGGTGACGCCCACTCATAGGGATCTTTCAATTAGTGCTCACCGATCATGACCTTACCGCCACAGGCCGGATAGTTGACCGGCTATCCGGACCCCCCACAACACTCCTACCTAAAGGTCATGGTGTAACGTTTTTAGCCATGCTAAGAAGTCTCCTATGAGTAACTCATTCCCCACCCGAGACAAATGCACTCCATCCCCCACATACATACTGTCATCATTAATACACCCATGTGAAATAGAATGCAGAGTCTTGGAACGGAACAACCTACTCACTTTATTATTAAGCTTTCTAACAGAATGATTAAAAGCAGGAACCGAAATAGCCCCCCGCCACACTTTTCGTGGGATCATATGGGACCATGCAATCGTGCACCCTGGAACTCTCCTCGCTAACCAACTTACAGTGGAAAGCATCGCCTCAAGGAGAAGTCGTCTACCAGTGGTGACCAAATCATTACCCCCAAGATGTACTATGACTACAGACGGCGGTGACCTCGTCCGCCCTAGCAAACCCTCAAAAAATGATTGAAACTGGTCAATACAGAGACCGCCTCTTCCGTAGAAGGACACACTGTACCCGTATTCCCCAGCTACGTGAATCATATCACCTGCCTTGAATACGTCTGCGGCACGTCTCACGTATGAGTGGCCCACGACCCACACCTCCTTTTTCACAGCCGGTGATGTCTGACCGCTGGCCCGGTGTTGGGTCGACTGCAAAGTCCGCCCCGCCTCGTAGGCTTGCGCAACTGAAAACCAAACAAAAACAAGAAGCGTGAGTACATTGTTACAGCTTCACAACATGTGCAAACGCACATACCTTTTATAACAATTGGAGGACCAACGCCCCACCCGTTTAACTTGTTCCACATCCAGACCCCTGGCTGTAGCTTCTGTAGCAGCCCCTATCCGAAAGGAATGGGTCCCAAACTCGCCCGGGTTCAAGCCCGCAGCGGCAATCGACATCGCAAGCACCCGCTGAAACTGAAACTTTGTCAGTGGGGTGGCGTCAGCGTGTCTCAACAGGGTCCCCCCCCATGATGCCACCCTTCGTGTTAAATAATCTTCTAGACACCTTACCGGGCACATGGAGGACCCGGGAATCCTGCGTATGATTATGCAGTCACCCATCCCACTTTGATCCGTTTTGGACCTGACAAACGAGACCGTCATCGTCTCCCCTCTGACCTGGACGTGCTCCAGGCACAGTCCTCCTGTCACATCCTGCTTGTTCCTCGCCACTAGTTCGCTTACCCGCATAGCCCCATGGAATGCCAGCGTAAAAGCGGCTCGGAATAACACCGTCTCAAACTGAGATGAACACGTAGCAGGGAGTCTGGATAGCAACTGGGCCAGCCTATCTAAACCTATCGGGCGCCTTTCATCTACTCTGCGACCCTCAAGGCGTTGCCACCCTCGTAGCGCTTTCTGTACAACGAAAGACGCTGTCGGGTCAAGGATCCCGTGGGCCCTAGCAACAAAGGAAATGGCAGCCCGATGCCTCTGAGCCGTGGCCACCGATTTCCCGACCCGATGTAAGGACATCAGAAAATTCACCACCCACTCTTCCTGGCCCCAAAGCTCCTCTCTATCAGTCCCCAAAAAGGCCAAATAGGACCGGAACGCCCCTTCATATGCCTTCCTCGTCCTGGGTGCTAAACTCTCTCCCACGAGGTTACGAAGTTCGGGGCACCGAGAGACCAGAGAGCTTCGGGAAAGGGTGCCGGCTCCGGGTCCGCTGTGGGAAGAAAACCCCAGAAAGCCTGCATACGAAAACGAGACAGTGCATCAGCTGCCTGGTTCATTACCCCTGGGACATGTCTTGCTTTGAATAACACATTCAATTGCATACACAGTAAAACAATTTCTTTGAGTAGTCTCAAAATCCACTTGCATCGTGCTGCCTGGCTATTGATACACTCGACCACGGTCATATTGTCAGACCAGAATACCACAGAGTGATCCATGAACCCTTCGGGCCAAGTTTTCAGGGCTACTAAAATGGGGAAAAGTTCCAGGAAAGCAATGTTACTTGTCAGCCCACTGTCATGCCACCATGTCGGCCACTTTTGTGCAGACCATCTTGTGCCGAAGATGGCACCAAAACCTATACTCCCTGCCGAATCCGTCCACAGCCCCAGCTCATCAGAGGACACGGCCGGTTTATTCCAGACGACTCGACCATTGAAATCCGCCAGGAACGCCAACCAAATGCGCATGTCCTGGCGGACCTCAGCCGAGAGCCTCGTGCGATGATGGCCCTCCTTCAGGCCGACCATGGTTTGAGCAATCGAACGAGAAAAGGGGCGGGCCATTGGTATAACCCTCAGGGCAAAATTCAACTGGCCAACTAGCTGCTGTAACTGATGCAGCTTAACCTTGGATCCATTTATACATATTTGCAGGGATGTCCTGAACTTTGACACTTTTTCGGCAGGTAAACGAAAACACCCTTCCTCGGAATCCAACTCGATCCCCAGAAACTCGAGGCAAGTGGAAGGCCCCACAGTCTTACCTGGTGCCAATGGCACGCCAAACTGATTCATTAAAACACAAAATTGAGCCAAAGCCTGCCCACATTCCGGATCCCCGGCCGCCCCCAGGAACAAAAAGTCATCAAGGTAATGCATCACATTTTGGAAACCCGTCTTCCTTGTGAAGACCCATTGTAGAAAAGTACTGATTTTTTTGAAATAGGCACAAGATATAGAGCACCCCATCGGCATACACCTATCCATGTAATAATGACCCTGAAACATGAAACCTAGGAGACGCTGATCGTCTGGATGTACCGGGAGCAACCGGAACGCTGACTCGATATCAGATTTTGCCATCAGCGCCCCGGGCCCCAGGCGATTCAAAATGGCTACGGCCTCATCGAAGGATGCGTACCGCACCGAACACACTTCCGGGTCTATCGCTTCGTTTACGGAAAGACCACGTGGGGCTGATAAATTGTGTATCAGCCGAAACTCAGCCAGGTCCTTTTTTGGGACCACACCTAAGGGGGAACAAACAAAGTTAGGAACCGGTGGTACACTAAACGGACCGGCGACTCGACCTCGAGTCACCTCTTTCCTGATCTTATCCTGTACCACGGTCGTATGCTGAAAGACCGATAGCTGATTTCTACATTTCGCTGCACCTTGAAAGTCCCCCACTGGGATGCGGAAACCATAAGAAAACCCGTTCCGCAACACCCCAGCAGAAGTACGATCCGGGTATTCACTGAGCCAAGGAATCATCGCCAAGGTATCAATCGGGGTAGGCAAAGGCGCCCCTCGGACTATATTAGACCTGTTTGGCGCCTCCTCTACCCCCGTTATCACCCGTTTTGGCTCTGCACGTGGACTCAGGATGGGATGATTGCCCACACCCACTACATTCGTGCCTAAATTTGCACGATCCCTGGGGCCTGGTACATTTTCCCCTGTTGAAGTTCCAACAAACCCCCCTTTTTCCTGTATTTCCGGCAGGTCTCGAGTAATTGTCGGTACCTGTACCTGATCGAAAGGGCGTCCCCGCATACTGGCGGTAGGATTCGCCAATGTTACTTCCCACCAATGGCACTTTCAACATACCAGTCTCCATTCATTTTATCCCAAGACACAGAATCATAACAATCCCAAGTTAAGCTTTTATCATGTTCTTTAGCCTTTCTAAACAGATTATCATAGCAGAACCAATGGTTACCCTCATGTGACACCGAGTACCCCATGATTCGAGACTGATAAATCGGCAATTCGTGCAGCAGATCGGGCCTTCGTTCCCCCAAGATCGATGTAAAGACCCCCCACGCTTTGCCCCAATTGCCAATATTTTCGTTCACCTTAAAGGCGGCCATTTTTGCGCGCCAAACACTCGGATGCATGAGATCCTTCTGGCCCTTAACATGCTCCATTTCATAGTGATCAGTCAGCAACGAGAAAATGTTTACATATTCTCCCGCCCATATCTTCTACTTAATAGCCAAGGGAACATGCTGACCCACCCTCTCCCTACGAGACGGTGCTGACTCATCCCTTGCAATCGGCAATGGCCGCTTACCTGAACCGGACGGCGTCTCTGCGACGGAACCTGTCCCCTGTGGCTTCTCTACTACCGCAGCCGGTGTGGATACCCTCGCTGCTTCCCGTGACTCACGCAGTTGCTTCATCAGCACCTGCGCGTCGACAGCCGTGGCGCCCTCACTATCTTTACCCAACCACGCTGCTAGTTGAGCTGCCAGCTCAGGCGGCATATCGTCCCCGGACACGGGGGTGACCACAACGGGAATCGGATTCCCTCCCTCCGGCACGGGGGTGGGTGCTTCTAGCGGGGCACTAGGGCCCGGGATGTCTTCCACAGCTCTCCCTCTCCTGGGCCTCTTGTTTTTCCCTCCCGGGGCTGCTCCCGCCAAAGGACGTTTCGGTCCACCGTCCTCGTTTTCATCCATTCGCCTCTCTAACTCAGTCATCTCTTTCATAAGAACGCGCAGCATCTGGTCAGTAGTCATGCGCTTTCCCGCCTTCTTCGGCATTCTCCAACAGAGTATCTGGAAAACAAACAAGAAAGATTACAACGCTCAAAATTGGCTCTTCGTTCCGTCTCGAGCTCACGTGCAGCGAGGAGGTGCAGCTTCAGAGCACAGGAACAAGAGGATGCCTTCGGATCTTGCTTCTCCTTTTATCCGTCTTCAGGGCGGGCGTAAACCCGCCCCTGCCTGCCCCTAGGGCATGGCCAGCCGCGTCAGTGTCTAGGCCAACCCACTCTAGGGCGGGAAAAGGCGCGCCCCGGCTACGCCGCTTCGGGCATACCAGCCGAGACGCGCCTCCCGCCCAAGATGGCTTCCCGGGGGGATCGTGGTACTCCGCCATACGTTCGGGGGGACCGAGTGGTCGCCCCTTTCCAATAATGTTCTTAAATGACACAATTCACCAAACAACCTGTCTTGGCCTAGCTAAGATTAAAGACCTTAACAAACCGTCTATTCCAAAGCCAATACCTGATAATGCTACCACAGATATTGAAACAGACGTATCAAAAATTTTACATCTAAGCAGAACACATCCTGATTGGAAAAAGTGGTTAATCTGGCCTACTGACACGAATAACTGTCAAGATAGATTCCTGAACAAAACACAGGGGTTAAAAATGACCAGACCTGACCCTAGATACTCCCAGAGACAACATCCAGGGATAGTAACAACATACAGTGTAGGGAATCTGTGCCTTGAATGGCTAGAATCATCCACACTGGCAGAAATTAAGCAACGCTTATCTTTACTTAAAGATGGTGCTGATTTGCGTGATTTCATTATGGGACCACACAAACAGCGTCAGAAACGTTTCATAGCGGCAAGTGTATATGCGGCATACAACGAGGCATGGAAAGTAACACAAATTGAAACAGCAGAAAAAATACGAGAAATTGATCGTATTAATTTGGAAAAATCACTTTCTGTCGTGGACAATGGGTTAATGACTCTGTCCTCCAGAATATATTCACTGGACAGTATTGTATCATCTGCCATCGATATAATAGATAAAGACTTGCTAATGTTACAACATGGCCAGTCGCAATTACGTTCTATTGTACAGTTAGGCTGGACGCTGCAAAATCTTCGTTCAGGTTATGTGCCATGGCGTTTAATCAACATAACGTCATTGTTTTCCATCTTTAACCTTACTGATAAACAAATCAGTTTGGCACAGAAAGGAGCAGACTATACAATCCTGAGCATCGAAAAACTTGAGAGATTACCATTGACAATGCCAGAAAGACCTGTCATTGAATGGATAATACACGGGATTATCACAATTCCGATAACAACTTTCCGATTTAAAAATTGCCTTGAGTATATTCCGACTGGCCAGTATGAGCGATTGGGTAAAGGGTACATTAAGTCATCATGGAAATTACCATATACACACACATGCTACAGTGACAACAACAACAATGTATTTCTTAGTGGTGAAAATTGCAAACATTCACTAAGCGGTATACTTTTGTGCCAGGGTATTAATTTACATGGGGCCTGTGAAGGGACTTCAAACAACCTTTCATGCCACCAGCACGTCACACCTGCAACACAGATAGAGCCCTTCTTTAGGCAACTTTCTAACGGGAGTTACATTCTAATAACGGATCACAGCTGTTGTGGCTTGGTGCCAGGGAAAGCATATATCGTAAGCGTGACTTCCATGGTCACTTGCTGTATGCAAGCATTGTTTCCAAATGGCCCTGGAGATTCCGAGACGCCGATTTGGCCTCCTTTGAATGTCTCTTCTAAACGAATTGATACTTTAAGCAGAATGAAGTCTGTGCTTTTACAGACAACAGTGCCCATCACGCCATCAAAAGAGACGTATGATCTCCAAGTTGCAAGGACAGCATCGGAGATACATGAACTTTAATCAACAAATTGCCCTGTGCATTTCACAGAAATGCTAAGCCAAATCCTAAATATGTCGGATGCCATTGGTATCTCAAACGTATTTAAGACGATTTTTTCGGGACTGTTAACACCATTCAAAGCAATTCTGGGCATTATTCCCAATTTTGTCCATTCAGTCTTTGGCGGCATACCCATAATTTTGGGACTTGTAGCAGGCATTTTATTTTTGACCCTCCTGCTCCGATATGGCAAGCCAAAACACAGACATGACTCCGGCAAGGATGGAAGAAACGATCCTAGCAATACGCTACCGGGACCGCATAACTAGAATCCTTGGATTGGCCCGGCTGAGAGATCTGAACATGACCTGGTTTCTTTCATTCAGAGCTATATGGCAGACCTGCATCTTACCTGTGCTTCGATGTATGCTATGCGGAGAAGAATGCATGTTAGACACCTGTCTTGCACTACCATCAGCAGTACCAATGGATATCAATACTTTGCTAAGTCCTGTAACGGCTCATGCATCGTGTTGTCCCCAGCGGCTACCAATCCTGATGACGGCATTCGTTGAGACTCCTGCGCTACGACTAGGTGGCGGCAGTGAAGCGGTAAATGAAAGCAACATCACCCAGGTATGGCCTTCTGTGAGCATTGCTTATCCAAACATCGATGATAGCAATAATTCTCACAACTGCCAGGTTACTGCACTATCGAACCTGGTCGAACTGTCACCTGAATATGTAGACCTATTCTTTAAGAGCTTGTCTGATATGATGTTCTCCCCTGAACAGCAACAATGATTTTTTGGAAAAAACATTCCGGCGCACAGCGTTCCCATAAACTCTGAATTTGGCCTTCAGTTTTGATCAACAAAAACTACTGAAAAGCGTTTGGAACTCTATTCCCCCGTTCACCACGAGAATGTTTTTTTTTTTTAATTGAACATTTTTCAAAATATTTACCTTTTTCTGGCACAAATACTTTTGCTTAAAGTAGAACTATTCATAAAGAACAGAACTTCTATTTTTAGTAGATCTAGAGACAAAAACTTTACCTCGGCCTCTAGCACAATTCACAGCAATTGCATTTATATGTGATGAAATAGTCTCGCCCTTCTTTTCTGTATTAAGAGACATTTCATGTGTAATTTTTCGCAAAATCGTTCAACTGATTACATATGCAATAATTTTTTGAATGATTAATATGCTTAAAAATGTACAGTACCTATATTTTCATGTATTTCATATACGCCTTTTCAAATGCAATATGCATTTTGGGGTGGTTAGGAATACACGCGCATCTTATTGCTTTAGTTTTTAGTAATTTGATGGACATAAATTCGTGGAGTCGGTGTTGTGTTTTATCTAGGACCCCGATCAATATTGTGATCTTATGCCCTTATATGGCTATAATCAATAGATATCCCTATAATGGCATAAACGATCAGAGCTATATTTCAGTAACTCGTCTCTGCAGCTCATTACAGTACATGACACAGCAGAAGCCACTTCCTTAGATTACTAGATAACACACCAAGTTCTTTCAACAGATTAAAACCCCCAGCAACCTGGGAAAGCCCTGCTTGCTTTGTTTTGATTAGTAATAGAACTCTTGCAAGCACTGTAAGAACGACCAGTCCTTAGTGACATCTTTATTGACGTCTTATGTCCAAAAACGTACGTCAAACTCTGCACCTTTCAGGTATAAATAATACCAACGTTGCCTTAAGCACACACAATGGTGGTGGTGAATACAGGAGCAGAACAGCTGTCCCTTGCAGAGCCCAGCATATGCGAGAAGCCCACGGACGCTGCCCCTCCTCCTCCTTGACGCGCTGAGAAAGACGCTGTCTTTTCTCCTGCCGAGAAAATCCAGCTCCGGCGTTTCGAGCCTACCCTTGCGGGTGACTGGAATATTGAGACCTGAGAGGAGATACCAGACCTCCAACATTCTATTTCAGAGGTACGGTGCTGACTAGACCCTTAGAGAGAATTCTTGAAGCAAACCCTTGGCAAAACCAACTGAACTTAAACTGCTACTTACTTACTCCCTCCCACGTATTAGGCTTAGGTCAGGTACACCGGGGTAGGCGTAGTTAGAAGCACCAGTTGAGTACGTTAGCCAAATGTACATATGAATGTATATATTTTATTCATTTTAACCATCTTATGGCTAAGAAACCATATCAATGCTTTTACAGTAATATTTCGCAATACTCCTTTTACTGTACGCACTTTTTATAATAACAAGTCTTGCAATTGTGGCAATTCATTTCTCTTGCATGAGAAGAAAGACTCTTCAATAAATAATACCTTTTATTGAAAACGCCCGTCTCTGTATTCTCTGCATAACTGGTGAAAGTAATTCTG
Source organism: Lissotriton vulgaris (assembly GCF_964263255.1). Classification (NCBI taxonomy): domain Eukaryota; kingdom Metazoa; phylum Chordata; class Amphibia; order Caudata; family Salamandridae; genus Lissotriton; species Lissotriton vulgaris. The sequence continues at coordinate 175,218,073 of NC_141687.1, read as the reverse complement.
CACAACTGACTGAGTGAAATAGCTGTCTATTGTTTCACACGACTCTAGAGATTGACTCTTATTCTGAGGAGCAAAGTTGTCATGTTAATGTGGTTGTTGGAAAACTGAATCCCTTCTTGTCTGAGCCAGGGAAGCTGATCACTTCCTATTCAGTCAAGAAAGTTTCCAGTGACCTCTGAGCTAGCTGGTACAAACCCAATTAAGTCTAACATAGTCAGTAGAGACCTAGAAGACCGCACTTCTACGTCTACACTGCTGTTTATGTTATTCCAATGCGCAGGGCCTATAGGGAAAATAGGAACTACACTACAAGGCCCCCTATTTCTGTGCATGCAGCCCCGGGGATACGGCAGTCCACGGGGTCTGGGGGGTCCCCACGACTTCCTATTTGTTTGTATGTAGTCCCAGGGAGATGGTGGTCCCTGGGGATGCGGCGGGGTCCATGTGGTCCCACATCATTTATTAACAATACCCCACAGAGGTGGAGGTCCCTGGGGCTTAACAAACCCTAGGAAGGGAGCCCCATTTCTGGACCAATATCTAGCTTTCTGGCAAATATGCTGTAATTCCGTTCTGTAGTTCGGGCTGCAGTCATGTTCAGAATCCCTATTTGTCTTTTAGCTTAATAGGGGAATGGAAAATATTTAATAGCTTTTGCATTGACACAGGTGCACATGGTGATTCAACAGTTTGAGCTAACCAGGGATATGGTGTATACTCAGCTAAGATATATTTCTTTTATGGTCTAATGTGTTAACCTATGGAATTGGATACAATATTTGATGGGGTATATGTGATTGTACGAGCACAGCTGGCTGAATTCAAGTGATGTCATATAAGAGTCTTTAGAAAACAGGAGTAGTTACATGAAAATATGAAAGTCATGGGAATGTATAAATAAATCACGCAATATGGGGGCAATTCAAATAACCACTAATATAACACCAGCTTGTGAAACCCTTATTAGGGAAACTGTCATTAAACCTAAATGCCCAAAAATGAATTCCAAGTGGGCACTCATGTTGTGAATCATCAAAGGATACTAAACTGATGAAAATCCCCACTTGAAAATCGCATGCCCAAAGAGTACACAAATACCCACAAATATGACATTAATGGGGAAACCCTCCTTTGGGAATTGTTATCAAAGTTGAGTACATAAAAATGAAGCCCAAGTGGGCACATGTGTCGTAAATCATCAAAGGACACAAAAATAGTGAATGTCCCCACTCAAAAATTCATACCCAAACAGCACACTTGGGTGTGGCCCAATGTGGTAAAGTAACGCATGAAAAAAAAACCCTGTCCTTATTAATTAGCTAATAGACAAACACAAAATATACACAATTATAGACACTCTGAAACAAATAGAAGGCAAAAGAAAAACAGATCTTATTTATTCAAGAACCAGAAACTCAGGAGCAGATAAGAAGAAAAGTGAAGGGGGTTCCCGCCCGGGAGCAACACCACAGCTAGGCAAGATTCCCTTCCTTTTTCCTGGAAAATTGAACATATGGGTGTTAAAACCAAACCTATTGCTTACAGCTTAATAAGGCCCACAGAGACAGAACACCAAACAATATCTTAAATATACTACGGAAATGAGGAAGGCAGGGGAGAAGCTATTAATCATCAAATTGAACCTTGAGCCCTTGTGGACTCCTAGACTCAAGGTCTATAATGTAGCTTGATTCTATTTTCCTCAATGTCAGTGTCCTGTTACCTCCTCTCTTGTTGTGGTTGACCTGTTCAATAGCAAAAGTCTACGCTTAGATCTATCCCTGAAATTAACCTCATTGAAATCTCTAGCAACTGGATAGTGGGGTTCAGACTTAACATCGGCTCTCATATACTCAAGAACCCTTTTCTGATTTGTATGTGCTGTACTGCCCACATATATTTTTTTGCATGGACACTCAAGGACATATATTATATATTAGGAACTGCCAGAGAGGATAAGAAGAAATTTTCAGGAACATTCTATAGAGGAGAAGGAAGTTGTGAGATTTATAACTCCTAGCCTGAGAAAGATTTGGAGGAAACACAGATATCCTAACCAATGACAATATACTAGCTCAACATGTGAGTCAACATCATAGGGTTACTTTTAATCCTTAAAAGATATTCTGAGTAAGAACCAAGTATATACACAGGACAATTACTATATAGCACCAAAAACAGCAGGAATACAAAACAATTCCGTATTCCAAACAGTAACAGGGATTTCCATATTTTCAAAGGATTGACATGCAATTCAGATTACTGTGTGTATGCCCTGATATGTCCCTGTGAAAAGTTGTATATGCATAGCACGATTCACCCACGTAAAAACGAGCAATGGATCACTTGAGGGCTATAAAGAAATTGGATATTCAATATCTATTGACAAGGCACTTCACTGAAATTAATGAAAGAAAGGCTGATCTATTGAGATTCTTCCCCTTTGATAGAGTTTCAGCAGGTGTAAATGGGGAAACAGGGTCTTGCAGTTACGAAGACTGGAATCTAAGTATATAATTAAATTCAATAATTTAAACTCAGATGAAGAGATGTTGGTCCATTTGGATTACGTAGTATCTTTAGATTATGATAACACTGAGGCTGTCTTACACTGTCATTTAGCTTAGAAGGGGAATGGAAAGAATTTTAATAGTGTTTTTAGCTTTTGTATTGACACAGGTGCACACAGTGATTCAACAGTTTGAACTAACCAGGGATATGGTGTATACTCAGCTAAGATATATTTCTTTTGTGGTCTATTATGTTTACGTATGGAATTGGATACATTATTTGATGGGGTATATGTGATTGTATGAGCACAGCTGGGCTGAATTCCAGTGATGTCATATAAGAGTCCTTAGAAACCAGGAGAAGTTACATGAAAATATGAACGTCATGGGAAAGCAAGTAGTGACCAACATAAAATTATTTTGGACTGAGAATCAAATGGTATGAATCATTGGTTATCATAAATAGATGGATTTTTAGAAGATGCGATTAAAATTGTCAGCAGTTCTTTTTTCTTTTCTTTTTTTTTTGGGGGGTTTTGGTTATAGGGGTAAGGTTGTTGTTCCCAACTTCAGGTAATCATGGACGTTATTTCGATTGGTGCTCATGTTTGATTGTATTTTGTTACTTAAAATTACATTACACAATTATCACATTATTCCTTATCTTTTAAATCATGGGTAAAAACATTGTGAATATATATCTATACTACTATTATAAAGGAAGAACTTTGAACCTTTGAGGTGGGTAAACTCGGGAACCACAGCGCCAATCCACACACCCGATACATCGTTGTAATCGTGAGGGTGTGCAGATGGACATAGGCTATATAAAAATAATGAATATACGTTATTTAAAAAATTTACAGAAAAAAAAGTAGACCCTTGGAAGAAGCGCCGGCCACGACGTGCGTGCTGACGTGAGGAGCGCGGGGAGGAACGGCGTCCAGGAGCGCGAGGAAGACCGGCAGACATGGCGCGGGGAGGAGCGGTGAGGAGTGGCGGACAGGCGGTGAGGAGCGGCGGACAGGCGGTGAGGAGCGGCGGACAGGCGGGGAGGAGCGGTGAGCGGCGGATGAGGTAGGTTATTTATTTATTTATTTAGGAACGGCGAGCGGCGAAAAAATGAAGCAAAAATTACAATTGTGAGCAAGAGGAAGCAAACGGAGCATTACAAAAGTGAGACAAACGGTGCATTACAGGAGGATAAAGTTACGTGTGCAGGTTATAAAAGCGTCCATCGTGAGCAAGAGGCTTACTAAAGTGAGCCAAACGGTGCATTTTAGGAGGAAAAAGTTACATGTGCATGTTACAAAAGCGCACAAAGTAAACATAGAGGTATAATACTGCATTACAGAGAAAAAAGTGACGTGTGCAGGTTACAAAAGCGTACAAAGTAAACATAGAGGTATAATACTGCAATATATGGAGGAAGGCTCCGGGGGACCCACGGACAACGTCGGGGCGGGCGGGGGCCCTGAAGCCTAATTGCTCCCGGACAACGTCGGGATGGGCTGCTAGTTACTAATATAAGCTGGCCGCCATGGAACAGTTTTTTTCATTCCTTGGTTCAGTCCTTTTTTCGTTATTTAAGGCACCATCACAAGTATGTGTTGTGTTGTTACAACTGCACCCTGCATCTGTTAGGAAGACTTTGTTAGCCGAAATTGTGTCGAGTGAGCAGTCAAATTAATAAAGTATTCAGCAGCATTTTGGTGAAGTGTATGACTCATGTTTCCTACTCAAAGTATGCGACGAATCAAGGAACTGGACATAAGGGGTTCCCCCGCTCATAGTTGTAGTTGTGCTGCCGCAGTGAGGGCTGATTCGGCCTTCTGGGGTAAGGAAGAGACAAAGTAGAGGATATACATAATATATATATATATATATATATATTATATATTTTTTTTATATTTTATATATATATTTTTTTTTTTCACTGAAAAAATCATAGGTTATAGACCATATATAGTTCGGAATTAGCCTTTACAAAACCTTATTTTACTCACACAAAACCATTGAAATTTGCATATATAGTTAGTTGCACTAACTATATATCGCGCACCCGCAATCCACTGCTGATCATGTCACATATTACATCATTCATGACATGGTCAGTGACATCACTGATGACATCACTGATGACATCTCAAATGGCATCACTGATGACATCACTGATAACAACATCCAGTGACTGTATGTTTCTGTAAAGTTAAAATATGTCTTACATATTGAAGAATGAGTGGATGTATAAGTGTCTGGATGAAGGATTTAGTAGGTGCATGACGGACTGTATGAGTGAGTGATTAAATGTGTCTCACTGAGTGCATGGGTTAGTGACTAAACTGTCTTAATTTGTGCATCATTATGTCTGTTGTTCTGTAAACTGCTGCATGTGTTGATCAGTAGCTTTATGGGTAACTATATGGGTTATTGATTGGTTGCCCAAGTATTTGTATGGGAGACTGAGTGTGTGTGTGGGTGGCTGGGAGGTGTATGGCTCTGTGCATAGATGTGTGAGCAGTTGATTCACTAGATGTATGGGTTCAAAAGTGCATGTGGAAACAGCTGTATGGGCGGTTGACTGTTTGCATGAGTGTATTGGTGAGTGAATGGATATCTCAGTGCTACATGTCAAAGTAAGTACATATGTAAAACACAGTACATGTGAGAGTTGACATATATAAATAACTGTGCATAAGAGCCAGTGAATGTGTGAGTGGCTGTATGGATCATTGTGAACTTGTATCAGGGATTGTATAAGAGAGTAAATATGTGTTAGTATATGCTTGAATAAGTAAGGTGTGTATAACTGTATAGTTGAGGAAATGGAGGTGTGATTGATTCTTTGCATGACTGACTAGGTGTGTGAGTAACTCCATGGATGAGTGACAGTCTGTGAGTGTCTGTTTACACTGAGTGTATCTAAGGTTATATTAGAGTCTGAAGAGGTTCATCGTATTATCACATGAATGATGTCATCAGTGATGTGATCAGTAATGTCAAATGAGATGTCATCAGTGATGTCATCAGTGATGTCATCAGTGATGTCATTTGAGATGTCATCAGTGATGTCATCAGTGATGTCATTTGAGATGTCATCAGTGATGTTATCAGTGATGTCATTTGAGATGTCATCAGTGATGTCATCAGTGATGTCACTGACCATGTCATGAATGATGTAATATGTGACATGATCAGCAGTGGATTGCGGGTGCGCGATATATAGTTAGTGCAACTAACTTTATATGCGAATTTCAATCGTTTTGTGTGAGTAAAATAAGGTTTTGTAAATGCTAATTCCTAACTATATATGGTCTATAACCTATGGTTTTTTCAGTGAATTTTCAAGGTTTTGTAAATGCTAATTCCTAACTATATATGGTCTATAACCTATGGTTTTTTCAGTGAATATATATATATATATATATATATATATATATATATATATATATATATATATATATATATATATATATATATATATATATATAACATTTCTATGGCAAAATGAAACCCCTCATTTTGTTCCTTTGCAAATTAAATGTTTTAAGTGTTAACGCTTTATTCCAATCAAGATGACTTCAGGTGTGCCATACTTTTGTCATAAGTAAGACTGTTAGCGCTCTAGTTGTTCTTTAGAACACTCTGGGACATTCTGTCACTGGGCTATATTTGGGCTACATCTGGCTGATATTTGGGCTACATTTGTTTTTTTTTGTATCTGTGGCCATCTTTGGGCCACATTGGGCTACATTGGGCTACATTTGGGCTCTAACATATATATAGCCCAATGTAGCCCAATATATATTTTTCAAAGTTAATTTTCGTAAAAACCACTGGAGCATATATCTTGAGACATAGCAAAGGCACATCGGGCTACCAGTCCCTACAATTTTGCCAAGTTTTGTGGAAATCCATTCATCCGTTCGAGCTAAAAGTGAGTCCAACCGCCCTATGGAAAACTCAATGTTAAAAACATGTTTTGGGACCCCCCTTTTTTCTCGGCCCCCGCTTGACGAAACCCCCTTAAACTTTCAGGGGACGCTCAGAAACAAAATGTGCCATTTTACTGAAAATGTCAGCCAATTCCGTCCATCAACGCCAAAGTTATTCAACATAGAATTTTCAGAAATCCCTATTCAAAAAAATCCTAACTATATATACCTACTGGCGACCGCCAGTAGGTAATATATATATATATTGCATTATATATCATTGAGTTTATACCTTCCAACTGAGATAATCTCTAAAGTTGCACTATATGTGTATGTTTTGTGGTTAAACATTGCATGTGCCAAGATGGGGGCTCCTTTTGCCATACTGGGTACCTATTATTTTATTTTTGTCCGTTGTTAATATCACTTCAGTTCCTATGCCTATACCGTGATCAAGGCTATGGTTGAAATGTGTTAATGTAGTTTTCAATTAGGGCTCCCTGTTTTCAGTTTTTACAGCTAAATACAGAAAGAAAACATTCATTTTCTTGTCTGTACTTATTTTTAAATGTGGATAAGAACGGAAATTGGGTTGCTTTTTCAGTAATTGTAAATACTGTCTGACATGAATGCTAAACCAATAGATGTGTGGATTGATAGATAAGGGGGTTAAAATAGAAATGAATTTAAGTAAAGAGTATTTTACAGCAGTAGATATGCACAAGGTTGAAACTGAATTGTGTATATTTTCGTAAGTTTACTGATTTATCTTCTGCGGGTGTTCACAGCACTGAAACCTGGCAGACATTCAAGCATGAGTGCATATTTATTGGTTAGATAAATGTGGAAATATACTAATTTCAGCTTAATTTTTCGATAAAACCCAAAATAAATATGGATAAATACAGATATAATTAGCAAAAAATAAAGATGGATAAATACAGACAGAAATGGCAAAAAAATATATACTATAAAACTGGGAGCCCTATTTATAATCTATATTGGAATAAATGAATTGAAATTGCAGGAGCGTCCGTGACATCCTTGATGGTGGAGGATTGATTGGTAATATTTATATGTATATCTAATTCACTGAAAAAAATCACAGGTTTCAGGGACGTTATAGTTACATTTCACTAATACAAAACCAGAGAAATTTGGCAGTTATAGTTAGTTGAGCTATAACTCACGCCCCCGCAATGCACTGCTGATGACGTCACATATTACATCATTCATGATGTGGTCAGTGACATCACTGATGGCATCACTGATGACATCACAAATGACATCACTGATAACATCATCCATGTGATAATCTGATACACCTCCTCACACCCTAATATAATCTTTGATACACCCACTCTAAAATACCACTACCATTTTCAAAACCATAGACACACCAATACCAGTTAATACATAGCTACTCACTGATTCCTAGGTCTACACACACATCCACTCATTAACTCATACAGTCACTCATACATGTAGTCACTCAACAATACTGCACTATCATTGCACTCATACACCTATACAGACACTCACACACCGGCACTCATCCATCGATTTACTCACACATCTAGTCAGTCATGCAAAGAATCAATCAGACTCCCATTTACTCACCTATACAGTTATACACACAGCACCACACTTATTCACACATACTTTCTCTTTTATACAATCACTGATACAAGCACACACTCATCCATACAGCCACTCTCACAATAACTCACTCTCACATTTAGTAATATATATACACCAACACTCACATATACTGCCTTTCACAAAAGTAGTTACTCACACATGTACCACTGAGACATCAGTTCACTCACTAACACACCCATACACACACTCACCCACCCTTGCAGCCTTTCACAGATGCACTCTTGAACCCATATACCCAGTGAATCACCCACTCACACATATATGCACAGAGTTACACACCCCCACCCACACAGACACTCAGTTACCCATATAGATACTCAGACAACCAATCAATAACCCATATAGACCCTCATTTAGCTACTCACCAACCCATGAAGCCGCTTACACACCAACTGACAGACTGATACAGACATTTACACAGTTTACTCACTAACCTATGCATTCAGTAAGACACATTCAATCACTCACTTATACAGTCGGTCACGCACCTACTAAATCATCTATTCAGACACTTATACACCCATGATTCTTCAATACACCTGGGCATATAAAACATATTTGAACTTTACAGAAAAACATGTGATGTCATCAGTGATGTCATTTGAGATGTCATCAGTGATGTCATCAGTGATGTCACTGACAATGTCATGAATGATGTAATATGTGACGTCATCAGCAGTGCATTGCGGGGGCGCGAGTTATAGTTAGTTCCGCTAACTATAACGGCCGAATTTCTCTGGTTTTGTACGAGTAAAATTTCCAACTAACTATAACATCCCTGAAACCTGTAGAAAGGTTGTGCTTGAAGATTTAAATGTTCCTTCTTTGGAATAATTCCAATAAAATCACATTAGTTAGTGCAGAGCGTATTTATTGGCACATCAAGTGAACAGTTACCAACAAGGAGCTTAGAGGGAAAAACTGGTCATAGGTCGCCCTCCACTCAATCATGTATTCACAAAACAAGACCTAGACCAAGTGCGAGTGGCTAATAAATATCTAGCCACCTATCTCGCCATACTCCACTTGCAAGTAGAGTATGGCTAGATAGGTATTAGCCACTCGCACTTTTTTAACACCCCGCGACCAACACAAAAGTGACAGAATAAAGCTAAGTTCCGTGTTGCTCGTGGTCTTTTACGTATTTGTTCGGGTGACACGTATTGTGTTGTCTGTTACCCCCTCACACTGCATTCCCTCACAAACACTGTTTCTGTTTGTTTTGTGGACACCCATCTTTCTTTTGAGCCATATGGCGCCAATGATGAGATCAGGGCAATCCTGGTGAGTACCTGCCAGGTTCCCGTTGGTGGTTCGCCCGTGAGGTGCCATCTCACTCACACACACTTTTTTCTAAACTCTCTCCATTTACCTATCTAGGCACATAGGTGTGTGTTATTTGTTGTCTCGCAACTGGTCTATGTTTTTCAAGGGTTTGGGCATATGTTCTTTAACTATGGCATAATCTGGATGTACCTCCTACCTCAGCATTTAAAAGAGAGGAGTATCGGGCAAAAAGGTTTGCACTTGATGGTACACCAGGAATTGATTTAATGTTTTATGCCTACTTGGTCTAGGTCTTGTTTTGTGAATACATCAAGTGAACAGCCAACACGTGTTTCACCCCTAAGCTGCCAGCAGGCCTGGGGCTTCTTCAGGGCTGTATTATTGAGTGAGAGTTAAAAAAACGTGTATTGTAATGGTGTAATAGGACGAGAAAAATTGAGAAAAGTCATAAGAAAAGTGATTTTTTCTTATGACTTTTCTCAATTTTCTATTCTCTATCTAAACAAGGGGGTGAGGGGTGCGCTCCTGCTGAGGACTGAAGCGCAAACAGATTGAAAGCTCATTAAACTGGCTAATAAGGGTTTGTGATCTTGTTACCCCTTCAACCTGTGCAACTATCCCTGAAACCTGTGTATTTTTCAGTGAATTTCTAAGGTTTTTAAATGCTAATTTCTAACTATAACATCCCCCAAACCTATGGTTTTTTCAGTGAATTTCATAGGTTTTTTAAAATGCTTATTTCTAACTATAACGTCACTGAAACCTATGTTTTTTTTCAGTGAATTTCAAGGTTTTCTTTAAATGAGAATTTCTAATTATAATGTGTCTCAATTCAATGTTTTTTTCAGTGAATTTCTACGTTTTTTTAAATGCTAATTTCTAACTATAACATCCCTATTAAGTCCCCTTGAAACCTGAAGGTCCTTGGTGACCAAGTGCCCACAGAGCTGCGTTGCAGAGAGGTGTTCCTAGGCCATGCCCCTTTTTACACCACGCTGCAAACATGGCTTCTGGCACACTGCTGCTCGGAGGATGAAGTACACTTATGTCCCGAGGTCCTCAGGACACAAGAGTACCTCATTGTCCCATCAGCAGGCCCCGGGGACTCTATCCCCGGGGCCGGCATTTTTTTTTTTATTGTTTTCAGTTTCACAGGGGAGGGGAGCCCCAATGCTCCTACGGTCCCTGCCGTCTCCCCGCCTCCTGCGAGAGCCGGCTTTGCTTTTCAACAAGCCGGATTGATTTGAAGGATGAAGGAAAAGCAATCCTGCTTTGCTTCATTGAAGCAAGAGCAGGTTTCCCTGCTATTGCTTCAATGAAGCAAAGCAGAGTTTGCTATGGCAGGGCGGGAGCCACTCGGCTCCCGCCCTGCCATAACAAACAGCAGTGTCCCACGGATGGGCACCCCGGGACACTGCAGCAGCTGACCCTGGGAGGTCGTGGTCCCCAGGGCCATCAAGGGCTGCAAGAGGGGGGCCACGCGGCCCCCTCTCAAAATTTAAAGCCCCGGGAGGTGGTGGTCCCCAGGGCCCGGGGGCCTGTAACAGACCCCCACATTTGAATTCAGAGTGCCCCCGAGAGGTGGTTCCCCCGGGCAGTGTGAGGGAGCTTGAGCCTCCCACACTAATTATTTTTTACAGCTTTGGCGAGGTGGCGGTCCCCGGAGCTTGGGGGGCCCCCGAGTCCCCCCAAGTCCCTCCAACCTTATTGTCAGGTATGCTCCGCAGAATCCAGTTATTGCTAATAGGGGTCCACCTCCTGATGTCACCAACACCCTGGAGTGTAAACACAGGGTGGTGGAACCATCAATCAAGGGAAGGGGGTTGCAGGGAAAAGGATCTGAAACAACACAAATACAAGGTTATAAGTAAGGCAGACATAAATGGCTACACTCACATGATCTCACTAGAATAAGCTGTACCTGTTATGTGTCATAGAAACCTCTTAAAAACACCAGAGAATCCAAAACAGATCTTCTCCAGGACACAATCTGTAAACATATAATATATATAGGTACTCTGAGCAACAACCTTTCTGAGCATACTAATAGTATTTAATCCGTACACCACACTCTCTCATACCAGGAATGATAAGAATGCTATCAGTGAAATGTTGTCCATGAAGATATGAAATGAAATCAAGGGGAAATCTGTAACATACAGTTCGATTTCTTTTCAAATATAAGTCAACACAAGCCAGAGCATCAGACCAAGAGTCTCCTATGGCACACAGTTCGTTTGAAAGAAAAACAAAGGAAATTAAACTCCTGCACAGTTTCGAAGAAATTGAAATCCGTAAACATGGCAACGTGTGGTCTCCTGCCACCACGTTCCGCGTAGAACCCTGGACAATATTATGTTCGTAATTTGAATCCTCACCACCGCAGTCTGCTTCTACTAAGGACCCAGCCAGTGGATATACGGTAACACGTGGTTTGAATTGTACCACAGCGCACCGCATTTAGGCAATCCGTACAAAAAAAATGCAAACGGTAACGCGTGGTTACTCTCACCACCGCGATCCACCGCACATACAGTCACCACGATGTCCACTAGAGTAAAGGCGAACACGTGTGGTCGGAATTACCCCAACGCGTCTCACTAAGAACGCACAAGAAAGGTAGGGAGAACTCGGGAACAAATTACGGTGGCGCGTAGCCGAGCAGACACACTGAGCTCCGCAACGATCAGAACTGTCCTACCCTAAGTAAGACGACGTCCTATCTGCTTTCCAGCCGGAGAAGCTGAATTTCCTTGAAAACACAGCAAGGCTTGGCACAAAGGGAAGCTGACCGTCCGTCAGCAACTCAGGAACAAGTTCAGAATTGCACGTGTCAGTCCCAGCGCGACATCGTCTTTAGTTCCTCCCCTTAGGATGAATCATGAGAAATGTAGTTTAATCATTAGGTAGGCGCAAAGGAACCAAAAACCTGACAGTAGGTCTTCCTTCTCAGCGCCTCCTAGGTCCAGGCTTACCAGGATACCGCACATGAAAGGAACGCACAGCCGCAGGAGCATGAACATTGTCGCAAGGTTCCCAGGTGTCATCCTCGGCAGAATATCCCTTCCATGAGACAAGATACCACAACACACCCCTCCTCCATTTAGAATCACGGATACTCTTCACCTCGTACTCAAAACCACCATCACTCAGAACAGGTGGAGGAGCACGACGCCTGAGAGACAAGGCTGGTTTCAACAGACTACAATAAAAGACCAGATGAATCCAAAGAGCATTAGGCAGTTTTAGCTTAAAAGCAACAGAGTTAATCGTCTTCACGATGACAGAAGGCCTTTTATAACGTGGATGGAACAACCTGCGCAACTTGAAACAGATGTTGTTAGTAGACAGCCACACCCTATCACCCACTTGATAGTCTGGTCCAGTGACACAGTGCTTATCCGCCCACCGTTTGCAATCCTGTTTAGCTTTAATCAAGTGTTTAGTGATATATCGATGGACCATGTGTAACCTTTTCATCCTATTCAAAAGTGCTAGTTGCTCCGATACACACTCAGGAATACGGATGGGAAGTATACAGGCATCAAAACCGTAGGTAGCATAAAAAGGAGATACACCCACAGAACTATGCCATGCATTGTTATATGCCAACTCCGCCATCCATAACAACGAGACCCATGAGTCTTGAGCCGTCGCAGCATAGCAACAAAGAAACTTTTTTAAAGTCTGGTTTAACCTTTCAGTTTGCCCATCCGTCTGAGGATGGAAACTCGTGGACAGCGTGGAAGAGTTTTGTAAGGCCTGACACCAGAATTTCCAAAACCTGGCAATAAATTGAGGGCCTCTGTCTGACACTCACTTCTGGTAGGCCATGCAATCGTATGACATTGGAGAACAACAACTGAGCTGTTTGCCCTGCAGTAGGGAGGTTGACACAGGGTATAAAATTACCTAACTTAGTGAGACTATCAATGACAACCAGAATCGCCGTTTTGCCTTGATCAGGTGGTAACCCAGTAACAAAATCCAAGCTAATATTTTGCCAGGGTTTACGTGGAGTCGGCATTGGCATCAATTTCCCTTTCCTCTTCCCAATGTCATTCTTTGCTCGGGCACAGTTATCACATTGCGCCACCCAAGACAAAACATCAAGTTTCAGTGTTTTCCATCAGAAATGTCTTTGTAGTAAAAGAACTGTCTTAAGCACGCCCTGATGTCCTGCCAGGGGAGAGTCATGGCACCAATTAAATGCTTTTTTCTGCAACCCCAAGGAGGGCAAAAACAGTCTGTTACCCACAAAAGGAAGCCCCTGTTTTATGGCTCTACCGTCTTCCTCTTTAACCCAAGACTCCCATTTGGATTTCATTTTTGTATTTCTCACATTGTTCAATAAGTTCTCTGCACTTAGTGCACAGATCACTTTGGATGTGTCAACTACGGATTCCAAAGCAGGCTTAACAGAGGAATCTTCAGTAACCTCCTGTCTGGATAATGAGTCAGCCTTTCTGTTGTCAATTCCTGGTCTACAAGTAATCACGAAGTCATATTCTGCAAAAAACAGCATCCACCTCATTTGTCTTTGTGTGAGATGCCTAGCTGTCTTCATGTATTGGAGATATCTGTGGTCTGAGTATACCGTAACTGGAAATACAGCCCCCCACAGATATTGTCTCCATTCTTGGAAGGCCTTCTTAATTGCTATCAGTTCTTTCTCGGAAATGATGTAATTTCTTTCCGCTGCACTTAATTTCTTCGATAAATAGACCACAGGATGTTTTTGACCTGTGGTTTGATCCCTTTGTGACAAGATGGCTCCTATTGCATCATCTGATGCATCAGCTTCAACTACAAAAGGCAGTTCAGGTTTAGGATGGGCAAGCACTGGGGCTGAAGTAAAAGCTTGTTTGAGGTATTGAAAGGCCTCCTTCGCTTCAACTGACCAATGGAAAGACACTCCTTTCCTGAGTAATCGTGTTAGGGGCACCGCAACCTGAGAGAAATGTAGGATAAACCTCCTATAGTAATTTGCGAACCCCAAAAAACACTGGACGTCTTTCAGGCTTTTGGATGTTGGCCAATTCTGCACTGCCAATAACTTACGTTCAGACATACGTAACCCCTCAGGATGAAGCATAACCCCCAGAAATTCAAATTCAGTCACCCCGAATTCGCACTTACTCAACTTGCAAAACAGCTTGTGTTTCCTTAATTTCTGAAGTATCCTGACTACCTGTTCAGTATGTGCCTCCACTTCCTCTGAATATATCAGGATGTCATCTATGTGTACCACTACACAGATGTCCACATATTCTTTCAAAACATCATTCAGAAAATACTGGAATGTCGCCGGGCGTTGCAAAGCACGAACGGCATCACCAAGTATTCATACAGACCATAATGAGTTTTGAAGGCGGTCTTCCATTCATCTGCTGCCCTCACACGCACCACATGATTTGCTCCTCTCAAATCCAGCCTAGTGTATATTTTGGCGTTTCTCACTTGGTCTAGTAGTACTGAAATAAGAGGTAAGGGATATCTGTTGCGTATGGTATTCTTATTTAACATGCGGTAATCCACACACACCCTCAATTCCCCATTAGCTTTTGTGATAAAAAACAAAGGAGATGCAGCAGGAGAACTGGAAGGTCTTCTAAACCCAATGTCTAGGTAATGCTCTAAATATTCCTTCAATTGTTTCGTTTCAGGGACTGATAGTGCATATACACGACAAGTTGGAATATTGGCCCCATCTACCAGGTCTATGCGGCAATCATATTCTCGGTGGGGGGGCAACTGTTCTGCCATGATTTCACAAAATACATCACTGTAAGCCAGATAGTAGATGGGCAACACCACGTCTTTTTCGGCGGCCATAGCTATCCCGAATGAGGATAACAGGGCAATTGCTTGTGTCTGTTTGTTTGAGACTATGTGACTCTGACACTCTTTATCAAGGAAATGTAGTGTCTTGGTTTTCCACTGTATAGTGGGATTATGGAGACACAACTACGGCATTCCCAATATCACCTCATATTGTGGGGCCTCTATAATGTTCATAATATTTCCTCCCTGTGGGTACAGTTAGAGACCGGAACAGATAAAACTACTACATCTGTCTGTTCAATGATAAGGCCTGATTTCAAAGGTTTGCCATCCACTCAGGGTTTTCTCTAGTTACTCTGCGCAAGGCAAGATTTGTCACCAAACCGCTATCCACAAAATTGCCGGTGGCCCCAGAGTCTATCATAACCAATACCTGATGGACCTGCTGCTCACTTTCAAGAGTTATGTGGGGCACTATATGTGATTCATTGTCATGTAAGGCCATAGCAGACAAGGATGGTAGTTTCCAGACCTTAGTTTCCTCACTGTCTTTATTAGGATCAGTGAATTTTGTGGAGGACACCGCTACTTTTTTATTCCGGGACCAACGTGATGCCCCTTTTTGCCACAGTACATACACAATCCTAACACCCAACAACTTTCTCGCTCCTCTCTGGTTAAAGGGGCTCTAACAGCACCTATCTCCATTGGTTCGCTACCCGTCTCTGGGTGTGATCCTGTTTTACGGGAAGAGATTTCTGATCTGTAATATCCTCTATCCCATTATTTTCTCTCTCCTCCACGTTCAGCTAGTTTCCCATCTACCCTTAGATAGACTAATCATATCAGCACAGGTGACAGGTTGGGGATCGATTTGGGCTATTATGTCTTTTAACCCATCTCATAAGCCCTGATAAAATAACGACATTCGCTTTTCTTCGGGCCATGCGGTTTCGGCTACCAGCCTATTGAAAGTAGTAAGATAAGTGACCAAATCGTTTATCCCCTGTTTAAGTTCTAACAGTTCCCTGTCTGCACTGAACGTGGTGGCCCTTCGATCAAAAACCCTCTCCAACTCGGTCCTAAAAGCTGACCAATCAGAGTGTATGGCATTGTTACCCCTCACCAGAGGAACAGCCCAATTGGCGGCAGTGCCGTAGCTAGGGGGGTGGTGGGGGCCGTGGCCCCAGGCGGCACTAATTTGCAGGCGGCGGCTGAGCGGGACTTGTGGCTGTTAGGGGCAAAAGCGTCACCCACATGTGCAGCTGTAACAGAGCAGCACTGCACACATGTAGGTAAGTGCAAGCGCACATGCTTGCAATTGCTGCACCATCTAGCTTAGTGGTGGTGCAGCACTCGACATACAGCATATGTGAATCCCAGGGCCGTCAATCTTGTAGCACGTGAAATCGCCACCAATGACGGCCCTGGGCATCTTTTTCGACCAGCCCCTGCGCTGTAGGGCCATCGGTTAAAATATACTAGTAACGAGCGAGCGCCACCACCAAGCGCCACTTAATTAGTGAAGTCTCTGCAGTGAAGGGTGATTTGTAGCAGACAGTCTAGCTGATTAAGAACAGCACAGCAGCAGTCTCACTTAGTTCAAGAGCTGCACTTCGCGCCCACACACTCCCTCTACAAAACGATATGAAAGGGCCTGAGGTCGTACTTCCCTCCGTTTAACCCTAATCCTCGCTTTGCACAACGAGAAACAACAGCACAGTCAAGCTGCGTTTCCATTGTCGTCTTTTGTTGCACGTGCACTCTGTGGTCTTCTGGGCGCTACGTCTGATCAGGGCTTAATTTGAGCCGGAGCATGCCGGTGCCTAGCACCGGCACCTAATTATTAGGGCCGGGTCTATGAGTCACGGCAGCATTGAGTGCACCTGCGCCAGTAATTGATGTATTAATAACTAGAGAGCGTGATGTGCATGCTGTCACTTTGTTTTTAAAGCTCTGGAGACTAATACCGTACTGGTTGGTTGACTGATGATCATCATTGATGTGTAAAACTGAAACTGTAAACTACCTCCCTGCCCAGCAGACTTCGATCGATTCTCCTCCTCAGACCTCACTCCCTCGTCTTCAAGACTGCCTTCCGGGCGGCCACGGATCAGTGGTGGGGGCGGGACACTGTAGTTGTTGTTGAGTTGGGCAGGGCACTGCAGGGCGGTCTTTTTCTGCGGGGGTTGGGGCTGTGCGCGGCAGAGGCAGCGAGGCATGCGCAGATTTGAATGCACGCGCATTGCCATTTGCTGTTTTAATTTTGCCTTGGCACGCACGCCCGCCCCAGCATACCCGCAAGGCCGCCCGCCCGCATCTCACCCCGGTCGGTGGTGGTGTTGTACGCCCGCGCCACCTTTCAAAGTGGCGGGAGCATGAGTAGTCCGGATCTCACCCTGCTGCTTGGACGACTTACAGTTCTGCTCACCAGGTGAGGGCGAGGGAGCATCAGGGGGCCTGGCACTCAGGGAGCAGGCACAGCGCCGCCGTGATGGTGATCGACTGCTGGCCATTATGTGGATTGGTCTACTGCTGGTCATGATGGCCAGCGGCGCCAAATCAAGATGATTAGGTTTTTGAATAAATAAATAAAGCTGCACAGCAGGGGGGGAGGGGATTACTGTTTAAAAAAAAAATCATAATGATGATGATTCATTGGTGACGTGACTGACTGGTTTGATCAAGAGGGCTTGGTGGTGCAGGACTGGCCCTGGTGTAGGCGGCGAAGGCCCGCGGCCAAATAAATAAATAAAGCTGCGCAGGTGAGACCTACGCTACGCCGTCCGTCGCCGACTGGTTTACTTTATTACGGGTCATCAGGCCTGGTCACTCTGATCATGAAGAGGAGGTTTGTGTGATCAGATCATGTTGCCAGAAGTGCACAAGGTATTGTTTCGTTGCGGGCCGGCCGGGCCCGGTCTGCCTGCATAGAATCGTGGATCAGTACTTGCCCAGGCAGGCTGGATGGATTCAGTTTCGGTTCAGGGCAGAGGGCAGGGCAGGCTGAGCTCATAAAATGTGGGGGTTGGCGTGCAGCGTGCGCAATGTTTTTCACACTGTAATGCGCACGCATTTACTGCTTTGCCACCACCCCACCATACCCGCACTGGATCAGGCTCTGAGAGGTCCGCTCACCACCACCATCCGATTCCGAGTAGTCATCGTGGCCCGGTGGCCAGCCAGCCAGCCGCTGATCAAAGTAGCGACGATCGGGATGTGATCAGTCTCACACACACTCAGTATTTTCACAAGAGCAATGCGGATTGCGGGCGACGTGATGTAAATAAAATTTGAAAGTGCACTGTGCAGTCTGTCCAATACTGCAACTGCATAACACCAGAGGGTCAGGTAGCCACGGCGCGACGAGGAGGGGGGGGGGAGCTTTAAGAATAGCACAGCACAGGCGGGGTATCTCTGTCTTAGGGGGGTATGTGCGGGGCATGATTCGCCAAGACGGGCTTGAACAGGGCCCTTCCTAAGCTGCAAAGAGGCATCGCTCTCATCAGGACGGGGGGTCGTACCCAATCACTGGTGCCTTTTGTTCAGTATTGCACGTTTTCCCTACTGCTCAGTGACTGGTTAGTTACAGTATATATGAACCCTTAAAACGATTTTAAGAGGCTGCACACCAAGGCAGAAGTAAGTTCTAACTTGTTGAGGCATCAAAAGTATGAACTTTTCTACCAGTGCACAAGATCCTCATCCTCATAATTTTGGAGAACTAAACATTGGCTTTTCGGTTATTTTGCAAGTGAAATGGAACACACGAGTTCAAGGAAATGCTGGCCAGTCAAGGGACCCTTCTCTTAACCAGCGACTTCTCACATGATGCCTGCAGCAGATGCAGCCCAGTTAAAAGGCGCGCTTTCTCCCTTTGAGAGTGTACCACATTTTCCTCAAAAACACCACGTGTAAAAGAGCACATGACGTGGACACGCCTCATAGTAGAATTACAGTATAAATGCATCAAGCACATTAAAGGACGTCTCCGAGTACTACAACAGTCAAGACTGCAGCGTGATTCCAAAATAACTGGGGCCGAAAATATGGCGATTGTGAGGTTCCGTGACAATCGTAAGTGGTGTTTTCGACTCGCACGAATATGGTCGAGTCTGGTATCTATGAACCGCAAATGACGAGTTTAGTAAGTGTGCGCAGTTTTGCTGTGCTAACTTAAACCGTTCGTTTGTTATGTGGGTTTTTCATCTGTACCCACGGGTTCCATCTTAGATACGGCATCCATTTTGTCTCTTGCCCTCAAGTAGCCAGCGAACGGACGTTGTCCGCTTCGCGACCCTGGGACTCCCAAGATATTTGCGGAAGACACATGTTCTTTGTGAGTGTTTTTATGACGAGGGGGTTGCTACTGTAAGGCAGATGGCGCCGCTCGAGGCTCATCTTGCCGCACGGACTTATTGTCTCAGCCGTGCATCTCATTAGGCACGTCCCTTTGATGCCTGTATCTCGTGTTTCCCGATACCTCCCCTTTTACACCCTTTCCGATCTCCCCACTGTCTCCGTCTTCCTCTACACCTGTCCTTGTTCCTATTTCGATCTGTTTTACTGCTGATTGGAATTCGCTAATGGTGGGAAGATGGTTTTTACAGTTGGGAACCGCCAAATGTTTCCGCACTTATGTTCCGGACCTCATGTGTTTCAAAGTGACCAAAGCGACCCCTCTGGGGGATAATGATGGGAACCGGGTTGTAAACTTTTGTGTGCCATGTTATCCTATGGGTAAAAACTGTATAAAAGGAGCGATTCACAGAACCAATTTGAAGCAGTCTCCCCAAGTTGCACGTGGTGTACTTGTCGTGATCTCTGTGTTCCCTGCAGCAAATAAACCTTGAATCTTTGATGTCAAAGGAAGTGTCCCGTGTCTCTGTGATTCGTACGCCGGAGCAGGTTACCCACGAAGGTTTCAGGTGTTGTGCCCTGGCACCGCTGGGTCTTAAAGAACCCAGTCCTTCAGTTGGCGCCCAACGTGGGGCTGCATCAGTGGTACCGGTCCAAGCCCGACGATCGTGAGGAACTTCGCGTGAAATCTCCGAGGGAAGGTGCACTCCGCTTCATCGATCCTGTTGTCGAAATAAGTGGCCCGAAGACTTTTCCCGCGAAGATTCCCGCCTCCGGACGGCTGCGACGGACTGCTGCCCTGACTGTAGACCTGTTTTGGCGCCTGGCGTAGACCTTGGTAGAGCGAGACGATTGACGGGCCTTCCTGGTGACGCCATCGATTTTTGAGTTAAGTATTTGTGGGTCGCTCCCATAGTTCTTGGTTGTTGACACTTTAGCGAGTGTTTTTGTTGTTAACGCTGTGTGAGTGTTTTTGTCGGTGACACTTTGCTAGCGTACTTTGTTGTGTTGTTTGACGACTGCAGCCGCCAAAAACCGAGGGTTTTGTTCTTTGCTGGGACTTGGTAAATCCCGTAACCCTTGAAGTTTGTGAAACTCGGCTAGTGTGCAAGATGCCTGGTCGTAGTACTTTGTTTAGTTGTTTTAGACCTTGTGGTACGGATTCCCGACTGGAGGACTCGTGTCCGATACCTCCGGTTGGAACTCCCACTTATGAGCTCTATAGTAAGCATGGGCTAGGCCCAATTACCTTTAACGATTACTGGATTAAATACACGAAAAAGGACGGCGACCTTCGTTGGCCACCTCATGGTAGCTTCGAGGCCCCGATCTTAGATAATCTAGAGATTAAATTGTTCGAAAGGAAGTCAAGGCCGGCCATGTTTGATGCCTTTCGGTTGTGGCGCAAAGAAGCCCGACAGAAAGAAATCAGACAGACTAAACGTAATCAGCGAGATAATGTTGCTACCATAGTGAAGAAAGCAGAGCAATTTCAGAGAGATAAGGAGGTTAAGGATAAGGAAGTGTTTGATAGACTACAGCGTATGACTGTAGATAAATGTTACCCCGCTTTGCCTACGGAGTCGGAAACGAAGGATGAGTCAGTTGAGGATCCTTTAATGTCTTATCTTATGAAGTCGCCACCTCCGTACGTACAGGGTACCGCCGCTCCTGTGGTCCCTGCCGTACCTATTCTTCCGCCTATTCCTCCTCCGCCTGTTCCTCAACCTGCACCCGTTCTTCCGACTGTTCCTGCTCCTTTGCCTGTTTCTATTCCTACTGCTCCTCCGCTTCCACATACTCCTGCTCCCGCTACTGCTCCTGCTACTGCTCCTGTTTTGTTAACCCCTGCTGTTGCTACTGTTTCTACCCCTTCTCTTGTTAGTCCTGTATCGTATGCTTCTCCCTCTACTCGTAGTCGCAATTCTCCTCTTGCGGCTAGCTTCTTTCATTCGCTCGGACCTGTTCATGGGTCCGCTGGTTCTGATGGTCCTCAGAGACGTAGTCAGCTTCCTGGAAACAGAGAACGCGTTGCGTTATATAATATGGCGATGGGTTGGATGGTAAACCCTCTTAGGTGTCCACCCCGTGTTGTCCTCGATACATTTTGTCAATTCAATATACCAACCCAGAGATATGTGTTTAATGAAATGTGCAAGTTCCTTTATGATCAAATAGCGACCGATGCGCCTGACGAGGTGCTCGCCGCTCTGTCTGATCTCCAGCTTCAGTTCGCAAATGGACTGATAGTGGATACCAACGTTCGACGTGCTGTTGAGCGGTTGCTATCTCTTCGTCCCGCTCTGATACCTCATGCATTGTTCGTTGAGGATATTGAAAAACAACCAGACGAGTCTGGCCAATATCCTATGCGT
This sequence comes from Lissotriton vulgaris, assembly GCF_964263255.1. NCBI lineage: Eukaryota > Metazoa > Chordata > Amphibia > Caudata > Salamandridae > Lissotriton > Lissotriton vulgaris. The sequence continues at coordinate 175,196,161 of NC_141687.1, read as the reverse complement.
GAAGTTCCGCCGGTTTGGATACCAGCTGATCCTAATGCTCAACCCCCGGTATTGGCACATTTCCAAAAAGTGTGGATACATCTCCCATGGAAACGCTCGGAAGTGCTACAGGTGAAGCAATCTTTGCCTGATCCACGCAAAAATCCTACAGGGTATTATAAGGAATTATCGCAGCTCGTAGATGCTACGGTAATGAATCTTGCCGATATCGATATGTTGTTCGGCAATGTCGTGCCGCAACCGGTATGGGCTAAGATTCGGCAGGAAAATCATCCGGCTGAATTAGGCGGTGATTGGGCTGCCATTGTAGCGGCAGATGCCGGACAAGTGGTTGCTACTAAACCCGACCAGTTGATTACTGCTCTTCCTCAACGAATAATAACATTAATGAAAACACTTATGCCAGCTATGAGAGTAAACTGGGACAAATTGTCAGCCTGTAAGCAGAAAAAAGATGAGAGTGTTTCCGACTTCTTTACGAGGTTCGAGGAAGCATTCATTGACCATAGTGGACAGGATATGGGTACCGAGGGTGGTCAGAGATTGTTTGTGGATAAATTTGTTTCGAATTTATTGCCCGATTTGAGCAATAAGTTAAAGAATTCGGAAAGTGCATGGGCCGTCTCTACTTCGGCTCAGATATTGGCTACGGCACAATATTATGAGAATAGAGAGAAAGAAGAGAACGACCGTGCTGACAAAAGACGAAGGAACTGAAAACTAAAGTGTTGTTGCAACAAGCGTATCCTCCGCGTTCAAATCAGAATGCGTCCCAACAGAATAGGTCGCAGCCGCAATCGAACAGATCCCAAACTCGTAATGACTCCTCTTCCCAGAGATCCTCGTTAGGGTACAATCAATGTGCTTATTGTAGACAGGAGGGACACATTAAATTCAATTGCCCTGTTTTGAATGAACGTAACAATGGTAACTCATCTAGAGGAGGTCGTGGTGCTTCACAGCAGGCATCACGTGGTAGAGGTCGTGGTGCTCAGAATGATCGCTCAGATAACTCATCCAATTCTAATAATTGTTTCGATCAACGTGGATCATCGCAAGGACGATCTGCGCAGTACAATGTAGACGATTATTACGTCGATCAGGGAACTGACGACTGTAATTACTAGGACAGCCATAGACAAGAAGAGGGAGTGGTATCAGTTCCGGTTGATCAGAGAGGGCCTTACGTCGCAGTTGCTACATCGGGCGTCGTTGAGCCTTTTCTGTTGGACACTGGTGCAGCGAAAAGTTCTATCATGCATTCGAAACTCCCTGGCGCACCTTTGTCTGGCTTAACAAATGTTTCCGTTGGATTCTCTGGCGCCCCCGTTAGCAATCCAGTTTTACGCCCTTTGCCCCTTAAAATTGGGCCACGTGAGCTAGAAGCTCCGTTGATTTTGACTACGGGTTGTGGTGAAAATCTTTTGGGCCTGGATTTGCTTAAACGTTTGTACGCGACCTTGTATTGTTCTCCTGCGGGTGTAAAGCTTACGTTAGGAGAGAGGGTTGTCTCTCCTATGTATTTGTCTCTCGATAAGCTCCCACCGGAATTGAGTTCTCTTCCTGCGTCTTTGTGGGCAACGGGTCCAAATGACGTGGGCCTACTTGATATCTCCCCTTATGTTGTTCAGTTGAAATCTAATGTGCGACTGCCACGTATTCCCCAATATCGTATCTCCCTTGATGGTGAACAAGCACTGTTAGCGATCATTTATGATCTGATCGAGAAAGATGTTATCGAAGAAACTCGGGGAAACGTGTGCAACAGCCCTGTGCTGCCCATTCTTAAACGTACAGATCCTTCAAAACCGCCTGTTTATCGTTTTGTTATCGATTTACGGGAGGTGAATAAAATTGTGGTTCCTCAATTTCCCGTTGTGCCTGACATCACGGCGCTACTGACTCTGATTCCAGCTTCTGCATCATGGTTTTCGGTGATTGACTTGAAAAATGCGTTTTTCAGCATCCCGATTGCCGAGGAGAGCAGGGACCTTTTCGGTTTCTCTCTCGGTGGACGTAGCTTCCGGTTCAAACGCGCTCCTCAGGGCTACTGTGAAAGTCCATCTATTTACAGCGAAGCCTTGAAGGGTCAACTGGATGCGTTTAGGTTGCCGGTCGGTGCGGCCTTGATCCAATACGTCGACGACTTATTGGTGGCTGCTGATACTCAGGACATTTGCAAGATTGCTACGGTGTCGTTGCTGCAACATCTCTGTGAGTTGAATCATAAGGTGTCACCTTCTAAACTCCAATATTGTTGTCAAGAAGTAACCTATCTAGGTCACTTATTGTCAAAGGAGGGAAGGAGATTGACCCCAGAGAGAATTGCAGCAATTGCGCGAATGGCTGTGCCAAAAACCCAAAGAGATGTGCGTGCCTTTCTAGGTATCACGTCGTACTGCAGGCAATGGATTCCTAATTTTTCATTGCTAGCGAAACCATTGGTGGCTCTTACGTGCAAGGATGTTTCAACTCCTTTACCATGGACGGAAGAATGTCAGAAAAGTTTTTCTGAACTGCGTGATTCATTGTGTTCGGCTCCTGTGTTAGGTACCCCTGACTACAGTAAGCCGTTTACGTTATATGTTCACGAGAGGGAAGGTTGTGCTTTGAGTGTCTTAACGCAACCTTTTGGTGGTAAGCAACGTCCATGTGCATATTTTTCCTCGACCTTGGACCCAGTAGCTAGAGCGTTGCCGAGTTGTTTACGAGCAACAGCGGCAGCTGCGGTCTCCATCCGACAATCAGCAGGATTGGTCATGGATAATATGCTTACGGTGATGGTTCCGCATGCAGTCGATACTCTTTTGAATCGAACGAAAACTCAGCACTTGACGAGTGCGAGGTTGTCTGGGTATGAATTGACGCTCTTGGCAAGCCACATTCAGATAAAACGTTGTAACGTTCTGAACCCGGCAACTTTGTTACCAATTAGCACAGAGTCAGATGAAGTAGCAGAACATGACTGCTACTTGAGGACTGAAGAAGAAACAAAAGGTCGAGTGGACCTTAAAAACACCCCATTGGAAGATCCGGATGGTACCTTGTATGTGGATGGGTCATGTTTTAAGTTGCCGAATGGCGATGTGACTACTGCTTATGCTGTTGTAACATTGAATACTGTTGTTGAGACTGCAAGGTTGAATCAGAATTCTGCCCAAGCTGCGGAGCTGATTGCTCTTACTAGAGCGTGTGTGTTAGCGAAAGGGAAACGTGTGAATGTGTTTACCGACAGCCAATACGCGTTTGGCGTTGCTCACAGCTTTGGACGATTGTGGAGAGAGAGAGGTTTCTTGACGTCACACGGTACGAAGATACAGCATGGCCAGCTTGTGAATGATCTTTTGGATGCATTGACTTTGCCTACGCAAGTTGCGATTGTTAAATGTAGTGCGCATCGTAAGGTGACGGATGATGTTGGTCGTGGTAATGCGTTTGCGGATGAGATTGCTAAGGAGACTGCCCGGAACCTTAGCACTCGGATGTATGTGACGAGTTCGGTTAGGTGGCCTACAGAATCGAGTATGTGTGAGGACACTATCGAGAGTGTGAAAGCAATTCAGAATGAGGCTACCGAGACTGAAAAGATGAAGTGGAAAGAAAGCACGGGAAAGTTGGATGCGAGTGGTTGTTGGATTGATTTGACTGATCAGAAAAGATGGATGTTGCCTGATGCGTATGTGCTGGCCGTTGTGACAATGGCGCATGGGTTAGCACATATTAGCGCGAAAGGTATTTGCAAGTTGCTATCTCCTGTGTGGAAGAATGATGGCATTACGAAATGTGCTGAACGTCTGGTGAAGAATTGTATGGTGTGTATAATGTACAATCCTGGCAAAGGAACCCCAACTCCTCCTGGCAGTTTTGCTCCCCCTTCGTATCCCTTTGAGGTGATTCAATTGGACTTCATCCATATGGAGCGATGCAATAACCTGAAATACGTTTTAGTTGTGGTTTGCGCATTCTCCCGATGGATCGAGGCCTATCCGCTCAAAGACAATACTGCTTTGTCTACTGCGAAAATCCTACTGAAGGAATACTTCCCTCGGTATGAAATGCCTAGAGTCGTGTGGTCAGATAACGGAAGTGAGTTTGTTGGAAGTGTGATGAAGAGTGTGTGTAAGGGCCTTGGAATTAATCAAAAATTCCACAGCGCCAATCATCCTCAGTCAGCTGGATTGGTTGAAGGGTACAACGGCACCCTTAAACTAAAGTTAGCGAAGATTCAGGCTACGACTGGTCTTTCGTGGCCTGACGCTTTACCTTTAGCATTACTGTCAACTAGGGCGACTGTACACTCCCGAGTAGGGCTTAGTCCCTATGAAATAGTGTTCGGCCGTCCTGCGAATGTGTGGGGGGTTCCTAGGCCAGGAATGTTTTCTGATCTTGAGTACCCAATGTTGATCGATTATCTACATGACTTGACTGCTAAACTGAGGTTAATTCACCAACAGGTTTACGACGCATTGCCGACGCAGACGGAGGGTCCAGGCCACCAGCTCCAGCCGGGAGACTGGGTGGTGATGAGAAACTTTTCACGCAAAAATAACCTGGACCCGAGGTTTACCGGACCCTATCAGGTGCTCCTGGCCACGAGGACTGCTGTTCGTCTCGAGGGACGTAAGAATTGGGTGCATGCCACGCACACCAAAAGAGTCCCCATCCCTTTGCCGGCAGACCCGTGGGTAAGGAGAGGCATTGCGTCATCTGAAACAGAAACATTGCCGGCTTTTTTGCCTTTTAGCGACGCACAGCTTGTTGAAGAACCCTCAGCGCAGCAGAAAGACACTGTTGAACAATCGGCATCGAAAGACTCAAGACCAGAACACTCAACTGATCAGCAGGACGCTGTCTCTTCAACGGATCCTTTGTTTGACGAGCAGACACGTCCTGGGAAAACCCGATACTTTTTGCGATCTCGCACTAAGGACAAATAAAAGATCCTGCTTTTCTGTATTGATAACTGCATTATCCCGTTTTCCGTGATCAGTTTTGAACTTTCGTACTGTAATTATTCATTGTACGTATATTGAGCTTCATTCCTTATACTTTTGCTTTTACAGCTGAGAGACTTTGTTTTTTGCATACATACATATTGTGCATTAAAGGCCGTAGGGCCGCGCGCGTACTTCCTTCTGGATAGTAGGTCTTGACGCTAGGTTAAAGGCCGTCGGTTCCTGGGAACTCCTAGGGATTGACTATTACTGCACAGAACGAAGTGCGTCAAGAAACGTTGCGGACGGTCGTAGGGAATGGCATTCTCGAAGCTGAATGATTTGGAGGGAGCTCAAGTCCACAGATTCAAGCTGCAGCAACTCAGTCGTACCAAATGTTTTATATTCCAACTGTTTGTATTGTTCTTGACTGCTTCTGCATTATTGGCGGGTGGGGTGTATTACACGATGTCTTACTTCTTGCCTGTTGCTACACCTACTCCTACTCCTGACTCTAAACTTACCTCTACTGTTTCTCCCCATTCCTTTCACATGTTACCAGAACACGAACAGGCTAGACGTGTAGAATTCCGCAATAATTCCTTTATTCAGCTCCTTCATCAGCATCAGTTAGTGGTTAACACTACTAATTGTTGGGTGTGTGGGTTGATGCCACATACTACGGATAAGGGAATTCCATATCTGGTGTTACCGTATAGTTCCCAAGGGTCAGCTCGAGCATTCCAAACAATGTTTCGAAGCGCACTGGGTTTCCACCCCATTCGAGAACCACGTTCCCCCTACTCTGGTCCTACCTCGTATCAAAAACCTTTGTCGATAGCAATAGAGGATTTAGATAGTGATATCTATGATCCCTCGCTTATTCCCGAAGGAGAGATACAGGCCTATAGGGTCCTAAGTAGAGGTGAATATAGTGCGTTCACTAGCGAAAAGCAGCTTAAAAGCTCGCCTCCGATATGGGTCGTACCCCACACTGGTAATTTTTGTCTCATGGGTCGTGGCCGAAGATCGCAAGCCCGACTTGGAGCAAGTGCTTGCACTGAAAATTACATTCTGCCGATGTTTTCGTCCCCTGTGTTTCTGGCTGCCAAGGGTACATACTTTATCTGCTATGATCGTGCATACACATGGTTGCCCGCTGACTTCATGGGCTCATGTTTCATTGCAAATCTGTTGCCTCCGACGTTCACTGTAGATGCCGATTATCATAAGACTAGAGTTGTACGAGGCGTAATTAGCGAAGAGGATACTGCCGGTCAAGAGGCAGGAGACTTTTTCAAGGGTTTCCTCCCGTTTTGGGGACCTATGGTCAATAGTAGGAACCTGAGACAGTTGACTCGAGTGGTAGAATCGACAGCTAATATTACTGCCAGTGCCCTTGGTAATATCACCACGGAACTTCAGGCGGAGAGACTTATGACGTTACAAAACCGTATGGTTTTAGATGTCATCTTAGCAGATCGAGGTGGGGTATGTAAGGTGATCCATTCGAGCTGCTGCATTTTCATTCCAGATAATGCTCCTACTGTCTATCAAGCCATCTCGAGGTTGCATAAGATCTCCGAATCCATACACGTGGATGTAGGGGATTGGACGCTACTTGGATGGTTTTGGGGCCTGATGTCGACTTGGGGTTGGAAGATTCTGATGATCATCGGAGTCGTTGTAGTGTTCCTGTTCACGTGTTGCCTTTGTGTGCAGTGTGGTCCTGCCTTATGTGGCCTCTGTGCTACAACGTGTATGAGACAACCACCTGTTACCAAGGGGACTCGGTTGGACAGAGCTATGCTACAGCAACATCTCGATGGTTTGATGAATATCGAATATGATTCCGACTAGTGCTTGCCTACATGAGGGCAAAAGGAGCGTCTGAGGTTCCGTGACAATCGTAAGTGGTGTTTTCGACTCGCACGAATATGGTCGAGTCTGGTATCTATGAACCGCAAATGACGAGTTTAGTAAGTGTGCGCAGTTTCGCTGTGCTAACTTAAACCGTTCGTTTGTTATGTGGGTTTTTCATCTGTACCCACGGGTTCCATCTTAGATACGGCATCCATTTTGTCTCTTGCCCTCAAGTAGCCAGCGAACGGACGTTGTCCGCTTCGCGACCCTGGGACTCCCAAGATATTTGCGGAAGACACATGTTCTTTGTGAGTGTTTTTATGACAAGGGGGTTGCTACTGTAAGGCAGATGGCGCCGCTCGAGGCTCATCTTGCCGCACGGACTTATTGTCTCAGCCGTGCATCTCATTAGGCACGTCCCTTTGATGCCTGTATCTCGTGTTTCCCGATACCTCCCCTTTTACACCCTTTCCGATCTCCCCACTGTCTCCGTCTTCCTCTACACCTGTCCTTGTTCCTATTTCGATCTGTTTTACTGCTGATTGGAATTCGCTAATGGTGGGAAGATGGTTTTTACAGTTGGGAACCGCCAAATGTTTCCGCACTTATGTTCCGGACCTCATGTGTTTCAAAGTGACCAAAGCGACCCCTCTGGGGGATAATGATGGGAACCGGGTTGTAAACTTTTGTGTGCCATGTTATCCTATGGGTAAAAACTGTATAAAAGGAGCGATTCACAGAACCAATTTGAAGCAGTCTCCCCAAGTTGCACGTGGTGTACTTGTCGTGATCTCTGTGTTCCCTGCAGCAAATAAACCTTGAATCTTTGACGTCAAAGGAAGTGTCCCGTGTCTCTGTGATTCGTACGCCGGAGCAGGTTACCCACGAAGGTTTCAGGTGTTGTGCCCTGGCACCGCTGGGTCTTAAAGAACCCAGTCCTTCAATTGTGCAAAGAGGCTGGACCTAAGGTTCAACCAACTGAGCTCAGAATTGAAATGTCTGCCTCGCCCTCTCCCAGTCTGCTCTGTCTTGCCCAAGAAGAAGGCATTTGCCCCATCCACAGATCTCTGATAAAGGAACTGAACAACCTTCCTGGCTCCTCTCAACACCAACCTCCTCAACTCTTCCTATCTTGGGGGGTGTTGTTATGCTGTCACAGTCACACAAAGCCAAACTTGCAATGGCTGTCCCTTTGTAGGAAAAAGCAAAATGATGAAAATGAAAATGTCCCTATAGAAAACGAATGTGTTCATTAGACTGTTTTAATTCTTCAACTATTCAGCCTCAGTTCCTTAATTACATGCCTTTATAAGCCCTCACCATATCCTCGCCCAAGCTGAAGACCATCAACAATTTCGGAAGGTATGCTCATTTTATTATCAAAGCTTTTAGGGAGCAGAACATTGGTTTGGGTGTTACCAGCAATGCATGGCAGCAGCTAAACTGGTTTTCAGTGAGCTACAGACATCTCCCTCCTATCAGGATGAAAGGATCAGAGCTGAGCTACAGCCTGAATAGAGAAAGTGGAAAGCACTGTGATGGTCGACGTTTTCCATATTTTTTTGTAATGTTGCACATTTCAAGAACTGAGGCTGAGTATACATGTAACCTGGAGGGTGTACACGTCATTTACTGTGCATAGGAGGGGCAATTTCGTTTAAGAGATTCTGTGGCATCTGGAGTGGCTGTTTAATGGATGCCAAGAGCACACAGAGTTTTGAATGATTGATACCCTTAAAAACTATCTTTTCGGAAATACGTCAGGTTTATAAAGTGCTCTCTTCTTCCTATTCCAAGACTGTGAAATGCATTTTGTTTGCCTTTTATTTTGTCTTTAATCACTCTTCAAGTAGTTGAAAATCTGAATAAGCCAAGATGCAAAGAATTCTGTGAGGTTACTTTTAAGTATGCTAGGATTGTTAATCTCGGCTGTTTAAATCATTTTTTAAAAAGCGGATGGCATGTGTTTTGTAACATTTTAATGAGCTCTTGTTGGCCAAAGCCATGGTAAAGAAACTCCTCTGCAGCTGTAGCACATACATGAAGTGAACTCTAAACATGTACAAATGCTTGCAAGTAACATATCTTTTTTTAAAATGTTTTAATTATTAATCAAGCTTTGTCTTTGGTGCAGGCGTGCAGCCAAGCTTCATGAGAGCTGGCGCACCCATGCAAGGAAATGAGGCTATACAGAATTTACATATGATTTACAAAATCTTGAGAGGGCTGATTGTGTTGCACGCCTCTGTTTTACTGAAAGAAAATATGACTTTTAGCAGTGGCAGTTGACGATGTGGGTGGAGCGAATATAGTAAGTGGGTGGAGCCAGTGGAGGGAGTGGGTGGGGCAAGCAAAAAGTAGGTGTGGCTTCTGACAAATATTTGAGCACCTGCACTTCATATTTTACAAATTAAGCACTGCGTCTGATATGGCATTTAACCTGTCTGATATGGCATTTACAGCTCAGACCACCACTGCTTCGAGTTCCCCTACCGGACCGTGAGCATTTTCTAAATATAGCGCTTACTGTCTTTGACAAGGCGTTGAAATATGTTATTAGATCGTAGAAAAATACCTCGTCAGCCACTGCCTCGACATTGTTCCTAAATCCCTTTAAGTAAAATCGGTACATTTAAAAAGATCAAATGGCAGACCATCTTGCATTAGTGGAATGTATAGGTAGCGTTTTTGTGGTTTTTAAAATGATTATAATATATTTGGCCCACATTTCACAAGATGAAGTGTAAAGTAAAACAGGAACAGTGGTATATCCAAAAGGAGGTTTATTCAAAGAAGAAAGGCACTGCGCATCCAAATGTCAGGAGATCAGGATACAACTGTCAAACAAGGAATCTGGAACATAGAACCAGGGAAGCTCACGCAGGAGCAGGGTTCCAGTTCCAGTTCCAGGAAATAAATAAATAATATATATACAGCAGGTAAAGACATAAAGAAGAATGTAACACATCTCCTCCCTACAAAACAAACTAAATAAAAGGAGGGAAAGTAATCTAAGACAGAAACCTAGAAGGAAGAAGTACAGGTCTGGCATTACTCTTGACCCTATGAGCAATGGACTGAGAAGGAAGGACACAGTCACTCTTGTCCTGAACAGAAGTCTGATCAGCACTTGCAGACACAAACTTACACTTAGCGACCTTCCTTATGTTCCAAACCCTTCCATCTTGGGTGATGACAGAATTCCTGAAAACTTTAACAATCTTAATAGGATTACTAAACTTGGATAGACCCTTGAGTGTAAAACCAGGTTTCTTGATCCTAACCCAATCACCAACAGCAAAATCAGGAGTTTTCACATTCATCTTACGGTCAAACAAAGTCTTCATAATGTTCTGTTTGGTTTCAACATGTTTAGCAACCTGCGAAATATCCAAGTGGTCAACATTCACATCAAATTTCTTAACCCACCAAGGACAGATATCAGAACTCGGACTTCTCCCTCACAGAAGCTGGAAGGGACTAACCTCTGTGACAGCATGCGGAGTGATGCGGTACATCCAAAGTCTTTCCCTTACCACATCCCTCCAAGGTTCACCCGAAGAACAAGCAAGTTCCACAGCATTTTTAAGAACACGGTTGAACCTTTCAACCTGGCCATTCTCCCTAGGCTCATACAGAGAAGTAGTGTGATGCTTGATACCACAAGACACAAGAAAATCTTCCATCTCACGTGAAATGAGTTGAACACCGTTGTCAGTAACCAAAATCTCCGGAGACCCTTCTCTAGCAAAAACTTCCCTAAGGAAAGAAATGATGACCAAGGTAGTGGCACAAGAGACAAATTTCACTTCCGGCCATTTGGAGTGATAATCAATTAAGACCAAGGCAAAACGAGCATTCTCAGGAAGGCGATGGAAGGGGCCTGAGATGTCAAAAGCAAGTTTTTGCCAGGGATGATCAGGCCAAGGAACAGGACTAAGAGGAGCAGAAGATACCCTAAGCATCCTGTCACTATTTACACAATCCAAACAGTCACGAACAGTTCTATCTACCATTTTGTCAAGACCAGGCCACCAAAAGTTGGTCCTAATAAGGCGTTTCATGGAAGACATACCAATATGAGCTTGATGGGCCAAGGAAAGAATTTTCTTATGTAACGAGGAAGGAGGAATCATTTTGCCGGCCTTAAACAAAATCTTACCAACAGCCTCAATCTCAGAAGCAACTTGACAAAAAGGAGCAAACTCAGGCATAACAGACTTATCTTTGGGCCAACCTTTCTCCAAACATTCAAAGATAAACAAGGAAACAGGATCTTTCTCAACTTCAGACATCCAGTCAGCTTCAGACACACCCTTGAATTCACTGGAGACATAATCATTAACCACAGAAACAATTTCAACCTCATGATCATCAGAATTAGCACCCTGGTCAGAGCAAGGTAACCTGGAGAGAAAATCAGCCGTGACATTACTTCTACCAGGAACATACAATACCTCAAAATCATACTCCTGCAATCTAGAAGAGAAACCTGCAATACGAGCGGTTGAATTCCAGCCACCCCCAGGAGATAAAATTCCTACCAGAGGCTTGTGATCAGTCTTGAGGATGAACCTGTTGCCTCAGATATAATTGCAAAAGTGTTCAACAGCCCACGTACAGGCCAATAACTCCCTTTCAATGACAGCGTATCTTCTTTCAGTGATGGATAAGGTCCTGGATGCAAAAGCAACGCACCGTTCCTCTTTACCTGAAATTTGACTCAAAACTGCCCCAAGACCGTAACAACTAGCATCCACAGTGATAACACACTTCTTGTTAAGAGAAAAAGATCTCAAAGTGGGAGCATTCACAATATCCTGTTTAATAGAACTGAAAGCAGTTTCTTGCCTATCAGACCATACAAAATCTGAGGATTTTCTGGTCAGTTCCCTGAGAGGTTCCATCTTAGTAGCGCAATTCCGAATAAACTTGCTGTAATACTCGCATAAGCCAGCAAAAGAAAGAAGTTTCTCTTTGTTATCAGGAGAAGGCGCCTTCACAATAGCGTCAACCAGTGAACGCTTCGGAACAACCCCATCAGCAGACAGCGTGTAACCCAAATACTCCACACTTTTACAAAAAAACTTACACTTGTTGAATTTAAGAGTAAGCCCAGCATTGCCCAACTTGTTGCAAACATCCTTGAGATGAACATAGTGATCATCCATATTCTTGGAAAAAATAAGGATGTCGTCCTGGAAGCACTTAACAAAAGCACAAACATCCTTAAAAATGTGATGCATAGCCCTTTGAAAAACAGAAGCGGCGGAGGCTAAGCCAAAAGGCATCCTCCTGAATTGAAAAAGGCCAAAAGGAGTAATAAATGAAGTAAAATGTTTAGCATCCTCAATCAACTCAATTTGATGATATGCGGAACGCAAATCAAGAGTGGAAAAAATACATGCACCATCCAGCAAGCACACCATCTCATTAATGTTGGGTAAAGGGTGACAATCAGTGATCAAGTTAGCATTAAGTGCCCTCAAATCTACATACAACCTTATACTTTTATCGGGTTTCTGTGCTAAAACAATGGGCGAAACCCACTCAGAGGACTCTATTTCCTCTATGACCCCTCCTTGAATCATGTCATCCAATAAGGCCTTGAGTTCAGCTCTGATACTAATGGGTACACCCCTCAACTTCTGTTTAACTGGGATAGCATCCTTCTTGATCTTAATCCTATGGGAAAAGCCTTTAAGTTTACCCAGATTTTCAGAAAAAACATGAGGAAAAAGCAAAGAAAGCTCTTTCTCTTGAGGATTTATGTTCTTTGGGCTCTCAACAACCTTCTCACTACATTCAGACAGAATAGCATTATCGCTACAGGAACCACTATTGTCTGCATGTGTAACATCACAAGTAATAGCAACAACAGACACAGGATCCTTATTCCTAGGATTCAATGTAATACCAAGTTTGGCTTGATCCCTCCAGCCCAAAACATTCACACCTTTGACAGCAATATACATTTTGATCCATGCATTATTCCCCCTAAACTCAATTAAGACTTCCTTATACCCAACGAAATTTATGTAGGACTCATCAAAATGTTGTGCCACGATATCAGGCTCACATAAATTCGTTTGATCTACCAGATTCCCAAAGATTTCATGGCAATACATTTTGGTAATGATGGTCAATGGAGACCCTGAATCAGCCATAAGTTTGAGCTGTTTACCTAGAATATTTACTACACAATCAGGAGAATTCAAGCTGTCAGCAGACTTGACATCAAAAGAATTGCGAATAGATACAACAATTCCACATTCAAGTTTTGACTGAGCATCATCATGAGATGACACACCTTGCGACACAGTAGAAATTTTACCCTTGGAAGTATGACTAAAAGATGAATCTTTTCTCACATTAGAATCTTAGCTAATTTTTGCAAAATGACCAACACGTCCACATTTAGTACACTCTTTTCCAATGGCAGGACAACGTGGATACGAAGCAATGTGGCTGGGATGACCACATCTGAAACAATAATAATTTTTAGAGTTGGGCTGAGTCCTCGTATTCATAGTAGGCTTGCTACTGGAGGAAGAACCAGCAGACGTGACAATGTTCACATTACTCTGCTCAACTGTATTAGAAGTTAACTTACTGACAGAACCAGAGGAAGTTTTACTTTCAAGAGTTTTCATCCAACGTTCAGATTGTTCAAGTGCTTTGGAGGTACTAATGGTCACTTCTAAACTGGGGTCACCCAAAATCCAAAGTTGTTCTTGAACTTTCTTACTTCTAACGTGAACAATGATCTGGTCTCTGAGCATCTCATCAGTCATTAAACCAAAATTGCAATGTAGAGACAAAGCTCGAAGAGCAGTAAGAAAGTCATCGAAACTTTCATTTTCCTCTTGAGCTCTAGTGTAAAATTTGTATCTATTCAATGCAACACTAGTATTGGGCTTAAATCTATTTTCAATGCGCAATAATGCCTCATCATAAACATTGTGATCGCCCCCAGAACGCATAGGTGGAAGTGTTCTGAAAACATTTTGACCCTCTGAACCTAATCAATGGAGAACATTTTTTTTTTCCTTTCAGCAGACATACGTTCACCGTCAATGGCTTTTAAATATGTAATGAATTCTTCTTTCCATCGTGACCATGGAATAGTCGGTTCACCTTTACTTTGCAAAAATTTGCTGGGAGGATCAAATTGCATTGTAATCAAAGATATAATCACAAAAGCTAGAAAGAAATGTAAATTATATACCACTTAAATTTCAAAATGACTATCCAAATGACTAAGTAAAAATACAAATTATGGTATAACAGTTACTAAATTGATATATATATTGCCAAAGCTGCATAAAACTGTCTCAAGACGTGTAGAAAAATGATGGAGGTTGCAGAGTACAGTCTTGTAGATGCCAATGCGTTTCTTAAAATGATGAGGTTGAGCGTGAATAAATAAAATTAAAAAATGTGCATCAATTATAAGGATTAAAAATGCTTGCAAGGCTCTCATAAAAAAAATGAACAAATAAGAGAAATTCAAAAATTCCTCACTGAGACCCACAGACAGTATGACGTTTCGACGAGACTTTAAGGCTTTCTGAACGCTCACAATGACAATATACAGTTTTCAGTTAGAAAGTACAAACCAGTATATGCGCGTCAGATTTGTAGTGCACAGCGCGTTTAACTTTCAGCGTATCAGACTTCTTGGTACACATTAGAAAGCACAAACCAGCATACGCGCGTCAGGCTTGTAGTTCATAACGCGTTCAGCTTTCAGCGCGCCAGACTTGTTGGTGCTCAGTACGTCAGTATAGAGCGCGTTAGCCTTCGGAGAACAATCAGCGTCATCAACATCAGACGCTTTGTTACGTTGTTGAATACGTAAAAAACAAGGCACATCAACAATAGAAATGTGCGTGATGACGTTGCTGTAGGAAGATCCGGTGACTATGGCAACAGTAGAGACGATGTTTGAAAAACGAAGAAATCTTTATAAATCCAGAATTTCCACCATGTACGCACCAGGAAGTTGCCGGTAAGATCTTCACATACAGTTTTTTTGTTAGCACGGGCCGATAAGGTTCAAAAGAATTGAGATGACGGGTTCGTTTTTTTTAAAGAAGAATTTTCGCTCCTGTGCCTCTTTTGCTGCAGAAATATTCTTCTAGTTCTCCAAATCGTCGCCAATTTTGTAAAGTAAAACAGGAACAGTGGTATATCCAAAAGGAGGTTTATTCAAAGAAGAAAGGCACAGCGCATCCAAATGTCAGGAGATCAGGATACAACTGTCAAACAAGAAATCTGGAACATAGAACCAGGGAAGCTCACGCAGGAGCAGGGTTCCAGTTCCAGTTCAAAGAAATAAATAAATAATATATATACAGCAGGTAAAGACATAAAGAAGAATGTAACACATCTCCTCCCTACAAAACAAACTAAATAAAAGGAGGGAAAGTAATCTAAGACAGAAACCTAGAAGGAAGAAGTACAGGTCTGGCATTACTCTTGACCCTATGAGCAATGGACTGAGAAGGAAGGACACAGTCACTCTTGTCCTGAACAGAAGTCTGATCAGCACTTGCAGACACAAACTTACACTTAGCGACCTTCCTTATGTTCCAAACCCTTCCATCTTGGGTGATGACAGAATTCCTGAAAACTTTAACAATCTTAATAGGATTACTAAACTTGGATAGACCCTTGAGTGTAAAACCAGGTTTCTTGATCCTAACCCAATCACCAACAGCAAAATCAGGAGTTTTCACATTCATCTTACGGTCAAACAAAGTCTTCATAGTGTTCTGTTTGGTTTCAACATGTTTAGCAACCTGCGAAATATCCAAGTGGTCAACATTCACATCAAATTTCTTAACCCACCAAGGACAGATATCAGAACTCGGACTTCTCCCTCACAGAAGCTGGAAGGGACTAACCTCTGTGACAGCATGCGGAGTGATGCGGTACATCCAAAGTCTTTCCCTTACCACATCCCTCCAAGGTTCACCCGAAGAACAAGCAAGTTCCACAGCATTTTTAAGAACACGGTTGAACCTTTCAACCTGGCCATTCTCCCTAGGCTCATACAGAGAAGTAGTGTGATGCTTGATACCACAAGACACAAGAAAATCTTCCATCTCACGTGAAATGAGTTGAACACCGTTGTCAGTAACCAAAATCTCCGGAGACCCTTCTCTAGCAAAAACTTCCCTAAGGAAAGAAATGATGACCAAGGTAGTGGCACAAGAGACAAATTTCACTTCCGGCCATTTGGAGTGATAATCAATTAAGACCAAGGCAAAACGAGCATTCTCAGGAAGACGATGGAAGGGGCCTGAGATGTCAAAAGCAAGTTTTTGCCAGGGATGATCAGGCCAAGGAACAGGACTAAGAGGAGCAGAAGATACCCTAAGCATCCTGTCACTATTTACACAATCCAAACAGTCACGAACAGTTCTATCTACCATTTTGTCAAGACCAGGCCACCAAAAGTTGGTCCTAATAAGGCGTTTCATGGAAGACATACCAATATGAGCTTGATGGGCCAAGGAAAGAATTTTCTTATGTAACGAGGAAGGAGGAATCATTTTGCCGGGCCTTAAACAAAATCTTACCAACAGCCTCAATCTCAGAAGCAACTTGACAAAAAGGAGCAAACTCAGGCATAACAGACTTATCTTTGGGCCAACCTTTCTCCAAACATTCAAAGATAAACAAGGAAACAGGATCTTTCTCAACTTCAGACATCCAGTCAGCTTCAGACACACCCTTGAATTCACTGGAGACATAATCATTAACCACAGAAACAATTTCAACCTCATGATCATCAGAATTAGCACCCTGGTCAGAGCAAGGTAACCTGGAGAGAAAATCAGCCGTGACATTACTTCTACCAGGAACATACAATACCTCAAAATCATACTCCTGCAATCTAGAAGACAAACCTGCAATACGAGCGGTTGAATTCCAGCCACCCCCAGGAGATAAAATTCCTACCAGAGGCTTGTGATCAGTCTTGAGGATGAACCTGTTGCCTCAGATATAATTGCAAAAGTGTTCAACAGCCCACGTACAGGCCAATAACTCCCTTTCAATGACAGCGTATCTTCTTTCAGTGATGGATAAGGTCCTGGATGCAAAAGCAACGCACCGTTCCTCTTTACCTGAAATTTGACTCAAAACTGCCCCAAGACCGTAACAACTAGCATCCACAGTGATAACACACTTCTTGTTAAGAGAAAAAGATCTCAAAGTGGGAGCATTCACAATATCCTGTTTAATAGAACTGAAAGCAGTTTCTTGCCTATCAGACCATACAAAATCTGAGGATTTTCTGGTCAGTTCCCTGAGAGGTTCCATCTTAGTAGCGCAATTCCGAATAAACTTGCTGTAATACTCGCATAAGCCAGCAAAAGAAAGAAGTTTCTCTTTGTTATCAGGAGAAGGCGCCTTCACAATAGCGTCAACCAGTGAACGCTTCGGAACAACCCCATCAGCAGACAGCGTGTAACCCAAATACTCCACACTTTTACAAAAAAACTTACACTTGTTGAATTTAAGAGTAAGCCCAGCATTGCCCAACTTGTTGCAAACATCCTTGAGATGAACATAGTGATCATCCATATTCTTGGAAAAAATAAGGATGTCGTCCTGGAAGCACTTAACAAAAGCACAAACATCCTTAAAAATGTGATGCATAGCCCTTTGAAAAACAGAAGCGGCGGAGGCTAAGCCAAAAGGCATCCTCCTG
This sequence comes from Lissotriton vulgaris, assembly GCF_964263255.1. Classification (NCBI taxonomy): domain Eukaryota; kingdom Metazoa; phylum Chordata; class Amphibia; order Caudata; family Salamandridae; genus Lissotriton; species Lissotriton vulgaris. The sequence goes on along the minus strand of NC_141687.1, from coordinate 175,178,641 downwards.
AATTGAAAAAGGCCAAAAGGAGTAATAAATGAAGTAAAATGTTTAGCATCCTCAATCAACTCAATTTGATGATATGCGGAACGCAAATCAAGAGTGGAAAAAATACATGCACCATCCAGCAAGCACACCATCTCATTAATGTTGGGTAAAGGGTGACAATCAGTGATCAAGTTAGCATTAAGTGCCCTCAAATCTACATACAACCTTATACTTTTATCGGGTTTCTGTGCTAAAACAATGGGCGAAACCCACTCAGAGGACTCTATTTCCTCTATGACCCCTCCTTGAATCATGTCATCCAATAAGGCCTTGAGTTCAGCTCTGATACTAATGGGTACACCCCTCAACTTCTGTTTAACTGGGATAGCATCCTTCTTGATCTTAATCCTATGGGAAAAGCCTTTAAGTTTACCCAGATTTTCAGAAAAAACATGAGGAAAAAGCAAAGAAAGCTCTTTCTCTTGAGGATTTATGTTCTTTGGGCTCTCAACAACCTTCTCACTACATTCAGACAGAATAGCATTATCGCTACAGGAACCACTATTGTCTGCATGTGTAACATCACAAGTAATAGCAACAACAGACACAGGATCCTTATTCCTAGGATTCAATGTAATACCAAGTTTGGCTTGATCCCTCCAGCCCAAAACATTCACACCTTTGACAGCAATATACATTTTGATCCATGCATTATTCCCCCTAAACTCAATTAAGACTTCCTTATACCCAACGAAATTTATGTAGGACTCATCAAAATGTTGTGCCACGATATCAGGCTCACATAAATTCGTTTGATCTACCAGATTCCCAAAGATTTCATGGCAATACATTTTGGTAATGATGGTCAATGGAGACCCTGAATCAGCCATAAGTTTGAGCTGTTTACCTAGAATATTTACTACACAATCAGGAGAATTCAAGCTGTCAGCAGACTTGACATCAAAAGAATTGCGAATAGATACAACAATTCCACATTCAAGTTTTGACTGAGCATCATCATGAGATGACACACCTTGCGACACAGTAGAAATTTTACCCTTGGAAGTATGACTAAAAGATGAATCTTTTCTCACATTAGAATCTTAGCTAATTTTTGCAAAATGACCAACACGTCCACATTTAGTACACTCTTTTCCAATGGCAGGACAACGTGGATACGAAGCAATGTGGCTGGGATGACCACATCTGAAACAATAATAATTTTTAGAGTTGGGCTGAGTCCTCGTATTCATAGTAGGCTTGCTACTGGAGGAAGAACCAGCAGACGTGACAATGTTCACATTACTCTGCTCAACTGTATTAGAAGTTAACTTACTGACAGAACCAGAGGAAGTTTTACTTTCAAGAGTTTTCATCCAACGTTCAGATTGTTCAAGTTCTTTGGAGGTACTAATGGTCACTTCTAAACTGGGGTCACCCAAAATCCAAAGTTGTTCTTGAACTTTCTTACTTCTAACGTGAACAATGATCTGGTCTCTGAGCATCTCATCAGTCATTAAACCAAAATTGCAATGTAGAGACAAAGCTCGAAGAGCAGTAAGAAAGTCATCGAAACTTTCATTTTCCTCTTGAGCTCTAGTGTAAAATTTGTATCTATTCAATGCAACACTAGTATTGGGCTTAAATCTATTTTCAATGCGCAATAATGCCTCATCATAAACATTGTGATCGCCCCCAGAACGCATAGGTGGAAGTGTTCTGAAAACATTTTGACCCTCTGAACCTAATCAATGGAGAACATTTTTTTTTTCCTTTCAGCAGACATACGTTCACCGTCAATGGCTTTTAAATATGTAATGAATTCTTCTTTCCATCGTGACCATGGAATAGTCGGTTCACCTTTACTTTGCAAAAATTTGCTGGGAGGATCAAATTGCATTGTAATCAAAGATATAATCACAAAAGCTAGAAGGAAATGTAAATTATATACCACTTAAATTTCAAAATGACTATCCAAATGACTAAGTAAAAATACAAATTATGGTATAACAGTTACTAAAGTGATATATATATTGCCAAAGCTGCATAAAACTGTCTCAAGACGTGTAGAAAAATGATGGAGGTTGCAGAGTACAGTCTTGTAGATGCCAATGCGTTTCTTAAAATGATGAGGTTGAGCGTGAATAAATAAAATTAAAAAATGTGCATCAATTATAAGGATTAAAAATGCTTGCAAGGCTCTCATAAAAAAAATGAACAAATAAGAGAAATTCAAAAATTCCTCACTGAGACCCACAGACAGTATGACGTTTCGACGAGACTTTAAGGCTTTCTGAAGGCTCACAATGACAATATACAGCTTTCAGTTAGAAAGTACAAACCAGTATATGCGCGTCAGATTTGTAGTGCACAGCGCGTTTAACTTTCAGCGTATCAGACTTCTTGGTACACATTAGAAAGCACAAACCAGCATACGCGCGTCAGGCTTGTAGTTCATAACGCGTTCAGCTTTCAGCGCGCCAGACTTGTTGGTGCTCAGTACGTCAGTATAGAGCGCGTTAGCCTTCGGAGAACAATCAGCGTCATCAACATCAGACGCTTTGTTACGTTGTTGAATACGTAAAAAACAAGGCACATCAACAATAGAAATGTGCGTGATGACGTTGCTGTAGGAAGATCCGGTGACTATGGCAACAGTAGAGACGATGTTTGAAAAATGAAGAAATCTTTATAAATCCAGAATTTCCACCATGTACGCACCAGGAAGTTGCCGGTAAGATCTTCACATACAGTTTTTTTGTTAGCACGGGCCGATAAGGTTCAAAAGAATTGAGATGACGGGTTCGTTTTTTTTAAAGAAGAATTTTCGCTCCTGTGCCTCTTTTGCTGCAGAAATATTCTTCTAGTTCTCCAAATCGTCGCCAATTTTGTAAAGTAAAACAGGAACAGTGGTATATCCAAAAGGAGGTTTATTCAAAGAAGAAAGGCACAGCGCATCCAAATGTCAGGAGATCAGGATACAACTGTCAAACAAGAAATCTGGAACATAGAACCAGGGAAGCTCACGCAGGAGCAGGGTTCCAGTTCCAGTTCAAAGAAATAAATAAATAATATATATACAGCAGGTAAAGACATAAAGAAGAATGTAACATGAAGTTTTGGAAGCGCTTGGTATAGTGTTTCAGACATTACCAAACACAAAATCAAAGCATACAGCACACACAAGCAGTACTGAAGGTTTAACAGAAACATGAGACCCACTGACTGAGCGCACACCAACTAGGTGGAAAAGTACAGGGAAACATAATTTAGTATTTATGGTTCTACACACATATCTCAAATCTTAACATCCTAAAATTCAAACTTAGATACAATCAAGCACAAAGAACACAAAGGTATAATAAATCTGAATTGCCTTTCACCATTTCTGACAAAATCCATTGCTTTTGAACAGGAAGGCTGATAGCAACACTATTTTAATAAACTTGGAAACTTGGCCTGTGGATTGGAAAGAGGGGCAATGACATAATGGGATGCAGAGACCCAGAAACAGACTGTAGCAGAAACACAAGCAGGTCTGACGAGGTAGGTGGAAAATGGCAAGACACATCCTCAGCAAAGAAAAACTACTTCCAGTAGACTACAGCGTTGCATAACAAGACACTCAACAATAGCAGGGGGACAAGGAATTCGCAAGCACAGGGCGAGATGAAAAACCCATGATAGAACATTGCATTCCATAATATTCATGTAGCATTATTTTCAGGCAGAGCATACTAGACTTTGCTGTCTGCTGTAAACCATTTTGTGGCTCACAAAGAACATACAGGGTTCGCCAATCGTTTTAGTATTCTAGGGCTATGGGTGGATTCTCTTCTTTAATTACCTTAATTGTCACCTCTTGTTACTCATACACATTGTGCAGCCTAGTTGTACCCAATTGTTAATAATGTATGCTTTTCATGCGGTAAAAAGTATTGCCAAATCAAAACAATCTGAAAATATTTTATTATAATTCTCGTGCTTCTTTTTTCATCTTTACTTTTGAGCCCCAAACTTACGGTTGAGATGGAGAGCCAGTCATACTATTGCATGAAGTTGGCACATACTGTTAAGAAACTGTTTGAGTGTGGGCTTGGGTAAGCCATCCATTACTTCTTAGCCTCGAGCCTTTGACTGAACAGCATTCTGTTCTAGGCTGTCAGACTGAAAAGTACCTAACGAATGTTTCTGCATCTACAAATATTTTTTCAAAGTATAGCACCAATGAATTACATCACATGTTTAGCATTTTGAATGACAGAAGCACAAGAGGGGTGTGGAGTTTTAAACCATGACAGATTGCACAGTTGCCGTGGATTAGTCAACAGGAAAGCACATCTGGTTAGCTCTTTGAGCTCTGTCAGATAGCACTACCTATTAGAGACTTTCAGTTAGGCAAGTGCAGTTTACCAAAGGTTCAAGCCCCGAGAGATTGTGCCACCGCTGTGGGATATTTTGCTGAAAATAAATCGTTTCTTGTGAAAGCTATAGAAGCCCTGAAAGTCTAAAGAGCCAGGGGCCTCATTTATGAAAAGTGGTGCATCGCTGCGTGAAAACAGCGATGCGTCACTTTTCATTGCGCCCTCCTTGCGACACCAATGATGCGTCATATTTAATGTATGACGCATCATGTCGCAAGGAGTTACAGATACGTCAGTATTTCTGACGTATCTGTAAGCGCAAAAGTGACGCATTGCTGGAGTGTGTCACAAAAGTGACGCAACTCCAGCAATGCCTCCTTTCACATGGGGCAAGCCCCATGTGAAAGGGCCTGCGTCAGTCTTACGCCTGGCGCAGGTATAATGCGGCTCAGGGGTAAAGTGACGCATCTTCCTAGATGCGTCACTTTGTAAATATGGCGCAACAAGGAGCATTTTTTACGCCACTGGTGCGTCACAAAAAGTGACGCACTGGCGGCGTAAAAGTGACGCACAGCCTCATAAATGAGACCCCAGGCACTTCTGGTTGGCCATAAGTGATTTTCATTTTGATGGCTACTCATGCCCCAAAAGCAGGACAGGGAAGCAAGCAGGAGGAGAGCTTCCAGTTGAGTGCTTAGAACGTGAACGACTGTTCAAGCTGTCTGACATTGCCTTTCAAGCCAGGGATGTACAACCTGTAAGCTGCTCACACCCCGAAAGACTGCACTGCCTGCCTGGCCTTTCAGGACAGTCGAGTGCCTCCAGTGATAGCAGGACGCTTTTAATGTAAGAAAGGCACAGTCTGGTCTCATCAGTTCCGTTATCCTGCCAATGGTGTTGAAAATAGCTATTGGAGTGCATTTTGTTTATCTGACTTCAGCTACTTCACAGCAAAATAGGTTCTGTAGATTTCTGTATTAAGTTATGCTTTCTTTCTTTCTTGCAGTCTTTCCTTTCTTTCCTCTTCCCTTCATTTTGGCTTTCATTCTTTCTTGCTTTCCTTCTTTCTTTCTTACTTTTTGTCTTGCTATCTTCCTTATTCTTTCTTGGCTTCTTTCCTTTCTTTTTCCTTTCTCCTTTTTGATTCCTTTTTTGAGCCTTCATTCTTTCTTTCCTTTTTGTTTACTTTTTTCCTTCCTTTTTCTTGCCTTTTTTAATTTCTATGTTTCCATCTTTCTTTCTTTCCTATCTCCTTCCTTTGGTCTTTTCTTCTTTCTTTCCTTCCTTCTTGCCTCATTCCTTTCATTCCATCCTTCCTTCTTCCTTTCTTTCCTTCTTTCCTGCCCAACCCACTCAACAAATAAACTTGGAAATCCCAGCCGATGCTCTGGCTTGGCTCTGCGAGCCCTTTAATAAGCAGAGCTATCAAAATATTTCCAAGTTTGCAGAATCCCCTCAATGTTGTTCTAACATATTTTAACAAAGGTTGATGAAGTTCCCCAAACCCAGGTGTAAAATGCTTTATTAAAAACAAGCACTGGCAAAATCATTAGGTCTGTAGCTGGCTACCAGCTTTTGACTTTGTCAGTGCTGGCCAACCTCTACCATAGATACCCTGGCTGCTGGAGTACAGAAGGCTGAGTGAGGTAAGAGCTAAATGGTTTTCAGAGGGAAGGAAAGGATCTTTAGTGAGTGGCAGAGAGTTCACAGACAATTTCTATAAGACAAGCATTTGTAATTCAATAGGTCTCGCATTTATGCGAGTTTGAGCTATTGACATTGCAAATAACAAAGCCTTTTAGTTGTGTTTTAGTTTTTAAAGCAGAAATAAAAGGCATTGGCATTATCTAGAGCTTAAACCTGTGTAAATGCAAGCCCTATTGCATTGCAAATGCCTGTTTATATAATTTAGCAGAAACTGAAGCCATTTTGTGTTGAGTCTGAAGCAGAACTAGTTGGGGCTCTGGAGCTGAAGGGAACGGTTGCCTAAGTGCGTATTCACAATAGGCAACAAATTTCATATAAATACCAATCAATAGCAGTATATTGATGTGCATTTGTGCTTGTGATGTGTACATATGTATGTGTATAAGTAAAGAGAAAGGGTATTTAGGTATATACCTATGGGCATCTATGTTAATGGAACAATATATAGATCTATGCTATGAAAGTGAAAATGTATGTGGCTAAATTAAATATGCTACTGGTGAGAAAGCATACTAATATATGTATGCCCCCCACTCCCATTTTACACCACAGAATAAATGTCAAATGTTGTGATGTTGCCATAGACCAACCCATCTAATGTGGAATAAACACTCTTCTTCCTCAGAGATTATTTGCTACTATGTCTTTAGAGTATACTATCTGTGCTGATGCTCACAAGGCCTATTCAGTGTGCCTGCATCTCACTGTACGGATGTAATCCACTATCTCCTCTTAAATTTTTATTATATATAAATGTATTTGTTTATAACTACTTCACAAGCCATAAATAACGTATGCAAAGGGTAATGTGTTATGTACTACCAATTTTGACTTAGGGAATAGTCCTCAGGAAACACTTGAGGCTTTGCTTCTTGTAAATCACTTCCCCTCCTATCCAGAACATTGCTGACAAATAATAGATTACACTTTGCCCATACATAGATCGATAGTTAGATAGATAGATAGATATATTGCGTTAAATCCTTGTTATGTTTTGCGGTTTTTCTGAGTCCCCAGATAGATCATGCAGTCTGTGTTTTCTCCTTTGTACTGCCGGTTACCGGTGTATTCAACTGTGTAGCCTTGGACCATGTCATGTATGTGCATGTAACTTGCATGATCGAGGTAACTATTAGCGGCGATACTACGTGTCTCTCGGACCTCTTTCAAGTGCTCGCCATCCATTTTGTCAGCCACCCCCCCCCCCCCGCCAAGAGCGGCAATCTGAGGGATAGCCCCAGGCACCACAAGCTCTAGCTACGCCCCTGATTGGCGGCATCCCCGATTAGATAGGATATGGCAAAGGCAACTCTGGAATGATTGTTGGGAAAGGAAGCGGGTTTGAATGAAAAATGCAACATGATTTGGGTCAAAAATACTTGTGTTTTAGAAGGGTTCCCCGAATACCTTTCAGGACTGGACAAGGAAATGGGAGGAGGGACTGTGACCTGTATTTGTGGATTGGTGGAGGAAACGTCAAATGGATTCCTAGCTAATTTGTCTACCTTGTCTCTTAAGGCAGCAGTTTCTGCCCTAGATGAAGCTAACTCCTATTGAACTAGCACTAAAGCTTGGAGGACATCCTCCATAGAAGCCATGACCCCCAAACGACTGGATCGGGCGGAGCAGAATTCTTCTGCGTGTAATTCTGTCAGGTATGCTCCGCAGGATCCAGTCGTTGCTAATAGGGGTTCACCTCCTGATGTCACCAACACCCTGGAGTGTAAACACAGGGTGTTCGAACCATCAAGCGAGGGAAGGGAAAGGGAAGGGGACTGCAGGGAAAAGGATCTGAAACAACACAAATACAAGGTTATAAGCAAGGCAGACATAAATGGCTACGCTCAAATGATCTCACTGGAATAAGCTGTACTTGTTATGTGTCATAGAAACCTCTTAAAAACACCAGAGCATCCAAAACAGATCTTCTCCAGGACACAATCTGTAAACATATAATATATATAGGTAATCTGAGCAACAACCTTTCTGAGCATACTAATAGTACTTAATCCGTACACCACACTCTCTCATACCAGGAATGATAAGAATGCTATCAGTGAAATGTTGTCTATGAAGATATGAAATGAAATTGTCGTGTTCTTATCTAGGACCCTAATTCGATATTCCCAATTTATGCCCTTGTGGGGTTATAATCAATAATATCCTGACAAAGGCATGAGAATCAGATTCATATTCAGTAATAGCCCATGCAATCCAGAGCACAGCACGGCTACTCCCATCGACTCCTAGAAAGCACAACGCGTTCTTTAAACAAACCAAGCCTCCAGCAGCCCGGGAAACCCCCCCCTGCTTTTGTTTTGATTTGAACAAGAACTCCTGAAGTCCTGCAAGAACTCTTAGTTCTTGGTGATGTCTTATGTCCAACCTTACCTCAAACCCGGCATCTTTCAGGTATAAAATACCAACAGTTGCCTTAAGCAAACACACGGGGGTTTGGAGCAGAGCGGCCATCTACTTGCCCGAGAGCCCAGCTGATGCGAGTGCCCGCGGAAGCCGCCCCTCCTGTTTGACGCTGTCTTTTTCTCCAGCCGAAAAAAATCCAGCCTACCCTTGCGGGTTGCTGGGATATCGAGACCTGAGGAAAGACATATCAGACCTCCCACATTCTATTACCAAGGTACGGAGTTGACTAAACCCTTAAGAGAATGCTTGATGCAGATTCTTGGCAAAATTATCTTAACCAACTTAACTTAAAACTGCTACTTGCTCATCCCTTCCCACGTATTAGGCTTAGGCCAGGTACACCGGGGTAGGCTTAGTTAGAAGCACCAGTTGAGCCTTTTAGTCAATGTATTTATGTATGTATATATTTTATCCATTTTAAAGTATCATATGGCTAAGAAACCGTATCAATGCTTTTACAGTATTATTTCATAATACTACTTTTACTGTACGCACTTTACTTTACTTTAAGTATTGCAATTGTGGCAATTCATTTCTCTTGCATGAGAAAGAAGACTGCTCAATAAATAACACCTTTTTATTGAAAACGCCCGTCTCTCTATTTCTCTGCATTCTGGTGAAACTAAGTATGCACTGCTGACTGAGTGAAATAGCTGTCTATTGTTTTCACACGACTCTAGAGATATACTCTTATGCTGAGGGAGAAAAGTTGTCATGTTTATGCGGTTGTCGGAAACTGAATCCCTTCTTGTCTGAGCCAGGGAAGGTTGTCCATCCCTCTTCATTTCAGAAAGTTTCCAGTGACCTCTGAGCTAGCTGGCGCAAACCTAAATTAAGTTGAACATAGTCAGTAGAGACATAGATGACCTCAGTCCTACGTCTACACTGCTGTTTATGTTATTCCAATGCGCAGAACCTATTTGGAAAATAGGAACTACACTACAAAATCAAGGGGAACTCTGTAGCATACAGTTAGATTCATTTTCAAATATTAGTCAACACAAGGCAGAGCATCAGACCAAGAGTCTCCTATGGCACATAGTTCGTTTCAAAGAAAAAGCAAAGGGAATTAAACTCCTGCCCAGTTTTGAAGAAATTGAAATCCGGTTACACGGCAACGTGTGGTCCTGCCACCACGTTCCGCGTAGAACCCTGGACAATATTATGTTTGTAATTTAGAGAATACAGCAGCGCGTGGTTGAATCCTCACCACTGCGCTCTGCTTCTACGAAGGACCCAGCCAGTGGATATACGGTAATACGTGGTTTGAATTGTACCACTGCGCTCCGCATTTAGGCAATCCGTACAAAAAAAATGCAAACGGTAACGCGTGGTTACTTTCACCACCGTGATCCGCCGCACATACAGTCACCACGATGTCCACTAGAGAAAAGGTGAACACGCGTGGTCGGAAGGACCCCTACGCGTCTCTCTAAGATCACACAAGAAAGGTATGGAGAACTCAGGAACAAATTACGGCAGCGCGTGGCCGAGCAGACACACTGCGCTCCGCAACATTCAGAACTGTTCTACCCCAAGAAAGACGACGTCCTCTCTGCTCTCCAGCCGGAGAAGCTGAATTTCCTTGAAAACACAGTAAGGCTTGGCACGAAGGAAAGCTGACCGTCCGTCAGCAACTCAGGAACAAGTTTAGAATTACGCGCGTCAGTCCCAGCGCGACATCGTCTTTAGTACCTCCCCTTAGGATGAATCATGGGAAATGTAGTTTAATCATTAGGTAGGCTCGAAGGAACCGAAAACCTGACACTTATTAAATGAAGCCCCGTGAGGTGGGGGTCCCTGGGGCAGCGTGCATTATTTTTTTCAAAGCCCCGTGGAGGTAGCGGTCCCTGGGGCTGCGGGGGGCTGTGTGACCCCCGCACATAATCACAAACAGCAAAGTGTCTGGGTGTGCATTCAAATGGACAACATGTATGCAAAAACCACCTCAAATACTGGAGTGGTTTCATGTATTTATTACACCTTCATGAGTTGGTCAAATTTTGTTATAAACTTTCAATTCTTGGATCATGTCAATACCAAGAAAAACAACATATTTATAACAATACACATAACATAAATAACTGTAACACAGTTAACAATGAGACAAGTGAAAATATACAGCACAATGAATTATAGAAAATTACAAAAAATGACAACAATACAATCACAATAAGATGACCAGTCCTTCAATTAGACAAAGAAATGTGGTGGTACAGACAATTTTCCATTTCTAAGGCTGTAACCTATCCACACCTGCTAGTCATATGTAACAATCGCAACAGACAGATTTCCCTGTTTTCACACTGTATGATTTTATGATTAAGATAAAGATTTTGATTAGCTGAATAGGGCCAACGCGTTTCAGAACCACAAAACTCCCTAGCACACGTACAGTATAAATATAGTTTGAATATGCCAGTGTATCATACAGAATTACTATATAGTAAAGATGATTTCTTGTCTTTGTAATCCAATTTAACTTTATTCTTGTGCTCTGGAAACTTTCACACAGCCAACACGTGTTTCGTCGTTATGCGGGAATGTAACCCACAACTTTTTCAAGGCTATTTCCAGGTCTGTTCTTTCATTGGTGTAATACGGTGATAATTCCAACCCACATTTGGGTTCTACAGGGGATGTCCGTTTCGTATTCTTGAAGGTGTTATAAAAGCCTTGTTGTGGCTCTAATTCTTTTAAGGAGGCTTTCGCCTGTAGCATCTATCTTCAAAGGTCCCCCGTTCATTCGAAGCAAGTCCGTTCGAGTTCGCATTTCAGAATCCCTGCTTTTTTTGAGTGTTCTTCCTCAGGACCGGTACTAGGCCAGGAACTGCAATATACATAAAATCACAAAAGGATTAATTAAATTTGTGTCCCAAAATGTGAAATATCCCTACTTGTCATTATCAAACAAACGGGTGAGTCCTTACCATTGGGAGAAGTAAGGGGAACACGTCATTGGGAACCTCAATGTAGCACGTATGCCTTCTTTTTTATGCGTTTTTCTGTGGAGAGCAAATTATGGACTTAGCGAAGCTGTTAATTAAGGTACACTCTATTGAGAAGGCGCGCAGCTAGTCAGTTTCTATTAGTGATGCGAGTGAGTGCACGTGGCAGTTCCTACATTCTGAAGAGGATTGAAAAGTTTATATCTGGGCTTGAATGTGCCTGTGTGTCAGCTTATAATCGAGAATGGCAATCTTACATAGCCGCGCTGTTTGCCTTCATCCCAAGCTATGCGCGAGAAACTAATGCCATATTCACACAAATGCTTTAGCTTGCCTCCACGGGAGCCGATTGAAACTCCGTCAGGCGTGCTCAACTTCGTTCAGGGCGTGACTGGTATATTAAAAAATTATGCTTGAGCATGGGCGCTGGTGTAGAACAGCAAAGACGCCTAACAGTGCGTGCGGGCCTATAACTCACTTGTTCAATACTTGTTGAATCAGGGCCAGAACAAATGAAACAGTTATCTAAAAGTTCAGATGGGACTCATTAGTTCGGTACCCTAACTGTGCTTTACAAAGGGAGGGAGGCTGTAGACAATTTCCACGATGAGGTGCCGCTATATTGGAGTAACAGATACATTCATGAGACCATTTTAGGGTGGCGGCTTGCAAGTGTATTAAACCAGCAGTTTAAACGAAACAGGCAGCATCAATTGAAACTTACTTTAATTTGCGGGGTTAAATAGAATCAATTCTTGGCGTGGCGGGACCAGTCAACATATCGTTTCCTGTGGTGATTACAAAAAGAAATATGAGGGCGTTTGTCAGTTTGGAACACGCTCTCAAACGACCAACAAGTCCTTGCCTGGTTCTCGCAGCTAAGGCGAATACAGCGTCCCTCCGACATATGTAAGTCAAAGCATCCAAGGAATGCGGAAGCTTGAAAAGGCCCACAGCAGACTTTACTTGTAGATTCAAGCACATAATTAGCATAGGCCCAGGCAGGTGGCAGTCCCCTGGGCTGGGTGGGCCCCTGTGGGCCCCCACTATTATTTTTTGACAATGCACCCGGGACCTGGCTGACGCGGGGCCTCATTAAAATGAAGCGCGGGAGCCCGCCTGTTGAAAAAAGTACACATTGTAAAGTTGAACAGTCTGATAGCCTGTTCCTGTTATAAAAACGTTGTAGTGCACTCGGCAGACAAACGCACATGCCCGAATTAGCAACACGAGTGCATGAAGCCACTAGCGCATACGTTTAACCCACAAGTAAGTACCATTTTGGACCGCACTACAACGTTTTTATAACAGGAACAGGCTATCAGACTGTTCAACTTTACAACGTGTACTTTTTTCAACAGGCGGAAGACGCTACCGCGAACCGCCATGTAAGTGATCATCAAACTTGTGGATTATAAGGTTTGATATTGGTAGAGCATGTTAATAGCACCAGAGAGCACCCGCATGAATACCGTTATCGGTTTGAAATCGGCACAGTAAAATTATAGGCACGATGAAATTTAAGAAGCCCTGCACCTTTGTCGTTATCAAAATCCATATACACACGTTGAGCACAACAGGCTCATATAACCAGGCATGAGTTAGAACACCTCTTTCATTCACCCGGACACATTTATTTAATGCACATGTTGTTTGTACTGTTTGAGCATGAGACGTTAGATCACCCCATGAAGAATCCCATTCACGGCATGACCAGATTCTAACTGCACGGATAACTAGATAAATCACCACACATAGATCAACATTACATATGTACTTTCTTTATTGTTTAGAGTTGAACCCCTGACGAAGGGCGACAGCAAAGCCCGAAATGCATTCGGAGAAGTAAATTTATGGCGATACAATCAATGCAAGAGATATTAATCTTATGGATGAAACATAACAAATGATTGTGAATAAACAACATTGAAGATGAACTTTTTTTGAAAAAAACTTTATTGAAATTGAGTTAAATGTACAATACCTTCATAGGTCCCCCCAGAGCTGTGCACTGAGGCAGCTTCCTCTATCGCAGAGGTTGCTCAGCATTAGCATTTTATACTTTGAAACACAACATACCATTATGAGCTTCTGCAGGGAAAACTACTTTATCATGATTATACAGACACCCTTACAACTGTCCCATTGACTTGATGGATAAGGTCCATACAGGCTAGAACAATAGTATGGACTACATCCAAAGACTTAGGTAACAGAGAAAGGACTGGCATGTGTGTCAGCTCCTCACTGGGGATTTGTGGACATGTGGAGAACTTAATGGGATATCATACTACGTCTGATGGAGTTTGTGTGATATTTACTGCCAGCACAGGCCACACTTTTTGCTGTATGTGGCACTGTTACAGGGATGACATTAAACATAGTACCGTATGTCTTATTAGGTCTTGTTAGGTTAGTTGATGATTCACGTATCAACTACTTTTCAGAAGTACCCAACTCTTGGCACTGTTAATGTGTCACTTGTGCAACAGGCATGTACAATGCAAGCATGAGATATGGAAAAGTGACATTAGAGCTGTGCAAGTAAATGGCCTGTTACAAGTAAATGACAAACATGGACAATGTGGGCCAATTGAAATCAGTATCAGGCAAGGGGGTATCTCAGTCACCATTTCAAATGTTGTCCATCGTAGGCTAGTAGTGGCTCTGAAATCTCCTTTTGGTAGAATCAAAGGATGTTCAGGTTTGCAGGAAAGGTTACTCTATGCATAAATTGCATTGCCACAGTAACTGAGGCCCAGACTGGGTACAACTAATTGTCAGGCCTTGCTCTCTGCAGTTTGTGCAGACTGATTCCACATGAACCTCACATTTCAAACACTTACAAATATAAATGTGCAACTTGTGGCCATCCTGCAAGTAGCCTCAATGTAGTGTAGCACTCTGAAGGGGTCTGTAAGGTATAGGCAGTTACCAGACAACAGTTTGGAGAGCCCTGATCTGGGCTAAGTGAATTGTGGCACTCTACACAAAACTAACAACGTCCTCATCTTCTTCTTACCGTATACATACACAGTCCGTGCAGTAAACCCAATACATTTGGATGCAAATTTACCATGATCTGATTAGCAAATATATCATAGCTACCATGAAAAGTATACATGCAAAGATATGTGATTGCACCACAAGTAGAATCTAGGGCTTAACATACAACACACATCACAATGGTGATGTTAAGTACACAAAGTACAGTAGATACACAATTCATTACATTATTGTCCTATCTTGACATTTGGAACTGCAGACATTTTTATAAACAAAACTAGTAGTTAATTTTAGACTGATGCACATGCTACTTTATAATAATCGAAAAGAGGCTTTCCATGTCGGGTTTTCAGACATGGAAAGCCTGTAGGGGAGCGAGTATTGGGACCCCTAGCAGGGTCCCCTTGCCAATGCGGCGTCTGGTTGCAGCCTGAGGGGGCACCTACCGTGCCCTCTGTTCATGCTGCACAGGGTGCAGGGATGAACACAGACTCCCATTCCTCTATGGGAGCTTGTGTTACATCCGATTTACGGCCATATAATGAGTTCACCAAGAGGAATCGGAGTATGCTACCGAACAATGGGGCATATTATCAAGCCTGTGCGCTAAAATTATCGCCGCTTTATCGGCCGAAAACGGCCGATAAAGCGGCGATAATGGGCTTGATAATATGCTCTATGGAATTCCAATCGAAGCACATGTTAGATGTGAAGACATCTCACATGGGCTTCGATTGGAATTCCACAGAGCATATTATCAAGCCCATTATCGCCGCTTTATCGGCCGTTTTCGACCGATAAAGCGGCGATAATTTTAGCGCACAGGCTTGATAATATGCCCCAATGTTCAGTGGCAATGCGATTAGGCAGTCGGGACTGCTGACCTTAGGTCAGTCTTTCCCTTTTCTGTGTTACGTCAGCTCGGCATCTTAGTCACCCCCATACTGTAAAATAAAACCATTTTTTTAAAAAGCCCTAATAATTACAAAACAGCTAAAATTGAAACAAAAACAGGAGCAAAATGTAAAAATAGTAATATGGAAAGATAGAATTAATAAAAAAATATATATCTTTAATAAACAGGGAAACATTTTAAATACTACGTCCAAATTAACAAACATAAATAAATAAAAATAAATACCAAACAATTATAGTTCATTTAAGATAACAGGCAAGCCCATGTACTTCCAAAATGTTTCACATCAACAAACTGAAGACAGAGGAGATGAAAGGTAAGTGTGGCGGCCCTTACTTAACACACCTGATAAGGCATTCCACTGCCACTTTCTAACATTCATTCCCATGGTAGAAGCCCCCAGTCTTTTTTTTTCTTCCTGTGGTTTCTGTATGTCACTGATATCATAGATTTCTTTCTAGACCCAAATTAAATGTTCTTGTGCAGCACAAGTCAAAAAGCTCATGGGAGTCCAGGGTATTTGTGGTACCGCTGTGTGAGGTCTCGGCTGCAGCAGGCGGTGGGAGAAAAGATACGGAAACGCAGGGCCGGGGCTGCAGCACTGGACGCTGACTTGGAGTGGTGGCACTCACCTCAGGCGAAGCGCTGTGTTTCGCAATAACTTACAATTTAAAAGCACCTGCTACTGAGTTCCTTGTGCGTCCAGCTTTCAGGCAGCACCAACATGTCAAGATAACTATTGTGATTAATGTTCCTGCAGGCGAGATTGGAGTATTGTTTAGTGGCCAACAAACAAAATGTATGTGAGATAGGGGTAGTGAAGAGTTGAGGGGCACTTTTGCCAGGTTGTAGTGAAAGATTCAGAGGAGGTCATGGGGGGTGCTAAAAGAAAATTGTCGCACCAGGCACCACCAGTGCTAAAGCTGACTCTGCGAAGACCTGTTGTGGTGATTAACAATCTGAATATGTTACGCGAGTGGGGTGCATCCCCTCTTTATTAACCCAGCCAGCGACCTCCAATTTAGGGTTGTGGTGTGCATGCTGGTCAGCATCACAGCGTAGGGTGTGGCCATTTGCCATAGTACATTCCTCCAGAACGTTCAACAACAAAATATACGCACAAGTTTTCATCAACTTTCAAAGGTCTTACTTGGCTAAATTACGCCTGCTCACAGAATAGCCCTCAAGTGTCTTTGGTTTCACAGTGTTGAGTTTCAATCGGTAGGGGTGTCCTCTGTGAGGCACTGATGTCACATTGGGTGCAGGTGTCTGAGTCCAGGGTCGGCTTTAGCACTTGTGGTGTCCAGTAAGACAATCATTTTTGGTGCCCTCCCACCCATTGATTGTCTCCTTGTATTCTCTCACCTCTACCGGGCAAAAGTGCCTCTCATCCCTCTAATAATAAGTTATTGATAAACGCAGTACTCCCTTGAGGTCAGCGCCCCCTCTACAGCTCAGCGCCTAGTGCAGTCGCACTGCCCTAAAGCCGGCCCTGCCTGACTATGTTCAGGAGGGGCAAGGATACCACAGACAGAGAGATGCAGGGTGTCACTGTGCCATATTGTTGTCCATGCTCTAGATCCTCGTCTCAAACCGCTGGCGACGTAATTGTCAGGCGCCTGCTGGCATCACCTGGTAAATGCTGACACATTTCTGGTGACACAGTCGCAACTGTACATGGCTGTTACCATTGCAACCTTACTGTCCACAACTCGCAGTGGGTACACTTCCAACAGGAGTCTGAACTTCCCACTGGGAACCCAGTCCCCAATGTGGATATCTGATTCAAGGGTTCCCCTGGCCATACTTCCATTTTTGTTGTTTTTGCCCATTCTTTGCTAGTTGTCATCAATGTTGATAAGTTTGGGGGACCACCATTCAGCATGTGGAATGTCATCCTTCACGGCTCTTCCAAACAGAACATCAGTCAGTGCTGTGAGGGGTGCATCTAAATGCACCCAGGGTTTTGTGAATAATGCTCTCCTCATCAACTTGTTGTTCGCACCCAATACTGTATGCTTTATTTAATGTGCGCGTCTGCCTCCCAACTTTGCCTTTGGCCTCAGGCCAGCAGGGGGTGATCTTTCCGTCGGTGATGGCAAGCGAATTAACCCTGGGCAAAGCACCATGCTATGCTCGCGTAGTTTGTGAAGTTTGCACTACTTCGCACTACGTGAATTGCACGTAGCACAGTGCAAACACTCGTAGCGTAGTGCAGCAGTCATTATTTGCTTGCTCGCGGTCCTCAACGTTAAGTTGACGACCGTGAGCAAGCAAAATGACATCCCGGCGAGACATTTTCCTCGTTCGCGTTCAGCAACATCAAGTTGGCAATTGCGAGCGTGGAAAATAAACCTCCCAGCGAGAGTCTCAATGCGGAGAGGTCAGGTTTCTCATTGCGAGTGGTCGCGTATGCTCGCGACCGCTCGCGATGAGAAACTACCAGTCCCCTGTGAGAAAGCTGCCGCTCGAGTAAAAATCTACTCGAGCGGCAGAAAACTACAGCTCACACTGTACTAGATGCCATTTTCAATGATTGCACAGCGCCGGATGGTTGTCCGCTCTGTGCAATCTTTGAAAACGGCATCTTGCACAGTGCGAACAGGCTACTATGCAGTTCGTGAAATGCTACGCGTAGCTCCCGTAGTGCGAAGTGCACTTCGCGTAGCTACGCGTAGCGCTACTTCGTGAATTATGCCCAGTGTTAAAGAGAATGTAAGTAATCTTTGAAGTCTTGGCTCTGGAATGGCAGACCATTGTCCCTTCTGGGGATGGTTGAAATTCCAAAGATTGCAGAACCCTTAGCACAACATTTTCTTGTGTGCTCAAAAGTTGTACTCTGCAAGATCTCACCACAGGAAACTTAGAGAAGGCATCTAACACTAAACATGTTGCGGCTGTCAGGTAAAGCTCAGAATTCTACACTAATGTCACACCAGGGGCTGGTGCCATGGGCAAGCTGTTGTGGGTGCCTTGAGAGGTAGACTGCGGGGGTACTGCATCCTGGATTGTAGTTTACCATCAGTTCATATTTTTGGAGCTGCAGAGCCCATTTCCAAATGTGGGGAGGATGGTGTGGAGCAGTGACAGCTAACAGGGGTATAAGTGGTTTCTGATCAGCTATGACCCTGAAAGGCCAACAGTAGAGGGAGAGGTAGAAGTGGATGCCACCCCACTTGATTTCGAGTGCATCCTGTTCTATGTGTGCAGAGAGCTTCTCAGTGTCTGTGAGGGCTAGGCTGGCAAGTGCAATGGGTGCCCAATGGTCATTGCCGGCATGCTGCATGAGGACTGCTCCGAGACCGATAGGGCTCTTGTCCCCTACTGTTGCAAGGATTCTTTGGAGTCACAGAACTGTGCTTGGGATCATAGAACCTTAGTAGGCAGGGACTGAGTCATCCTACCACCTGAGTATCAATGAGCCGAGGAACGACTAGCTATAGTGTCTCACTTGCCCTCCTACTCACTCACAGAGGCACAAGTGATTACACACCCCTGAACACAACACTCCCGGCCCTCTCAGGAATCACGGTTGCAGGACAGACCTTTTGGCTCTCACACTCAGACTAGTCCACAATAAGTTCTGACAGAGACAGTGGAAGAGTGGAAAATGTTTATTTTAACTATTGTACACTAGTATGCAGAATACTTGCCACAATAAGTAAGAAAATGCCTAACACAAATATGGTCAGCATAGTAAGTAGTCTATAAATCATAAAAGGAGCTGTCATTCTATAAGTCAGGATAGCCTAACCTCCTTCCCCTTCTACAGAAGTGAAAACTATTATATAGCAGAAGATCTCTGTGTGTTGGCGTCAGACCCCGTACCTTAGCATGCACAGATGAAAATTCTATATATCAGGTGCTGTCATGATCTCTTCCCTGGAAAGATCCCTTTCCAAGTGTGTGTTGTTACCTATTTGTACATTCGTATATGACAAAAGTATGTGTTCCCAAACAGCAGCTGCATTTGTGTGTTTTGTCTAGGTGCTAGGGCTTGACCAGATCAGAATAGCAAGGGGCATTGTTGGTTGACCTTGTCTACAGTATTCAGACTAAATCCCAGGAAAGAACCCAACGGGAAACTAACAGCAGGTTCTGTGTGAAAGTACAGTGTGGCACAAGCAAAATGTTTGTATAGTAACATGCGCAAAGCAGAGGACATTCTGCAATGTGCTCATGCTAACATAGGGAAAACAACAATTGGCCTGCACAGGACATATGACACCCTCCCGTTGGTCAGGATGGTAGCACCAAAATGATGACATGAATCAGGTGATAAGCAGAACCCAAGCGTTCAAAAGAGTCTGTAGCTAATGTCACTTATAGGAACTATGGGCAAATGTAAAAAATTATTTTTTGTGTAAAATGTATCCAATCACAGTGTATCATTGGGACCCAGGATGTGATGCCAGGTAAAAGGACGATTCCAGTAAGAAATTCGATCCTGCCCAGGGCCGTTTCTACCATTAGGCAAGCCTAGGCGGCTGCCTAGGGCGGCAAAAAGGGGAGGGCGGCAAAAACAAGTTTGGGAAACCCCTTAATAACAATCAATAGCTAAGGATTCGGAAGGAATAACTCCGGAGTAATGTATGAAAAAAAGACCAAAACAGTGTCTGTCATCCTCCGTGAAAAAACGATTGGAATGTACACCATTTATTTCCGGCTGCTCGCTTTCTTCCAATAGCCTCACATTTCAGGATAGTTTACTGACAATTTGAAGGCTTTCCGTCTGTGCCACACAGACAGTTTTTAAATCAAAATATCGGATTCACCAAGAAATAACACCTAAATAGAGTCCCTAATTAGAAAAGAAATGAAGAGATGAGGCGATGTGAGGCCTACACAAATGTTCGCTCCGATTTATTCAGCTCTAAGTTCCAGGGGATCTTCGTCCATCCCGCTCACTGCAATTTCAAGTGCTGACCCACTAGTGTTGATAGTGGAGGGGAGGGGAGGGGAGGCAGACAGTGGAAATTGCTGGTGTGCAATTCTTAAGCAGACCCTATGGCCGGAGATAAGTAAACATGACAAAATTGCATAGAAAGGGACCAACATTTCAGAGGGGGATACGTCTGCCCAGCCCCTCACACTGTAAAAGAGGCCTTATTCACATGAATACTTGTGAGTGTGATACTGCAATAACAAAGAATAGTACCTATAAGAGGTAAAGCTACTACCATATGTGGGTCATGTAAATTAAGCAGTTTGGCAGTATGCAATACTCTTTGTCACTTAGATGCTTAAACAGCTGAGAATCTAAGGCATTCTATCACTATCCGTTTCATAAATGAAATCACCTGCTCTCACCTTGCACCTCTCACATGTTTCGTCTTCTCAGGAGATGCCATAATTTTACATCGGATATTCTCCTTATTACCCCTCAGTTGGAATGTCCAAAAAATGATAACATCCTTGAACCGAAAGACAATGTGAGCCTTTAAAATA
Source organism: Lissotriton vulgaris (assembly GCF_964263255.1). Classification (NCBI taxonomy): domain Eukaryota; kingdom Metazoa; phylum Chordata; class Amphibia; order Caudata; family Salamandridae; genus Lissotriton; species Lissotriton vulgaris. Next base: position 175,157,849 of record NC_141687.1, on the reverse strand, counting down.
TCGGCTGTCCCCAGTGAAATTAATTTGTGGTCCCAGCGTGACCCCGTGTGTACACATTCACATGCCACCGCCATACTGGAGTTTGTCACAATGTGGCCCCACTTTTAGACTCTGCTCTCAGAAGCCAAGCGGCTAGGGAAATGAAGGGCTGCGTCAAGCTGAAGCCGTGGAATTTATACAGAGCTTGCCGAGGTCTGAAGAAAAAAATCCCATTATACATATGTAAACCTGTTCTACTTCAATACTATTGTTGATGTGTTTTATTGATTAATGTTGAATAAAAGTTCTTTTTATATCTAATGCATTCATTCTTCTAGCCTGGATGACAGAGGGAGAGGGTGATGGTAGTAAAAGGGAGGGGAGCATTTTCTATTCTTGCCTAGGGTGGCAAAACACCTAGAAACGGCCCTGATCCTGCCACATAAGAAATGTCAGCCATCCAGTTGATCAGGTCATAGGAATAAACGTACACATCGTATCCAGTAGTTGACAAGACCATGAAAGGATAACCTGTGTCAATTTTGATTAAACTGAGATCCAGAAGACGATGCGCAGTTGCACAGGGATCACCTCCGGCCACTGGCCACAATGACGGTTTGTGCAGAAGCTGCATACCCAAGGAACATTCCTCGTTATGGGCCACTAAGGGACAGTTCAACAGTTCAAAACCCAGGGCAGCATGAGGTGGTGTAGCTAGGCAGATGTCCAGTGCCCATTGAAAGGGGCACTTGATGCAATGAAACATAGGTTGCTCACAGCTGAAGCAAGCATAGTGAAAGGTTAGACAAAATTCGGCATCCAGAGAATCTAAGAGGACCCTTTCAAAAGTAGTAGTATTTGCTCACGGTACAGTTGCAGCGATGCCTGTCAGGCAGGACCCCAAATGGAGCAGCCATTGCGGAATAGATGGAACAGCGCGATGATGATGCAATTTAAGATGAGCATCAGCAGGAAGCCACTGAATGTGCTGGAATAAATGGAATGCATAACAGCCAGGATTACTCCAAAATAGTCTGAAATTATTTCACAAAGTCGCAGCCCACAAGTCACAAGTTCAAAAAAGTATGCCAGGCCCGCAGTATCAGATGCATTAAATGTTTGAGGTATCCATTCAACAAAATTTAGTGGGAGCTTTGTGTTTAACAATACCTGTATTACACTGGACGTTCGCTCCACCTGCAATTCGAAGGTCTCGCGAGCTGAAGTGAGAGCCCCTTCTTGTTGAAACAATAATTCTTTGAGTCTGCTTAGCTTATTAAAATCTGTTTCAGAGTTGGAATGGAAGGCCACTACGAACTATCCACACTCCCATGTGGGGGGGGGGACAGGACGTTACTGCAACAAGTAACTAACTGGAAAACAGACACCACATACAGGATTCCCACCGGAAGACCACAGCATTCCGGATTATTAAGGACGAGATAACTGCCATTCGAAAGCAGTGTGAGAGTGGGAATAATTGCAGGAACAAGCCAGATTGGGGGCAGAAACGATACAGGCGCCATGAAATTTTACTTTTTGATAGACAGAGGAATAACCAGCAGTGGAGTCGCTCCCTTCCCCTGTAAGAAAAACCTCTCTCTCAGTTCGCTGACAGCGATTTGTAAAGAGCTGTGACCATAACTCAAGTTTCTAGCTTCTCCCAAGGGGTTCAAATCTACCCACTGGAAGGTATTTCATCTATGCAGTGAACTGAAACATTGATATGGGTAACAAGATAACCCTTTGTATTAACCATACAGCTGGAGTGAGTTTCTGCTACAGTGAAGGGAAGCTGTTCAAGTTTCTCTATTTCCAGCATAGTGTAACTAGCATCTTTTATAGGCATTAATTGCTGTTTGTGTGTCAAATTAAATGGTATGGACAACACGCTACAATTTAGGTAATGCCAAGAAACGTGCTTACTCTTAAGTGTTTGCAGTGTCCAATCAAATTTCATATCAGATCTAAGTTGGTTCTGACCATGATACAAAGCAGACACTTAATTTTGCACAATATCAATTACAGAGGACACAATATTATCCTAAGTATAAATACGGGATGATAATGTATTAATACTATTGTCTACGACAGCAAGCACTTTATCTAAATTATCCTGATCAATTTGGTGTAGGCATACTGCAGCCTTCATTCGTGTCAATTTCCAAAATTCATTATATGCAGCATAAACAAATCGTTTAACGACGAGGAGCTATTGGACCCAAAATGAAATCTGATAGGTTTATGTCATCCGATAGGAGAAAAAGATGTTGTTTCACAGCAGTCAACATGGAATGTTCTGACCATTGTTGACATGATTTACCTATGTAATAAGTAGTAATAGTGTTGGAATGCGGTGCTTGTGGATAACGTGGATCAGGTCTATTTAATTTGGACCCAGAAGTAGTGTTCATGAAACGAGAATGACAAACATTCATGTAAAAAGGCCATAATGACCATCCGGTCAGAGCTATCATTGAAGAATTAAAAGTGCTGTTTTGTATCATAGCATTTCATTGTACTTCAGTGTAAGTTGTATATAATTGATAATTATTAAAGATGACCAAGGATGGAATAGTGGGGGTATTCAATTCTTTCATCTTAGCCAACCCTAGAAAAGTAGTCTGTTGGACTGTATCTTTAAAATAGATAATCTGCAGAGGTATCAGACGTGCACAGAATAGAGATTTTGTACCTTGGACTTTCCAGGCTTAGTGCCCCATGCTGATTTCTATATTGTCTTTTCAATTATCATATCCCTTCAGGGCTAAGTTATCAGTCAAATGGGATGCATATATTAACTTAGTCTGAGTAAGCATATATTTTTTCGAAGCAGTTGGAGACAATTTAAAATAGTAGGATGCCGGGCCAGAAAGGTTATAACGGGTTAAATAAGTGTACTCCTACTTTTGTGTGTTAGTACCACCCTGAGATGGAGTTGGGCAATATTTCCATTGAGTATACTTTCATTGGGGACGATGTCCATTAGCCCTATCAAAGTAAGTATGTCCATAATGTTGATAACAGAACAAATTGGCATAGTTAGCAGAGTTTAAATATAAATCCTTAGTGTCAGAGACAGTATAATATCGAATTCAGAAAACATAGAATTTACATCATCACCATCTCAATCGTCTGATTGCAATCCAAGCACTATTACATCACCATGGAAACCCAGAATACATATGGTATGTGCAGAGTGTCCGTTGGACCAAAGACATCGAATGGTACTTTATCCCATACAATTCCATCAGTGACTGGGACCCCTGAAATGTTAACACAGGATTGGTCTCGTTTCATTTTATGCGAGGAGAAATGTGGGGCCAACACCCTATTGACAAGTTCCGTAGCAAAATGTACCTGGAGATAACGGGTATTAATCAAAAGGAAAAAAAAACTGTCACAAAACCAATCCACATGAACAGGAATACTATGGAAAACACGATGCAGATATATACCCAAGGTGGAACCAGATAGGTGCGTTTTAACCAGGAGATAGAAAACACAAATCCGCGCTGGTGGTGGGGTTAAAACAGAGGACAACGAAGAACTGTCTGAAGAAAAATTATCTTGATCGATATAGTTACCAGAAGAACTCAGTTGGAACAATGGAGGCTGGGATTCTGGATGTAGTAGACCTAAGACTTGCACTACCGAAGGATCCTCGAGGGGGGATCAGAATAAACGATTTCCATTGTAGAGTGTGAAGCAGGGAAAACAGGTACCAGGTCAATGGAAAACTCAACATCCCCCTCCGGCAGCCGAGGAGAATCAGAAGCAACTGAGCTCACAGGCTGTAAAGTAATATCCCATCTTGGGACACCCTGAGGCATATTATTGAGTATTGGCCAAATGGTGTAATTTGACATGTTTAATGCAAACAAAAGCTGTTGTCTTTGTATTCCGGTAGTGGTACCCTGAAGACCGAGCACTGGAACAGCAGCATAGTAGGAGGAACCAATTTGTTTCTCAAACGCCGCCTCCTCACGAACTAGATCTCCAACTTTAGGAAGCCAGCTGGAAACAGCAATCAGAGCAGCTGCATCAGATGTCTGAGTCGAAGGTGAATGGGTTTTAGCCAGAGCGTCATTACACTTTTGTAGATCCTGTAGGACAGCAGAGTGGTTATCGACGTCAAAGTTTGCTGCAGATGGCACAATGTCTAGACCATCAGGCCTGGAACAAGCATCTTGATGCCAAAGAGCATTTTGTATGTGGTCCGCCAGCCCAGAGATCTTCTTGGGAGGTTATTAAGAGCACGTTGCACCCATAAAGATGAGTCATCCTGCCACGACCTTTACTTAGTACCTTTACTGTCAAAGATTGCTTTAAGTCATGGTTCATCCCCTCCACAACAGAATGGCCTATATGGAGATGAGAAATGTACGCACACTCCCATCGATGTAATAGAATTGTGGTATGTCTTAAAGGCAAATGCCAGACCCCGGTCTGAATAGAAAATGCCACAGGCATAAGTCCCTACAAAGACATGCAAATCTTTTATAACCGTGCGCGAGTCAGCTGAGCGCTGTAGCCAGACCCAGAGGAACCTAGTGCAAGAATCCACTGCAACCAAAATGTATATGAAAGCAGTATCACATATAAGAGGGCCACAATGATCAAGAGAAATACAGCCAAACAGCTGATTAGAAATAAAAAGATAGGCTTGAGGATGCCGCAACACAATAGAACTCATTCAGGGCGTAACAAAAGCCCCGGCAACCCCCGCAACCCCTGCGGTGCGGGGGACCGCCTCAGCCCCCGCAGTGTGGGCGGCCCCCTCAGCACAATGCAGACTGGCTGGAATCTGGGACCAATAAATAATCTTACCTAATAACGGGCAGTCACAGTCAGTGAGTGTCACGGCAGCATCAGCTGGGCCTCAGAGACAGAGCATAGGCGTGCGCCGCCGCAGTGATGCACGTTCAAATTTTGTGCGCCGAGTGAGCGCCATCAGCAGTGGTCTGTAGGGAGGGGCAGGATAGGTAATGCACGCAGTGTAAACTGCACATGCAACGGCACCAGCCGTCTGAGCTAGCCCCACATGGACGCTACCGAAGCAGCCTGCAGCAAGCAACTAAATAAAGTCACCTCTCCTTCTATCTCTCCTCAGGTAAAAAGCCTTCCTCAATTCCTTCTTGCCTGGTGTGCAGTGAATATTGTCTGTTAAAAGGGTGGTATTATTCCGAATAATCTGCGCCCACGTTTATTAATTATTTTAAGACAGTCTCGTGCTCGGACTAAGATTTTAGTTTTTTTTAACTTCTGGGTACACTTCTAAAGGGGAAGTTGCTAAGTAAGAACAGACCATTTTTATGCTGTGCAACAGAATTCTTGACCAGTTTGGAAAGCAAAAAAAACAAACCCCTGTTTAATGTTTTTGGTAAAGATTTGCGTTATGTGGCACATTTACCTTTGCTCATATTCATTCAGCATGTACCTTCATTATGTAATTTTTTTCCAGTTAATTATTCGCCTTCAACACCTACCTCTCACGGTTTATGCCTGTTTATGGCAAGTGGCTTGGGTTTCAGCGCTGGGCCTATAATACAAATTAACTCCGTTTATCAGACCCCATAAACCACAGACTCGGATTGATAAGGCGGACAATCGGCCGGTTGGCCTCTGGCGAGGCCAGTTGGTGGGCCACGTTTTTACGTCTCATCTGAGGTAGTAAGCGCTATATAAAAACAATTACAATACAATCATGTGAGTCCGGCATGCAGTTCCGCATGGCACCTTGTGCACACTGAAAGCAATCCCACATTACAGGTTGAATAAAAACCAATTTGAACTCTCAACTAACCCTCCATACAAAGATTGTCCATCCAGACTTATCAACTGCCTTAGGAAATGTTAGCTGGAAATCCAGGCTTGATCTACGTGTTGCCAAAGGCAAAGATGGAGTGTGCTATGGAAATGTCCAGATGTGTACTATGCACAGCTGTTTGCCTTAGTGTCTCAGTAATCCTCCTTCATTTATTGGGTTCATTTCGGCTGCACTGTGAACAGCATGAAAGGACCAGATCACCTTTGCTTGAAAAATTATGTAAACTTCTTCCAATGGGCTGGATTATATTAGGCATACTAAAGGTCCTTTAAGATGGATACACATTTCTGAATACAGAGAGCGTGTACTTTTTGGGAAAGCTTGACCGTGCAGTTTTTTGTTTTATGGTTTGTTGTGGCCATCATTCACTTTATACTTTATTTTTGTATTTACTGACCCTTTATTTAAGTTAAATTACTTACTGAGCATTGAAAGTACGTCTTGGACACTCATGTCATTGATTTGTCTCAGTACTGGGTGTAATATCGATTTTACAAACCATACCAAAAACAAATGAATAGGGTAATATTGTCAGCCAAAAGAGGACATTTGATGCACAACAGGTTTAATTGTTAGAGTGCATATGGATGCCACTTTTAACTTGCAAAGATTTACAGAGTATCCAATTCTTTCCATTTGCGAAGCTTTCAATCCCGCAAAGTTTGTCTCTGCATAGTGTAACCATTGTTACTGCATACCAATATATTTTCTCACTTTCAACAAAGCTAGCCAAGATGAAAAATGTGTCTGTGAGTTTACCTTTTGCAGATCTTTTTAATGTGTAATGGCATTGCACAGTGGAAGATACATGCCAATATATCCTAAGTTTTTGCTACAGCTCAATTTTGTAATACTCCTGGCTTACTCTTGAATTCTGTGAGCAAGGCAGGAGCAAGCTCAGAACAGTCTACCTTATGTCTACTATTCATGAGAACGATAGGAGTACTATATGTGTAAGTCTCATCCATTTCCTGCTAATCTTTTGTGAATTGGCTCACGAAGCTCAATTCACACACCACCTGATTCACAAAAGGTTTGTTACGAGTAGGTATGACATATTCTCGCATTACTCTTGGCCTACTTCCGAATTTCATTAATAAACCAGGAAAACTCCTTGCTTACTCTTGGCATTCAGCCCCAAGAATACAAACCATTCTCTGGTCCCCTCCTATGACATCTGAACCCATTGCCTCTAATACCCCCAGTAGCCCTACTCACCCTATAAAGGCTGACCAGGTCCTGCACCCATTTATCACCTCCTAATAGTTGGTGGTGAATGGAAGCAGAGTTATCCACAGAAGGGAGGCTCCACATGCTATTTTGGACCAGCTAATTCCCAGTTCATGTGTTAATTCACATTCTAGGGACCAGTACTCAGAACAGCAGGATTTAAATCAGGATATACCGTCTGGAATCACTCTTTCTGGCTAGACGGTATACTGGCATCCTAATCCAAACCACTTGTAATTGGGGCCTACTGTTTCCTTTGATTTAAACCAATTCATTTTCTCTGCACCATTTTTGGATAATATTGAATTGGTTTCCATTGAGTGGCTACCCAATGACCCTTAACAGCTGCATGTTCTGCTTGTATAACCATAGTGAGAAATACCACTTTAGCATTTAAAAGAGATTGCAAAATATTTTAATCTTGAAGAGAAATATTAGTGGATCTTTATTTTTTTGTCAAATCTGTTTTTATTGCTTTAAGATTACACTTAGTCATAACAGGCATTTCATATAGAAGCTTACAATCATGCATAGGGTTGTTTGTCGGTACATGAGTGTGCGGCCACAGTGGTTTTACATGCATTCAAGCTTTGCTGCAAATGAAACGATGAGTGTTCACCCAGGATCTAGCTTTACTGCGTGCCGCCAGTCCTGATGCAGTCTTTAAGGTTGCAGTAGAAAAGCAGTGTGTTTACCTCCCAGTAACTTGTGCGGTCCAGTGCTGACCATTCAACTCGATCATTGAAACAAAGTCCTGCAGCATGTTAAAAAAGGGTGCCGGAATAAATAGTGGCAAATTAACGAAGTAGTACAGGAGACGGGGAAGTATGACCATTTTGGCGAGCGCCACCCTACCTGTAGTCGTCAGTGGAAGTGTACTCCAGAAGCGCTCCTGCGATTTAAGCGCTGTGACTGCCAGGTTCCCATCAAACAGATCAGCTGGGCGGCGGTAGATTTGTATCCCCAGGTATCGGGAGGTACCCTCCTTCCACTGGACCCGTGTACCGTCAAGACAATATCCTGGGTCCACGCTCCCCGCGCTAAAAGCGTAAAGACAGGATTTACCCGCATTCACACAAAGCCCCGAGATGGTGGCAAAGGTTTGCAGCAGCTGGGCCAGCTGTCCGGGTATGCGCCCTACATCCCTCACATACACCAACAGGGCATCAGCGTAGAGCGACACCTGATGGACCGTGCCCCCCAGTGCTATACTATCACCCAGAGTCGCCCGTATAGCTACAGCTAGGGTCTTAATTGCCAGCGCAAACATCAATGGGGACAGGTGGCACCCCTGCCGGGTGCCCCGGCCCACTGGTACCGCTTCAGAGATGTAGGGGCCTAGTTGCACTCAGACTGTGGGATTCTTGTATAGCAGGTCGACCTTATGGAGGAACCCCACGTCCAACCCATATCGCAACAGCACCGCCGACAGGTAGCCCCAACCTAGGCAATCAAACGACTTCTCCAGATCTAGGATAAGACATTACGCCCTGGGCCACTCATGTGTGGCCTCGGCTGCCACCCTGAAATACCTCCTGAGATTCAACGACGTGGACCTCGCAGGGTCAAACCCATTCTGGTCAGCATGGACTAAATGTGCACTTTTGCGAGGATTCTATAATCCACATTAAGCATCGCCAGGGGTCTATATGATCCTAAAGTGTGGGGTCTCTGTCTGATTTAGGCAGGGAGACCAGGAACATCTCCAGCATTGAAGGGGGCAACGATCCTTCCTCTACCACTGTATTGTATAGCGCATGAAGTAATGGCGCCAAGGATTCACTGTAAGCTTTATAGTACTCAGCAGGCAAACCGTCCGGCCCGGCGTTTTCCCGGATGCCATTGACTAGATCGCCTCCCTAATTTCCTCTAAGGAGAGAGGCTCATTGAGTGCCTCCTTATGCTCCTCTAAGGCTGTGGGCAGTTGGACAGAGTCCAAGAACCTCTCTAGAAGATGCCTGGGGCCAACTCCCTTGGCCCTGTACAACTGCTCATAGTGATCAGTGAGGGCACAGTGAATTTCACGCTACGTATACACCAGCGTCCCATCCACCGTGTGAAGTGCTCCTGGGGGGCGTGATTCCCCTCCTGCCGTATCAACCAAGCCAGTAGACGGCCCACTCTATCTGCCCTGGCGTGTGTTCTAGCGGTGTGTGCGGCATAATTGTGACATGTCAGCCGCTCCAAAAGCTCCGCGTGTCGGGTGCGGAGGTCCCCAGCCGATGCGAATGCCTGCCCCCTCTTTCCTTCCCGCTTGTATTGTAATAGCTCAACTTCTAAGCGCTCAAGGGAGGCTGAAAGCGTCCTACGTATATTCCATGTGGCCCCCAAGCAGCCACTTTGTGAGCGTCCCACTCCACTAACGCGTAGCTCGCCGTCCCTTCATTGATGTCAAAATATGTTAGAAAAGCCGTACCCGGGGATGAGCGAAACTCTAAGTCTTCCAGCGCGCATGGTTGAAGTCGCCACGTGGGCACAGGTGGACGATCCACCTCCCAGCTGATCTGAAACGACAGGGGGTTATGATCGGAGTGTGTCCGCCCCAGGTATTCTGATTGCGCAATAAGTGGGAGCAATGATGGGGAACCCACTATCCTGTCTATCCGGACATGCAAATCATGGACTAAGAGTAATAAGAGTAGATTTTATCCGTCGGGTGGGGTTTGCGCCACAAGTGCTGTAGCGCCCATTTTAAGAGCCAGTCCATAAGCGCCTGCGTGTTGGACACCGCCACTGTGGCACGGAGGGGGGGGGGGGAAGAGCTGTCCAACTGGACATCCAGTACCATATTAAAATCCCGGCCTAGCAACCAAGGGATCCCAGCATGGGGGTGTAGGAGCTGCGTCAGCTGCGCTAGAAAGGACGGCTGATCCACATTAGGGGCATATAACAATCCCAACAACATCTCTTGACCATTCAATTTCCCACGCACTAGTGTGCTCCTGCCCTCCCGATCCATGTCCACCTCTTCACAGATGAAGGGAGTGCCCACCTGCACCCAGATCAGTGTACTCCACGCATACGCTGAAAAGGTGGTGCCATATATTTGCCCTCTCCAACGACTGCGAAGTCTGTCAAGCTCTGTTTGGGTCATGTGGGTTTCCTGCAGAAGGGCAATCCCCACGGAGTGTCGCTGTAGGTAGGAAAAGATGGAATAACGCTTCGACGGTGTGTGCATGCCACATATGTTCCAGGTCACGATATCTCCAGGCCACTGATGCCCATCCCTCTTGGTAGCATCCGCAGCGAGCCCTTGGGGTGCAGACCAGGCTGCCTCCACTCGCACCTCACCCCCCTCGCGGGCCCACACCTTGCCCAGGCCTCACTCCTCGCCGCAGAGCTCAACGGCGGCATCAGTCAGCATGTGTCTCCAGTTCGTGCCGGCAGCCCTCAGCACTCCAGAACGCCAAGCCTTGCAGGGCAAAACAGGGCCAGACCCTCAGTGCACCCCCAGCGGCCTCACTTTTCAGCCTCGGACTCCGGTGGAGGCCGTTACTGCGCGGGACACTTTGCGCGCCTTCCTCTCCTGGGCTGCGCTGCTCTCCTGGGCCGCAGCTCCCCTTCCAGTGCTCCGCGATCAGTAAACTACTGGGCTGCACAGGCTCCCCTTTGCTTCACCGCACCAGTCCCGCACAATGTGGGCACAGATTGTTATGTTATGTTATGTTATATTGAGTTTGTAAAGCGCGCAGCTACTCAAAGTGTCCCGGCGCTAGCTCCTGAAGAAATGATGAGAGAGTATCAGGTTAAAACAGCAAGGTATTGAGTTTTTTTTTAAAAAGCACTGGGATTTCACCTCAACAGGAGAAATCCCTGGATAAACTGGGGGTATCGTCCGGAGCGTCAGCAACTCGAGTCCGCCATGATGGCTGGCTGGCCACATCCCCCAATATTATTGGATCTTTTTTTAGCAGGAAGAAACTCAAAATAGACAATAAAATAAGATGAGATGATATAGAAAACCTAAGTGTTACCTCAATTAATGGTGCCATGCCCACCATCTGGCTCGAGGAAAAGAATAACAAGCTATTTGCCTATACTATTATGGTTTCAGAGAGAGGATTTCGAAACCTACATTCAAGATCTTGATTAGCGGTGGGCGTAGTTTGTGAAGTAGCGCTACGCGTAGCTACTCAAATTGCACTTCGCACTACACGAGCTACGCATAGCATGCGTAGTAGCATGTTTGCACTGTGCAATATGTTGTTTTCAATGATTGCACAGTGCGGACAAGCATCCGGCACTGTGCAATCATTGAAAACGGCATCTTGCACAGTGCGAGCTGTACTTTTCTGCCTCTCGAGTAGATTTTTACTCGAGCTGCAGCTTTCTCAATGCGGACTGGTAGTTTCTCATCGCGAGCAGTCGCAAGCATGCGCGACCACTCGCATTGTGAAACCTGAACTCCTTGCATTGAGAATCTCGCCGGGAGGTTTATTTTCCATGCTCGCGATCAGCAACTTGATGTTGCTGATCGCGAACAAGGAAAAAGTCTTGCGAGGATGTCATTTTGCTTGCTCGCGGTCGCCAACTTGACGTTGAGGACCGTGGAGCAAGCAAAAAATGACAGCTGAACTACGCTGTGCTACACTACGCATGTTTGCACTGTGCTACCTGAAGTTCGTGTAGTGCGAAGTTGCGCAAACTTCACAAACTACGCAAGCGTAGCATAGTGCTTTGCCCCGGGTTAATCTTGATCCCGGCATGAAATGCCTTACTAATTGCATAAAAATGACTTTTCCCCCCTAAAAAATATGGTATCTATCTATCTATCTATCTATCTATCTATCTATCTATCTATCTATCTATCTATCTATCTATCTATCTATCTATCTATCTATCTATCTATCTATCTATCTATCTATCTATCTATCTATCTATCTATCTATCTATCTATCTATCTATCTAGCAAGCTAGCTATCTATCAAAAGTCCTCTGCATGTTTAAAGACATACACCCCTGCTCAGTTGTCTGGATATCTATTGCTGATTTTTTTGCCATAGGTGAGCACAGATCATGCAGGTGTGTCATGACATAGGCCTGTCTCACGGAACACAGTCTTGTTGGACCAGGAGGAGCACCCAAAGTGCTATCCTCATAGTGGTGGAAGGCTATCTCACTCACCAGGAGTTAAGCAGCACAAGGGCAGTGGTGGCAGAATACTGTGTAGTGATCAGTAGTAGTTAACAAGTCCTTTAAACCCAGTGTCATTGTAATGAGGCCTACAGGCTCACTCACTTTTTTAAATTTTAGTTTGTTTTTATTGATTTTAAGAACAATAGCAGGCAGTACCATACAAAGGAAATGTATCAGGCATGAAAGGCAATCACGACAAATAAGCACATATTCACCATGGAACAGATAGCTGGCTAGTTGTAGTTGACATACCAAAGGTATATTGCCTGAGCTGCAACTATGACATGCAATGAGGTAACGAGATTGTAGAAACAAGGACCAAAACCAGAACTCCCACCCCAATCCCCACCCCCCCACATCCCCCACCCCACCCAGTGTGCCGAACATGCGAAACAAGCATGGATGCCTTTGTGTGATAAATATCTCAGTCATCCGGAGGATCACAAGGGGTCATGTGTGGTCTCCGTGAGTCGTAGCAAGTGAAGGTACTAGGGCATGTGACCACGTTGAATTCTTTGGACAGGAGGGAAAGCAACGGGAGCCATACCTTCCGATAGGCAGCCGTGGAGTGTGTGAGCGTGACGTGAAAACGTTCCATTCCTAAGGTGAACCTGATTTTATGCAGCCATCCCGTGTGGGTGGGCTTAGCATTTGAGGGACAGAACGTGTTGTGTTGCGGCTTGCATGGCGATCCCCATCTGGCGACCTCTGGGAGACTTTAAGGGAAAGGTGATTGCATTAGGTAGGCCCAAGATGGTATAAGCTGGGAATCTAGGAATTCAGTATCAAAGGAAGAGTCAATGTCATCCAGGACCTCCTTCCAATAGTCCTGGGTTTCACGACACCCCCAGAGAAGGTGGGTCAAGATACCCCTTTCCCCGCAGCTTCTCCAGCAGAACGCGCTACATTTTGTGTTGCCTTTCTTGAGCCGGGCTGGGGTGAGATGCCAGTATATGGCTAATTTCACTGCCGCTTCCCTACCTGCGGTGTTGCGAGTGGTGTGAGAGGCTCTATAATACACGGAACTCCATTCTTTGGGTGACAGGGTCCTCCCCAGTTCCTCCTCCCATCGTTTCTGGCCTGCTGTCTTGCCCGAGGGAGCGGGGGGAGTGAGCATCTTGTAGAGGTCTGAGATAAGATGTTTGTCCGAATCCTACGTCACCAGCCATTTCTCAAAAGTTGTCATGGATCTACCGACTAGGGGGGCAATGTCTGGATGCGTGAGCCAGTGTCTAAGTTGGAAATACTGGAATAAGTGGGGGGAGACATCGTCATGGCCCTGGATTATGTCTGCTATGGTGAGAAAGCCCTGTAAGTCGAAGAGGTGACCGGTGGAGAGGCAGCTGACACCGCGCCATTGGGGGAATGCATGAGGAGTATTGCCTGGTGGGAACTCCGGGTTATCCAAGATAGGGGTAATCGGTGAGGGGAAGGTAGTCAGCCCCCTCCTGACCGCGACCGTGTTCCAGACGTGCATGACAGTACGAGTAATGGGAGAGCGAAGGAGATAGCCTGGCCGATGCTGCCGGGGAACGAACAGAATTTTCCAGAGGGATGTCTGGGCCATCGCCCGGTCCTGAAACAACCATCGCTTCTCGGATTCTGGTCTGAACCATTCCACAAAGTAACGGAGCTGTGTGGCTTGGAAGTATTGTAAGAGGTTGGGGATACCAAGGGCCCCCTCGTCCGCGCTTCTGTATGCAAGCAGTTTATGTAAGCGTGCACGCTTGCCTTCCCAGATAAAATGATGGAAGAGTCGCAATGGTGCCCTCTGGAGGGAACACCGGAAGGGTCTGGAAGATGTACAGAATTTTGGGCAGAGCAGACATTTTCACCGCCGCAACACGTCCTCGTAGGGAGAGGGGTTGTTTGGACCAGTGTGCAAGATCGGACCGAATTTGGGAGGCGAATGCTGCGTAGTTGAGAGTCACCGTAGACTCCGTGGATGAAGTAAGAGTGACACCCAAGTATGGGAGTTATGCAGTCGACGCTAATCCTCCCACATAGGCAGGTAGAGTCACCCGTGTTTGGGCATTTTTGCCCAGAAGCAGTATGAGGGAATTTCCCCCTATTGATTTTGAAGCCAGAGACAGCCCCGAATGATTCTAACTCTGCCAGGAAGGCGGGGACGGATCGGTCTGGACGGTCCAGAGCAGCTATGATATCGTCGGCGTAAAGGCCAATCACATGAGGTTCTCGACCAAAGGTCATGCCTTGAATGGCAGTGTTGTCGCGGATCTTTTTTGCAAGGGGCTCTATGTACAGGGCGAATAGGAGAGGCGAGAGGGGGCACCCCTGCCTCGTGCCACACTGAATCTCAAAAGGATCCGAGCGGAGATCATCTAGGCTAACTCGAGCCTGAGGACGGTGGTAGCAGCTCGCGACCCTGGCTTGAAAGCGGTCCCCTATCCGAAAGCGTCGCAAGACTTGTTGGAGGTAGGTCCAGTCAACCCGGTCCAACGCTTTCTCAGCGTCGACAGCCAGCAGTGCAGAGTCCGAGTTTTGGAAGTGTGCCTTGTCAATTAAATGAAGTATCCGTTTAGTGTCATCGCTGCATTAGCGACTCGGAACAAGGCCCGACTGGTCGGGTTCCAAGATTCCGGGCAGACATGGACCAAGACGCGCCGCTAGGACCCCCGTAAAGAGTTTCAGGTCCAGGTTAAGCAAAGATATAGGTCGGAACGCGGAGCAACTTGTGAGTTTCTTACCTGGTTTAGGCAATACTACTATCTCGGCCGCAAGCATATCTGGGGGGATGGAGCTCGGGCCCTCAAAGGAATTGAAGAGCTGGGTGAGAACAGGAGCCAGGAGCTGGCTGAAGTTTTGTAAAATCCGCCTGAGAAGCGGTCAGGCCCTGGGGATTTGAGAGGGCGAAGGCGCGAGATAGCATCGAGTACCTCATCTAGGCGAATGGGGGCATCCAGGTCAGCCGCACTGGCCTGAGATAGCTCCGTGATGTTTGTCGATTCCAAGTAGGTATCAACATCCTCCAACGACACAGAGTCGGCTTTATATAGGGTGGCATAGAATGTCCGGAACGCTTCCACAACCTGGGCCTCTACAGTGACGTCAAGGATGGAGTCATCTGTGATGCTGGTAATTTTGGAGTGTTGGGTTTTCGCCTTCAGGGCGCTAGCAAGTAAACGGCCAGTTTTGTTCCCCCCGACGTAATAGGAGTGGCAGAGGCGTAGAGTGGCAAATTCTGCCCGATCTGTATCTAGGCTGGCTAGTTGGGCTCTGGCGGTCTTCAGTTGTCTCCAGACCCGCGGGCGCCGGTGCGGCTGTGGACCCTCTCCAATTCAGAGACCTGAGCGGTGAGGTCGTCCCTTTTTGCTTTGCGGACCTTAGCCTCTGCCGCCGCAATTGTGATAAGTTCGCCGCTTGCAACTGCTTTCAAGGCCCTCCAGAGGGCAGACACCGAAGTCTCGGGAGTGTCATTAATAGCCAGATAATCAGCGAGGCACATGTGAAGTTGCTTGGTGACTTCCAGCCATTGTAAGAGGGTTTCCCGCAGTCGCCACTTTCCAGGGGGGCGGGTGGATTTGGGGACCTGGAATGTCAATTCCACCGCGTCGTGATCAGACAATGCCGCCGGGACGATGCTCACGTCTCTGAGAGTGGTAACTAGTTCAGAGGAACCCAAGTAGTGGTCTAACCTGGTATATGTGCGGTGTACGTGGGAGTAAAATGTGAAATGTGATATGTTAGGATGTGTAGCCCTCCATAGATCCACTAGGCCCCTCTCGTGTAACCAGTCTTTACCGGTGGCTGTAATGGCGCCGGTCTCCCCATAACGATGTCCCGACCTGTCTATATTTGTGTCCATCACTAGATTGAGGTCTCCCTCAATGAGCAAGAGAGAGTTAGGGGACTGAAGTGACTCCGAAATGGCACCTTTTAAAAAGCCTTCCTGACCCGAATTCGGGGCGTATAGGGAGACGATTGTGAAGCGTTGGCTCCCCAGTGAAAAAGTGTACGCTAACAACCTGCCTTTGATCTCACCCACGCTGCCTCGGAAACCTCTGGATACCAAAATGGCCACCCCCACCTTTTTTGTTGGGAGAGAGGAAAAAAACTGCTGGGGAAAGGCGCGTGAGCGCATCCTATGCCAATCTTTAGGTAGAAGGTGAGTTTCCTGTAATAAACATATGTTGGCCCTGGAGTTCTCCAGGTACGAAATCACAGCCCTTCGTTTAATAGGGTTATACAAGCCCTTCGCATTAAGGGTCAATACTTTCAAATTAGACTCCATCATAGGAGATTAGACGTTCCATGGGCTGTGTACATGTGATCCCATTGGTGGAGCCGATGACGACTCGACAAGCACTCCATACTCACAAAACCCCCTGGCACACTGGGTCCAACCCCCCATCTCACTTCCAACCCCATCCCAACCTCGCCGCCTCGACCTCTCCCCTCCCGTCGTCCTTCCCCCAATGCCCCAACTCCCCAACCAGTTTCCTCCAATCAAGACCCGAATCCTCAGACCTGAGTGTGCAACTCCCCCCACCCACTGCCCACTCCGCAACCCCCAAACCAAAAAAAGGTGTAGTCCCAGTCCTGTCAGTCCACACAGGGCTGTGGTAAAGTTACTTACAAGGGTCATGTCCAATGGCGGCAACTGCGGCCCCCCACCCGGCACCCCCCCAGCCCATGAGCATGGGCTGGGGGGGCTATGATCAATCTCCCCATCAAGCGTAAAAATCATTTAGAGGGTGATGTCTCTCTGGCTACTTCCGCTACTGTTGTCGCTCTCTCCTGTGTTATGATGTTGGCCTCAGGTTTCAAGCGTTGCGGCGGGAACGTCTACGGCCCACTGTTTGCCAGCCTCCTCAGCCGACGCTCTCACTGGCGGCGTGTCTTCTTCCAAATCAAGTCCCAGAAGAATGCAAGTGTCTTTGAGGGAGCGTATTTGGTGAAGGGCCCCATTTCATTTAAATATCAACCTGAACGGGTGGCCCCATGAATATGGAATTTCTTGCCGTCGCAGAAAGTCCATTGCAACTTTGAATGCTTGTGTTTTTGTAGCTTGATGGCCGAGAGGTCCTGGTATAGGGCGACAGGGTGGCCCTGGAATTGAAGAGGTTGTGTTCGCCTGGCCTCCCGAAGGATCCTCTCTTTTAACTGGAAGTCATAGAGAAACGCTAAGATGTCCGGCGGTGGGGCGGAAGCACGTCTAGGAAGCCCAACTCTGTGTGACCGGTCGATGCGGACGATAAAGTCAGGAGGTTCACCCAAGATGCTTCGGAAAAGGTCTTGCAGTTAGCTAGTGACATCCGTCCCTTCTGCTTTCTGAGGGACCCCCCGGACCCGTATGTTGTTGTGATGGGAGCGGTTTTCAAGGTCCTCCACGTGGGCCTGGAGGTCTAGTTGTTGGTCCGTGAGTCTCAGGACCGCCTGTTGGAGCTGTTCGATTTCGCTGCTTCTTGTCTGGTCGGCCTCCTCGATGGCAACTACTCGTTCCCCAAGACCCACCACGTCTCACCTGAGCTCTCGGACCTCTCCCGCCACCTACTGCTTCAAGGACTTGAAATCTTCTCTGAGGGAATTGAACAATGTCTCCAGAAAGGACCTGGTGATAGGCACTTGGTCCCCAGACGGTTCCGGCTGCATTCTTGCGGTCTCAGGAGAGGGTAGTTCCTTGCCGGCCTTGTGTTGGGATTTTGCCAACATCTCTGGGAGTGTCTGGGTCAGTTTTTTCCCTCTAAGGCCTGCCATGTTGCATCCAGCAGTCGGAGCGGTTCCCCCCGGCGGACCTCAGGGGGCGAATGTAAGTGCAGAGGCCCGGCGGTCCCGAGGGTAAATGCGATTTGTGCTGTATGGAGAATGGCGCCTTCACAGCTGCGTTGGGGGTCCCTGATGGAGAACGAGATGGCCGGTCGCCGCGTCGATGATGGTCCACACTCCGTCTCGCCCTGCTTGGTCAACGCCAGTCTTTTGTGGAGCTTCCGGGATTCAGGGCTCAATAATGCTGCAGCGTCCCCTGCAGCGCCAAGGGGCAGCTGGTCAAAGGGTGGCTTCGTCAGGGAGCCCCGGCATCTCACCGCCACTCCCCGGTGACGGTGGGCAGGGGCGGCCAAGCAAGGTCGCGTATCGGGATAAGCCCCCTCTACCAAACGTTAGCACCAGTCCCCAGGCGACCCCCGGGAGGTTATATGCGCGGACGGCAAGACGTGGACGGGGCTCAAGTGTCCAATAGCACCAAAGGGAAGCTCGCAGTTTCACCACCTCCTCTCCGGCGCAGCGCGGTCCCCAGGCCTAGCCGGTCCCAGCACCGGGAGCTCGGGTATGCCCCCCCGAACCTCCTCCGTAGGGCCCACCGCTGTTCTCCTCACCTCTGCTCACCGGTCCGGTGTAGCTCATCGGACTCCGGTGTGCCCAGGTCGTTCTCCGTCCCTTCCGGGCGCGCAAACTTTGCAGGCCTCAAGCCGGGATCTCCCGCTTCAGGACATCCAGCCAGTTCGCCCCATGGGCCTCGCGATGTGCCGGTCGTGCTTTGGATGCTGCCTCCGCACCTCAGGGGTATTCCGGCAGGCTGTGGTACAATCTGCAGTTTCGCCGCTCTGCTAGGCCCAGGACCGGGGCCTCAATTTTCACGGCACCCGGCCGGCCTCACCTCCACTGCCGGCTGGACCGTGACGACGGCAAACAGTGTTCCGAGCGGGTCCCAGACCTGGGGCCGGAGGCAGCGGGCCACTCCTGTAGGCTCCGCAGGCAGCTCGCCAGCCCCACCGACGATCGGGTAGAGAGTGTGCGAGCCGGTCACTGCACCGGGGCGGCCGCCATTTCAGGAGCCTCTGCTGAGATGTCACTCCCGTTCCGAGCCCCGCGGGGGGTCGTGCAGGTTCCGCGACAGCTTACGGGGGGTAGCAGTCGGTCCCGGAACTCGGCGTCCGCTTTGAAGGATGGTATCAGGGCAGGGAGCCGCGGAGACCTGCAACCGATGTAAATGTAAATTGATACTTGTATAGCGCACTACTCACCCGCAAGGGTCTCAAGGCGCTTGTACGAATACCGCTGTGGAACCCATCCTGGCTATCCCTGTGAGGTGTCCACTCCTGGGCACCACCAAGGTGGAAGCCAGGCATCCTTAGCGTTGTGGGGGCCATTGTGGAGATTAAGCAAGCTATTGCCCAGAGTTGCAGAGTCGGACTCCATGATTGGAATAGGCACTGAGGCGAGAATTATCAGGTCCGTGGAATTTTTGAGCCCAAGACCCGCCGAGGCGGGGAATTGAACCCTGGTCCCGGGCTAGACATCTGCATCAGGGTCTGCCGCTCTAACCATTGAGCCACACTTCTCCGATCAGGTCGCCATCTTGGACACACCCCTCTCACTCACTTTTTTGAAAGTTCAGTGTGCTTGACTAACCCTTGGCCTACTTCAGGCAGATGTGTAGTGCTGCGAAGGAGTTGTGACTCTAGATGTGTGTGTGTGTCCGGGAAGAGTACAGTACAGGGATTTGTGTTTGCTGCTGCCTGCTGTATCTATTACATAACAGTCACTTTTAAAAATTTGCACCTTTATGCACAACCATTGGTTGACTTAACTGGTTTGATTTTTGTATGCTGCTGTGCTTGTTATTGTGTAACCAGTCACTTTGAAATATTTGCACCTTCATGCACAAACCAAAGGAGCATTGGTTGAATAAACTGGTTTGATTGTTGTATGCTGCTGCCTGCTGTACTTGTAACTGTTTAAAAAGTCACTGTGAAATATTTCCACCTTCACGCACAAACCAAAGGGCCATAGTCTGATTAAACTGGTTTGATATTTGTATGCTGGTGTGCTTGTCATTGTTTGACCAGTCACTCTGACAAATTTGCACCTTCATGCACAAAACAAAGGGGGAATTGTTTGACCAATCTGGCTTCATTTCTGCATACTGCTGGACTTGTTTTTGTCATGCACTTTGAAAGTGTTTTCACCTTGATGCAAGAAGAAAGGGGGATTGCTTTACAAAACACGCTTGAGTTTTGTATATTGCTGCATTGATGATTGTTTTATTATGCACTTTGGATGCATTTGCACTTTTTCCTTTGGTTCATCAGCTACAGTTAGTATAGACTCTGTCATTAGGTACTTGCTGGTATGGTTTGTTCTTACCCTTCATAATGTGTTATTTATGGTGTTGTTTGCAGTGGTCTATAACATGTGCAGCTTAAATCTTGTAATTGTTGACAATACAGAAATGATATATACAGACAAACATCTGCATCAATGTTCTGAAGCATCCAAGCAGCCTTGTTTGCCTGCCTGTTTTTGTCCAGCTTACTGATAAAGCCATGATGGTAGAAATTGAAATTGCTTCTTCAGTTCATTTTAAATACTATAGGGTGGGAATTTTCATGCACAACCCCTGACAGACGCAAGTGTGTGACATGCACATAATTCACCCAAGTTTATTTCTCTTGGAGCTGGCAGGATACAGTGGTAAATCTTGTGTACTACTCGTGAATATTGTCAGTCGAGTCTGCAAAATTGCAGGTTTGGGGTTGTCTTTGAAAGTTGAAAGTTATTTTCCATTAATGTAAATTCTAATTTGGACCCTATGTTGTTGTTCTTTGTTCTTCAGGGATAGGCAATTCCTGAGACAATAGGACCGCTCCCTGCTATTGTTCTGATTTCTTCTTAGTTAAATAATCTCCTCTTGACAATAATGTTACAAATGGCGTGGCTTATATGTTAAGAGTGTTTCTCACTTTCTTATTTGAACTTTGAGCACGCAAATATAGAGGCAGTTCATTAAATGTTGGAGGTTTCAATTAAAAATATAGGAGATTTTTTGGCGGTGTGGCTAAGTGGTAGGTGGGTAGGGGGGCCCACTCCATGTACTTTGCAGGGGGGCCCCCTCAGGTTTCGTTACGCCACTGAACTCAATCTGTTGACAAATATTGCAGCAAAGGACTTTTCTGCCAGTCTTCTGTAATAAACTGTGCCACCAATTCCGTTGATGTAAAAGAGTAACAGTGTACGCCACTCCTGCGTGTGCAGAAGCAATACCTTCATCGGCAGCCACTATTAAAGAGTGTCTGAGGTCCAGGTTGGGGATCAGACTATCACCAACACTAGGAATTGTCACAAAGGGAGATGTATCCTCAGTTAACTGATAAGACTATGGAGAAGGAAACCCTTGGGTAAAGGGAGTACCATCCCGGGTAGTGGCTATGTTGCCAAAATGTCATCATAAATTTTAGTCAGAGAACACGTAGCTGTGGCTACTTTGACTTTGGCCACAGCGGATTTGGCTGCTTCATCAGCCATTGATTTCCCAAAAGCATAGGCTTCAGCACGTTTATGGCCCAATGTATGTACAACAAGTGGCAGGCGTTCTTTAAGAGCGGCCACTCAAACACAAAGCCTTTCATGCTTTATCATGCTACCTTTATAATCCCGAAATTCATTTTGTTTCCAAAAGAACAAATTGTCATTGAAAGACTGTACACAATAGAAAGAATCACACATAACTAAGGTAGGTAATTCAGGATCAGCATATTCAAGAGCTAAAAGGAGAGCGCTCAATTCAGCCAGCTGGACTGTGCAGTCTCCAAGGGACTGGGTATGAACCTAAGTAGAGACGCTTTAGGCTCATCCAGTACTATATCCTCCACAGAGCTTACCTTACACCCGCCAAAATCAATAGAATTTGTAATCGTACAGATGCCAAGCGTGCCAGATGTAACAAATTGGGGGCTGATCTTTTACATGTGCTGTGGTCCTGCACTATTATACAGCCATACTGGGCCGAAGTTATTAGGAGACTGGCATCGTGCACAGAGCGGACACTGTACTGGAATTGGGAGGTGTGCATCTTGGGTCTTTATCATAGGTCTAAGAAATACAAAGTGACATCTAGATACATTGACCTAGGCCTCACAGTAGCTAAACGATTACTTACACGCCTCTTGAAATCTCCTGAACCCCCAGTTGCTAGGGCCTGGTATAGCTCACCCTTATGTTGGGCACAGCCCCGAAGATGCAATAGAGATACCTAAGCAACCATTGGCGTCAGCATGGGACACAATATTGTTAGATTTTGCCGCAGCGGAGCAAGATTGAGATGCAACACCTGACATGGCAGTATACGCTAATGACGGCATTGTCCCACTGATGACACCCACCCAGACCCATTGGTACATGGATGCAGCATACTTAGTTATTACTACTCCTTGAAATCTTAACTCGTTCAGTGACCATGTAGACGGCAATGTTTAGGCCTATTCGAAGATCTGTCACTAAGACAGAAGTTCGTTAATAGACTGAAAGTATACCCTGTACCTTTTTTAACTCATGTAATTTAGACTAATGGAGCATATTACTGTTAATTAAACAAATGGAGGAGTACCACCTTAGAGAATCAGAAAAAATCCTAATGGGGTGTGTAGAAGACAAAAAGAAGGGATTTATCCTTTTGTAAAAAAAACCCTCACTCACCAACCTAGTGGTGACATGCCTCATCATCGGGGTACACCCTGATGACCTAACGCCACCAGGGTGTGCTACAACACCTGAATTACAGTGGAGCAGGTTGTGGGTGTAAAGTGCAAAAAAAGGTTTTAAAAATTGTCCTGGTTTAACTTAGTGGGAAGATAAATTTTATTTACAAGCAGCTGGATAATGTTAAAAAAGTGATGAGATACTGTAAGGGTAGTGATGACCCAAAGTATCTATGTATGTGATCTGGTCTACATGTTTCAACCTTAAAGGAATGTGCCAGGTTTTCGTCAGGACCAAGAACAAGGAAGGTGGACGGTCTGCGCCCCTATGAGGCACACCCAATCCTATCTCCTTGTGACCATGTAAGCAAAAAATCACTAATGGTGAAAGCTCTAACCACACTGGGTGAGCGTGGTGAGTAAAAGAAAAAAGACCTGTAGGGAAAAGAGAACAGACATCCGTCAAAGGTGAACATTATTACATGCCTGTTAAGTTGTGCAGTGTCGTATCTTTGTGTCATCATGCTTCATGCCACTCCCATTAGGATGTAGTGTTAACCCGGCTCGTGGATTCAGGGCTCGTTAGCTTGTACTCGTGCCGGTTCAGCGTGATATTATCATGCTTATTCAGAGGCCCACTATGGGCATACTGTCTTGCCAACACACGCATACTGATCAATAAGTGTGTGCTTGGTGGAGTCAAATGCATTTATTTCAGTCTCACGCGCTTTCAATAATTATCGTGGCGTAGTATCCTCTCCTCGCATACCTAATGGTGAGGGCAAGGCTCGGTTTGATAAGGTGCATGAATTACCACTTCAGCTCAATGGACATACAGGGACTCACGGACTTAGCGCGCGCACACCACCGGAGGACTTTTGATATAGGTCCTGAATAAAGCTGAGCTATACGCAATCAAAACAGCTGAAACATGTCGACCAAATTCTGCCTTTGATCTAGGATTTCGGTTCCTTAATTAAGAACCTGGGGAGTCCGCTCACTCTGTTTTTAACCAATGCGGGCTGGCCATTATTAAAAAAATTTCTAAAGGCACAACCTTTGCATTTTTTAATTTTTAAAACACATTTGCACTATCACAGTTAGTCACCTCCTAATTTGGGCACTGTTGCACTCACCACATCCTGCTCCGCTGTAACCAGGCGTCGTAGCACGCTGGAGAGGCATTCGGTCACCCCAGCGGGGACCCGATGATGAAGCATGTCACCAACTAGTGGTGAGTGAGGGTCCTTCTAAGAATTAAGGTTCTTTCCCTCAACCCACTATAGGGTGACCAGCAAGCGCCCGGACTTTCTTCTAGTTGAAGATAGTCCATTGGGCTCATTTAGGGACTTTGAGACTGCCCCACTGTGTTTGCTGCACGCGTGTGAGCATTGATCACGTGTGCGGCACACAGCGGTGTTTTATTTCATAAACCTTCAAACTATCACGTTTTTCACCTTTCTTTTGCATCACAGTCACTCCTCTGTTGTTTATAATACATTTAACCGGGGTATAGGAGTGTCTACGCCCTACCTCTCGTGTTGATATTGAATAGTGTAAACGTGACAACCACTGCCAAGCTTTTCTTACGGCGGCCGTGCGAGGCCAAAAAGTAAATGTGAATGCTATTGCGAAGTGGATTGTAGTACACTCACTGGTCAGGGAATCATTGTTGTAGTTGTCCTGGACAACAAAATAATCGTGCATGTCTGCGCGTTCCTTTTACATAAGTATTTGGTCAGTAATATACTCAAATGGGCCGGGATTGGGCAGAAAAATATTATCGCGGGTGCTAACGTGTTTACGGGTGCGCAGATAATTACACATAAGCACCCGGTTATTGAAAGACACATAGCAGGGCCTAATATTGGATAGTGCCATGTGTTTCAGAAAGTCACCAGGCGTTATAAGATGAAGGTGTCACAAACCTTGGGTATAATTACTGTGTACCAGGGGAGTGTGGGAGGAGACCAGGTCATAAAGGTGCCTGCTTGTGAGTGTGTTGAGGATACACAGCGCGGGGTAGTGATTGAATTGAAATTAAAGCACTGGCCTGAGTTTTGGGACATCGTGGTTATGTATCAATGAGACCTACGGGTCACAAAAGTGCCAGGTGTCATTTTTAACCAGAATGGTCAAAAAGTGCAATATATTCATCACCAAGGACTGTTGACATAATGTACCAGATGAGTTGTTAAGTAATCACTCTGGTCATGCTTTAATTGGATCGCCGTGGATATGAGGACTTGTTGGGTTGGAACATCCCGAGTTATGCATGGTAGTAGTTAATCTTGTGCCCGGGTGGCTAAACGGCCAGCGGGTTGCACGCATGTGAACAAAAAACAGGTTATTTCAATACAGAGGCCCAAGGAATGTTATCATTCAGGCCTGTCTTGTTTGTGGAAAGCCTGTAAATCCAGCGTTGATCCTTTTCATACAGGCGGTTTTGTAAGTTTGGCCCAGGTTGAACTTGTTCTATTACTGTCCATTGCATGTCATTGGGCGTGTGATGTACCTCCAGGAAGTGATCAGTTAGTCTTGTTGTATTTTTCCTGCAACGTATCGTGCTGCGGTGCTCACTGATGTGCTGTTTCACCTTGTGGGTTGTCATGCCAATGTATGGTTTACCGCATGTGCACTTGATAAGATACACTACATTGTTGCTGTTGCAATTCGTGTGGGATCACTGTTCCCAGATTTTGCCTTCTTCCAGGCTGAGTGTTTTAGTGTTTTCTGTGAGGTGACAAACACTACAGTCCCCGCATCTAAAGTGTCCTGTTACAGCTGGGAGCCCCCAGATCTGTGTGATGCTTGGATTCATGTTCGCAGTTGTTACTTTGGGTCGGGTTTTGACCAGGCTGTCTTTTAGGCTCTGCGCTTTCTTGTAGGAAAAAAGTGGTTTATCCCATTGGAAATTGCCCGTGTTCAGTATTGACCAGTGTTTACTGATGCTTCTACTCACTTGGTTGGATATGGCGTTGTATGTAGTGACGTACGTGAGTGGGGTTGTCTCATTGCTACTTATCTTATCTTCGAGAAGGGCTTCCCTGGGCTGGTTTCTGGCCCTTTTCTGGCATTCCTGTACAATTTTGGGAGGGTATATTACTGTTAAACATAATTCCATAAGTAAGCACTGGTTGAGACCTGGTTATCTAATATATCCTTTTGCCCCCCCCCATTTATCTTTGTTTTATCTCCTTCGCAATATATTGGTTTATGTATCACCTTACCTAATAGCAGATATATAACCTTTTTCTTTTACGTATAATTGTATACTGTTCACAACCATGCTGTACACTTTATTGGACACCTGTATCAGAGGATAACAAATGTGTATGCGGACTGTTTCTAAACTGTTTTGTTTATCACATTTTCATGAAACTATAAAAAACAATAAAAACTAAAAAAACTAAAAATTAACCAAAGTAGAGTGAAAAACTCCATCTTTCATCGAAACCTACGACAATAGCACAAGCTGCAGAGTAGGCCTTTTCCAACGAGGAGCTTTAGAATTAGGAACACTTGCTTTCGTGACTGCCGCTAAGGCGGGCACCGGAGAAAAGACAAAAATGTGTTTATGTTGAGCAAGAGATCATTCTTTCAGAATAGCCAGCACAGCACAGCAGTCAAAAAAAAATATTTGGAATAAAAACGCAAGTCTGCAGGAGTATACAGATGTGACTTATAAGCAACTAGCAGCCCGCCCCAGCGTTGCCTGGGGCAGAAAGGAGCTGGGGGGAGTACACCCGCTCCCGCCCGACCCACTCCCGCACAACTCCCTCCCACCCTGACTCATTCGCGCCCCCCTCCCGCCCGACTCACTCGCGCCCCCTCCCGCCCCGACTCACTCCCGCCCCCCTCCTGCCCGACTCACTCGCGCCCCCTCCCGCCCCGACTCACTCCCGCCCCCCTCCCGCCCCAACTCACTCGCGCCCCCCTTCCGGCCCGACTCACTCGTGCTCCGACATTTTCATTTACTGCTGCCTCCTTCTTGCCTCCGCCTGCATCACACAGTCTCACTTTCCCTTTCCTTACCTGTGCCGCCGCTCCTCACTGCAGAGCCGCTCGTCACTGCACCGCCCTCCTCCTTCGTCTTCATCACGCACGTCGCGTCGCGGCCAGCGCTAGGTCCCGGCCGGCGCTACTTTCAGGGGACTACTTTGTTTACAAACTTAATTTTTTTAATTTACTTTTTTATTTTTATTTATATAGCCTATGTCCATCTACACACCCTGACATTTTCATAGATGTATCGGGTGTGTAGATTGGCGCTGTGGTTCCTGAGTTTACCTGGCCTAAAGGTGCAAGTTCTCTCTTTTTAATAGTAGTATAGATTGAACAGTGTCACTATCATTAAATGTCACATAGGTGAAGCCGATTGCACAACTTAAAATCCAGATGACCAAATTTGTAGTATTCAATCAAGTCTGTAAGTATTGCATAGTAAGCAATTTAGATTGTAAAGCGCGCAACACCGTGGTGTGTTCCGGAAACCAGGGGGAAGCAGAAAAGCACCAGTCTTTCAAAGCAGAAAGCAGTTTGATACTCTGAGCATAGTCAGGAATGTAAGTTCTGCCGAAAAAATTCAAAAAACTTAGAAGAGTCTGCAATTTTTAAGGGTAGAAGGAGGATGCAATTCTGCACATTTCTCCAAAAGTGGGGTGTCAAACCCCTAACCTCATTTTTCAATTCATAACTAAAATTTAATTTTTAGACCAACGCAGCGAATTACGTAATGATGTGATCCACTCCCAGAAGATAGGGATTCAATTCGTCATGAGAAAGGCATATGTCATTGACATAAGAGAAAGCATCAGGATCAATTTCATGCAAAAAAGACACTATACATGCCGCAAAAACCCCATGGGCAGACTCGCTTATCGCCTCTGGGAGCCCAGGGTCCTGAATGTGAACAAATACTGTCTCTCAGGAACTAGGTTTTGACTGAAAAATCCATTTAAAATATCCTGAGCTTTTTACGCACAATATAGTTGATCAAAGCTGTACTATGCATGTTTTGAACTACAAAAGTATGAGTATGACTATTCAAATGTCTGTAATCCAAAACAATGAGTTAAGAACCATCAGGTTTCAAAATAGGACAAAGAGAATTATTCATCACAGAGACGCAAAGTTCAATCACACCCTGATATTCCAATTGATTGAGAGTCCCTTATGACGGACGCTTTAGCGTCAAGTTTAATTGGATATTGAGGCTGGAGATGAGGAGTAGAAAGTATGGGAACAACATGAAAAGTAGAATCCAAATCCCAACCAGCCTGGTAGCGGTATAAGGCTGGGGCCAAAGCAAGAGCCCACTCAATCAATCAATCAATCAATCAGTGACACTTATAAAGCGCGCTACATACCCGTGGGGTCTCAAGGCGCTGGGGGGGGGGGGAGCCGCTACTGCTCGAACAGCCAGGTCTTCAGCTTCTTCCTGAAGGAGAGGTGGTCTTGGGTCAGGCGCAGGTCGGTCGGGAGGGAGTTCCAGGTCTTGGCGGCCAGGTGGGAGAAGGACCTTCCTCCTGTAGTCGCTCTTCGGATGCGGGGGACGGCGGCGAGGGCGTGGTTGGCTGATCGGAGGTGGCGTTTGGGAGCGTAGAAGTTGACTCGGCTGTTGAGGTAGCTCGGGCCTTGGTCGTGTAGGGCTTTGTGTGCGTGGGTGAGGAGGCGGAAGGTGATTCTTTTGTTGACGGGGAGCCAGTGAAGGTCTCGCAGATGTCCGGAGATGTGGCTGGTTCGTGGGATGTCGAGGATGAGTCTGGCTGAGGCGTTCTGGATCCGCTGGAGTCTCTTCTGGAGCTTGGCGGTGGTCCCGGCGTAGAGGGCGTTGCCGTAGTCCAGTCGGCTGGTGACGAGGGCCTGGGTGACGGTCTTCCTGGTCTCGGTGGGGATCCACCAGAAGATCTTCCGTAGCATGCGTAGGATGTTGAAGCATGCCGAGGAGACGTTGTTGACTTGCCTGGTCATGGAGAGGGAGGAGTCCAGGATGAAGCCCAGGTTGCGTGCATGGTCTGTCGGTTTGGGTGCGGTGCCCAGGACGGGAGGCCACCAGGAGTCGTCCCAGGCGGAGGGAGAGGAGCCCAGGATGAGGACCTCCGTCTTGTCCGAGTTCAGTTTCAGGCGGCTGGTCGTCATCCACTCGGCTACCTCTTTCATCCCTTCGTGCAGGTTGGCTCTGGCGGCGGCGGGGTCGTTGGTCAGGGAGAGGATCAGCTGGGTGTCGTCGGCGTAGGAGATTATGCTGAGGTTGTGTTTGCGTACGATGGCCGCGAGGGGGCTCATGTAGACGTTGAAGAGGGTGGGGCTCAGAGATGATCCTTGGGGGACGCCGCAGATGACTTCGGTGGCCTCTGACTTGTACGGTGGTAGGCGGACTCTCTGTGTTCTCCCGTCGAGGAAGGAGGTGATCCACTCCAGCGCCTTGTCCTGGATTCCGACGTTGCTGAGGCGCCGTACTAGGGTGCGGTGGCAGACCGTGTCGAATGCCGCGGAGAGGTCTAGGAGGATGAGGGCCGCTGTTTCTCCATTGTCCATCAGGGCTCGGATGTCGTCGGTGGCGGCGATGAGGGCGGTCTCGGTGCTGTGGTTGGCTCGGAAGCCGGACTGTGAGGGGTCGAGGGATCCGTTCGTCTCGAGGAAAGCGGCCATCTGCTTGTTGACGGTCTTCTCGATGACTTTGGCTGGAAACGGGAGGAGCGAGATGGGGCGGTAATTCTTGAGGTCGGTGGGGTCCGCTGTTGGTTTCTTGAGTAGGGCGCTGAGTTTGGCGTGTTTCCAGCTCTCGGGGAAGATGGTGGTGTCGAGGGATGTGTTGATGATGTCTCGCAGGTGGGGTGCGATGACAGCGTCGGCTTTGTTGAAGACGTGGTGAGGGCAGGGGTCGGTCGGTGATCCGGAGTGGATGGAGTTCATCGTGCGGATGGTGTCTTCGGTGCTGATCGGGGTCCAGGCGCGGAGGGTGGTGGTGGGGGGTGGTTGTTCGGTCATGGTGTGCGTTGGTTGGTTGTTGAAGCTGTTGTGTATGTCCGCGATCTTGTTGTGGAAGTATGAAGCCAGGGAGTTGCAGAGGTCTTGCGATGGGGTGATGTCGTTGTTTCCTGCGCTGGGGTTGGAAAGCTCTTTGACGATGTTGAAGAGTTCCTTGCAGTTGTGTGCGTTGTTGTCCAACCGGTCCTTGAATGCTGTTTTCTTGGCGGCGCGGATCAGCTGGTGGTGTTTCCGGGTGGCAAGTTTGAAGGAGGTCCTGTTGTCCGGTGTCGGTTCCCTTCTCCAGACTTTCTCGAGGGCTCGGCAGTTCTTCTTGGAGCTCTTGAGTTCGTCGGTGAACCATGGGGCTTTCTTGCTGCCGGGTCTGCTGGGCGGGGTCCTCAGTGGGGCGAGTTCGTCCGCGCAGTTGCTGATCCACTTCGTGAGGTTGTCGGCGGCCTGGCTGGGGTTTGCTGAGCTGGCAGGAGGGTGCTGGCTCAGGGAGGTGGCGAGCTGGTCTGCTGTGATCTTGTTCCAGCTTCTGCGGGCGGTCTGTTGCTGGTGGTGGTGGGTCGTTGTTTTCTTGAAGGTGAAGTGGACGCAGCTGTGGTCCGTCCATTGAAGCTCTGTGGTGTGGCTGAAGTTGATGTCCTTGCTGGATGAGAAGACAGCGTCGAGTAGGTGTCCGGCGAGGTGGGTGGGGGTGGACACCAGTTGCTTGAGTCCCAGGTTGGTGAGGTTGTCGAGCAGGGTGCTGGTGTTGCGGTCGTTGTTGTTCTCCAGATGGAAGTTGAGGTCTCCCAGGAGGATGTAGTCAGCGGAGGGGAGGGCATGTGGGCTGACGAAGTCGGCGATGTCCTCGCTGAATTGTGTGCGTGGTCCAGGGGGTCGGTAGATCAGGGTGCCTCTGAGGGTGGTGTTCGGGTTGGTGTGGATCTGGAAATGCAGGTGTTCGGCGGTGGTCAGGGAGTTGTCGGTGCTGGTCGTGAGACGGATGGTGCTCCTGTGGATGATGGCGATGCCTCCTCCCATCTGGTTGGCGTTTCGGTCCCTCCGGACGATCTTGTAGCCCTCTGGGATGGCGATGGCGATGTCGGGAGCTGAAGAGGCGTTCATCCAGGTCTCCGTGAGGAAGGCAACGTCTGGAGCTGTGGTGTCGAGGAGGTTCCAGAGTTCGATGGCATGTCTGTGGATGGAGCGGGTGTTGAGCAGGATGCACTTGAGGTGGGTACTGCTGGTGTTCGGCTTGGTGGGTGCTGGTGCGAGGCAGGTCCGGATGCAGGTGAACTTGCAGGCGTGGCAGCTGAAGGGTCCGTGGGTACGTCGTGGAGAGGCTTGATGGCATTCTGGGAGTCGGCCGGTGTTGAGAGCGGTGAGGGTGGCGGCGGAGTTCGTCAGGCGGGTCGGTCGGGGTCTTCGTGGGCCAGGGGTCCTGGCGCTGGTCGCGATCCGGTCGCGGACGGGCATAGACGGGCTTACCTTTGGCGCGCCTTCGGCGCACAATCGGCGCGCCCGCTGCGCGTGACCGCTGCGCGTCCGCACGGTCGCCATTTAAGGCGAAGTGCGCGGGTGGGCGGAGCAGCTGGGAGGCGGGAGCGGGGAGGGAACAGAAGAGAAAAAGGGGCGGGGCCAATGTCGGTGGCGGGAAGCGAGAGCGGAGGGCGGCGAGGTAGGCGGCCAATCAGGAAGGAAACTGGACACGGCACAGGGGATACAAAGAAATTAACAGGCACAAATTTAGGGCAAAACAAATAAAAACGGCAAAATACGCGAGCAGACGGCAGAAACAGACAAGCACAAATTACGGGCAAAACGAGGAAAAACAGCAAAATACGCGAGCAGACGGCAGAAACAGACAAGCACAAATTTAGGGCAAAACAAGGAAAAACGGCAAAATACGCGAGCAGACGGCAGAAACAGACAAGCACAAATTTAGGGCAAAACAACTGGGAAACCAGAGGGGAGCGACCACGGCGTCAGCGAGGCAGAAGGCAGGCAGAGGGGAACACACGCAGCAGCTGGTGGCCGTGCGGCGCGGGGGTGTCCCACAAGTGGGTCACACTCACCTGCGCTGCACGGTCGCCATTTAAGGCCAAGTGCGCGGGTGGGCGGAGCAGCTGGGAGGCGGGAGCGGGGAGGGAACAGAAGAGAAAAAGGGGCGGGGCCAATGTCGGTGGCGGGAAGCGAGAGCGGAGGGCGGCGAGGTAGGCGGCCAATCAGGAAGGAAACTGGACACGGCACAGGGGATACAAAGAAATTAACAGGCACAAATTTAGGGCAAAACAAATAAAAACGGCAAAATACGCGAGCAGACGGCAGAAACAGACAAGCACAAATTACGGGCAAAACGAGGAAAAACAGCAAAATACGCGAGCAGACGGCAGAAACAGACAAGCACAAATTTAGGGCAAAACAAGGAAAAACGGCAAAATACGCGAGCAGACGGCAGAAACAGACAAGCACAAATTTAGGGCAAAACAACTGGGAAACCAGAGGGGAGCGACCACGGCGTCAGCGAGGCAGAAGGCAGGCAGAGGGGAACACACGCAGCAGCTGGTGGCCGTGCGGCGCGGGGGTGTCCCACAAGTGGCATAAGCATAAGCATAAGCATAAGCATAAGCATGCTTAGTCTCATCAGGGAAGAATTGTGAAAAGGAAGGTATACCATATCCTTGCCCAGAGGACATGCAAGAAATAACGGGGGAGGCCAATCGACCTCCTCCAGCAAAATGTCATAAGAAGACGTCATGTTACCCCAAAAAACAGCATTTTTTACTTCACTTGGTAAAATATATCAGGTGAAGCTAAACAGGTGTCCCTGGTTTCAACAGTTACAAAGGTGTCAGTTGCTTTCACAACCATTAACCTGGTGGAGTGTCTGGCACACTGCGGTAACGTCCGCTGCACTGTTGAGGTGAGTTACTGAGCAACTCCTGTCCAGGAGGAGTGTGTTCACCATCTGGGGCATACTTTGCTGTCAAAGTGGCAACTTTCTTCTCCTGGGATGGGGTTCTATATGGAGGTGGTTCTTCTCTCTTAACTTTCACGTCAAAAGAGGGCTGCAAGTCCTGCTTGGGTTGCTAGGACTTGCCCTGTCTGTGATCATCCCCACATTCAGGGCAGGACCTGCCCCATTTTTGTTCGGTACTTGTTTGAGAATGCTCGGAAGAACGCTCCTCGAGGGGGTGCCAAACAGAGTGTATGCACTGAAGCAGTTGGCCAATTGGTGAAACAGACCACTAGGCAAGCACATAGTAAGAATCCTATGTTTCTGAAAAGGACCCATGGGAGGAAAACCACACCAAGCAGATCAATCTTGTGAGCAATCCAAAATGGAAAGTCCTTCTGGTTCTTAGGACATTTGCCCATCACCAAATTAACAATAACACGGATAATTGCAAGACCCCCCCCGTGCACACCCTGCACAGGAGGAGCAGCCTCAGGCGGAGCCGCAAGAAAGGCACGGGTAACAAATCAGGTGTCTCTAGAAGAGAAATACCTGAGCATACAACAAATGCACCTCTGCCAAATTGCCATTGAGGTAATTAGAGTATGGAGTAAAACCGGCCAACACTGGCCAAGTGGCCCTGTCAATGTTTAAAGGGCCCATTCAAACAGTAGCAATAGGATGGGTTTGGGTGCCATTAAACCAAAGCTGGTGCTCCCAGGCTGTAAGAGGAATGTCAACCACTGCATAAGAGCGATAAGCTGCCGGAACAACAGCAGCAGTATAAGCATGAAAAGAATTTTCATTCACATCCACAGCGGGAAAGGTAACCCAGGAGTAAAATACTTTGAAACAATACACAGGATCTACCTCAACTACAAAAACAACAGGTGACCATGCATTGGGGACTCCATGCTGCAGCAAAAGAGCTGGAATCGCAACTAGTTGAGCCATGAAGAAGAACAAAAGGATCCTAACTGCAGCACTAAAACAGGTCAAAAACCTTTCAACATTCAAGCTTGAAAAACCTACAGCAATAGGTAGTCCCTACAAACTGAAGAGGCGAAGCATTTCCACCACAGACGTCTCCAGGAAACGTTGCGAGGTTATTGTGGACCTTGCCTACAGTGTTCAGAATAAATCCCAGGAAAGAACAGAACTCAAAAACAAAAGCAGGTTCTTTTTTTAATTTAAAAAAAAAAAGATTTTTATTGGGAGAATGACATAATAAGAACCAAGTCACAGAGAAAAAAATCAAAAAATATCAACATACATTACATCTTTGTCATTCCCCACATTTTTCCAGTATTTTCCACCACCCACTACCCTTTCGCTCCCCCCCGAACGCTGCAGGAGGATCTCAGTACAGGATAAAGGGAATACACAGAAAAAAACATTGCGGGACCAGACAACTACCACCCGTCCTTAACTCTCAAGATTTAACCAATTTGTAAGGGGCTCCCAGATCAATTCCCCCTCTCTCCGAGCCCTCAGGCCCCTCCTTTTAAAGATCAGCAATTCCCACTTCCCGACATTTATAAATTTGCTAAACAATTTGTGGAGTCTCGGGGGGCAGGATCCAGCCATACCGTTGCTATACACAATCTAAGTGTGGCCATCGCAATAACTTTCTTTCTGGTAAATTCATACACATATCCCCTATTCCCAACATTACAACCTGTGGTGATAGTTTGATCATGTATCCAAACACCCGTTCCAGCCGCTGCTCCACCGCATCCAGCAATGGGGTAAGACAGGGGCATGAGGCAAACATGTGAACACTATCTACCGCAAATTCTCCACATCTAGGACAATTAACTCCATCCACCCGACCCCATTGTTGTATACGATGTGGGGTAACATACAGCTTTAACCATGTCTTGAAACATTGAACCTGAAGGTTTGCAGAAATTGTTGCTGTTTGGCTAAAGCCTAATGACTCTTCACATATTTCTTGTCCTGCCTGTACGCCACTCAGCCAACGACCAAAATGTTTATCCAGATCGTCACTTCTGGTTTCATTTACCAGTTTATACATCGTGGAAATAGTTGATTGTCCCCCCTGAATCGCGTCTACCAGCGGGATATGGACCCAGCTAACCGTTTTCCGACTCAAGAAATCGCGTATCTGCAAAAATGTAAAGAAATACCGATTGCTTATGCCAAATTTCTGTCTAATACATTCAAAGGGCAAAACCCCTGTTTCCAGGACATTATCCCCTATTACCAAAACTCCTAGCGTATTCCATTCTCTAAAATAGCCATCCCTGAAAATTTCCGGTAAAAGGGTATTGCCGATGACAGGAGTATATAGATGTAGTGTCCCGATTTTAAATACTTTTCTCACGGATGTCCAAACCTTGAAGGCTGCCAGCAGAGTCTTGAACATTACCCGTTTAAAATAAGCAAAATCGGTATGTCTGAAAAGCAACCCCTTAGCTTCTTCCCCGTAAATCAACCAATAAATAGATATATCAGCACCGACAGGTTCCTCACCATCTAATAATAAACCTATATGCCTCAACATAATTGCCCAGTAGTAGCATTGAAAGGGCGGTAACTACCAACCTCCCCTCTCCCTAGGTAGCGTCATGTATTTCATAGCCCGCCTGGGTCTTTTACCGGCCCATACAAACCAAGAAATAATTCGCTCAATTTTCTTAAACCATCTGAAATCCACTAACAAAGGAATAGCTCTAAAAAAAATACAAAATCTTAGGTAAAAAAATCATTTTAACCACATTACATCTCCCCATCAAAGTTAAATATAAATCGTTAATCCGACGCGCCTCAATATCAATTTTACTTAATAAAGGAGCAAGATTAATCTCTACAATCTCCTCAAGTTTGGCACTTAACTCAATCCCTAAATACTTCGCCTTGTCAATAACTCGTGAGTCCATAAGATTAATTTTCTCGTTACAGATTATTTGCGTTTTGGCGTCATTTAGATGGTATCCTGAAATCTTGCCAAACTTTGACGTCAAGTTCTGAATTTCTACCAAAGCAATCTGCGGAGAATCCGTCAATATGGCAAGGTCATCTGCGTACCCAGGAATTTTAGTATCTCCTCCTTTGGCTCTAACCGGTTGTATCAAAATATTTGAATTTTTTTTATTTAAAGGATATTAACCTCTTGGCTGCTAGGCGTTTTCCCGCTGTGTGCTGGAAAATGCCATTTTAGTGGCACTATGACGAGCTCAGCTCGTCATCAGCACACGACACCCGTGGGTGATGACGAGCTGAGCTCGTCATCAGCATCGAAAGGGTTAATGGCAAATAACAAGGGGGAGCTGGGGCAGCCCTGCCGAGTCCCTCTTAAAATGGTGAATGTATCTGTCTGATTTCCCGTGACCGAGATTTGAGCTATAGGCTGTTGATACATGCTCCGAATAGCACAGATATAACTATCACCTAAACCATAATGTCGCAACACAGCCCATAAAAAAGGCCAAGAGACCATATCAAAGACTTTCTCAGCATCCAACAGAATCAAAGCCATAGGGTCTCCTGAAACCTTGGTGAAATCAAAAAGAGCGATAGTGAGGCGTATATGGTTAATCGTTTCTCTACCAGGCACAAAGCTGTGTTGTTGAGGAGATACTAGCTTCTTAATCACCCCGGAGATCCGATTAGCGAGTATCTTAGCATAGATTTTAATATCACTGTTAATGAGCGTTATAGGCCGATAAGACCCCGTATCAGTTGGATTCTTGCCTTTCTTTAAAAAGGTAACAATTCTAGCTCTTCGACATGATTCCGGAGGTACCTCCCCCCTTTGAACTCTACGAAACAGCTCCAGCATGACAGGAGTAATCTGTTGTCGAAAGGTTTTATATAATTCGCCCGGTATAAAATCCGGGCCTACCGCTTTACCCGCAGGAAGGGAGTCTATCGCTTGCCAAAGCTCATCTATTCTAATTTCGGCATCCAAAATTCCAAGCTCCTTAGAGGACAAAGCAGCAACCTCGACTTCTTTTAAATATCCCTGAATTTCGGCCTGCAGAATCTCGTTATCAAGGATGTCCTCATGATATAATTTTTGATAATATTTTTGAAAAGCTAGAGCGATGGCCCCCTCCTCTGTCACCAGACCAGCATCCGGATCCAGGATAGCATTAATCCAAGTGGCGGACTCTTTTTCTCTGATTCTAGCGGCTAGCACATGTCCCGCTCTTTCACTGTTTTCAAACATTCTGGAGCGCCATGCTACAAATTTACCTGCTGCTTTAGCCTGAGACACTGCTGTGATAGCTGACTTGGCTAAGATGGTCTGAGTTTGAGCAAATATCAATGTCTCCACCCTGTAATATTGCTTGGGCCAGAAATATTCTTCTAAATCTTTATACAATCTCTGCATTTTAACCTTCTCTTTTTTCTGTCTTTCCCACCCATACCGAGTTGTTTCCCCCCTAATCCCAGCCTTGAGCGTATCCCATACATTTTGGATCCCGGTGCTATTTAAGTTTTCAACTAGAAATGTCGAGATCCACGGAGCCATGGCTTCGGTATATTTTGTGTCAGTAAACAAACCTCGAATAAAGATCCAAGCACCAGGTTTATGTCCGCAGGTTTGCACATTAACCTCAAGCACAAGTGGATTATGATCCGACATGACTCTTGGGAACCTGGTGATGGAAGTGCCAGGGATGAGAACAGATGAAATAAAAAAATAGTCCAGCCTAGAACAAGTCTTATGAGGTGCCGAAAAAAGTAAATCCCGGGTCCTTCTGCTTAAATGCAGCCCAAACATCAATCAGCCCATGTAACTCCATGAAATATCGCAGGCCCTGATAAATTTTAGGTTTTCTCCCTACGTAGGACACACTAGATTGATTCAACCATTCGGAACCTAAATTTATATTAAAATCCCCGCAGATAATAAACGGAGAAGGCCAGCCGACCAGCTCCAAATTTAGCCACTTGTATAATTCTGGGTCATCGAGTATTGGGCCATAAATGGAGCAACATTTTTATCTAAAAATCTGCCATGCACAATAACGCAACGGCCTAGGCTATCTACCGAAGATCGAATAACGCTCACCTCCCCCCTCCGTGCCAAGATTGCCACTCCTTTGCTTTTAGCATCAAGTCTAGTCCAAGAAAACAATTGATACCCCTCAAAGTCCAGAAGTTTGTGCCGGCTAGCCTCGATGTGCGTTTCCTGAAGGCAGATAATATCTGCCCGCAGGAAACGCAGATCATCTCTAACCCGGCGCCGTTTAACAGGGTCATTTAGTCCACAAATGTTAATAGTGGCTATTCGAATATTAGCCATACTTCTTAACAAAGAAACCTACCAAGAGAGAAAACAAAGAAAAAGAAAAAGAGGAGAAAGCAAAGAACACACCTGGTCCCCTACAGTGATCCAACTTCCTTTCGCTTGTTTCTGCCAATAACCTCGAACCCTGACCATACCTCCTCCCGCAGCTCCTCCCCCACCCTAGTTCGCCACCCCCCCACCCCACCCCACCCGAACCCCTCCCCGACCCCAAAAACAGGCAAAATAGGTCAGAAGACCCATATGATGCCTCCCACTTCCAGAGTGCCCCATGGTCACTCCATGTCAATATGTCCTACCTCAAGAGAAAAAGGAGCGAAAAGGAGAGCCCAAGGAGAAAATAATCAATTAAACATCAAAATATACCAGATAATTCATAACAGATAATCAAAACTCATATCCCAGACTGCACTTGTCAGCCCAATCCAACCCAGAAAACCACAGGCCATCAAACTTCAGGAAGTTCTTTAAGGTACTCCTCGGCCTGTATATCTGAAGTGAAAACCCGAGTCTTGCCCCTGGAGATGACCTTTGACCGTGCAGGATTCACTAGGAACACCTCGCAGCACTTCTTTGGAATGGAGTTATCAGGAGGCGCAATCGCTACCTGCGTTCCACAGTTGCGTTGCAAAAGTCTGGGCGAACAAAAAATAAGTGTCCCTCTGCAGATCTCTTAGCCTCAGGACGGGCTTTCTCAAAAATGGATTGCCCGTAACAGAAAATTGCCCAAAAAAATCAGAATGGCCCTTGGTTTGGCTTCAGGGTCTGGGTTTTTTTTCAACGTGAAAGGAAAGCGGTGTAATCTTTGAATCTCGCTTTCCCACGACCAATGAGAGAGCTCAGGGAATGCGGCTTGAAACAGCTTAATAACAAATCCTCTAATATCATGGCCCTCTGCTTTCTCCTCAATCCCTAGGAGGCGGAGGTTATTCCGACGTAGCCTATTTTCGGAGTCCTCTAGCTTCCACATTATGTCAGCTAACTTATCGTCATTAGCTGTTGTTTTGTTGGCAGTACACTGAAGCCCTGACTCGATCAATCAATCAATCAATCAATCAAGAAATTTGTATAGCGCGCTACTCACCGGAGGGTCTCAAGGCGCTTGGGGGGGAGGGGTCCGCTACTGCTCGAACAGCCAGGTCTTGAGTTGCTTCCTGAATGAGAGGTGGTCTTGGGTAAGACGGAGGAGGATGGGGAGGGAGTTCCAAGTCTTGGCTGCCAGGTAGGAGAAGGATCTTCCTCCCATGGTGGCTCTTCGAATGCGTGGAACGGTGGCGAAGGCGTGGCAGGTCGATCGTAGCTGGCGGGTGGGAGTGTAGAAGGTCAGGCGGTTGTTGAGGTACTTGGGGCCCAGGTCGTGAAGGGCCTTGTGTGCGTGGGTGAGGAGTCGGAACGTGATTCTCTTGCTGACAGGGAGCCAGTGCAGGTCTCTCAGGTGTCCAGAGATGTGGCTGTGTCGGGGGATGTCCAGGATGAGTCGTGCGGAGGCGTCCTGGATGCGTTGGAGTGTTTTCTGCAGTTTGGCTGTGGTTCCGGTGTAGAGGGTGTTTCCGTAGTCCAGTCGGCTGGTGACGAGTGCCTGAGTGACCGTCTTCCTGGTTTCGGTGGGGATCCATCGGAAGATCTTTCGGAGCATGTGTAGGATGTTAAAACATGATGATGAGACGGCGTTGACTTGTCTGGTCATCGAGAGGGAGGAGTCCAGGATGAAGCCCAAGTTGCGTGCGTGGTCCGTTGGTTTGGGTGCGCTGCCCAGGCCACGCGAGCTCAACAATCCTTTCTTCCAAGGCCGCAGTTCTGGCTATGACTTCTGAGCGAGCCTTCGTGTTCTTCCGTATGGCCCCCTGTATCTTCAAAGTCACCAGTTGTTCTCTCTTATGCTCTTGTCTTGCCTCACTTTGGATAGATTTGAGCATATCGTATATCAAGGTATTAGACCCCCTTCTAATACCCTGATAAACAAAAGCAGGTTCTGTGTGAAAGTATAGTGTGGCAAAAAGCAAAATATGTTTGTATAGTTACCTGTGCAAAGCAGAGGGCAGTCTGCAACATGTACATGCTATCATACGGAAAGCGACAATGGGCCTGCACAAGACATATGACACTACCTGTTTCGACTCTTTACCTTAGTCGAAGCATGCCATGAATGTGTCTTGAAGAAGGGCATATTTGATGACTTTGAGTGTGTTGTCCTCTGCTTGACCCCAATGCCTTACATGGTGAAAGCTTTTGTGAAGTGCCTAAGCGGGCCCAGAATCATGGCCAGGTTGGTAATACATCTTCTACAGTAGGTTGCAAGACGAAGCAAGCTCTGGCCCCTGGCAGCAGGTGATGGTGTGGGTGCCTCTTTGATGTCAACACATTTCGCTTGGTCGACCTTTATCCATTTACCTTAATCCCTGTGGGGGAGAAGATGATTCTGAAAAACTCCTTCTCCTGACAAGAAACTGGCATTTAGTGTGGTTGAGGGTGAGGCCTGATGAATTCAGCATTTTGAGAGTTGCTCACAGACTGTGGTGATGGCTCTCGAGGATGAGAGTGTGAATGAGGGTGTCATCACTGACATTCATAATTCCTTAGCGGCCTGAGAGAACTTGGCAAATGGCATTCTAGAAAACGGGGTTGGAAGGCATTTTTATGTACCCACTGTCTTCATAGAGTTCAAGCTGATGATTTCGGGAGTGCAAGTCAATCTTCAAAACCCTCTTAGACTTGTTGATGTCAGCATTCAGGTCATCAATGGAGGGCTAGATATGGTGTTCCTGTTTTATGACACTATTGGGTTAATATAGATGCGGATGTACCCAGGTTGCTTGGGTTTGGGCGCAACCATAATCGGAGACAACAGCTGAGGGGTGGCCTGTTACTTTTTTGATTACTCCAGCATCTTCCAGTTTTTCAAGTTCCACCTCAGTGCAGCGGCATGACGAATGTGGAACATTACTCTAAATGTCTCATTGTGACAGGATAAATTGTGGAATCGGTGTGGAGTGACACTGGAGCCTCGTCAAGTGGCCGAGACCTGTGAGCAGTCATGGGAACTCAAGGAGAATGAGGTCAATATCACTGGCAGGATACTCAATGGAAGAGCATGCCAAGAATTCTAAACTTTGTCATAATACAACCATCTCCCTTATGAAAACAAATAAGACTGAAAGGAAATAAAATAAAAACAAAACCCAGACACCAAACTAAAATAAGAACAAGGGTAAGATACTGAACCACCATACTACATTATACTAAAGAACACTGGGAAAATAGGAAACTCTCTTACATAATCCCGTAGGTACTCAGGAGATCTTTGACATCTTGGTACTCTCTCCCTCTTTTGGATGTTTAGGGTGACACCCTGTTGTCCACTGTTGTCCCTTCCATCCCTTCCTGTCTCAACACCTTTCGGAACCGTTCCCACAACACTCTCTCTTCCCAACACTGCAACATCATTCATGAGTAAACAACTACTGCACTGGTCTCTTTCCTCAGTGTCCAGACTATAATTCTTACCATACAAGACCACCCTTCTTTTATTAAATTTCTATTCTTTTTTCCAACACCACATAAAAGTCATGCACCTCCCCAACCTTGTACGGCCCACGAAAATTCTTAGACTCTATTTTACTCGTCCAGATCTGATTTTCACAAAATCACCCATGTTAATTTGGCTTTCTAACTTTTGCCTCCTTGGAGGCAAAACCACTACTCCTTCATCCTGGATCATCGAGAACATACAAGCAGGACACATCATCATGCCAGCCTTCCTTCCTCTCGTCAAGTCAAATGTTATCATTCCAGTAGTACTAACTTTTGTGGTGCGGTAAGCCCACACCTAATCTCAAACCATGGTACGGACTCTTTCCTACTACTCAACGCCATTTGAATAACACCCTCAACCATTTGATTACACCTCTCAACTATACCATCTGCTTTTGGATTGTACAAGGAAGTGTGAGAATGGCATATACCTCAGGATTTTAGGAAGTTCTCCATATCCTCAGACACCAACTGCATTTCATTACCCGTTATAAATCTCAAAGGAAAACCTTCATCTCTGAATACTTCCTACTAAGCTTTAATGGTTGTCCTGGTGGTAATTTCACTAAGAAATGTTACCATTTTGAGTGGATATATACAATAACCAGAGCAAATCTCAAATCTGCACAAACTCCACCTAAAGGACCAATAAAATACATGCATGCCTTTCTGGGTTTTAATATCGCCCAATCTTCAACTT
Organism: Lissotriton vulgaris; assembly: GCF_964263255.1. Classification (NCBI taxonomy): domain Eukaryota; kingdom Metazoa; phylum Chordata; class Amphibia; order Caudata; family Salamandridae; genus Lissotriton; species Lissotriton vulgaris. The sequence continues at coordinate 175,115,807 of NC_141687.1, read as the reverse complement.
CTTCTCACCTCCCTTACATTCCACACACCTTTCGACCCATCCATCCATATCACCATTCATACCAGGCCACCAGTAATTCTCTCTTAACCATCTCTGGTTAAAGTTTGACCGAAATGTCCTTTGTGTGCCAACTTAAATAGCTTGTTTCTCAAATTTTCTGGAGGAACAAATTCAATCCCTCTCCTCACCACATTCTTTGCAATCACTGATATCGTCTCTAGAATTCTCGCACACGGCCTAACAGAAACACTCACTGCGCTGTCTCTCCTTCAACCTCTTGAAATTAACATCATCACCTCCTTCTAAGCATGGGCGAATTTTGCGAATCTCGCGTTCGCGAATTTTGCGGATTTGCGAACTCGCAATCCGCAAAATCCGCGAATTCTCGCGAATTTGCGGATTTTTTTTTTGTGTGTTTGCGCGGGTTTCTGCCAGTTCGCGAGGGTTTTGTACAATGTCGCAAATTGCGAACTTACCTGTCGGGTCGCAAGTTTCGCGAACTTGTTGTTTCTACGTGTCCAGCCTGTTTGGGACACTCTTCTTCATCACTGCCACTCTCTGTCACCACTGCCACTCTCTGACTACTCATGCCACCCTCTGGCCCACCCATGCCACCCTCTGTTTCATCACAGCACCCTCTGGTTGTCCAGTCAGTGTACATTATTGTGGCAACGCAAGCACACCTTCCCTGCCTCAAGTGACCTGAATTAATTTGGGGCTGATTAATGTGTCACAGAATATTTTTTTAGCTGGCACCTGCTTCCTTAGTGCTTCCTGATTAGTGAACTTTTGCACTTGCTAAGTGCTTTCATTGTTGCAAAATTAGTTACAACACCTGCCCTGCCCCAACTGACAATAATGAATTAGGGGCTGATTAATGGATTTGAACTGCCAGCCTGGCTCCTGCTTGTCTCCCTTAGCTGTAATTCAGGACCTTTGTGGCATATGTGTAACTATTCTGAGGTTCAGAGCAGGGTCACATAATAGTTGCAACTGGCAACTGAACTCTGGAGGGGCCCCTCAGCAAGCACTACAGGAAATGGCTACTAATGATGAGCCTGAACTTTTGAACCTGGTAAGTAGTTACTTTCAGTTTGCTAAAATCGTATTTCTGCAATTTTGCACTTATTCGCGGGGCGCGAACTCACGCGAACTCACGCGAACAGTGCGAGCAGTGCGAGCAAAATCCGCTGCTCGCGGATTTGCGGATTTTGCGGGAGATTCGCGAATCTCGCGGATTGCGAATTTCCCGAAAATCCGCAAAATCCGCGAGCGAAACGGATTTTCCGCCCATGCTTACCTCCTTCAAGACACCACCATCATCCATTCCACTGTGCCATTCTTCCTGTGATATAGTTCCTTATGTACACTCTGTCACATCATTGACACTCGCAACAGCACCTTCTTTCTGAAACATCTGTACATGCTCTTTGTCTATTTCCTGCCGCTCTAAAGGTAAAAAGGAGAAGCAGTCTGCCTGGATGTTACGCCAACCCAAGATGTTTTCAATACAATACTGGTATTCTTGCAATTGTGAAGCTAATCGGGACAATCTGGCTGATCATATACCCGGACCCCCCGGCAGTAATATCCTCACCAAAGGTTAGCAATTTATGCCAAGCATTATTTTATGACTCCAACACATACATCCTGAAGTACTTAACTCCGCACACAGCTGCCAAGGTTTTCCTTTCAACTACGGAATAACTTCTTACAGTCTGTGTTAGGGATCGCAAAGCACCCCTAAACCAATTGTGCTTAAATCTACTTTAATAAGGGTTTTGCAATCAACATCAAATAGTACCAATACTTTAGCTTTGCACATTTCCTTTTTTATACTTGGAAAATTCCCTTGAGACCCTCATGGGTGAGTAGTGCATTTTAAAAATCCCTAATTGATTGATTGAAAAGCAAATTTCTGTTCCTCCTCCCATTGGAGCCAGGACCCTTTTTGCAATAACTTTCTCAAACTTTTAGTTTTATCAGCACAATTTTTAATACATTTTGAATAATATTCAATCAACCCTAAGAATGATCGTAGTTGATCTTTGTCATGGAAGGGAAGGGGCTTTCCTGCTGGATTCCAATTAATCTTTTTTTGGCTTCCCAGTTTGCTTAGATAACGTGTAACCCAGATGTTCTATATCCTCAACCAGAAATGTGCATTTCTCTTTCTGCAGAGTTAGCCTTGCCTCGCTTAGTCTGCCTAACACACTTCAACGTGCTGTAATGACTCTCCACCGTGCCACCAAATACCAAGAAATTATATTGCCTATGCCTCTAAACACTTCCCCCATTATCCTTTGGAATACTCCTGCAGTGGCCGCACATCCAAATGGTATCCTTCAAAATTGGAAAATACCTTTCGCTGTTATGAAAGCTGTGAGTGCTTTAGAGTCACTGTGAAGTCTTATCTGATGATAAGCACTCCTAGCATCTAGTTCAGTAAAGTACTTACCAACTTTCAGTAACAAAATCATCTATTTTATGTTGGGTGACGTATAATTATCCACAACAATATTCTGGTTGAGTGTGAGTAAATCCACATACAAACTCTTAAGCTCTAACCAGATTTCTCTGTGATCTCCACAGTAGAAATCCTAATAGAAGTTTCAATTTGTTCAATTACACCTTCTTCCGCCATATCCCAAATCATTTTGTGGACCTCCTCACATGCAGAGATTGGAACATTCCTCAATTCATGTTATACAGGAGTCTATACACCTTTAGCTCTCCCAACTCACCACTCAAGACCTCCTTAGCCCCTTCCAAAATCTCTTCCACTATGAGGTCCTCAACCACCATGACTTGATTTTGAGTCCTCAGATCTACCATGATATGAAAGTCTTATTGGTGATGCCAACCCAATATGGGTGGACCACTCATTGCTACATATATATATATGTATATATTTGTTTGTCTGCATGTAGCCAATTATATTGATTTTTCCCCTTGATAACCACCAGAGTTGGTATATTTTGGAAGAATACTTACATGTGGTCATTCACACAAAAAAGCTTTTCAGATGAAATGGTGTAAAGTGAACCTGAATCCACCATTATGTGTTCCCCCCTCAATCTGAAACTAGCTGTTGGCCTGGGTGGGCCATCACATTTACTAACACCATTTCAGTACACAAAACCCTATCAACGCCTCCATCTCTCTCCAAATGTTTGTCATGTACAATCCCCACTCTGGAGCTTTTGCACATGTGTGTGGAATGTCCTTTTCTATCACATTTCTTACATTTTTTGCCCAGGGCAAAGCAGGATTTTGTTTCAGCATTGTGTAATGTCCTCCCACACCTGGTACACATTGTATTTGTAGGCGTGATAGTAAATATACTTTTGTTAGGCCTGTACAATCTCTTAACCCCAGCTAATACTTTGTTGTCATCCTTATCATCACAAATAACTTAATTGTCACTTCCTTTATCCTTTGTCTCAATCTCCTTCATATAGTATTCATATTGTTCCATCACTTTCACGGTCTCCCTTGCATCTTTTACCAATGGGTTTTTCGATGCCCAGAGACTTTCCTGCATTTTTCTTTGCTACGGCACTGAACAATCTACTGGTTTTGTATCAACTTGTTTGTCATGGTTCCAAACTAGCACTTGAGGGACAACTCTCGTAGCCTAAAAACTATTTCATCATCATTCTCACCCCTTTTTTGAGGCTGTGTATAACATTTAAACCTAGGCATGACAACATTGGTGTCTTTGGTAATCTTATTACCAACCTCTTCTTGGTTTCTTTGTAAACATCATCAAGCTGTTGGCCATCCTATTCAAGCACAACCAGTAGGTACTTAAAAATATGTTGGCCTTCTTGGCCTTAAGTGTTAAGAAGAATAACCTTTTTCCTGGAGGGCTTGAACTCTTGGCATCAACTGCCTCTAAATAATTATTGAACATGTCCCTCCATTTCCTCCCAAACGATGGGTGAATTACCTGCTTGTGTAAAAATTAAAGGTGACGGTACAATGCCAGAAGTATTTTAGTTGATGCCATGTTGGGAATAGTGTGATTTGAAGAAAGAGAAAAAGAAAATCCTCCTTTTGTTTCAAAAATTTAAATGAGAGAGTGAGAGGAGAGTCCATCCTCTATTTCTAGGGCAAAATTGTGTATTAGTCCTTTCTCTGTTTCTTTTTTCAATGGAACTGTTCACCTGTGGGGAAACATGTTACAGACAGTGGATGCTAGTAGCGGCAAGGAGGCAGAGGCTGTATGTTGCTGGAGTCGCGCAGTATGAACGCTTTATTTACTGCAATCTGCTTTAAATTGTGCCCGCGGTAGTGGTGGCAAAGCAGAAGGTTGGTAGTGCTGAGGATACGAGGAATAAGAACGTGCATGAGCGCACAAGCATTTATGCGTGCTTGGGTTGGCAGCGGAAGAAGGTTAAGTGGGGTATGCCTGCGTCCTTCACTACAGAAAAGTTAATTAAAGAAAAAACTCCAAATGATGAATAAGCCTTGCCTCTTTTTGCCTCCTCTGCTTTTTGACACCTTCCAACAGCTTTCTCTGATGCAATAATTTCACTTGACAAAACTTAGTTGAGCCATTTCGAAGCTGGGTTCTACTCCAAAGCTGTGTTCCCCAAGCTGCTTGTGGTCATCGCCAACTTTGTGAAGAAGAATGACGATTCTTATAGGTTTACTGAATAAAGAATTGATTTTATTAAAGACAAGGAGGATAGCATTATGCATAACCTTTTATTAACTCCTTCTGAGCAGCACCCCCCACTTAAAATCTCCCAGAATGGAACTTAGAAACATCACAATAAAAAAGAATGTTCAACCATATAAAGTCTCCGTGTCCTCCGTCTTCTTCCTCTTTTGTTCGTCTTCCTTCAAAAACTTTGAATCACAAATCTTGGATCCACAGTATTGCATCTACATGTCTGCAACAATAAATGAATAAAAACCATAATTGAAACCATCCTTGGAAAATCATGAAAAGAATCCAATATTCCAAAACATCTAAATTAATCAACTTCAACTTTATCCCACATCCAGAAAACAAAACCCATCTTACCTTCATCCTTCTTACCCCTCCTTTTTTTTGTTGTTATAAAGAATAACTCCACTTACTCATCCCGATTGAGATGGGTGTGCTCAATAATGCTAGCCTCCTTGACTTTAATAAAATCAAATTTTTTTATACAGTAAACCTATAAGCATCATCATTTTATAGCAAGACAGGAGGCTAGCATTATGAAAGTTCAAAGCTTTCGTAAAACATATTTTGAAACATGATCTACATCCTTAAAATAAAACTTCCTAAAAGTCTCTGCCAAAGACCAATCTGCTGCCTTCAAGATCTCTTCTATTCTACCCCCGACGTACATACCTTACTAGCCATTGCACCCCTTGCACTATGAGCAATGAACTTGGACATATTCACACCTGCCTCTTTCATAGTCGCTTTAACCCACCCTGCAATAGTCGCATTACTTACCGGTTTAAATGGTTTTCCATAAGAAATCAACAGTTGATCCACACCATCATTCCTCTTCTCTATTATTCGCTATTCATACTCTTTAATATAATGCACCACACAAAGTTTTGTTGCATACTCAAATCTTAGATAAAAAAAATGTACCCTGACAAAGTCTTGGTTCTATTAACAAATCTAAAAAAACACACAATCTGGCTGATACAGATGTCTAGACACCTCCGAGGCTTTAACATCTGAAACCCTTGTAAAAGAAATCAAACATAGAAGTGTAACCAACTTTCATGACAATTCTCTTGCTTCAAGATACTCATTATCTGGCCAATCCTGAAATAACTTCAATATCAAATCGACATCCTATAAAGTTTTGTATTTTGACAAGGGAGATCTCATTAAACGTATACCCTTCATGAGCTTACATATCACAGGACATTTCCCCACTTACATTCCTTGTACTAAAGAATGCCCAGCTGCCACAGCAGATCCATAATAATTCATTGTTCTGTAAAACATGCCTTTTTCAAATAGATTAGCAAACAAATGTGTCACCTCTATGTCATCCAGCACCACTGGATCCAAACACCTTTCCATGCACCAACAAAACCATACCTGCCAAGATCCTCTGTACCTTTTCTTGGTTCCTGGAGCGCAAGATTCATTCAGCAGGTTAGAAACTGTTTAAGAAAGTCCTGACATTCCTCTTGAATATCTGATATCCTCCAAACTAGAAGGTTGAGAGAACCCCATCTACTCCTAACAATAGTCCCTTGACCACATCTACCAGAAGGGGTTCTGCCACTGCCAACTCCATCACTGTCGGAACGATGTCTGACACTTCCAAAAAGGAGTTACCAGTACCAGACGACATCCTTGTTTCCTCACTTGGACCAACATCCTCTAAATCATTGAAAAAAGTGGAAAAGCATACCCTATAATTTCCTTCCAATCCTGCAAAAAAGCATCTATTGCTTTAGCCCCTGGAACCGGCCTCCAACTCACGTACCTTGTCAACTGAAAGGTCAGTCCTGAACCAAACAGATGCACCTCCAAAGGGCCAAATACCTCCAAAATCTTCCTGAAAATCCTCCCATTCAGCTTCCAATCGCTGTAGTCTACCACATTCCTGGAATACCAATCTGCATCTACATTAATATTCCCTGCAAATATTCCTCTTTCAATTCTATTTTATGTTCTAAGCAAAATTGCCAAATTTCCTTCGCCAACTCCGCTAATTATTTTAACCTGCTTCCTCCAAATTTGTTCACATGAGTAACCGCTGTCACATTATCTATACGCAGAAGAAATGACCTTCCTTTTAGATCCCTCTGAAAAACTTTGCAGTGCTAGCAAACCTGCCTGATTCTCCAAACAATTTATATGTTCTAACCTCTCCTCCATTGTCCAGGCATCACCTGTCTTCCTTGTTAAACAAGATGCCCCCCAACCTAGGTTGCTCGCATCGCTCACCAATCCAAAATCCGGCTGATTCTTAAATATAGTCTTTCCATTACTAGACTCCAAGTTTTCCTTCCAACAACTCAATTCCTCCTTAGCCTCCTTGTTGAAAAGAACAATATCCCTGTACCAGAAACCTACCACCAATTTCTGAGCCTTCAAACGTTGAAGCGATCTGTAATTAAATCAACCCTGGGTGGTGAACTCCTCTCTGCTCGCAGAGTTTGCGGAGTTTCCTTCGCGGAGTGGAGTTTTTGTTCCTCGCTCGCGTTCACCAACGTCAAGTTGCCTAGTGCGAACGTGGAAAATCCACCTCCTGGCGAGATTTTTCCTCATTCGCGATTGCCAACATCAAGTTGGCAAGCGTGGAAAATAAGCCTCCCGATGAGACTTCTCAACGTGGGGGGGGGGCAGGTTTCTCATTGCGAGTGGTCGCATATGCTCGCAACCGGTCACATTGAGAAACTGCCCGTTCTAATTGAGAAAGCTACCGCTCGAGTAAACATCTACTTGAGCAGCAGAAAAGGTAAACTTGCGCTGTGCATGGTGCTGTTCGTAATGATTGCAGAGTGTGGACAAGGATCCGGCAGTGTGCAATCACCGCGACCTGCATTTTTCTACTGTACTCCACCGCTTGCGGAGTTCCGCGTATCAATCAATCAATCAATCATCGCATTTATGTAGCGCACTACTTACCCAGTGGGTCTCAAGGCGCTGGGGGAGGGGGATCTGCTACTGCTCGAACAGCCAGGTCTTGAGTTGCTTCCTGAAGGCGAGGTGGTCCTGGGTCAGGCGGAGGTGGGTGGGGAGGGAGTTCCATGTCTTGGCGGTGAGGTAGGAGAAGGACCGTCCCCCTGCGGTGGCTCTACGGATGCGGGGGACGGCGGCGAGGGCGTGGCTGGTCGATCGAAGCTGGCGTTTGGGAGTGTAGAAGTTGATGCGGCTATTGAGGTATCCTGCGCCTTGGCTGTGTAGGGCTTTGTGTGTGTGGGTGAGGAGACGGAAGGTGATTCTCTTGTTGACCGGGAGCCAGTGCAGGTCTCTCAGGTGTCCGGAGATGTGGCTCCGGCGGGGGATGTCCAGGATGAGTCGTGCTGAGGCGTTCTGGATCCGCTGGAGTCTCTTCTGGAGTTTGGCGGTGGTTCCGGCGTAGAGAGTGTTGCCGTAGTCCAGACGGCTGGTGACGAGGGCCTGGGTGACCGTCTTCCTGGTCTCGGTGGGGATCCACCGGAAGATCTTACGTAGCATGTGCAGGATGTTGAAGCACGACGAGGAGACGGCGTTGACTTGTCTGGTCATGGAGAGGGAGGAGTCCAGGATGAAGCCCAGGTTGCGTGCGTGGTTTGTTGGTTTGGGTGCGCTGCCTAGGGCGGGGGCCACCAGGAGTCGTCCCAAGCGGCGGGTGAGGATCCTAAGATGAGGACTTCTGTCTTATCTGAGTTCAGTTTCAGGCAGCTGTTCTTCATCCATTCGGCTACCTCTTTCATCCCTTCGTGAAGGTTGGCTCTGGCGGTGGCGGGGTCGTTGGTAAGGGAGAGGATCAGCTGGGTGTCGTCGGCGTAGGAGATGATGTTGAGGTTGTGCTGGCGTGCGATGTCTGCGAGGGGGCTCATGTAGATGTTGAAGAGGGTCGGACTGAGGAGCCTTGAGGGACGCCGCAGATGACTATGGTGGCTTCAGATCTGAACGGAGGGAGGCGGACTCTCTGTGTCCTTCCGGCGAGGAAGGAGATGATCCACTCCAGAGCCTTCTCCTGGACTCCGACGTTGCTGAGGCGTTGTACTAGGGTACAATGGCAGACAGTGTCGAAGGCCGCGGAGAGGTCTAGGAGGATGAGGGCCGCTGTTTCTCTGTTGTCGAGCAGCGCTCGGATGTCATCGGTGACTGCGATCAGGGCGATCTCGTTGCTGTGGTTGGCCCGGAAGCCAGACTGCGAGGGGTCGAGGGATCCGTTCGTCTCGAGGAAGGCGGCCAGCTGCTTGTTGACGGTCTTCTCGATGACTTTTGCAGGAAACGGGAGCAGCGAGATGGGGCGGCAGTTTTTGAGGTTGGTGGGGTCAGCCGATGGCTTCTTGAGTAGAGCGCTGAGTTCGGCGTGCTTCCAGCTCTCCGGGAAGGAAGCGGTGTCGAAGGATGTGTTGATGATGTCCCGCAGGTGGGGTGCGATGACAGCGTCGGCCTTGTTGAAGACGTGGTGAGGGCAGGGGTCGGTCAGAGATCCGGAGTGGATGGAGTTCATCGTGCGGACATTGTCTTCGGTGCTGATCGGAGTCCAGGCGCGGAGGGTGGTGGTGGGGGGCGGTGGTTCGGTCGTGGTGTTCGTCGGTTGAGTGCTGAAGCTGTTGTGTATGTCCGCGATCTTGTTGTGGAAGTAGGAGGCGAGGGAGTTGCAGAGGTCTTGCGAAGGGGTGATGTCGTTGTTTCCGGCGTTGGGGTTGGAGAGCTCTTTGACGATGTTGAAGAGTTCTTTGCTGTTGTGTGCGTTGTTGTCCAGTCGTTCCTTGAATGCAGTTTTCTTGGTGGCACGGATGAGTTGGTGGTGTTGTCGGGTGGCGAGCTTGAGGGCAGTCATGTTGTCTGGTGTTGGGTCTCTGCGCCAGGTTCTCTCGAGGGCTCTGCAGTTCTTCTTGGAGCTCTTGAGTTCGTCGGTGAACCATGGGGCTTTCTTGCTACTGGGTCTGCTAAGTGGGGTCCTTAGGGGGGCGAGCTCGTCTGCGCAGTCGCTGATCCACTTCGTGAGGTTGGTGGCCGCCTGGCTAGGGTTCGTTGTGCTGGTGGGAGGGTTCATGCTCAGGGAGGACGCGAGCTGGTCGGCTGTGATTTTGTTCCAGCTCCTGCGTGCAGTCTGTTGCTGGTGGTGGTGGATCGTGGTCCTTGCGAAGCTGAAGTGGACGCAGCTGTGGTCCGTCCAGTGGAGTCCGGTGGCGTGGCTGAAGGCGATGTCCTTGCTGGATGAGAAGACGGGGTCGAGTGTGTGTCCGGCGTAGTGGGTGGGGGTGGTCACCAGTTGCTTGAGTCCCAGGTTGGCGAGGTTGTCCAGCAGGGTGGTGGTGTTGCGGTCGTTGTTGTTCTCCATGTGGAAGTTGAGGTCCCCGAGGAGGATGTAGTCAGCGGAGCGGAGGGCGTGCAGGCTGATGAAGTCGGCGATGTCTTTGCTGAATTGTGTGCGTTGTCCCGGGGGTCTGTAGATGAGGGTGCCTCTGAGGGTGGTCTTGGGGGTGATGTGGACCTGAAAGTGCAGGTGCTCGGCGGTTGCGAGGGTGTCGTCTGTGTTGGTCGTGATGCGGATGGTGTTCCTGTGGACGATGGCGATGCCTCCTCCGGGTTGGTTCATCCAGGTTTCCGTGAGGAAGGCGACGTCTGGTGACGTTGTGTCGAGCAGGTTCCAGAGCTCGACGGCGTGTCTGTGGACGGAGCGGGTGTTGAGAAGGATGCACTTCAGGTGGTTGCTTCTGTTGCTCGTCGAGGTCTTGAGCACTGCTGGAGTGGTGCAGGTCCGGATGCAGGTGAACTTGCAGGCGTTGCAGCAGAAGGGTCCGTGGGTGCGTCTTGGGTTGGCTCGGTAGCAGCCCGGGAGTCGGCCGGCGTTGAGGGCGTTGAGTTCGGTGGCGTCGTAGGTCCGGCGGGTGGGCTGGTGACGGCGGGGGCCAGGGGTCCTGGCACTGGGCGCGGTCCAGGCGCGGACGGGCGCAGACGGCATTACCTTTGGCGCATCTTCGGCGCTCCCGCTGCGCGCGTCCGCTGCGCGGTCGCTGAGGGGGCGTCATAAGTAGGAGCCGGGAGGGAGGGTCAGCGGGGAGGCGGGAGGCGGGAGTACCAATGGGAGTGGAGGGGAGGCGGAGCTACTGGTCAGCGGCGGCGGGAATCACGGAGGTGACCGGGGCAGCGGGGCCGGAGAGGAGCGGGGATAGAGGCGGCAGGCTGCGGGCAGAAGGCGAGCCTGATGCGAAGGGCAGCGGAGGAGGTGAGCGGAGGTCAGCAGCGAGCAGGTAGCGGCCAGGCAGCATCTAGGGCAGCAGGCAGGCGAGCGGCAGAGCAGCGTGAAGGGAGCGACCGCCTGCGAGGGCAAAGGGGTCGCATAGTGCGACAGAGGTTGTTTTGCACTTCGTGTAGCTTCGCATTGTGCAACTTTTCGAACTTTGCCCAGAGTTAAATGAAATGGACTTGGGAATACCGCTTGAATCGATGATGACATGAGACCGAGTACTCGTGCCAACTCTCTTAAACCACAAAACCCACATCCTTCAACACTTTCATCTCCTCCAAAAGAATCTCTACATCCTGATTCATCAGTAAAATATCATCCAGATAAACTATCAATCTCATTCCTCTCTCTCTTAAATAACCAACCACAGGACGCATCACCTTTGTGAAACACCATGGCGCTGCTAGTCAATCCAAACGGAAGAACTGAAACTGAAATAATTGAGTCTTTCATCTGAACTGAAGAAACCTTTGACTTTTCTTTACCACTGGAATAGTGAAATAGGCATCCTTTAAATCTATCTTCACCATCCAATCTAAATTTTGAAGTAAATTGCTCAGAAAATGTATCCTTTCTATTTTGAAATCCCGGTATTTTACATACCAATTCAAATTGCTAAGATGTATCACTGGTCTCCGTCCTTTGTACTTTTTTCCCACCACAAACAAGGTACTCACATATCCTCTTTCCTCTTCCTGTTGGTATTTCTGCCGCTTGGGTAGAAATTTTACTCGAGCGGCAGCTTGCGCTCGCGAACTTACCGTTCGCGATTGCGAACTTACCATACACCCTGCTGCACATTTTGAAGCAGAGTTTTCTGCACTCCACGGAGTGCGGAGTGCAGAAAACTTCGCAAACTCTGCGAACTGAATGATGTTCAACGCCCAGGCCTAATCCAGACTTGTAAAAGTCATAACAAACTAGGGGCCAGATGTAGGAAGCCTAATACTTGTAGGTGACGGCCGCAATTACCGAATTTCATCCATTACCGACTGGTATTAGGCTTTTTAGATGTAGAAGGCCTACATGAAGGATTGAGTAATTTACAGAATCGGTAATTTAAGGAATTGGTAAATTACCAAATTCTTAAAATACCGATTCGGTAAATTACTGAATCCTTAATGTAGGGAGCACTGAAATGAGTGCTTTTCCCGTTTCAGGATTCGTTATTTACCACCAACTACAAGTTGGTGGTAAATATCGAAAACCCTATAAAAAGCACTTTATTGCAATTTATGATAGTGCCATGTGGCAGACATGCATGCCCTTAGGGATTGTATGTGTGCCACATGTGCACCCATGCATTATTCAGGGGTGCAACAGGGTGTCAAAGTACCACCCTGCCACCCTTGAATGTGTTCCCCCTTTTACCGAATCGGTATTTACCGATTCGGTAATTCCCAGACATTCAGTATTTACCAAATCTTCCGATTCTGTAAAAAATAGCGAATGAATACCTACATCCCATTTACCGATTCTAAAATACTGAATCGTTAAAATTCGGTATTTTAGAACCGGTAAATCTGGATTACCTACATTTGGCCCTTAGTTAAGAATCTTACTAGGCCCTCTCAAAACATCAAATCCTTCACATTATTTGAAATCTCTCTTTTCGCCAACTCATTTAACTTTGGATTTATCCTCATTAATAAAGTTCTGCGTCTTTCTGCTAATAAACCTGCATTTGCATTTCCCATAAAGCATATTGCTCTCTGACACCTACTTTTCTACTAAAAATAGTGTAGCACACATTTTCTCCCTCGTTTGTATCTATTCGGGTGCATATCATTGGGGTAGTCTGCCTTTGCGCTCCATCATAGTTACCCAGTCATCGAGAAAACTACACTGAGTCCGTCTTCCCTTTCCACTTAGTCTATTCAACTACAGACAGCATGTCGACTTTGAGTTACGTCACTGAATGAAAACAAGGTAATGGGGAATACAGGTGAAACCGTTTTAGTTACTCTCGCCCTATATATACAGGGCGCATTCCTTTTCATTTCTACGCCGGCCCTCGCGGAAGTGCATACCAACAGACCCCCTCGTTATGGAGAAGCGTCAACAGCTGTAAGGTAAGGTCTCCCGCCGTAGGTTAAGCTTTAGTACAGAACCCGCCAGTATACAAATTGGCATTTACAAACAAGAGAGGAAATAACGTGATTCCCCTATGTTTGGTTTGTTGTTATTCTTTCAGATCATTAAATTTGGGAACAGATTGCCCAGCAAAGTTCCGAATGTTTTGCACCAAATCAGAGGTAAATTTAAAACTACATAGATAAACTTAGACCTCCTGCTAGATGAAATCAAAGTGTATGACCGCACTGTTTAAAAATGTTTCAGGAACTAAAAGAAAGATTCCATTTCCATTAAAAAAAGAAGAATATCAGAAGGCTCTACCCTTAGAGAAAAATAAGGACGACATAATCGTTTCGTTACAAAAATACCCTTCTGCCTAAATATCTATATTGAGGTAAGAATCCTGTACCCTAGTACCCAAATGTTTAACATTTTAGAATGCATCAAGCAAAGTAAAAATTTGAAAGGAACTGTATTCTATAGTCTGCAACTAATAGACAAACTACTAGATAGTACATAAATTTAACTACTAGATAGTACATAAATTTAAATATTTGAATATGAGAGTGCGTGAACAGCCAAACAGTGGAAGTATTAATGATAAAAAACCTTCGACATTTGAGAATAAATATACATATGTTTAAAATCTCAATATTAAACAGCAGCCTTCATCTTTTAGATCATCATATGAATTTATACTGGAGCAAAATATATACTAAAGTACCCATGAACCTCTACCTCCCGTAACTTGGATCTTGAGTCCATCCGTATTCCTCCAAGGATACGTGACGAAAGAGTAAAGAAATAAGAACAGAAAATACCAGGTATCTCCATAAAAATTGACCATTCCTTACGCAATAAAATGATTTTTCATAAATTTTCGTGAGTAAATAATTGTCAACATATTTGTCTCCTCAGTGCTCTATAAATATCTCGACGTTGTCTCTCAGTTTTTTAAAAAACCACTCTATCTACTGTTTTTGAAAAAATCAGAATCTACTCTACATCAAAATAAAATTAAAGTGAGTAAACAAGAAGTCTCAAACTAGAATCTCACTATTTGTTTTACATTATAAACATCATAAAAAACTTTCTTCTTTCGTCTCTCTTTCTTCTCTCTTCTTTTATGTTTTCTTGTCCATCTACCTCTCTGTCTTTTCCCTCCTCTTACCCTTTTTTCCCTTTTTGCCCTTCTTTTTCTTTTCTTTTTTTCTGCTTCCTTATCTCCAAACATCTCTTTACCCTCACTGGTTTACAATGGGTCTCTCATCTATTCTAATTTAAAAAAAAAACAGAGCCCTATTCTAGACATCACTAACACCCTACCTACTACCCTAACCTTTTCTACTATTGTTGCAATATTTTCCACCTCTGCTTTATCACCCGTTTTTACGATGAAATAATATGAGAAAATGAGATAAGCGACACAGTTGGTTAGAACATACCGCTGAGAAAGGGACACTATAACTCTGAGTGTTTTTCAACTAATGTTACATAACATTATGTTTGTGTTTACAATATATGAGCTATGTAAGGATGATATGTTATATAGGATCTAGTGTGGTAGCCCACTTTGTATATAAAATGGAAATGCATCATGTGATAATATATATATATATATATATATACAAAACATTTGACCCTTCACTATTAATAAGGTTGTCATTAGAACATACCTTCATTCAACCTTGCAATATATGTTTAGATAGCATATTATTATCAGTCATTTAAATATACTTATTGGTGTACCTTATGTGTTTTTTATCCTTTTCTGTATAGGTCTATGTCATACACCTGTTTTTATGTAAGATACGAATGACGGTCACCTAATGAAGGCCTCTGGCCGAAACGCGTTGTGCTTCATTCTACCGCATTTGCCACCTTCATTAATTTTTTCCACCGACTGAATATATCGTATAGCACTTTTGTATTTATGTGTAAAAGGTCTTGTTTTTTTGTCAATATGAGTACTGTATGTCACTTATTGTTATTACAAGGAAGTATATATGTCTTTTTATAAACTAATTAACACACTATATAAAAGAAATATAAAAAGTAAATAAATAGAATGAAAAATAAAACAATCAAATATTTTTGATATACTACTGTCTAATTGAATCATTATTGTTTCTGTAGTTAATATCTGAAATGAGGTTGAAATAAGGGCGACAACACTATCACTGGTTTGCTAGATACTTACTTTCTCAACTTGTGTCTATATATTCCCTACGATTAGCAAACAAACTAGTATGTAGGGGTCCCCATTTTTTCCAAACTATAGTTTACATCGATGACATTTTGATATACTCAAAAAATTCCGAGGAACATACTGGACATGTTCGAGCTGTGCTTCAAAAGTTGAGAGACAATTCATTATTCGTTAAATTGGAGAAATGTGTTTTTAACACATCTAAAGTTGAGTTCCTAGGTTATTGGTTATCACCTGAAGGGATCACAATGGATCCTAAAAAGCGAGCGAGATGCGAGTTTTGAATCGTCTAAGGTAGCAAGCTGCGGACATACAGAAAAACTGTGAAGTGCGCGATTGTCTCAACCTAATATAAACTTATTTTGACTTGTACTTAGATGGTTGTCTATTTACATACTTATATACTATTGCGTGACCTCCTCTGATGTGTCTATAAAACGTACGTTTTGTCCCGAAGTTTTGTCCTGAATTTTGACCTTTTGTCCTGAATTTTTGTCCTGAATTCTGACCCTTTGTCCTGAATTTTTACACTCACCGTCCTGAATTTGCACCCATGCCAGTTGGTTACCCTATTCCAAAGACGGGGCGCCATGATACTGAGGTGAGACACCAAAATGAGTTGGTCAGAGAGGCTGTTTTAGGGGTTTCTGCTCCTCAAGGTGGGGCTGCATCACCGTGGGAGTAGCCCGTAAAGTAGCTGGCACAATCGAGCGGGTTGAAGCACCCTATAGCATGACCGCTTTGGACAGCTGGCCCCGTGCTCCTGTGATGGGGGAAGGGGCCAGTAAATGGGTGAAGCAGGGCTGTTTCCACCCCGTCACCACTGTGGTATCGCTGCACGAAGCTTCGGCAGCAGCAGGCAGTGGGAGAAAAGACGGAGAGGCGAGGTGTGCTGATTAACTCTCTGCACGTGTTCTAAGGGTGGGGTACATCATCACCTCTTAATTACCTTGCCTGCGACCTCCAACATGGGATTTTGGGCGTCCGTGTGGGGTCAGTGTCATGGCGCAGAGCGTGGCCCTGTGCCTTCTTACTATGGTATACAACCCCACCAGGAACATATACATTGTCCTCAGTTCAGCCCCAGTCTTTCTCGTAATGAACCTTTTGGTTGAACCTAGTCCAAAGAACAGCACACATTCCCATTCCTGTCAGCCTACTCATACAGACTCTACTTGCACAATAATAACCTTACTCGTGGATACCACCGTTTTTTCAAGAATATCTTATTGCTAGTGCACAAACAATAGCTAAGGGGCATAGAAACCACACACTAAAATCACAGAGAGTGGCAATTATTGCCACAGCAAAAGTCTGCATTTAATGATTAGGTTGCATCTGTTCCACATTTCAGTGTAAAATGTAATCTGAAAATAGTCTGAGTGTTTCAAATTGGCACTTACTTAATGTTAGTGCTAGAACGCTCTCCAAACCACTTTTTCTTTTCAGATGCAGTCTTTGCTGATTAGATGATTGTTAGAATTCGAACAAACACATGATGTGAGGTGTCCCCAGAGCTTTAGTTAATTTGCTTGGAGAGAAAGGCAACATTCCATGTCTAGAGCTTTTGACGCCATTACACTTTTTGGAGATATAACTGCGTATCTAGAATTTCGACAGTAATGCACTTCCACGACTAAACATGCATTTGTTAAAGTCAATAGGTCTGACTGTTTTAAAACAAACTTCTTGATTGTTTCTCCACTCCCTCCTTTGTTTGCCGTAGGGTCTGTGCTATTAGCCCAGTCTCGAGTTGATCACCCCTAGTTGAATGTCTCGCACCACTTACCCCAATTTCTTTGATACATTTGCGGATATATCTGACTTCTATACATTTCTTATTCTGACACCCTGCACAAGTCTACATGCCCAAGAGCCAGTTGCTGCAGGCTGGTACCGCTCTTCCCCCCGCAGAGTCTAGCTATATAAGTCTAGCCTCAATTGATGCAGTATTGTCAAACATTTTTTTTAAATTAGAAAGCGGTGCTCCCACATCATCATTACATTCCAATCAATGTCGGATTTCGTGATTTCTTTCTATTGCTTATCGATTTTCCACCAATATTTAGCGATTCTAGGGCACTCCCACAATGTGTGAATGAAGGCTCCTTTTCGACCGCAGTCTCTGGGTGTAGCCCATTGGTTTAAGTTGTTCCCTACAATATATAGCATATGTGACGCAGGAGTTTGAGTTGGGTTAATTGAAACGTTTCCTTATTTGCCACCATTAGGTTAACATGGGAGCTGCCTTGTAACATTTTACAAGTGTAACTTGCCATTGGGGCAAGATAGAGAAATGGAGTTTACTTTAGGCTCTCTGAACTCAGAATTGAATAACTCACTTTTAGTAAAAGTTGTTTTTAAATTGTGTGCTCCACTTTTAGAAAATGGGCATCTTCTTGTTTAATCATCCTGTGCGCCCCTGCCTGTTTGTGCATTCACCTTCTGGTTTTTGAAGTAACAGGAGCTGGCGATGTGTATTCAAATTAGCCAGTCACAAGGGGGTCTGAGGTGTGCCCTGCTTGAGTGACTCATAGCAAGGCTGAATGGACCTTGTCTGCATTTAGAATGTTGGGAGGGGTTTCACTAGCACCTGAAAAGGCTGTGTCTCCTTTCACAATGCTGTCTCCACCTTCTGTGGTCCAGCTGAACAAGGAAACCAAGACTGGTTTGTACTGGGCTCAGAGACCATTGCCACAAAGAGACAAATGAGAAAATGGGGAAAAAGTATTGGACCGTAACCACCAAGACTTTAGATCACTTCTAGAAACAAGAGGGCCCTGCCAAGAAGAACAGGTGTGTGAGTAGCGCTACCATTTCTATGTGAAGGGTGGGTTGGCCTGCAGTTGCTGTTTCTGTCTGTGGCAGAGGAAAAGGTCTGACTTTTTTTGCTCTACTGTGGTAACCTACTTGTGAAGGATCTCCAAGGGCTTGTGTGTACTTGCTTCCTGTTTTGGAAGACTTAGGGACATCAACGTCTTCCGTGTGCTTTAAGGGAATTTCCTTGAGCTTTGCTGGAAATTCCCTTGTGCTTTACTGAGAGCTACTCATCTGGGGAGTTTTTCTTACATTTCCCTTTATGGAAACCTCCCTCTTCATCGCTCCTTGGAAGCCGAGTGAGCATTTACTTTTCCCACCCTCTGTGTGCAGAGGCCAAAGTCGGAGATGATCTGGAAGTGCAAACTTGGCCGCTCATCTAGGAAGCCAACGCGAAGGAGTCCTTAGTGTTGTCAGGCAACCGCGCAG
Organism: Lissotriton vulgaris; assembly: GCF_964263255.1. NCBI lineage: Eukaryota > Metazoa > Chordata > Amphibia > Caudata > Salamandridae > Lissotriton > Lissotriton vulgaris. The sequence continues at coordinate 175,097,381 of NC_141687.1, read as the reverse complement.
CCGACAGGAGTTCCCAGCATTGCCCAGCAACACCCTGGAGGCCGAAGAAGACGCAGCGTCATCAGCGGCCGCCCAGCCAGCCAGCACCAATGAGAGGAGCACCCAGGCGAGACAGAGCAGGATGCTCTGTGGGTGACCGGAGCATGAGCTCCGCCCTTGCTGCACCAACCGCACGGGGCCAGCATGCCATGCACCACTACAGTAGCAGCGCATTCTACTTCTGTGCATATCCGCTGGGGGCATTTTCTTTATTTGTCTGCATTTTGCTTTATTGTTCAGGCAGGCGGCTTAATTACCAGAAACAGCAACCTTGCAACAGAACAGTGTGCTCAAAGATCATTGGTACCATAGTGCTAACGACAACATGGTAATCCTGGTGTTGTTCCTTCACTACACGTGGTCATTGTAGGTGGTAATAACTGGTATTTCTTTACCCCTAATGAAGACCATAGAACAAGTGTCCTGTTTGCAGGCCCTTCCTATAATGTGCACTAGAAGTTATTTAATGAAATAGGCAATCTAAAAGTGTGTATTACAATGTTCTAACTTTTATGCTTATGACAATTGTCTATTGGCAAACTGATTGAGATTTATGCGATTGTGTTGTAATGTGTTTATATACAATATAGGTGATATTTTTATATACTACTGTGTGGAGTCTCTTTTGTAGTGTATGTAAGTGTGTCACTGGAGTGTGTGTGTGTGTGTGTTGTGCAAAACGCTTTGCACAATGTCTATGGTATAAGCCTGACTGCTTTGCCAAGCTACCAAAGGGATGAGCAGGGGTGAGCAGGGGTGAGCAGGGGTGAGCAGGGGTTCTCCTGGGTGTGTAACTCCCTTATCCGGCCTGAGTGGTGGGGTCTGCCTGACTTAGATGCATACCTTAGCCAACCAGAAACTCAATGTCCAACACTTCATCTCTTGAATTTTATACCTATTCATTAGGAAGTCTTACAAGATTTAGGAGAAACAGAAAAGAAAATTAAACACTTCGCACAAATGACTTCTAACCTGACAAGGCAGACATACATGCACAATGACATACACACAGAGAATGGAACATCTGTCTAAAGAGAGAAGCAGCTTCTAAAAGAAGCAGGAGACCTCAGAGACACATTTGGAGGGATTCTGGCACAAGGAATATCTGTCTCGAATTGAAGGGACATGTTCACAAACATCCTAACATTTTAGGTGACTGAAGTGCAGGGGGCACAACGGCTCTGGTAGAGAGCATAGAGAGAGTACCCATCAAGAAGAAAGTCGCACTCTTTCAAAGAGAAGAAGGAAAAGTGGAAGTTCAAAGGGAGTGATAATGTCAAATCAGAATGAGGGTGTTCTAGTGCAGAAGAGATCCTGTGACATAGGTGAAATATCAAGGAGCATGTCCGGATAAAGTGAGGAAAGGTCGGCATAGAGAGAATGCCAGCTCTCAGGGAACATATTAGTAGGGAGGGGATAGTTGCAAGGCAAGTGAGAATATCTAGTGAATCAATCAGTTGAAGAATGTGAAGACAGATGGATGGGGAGATGCTCTTTCAAGTATTAAAGATGGTGAGGGAACATGCGCAATATATGAAAAGCCTGTGTGTCGACACCTGTGACATCTCTGAAGGCAACGGCGATAGGGTTTGTGTTTAGGCGTGTTAGGTATTTCCTCAGAAAATGCATGGATTGCAAAAATGGATTGGGAGGGGAGAGGACCACCAAACTGGATGAAGGCACAAAGAGTAGACAAGATTTAAAGCCCTAGGGCCTAGCTAAAAGTGATAACTGCAATCACACACTGCTCTTTAAATATTTGTGCTTCACATACAACACAAATCTCTACAAAAGTACACACTGTAAACTAGTCTGTAAATGCACTGCTGCCATGCTCAACTTCACACATCATTCCATAAATGCTCTGCTGCCATGCTCTGTATCAGTGTCAATGCTGCTCAAGCACTGAAACACTGGCATAGCTTGTGTAATGTACCTCAAAAAGCCCAAGTTGAAGAAAGTGGCACTACGGCCCAGGAAAAGCTCAAGCAATTCATCTAAGTTTTGGCCTGTAGCACCCACTGATTTCAGAAAAATCCCTCCGCTCACATATTGACTCCCAACATCTAGGAGCTCCCTTGCTATGTAGTGCCTCTTTTATTATATTTTAGGGACCGATGGCCACAGGTGTGCAGTCTGGGCCTTCACAGGAATGTGGAAGTGACTCTAAGTTACACATGTAGGGGAGGAGAACGATTGAGAGAGAAGACGCTGAGGAGGTAAAGAAGTCATTGAAAAAGGAAAGAGAAGTCAGGATGGTGTGGGAAAGGAGTTCTAGCTCCAGACAGCTACACATGGACACACACCTCAGCTGTGAACAACTCAGGTGTCACAAATCCTCTATTATTTGGTCACTCTTGATTTAGATTGATGTTGGGACTCTTCTACGAATCTTAGTCAGCATAGCAGGCGGCATCAAGGTAATCTGCGTAGCTTGCTGTCACCTCAGAGTAGGATGGGGTCTAGTTTGTGTCAGAACCATAATCATGGATGGGGGGCAGTTTTGTGAGGAGACCTGTTATATGTAAAGTTGCCAGCCAGCAGTAAATTGTAAAAAATAAATAATAATCTATATTGTGCCCTTCCCTCCAAACATGAAGCATATTTTACTCTGGGGCTCGTTGGCTTATGGCTACCAAAAAAATTAAATACCAAGTCCAGATATGCAGAATGCTAACGGCCGAGCAGCCTGTTATAAATAAAGGATTGCAGGTATCATGAGATCACTTTACATTTCTGTGTTCTAACATCGGACATGGAGATGGGTAGCTGTCTCTTGAAAATCTCATTTCAAACTTTAATACATGATTGTAAAGTAAAAAAAATGTGGGCTTTTGTCAACAGCGGGTAAAATTGGGCCTCCTATTCTGTTTGAAATTGTGGGCAATGAGGGCGACTTCACATAGTGATTAAGGAATTTCTCACCTGACTTCACATGGACATGCACACCTCGCCTGGATCCAAGCTGCCGCAGTGCCAGTTATGCACTTCTGGCGAGTTCCCAGTCAGTAGGTTATCCAGGGCCTGGGATCAAAAGGGCAGGCTTCAGCTGCTCCTATAAGTGATTTATTATTCTTATGGCGCTCTCCCACTGTTCGATCATCGGGAGCAAGGGAATGAAGAGAGGTGTGACACTGTAAATCTTTGGCGGTCTACAAGTTCTCCGTTCGGCAGCAAATACTTTTTTTTTTCAGCAGGTATAGCGTAAACTCGACCTGAAGGTATTGGAGTGCTTTACACGATCACCGTTACATTACACAAGGACTCATTCATTTTTTTGGTAGGAGCGGGGAGATTGAGTGATTTGCCCAGAATCACGGGGTGCTGAGCCAATGCTGATGCTCGAACTTGTTTCCCCGTTTTCCAGAGTCGGCATCTCTGGCCATAAGGCCACATCCTCTCCTCAAGTACCATCTCATTCTCTCAAGTCTTTCACTTGCTAGGCCTTTCACGCAGGATAAATACCCAGACACCAAAGTGCCGAAAGAACGGTAGAGTGCACACTCAAGTGGCCTGGCTTCGAGCAAGGGGCCATACTGCACGTGCGCACAGAAGTTGCTGCATCATGACGCTTACAATGGCCACGCCCACCATCATGACATCAGTAAGACGGACTGTGCCTCGATGGCGAATCACTCCATACGCCCGCCTGGTATGTACGTAGCTGCCACATTCCCCCAAAACTCAGACTATTTTCTGTGATGAGCATCTTTCCGGGATTTTACTTTTGCTGCTGACTCCCACATAATTTTTAGAGGAACGACCCTTATTACCAGTCCATATCTGCCAAGGTTTCGGATTGCTTATGTGTGACATTTTCATAATTTTACTGTAATTATGAGTGGGCCTTTATTTGTTTATTAACTGCGCCTGTATGCTGGATTTTTTCTTGGTTTGCCTCCAAAGTAGATCCTCCCACCTCCGACACAGCATCAAGCAGAGCTCGTCGTGCACCATTAATATCGACTTTCAATTTACATTTACAGGTATATAGCTTTAGCTATTACCTTACTGCACAAAAATATAATATAAGTAATATTTTCGGGTATCTGGGAGACCCACACCTCTCTCGTATACACCTATGTGTAAGTTAGCAATTGAGATCCATGGTGTTTTCCCGTCCCACATCAACATATTCAATGGCCCTTTTTTTTTTTGCGACAACCAGAATGTGATGTTCATAAATATATACAGGAACCCCGTTAAGATCATCATTTTGCACATTGTTGCCATTGCTGCCAGTGAAACCTGTTTCACACCCCTTATAGATTTTTTTATATCGTTCAATAGTGTGCCCTGAGATAAATATGCCTGGGTAGCAAAATAATTTTCTAGTAATTTGAATTGGGCTTTGCCAAGTTGGTCTGGGAGTCCACTGGTTTAACCCCTTCCATGCTCATGATGAGCCCAGCTCGTCATGAGTCACAGTGGAGCTGTGCTCATGATGAGCTGGGCTCGTCATAACGGCTGCGGCCCTCCCACGTGCGATTGATTCCCCGCCTGTGCAGGAGAATTAATCAGTGGGCGGGATTGTGACGAGCACAGCTCCTAATGAGCACAGCTCCACTGTGACTCATGACGTGCTGGGCTCGTCACGAGCATCCGCGAAGCCGCGGCCCGCCCCCCTCACCGAGGGGGAATTACCCCTGCGGCGAAGGGGTGAAGGAGAAGAATGTTGATGATCCTGTTTTCTGAGTAGTACCCAATTATACTGAAAAAGTGTAGCCAGTAGGCAAGCGGTTGCTGATTTACTCTATTTTCAATGTTTTATGCCGTTTAATGTCTTAATTTTTGGAAAGCAAATTTTAAACTGTTTTTACGAGGGGAATTCAAAGTGACATTTGTGGGGGAAATAACCTTTTGGTAGTAGATGTGATTTGGGGCACAGTAGCTGTTTCCCTCCTTGTCCTGGTCATACCTAGAGGCGCCATTTCTTATCTTAAGCACTACAAAGAATGGCCATTTCTTATCTTAAGCACTTTAGTGTACGTCACCAGTGAGAGTCATGCCTATTTGAAGGCCATAAAGGCGCTGACACACATCCAGTAGGCAAGTGGCTGCCAATTTACTTCATTTTAATTGTTTTATGTAGTTTAATTTGTTAATGTTTGGCAAAGCTAAATTTAAACAGATTTTTGGGGTGAATTCAAAGTGACATTTGTGAAGGAAACTTACTTATGGCAGCAGATGTGACTTAGGGCTGAGTAGCCATTTTTTCTCCTTGTCCTGTTCGTACCTAGAGGCTAAACCTTTTATCCTAAGTGCTCTAGTATTGTTCACCAAAATGCATAACACCCACTGCTCATGGACTATCAATAGCATCAGAGGTGTAGACACGCTGCTGAGGTGCCCAAAGTGCACCAAAGGCAAGCCAATTTTGCCTGTTTTAATCTGGATCGCGTCCATCACTAGCCACTATGTCCACTTCTCCTGGTGCTAAGAACCTGATGCATTATCTTGTATGCCAGCTTAACATAGTGATCAAACAACATTTGACTTATACAGGAGGGGCAAAGATGATTGGGCCTTATAGCGCCTGCCTTACCAAAGCAAGATAATTACCCAACCTTAAATTGGATATCTTGAGCCTAGTGGAGGATTAACTCTGGGATGTAATTTTTGTCACTGAGACCTGGTTGAGTAATTCATCAGCATCATATTGCCCCAGCCTGAGATAATGGATACTCTATTTTATATCTGGATTGTGAAAACCAAATTGGTGGTGGGGTGGTGGTGATTTACCCTTCTAAGTCTTTTTGCACCATAAAGAAGCTGGATTGGCTGTGAATTGCTGAAGGTCTTTCCTTCTATCTAAAGTCATCAGAAATCTTTCCTTTTTAAGTGCTTTAATCTTTTAACCCCAGACCATTTTACCAAATTTGGAGAGTGGCTTGTAAAGGTAGTTGCCCCACAACATATACACTTTGCCAGTTTTACAGTATTGGAACAATTTAAAGTTCACATGGTTGATCCGGGTTGTAAAAGGGAACCTCAGCTGTCTGAAGCAATGGTTTACTGCGCCTCCAGGAAAAAGTGATAAAAAGGGGCATACACTTGACCATATTTTTTTCAATCTATCTTCTTTTGACATAGACACTTCCTATCCTGTGACATGGTCAGATCATTTTCTAGTTCCATTTACGTGGGCCCTACAGGATCTTTCTATGCCTGCAACTAGGACGGTCATGGAATTGTGACCTTGGCATAAATCTTGGGAACTAATCTCACAAACTTTCTTAAACTAATTGATCTCACTTTGGGGCTAAGTTTGGATAAGGCCATTAATGCTTGGAACTCCTCACTTTTGCAGGCTTTAGAGCAGCTGGCACTTAAAAAATAGGCTACACCAAAACGAAAATCCCGCTCTGCAGCATGGTTCCCATAGTTCTTCCAGGACAAAAAACACAATTGTCAATACCTAGAAAGATAATGGGGAAAGATGTATGATTGCACAAACAAGGTGGTGTACAAAGAAGCTCTTAGTGCTTTTAAGAAAAATGATCAAGAAAGTGAAAGCTGCATTTGTTAAACAAATTGACAAGGCAGGAAATCCTACTAAGACAATCATTCAGATAGTTAGGTCATTTCTTACCCCTAACAGGGTGAAACACGATGGCTTATCAAGCTCTATGCGACTATCTTTCTAACTACTACCAGGATAAAGTTGAGAGCATTTACTCTAATTTTGTTAAGGATAACGATGCTTCTATCCTTTGCCCTTGACCTGGAGAGTCACTAAACAATTAGCTGCTATGTTATGTTAATAAGCTTGTAAATTGCACATATACCCTGAGGTGTCTTGGCGCTGGCTCTGCATAAACGAGAAAAGAGACTGTAGTATTGACTAATTGTTAAAAAGCCTGGTCTTTGGGAACTTTCTAAATGCTAACAGAGAGGGGGCGGCTCTGATGTTGAAGGATAGAAGGATCCAGTGCTTGAAAGCTCCTAAGACAAAGCTGTTTCCACCACATTTGAACCTTTTTAAATCTGTAGCAAATAACTTTCTTTGATCCTCTTTATAGAAAGTTTCTGCTGGGTTCGTACCAGGCTAGAGTTTGTTTCAAATGTTCAGGGCCAATATTATTTAGGGACGTGTATGTTACTCAAAGTACATTGAATTTGATGCAGTTTCTTACCGTCAGCTAGTGGAGTCCCTTGATGGCTTGAGAAGCTGAGTAAAAATGTCGGAATATCTAGGAGTAGTCTGTCCTCCACATTCTGTAAGGTCTGCCATTTGTTCAGGTATTGTTCTTGAATGTTTAGGTACAGGCCATTACAGTAATCTATCTTTCTTAATACTAGCAAGTTGAATACTGTTTTCTTAGCGTTGGAGGGAATGTAGGGAATAATTTTCCTAATGATTCTTAGGGATGTAAAAGGAGGCATAGATGACAAGGGGCCATATGTATGAAAATTTCCATTTGCGATTCTCAAATAGCGTTTTTTTGCGAATCGCTATTTGAGAATTGCAAAACGCTATGTATGTAGGATATGCAATACATTTTGCGAATCCTACATATTCCTTAATTGCGAATAGCAAATTGAGATTCGCAATGAAGGAATACCTCCCCATTCATTACTACAGGTCTAGTGGCCCAAATGAATGAATGGGAAGACATTCTCAATTTGCGATTCCCAATTAGAGAATTGCAAATTGTGAATGCAATTTCAAGGGTGCCAGGGTGTCAAAAGGACACCCTGTTGCACCCCTAAAATGAGCATGGGTGCAGATGTGGCGCACATACATGCCCCAAGGGCATGTATGTGAGTCACATGGCACTTTGAAAAATGCAAAAAGTTAATTTTTCAAAGAAATCGCAAATTACCACCAATTTGAAGTTGGTGATAAATTGCGATTCCTTGAGTCCAAATAGCACTTTTTGTATGCTTCTTACATTGCATTTAAGGAATCTTAATTTGCGATTCCTTAAATGCAATTGCAAAATAAGGAATCGGCGAATTTCGGCATTTGCGATCTCAAAATTGCCTTCATACATATGGCCCTAAGTGTATCTGCTTGCTGTAGGTAAGCTTATTATCAATTGTAACTCCCAGACTTTTGGCCTTTGAGACTAGTGATGGGAGTGGTCCCATTTCTGAAGACCAACTGGTGGGATCCAGAAATTGTGGATTTATCCCAAAAAGGATGAACTTGTTTTATCCGAGTTTTATTTAAGGTAGTGCTTGCCCATTCAGACACAAATTGCTCTCATGCAGTTGTGTAGTTCAGAGCTTGCATAGTTAGCATTGTTGGAGGCTGACAGCATGATTTGTGTGTCATCTGTGTAGGAAGTGGGGGAAAATCCAAAGGATCTGATAAGAGAGGCTAGTTCAGTGGCATATAGATTGAAGAGTAAGCGGCTAAGTCAGGACAATTGCGTGACCCCACAAGGAAGGGAGACCGGTTTAGAAGCAAACTGTCCAGCATCACTGTTTGTTCTCTATTCCTTAAAAATTAGTACATAAGTGCAGGGGCTCTACTTCATATGGCCAGAGGTTCAAAAAGGTGGACCAAGATGGACCCTCATCTAGGGTATCCCTTAAATTTATTTATTTTATTTATTTTATTTATTTCACTTATATAGCGCAATAGCTACCCAACAAAGGGTTTTCCGGCGCTAGTGATTCAGTGGTATGTCACAGGACAAGGCATTTTCAGATGTTGAACAGCCAGGTTTTTAAGGCTTTATTAAATTTCATATAACTCATCTCATTACGTGTTGCGTGTGGCATAGCATTCCATAGTGAAGGTCCAAGAAATGCAAAGGATTTTCCACCCATACGTGATAATTTTATTTTGGGGATCACAAAGTGATTAGCTGTTGCAGATCGAAGAGTCCGGGAGGGATGATAGGGACGGACTAGCTTTTGTAAGTACTTAGGGGCATTTTTAGTGGAGATCTTATGCATAAAGCACAGGGATTTAAATTTAATCCAATTCTCTATTCTCAACCAGTGTAACTCCCGAATATATTTGGAGGTTGATGAGGAAATAGGGATTTTCCATAACAGTCGCACCGCCTCGTTTTGCACTGTCTGCAATCTGCGGACCATTGCCTTTTTTGCCCCCAAATATAGCACATTGCCATAGTCAAGCCTGGATGTTATTAAGGCGTTGATGAGCGTTTTCTTAGTGGATTCGGGTAGCATCCAGCAGATCTTTTTGAGCCATTTTAATATTGCGAAGCAAGTGGCCGATGTCTTCACAGCTTGCTGGTGCATATTCAGGGAGTCATCAATAATGACACCTAAATTTCGGGCCTGCGTAGCCGGAACCGGGGGAGTGCCCTATTCAGATGGCCAATGTTGGGGTCTCCACAGTTCTTTATTTTTTCCCAGGACAATTAACTCGGTCTTATCACCGTTCAGTTTAAGAAAGTTTTCTTGCATCTACCTTGCAATCTTTCCCAATCCTAGTTTTAAGGTGGAAGGATTGTCACTTTCCGCAGAGGAAAGAGAGAAGAGAAGCTGAGAATCATCATCATAGGAAAACATTTGCAATCCAGTCTCTTCCACTACTTTAACAAGCGGGCTCATGTATAAGTTAAAGAGTAGCGGGCTCAAAATCGAACCCTGCGGTACTCCATGTTTGAAAGTCAGGCAGATGGAGAGAAAACTTGGAATGTGCGAGGCTGCACCTCGAATGCCTATGGAATAGAGTGTCCGCACAAGTACCGCATGTGACACCGTATCGAATGCGGCACTAAGGTCGAGAAGCACAAGTGCCACCGTTTCTCCTCTGTCCAACATGGCACGGATGCTCTCTGTTACAACTAGCAAGGTAGTCTCAGTAAAGAAGCCTGAGCCAAACCCTGATTGATGGGGGGGCAGCAGGTCATGTGTAGTTATAAATTCCGTAAAGGATCGATGAACGTGTTTCTCCAGTATTTTTGCAAAAATGGGCAGGAGGGAGATTGGCCGGAAATTAGAGGGCAGATTAGGGTCAGCACCTGCTTTCTTTAGCAGCGGATGAATCATTGCGTGTTTCCATTCGTCTGGCACATATTCTTCCTGAAGGGATGCGTTTAAAAGGTCGGTGATGATGGCCATAGCTCCCCTGTTAATTTGTTTTAAGACTGAGCATGGCAAAGGGTCTTTGGGCGAACCCGATTTGATCGTATTGAGTAGCTCGAAGACGATACTGATGTTAAGCATAGGCCAGTTTTCTAATGTGACGGGAGGAATATCACGGGCGCTAGGGCCTAGTGTGTCAGTATGATTGCTCAGTCTATCCGATAAGATATTAGGGACAGTCCTGGTTGCCTTATTTTGTTCATTTTGTGTTCGTTCAATGCCCTGATATATTTTATCAACTTTATTTACAAAGAAAGTAGCCAATTGGTCACACTGTGTTTTATTAAGGTCTGGCTGGGTTTGTGTGGTATTTGAGCCAGCCAGCTCTTTCACTATTTTAAAGAGTGTTTTAGATTGATTTAGGGCCTCTGTAATTTTGGTACATACAAATTCAGCTTTAGCTTTACTACACATCGTTTAATAGTTTATTAATTTTATTTTATATTCTTTCTTTGCTTCTGGAGATAGGTCTTCCTCCACTGACGCTCAGCGTTTTTACATCTGTTTTTTTCTTGCTTTATTATGTCGTTAATCCACGAAGCAGGGGGGCGGTGATTGTTACCTTTTAACTTCGTTTTAGGCAAACATGAATCAATGGCTGTCATGAGCCATTTTTTAACTAATGTCGATAGATTTTGAACCATTGACTTGGTGCAGGGTAGATGTACTTCCAAAAAAGTGTTGAGAATGTCAATGTCTAGTTTTTTCCACTTCCTAACGAATTGGGTTGGAGCTGATATTTTGTCCTTATTCGACAGTTGTACTTGAAGTGAGAATTTGATAGGAAAATGGTCCTACCAGGGAACGGGTAGGGCAGGAAAAGTGGCGATGTCATTGATGTTGGAGAAAATAGGATCCAACAAGTGACCGGCAATATGCGTAGGTCCAGAGTTTTTCAGAATCAGGTTGAGGGACGCTAGATCAGCTATAAATTCAGTGGCAGTTATACAATCCCCTTTATCCAAATGCAGGTTCATATCACCAATGATTGTGAAATTGGCAGTTTTCATTACTAAGGGGCCAATAAGTTCTGACATGCTTGTCAACCAGTTTGACGTCGCGCCTGGCGGTCGATAGATAAGCTCTCCTGAAAAGGTGTAATTTGGGGCGAGTATGAGCACACCCGGAACATGGGAGTCTGTTGAATTCACAGTTGTAAACTTTTTAAAAAATAATTGCTATTCCTCCACCTAACTTATTTTTCCGGTCTAGTCTCATAATGGCGTATGAGTCCGGGAGAGCCACAGCAATATCCGGTCCGGAGCTTTCCTGAAGCCACGTTTCTGTTATGAACATGGCCTCTGGTGCCTCGTCTAGTAGTAAATTAAATATCTCAGTCTTGTGCTTAGGTAGGGAACGACAGTTCAGGCTGAGGAATGAGAATGATTTTGATTCATAATTAGTATGTTTCTTACTAGCTCTATCCTCCGTAGCTTTCGTCCCTACAGGATTTATGGAAAGTATGCAACTTTGGCATGCAACTTTCTCCCTGCCTAACGGTAAAAGACTGCAGGAAGGTTGTCTTGGGGGTCTCAAGGCCTGCAATTGCTCAGAGGTATATTTTATGAATATGGGTGCAGACTTATGATTATGTATCTCTCCCGCAGATGGTACCTGCTGCTGGTCCTTGGGAGGTTTGAGCCGTAGCTCTGGGGCTCGTCCGAGGCGCGGACGGGCGCAGACGGGCTGACTCTGGCGTGACTCCGGGGCTGAACGAGGCACGTCCGCCAAACGTGTCCGCTAACGCGGAGAGCATCCGTTTCCTTATGTAGGGATGGCTAGAGCACTGTCAAAGCTGCCGCCTCTCACCCAAGATGTCTGCCGTTGGGAATATTTTCCCTTGGACTCGCTACACAGCCCTAAGATCGGCTGTGACCGTCAAAGTGCGGCGAAAGGGATTAACGAGGGCAGATTACTAGGGTATGTGCAAGTAAGTGAAAAATAGGATTAAAAAAATCGCTGTATAAAATTACAATTAACACACGCTCGTATTCAGCAGGTTAACACACAAATTCAGCAGCAGTTTACCTCCCGGCTTATCGCCTCAGAAGGGGCCCAATTTAATTAAACAAATGCACGAATCTCGCGTTTGTTCACAATGGGCTCCTTATGTAGGGATGGCCTAGAGCGCTGTCAAAGCTGCCGCCTCCCACCCAAGATGTCTGCCGTTGGGAATATTTTCCCTTGGACTCGGTACACAGCCCTAAGATCGTCTGTGACCGTCAAAGTGCGGGGAAAGGGATTAACAAGGGCAGATTACTAGGGTATGTGCAAGTAAGTGAAAAATAGGTCATAAATCATCAGTGGATTTGATCAGTGCAGTCGCTGTACTGTGTCCAAGTCTAAACTGTGTGGAATCTAATAAATGGTTTGTCTAGATGAACTGGGTCAGTTGAGTAGTCATAATTTTTTCGCATTCTTTGCAGGTAAAGGTAGTCTGGATATAGGGTGATAGTTGGCTGGGTGGGTGGGAAGAGTTCGCAGAGTCCTACTATGTGGGATTCCGCGCAGTGCACTTTCGGGAGGTGAGTTTACTGATGCGCCCATTCGTGTGGCATTGGGAACAAAGAGTGCATCTGTGCGCCCCAAAATTGTGTGTGAACGGCACTACACAGTCGTCAAGTGGGCTTGCATTCTAAATCGCACGCAAACAGCACCATGCGGTCGGCATGGGCTTGGCCATCTTGTTTTTCTGCTCTCTGATATGGTGCGGGCCTAAATTTTAATTTGTCCTTAATCTTGGTAATCCTCCTCCTTTATGACTTTTCTACCCCTAATTTTCATTTTTTATAACAGTGTGCGTCTTTGTGTTTGTGTATTTAACTTTTTTGTGTCTGTTTTTTCAATTTTTTAAAACTTTTTGACTTAGTTTATTCCCCTTCATTCGTTATTTCTTTCTTCTTTACTTCCCCTTCCCTTATTTATTTTCTCAGCCAGTGCCATGGCATAGAAGCAACCTCCGAGCCGGTGGCTCCGCCGCCCAGGTGTGCAGCCCAGGGTGATCTTTGGAGAGGAAGAAGTGGCAGCACAAGTTTTTTTGTGTAGTACCACCTCCCCTATATGCTGGCAGTAGGCGCAGTAGCGGGTACACCCTTCGGGAGCATCAGTAGTTACTGGGGATGGTGCGCCGGTGTGTGCGGCGCATCAGCCATGTTCGGCACACTGCCCAGCAGCTGAAGCAGCATTGGTGAGACTTTCTGGACTGCGAATTGGACCTGCCCGACCTGCTAGGTGTTGGGATTCCGGGGCTTGTGAGTATTAATTATTTGTTGTGCTTGTGTTCTACAATTCTAAAAAAAAGAATTTTGGGTAGCCTGCTGCTCACACTCAGAGGTAAGTTATGTTAAGTTAACACTGGTATTTTATTGTGAGATCCGGTTTCTAATTTCTACTATGCAGGTGCTGCTACCTAATCGCACTCATCAGGCGCTTGCTTTGGCTGATTAAGTAAGAAGCCGTTGCAGACTGTTCTCCTGTCACTATAGTGAATTGCTGAGTAGCGTGTTCTCTCTGTGACTTTGTTTATGTAGCTGGTACAGTTCCAGGTTATTTAATTGAATTTACAGTTGATGTTAAGTATGCATCCATTCATTGCAAAAAACTGAGTTTTTTTCATCAAGGGTATTGAGAAATGGGAATAGATAGAATCAAAGAGCATTCACTTCAATAAATTAGTTCCAAATTTACTGTTTGTTAAGGAGATTTGGAATATGGATTTAATGGGAGTCAATAGACTCGAGTCAATACTAGTAGTTCTACATATATGTTTTATGAAAAACAAATGTGCTTGCTTTTCATAAAACATTTTATGGAGATTATTAACAGAATCACTCATCTGTTTTTATTTATCTTAATTTCTTTCATCAGCACCCAAGGGCAAGAAGAGGGTCTATTCGAGGGCCCGGGACCGGCTGGTCAGCCGAAGCTGACCACTGGTGCTGCTGCAGAGGAGTCTGCTGACCCCTGTAAGTCCTTTTATGATTGTTGTAGACTTTGTAGACTATATTCGTGGGGTATTGGAATGTTAGTGTTGTCTATCATGAAGATTCAGATATAAGGCACGAGTGTACTAGAATTTGAAATAAAATTCACCATGTATGTATGTTGAGAAGGCTTTCCCTTTCCTGCGTATGCCTAACTCTAACACAGTTCTAGCTCTAACACATTTCAGCTCAAAGAGAGTGGCATGGTCATCATCATTGTCCACCCCCCCCCAATGTAGCATGCTGCAGACTCATTCATTTATAGTTACAGTGTACCATCAGTAACAGAAATGCATGTCCCACTCCCATTGCATTTGCCAACTAACACTTACCATATATATTTCATTGACCATTATTCCTCGCTTGGGTTGTCTAACTTTGTGAAGCAATGAATCAAATGCCCAGAGTGATATTTTGAAGATACTAACATGCTAACTGAGCTGTAGTGCTGCCTTGCAGTTGTATTTGTGGTTGTTTATCTGGGATCTAAATTATGTGTAATGTTTTATTCTAGCCATACAGAACATCGGTGATGTCGGCCCAGTGCTGCTGCAAGAGGAGACAACTCCACACACACCACAATTAAGGTATCTAAAATATTACCTTTCCGTAAAGTAATGGTTGTACATGGGGGTGTCAGAATGAAATCCAACAATTTTCCTTTTAATTTTGCAGAGCCAAATTACCAAGTCCAAGTCCTGAAGGGAATCCCGGATTTGTTAGGGATTCAAAATGCGTTGGCTTTGAGTATGGGGGAATGTTGATGGGGTGTGTCATGAGGAATGTTAAATAATATTTCCTTCAGCAGCTTCTGATATCACCCACCAGTAAGGTTAGGTATCCCCATCCTCTCACAGGCAGGACAGGAAACATGAACAAACAAAGAAGGGGGTTCCCCGAGGATTGCTTAATGATATGGCAGGAGATAGGGGGGAAGAAACCAATGAAAAGAAAAGGAGAATACCCTGCCTCAGGATAAATAGGCCCTAGTTAGAGGGTCCAAAAGATATACATGAAGGGGTGATTAACCTAGAGCTTGACACCAAACATCACAATTAAATGGTCAAATTAAATAGGCTAAACAATTCATGATGAAAAATATATATTTTTATTATTTTTTTGTTTTCTGATCACACAGATAAAAAAGATTTTTTCATTATTTTAATATGTCAATAGTGCATATATACCATAAATAAAACAGACAATTATATAAGGACAATAGACATAGGGGAAATTTGTCCCACCCAGTAACAGCCAATGTTTTATAGACACCATATCATTCACACTCACTCCCCACTCTAACTAAACGAATATCATACATCATTCATTCTATCATTCAGTTTATCTACTCCTTGCAAATACAACACAACGATGGTTCCTGTGCTGAATATGTCAAGATGTTATTCCAGATAGGTGGTTTTGACTATAGGTCCTGATGTAAAGTGGACCGTAGCTGTGTTTCTGGAGACATACGCCGACGCGCGTTTCGGTGACAAGCCAAAGCGGCAGCACCTTCGTCAGGGCAAGGGGCAGTTTACTGGGGCGGACACAATAATAAAATTCTGGTTTTCACTTTTTTTTGCTCAAGGGGTTTCAGGCGTCAGACGACTTCTTCGCACGTGGACGGTCGCTGAAACCGATAGTAGTATAAAAAGCCAGGCTTCAACCTATTTAGGTTCACATTTGGTCGGCACCCAACGTGTAGTTTTAATACACTTCTCCTTTTCAGGGGATGATATAGGGTCTGCGTGCTAGTACATCGCAATAAAGCCAGAAAAGTTTTTTTAGGTCGTAAGGCTCAAAAAGGTCACGTGTTTCCTTTTCGAAGAACACCGGCTAGACAATTAATACATTTGTCTCTGACATTCCTTTAGACAACAGAGGTATTTTCATAACCAACACGGGGTTCCGATGGTACTGGACTTTGTTATTTTTCTAATGGCCCATTACGCAGCAGTTCCAAAGGGGGATAAGGTTGCCTCAAGCGGTACCTTCGTCTCACTGGCAGTTGTCCTTCGTGTGGTGTTCCGCCGACCCAATCTGCCGGCCAAAGGAGGCCGGCAGATTGGGTCGGCGGAACACCACACGAAGGACAACTGCCAGTGAGACGAAGGTACCGCTTGAGGCAACCTTTTCCCCCTTTGGAACTGCTGCGTAATGGGCCATTAGAAAAATAACAAAGTCCAGTACCATCGGAACCCCGTGTTGGTTATGAAAATACCTCTGTTGTCTAAAGGAATGTCAGAGACAAATGTATTAATTGTCTAGCCGGTGTTCTTCGAAAAGGAAACACGTGACCTTTTTGAGCCTTACGACCTAAAAAAACTTTTCTGGCTTTATTGCGATGTACTAGCACGCAGACCCTATATCATCCCCTGAAAAGGAGAAGTGTATTAAAACTACACGTTGGGTGCCGACCAAATGTGAACCTAAATAGGTTTAAGCCTGGCTTTTTATACTACTATCGGTTTCAGCGACCGTCCACGTGCAAAGAAGTCGTCTGACGCCTGAAACCCCTTGAGCAAAAAAAAGTGAAAACCAGAATTTTATTATTGTGTCCGCCCCAGTAAACTGCCCCTTGCCCTGACGAAGGTGCTGCCGCTTTGGCTTGTCACCGAAACGCGCGTCGGCGTATGTCTCCAGAAACACAGCTACGGTCCACTTTACATCAGGACCTATAGTCAAAACCACCTATCTGGAATAACATCTTGACATATTCAGCACAGGAACCATCGTTGTGTTGTATTTGCAAGGAGTAGATAAACTGAATGATAGAATGAATGATGTATGATATTCGTTTAGTTAGAGTGGGGAGTGAGTGTGAATGATATGGTGTCTATAAAACATTGGCTGTTACTGGGTGGGACAAATTTCCCCTATGTCTATTGTCCTTATATAATTGTCTGTTTTATTTATGGTATATATGCACTATTGACATATTAAAATAATGAAAAAATCTTTTTTATCTGTGTGATCAGAAAACAAAAAAATAATAAAAATATATATTTTTCATCATGAATTGTTTAGCCTATTTAATTTGACCATTTAATTGTGATGTTTGGTGTCAAGCTCTA
This sequence comes from Lissotriton vulgaris, assembly GCF_964263255.1. NCBI lineage: Eukaryota > Metazoa > Chordata > Amphibia > Caudata > Salamandridae > Lissotriton > Lissotriton vulgaris. Next base: position 175,080,211 of record NC_141687.1, on the reverse strand, counting down.
GGTTAATCACCCCTTCATGTATATCTTTTGGACCCTCTAACTAGGGCCTATTTATCCTGAGGCAGGGTATTCTCCTTTTCTTTTCATAGGACAGGAAACATGTGCTTCAAAAATGAGTAACTGTCCGTCTGGTGTTAATAGGAATGTAGGACTGGTTTAATTTCAATTTGAGCTATTGATATTTTTCTTTTAATTATTGATTTATTGTTATTACTTGTTTGCAAAAACGTTTCATATATTATATTTTTTTCTCACAACACTTTTTTTGCACTATGTAAATGTTGTATATAGTTATATTTCAAACGTTTTTGAATTGTGTGATTTACTAATGTGGTGTTTCTTTGAAAAGACATGCTCTATTGATTTATGAATGTCTTTGTTGAAATATAAAAAATAAGCGCAATTGAGCATAAAAACTTTGGAATTAATGGTCTAAGGTTTATCACAACTCGAATCAAAATAACCTCCCAGACATCCTGTTTGCTTATTTCAATATTGAGGAGGTCCATCCTGGGGAGTTATGGACCCAAACCTTGCTCTTGCTTGATCACACTAGCAAGTGGAGAAGCGGCAGCAGGTACGGGCAGGGGTAAGTTAGATAATTTCTTGCAATTACTATGCTCGCCAGCTATTGTAATGGCGTCGCTCATCGTCATCAAATATGTCTGTGAAAATCCGGCCTATGCCCTGGAGAGACTTCTCATGGGAGATCGCACGCTCCACACTATTCTCTATTCGGCTCGCGTACGCCGTGGATTGCCGTCGGTCACTAAAGTGGTATTTGCGGTGTGGCGGCAGTCCCTGCGCCGCATGGGTTGGTGGGGCAAATTAACAGCTGAAACGCTGCTGTGGCACAATGGCCTGCTTCCGGAATTGGCGGCCCTGGCCGGGTTTGAGGGTTGGGAGGCTATTGGAATTACACAACTGGGCCAGGTCATGTCAGGCACCACCCTCAAGTCCTTTGAGGAACTCCGCGTGGAGTTCCAGATGCCTCAGTCCCAGTTCTTTCGCTACCTCCAGCTGCGGCATGCCCTCGCCCCGAGCATTGCCGGCCTCGACTCCCTGCCGGAGTTCAGCCCGCTTGAGGCAAAAGTGTTTATGGGAGACTTGGGAGACAAGAAGGTCTCTAGGATCTATCAGTCACTTGTTATCCACTGCTCCTCCACTCTCCGCTCCCTTCGGGAGGCGTGGGAGGTGGACGTGGGCGCCCTCGATGAGGACGATTGGAGGGAGGCGCTGGAGTCCCCGCGCGGCACCGCTGTTGCGGTTCGGCTCCGCCTGATACAATTCAAATACTTGCACCGTGCCTATTATACACGTGAACGTCTATGGAAGGCTGGCTTGATTGCGTCACCGGAATGCCTGCGCTGTGGGGAGGTGCCTGGCTCCCTGATACATATGGTGTGGTCGTGTGGTCGCCTGGCTGGATTCTGGAGGGGTGTGTGGAGCTGCCTGACTGAGGTCCTGGGTTGGGATCTTCCTCGTACCCACCGGCTGGGCCAGCTGCATATCATGGAAGGGGTTGGGGGCAACATGTATAAGCGTCATCTGTTGCTCCTGGGTCTGGTGGTGGCCAAGCGTGACCTGGCTCGGGCATGGAAGTCTGTGAGGGCCCCCCCCCTGTCTGCATGGAAGGCTGGGCTAGACTACTTCATGGGCCTTGAAAAACCGGTCTTTGAGGCACGGGGCTGCCCACGCAAACATTTCAAGATCTGGAAGCGGTGGGCCGACTACCGTGGCCTGTCCTTGGAACCCCCGGCGGAGCAGGAGGAGGACATTTGATCGCAGTGACACTTCTGGCCTCAAGTGGCAAAGCCCTGGTTGCGCTATACCTGCTTATTCTTTGTACATTTCCTTTGTGTTGCTTTCTGTACACGTGTGGTGGGGGGGGGGGTGTTGGATACGGGGGGGGGTGTAGTTGGGGTTTAGAGTAGGCTGCTAGGGCGTCTTTAAAGCTGAGCTTCATTGGCATCTGCTTCATTCATTACTGTCTCTGTCATCATTACATTGATACTGTTGTGGTGATCTTGGTGTGTGAAGATACCACATTCTTGATACTCCTATGCTCAATAAAATTGGTTGTGAAAAAAAAAATATGTCTGTGAAAAGACCCCCCCACCCTCAGCTTTACCAGCCACAGCGGCAGTTGTGTTATTATTATGGCCTCTTCTATTTGCAATGCAGCAAAATCTCACATAATGAGCTTTAATGGCTTGAGGTAGACATGAAAGATCGGAAGGTAACTTAAAAGAAAGGAAATGGTATATGAGGAAAAGGGTGGGTGGGTAAAAGGGTGTGCGGTAGATGGGCGAAAGGATGGTTTGAAGAAAGGGTTGCCATTGACCGGGTGGCTAATGTATTGGAAGTTTTGGTGGATGACTGGATGGGAGAAAGTAAAGCTTAATCATGGTGTCTATGGGTGAATTAGAATGAAAGGATGAATGAATATTTGGATTGTTTCGATGAATAAGCAAGGCAGCTCTTCTCACGAGAAGCATGCTGCTCACCTACTTACTACTATTTGCTGCTTACTTGGTTTTTGTAGGGTTATCACTATCATTCAAAGCTATGGTTCTAAGTGTGGGTTATTTATGTATTTTTATTCTTTGCTCTACTCCCTTGACTCGCTGTATTTGTTAAGCCAGATCTATCCTACCTATCATTCATCATCAGGAGCGGTGGGTGACATTTGAAAGTGGTGGGGCGCAAAGTGATTAGCATACATCACTGTAGCGAGCGAGCGCAGCGAGCGAGTCCGAACCCCAAAAGGTGGGGTTGGGGGGATTACACCCCCCAAGAAAATTTTGAAAAAAAAGAAAAATCGTGCATTTTCAAGCAAATTTGAGACAGCAGGAAGGTTAATAAAGCAATTGTGAAAGTGCAGTTATTACATTAATAGATGGCATAACATAGGTAGCTGCTTATTCAGTATAACCACAGAGCTTCATACATTCCGTCCTATTATGCTCAGGTGCTGAATTCAGACTATAAGACTTTAAATAAATACCAGCTTGAAATACCATGTTTTAACAGTGTGGCTCACGCTCGCACCATGCACAGCTTGAGTCAATTAAATAAAGGCATGTCAGTTGCAATGATTTAGATTATCAGCTTTCACAAAGTGCTAAAACAAATGCGGTCCTGAACAGTGCCGTCCTGCCGTCCTTAGCAGTGCTCACCACATATAGTGCCCAGTAACCACCTAATGTCCCAGGTCCAAAAGAAAAGGTCTCACTATCTACTACCACCATGTTCGAGTTGTATTGAAATATGTAGGCAGCTTCAAAAAGACTCAATATAGGTAGCATGCGCTATTAAAAAAATAAAACACTTTCACAAAATACCTAAGAAGGTGTACAATTCACAGGGACTGGGCAGACACAATCACTATTCGTGGCAATTTGGGTATATTTTAGTCTTGCAACTAGCCAGAGGGAGGGGCAGACAGCTAAACAAGTCTGGTTGCCTAAAACAAATGTAAATGTGCTCAACTGGTCAAATTGCGTTTACGCCTGTTTTGGCTGTAATTGATGGCATCACTTCAAACTTTCTGACAATGCAACCTATCTTATACTGTCAGTGATGGAACTTTCAAATATTTACGTACATATCCACATTGTTTTCTGGCACAGACTTGGACCTCCTAGCACTAAACATTTATAAATCATGGGGAATTAAAAAACAGGATGAGATTTCCTTAAAAAGGCATATGTTAACATATTTTTGTAGTATAACACTAATATGTACTTATGAGTGTAGTGTTTAGTTATACATGGCTGCTTAATTTGCTAAATTGTGACAGGCATCCATGTATGCATGTTCAAGAGTTAAATAAACACAGAAATATACAATTTTACGGCTCCATTTGTTCTCAAAGTACAAAATAAACATTGAAATATATACCAGTTATATAGGCAAAAAATAAATATGGATAAATACTGACGGAAATGTTAATAAAATAAATACCATAAAACACACTCGTACGCACACCCACACACACACACACACACACACACTAAATATTTGTTTTCACGATACAGATCTGCAGTGCAAGCTTCCCACACACAGAACCGGGCCCGGATGCCTGGCATGATTCCAGTTATCAGACTGTTTATAATACTGGAAATAACAGTAAAAGGTGCCATAACGCTCACAGCAGATACAATTCAGGCGTCTGCTGAGAAAGCGTCTCTCACACACAGGTGCAGGTATTCATAGAACCAGATTCCCTCAAAAGCAGGTGCAGAACAAAGAAGAGCCACAGTCCAAACTTCCCTAACATAAAGAGCAGGTACAATACAAGAATCTGCAGGGTAAGTTTCTCAAACACACAGAGGAGTTACCCTAACAAGCGTTCATCACACACTGTCAAAACAGGACAAGGATGCTTGGCCTTATGTCAAGCATCACAGAGGTCGAGGGCACTCACCGTCTTTCTTTGGCATCTTGGAAACTTTCCACAACTTCTGCCAGCGGCTCCTGTTGCTCCTCTCACAGCCCCTTCAGGGACGACTGGCACCGGGAGGCTTTGGGGGGGGGTCACACACCGGGCCTGGTGAACACATGAATGCTGTAGCTATTTTTCCAGTACAGGGTGCCAGCACAGACTACAAAAGCCCTTTTCTGAAGATCCGAACAACCTTCATGACAAACACCCCAGTTACGATACCACACAGTGAGTTCAGTTGAATACCAATAACAGAGGGTCTGGCAAAGACTCAGGAGACAAAGAATTCATAACAAAGGCCAAGAAGCTAAATAAATGTCTTTTGTTGCCGCAAAAGGAGGCAGATGTTCCACACTTGGCCCATGACCCAGTAGCAACATCCAACAGAGCTCATCGCTTATTTATTTAAAACGATCATCCAAATGCTGACGACTTGTGTATGACAGCAGTAAAAAAAAAAAAGGACTAAAATAACGTCCATCACCACCCCCCTTTTGTACCGCTAATATAACGAATGGCAAAAGGCACAATTCAACAACAACAGTGTTTATGTGGTAGGTGAGGCAATAGTGAAGATCATCGCTTTCAGAGTGCAATAGTAGTGACATCCAGAGTCAGTAAGCATCACACACAACCAACTACACCACACGTTCAAATCAGCACACGAAGCAGTTACATGTCCGAATCTGAAAATCCTGAATTGAGGACCATTTAGTGGGGATTGAAACGCTCAAGATGGATACTTAACAGTCTTAAGGGTGCCACAGACAGTCCTACACAAGTAAGAGGCTGAGAGACCTTTGCCCCGTTCTACCTACCCTCTGCTGTCACACGATGGAGCCTCTGGACCTAGGTCCCTGCCCCCACTGTTCATTTAGAGGAAGTTGTTTAGCGCCCGTTGTCCCTGACTCTGAAGCGATTCTTGTTAAAGGGGGTCTTTTAAACTGTAGATCCATCAGCAAACACACTCTTCAGCTGTGGGATCTTTTACTGGATGAGGACATGCAGATATTGTTCTTAACTGAAACCTGGTTGGGAGAACACTCTGATCCAGATATAGTGGACACTATCCCACCAGGCTACACCCTCCACAGACTTGATAGGATAAAAGGAAGGGGAGGCGGCATTGCCATTATCGTCAAACACTCTTTTGAGTGTGTTCTAAAGCCAGTAAAAATTGATGATTGTGAAGCAGGTGAATTTAGTATTAAATTGACTCAACACGAGACTATCTCGGGCATCCTAATATATAGACCTCCTGGCTCCCTGGGCAACTTCCGCAGTAGCTTACTAGAAGGGGTTGCTCAGACCGCAATTAAACACAATAAGCTTTTGGTGCTGGGTGACTTGAACCTACACCTAGAGGATCCCGTACAGAAGGAGGCAGAAGATGTTCGCCTTGTTCTACAAGAATTACAGCTCAACCTGCTAAGTGTTGCAGCTACACATCAGAGGGGTCACTGTTTGGACCCTATCTTCGCTAGTTGGGATATGATAAAAGTACTTACCCCTTGTCAGCTCCCTTGGACTGACCACTTCCTGGTCCCTTTTCAGTGTTTTTACCAGCCTGCTAGGACTATTGACAATGGAAAGGGAAACATTATGAAACGCAAATGGAGACAATACTCTAAAGAAAACTTTATAGGTGCCATCCAGAAAGCACAACCATTACGTGCCACGAACAGTGATCAGGCGAACAAGGAATTTAATCTACTTGTAACTGCCACCTTGGATGAGCTAGCTCCCATGAGCAAGGGTAAAGCTAGAGAAGGCAGACAACGTACTGCCCCATGGTTCACTACTGAACTCCAGCAAACCAAATCTAACTGTAAAAAACTTGAAAGGAGATGGAGAAGGAACCCGAGTGAACAAGCAAAAAACAGTTATAGCTCAGCACACCGGAGCTACCAGTATGCGGTGCGTAGAGCTAAAGCCAAATACTTTCAGACACGTATTGAGGCTGCCGAGAGCTCCTTGCGCGAATTGTTCAAAATATATAAAGAAATATCTTTAGTCTCTAGCTCTAACACCCCCACAAAGACCTCCAAGGAGGGATGCAATAGAGTCGCCGACTTTTTCTCTAGTAAAGTTAAAAAGATTTACGCTTCCTTCTCACAACAACCAGATAAGGGCATAGATTTTATAGCAGGCAGCTCACCGGCACCCCCTGATTCCTCACTACTAACTTTCGAGGTCCCCGCAGCTGACAAGCTAATAAAGATCTGTCGAAGTGTGAAGTCCGGCTCCCCCAACGATCCGGCTCCGGCCTGGGTCATCTCAGAGGGCCTGATAGCCCTGGAACCTCACATCAGACACGTCCTACAAACCTCCTTTTTCACTCAACAAGTACCTATGGAGTGGAAGAAGGCCATAGTACTGCCAATAAGGAAAAAACCGAATGTAAGCATGGAGGTGCTAGAAAACCTTAGACCTATTTCCTTATTGCCGTACGTGGCGAAGGTGGCTGAGAAGGTGGTTAACGCTCAGCTTACGGAGCACCTGGAGAAATGGAATTTACTCCATCCCTCGCAATCAGGATTTAGGGCGGGCTACTCCACGGAGACGGCCCTCCTACGAGCCACTGAGACCTTAAGAGCAGGGTAGATGCAGGTCATACAATGGCCTTGATCATGCTCGACTTAAGCGCGGCTTTTGACACCGTAGCGCATTCCATCTTGCTACGGTGTCTGAGCGAAGCCGGGGTCGTTGGTCCTGCGCTGCGCTGGCTGCAATCGTTTCTTACGGAAAGATGTTTCCAGGTACAGCAAGGGACATGCCGCTCAGTTGAGATGTCACTAGACCAGGGAGTGCCTCAGGGCTCAGCTTTGAGCCCTACTCTTTTTAATCTATACATGGCCTCCCTGGCGAAAGTTGTACATTCATTTGGGGTGGAATTGGTGTCGTACGCCGACGACACCCAGCTGCTGATCTCCCTATCACAGAACACCTCCTACACCCCCAACAACTTTAAATCCTGTATGCAGGCACTAGCAGAGTGGATGGATGCCCATTGCTTAAAACTCAATGGCTCTAAAACAGAGGTGCTGGTGGTAGGGGGTAAAAGCGAAAACTGGACGGCCGAGTGGTGGCCTTCATGTCTGGGCCCTACCCCTATACCATGTCAGGAGGCTAAGAATTTAGGAATCTGGATGAACCCCTCTCTCTCATATGATGGCCACATAAGGCGTCTTGTGGGCAAATGTTTTGGAGTACTAAAGACCCTAAATAAAACTTTAGACCTCCTTCCTTTAGCAGCCAGAAGGACTCTAACTCAGGCACTGGTGACCTCGCGGTTAGATTATGGAAACATTCTGTTCCTTGGGGCAACCGAGGGCAGCATAGGCCGCCAACAAGTCATACAGAACTCCGCCGCCAGACTGGTGTTAAGAAGAGCTAACAGCAGAGTACAAAGTTCCCCGGGGAGCGTGTGACAGTGTGGAGCAAGGAGTTGGTATTATCAATACCGTGGATACCAATGAAGGGTTCCCTAGTCGGAACTTAGTGAGCCTCACACACCCAAAGTAAGAGGCGTGAAACACACCCTTACTGGAGGGTGTCCGGTGTCATCATCGACTCACTGCCCCTCGTCAGACCGGCGCTGCAATGTCTGACGGAGTCCCCAAAGGTACTCTTTTGACGGGGTTCTTTTGTTCCTTGCCGATGGTTGGTGTAGGTGAGGATGAAGAAAGGTGTAGTCAGTGTAATAGTGAGTGAAAGTAATAAAAAAGGTAATCAGTCCACTTTCAACTTTAATAACGTGGCTGATTCCTTAATTAAAAGGGGTGGGAGGGGAGTTTAGAGACCGTAAAGGTATACAGAACAATAACTCTACCCCCTAGTGTGGTCAACATGTTTCTCGCCAAGAGGCGATTCGTCAGGACCTCAGAAAAGTACTACACAAAAACAAATGTGGACTCAATACTCAATCTCTATAAAGAAAGCAAATACAACCTCACTGGGTCGGAGGACAAGAGGGCCAAGGGGTCCTGCTCTATTTAGGCGACCCTAAAAGGATTAAAATAAGGCCTCGCAGCATGCTCCCGTGAGGCCAGCGTTATAAGGTTGGGTGCACCTTGACGGAGACACTGGAACTGCGGAACACCTACCCCTCACGCTCGCGGCACCTGGTCAGGGTGCGGAGCAGCTGGTGTTAAGAAGACCCAGGAGAGCTAACTCGAAAAAGGCGCTGGACGCGCTTCATTGGCTGCCTGTGAAGAAGCGTGTGCTGTTTAAGTGCCTCCTCTTCTGTCACCGAATTGTCTGGGACAGGTCACCGACATACCTAAAGGATCTAGTCAGCCGTTATGAACCTACTAGGACCCTCCGTTCGGAGGGTGCCGGATTGCTGACAGTCCCTAGGATTAGGAAGGCTAGAATGGGTGGACGCTCCTTTGCGCTCCAAGCAGCTCAACAATGGAACAAACTTCCCCCTGCTCTGAGACTGGAGAGCAGTGAATTGCGTTTTAGGGCCATGCTTAAAACACATCTATACACTGCATAGATCCTGGGCTCTCATGCTGCTTTCAATGATAGCTTCAGCGCGGGGACACGCCGTGATGGCGTTACTGAGCGCTCTATAAGCTCTTTATTATTATTATTATTATCTTCTGGATAGACAAGGGTACCTGGGTTGCTTCATCCCCAACTCTAACCCGTAACCCCCTCTCTCATAATACAAGTATAACCATAGGTCAGACATACGCTACTACTGTTAGACTCAACAAACATGACTCCATTTGACAACCTACTTGCAGGAGGCGGTGCAAAGTTTGCTCCTACGGGTAGCAGGAGTCCCTTTTGTTACCAGTTTTAACTACAGACCTTCACCCCCTTATAAATAAAGCAATATGCCATGGAGCTCTAGCCACCGTGAGATGAATTGAGCCAAAAGTATGCCATGTCATCTTGAGATGAGAAACCCACTAAGGCTTAGAGAAGATGGGCAAAGGTCAAATCTGGTCACAAATTAAGTTGATTCAAGTGTACGGGTGGTGGGCCTCGTGTGGTGTGCGGCTGGTAGGAATATGGAATACTCCCAATGAGAGATTGTTGCAGTCTTTCCGCCCAAGCCACTGTCTCACCTCCCATGCACCCAAGATCTGAAATTACGCAAATGATAAGATGCCCTGGCACAGCTACCTAAAAATCTAACAGCCTGATTCATCATTCTCCCGTTTTGCGAGCCCCTAATAGCGATTCATAGCGAATCGCTGTTAAGGACTCGCAAAACGGGATTCATGTAGAAATTGCATAAAGAAATGCGATTCCTACATAATCCTTATTTGCGATTAGCAAATTGCTAATCGCAAATAAGGAATAACTCGCCATTCATTCCTATGGGCCAAAAGGCCCATAGGAATGAATGGGGAGTACTCCTTATTTGCGATTAGCAATTAGCTTATCGCAAATAAGATAGCGATTTGAAGGGTGCCAGGGGTGTCCAAAGGACACCCTGTAGCACCCCTCAAATGAAATTTTACACAGGTGTTGCACACACACATGTCAAAAGGACATGTGTGTGTGTAACATGCAACTCAGAAAAATGCATTTAAAAGCATTTTTCTGAGTTTTCGCAATTTACCACGAGGTCTGACCTCGCGGTAAATTGCGGCCAGAAATTGCGAATTCGCAAAACAAAATTGGATGATGAATTGCATTTAAGGAATCTCAAATAGAGATTCCTTAAATGTAATTCTTCGCAAAATTGCGAGATCTCAATTAGCGAAATTTGCATTTGGGATGATGAATCCCAAATGCCAAAATCGCACTCGCAATGGGCCAGATTCTCAGAATCTGGCCCTTTGCGAGCCGATTTGGGCTTCATGAATAAGGCTATAAGCTCCTGAATTAGTCAACTTCAACAAACTGAAGTTCTGTGGTCTAGAAAGTAACAACCTGGAAAGATTAAATCACACCTGCGGTTTAAAGCACAGCTGTGCCAGATTACATAGAAAAAGAAAAGGCTAGTCAGCATAGTGACTCTAGGAGAGCTCGGGGACCTGTCAGATGAGTGAGGGAAGTTAATCTTGGGAGGAAAAGAGCAGTATATGTATACCTGGCTTTGAAGTGTGTAGGGTCGGGGCACCACGCATGTGCATCCTCCCACGTGACCCTCCCCTCACCCTCACCTCTCATGCATCCCTCTGCAACTTACATTCCCTTCTAATAACTTATATTTCAAGGAGGCCCTTTCACCCCCCTCCAACACATAACCTCTGTTCAAGGTCTCTGATGTGGGCTTGGCAATCATTTAACATGAAACGAGCTGCTAATTACGAATCAGTAAAGAACCGGTGCTAAAAATACACAGTAGTAAAACTAGTACTGTGAGAGGGCAGCTGGAACAAAAAGGAAAGAGAGCTTCAAATCCTAGCAGCAAAAAGAGAGAACGAGGAGGTCGGAGGATGTGCACAGAGAGGGTGAGGTACAGGAAGAAGAAACTTAGGGGCATATTACCAACAACTAGCGATAATTTTTGTCTCTAACTTGTTTAGAGACAAAAATTATCGCCGCACATCGGCGATTTTTATCGCAGATAAACCTTGCTATTAACAAGGTTTATCGCAAATGCGATTAAAAACGGCCGAAATGCATGAATATCGCTGAAAAGTCAGCGATATTCATGCATTATCGAGCAAATGCTCTTAGCCATGTTATCCACCTCCCATTGGATAACATGGCTAAGAACTGCTCAGGGCAGGTGTTAGCTTTTGGAGATATTCCCGCTTAGCGCGAATATCTCCAAAAGTTGGTAATAGGAGATAGCGATTTTAGCGACTGTTTTCAGTCTCTAACATCTTGGCACGCCCACTTTGCATCTCATTAGTGATAAATATCACTGACATGCAAAGTGGGGCCCAAGATGGTCGCTATCTCCTACTAGCTGTCGCTAACTGGTGTTAGCGACAGCTTGGTAATAGGGAGATAATTTTATCTCCGCTTTCTTGGCTTTTAAAGCCAAAAAAGCGGAGATAAACCCCCTTTATAATATGCCCCTTAGATTTTGAACAAAGATTCAGAGTAGGCAGAGGGACATGTATTAATAAAGAAAGGTAGTAGGTTGAGAATGACCAAGGATGCTCTTGTAGAGAATTCGGAGGAAATGGAAGCAGGATAAGGTGGAATATGGGGGCGGGACAGAGTGACCAGACGTGCAAGATTTCCCAGGACAGTTCCACTCGCAGCGCTAGGATTGGCTAGGGGGGCACACATACACTCGCCCTGGCGCGCCTTTGAAACCCCGCGCCTGGCTACCCTGCCCTTCGGTCCGTCTCTAAAGTGGAACGCTGCTGTCAGGTTAGTAAGGCGCATGCTCGGCCAAGTTTGGGCCAAAAGTCATCATGCGCAGACAGTACTGCTGCTGGTGGTGGCCTGCTGCAGAAGACTGTCACTCAGACCAGCCAGCCCCACCCCCTGCGCACTCCTTATTTCATCGGGTGTGTCTCGAAGCGCTGCGCTGCGGCGGCAGCGGCGCTTTATTATTTGTGATGTAGTGTCTGAATTCAATTATTTCAATTTGTGTGTTATGCTCTTGTCACGGAGGTGCGTCCAGGGCAGTGGGGCAACGCCCCTACGCCCCAATGAACGCACCGCAGCTGTTCATCATCCCCCCTATCCCCAGAAGGCATTTTTGCCAACTATGACTGAAGTGCAGTATGGGTCAATTAATTTGTGACTGCAGTGTGGGCTGTGTAATGTGCTTCTGCTTCAATTAATGCAGCATTTACAATGTTTTCAATGCATTGCAAACACCTAACATACAAGGTGTGTTGTCCCTTCGCCCACCTAGTCACCTTTTAATGCGATACCCATGGGAAGCGATTCCAGAACATATTACATGTTTTCCCTGTAATAGATTTAATTTACACGTATTCAGATTTTTCCCTTTCTAATTGTACCGTGACTGAATAAGTCAAAGATGATGTATCAAGGATCAGTGTAGTGGCCCCTCTATTATATATTAAAAAGCTCTACCCTACCTGTCTAATCCCTCTACCCCCACCCTACCCCTTGCAGTAGAGAACATCAAGTTTCCTTTCCTTGGTTACTGCCCAGCAAATGAATTGGTTGCAATTACAAAGCAAAGTGTGAGTGAGTGCATAATTTGATATCAAGTTTGGCATTGGGATACACATTGACGAGTGTGCCAAATAAAATCTTTATAGTCCGTTCTTTTACCTGTAATGCAGCCCATTAGATTAATTTTCCTCAACATCTACTTAATATCCAGATTTCATACATGAGGTGTGTGACTGACGTAGCATCCTATTTATTATTCATCTGCCTCTTTGGAGATAGGGTAGAAAGAGAAATGCCTATGACGAAGAGCAGGGCCATTAGAATGAAAAATAGATTATTTCAACTACAGCTGTAGACAGTAGCAAACTAGGAGAGGCGCGGGATAGCAATGAGCATGGCTTCATTATTTTAGCACCACACAACTTGTACTCCGCATAGTGCATAATGCCGTACTCATCAATGAAAAGTAATCTATTTTTCAACTCAAAGTGTCTGACTTTGTTCATAGTTGCTTGAAAATCCTTTAGAAGAAAAAATAGTCAATATTTTTTTTTAAATCCTGTGATGTTATTCTCTGCCTGTTAATACTTTTTTGCCACACAGTCAGTACTTTTTTATGCTTGGCAACATTTGTGAGTTAAACATACAATTGGCCTTGTGACTCTCCTAATCATAATCACATCAAATAAATTCCAATGGCCCTAGAGGACCAGCAATGTACTACTACTGTGCCACCCAGTTATTTATAATTGTTTGCACAGAGCATTATTTACAATTTGTCTTTTATGCTTTTCTCAATATACCTTTTCCTGCACCCGATAGGTGGGAGAGAGCGGCCCGTTTGCGGCAGCAGAGGCTGGAGCGTATCAAGCAGGAAATCCAGCGGCTGGTGGTCCTGGAAGAGGAGGAGGAAATAAATGCATAATGGCCGGGCCCCAGTGCAGCCGGTCCCCCTCAGGCTCCCGCCCATCCCATCACTGGCGCCTCTGCCAGGCAATTGCTGCCACACATCCTAATTGAAGTCACAAAAACGAATGCTTCGACAATTAGAAAGGAAATGGAGGCACGGATATATAATATTCTAAACAGACATCAGTTATTGTCGGCTCGCACAGTATATAAAAAGGCAATACTGACTGCTAAAGCAGCCCATTTCTCAGCAAGAATACTCAATGCGAATAATAGAACTAAGGACATTTTTTAAATTGGCGGTGAGATCAGCAGTGATGAGAGAATACTTCCTTACCATGCCCCCACGCAAGAAATGTGTTATGTCTTAAAGAATTAATTTGTGAAAAAAATTGCTACCATTAAATCGAGCATTCCCCCTTCGTTCAACACAGAATGCCAGGATGATATCTTCAGAAACCCTGTCACTATGACTCATCTCCCTGTCTTATGCCCCAAAACCTTGTCTGACTTATTCACCCGGGTCAAGTCAGGCTCCCCAAATGACTGTTGTCCTCCTGCTACCATGAAAGATATATTCACAGTACTGCCACATAGCATTCTTCCTTTTTTGAATGCATCCCTCACCCAAGGGGTAGTACCGCCTGCCTTAAAGGCCGCTACAATAGTCCCCCTTCTGAAAAAGCCCCGGCAGATCCTTCTACCCCTTCAAACTATCGCCCCATATCCCTTCTTCCCTGTCTGTCCAAAATCTTGGAGGCACATGTGGCCAGATGCCTTTCTAATTTTGTGGAACAAACGGAATACCTGGAGCCAAATCAAGCGGGCTTCCGGCCAGCCCGTTCAACAGAGGCGGTAGTTCTGGCCGTCCTGGATACTCTAAGAGCTAATTCAGACAGGGGAATTCCTCAGGCCAGGGTGCTTTTGGACTTGTTGGCAGCATTTGACACGGTCGACCATAGCACTCTCTTGAACCGTGTCGAACAAGCAGGCATCCAAGGTCCTGCCTACAACTGGCTTAAATCATTTTTAACTGGCAGAACGCAAGCAGTGTGACTTGGCACTCTTACTGCCCCCACAGTGATCACCTCTTGTGGTGTACCACAGGGCTCGTCCCTGTCGCCACTATTGTTTAACCTCTACTTGAGGCCTCTGCTCTATTCTTTAAAGAATCGGAGGGTCACCATTTTTAATTATGCAGATGACCTCCAGTTGATTTTCCCCCTAAATGGCTCTAATGCTGCTAAGGAATTTCAAACCACCATGTTCCAAATTCAACACTGGATGGACAGCAACCAATTGAAACTCAACCCGGGCAAGACGGAATTGGTGCTGCCTGGGAAGAGCAAGGACTGCTGGGGTCCACACTTCTGGCCTAGTGAACTGGGTCCCCCCCCTACTCCGTTCATGTCGGTAAAAAGCTTAGGGGTAGTAATTAACGCGGACCTCTCACTGAGAGGACAGGTGGGTGCAGTGATCTCCACCAGTCTCTATCAGCTTCGCAAAATCAGGAAAATTGCTAATTTGCTGACTCGCTCAGCTTTGATCCAAGTGGTGATAGCGCTGGTTCTATCACGCCTAGGTTTTGCAAACTCCATCTATATCGGCTTGCCTCATTACCTATTAAAACGTCTGCAAATGGTTCAGAACCAGGCGGCCAGACTAATACACAAACAGCCAAAATGGCACTCTGCCAGGTCCTTGTTGATTAAGCTCCACTGGCTTCCCGTGGAGCAACGTGTGGCATTTAAGACTGGGTGTCTGGCCTTTAAAGTACTGCAAGGCACAGTAAAAAATTCATCACAGCCATGATCAAAACACATGTCTCCCGGCGCAACCTGCGCTCATCCTATTTGCATCTTTTATCTGTCCCACCTATAAAACTCAAATGGGCTGGAGGCCGCAGATTTTCTTATCTGGCACCTACCTTCTGGAATTCCCTTCCGGTAACAATGAGAAGCTGCGACAACCTTCTTGGCTTTCGAAAGGCACTCAAAACTTGGCTGTTTGGGCTAGCCTACTAATCAGGTCTGATGTAACAACTTTTGCAGGAGTAGCGCCATGAAACCTTGGGGTGACCGTGCGCTTTATAAGTGAGTGATAACATTAACATTAACATTAACCCCCCACCACAATGGCAATAGGCCATTGCTGCGCCGCATTCTGCAGCGGCTGGACACCATCGAGGGCCGACTCACCACGATGGAACACAGCCTGGACCAGCACCAGACCAACATCCATAATGCCCTCTTTTAGCCCTTTTGGGTGGGAGGGATTTTTGGGGCTAGGTGTAGAGGTTGGTAAGAGAGTTGGGACTGGAGAGACGTCCTTGGACATTTTGAGTTTTGGGGCTTAAGTCAGTTTTGCTTGATAGAGGGGTGGGCTTGTTGTTTGGGTGGAAAGGGTATTTATTTATTTATTGAGTGTTTTGTTTAGCTCGAACAAGGCCAGAGTTGGGTATTGGAGCGGTTCACATATCTATAGCATTTTAGTCTTAAACAGTAAAATTGATACCTATAAACAGTGGCCAGGTATCTAAAATAGTTTTTTACAAATGAGGAAACATTTGTGCATTCAATAATACAGTTAAAAAGAACATAAGTTATTAACTTATAATACATTCGTACTTGTTCTGTGTATTCACAATGCTGACATTTAGATGTAGCTGTCTTCAAAGAGATATATAAGTGCGAAATTAGGACTAGAGGATTGGGCCTAGCTATAGAATGAGGAGCTCCATCTAGAGTCTGATAACGGATGAACTCACAGAGAGTATCACTCAGCAGGCTAGAGTAGGTTGAGTGATTGTTTGTTGGGACTTCTAGAACATGGTATGAATGGGCAGCTAAGGATTAAAGGGGGAATTTGCGCTATAGGAAGGACTTAGCTTCTTTTTTTAAATTGTAGTAGATGAGATTTTTCTGATGTTCGGAGAGAGAGAGTTTCATATTCTTGGTGCATCTCCAGAGAAAGCTCTATCATATGTTTTTTCAAATGGAAGAATGAAGGTTTCAGAAGAAGATTACCAACGCTCCAAGAGAGTCTGCTTCCTCCAGAAATCAGAATTTTCTGTGCTGGGTACAGTAGAGTATTGTGGTGGGTCACTTTATGTGTGATACAGGCCATCTTTGGTTGAATTCTTGCCTCATAAGGCAGCCAGTTAAGCGCCTTCAGATGTGGAGTGATGTGATAAATTTTTTTTTAACCTGTTAAGAGTTTTGCGACCGCATTAAGACATGCTTTAAGCGGGGCTGTTGAGATCTTGGGTAGTCCTGATAAAGTTGTACATCTGTATTCAGGACTAATGTCTGAACTGCTGTTTTGATGTCTGGTGATTCGATGAAAGGTTTAATTTTTCTAAGATAGCTGAGGTGAAAGCGGGCATTTTTAGCCATTGTGTGGTTGTGTGATTGCATATTTAGTTTCTTATCAAGAGTGATTCCTAGTGACTTGGTAGAATCCACTCGGATCGGGGAACAGGTTAGTGCAGCGTTCAGCTTGGTCCAATACTTCATCTCTGTGGAGCTTTTTGAGGGGGAGATTCGAAGGAGTTTGTGTTATGAGAGTTTAGCTTAAGGTGACTGTTAGCCATTGAATGATCTTTTTTAATGCTTGGGTCATCGTACTAATCTCTTCTAGGGAAGTGATCTTAATATACAGCTGTGAGTCATCAGCATACATGTTTAAGGAGATGTTCGCCTGCTTAAACATTCCAGTTAAAGGTTCAATATAGAGATTAAATAGTGATGGGTATAGTGTTGAGCCTTGTGGTACTCCTAATAGGTTAGGAGATGGTGAGAATAGAATTTGAGTCATCAGAAATCTGTGTGTTCTGTTCTCTAAGAAGGATTTGAACTATTTTAGGACAGTTCCCGTTATACCCATCCTGTTCTCAAGTCTCTCAAGTATTTTGCCATGGTTAACAGTGTTGAAAGCAGACGAGAGGTCAAGCAGCACAAGCAGACATGTTTCATTATGGTCTAATGCAAGTAGGGTGTTGTCTACTATATGTAAAATTGCTGTTTTGGTGCTGTGCCCAGGTCTGAAGCATGATCAGCAGGTGTATGATAGCTTGAATTTCCTAATGTGTTGGTTCAGTTGTTACTAAACACATTTTTTCTATTACTTTGGCTAGCATGGGAATGTTGGTTATCAGGCAAAAATCGTTTGGGTCCCAAGGGTTTCTGTTGTTTATTTTAGGATAGGGATGACTTGGTCAGTTTTTCGGCAATCCGGGATGGATCCTGTGAAAGTGATGCATTGATTATCTTGCTCCAAATTGGGATGACAGTATCATTGATAGATCACAAGCAATTTGACGAGTTTTCGTGGTTGCTCGGTTTTATAGTCGATAGGATTTTGATAACATCTATGTGGTCATATAGGTTGAAGGTAGACCACTGAGCTTTATTTTTGGGCACTTACAGAGAAGGTTGGGCTGGAAGATCGGCTGGTGAATTTTTAGGGGTTGTTGGGTTGTCAGCGGCAGTCTTGAACTCATTCTCTAGGGCAATTGCTTTAGCAGTAAAGAAAGAAGAGAATTATTCACTGCTTTAATGTGATTTTGATGACAAGAGGGCAGATTTGGCCATTTTGTTTCATTGTTGTTTTAATATTGGGAAGAGTTTCCTCGCTCTGTTTTGGCATTGTCAAGTTACGAGCTAAAGAAGTCTTTTTTATGCCTGGGTGGAGTTTGAGGAGTTCCCCTACGCAGAACTCCCCGAAGTACAAATAAAACTCGGCCACGCTATGCTTAGCTCCACAAGTGGTGGAGTTGGTAAAAAAAATACAGTTTGCGATAATTTTCAGTGGTGGATGTTTGTCCGCACTATGAAATTATCACGAACGGCATCATGCATAGCGCAAGTGGTCACTGCTTCCTTTCTACTGATTGAGTAGATTTTCTACCCGAGTGGCAGCTTTCTCAACCGAACAGACGGTTTCTCAATGCGAGCAGTGGCGAGCACACGTGGCTACCCGCATTGAGAAATCCAACCACCTGCTTTGGGAAATCTCACCTGGCAGTTAATTTCCCTCACTCGTGCTCGCCAACTTGACGTTGATGAGCACAAATGAGGAGGAAATCTCGCCAGGAGGTGGATTTTCCTTGCTTACACTTGAGGAAAACTTCTCAAACTCTGCGAGCGGAGTGGAGTTCACTGCCCAGAATTTGTCTTTTTTTATTTTAGGATACTTTTTTTGTGGGATTTTCTGGACTTTCTTAGCAGTCTTAAGTGAGGGGATAAAGGATGTTGTCTCCATTGCCGTTCAGTTATGTCTTTCTTCATTGAGAGATCCGATCCATTGATTCAAGGGTTTTTGTCTTTGTCCGGTATTCTTTTAAGTTTTGGCGGGGCTATGGAATGAATTCGTTTTGGTATCGTGGAGTTGTAGTGTTCAGTAAGTTTATTGACGCCAGCCATATTATTAGGAGGAAGAAGTTCTTTCTTGCAGCGAGCTGCTAGTATCTCAAACTGGAGGTTTCTAGTGTGACAAACCCATTTTCTGGGTTTGGTTGATTGTGAGGTTGGTTTCCTTTTTGTAGTGGTTATATGGAAGGTGATAATATGGAGGTCTGACCAATCGCAGGGATCGATCAGGATTGTTTTAACCATTTTTTCTATGGAAACAATCCAGTCTAGTGTTGCACCTTTAGTGTGGGTTTTAAGGGAACAGGCTTGGACTAGGGATTGATCTGCTAAGAAATGTTTGACAGCATTGACCTGAGTATCATAGGGGTCTTCCTAATGAAGATTGAATTCCCCTAGGAATATATCATTAGAGTGAGAGGCAGAGTTTGTTGGAATGATTTTTATTAGTTGGTCAATGAAGAAGGTGTTTTCACCTGGGGGATGGTAAAATACATGTAGTTTGCAGAGTTTGTTATCTGTAGTTCTTAAAGAGAGTATTCACATGATTCAAAGGGGTCGGAGTGAAGTATAGTGATGGAGATGTCAGCTCGATGGAACAGGCAATGCCTCTGCCCATTTTGTGTGGTCTGTCTAGTCTAACAATTTTGTAGTCAGGAGACACAAGAAGGTCTAAACATGGGGACGAAGATTGAGTAAGCCACAATTCCATCAGGATGGTTACATCAGCTTTTTGGCTCAAAATGAGATCAGCAAAGGCAGAGTCATGTTTCATTGCTGAGCAGCAGTTGAGTAGTAGGCAGAAGATTGGTTTCAGTGAGTTATCCAGGTTTGTTTCATGTTTTTCGGAGGTTAAAGTTACTCTGGGAGGCGATTCATAAGATATTAATCGGGATTACGTTTCAAATATCAATGGTGTTTGCATGTTCGTTATTGACGATTGAACAGAGGCAGGGGAATGGTATTTATCTTGCTGTGGGCTGAGGGTATTGATTTTTGAAAATGGTTGATTCTTGAAAGATAACTTTCTGTGAGATGTAAAATATTCTTAATTTCTTAGATGGCATTTTGAAAATTCAGATACATCCTGTCCGTTTGTGTTCTGAGTGTTTCTAGCTCTACTCGGGATGAAGGAGATAGTTGGAGTAGAGTGCAAGGAGGTCTGGGGAGAGGATTGCTAGATGGTACAAAATCCATGTGAGTGGGGCTGGTAAAAGCTCCATCTGACACTGACATTTTAGATCCTTTAGGGGAATTGACTTGGAATTATTATAGAGATTAGGTTTTAGCCTTCACTTAGCCTGGGCACTGTTAGATGTATCCAAAAGGAAGGCGTTTTGTCTGATTGTAGCATTATTGTTCAGTGATATGTGAGGTAGAGCTGGGTGTATACGTTTTTTTCCGTTTTGCTTTCAGGGGCTTGTCACTGTGTGATCCAAGCCGAATCTGTAGAGGATTAAGGGGGGTAGAGCAGGACCTTGAGATGCAGCCAGAAGCAGTGAGGCTAATGGAAATGGGTGGCGATTTGGGATCTATGTGTAGTGAGTTGCTTTCACTTGTTTCAGAGATTCGAGTCGTAGGCGTAGGCTGTCGCAGCTCCTGAGAGATTCTGCATTCTATCATGTCAGAGTGATATTTGGTTTGGGTGTCAGTTTGCGAGGTATCGTCTTGATGGTGTTTAGGTTAGGAGTTGTTGTACACGAGATCTTTTAGCATGGCAAAATAGTTGTTGAATAGTTTGAGATCCTTATTTGCTGCTTGGATAAGAACTGTGCCATTTTTGTAGGAAGTTATATTTAAATGTGTTCTAAGAATTTGTGAGGGTTCTGTTAGCATCTTGGTGCCATACAGAATGTTTTTCTTTTCCTGGATGTTTAGCCACTTGGTAAAGGTAGTATGCCATTTTGCCTTTTTCTGGTGAAAAATATTAGGTCCTTGGTAATGATGCCATTTTGTATGTTGAAGGAGGGCTTTAGGATCAGTGTGTCTGGGGTTTTTGCGGAGCAGGATGTGTTTGAAGATTGTGGTTGTATTTTTAGAGAGGTTAAAGGGGTAAAGAATAGTGTAGGAATTACTTTCTGTTGGTTTCATATTTACTCCTGTGGTGATTGTTGAAAGGAGTTAAAGTCAATAACTATTCTATTTCACTGCCTTAGGATCAAGAGATTAGGAAGCAGGGCAATTAAATGGGTGTGGGTAGCTATAGTGGTATATAGGAGAGAATATAGTTTCATACAGAGACCTGGAGAGATGCATAAAAAGTTTAGGTCATTTACATCCGATCAGTTTGGAGTCATTTCAACAAGGCTGCCTCTTTGAAGGCAGCTAACTAAGGAAGTCCTTTTTGTATTTCTGATCCCAGGAGTTTTACCAAGGAAGTCATTTTTTTTATTTCTGATCCCAGGGTGTTTTACCCTCTTTCTAGCGTGGGTTGCTATGTAAATAAATAAAGGGGAAAACTATTTTTCAAATCTAAATTTATGTCTGAAGTTGTTTCTTTTACTTTTACTTTGCACTTCTGTCTTCATGTAGTTTAACACAGCCTGTTTATTTGCTTGTGAGAAAGCATAGCACTTAGTTATAGGGTCCGGGCTTATACTTCTCTAACTATCTTGAGCAATTTGGGAAATGCTGCCATGATGACCTATATTGTGTAGAACTTGCCATGATGAACTATATTGTGTAGAACTATCTAGATAAAAACAGTAGCAGTTAATTTATTTCTTACTGAGTTAAATTACATCCATACTAGTTGCCCTACCTGAGTATACATGCAGCAAAAACAGGGGAGGTTTACACCTTCACAAGCGAGATCTCACTTCCAGTAGCACCCAGGTAAGCTCCAACTGTAGGATTGATTTGTATGATTATCAATCATAGGCAACTAAATGGAAATAGAAAGACTGAGTAAGTGGGTTATATATTTATCAAAGATTTACAAAGAATTGACACCACCTGAGTACTACGTGATGACACAATGAAAAGGCCTGATTGCGCTAAAATAGAAAAAATAGCAATACTAGTTAGTTTGGGCTAATGTGGTGTAGTGCAGTTCCTATAAATCTATAAAGGAACTTCACATTAATACAACATAAAATGTGGGACTGGTGTCCAGACTGATTCAGACACCCCCACCGGATATGTTCGCCTGTATACCAGCTAGCTCACAGTGCCACTCTGGACTCCTCTTACCAAGGAAAGAATAGTTTCTGGCAACTATTGAACATGACAACCCTAACCCCTCAGGGATCATGGAAACAGTACAGTACTTTTCGCTCAGTCCCTCTGGCTCACTTTGTCTCAGAGAGATACACAGAATAAACAGTGGGGACGTTTTCAATAAGCATTTATCGATCCAGCGTCATTCTAGTGTAAAATACGTGTGCTGCAAGAACCATATGACAGAAACAGATGTATACTGGTATAAGCATCAACAGAGTAAATGGATAGTAGAATTCTGCCATAGTGCTAAAACAATGGATATATGCAGGCATATATTTACTTGATAGTAATAATGCATACTCCTATGATGCTAACCCTAACTAGATGTACTTAAATGTACCTAGCATGTGTGTAGGTGTATAGCCAAGAATCCCCTTAGAATAGAGCCAACCCCCTTACCTGAAGTGGGGGAGCAAAGGACCCTATCTTAGTCTCGGGATGGGCACCCTACAAGGAATGTCAGACCACTGTGTGCTGTAGTGTCTGCGTGCTGGAACATCAGCGTCTCGTGTCAGCCTGTCAGCATTGAAGTCTTTCTCCTCTGCCAAACATATGGTGCTTTTAAACCCTTAGGTTTTTTACCTTGCTGTGTCATGTCAGCCGAGGATGATGATGGTGATGAACCTTATACACACTTATTTTGTAGAAGATGGTAATCTGGCTGTGATTCTGAGAATCCTCATGCATAATAAATGAGGCTCGTTTTGCTTTGTTCGTTTTCGGGGAAAACCACACAACATTTATGCAGCACCTAACTAGGTAAAAGGTCAGCACCAAAAACCATTATGTAGTACAATAGCAGGGTAAATGTAGGTAAAAGGTTAAGAGACTACCTAAGCCTATATTGGGGTACATTGCGATTAATATAACCCACTTCTCATCTGACTGGATGATATACTAAAGAAAGGAATGTCCTTCTAATCAATCATAACAACATGGTTAAAATGTTCAGAAAGGCAAACAAATATCTAGAAGTTATAACAATGCTTAAAAACGTTATAAACCCTTTATATATGGTCAAATGCTCTATAAGTCCTCTGAAATATACACATATATAGTTTGAGCAACTGAGTATGCCTGAAAGCCATGGTGCTCAGTAAGAGCGAGAAAAGAGAGAAAAATACAAATTGTTTTAAAATTCCACTTCCGGTTGTTGTGGAAAAAGGCCGAATTGTTCCCAGCACACAGAGAGCCATATGTTTATAAGTCCTGCAACATCACTACTGCTTGCCTTCGCAGATGACGGTCTCTGTAACACCTCACAGATCAGGTCAATCGAGCAAAGGTTATCTTCTTCTGTTCCCACAGCTGATGCTGAGGAAGTGTTTGAAAACATCTGAAACCTGTGTGCCTGTAGTAGAGCCAGTATCCAATCCCACATGAGCTAAAGCATCCCGTGGTGGCTCTAAGAAGCCAACATCAACATGGGAATACACTGAGGACACTGCACTAGGTGGGCCTTTAACAGGTCCAGCAATACATCCATGGAGGTGTAACCGATGGAAGTGTTAGACAGAAATCCAACACGCATTCTTCTCCGCAGAACAAGCAGCGGAGAGCAGGCAAAACACAGTCAATCCAGAATAGTCTGAATGATAGGAACCATGACTCGCTTAGCTCCCGAAGTGGAGGTGTACCCAGATGGAGAATTATGCGGTCACAGTAGCGTCATTCCAAGAGCGTTTTTCCATCTCCTTGGTGAGTGGGACGTCCATTGCATAGCAGAAAAATAAAAATCCGGATACCCACTACCAGTATTAGGATTAGAGGGTGCCCTCTAAAAACGCTTCCCAACACAGATTGTTTAAAAGCTGGAATCACTCCGAAGACTGTCTTAAAAGTGTCTAACAGCCCAAACCAAGGGTCTTAAATAGGTGTACTATACCCTTCGTACCAGACATGTTAAATGTAGGAGAGTAGGGTCTGCTTCTTATGGTCACTCCAACTTTTTGCTGTGATTCTCTGTTTTTTCGACTTTAGTGTGGCTGTGGGCCTGCTAATCAGACCCACAGCCCAGCTGTTCTCTCTCTAAATTGATACCATGTACTTTAGGTACATACCAGATTGGATATTAGGTCCCCTTTGTGAGCCCCTGTATAGTGTACCATAGGTACCCAGGGCATAGGTGCATCCAAGGCCTACCAGGGGCTGCAGCATGTATTATGCCACCCCTGGCTGGCCATCTAAACTGACACCAGAGGCTGATCACTCAGCTTGGGTAAGGTGGTATAATCACCCCTTACTTAGATATAGTATATCTATATCTACCTTATATATAGACACATAGTAACCTATATGTTACTCCTATGGCAGGCCTTACAATCCTGCAGGCAGAGTGCTTGGTTTTATGTGAGAGGGTGCCCTAGGATGAGCTGAGCCCCTCTGCAGCTTTCGGAACCATCTTCTTATAGCTGTTCTATGATTTAGCCATACCATATATTCTTAAGTGCATTATAATCCTCGCAGTTAATGCTAACTTTGGTTTGGCTTTATCAAAACATTTCATGTAAGGTGTCAAACACTTTGGAATACTACCCCCCGCCAGTTCTGGCGGCGGGGGTAGCATTCCACCCTTCTAGAGGGAAAAGACATGTATGTTACTGCTTTACCCGGTTAAAGTTAAACAGAGCCTCAGCATCATAATAAATAATGGATGCTGCTGCCACAGACATGAGTCTGACCTCCTGCTGCTGGATGAAACTCCGGCAAGGGAGGCCTGGACAATAGGTTTCCTGTCAAGGGAGGTGCTAGTACCTCCCCAGACAGCCTGTAGTGTATTGGGGCAGGGTGAGTTGAATGGAAAGATGCTTTTCCAGACACTGCCTGGGGCACACAATGTGCTTCATGCATAGCCCGGTTCAAACCAGTTGCTGGGGCACTCAAGCCCGCTCTGGCACGAAACTGGACAATGGGAAAGGGGTGTAACCACCCCCTTCCCAGGTCCACCCATAGGAGGGACCTAGCAGGTAATCCAGCTCCTAAAATCAGTATAAAGATAGGAGCTGTGTCTAGGGACTTTAGATTATCCTGGAATGAAACTCTGATATGAAACTCTTGGACCTTCGACGTTCTTTATCGACTAAAAGACTGAAGACATCTCCCTTGTGGTCAAGGAGTGACCACCCTGTGCAAACAGGCACCACCAGTAACTTGCCAGTTTGCTTTGTTGATGCTTCTGCCAGAACCCGAAGACTCAGTGACTCAGGAACTGGACTTCCAGACTTCTCCGACTCCGATCCACATCCACAGCAAAGCTGAGACCCGTGGCGGACACGAGAGACGTGGGACCAGACACCCTGGACTTCTTGCATTTCGCTAACTGCTCGACTCCCGAGGTACCCTAGCAGTTGTGCATTGGGGTATGAGAAGCCCCAGACTGAGCGCCATTTGCACCAAAGCTCAGCCCTCCACACTCCACGAGTGCCGCGTGGGGCCTGCTCCTGCATTTCTGACTGATGTGTCTTCCCGGTTGCTGGCCCGTTGGCTAGTTAGCCCTCGGAAGACTTCTTTTTGAATTTACACTACTGGCCTGGTTGCTCCAGGCTCGCTCCAGCTTCCCTGCAAAGGAAAAGCTCCCCAGACCTTGCTGGTCTGACTCGAAGCCAATCTTCACTTCCTGCATGGATTACGTTTGCCAAGGCTTGTTGGATCCACTCTGGATACCAACACCGCAGTCAACTAGATCCTTTGTGGGACAGCTTGAATCCAGCTCTTTGTTGTCGGCGATGCCTCCTGGTCCTCGTGGCTGCAGAGACAAGCTTCACCTCTTCACCTGAAATCTCCTCAACATTGCCTGGTTCCTTCCTGGTCACTGGCTAGTGACCCAGACTCTGTCCTGTCTGCTTTCAGGTTCTTCAGTTTAAGCTCATGGATTTTCGGTAAATTTGCAATCCGCGAGATTCGTGAATTTCCCGCAAAATCCGCGAGCGGAACGGATTGGGTCAAAAGTTCAAGCTGACTTTTGTAGCTCTTTTAGAATGGTGCCGGCAAGCTGCCAGAGCCATTCTAAAATAGTTACAAAAGTCAGCTTCAACAGGAAGCTCTAATAGATAAAGTAAAGCAGGTGCTGCTCAAATTCAGTTACACAATCATTAATCACCCCAAACTTGGGGTGATTAATGATTGTGTAACTTAATTTGACCTTCAACTCCAGCACCTGCTTTACTTTATTTATTAGTGCTTCCTGTTGAAGCTATTTGCAGCTATTTTAGAATGGCGCTGGCAGCTTGCCGGCGCCATTCTAAGTGCGGCTGAGGGCAGAAGGGCACAAAAGTGGGACAGAGGGCAGAAGGGGACAAAAAATGTGTGGGGCAGAGGGCAGAAGGGCACAGAAACGAGTGGTACGGAGGGCAGATGGGCATAAAAAACGAGAGGGTGGCAGTGATTAACCAGGAAAAAAAAAACCAGCTAAAACGCAAAGTGCCTCGCGAACACCCGCAAACACGCAAAGTGCCCCGCGAACACCTGTGAACTCGCAAAAAATAAAAAAATCCGCAAATTCGTGCGAATTCGCAAATTTTGCGGAATGCGAATCCGCAAATCCGCAAATTTGCGGATTGCGAATTCGCAAAATTTGCCCATGCTTACTTCAGATCTTGGATCCACCCTTGGATCCACCCAGACACTCTTCCTCTGGTCGCCTGCAGCATTTCTTCGCAAATCTCCATAGGAAACATCGACAAAACCCGACACCAAAAGACACCTATGCACCCGGCTTCCCTGGGTGAGGTAACTCGAGTACTCCGGTGCTCCCGTGGTTATTGACTATCCAAGTGTCCTAGTCTAAAGTGGTTTTGTCGTAATCCATCCGGAAGTGCGCTAAATCTATAACTTTGTAACTTTTACGTTCTCCATTCTAAGTCAATGGTAACTCGCGACTGTGTTTAGACATTGCACGCATCTCCCGTGGGTCTCTTACTTTCTAAACTTTGGTTGTCTAGTGTAGCACCAGCGATTCCCTAGGCCCTAGGCCTATTCACTACTTCTGAAGTGGTTCTTATTCCACTTACTTAGTATATGGTTTGTGAGGCCCCTAGGGAAAACTGTATTTGTGCAACTTATCGTATGCTAATTGAGTAACTTGTGATGTACATATATATTTGATATATACCTTGTGTGGTGTCCTTTCATTTGGTATTCAAGGGATTATAATTGGTAAACACAGCTTGCTTCACATGCTCTCTGAGGTCTTAGCCTAAGACTGCTGGTCCATGCTACCATTAGGATAGCTTGTCTATAAGGTTGACTTTACAACCACCATCAATAAGGGTCGTTTAGACTGGTGCATGGTGCCCACTAGAATAGTGGACATCATATCCCAGGCTAACTTCTCACATTGGTGTGTAGCGGATGGGATAAGAGCTTGCTGTTGTTTTACCATATAATCTTAAAATATCATTTGAAAGATCACATTAAGGTACTTGTAGGTACATATAAATCAAGTTCTTATAATACTTTAAGTTCTACTGAACTTAGCAGTTGTAGAGGAAAGAGCTTAGCACACCCTGACTGCAACTCCTAGAGAGGTTCTAGTAGGAAACCATTTAGTGTAGGTAGGTACACACACCACACCTCACTAGAAAATGTCATTGGAAGCGGGCCCTAGTGGACCTCGTCAAGAAGACCCCCAGAGGGTACTTTCTAAGTATGACTCATTCACTTTTAATGAACGTAGAAGCCTGTGTGCAGTCAGAAAGTTAAGACAAGGACAGAGTCTAACCTTTAACCACCTGGTAGATCTCTTAGTGGCTCATGATGTAGAGAATGCCTCAGACCCAGGTAACCATGGTAGTATAGAGGGGGGCCACCCATCATCAGAGGAAAATCCAACTGGAGAAGATCCATTGGTCTCTGATGGGGATGATGACCAGGATGAGGTTAATGAACCTCTCCTGGGCAACACAGGACTATCTGGGGGTGGAGATGGCCTTGGTGGGCCCCCTCCTACCTTTTCAAGTAGGCCTAACTGGAGACACAGAAGGCCCAGGTGACTGTCCAGTGGCTCTGTTAATGTTATGTTAATGTTAATGTTAAATTGGGACTTGTATAGCGCAACGGCTACTCCAAAGGAGTGTCCCGGCGCTTTGAGCTCCAAACCAAAAGTGGGACAGGAAAACATAACAATAACAGAGAAAGGGCCACAGAGGGGAGAGTTATCCGGCAAACAGCCAAGTTTTCAAGTTTTTCCTGAAGACAAGCAGATTAGAAGTGCTCCGCAGGGACAACGGCAACGAGTTCCAAAGCTTAGGAGCAAGAAAGCTAAAGGACCGGCCGCCTAGCCGAGCCTTTTTGATACGTGGGACCCGAGCCAAGGCCAAGGTTTCTGACCTAAGGGAGCGTGCCGGTCGATAAAAATCAAGCCTCCTCTGAAGATACTTGGCACCAGTGCCATATAAGGCCTTGTGGGCGAGAGTCATGGTCTTAAACAGTATCCTCTTCCGCACCGGGAGCCAGTGGAGGGATGCAAGAAGATTAGAGGCACTAGTCCGACGATGAAGGCCAAAGATGGCACGCGCAGCAGCGTTCTGAGTGATCTGCAGGCGTTGGAGGAGGTATTCAGGCAGGCCCAGATATAGAGCATTGGCATAGTCCAATCTGGACCCTATGAGGGCCTGAACAGTGATCCTCCGATGTTGCTCCGAAAGTAAGGGGAAAAACTTGCGCAACATTCTGAGGATGCCAAAACAGGTTCCCGTAAGGGTAGAAACCTGGGATTTGAGCGACAGCTCATTATCGATTTTGACTCCCAGGTTCTTGGCCCACTTAGATGACTGTGTGGGAGGGAACTTGTCAGCAGGCCACCAGCCTCGCCAGTCTGGTTCAGAGGGGCATCCGAAGAATAGTATTTCGGACTTATCCGAGTTGCACTTGAGGCTGTTTTGTGAAAACCAGCTAAAAACAGCCCCAAGGCACTCGCGGATCCCTTCACCATCAAACTCTTCACCCTTACGACAGGTGAAGAGGAGCTGAGTGTCGTCAGCATAAGAGACGATCCGGGCCCCATGGGACTCCGCCAATGTCGCCAGAGGGGTCATCAAGATGTTGAAAAGAGTGGGGCTCAGGATAGAGCCCTGAGGCACTCCGACTCCCAATGGCGGCATCGCGGCGGATCCGGGTGGAACCCAGACCGTCTGGCGGCGGCTGGCCAAAAAGGAAGAAAACCAATTGAGCACCGTCCCCCCTAGCCCGATGTCATGGAGCCTAGTGAGGAGATCCTCATGGGGGACGGTGTCAAACGCCGCCGACAGGTCTAGCATGACTAACAACACCCTGCCTCCCATATCCAGCACCTCTCTGATGATCTCCGAGACTTCCAAGAGCGCCGTCTCGGTGCTTAAGTTGGAGCGGAATCCCGATTGGGATTCATGGAGCAGATCATTAGACTCCAAGAAATTGGAGAGCACGCCATGTACGTGCTTTTCCAAGATCTTGGTCAGTGCTGGGAGGAGCGAGATTGGTCTATAGTTGGAAGGTGCCTCCGGGTCAAGATTGGGTTTCTTGATCAGAGGAATGACCATGGCTTGCTTCCATGTCGGAGGCAGAGAGCCCTCGCTCAGAGATAGATTAAGGATGGGATTGGCTATAGGATTTATAGCATCAGCCACTCTCGCCAGAAATTTTGCCGGGCAAGGATCTAATGGTGAGCCCGACTTAAGGTTCCTCATCAAGGTTAAAGATGTATCAACCGAGAGAGGAGGAAAATCGAGCAGAACTGGGCCCGGTGGAGACAGAGGCGCTGCCTCAATCGGCCTCACAGACACATTATCCGGATCTCTCTGCGGAAAGGAGGCCTGGATTTGCCTGATTTTGGTGGTAAAAAAGTTGGCAATAGTGTTGGTCCAGGTCTCTGTCGGGGCACTCTGAGTAGAGATAGACCGGGGGCCAGTGAATTCACGCACGATTGAGAAAATCTCCTTACAGGAGTTGGCAGCGTCATCAATCCTTTTGGCGAGATATCGTTTCTTGCTCTGAAGAACAAGTTCATGGTATGCCTTCATCGTTGTTTTATAACGTTGTTTAGCCTCAAGCTCATACTGGGCTCTCCATGCACGCTCTACCACTTTGCAATGCCTGCGGGCAATAGCTAAGTCCTCCGTGAACCAGGGAGCAGAAGCCCGTCGAGCAACGGACCTGGGTGGCTGGAGGGGAGCGAACTCATCGAGTCTGGCAAGGAGCCATGATTGTAAGCTCTCCAGATCTTCCTCCAGATCCCCAGTGCAGACCACAGGGTGATCAATTAAGGCATGTGTGAGCATGTCCGAGGTCACCCTGTGCAGTGTCCTGTAGTTGCTGCCCTGCTGTCTCGTGGTTCTAGCAGGGGGGGCCGAGATGGAATGTATTTCAAAGTGGGCCAGGAAATGGTCGGACCAAACGATTGGCAAGAGTGTGACATTCATGATAGGTATGGTGGAAAAAACCTGATCAAGTGTGTGGCCTTTATCGTGGGTGGGACCAAAAAGATAAGGGGAAAGACCCAGGGTAGATGTAATATCCAACAATTTGATGGCATTTTGATCATTGTGGTCGTCCATGTGAAAATTAAAATCGCCTACCAATAAGCACTGCTCCGATCTCAAGACAAGGACCGACATGGCCTGTTGGAGGTCCTCGAAAAAAGAGCCGACAGGGCCCGGGGGTCTGTAAACGATCATACCCTTCAATGCTTGTTGTGGTGATAGAGCGATGGTGAAGGCTAATGAATCGGCCCCTTCGATAGTATGTGTGTGCATGACTGTGCACGGAAGAGAATTCTTCACAATCAGGGCGACTCCACCTCCCCTACCCTTGTCTCTATCCTGTCGATGGATAGTGTAGTCAGTGGGAATGGCGGCCACTATGTCCGGATTAGAGGAATCATTGAGCCATGTCTCAGTAAGCATCAGGCAGGTGGGACTGATAGTTGACAGGAGATCAAAGATCTCTTGAGTGTGGCGATGCAATGACCTCGTATTAAGGAGTAGACAAAGATGTTTAGAGCTACTCTCCTTACCAGGCAAAGGGGAAGGGAGGGTGCGAACAGGATGCCAGAAACAAGCAGGGCATTTATGCTTACCTCTATACCGGCTGGGGAAGACTGATAGGCACGACGCATTACAATTGCGCAGCGACAGGAGCTCCTGAGCGGTATAGGAGCGCATAGTGGCCAGAGGTACCTGCCACGCCGTACGCCTCCGGGACGCTGACGGGCGCAGACGGGCAGGACTCTGGCACGACTCCGGCGCAGATCCGGCGCGGCCGCTGATCGCGTCCGCTGCGCTGAAAGAGAGGTGAGCTTTTTATAGCGCTGCTAGAGCGCGCGTGTGGAAGTCCTACCCCCAAGATGGCTGCCAAGATGAGATCCCAGCCCTCGGCGTCAATACTCAGCCGAGGGCGGTCTCAGAGTCCCAGGCAAGGGAGGGGGGGGAAGCAAAGCGCTTACAAGCGCTGGGAGATCGAGAAATAAGCAGCGCTGTGCTCCAGCACGCTTTAAACACAAGCGCGAGCACAAACTGCAAGAGGCACACAATGAAATTCTAAATTTTAAAATACACGAGTCAAGTGTTCTAAATAAAAGAAAAGTAAGGAGACCTCCCGGCTTCCGCCTCAGGAGGGGAAAGTAGGTTCAAGGCAGATGGTAATCACCTGCAGAATGCTCCGGTTCCCTTTTATAGCGCTGCTAGAGCGCGCGTGTGGAAGTCCTACCCCCAAGATGGCTGCCAAGATGAGATCCCAGCCCTCGGCGTCAATACTCAGCCGAGGGCGGTCTCAGAGTCCCAGGCAAGGGAGGGGGGGGAAGCAAAGCGCTTACAAGCGCTGGGAGATCGAGAAATAAGCAGCGCTGTGCTCCAGCACGCTTTAAACACAAGCGCGAGCACAAACTGCAAGAGGCACACAATGAAATTCTAAATTTTAAAATACACGAGTCAAGTGTTCTAAATAAAAGAAAAGTAAGGAGACCTCCCGGCTTCCGCCTCAGGAGGGGAAAGTAGGTTCAAGGCAGATGGTAATCACCTGCAGAATGCTCCGGTTCCCTTTTATAGCGCTGCTAGAGCGCGCGTGTGGAAGTCCTACCCCCAAGATGGCTGCCAAGATGAGATCCCAGCCCTCGGCGTCAATACTCAGCCGAGGGCGGTCTCAGAGTCCCAGGCAAGGGAGGGGGGGGAAGCAAAGCGCTTACAAGCGCTG
Organism: Lissotriton vulgaris; assembly: GCF_964263255.1. NCBI lineage: Eukaryota > Metazoa > Chordata > Amphibia > Caudata > Salamandridae > Lissotriton > Lissotriton vulgaris. Next base: position 175,048,081 of record NC_141687.1, on the reverse strand, counting down.
GGAGATCGAGAAATAAGCAGCGCTGTGCTCCAGCACGCTTTAAACACAAGCGCGAGCACAAACTGCAAGAGGCACACAATGAAATTCTAAATTTTAAAATACACGAGTCAAGTGTTCTAAATAAAAGAAAAGTAAGGAGACCTCCCGGCTTCCGCCTCAGGAGGGGAAAGTAGGTTCAAGGCAGATGGTAATCACCTGCAGAATGCTCCGGTTCCCTTTTATAGCGCTGCTAGAGCGCGCGTGTGGAAGTCCTACCCCCAAGATGGCTGCCAAGATGAGATCCCAGCCCTCGGCGTCAATACTCAGCCGAGGGCGGTCTCAGAGTCCCAGGCAAGGGAGGGGGGGGAAGCAAAGCGCTTACAAGCGCTGGGAGATCGAGAAATAAGCAGCGCTGTGCTCCAGCACGCTTTAAACACAAGCGCGAGCACAAACTGCAAGAGGCACACAATGAAATTCTAAATTTTAAAATACACGAGTCAAGTGTTCTAAATAAAAGAAAAGTAAGGAGACCTCCCGGCTTCCGCCTCAGGAGGGGAAAGTAGGTTCAAGGCAGATGGTAATCACCTGCAGAATGCTCCGGTTCCCTTTTATAGCGCTGCTAGAGCGCGCGTGTGGAAGTCCTACCCCCAAGATGGCTGCCAAGATGAGATCCCAGCCCTCGGCGTCAATACTCAGCCGAGGGCGGTCTCAGAGTCCCAGGCAAGGGAGGGGGGGGAAGCAAAGCGCTTACAAGCGCTGGGAGATCGAGAAATAAGCAGCGCTGTGCTCCAGCACGCTTTAAACACAAGCGCGAGCACAAACTGCAAGAGGCACACAATGAAATTCTAAATTTTAAAATACACGAGTCAAGTGTTCTAAATAAAAGAAAAGTAAGGAGACCTCCCGGCTTCCGCCTCAGGAGGGGAAAGTAGGTTCAAGGCAGATGGTAATCACCTGCAGAATGCTCCGGTTCCCTTTTATAGCGCTGCTAGAGCGCGCGTGTGGAAGTCCTACCCCCAAGATGGCTGCCAAGATGAGATCCCAGCCCTCGGCGTCAATACTCAGCCGAGGGCGGTCTCAGAGTCCCAGGCAAGGGAGGGGGGGGAAGCAAAGCGCTTACAAGCGCTGGGAGATCGAGAAATAAGCAGCGCTGTGCTCCAGCACGCTTTAAACACAAGCGCGAGCACAAACTGCAAGAGGCACACAATGAAATTCTAAATTTTAAAATACACGAGTCAAGTGTTCTAAATAAAAGAAAAGTAAGGAGACCTCCCGGCTTCCGCCTCAGGAGGGGAAAGTAGGTTCAAGGCAGATGGTAATCACCTGCAGAATGCTCCGGTTCCCTTTTATAGCGCTGCTAGAGCGCGCGTGTGGAAGTCCTACCCCCAAGATGGCTGCCAAGATGAGATCCCAGCCCTCGGCGTCAATACTCAGCCGAGGGCGGTCTCAGAGTCCCAGGCAAGGGAGGGGGGGGAAGCAAAGCGCTTACAAGCGCTGGGAGATCGAGAAATAAGCAGCGCTGTGCTCCAGCACGCTTTAAACACAAGCGCGAGCACAAACTGCAAGAGGCACACAATGAAATTCTAAATTTTAAAATACACGAGTCAAGTGTTCTAAATAAAAGAAAAGTAAGGAGACCTCCCGGCTTCCGCCTCAGGAGGGGAAAGTAGGTTCAAGGCAGATGGTAATCACCTGCAGAATGCTCCGGTTCCCTTTTATAGCGCTGCTAGAGCGCGCGTGTGGAAGTCCTACCCCCAAGATGGCTGCCAAGATGAGATCCCAGCCCTCGGCGTCAATACTCAGCCGAGGGCGGTCTCAGAGTCCCAGGCAAGGGAGGGGGGGGAAGCAAAGCGCTTACAAGCGCTGGGAGATCGAGAAATAAGCAGCGCTGTGCTCCAGCACGCTTTAAACACAAGCGCGAGCACAAACTGCAAGAGGCACACAATGAAATTCTAAATTTTAAAATACACGAGTCAAGTGTTCTAAATAAAAGAAAAGTAAGGAGACCTCCCGGCTTCCGCCTCAGGAGGGGAAAGTAGGTTCAAGGCAGATGGTAATCACCTGCAGAATGCTCCGGTTCCCTTTTATAGCGCTGCTAGAGCGCGCGTGTGGAAGTCCTACCCCCAAGATGGCTGCCAAGATGAGATCCCAGCCCTCGGCGTCAATACTCAGCCGAGGGCGGTCTCAGAGTCCCAGGCAAGGGAGGGGGGGGAAGCAAAGCGCTTACAAGCGCTGGGAGATCGAGAAATAAGCAGCGCTGTGCTCCAGCACGCTTTAAACACAAGCGCGAGCACAAACTGCAAGAGGCACACAATGAAATTCTAAATTTTAAAATACACGAGTCAAGTGTTCTAAATAAAAGAAAAGTAAGGAGACCTCCCGGCTTCCGCCTCAGGAGGGGAAAGTAGGTTCAAGGCAGATGAGCATTCTGATGACTCAGTAGGGTCTGATGCCTCTGCTCTAAGGAGGATGACTCCCCTTGAGAGGAGAGAGCACAAAGCTAAGATGAAGGAAGTAAATCTTAGGATCAAGAGGCAAGAAATTGCCCTTGCAAAAGAGACCCTGGCTTTTGCAAGAGAGCAAAGGTTGAGTGGGTTAGAACCCACTGGTGGCAGCAACATTCCTAGAGATAGGGAAAGATCTTATGACCATAAAAACCTAAATAAGATTGTCCCTCTCTACAAGAGTGGGGATGACATCCACAAGTGGATAACTGCTTTGGAGAGGGCCTGCAGGTACCCCAGAGTCAGTGGGCCGCAATCTTATGGCTCTCCTTTTCAGATAAAGGAAGAGACAAGCTCCTCACAGTTAGTGATGAGGATGCTAACAACTACACTGTCCTGAAGAGTGCTCTGATAGATGATTTTGGCTTAACCACTGAGCAGTATAGGTTGCTGTTCAGAGACACCCAGAAGACACAGACTCAGGACTGGTCTGACTTTGTAGATTGTGCTACTAAGGCTCTGGAGGGCTGGTTACTGGGCAGGAAAGTTAATGACTATACAGGATTGTATAATTTGATCATGAGAGAACAAATACTTAACAGCTGTCAGAACCAGTTATTGCATCAACACCTGATCGACTCTGATCTGATCTCTCGCCAAGAATTGGGAAAGAAGGCAGACAAATGGGTCATGGTTATATCATAGAACAGCAGTAGCTGTTCTATGATATAGCCATACCATATACTCTTAAGTGCATTATAATCCTCGCAGTTAATGGTAACTTTGGTTTGGCTTTATCAAAACATGCTGTGTAAGGTGTCAAACACTTTGGTATACTACCCCCCGCTAGTTCTGGCGGTGGGGGTAGCATTCCACCCTTCTAGAGGGAAAAGACAGACATCATATGCCAGGCTAACTTCTCACATTAAAGATATGTTTTACCATTTCTCCTAAATGAAAAGTGCACTTTGTTCGTACTAGTGCCTGTATCTCAGCTGAGGTCCTTGCACCCTAAAAATCAAATGTCTCTTGGGCTGAGGTGAAAGGCACATCCTTCTGTAAAAGCATGGCTTTCAGTTGGCTCAGAGAATAAATGAAACATTCAACGAAGGCCATAACGGCGCCTCCCTGACTGTGTGCGTCGGTGAAAACAATATTTGCATTCAACAAGTAATCCTAGAACTTACTGTGACTAGATATGTGATGCCTGGACGCATCTCACAACAACCTTGATCATTCAGCATTAAGTAACTCCCATTCGAGAGCAGCCTGAACACTGGATTAATCACGGCGGCTGGGGATCACCTTAAAAGACAGGATAAATTTGCAACTGAACTGTTACAAGCCCAGTGGAGCATAATATCCTGGCAGATCAAAGACCCACCTAATGAAATCTGTACAGCTAAGTAATACTTCAGTGTCCCCATTCCGTCCCTAGATCCTGCTATACTTGCCAGTTATCACCCTATCTCCCTTCTTCCGGATTTAGCAAAGGTGTGTGAGAAAGCAGTCTTTAGACAGCTTGCCACCTTTGTTGAGTCATCCGGTGCTCTCCATCCTGCTCAATCCAGATTTAGGGTGACCTACAGTACAGAGACTGCTCTTGTCGAAATGTCAGAGGCAATAAGGGAATGCCTGGACGCAGGCTGCAGAGCGGCTATGATTTTATTGGACCTCTCTGCCACCTTTGATACGATGCCCCATCAACAACTACTTGCCCGTCTTTCTAGCATTGGCGTGTGTGGACGTGTCTGGGATTTGCTCAAATCCTTCTTAGAGGATTGTACCCAGCAAGTTTGGCTGCCACCATTCTCGTCGGCCCCCAGAAGGGTGTCCACAGGAGACCCGCAATGCTCTACTCTGAGCCCCCTGCTTTCTAATATCTACGTCACTCCCCTGATCTATCTTGCAGAGGAGCTGGGAGCTAAGATTATAGCCTATGCGGACAATAACCAGCTCCTCTTCACTTGAAGGGAAAATGGCCTGTCCCATTACACAGCTCAAAACTGCCTTTCTGCAGTTTTTAAATAGCTTGCACTGGCGCAGCTGAAGTGCAATGAGGATAAGTCAGAGGTCCTTCTATATGAATCCTGTCCTCTTTCTTTCAGGGAGGCTCTGTGGCCCTCAGAGTATCCCTTGCCCAATTCAGTTGGCAACACTGCTAAAAACTTGAGGGTCTGGTTTGGCGAGGACCATAGTTCTCCATGCAGATAAAGAAGCTTGCGGGGGTATGTTTTGTCACACTAAAATCGCTCAGAAAGTTTCTTCCTCTGTTACCCAGGCCAGCTAAGGAAATGGTGACTCGTGCTCTCATCTTATCATGCATTGACTATGCCAATGCTTTGTACATCGGCTTGCCTGGGTACCAGCTAAAAAAACTGCAAACAATACAGAATGTGGCAGCTAGGGTTTCGCTGGAAATTCCAGGAAGATCAAGCGTGAAACAGCATTTGCGGGATCTCTACTGGCTTTTGTTGGTCCATAATCCAGTTAAAAGCTCTCATTCTGGCTCATAGCACCCTGTATGGATCAGGGCCGGTTTATCTTAGGAGGCGCTTTGCCGTCTATGTCCCTCACAGACGTTTGCACTCTGCTGTGCAGCGACCGGCAGTCGTTCCTTGCTTCCACAGGATTCGCTTGGGGGGGCAGCTCTCTTTCCGTTAAAGCAGCAGAAACTTGGAACTCCCTCCCTTTGGAGTTACGGAATATTCAGGACAGTAGGTTGTTTGAGAAGCAATTAAAGACCTTACTTTTTAACTTAGCCTATTAATCTCAGTTTCTGCTTTCATGCCCGCGCCGGGACACACTTGAGTATCTGTGCGCGATACAAATGCATTAAAATATAACATAACATAACATAACATTCCTGCATCTAATTCTGTACGGTAATTCCCAAGATTCATGGATGAAGTCCTTACCCATTGCTTCATATCTGCCTACCTGGTGGTGTTCTAGGCAATTTTGAAATTGGAAAGTTGCTACTGGCAATGTTATGTGGCCGTGAATTAACCATTCTGTGGATGGTGACTTAGCCACGGTGAAAGGTAATTGGTCTAATTTTTCAATGTGCAGCATTGTATATTTTGCATCTCTCTGTGCCATTCTCGTCCGCCTTTCCAATAGATTATAAGCAACAAACAGAGACGTTCTGTGAATGTATTGCCAAGGCACGGGACCATGGCGCAGGTTAATAATAGAATGGATCGTAACTGTGATTGCCTGTGCTGTAGGATGGACAGATCCTGTTCCATTATATCTATTGCAGAAGACACAATGTTGCCGAGTGAAGAAATCCTGGATCTCAGTGTGGTCATACTATTGTCATCTACAGCCAAAACCTTTTCTAGGTTAACTCTGTCAATTTCATGCAATCTCTCTGCAGCTTCCTGTTGAGAGATTTTCCAAATTTCATTATAGATAGTGTATACAAAGCATTTATGATGTGGTTTTCTGGGACCTACCAGAAAATCCCTACTATCCATGTCATCTGAGAGTAAGGACAAGTGTTATTTTACCTGGGACAGTGTTGAAGTTCTCATCCAATCGAGGCCTACCTTTCCAAGTCTGTAGGATATCACCACCCCCGGATGTTCTCATTGTACATAGCGTTGGACAGGATTATGGACACTAAACTCTTCGGTGGTACCCTGGAATCCTGACTGCCACTTATTTGTATCGATTGGCCAAAATAACCATCCCTTCCAATTGAGGTCTGGAGAATTGTATGAAACATCATGCATGATGTCATCTAGCATACCCTCACTGTGTTCTGTATAATTTTGCCACCCCTCAAAGTAAGGGAATACGAGGTGTGTTCAAGTTCTTAATCTTAGATAACCCAAGATAGGAAGTCTGTTGCACATTGTCATTCAGGAAGATAATCTGCTGTGGTATGAGGCATACTATAAATAGTGCCTCAGTTCTCTGAACCTGCCATTCTTCAGTCTCACAGACTGATTTTATGTCTATAATGTTTTTCCATAAGTCGAAATCATGTTCAGACAGTTGGGAAAATAAAGGATGGAGAGTATCTATTTTTGTGTTAGTGAGCATATTTAGCTTCACAAATGTAGGTGTTAGTTTATAATAATATGAGCGTGGATCTGATATGTTAAACCCAGGAAAATAAGCAAACATTTGTGCAAACATTTGTGAACTACCTTTCGGTGGTGTTGGGCAAAGTTCCCATTGGTGATATGTGAAAATATTTTGTGCTTTGCTTGCTTTATGTAAAAAATGATAACCATAATGTTGGTAGCAATACGTTGTATTGAAATCAGATGTATCATCATACATTTCATTTTTCAAAAATGTAGCAGATTGCTCTAGATCAGACAGCATACTATTTGCAGTTGCACACTCCCAATATTCAGAGAATGAACTGGAGGTGATAATATAATTCAAAGAAATTTTAAATACATGTGGTATTTTCAAAAGTTCAGTGGGACCAAATACATCTTATGAAATCCTATCACAAACTATTCCTTCAGGAACTGCAACTGCTGTAATGTTCATAAAGGACAGGTTTCTCTGTTCACAGTGAGGATGATGTATGTGGTTTCAGTACCAATTTCACATGTGATGCTGTAGAGCGTTCTGGAAGATAATATCCATTCAGTAGCAAGGCAAAGATAGTCACTAAGCCTATCCAGAATATTAGGAACAGTAGACCAATTGCTATCCAGAGCCACCTTCAGATTGTAATGGGCTGCAGTGGTCCAAATAGATGCAAGTGAGAGGTCTGTCCAATACCAGTAGTTTTGTTTATGGTGGACATGTTACGGTGGTGCCCTTCATCTGCTGACAGATATCGCACTTAAGGACGAATGCTTTTGTCTGTTTTGTTAAACCTGGCCACAAATAGCGTTTTTTCAGTATTGAAACTGTCGCAGTAATCTTTGTGTGTGCTGAACCCAGACCCTTGTGTGGAGCTAGAATTAAACCTAATCTGTGATCCATGTTTGGTATTACTCTAGCCCCCACTCCTGGAATTAAGCATACAGAATATTTTGCACACCTAACTTGTAGGAGTACTTGAGCAGAAAGCCTTTTGGCATGGCTGAAGCAATGACAGCTACAATTATCAGTCCGTCTATCCTTGTGTGAGAACAAGTGATTGCAGCTATGGCAGAAGTTCACACTGTTGCCTTGGTGGCTTCATCCACCAATGAATACCATTCAACGTGCACACCAACACGTGTGGAACATGTGAGCCAGTGGCAAGCTTTATTCAGCTCTGCCACTTGTTCCCAAAGTAGTTTATGCTTTATTGTGCAACCTTCTGAGTCTTTAAAACCATTCTGACCCAAGAAGTGAAGATATTCATTGTATGACTGGACACAATAAAATGAATCGCACAGAATAAGTGTGGGGAATTCCCGATCTGTATTTTTTAATGCCAGTATTAGGGCATTTAGTTCTGCCAGCTGAGCAGTGCAATTTCCCACAGACTGAGTATTGCTAGGACAGAATTTACCGTCCCACATACGACCCTTTACAATCGCACCTGCTTCACTGTATTGCTGTTTACTTCCTACCGCAGGCTGGGCAGATCCATCAGCATGGATAATGTATTTATACGGATCTAGAGGCATATTTCATTCGGGAGAGGATACTCTTGTTCATACTGCAGAAATGTTTGTGTATTTAATGTAGACTCAAATTAGTAGTCTACATCTGTTGCATTGACGGAATGAGTCTATTGTATCCATTGTGGATATAGTGCTTTTGCGTTTAGAACGCTAGCTTTTATAACAGCCTCTAAGGTTGGTACTAGAGTTATGACAATTATTTGTTTTCCCTGAGGCAGTGCTCTTTCTCTCACTACAACAGTCTGTACTGCTGCTAAAATCTTTGCAGTTGATGCAAAACACATCTCGGCACTTGTGTTCAAATGATATTTGTAAGTAATTGGTACTGCTTCACCTTCATTGAAGGTGAGGAAAGAGTACCCGGATTGACCCGCGATTTCACGGATCACCAAATTTGTCGTATTTACACGTGTGTATTTTCTTTGGAAGCTATCATGTCTGTTTGTAAGCAATGTGGGATCACCAAGTGTTCCTGTGTCCAATGGATTAAAAAATCAGGTCTGATTAAGTCATAGAAAGGTTTTACTTTTTCTGCGTAATCTAAAATGTATGTTCTGCCAAAATATAGAAATCCTAAAATTGATTATACATTTTTCAGAGTCTTTGGAGGTTGGAGCAGCGCACACTTTTCCAAAAAGTTAGCTGCCATGCTTTTCCCTTCACTTGAAAGCTCATGTTCCAAAATTAGGAATTAGAGGTGGGTAATTTTAGATTTTTTTAAGTTGAATTTGTAGCCCTAAGATGCGAACCCCAAAATTATGCTGTTCACTCTGGCCAAGTGATCCAATAGTTCATCATCCATCAGATAAATTTCATCTACATAGGACAATGCCTCCTCATCAAAAGTTTGAGGCAACTCTGTTACCCTTGCTGAGAACAACCTGTGACTATTCTTATACCCTTTGGGCAGTCAACAGAATTGATGCTGAGAGCCAAGAGCTGAAAATGCTGTCAAATATCTGCTGTCAAGAGCTACATTTTGGCAAAAGTATCCATTTGAGATATCAACTGTTGTTTTGTATTTTTACCGCACTGTTATTCATCAATGCAGCACTGTGTGCATTCTGTACTGCAAATGTTCAAATGTCTGTTGTCTAAAACTAGACAATATGAATTATCGGGTTTCATTACGGTAAACAAAGGATTGTTCATGGAAGAGGAGCAATTCTCTATTATACCCTGGCATTCAAGTTGATCTAAGATCTCCCTGACTTGTTTTTTTGCATCATGTTTTATTGGGTATTGTCTCTGGGGAGTTGGAGTCATTTTTACTGGGATTTCATGGTTAGGTGTCTCAGCATCCCACCCTGCATGATTGTGGTATAACGCAGGAGAAAGTGTTACCACCCACTGCTGCGCGTATGAGTGTTTCAGAGATTCTTGAACGAATTCAGAGAAGGCTGGTAAAATTACTGTTTCTCCTTTTGGGTAATCCATAACAAACTCAGGGGGCAATATTTTCTGCTAAAAGAATGGTGTAGCCAAAGGACAGGTTATTCCAAAAGAGACCTTTTACTTTCCTGGGTATGTCCCCCTCCATATGGAGTGTTATTTCATATAACTGGTGTGGGACACTTGCCCTAGTATCAGGTGTTTCCACTGTGATATGTTCATTCAACACCCCTGTCACCAGAAATTCCATCAGGTTCTAGTGAGCTATTGTTACTTCTGCTGCACTGTCTAGCATCATCAGAGCCTATTTCCCATTCAGATGCTGAGTCCTCAGTAGCCTTGGCAGTTCTTATTTTAAGCCCTGCTACCTTCTTTTTCTTAAATTGAGGTTTTGATTTTTGTTTATCTTCTTTTTTGATATTGAAGTCTGAACTGTGATGTGTGTCACTAGACTTTGTTCGCTCTTCTGGTCTGTGTTCTGATGGTCCTTCCCTCTCTGAGTTTTTTGATGATCCTGAAAGGAATGAGAGGTACGTGTATAAGTATCCTGATAGCTGTCAGGTTTTTTTTAATGTCATCACAATTTCTAAGATTATACCTCCTTTTGGGGGCTCCTGATGAGGAGACCCACCCCTAGACTTTTATCTGTTCTTTTAATTTCTTTGTTTTGTATTCTCCCATTCCTTCTTAGAAGAATCAGGTGTTTGTCAGTTTTGTAGCTCTGGCCCCCAAATTATCTCTAGGCCTGGGCAGTAAATTCCGCGACATTTTTTGCTTGTTCGTGTTCTCAAATGCGCGTTCGCAAGATATTTCTCCCTGAGCACGCAAAGAGCGATTGTGAACAGTAAAAAAAGGATCGCGAACAAGGAATTCCGCAAGTTCGCAGAATTTCTGCGTGTTTGCTGAGATTTTTTACCGTTTTGCGGAGATTTGCGTAACGCGATTATGCTAATTACGCCCACCCCTAATTATCTCTACCTAATTTTGCGTCTGTATCTTCAAAAATTTCAGGTAGTTCTTGCTCCTGTTGTGCAGGAGTGCATTCCCTCCGGCGTTGGCATGCAGCCAACGCTGCTGCCTCCCCTTTTATGTTTCCAACATAATTGTTGATACCTGGGAAAAATTGCCTAGTACTTTCATCCTCAATTTTTGAGCAGCTTCTGCTCCATAATCAATACTCATTCTGTATTTGTCTTAATACTTCTGGTATCACGGCAGTTGAAGGGATACCGTGAGTTCTGGTATAGATGGTAGCAAAAACTGTCCTCCAAGAGGTACAGTCCTCTATTGGGGAGCTATTCTTATTGGCAAGTAAATTGTCAGTATTCTGTGATTTTCTTGTGGGCCTAAGTGAGATAACACTGCCTATTTTCTGTGCTATCCAGAATGGCAATTGCTCACGTTTAGTGAGCATTCTTCCCATAACTGCGTTGAGTGTTTGGGGGTATTTTTAGTTGCAGTCCCTTGTAGTTGACCTGCTGGAGTAATTTTAGTTGGTTGTACTGTGAGTGTTCTCATAACGAACTGTGTCAGATTTCTGTAAAGTTTTATTACTTCTTTGTGAAGTGGACTTAAGTCTGCTATCGGTAATGTGTCAACGTCTGGATGCGGTGTGTAAGCCAATAGGACCGGGCAAGTCTTACTTTTTCTGTGGTGTGTGAGAGGGCACCTTTAAACCAGTGTATATGCTTTAGGTAACGGAACGGAACTTCAATGTCTTCGTATTGACAATATTCTTCCGGTGTTTCATCCTGTTTGTAAGTATGAAATATATTAGTGTGTGCAACTGCAGGTGGGAATTTGACCCATGGATAGAATACTTACGTCCTGAATGACTCGTGTGCCTCAATCACAAATGTTACAGTCCCATCTGATGCTGAGACTCCAAACCCTACTAGTTTTAAAGTGAGTGCGTTTCTGACATGTTTTTAAATGTTTATCGCACCTTTCTGTTCCCCATTCCCTGCTGCATTAGCATGTGATGCCGCCACAGCATTAACTTCAATAGACATTGTTGAAAGAGTTTCAAAGAAGCTGTTATGTACAATAGAGAACAGTTATCCTTCAAGTTTGAATAAACCTACAGCCAATACATAGTATATGCCTACTCAGATGCGGCAGATTTCTCCCTTCGCACTCCAGAAGTCTCTGGGTAATTGTGAGTACGGGTCCCTGAGAAAAGCACAACGGAACTACTCAGATTTGATTGTTAAATGAGAACCAACCCATCGTTGGTGGCACCATGTTGTGTAGTTCCTATAAATCTATATAAGATCTGCGCATTTAAACAACATAAACTGTGGGGCTGGTGTCCAGACTGATTCCAGGCACCCCCACTGGATATGTTCGCCTGTATACCAGCTAACTCACAGTGTCACTATGGACTCCTCTTACCAAGGAGAGAACAGTTTCTGGCAACTATCGAACATGACAACCCTGTCCCCTCAGGGATCGTGAAAATAGAACAGTACTTTTCGCTCAGTCACTCGTGCTCACTTTGTCTTGGAGAGATACTAAGAATAAACAGTGGGGACTGTTTGAAATTAAATTAAATGAAAAGGAAATTTATAAAGCACTTGACATTCACCCGAAGGTGTCAAGGCACTAGCTCATCAGACAGGAGTAACTGGATGGTTCAGGGCCACATCAGAGGTTAAACAGCCGAGTCTTCAAGGCCTTCCTGAAGGCCAATAGGTGCATTTCTTGTTTCAGCCTCAGTGGAGGGGGGAGTTCCACAATCTGGTCATGCCGACCAAAAAACTTCTTCCACCCCAGGAGCATTTTTTAAACCTGGGAACTATCAGGTAAATAAGCATTTATTGTACCAGCGTCATTCTAGTGTAAAATATGTGTGCTGCAAAAACCAAATGACAAAAATAGATAAATACTGGTATAAGCATCAACAGAGTAAATAGATGGTAGAATTCTACCATTGTGTTAAAACAATTATTATATGCAGGCATATAGATACATGACGGTAATAATGCATACTCCTATGATGCTAAACCTAACTAAATGTACCTAAATGTACCTATCATGTGGGTAGGTGTCCCCTTGAATCTCCTTGAGATAGAGCTAACTCCATTACCTGCTGTGGGAGAGCGAAGCACCCCATCATGGTCTCGAGATGGACACCCCATGAGGGATGTCAGACCACTGCGTGCTGTACTGTCTTGCGTGCAGGAACCTCAGCATCTCAGGTCAGCATGGAAGTATTTCTCCTCTGCCTGCCACAGCAAAGATATGGTGCTTATATACCCAAAAGGTATCCTCAAGGGTTCTAACTTGCTGTGTCAATTCGGCAGTGAATGAAGATGGTTATAAACCATATACACAGTTATTATGTAGAAGATGGTAATCCTGCTATGATTCTGAGAATCCTCATGCATAATAAATGAGGCTCATTTTCAGGGAAAACCACACAACATGTATGCAGCACCTAACTAGGTAAAAGGTCAGTAGCAAAAACTGTTATATAGTACAATGGCAGGGTAAATGTAGGTAAAAGGTTAGGAGACTACCCAGGCCTATATTGGGGTACATTGTGATTCATACCAGTGGAGCTAGCATAATTATTTGTGAAATCCTCATGTTATAAAAAATAGACTTAAAGTCTGGAGTCGATAAATTTAGTTTAGGCATTTACGGTTATGCAACACAAGGCCTGAATGATGATGCTGATGACTGATGTTCTTCATTCTATATCTAAAACAATTATGGATAATTTTGAATGCGTGGTGTGGTAATGGGCTGGTGTGGGCTACTGCTTAGAAGATTCTACACTAAGTTGGAGTTGCTTTCACCACATCCACCCCACCAAGAGTGTGATCCATTGATGGTGTTATTTAAGCCACACCTCAATAAATCATACAGCCTGGGGTAAGAGGGTTAGAGGTTTGATGAATGGATTGGTAATAGGATTTTGGGAAAGGTTTGACAAAGACAAACACTTCAACACAAGGCCAACATTCATGTGGGCAATAAGCAGCAGCGCATCATTCACCACCAATCTGTTGTTTGAAGGAAACAAAGGAATGAGTATGACAGAGTACAGATACTTGCATTGCAAACAGTCTTTCCACCCCTGAGATCCAATTTACCATATATCTAAATTTTTTGTCCTGTAAGTTGGAGAGTGAAGCCACCCATTGATGTCTCTTACTTAATCGGATTGTTTAAAGAAAAATGATATTGCATTGCAAAATTGGGTGGTGCATCTGCATTCTTCTTGGGAATGTCCACTCTTTAGGGCCTGGTCCGGTAGGTAAGCTGGAGTGTTGTTGAGCTCAGCTAGCTTTCGCCTTTCGTTTGTGAAGGATACTAGAATGAGGCCTGCGGATTGTAGAAGTGAAACTGTATTTTAGAGTCAAGGAGAAGGGGAGAAGGAAGGTAATCTACATGAGGAGTGTATTAAGAAGACTGGGAGGCAGCATACCAGAAACAAAAGGGGGACTCAGAGGTTCACTTTTGCCAAGCCAACACACAAGTGCAACATACACACACAGAGCAGCATTTTACAAACACACCTCTCTCTTTAATCCATACAGCTGAGTACTAGGCATCAGACTCTTGGTTTACCTTTGAACTGGAGTCAATACTTGATAACTTCTTGCTTCTAGCTATTGATGAGGTAGTCTTACAGCTCCCACCCTTAGTTCTTCCATGATACTCCTCCAATCCTGCCTCTGTGTAATGCCGTCCCAGACCTGTCATTATCATCATGGATCACGATGACCCGAGCAAGATAGCCGCGGACTGCAGTACACTGCTGTTGAAGAACAAGTAGAGAATAAAACAGAATTGCAGTATTTAACATAGGTTTTTGTTTGATAGCTGAAGCGACTGAGTGAAAAAAGGAGAACACCCTGCAATTAATTAAATCTAGAAAAGTGTGTAAGGGCTGATCATCACCTACATGGAAAATAAATGAGCACCCATCACTCAAGCCCCAAACAATGCAAATCAATAATCATCTGAAGAAATTTCTCATATTACAGTTCAACACACGCCCTCCCTCAGTGTCTGCCACCACATGAATCCTCAATCAACTTAAATCATCCCTCACACAATCAGTCACTCACTTGCAATACTTGAAGTTACCTAATCCAATCCTTTTTTTTAAATAAAGATTTCATTTGTTATGCAAGGAACAGAAGTGATACAAAAATAATAAACACCCGGCCACAGAAAGCAGTTTCTACAAAAAAGATACTGTTAGAGTTTAGCAGGATCAACAAAATAAATCTGGGGAAAGGAAAAAAAATCTACAGTCCATTAAAACCATTCTGTTATAGGGGCCCATACTTTTAACCCTCTTGTCCTCTTTTGGGTATTCTTAGTTTTTTAGATTGCAGCCTCAATGTTATACATAGATAAAAGCTGAGCCCTCCATGAGGAAAATAACGGAGGATCTGAGGAGATCCAATCCTTAGTGAAACAGGCACGCAGGACAGCCATACAAATAAAAAGAAAGGCAACGGTTGCTTCAGGTCTTGTTTGCTCATTAGATTCAATTTCTAATAACACCAACTCCCCTGAAATACATATTGGGAAACCCAGTAATTCTACCAATAAATATTGAATAGACATTAAGAGGACTGTCAGTTTGGGACAGGAGAAGAACATATGCTGCGCATCGGCAGCATAGCAGCCGCATCTACTACAGCTGGCTCCAGCACCTGTACTCCATTTAGAACTTTTCCGAGGAGAGTAATATAAATCATACAAGACCATGTAGTATTGTGCCCGCATCCTGCCTGAAATCAAAACTATGCCAGAGTGATAGGGGGATTAAGGTCAGATGTCTCTACATTTAAATTTCTTTTCCATTTATCTTGGCACTGCTCTAAATCATCTGGCAATATCTGTATTAGATTCGAATAGACAAAACCTATCGACATTCCTTTTCCAATCCTCTCAATTAGTGGAAATATCCTGAAAGGAACTGAAGGCTTTTGGTCAGCAAAGAACAATGGGTGCGCAACACACTCGATAATTGTTATTATATATTGCGGTGCAACCGGGTGAGTGGAAGGCCCTAGAACCACTCAATGTTTGGTAGTAAAACTACAAAAACTAAGAATTACAAGAACACCCAATGCACTCAAGAGTATAACATATGCAAGGTAACAATCAGGAACATATACAAAAAACAAAATGACAGATGGATGTAGGAATCTCCAATGGGAGAGTGGTCCGAAGGAGTCCTTTATTTGGTACAACAGCCAGCCGAAACGTGTTTCATCGCTATTGCGAATCCTCAGGGCTAAAATTGGCTGTGTGACACCAGAAGGTCGCTTAGCTGGTGATACTTCCGACCTAGCTGGGCCCGTGACCGTAGATGCAATAAAATCTGAGAAGAAGCAGTCGACCCCCGTATGAGGCAAATGTCGGATGTCCTGGCCTATAGATTCGGATCACCACGGCAACTTCATTTACGTTGAGTTCCAACGTTAATCAAAAATAAGTTCCAAGTCTCTCTTGGCTTGATGCTAATATAAAGCGGTGAAGAGTCGGGTACGACTCGTTTCTTAGTGAAGGTAAATCCCTGAATCAGGTCTGTAGTGCAGCGTTGCCGTGTGAATCCCCGTGGTGTGTTTCCTGTGGAAATATCCTGAACCGAGAATTGTTTTGCCCTAACGTGCCGTAAAAACGGTGGATTTGCAAGTATTTAAAAAAATCCTGCTAAGTTAAACCATATTTGAGTTGTATCTCTGTGAAGGACAAAAAGTGTAGATCTTGAAACAAAACCCCTAGTTGTATCTCTGTGAAGGACAAAAAGTGTAGATCTTGAAACAAAACCCCTAAACAGCTAATACCTTTCAGGCACCACTTCCTAGTCGTTGAATCCCAAAAAATGATAGATAGAATACCGGCAGCTTCAAAAGGAGTATAGCCGTTTATACGAGGTAATCCTAGATGCTGCATAATCCGCCTCCAAATTGAATAAACTACTTTCAGAATTTTAAACTTGTTTTTTTATAGAAGCTTGGTTCTACGACTTTCAGAAAACAGCTATTGACTTCTTCACCGATACCGAATTTATATATTGAGGGGTTATGACATGGCAAAGATCTTGCTTTTTCGCCGACCCCTAGGGGGTAGATGAATTGCAGCACCGCCGCCCAGTAGTAGAATAAGAAATACGGTACACCCCAACCCCCACTGGCTCTAGGGAGTACCATTTTTTTGTAAGCCCTCCTATATCGTTTGTACCCCCATAAAAATCTAGAGGTAATATTTTCCAGCCTTTTGAAGCAAATTAATGGAAATTCTAATGGGACGGTTCTAAATAAATAAAGAAATTTAGGGAGCACCAACATTTTTAATACATTTGCTCTTCCATATATTGATAAGTGGAGATGATTAAGACGCTCTAGGGTAGAGTTGACTTTATCTAGGACTGGATTGATGTCAATTTCAAGAATCTTGCTAACTGGTGAAGTGATTTTAATCCTGAGGTAAGTTGCCTCTGACACAACTTATTGTGTCTTATTTAAATGTAACTTATACCCAGAGAATAGACCAAACTGTAAAGCCAGATCTTCAGTTGTTGAAAGGGCCAACGGTAAGTCAGTGGTTATGACAACGATATCCTCTGCATAGGCAAGAGCTCTGTATTTAAAATTGCATATGTTTACAGGTTTAATATTTGTGGATTCATTTAATTTGGCCAAAAAAATCAATATATAACGCAAATAATAAAGGTGAAGTAGGACAACCGTATCTTGTTCCACGTGATATCGGAAAATATTCTGACTCTCTTCCTGCTAAACGTATTGATGCCATGGGGGATTGGTATAACGTTCTAATTGCCTGGAGAATTCCAGGCCTGAACCCCTTCAAGCGTAACACCTCCCATAAATTGGGCCAGGCCACCCTGTCGAATGCCTTCTCGGCATCCAACAGGGTAATACCTATAGGGGTCTTTGCAGCCTCGGCCCAATCCATCAGGGCAATAACTCGCCGTACATAGTCAGTCGAATCACGTCCAGGTATAAATCCATGTTGTAAAAGTGATACCAGAGTGGAGATCATCGAAGAGAGGCAAGTAGCTAAGATTTTAGAATAGACCTTACTGTCAGCATTGATTAATGAATTTGGCCTGTATGAGGATGGTGAGAGGGAAGGTTTATCCTTTTTTAAGAACATCATTATTATTGATTTCGCCAGGAGATCGGAGGTGATCCTCTCTTTGCAGTCAAACACAGCTTCAGCAGTTGTTCTTTCAAAATTGAAATTTTTTTTCGAAATAATTCCAACTGAATCCCGTCTGGGCCGACTGCTTCTCCTGTCGCTAAGGATAAAATTGCTGCCTCGAGTTCCTCTACAGTAAAGTTGGCCTCTAGTGCTTCTCTCTGAGTGATGGTAAGCTTAGGGAACTCCTAGTCCCCCAGGAATTCTGCAAGCTTCTCTGCTGTGTCAGGGGAATCTTCAGTTAAATAAAGATGGCTATAGAACTCATTAAATATTCCCATAATTTTCACCGGATCAGTATATGTGAATCTTGTATTGCTTCTACTCTCCTGGCCACTTCCTTCTGCCTTAACCTTTTGGCTAGTAGTTGTCCAGAATTCTCTCCCACCTCATACATATCGGCACAGTGGACTGCTATTTGAGCAGCTAATTTATCAGCAAAGCAGTGGTATATTTTCATATTTTGGATAGCAAGATCTACAACCTTCTGTTCGTATTCTTGACTAGTGCTATTTGCTTGCATCAATTCAATATCTAGGGCACGCAGCTTGGTCAGCTCCTTATCTTGTTCCGCCCTTATCTTGCGCTGCTTGTTAATAGAAAAACTAAGTGTCTCGCCACGGACTCTAGCTTTAAACGCATCACATACTATACCAACTGAGGCGGAGCCGGAATTAAACAAAAAAAACTCGGGCATCCATTTAACCATATGTTCTATATAAACCTGATCCACCAGTAGCTGACGCTTAAAAGTCCATGGTCTCCTATTGGATCGGGACAGGGTTTCTATTTCTAATTCCAGAATGATTGGGTTATGGTCCGATATTATTTTAGGGAAGATATCAATTTTGGCATTGGTAATAATTCAAGAGGGGCAAAAAAATAATCCCCATGTATACCCAGGGGCTTCCGGATTTTTGAGCCACCAAACATCAAACTCATTAATGAGACCCTTAGTAGCTCTAAAAACCTTGTTCTTTCTACCTGCGTAACAGCAGTTATTACGGATGTCAAAATCTCCACGGAAATGCAGATTAAAATCTCCGCAGAGAATTAGGGGTGATCGCCAAGAAGCAAGTTCAATACTAATGTCATTGAGCATATCCCGGTCGTCCAGATTAGGACCATATAAGGAACATATCATGATTAGAGAGCTATTGGCCTTGAGCTCAATAATCACCCATCGCCCGTGCTGATCTGCTTTTGCACGTTTACACTCTCCCCATCCATATTTTTTTAAAATAGCAACCCCTCTTGTTGTTGATCCCTGTCGTGTACAGGCCAGAATTTCAAAACCCAGGTCTCTCAGCCAGGCCCTGTTATTCCAGACAATATGTGTCTCTTGAATACAGAGAAGCTCAACCCCCATAGTCTTAAGAATCTGTGCCATAACCCCTCTTTTCTTTCTATTGTTTAGCCCGCATACATTCCAGGAACAGATAGCAAATTTACCGATCATCATTCAGGAATCGTGTCATCATAGCTGAGGATTTTTTGTTACACCAAATCAGACTCAAATTCTCCAGACTCAGTTTCCCACCTCTGTTCCTTCTGCTCCTTGCCCCCAAAAACCACCCCCCACCCCCACCCCAATCAGCCTCCCACCCTCCCACACCCCCCAGAAACACCCAAACCCACCCATGTGAGGCAGAGGGACTGAATAGTCCCTATATGTGATGGCGAGAAAGGAGTGAGTGCCTTCCCATCCTCCCCACCTCCCTGCCCTGACAGTAGAAATCAAAAAGCAAAAATAAAATGCAAAAAGAGAGACACATCATATCAAACTAAACCAAGAGAGAGCAGGCACAGGCGACTTGCAGAAAGACAACAACAGTGGGGCTATTCCTTAAAGAGTCTCTAAGAACTCCTTTGCCCTTATCTCTGACGAAAAGAACAAGGATTTGTTTCTGGAGATAACCTTAAGCTTTGCAGGGTTTAAAAAAAATGCTTGTGCCCCTTTTCCTTGAAAATATTAAATGAGTTGGCGCAAATGCCATCTTAATTGGACCGTAGCCTGACAGTAGTCAGGGCGAACAAAAAAATTGCAACCCTTAGCCTTACCCTTACGATCAGGGCGAGCCAATTCATATAA
Organism: Lissotriton vulgaris; assembly: GCF_964263255.1. Lineage (NCBI taxonomy): Eukaryota > Metazoa > Chordata > Amphibia > Caudata > Salamandridae > Lissotriton > Lissotriton vulgaris. Next base: position 175,028,387 of record NC_141687.1, on the reverse strand, counting down.
CTGCTCACGTAGTATAAAGTTATGAAGGCAGATGAGAATTGCCCTTGGTTTGACCTCGGTTCCCCTCGACCCCCCCGAATCTGGAAGGGGAATCTATGAACCCTCTGGAGCTCCCATTCCCATTTCCACTCCTTTAGCTCAAGAAAGGCTTCTATACACAAATCAATAACAAATTGAAGGATATCTTTCCCCTCTAAACCTTCGGGAACCCCCAGTATGCAGAGATGGTTTCTCCTCGCCCTATTTTCCATATCCGTCAACTTCCAATTTATGTCGTCCCGGGCTGAGTGAAGGGCTGAGACATTGGCTTTGCATGCAGAAAAATCTATTGTGGAGATTCTACCTACAGCCTCGCCCACTCTTGTGGAAAGTTCAGAGCATGTTTTGGCTCTTCGACGCACTGAGTTCTGTAACTTGCGCACAACTCCAATAATACGGAGACTCTCAGCCTTCATCTCCTCTCAATGTGACATAATGGCCTGATAGATTGTGGAGAGAGTAATGCTACTGTCAGTTTCATCAAAAGGGGGCCTTTGAGTCTCTATGTTCTCAATCGCATCTGGAACCTGCGCTGCTGACCCTGGGTCCAATAGAGGAGAGCCTTCACCAGTAAATACGTGTACTGGTCTTGTATTACACATCTCCTGTATCTTTAGTACCGTGTTGTTGTCCCCTGATGAAGGTGAGAGATTTTCCTCTTCCTCCATAAGAGCGGAGCTGGCTAAGCTTCTGTCCTCTGCCCAGTCAAGATCGACACTTTCATCCTCTGATACCCCAGAGACATCTGACATTGAGTAAAATTCCCCCCCTGAGCCACAGGAGTCCAGATCATTTCCATTTTCTTTCTCTGGGGGCGGGGGGGGGGGTTTAAAACGTCGCACACTGTGCTTTTTTCAGGATTGCTATGAGTGGGCTCTGTCTCCAGAGGATCAAAAACATTGTTGACCAGAGATTGCTGTATATTTACGGCCAGTGTGCTCACAACTACACTAGATGGATCAGAAACAGCAGTCGTCGGCTCATTCATACCCTTACGCAATGGATTTTTTTTAATTGAAAATATGCGCAATTATTACCTTTGGGCATTGTGTGAAAGCTTTAGAACCAACTGTCACAGAGGGCGTCCGACTGAAGAGACTGCGATGTTCATGCTCCCATTACTTCCATTACCTCCATTCTTGGATTTGTCAGCCTTCCTCCCATTCTGTGGGTTAGCACTATTGTCCACGCTACTGAGACCTGGTTGTGCCTGTAAAGTAGGACTGGATGAAGCAGGGATATTTGCGGCGGCCGCTGCCCTTGTAGTTGCCCCCTTTGATGATGTGTGGGAGCCTGGGTTCTTAGGTCTCATTGTAGGCGGTTCAGAATTCCGGTCTGGATTTTGGCAAAGACCCTCCAGCTGCAGCCTGGTAGAAGGATCCTCTCTCTTCTGTTTCTCCTTTTTTTCCAGCGAGATTGCCCTGATTCCACTGCCGCGATGCCCCCAAACCACCTCCGTGCTTCCGCTTCGCTCCGCAGAAGCCGCCAGACGTTGGAGAGCCGAAGTAGACACCGGTTCACGGCAGCAAGTAGGTGTTGAATTCAATCCAAGCACAGGTAGTTCACATAGGTATTCTATCATCTTTGATGCAGGCAACACATTGGAATTTGGTATTTATTTTTTCCTTAAGAAAAACGGTAGTAGGGCATTGTCTCCAATGTCATGAAGGGATTGTGGAGGCTTTATATATGCACATTGGTCCATCTGCAATCTTACAATATATATGTGATTAATAAATCTGACACAAAAATAATAATGTTCCTTTAGCTAATTTTATTGCTGTTGTTTTTTTTTGCAAAGATAGAACTAAGTTAAGCAAGAAGAAATTTAAATGTTCTATGGGGGCACTGGCACACTTTGTCCGGGAAGTAAAGTTTGTCCTCAAACTCAGGTGGTTCACCTAGAAATTGGACAGCTAATACATTTGATTCAATTTTGGACCAATTCCTCCTCCTGTGCTGCTTTCAGGAACAATGTAATTGTGTGGGATAAAATGTTGGCTCATTTTGCTCATAGTCAATCTCTCCACATTCTGAGGCCTTGTTGGTCCTTCTCACTGTGAAGACCACACCAGCTGCACTGAACACATGTTTAGCTGACACACTGGTGACATAACAAGCCAGATACTTTATTGCCAGCCTGCTGAGCTCTGGCCATTGGCGCATCTTACCATACCAATACATAAATGGATTTTGATCCACATATTCCTCTTTTGGATTATTCTGATACTCCTGGAACATCCTTGGATGGTCATTGATGCTGCCACTTGCTCAGGCTGTTTTACCATCGCCTCTGCACTGGACTTGAGCCCTGTCAATTGAAACTAATATAAGGCAGAGGTTAGATCCAAACCTACTGTTGCTGTTGTGGACGGTGTTCTGGTTGATGGTGTTGTTGGCTGCTTTGAGACAAGACTGCCCCCTTTGGAAGTTGAAGGCGGCACCCTAGAATGATGGGGTGGGACTTGAAGTTCCAGCCGTTCTTCTGCCAAGTCTCTGGCTTGCTCTATAATCCACATCTTGCATTTGAAAACACCCCATTCAGAACATGGAATGAAAGTGGGCAGAATTTTTTTGCACAGTGGATCAAGTAGTGTGGCACATATGTACTCTTTGGACTTGATGATGTAATGGTATAGCCTGATATAGAAGCCAAGTACAAGACTAAAGTCTCAACCATGGCATGTGCTTCTGTGTTTACATTCACCCCAGGAGAGGTACACTTTTTAGACGCCTTCTTTACCTGGTCTTGTAGGTGATGTAACAGTTGGATAGCTTGACCCATCGTACTGTCCTCCCTGCTAACTTCCTTTTTGAAAACCTCAAAAGGGAGTAGCATCTGTGTCAGACATTTGACTAGGCCCCATTTGTCTGCATCTATGGTCATAGCTTTCCCAACTGCATCCCCTTCTCTTTAAATATTATAATAATTTACCTGTTTGTACTGCTCAAACAGAGGTTGCAGCATGTAAAAGGTGGGGTTCCAATGTGTTGGTACCTTGTGTATCAGAACTTTAACTTGTGCTCTATTATTACGATCAATAATCCGCAGCTGCTTCTGGGCTTTAAAAGAATGGCTGAAATGCATGCAGATTCTTCTGCAGGTGGCCAGTACGATGCTGACTATGTCTTCCTTTTTGAGGAAATCTTGTACCACCAGGTTGATGCAATGGGCTAAACACAGGACTCTGAAATCGCCTCAGTCTGACATGGCCTTAACTCTGTTACTAGATTAAAATGTGTGGTAGATGCACACTTTTTTTTAAAAAGTATAATGCGTAAACCAGCTGGTTGAAAAGTTCTGCGTGCAGCCGGGGCTTATTCCCAACGTGAAACAAAGACATATGAGGGCGTTATCCAAGCAGGTAACGTCCCCCAGTCGCAGAGCCCTCCTCCAAATGAGGGGTTAACCCATAAACCAAAGTAGGTGTTCTTCAGAATGATAATTTTAATTTTCAAAATAAATTGGTAGTCATGGTTTCCAATTCATTTCAAAGGAAACTTGTTATTCAAAGATGGTTGATTAATCAATCCAAACTATGCAAATCAGAGGGAATAGACCCAATGCATTTCAGCGAAGCCCTTCATTAGGGAAATATTAATCTAAAGAATGAAGCAAGAAACAGAGAATACAATCGGTTTGTGGCAAAGTAGTATTGGTAAATAATGCCATAAAAGGGGAGATTCGTTCATGATGATGGGTGAAAAAATTATGTATGCAAAGAAACGCTACCGTGGTTCAAAGGATGTGTATCCAAACGGTTAACGTGTGTATGGACGGTAGAAATAGACAGTGTGACACATGAAACTCCAGGCAGTAAAGTGATTGAATGATTCAGGAAAGAGGACGGTGAAGTAGACCGAGAATTGGGTAAAGTATAATGCTGTTGTCTAAACGGACAACGATCAATGGTTAAAAAGTAGGTGATTTAACGAAATTACGGAAAGGTTCAGGTAAACACGTGGTAAACAAAGATAGTGGGAGGCACTGCCAAAAAGTAAAAAAGTATGACATCTCTAGTGGATAACAACCGACAGGCATGTAAGCTGGAAGTTTACCGTTGTAAACGCGTAGATGGGTCTGTCTGCGGAAAGTTTGCAGCGGCGGATGAAAGCTTCCTGAAAGTACCGGTAACTTGCATGGTCCGGATATATAAGAAAAAGGACCCGAAGTGATGGTGCGAAGTGCCATGAAAAACTAATGCACAGGGGGTAGGGGGGCATGTTGAAATGTCCAATGTTTAAGGATGATAAGGCTGTGAGTGAGATGCGCGGTGATAAAGAGGGTAAAAGTCAGAAAAGTGTAAAACTAATGAGCATGTAGTCAGAAGGTAACATCATAGGTTGAAAATAACAAGAAAAAATAAAACAGTATCAACGGTGTAAAACGTATAATGATAAAGGTAACCTTGTTAGTTAGAAATATAAATGGCAGTAAAGCGGGTAAAGAGGGGTGAAGTAAAAACAGTTAGCACAAGTAGAAAATCAGAAAAGAGAATCAAGATTAAAAAACAAAAACTAAATGAGGGGAAACTAAATTGGATTTTTTTTAAATACAGAGTGCAAGTAGAACATAGGAATCAAGAAAAGAGAATCAATATTGAAGAAAACGGAATGAGAGGAAACTAGATATGATAAAACAGATTAGAAAAAACAGATTAGATAAAACAGGTTAGAGAAAACAGGTTAGAGAAAACAGCCAAATTCGATCCGGTCGTTGAGAGCATTTGGTGCAATGATATCCAAAAATGTAACCCAAACAGTTCACGTTGTCATAAAAATTTACTATTGTCTCTTCCTTCCTGGACGGTGATGTTTTCAAGTGCCAAGAACCAGAGCTGACTGATGTTGTGTTTAAATTCAGCATAGTGAACGGCAATAACCGATATCTGATTGACAGTTCTGATGTTGCTCTTATTTTCGTTTAGACGAATTTTGATCTTCCGTTCAGTCTTACCGACGTGTCCAATGCCACTGGGGCATTTAAAAAAAATCACTATATTTTTTGTGTCACAAGTACCTGTCAGTTTCGATTTAATTTTGTTGCCTTTGCGGGGATGAGTCACGAATGGTCTCTTATTGATATTATTGCAATTGTTGCAGTTTAAACATGGAATAGTGCCTTGATAATGTATACTTACGTTGGGTGGCTACCGCTCTGTTGTGAGAATTTGGAAATGAGGACAATTCAATCTTTTTTCGTGTTTGGTGGTGTTCAAAAGATCCTCACGAGTTGTGGTGTTCACTCTGGTTTGAGTGAGATCAAGAATATTAGGAGGGTAACCACGGTTTTTGAAGCATTGAATCCTAACATTTATGTTTGTGATCAAGTTGGTGGGGTTAGAAGTGATATGTTTAACCCTGAGTAGTTGGGACTAGGGTAAATGTTTTTTCAGGGAGTGTTGAAGAAAGCTTTGAAAGTGGAGAGATTGTTTTGGTCAGTCTCTTTTCTGTAGGTGATTCTTTCCAAAGTAATGGTGGTGTTTACTATGGAGACATTGAAAAAGCTGATCATGGAGTTACTGATGTTGTGAGTGAACATAATGCGATCATTTATTTGATTGAGATCTTGTATGGCTTCAATGAGTTCTGGTTGAGTGCCTTTCCATAGTACAAAGATAGTGTTGATGTATCGGACATATAACGTCAAGTTGTTAATACATCGCTCCGTGGATAAAATGTGGTCAAGTTCAAATTTGTTCATGAAGAGATTAGCATAGCAGGGAACTCCACAATTCCCCACTGAAGTTCAGTTCAGTTGAAGGAAAAATTAGTTGTCATGCTTAAAAAAAACTGTGATTTAATGTATAGTGTGGTGGTTCCAGCAAAAAGATTTTGAGTTCTTGATCCAATTCTGCTAAATTCAAGAAATGTTCAACTGCATTAATGCCCATATCATGAGGAGTAGACGTATATAAAGACTACACGTCACTGGTGCAAAGCCACATGTTATGAACATTCTGCAAATTAAGAGAATTGATTTTGTTGAAAAAGTCAGATACATCGACAATATCTTTATACTATGGAAAGGCACTTAACCAGAACTCCTCAAAGCCATACAAGATCTCAATCAAATTGTTGGCGCCCATGATCATCAACACCATTCACAACCAGATCTTTGTTGATGTCAATGACCAGGAACCCGTCAACTATTTCTTTGACGTTGAGACCACCAGTGACGACCAGACTCTTGTGGTCAACAAGAGCACCTTCAATGTCAAAACCATCTTCAACAACAACACTATTGACAATGACACCAGGGATGCTCCTGCTCCCTAAGTTGACGTCGACCACATCAACGACAACCTCAATGTTGACGTCTTCGACAACGCCACAGTCCACAAAGGTTTTTTCCCCACCAGCAACTTTTTCACCCATACCTCTGTATTCTGAGATGCAAGATGACCTTAGTGACCAGGACGTTTCTGTGAATATTTGTAGTCCTAGGCAATTGGATATCTGTTATTGGTCAGGGTTTGAGGTAGATGCCTTGGATGAGGAGGATGTTTTCCAGGAGTATGACCACCATCTTTAGTAGCCCAGCATACACATCAACCCTATGTAACTCATAATGGCAATGCAGACTCTGATGTTTTGCAGGTGCCTGCTGCATTTTTGTCAGCCTTACAATGGATGAGGAACACCTTTCCAAGACTGCTCCCACAGCAGCCTGCTGATCAGCCTATTCCCGCCTGCTTCCTCTTCCACCTCTGCCACCGTCTTCGCTACCACCTCCACTACCAGTACCTCCCAGACCATCTCTACTCCCTTTCCTTCCAGAGGACCAGCCTTGAAGGACAGCCATAACAAACACTGAGCCCACAAACTTCTAAAGATATTGGAGATGAGGACTATACTGATTCATTGTCATCTGATGTGGAGGAAGACAGCAAACTACATTATGATAATGAGTAGTAGGATGATTACATTGTACCAAAAAATTATTGTAAATCGCCCGTCCAACCGGATTCCAAAGTGGAAAACATAGCTCATTCCCATGCGCTGATGGAAAAAGCTGGTAAAAAAGAGTAATCTTCTGATGACGTCTGCAGGGCAACAGGGCAACAGAGAGTCCTATATGACGTCAAAGTTTTCAGGTCCATACATATACTTGATTTTGACTGGTCAGAAGGCCTAAAATGGATGAAAATGCCAGCCATTAGATTAGCAGTGGTGCCTCTTCTGGAGAAAAAGTGCAGGGCTCCAGGCACAGCTCTGGCCTACCTTCTCAATCATCCAAACCAGACTCTGTAATCAAGTCTGCCCATGCAGATCACAAAACCCAATCACACCTTCCTCTGCACCTCCTAAAAGGGATAGAAGCTGCATAGATAATTTGGGATTTAGAGTTGGCTCCTTGATAGCTACATCAATTAAGGCTGCAAACGCCTTGGCAATGTTCCACCTTGGCACATCTGGGCAATAATTCACCTCATAATGGAGCATATGAAAACATGGCTAAAACTATCATCAAAGAGGGTGCAACAACTTCAGCAGTGATCATTGATGTGGCAGAAGATGTTACAAACGCAGGTTTTCACGTACTGGCAGGACTATAATAATAAGGAAGTTATGGCTGTGATCTACAGCTTTCCGTATTGTAGTCCAAGTGAAAATGCTGGACATGCCATTTGATGGACTCACCCTGTTTGAAAAACATGCCTTTCAGAATACAAAAAAAAACCGGAAACAGCAAAATCTCTGGAAGTATCATCTGGTTTCATGTCTGTTTGTTTATTGCTGTCCTGGTATCACAGCTCATGAAGATCTCAGACTTTTGGAGGAGGGTTCAATCAATATGGAGATCAAGGCCCCCCATATTATCCCTCAAGACAACCTGGATATTACTTCGAGCTATTGCTGTACTGTACCACTTACCTGCCAAACTGGTGGTCTCCGCAGGAGCAATGATAATCCTAATTTTGAAGATGGTCGAGGTCTAGAAGAGCCCTGGAGGTTCCAGTTCAAAAGAGTCTGGCAAGGAGGTGAGTCCCAGCATGAGGAAGAGAACCCTTTAGTAAGCAAGTAAGGTCCAGTGCACTGAACAGAGAACCTTTCTGTCTGTGTCAGCAAAACCAAGCGACTGCCTCATGACTGGGGCATGGTAGTTTTATCAGTCTCAGCCAATATGACTCACGGTCACATGGGGTGCTCCAAATCTCACAAGTATACACAAGAGTTTGAGCAATATTACACAGGAGGCCACAGTCCAGGGTAAAATTAGCAGGGTTGTGGGGTGAGCATCAATAACTAGAATTCCTGCAAGGAACAGAGCAACAGTAAGGAGGAATGGGGGACTTTGATTCCTACAAAGAGAGGGGCAACAATAAGAGCGCGTTGAGGCCTTTTCAACATGGCTCAAAGTGCTTGTAAAAGGTGGAGTGCCAAAGGGCGCATACAGCACAAGCATTGTGGGTGGTGGCTCTAACAGTTATACACCCAATCGAAACCTCATACAAGGACATTGCAGATCTTCTGGTGAAAAATCACTGCCTTGAAAAATAGAGTGCTCCTGGGACAACCTAAAAGAAGCTTGACTTCTTGCAGTTGCGACCATAACTTAAACACCTCAATGGATGGGGAGAATTTCTCCTTCTCAAAGGAGCAATAGAGACAGTTCTGCAAGCCCAGAGGAATCAGGGATTATATTATAGATTATTTCAGATAAGGAAGAAAACAGGACAAGCGAGACCTAGCATGTACCTTAGGGAAATGAACAATTTCCTGAAAAAACAAACCTTTCGCAAGATAATCCTCCAAGACATCCTTCTGGCACTCCAGAGAATACATTACCTAATGTCAGTGCATCTCCAGGATGTATATTTTACAATATGCTGGAAGCACAGAAAATACATCTGCTTTGTAGTGGTGGACAGTAACCGACTACAGAAGGTAGTCCATATACCCTATAGAGGCCAGGGCAAACATTTATAACATACAACAATGTCTCTCAGGGTTATCAGTTAGTAGTCAATTTTTAACAATAGCACAATTAATTGCTGTTAACAAAGGGAGAGATCAAGGAGACAAAACACAATTCAACAAAAAACTGTTTTATGGTAGTCTTATAAATTTGTTATAATTAACTTCATATATTTAGGCATATGTAAGAGCAGCACTGTGCTACATTAATCGGCATTTAACCTGAGGGATACTGTGCACAAGTACCCGTGAATTGGCGACGGTACAAGTGACAAGTGAGGAAGAATGTACAGCGATACGAGGGGGCGCAACAAGAAAGACAATTGGTCATCAAATTGACATAGTTGAGAAACCCAAACAATGAATGGACTGTGGTTGCTGAACTGCTGCCAATATTCATTTGAAAGGTTTTATATAGCTCTGACTAGACCCATGGGTATCAGAGCGCTTTAGAGGAGCAGACGCAGTACAAGACATAAAAACATTGCTCTGGTCAAAGTATAAACAGTGAATTACAACACCACAATTGAAATGGAAGATAAAAAAGGGACATGGAAAAAGAAATGTACATGAGAGGAGGGAATAAGGGTAAGACATGAACAGTCACATAACCATTGGATTATAGCTAAAGAGGGATGGAGAAGAGCAATTTACATGAGAGGAGGGAATAAGGTAAAGCTTTTTTTTTCAAAGGTAATAAAAACACGCAGGTGGAGCTCAACCAATTGTGTAAAGTGGGGGCCAAAATTCTGGGCAGAGTAACGTGAAATGAACAGCTTAGGGATATAAGTGGGGGAGAACAGTTTTAAGGAGTAGAGGGGAGAAACGACGGAGAAGAGATCAAAGAAATTGATGGGGGTATGGAAAGAGGATATGGGGAGGGGGTAGAATGGGGGACAGGTCGCAGTTAAGAGAATGGATGTGTAATGTAGGGAGAGAGGAAAGAGCAAGGGGGGACACAAAGGATTGTCAGTAAAGGGGAGGTAGAGAGAAGGTTTAGAGGAGGGATTATGAACCAAAGTATTTGTTGAGGAGGTGAGATTTTAAAGCTGAAGTACGAGGGGTTACAGTGCATATCCTTAGAGAGCGAGTTCCAGGTGTTCAGGGCGTTAGAAGGAGCGAGATTGGGTGGATTTGTTTTTAAACAGAGGGGGGACGAGGAGAAGAGCATTGGTGCTTCTCATCAGTCAGAACACCCTGCTTTGTTAAGTTGTTTGTAAGGTATGAAGGGGTTTACTGGTAGAGAGATGTGTGCGTAATGTATGCAGTCTTGTAGAGGCATCTTCTTTCAATGGGTACCCAACTGAAGGCTTTGAGGTTCGAAGAGATGTGGTCAAATCTTTTACAGTCAGCTATGAGCCTAGCCGCCAAGTGGAGCACAGCTCTAGGGCTAGATGTACTTTAGGGGTTCCGGTGAGGATAGCGTTGCCAGTCGAGTTTGGAGAAAACTAGAGATTGGACAACCCATTTGAAGTAATCTAATGGATTTTCTTAAGTGTTAGAGAGTAAAAAGAGCTCCTTTAGCCGAGTTTTTTATATGGTCAATGACAGTAAATTTTTTATCATGAGTGAAACCAAGTGATTTTCGCGAGTTGGAAAAGGAGATCGAGCAATTGAGGGCATAGCAGTCCGAGATCCAGCTTTGGATGGGGAGTTGGTTGTTTTTTGGAGAGAAGAGAATAATTTCAGTTTTTTTAGGGTTAAGTTTGAGATGGTTAGAGACGTACCAGGCTTGAATCTTACTCAGGGTGTTGTTGAGATGAATTATGTCTGAGTGGGATCTAATCTGATAGCAGAGTTGGGTATCATCGGCATAAAGGTGGTAATTTATTCCAGCTCTTTTCAAAAGGAGGGTAAGGGGTTCCATAAAGAGGGTAAAGACTGATGGGGAGAGAATAGAGCCCTGGGGGACACCCAGGGAGACAGGTGTAGGATTGGTGCGGCAGTCTTTGATTTTGATTTGTTGTGTTCTATGTTGAAGGAAAGAAGCCAACCATTTAAGGACCTAGGGGGGCGTGGCCAGCAGCATGGCCGACCAGACGTGCCTTGCCGGAGCTCCGGCCGAGCTGCATAATAATCCGACAATTCATATCCCCCGCGATCCACAAAAGGCACCAAACGAAAGAAAAGATATTTGGGTACCTGGAGGAACTGCCACAGTGGCGGTATAGCGCTGATCTCACCAGGGAAATGGGAGATACGACGGCCCCGGCGAACCCTCGGCGGCCAAGATGGCGACCGCGGCGCTCGGCGGACCGCTGCGCTCCTGAAGCCCCGATTGTGGTCCTGCAGCACTCCACCCAGCTGACGGAGGCTCCGCGACCCGCCTGGCCACCAAAAGGAACCGACCCGCCGCTGTCGGAGGGAAGGAGGTGGATCGAGATGGCGGCCAGCGGTGTATGCGGAGGACGGTGACGGCGGAGCCCCCCTGCTGCCCCCCCCCCCGGGCCATGTTGGGACCGGGAGCCACTGGAGAGACAGAACGGAGGTGAGGCCAGGGCAGAGGAGGCGGGGACCGAGCCCACACGGCACGGGGAGCGAGATCCAGCTCACTCACAGCGCCCGACTTTACCAACATGGCAGCTGCGCTGTAACGACGCACGGAGAGACAGACACTGGCGAGGGAGGCGTAGCGGAGGGCCGAGACCTGCGGGGGCCTCGGTTCCCGCCGTGGGGCATGAACTGCTGACTGGTGTGGAAGAGATCTGGCAACACAAAGCCCTACCTACAGAACACGACAATGCCCCCTGTAACACGTTGGGATACCTGGCGGGGCTCGAGGCTGCAGCGGGAGGGGTGCCTGGAGGGCCGTACTCGAGGCGCAGAAAACGGAGACACCCAGAGACATGTCCACTATCCACAACACACGGCTACGCTCCGCCGCAACACAGAGGAAGGGGACCTGCACAGGGAGCCCCCGGCATACAGACTGAGCAGACATGGGGAAGAGAGACCCGATGCCCAAGACCACGAGGCAGGGCCCCATGGACAACTTTGCGGCACCTCGTCCTGTGGCGGAACAACACGTGCAATGACACGGCCATGTTAATGGAGGCCATCCAGGCGTCCAGGACAGACATACAGGCATCACGGACAGCCTTGGAGACGAAGATTGGAGAGGTAGGGTCCGAGGTGACGCTACTGCGGCAGGATTTCCGCAACTTGACCGAAAGGGTAACGCCAGCCGAATCTAGATTGACCGACAATGAGGAATCGATTACTACACTCAAGAAGGACATGGCGGAACTACAGGCCTCCCACCGTCACCTGCTGTGGAAGGTGGACGACGCCGAAAATAGATCAAGGCGCAATAACCTTCGCTTTGTAGGCTTTAGAGAAGGGATTTAGGGGAGGAACATGTCCGCCTTCCTCCTCACCTGGCTGAAAACTACCTTCCCGACAGTGCAGTTCTCCCCGTGCTTCATCATCGAAAGGGCGCATAGGGCACTTCTGGCCAAACCTCCGGAGGGAGCAAGACCGAGACCAGTTATAGAGCGCTTCTTGAACTTTGCGGATAGAGACCTGATCCTACGTAAAGCCAGGAAAATGGGGGAGATCCGCTTGGAGAATGCTACCATAATGATTTTTCCGGACTACAGTCAGGAAGTCTCAAAACAGCGCCGCTCGTTTGACACAGTAAAGGCAAAGCTGAGGTCGTTGAACATTACGTACATGCTCCTCTTCCCGGCCAAGCTCAAGGTAATCTACAAAGACAAATCCATCTTCTTTGCACACCCAGAGGACACGTGGCAATGGCTCGAAGAGCGCCCTATTCTGAATAGTAGAGAGGCAGCAGGTCGAGATGCACTGGACAGGTCGATGCGAGAGAGGCGGCGTTGGGAGGTGCCGAAACCACAGCGGCGGAGACCGCGGAGGACGCAGCAGAAGACACCGGCGACACCTTACAGAACACGAGGTACGGAGGACAGGAGAGGAGGCAGATCGGCGTCTCCGGGTAACGACTCGGTGGCAGGGTCGAGGTTCAGTTGCCTGAGGAATGGAATCCGTTCAGAAGGGGAAGAAATAGAGGAATCGGAGGGCCGTACGTCCGGAGGAGAGGAGGAGGACACAATGGGTGATTCGATGCACCCGCTGGCCAAAGAAATTCAGCAACTGGAACAAGACTCCTCAGGTCAAGGGCTGAATATGGACACGCAAGACTCACATTCGTGACCATTGGTGCACAGGGATTGGGGAAGATAGCGGCTCGGCGATGTGGAGCAAGCAAGTAGACACACCCCCCACGGTTCTTTGAGTTTTTAGGGCTGGTTATTGCTTAGTGTGGGGAGGGATGCGTGGGAGGGCGACAGGCCTTCTCACGTGGATAGTTTGGTCCCAGGTTGGGATACGACTGGAAGGGGAGGGAGGTGGGGAGGGGTATGCGGGGGGGAGTTGGTTTCTGTATTACCTCATGTTGGGGTTGTTGAGGGTTGCGGGGGGAGGAGGGAGTCCGTTGAAGAACAGCAGAGATATGCCATCCCACACCTGGTGTCTTTCCTACTCCGAGGTCCCGTACGGGGAAGACTCAGTGACATACAATGGCAAGTACACTAGATACTCCTCACATGTGTGACACAGGGGTCACGGTGCTAACATGGAATGTAAATGGCCTGGGGTCAAAAATTAAGAGAAGTCTAGTAAACGCTTACCTCAAACGACTGGCACCTGACATCATCCTCCTCCAGGAAACACACCTTAGAGGGAACCAATGCGCTTTTATAGCGCGAGGACGATATGCTGTCCTAGCGCATGCAGGATACACAACGGACTCCAGGGGAGTTGCGATTCTCATAAAAAAAACGACACCGTTCACGGTTACACGCACTTGGCTAGACCCACAGGGCACATATGCGGGAGTTCAGGAGATGTGGAGGAGACGTAGGTACACGATACTATCAGTCTACGCCCCACCCAAGCTACAGGCACGCACACTGAAGGCAGTCACGACCATCCTACTGGACACGGCCGACACGATACAAGTAGTAGGGGGGACTTTAACGATGTGATGTGCACTTCTCAGGATAGATCCGGGACACCTCATACAGTAGGGTACATAACAGCCCTAGCGCGGCAAATGACTACCATCGGCCTCACTGATGTGTGGAGATGGCTTCATCCCACGCAAGAAACATATTCATTTTACTCGGGGGCACACAAAGTCTTTTCCAGGTTAGACTATATCTTCGTATCCAGGCAGGAAATCTCGGCGGGAGACCTAGCGGAGTACAAAGCGAGAGGGATATCAGATCACTCCCCGCTATATATACACTTGGGGCGTGAGAGAGGAGAGAGACAATGGCGACTAGCGGCGTGGGACATCCAAACGCCAGAACTACTTTGGGGTATGCGAGCAGACATACGGGTCTACATGGCTGAAAATGAGGGGTCGGTTGACTCTGGAGTTACCCTCTGGGAAGCAATGAAACCAGTCCTCAGAGACCGTATTCAGAGTAGGCCGGGGGAAGCTAGGCGGGAACGACAGGGCAAGATAGCGAGTGAGGAGGTGACCATATTGAATTTAGAAGCGGAATACCACCAACAGAAAGGAGAGGCGCGCCTCAGAAAACTGCTTGACACACAGAGACAATACAGGGAACTAGCCACGGGCGAGGCACGCACTCAGAAACTAGCAACACTACACCGGTTATATGATGTAGGTGACAAGCCCGCAAACTTTTAGCTTGGTTGAGCAGGAAGGAACGAGCGACGCGGTGGGTAGATCAGATCACGTTAGCAGGGAACAGACGGGTGAACACGGATGAGGCCATTGCGGAAGCCTTAGCGACCTACTATGAGGACTTCTATATGGCCAGAGACCTGGGTGACAGAGAGGACGCCAGACGCTATATGTGTGATATGGTGGCGCCGACTTTATCCACAGAGGCCAATGCTGCCCTGGAGGCGGACTTGATGCTAGAGGAAATATCGGAAGCCGTAACAGCGCTAAAACCAGGGAAAACTCTGGGGCCTAATGGTTTCCCGGCGGAATTCTTTAAACGAACTGCGGATTTGTTGCAGCGGCACATTAAGACCCTATTCACGGAATCGTGCCGGTCATTATTGTCCCAATCTACAAAGAGGGGAAACCTAGAGACGACTGTTCCTCCTACCGCCCGATTTCCCACCTGAATATAGAGACGAAAATTCTGGCCACAGTTCTAGCTAGGCGTTTAGGACAGGTTATTGCGGAGCTGGTACATATGGACCAGTCCGGCTTCCTTCCAGACAGGGCGACTAAACTGAATCTCCGTCGCACCCATAATTGGCTGCAGGAGGTCCGTGAGAGAAGTGAGCCCCATTGGTTCCTCTCACTGGATGCGGAGAAGGCATTCGACGCAGTCCACTGGCCTTTCCTGATGGAGACCCTCCAACGATTTGGGTTTGGACCCAAGTACTTGCAATGGGTTCAGCTCCTGTACTCAGACCCGAGAGCAAGAGTGCGGGTTAATGGAAGGCTATCCTGCGAGTTCCCAATCGGAAGGGGAACACGTCAGGGCTGCCCACTGTCCCCCCTTCTATTTACCCTTACATTCGAAATCTTAGCGATACGGATTAGGCAGAATCAGGAAATCAGAGGCTTTATGTGGGGAGACTCGGACGCAACACAGGAAAAAATATCCCTGTATGCCGATGACGTACTATTGTTCGTGACGGACCCAGACAAGACAATCCCAGCACTGTTCAGAGAGCTTGGAGAGTTCGGGGCGAGGGCGGGACACAGGATAAATTGGCACAAATCGGTCCTTTACGATCCACAAGGCAATGAGCGGAGGGAGTGCCTGCCAGAACTACTTATCCACACTAAGGACGGCTTTCAATACCTAGGAATATTTATAACGCTCGATAGGGAACGCTCTTTCACTAACAACTTAGCCCGAATAATGCTAGAAGCAACGACAGAGATGGACAGGTGGAGACAACTCCCACTCACCTTATTGGGTCGCGCCGCACTATATAAAATGGTCCTATTGCCTAAGTTTCTCTATGCACTCCAGAACGAATATTATCCTCTGCAGACTAAGACCCTGAATAAAATCCATGCTGACCTGCGCACCTTCTTGTGGCTGGGGAAACATCCACGAGCGGCGCTTTCCACACTACAGCGAAACCAATACAGTGGGGGGATTTTGCTTCCCAACCTAGAGGCGTACTACGGGCGGAACACCTCGCCCCAATAAACGAGTGGCTGCATGCGGCAGCTGAGCACCCCACCTATGCCTTAGAGAGATCTAAATGGCCAAGCAAGACTATACTACACTACCTTTATGGAGAGACGGTGGGACAGCACTTCCTTCCTGCCACCAGGATCACGTTAACGGCATGGCATAGAGCGACAAAAAGAATGAGTTGAGACAAGAGGCCCACTCAACAGACACCAGTATGGTGCTGCAAGTGGCTAGAGGAACTTAATAAGCTGAAAGGCTTTAGACGGTGGGACGACATCGGCATTTCCACAGTGGGAGACGTGATAGCAAGGGGGGACTTGAAAACCTTCCAGGCGCTCAAGGATGAATTTGGCCTACTCAACACCCAATACTACAAATACGTTCAACTGAAGCACTCATGGAGGGCACAAAACATTACACTTTCGGGCATCCCAGAATACGCGCCATTAGAGGGTAGATTGCTGCAGGAACAGATAGGGAGAGGGGCAGTATCCCTAACGTATAAAACTCTGACCAACAATATGCTAGGAGACCTACAGGGCCTACGGGACAAGTGGGAGGCAGACGTGGGAGGCATGGAGGATCTGGACTGGGAGCTCGCCCTCATGCACCCTCGGGAGGTGGCGATTAAGTCAAGACTCCATCTCATACAATTTAAGATACTTCACAGATCCTACTTTGACACGGTGAGACTTTTTAAAATGGGTAGGACAACTGACACAGCGTGCCTTAGATGTCATCAGCAAACTGGCGATTTTTTTCATATAATCTGGGAATGCGAAGTCATTCAAGAATACTGGGAGGGAGTGTTCCTGGAACTAGAGGAGGTACTGGGGGTGGACATACCACGGGACCCTAGATTGGCACTGCTGGGCATGACTACAGAAGTAGACCTAGCCCGCCCCTTGATTGTCTTTCTGGTATTGGCGTTAGTAGTGGCGAAAAGGGACATTGCACGATGCTGGGGGGCATCCGACAAACCAGATTTGGAGGAATGGAGGAGAGGGCTGGATCTGTACATGGCGGCGGAGAGAGTGACCTACAAAGCCAGGGGTTGCACCAAAAATTTTTTGGAAGGTATGGGCTAAGTGGAGGCAGTACCATGGACTAGAATGAGACGTTGCAAACTAGTGACATGAGGTCAAGGAGGCCATGGACGGGATAAGGTGCACGCTGGGGATCCATGCTTGATATATGTGTACCTTATTGCCCAGTGCCTGTATACGAGATTGCCGGGAGATCCAAAGCGGAGGGGAGAGGGGATCAGGAGGGGGAAGGAGGGTGTGGGGGGTTGGTGGGCTGCTGTTTAGGGGACAATTCTGGTTTATTATATCTTCTTTATGTTGCTAGTTCAAAAGCAAAGAGCTCTAATGAAGGGTATGACATTCAGTAACAAAAGAAAAGTTGCGTGACTGGCGGCTAGAGCGGAATGTTGACGCTCTACCACATGCTAATCTTGTACATGTGTGATACTTCTGATGCAACAATAAAAAGAAATAAAATAAAAAAAACCTGGACCTGACTTTTAATGCTGAAGCGAGCAGTAAGTAAGTTCATTAAGGAAGAATGGTTAACAGTATAAAAGGCTGCAGACAGGTCATGGAGTATAAGAAGGCAATTCTCACCATTGTCGAGGGAACCTTGAATATCATCCACAATGTTTAGCATAGTGGTTTCTTTACTGCAGGCTTTTCTGAAGTCGGATTGAAGGGAGTCAAGTAAATTGAAATTAGCAATGTGTTTTTCCAATTGGAGCAAAGCACATTTTTCAAGGGCTTTAGATAGAAGTGGGAGGTTAGAGATAGGGCAGAGATTGTTGAGATTGTTGGGGTCGAGTGATGTTTTTCAGAAGGGGTGTGATTTGACCGAGTTGAAGGGAGTCGGGTACGCAACCAGTGGCAAGGGAGGAGTTGATGATATTAGTTCAAACAGGGGCAATGACGTGGTTAAGCTTGTGAGTAAGGTTAGAAGGGAGAGGACCTTTAATATGTGAGGTTAGTTTAAGTTTAAAAATGATATTGAACACTTAGAGCTCAGTCATAGGACGAAAATTAAGCCAGGGGCATTGTTTTTCAGAGGGACGTTGGGAGGGTTGTCATTGGGAGAGTTTGTGGTGGCTAGGTAAGTGGGAGGATTAAGTGGTTGAGGGGAGTTAATGGGGGGGGTGTCATTGGTAACGTTAAGGGAAAATGGAGGGCTGGTTGGGACAAAAATTAGATGGAAGGATTGGTCAATTTGGCGATTTTGTCCGAGAGGATATTAGCAATTTCCTCACATCTCTCAGTTGAAGCCAACAACTCAGGAGGGGTAGATGACGTTTGATTTCTAACAATGTTAAACAGTTCTCTGGGCCTATTTTTAGTACGCTCAAGTTGAGCTCAAAAAAAGTTTGCTTTTTCAGTGAAAATGTGTTTCTTATAGGTTGATCTAGCCGATATGAGGAGAGCAAGATGAGAGGGAGAGGGGTGTTGTCTCCATGTTCTTTCTGCCAGTCTAAGTTGTCGTCTTTCGTGATTGTGTTCGGGATTGAACGAGATTTTGAATGAATCTTTCTTCTATGCTTCAGTTTCAGAGGGGCAATTTGATCCAGGATGTCGCTAATAGTCTTATTGAAGTGTTCCGTGAGTTTTTTAGCATTATGCGAGAGAGGGGTGAGTGAAGTTGTGCTTGGAGTTTAGCTTCATGTACACCGGGGGGATTTGTTTGAGGTTTCTGGTCCAGTTCAAGCATTTGGTGTTTATATTAGGGGATAGTGGGGCATTGATAGCAACCTTAAATATGATGAGGTGATGATCGGACGAGTCAGTGGGTATGATGCCAGAAAGGGAGGTCAAGTCCGAGTTGGCAATAATGGCATCAAGTATGGCCCTTTTGATGTGGGTTGGTTTGTGACATAGTTGCTTCGGGTCATTAATCTCTAGAAGGTTGGTGAGACGACTGACAGTGGGATCATAGAGATTTTTCCAGTGGATGTTGAAGTCTCCTAGGAAAAGATTTTTTGAGTCTGAACGGGAGGAGAAATATGAGACTGAGCTTCGGCCGAGTTGGGTCTCCCCCAGGAACGCTGCACCCTCAATCCGCCAAAAGCTGCACTTGTCTTTCCCACCCCCGCGCACAATTTAGTGAAGACATCACAGACTTCATCACCCCACACGCGCTCCCCTCCGAGGATTACATCCTTTTGGGTGACCTCAACTTTCAGCTTGAAAATAACAACGACCGCAACACGACCACCCTTTTGGACAACCTCGCCAACCTCGGACTTAAACAACTTGTCACTACCCCCACCCACATCGCAGGTCACACACTCGACCCTATCTTCACCTCCAGCAAACATGTCTCCTTCAGCCACACCACAACTCTCCATTGGACGGACCACAGCTGCGTTCACTTTACCTACAACAAGACCCCTACCAACAACCATCCTCAACCCTCTCTGGGTAGAAACTGGAACAAAATCACCATCGACCAGATCTCCTCATCGCTTCTTCAAAACCCCCCTACCCACCCCTCAAACCCCGACCAAGCAGCCACTAACCTCACCCTATGGTTATCCAACAGCGCCGATATCCTAGCACCACTGAAAAAACGACATATCAAACTAGACAGCAAGAAGGCCTCCTGGTTCAACGATGATCTTAAGAAATCCAAGAAACTCTGTCGCTCCCTTGAGAAGGCCTGGAAAAAAGACCCAAACACCAGCAACAAGGACGCCTTCAAAGACGCCACCCGCATACACCACCAACTTATCCGGTCCGCCAAGAAAGCCGCATTCAAAGACCGACTAGATAACAACGCCCACAACAGCAAGGAATTATTCAACATCGTCAAAGAGTTTACCAACCCCTCAGCCAACTCCAATGACATCACCCCCTCTCAAGCCCTCTGCGACTCACTAGCCTCATTCTTCCACAACAAAATTGCAGACCTCCACAACAGCTTCGACAACCGACCCGAAGACCAACCCACCCAACCCTCTGCAGGACCCCCACCCCCCTCGAACATCCTCAATGACTGGAACCCAATCTCCACTGAGGACACCATCCGTCTGATGAACTCCATCCACTCAGGATCCCCCACAGACCCATTCCCTCACCACATCTTTAACAAAGCAGACTCCATTATAGCACCGCACCTCCGAGACGTCATCAACTGCTCCCTCAGCTCCGCAACCTTCCCGGAAAGTTGGAAACATGCCGAACTCAGCGCCCTCCTGAAGAAACCTACAGCTGACCCCACCAAACTCAAAAACTACCGCCCTATCTCGCTCCTTCCATTCCCGGCCAAAGTCATCGAGAAAGCGGTCAACAACCAGCTCGCCGCCTTCCTCGAAACCAACAAATCCCTCGACCCCTCACAGTCCGGCTTCCGAGCCAAACACAGCACCAAAACCGCCCTCATCGCAGCAACAGACGACATCCGAAATCTACTGGACAATGGAGACACAGTCGCCCTCATCCTCCTCGACCTCTCCGCAGCCTTCGACACAGTCTGTCATAGCACCCTTTTACAGCGCCTCAGAAACGTCGGAATCCAAGGAAAAGCACTGGAATGGATCACTTCCTTCCTCACCGGAAGAACCCAGAGAGTCCGGCTTCCACCATTCAAGTCAGAGGCCACTGAAGTCATCTGCGGCGTACCACAAGGATCTTCACTCAGCCCCACCCTCTTCAACGTATACATGAGCCCCCTCGCGGTCATCGCACGCCAACACAACCTCAACATCATCTCCTACGCCGATGACACCCAACTGATCCTATCACTCACCAGAGACCCTAACACTGCCAAAACCAACCTGCATGAAGGAATGAAAGAAGTAGCCGAATGGATGAAGCACAGCCGTCTGAAACTGAACTCAGACAAAACAGAAGTCCTCATCCTAGGCACCTCCCCCTCCGCCTGGGATGACTCTTGGTGGCCAGAGGCCCTTGGAAAAGCACCCATCCCGACGGACCACGCATGGAACCTGGGCGTCATCCTGGATTCCTCACTCTCGATGAACAGACAAGTCAACGCCGTTTCTTCATCTTGCTTCAACATTCTTCGCATGCTCAAAAAAACATTTCGCTGGATCCCCACCAAAACTAGAAAAACGGTCACCCACGCACTGGTCACGAGCCGCCTGGACTACGGAAACACCCTATACGCCGGTACCACCGCAAAACTCCTGAAAAAACTCCAACGCATCCAGAATGCTTCAGCCAGGCTCATATTAGACATCCCACGTAAAGAACACATCTCTGGTCACCTGAAAAACCTCCACTGGCTCCCCGTCAATAAGAGGATTACTTTCCGCCTCCTAACCCACGCACACAAAGCACTTTACGAAATTGGACCCGAATGCCTCAACACACAACTGTCCTTCTACACCCCGTCCCGCCAACTACGATCCTCCAACCAAGCCCTTGCCACTGTACCTCGCATCAACAAAACCACCATGGGAGGTAGATCCTTCTCCTACCTGGCAGCTAAAACCTGGAACTCACTTCCCACTCACCTTCGCCTTACTCAGAACCACCTAGCATTCAGAAAGCAACTCAAAACGTGGATATTCAACAAGTAATTCCCCACCCTTCCTCAAGCGCCTTGAGACCCTCTGGGTATGTAGCGCGCTATATAAATTTCTTGACTTGACTTGACTTGACTTGAGATGACAAAGACGGGGTTACAATAGTACCTGTGGCGAGGGCTCTGCCTTCCAGGAGTCTGACTCTCCACTGTGTCGGAGGGCTCAGGAGAGGTTCATCTCCTTCCCTGTTCCATGATGGGGACCCACGACGTTCCCAATCCAATCTCCCTGGAACGGTTGGCAACTGGAGCAGTGCGAGGGCTCCAGCTTTCCTATCCTCAACTACTTGGGGACACCGGGTACTCTTCTTCGACAGTCCGCACATGCCCAAGGTGAGTACCACCTCCAATTCTGCTGCTTGTGGGTGATATTGGTGTTAGACATTAACGTCCGTGCTGTCATCAAAGTGGGGTCTCTAATTTGAGGGTTGTTACAGCTGTGCTTGTCTCCTGGCGTAACTGATGGGCCTCCTTGCCACACCCTAGTCATGGCAGGTAGAGCGATGGGGCCAGCTTGCCCCTCGTGGTCATCTCTTAAAATCCCACCCAGCCAGCCCCACAGCTCCACCACTCTAACCTGCAGTGGCCGCGGCTGCCACACCCACTTAACCATATTGTAAAGAACAAGGGTCCTTAGAGCAAACAACAGATGAAGAGAAAAAATAAATATATACCAAATGGAAATATATTGTTAGGGGAGATGTCCAGCCGGACAGTTTTATTTCCCTGATATAAAGGTAATTATAAACCAATAGAACACTGAGTGTGATAGAAGCGGGACACCGGCCGGTGTCTGGCTAACACACTAAGAAGACATACAACATACAAATTAACAGGCAATAACTGGACATCTGAGTAGAATAAAACATAAACCAGACAATCTAAAATATACACATATGCAAGAGAAAAGTATAGAACAATTTATGCATTTAGTGTAATTTTGTCGACGACGTTTCAAACCATACTTAATAAAGGTTCATCCTCAGGACAGAGGGTAATTGCCTTGAAGTTACACATTCGCAAAGATATCACTAATAGGAATATACATTTGCCATAACATGAGAAAAGAGGGGAGACATAAAAAGATAAGGACATGTCATTAGAACATTGTCAGGGCTGCGTTCTTAAATTGCATGACTCATACCATGCCAAGGTGCAGTCGGCCAAGGGGTGTGGTACATGCTAAGTGCAGGCAGTGGAAAATAACACGAGGAGTAAGACTGGTGGCACCGGGTATCTATGGTCCATGGCAGTGATTATGACTAGTGCATGACAAAGTGCAATGAATACGCACGTGTGAAGTGAAGCGGCAGCGAACTAGCATGCCAATAAATGCAGTGAACTGTGACAATGCGTGACATTTGTGGGGAAGTCGAGTGGCTTACCAATTGTGTAGCACTCAGTTGGGAAAGGTCTCTTGTCTTAATAATTTAAATTTGCTTAGAAGCAAGGAACCATAATGAATCTAATGGGGAGAAAAAAGGTTCAGTGAAGTGGCGCCGATTACTTCCCAATTGAAGAGTCTATGAGAAATTAATACTACCTTTAAGAGTGCCCTCAGTAGTCAGGTCTGTGGAGGGAGGGAACGAAATTGTAATGAAATATACAGTTAGGAGGTGGCGTGGATAAAACGTCTAGCGAGGGGGTTGCTTACCCGAAGAACGATGCTCTCGGTATCCTGGTCTAAGGGAAATAAAACGGGCGGCGTAAGTGCCAGTGGTCACATTAGCCAATTACATAAAAGGTATGCAGGGTGTCAGACGCGGATCTCACCTGGTAATACAGTATGCAAGACCTCAATGGGGATTCTTGCTGGCACCGGGAATCTGCGCGGCGCCCTACTGCAAAACGGGACGCAATGTAGTGAGCAGTGGAGTCACGTGGGGGATGGAAGCCAATCGGATTGCGCCAAAAAGGTGTCGGCCATTTTGGAATGGGAAGGGAGTAGTGAGGCGGGGAGTCACGTGGGGAATACGACCCACCCAGAGTCCACCAAACAGTTGTCGGCCATTTCAAAGTGGGAACAAGACCCATAGAAAGGTGGTGATATTAAAAATAGTGATTACATGCGGGTAATCACTATTTTTAATATCACCACCTTTCTATGGGTCTTGTTCCCACTTTGAAATGGCCGACAACTGTTTGGTGGACTCTGGGTGGGTCGTATTCCCCACGTGACTCCCCGCCTCACTACTCCCTTCCCATTCCAAAATGGCCGACACCTTTTTGGCGCAATCCGATTGGCTTCCATCCCCCACGTGACTCCACTGCTCAGTACATTGCGTCCCGTTTTGCAGTAGGGCGCTGCGCAGATTCCCGGTGCCAGCAAGAATCCCCATTGAGGTCTTGCATACTGTATTACCAGGTGAGATCCGCGTCTGACACCCTGCATACCTTTTATGTAATTGGCTAATGTGACCACTGGCACTTACGCCGCCCGTTTTATTTCCCTTAGACCAGGATACCGAGAGCATCGTTCTTCGGGTAAGCAACCCCCTCGCTAGACGTTTTATCCACGCCACCTCCTAACTGTATATCTCATTACAATTTCGTTCCCTCCCTCCACAGACCTGACTACTGAGGGCACTCTTAAAGGTAGTATTAATTTCTCATAGACTCTTCAATTGGGAAGTAATCGGCGCCACTTCACTGACCCTTTTTTCTCCCCATTAGATTCATTATGGTTCCTTGCTTCTAAGCAAATTTAAATTATTAAGACAAGAGACCTTTCCCAACTGAGTGCTACACAATTGGTAAGCCACTCGACTTCCCCACAAATGTCACGCATTGTCACAGTTCACTGCATTTATTGGCATGCTAGTTCGCTGCCGCTTCACTTCACACGTGCGTATTCATTGCACTTTGTCATGCACTAGTCATAATCACTGCCATGGACCATAGATACCCGGTGCCACCAGTCTTACTCCTCGTGTTATTTTCCACTGCCTGCACTTAGCATGTACCACACCCCTTGGCCGACTGCACCTTGGCATGGTATGAGTCATGCAATTTAAGAACGCAGCCCTGACAATGTTCTAATGACATGTCCTTATCTTTTTATGTCTCCCCTCTTTTCTCATGTTATGGCAAATGTATATTCCTATTAGTGATATCTTTGCGAATGTGTAACTTCAAGGCAATTACCCTCTGTCCTGAGGATGAACCTTTATTAAGTATGGTTCGAAACGTCGTCGACAAAATTACACTAAATGCATAAATTGTTCTATACTTTTCTCTTGCATATGTGTATATTTTAGATTGTCTGATTTATGTTTTATTCTACTCAGATGTCCTGTTATTGCCTGTTAATTTGTATGTTGTATGTCTTCTTAGTGTGTTAGCCAGACACCGGCCGGTGTCCCGCTTCTATCACACTCAGTGTTCTATTGGTTTATAATTACCTTTATATCAGGGAAATAAAACTGTCCGGCTGGACATCTCCCCTAACAATATATTTCCATTTGGTATATATTTATTTTTTCTCTTCATCTGTTGTTTGCTCTAAGGACCCTTGTTCTTTACAATACAGTACCTACCCATGGTCCTTAGCTTATTGCGCCTTGGGTGCCCTTGTCCCTCCTAAATAACACCCACTTAACCAGGCATACGCTTGCAGCATGGCGTAGAAGATATAACACAACGCCTTCCCTAAATGTTCACTTAACAGTCTTTTGAACACTATTTGTTAAAGAGAACATCTCCTTCTGGTTCATCTTGGGATCTGTCACGATATACTTGATGTAAAACTCTGTACTAATACAAGAAAGAATGATGACAGAGACCACGTTTCTCATCCCGACAATTTTCTGTTTGCAGCCTTGAGGAAGTTACGTTCCAGTAACGAAACACGTGTCGACTGCCGGTTGCATTTTCTTTGGGCTATAAGAACAGATGAACTTTTAACAACGATTTTTGTATCATGTACTATTAATAAGAGACTGTACAGACAATAATTGTGCAAAACACGGCATTAAAACATCAAAGGAATCTTACGTTTTGGATGCTCTCTTTATACGGTTAAATATGGGTGTTGTTTATTTGAACAATTGAAAGTCGTGCCTCCTTAAGCAGGTCAGGACAGGGAACCAACTCCCTTAGAAGCACTTGCTTCTATGAAAAACAAATATTTGAGTGCCGAGGTACAACAAATTTCTAGCTAGCTTCTTACAACTGACTCCTTTTGGGATTTCAGTTGAAGTCGACATCTGTGGTAGTGGGATGTCACTGTTACATCGAGGGGCACCATTATCATGCAGAAAATAATTTGCACGGATGCAATTAGTTTCAATAAAAATCAAATTCTAGAATCGGAGGTGCGACAGTCTAAACCACTGTTAGACCGGTCAGCCCTTTGGGTGGTTCCTCCTTATTTTTCTCCTTTGCTTTTACCCTCTATTTTTGCGTCCACTGTGGTTTTTGGGTGTTGACCTTAGGTCTCTGGGCGCCTCATTATTACCAATTAGTAATGAGGCGCAGGTGCTCTTATAAAATGGAGGAAGAGTAGGTGCTCTTCTACAAAATGGTGGCCTGTCAACTGTCGCCTCAGAGTCTTGGGCCATAGGATGACATGAGGGGTTCCAGAACCTTCTGGTCCACTCTAGTCATTCAGGGCCCAGGCTATACATAGGGGTGATGTTGGACGGCCATTTTGTCTAGAGAGTCTGGTCAGGAGTGAAGGCTACTAAGTGGGGAGGTTGGTGCACTGAGGGGGGATCTGACTGCCCTTTGGGCCTGCGTCCCCTCTCATTTGATGCTACCCCCTGCACGTTGAGCTAGCCCTGCCATCATCACCTCACTCCGGGGTCCACATCACCCCCCCTTGTGCCTCCTTTGAGTGGGAAGCCCTGGTCTGACATTGTTGGATTGAGGGCATTTGATCTGGTAGCTGGAGGCAAGTGTTCCTGCCTTCTGTCAAGGGCCAAGACTTCTGTCACTAACCTCCTCATCCCTGCTGCCACCCGGAACCCTAGTGCGACCAGTGACTGGCTGTCCTGACATCTCCCCTAAGCCTCCTCCCGTGTGGGGCATTGTTCTACTTCATCCCCGCGGACCCTGGGGCCATTCCACACTCTTTGTGGTTATGCCGTCTCACCTCCGCTGGCCTGGTTCGCGCCTTTGCTGAGGGCACCATCTAACTTTTGGACCCCCCCATACTGTCCGCCGGTTCCCCAGTGGTGGAGTTCCTGGGAACCGGCATTGATAGAAGTAGGCGACAGAAGGTGAGGGGTGTGTTTAGAGTAGGCCGGGCCCGAGTGAAGTTCCCTCCCGTGTGATGTGCTAGGGAGGAGAGACGCGGAAGAGACGGGGGAGGCCAGATTAAACCCCTGACAGGTCTCCGGTGTGGGACCCGCCTCCGGTGCTTGCCGGCATTGATTGAGGACAACAGCGGGAGTCCTCTTTAGTAAGCCTCTGGCTCTTCCGGACCACCTGACAGAATTGTTTTACCCAAAAGTAAGCCGGGTTCTGGGGCTGGAAGGAGAGGAGGCACAGTGCGCAGTGACCTTTGCTGGGCCCTAACTTTGATCGACCTCCCTGGTCCTAGTGAAAGGAAGTGATAGGTGGGCCCTGTAAACAGCGCTTTGCAAATAACAAACTGAGGGCATGTTTACCTGCTAAAGTAGGAGGAAGCCATGCCTGACTGGAAGTAGGAACCCAGTGCTGGAATTAAGACCTTCCTACTTTTGGTGGATGTAACACGCAGACAAATCAATGCTTGTATAATTTAATGTATTGACCTGCCTTCCTTAAGTGAAAGTATTGCTAATTCAATGTTTTATGATTTAATGTATTAACCTGCCTTCGTCATTCTAGGCACTCAGCTGCTTGATTCCTTTTCCATGTACCTTTATGTCTAATCTGCTTTCTAGTGCTATGACTAAGTAAGGTTCGCTTACGAAATGCAATCTTATGCCATGGCATGTGTTTACAAATGCAGGTGATCTGATGGCAATGCCTAAAATGTTGATCTATTAAATTGTGTTGCAACTGAAAATCCAATCAAAAGGAAAGATAAAGCTTTTCTACCTTTTCTAAATCGGTGTGGTGTCATTTTTGGTGGAGGTACGCTGGGGTGCTGTGTTGAGTGTGGCGCAAGTACGACAAGTTGCCTTGAAGTTAGGCCTTCCCACTTTGTGCCAGGCTACCCTAGATGGACCGGTGACCCCGGGTCCAACAACCACCACTACCTTTGCTGTACTATTGTGAAATAAGCATGTATGGTGATTGCAACCCCCCACCCAACGGAACTCCGCGGAATTCCACTGAGTTTTTTGGATACTCCGCAGATTTCCACGGAGTAATATTCTGTGAGCTCCATCCGCCTCTGGTTTGAAGCCTTGAGCGGCCTAAGCCCAGAATATTTGAAACAGAAATTCATCCTATACCGCTCGTCCAGGATCTTGCGGTCCTCCTTAGCTTTTACGGTGGTGATTCCCAAAGTCAAGAGAGTTCATTGGGGAGGCAGACGTTTCGTTCATTGTACAGCTATAAGATGGAACTCCCTCTCTGGTCGTCTGAAGAAATGTACAGGTCTTCGTTCTTTCACGAAAGCCCTGAAAACATGGCTTTTTAATCAATAGCTTTACTTTTTCTGTTCCCCTCTTTAGAATCTTCCTCACTAACTTCCATATCTTCGGTTTTCATTTCTTCCATAGCAGGAAGTGCATAGACGTCTTCGGGCTGTAGTGCACTATATATAAAGTTAATTTTCATTTAATTTGAAAATTACCTACTTGCTGTGGCAGACTAAGCAACTTTGTAATGTGTTTTGCAGACAATGGTGTGAGTGCTTTGCAGGCCAAACTGTCTCAAGTGCTGCAATTTGGGCTTTCACTTGCTCAAAGGGGTTGTGCTATTGGCAGGGTGAAAGGATATGCAGCTGCCTTGTCTGCTTTCCTCTGTCTGCCAGATCAGCCGTTCCTGTTTAAAACCCAGTTGTGATATGTATTCTGAAAGGTCTAATCAATTGTGCTTTTACTTGCTACCACTTCTGATAGAAGGGTCAGTGAGTTGCAAGCTCTTAGCTGTCAACCTCCATTCACTACCTTCTTTCCAGACAAGTTGCTGTTGTGAACAAGGGCTGCTTTCCTTCCTCAGGGGGTGACTCCATTCCATCTTGATCAGTCTAACATCCTTCCAACCTCCTATCCTCCACCTCATCCTATGAAAAAGGAGGAGTGATCACACAGGTTGGATCCTACCAGGCGGTTACTGCTACCTGGACCACACCGAGGATTTCTGATTGGACAACCAGCTCATTGCCAAATATAGTGGAGTCAAAAAAGTTAAGCCAGTACAAAAGAGGCCTCTATCTCAGTGGATCATCCTCTGCAGCAGGACCTGCTATGCCTCACCCAAGAAAGAGCATCCTCACCCAATAAAGAGCATCCTGAACAGATCATAACCAGGGCTAAATCAACCACTTCTGCACTTTCTAGAAGAGTCCCAATTTCTGAGATCTGTAATGGTGCAATATGGGCTTCCTTGCACACCTTTGCAAAACACTACTGCTTGGAATCAAAGTTGCACAGGAATGGACACTTTGCCAGGTCCGTATTGCAGAATTTCTTTGCCTAACCATCCATCAACCCTCCTCCTAGGTAGGGTATTGCAGTGAGATCTGTTCTACAGGTGAGGAATCTGAAGGTAGAAATATCCATCAGAAGAAAAAGTTACTTACCTGCTGTATCTATCTTTCTGGTAGATACTCTATCCACCTGCAGATTCCTCACCAACCTGCCCGCCTCCCCGTTTGAATAATGAGTTATGAGTTATAGAAAAAGTTAATAAGAGCTCATGTTTTATATTTCGCTACTGCAATCCTTCAATCTGACATCTCGCTGAAGCCTCGAAACAATGGAGGGAAACTGACATCCGTGCACGAGGGCATGGATTTTATTGCCTCAGTGACGTTGCCTGACCGGGTCCAGAGCTCTCTACCAGCGACTTATCAGCTTTGAGGTTTTTGGGATCCAGTTTCACATCCAGGGTTTGTTCTGCAGGTGAAGAATCTACAGGTAGATAGAGTATCCACCCGAAAGATCTTAACTGCAGGTAAGTAACCCTTTCTTATGGTGAAAGAACCCTTTCTGCACTTACTATGGGCAGTTATCTTACGGACCAACCTTAGGTTTATGCCTAAAGCTCTTACTGATTCCCACCTGAGTGAACCTTTCATTATGTAGTATAGGATATTTCATAGATTTACATGCTTAAATCATCCATTGATTTGGGAGCCGGAGTTCGATGATGGGGATAATTCAAGCATGTGAATCTATGAAAAACACCAATACTGGAAAACTTCAGTTACAAGTTTGTAACTTTTTCTTCTGTGCTCCTTTTTCCAAAATTCCACAACTTCGTAGAAAGTCATTGCACATGCTTGATGTTGTAGGTGCGTCTAGTGTTACATGGACAAGACGAAAGACTTTTGCTCTTCTGATCAGTTATTTGTTTCCTTCGGCTGTCCAGGGATAGATTGGCCCCTGACAAAACAAGGACTAGCTCTTTGGCTCTCAGCCTACATCACCTTTTGCCACAACAAGGAGAAGCATCCACTCCAGTGAAAGGTGAGGACGCATTCCACCACGATCATGGCGACAACTACAGGTGTCTACACTGGTATGGCTTTGCAAGGCATCTGCCGTTCAGCTACCTTGAAGAGCAGGCACATGTTCACAAAGAACTACTGTCTTCAGGTGAAAGTAGCAGCCAACACAACAGTGGCACAGCCAGTCGTCATAACCTATTTCATGAAAGGTGAGCCTGCTTCCTACTTTATTCTAATTGTTATGTACCGCTTTCTATTATGATTCAAGCATGTGAATATATGAAAAATCCAATGTGGAAGAAAATATAACTTACTTATATGTGTAACCCCAGTTCTCCAGTGATGGTATCTTTCATAAATTTAAAAACACAAGGTGATGGACGGAATGTTGCACATTGGCAAAACATTCACCCCCCGTCACAGATCTGGGTTTAATCCATCGTTATTTTGCTCACCACGCCACCCCAGTTCAGACATGGCCATATGCAAATCACTTGACCCTGTGCCTCATGGGAAAAGTCCAGCCCGAACTGCCAAGCCATGTCTTCCCTGGACTGGAATCAAGCATCCTAGGACCGGTTTCTGGCTATCAGCC
Source organism: Lissotriton vulgaris (assembly GCF_964263255.1). Lineage (NCBI taxonomy): Eukaryota > Metazoa > Chordata > Amphibia > Caudata > Salamandridae > Lissotriton > Lissotriton vulgaris. The sequence continues at coordinate 174,997,549 of NC_141687.1, read as the reverse complement.
ATTATCAGCCAGGATAGCTTGACTCCAGAGGCGTAGTGAGCACGGGACCCACGTCTGGGCATACCCTTCCCACATAGGGCGAACAGCAAAACACACCTTGGTCAACGGAATGTTGCATATTGGCAAAACATTCATCCCCAGTCACAGATCTGGGATTAATCCATCGTTATTTTGCTCATCACGCCACCCCAGTTCAGACATGGTCATATATATGTTATGTTTTAAAGCGATCACTTTTAATAAATATTGAATACAAAAATATAGACGAAAAAAAGTATGGAAGTAAAAATATAGAAAGACAAAATATCGAAATCCTATCTACAAACAGGTAAGTACAAAAATATCGAATCAAAAATATTGAATAAATATACATACTTAATAAAAATATCGAATTTATTAAAATAACCTAAAAATAATTTACAATTAATAAAATAATGCCTATTATTAATTAAAACATACTTAAAAATACTTAAATAAGTTAAACATTATTAAATAATTACTTTAAGTTAAAAAAATAAAAATACAACTTGATTTTTTAACACATATATATATATTAACATAATATTAATTAAAAATATACAATATATTTACTGTAGCATAGCAAGAGGTTAAAATTTACTAGTACCACTCCAACAACTGCTACAGTAGGGTAAACATTGGATAGCGTAGGGGTAAAAATTACTATTCCCACTCCAGAGAGTGCATCAGTAGGGAAAGCGTTGGATAGTGTAGGGGTAAAAACTACTATTCCCACTCCAAAAGGTGCAACAGTAGGGAAAGCATTGGATAGCATAGGGGTAAAAATTACTATTCCCACTCCAAAGGGTGCAACAGTAGGGAAAGCGTTGGATAGCGTAGGAGAAAAATTATTATTCCCACTCCAGAGGGTGCAACAGTAGGGAAAGCGTTGGATAATGTAGGGGTAAAAATTACTATTCCCCCTCCAAAGGGTGCAACAGTAGGGAAAGGATTGGATAGCATAGGGGTAAAAATTGCTATTCCCACTCCAAAGGGTGCAAAAGTAGGGAAAGTGTTGGATAGCGTAGGGATACAAATTACTATTCCCACTCCAGAGGGTGCAACAGTAGGGAAGGCGTTGGATAGGGTAGGGGTAAAAATTACTATTCCCACTCCAGAGGGTGCAACAGTAGGGAAAGCGTTGGATAGCGTAGGGGTAAAAATTACTATTCCCACTCCAGAGGGTGCAACAGTAGGGAAAGCATGGGATAGCGTAAGGGTGAAAATTACAATTCCCACTCCAGTGAGTGCAACAGTGGGGAAAGCGTTGGATAGCGTAGGGGTAAAAATTACTATTCCCACTCCAGAGAGTGCAACAGTAGGGAACGCGTTGGATAGCGTAGGGGTAAAAATTACTGTTCCCACTCCAGTGAGTGCAACAGTAGGGAAAGCATTGGATACCGTAGGGGTAAAAATTATTATTCCCACTCCAGTGAGTGCAACAGTAGGGAAAGCGTTGGATAGCGTAGGGGTAAAATTACTATTCCCACTCCAGTGAGTACAACAGTAGGGAAAGCATTGGATAGCGTAGGGGTAAAATGTACTATTCCCACTCCAGAGAGTGCAACAGTAGGGAAAGCGTTGGATAGCGTAGGGATAAAAATGACTATTCCCACTCTAGTGAGCTTAATAGTAGAGAAAGTAAATATGTAATATATTAATAAATATAAATTAAATATCAATACCAATAAAAAAGTAATTAAAAGTAAATACCAATTTAATAAAATATAAAAATTCATCAATTAAAAATAATATTAAATATTAAAATGCTTAACTATAAATACAAATTAATGACCAATTTACAATTAATTAAAAAATAAAATGTAGTTACCAATTAATTCAAAATAAATACCAATCAATAAATAAAAACATTTAAGTAATTACAATTATATAACTTCCCACTCCATTCCCCTATAAACCCACAACTCACTACGGTAATACATTAATTAAAATCACTTAATTATCAATAAATCCATTAATAAAAATTATTTCCCAATTAATAATTAATTAATAACAATTAAAAATTAATTAACAATATTTTCAATATAAATACCAATATATAAATTAAAATATTTAATTAATTAAAATTAAATTACTTCCCACCCTATTCCCCTATAAACCCACAACCCGCTACAGACAATAAATTAATAAAATTCACATAATTATCAATTAATCAATTAATAAAAAATAATTACCAATTAAGAATTTATCAATTACCAATTAAAAATTAATTAACAATGTATTCAAAATAAATACCAATAATTAATTATAATTAAATTACTTCCCACCCTATTCCCCTATAAACCCACAACCTGCTACAGAATTAAATGACGCAAAAATTAAATAACATAAAATTAATTACTTAAAATAAATTACAAAAAAAGATACACTTTGCACAAATATACTAACATCAAAACACTTTAAAAAATTCTATATTATTACAAATTCGATAATTTTAATAACCTATATTATATACTTCGATATTTTTACTTTCTATATTTATAAAAATCGATATTACATTACTTACCATAAAAACAATATTTTTTATGACTATATTCTGTCCATTCGATATTTTGTCCATTCTATATTTTGAAGTCGATATTCGTGTAATTTGATATTTTGTACTCCATATTTTGTCTGTATACGGTTATAAAGAGCTTATATCGCACACAGATACTCTAGAGCAGGAGTCTTCAAACTGTGGGGCGCGAACCCCAGGGGGCCGTGGAATGATGTGAAGGGGCTCGCGCATTCACAATCACACTTCTGCCTGGGCTTCAGCTTCCCTCCTACCCCATCCTGTGTCTCAGCCCGGGCTGTTGCAGTGCAGCTCACGCTGCAGGGGGCTCGGCTGGGCAGTGTCTGGAGTCTTATCTCCACACGCCCGAGTTTTTCACAGGTCTTTAAAGACCATTTGCATATTTACATGCCTTTGTTAAAAGGTTACAGAGGCTTCGTTTTTTATGGTTCCAGAACCCCCTGCGAGGCGCCTATTCCTTACATTTTTACACTTACTGCTGTAGTGTGAGAATGCATTTAATGAAAAGAAATATAAAGTTGGCTTGCCAAAAGAAAAATGCCTGCTGAGTGTTGTTTAAAGAGCCAGCAGAGACCTGCTCTTGACACTAAATAGAGTTATGTTATATAAGACAGTATGTATTAACTAGTTATGTGACTTTTCTGCCGTTGTTCTCTTTAATTTTCAGTCATGGATCATTGAGGCAGCCCTAGAACACAATTAAAAGTGACACAATTAATAGTGCTTTATATATATGTTTGCTGTTCTAAGTATTCACAGATAAGTGCTAAAAGTACAGCTTTAGGTGACTGCTTATTTCTGGGACATCAAAATAATGAGCTGTTAACCCTAATCAAAAGACTGGTAGTTTGTTGCAGGATCAGCACATTATTTATTTCCTCCACCCTCGATCCCTGATTAATGCCATTATAGCAACAGTTTAACTTATATCTGAAACCCTACGCTTCAAGTTTCTGGGAATGCACCTCATTCTCGCCTTCAATTTCACGCTCACCCTGTACTCACAGCGATCACCATGCACTCACACTGATCCCCATGCACTCACACCATTCACCCGCTCACCCTGCACTCACAGTGATCAGAATGCACTCACACTGATCACCTTGCACTCACACTGATCACAATGCACTCACACTGATCACCATGCACTCACACTGATCACCATACACTCACACTGATCACCATGCACTCACAACATTCACCCGTTCACCCTGCACTCACACTGATCACCATGCACTCACACTGATCACAATGCACTCACACTGATCACCATGCACTCACACTGATCACCCTGCACTCACACTGATCACCATGCACTCACACTGATCACCATGCACTCACAACATTCACCCAGTCACTCTGCACTCACAGTGATCACAATGTACTCAGATCATTCACCTGCTCTCACTGCATTCACACTGATCACCGTGCACTCACACTGATCTCCATGCACTCACACCATTCACCCGCTCACCCTGCACTCACAGTGATCATTCTGCACTAACAATGTGCTTGCATTGTTCACCCTGCACCTCACCCTGCAGTCACAGAAGCACACTACGTACCCTGCACTCATGTGACACTTTACTCACCTGTCCATTCCTCACTGCTCAATCTGTAGCTCACTCAAACAAGGCCATCACTAACCATGCAATAATTCGTCCCACTCTGGTCACTCACCCTGCAGTCACTCCTTTTACCGAACTATCACACTGTTGCATCGCTCACCGTGCAGTCACATGGGCACTCTTGTCAACCGCACAGTGCAGAAGGTTAAGGTGCCTGGTACAAAGAACATGTACCATGCACATCACAGAACTGAGTGTGAGTAAACTATGAGTAGCGCTATAAACAAATTAAATGTTTGTCAGAAAGGTGCTATAGAGAGATTGAGGAGTATTGTTGGTGAGTGGTAGTGAGGGAATTCATGGAGAAGGTGGAAAGACTGTTTCACCGTGTGCGACCAGTGCTAGGGCCTGCCCTGGCTGGGAGTGTTAACTCCCCCCCACCCCCCCCCCCCCCCCGAAGTTCGCGTGTAGTGGATCCCCTGCTTCTGCCTATTATTATTTACATTTATAGTGTGCTTCTGTTACCAAAAGGTGTCCTGGGGCTAATAACCTTCTGCTGCCTGAAGGCAAACGAGAAACAAACAGAAGGGGAAGGAGAACCAGCCAAATGGGGTGATCTGCAGAGCATAGAGCCAGGTTTTTACATCTTCCCAAAGGATAATAGATTATTGGTGGTGCGAATCAATGGAGGGTGCAAGTTCCATAACTGCACGGCCTGCACCAAAACAACAAGACAGACAATTCATGCCTTCCTGAATTAGGGAACAATAGGCAGAGTGGCACAGGGCGAGAGCAGCATAGGTGTCCGACCCGTATGCTCCATGAGGAGAGATGAAAGAACAGCAATGGAGTGGGAGAATTTGATTGAAGAGGTCAGGGATGAGGTGAAATGTGAAGTTCTGAAGAGAAGCGCAGACACGCAAGAAGTGAGTATGAGCAAAAGATGAGGCCTACTGTTAAACTGTGCGATAAGATAGCTGAGAGATGATCTGTGACCTAAAAAGATAATTTGATTCGACATAGGTGAGGGACAGCAGCGATAGGGGAAGAGAGGGAGTATTGGGGTGTGTCCTGAGCAGTGATTAATTTGTAATACAACATATGCCAGAGCCCTCACCAGTAGGCCATTGCAACTTTAACCACCCACCATTGCCTGGCCTGTGCGGCCAATGACAATACCTATGCAACAACCAACCATAACACTCGTACAAGTGTAACTATTCAGACTATTTCAAGCCCCCAAAGCTATAAAGAATGGCATAGGTGTCAGGAGGTTATCATTTTTAGTGTATATTGAATTAATAAACAGCTGTTCTGCTCATCTCTAAATTACACAGTCAGAGCCACCATCTGGAAGTCTGTCATAGTGCCAGTGTGCATAATTAGGTGCCAATGCGGAGCACCGAAAACCACCTGTTCAAATTATGCACTGTTGCTGAGGTAACAGGGGAGAGGGGCGTTAGTTCAAGAAGGTGTGGAAGACAAAGGGGAGATGTGAAAGATGAATGGGAGGGCTGGAGAGGTGGGTGTAAGATACAAATAGACAAAAATTTGAATGGACAGACTTGAGGTGAATGAGAAGTAATGATGTGCACACGAGGTGACGGGGCCAGAGAGGCCATGAGATAAATGCGAAAGACTGTTAGAGATGAGGGCAGTGAAAAGACAGAATGGCAAGAGGTGATTAAAGGTGAAGTGAGAGGTTGAATCGGAAGTTCAGAAGTTGTAAAAAGGGGTGAAAGAAAATGGCCTGCAATGTGAGAGAGGGATCAGGGGTTGGGAGAGGAGAGAAGAGAGGGATGGAAGGAACTGGGTTAGAGGAAAGGAGCATGGGTAAACTGCTTAACTCTGCACAAGACCGTCAGGGTTTGAAGGGACCCATGCTGCTCCCGGCCAGGGCCAGGTGAGCTTCTAGTGTGGCAGCGCGTATTCGTGCAGAGTGGGAGGCCCTTCACAAAGGTTGACTAGACATCTTTCTGAAGTTAATTGCTGTATTTTGGTTATAAACTGGTACTGATGGGGTGAAATCTTTCTTCAGTGTTACTGTGTATAGAATATTTCAAAATAATAAAGCAATGCTATCCCAAAATACGTGGCATCACAGAACATTATTTACATTTTCTACCCACACAATTTAGTCAAGCCTGTCGTATAATTTGGTCCTCACCTGCCTCATAATTCCAGTAGCCCTGCCTACAGGTTTAGAAATTTTTGTCAGGAGGGTCCTTACGCCTGAAAATGTTGACAGGGGGGTCTTGGCATCCAAATGTTTGAAGACCTCTGCTCTAGAGTGTCCTGGCGCGTAAGTGAGCTGAGGTGGAGCGAGCAGGAACCATTTAAATGAGCTGACTAAACAGTTGCATTTTTCAGCGTTTTTTAAAAAGTCAAAAGTCTTGAGTATGCTGTAAATCCGTGGGGAGAGCATTCCAGGCAGCTCTGTTTTGACAGTAAGTGACTGGCCCCCCCAGGCATGATCTGCGAGACCGCGGAATAACCATCCGACGTAGAGAAGCAGAATGCAGGGATCGATTGGGCACGTACAGCACAAAGCGCCTCCTAAGATTCACAGGTCCTTGCCCTGGAGGGCCCTGTGAGATAGGGTAAGGGCTTTGAATTGCACCCGCTGGGCCACAGGCAGCCAGTGCAGATCCCGCAAATGCTGCCGAACACTAGATCGCCTAGAGATGTTGAACAAAAGTTTGGCTACAGCATTCTGTATAATTTGAAGTTTTTCCAGAAAATCCCCAGGAATGCCAATGAACAAAGCATTGGCATAGTCGAGACTGGAAAGGATAAGGGCACGGGCTACTGTCTCTTTGGCTTCTCTTGGGAGCAAGGGAAAAACCTTCTTACGGCTTAAAGGGTGCCAAAGCAGACTCCGGGGAGCTTTTTAACATGATCTGAGAACCAGAGATCTTCACTTAACCACACCCCTAAGTTCTGTGCCGGGCCTCCCTCTGAATTAGGACAGGTGAAATATGGAGGCCAGAGAGATTCTCTGAAGGCTGGGGGGAACTGGCCATATAAGAGAACCTTCGACTTGTCCTCATTGCACTTCAAATGGGCCTGTGCCAGACAGCGAAATACGGACACAAGGCACGTTGGGCGATAATAGTGTCCAAGTCAGAGCCCTTCCAGATGAATAGCAGCTGGGTGTTATCCGCATACGCTATCATTTTTGCTCCCAGCTCCTCCGCCAGAAAAATCAAAGGGGTCAGATATATGTTAAAAAGCAAAGAGCTCAGTGTAGAACCCTAAGGGACCCCCGTAGAGAGTTTCCTGACCGAGGATGAGAAAGGAGACATCCATATCTGCTGTATCGAAGGCAGCAGAGAGGTCCCGTAAAATCAAGGCCGCCCTGCCGCCCCCATCCAGGCACTCCCTGATCGCCTCCGACATCTCCACCAGCGCAGTCTCCGTGCAATAGGCGGTTCTAAACCCGCATTGGGCAGGGTGTAGGGCACCCGATGCTTCAACAAAGGCCTCAAGCTGCTGAAAAACCACCTTCCCACAAACTTTGGCCAGAGCGGGCAGGAGAAAAATAGGCCGGTAATTAGCTGGAACCAAAGGGTCTAGAGAAGGTTTCTTGAGAAGGGGTAACAGTTTGGCATGTTTCCAGCACACTGGAACCGTGGCGGTCCGAAGAGAAAGATTAACAACCACCACTACCTCAGAATAAACCTCCTCAGCTACCCCAGCTAATACTCGTGCCGGACAAGGATTTATAGGAGAGCCAGGCTTAAGAGATCTAAGGATGGCCAAAATGTCGGGCTCAGCAGCGGGCATGAATATTGTAAACCGAGGGGTAGGTATGCTGGAAATTAAGGGAGACACCAAAGGAGGAATCATTTGTTCCATGGAATGTATACCCAAGCTGTCCTGAATCCTTGTTATGTTTTCGATAAAAAAAAGGAGGACACCTCCTCGCACCATTGTTGTGAGACAGGAAGAATTCTTTGCTCCGCGCAGGGCGATAAAAAGCTCTTAACAATGGCAAAGATCTCCTTACTGTTGTTATTTGCCATCGCAATCTGCCCAGCATAGTAATGACTTTTAGCTTTCCTGATAGCAGTGTAGTAATCCCTCAGCGCTATTCGAAGGGCAGACTTAGCGAAAGAGCAATACTTCTGGCGCCAACATCGCTCCAATTTTTTACACCCCAATTCATGTCCTGAAGAGCATTCGAAAACCAAGGCTTGGAGGAAAGAGAGTGCTGTTTTCTGCAGCAAGCTGGTTTGGAACAGGCGCTAACCCCCTGGCCAATCCAGCAGTCAAAGCTGTCCACCGCCCCTTCAAGGTCAGGGGCAGGAACCGGGCGTGCCTGAAGCAAAGCCTCCTAGAGCGCCAATAGATTAATCTTCCCAGGGTACAAATCACAGGGCAAAGCAGGATTACGAGGAAACTTACCCATAGGCCACGAAAACCTGATCAGGTAGTGGTCAGACAAAGTAACTTGTTCTGGTTCCCCTACAGCTACATCAAAATGAGTGCAAACCAAATCAATTAGATGTCCACCCGAATGCTTCGGCATCTTGACCCACTGTGTCAGATGGGCCAAATTTAGTGAGTCTAAAAGAGCCCCAGAGTCAGGCGCATCTGGAACGTCCAAGTGAATATTGAAATCCCCAAAAAGTAGAAACTTGGAATAGCGAAAAGCACAAGGGTAATGACGTTGTCAAGTGCCTTCAAAAAAGCTCAGAGCGGACCGGGCGGTCGGTAGACCAACGTGCCTACCAGCTAGAATGAGGGGAAAGAGTGAAAGTAAAATCCAAAGAATCATCCTCCACTCACTCACCAGAGACTTTGCAAGTAAAAGACCACGTATCCCTGAACACCACGGCCGTATGCAAATCAGTCTTGACCGTGTGCCTCATGGGAACAGTCCAGCCCGAACTGCCAAGCTATGTCTTTCCTGGACCAGAATCAAGCATCCTAGGACCGGTTTCTGGCTATCAGCCTTTATCAGCCAGGATAGCTTGACTCCAGTGGCGTAGTGAGCACGGGACCCATGTCTGGGCATACCCTTCCCACATAGGGCGAACAGCAAAACACACAAGGTGATGGAGTGAATGTTGCATTCATTCACATGCAGTCTTTCCTGCTCCCTAATCGGAGGATCATTTATTATGTCCTCTACTTACATCTTGTGCTTTGGAATCTGAGCTCTGGACGCCTCTAGGGGGCATAGGAGAGCGATTACTTCCACCTCATTAGCTGAAGTACATATTCTTTCAAATGAAGTGGATGTGCCACTTAACTAATGTTGTTGAGGCCTATGGCCATTTTAGCACTGTTTACTGCTATGATTCCAGCTTGATGACGGGGAATGATTCAAGCATGTGAATATATAAACCATACCAACGCTAAAGAACTAGAGTTACAGGTAAGTAGCTAATTTATTTTTTCAGGTTGCTTAATTTCTGCCTCAGAGTTTCATTCACACAGCGGTTTTTGTTTTTTTATGGCTCACCTTAAATGTTTTCCTGCCATGTTAATTCCTCTTGTGGAATGAATATAAAAATGATATAAACGTAAATGTATGGCCTCCAGTTACTGAACTGGCACCGAAATCCTAAGACATCCTGCATGCAACGGAAACAAAAGTCAATTCTTGCCATACGTGCTCCAAATTGCTTTGTCTGCTTAAGATCCTTGCAACCCTGCACATTAAATTGACACTGACCGGATCAACCTCCTACTGGAGTTAGGCACTCTTCCGATATGTCTACAACACCTCTCCACCAGCAGAACACCACCTTTCCCAATCATATGCTGCCCTTGTTCCATCTACTGTACTCCACTTCCTCTTGAATGACCAGTCCTTCACCTGGGCCGTTTCACATCTTCCGACAAAGCCATAGTGCCCTCTGTGCACTTAGCCCTACCTGTTACCTATTCGTGCTCTTCACAACCAGCATCTTACTCCATCTGTGCACCATGCTCACAGTATGTGTCCTCAGGAGGATCACGTTGGTTACACCTTCTTCCTGTCTGCTTACCCTCACCTTTGTTTTACTGCTGCCTTTGTTTTCTCACCCAGACAACCACACCAGCCCAAGGCTTCTGTTTGTCCACCCTCCCCACCACACCATTCACAAACTCAAAACTAGTGAGCCTGCATTCACCACGTGAAATCCCTTCTCGCTCTAGATTCCTTGGTTTGTTCCTAACAGCACCACTCTTCGCAAGTTGACACACAACTTGACATCAGAAGACATTTCATTTGGGAAAAGGGATGTTGTATGCACACATGACGATGCTTGAAACAGTCTCTATTGAAAATCTTCAGGAAAATGTAATAGAAGTTGCAAGGAGGATTCCTACTGTGAGATGACACGCCATCCCCATGTCCAGGTTACAGACACTCATCTTTTCTGACCTCCTGCCTGATCCTGGGAAGAATGAGGCTGGGAAGAGAAGACTCCCATCCCACTGCCAGCGCAGGAAAAGAAAACTTCCCAGTTTAAAACACGGTTCCTTGTTATTTCAACATCCATGGAGCTAACTGAAAGCCCCGGACCCTATTCCCAGACTGGTTATTGCATCCAAAATGTAATTACAGGCGACTGGGTCAAACGTTTTCAGAGATGGCTCTCTGCAGCCGTGATGTAGAACCTGCCCGCCAGAAAGGGGCCGCTTCGACTCATTCCTGGACACTCCCAGCCCAGCTGCAGCAACGCAGCGCCTCTCGCCTGCTGGCGTGGGACCAGCACTGGCTTTCCAGGCTTGTAAAACAGAAAAAATATGATTCAATTGTTTATGAACGGAGGACTCAAAAATATATGTTTTTTATAAGCACTGGAAGATTGAAAATGGGTCGCGTGCTTCGCTTTCTGTACAACGAAAGACGCTGTCGGGTCATGGATCCCATGAGCCCTAGCAACAAAGGAAATGGCAGCCCGATGCCTCTGAGCCGTGGCCACCGATTTCCCGACCAGATGTAAGGACATCAGAAAATTTACAACCCACTCCTCCTGGCCCCAAAGCTCCTCTCTATCAGTCCCCAAAAAGGCTAAATAGGACCGGAACGCCCCTTCATATGCCTTTCTCGTCCTGGGTGCTAAACTCTCTCCCACGAGGTTACGAAGTTCGGGGCAGCGAGAGACCAGAGAGCTTCGGGAAAGGGTGCCGGCTCCGGGTCCGCTGTGGGAAGGAAACCCCAGAAAGCCTGCATACGAAAACGAGACAGTGCATCAGCCGCCTGGTTCATTACCCCTGGGACATGTCTTGCTCTGAATAGCACATTCAATTGCATACACAGTAAAACAATTTCCTTGAGCAGTCTCAAAATCCATTTGCATCGTGCTGCCTGACTATTGATACACTCGACCACGGTCATATTGTCAGACCAAAATACCACAGAGTGATCTTTGAAACCTTCAGGCCAAGTTCTCAGGGCCACTAAAATGGGGAAAAGTTCCAGGAAAGCAATGTTACTCGTCAGTCCACTGTCATGCCACCATGTCGGCCACTTTTGTGCAGACCATCTTGTGCCGAAGATGGCACCGAAACCTATGCTCCCTGCCGAGTCTGTCCACAGCCCCAGCTCCTCGGAGGACACGGCCGGTTTGTTCCAGACGACTCGACCATTGAAATTCGCCAGAAATGCCAACCAAATGCGCATGTCCTGGCGGACCTCTGCCGAGAGCCTTGTGCGATGATGGCACTCCTTCAGGCCGACCATGGCTTGAGCAATCGAACGGGAAAAGGGGCGGGCCATTGGTATAACCCTCAGGGCAAAATTCAACTGGCCAACTAACTGCTGTAATTGATGCAGTTTAACCTTAGGACCACTTATACACATTTGCAGGGATGTTCTGAACTTTGACACTTTGTCGGCTGGTAAACGAAAACAACCTTCTCTGGAGTCTAACTCGATCCCCAGAAACTCGAGGCAAGTGGAAGGCCCCACAGTCTTACCTGGTGCCAATGGCACGCAAAACTGATTCATCAAGACACAAAACTGCGCCAAAGCCTGCCCACATTCCGGATCCCCGGCTGCCCCCAGGAACAAAAAATCATCAAGGTAATGCATCACATGTTGGAAACCCGTCTTCCTTGTGAAGACCCATTGTAGAAAACTACTGAATTTTTCGAAATAGGCACAGGATATAGAGCACCCCATCGGCATACACCTATCCATGTAATACTGACCCTGAAACATGAAACCTAGGAGACGCTGATCGTCTGGATGTACCGGGAGCAACCGGAACGCTGACTCGCTATCAGATTTCGCCATCAGCGCCCCCGGCCCCAGGCGATTCAAAATGGCTACGGCCTCATCGAAGGATGCGTACCGCACCGAACACACTTCCGGGTCTATCGCTTCGTTTACGGAAAGACCACGTGGGGCTGATAAATTATGTATCAGCCGAAACTCACCCGGGTCCTTCTTTGGGACCACACCTAGAGGGGAACAAACAAAGTTAGGAACCGGCGGTACACTAAACGGACCGGCGACTCGACCTCGAGTAACCTCCTTCCTGATCTTATCCTGTACCACGGTCGTATGCTGGAAGACCGATAGCTGATTTTTACATTTCTCTGCACCTTGAAAGTCCCCCACTGGGATGCGGAAACCATAAGCAAACCCGTTCCGCAACACCCCAGCAGAAGTACGATCCGGGTATTCACTGAGCCAAGGAATCATTGCCAAGGTATCAATCGGGGTAGGTAAAGGCGCCCCTCGGACTATGTTAGACCTGTTTGGCGCCTCCTCTACCCCCGTTATCACCCGGTTTGGCTCTGCACGTGGACTCAGGATGGGATGATTGCCCACACCCACTACATTCGTGTCTAAATTTGCACGATCCCTGGGGCCTAGTACATTTACCCCTGTTGAAGTTCCAACAAACCCCCCTTTTTCCTGTATTGCCGGCAGGCCTCGAGTAATTGTCGGTACCCGCACCTGATCGAAAGGGCGTCCCCGCATATTGGCGGGAGGATTCGCCAACGTTACTCCCTACCAATGGCAACTTTAACATACCAGTATCCTTCATTTTGGACCAAGACACAGAATCATAACAATCCCACGTTAAATTTTTATCATGTTCTTTAGCCTTTCTAAACAGGTTATCATAGCAGAACCAATGATTACCCTCGTGTGATACCGAGTACCCCATGATTCGTGACTGATAAATCGGCAATTCGGGTAACAGATCGGGCCTTCTTTCCCCCAGGATTGATGTAAACACCCCCCACGCTTGGCCCCAATTGCCAATGTTTTCATTTACCTTAAAGGCGGCCATTTTTGCGCGCCAAACACTCGGATGCATGAGATCCTTCTGGCCCTTAACATGCTCCATCTCATAGTGATCAGTAAGCAACGAGAAGATGTTTACGTACTCCCCTGCCCATATCTTTTCCTTAATAGCCAAAGGAACATGCTGACCCAACTTTTCCCTACGAGAGGGTGCTGACTCATCTCTCGCAATCGGCAATGGCCGCTTACCTGCACCGGACGTTGCCTCTGCTACCGAACCCGTCCCCTGCGGCTTCTCTACTGCGGCAGCCGGTGTGGACACCTTCGCTGCTTCCCGTGACTCACGCAATTGCTTCATCAGCTCTTGTGCGTCGACAGCCGTGGCGCCCTCGCTACCTTTTCCCAACCACGCTGCTAATTGTGCTGCCAGCTCGGGCGGCATATCCTCCCCGGACACGGGGGTGACCACAACGGGAATCGGATTCCCTTCCTCCGGCACGGGAGTGGGAGCCTCGAGCGGGGTATTGGGACCCGGGTTGTCTCCCCCAGCTGCTCCCCTCCTGGGCCTCTTGTTTTTTCCTCCCGGGGCTGCTCCCGCCAAAGGACGTTTCGGCCCCCCTTCCTCGTCCTTATCCATTCGCCTCTTTAGGTCGGTCACCTCTTTCATGAGAACGCGCAGCATCTGGTCAGTAGTCATGCGCTTTCCCGCCTTCTTCGGCATTCTCCAACAGAGTATCTGAAAAACAAACAAGAACGATTACAACGCTCAAAATTGGCTCTTCGTTCCGTCTCGAGCTCACGTGCAGCGAGGAGGTGCAGCTTCAGAGCACAGGAACAAGAGGATGCCTTCTGATCTTGCTTCTCCTTTTATCCGTCTTCAGGGCGGGCGTAAACCCGCCCCTGCCTGCCCCAGGGGCGTGGCCAGCCGCGTCAGTGTCTGGGCCAACCCACTCTAGGGCGGGAAAAGGCGCGCCCCGGCTACGCCGCTTCGGGCATACCAGCCGAGACTCGCCTCCCGCCCAAGATGGCTTCCCGGGGGGATCGTGGTACTCCGCCATACGTTCGGGGGGACCGAGTGGTCGCCCCTTTCCATTCTCGCTCTAGATTCCTTGGTTTGTTCCTAACAGCACCACTCTTCGCAAGTTGACACACAACTTGACATCAGAAGACATTTCATTTGGGAAAAGGGATGTTGTATGCACACATGACGATGCTTGAAACAGTCTCTATTGAAAATCTTCAGGAAAATGTAATAGAAGTTGCAAGGAGGATTCCTACTGTGAGATGACACGCCATCCCCATGTCCAGGTTACAGGCACTCATCTTTTCTGACCTCCTGCCTGATCCTGGGAAGAATGAGGCTGGGAAGAGAAGACTCCCATCCCACTGCCAGCGCAGGAAAAGAAAACTTCCCAGTTTAAAACACGGTTCCTTGTTATTTCAACATCCATGGAGCTAACTGAAAGCCCCGGACCCTATTCCCAGACTGGTTATTGCATCCAAAATGTAATTACAGGCGACTGGGTCAAACGTTTTCAGAGATGGCTCTCTGCAGCCGTGATGTAGAACCTGCCCGCCAGAAAGGGGCCGCTTCGACTCATTCCTGGACACTCCCAGCCCAGCTGCAGCAACGCAGCGCCTCTCGCCTGCTGGCGTGGGACCAGCACTGGCTTTCCAGGCTTGTAAAACAGAAAAAATATGATTCAATTGTTTATGAACGGAGGACTCAAAAATATATGTTTTTTATAAGCACTGGAAGATTGAAAATGGGTCGCGTGCTTTTTGATGGTTCCCATCTGATGGGAGGGAAAAGTTGGAGCCGCCTTCGCTCTGTCTGTGCGGGACAAGCCGCGTTTATCAGTTAGACGCCGAGGAATGCGGACGGCTGTTTGCCTTTTGGTGCATTGGCAAGTGCTCTATTATTGGACACGCCACAGACATCTCTTAAGTACTTTACTTGAAGAGCACTGCGGGCCATGGAATTACATGATTAATTACCAGACAACACAAGGTAAATATGCCGTCATCCCTGCCTTCTTTGCTGGGTGACTAGCCACCAGAACGTGTCAGACCTGCTGGGTTTGATTAATGCGAGGGCTAATCTTAAGCAGCATGAAGTGCACACGCTGTCAAACTCCATTTTAGTGGTGAAGGGGCCTCATTTCTAAATAGTTCGTGGGGACCTCCAACTGAAGTGCCCTGGACAGATATCAGTCCAGAGGGACAACGCAGGAAGTCTGCTCTAAACCTCATCTGGCGTCTGAGAACTGCAACTAGAAAGCATTGTTTGAATTCTAAGCATTTTGTTTTTGCTTTGGTTGTTACAGCTTCACAACCTGCAAACCCTGTCAAGGGAGCCATAAAGTGGGGTCATTGGTCAAGTAGATCAAGGAGTCTCTTGCGAGTTCTAAGTATATGAATCTGCACTATGGGCACAGTCTGATGCCAAGTGGCATCTGATCTTGGTGCTAAAGCTGGGTTCAGCCTGCTGGGGTAATAAAATGCTGTCTTCTGTAACGCCGGTCATGGACGCCTTTTAGGTTGCGTTTTTAAGAGAAAACCACCTGTAAAAAATGGTAGTTTAATAGTATATGTACTTTATAGTCATCCTGTGCTGCTATAACCAAAGACACCCTGCCACCTTCATCCATGAGGCAAGGGGTGTAAATTGCTGCATCGCAGTAATCTAGGCCTAGATCATTTCTTGCAAAAACTAGTTGTCTTATAGCGATTGCAATTCATTGAAACCATATGCTGCTACAATCAAAGATCACACTGCTGCTTTCAGCCACAGTTAAATGACACAATAGGCAAGGCTAAAAGCACTTGCACTTTATTGGAATCTCACGTGGATCTTTCTCATTTAGTTATCATTTTTCCACATCTTCAAGTGTACTTTTAGATATCCATACAGCAGTAATCAACAAATGTAGTCGTTTTAAGAACTTTGCATTATAGCCTTGATGCCTCAACCAAGGAATACATTATTGCCCTTCTTAATACTAGGGGAAATAACTTTGATTGAGTGTAAACTACAAACTAATTGTTCAATCGCACATGCATTGTATCGAAAATGTGTGCTATTGTTTTTATCCCTAGTTGAACATGTCAGAATTTTATCAGTGTTATTCGCAAGAATCTGACTATATTAACTCGTATTTGTAGCCCAAGCATTGTAAAGGTTGGTGAAATACCCATAAACAATAAACAGTATACTCTGGGTGGCTGTCAGTAAAGCAATCCAAAGGCTATTTATCACAAAAGGCTTTGGATACACAGCAAGATTTTACGTGACTACGTTTTTATCAAAGACCTAATACTTTTTTTTGTACACATTTTTAAGGCTTTTTCTGCACATATGGATGTTTTATTCTGTGTTAAAGTATTTGTCTGCTTGTGATCATAGGGCCAATTTCCTTAATAAATTCAGTAGCTAAAGTGGTAGGGGGTGTAATTCTTAACAGGTTATCCACATGGGCTAAAGAAAATAACATCCTCTCACCTATACAATATGGGTTCAGACCAGGCCATTCGACCATCACACAGTGCTTGAACCTATACCTGATTCTAAGCAAATATACCCTGGCGAGACAAGGCACTGTCTACATGGCATTTATGGACTTGTCGTCCGCTTTTGACTGTGTAGACAGAAGCTTACTATGGGCTACCTTGCTGAGAATGGGCGTAGAGAGGAATCTTGTCAACTTCCTTGCCGATCTGCACTCAGATACAAGAGCAAACGTCCGTTACACTCAAGATCTTAAAGTAACGGACAAATTTAAAATAAACCGGGGTGTTCGACAAGGCTGTATTCTGACCCCATTCCTCTTTAACCTGTACATTAATGAATTGGAGGAATTTCTCTTAAACGTAGAAGCAGATTACCCCCTTGTTGAGCGCAAAGGGGTACCTGTATTACTCTACGCTGACGATGCTGTTCTCATATCGAGAACAGCAATCGGTCTCCAGAAATTACTAAATTCCTTTTATAAATTTATGGAGTCACGTGGTCTAATTATAAATAATTCCAAATCCTACGTCATGAAAACAGGAAAGGGCACCCGGAAAACTGACTCCTTTAGCATAAATGGGGAGAAAATCCCATCAACTAACTCCTTCTCATACCTTGGGGTCCTGCTAGATCATAAACTATCATGGGGCCCAGCAGTCTCTAAAAAAAAGGGAGAAACAACAAGGGATAATGCGGCCATTCTTGGCTTCGCAAAAAAAATCGGCAATTGCCCTACGGCCGCATTGCTTAAACTGTACCAGGCAAAAAGTGTTGCTGTTGCCTGCTATGGGAGCGAGCTCTGGGGCTATTGCAAGATTAAAGACCTAGAGGTTACAGAAAATAACTTCCTAAAAAAGACTCTGAGGCTGCCAAGGGGTACTTAGAACTACTCTGTACATGAGGAATTGGGGATCCCCTATTTAGGCGATAGAATAGCAGTAAGTCCTGTTTTGTGCTGGCTGAATTGTTGGCTTAACACTGACATTCCACTAACACATGCCCTATTGAAAGAAGCCTTACAGCTAGATGGGAGGTTCAAAGTACCATGGGTGAAGTATATAAAGGATTGCTTAACGGAAATTGGTCGGCCGGACCTGTTTCACGCTCCAAACTCAATTATAAAATCTGATGTTATCTCTGTCAAGAACGCTATACTACTGTTAAGATGTACTGACAGAGAAGAGGTTGAGATACAGAAGGCCAGTGTAAGGAAACACTTACTATTAAAAACATGTCCACAAATGGAACCTTACCTGACATGGCCCATGACTAGCTATGAACGGTTTCTGCTAATAAGGTTCCGTTTTGATCTATACCATCTTCTACTGGCAGTACCAAGTGGGGCTCAACGGGGTGAAGTGTTGCCAGCTTGTGGCTGCGACGGAAAGTCTCCTCAAGATCTGGCACACTTTCTTTTTATTTGCCCCTATTATTCCATCCCACGGAAATTATATCTTAAACCGTGCCTTAAAAAATTGAGTTTCGTACAAATTAAGCCTGCACTTTACTATTTACAACTACTGAACAGTGAATGTACATTATTTGTCTGTAACTTTTTTAAAAAAGCCATCTGTTTTAGGAAAAGTATGGATGGCTAATTACGCTGCAATGTTTTATGTACTTTTTTAAGAATACAGTTATTTATACTTTTAACTAAATACTGCCCATGCTCACAGTGTCTGATGTACCACCATTTCCTTCGTACTGTATACCATGTCATTATTTGCCACATGAAATGAATTGTTTGTAATGTTTTTAAATGCGTACTTAAAAATTGTACTTTTATGATTGTAAAATCTACAATCGAATAAAGATTTTTGAATTGAATTGAATTGTGATCATATGTATTCGCTATTTCGCTCCTTTATGACCCAACCACTGTAAGGATTTTAATTAATCATACACACCACCAACACTCTATCTGCTAGAACCTCTTTGCAATATTCAAGTCTAACATCTTATTACTGACCAAGTACTTTATAGTTCTGTATGTACGTGATTGGATGCTGCTACATTTTATTAGACCTTTCTGCGCATATTGATGTTTTATTTTACTTTAATGTATTTGTCTGCTCATGATCATATGTATTTGTTCCTTCACGACACGAACACTGTAAATATTTTAATTAATCACACAATAAACTTTAACTATCTGTGTGCAAATAGTTTGGGCACCCAGCATCATATTTTGAAAGTTGTCCGACTAGGACAGACAATGAAAGTTAGATTGGCATACGGTATATCGCATGTGGCCACCTGATCACCTGTGCTGATGAAGACCGAGCTCGGACTTGAGCGTGCCGCAGTTATGGCGGTCACGCCGGTCCCCTGGACTCAGAGGAGGTGGGGGTCGCCGCGCACTTTGGTGATGCAGCTCCCCACTTCCCCAAGGGACGGCCAATAGATGTGGCCAACGAGGGCGCAAACAGGAAGCACTTGAGTGCTTCCGGTTCAGCGCCAAGCTTCAACGTAGGGGCAGGCAGGCTTAGACCAGTCTGCCCAGTACACCCCCCATTAAAAGCAGCTGGGGGGAGCTAGAGCAGTCTCTCGTCTTTTTCGCCCCTCTGCATCCCACACAGTTTTGGGCCACCGGCGGCCTGTAACGAGTTTTCCCCACCCACCATCCCCTAAGGCAAGCAGTTCATATGGGTGTTGCAGTTATATGTGGGTTGATTTTTTTTTTCTTAAAGTTTTGTTGCAGGTATCTCAGGAGAAATGGTTAATGTAAGTCTGTATAAAACTTTATAAAATAAATAAATAAATAACTAAGTGTGTAGTTGACACTTTGGTATTGTTTAATAAAAGTGTCAGTATATGTTTTAATTTGCAGGTAATGTTTAATGTAAAGTTGTATTGTTGATATTTTGGAATTTGTTGAATAAAAGTGTTGGTATATGTTGTTTTCATTTATGGGTAATGTGTAATGTAAAGTTGTATTGTGGATGTTTGGTAATATGTAATAAAAGTGTCTGTATATGGTGTTCTGTTTGCAGGTAATATTGTCATATTTTGTATGTGCTTTCCTGGTCAGGCGGTAAGGTCATGATTGGTGAGCATAGTTTTCGGTCCTTAGCGGGCATCACCCTTTCTCAAATGGGGACGCCCGAGGGGGAGAGAGAGGGTCTCACATGGGACTCCAGAGGCAGTTACAGCCGGTCGGTAGGCTGAAAGGGTACGGGGGCCAGGGAGTCACTATTCCAGTAGGGTGGTTGGCAACCACCACACGCGCATGCACACAAGGATGCAGAATTGCAGCGCCCCTTTATGGAATTAAGATGCTGGACATAGAGGGGGCCCGGGGAAGACATCCGCTCGGTAAGCCGGACTCCCTACGTAACGTTTACAACTCCAGGGGCAGTAACAGCCGGTCGGTAGGCTGCTGATGTGCGAGGGCCAGGGGAGTCACTCTTTCCAGTAGGCCTGTGGCCACCCTCGCACGTGTATGCGCATCAGGGCGCAAACATGCAGAATTGCAGCCCCCTTTATGGAGTTAAGGCTCAGCGAGTAGGGGGCAGGGGAAATTATCCTTCTGATAAGCTGTACCCCCTACGCAGGCGTACTCCAGTGGAGGCCTTGTCGTTTTCCCGGGATCTGGGGATGCCAGTCACTAACCTTGGCTTAGGATCTAGCGGGAACACGCAAAAAGTAATGTATATACATGTTTAGATTACAATAGGAATGTGATGTATTAAAAACATGTTAAGGTTAGCCAAGTAACCTTGTGTATTGATCAAGGTATCTGGACTTTCTGCGTAATTCAATGCTTTTATTTTGTAATAAATACGGCCAGGGGGTTACTCCCCCTAATCCAAAAGAGTGTGGTCTGAAATGCCTGCCTTGGAGGAGGGAGGGAGTCCTCACCCAAGGGTGGTCTTGGATTTAAAAGGAAAGGGGGACTTAGGCAAGTACCAGGTCATATAATTGAGCGCCTGCCTTTGTGTTACTCAGTCTAAAAAATAAGGGAAAAGAGAAGATTGTATAGTATGCTGCAGAATCTCCAGCCGGGGGAGGGAGATGTGAGTCCGACAGAGTTGAATCAGGGCTGTTCAACCTAGTCAAGCGAGGAAGCAGGACATTTTGGTAAACTGGAGAACGAAGGAGGCTCAGGCATTGTCCCCTTCCTGGTGTTTGTAGGTTTGGCGGCCGAGGTAGGTATTTTCACTTCCAGGTGTTGGTGGACAGTGGGTGCCAGTCAGATCCAAAAGTAGAATGAGTGACAGTTTTGGGATGAATATATAAAAAAATGCGCTTTGAACATATATACATTAGAACTAACGGATCACTGACACAACATCGACAGGCAAAATATCGAGAGGACAAAATATCGAAGCAAAAATATCAACTGCAAAAATATCGACCTCCTATCTTCAAACAGGTAAGTACAAAAATATCGACTCCAAAATATTGAGTGTAAAAAATATAGACTGTCAAAATATCGATTTTTTAAAAATTATTAAAAGTAAATTAAAAGTAATATAATATTAAATTATATTAATTTAAACATATTTTAATACTGAAATAAGCGTAAAATTGAGAAATAATTAATGTAACAAAAAATTTTAAATACATATATTAAATATTAAATACATATATATATATACAGCTGCTTTGACCATCTCGCGGCTGCCTTCTGGAACTCTCTTCCCCCTCATCTTAAACTAAGTGATAATCTCCTTAGTTTCAGACATCTTCTGAAGACCTGGCTCTTTTCTCAGGCACATCATTGAGCCGCCTCCTTCTATCAAATGTCTGAAGCGTCCTGTTCCTTCCTACAGCGCCATGAAGCCTCCGGGCGTACGAGCGCTCAATAAATGACAGTTAACATTAACATTAACATATATATATATATATACATATTATTTACAAAACATATACAATATTTTTCCCGTAGGATAGCGAAAGGGTTAAATTTACTGTAACGACTCCAGTGAATGCAACAGCAGGGAAAGCATTGGATAGCATAGGGGTAAAAATGTACTATTCCCACTACAGCGAGTGCAACAGTAGGGAAAGCGTTGGATAGCGTAGGGGTAAAAATTATTATTCCCACTCCAGAGACTGCAACTGTAGGGAAAGCGTTGGATAGCGTAGGGGTAAAAATTACTATTCCCACTCCAGAGAGTGCAACAGTAGGGAAAGCGTTGGATAGCGTAGGGGTAAAAATTACTATTCCTACTTCGAAGAGTGCAACAGTAGGGAAAACGTTGGATAGCGTAGGGGTAAAAATTACTATTCCCACTCCAGTGAGTGCAACAGTAGGAAAGCGTTGGATAGTGTAGGGGTTTAAATTACTATTCCTACTCCAGTGAGTGTAACAGTAGGGTAAGCGATGGATAGTGTAGGGATAAAAATTACTATTCCAACTCCAGAGAGTGCAACAGTAGGGAAAACATTGGATAGCGTAGGGGTAAAAATTACTATTACCACTCCAGAGAGTGCAACAGTAGAGAAAGCGTTGGATAGCGTAGGGGTAAAAATTACTATTCCCACTCCAACGAGTGCAACAGTAGGGAAAACATTGGACAGCGTAGGGGTAAAAATTACTATTACCACTCCAGAGAGTGCAACAGTAGGGAAAGCGTTGGATAGCGTAGGGGTAAAAATTACTATTCCCACTCCAGTGATTTCAACAGTAGGGAAAGCGATGGATAGCGTAGGGATACAAATTACTATTACCACTCCAGAGAGTGAAACAGTAGGGAAAGCGTTGGATAGCGTAGGGGTAAAAATTACTATTACCACTCCAGCGAGTGCAACAGTAGGGAAAAAATTGGATAGGGTAGGGGTAAAAATTACTATTCCAACTCCAGTGAGTGCAACAGTAGGGAAAGCTTTGGATAGTGTAAGGGTAAAAATTACTATTCCCACTCCAGTGAGTGCAACAGTAGGGAAAGCGTTGGATAGTGCAGGGGTTAAAATTACTATTCCCACTCCAGTGAGCTCAACAGTAGGGAAAGGGTTGGATAGCGTAGGGGTAAACATTACTATTCCCACTACAGTGAGTGCAACAATAAGGAAAGCGTTGGATAGTGTAGGGGTAAAAATTACTATTCCAACTCCAGTGAGTGTAACAGTAGGGAAAGCGTTGGATAGCATAGGGGTAACATTACTATTCCAACTACAGTGAGTGCAATAGTAGTACAAGTAAATACTTCTTATTTAAATATAAATAATATAAATAGTAACACCAATTACAAATTAATTAAAATATTTTACAATTGTGTTAAATATATTAAATAATCAATTTAAAATACAAAGAAAAAATATTTAAT
This sequence comes from Lissotriton vulgaris, assembly GCF_964263255.1. Taxonomy (NCBI): domain Eukaryota; kingdom Metazoa; phylum Chordata; class Amphibia; order Caudata; family Salamandridae; genus Lissotriton; species Lissotriton vulgaris. The sequence goes on along the minus strand of NC_141687.1, from coordinate 174,974,439 downwards.
AATAAAAATTACCTACTAATACTAATTATTTACCTATTAATAATGAAATATTTAACAATTTAAAAGTTTTTTGAAAAATTAACTCAATAAATTTTTTATTAAAAAATGTAATTACTTACAATTAAATTACTTCACAAGCTATTCCCTGAAAAATACACAAACCACTACAGAAATTAATTTAATAAAAGTAACATAATTATCAATCAATTACAATAAAGTACAACATATATTTTAATTAATTACAAATTAATAATTAATTTACAATTAATTCTAAAGAAATACCAATAATTAAAATAACATATTTAATTAATTATAATGAAATTACTTCCCACCCTATTCCCCTATAAACCCACAACCCACTGCAGAAAATAAATTACTAAAATTAACATATTTATCAATTATTCAATTAAATGTAATTACCATTTATTTTTTAATTAATTGCCAATCAATTATTAATTATCAATTAAGTGTAAATAAATACCCACAAATTAAATTACATATTTAATTAATTATAATAAAATTACTTCCCACCTTATTCACCTATAAACCCACAACCCGCTATAGAAAAAATATTAATAACATTAATCAATTAAAATTAATTACCAATTATATTTTAATTAATTGGAACTTTTTAATTAATTAATATATAATTCTAAATAAATACCAATAACTAAAATAACATATTTAATTTATTAAAATTAAATTACAGGAAGGGTAGGGGTTGGGGGGAAGCACGAGGGGGGTGTGGAAAAAAGGGGAAAAAATGTTCACAGCAAATTGCGCAAAAATTGGTTCCTAATTGTAATAATTAGATTGACTTGGGACCCACTTGAATTTTTTTTCTGAATTTAGTAAAAAGATGATGTCAGAAGAAGTTTCTGTATTTCTATGTCTGTTTTTTTCATTTTTGGTCATAAGTAAAAAATGGCAACAAAAGGGTTAAGGATTTGTTCCCTAAACGTTTCTGGTTTGAATAACGTTATAAAGAGACAGACGGTTGCAGCGGAGCTTAGATATATATCACCACATATACTTTGTGTACAGGAAACTCATATCCCATGGTCGAAACGGGAGGTGTTAAAAGAACTTGGATTTTCGCTAGTGGTAGCAACAGGGCAATCTAGCATGATAAGGGGAGTGGCCATTCTTAGTAAAGGAAATCATGTTAAAACTGGGTGGAAATTAATGGATAAGAAAGGACGATGGGCAATAGTAGAATGCAGTTTTGAGGGAAAAACGCTGACGCTATGTACGGTCTATGGAGCTAATTTAGACGACCCTGAACCTTTAATTGAAGTAAATTTGGAATTGGCAACCTGGCCCCAGCCGGTGGTGGTCTGTGGAGATATCAATATCAATCTGACTAATAGGGCATTACAGGAAGGGGTGGCCACATACAGGGGGCGCAAGCCAAAAGTATATAAAGCTTTGCATAACTTGGTGCAGGATCATGGGTTGTTGGATGTGTGGGGTAATTTGAGGGTACAAGACAGCGGGTATACATTTTATTCTTATCCTCACAAGAAATTAGTTAGACTGGACTATTTTTTTACCCCAGCCTCATTATTGGAAGGTGCAACAGTCAGGGTTTATCCCAGAATTACTTCAGACCATGCACCTATTGTATTAGAGATACAGGGGGGTTTAATCAGACCAAAATGCCTAAATTTTACATTTGGTAGGAAGTTGGGATTAAATAATGATTTTGAAGTTCATATGGGAAGGTGGATTCAGCTTTTCTTTCAGGAAAACAAGTGGACGGCCACCCCAGGCACAGTTTGGGATACTTTTAAAGCCGGTTTTCGTGGTGAATGTATGAGTTTCACGTTTCGGCAGAAAAAGAAAGCTAGACAAGAGCAAGGTATCTTAAATCAACGCTTAGTACAGGCTGAAACTTTACTAATGAATGGGGTAGTTAACGGTCTGAATGACTTAAGTAACCTTGAGGATAAAGTAGCAAAATGCAGAGCTAAAGTGGTGGGCTACTGGAGTGTAGAGAATGCAAGGAAGTTTTTAACTTCAAGGATGGAAAAACATGAGTATTCTAATACAATTGGTAAAAGGTTGGCGGTACAGCTTCGGATGAAGGAGTCGGCCAGAAATATCGTGGCAATGACGGATGATATGGGTGTGTCTCACTCTGACCCTCATGAAATCCTTCGGATTTTTCAGCAGTTTTATACTAAATTATATGCAGGGACCGACTGTGATGGGCTGGATTGGCTAGAAATGCTTGAAGGTGGTTTAAAAAAGCTGGATCCTGTAGTGGCGCAGAGTCTGGAAGCTCCAATTACAGAGGAGGAGCTGGAAAGGGCTGGAAAGAGCCTTCGTATTGGTAAGGCTGCTGGCCCTGATAGAATACCCAGTGAGGTTTATAGACAATTCTACAATATTATTAAAAATGAGTTGCTACTGGTAATACATAAGGCCCAGCAGGGAGTTCCTCCTAGATCTTGGTCAGACGCTACCATAGCGTTTTTTTTGTAAGAAGGGTAAACAGCCGGATCTAGTAGGATCCTATCGACCAATATCGCTATTAAATGCTGACAATAACATTTATTCGAAAATACTAGCCAATCGACTGTCTGACTGTATGGTCTTCTTAGTCTCACATCAACAGCATGGTTTTATACCAAATAGAGGGACGGGAGAGCACGTTAACAAGGTCATGACATTATTTGACATTGCTGCTGGGAAAAAAAATGACCTTGCGCTTATCTTACTAGACGCAGAAAAAGCGTTCGACCGGGTGCAATGGGGGTATATGTGGAAACTAATGCAGAAAATGGGGTTTGGACCAAAATACATTGTTGCTATTCAGTCTTTATATCAAACACCTACGGCCAGGATTTCTGCTATGGGCCTACTCTTGAACTCTGTGAATATTACACGTGGTACACGTCAGGGGTGCCCGTGCTCCCCTCTTTTGTTTGCTTTATACATTAATCCTTTATTAGACCAATTAACTGGCAATATCCTGATCCCACCATATCAAGTGTCTGAGTAATATTTTTATTTCTCTGTGTTCGCTTACGCGGATGATATTGAAGTGACAACGGTAAACACTGGTACCGCCATTAAAGAAATTGAGAGGTTGGCAAAGGAGTTTGGGCGAGTAGCAGGATATAAATTAAATCTGTTAAAAACACAGATCTTGTGCTCGGAGTCTGTAGTATGGCAAGATAGTAGAGTGGTGAAGGAGGCTACATATCTAGGTATTCAACTGCGGTCTAACATGACAGAATTAGTTGAGGTTAATTGGATCACATTGATGACTAAAATCAGGAACTCCTTGTATAGGTGGGAACGACTATATTTAACTATTATCGGACGGTCGAATTTTATAAAAACGAATGTGCTACCAAAAGTCTTCTATCTATTTAGGTCAAAACCCTTAGAAATTGCAAAAGATAGGATCCAGGCTCTGCAGTCGAGATGCAGTAAATGTATTTGGAGTCCAGGGAGATCTAGACGGGCAATTAAGTTTATGACTTTACCAATTGCTAGGGGAGGGATTGGGGTGCCAGATTCTTTTTTTTGTATTATGTAACTTGTTTTTTACTGAAGATGAGGTTCCTGATAACAGGGGAGACTGAGCAGGACAAGGCTTCTGCCCCTTCTATTTTTGAAATGCATCTAGGGTCTGTAGCAAAACAATCACTATTCAAGGAGATGGATGGGAGTTATTACAAACGGACTCGTTTTAAGGTAGTGCTGGGCACGTTTAAGGTATGGAAGTGGGTTGCTAAGACAACAGCGATAGGGAAAATATCTTATTATACGCCCTTGAACACTCACAGACTTCCACCTGGCATATTTTCTGACGACATGGCAATAAGATGGCAGCAGAAAGGGGTTAGATGGCTAGGAGACATGTGCAAGGATGAAGGGATTTGTAAATCTTTTGATGAGCTAAAAGACCAGTTTTTCTTACCTAGAAATTTTTTCTTCAAATTTTTGCAAATACGAGATTACTTATTCCATCGAAAAGCTGTGCTTCAGCCAAATAAAGTTGTGGAAGGAATTAGGAGGCTAGTAAAAATTGGAACGCTTTACCAATTGCTACTTAGTGATCGGAGTGACGATCTAGAAAAAGTAAGGATAAAATGGGTGGGCGCATTAAAAGATCAAGAATTAGATATAGATGACCTACTTTTATTATCCAAGGAGGCACTAATGTCGGCTAATTTAAAAGCCCAATTTTTTAAGACTTTGTTTGACTTATACTACACCCCGATTCGAATGGCAAAATGGGGTGGAGGGAATGAAGGCAAGTCTTTCGGTGTAGTGCTGATGATGCTGAAAGTGTCCAGATCTTTTATAGTTGTGTCAAACTCCAATGTTTTATTACTGATCTTGAAAAGTTCTTATCCCTTGTAATTGGAATGCCTTTAGTTATCACTCCGGCTATGCTGTTATTGGGGAAAATACCAAAGGACAGAGTAGCTGAGCCTTGATATCAACATCGGTATTTCATTTTCTTTGCAATGACTGTAGCACGTTTATGCATAGCCACTGAGTGGCTTCAGGAACAACCACCTGTTTTTCATCAATGGCGTGCTAAAATGCTTAGTATGTATAATTTGGAGTGGGGACTCTTTTCTATCAAGGGTGTTAGATTGGGCATAAAAATACGGAGTGCTTTTCGTGATTATTACGAGGATTAATAATGGAAGATGAAATGTTTATGAATTTTGATGGAAAAACAGAAATTGGTCTGTTTTTTTTTCCTCTTTTTTCTCTTTGTTTATAAAATTGCTGTAATGTATTGGTAATGTATTTGTATTTTGAACTTGTAAATTTTGATTTGCAATCTTGCTGTGAACGCTTAAATAAAATAAAAAAATAAATAATTAAATTACTTCCCACCCTATTCCCCTATAAACCCACAACCCGCTACAAAAAAATGTACTAAAAACTAAATATTTATCAATTAATCAATTAAAATTAATTAGCAATTATATTTTAATTTATTACCAATTAATAATAATTTAACAATTAATTCTAAATAAATACCAATAAATAAAATAACAGATTTAATTAATTATAATTAAATTACTTCCCACCCTATTCCCCTATAAACCCACAACCCGCTACAGAATTATATTACCCAAAAATTTAATATTAATATTTACTTACCTTAAATTCGATATTTTTGTTGTCTATATTCTGTCTAGTCGATATTATGTCCATTCTGAATCGATATTTTTGCTATTCTAGTCGATATAAATTTTTTCTAGTCGATATTTTTGTAGTCTATATTATGTCTAGTTGATATTATGTCTATTCTATATTTTTGACTCGATATTATGTCTAGTCGAAATTAAAAACTCGATATTTTGACTAGTTACCAGAACTAACACCTAAGTAAGTTTCGAAGTCCTGTGTTATATTACACTGTGAACCCTATCTATTTTGTCAAAGGTCTTCAGTCCATCAGTTGCTCATTTAAAAGGCCGAATTTGTAATCTCCTAACCCTTGGCACAGCCATGCTCTTTGATGCTTCCATCCATCAAGAATGAACCTTAGGTATCTAAGTTCATACTGACCAATTTTGTACAGCCTCAGGTCCGTCCTTGCCTAAGAGTCAATATTTATGTTCCTCTAGAGTGGGCTGATAGTTCTGTGCAAGCATAGGCCACCTGGAATGCTTGCTTGAAGGTTTCCTAATCGGTTAGTGATGGGTTCATAATATTCTGCATGATGGGTGCGGCCACTCCCAGATTTAGCAATAAACAAAAGTCAATGTTGGGTGATCAGTGGGAAAAATCTGGGACAGTGTGAAAATGCATTCTACAACTTAGGGCCTTATCTACAAGATTTTAAAGTAGGGCTTCCTGCGGCGCTGCCCTACGGCAAAAGAAAATGGCAGGAATGCACCATATCTATCAGATAGGGCGAATTCCTGTCCTTTTTCTCTGCGCTGGTGCACAATGGGCTGCCATGCGCCAATGCAGGCACCTTTGCGCCATGGCCCAAGGTTGCCTAAATGGCAGGGATGTTAGTTTTTGTGAAGAAAGGGAAATCTTTCTGCACAAAAACAATCACAAGAGGCTTATTCCTCTTTCAATGCATGCCGAATGCAGCACACATCGAAAAAGGAAAAACAAGGAGAATTAAAAGTATTTCTCTTTGATTTCTCCTTGTTGCGCCTCCCCTCCACCTCCTTTGGGGAGGCGCAAGTTTTTGGCATTGCACCGAAATTACCTTTCCTGGTAAATATGGGGCAGTGTCAAAAAGACATAGGTGTCACTGGGAACGCCTACAGCAACAGCCATTGAACGCCCGCTAATACAGAAAACGACATTAAAGGGGGTGATATTTACAAGGCTGCATTAAGCCATGCAAGGTGGCTTAGTGCAGCTTGGTAAATTTGGAGCAGGCCCCTATGCAACAAGAGTGTCACAAAAAGTGATGCTCCGATGGCGCAGCCTCATTGTAAATGAGTCTCCTAGTCTGCATAGCTAAGTTTAGCACCATTTGCCTAGTTGTGTACATTGTTGCCTTGGAAGCTGTCAAGAATGACGATACACGAAAGCATGTAAGCCAATCAGCGCCCTCCGCGATTCAGATGTACTTGCTGGAGGATCCCTGTTTTTGGGTTGTTGTTAGTCCAACAATCTGCGGTACTCCTGCAAGATAGTATACAGAAATGCTACGTTGGCCTGTAGTTTTTACTATCTGAAACATAATACACATAGGAAGAAGAGATACAAAGCACTTGTTAGGTGGCTGGAGAAATGTACATAGGCTAGTGCTTAATGATTGGGAAAACTGGCAGTGACTAGTAAAGCCTCCTGAACTTTTTGTGCCTAGAAAATATCGGGGCTTTCTTAGAAACGCCATGGCACCACCAGTGCATCACTTTTTTTGATCACCAGCAACACAGTGTGTTGGCCTATATGAACAAGGCCACACAAAGCCACCCTGCATGGCTTTTCATAGCCTTGTAAATATGGCTCCTTTTCACGCATCACTCTGCGTGAAAGGGGCATGCCATGGGTGTTGCTGTGGGTGTTCCCACGCATCATCCAAGGATTCTGGCACATTCCCAGATTTGCTACCTTTCGTAACCCTGGAAATGCATCAGAAGCCCACGCCTTTCGAGGGGAGGTGTAAGGAGTTGCAACATTTGTTTTTTCCTCTTTCTATGAGTGCTATATTCTGCAGCACGCATAGAAAGAGGAAAAAACCACCAATGATTGTTTTTGTGCAGAACAGTGTTCCTTACTGCACAACAACAATCATCCCTGCAAAACAGGCACCCTTGCACCATGGTACAAGGAAGGGTGCCTGCGTTGACAGCAAATCATGCGCCTGCACAGGGGAAATCACAAGGATGCGTCATATTGTTGTACATATGCCATTGCTCCCATTGCTTCCTTTCCAGGCGAGGAGAATCATGGTTCAGGCCTTCATACGCTCCCGCCTGGATTATGGAAATGCATTATATCTGGGAGCCCCGGCAGCAGTGATCAACAGACTCCAAGTTACACAAAACTGTGCTGCTCGACTTTTGTTTGGCATCCCTCGCGGGCAATCAGCAAGGAAGGCCTTAAAAGAACTCCACTGGCTCCCAATAGCTGCCAGAATGCACTTTAAAGCTATGTGCATTGTGCACAAAGCATTTCACCGAACAGGTCCAGCTATCCTGCGCTCTTTGGTCGTACCTTACATTCCATCGAGAACCCTTCGTTCCAGCGTCCTGCATCTTGCCACGACAACTAAAGTCAATAAGGCTCGCTGGGGAGGCCGGGCGTTTTCACACTTAGCAGCTAAGATGTGGAACTCGCTCCCGCCGAATATGCGGGAAATTAGCAACCGGATGGTCTTTAGGAAGACATTAAAAACTTACCTGTTCGCCAAAATGTGTTAAACCTTGCTATTTGCTCACCACACTATTCAGTTCAAGCGCTGCGAGGCCTTAGGGTATGTACGCGCTATATAAATATAATTTTTCATTTCATTTCATATGACGCATCCTTGTGCTTTTAAAATGACGCAGCTCGGCACTGCAAAATGGGTTGCGGCGCAGCGCTGCATCATTTTGTTGTAAATTAGGCTCATAGTTTTTTGTTACAATTAGTCTTTTTTGTAGTAGAAGCTCTCTTTAGGAATAAGGAGCAAAGCCCTCAGTGAAGCACCTGTAGGATAAGGGTGGTACAAGTTCAGACTCACAAAATCCATATTGGGACATAGTGAGCCAGCCTAAGTTTTCCAGTTTGGAGGGCCGAAACATGAAGTTCTCTAAAGCACTTCACCAGCATATGGCTAGCTGTCTAATGTGTCATTAATCTGTTGACCAGAGACTATTGACCAGGCGTCTATGTAAAAATACACAGCTGTATCGATCTAAACTTATTTCTTTCTACATATATGGATTGCACGCAATTTAACAGTAGCAACACAGGTCTTTGCAAGTATGAGTCTAACCTGAAGTGTCGGCCGCAGTCTTCCGTAGCCCGACTTCTCTCTGTCATCTGTACAGTAGCACACGTCTGGCCATTCGAAGGCTAGGACATCCTCAATGGTTTCATCAAAGAAACAGGCCAGGTATTATTTTCAAGGAATGTTTCAACCATACTTTCTCCCATATGCCCAGTCCCATGTTATAAATTCTTTCCCCCCTTGCAAAGCCCATATAACAGGCGTTGTTAGGATGAAAAAAACCCACAAATCACATTGTGTTAAAGTAGCATTGTGATTCACAAATGGCTTTGGAACTCTGTGTCAGCACTGATTCTTGTGAACTGCAGGGTAGATAGGGCCTTGGGGGGATAAAGATGACCCCGCCCCTTTATCCTTTCTTTCGATTCAGAAGGAAAAACATCACAAGTTTGACAGTTCTTGCATTCGTAAACCTTGTAAAGGTAACTGGTTGCTTTTGTTAGTCACTAACCATCTGCAGAGTCAAAGCTTGGGACTGGGAGGCTGCTCTTACTGTGGGAACAATCCTGTAGGCGTCAGGCGAGTCAGAGAGTGGTCCCGTAGATGGCAACTGATAAAAAGATGAAGTCTTCTTCAGGTAATAACTCTTCTTTATTCACAACTCCTCTCTCCACCAGTAGTCAGCAGCTCCAGTAGAAAGCAACTGCCTCACTCAACATTCTAAGGTAGCCTCCAGAGGACAAAGGAGTGTACCAATAGTGAAACGGGTGGGAAGGAGGAACATACCATCTATGTAACTACATCATATAAGTGTCAATTTTACAAAGGAAGAGAAATACATGTTAGAGAAAATACACGTTGTTACACATCTTCCCCCTAATGGCAAATAAAAACATAGTGGTAGCTTGTCTCCTTTCTGGTGAAGAATTGGCTTGGTAGTTTGGTCTGCCCTGTTCCCATCATGCACTGGGACAGGAACAGACTAATTTGCATGTAGCCAGGTTCTGAGCTGGGATGGTGCAGTGAGCTAAAAAACGGTGATGGATCAAGCTCTGATCTCTTGACTGGGTAGGAGTATTCTGCATCATTCAGAAACTCTGTCCATCACCTTTTCCAAAATTAAAAAAATTATTTACACATGATACAGTCCTTATGACATCCCAGATTTTTTCGGGTTCTTTGAGTAGTAGGTAGGCTGTTTGAGTTTTGGCCATGGGACTCTATGGTGTGTCTATATTCAGATGACTGGCTGTGTGCGTGTTGTGATTTAGTTAACCTATCCAAACTTCACAATTGGTTATTGTCCAAAATGGCTGTATTGTTTCTCACAGCTGTTACACGCATGGGTTTGGAAAATTTAGTTTCAGGATTGCTTCTTCTTGGATTCCTGATGCAAACCCACTCTCCCACTTTCCATTGTGGAATTTTGGTTCCATGTTTGGTGTCAAAGTGAATTTTATATTTGTTTTGGTGAGTGTGTATTTTGTCCTTGAAAGCTTGCATGTCATTCGTGATGTGGGACCCCCCTCCTAACCAGTTCGGAAAGAATTTGGTACAAGTTTCCTTCCTCTTAAGGCGGAGAAAGGGGAGATGCCAGTAATTAGATTAGGAGTGGTATGTTTATTTATTTATTTATTTATTTATTTATAGTGTTTTGTATAGCGCGAACAAGACCCGTGGGTATCAGAGCGCTTAACAAGGAAAGAGTTACATATAGACATTATAAAAGCAGTACTGACAACAAGAGAATAATGAGGTAGAAAGCGATATACTGTATGGACGAGATTAAATAAATATATTCAAAATGACTGTGCAATTAGCATTAAGTGGCGAGCAAGGTTTGGCTTGTGTCATAGTAACAAACCATGCTCGTTGAGGTAGGGTTATGAGGCGTCCCAGTGCATATCAAGGATAATAAGTATAAATAAATCGGGTGCGGTAGAAGATATATAGTATGATTGTGACATATAGTTAAAGGTTCCACATATATGGCTAAATAAATCAAGTGAGAAAGAAGTTCTATAGTATGACTGTGAGATATAGTTAAAGTTCACACATATATGAGGTAGCAGCAAAGTGTCAAGTCTCGGCTTGCGCACGGCATAATTTCCTTATCAGCTGATGATCTTCCAATTTTCCAAGAAGAGGGCGGTCCTTAGTTAGCTGAATTGCACATCCCAGTGATCGGTAGGTTTCTCTAAGTAGGGTATTTACTCATCAAGTGGCTCTTCAGTTCTCGTTTGAATGTTGCTGTATTTTGAATCTTCCTGATGTTTGGAGGGAGTGAATTCCAGATTCTGGTGGCAGCTCCGGAGAATGCTCGGTTGTAGCCTTTTTCTTGTGGAAAAAGGCTGGTCGTAATAGCAAATCTTTTGCGCTTCTAGTTGCTCTATTACCTCCTGAGAGCTTAAGTTTCTTGGCTAGGTATCTAGGCGTGTTGTAATGTACAGCTTTATGCGTAATACAGGCCATCTTCATTTGAATTCTAGCCTCGTAAGGTAGCCAGTTTAGTGCTTTCAGGTGAGGAGATATGTGATCGAATTTCTTCGTTCCCGTAATGAGTCTCACCGCTGTGTTGAGGCAGGCTTTTAGTGGTGCTGTGGATGATTTTGGCAAGCCCGCTAATGTGGTGCAGCCGTATTCGATCCTCGAGATGACTAGTGATTGGATAGCCAGTTTTAGATCTGTCTCAGAGATAAAGGGTTTCAGTTTTCTTAAGTAATTCAAGTGGAAGCGGGCGCTCTTGGCCAACGAGTTAATATGGTTTTTCATGTCGAGGTTCTTATCTAGTGTAATTCCTAGTGATTTGGCTGAATTAACTAGGGTCGGGGTGCAGTTTAGCGCTGTCACCAATTTAGTCCACTCTTTAACTTCAGATTGGCTCCTTGTTGGTGAGATTAGTAGGAATTCTGTTTTCTGGGCGTTTAGTTTCAGATGGTTCATTGTTAACCATCGCAAAGCACTCTTTAGTGTCTTGTTCATTAAGTCAATGTCCTCAAGGGAGGCGATCTTTAAGTATAATTGCGTGTCATCCGCATACATGTGATAGGATACCTGAGATTTTTGGAGGATCTCCGTGAGAGGTTCTACATATAAGTTGAATAGATCTGGTGATAGCGTTGAGCCTTGTGGGACCCCGACTGCGTTGGGGCTCGGGGACGAGATTGCTTGGTTAACCAGGAATCGCTGAGACCTGTTCTGTAGGAAAGAGTTGAACCATTTCAGCACGTTTCCAGACAGACCCATCCTGTCATGTAGTCTGGTCATTAGCACTTCGTGCTTTACCGTATCAAATGCTGATGATAGGTCTAGGAGGATCAGTAGGCAAGATTGATTTCGGTCTAGGGCTTGTAGGGCGTCATCGACAATGTGCAGGATCGCAGTTTCAGTACTGTGCCCTGTTCTGAAGCCTGATTGACAATCATCTAGAAGCGAGAATTTAGCGATGTGTTGACTTACTTGGCCCTGTACGCATTTCTCAATGAGTTTAGCCAGTAGAGGGATGTTGGTCACTGGCCGATAGTTGTTCGGGTCTGTAGCATCAGCTGTCGGTTTTTTGAGTATGGGCATCACCTGCCCTGTTTTTAGACAGTCCGGGAGGGTTCCTTGTGCCAGTGAGGTGTTTATTATCTCGGTCCATATTGGAACTAGAGTGTGGCTGATTTCTCTTACACACTTTCCTGGTAAAGGGTCTTGAAAGTGGTTATTCGGTTTGAGTTCCGCCAGCGTTCTGGCGATCTTTTCCTGGTCGAATAGATCAAATGTGTCCCATTTTGCCTTATTTTTAGTTTGGGGACTCTCTGGGGAGATATTGGTCTCGTTACTAGGTGGAGGCAATGTCTTAAGGTTAGTTGCTGCAGTAGTAAGATCATCTTCAAGCAATTTGGATTTTTCCGTGAAAAATGCGGAGAATTCCTCGCAGCTTATGGGAGTCTTTGTATTCTCTAAAACCGTTTTGGCTAGTTTATTTGATTGTTGTTTTAGAATCTCGAAGAGTTTTCGTGGTCTGTTTTTGGCACTGTCCAATTCATCTCTGATAAATTCTTTTTTGGAGTTGATTATTTTTTTGTTGTATTCTTTCCTTGTTTTTCTGAGTGCTTTCAGCTCGGGGGAGGAGGGATGTTGTCTCCACCTCCTTTCGGCCATTCTCAGTTTGCGCCTGTCCTCATTTAATGATTCGTTAAACCAAGGATTTTTTGGTTTCTCTGATACCTTTTTCAGTTTTTGGGGCATGGTGTCATTGACGATATTACCGATCGAGGTTATGTAGTGATCCGTCAACTCATTGACATTTTGCTTATTGTTGGGTGGCTTCAGGTCTTTCTCACACCTTTTCACCAGTAGATCAATGTTAGCCTCTTTTGTGTCTCGGGTCAGTATCTTGAGCTTGCGTGGTTGCACGGTCCTGCCCTTTGTCATTGTAGGTATCGCGAATGTTATGATGTGATGGTCAGACCAGTCACATGGGTCTATAGCAAGGATAGATGTCTCATCCTTTCTTGAGATAATCCAGTCTAAGGTCGCTCCTCGTGAATGAGTGGGTTGGTTGCAAGCTTGTACAAGTTTTAGCTCATTGAGGAAGTCTTTAAGCGAGTTGACCAGTTTGTCACCGCCGTCATTCCAATGGAGGTTAAAGTCACCTAGGAATATGTTATTGGCGTCCGAATTAGAGTTGGTCGTTAAGATCTCCATCAGTTGTTCGGTGAACTTTGCGTTCTCTCCTGGTGGGTGGTAAAGTATATGCAACTTGCAACTTTGATTCTTTGGTGTTCTCACATTAATACCAAGGTATTCACAGGATTCTAAGGGGTCAGAATGGAAATGGCCGACCTCGATCTCCGACCGGTGAATGCAAGCTATGCCTCCTCCCACATTCCTTGGTCTGTCTAGTCTGACGATGTTATTGTGGCGGTATTAAGAGATCCATGGTAGGAGAAGATGATTCATTGAGCCATGTTTCCGTGAGGATGGCCAGATCAATTTCCTTATTGATGATGAGGGCGGCTATGTCTGCTGCATGTTTAGTTGCCGAACGACAATTAAGTAGAAGGCAGTTCAGGGGTTTCTGTGATTTAACTAGTTTTCCATTATCCGATTCAGATGCAATTAGCTGAATATGTTGTAGATTTTGGTGAATTGCTTTCCTGTCATTCTTTCCGGCCCTTCTACTAGGGTCAATAGGTACTGTTTTGATATTCTCCTCCTTACTACGGGCAGGTTGTTCATAAGACCTGAGTAAGGCCCTAGTTTCTTCATTCGACAAGGGCTTGATCCTGTTAGGTCTATTGTTTCTAAGTACCAGATTCTGGATGTGTGAAACCTTGGTGTGAGTGCTTATCATCGTCTCCCAGATTTTTCCAATTGTCTGTGAGACTTTCAACGAGTTTTGCGCCAGGTTACCAACAAGTTTCTGGAGCTCCTTGATTTCTTTCCGTGTTTGGGATGAGTTCTTGTGTGAGGTAGACATGGCCGGATGAGCATTGCAGTTTGCTCTTCTCTGCAACTGATCTGATCTCATTCCCACAAATCTTTCCTTGGTAAGGGATGTTTTTGTGTGTAGGGATCTGTGGGATTCCGGTCTCGTATTCGAGGAAGGATAGGGAAGGTCGATATCATCTACCTTGCTCATATCATTGGCTTCCTGGAGAGATTCTCTTGGAGCTGGGGTACACTCTTCCAGCACGGTGAAGTTGTGCGTTAGCGGCAACTGTTCTTTCCTTGGGGTTTGGTTGTTCTGGCCATCTGATTGATTGGTGTCTCTAGTATTGGAGTCGATGTTTTCAAGTGTGATATCTGGTAGTGTCAGGTTTTGTTGCAGGTTTGGTCCTTCTGAGTATTCCTTTAAGTTTTGGATAGTTAGCTCAACGTTCTCGAGTTCTCTGCTGGTAACTTGAATCAGCTCTTCCTTGTGGGTCAGGCTCTGCTCTTCATTAGCCAGATTGGAAGACCTCCCTGTTCTTTCCGTCTTATTCTCCAAGGATACCATCTCAGTTTCCATTATATCTCCAAAGCTGGGAGTTTGAGAGATATGGCCCCCTGGTTGGATGATGTCTCTAGGTGTATTGACACTGTTGTCCCGCGTGGCTTCATGCTGTTAAGCCCACAACATCTCTTGTAATGCCTATTCTGTGGGAATTCTGTTGACAATTGCTAATTGTATACAATCGTTGACCATGCTGTTCATTCTTTCTGCCAGACCATTGCCCTTGGGACAGTAGAGGGGTGTTCTCAAATGGGATGTATTAAGTTTACTAAGGAATTCTGTCATAGCATGAGAAGTAAATTGGACCCCATTATTCGTGATAATGGATGAAGGTATGTCTTCTATAACAAATGTATCTTTAAGAAATTGAATAACAGACACAGTTGTTATCTGATTGACCATTTTGAGAACTCTCCAATTTGAATGGTAGTCTGCTAAGACCAGTGTGAACTGGTGTATTATCCATCTGAAGTTGAAGGGACCCATTATGTCTATTGCAATTTTTTCCCATGATTTATCTGGTACAGATATCGGGGAGATGAGAGTTTTCCTGGTTATCTTAGACTTGTCACTGTTAGCATATGTTAAGCAATTCTTTACTTTAGTTTCCACCATTAAGTCCATTTTAGGGAACCAGTATCGTTCACGTAGTCTAGCTTTGGTTAAGCTCCTGCCTAAATGAACCTCATGAACAAGATCAATTATCCTGCTTCTAAGAGCTTCAGGTGGAATTATTTTGTTGTTTCTAAATAAAATACCTTGATCCATGTTGAGTTCATGACGTACCTCCCAGAATGTCTTTATGTCTGCGCCCATATGGTTAGGGGAATTGGGCCAACCATGTATAGTGTAAGAAGTGAGTTGTGTCATGGTGTTATCCGTGTCCATGCAATCTAACCACTCTTGAGAAGTGATGGTAGAGAGATTGAGTTGGAAGATGGGGTACTCAGAGATTTCATACTGTTCTTCTTTATGAATGGGACTTCTGGAAAGAAAATGTGCTGCAGAATTTTGTATACCTGGAACATATTCAACTCTAAAACAGAAACCTTCCAACCCCAGTATCCATTAAGCTATAATGGGGGTGTAGCAAGAGTTATTTTTCGGGTTAAACATAAAAATCTGTTTTTTTTTATCTGAACGTAAACAAAATTGAATGCCCCAAAGAAAGAATTTAAAATGTTTCACTCCCAAAAAACAGGCTAACGCATCTCTTTCCACCTCTTAATAGTTCATTTCTGCTTTAGTAAGGGATTGTGATGCAAACGCAACACTTCTTTCTTTGCCATCAATAACCTGTGACAGGGTAGGCCCTAAGCCTTTCCGCTAGCGTCTGTAGTAAGAATAGTTTTTCAGTTGTGTTCAAAGTTACACAAGTATGGAGCTGAGAATTTGCCCTCTTTTACTCTTGAAAAGGACACTTGATGTTCATCTGACCATTAAAATTGAGCGTTCTTCTTCGTGAGTTCTCTGAGGTTGGCAGTCTATTCAGCAAAATGATTGACGTACTTCGCCATATTCTCTGCCAATCCTAGGAAAGACTTGAGTTCATCTTTTTTGGTAGGTGCTGGGGTATCTCTCACTGATTCGATTAGACAATGTTTGGATTTGAATCCTTCCCTAGAAATGCAATGTCCTAAGTATTTAACAGACTCCACTCCAAGTTGACATTTCTCTTTCTTAAGCGTGAGTCCTGCATCTTTGAATTTAGAAAAAACTTGTCTTAGGATTTCGTTATGTTCATTGATGTTGGCACCATAGATTAGAACATTATCTAGGAAGCATAGCTTCTTGGGTACTTTTTCTAAGACACGCATAATTTTCTGAAATACCGCCGCCGCAGAGGTCAATCCGAACTGCATGCAACAGAACATGTAAGTTCCCATTGGGGTAGTGTATGCAGTGAACCTTCTAGAATCAGGGTGTAACTCCATCTGATGGTATGCCATGTAGAGATCCAGAACACTGAAATGAGTGGCCTCTCCCATAGTGATCAGCATCTCATGGATGCGGGGTAAAGAGTGCCTTTCCACTAATATGCTATTGTTTATGTCCCCTAAGTCGATGCACATTCTGATGTCTTGACTATGGTTTTTCTTAGCGATGACAATGGGGGCCACCCACCCAGAGCAGTCGACAGGTTATATAATTTTTTATTTTTCTAATCTGGACAACTCTTTTCTTGAAGCTTCCCACATAAGGTGGGGAATAGGTCTGGCTTTTTGAACTACAGGATTCGCATTATGTTTTAACTGGACTTTGTGTTGAAAGTTCCTAAGTAACCCTAAATTCTCTGAAAATACTTATGGGAACTCATTGGCAATATGCTCACTATTGTTTGAAAGATTTACAGTCAAAACGTGTTCTGGATCGTTGGGGTCTAGCTTAATCCCCAGTTCCCTTTGATGTTGCCATCCTAATAAGTTGGATCCATTCTCCACAATGTATATTTTACCTACAGTGGAACGGTCTGTAAAAGAAATGATAGACTTGAACATTCCCTTCATAGGTATGGGGTCTCTATTGTAACCACTGGGAGCTATGTCTGCTTTATAAAGCTTATCTTGTTCTTTGCCTAAGATGGATTTGAAATCTAAAAAGTTTACAAGGGTGAATGGAGAACAAAAGTCTGCAAACATTTTGAAAATGTTCCCATCAATGTAAACATCACACTCAGGATACTTTTGTTGGTGATTAATTCCAACTTCATTAATTTGTAGAATTATTTTCTTGACATGGGCTTTATCATCACTGAACTTATCATCACTGAACTTATTACCCCCAGTTTTCCTTGGGAAGCATCCACAAACTCTTGCTTGGTGTCCTTTTTTGTTACACTTCCTGCACCAACGCACATCACCTTCAAGATACTCTCCCACGCACACAAAGCACTCCACAACACCGGACCAACCTACCTCAACAGCAGACTCAGCTTCTACACCCCCACCCGCCGGCTCCGCTCCACCAGCCTTGCCCTCGCCGCTGTCACCCGCATCCAACGAACAAACTTGGAACACCCTCCCTACCCACCTACGACAGACCCAAGACCTGCTCACCTTCAGAAGACTCCTCAAGACCTGGCTCTTCGGCACCTGGTCCCAAGGCACACCCCCCTACCCCCCCCCCCAGCGCCGTGGGACCATCCCGGGTAAGTAGCGCGCTTTATAAGTAAAATGATTGACCAAGCAGATTTGGCTTGACAATTAGGATCGTTGGCCAAATGATTGTTTTTACCACAGCGATAGCATTTTAATTTGGAATTCTCAAAATCTCCTGTCTGGTTGCACCAATTATCGCTCTTAGGTTTGGGTGGGTCATTCTTGATTTTGCAGACTTCTGAATCTTCTAGCTTGGTTATTTCTGCCACTTTATCATTGGAGTCTGAAGAATGTATTTCTTTTATGCAAATTGCTGTGCGCTCAATAGACTTGGCAATTTTAATTGCCTCTTGGAGATCGGGTTGTTTTTCCAATAATTTTCTTTGAATTTCTTTGTTATTCGTACAACGTACTAATTGGTCTCTGATTAAAGAATCATTAAGATCTTGGAAATCACACAGCTTGCTGAGACCCCTGAGAACAGCAATGTAAGTAGAGACGTGTTCTTGCTTGCCTTGGGAACAACTGAAGAACTTGGATTCCGTCCGGAACGGTTGCTCCCCCACGCTCCCTGCTCGATCATTCTGCAGCCCAAACTGCCCGCAGCTGAAACCTCTCTCATCCTCGACCTCCCGACTGCACCTGATATCGCAGCCTCAGGCAGCACAATCGCGCTGTGAAGCCCTCACTCTTGAAGCGCTCTAAAAACTTAAGTATCATCTGCCTCGCGCTCTGTGCATAATCGCGCTGTGAAGCCCTCACTCTTGAAGCGCTATAAAAACTTAAGTATTATCTGCCTCGCGCTCTGTGCATAGTAGCGCTTAGAAGCTCTCGCTCATTTACACTTACATTGCAGCGCCTTGGATACTGTTGCACTTTGAAGATCTTTATCGTGTAGCACCTAGGAAATCCAATTGTGCTTATTTATTAGCGCTGTGTATTCATTCATCGCCTAGACTTCTGTGTTTGTGTAACACTTCGTGCAGCTTTTAGGTGCCTTAGATAGATTGCTGGAGAACATTGCACTGTGCCTTCGCTGTTTGTGTTTACTTTCATTCCTCCATTTTGTGTTTGGCTCTCCCCTGACCCGCCTCTCTGATCCCGCCTCCCTGCTGACCCTCCCACACACGAATACCTGACCCTCCTCAGTCCCAGCCCAGCTGTGACCGCCTGGATTCCGTCCGGAACGGTTGCTCCCCCACGCTCCCTGCTCGATCATTCTGCAGCCCAAACTGCCCGCAGCTGAAACCTCTCTCATCCTCGACCTCCCGACTGCACCTGATATCGCAGCCTCAGGCAGCACAATCGCGCTGTGAAGCCCTCACTCTTGAAGCGCTCTAAAAACTTAAGTATCATCTGCCTCGCGCTCTGTGCATAATCGCGCTGTGAAGCCCTCACTCTTGAAGCGCTATAAAAACTTAAGTATTATCTGCCTCGCGCTCTGTGCATAGTAGCGCTTAGAAGCTCTCGCTCATTTACACTTACATTGCAGCGCCTTGGATACTGTTGCGCTTTGAAGATCTTTATCGTGTAGCACCTAGGAAATCCAATTGTGCTTATTTATTAGCGCTGTGTATTCATTCATCGCCTAGACTTCTGTGTTTGTGTAACACTTCGTGCAGCTTTTAGGTGCCTTAGATAGATTGCTGGAGAACATTGCACTGTGCCTTCGCTGTTTGTGTTTACTTTCATTCCTCCATTTTGTGTTTGGCTCTCCCCTGACCCGCCTCTCTGATCCCGCCTCCCTGCTGACCCTCCCACACACGAATACCTGACCCTCCTCAGTCCCATCCCAGCTGTGACCGCCTGGATTCCGTCCGGAACGGTTGCTCCCCCACGCTCCCTGCTCGATCATTCTGCAGCCCAAACTGCCCGCAGCTGAAACCTCTCTCATCCTCGACCTCCCGACTGCACCTGATATCGCAGCCTCAGGCAGCACAATCGCGCTGTGAAGCCCTCACTCTTGAAGCGCTCTAAAAACTTAAGTATCATCTGCCTCGCGCTCTGTGCATAATCGCGCTGTGAAGCCCTCACTCTTGAAGCGCTATAAAAACTTAAGTATTATCTGCCTCGCGCTCTGTGCTTAGTAGCGCTTAGAAGCTCTCGCTCATTTACACTTACATTGCAGCGCCTTGGATACTGTTGCGCTTTGAAGATCTTTATCGTGTAGCACCTAGGAAATCCAATTGTGCTTATTTATTAGCGCTGTGTATTCATTCATCGCCTAGACTTCTGTGTTTGTGTAACACTTCGTGCAGCTTTTAGGTGCCTTAGATAGATTGCTGGAGAACATTGCACTGTGCCTTCGCTGTTTGTGTTTACTTTCATTCCTCCATTTTGTGTTTGGCTCTCCCCTGACCCGCCTCTCTGATCCCGCCTCCCTGCTGACCCTCCCACACACGAATACCTGACCCTCCTCAGTCCCAGCCCAGCTGTGACCGCCTGGATTCCGTCCGGAACGGTTGCTCCCCACGCTCCCTGCTCGATCATTCTGCAGCCCAAACTGCCCGCAGCTGAAACCTCTCTCATCCTCGACCTCCCGACTGCACCTGATATCGCAGCCTCAGGCAGCACAATCGCGCTGTGAAGCCCTCACTCTTGAAGCGCTCTAAAAACTTAAGTATCATCTGCCTCGCGCTCTGTGCATAATCGCGCTGTGAAGCCCTCACTCTTGAAGCGCTATAAAAACTTAAGTATTATCTGCCTCGCGCTCTGTGCATAGTAGCGCTTAGAAGCTCTCGCTCATTTACACTTACATTGCAGCGCCTTGGATACTGTTGCGCTTTGAAGATCTTTATCGTGTAGCACCTAGGAAATCCAATTGTGCTTATTTATTAGCGCTGTGTATTCATTCATCGCCTAGACTTCTGTGTTTGTGTAACACTTCGTGCAGCTTTTAGGTGCCTTAGATAGATTGCTGGAGAACATTGCACTGTGCCTTCGCTGTTTGTGTTTACTTTCATTCCTCCATTTTGTGTTTGGCTCTCCCCTGACCCGCCTCTCTGATCCCGCCTCCCTGCTGACCCTCCCACGCTCCGCCCCCTCCACTGTCCATTAATGTCAGATGTCCCCACGCGCAGCGTCCACGCGCTCCGGCCGCGCCGAAGGTGCGCCAAAGGTAAGCCCGTCTACGCCCGTCCGCGCCTGGACCGCGCCCAGCGCCAGACCCCCTGTCCCTCGTCCCTCCCAGCCCCCCCGCATTTCCTACGATGCCGCCACCCTCCTAGCCCTTAACCCTGGTCGCGCCCCCAACTGCGTCCAAGCCGCTCCCGGACGCACCCATGGACCGTTCTCCTGCTTCTCCTGCAAATTCAGCGGCACAGACAACATCTTCGCTACGACCACAACACAGATTCCCGACCCCAACCACCTAGAATGCATCCTTCTCAACACCCGCTCGGTCCACAGGCACGCCATTGACCTTTGGAACCTACTAGACACCATCTCTCCTGACGTCGCCTTCCTAACGGAAACATGGATGAACGCTTCCTCCGCCCCTGACATCGCCATCGCTATCCCTGATGACTATAAGATCACACGCAAGGACCGCACCGACCATACAGGAGGTGGAATAGCTATCGTCCATAAGAAATCCATCTGCATCTCAACCAGCTCTGACGTCAACCTCGCCAACTCCGAACACCTTCACTTCCAGATCCACACCGACCCCAAGACAACTCTTAGAGGCACCCTCCTCTACAGACCGCCAGGACCCCGCGCAAAATTCAGTGAAGACATCACGGACTTCATCACCCCACACGCGCTCCCCTCCAAAGACTACATCCTCCTGGGAGACCTCAACTTCCACCTCGAAAAGATCAACGACCGCAACACCGCCACCCTCTTAGACAACCTCGCCAACCTCGGACTTAAACAACTGGTCACCTCCCCCACCCACATCGCAGGTCACACACTCGACCCCATCTTCACCTCCAGCAACCATGTCTCCTTCAGCCACACTACGGATCTCCTCTGGACTGACCACAGCTGCGTTCACTTCACCTACAATAAGCCGAAACCCATCAACCACCCCCAACCAACTCTGCAAAGAAACTGGAACAAAATCACCTTCGACCAGATCTCCTCATCGCTTCTTCTAAACCCCCCAGCCCTCTCTTCTAACGCCAACGAAGCCGCCTCCAACCTCACCCTTTGGTTATCCAACACCGCCGACACCTTAGCACCACTGAAAAAACGTCATCACAAACTTGGCAACAAGAAGGCCTCATGGTTCAACGATGACCTCAAGAAATCCAAGAAACTGTGCTGCTCCCTTGAAAAGGCCTGGAAAAAAGACCCATCCACCAGCAACAAGGATGCCTTCAAAAGCGCCATTCGTACTCACCACCAACTGATCCGAAAAGCCAAGAAAACAGCATTCAAGGACCGACTTGACAACAACGCCCACAACAGCAAGGAACTTTTCAACATCGTCAAGGAATTTTCCAACCCCTCGGCCAACTCCAACGACATCACCCCCTCTCAAACCCTCTGCGACTCCCTAGCCTCTTTCTTCCACAACAAGATTGCTGACATCCACAACAGCTTCGACAACCAACCGGGAAGCCAACCCACCCTACCATCTGCTGACCATCTTCCCCCCGTTAACACCCTTAACGCCTGGAACCCAATCTCCACTGAGGACACCATCCGCCTGATGAACTCCATCCACTCTGGATCCCCCACAGACCCATGCCCTCACCACATCTTCAACAAAGCAGACTCCGTCATAGCTCCGCACCTCCGAGACGTCATCAACTGCTCCTTCAACTCCGCCACCTTCCCGGAAGACTGGAAACACGCTGAACTCACCGCCCTTCTGAAAAAACCAACAGCAGACCCCACCGAACTCAAAAACTACCGCCCCATCTCGCTTCTTCCATTCCCAGCCAAAGTCATCGAGAAAGCTGTCAACAACCAGCTCGCCGCCTTCCTCGAAGCCAACAAATCACTCGACCCCTCACAATCTGGCTTCCGAGCCAAACACAGCACTGAGACCGCCCTCATCGCAGCAACAGACGACATTCGAACTCTACTGGACAACGGAGACACAGTCGCCCTCATCCTCCTCGACCTCTCTGCAGCCTTCGACACAGTCTGCCACAGCACCCTTTTACAACGCCTCAGAAACATCGGAATCCAAGGAAAAGCACTAGAATGGATCACCTCGTTCCTCACCGGAAGAACCCAGAGAGTCCGCCTCCCACCATTCAAGTCCGAGGCCTCTGAAATCATCTGCGGCGTACCACAAGGATCCTCACTCAGCCCCACCCTCTTCAACGTATACATGAGCCCCCTTGCGGCCATCGCTCGCCAACACAATCTCAACATCATCTCCTACGCGGATGACACTCAACTGATCCTTTCTCTCACCAGGGACCCCAGCACCGCCAAAACTAACCTACACGAAGGAATGAAAGAAGTCGCAGAATGGATGAAACAAAGCCGTCTGAAACTGAACTCAGACAAAACAGAAGTCCTCATCTTAGGTACATCCCCCTCTGCTTGGGACGACTCCTGGTGGCCGGAAGCCCTCGGAAAAGCACCCATCCCGACAGACCACGCACGGAACCTAGGCGTCATCCTGGATTCTTCACTCTCAATGAACAGACAAGTCAGCGCCGTATCCTCTTCCTGCTTTAACATTCTTCGCATGCTCAGAAAAACATTCCGCTGGATCCCCTCCGAAACAAGGAAAACAGTCACCCATGCTCTGGTCACGAGCCGACTGGACTACGGAAACACCCTCTACGCAGGTACTACCGCTAAACTCCAGAAGAAACTCCAACGAATCCAAAACGCCTCAGCCAGGCTCATATTAGACATCCCACGCAACGAACACATCTCTGGTCACCTTAGAGACCTCCACTGGCTACCCGTCAATAAGAGGATCACTTTCCGACTGCTTACCCACGCACACAAATCACTCTACGACATCGGACCAGATTGCCTCAACTCTCGACTGTCCTTCTACACCCCCTCCCGCCAACTTCGCTCTTCCAGCCAAGCCTTCGCCACTGTACCTCGCATCAACAAGACCACCATGGGAGGCAGATCCTTTTCATACCTGGCTGCCAAAACATGGAACTCACTCCCCGCTTACCTTCGCCTCACCCAGAATCACCTAGCGTTCAGAAAGCAGCTTAAAACGTGGATATTTGACAAAT
This sequence comes from Lissotriton vulgaris, assembly GCF_964263255.1. NCBI lineage: Eukaryota > Metazoa > Chordata > Amphibia > Caudata > Salamandridae > Lissotriton > Lissotriton vulgaris. The sequence continues at coordinate 174,950,802 of NC_141687.1, read as the reverse complement.
AATCCTCCTCCCCTTTCCTTAGCGCCTTGAAACCCTCTGGGTATGTAGCGCGCTATACAAATTTTATGACTTATGACTTATGACTAGCACTATATTTACTTTGTCCCCAAAATGAATACGTAGTTTTATAAATGTGGTATTGTAAATATCCTCATCATCCTCCTCAACTTCCGGTTCTGGAAGTGATTCAAATATCCTTCTTCCACTAGGACCTAACTTGTGTAGCATCATATGCTGTTTCCTGAAAGCACTGAACTTTTCTTCTCTGATGGCTACAAGATATGATTCGAAGATTTTCTCCCAATCTTCCCATGGGATGCTAGGTTCACTGAATTCATTCAAAAATGATGCTGGTTGCGACATACTTGCAACCGCCATAATACTAGATAGCACTAGCTGAAGGAAAATATGAAATATGAATATAAAAATGGTAGGTTTCAATGGTGTACGTATCACCGTGTGTTCGATGGTTTGACAAGTGATATACTAGAAGTTGTCTTAACCATCAGAGAAGTGTGTACATAAAGAAATTCTAAAAAAAAATGCATACCATAAAATATTAAAGAGGTTGCATATAATTAAGTACCATGCATCATCATAATGCACAAAGTTCAGCAGTTAAAGATGTTCCAAGGTGTGTGTGTCACTGTGAATGGGAATGACACACCATGAAGAAGAAGGATTGTGAATAAGGATGTTCCAAAATGTGGAAATTATTTGGAAAGTGCGCACATGCTGAGCAGAAGTAGGACAGACAGCATAAGCAAGACCTTCAGGGGTAGACTACGACGCTGCACTGACCCACACAACGAAAGTTCACAGAGATGCAGAGGCACTGAAAGACTTGCAAAAACAGGTCCTGTCAGTTGTAGAACCAGTCAGTCAAAGCCCTGAGAAAAAAAACAGACACTTCAGATGTGTCAAAAGTGCTGAAATATGATTCCAATGAAGAAAGTGCAATTAGTACCCCCAAAGATATCAGAGACACCTCACCAGGAAGTTTGAAGTGAAGAAAATGGTGCTTGAAATCCCAGCGGATGCCGACCAGGAAAACTGGTGCCTTCAAGAAGAGCTGGTGAAGTGGAACACAAAAGGGGAGGAGCAGGTTACATCTGTCCCCTTGCACATGATTGTCGTCAGTGATAAAAAGACGAAATCTTCTTCAGGTAATAACTCTTCTTTATTCACAACTCTTCTCTCCGCCAGTAGTCAGAAACTCCAGTAGAAAGCAACTGCCTCACTCAACATTCTAAGGTAGCCTCCAGAGGACAAAGTGTACCTACAGGGAAACAGGGGTGGGAAGGAGGAACATACCATCTATGCAACTACATCATATAAGTGGCAATTTTACAAAGGAAGAGAAATACATGTTAGAGACAAAACATGTTGTAACAGCAACATATTCCTCCCAGTTTCTATTTCATAAAGAGCTCTTGTTTAGATTTCAAATACTACCAGGTTGTTCCTTCAGATTAATCTGTATACTAAGATTCATCTGTATACACTTGAACATCCCACCATTTGAATGAATGTAAAAGCAAACTAAATTATAACATAAGGGCATGTATAGGACAAGGCAAAATTAAATATGGAAAAACACATTGATCGATAATCGGTGCTCCGGGTGAAGGTGCAGTGCAAGTGAAAAAGTGATGTGTGCAGATACGATTAAGGCAAAAGTCACTGGCACAGTTCTTTTAAATCCTGACATCCATCAAAGTTCGGGATATAATATCAAAACATTAAGTTGTGATGAAGCAAACAACCATCGACGCTTCGATCCTCTAAATAATTTGGAATGTGCCTTCCTAAGGACAAGAAAATGGAATACACTTTATACCAAAGAACATTATAGCCTATAAATCTGTCTTGCAAAAAAGGCTGCAGTATTAAATGTACATGAGGAAAAGGAACTCACCTCTAATGGCCAACACCAAAGCATCAAACCTTATTTCCAGTCATTTGCAAGTCTGTGATGAATACATTTTTCGAAAATGCTGTAACGTAAGTGTCACCACAAACATAGGCTTTGATTGAGACCCAAGAACTAACACTGTCAAATTCCTACTTGATTCCCTTAGGAAAGATGATTCCTCTCAGTAGCCAGGGTGTCCGTTGCTCTTAATAGTACACGTGAAAGTGCCTCCTTAAGAGGGTCCTGGTCCGCATGAAAGGCAATAAAACTCCTTACCAATCATAGCTGTTGATTGAAGATGAATATTTTAGGACCATGCTGAAGTAGATATTCAAGACACTAAACTCTCTCTCAAATCAGGGAAGAAGAAGGTGCCAAGCAAATACATCAGTTGAAGGTTGAAAAGTAAAATCAGGCTACAAGGAACAAAGCTGAGTGACCAAATTAGTAGTAAATGGGTGATAAGCATGCTGGAAAATATAGGAACAAATGCATTGCGATGCACACTGAACTTTTAATGACTTCTTTATAAAGGATTCAAAACATAAACTTACCTCATAGGGAAAGACTCAATTTCACCTTGGATTGGGAATCCTGGGCAGAGGTCTCTTGAGTGATTACCATCTTGGAAAGGGCAGTTCAAAAGGCTTGAACATCCCTCTCCCTTCTAGCACTTGACATGTGAGAAAAAAGCCAGGAGCATTCTAGGTCCAGCCATGAGCTGAGCATGCCATCCTGCTAAATACTGTCTGATAGATAACTGAAGGATGGCTTGCAACTTCTGCATGGATGTAGCCGCTGCTTGCTTATGACTGGAGGCTTTTGTTGAATACCTTACATGCCTGGTTTCTCCATAATCTTGTGTTTTTCTCACCTGGAGCATTTTAGTCCCATAGTGTTTCGATTGGAGGGTGTGTCCTTCCGGGGCTGATGTCAGACCTTGCTTCGCACTGTACTGATCAGACTATTTTCTCTCTCTCTCTCCCTGTATCCGCTCCACCCATTCTCATGCCCCTATTACTCTCTATCACTCTCTTTTCCAACCCCACACCTAATGCCCACTTGCCACCCAGCCCCTTTGGTAATTTTTCTCTGTCCAACATACTATTGTTTTGTAAATGTTTTTTGACAATTCTAAGGCCTTCCATGCATGAGCTTGAACACACAGGTACAGCAGACATCTCCCAATGGCTTTTATTTTCTTTTAACAAATCCCATTCAAAACTGTCCACCGTGGATGCATGTGCCTCTGTGGCTGCCTTCTTTGATCTAGATTTGTTTAAATAAAACAAATTATATTCAAAGATGGGCACTACATATGTGTGCACACCCCATGGTGGCCAGCTTTGAGCAGCAATTGTTTAGCTCATTTTGTAACGTTTGTACAAATCACATTCCTATATGAATGGAATGGATATGCTTGCTATCACTGCCACTATATATGATACTGAAAAAAGCATTTTGCACATGCAATAGATTTCACAGCCTAGATCCGTTGCTTGTTTAGTATTGCAGTCTTGAGGTAAGATAACAGAGTTACAATAATGGCACTTTTTGCGTATCATACATGTAAGACTGCTGCCCATTGCAGGCCTCCATCTCTGATGTTGTTGCTTATTGCAGGGGTTCTCAGAAGAAATAAATGAAATGTGAAGTAGATTTAAACAGCGCGAAAAAATATCCGAGGGTGGCTATGTGCTAGCTCACAGAACAACTAATCACTGAGACCAGACCTGCAGGTTTTTAGAGCTTTTCTAAAGGCCAACAGTTGAGTTTCCATTTTTAAATAGAACAGAAGAGAATTTCATAGTCTGGTGGTGCCGACCAGAAAGTTTCCTAAACCTGGAAATCACCAGATTATGTGCAAGAGAGGATCGAGTTGGAACATACCATTGGAGATTTTGTTTAAAAAAGCTTGGTCTGCACCTTGCAATGCTTTGAAAGCGATGCAAAGAGCCTTAAACTCAATGTGTCTCTTTACTGGAAGGCAATGTATTTGTCTGAGTGACGAGCGCAGAGGCAGTGGATATATGCTTGGGAATATCCAGCAGTATGCGAGCCATGGCGTTTTGCACAATGTGAATTTTTGTGAGGCATATTTTCCTCAGATTGCCGAAAAGACTATTTCTGTAATCAGCTCTGGACAAAACCGGAGATGAAATGACAAGTTTGCGATTATTGTGGGGAACAAAAGGAAAGACTTTTTCTGAGAAGCTTTAGAGTGTAGAAGGATGTTGAGGTAACGTTATTCAGCGACACCAAGAACCGGGACCACAAGGAACTTGAGATCCGCTGCAAATCCGACCTTCACCCCCCCCCACATATCACATCCAACAGTGACCTCAATGATCACTACTCTGCAATGATGTCGAACATTCTGGATGACCTAGCCCCTCCTAAACTAAAAAGAACTCAAGTCAAAGATAGAAACCCATGGTTCACTGGTTCCCTCAACAACGAGAGGAGATCCCTCCAACAAGCCGAAAGAATCTGGAAACAGCACCCCTCGGCCGCTCACCTAAAACTTCTCCGCCAGGCCAGAAATACATACAACAAGAACATCCTCAACTTAAAAAAGAGTTCTTCAGAGTGGAACTAAGAAATGCCCAGAACAGACCACACAAACTCTTTCAGCTGGTCAAACACCAATCTAACAAATTGACCAAAACAGCGAAAGAAAACCCCAAGATCAAAACCTTAGGTAACGAACTTAGTGCTGCCTCACTCTCTCTACCGACCCCTGACCTCCCACTTCCACTCCCCTGCCTCCACACTCCTCCCCTAAGAATCTAGCACACTGGACTGACTTCTCACTCTATGACAAAGACTCTGTCACCAAAATCCTTTCCACCTTAAACCCGAACAACCATTTCAACGATCCACTCCCTTCAAACTGTCTTGTGACCACCGCCCAATCCACTATTCCTAGCTACACTGCGATAATCAACGCCTCTCTCCTGCAGGGATCAATCCCAGACTCTCTGAAAGCGGGTCAAGTCCTTCCCATTCTGAAAAAGCTGTCGCTAGATCCAGCCGCCCCAGACAATTTTAGACCGATTTCCAACATTCCTCTCTTGGCTAAAGTGCTGGAGAAGTATGTGCAACTGCAGCTAAGCCACCACATCAATACCTTCCTTCTACTCGATGACCGCCAATCTGGTTTCCGACCTGGACACACCACTGAAACCACCATGCTCCACATCGTTGATGATGCCTTAAAAGCCCTTGACCAAGTCAAAATCTGTCTTCTAAATCTATCCTCGGCCTTCAACACGGTCAACCACGAGATGCTACTTGAACGCCTCAAACTTAGGATGGGATTAGATGGCCCTGTCCTTGACTGGTTTAGTTCCTACCTCCAAAACCGATCTCAGAGATTTCTAATCAACGGCAACCTGTCCACTCCCTCCTTGGTCACAGTGGGAGTCCCTCAAGGATCAACGTTGTCCCCCACCCTTTTTAACCTCTATTTAGAACCCCTTGCCGAAGTCCTTCACACTGCACATATCTCCTACCTAATGTACGCCGACGACACTCAGATCTACATAAAAATCTCATCACTTGAAGAGAACCTCACCTTGAATGAGGCCCTGAAGCTGACCGTCCAATGGCTCTCCTCCAACTATCTCAAACTCAATGCAAAGAAAACTGAGTTCCTCCTAATTTCCTTGTCTAAAAGCAACTCGGAGATCCAGACATGGGTTAAAGCTATCACAGCCTTAAACTGTCCCTCGACCATTGGGGACTCGGCCAAATCCCTGGGAATTACCTTGGATTATAACCTAAACATGTGAGACCACATCAACTCAATGGCCAAATATGCCAGATTCCACCAGAGCTACCTATGGAAACTTAAACCCTTACTTGACGCTCCCGACCTAAAACTCGCCGTCCAATCACTAGTTATTTCTAGGCTGGAATATGGCTGCTCCACCCTCTCTGGTTCACCCAAGATCTTCCTAGCACCCTTAAAAGCCTGCCTCAATGCAGCCGCCAGACTACTTACTGGCACAAGGAAATTTGATCACATCACTCCTCATCTGAAAGCGTTGAACTGGCTTCCTCTCAAGGCCTGGATTCATCTCAAGCTGGCATGCATCACGCACAAGGCCCTACACTCAAACTCCCCTGCGTATCTGACACAGAAACCTGTGATATCCGGAGGAAGCAGAAATTCACGATCGGCCAGTGCCCTCCTACTCCAGCCTGCAGGCTTTCGAAAAAAAAAAAACCATAATCGGGTGTTTGCTGGGGCTGCACCAAGAATATGGAGCTCCTTCCCACCCGCCATCAGAAGAATCCCCTCTCTTGCACGCTTCAAAAAGGAGGCTAAATCCTTCCTCGTGGGTAAATTCCTAGGCTAAACCCGTTCCACAATCACCTCAGAGACTACTGCCTTCATCCTGCGACCTCGCCCCACCAAGAAACCGGGGTCGGTCCTCAGCAACTGTAATATTGACTATGCTTGTATACTCCCATCCCTCTTGTATCCAGCACCCCCTCCTCTCTAATTTACAGTACTCTTTTGATATCCTGCCTATTGTATGACTCTTTGACTCTGTAAAGCGCTCTGATACCAAACAGGTAAAGTTTGCGCTCTATAAAACAATAAAATAAAATAAAATAAAAATAAAATAAAATCACATCCCCTTTCGAATGTAAGTTTGGAGCCAAAAGTGACAGTCAAGTTTTTTACTTTATTTGCTGCGACAGGAAGAGAGCCTAGTTTCTTGGGGTCAGAAAGAGAGAGACCAAAACGACACTTGCATCCAAAGACAAGAATCTCATTTTTATTTGAATTAAGTTTTAAGTGGTTTGCCTCCACCCACTGTCCAACATGAAGAAGTCATGAAACTGTGAGGCTGTATCTGAGGATTGCTTGTCAAAGATACAATTAGTGCACCAAATTGTTCTCGATCTGACAGAGCTCTCCCCTTAATGCCAATCACCCCCAGACTCTCCAGCAGTTTTTTTTATGGTTGACGGTGTCGAACATGGCAGATAGGTCAAGCAGCACATGTGCTCCATTGCCACCGGTGTCAACTGTCTGCCTAATCTGTTCTGATGCAGACATTAGTGACAGTTCTGTGCTGTTATGCATCCTAAAGCCATACTGGCTGGCTTCCAGGTATCTATGCTCCACAATATAGTCTGAAATGACCGTATTCATGGCCTTTTGAACCATTTTGTGTGGGCAGTGGGAACCTAGAAATAAGATGGTAGTTGTTCGGATCAGCACAGTCTAAATTGGGTTTTTGTAGGAGTGGGAGGATTGATGCTAACTTCCACTTGGTGGGAAAAATACCCAAAATAAACATTTGGTTAAAAATAGGTAAGAAGTACATTTGCGGCAGCAAAAGGAAGATCCTGGGAGGACTTGGCTCGAGAGGGGAGCCCGATTTGGTAGACAGCTGTAGCTAAGTTACCTAATCAGGAGTCAGCAATGAAAAAGAAGATAATGTGTGGAGATTGGGAGCTTCTGTAGTAGAGACTTGATCTTCTTTTAAAGTGTCAACATTGGCCAGTTGGCACGGTGAAGAAATTGGGACCTGTGACGGAGCCACAGGGAAATTACTGTAGACTGCCTTGACCTTATCCTGAAAAAAGGTGGCTAAAAAATGACAGAAGTCTTGACTAACATTTGTGTTTATAGCCTCTGGAGGTTTAACTAACTTCTTTACTGTGGCAAATAATTATTTGAATGAGTTTTTTGATGCTACAATGGCCATGGTGTAGTAGCGAGTTTTATCACTACAAATTAACTGTTTATAAAAAAGCAAAGACTGTTTGTAGACTTCCCTGTCATTAGAGTTGTAATGATGTCTCCATCTCCTTTCAACATTGCGGCACTCTTGCTTTTGGAGCTTGAGTTGTTCTGAGAACCAAGGTTCAGACAGTTTAGATCTGCAATTGTAGTGTGTTTTTTCAGGTAATAAACGATCTATCGAGCCAAGAAGCCATTACTCAAAGACGGCTGCCGCTATATTGGGATTGCTGCTGTAGTCAAGAGGTTTCTGGGTCCGGGATCTTTCCAAGGCTTCAGCCGAAATTTGTTTCCAAGGGCGTAACCGTTTGAGATTTTTTTTCGGCCCTCTCTCTGAGCAAGTCCGCTGAAAGTTGAGAGAGAGCATGACTGCTTTGTGATTGGACCAGGTCAGCGAGAGAGGGGGTAGACACTGGAGGAGGTCATAATTAGAAAATACCCCATCCAGCAGATGACCTGCTGAGTGGGTGTCACCCATTACCCATTGTGAGACACCTAAACTTTCCATAACTTCTATAAAGTGTGCAGCATCCCTATCTCGAGGGTCCTCTAGATGTAAATTGAAGTCGCCCAAGAGTGTAAAGTCAGGCGACTGAGAGATGACTGACTCGTGGCATCTAAAACTCCTGCCCTCGGACCCGGGAGCCGGTAGATTAGTAAGCTGCTAAAGGAGTATTGGTTTTTGATTAAAATCTTAAAAAACGGTGAATCTAGGATTGCAGTGTTGTTTTGAATGTCTGACATAATATCGACAGACAGAATATCGAACTACAAAAATATCGGAACAAAAATATCGACATCAAAAATATCGGAATCCTATCTTCATAAAGGTAAGTACAAAAATATCGAAAAAAAAATATCGTAGTACAAAAATATCGGAATTAAAAATATCGTTTTTTTAAATGTATTAATAATAATGTAAAAATAATTTTAAAATACATATAATTTTACAAATATTAAATAAAAATATTTTAAAAAAATTAAAACTAATACATATACATTTAAAATAAATAAAACACTTTTTTTAATGTTATTTAATTGATTTAATGTAATATTTTTTTGTTTTTACCCTGTACACCTGTACCCCAAAAACCCAAAACTGACCCTGAACCCTAAAAATATCCCTGTTCCCCAAAAACCCAAAACTGACCCTGAACCCTGAACCCTAATTCTTATTACTGACCAAGTACTTTATAGTTCTGTATGTACGTGATTGGATGCTGCTACATTTATTGGACCTTTCTGCGCATATTGATGTTTTATTTTACTTTAATGTATTTGTCTGCTCATGATCATATGTATTTGTTCCTTTACGATACGAACACCGTAAATATTTAATTAATCACACAATAAACTTCAACTATCTGTGTGCAAATAGTTTGGGCACCCAGCATCATATTTTGAAAGTTGTCCGAATAGGAAAGACAATGAAAGTTAGATTGGCATATGGTATATCACATGTGGCCATCTGATCACCTGTGCTGATGAAGGCCGAGCTCGGACTTGAGCGTGCCGCAATTATGGCGGTCACGCTGGTCCCCTGGACTCAGAGGAGGTGGGGGTCGCCGCGCACTTTGGTGATGCAGCTCCCCACCTCCCCTAGGGACGGCCAAAAGATGTGGCCAACGAGGGCGCGAACAGGAAGCACTTGAGAGCTTCCGGTTCAGCGCCAAGCTTCAACGTAGGGGCAGGCAGGCTTAGACCAGTCTGCCCAGTACACCCCTCCTTAAAAGCAGCTGGGGGGAGCGAGAGCAGTCTCTCGTCTTTTTTTATCTCTCTGCATCCCACACGGTTTTGGGCCACTGGCGGCCCGTAACGAGTTTTCCCCACCCACCATCCCCTAAGACAAGCAGTTCATATGGGTGTTGCAGTCATATGTGGGTTGATTTTTTTTTTCTTAAAGTTTTGTTGCAGGTATCTCAGGAGAAATAGTTAATGTAAGTCTATATAAAACTTTATAAAATAAATAAATAAATAACTAAGTGTGTAGTTGATGCTTTGGTATTGTTTAATAAAAGTGTCAGTGTATGTTTTCATTTGCAGGTAATGTTTAATGTAAAGTTGTGTTGTTGATATTTTGGAATTTGTGGAATAAAAGTGTTGGCATATGTTGTTTTCATTTATGGGTAATGTTTAATGTAAAGTTGTATTGTGGATGTTTGGTAATATGTAATAAAAGTGTCTGTATATGGTGTTCTGTTTGCAGGTAATATTGTCGTATTTTAGTATGTGTTTTCCTGGTCAGGCGGTAAGGTCATGATTGGAGAGCATAGTTTTCGGTCCTTAGCGGGCATCACCCTTTCTCAAATGGGGACGCCCAAGGGGGAGACAGAGGGTCTCGCATGGAACTCCAGAGGCAGTTACAGTCGGTTGGTAGGCTGAAAAGGTACGGGGGCCAGGGAGTCCTTATTCCAGTAGGCTGGTCGGCAACCCCCACACGCGCATGCACACAAGGGTGCAGAATTTCAGTGCCCCTTTATGGAATTAAGACGCAGGGCATAAAGGGGGCCCGGGGAAGACATCCGTTCGGTAAGCCGGACTCCCTACATAACGTTTACAACTCCAGGGGCAGTAACAGCCGGTCGGTAGGCTGCTGGTGTGCGAGGGCCAGGGGAATCACTCTTTCCAGTAGGCCTGTGGCCACCCTCACAGGCGTACGCGCATCAGGGCGCAAACATGCAGAATTGCAGCCCCCGTTATGGAGTTAAGGCTCAGCGAGTAGGGTGCGGGGGAAAATATCCGTCTGATAAGCTGTACCCCCTACGTAGGCCTACTCCAGTGGAGGCTTTGTCATTTTCCCGGGATCTGGGGATGCCAGTCACTAACCTTGCCTTAGGCTCTAGCGGGGACACTCAAAAAGTAATGTATATACATGTTTAGATTACAATAGGAATGTGATGTATTAAAAACATGTTAAGGTTAGCAAAGTAACCTTGTGTATTGATCAAGGTATCTGGACTTTCTGCGTAATTCAATGCTTTTATTTTGTAATTAATACGGCCGGGGGTTACTCCCCCTAATCCAAAAGAGTGTGGTCTCAAATGCCTGCCTTGGAGGAAGGAGGGAGTCCTCACCCAAGGGCGGTCTTGGATTTAAAAGGAAAGGGGGACTTAGGCAAGTACCAGGTCATATAATTGAGTGCCTGCCTTTGTGTTACTCATTCTAAGGAAAAAGGGAAAAGAGAAGATTGTATAGTGTGCTGCGGAATCTCCAGCCGGGGGAGGGAGATGTGAGTCCGACAGAGTTGAATTAGGCCTGTTAAACCTAGTCAAGCGAGGAAGCAGGACATTTTGGTAAACTGGAGAACGAAGGAGGCGCTGGCATTGTCCCCTTCCTGGTGTTTGTAGGATTGGCGGCCAGAGGTAGGTATTTTCACTTCCTGGTGTTGGTGGACAGTGGGTGCCAGTCAGATCCAAAAGTAGAATGAGTAACAGTTTTGGGATGAATATATAGGAAAATGCACTTTGCACATATATACATTAGAACTAACACTTAAGTTAGTTTTGAAGTCCTGTGTTATATTACACTGTGAACCCTATCTATTTTGTCAAAGGTCTTCAGTCCATCAGTTGCTCATTTAAAAGGCAGAATTTGTAATCTCCTAACCCTTGGCACAGCGATGCTCTTTGATGCTTCCATCCATCAAGAATGAACCTTAGGTATTTAAGTTCATACTGACCAATTTTGTACAGCCTCAGGTCCGTCCTTGCCTAACAGTCAGTATTTGTGTTCCTCTAGAGTGGGATGATAGTTCTGTGCAAGCATAGGCCACCTGGAATGCTTGCTTGAAGGTTTCCTAATCGGTTAGTGATGGGTTCATAATATTCTGTATGATGGGTGCGGCCACTCCCAGATTTAGCAATAAACAAAAGTCAATGTTGGGTGATCAGTGGAAAAAATCTGGGTCAGTGTGAAAATGCATTCTACAACTTAGGGCCTTATCTACAAGATTTTAAAGTAGGGCTTCCTGCGGCGCTGCCCTCCGGCAAAAGAAAATGGCAGGAATGCACCATATCTATCAGATAGGGCGCATTCCTGTCCTTTTCCCCTGTGCTGGTGCACAATGGGCTGCCATGCGCCAATGCAGGCACCTTTGCGCCATGGCGCAAGGGTGCCTAAATGGCAGGGATGTTAGTTTTTGTGCAGGAAGGGAAATCTTTCTGCACAAAAACAATCACAAGAGGCTTATTCCTCTTTCAATGCATGCCGAATGCAGCACACACCGAAAAAGGAAAAACAAGGAGAATTAAAAGTATTTCTCCTTGTTGCGCCTCCCCTCCACCTCCTCTGGGGAGGCGCAAGATTTTGGCGCTGCGCCAGAATTACCTTTCCTGGTAAATATGGGGCAGTTTAAAAAAGACATGGGTGTCGCTGGGAGCACCTACAGCAACACCCATTGAACGCCCCGCTAATACAGAAAACTGCTTTAAAGGGGGTGATATTTACAAGGCTGCATTAAGCCATGCAAGGTGGCTTAGTGCAGCTTGGTAAATTTGGAGCAGGCCCCTATGCAACAAGAGTGTCACAAAAAGTGATGCTCCGATGGCGCAGCCTCATTGTAAATGAGGCTCCTAGTCTGCATAGCTAAGTTTAGCACCATTTGCCTAGTTGTGTACATTGTTGCCTTGGAAGCTGTCAAGAATGACGATACACAAAAGCACGTAAGCCAATCAGCGCCCTCCGCGATTCAGATGTACTTGCTGGAGGATCCCTGTTTTTGGGTTGTTGTTAGTCCAACAATCTGCGGTACTCCTGCAAGATAGTATACAGAAATGCTACGTTGGCCTGTAGTTTTTACTATCTGAAACATAATACACATAGGAAGAAGAGATACAAAGCACTTGTTAGGTGGCTGGAGAAATGTACATAGGCTAGTGCTTAATGATTGGGAAAACTGGCAGTGACTAGTAAAGCCTCCTGAACTTTTTGTGCCTAGAAAATATCGGGGCTTTCTTAGAAACGCCATGGCACCACCAGTGCATCACTTTTTTTGATCACCAGCAACACAGTGTGTTGGCCTATATGAACAAGGCCACACAAAGCCACCCTGCATGGCTTTTCATAGCCTTGTAAATATGGCTCCTTTTCACGCATCACTCTGCGTGAAAGGGGCATGCCATGGGTGTTGCTGTGGGTGTTCCCACGCATCATCCAAGGATTCTGGCACATTCCCAGATTTGCTACCTTTCGTAACCCTGGAAATGCATCAGAAGCCCACGCCTTTCGAGGGGAGGTGTAAGGAGGCGCAACAATTGTTTTTTCCTCTTTCTATGAGTGCTATATTCTGCAGCACGCATAGAAAGAGGAAAAAACCACCAATGATTGTTTTTGTGCAGAACAGTGTTCCTTACTGCACAACAACAATCATCCCTGCAAAACAGGCACCCTTGCACCATGGTACAAGGAAGGGTGCCTGCGTTGACAGCAAATCATGCGCCTGCACAGGGGAAATCACAAGGATGCGTCATATTGTGCTTTTAAAATGACGCAGCTCGGCACTGCAAAATGGCTTGCGGCGCAGCGCTGCATCATTTTGTTGAAAATGAAGCTCATAGTTTTTTGTTAAAAAGAGTCTTTTTTGTAGTAGAAGCTCTCTTTAGGAATAAGGAGCAAAGCCCTCAGTGAAGCACCTGTAGGATAAGGGTGGTACAAGTTCAGACTCACAAAATCCATATTGGGACATAGTGAACCAGCCTAAGTTTTCCCGTTTGGAGGGCCGAAACATGAAGTTCTCTAAAGCACTTCACTAGCTTATGGCTAGCTGTCTAATGTATCATTAATCTGTTGACCAGAGTCTATTGACCAGGCGTCTATGTAAAAATACACAGCTGTATCGATCTAAACTTATTTCTTTCTACATATATGGATTGCACGCAATTTAACAGTAGCAACACATGTCTTTGCAAGTATGAGTCTAACCTTAAGTGTCAGCTGCAGTCTTCGGTAGCCCGACTTCTCTCTGTCATCTGTACAGTAGCACACGTCTGGCCATTCGAAGGCTAGGACATCCTCAATGGTTTCGTCAAAGAAACAGGCCAGGTATTATTTTCAAGGAATGTTTCCACCATACTTTCTCCCATATGCCTAGTCCCATGTTATAAATGCTTTCCCCCCTTGCAAAGCCCATAACACAGGCGTTATTAGGATGAAAAAAAACACAAATCACATTGTGTTAAAGTAGCATTGTGATTCACAAATGGCTTTGGAACTCTGTGTCAGCACTGATTCTTGTGAACCGCAGGGTAGATAGGGCCTTGGGGGGATAAAGATGACCCCCGCCCCCTTTTCCTTTCTTTCGATTCAGAAGGAAAAACATCACAAGTTTGACAGTTCTTGCATTCGTAAACCTTGTAAAGGTAACTGGCTGCTTTTGTTAGTCGCTAACCTTCTGCAGAGTCAAAGCTTGGGAGGCTGCTCTTACTGTGGGAACAATCCTGTAGGCGTCAGGCGAGTCAGAGAGTGGTCCCGTAGATGGCAACTGATAAAAAGACGAAGTCTTCTTCAGGTAATAACTCTTCTTTATTCACAACTCCTCTCTCCACCAGTAGTCAGAAACTCCAGTAGAAAGCAACTGCCTCACTCAACATTCTAAGGTAGCCTCCAGAGGACAAAGGAGTGTACCAATAGGGAAACGGGTGGGAAGGAGGAACATACCATCTATGTAACTACATCATATAAGTGTCAATTTTACAAAGGAAGAGAAATACATGTTAGAGAAAATATACGTTGTAACACATCTTCCCCCTAATGGCAAATCAAAACATGAAATTATTTGTACATAATAAAGTCCTTATGCCATCCCAGATTTTTGCTGGTTCTTTGAGTGGTAGGTAGGTTGTTTGAGTTTTGGCCATGGGACTCTATGGTGAGTCTATGATCAGATGACTGGCTGTGTGCGTGTTGTGATTTAGTTAACCTATCCATACTCCACAATTGGTCATTGTCCAAAATGGCTGTGTTGTTTCTCACAGCTGTTACACACATGGGTTTGGAAAATTTAGTTTCAGTATTGCTTCTTCTTGGATTCCTGACACAAACCCAGTCTCCCACTTTCCATTGTGGAATTTTGGTTCCATGTTTGGTGTCAAAGGGAATTTTATATTTGTTTTGGTGAGTGTGTATTTTGTCTTTGAAAACTTTTATGTCATTCGTGATGTGGGACCCCCCTCCTAACCAGTTCGGAAAGAATTTGGTACAAGGTTTCCTTCCTCTTAAGGCGGAGAAAGGGGAGATGCCAGTAATTAGATTAGGAGTGGTTTGATAATCCCACAACAACTCTTGTAATGCTTATTCTGTGGGAATTCTGTTGACAATTGCTAATTGTATACAATCTTTGACCATGCTGTTCATTCTTTCTGCCAGACCATTGGCCTTGGGACAGTAGAGGGGTGTTCTCAAATGGGATATATTAAGTTTACTAAGGAATTCTGTCATAGCATGAGAAGTAAATTGGGCCCATTATCTGTGATAATGGATGAAGGTATGCCTTCTATAACAAATGTATCTTTAAGAAATTGAATAACAGACACAGTTGTTATCTGATTGAGCATTTTGAGAACTGTCCAATGTGAATGGTAGTCTACTAAGACCAGTGTGAACTGTTTTATTATCCATCTGAAGTTGAAGGGACCCATTATGTCTATTGCAATCTTTTCCCATGGTTTATCTGGTACAGATATCAGGGAGATGGGAGTTTTCCTGGTTATGTTAGACTTGTCACTGTTAGCATATGTTAAGCAATTCTTTACTTTAGTTTCCATCATTGAGTCCATATTAGGGAACCAGTATCGTTCACGTAGTCTAGCTTTGGTTAAGCTCCTGCCTAAGTGACCCTCATGAACAAGATCAATTATCCTGCTTCTAAGAGCTTCAGGTGGAATTATTTTGTTGTTTCTAAATAAAACACCTTGATCCATGTTGAGTTCATGACGTACCTCCCAGAATTTCTTTATGTCTGCGCCAATATGGTCAGGGGAATTGGGCCAACCATGTATAGTGTAAGAAGTGAGTTGTGTCATGGTGTTAACCATGTCCATGCAATCTAACCACTCTTGAGAAGTGATGGTAGAGAGATTGAGTTGGAAGATGGGGTACTCAGAGATTTCATACTGTTCTTCTTTATGAATGGGACTTCTGGAAAGAAAATCTGCTGCAGAATTTAGTATACCTGGAACATATTCAACTCTAAAACAGAAACCTTCCAACCCCAGTATCCATTAAGCTATACGAGGGGTGTTGCAAGAGTTTTTTTTCGGGTTAAACATAAAAATCTGGGGTTTGTGATCTGAACGTAAACAAACCTGAATGCCCCAAATAAAGAATTTAAAATGTTTTACTCCCAAAAAACAGGCTAACGCATCTCTTTCCACCACTTAATAGTTCATTTCTGCTTTAGTAAGGGATCGTGATGCAAACGCAACACTTCTTTCTTTGCTATCAATACCTGTGACAGGGTAGCCCCTAAACCTTTTCCGCTAGCGTCTGTAGTAAGAATAGTTTTTCAGTTGTGTTCAAAGTTACACAAGTATGGAGCTGAGAGTATGCCCTCTTTTACTGGCAATAAAGGGTGATGGACAGAGGGTGGCAGAGAGATTCCAAACTGGGATGATCACTATCGGCGAGTGGATGGCAAGGAATTGCCTGAAGCTTAATTCCGATAAAACGGAGGTGGTTATCTTTGGTAATCTCTCACCAGTCTGGTCTGCAGCTTGGTGGCCATCGGCCTTAGGTACACCTCCCTCCCCCACGGTCAAAGTTAGAAACCTAGGTGTTACTTTTGATGACCAGCTTAACTTCATGGCCAATGCAAATAAGGTGGCAGCCAACGCCCATTTCAAGCTTAGAACGGTAGGAAAAATTATACCGTATCTACGAGATTCAGCAGCCAAAACAGTAGTTACCACTCTAGTTTTGACATCACTAGATTACTGCAACGGTCTGCTGCTCAATGCTCAGAGCAGATTAACCAAAAAACTACAGACCGTGCAGAATGCTGCCGCTCGCGTACTGTCAAAAAACCCCAAATTTGCACCTATCTCAGACACCTTGAAAAACTACCACTGGTTGTCCATCCACAACAGGGTAAAATTCAAAGCTTTGTGTACAGTCTACAAGATACTACAGGATCAAGGACCTCGTTTCCTTAAAAATCAACTGATTCCCTACAACCCATCGAGAACCCTCAGATCCACCTCACTTAACCAACTAGTGGTTCAACGTAGTCGAACAGCTTCCTGGGGTGATCGCCGCTTCTCAATTGCGGCCCCTAGACTTTGGAACACCCTTCCAAATCACATAAAAACATGCCCTTCACTTCTTCAGTTCAGAAAAAAACTGAAAACGTGGTTATTCAATCAGTAATTCACATCTCCGTACTTCCTGATCATGGTGAGACAACAATGCATTTTAGCGCCGAGACGCCCACGGGTAATTGTACGCGCTATACAAATATCATTAATAATAAATGAATAAATACTCTTGAAAAGGACACTTGATGTTCATCTGACCATTAAAATTGAGCGTTCTTTTTCGTGAGTTCTCTGAGGTTGGCAGTCAATTCAGCAAAATGATTGACGTACTTTGCCACATACTATGCCAATCCTAGGAAAGACTTGAGTTCATCTTTATTGGTAGGTGCTGGGGTATCTCTCACTGCTTCGATTAGACAATGTTTGGGTTTGAATCCTTCCCTAGAAATGCAATGTCCTAAGTATTCAACAGACTCCACTCCAAGTTGACATTTCTCTTTCTTAAGCGTGAGTCCTGCATCTCTGAATTTAGAAAAAACTTGTCTTAGGATTTCGTTATGTTCATTGATGTTGGCACCATAGATTAGAACATTATCTAGGAAGCATAGCTTCTTGGGTACTTTTTCTAAGACACGTTGCATAATTTTCTTAAATACTGCCGCCGCAGAGGTCAATCCGAACTGCATGCGACAGAACATGTAAGTTCCCATTGGGGTAGTGAATGCAGTGAACCTTCTAGAATCAGGGTGTAACTCCATCTGATGGTACGCCATGGAGAGATCCAGAACACTGAAATGAGTGGCCTCTCCCATAGTGCTCAGCATCTCATGGATGCGGGGTAAAGGGTGCCTTTCCACTAATATGCTATTGTTTATGTCCCATAAGTCGATGCACATTCTGATGTCTTGCCTATGGTTTTTCATAGCGATGACAATGGGGGCCACCCACCCAGAGCAGTCGACAGGTTGTATAATTTTTTTTTTCTAATCTGGACAACTCTTTTCTTGAAGCTTCCCACATAAGGTGGGGAATAGCTCTGGCTTTTTGAACATTATGTTTTAACTGGACTTTGTGTTGAAAGTTTTTAAGTAACCCTAAATTCTCTGAAAATACTTATGGGAACTCATCGGCAATATGCTCACTATTGTTTGAAAGATGTACAGTCAAAACGTGTTCTGGATCGTTGGGGTCTAGCTTAATCCCCAGTTCCCTTTGATGTAGCCATCCTAATAAGTTGGATTCATTCTCCACAACGTATATTTTACCTACAGTGGAACGGTCTGTAAAAGAAATTATAGACTTGAACATTCCCTTCATAGGTATGGGTTCTCTATTGTAACCACTGGGAGCTATGTCTGCTTTATAAAGCTTATCTTGTTCTTTGCCTAAGACGGATTTGAAATCTGAAAAGTTTACAAGGGTGAATGGAGAACAAGAGTCTGCAGTCTGTGAAAAAGGGGGGGGGGCCCTACCTAAACTGGATAAACCCTGGCAAAGAATATATGTTTTTAGAAAAAGGCGGAATTCAGCACCGGGTTCTGTGCATTTTATAAAATAGTCTAAAGGACGCTGACCTGTAACCCTATCTAAAGAATGACATGCTGTATTACTTATTTATATTGTTTTTATTATCACTTCATTAGTTCATCAAGTTTTTTTCAAACAACAATTTTTTTGTCTTTTTTGCTATTTGTATAAATATATGATAAAGAATTTGTTATACAGCCATGATTAAATCCAAGTTATACATAGTACATCAAATTGATTCAAATTACTATACAGAACCACGATTCCATTCATTCAACGCGTTTCGGCTTGCGCCTTCGTCAGGTATTCTGTGTTTCTTTCACATTACTGGTAACTATAAGTTAAAAAAATGTTTCAGTTAATTATTCATGTTATCTTAATTCAAAAGTCAACGTCAAACAGATCACATATTTACATCTGTAACGACCTTAGGGTTTCTTTGAATTTGACTCTTCTCCTATACCAGTAGAACCAAGTCTCACTATGTCACCAGTCATTCCCATTTAATTCCAAATCCATTCCTCCACATATTTACATATCTGTTATTTATCTTGCTACAAATAACTGTACATTATCTACAATATTTACATATATACATTTTGACTCAAATATTCAATTTATCAACACATCTAGGGCCCGATGTAGGTTGCCATTTACCGGCTGGTAATGGCCGAATTCGGCCGTTACCGACCGGTAAATGGGTTTTTGGGATGTAGGGGGCCAATTTTACCCATTCGGTAAATTTACCGAATGGGTAAAATACCGAATCGGTATTTTTATCGACTCGGTAACTTCTAGATGTAGGTGGGACTCTTGTGAGTACCAAAGGCCTTTCAGATTCGGTATTTTACCACCCAATCCAATTGGGTGGTAAAATACCGAATCCAGGTGTGCATGTACATGTGTGCATGCACACCTATGCCATGTGACAGACAGACATGCCCTTAGGGCATGTCTGTGTGCCACATGGCACACATGCCTGTATTTGGGGTGCTAGAGGGTGTCAAAGTGACACCCCCTGCACCCTTGCTGGAATCGGTATTTACCGAATCAGTAAATACCGATTCGGTAATGCCCATTGATTCCTATGGGCTTCAATGCCCATTGGAATCAATGGGCATTACCGAATCTGTATTTACAGAATCGGTAAATACCGAATCTTAACGATTCGGTATTTACCAATTCTGTAATACCTACACCACCCCCCCTCCATTTTACCACTTCTTAAATACCGAATTGGTATTTTTACCGATTCTGTAACTTCTAGATGTAGGTGGGACTCTTCTTAGTCCCAAAGGCCTTTCAGATTCGGTATTTTACCACCCAATCCAATTGGGTGATAAAATACTGAATCCAGGTGTGCAACAGCAGCGGAGCAGCGTGAGGGGTAAGACGGTGATCATAGCGTCCTGTTTATATTGCAAATCAAGCAAAACCCCTGACGTTCCATTATGCTCATGAAGCCAACAAGCAAGCTTCACAAGTCATTGTACTTGTAGCAGACCGCTGTAGGCACATTTAGCTTATATACTTCACTTTTCTGTAAATACCCATTTTATTATTAAAAATACGTGAGTAAGGTGGGGAGCTCGTGCCCCCGTCCTGAAGAAGGAGCTTGTCTCCGAAACATGTCGCCAACGCACACCGGAGGTCCTGTTCTTTAATATTGAGGTAATAGAAATTTTCAGGTAGCTAAGGTGTCCCCCACTCGCACCCCATCCATACACACGTGTCCCATGTATGTCATGTAATTCCTTTTCCGTGCCTGCTAGAAAGACGCATATGCATTTGCGTCCAACATTAACATGTCAGTTATACAGTCCCCCAAGAAAATCACGTTAATTAGGCTTCTAGGCCTATGGTGCCAACGTCTTTACATGGTACACTTTTGAATAAAGCACGCGTTTTCTCCATGTTTCCTGGCCCAGTCGAGCCAGGCCCTTAATCGAGGCTCCAAGTTCTTTTCTGTCTCTGAAAGCTACAGTTTAGGTATGCATCCCTGACCTCTACCTTACATCCTGCCCAGACGAGCGGTGCCCGGCTCGGCCTGGCCTGCCTGCCAAAACGATATTTTGCCTACAGTTATCTGCTCAGCCTCCACGAAAACACATTCCAGTCTAGTGAAATAGGTAAACATATCCCCGGCTGTAGAGCAAAGGGCCCTGCCTTCCTGTCTCCATGCAAGTAATTTACTGCACCCGTTACCATGGTAGGCCCATGGCCCCGCACTTTACATGAAGATCCGTATGCACGCACTAGCATTCAGTGATGAATGGCCTCTGCCCGAGAGACCTTTTACTTCAGACACTACATCCTCTAAACACGAGATACCAGATATGCTATAGGTGCAGGTCGTTCTGACATCCCAGACATTAGTGTCCTCTACTAGTGCAAAAGTCAAAGCCCCCAGCTTTCCCCAGTTACACGTCATGCTCAGTTGCGCGCGCATCTATGCCAAAAGTTTCTGCTGATCCTGTAAACTTTTTCTAAGCATCCACCCACTTGTGACGTTTCCTGTGACGTTTCTCTGACATGTCAAGTGCACGCCCACGTGTACGCCTTCTTACACGCCTCCTGTTACGCACATGTGTTCTTATCTCTCTCTTTTCACCTGTTACGCCTACTGTATTCACTTCGATTAAGTGCTTTTACTATATATAATGTGTGATGTTAATAAAATGTTGAATGTCTCTTCCTGAACCTTAGTGGTGATGGAACCCGATGTCCCATGCCTCGAGGCATTTCATTAAAGCCCGTATGACTCAGATACCACGGACTCTGCCTCTCATTTGATTGAGCTATCCTTATTGTCATTTAATGTATAGAAAAATAGTCCGGTAATTTTATTTACCACAATATAACAGATTCGACCTCACACTGCACTTCTTTTAACAGTACCAGCCAGAGTTCAGAATAAAATATGTTTTCTTTTATACTCATGTGCCAGGTACTTTTTAATCTTTTACCACATCCCACCACTCACTTATAAAATATACCCCACACACCTCACACCACGCATAGTCATTATTACAAGTGCTCCCGCGTAGTCGTAGGTCGCAGCACGCCGCATCCCGATAGAGGGGTGCGAAGACCCCATGATGAAGCATGACACCAAGGGGCCTTTTGGTGTGTGAGGGGTATTTAACAGAACACTGAGTGCTTCAGCATTTGTTGATCACTCTTTCCCCTTCCCTCCCTAAGTGTTGGATTCTTTGTGTTTACTTAAGTATCCTTGTGGAGCAAGAATCCAACCCTTCGCTCTACCTCCCTCTTGTGTTTTTGACATAGGAATCAATGGGCATTACAAAATCGGTATTTACAGAATCGGTAAATACCGAATCTTAACAATTTGGTATTTACCGATTCTGTAATACCTACATCCCCCCCTCCATTTTACCACTTCTTAAATACCGAATCGGTATTTTTACCGATTCTGTAACTTCTAGATGTAGGTGGGACTCTTCTGAGTCCCAAAGGCCTTTCAGATTCGGTATTTTACCACCCAATCCAATTGGGTGGTAAAATACCGAATCCAGGTGTGCATGCACATGTGTACATGCACACCTATGCCATGTGACAGACAGACATGCCCTTAGGGCATGTCTGTGTGCCACATGGCACACATGCCTGTATTTGGGGTGCTAGAGGGTGTCAAAGTGACACCCCCTGCACCCTTGCTGGAATCGGTATTTACCGAATCTGTAAATACCGATTCGGTAATGCCCATTGATTCCTATGGGCTTCTATGCCCATTGGAATCAATGGGCATTACCGAATCTGTATTTACAGAATCGGTAAATACCGAATCTTAACGATTCGGTATTTACCGATTCTGTAATACCTACACCCCCCCCTCCATTTTACCACTTCTTAAATACCGAATCGGTATTTTTACCGATTCTGTAATTTCTAGATGTAGGTGGGACTCTTCTGAGTCCCAAAGGCCTTTCAGATTCGGTATTTTACCACCCAATCCAATTGGGTGGTAAAATACCGAATCCAGGTGTGCATGCACATGTGTGCATGCACACCTATGCCATGTGACAGATAGACATGCCCTTAGGGCATGTCTGTGTGCCACGTGGCACACATGCCTGTATTTGGGGTGCTAGAGGGTGTCAAAGTGACACCCCCTGCACCCTTGCTGGAAACGGTATTTACCGAATCGGTAAATACCGATTCGGTAATGCCCATTGATTCCTATGGGCTTCAATGCCCATAGGAATCAATGGGCATTACAAAATTGGTATTTACAGAATCGGTAAATACCGAATCTTAACAATTTGGTATCTACCGATTCTGTAATACCTACATCCCCCCCTCCATTTTACCACTTCTTAAATACCGAATCGGTATTTTTACAGATTCTGTAACTTCTAGATGTAGGTGGGTCTCTTCTGAGTCCCAAAGGTCTTTTCAGATTCGGTATTTTACCACCCAATCCAATTGGGTGGTAAAATATCGAATCCAGGTGTGCATGCACATGTGTGCATGCACACCTATGCCATGTGACAGACAGACATGCCCTTAGGGCATGTCTGTTCTCCACATGGCACACATGCCTGTATTTGGGGTGCTAGAGGGTGTCAAAGTGACACCCCCTGCACCCTTGCTGGAATCGATATTTACCGAATCGGTAAATACCGATTCAGTAATGCCCATTGATTCCTATGCGCTTCAATGCCCATAGGAATCAATGGGCATTACCGAATCGGTAATACCAAATCTTAACGATTCAGTATTTACCGATTCTGTAATACCTACATCCCCCCCCTCCATTTTACCACTTCTTAAATACCGAATCGGTAAAACTCGGTATTTAAGAAGTTGTAAAATAAAATTACCTACATCTAGGGCTAGATGTAGGTAATTCTTTTTTACCACTTCTTAAATACCGAATTTTCGGTATTTAAGAAGTAGTAAAATAGAGGGGGGGATGAAGGTATAACAGAATCGGTAAATACCGAATCGTTAAGATTTGGTATTTACCGATTCTGTAAAAACCGATTTGGTAATGCCCATTGATTTCTATGGGCATTGATGCCCAAAGGAATCAATGGGCATTACTGATTCGGTACACCGATTCCAGCAAGGGTGCAGGGGGTGTGACTTTGACACCCTCTAGCACCCCAAATACAGGCATGTGTGCCATGTGGCACACAGACATGCCCTAAGGGCATGTCTATCTGTCACATGGCATAGGTGTGCATGCACACATGTACATGCACACATGGATTCGGTATTTTACCACCCAACTGGATTGGGTGGTAAAATACCGAATCTGAAAGGCCTTTGGGACTCAGAAGAGTCCCACTTACATCTAGAAGTTACCGAATCGGTAAAAATACTGATTCGGTAAATTTACTGAAATGGTAAAATTGGCCCCCTACATCCCAATAACCCATTTACCGGTCGGTAACGGCTGAAATCGGCCGTTACCGGCCGGTAAATGGCCACCTACATCTGGCCCCTAGCCCCTAGGGCCCGATTTAGGTGGCCATTTACCGGCCGGTAACGGCCGAATTCGGCCGTTACCGACCAGTAAACGGGTTTTTGGGATGTAGGGGGCCAATTTTACCGATATGGTAAATTTACTGAATCAGTAAAATACCGAATCAGTATTTTTACCGATTCGGTAACTTCTAGATGTAGGTGGGACTCTTCTGAGGGTGCTAGAGGGTGTCAAAGTGACACCCCCTGCACCTTTGCTGGAATCGGTATTTACCGATTCAGTAAATACCGATTCGGTAATGCCCATTGATTCAGTTGGGGTTCTATGCCCATAGGAATCAATGGGCATTACTGAATCGGTATTTACAGAATCGGTAAATACCGAATCTTAACGATTCAGTATTTACCGATTCTGTAATACCTACACCCCCCCCCTCCATTTTACCACTTCTTAAATACCGAATCGGTATTTTTACCGATTCGGTAACTTCTAGATGTAGGTGGGACTCTTCTGAGTCCCAAAGGCCTTTCAGATTCGGTATTTTACCACCCAATCCAATTGGGTGGTACAATACCGAATCCAGGTGTGCCTGCACATGTGTGCATGCACACCTATGCCATGTGACAGACAGACATGCCCTTAGGGCATGTCTGTGTGCCACATGGCACACATGCCTGTATTTGGGGTGCTAGAGGGTGTCAAAGTGACACCCCTTGCACCCTTGCTGGAATCGGTATTTACCAAATCGGTAAATACCGATTCGGTAATGCCCATTGATTCCTATGGGCTTCAATGCTCATAGGAATCAATGGGCATCACCGAATAGGTATTTACAGAATCGGTAAATACTGAATCTTAACGATTTGGTATTTACCGATTCTATAATACCTACACCCCCCCCTCCATTTTACCACTTTTAAATACTGAATCAGCATTTTTACTGATTCTGTAAATTCTAGATGTAGGTGGGACTCTTCTGAGTCCCAAAGGCCTTTCAGATTCGGTATTTTACCACCCAATCCAATTGGGTGGTAAAATACCGAATCCAGGTGTGCATGCACACCTATGCCATGTGATAGACAGACATGCCCTTAGGGCATGTCTGTGTGCCGTGGCACACATGCCTGTATTTGGGGTGCTAGAGGGTGCAAAGTGACACCCCATGCACCCTTGCTGGAATCGGTATTTACCGAATCGGTAAATACTGATTCAGTAATGCCCATTGATTACTATGGGCTTCAATGCCCATAGGAGTCAATGGGCATTACCGAATCAGTATTTACAGAATCGGTAAATACCGAATCTTAACGATTCGGTATTTACCGATTCTGTAATACCTACATCCACCCCCTCCTTTTTACCACTTCTTAAATACCGAATCAGTAAAATTCGGTATTTAAGAAGTGGTAAAATAAAATTACCTACATCTAGCCCCTAATCTACTGTGAGTTTTCCACTTGATATGTCCAAGCCTAAAAAGCCATGACACCAGCCAATACTCCAAAACTGGGGTAGATATCTTGGATAGTAATGGCGACTACGGGTACTCATTACGGTTACTAATTAGAAGAAGTCAGATTATATCATGCTTGGAAGAAGACCTAATGAGGATTAATACACCTGCATTAATCTCTTGCTCTTATTTCATCCATGGGAGCTATAAGGATAACATATCCTCAAATTACCTGTATTAATCTCCAGCCTTGGTATATTTTAGCTGTGGATATGAAGTGACGGTGGAAATAAGTGCCTGCTCGTGGTAAATTCTCCCAGTTTGGTAAAAAGAATGGACCAATCTAAAGGGGTGAGAGATAACAAAACCATGCTAGTCCAACTGAATATATGTTTTTTTCACCAGCTATAAGTCTAGGCTGTGTTTCTATATACCTGCATAAGTCTCGTACTACTTTTATATTTTGAGATTCTGCATGCGGAATTCTTGTCTTTGTTTATTCACCCGTGCTTTCGTCGATTGCCCGGTGCTGTCAGAAAATAACATAAGGGTTTATTTGACTATTTTCTACCTGGTAGTTGTATCGAGATCAGACAATACGAATGACTTATGTGGATACCTTGCATCGATATCTATAATGTGGGTATATTTTTCACCAATATGTCTACCATATGGCTTCTGACATAATGTTTACAAAATCAACATTATTTGGGCATACTATCCGATAATCGTACTGACGTATCAGTTTGGCCCTAGTTAATCTCTCGATCAAAGTTCATGGCCAACCATTCAAACCTACTGTTTAACTGTAACGCACTTCGAGTAAGGCTATTTCTCATGCATGATTAAGAAATCCTAGCCCAAACTATCCAAACCAACTTCCGGGATCGTTATTAAAGGCTACGGGTGCCTCTGCCTCCCGCGATTCCAGCCCGTTTCATAAAACTACGTCGTCCTCCCTTAACTTGTACAATGTTAATCGCATAGACCCGTCAAGTTCGTCTTCAATCTTAAAGCTCACATTGAGGTTGCCACTATTATCTCCGTATTTAAAGGCTAAGTGTTTCCGCGCCAATTTACCATCAAACACCGCAATACTACCGAGTGCAGATGGTCTGACCAGTGGTTGCCGCATAGTTCTAGCTAGGGGTACCACCATGTTTGAACGGGGTCTAGATGTGAGGTTATAATGTTTCACCGTTCATACAATATTAAATAGATATTTACCGATAACGTAATTGAGGAGAATATTAATTATTTCTCCATATATCATAGATGTATTATATATGATCTAAATTTTCATGTCATGGGATAAGTATGTTTCAGATCCTGGTGTGCGTCGTATATATATCCAATAGCCTTTCTAACTTGCGGGAAATAATATTTTCATAACAAAGAAAGCAAAGTGATACATAATGTATTACGTGGGGGAAGATACTTATAGCTATGTTGAACAGAGTTAACCTAGGGGAAAAGTGCTTAAAATTACAGAAGTAGATCAAGAAATTTTGATAACTAGGATATATCTGAGATAGGGAAAATGGGTTGTGGTCTTATTGACTCTATGGAGGGTTGGACATATTTAGGAAAACAACATGTGTATTACTATAGTTTTCAGATAAGAACAAGAAAATATGAGACAACATCAATTTTTCTACACAGTTTCATTATTGTCTATATCAAGTTTAGTCATGGTAACAAATAAGTGGGCAGGTTATGGCTTCTCATCCCAGATTAAATTATAGCCTGCTCCCAAGGAATTTCCATGTTCAGTCCCTGTACCGCTGAAGTATTCGGGGTTCCCAAGGCCTACACGCTCCAGAGATTACCCACTTACACACAAGGACTGTTGGCACGGAAACTGTAAAAGGCAAAGAACAAGTTTATTAAGACCCCATGGGGTGGTGGTACACTCAAACAGCACCCTTCGGTAATGCTAGAGGTATCACACCGAACACCGGTGTGACCCCGTTTATATGCAATTTCGGGGCAATAAAAGATAGGCGGCACAAGTAAAGACACAGTTTTAAGGACATATATGGACATGTTTTGGAATACTGCCAGCTCATTGGAGGGTTTCAAACCCACTGGTCAGTTGGCGGCACATTCCTGAAGGTTTACGGGTCAGTGGGAAATGCGCATGTGTGGTTTGACCAGTACTGAAAATAGCCTGTTGCTGGGCAGATGAGAGTGGTCAGTGGAATGGACGAAGGACTAAAGGGCACGTCGGCCACGAGGCCGCTCATGGTCTAAGATGGCCGCTGCAACATTCAAAATGGCGTTTATCGTATATAGCCAAATTACGAAGGACAACGTGTAGGTTCAGCTAATCGCTAATGCGAGCGAGCCAATTACGACAGACGACCCTTTTAGCGTTTAGCTGAATCTACCTCATAATGAACATAGTCTGGATGTTCGTCCTCGATGTCTATTAACATAATTTGTGTCACCTCTTTGTGTAGCATCATTTTGTCATGGGCAAGAGCTCGCCTCGATGGTAAGCAGGCTGATAGACACATTGAACATAAGGCAGGGCCACATTGAATACACAGGCATATAAAGAACATTGCTCCCACAAGTATACAGAGAATTGTCAACAGTTTCCAGCCCCAAGTTGCAATCATGGACCAGAACCATCCAGAAAGTGTCCAAGTTCCATTGTCCGGGTGTATTTCGGCAGCTATTTTATGCAGCTTGGAAATAGCATCATACACAGATGGGGAATTGTCCGGAACGTAAACACAGCAGCTGCTTCCGATAATTCTACATGCCCCCCCACGATCAGACAAAACTACGTCTAATACCATTCGGTTCTGGAGGGTGACAATTCTGGAAATCTGTAGTTCCTCTGTGATATTCCCCAGGGCAATGGCAGTGTCATTCGCAACAGCCTCAACAACGCGTGTCAGTCGTCTTATTTTCCGGCTGTTCAATGCAGCCCCCACAAAGGAGAATAGTCCCAGATTAAAATCCACATACTGTTGTAATGCAGTGTCCGTTTGATCAATGTCCTCTAGTGCAACAGTTCGTTTAACCCTGTTCAAAACGAAATCGTGGTACAAGGTGTAATCATTGTGGTACATCGGAGGGGCAATGAATACAGGGGGTAACACAAACGATACGTAGCACGTGCCCAAACATCCCACTGGAAGCTGATGGTACCCCTTCGTTCCACAGATAAAGTAGGTGTTTCGAGATGCGACAAATGAAATGCCATTCGGGCTATCAAACGTGAGAGTAATATTACATTCGCTTTTCCCCACCGCAATCGTACCCTTGTTTCTAATGCATAAATCGGCTTTTGTGGCAATGACATTTATGACATGAGCACTGGATACATTCACATTTCGCTGATTGCTATATATACGTGGAGCAGATACATTATCAGGCCTGTACTCTTCCCATTCGAAACGTGTGCCCTCAGCCCGGGGAAACCCATCCTTGTCATGGGAACATACTTTATTCAAACGGAAAAGCACCCCCCCTTTTGTTGGCCATCTCAAAGTAAAGAGGAGGGTGTACCAGGCATTGCATGACCCATTGTGCGAAAACGGAAGTGGAATAAGTGGGGTGCCCCCTCTCTTCTGATGCCCAGGCAACATTCCACACACCCAACAGTTAGAGGTATTGGTCATATTATGCGTGTGGTGAAGAATCTGAATGAAGCTGTTATTTAAATACGTTTGGCGATGGCGCTCTTCATGGAAAGGCAATGTAAAATGAAAATGTTCAGACGGCGCCGGGGTAGTCGGCAGCAAATGTTCACGTACAGGCACCACAAGTTCGACTACCCAGGCTATAACAGCTATCACCACAATAGTTAGAACAAAGAGAAAGGCACCCAATATTTTCTTATCACGGGATGCCGTTGATGCCATAGCTCAAGAAAGTTCGTGCAAAGTCTCAAGTGGCACAAATTGTTCACAAAATTGTTCACAGATTGTCTCAGATACACGTACGTGTATACCTAAAAAAAAAGAAAAATGCGGTGCTGAACTCCGAGGTAGCCGTTGTTTTCTTCTCCGGGCCAAGACGGGTGACGCTACTCTGGCAGAACTGATCCCCCCCCCTTGGAATTCCCGGTTTCCGTTTCACAAACCTGGAGCGGTAACCAACCAGTCATTAAAAAAAAAAAAAGAGAACAAAAATCTTCTTTATCGTGGACGCAGATTGTAGCGCTCTCTCCCGGTAGCAGATTGGTCCGGGAAGGCTCCCTCCACTTCGGCCGACGTCACAGCTGGGCTCTTTTCTTTCTCCAAGATCTCCTTGTAATCAGTCAACACAGCAGGAGTCACCAGATCCGGAGAGACACGGCGACAATGTGTCAAATGCACCCACCGCTTCCTGTTCGTCACTCGTACTGCGGTGCGGGTTGCCAGGAGGACCTGCTCAGGGCCCTTCCACCTGGGCTCCAAACTGCTTACTCTTTCAAACGAACGGACCATTACATGGTCCCCAGGACGAAGATCGTGGCCCTCTCCAGTGGAGTTATCAGGGAGCGCTTCTCGAACCTGTTGATGAATAGAGAGCAAATCATTTGTTAATCGTGCCAAATAATCATTCATCATAACACAAGGCACATCATGTATTAATCGCGGCTTGGGCACCCCCCAGATATTCATAGGGCGGCCAAACACCACCTCATAGGGCGTAAGGCCGGTTCGTGAGTGGGGTACTGATCTGAGAGATAGTAGTGCTAGCGGCAACGCATCTGGCCACTTCAACGATGTAGACGCCACAATTTTGGCCAGCTTAAGCTTCAACGTGGCATTGTACCGCTCGACCAAACCTGCTGACTGAGGGTGGAATACAGCGTGAAACTTTTGCTGAATCCCTAACCCCTTCAGTACATATTCCACAATCTTTCCAACAAAATGGGGCCCATTATCGCTCCACAAAAACTTGCAAACTCCAAAGCGAGGAAAGAATTCCTTAAGCAACACCTTAGCTGTTGTCAAAGCCGTATTGTCTTTCGTGGGGTAGGCCTCAACCCATTTGCTAAAAGCACACACCACCACTAAGACATACTTCAGGTTATTGCAGCGCTCGAGTTGGATGTAATCCATTTGAAGCACTTCAAACGGTGCAGAAGGTGGAACGAACCCTCCTTTCGGAGTATGGGTCCCCTTCCCAGGATTGTGTTGCAAACACACCAGGCAGGTCTGCACTACTCTCTTTGCAGTATTTGCAATCTCAGGATGTTCCCAAACTCGTGTTAAAAGACGAGCGATTGCAAGAGCTCCGACATGTGCCAGTCCATGCGTCATCTGGACCATCGCCTGTAAGTAAGCCGCAGGCAGTTTCCACTTCTCCATGTCTTTGCTTCTCCAACAACCTTCGTCATCTAGCACCCCATCTGCTGCCCAAGCCGCAAGTTCAGATTCTGTAGCTGATTTTTGAATATCCCGTATCTCTGCTCTAGCGTCACTCCATCTCTCTGCCTGTGATTGTACCACGTACATAGGGGAGCTGGTTCGGGACATAGCCGTCTGCCTTGCTATGCTGTCTGCAAAGGCATTTCCTTGACCCACTTTATCCGTGATCTTTTTATGGGCACTGCACTTCACTATCGCTACTTTTTTAGGACTGAGCAACGCATTCAGGAGATCACGCACTAGCTCTCCGTGCATAATGTGCTCCCCGTGTGACGTCAGGAACCCGCGTTCCCTCCAGAGAAGCCCGAAGTCATGGGCCACTCCAAAGGCATACCGGCTGTCTGTGTATATGTTCACACATAGGCCAGCACTCAATTCGCAGGCTCTTGTTAAAGCTATCAGCTCTGCTGCTTGAGCCGATTTTTGTGGTATTCTAGCTGTTTCGACCACCGTCTTAAGAGTCGTGATCGCATATGCTGCGGAAGTCGTACCATCTGGCAGCCTCAAACACGATCCATCAACCCACAGTTCCCCATCCACATCAGGAAGTGGCACATCCTGTAAGTCGACACGACCCTTTGTCTGTTCCTCGGTCAGGAAAACACAGTCATGATGTTTTTCTTCCTGACCCTCCTCGACCGGATAGGGCAATAAAGTGGCTGGGTTCAAAGTAGCGCATCTTTTCAGTGTTATGTGTGGCGCTAAGAGTGTCAACTCGTATCCTGTAAGTCGTGCACTCGTAAGGTATTGAGTCTTTGTTTGGTTTAACAGGGCATCTACTGCATGAGGAACTAACACCAACAATTTGTGTGATAACACTATGCCCTCACTCTGTCGTATGGCTACTGCTGTTGCCGCTACTGCTCGAAAACACCCAGGCAGCCCTCGCGCTACAGGATCCAAAATGGCAGAGAAGTATGCACATGGTCTCTGCTTATCCCCGTGTAACTGCACTAACACTGACAACGCACACCCATCATTTTCGTGCACGTATAATGTGAAAAGTTTCGTGTAGTCTGGTGTTCCTAACACGGGTGCGGAACAAAGGGCCTGTCTCAACTGCTCAAAGGCTTTCTGACATTCGTCTGTCCACTCAAGAGGCATCGGTGTAGTTTTGGACAATAATGCTAGCAAAGGTTTTATGATATGTGAAAAACCCATGATCCATTGTCTACAAAAGGATGTCAACCCTATAAAGGCACGCACATCTCTCTGCGTGCGGGGGACTGGTGTGTCTAAAATTGCTTGAATTCGGTCAGATGTTAATGCCCGCCCCTCCTTAGACAACAGATGACCGAGGTAGGTCACCTGGGGTCTACAGTATTGAATCTTCTTCTTAGAAACCTTGTGATTGTGTTGTGCCAAAAAGGAAAGTAATGCAAGTGTACTCTGTTCACATTGTGCATAGGAGTCGGCGGCAAGCAAAAGGTCATCGACGTACTGGATGAGCGCAACGCCAGACTGCAATTTAAAGGAATCTAGTTGTCGTTTCAAAGCCTGGCTGTAGATGCTAGGGCTTTCAGTATATCCTTGGGGAACACGACAAAATCTATACGATTTATTATTGAGCGTAAAACCAAACAGATATCTACTATCTGGGTGAACAGGGATAGAAAAGAACGCATTCTTCAAGTCAATAACACTAAAAGTGGTGGCCGTCGGTGGAACCAAAGTAAGCAAAGTCGTGATATCGGACACCACTGGGTATTGGGGAATGACAATTTTGTTTATTTCACGCAAATCAATAATAAATCGGTAGATCTTGCCATCTGAGTCTCTCTTAAGAATCGGTAGAATAGGGCTGTTACAGACATTATAAGGGACCTCCTCCACTACCCCTGCAGAAATCAAATCCTGAACAATATGTGTCAGTGCAATTTCACCTTCCTTCGAAATCTTATACTGTGGCACTCGTGGTAGAGGGGCCCCCTCCTTAACCGTAATGTGTATTGGTGGAATGCGCATCTCACCCACATCCGTATCTGATGTCGCCCACAACGTGTGCGGCAGAGAGGCCAAAGCAGGGATGTCTAAAATGGCATAAAATCTGTCAGGGTCAGGGCAATCCTCAGGGTCAGGGTAGTTGTCATTCAGGATAACCCGCACTCCCTCTGGAGCGCAGCGTATTGTCGCTCGGAAATATTTAAGCAAATCAATGCCCAGGATATTGTCTGGGGTATGGGGTGATAACAAAAATTGCCCAAAACTAAAGTATTTGTCAATGCACAGTGCAAGGGGCTTGGACAATGGGCTGGGGGAGGGTGTGCCATCAAACCCTACACACGTAATCATTTCGCCAGACAGGGGAGCCCTCGGAACCAAGTTTTTCGACAGCGCGCTACGAGTAGCTCCTGTGTCGACTAGAAATTGATCAGTAGAACCCAAAATACCCGCTGTTACATATGGACCTTGCTGATCTACTGGCACTTCAACTGATTCCTTACCCCATCCTACGCAATCCTATGCATGCACATAATCCTGATGTTCCACATTCTCTCCTTCCAAAATCTGATATTGATTCCGTCTATCAAACGTATTCCGTTCGTCCTGGCCACGGCCCCTCTCCTCAACCTGTCTGCGATCACCTCCGCCACCTCTCGTTCCAGTATAACCTCCTCTTGACCTTCCACTGCCTCGACCACGCTGACTACGCTGCTCACGAAGTACCGGACAATCTTCGGCCCAATGCCCAAACTCCTTACAATAAGCACACTGATCCTCCGCAATGTCCGTACGACCATACGATGCATTTCCGCCACCTCGTCTACCTCTATCATTCCCTCTACCCTGTGTTCCCCGAACCTGCGCCAACATCACCTTCGTTTTCAATTCCTTTGTCTTTTTCTCTACACTTTCTTTAGCCTCCACTTCCTGCCGCTCATAATACTGAGCCATAGTTAACAAGGACGCAGGGGTCGCCGTGGCCCAGGAACTCTCACTCGACTTCAATCGCTTTGCAATCTCTGGTAGGAGATTAGCCACATACTTATCTACAAACAAATGCCGACCCGTATCGTCTGTTAAAGATTGACCACTGTAATCATGAAAGGCCTCCTCGAAGCGCGTAAAGAAATCTGAAACCGTTTCATCGGGTTTCTGTTTGCACGACGTTAACATGGTCCAATCAATCTTTTTGGAGGGAACAAGCATTTTTAATTTATGCAGGATAGCTGCCGGGAGATCTAGAATTAGCTGACAAGGCTTACATGCTGGTTCCCTATCTAAATCTGCTCTACTTATTTCTTTCCATGTCCCCCCCAAGATCGTTTCGTCATTAGTTTTACGAATTTGCCTCCACATATCGGGTGGTAAGATTAGCCCAAAAAACAAATCTATATCTACAAGAGTCATTACACAAGACGATATAGCCCCTTCCACCCCTTCATAAAATGCCGCTGGATTCTTCCGAAGATCAGGTAAAGAATTTTTCAATGCCATGACATCTGCTCTATTCCATGGCGTATATACCCAATTATACACAAAATACCCTTTCGCATCCTTTGACAACTTATCATCATCCGTACCTTCCCCTTTTGGTGGGACATACAAAGGCGCAGCTTCACGCATAGGCATAACATGCAACGCAGAACTCTTATCTGAACCACGGAGAGAACACTCTTTAGCCTGCCCATTATTCTCCAATTCGGACTCCTTTTGTCTCCTTTTCCGTTCCTGTCGCAACTGGGTTGTCTCATCCCGCAGCTTGATCAATTGCTTGAACAGGTCATCAACATCTGAAAGATCAAAATCACCTTTAGCTAAATTCTCACGATACACCGACAACACTTTAGGCTCAAGCGTATCAGAAAGTTCACGATATGCACTTACAACCTCATCCGCCAGACTAGATAGAAAATACATTAATTCAAGATCCGACCACCCTTTCTTTTCCGTTAACAACTGCTCCTGAGTAACACAATGCTTATTCACTTTACGAGCCCAACTGCGTAAATGAGCGGACCTATCCGCAGTAAACCTGAGAGCCGATACCCCCTTCTGACTCGACGGATCCTGTCCATCATCCTCAAGATCCACAGCCGGAGCCGTCGGCAGAACGTACGGAGGCGGTGACCGATCTAACAAAGAAAAATCATCAATTTCATTATTAAGGACAGGATAGAGCGGTCGGCGAATAGGAAATTGACCAGTCGTTTGCAAATTACGTTCCCGTTCCTCCCTGTCTTTCTTTTCCTGAGCCTCCTTTTCCTCAAGCTGTAAAGCCTTATCCCGAGCAGCCTTGCGCTGCTCTTTGTCCGCCAAGGCAACCTCACGCTTCATTCGCTCACGCGCCGCTTTCTCCCACATTCGCACGCAATCAAACATGTTTTGTCTAGACCTACGTTGAAACATACATTGCTCTACAAATTGGATTTTACTCAAATCGTACGACCCGTGTAGGGGCCATTGCAATTCGGGATCGGCCTTGGTGTACTTATGCCATAATTTACTGTACATAATAGGGGGAAGGCCAAGTTTTATGTACATTTCCCTATTCGGAGTTCCCTCTGGGGGAGCCGGCTGTGATTCCGCTAGCCTAATTGAGGTACCTTCTCCAAGACAACACATTCCTCGGAGTGTGCTGAAAACAGGCATGTTCAAAAAGTATCACGAAAGCGTGACACCAGACAAAAATGGCACTTACAATTCTTCTCACGATTGTGCCGCTCGAAGGAAAAAAACAAAGTTAGAGAAACATCTCTACATGCCTGCCTATGTGAAGTGCACTACACATATAAGTTCAAAGATCACAAATTCACAATGTTAGCTAACTCAAATCAAAGTTCCCAGAACTCGGCAAGCGTCCGAAGACTACCTCACCGATCACAAAACACAGATTTTCAGTAAGCGTCCAAAGACTACCTTACCGAACACAAATCGTAGAGACTTCAGTAAGCGTCCGAAGACTACCTTACCGAACACAAAGCTTACCAAATACTCAAATGTCCAGGTTCCAACTGCCAAGGTCTTGTAAGCCAAATCAGCCAAACGGCACTTTCTCAGCGATGCAGACACTTCGAAAACTCAGTCGGAGACCGGCGCCACCTGGAAGGTCAGATCGGAAGGAAAGGAAAAAACACCGTGGCAGCCAAGACTCGGGTCACTCGTGGCAGCGCGCGCCCATGGCGGATTTCCAAGCCTTCGTCACGACCTCTCCTTCGGGCATCCGAGTCGCCGATGAGTCCCTTCGTGGTCGCCAATTGAAGTATTCGGGGTTCCCAAGGCCTACACGCTCCAGAGATTACCCACTTACACACAAGGACTGTTGGCACGGAAACTGTAAAAGGCAAAGAACAAGTTTATTAAGACCCCATGGGGTGGTGGTACACTCAAACAGCACCCTTCGGTAATGCTAGAGGTATCACACCGAACACCGGTGTGACCCCGTTTATATGCAATTTCGGGGCAATAAAAGATAGGCGGCACAAGTAAAGACACAGTTTTAAGGACATATATGGACATGTTTTGGAATACTGCCAGCTCATTGGAGGGTTTCAAACCCACTGGTCAGTTGGCGGCACATTCCTGAAGGTTTACGGGTCAGTGGGAAATGCGCATGTGTGGTTTGACCAGTACTGAAAATAGCCTGTTGCTGGGCAGATGAGAGTGGTCAGTGGAATGGACGAAGGACTAAAGGGCACGTCGGCCACGAGGCCGCTCATGGTCTAAGATGGCCGCTGCAACATTCAAAATGGCGTTTATCGTATATAGCCAAATTACGAAGGACAACGTGTAGGTTCAGCTAATCGCTAATGCGAGCGAGCCAATTACGACACCGCAGTGCCTAACAAAAAAATCCAATATACTTCCCTCAATTTTCTTATTTTGTCTGGATCAGTGCCTGACGTGGGGTGTATCCTTTTCAGGATATACCAAGACATTTCTTCAGGTAAATGACCTTTTTCAGCAAAATGGCTCACCATGGGGGCTGTCATTTTCTGTGTTCTAATCGCATAGCGATGCTCAGTTAATCTCACGTTCATTGCTCTACCTGTTTGTCCTACGTATCCTTTTCCACAGGGGCAGATTATTAAATAGATTACATTAGAACTTCTGCAGTTATTAAGATCTTGAGGTCTAATGTTTTGTTTATTAAACTGCAGAGTAGAGCCTTGTATTGCAGTATCACAAGATTTACAACTGGAACATCTATATGTCCCATTAACTGGCTGCAAGTTTGTCAGTGATTGCTGGCTATCTGATGTTCTGATTGCCATACTTGATCTTACAACATGATCTTTTATGGATTTATTTCTCTTATAGGCAAACATCGGTCTTTGCAACTTATTTTCCTTAGGGAGGTTCACATTTAAAATATGCCAATTGGCATAGACTGTTTGTTTTATTCTTTCATTGAGCATGGAGTGCTTAGTAATAAATACTAAGTTAGGGACTTTTTTCTCTTTAGTTGTTTCCAGTAGGTGCTGGCGATCATAGAAGCGAGCCTGCTTGTATGAGTCCCGTACAATTTTTCTGGGGTAACCGCGCGTCAGGAATTTTAATTTCATCATTTCAGATTTTTCATCATAATCAGTCAAGTTAGTGCAATTGCGCCTTAATCGTAAAAATTCTCCAAAGGGGACACTGTTTTTCTGTACTGATGGGTGGTAGCTGTCGTAGTGTAAAAGAGTGCTTCTTGTGGTGGGCTTGACAAATAAGTCCACAGCAAGAACTCCCTGTTGCTGTTTAATGATGACGTCCAAGTATTCTACCTGTTGGGTGTCTATGTGGTGTGTGAATTTGATGTTAGTGTCACATAAATTTATCCATTCTAGAAACTGGTGTAAATTGTCCTCATTGTCCTTCCAAACAAAGAATACATCATCTATGTATCGTGACCATAAGGTCACTGATTCATAGAATGGTGCCACATCATTTTAAATGAATTGATTCTAAAGTCTTGACATGTACATATTCGCAATTGTTGGGGCACAGGATGCAGCCATGCTGACTCCCTGTTGTTGTTTGAATAATGTACCATTAAATTCAAAGATATTCTCCATTAAAACAATTTTCAAACATTCTTATTTTGGGGCATATAATGTTGTAGGTTTGCATAAACCATTGAGTTGCTTCCAAGGCTCCCATGATGGGAATATTACTATATAAAGCTTCTATGTCCATTGTAACCAGGAACTCTGAGG
Organism: Lissotriton vulgaris; assembly: GCF_964263255.1. Lineage (NCBI taxonomy): Eukaryota > Metazoa > Chordata > Amphibia > Caudata > Salamandridae > Lissotriton > Lissotriton vulgaris. The sequence goes on along the minus strand of NC_141687.1, from coordinate 174,912,926 downwards.
TGTTACAGAAATTTACGTTTTCAACCAGATTGATGATATGTCTGGTGTCCTTGACATGTCCTGGAATGCGAGAAATGTGTGGGCATAGTATAGCATCTATATATTTTGCTAATGGCTCAGTGACTGAGCCGATTGTTGTCACTATGGGTCTCAAGGGCGGATTAGAGAGATCTTTATGTACCTTGGGAATCCTGTCATGTGCTTATCTAGGTTCCTGATCGATACTGTGACCTTATGCCCCTATTCGGCTATAAATCCATTTATTCCCTATATTGGCATAACCGTTCAAGTGCGATTTTCTGTAAAGTCATCTCTGGCCTCACACGAGCAGAGCCACAGAGCCACATTCCAGCATGACTCTCTGCTACTTCCTTTGCGACCAATTAGTGCAATGACAGAGCAGCAGTCACTATCTGATATTCCTAGATAACACTCCGAGTTCTTCAACAAGATAAAAACTTAGCAAACCTGGAAATCCCCGCTTGCTATGTTTTGATTAGTAATGGAACTCTAATGAGCAACTGATAGCTGCCACTTCCTAGTGACATCTTTAATTGACGTCTTATGTCCAGCAAACTTGCGTCAAACCCGGCACCTGTCAAGTATAAATATTACCAACGTTGCCTTAAGCAATACGAAGCTGTGAGCTGTGAGAGCGAAGCTAACTGCTGTTGAGCATTGCCTGTCGCTGCAGCCTGCTATCCTGTGGTGGTGAAGCTACTGATTACCATTATCGCCGCTACAGCGCGACCTATGGTGCAGTACGCTTGAGGAGCCGTGCAGCCGTCCTCTGCGAAGACATCCAGCCCAGCTGCCCGCGGACGCTGTCACCCCTCCTTCCTCCAGACGCGCTGAAGAAGCCGCTGCCTTTCTCGTGCAGAGAAATCCAGTCCCGGCGCTTCCGGTTTACCCTCGCGGGTGACTGGGATATCGAGAGAGACCCCTGAAGGAGATACCAATCCTCCATCATTCTATTCAGAGGTATGGTGTTGACTAAACCCTTAGACGAGAATTCTTGAAACAAACCTTGGCAAAACCAACTTAACTTAAGCTACTTACTTACTCCCCCTTCTCACGTGTTAGGCTTAGGTCAGGCACACTGGGGTAGGCGTAGTTAGAAGCACCAGTTGAGTATGTTAGCCTAATGTATATATGACTGTATATATGTTTTATTACTTTTAAACCATTGTATGGCTAAGAAACCATATCAATGCTTTTACAGTTCTATTTCGCTATTCTTATCTTACTGTACGTACTTTTCATAATAACAGTTATTGCAATTGTGGCAATACATTTCTCTTGTATGAGAAGAAAGACTGTTCAATAAATGTTAACCCTTTATTGATACACGCCCGTCTCTCTATTCTCTACATACTGTGAAAGTAAACTGCACTAGACTGACTGAGTGAAATCTATGTCTATTGTTTCACACGACCCTAGAGATCGACTCTTGATCTGAGGAGCAAAGTTGTCATGTTGCACGGTTGTTGGAAAGCTGAATCCCTTCTTGTCTGTGCCAAGGAAGCTGATCACTTCCTATGCAGAGAAGAAAGTTTCCAGTGACCTCTGAGCTAGTTGGTAACACAACCCAATTAAGTTTAGCATAGTCAGTGGAGGCCTGGAATATAAGCAGTTCCACGTCGATACTACTGTTTATGTTATTCCAATGCGCAGGGCCTAGTGGGAAACTAGGAACTACACTACATGGTGCCCTAACGTTTGGTAAGGCGATAAACTAACGTAAGACTTGTAGAGTAACTCAGTCGTGCATATTTCACACCCCTTTCTCCCGTAAATACTCCAATAGACGTCTGGAGTGGGTGAAAGGTTAAAATCCGCCCGACCTTAGTAGGAAGAGATTCCTATGTAAAGCTCTGGTTTATTCAACGTTGAAGGATACAGTGTTCCAAAATATTGTGCATCTAATCTTTGTCTCCTTGGAGACCTACTCTGCAAAAACTGCATTTTTAAAATGTCAGACAATGAAGAAGCAGCTAGGCTGGCTTCCATACTAATAGAGGAGGACTCGAGTCTCCTACAGGCAGACCCGGATGCTATTATCATCCCGGTCCAGTTAAGAAGATCTATAACTTTAAAACTTATAGAACACGGACTGACACCTCAAGGTGGTACAGTAATTTTCGTGATAGAGGCTCACGAGTATCGGCAGACAGAGGTATTCTATTCATGGATAAACTTTCCAGCGGTAAACGCTATAACACAAGAGTTTCACTATTACAAAATAGAGGAACCTCCGGAAGAGTACGCTCCTTTCGAGGAGGTTGAAATTCCACTTAAATTTCAAGAGCACCTGCTCTGGTTTAATGGCGCCCTAAAACACAATGATCACATAACCAGGCTCGGTCCACTAGGTAGACCAGGAGCCACGTGGCCGGTTCTAGCCAGCTACACACCACATCCTGACATTATAAAAATGTCTAGAGAAGAGCTGTTAGCACAGCTAAACACATTAATAAAAATACATAGGCAATTAGTCCAATATGTAATACGGACTGCAACAGTCCAGCCAGCGGTTAATACACCACAGCTGACCCCTCATCAGGGGAACACAAATAAAATTACACCACAGAACATACAGTCATGTCTTGGTAAAACACCCGTAAAACGGGAACAAATTCCTTTCTGGTTAGCCCAGAAAATCACTCAAATAGAGGCAGTGTTTCCTGATACTACCCCTATTGAGAAACACAGAATCTTGACCATCTGCCTTCCTATGGGAATCGCACCACACGTGGAGGACTGTGACACTTGGGGTACAGTCTTTGCTTCCATTTACACAAAAACACACGGTGTTCCGTCTATGGCGGTAATACCAGACGTGCTAAAACAGATTCAAAATGAATTCGGTCCAGAACCAGCTTTAAATCTAGGTATGAAATTACTGAAAGACTTCAAGCAGGTCACGGCTATATTATTAGCCAACGTAAAGGGAGAAGCAGCATCTGTGGCGATTCGCCAGAAGTTGAGGGAAACAGATATAAAAGATCCTGTTGAGCTAGCAAAAATCATAGAAAAATGCTATGAAGAATTAGGTAGAGACAGCTTGGGTGGAAAACCAGTTAAGCCCCAACTGCTCGAAAATCCTGAAAAATTATTTATTAAAAATAATTTAAACACTCCTAAAAAGAGCTGGGATGGAAATAAACAATCCACTCCCAAGGAAAAAGTTTTCCAGTCCAGAGGAAGGTCTCCTCGACGGAGGGAGAGAACTCCGACTCGAGAACGCCAGTCTCCCCAACGGGAGCCCTCTGAGAAAAGATATAACCTTAGAAATAGGGATAATATAAAAAGACCTGATAGATATCAAAGTATTGATACACGTCCCTCTCGATCTCTTCCACAGAATTCGGAAAGAAGAGGACGGTCAGACCCAGGAGAGCACACCAAGTCCAAAGACAAGGAACCTGCTCAAAATAAGAAATCTCAATTTCCTAAAAAGAAGGTAGCCAGTATTAGAGTAATCAACCATGCCGAGAATACTGAGGACACAGTTGAAAAACGGGGAGTGGGCATTGACAATGTTGGACAGTGCAGCAGAGATCAGTATAGCGCGCAAGATCTTGATGAGTCATCTGGAGACAGTGGACACGAATGAATACATTCAGGTTGAAACTGCCGACGCCAGGCTTAGCGAGCCCCATAAAATATACGAAATAACATTGCGTATAGAGGGTGATAAGACTAAGAAAATTAAGGGTCTATTTTGGGATAAGCTCTCAAAAGGCTATGATATTCTGTTAGCTGAAAAAGATTGGCCCCCGGAGTTTGTCAGGGAGTGCCCTCGTGGCGAAGAAGTGATTATGCCTGCCTTCTCGAATCACATACCGATTCACAAAAAATACACATATGCAAGGAAATGGGCAGTAGCCCAGGCACCTGCATTGTATAAAAATCATGTAGGATGGGATGAGGATTCACCGCCTCACAAAATCCAACTAAAAAGTGAACCAACTGCCCAACGGCAGTATCCCATTAAGCAAGAAGCTAAAAAACAGGTCAGGGAGATCTTAGATCAACTTGAGTACCAGGGGGTGATTGAAACATGCACCTCTCAAATGAACAATCCTTTGTTTCCTGTCTCCAAGCCAGACAATTCATATCGTCTAGTTTTGGACTACAGACACCTTAATACATGTTGCAAAACTTTTGCAGTACAAAACTCGCATAGTGCAGCCCTAATGAATAACATAGTTAGGAAAAAATACAAAACGACATTAGACATTTCTAATGGTTTCTTTTGTCAAAACATTGCACCAGAAAGCAGATACTTGACCGCTTTCTCCGCATTTGGGTCACAGAAAAAATTCTGTCGACTCCCACAGGGGTTCAAGAACAGCCCAGGACTATTCTCAGCTAGGGTAACAGAGTTACTACAAATCTATGATGATGAAGCATTGTCTTACGTAGATGATATTTATCTCACAGACGACGACTTGGATACTCACTTAAAAAGAGTGAACACCATTATACTTGGGTTCGCAGCAGAGGGTTACAAATTCAACTTTAAAAAGTCCCGAATTGCCCATCTGACAGTACTATTTTTAGGGTACGAATTATCAAGTGAAGGGAAAAGCCTAGCGGACAACTTCTTAGAGAAGTGCGCTGTACTCCAAGCTCCAAAAACGCTGAAGAATTTACAATCAATACTAGGTTTTCTGAATTTCGGAAGAACTTACATTCTAAATTACGCAGAAAGGGTTAAACCTCTCTACGAACTAATTAAACCTGATTTAAAACAAATCAATTGGACTCAAAAACACACAGAAATTTTGAGATCACTGCAAACAGACATGTTAGCAAAAACAAAATTAGATACACGTGACAACACACGTGATCTTGTAATCCGAGTCATCCCAGGAAGATGCGGATTCACATACCTAACCTCTAATGAGGGAGAAAAAGTACCAATAGCTTACAAATCACATTTGTACACAAGGGCTGAAATAAAATTCAGTTCAACGGAGAAAATTCTAACTGCGGTTCAGACTGCTGTAGCGAAAGAAAGGCCCCTAGCACAAGGTAAACGAATATTAATCGTAACTCCTATACCGGCTTTAGAAGCGGTAACTAAAGCTAGCATTCCTAATGCTAAAGCTTTGCATCCTAGATGGATTCAGTGGGTTAATTCTCTTGCTGCAACAGACGTAGTTTACGAATTTGATCCTAACTTAAAAACACAGGAATTTTTACAATATGAATACGAATGTCCTCTGCCAATTGAAATCCTGCCTCTCGAAGAATACGGAAGTATTATATATACTGACGGATCAGCACAACCCGCAGTTGGGGGTAAGCAAGCTTACAGTGCTGCGTGCGCGATTGTTAAAGGTCGCTGGCACAAAGGAAAATTTAGACCATTGGTCACTAAAACACAATCTCTAGGAGATTGCTCGGCTCAGCGAGCTGAATTAGTAGCATTTAAGATGGCGCTAGAAAATACTGATCGCGAATTCCCCACACTAATAGTGTGCGATTCTTTTTATTGCGTACAATCTTATAATGAATACTTGCAGAATTGGGTGGAAAATGGTTTCAAAGATGCAAAAGGTGGCACAATAAAGCATAAAATGCTTTGGGAACAGGTAGTTCTTTTACAAAAAGAACTACAAAAGACTCACGTGATACATACACTGAGTCATCAACGTGATGGCGTTCACGTTGCAGGGAATTCATTGGCTGATGAAGCCGCGAAGGCAGCTGTACAAACGGCTTCCGTAGCCGCGATAACTCGGTCACAAACAAAAATAGACAGCGATATTCTACAAGCTGTCAGTGCGTCAGTAAAGAATGATAAGAAAACACTCCCAAAAGGCTTTCCTGAAAAGTACTTGTACTTAACGGATACAAATAATGTTCCTTTTGCTCGAATCCCTGGAGTGGGGGATAGAGTAATTCCAAACAAGGAACACAGACTAGGACTAATAAAAGCGGCACACGAAGGGCTTGCTTCTGCACACGCTGGCATTTCCGCAACAGTATCACTATTAAAACATAGATATTGGTGGCCTCGCTTGAGAATACAAACTAAAAAGTATGTATTGGAATGCGACATATGCCAAAGGATAAAAGTTTCAACAGTGAAACGACCAGCGCAGACACCCCTTCTCATCTCGGATAAACCATTTGCATGCGTTTACCTGGACCACTGTGGTCCCCTACAAAGGGACGGTAACTATAGATATATCATGGTAGCAGTGGATTCCTGTACGAGGTTCATATGGATATGGCCCCAGCGCTCGGCTGACGCTAGAACGGTTATAAAAGATTTGCGAGTCTTTATCGGCACATACGCAATTACCACGTTCCATTCTGACCAGGGTTCTGCTTTCAGCTCTCGAGCCTATAAGGAGGCCATGGCCAGCATGGGAATTGGGTTGCGGTATTCTTGTCCGTCGCACCCCGAAGGGAATAGTGTGGTAGAAAGAAAAAACCGTGACATAAAGCAATCTATAACAGCGAAGGTATTAGGTTCAGGCGCTGGGTGGGTCAAACATTTAATAAGTGTCCAGACTAGTCTTAACAACATGCCAAGAAATTCTCTAAAAGGTTTCAGCCCATACGAACTATTGTTCGGAATTAGAATGCGAGTTCAGGACCTCGATAGTCAGATGTCAGTGGTACAAGAAGAAAAAACGCAGTTTGATGTAAAAGACCGTTTGGCTGTTTTACAGGAACTGAATGAAACAAGAAAATCATTAAGCAACATAAAGTTAAAGCAACAGCCAAGTACCACTGACGAGGCACCACCCGCAACAGCCCCAGCAAGGCCTGTCTGGATTCCAAAGATTGGGGATCTAGTCAGAGAAAAGATCGCGGTTAAGAAGGAATTTGGGCCTTCTTACAGAAAAGCAGTACCTGTCTTAGCAGTCACCGGAACAAGATCAGTTGTGCTACCGCCCCTTGCTGGTAAAAAGGAGAACAGAGTCGTGTCCATCGACCTGGTAAAACCACAAGCATGTGGCCTATAATCAACAGTAGGCCCAGTGGACTCCCAAGAAACAACAGAATACCCAAACTTGCAACAATCCAAGAGGTTCAAACTGAAAGACTCATCACATTCGATCAGCCTGCAGTGCACAATGAAGGACTATGCAATAATGCCATGGAACTCGTGCCTCTTGAAACACAGATTGAAACAGTTCGTCAAGAAACAACACCAGTCTACAATAATGTGGCATCAGAAAGTGCTACCGAGAGACAGATTGAAAGAACAATCCCATCAATTGACAGAACTGCCTCTGGTTATTTCATCAACTTCGACAACTTCTCTGAAGATGAAAATGAGCCCGAAGTGATGCCAGAAACAAAAAAGTCTTTTAAAGAAAAAGCAACGGAACTCTTTCATCAACTGAAGGAAATCTACCTAATTTCCCCTTGGCTAGAGTTCTGGTTCGGTCTAGGTGTATTTTTCCTCCTGCTTTGGCTCATCATGGTACTGTGTTTGGGAAAATTCATTGAAGGAAAATATATTACAATGGACACAGCAAGTCAGAACATCAACCTAGTCCTGAAACCACACAGATCATCCCACGTGAAGAAAAGAGAACTGTCAACAGTAAATGTCACAGCAATTCCAATACCTGGTGGGGTAGTATGGGAGAAAACAGACTATGAGATCTATGGTCCGGTCGAAATCCTGAAGTATCCTCATCAACTAAAGGTTTCCTTAAGTGACTTTGTGACACCAAGTACATTCTCTGATGATTGGGACTCTAACAGTATTAATGACATGATGTCTGATTTAGTAATGTCAGCTAGATTCACAGATCATGATTATTTACAAGGTTCATCTAGTTATGAGCAGTTATTCTGTTACACCCACTATGGGGATCATTACTTGCATAAATCTGCACAGCCTAGAAATGTTTTTATGTATAATCAATGGGAACATTGTTCTACACCACCTAAAAGCAGTTCTAAAGCATTTTTTGAGAAATTCAAATATTTTTCAGGGTTTAACACCAGTGATGCAGAAACGTTTTATTATAAACTATTAGATAAAACAGGCATGAAAACAATGCTGACAAATTCTAAATTGATATATTCAGAAGCATTTTATGACAAAATGATGACATTTGGTTTTGAGTATTGGAAAAATAATATTGAAACAAAATCAATTTGGGGTACAAAAGATTGGCAGGTGCAAGGCATAGAAGCACTGTTTAGAACCTGCATGATACCAGAACAAATGTTATTTTTAAATGACACTGTACACCAAACATCTTGTCTTGGCCTAGCTAAGAACAAAGAAATGAAAACACCGTCTATACCAAAGCCAATAGCTGAGAATACAACTGCAGATAATGAGTTAGACGTGTCACACATTTTACATTTCAACAGAACACATCCGGATTGGAAAAAGTGGTTAATCTGGCCTACAGACACAAATAGCTGTCAAGATAGATTCCTGAACAAAACACAGGGTTTAAAAATGACCAGATTAGACCCTAGATATTCCCAGAGACAACATCCAGGAATTATAACCACATACAGTGTAGGTAAACTCTGCCTAGAATGGCTAACTTCATCCACACTGGCTGAAATTAAGCAACACTTGTCTTTATTAAAAGATGGTGCTGATTTGCGCGATTTCATTCTTGGACCACGCAAACAGCGTCAAAAGCGTTTCATAGCGACCAGTATCTATGCTGCTTACAACGAGGCTTGGAAAGTAAAGCAAATTGAAACTGCTGAAAAGATACGAGAAATTGATCGTATTAATTTGGAAAAATCACTTTCTGTGGTAGACAATGGGTTAATGACTCTGTCTTCCAGAATATATTCTTTGGACAATATTGTATCCTCTGCCTTTGATGTGATAGACAGAGATTTGCTAATGTTACAACATGGCCAGTCTCAATTACGCTCTATTATAGAACTAGGCTGGACGCTGCAAAATCTTCGTTCAGGCTATGTGCCTTGGCGTCTGATAAACACAACGTCATTATTTTCCATTTTTAACCTTACTGATAAACAGATCAGTTTGGCACAGAAAGGAGCAGACTATACAATTTTGAGCATCGAGAAACTCGAGAGATTATCATTGACAATGTCAGAGAGCCCTGTCATTGAATGGATAATACACGGAATTATCACAATTCCGATAACAACTTTCCGATTTCATAAATGCCTTGAATACATACCTGCTGGCCAGTATGAACAATTGGGTAAGGGATATGTTAAATCCGAATGGAAATTACCATACACTCATTCTTGCTATAGTGACAGCGACAAAAATGTATTTCTTAGTGGTGACAACTGTAAACACTCACTAAGCGGTATACTTTTGTGTCAGGGTATTAATTTACACGGAGCATGTGATGGCAATTCAAACAACCTTTCATGCCACCAGCTAGTCACACCTGCAACTCAGATAGAGCCCTTCTTTATGCAACTCGCAAACGGGAGTTACATTCTAAGAACGGATCACAGGTGCTGTGGCCTCGCGCCCGGAAAAAGTTATCTAGTACAAGTAACGTCCATGGTCAAATGTTGTATGCAAGCATTGTTCCCGAGCGGGCCTCCAGACACAGTGACTCCCCTCTGGCCTCGTCTGAATCTCTATTCTATACGAATTGATACATTAAGCAAAATGAAATCTGTGCTTTTACAGACAACAGTGCCTATAACGTCATCTAAAGAGACGTATGATCTTCTAGTCGCAAGGACGGCTACTGAGGTCCATGACCTTTTATCAACAAATTGCCCCGTGCATTTCGTACAAATACTCGACCAACTCCTTAACATGTCTAGTGCTACAAGCATCCCAGGCATATTTAAGACAGTCTTTACGGGACTGCTAACACCCTTCCAGGCAATTTTGGGAATCTTTCCTAATTTTGTGCACTCCATCTTTGGTGGTATTCCACTATTTTTTGGACTCATCGCAGGGATTCTATTTTTGACCCTTCTGCTACGTTATGGCAAGCCTCGGCTCAGACATAGCTCCCATGGGAATGGAAGAAACAATCCTAGCAATGCGCTACAGGGACAGGATAACTAACGTCCTCGGATTGGCCAGGCTGAGAGATCTAAACATGACCTGGTTCCTTTCATTCAGACCGATATGGCAAAATTGCATTTTACCTGTGCTACGGTGTATGCTTTGCGGCGAGGAATGCGTGTTGGACATCTGTCTTTCACTTCCATCAGCAGTACCAATGGACGTCGATACTTTGCTAAGTCCAATAACGGCTCATGCATTGTGTTGTCCCCAGCGGCTACCAATCCTGATGACGGCATTCGTGGAGACTCCTGTACTACAGCCAAGTGGTAACAGTGGAGCGAGTGACAAAAGCAACATCATCCAGGTACAACGTTCTGTGAGCATTGCTGGTCCTGCCTTCGATGACAGCAATCATTCTCACACCTGCCAAGTTTCAGCGCTATCTAATTTGGTTGAACTATCACCTGATTTTGTAGACCAATTCTTTGAGAGCCTGTCTGATACGATGTTCTCACCCACAGAGAAACAATAACTTTTGAGAAGCTTTCCGACACACAGTGTTCCCATGAACTCTGTATTCGGCCTTCAGTTTTGATCAACATAAAACTGCCAGGAGCTTTGGTAAACTGATTTTTCTTTGAATTGGACAATTTTTTTAAAAATATTGACCCTCTCTTTTTGGCACGAACAATTCTTTGCTTAACGTAAAAACTATTCTTAGAGAACAGAAGCTTCACACTTCTATTTCTAAAAAACACATCTAGAGACATATTAACATAACACCAGCCTCTAGCACACATATTATTACAATGCATTTTTATGTGATGATTTATCTCGCATTTCTTCTGTCAGAGGTACTTCATGTGTAATTCTTTTGCATAATCGTTCATTGACTTCATATGCAATACCTTTTGAATGATTACTATGCTTTAAAAAACGTACAGTACCTAAATTCCATGTATTACAAGTACGCCTATTTCGAATGCATTTATGTATTTTGGGGTGGGCTATGTTACACAATGTTACACATACATCTAAATTGCTTAGTTTTAGTAATTTTGATGGACATGAATTCGTGGAGTGGGTGTCATGTGCTTATCTAGGTTCCTGATCGATACTGTGACCTTATGCCCCTATTCGGCTATAAATCCATTTATTCCCTATATTGGCATAACCGTTCAAGTGCGATTTTCTGTAAAGTCATCTCTGGCCTCACACGAGCAGAGCCACAGAGCCACATTCCAGCATGACTCTCTGCTACTTCCTTTGCGACCAATTAGTGCAATGACAGAGCAGCAGTCACTATCTGATATTCCTAGATAACACTCCGAGTTCTTCAACAAGATAAAAACTTAGCAAACCTGGAAATCCCCGCTTGCTATGTTTTGATTAGTAATGGAACTCTAATGAGCAACTGATAGCTGCCACTTCCTAGTGACATCTTTAATTGACGTCTTATGTCCAGCAAACTTGCGTCAAACCCGGCACCTGTCAGGTATAAATATTACCAACGTTGCCTTAAGCAATACGAAGCTGTGAGCTGTGAGAGCGAAGCTAACTGCTGTTGAGCATTGCCTGTCGCTGCAGCCTGCTATCCTGTGGTGGTGAAGCTACTGATTACCATTATCGCCGCTACAGCGCGACCTATGGTGCAGTACGCTTGAGGAGCCGTGCAGCCGTCCTCTGCGAAGACATCCAGCCCAGCTGCCCGCGGACGCTGTCACCCCTCCTTCCTCCAGACGCGCTGAAGAAGCCGCTGCCTTTCTCGTGCAGAGAAATCCAGTCCCGGCGCTTCCGGTTTACCCTCGCGGGTGACTGGGATATCGAGAGAGACCCCTGAAGGAGATACCAATCCTCCATCATTCTATTCAGAGGTATGGTGTTGACTAAACCCTTAGACGAGAATTCTTGAAACAAACCTTGGCAAAACCAACTTAACTTAAGCTACTTACTTACTCCCCCTTCTCACGTGTTAGGCTTAGGTCAGGCACACTGGGGTAGGCGTAGTTAGAAGCACCAGTTGAGTATGTTAGCCTAATGTATATATGACTGTATATATGTTTTATTACTTTTAAACCATTGTATGGCTAAGAAACCATATCAATGCTTTTACAGTTCTATTTCGCTATTCTTATCTTACTGTACGTACTTTTCATAATAACAGTTATTGCAATTGTGGCAATACATTTCTCTTGTATGAGAAGAAAGACTGTTCAATAAATGTTAACCCTTTATTGATACACGCCCGTCTCTCTATTCTCTACATACTGTGAAAGTAAACTGCACTAGACTGACTGAGTGAAATCTATGTCTATTGTTTCACACGACCCTAGAGATCGACTCTTGATCTGAGGAGCAAAGTTGTCATGTTGCACGGTTGTTGGAAAGCTGAATCCCTTCTTGTCTGTGCCAAGGAAGCTGATCACTTCCTATGCAGAGAAGAAAGTTTCCAGTGACCTCTGAGCTAGTTGGTAACACAACCCAATTAAGTTTAGCATAGTCAGTGGAGGCCTGGAATATAAGCAGTTCCACGTCGATACTACTGTTTATGTTATTCCAATGCGCAGGGCCTAGTGGGAAACTAGGAACTACACTACAATCCCATAGATACTGGCCATTTTGGGATTGCTAACATTAAAATATTCCCATTCCTTTTTGCAAATTTCACCTTGCCTCAATGCTTTATCTGTCAATTTTTTAATCTGGGTTACCTTTCCACTAATATGCTATTGTTTATGTCCTGTAAGTCGATGCACATTCTGATGTCTTGACTATGGTTTTTCTTAGGGATGACAATGGGGGCCACTCACCCAGAGCAGTCGACAGGTTTACAAGGGTGAATGGAAAACAAGAGTCTGCAAACATTTTGACATTTTTCCCATGAATGTAAACATCACATTCAGGATTCTTTTGTTGGTCATTAATTCCAACTTCAGTAATTTGTAGAATGATTTTCTTGACATGGGCTTTATCATCACTGAACTTATCATCACTGAACTTATTACCCCCAGTTTTCCTTGGGAAGCATCCACAAACTCTTGCTTGGTGTCCTTTTTTGTTACACTTCCTGCACCAACGCACATCACCTTCAAGATACTCACCCACGCACACAAAGCACTCCACAACACCAGAGCAGTCTACCTCAACAGCAGACTCAGCCTCTACACCCCCACCCGCCGGCTCTGCTCCACCAGTCTCGCCCTCGCCGCTGTCCCCCGCATCCAACGAACGACTTCCGGCAGCAGATCCTTCTCCTTCCTGGCTGCCAAAACTTGAAACACCCTCCCTACCTACCAACGACAGACCCAAGACCTGCTCACCTTCAGAAGACTCCTCAAGACCTGGCTCTTCGAGCAGTAGCGGCACCCCCCCAGCGCCTTGAGACCCTCACGGGTAAGTAGCGCACTTTATAAGTAAAATGATTGACCAAGCAGATTTGGTTTGACAATTAGGATCGTTGGCCAAATCGCTACCACAGCGATAGCATTTTAATTTGGCATTCTCCGAATCTCCTGTCTGGTTGCGCCAATTATCTCTCTTAGGTTTGGGTGGGTCATTCTTGATTTTGCAGACTTCTGACTCTTCTTCTAGGTTGGTTATTGCTGCCACTTTATCATTGGAGTCTGAAGATTTTATTTATTTTATGGAAATTGCTGTGTGCTCAATGGACTTGGCAATTTTAATTGCCTCTTGGAGATCGGGTTGTTTTTCCAATAATTTTCTCTGAATTTCTTTGTTATTCGTACAGCGTACTAATTGGTCTCTGATTAAAGAATCATTCAGATCTTGGAAATCACACAGCTTGCTGAGACCCCCTAGGAACAGCAATGTAAGTAGAGACGCGTTCTTGCTTGCCTTGGGAACGACTGAAGAACTTGTGTCTTTCTAGCACTATATTTACTTTGTCCCCAAAATAAATACGTCGTTTTATCAATGTGGTATTGTAAATATCCTCATCCTCCTCCTCAACTTCCGGTTCTGGAAGTGATTCAAATATCCTTCTTCCACTAGGACCTAACTTGTGTAGCAGTATATGCTGTTTCCTGAAAGCACTGAACTTTTCTCATCCGATGGCTACAAGATATGATTTGAAGATTTTCTCCCAATCTTCCCATGGGATGCTGGGTTCACTGAATTCATTCAAAAATGATGCTGGTTGAGACATGCTTGCAGCCGCCATACTACTAGATAGCACTAGCTGAAGAAAAATATGAAATATGAATATGAAATGGTAGGTCTCAATGGTGTGCGTATCACCGTGTGTTTGATGGTTTGACAGGTGATATACTAGAAGTTGTCTTAACCGTCAGAAAAGTGTGCACATAAAGAAATTCTAAAAAGAAGGCATACCATAAAATATTAAAGAGGTTGCATATAATTAAGTACCATGTATCAACATAATGCACAAAGTGCAGCAGTTAAAGATGTTCCAAGGTGTGTGTGTCACCGTGAATGGGAATGAAACACCAAGAAGAAGAAGGATTGTGAATAAGGATGTTCCAAAATGTAGAAATTATTTGGAAAGTGCACGAAAAAATGAATCAGAAGAGGTGTGTTTAGATGAACAACGAGTGCGTGTCTCCGTGAGTTATCCACAAAATGATGGCACACATTATTGGTGTGCATGTCACCGTGATCTGTATGACAATTTTAGTGGAGTGTGTGCCTCCGTGGAAGCACACCGGTAATGGCAAATGAATTCAAACTGTGCTGAATCCAATCTGGTGTGCGTGTCACCTTAAAGCCAGCAATAAAATATATTGACACACTGAGGAGTGCGCCGGGATCATCAGTAGAGGAAACAAAAATACATTGACACGCTGAGGAGTGCGTGTCTCCGAAGGGCACTGAACAAGGAGAATGCTTTCCAAAATGAAACTGACAGAAATTCCGGCCCCGATGTTGCTGGAGCGCCGAGACCGTCAGTAGAGGAAACTGACAATTGAGCCGGCTGTGAGGAAGATGGGGCACCAGGGGTGTTCCTCTGACAGGATTTGCAGTGCGCAGCGGCTCAGGAAACTGATGTCTGGGCCGGCTGTGAGAAGGCTGGTATCCCGGGAGCGTTCCACAACAGAAAATACCAGTTCTAGAGTACGTTTCCCAGGAAGATTGGAGACAGGAGCATTGGCACTGGCATGCTCCCCGGAGATCACCATAGAATGTGGAGCCATGGAAGACCTCTAAGCGCTCACACTGTGACACCGCCGAAGCCCAAAGGACGGCGAAGATGAAGCACCCAGGAGCTGGAGGCGGCAGTCGGCACGGTGGGCCGGGAGACGGTGCTATGAATCGGTCAAAAGTTAATTTGCTACCCATAGCAAACACCGGAGCCAGCAAGCACATTGAAAGTGCTACACAGTAATGGGTGTAGGACAGAAGCGCACATGCTGAGCAGAAGTAGGACAGACAGCATAAGCAAGACCTTCAGGAGTAGACTACGACGCTGCACCGACTCACACAACGAAAGTTCACAGAGATGCAGAGGCACTTAAAGACTTGCGAAAACAGGTCCTGTCAGTTGTAGAACCGGGCAGTCAAAGCCCTGAGAAGAAAAACAGACACTTCAGATGTGTCAAAAGTGCTGAACTATAGACGGTGTCAATTTTCCGAACTTTCCAGCTTATCAAAAGGCTTTTTTGTTAAGGCAAGCGACCTTTTGGTTACAGGATCCTGATGCTTCGTGTCCCCTGTGGGCTAAGGTTGAACGTCTTTTCCTCTCTCCCTTCTCCTTTTCGGAGTACATTTCCTTTTCTCGCAAACCTTCCTCTGTTTCCACTCCCATTCACAGATTTACCACCAAACTCCTCCTAGCTTCATCTCCTGCTCCTCCCTGCTCCGTTGCGGACTTTCTCTCCTCCCCCATTTGGCACAACACCTACCTTCAAATCCAGGCCAAGCCCTTCTATTGGTAATCCTGGAGGCGGAGAGGCTTACTATGGATTTCACAACTATTTTCTCACTCTACATTCTTGTCTTTCCCCAACCTCAGGCTGTTATACACATTGCCCGCTTCCTTTGCTTCCAAATACTTGCTGCTCAAGGTGGCGGTGATGGAGGTGTATGAGAGATTATTGCAAACACAAACAAAGACTCAGACCCCAACACCTACAGCAAGTTTACACTCCCTCCTTCGCACTACCCCCAGAGCCTCCGCCATCTACAAACACCTTCAGTCTGCCACACTTCCTAGACCCAAGTCTAAGGTGGAGGAGCAATGGGAGCAGGATCTCGGGGAGGTCTGGCCCTTACCTGTGTGGTACAGGTTGTGGCTTAAACTGCGCAAGTGATCCAGAGCTGCCTCTCTCACGCAATCTTTGTTCTTCATCTACAACAGATTGCTTCTCACTCTCTCTATTCTACATAAAAGATTCCCCTCTACTCCAGATACCTGTTGGTCCTGCTCCTCTTCCAATGCCACTTTATTTCACATGTTGTTTTTATGCCAATCTGTTCATGACTTTTGGTTACGGGTGTGGGCTCAAATCAATGTCATATTTCACACTCATATCCCCTTTTCTCACACTCACCTCTTTCTGGGTAGCCTCTCACCTTGCTGGGACTCATCTCAGCTTGACGTGCGAATTGTGGATCTGCTCCTGGCTGTGGCTTTCCAGCAGATTACCATTCATTGGAAATCTGCATCTGATCTTTCCTTTCAAGCATGGTGGTATAATGTTTGCCATAACCATAGACTAGACACTACTTTTGTCTTTCCCCCTCAACTGGCTCCGCAAAGAGAGGCCTTATGGCTCCCTGTTGTTTTGTATCTTAACAGATGTGCTACCCGTTCTCATTCGTTGTCGCCTACTCAACAGGAGGTCCCCAAACCTCCCTGACCACCTTGACATTCCCTCATTCTTAATGTTCAAATATGCACTAATTATGTTCTCCTTTCTGTAATTTGCTATACATTGTACTGATTTTATACTTATGTTATGCTCTACTTGACTCACGATTCTTCCTTGTATAAGACATTTATGATGTACCCATGATATTGTTTTATTTTCCCTTTTTCCCTTTTCTTGTCATCCTCTCCCTTTTTCTTTTATTTATTTTTCCTGTCCATTTTACCCTGCTTAAATAAATTTTTCTTGAACTTAAAAAAAAAGTGCTGAACTATGATTCCAATGAAGAAAGTGCAATTAGTACCCCCAAAGATATCAGAGACACCTCACCAGGAAGTTTGAAGTGAAGAAAATGGTGCTTGAAATCCCCAGAGGATGCGGACCAGGATAACTGGTGCCTTCAAGAAGAGCTGGTGGAGTGGAACACAAAAGGGGAGGAGCAGGTTACATCTGTCCCCTTGCACAGATCGTCGCCAGTGATAAAAAGACGAAATCTTCTTCAAGTAATAACTCTTCTTTATTCACAACTCCTCTCTCCACCAGTAGTCAGCAACTCCAGTAGAAAACAACTGCCTCACTCAACATTCTAAGGTAGCCTCAAAGTGTACCAACAGGGAAACAGGGGTGGAAAGGAGGAACATACCATCTATGCAACTACATCATATAAGTGGCAATTTTACAAAGGAAGAGAAATACATGTTAGAGAAAATACATGTCTTAACAGCAACATATTCCTCCTAGTTTTTATTTCATAAAGAGCTCTTGTTTAGGTTTCAAATACTATCAGGTTGTTCCTTCAGATTAATCTGTATACTAAGATTCATCTGTATACACTTGAACAGCCCACCATTTGAATGAATGTAAAAGCAAACTAAATTATAACATAAGGGCCTGTATTGGACAAGACAAAATTAAAAATGGAAAAACACATTGATCGATAATCGGTGCTCCGGGTGAAGGTGCAGTGCAAGTGAAAAAGTGATGGGTGCAGATATGATTAAGGCAAAGGTCACTGGCACAGTTCTTTTAAATCCTGTCATCCATCAAAGTTCGGGATATAATATCAAAACATTAAGTTGTGATGAAGCAAACAACCATCGACGCTACGATCCTCTAAATAATTTGGAATGGGCCTTCCTAAGGACAAGAAAAAAGATTACACTCTATACCAAAGAACATTATAGCCTATAAATCCGTCTTGCAAAAAAGGCTGCAGTAATAATTGTACATGAGGAAAAGTAACTCACCTCTAATGGCCAGCACCAAAGCATCAAACCTTATTACCAATCATTTGCAAGTATGTGGTGAATACATTTTTCGGAAATGCTGAAACGCAAGAGTCACCACAAACATAGGCGTTGATTCAGCCCCAAGAACTGACACTGTCAAATTCCTTCTTGATTCCCTTAGGAAAGATGATTCCTCTCAGTAGCAGGGTGCCCGTTGCTCTTAATAGTACACGGTAAAGTGCCTCCTTAAGAGTGTGGCTCAATGATTAGAGCGGCAGACCCTGATGCTGAGGTCTAGCCCGGGACCAGGGTTCAATTCCCCGCCTCGGCGAGTCTTGGGCTCAAATAACCCACGGACCTGATAATTCTCGCCTTGGTGCCTATTCCAATCATGGAGCCCCACTCTGCAACTGTGGGCAATAGCTTGCTTAATCTCCACAACGGCCCCCACAACGCTAAGGATGCCTGGCTTCACCTTGGGGGTGCCCAGGAGTGGACGCCTCACAGGGAAAGCCAGGATGGGTTCCACAGCGGTATTCGTACAAGCGCCTTGAGACCCTTGCGGGTGAGTAGTGCGCTATACAAGTATCAATTTACATTTAAGATGGTCCTGGTTCGCATGAAAGGCAATAAAACTCCTTACCAATCATAGCTGTTGATTGAAGCTGAATTTTATTAGGATCATACAGAAGTAGATATTCAAGGCACTAAACTCTCTCTCAAATCAGGGAAACAGAAGGTGCCAAGCAAATACATCAGTTGAAGGTTGAAAAGTAAAATCAGGCTACAAGGAACAAAGCTGAGTGACCAAATTAGTAGTAAATGGGTGATAAGCATGCTGGAAAATATAGGAACAAATGCATTGCGATGCGCACTGAACTTTTAATGACTTCTTTATGAAGGATTCGAAACATAAACTTACCTCATAGGGAAAGACTCAATTTCACCTTGGATTGGGAATCCCGGGCAGAGGTCTCTTGAGTGATTACCATCTTGGAAAGGGCAGTTCAAAAGGCTTGAACATTCCTCTCCCTTCTAGCACTTGGCATGTGAGGAAAAAGACAGGAGCATTCTAGGTCCAGCCATGAGCTGAGCATGCCATCCTGCTAAACACTGTCTGAAATATAACTGAAGGATGGCTTGCAACTTCTGCATGGATGTAGCCACTGCTTGCTTATGACGGGAGGACTTTGTTGAATACCTTACATGCCTGGTTTCTCCCTAATCTTGTGTTTTTCTCACCTGGAGCATTTTAGACCCATAGTGTTTCGATTGGATGGTGTATCCTTCCAGGGCTGATGTCAGACCTTGCTTTGCACTGTACTGATGGGACTATTTTCTCTCTCTCTCTCCCTCCCTGTATCCGCTCCACCCATTCTCATGCCCCTATTACTCTCTATCACTTCCTTTTCCAACCCCACACCTAATGCCCACTTGCCACCCAGCCCTTTTGGTAATTTTTCTCTGTCCAACATACTATTGTTTTGTAAATGTTTTTTGACAATTCTAAGGCCTTCCATGCATGAGCTTGAACACACAGGTACAGCAGACATCTCCCAATGGCTTTTATTTTATTTTAACAAATCCCATTCAAAACTGTCCACCGTGGATGCATGTGCCTCTGTGGCTGCCTTCTTTGAACTAGATTTGTTTAAATAAAACTAATTATATTCACAGATGGGCACTACATATGTGTGCACACCCCATGGTGGCCAGCTTTGAGCAGCAATTGTTTAGCTCATTTTGTAACGTTTGTACAAATCACATTCCTAGATGACTGGAATGGATATGCTTGCTATCACTGCCAGTATATATGATACTGAAAAAAGCATTTTGCAAATGCAATAGATTTCACAGCCTAGATTCATTAGCTTTGCTGTTTGTTGCTTGTTTAGTATTGCAGTCTTGAGGTAAGATAACAGAGTTACAATAATGGCACTTTTTGCGAATCATACATGTAAGACTGCTGCCCATTGCAGGCCTCCATCTCTGATGTTGTTGCTTATTGCAGGGGTTCTCAGAAGAAATAAATGAAATGTGAAGTAGATTTAAACAGCGCGAAAAAATATCCGAGGGTGGCTATGTGCTACCTCACAGAACAACTAATCACTGAGACCAGACCTACAGGTTTTTAGAGCTTTTCTAAAGGCTAACAGTTGAGTTTCCACTTTTAAATATAACAGAAGAGAATTTCATAGTCTGGTGGTGCCGACCAGAAAGCTTCCTAAAACTGGAAATCACCAGATTATGCGCAAGAGAGGATCGAAGCGACCGAGTTGGAACGTACCATTGGAGATTTTGTTTAAAAAAGCTTGATCTGCACCTTGCAATGCTTTGAAACCGATGCAAAGAGCCTTAAACTCAATGTGTCTCTTTACTGGAAGGCAGTGTATTTGTCTGAGTGGTGAGCGCAGAGGCAGTGGAATATCCAGCAGTATGCGAGCCATGGCGTTTTGCACAATGTAAATTTTTGTGAGGCATATTTTCCTCAGATTTACGAAAAGAATATTTCTGTAATCAGCTCTGGACAAAACCGGAGCTGAAATGACAAGTTTGCGAATATTGTGGGGAACAAAAGGAAAGACTTTTTCTGAGAAGCTTTAGA
This sequence comes from Lissotriton vulgaris, assembly GCF_964263255.1. NCBI lineage: Eukaryota > Metazoa > Chordata > Amphibia > Caudata > Salamandridae > Lissotriton > Lissotriton vulgaris. The sequence goes on along the minus strand of NC_141687.1, from coordinate 174,892,280 downwards.
ATGTAGAAGGATGTTGAGGTAACGTTATTCAGAGACACCAAGAACCTGGACCACAAGGAACTTGAGATCCGCTGCAAATCTGACCTTCATCCCCCCCACATATCACATCGGTCAGTGACCTCAATGATCACTACTCTGCAACGATGTCGAATATTCTGGATGACCTAGCCCCTCTTAAACTAAAAAGAACTCAAGTCAAAGATAGAAACCCATGGTTCACTGGTTCCCCTAACAACGAGAGGAGATCCCTCCAACAAGCCGAAAGAATCTGGAAACAGCACCCCTCGGCCGCTCACCTAAAACTTCTCCGCCAGGCCAGAAATACATACAACAAGAACATCCTCAACTTAAAAAAAGAGTTCTTCAGAGCGGAACTAAGAAATGCCCAGAAAAGACCACACAAACTCTTTGAGCTGGTCAAACGCCAATCTAACAAATTGACCAAAAGAGTGAAAGAAAACCCCAAGATCAAAACCTTAGGTAACAAACTTAGTGCTGCCTCACTCTCTCTACCGGCCTCTGACCTCCCACTTCCACCCCCCTGCCTCCACAGTCCTCACCTAAGAATCTAGCACACTGGACCGACTTCTCACTTTATGACAAAGACTCTGTCGCCAAAATCCTTTCCACCTTAAACCCGAACAACCATTTCAACGACCCACTCCCTTCAAACTGTCTTGCGACCGCCGTCCAATCCACTATTTCTAGCTAGACTGCGATAATCAATGCCTCTCTGCGGCAGGGATCAATCCCAGAATCTCTGAAAGGGGGTCAAGTCCTTCCCATTCTGAAAAAGCCGTCGCTGGATCCAGCCTCCCCAGACAATTTTAGACCGATTTCCAACATTCCTCTCTTGGCTAAAGTGCTGGAGAAGTATGTGCAACTGCAGCTAAGTCACCACATCAACAACTTCCATCTACTCGATGACCGCCAATCTATTTTCCGACCTGGACACATCACTGAAACCACCATGCTCCACATCATCGTTGATGCCTTACAAGCCCTTGACCAAGTCAAAATCTGTCTCCTAAATCTATCCTCGGCCTTCAACACGGTCAACCACGAGATGCTATTTGAACGCCTCAAACTTAGGATGGGATTAGATGGCCCTGTCCTTGACTGGTTTAGTTCCTACCTCCAAAACCTATCTCAGAGATTTCTAATCAACGGCAACCTATCCACTCCCTCCTTGGTCATGGTGGGAGTCCCTCAAGGATAAACGTTGTCCCCCACCATTTTCAACCTCTATTTAGAACCCCTTGCCGAAGTACTTCACACTGCAAATATCTCCTACCATATGTACGCCGACGACACTCAGATCTACATAAAAATCTCATCTCTCTTGGAGATCCTCACCTTGAATGAGGCCCTGAAGCTGACCGTCCAATGGCTCTCCTCCAACCATCTCAAACTCAATGCAAAGAGAACTGAGTTCCTCCTAATTTCCCCGTCTAAATGCAACTCGGAGATCCAGCCATGGATTAAAGCTATCACAGCCTTAAACTGTCCCTCGACCATTGGGGACTCGGCCAAATCTCTGGGAATTACCTTGGATTATAACCTAAACATGTGAGTCCACATCAACTCAATGGCCAAATATGCCAGATTCCACCAGAGGTACCTATGGAAACTTAAACCCTAACTTGACGCTCCTGACCTAAAACTCGCCGTCCAATCACTAGTTATTTCTAGGCTGGAATATAGCTGCTCCACCCTCTCTGGTTTACCCAAGATCTCCCTAGCACCCTTAAAAGACTTCCTCAATGCAGCCACCAGATTACTTACTTGCACAAGGAAATTTGATCACATCACTCCTCATCTGAAAGCATTAAACTAGCTTCCTCTCGACGCTAGGATTCATCTCAAGCTGGCATGCATCACGCACAAGGCCCAAACTCCCCAGCGTATCTGGCACAGAAACTTGTGATATGTATCCGGAGGAAGCAGAAATTCACGATCGGCCAGTGCCCTCCTACTCCAGCCTGCACGCTTTCGAAAAAAAAACCTATAATCAGGCGTTTGCTGGGGCTGCACCAAGAAATGGAACTCCTTCCCACCCGCCATCAGAAGAATCCCCTCTCTTGCACGCTTCAAAAAGGAGGCTAAATCCTTCCTCGTGGGTAAATTCCTAGGCTAAACCCGTTCCGCAATCACCTCAGAGACTACTGCCTTCATCCTGCGACCTCGCCCCACCAAGAAACCGGGGTCGGTCCTCAGCAACTGTAATATTGACTATCCTTTTATACTCCCATCCCTCTTGTATCCAGCACCCCTCCTCCCTAATTTACAGTACTCTTTTGATATCCTGCCTATTGTATGACTCTTTGACTCTGTAAAGCGCTCTGATACCCAAACAGGTCAAGTTCGCGCTCTATAAAACAATAAAAGAAAATAAAAATAAAATAAATTAACATCCCCTTTCGAACGTAAGTTTGGAGCCAAAAGTGACAGTCAAGTTTTTTACTTTATTTGCTGCGACAGGAAGAGAGCCTAGTTTCTTGGGGTCAGAAAGAGAGAGATCAAAACGACACGCTGCATCCAAAGACAAGAATCTCATTTTTATTTGAATTTAGTTTTAAGTGGTTTGCGACCATCCACTGTCCAACATGAAGAAGTCATGAAACTGTGAGGCTGTATCTGGGGATTGCTTGTCAAAGCTCTCCCCTTAATGCCAATCACCCCCAGACTCTCCAGCTTTTTTTTTATGGTTGACGGTGTCGAACATGGCAGAGAGGTCAAGCAGCACCTGTGCTCCATTGCCACCGGTGTCGACTGCCTGCCTAATCTGTTCTGGTGCAGAGATCAGTGACAGTTCTGTGCTGTTATGCATCCTAAAGCCATACTGGCTGGCTTCCAGGTATCCATGCTCCTCAATATAGTCTGAAATGACCGTATTCATGGCCTTTTGAACCATTTTGTGTGGGTAGTTGGAGCCTATGTTTATGTTTATGTATTTATTTTTATATAGCGCATATATCACCGTTCGGTCTCAGAGCGCTTGCAGGGAGCTAGACTAGAGATAAGAAATAGCCTAGAAATAAGACGGTAGTGTTTGGATCAGCACAGTCTAAATTGGGTTTTTGTAGAAGTGGGAGGATTGATGCTAACTTCCACTTGGGGGAAAAATACCCAAAATAAACATTTGGTTAAAAATAGGTAAGAAGTAAATTTCCGGCAGCAGAAGGAAGATCCTGGGAGGACTCGGCTCGAGAGGGGAGCCCAATTTGGTAGACAGCTGTAGCTTAGTTACCTAATCAGGAGTCAGCGATGAAAAAGAAGATAATGTGTGGGGATTGGGAGCTTCTGTAGTACAGACTTGATCTTCTTTTAAAGTGCCAACATTGGCAAGTGGGCACTGTGAAGAAATTGGGACCTGTGACGGAGCCACAGGGAAATTACTGTAGACTGCCTTGACCTTATCCTGAAAGAAGGTGGCAAAAAAATTACAGAAATCTTGACTAACATTTGTGTTTATAGCCCCTGGAGGTTTAACTAACTTCTTTACTGTGGCAAATAATTCTTTGGAAGAGTTTTATGATGCTACAATGGCCACGGTGTAGTAGCGAGTTTTATCACTACAAATTAACTGTTTATAAAAAAGCAAAGACTGTTTGTAGACTTCCCTGTCCCTAGAGTTGTAATGATGTCTCCATCTCCTTTCAAGATTGCGGCACTCTTGCTTTTGGAGCTTGAGTTGTTCTGAGAACCATGGTTGAGACAGTTTAGATCTGCGATTGTAGTGTGTTTTTTCAGGTAATAATCGATCTATCGAGCCAAGAAGCCATTGCTCAAAGACGGCTGCCGCTACATTGGGATTGCTGCTGTACTCAAGAGGTTTCTGGGTCAGGGATCTTTCCAAGGCTTCAGCCGAAATTTGTTTCCAAGGGCGTAACTGTTTAAGATTTATTTTCGGCCCTCTCTCTGAGCAAGTCCGCTGAAAGTTGAGAGAGAACATGACTACTTTGTGATTGGACCTGGTCAGCGTGAGAGGGGGTAGACACTGGAGGAGGTCATAATTAGAAAATTCCCCATCCAGCAGATGACCTGCTGAGTGGGTGTCACGCATTACCCATTGTGAGAGACCTAAACTTTCCATAACATCTATAAAGTGTGCAGCATCCCTATCTCGAGGGTCCTCTAGATGTAAATTTAAGTCGCCCAAGAGTGTAAAGTCAGGCGACTGAGAGATGACTGACTCATGGAGTCTAAAAATTCTGCCCTGGAACCCTGGAGCCGGTAGATTATTAAGCTGTTAAAGGAGTATTGGATTTTGATTAAAATCTTAAACAACAGGGATTCTAGGATTGCAGTGTTGTTTTGACTTAGGAAGACCCCACCTGCTCCAATACATTACAGCTATGCCGCTCCCTTTTGACCTATCTGATCTTGCGTAAAAATGGCGTAACCTGTCAGGACAGCTCTCACTAGATCTGGGCCAGATGACTCGTCTGCCCAGGTCTCTGTTACAAAAGCGAAGTCAACAGCTTGTGCGTTGAGGAAGTTGGTAAACTCAAGCGCATGCTTCTTTTAAGATCAAGCATTGAGTAGGGTACATCGGACTGGCTCTGTTGAGGGTTGTGGCCTTGTTTCTGGGGCTCAGCAGGCTGTTGGCATTTTCGACTTTGAGTTACAAAGGTGAAGGTTACAGTCGGGGCAATGGGTTGAAGCAGGAGACACATCTAGTCAGAACAATGGGCCGGAGCAATACTAACTTGCGGTATTCCATTCTAGCAACTGGGTTCTAGTGTAACTCCTCCTTATACTGGGATGGGGAGGAAAACCGGCAGCATGGCTGGTGCTGAGCATAGTCAGAGCGCAGACACGCTGCTGAGTGAATTAAATACCCCTCCATAAAGGGGGCGTGACTAGCACAGAGGCGCAAGTGAGGCTAAAAATGAGTGGTCAAAGCAAGAGGAGACAAACCTAGGGTCCAGCCACCCTGCAAACCCTGCACAGGCTCCCCTGTGGAGGAATGTCCTGGAAAGAAAGGCAACATTAAAATAACAGGTGAAAAACGAACCCAAAGAAATAACCAAAAGCTAAAATCGGGCCCTTCAGGATGATGCCCGATGAGAGGGAGCCAGGCACCTCCAAACTGGGGTTGGAAACCTGGGGGCATATTACCAAGCAATAGCAATAATTATCGCTATTGCTTGGTTAGAGACAAAAATGTACCGCTAAGCTGCGGCGATTTTTATCGCTAATAAACCTTGCTATTACCAAGGTTTAGCGCAAATGCGATAAAAATCGGCCGCAATGCATGAATATCGCTGAAAAGTCAGTGATATTCATGCATTACCGAGCTAATGCTCTTAGCCATGTTATCCACCTCCCATTGCATAACATGGCTAAGAACTGCTCAGGGCAGGTGTTAGCTTTTGGCGATATTCGCGCTTAGCGCGAATATCTCCAAAAGTTGGTAATAGGAGATAGCGATGTTAGCGACTGTTTCCAGTCGCTAACATCTTGGCACGCCCACTTTGCATGTCATTAGTGATAAATATCACTGACATGCAAAGTGGGGCCCAAGATGGTCGCTATCTCCTACTAGCTGTCGCTAACTGGTGTTAGCGACAGCTAGGTAATAGGGAGATAATTTTATCTCCGCTTTCTTGGCTTTTAAAGCCAAAAAAGCGGAGATAAACCCCCTTGATAATATGCCCCGTAATGCGTCCGACTCCTACAAGGAAATTAGAATCAAGAGCTAAGTTACAGCAAAGGCTGTGTTGTAGAGTTAGTGCTTGCTTGAGCTGAAAATATGCCTCATGAATATTGATGAGCCAGTATTTCATGGAATGACTGTAGGCAGGCTCTTTGAGCTATACCGAATGAATATATCTATTGTTACTGATAAGGGTATGACCCGAATAAGCCTCTGGGACTTGGGTACAATAGAAAGAAGTGGTCCCAGCAGAACAACTTCTAAGAACACACACAATTAGATACCAACCGGTATGGATTTACTCACTCTTAAAATTCATGTTCAATATTATTTAATCACATCAAACATCCTAAGATGTTAGCAAGCCAGCAAAACATCTGGAAATTATGTGCAACAGCAGTGCCCCATTCAAAGGATGGAGAGGGGGGGAAAGGTTGTGTGCCTTAGGTGAGGGTTGAAAGTGAGAGGAGAGGGAGTGACAATTATAAACATCACAATACTACTTACAAAAAAGAGGCTTGTCCAGTCTGACAGTTGAGTGTCAACAATTGAATAACCATTGTTTGTAATACACAGGCACTGTGAAAAAGCACTGTTGGCCAAACTGGCATCAACATGTCGACGTTTCGACCCCAAAATAACATAGGTTGTTTTGATCCTTAGGGGTCTTCCTCAGAACATTGTGTGGGGCACCTGGGGATTGACAAAAGAAGTTCTTAAAATCTAATATAATTTCCATTGGAAATGTAGGGGGAGATAATAACTGAATTACCATAGGCAACCCTTTATTGGGTAGTCGAAATGGTGTCTGTAGGCTCCTAACGCAGAGAACAGATAGATGGCACCTGAAAAATAGGGTGGACGCCATCAGACATTTATGTCAGCTAGATGACCATCCAGACGAAACAATTTACTCATAAACAACATGTCATTGATCTTAAATACTTTACCAACTGCAATTTGTCTGATATTATTTATGCGATTATTTGTCCTTGCGAGATGATATAAGTGGGTTAAACTCAGCAAAAAATCAAAGCCTGCATACTTCAGCATACTTCAGCATTGCAGCAGGATCCCCTGCGGGGTCCATGGTGCTCCCCTGGTGGAACATTTCCAAAATGCACAAAACACACCTGAAAACTTGAAGTGGCTGGTGTTAGAGAAGGCTACACTCGTATTCAGAGGGGGCAACATTCAGTCCATCCTAATTATTTGTGAGTGCAAATGGAGGTACCTATTGAACTCAATTCAGAATGGCCTGAACGAGTTGGATGCCAGCCATGCACAGTTGTCCTGTCTGATTTCTGAATAAACAGGGCAACACTCTGCTTATCCATATTGCTCTGAACCCTAATGCAGTAATGAAACGTTCTTTTCTATCAATAGATTCACCACATTTTAGGCACAAAAATTCTCAGTACAAGAATGAGGTTTCCCAATGGACAATCTTGGGAACATCACAGGCTCCCACAATAACATGCCAGATGCACCATAACCTTTGAATATATTATGAACTGTTCACGATATCTGGTGATTTAGATTGCATTAAGGGTTATGTCCTATAATCTATAACAATGACAAATCACATGTTGTGTTTTCTTCTTTTACACTTTTGTATAACGGGTATTGAAATTCACCATTTATTTTGTGTTTGTTTTGCACATATTTATATGTGGTATTTCTAAAATGGATGCATGTTCACTTTGATGTGGACCGTTATATAATGCTGTGACCGAACACACTCATTTGCCATCTTAATAATGTGAGGTATTACAATCTGTTTGGCTGATTGGCCCGCTACTATTTGTCCATGCCGGCATTTACATATAGGCTTGTAATCTGTATTCATACCGCATGGAGAGAGGCTTTCAATATCAATCAATCAATCATGACATTTGTATAGCGCGCTACTCACCCAGAAGGGTCTCAAGGCGCTGGGGGAGAGGGGTCCGCTACTGCTCGAAAAGCCAGGTCTTGAGTAGCTTCCTGAAGGTTAGGTGGTCCTGGGTTAGCCAAAGGTGGATGGGGAGGGAGTTCCATGTCTTGGCTGCCAGGTGTGAGAAGGATCTTCCTCCGGCTGTGGCTCTGCGGATGCGTGGAACGGCGGCGAGGGCGAGGCTGGTCGACCGTAGCTGGCGGGTGGGCGTGTTGAAGGTCAGGCGGTTGTTGAGGTACTTGGAGCCTTGGTCGTGGAGAGACTTGTGTGTGTGGGTGAGGAATCTGAACGTGATTCTCTTGCTGATGGGGAGCCAGTGCAGGTCTCTCAGGTGGCCGGAGATGTGGCTGTGTCGGGGGATGTCCAGGATGAGTCGTGCGGAGGCGTTCTGGATGCGTTGGAGTCTTTTCTGAAGTTTGGCTATGGTTCTGGCGTAGAGGGTGTTTCCGTAGTCCAGTTGGCTGGTGACGAGTGCCTGGGTGACCGTCTTCCTGGTTTAGGTGGGGATCCATCGGAAGATCTTTCGGAGCATGCGCAGGGTGTTGAAGCACGATGATGAGACGGCGTTGACTTGTCTGGTCATCGAGAGGGAGGAGTCCAGGATGAAGTCCAGGTTGCGTGCGTGGTCCGTTGGCTTCGGAGTGGTGCTCAGGGCAGGGGGCCACCAGGAGTCGTCCCAGGCGAAGGGCGATGATCCCTGGATGAGGACTTCCGTCTTGTCTGAGTTCAGTTTCAGGTGGCTGTTCTTCATCCATTCGGCGACGTCTTTCCTCCCTTCATGTAGGCTGGTTCTGGCGGTGGCTGGGTCGTTGGTGAGGGAGAGGATCAGCTGGGTGTCGTCGGCGTAGGAGATGATGTTGAGGTTGTGTTGGCGTGCGATGGCTGCGAGGGGGCTCATGTAGATGTTGAAGAGGGTGGGGCTAAGAGATGATCCCTGTGGTACGCCGCAGATGACTTCTGTGGCCTCGGATCTGAACGGGGGGAGGCGGACTCTCTGGGTTCTTCCGGCGAGGAACGAGACGATCCACTCCAGTGCCTTCTCTTGGATTGCGACGTTGCTGAGGCGTCGCACTAGGGGTCGGAGAGGTCCAGGAGGATGAGGGCCGCTGTTTCCCCGTTGTCGAGCAGGGATCTGATGTCGTCGGTGGCTGCGATTAGGGCGGTCTCGGTGCTGTGGTTGGCTCGGAAGCCGGACTGCGAGTGGTCGAGGGATCCGTTCGTCTCGAGGAAGGCGGCAAGCTGTCTGTTGACGGTCTTCTCGGTGACTTAGGCAGGAAAAGGGAGGAGCGAGATGGGGCGGAAGTTCTTGATGTCGGTGGGGTCCGCTGTTGGTTTCTTCAGGAGAGCGCTGAGTTCTGCGTGCTTCCAGCTTTCTGGGTAGGTGGCGGTGTTGAAGGAGGCGTTTATGATGTCCCGGAGATGGGGTGCGATGATGGAGTCAGCCTTGTTGAAGACGTGGTGGGGGCAGGGGTCAGATGGGGATCCGGAGTGGGTGGTGTTCATCGTGCGGGTGGTGTCTTCGATGCTGACCAGGCACAGAGGGTGGTGGTGGGGGGCGTTGGTTCGTTGGTTGGGTGCGTGGTTGGTGCGCCAAAGCTGTTGTGTATTTCGGCGATCTTGCGGTGGAAGAACGAGGCGAGTGAGTCGCAGAGGTCTTGCGAGGGAGTGATGTCGTTGTTTTCGGCGCTGGGGTTGGAGAGCTCTTTTACGATGCTGAAGAGTTCCTTGCTGTTGTGGGCGTTGTTGTCCAGTCGTTCTTTGAATGCTGTCTTCTTGGTGGTGTGGATCAGCTGGTGGTGTTTGCGGGTGACTTCAGGCATATTGTACTAGCACAACGATGACATAATTATTATGGCTTTCATTAGGATCTTCCTCATCTTGCAAAATAGTCTTTTCACCATGGAGTCTTTGTGATGACTCAGCATCTCTTACTGCTAGCATCGAGCGGCTGTCATGACGTGATCCGCGCGTGCACAGCATGACCAGCATCTACTTAAGAATTCAACCTTCCAGTGCTCCGTTTCCAATCGAAAAAGGATGCACTCGGCCGCAAAGGTAATTAAGGGGTACTTTGTCTCTTGGTCCTGCCAGGAGGATGTGGTATTTTAAGGGTGTTTTACTGAACATAGCATTCTCTCTCCCCACTCGTTTTTTTTAAATCCAGCACCTGTGGGGCACTAAAATCGCATGACTGAGCGAATCTAATGTTAAGGTAAACAAACTTTTTAGGTCTCGCCTATGCCAGCGTATGCGTTGCTCTGGCGAGCGGTTACGCGTGTGTGGACGTGCAGAGGAGCCATCTGTCTTTCTGTAATGGCTCATTAAGCCTTACAGTCGTCAGCTTTAACTTCAATTTCCACTAGCCGTGTTTGCCGTCGCGCATGCACGCACACTCCTGCTTTTACTTTTGCCTTCGTGCTCTGCACCCTTACAGCGCACCTTGCTCCACCCCTCCCCCACCTCAGACCGCATCCCTGCGATCGCTTTCGCTTTTAGGGGCCGTAAACCGGATTCCACACTAAGCAATCTCCTTCAAGTCGATACGCTTTGCTGCCAGCCTTCTCTAACCTCCCCGCTGTTAGCCATCCACCAGGATCCCATTCAGAAGGGTGAGTGTGGCTCATGCTTGTTCCTAATTGATTTTTATAACTTTGAGGAGCACTCGCTCCTAGCAACATTTCTCTGCGCACACAACGCCCGCTTCTCCCTCTCCCCAACCACTGATCGTCTCGCGGCTGCCCGCGTGCCGCTAATGCTTGTTCTTAATTGTGTTTTATTACTTTGAGGAGCACTCGCTCCTAGCACCGTTTCTTTGCGGACACAACATCTGTTTCTCCCCATCCCCCCCACCACAGATCGTCTCGCGACCGCTCACGTGCGGCTAATGCTTGTTCTTAATTAATTTTTATCACTTTGAGGAGCACTCGCTCCAAGCACCATTTCTCTGCGCACACAACACCCGGTTCTCCCTCTCCTCCACCACAGATCGTTTCGCGGCTGCCCGCGTGCGGCTAATGCTTTTTCTTAATTGTTTTTATTACTTTGAGGAGCGTTCGCTCCTAGCACCGTTTCTTTGCGCACACAACATCCGTTTCTCCCCCTCCCCCACCACTGATCGTCTCGCGGCCGCTCGCGCGTGGCTAATGCTTGTTCTTAATTCATTTTTATCACTCTGAGGAGCACTCGCTCCTAGCACCGTTTCTTTGTGCGTTCAAAAAGGGGTCTTTTCTTGAGAGAGAAGACGTGTGTCACAGCGCTTGCCAAGATGGCTGAAAGGAGGGAGCTGCTGGGATGAGCTCCTGGTCGAGGGATCACAAGAGTGTAAATACCAACCGGAACGACCCCTCCGAGCCCCCTCCTCAGACCGGCAAAGCAAACTATTGTCCGCACCGGTGACATTGCGAAGATCCAGGACCCAGGAATCGCCGGAACCCCAAAGTAAGCTGCACTGGGGTCGGGTCAGCTTGCCCCGGAGAGCTGGCCGTGAATCCGCCGGCGCTGCCACCAAAGGCAAGGAGACCGGATCGACCCGTCCTCCCTCCCCGCAGCCCCGACGAAAGTTAGTTAAACAGAATTGCACTCACCGAACCCGGGGGAGTAGCGGAGCGGGCCTGGGATCGAGCGTGGGGCCAGGAGAGACGCGGAAGGCTTTGGGGGTGGAGACCCCTCCCCCGGAGACAGGCAGAGGAACGTTGGAGCGCCGCAGGGAATGGTACGACCCCTGATGGAGGCAGAATCGGTGAGGCGACACAGATTCGGCGAAGGAGGAGACGGTAGCGGCCGATCTCCGTCACGTGCCACCGCACTGGAGACGCCAAATTGGCCAACCCCACAATAGTCCCAGCAAACTCGGTGCTCTCCCTGGTCGAGACTGCAAAAAAAACAGGCACTGCTGAATGGGAGATGACCCCCGAGTCCGGCTAAAGGGACGTCAGTATCCGGAAAGCCTCAATGGAGGAAAAGCCCCAACTTGCACGACTGATAAGGGGCCGCCTGACCCCAAAATGGCCACCAATTAAGACTCAATCTCAGAAACAAAAGACTCACTCACGCCAGATCCCTCACACATCCGGAGATAATCAAAGTCTCACGGCCTGCATTCTCCAACAAGGCAATACAGCCCCCAGGCAGGAGAGACGGGCCTCTGGCTGTACAATTTTCAAGGCCTTACGTCAGAGGGAAACCCCCCAAGCTGGCCAAAAGGAAGGATGGGCGTCTTAAACATTCACATTATTGCACAGGGGCCGCCTGACCCCAAAATGGCCGCCCCTATGACAAAATCATTGAATCCATAGATGTGCTGGTGCCAGGCCGCCTATCCACTCGGAGGTGAACATAGCCCTACTTCCCGCTCTCTCCTTCAGGATAATACATCCTCCTAGCAGGAGGTTTGTACCTCTGTATGACCTATCTAGCAGGCCTCATTCTAGAATGAATCCCACCTAGTGGGCTGCAAGGAAGGAGCTGCCTGGATGAGCACCTGGTCTGGAAGCACTGCCCAAGACCGGGAATACCCACAGAGAGCAGGCTCACCTCGACCCAGCAACATTAGGTTAGTAGGACCCTCATCATGCGGTGCACCGAAAAAGGGTGAACCTAGGGGCACCCCACACTAGGAATAACATCCTCCAGATAGTCTTCTCCTATCATTACCCCACTGTGCACCTCATCAAGAAGCTCCCCCCCACGGCACGGCACTCACCCCCCTACACACTAGAGGATCACCTCCTCCTTCAGCCTAGCCAAGGTGCCACCGGCCATGCAAATGGACGACTACCCATACCCTACCCATACCTACCTAACACCCGAAGGTCAGAACGCATTCGCTATAACTTTCCCCCACAGACTCTCTGTTAAATCGAAAAAACTCTTTAAACTTGAGTTATAAGACAATTCCCTGAAACGCTAATCGTAGATACATACCACTGCTCATATAGAGGGCAGCTGAAAATAGACTTCATCTTTTACACCGACAGACCCGACCACTGGGTCAACCTCCTGAACTCACACCTCCTAGTCTCCAAAACCACCATCACAGCTCACAGCCATAAACTAACTACCTCCCTACAGAAACACCAGACCCTTACCGGCTGCATTTCCATAACCATTTTTGAGAATGGCACCATCCTGACACAGATAAAAAATGAGAACCTGGAGTTCTTTGACTCCCTTTTCCTCTCGCTGAAGAGGACAACCTCTCGTATCACACCACACTCGCAGACCTCCCACCCGGGTAAACACCAACACCCATCAAGACATAGGACCCCGCATGCGCCCTCTCCCCGAACCCCTCCCCCGCCTTCCAACGACATCTACCGCCAACCGTCCCCCGCAACAAAGGTTCCAACCGCCGCCCAACCCTACCCCACCACCAATCATAGTCAGCACACCAGAGAGGAGCCCCACTCCCATTCATAACGGCTCCACGGCCAGCCCCCACAACCACCCATAGCGCAGCCAGGCACCCGGCCAGAGATAGCTCTCCCACTTTCCCGGGACCCTACTAGAAATCAATATACTTGCGGCTTGCCCAACTACATCCAACAAGGCGGGACCGCACACTCCTCCCCAGCGCAGAGCCCAACCCTTCTTCCCCCTCCCACCCGCACAAATAACCTGTCGCATTGCCTCAGCCTTCTTGAAGCTCAGCTTGAAACTACAGAGATAGTGCCCCCATCTCCACTGAACCCTATTAGAAACAACGATACATGTGGCTTGCCCACCATCTCCCAACAAGCAAGGACCGCACACTCCTCTCCAGCGCAGAGCACCACCCACCTTCCCCCTACCACCCACTCAAAGAACATGTCTTATCGCCTCAACCTTCTGGAAGCTCAGCTCGAAACCCTGGTCCGAGGCCTGAACGAAACCCTATCCTCCCTAGCTAAAATGTGTTTGCCCACCCAACAGCCCACTGCCCCTCCTACCCCCACCCTTCCCAGAACGCCTCCCAAAGCAAATCGCCTCCCCCTAACTTGACCCCCGCTCACCCCAGATCTCGTCCGCCCGTCACTAAACCAGAAATAGAGATGCGAGCGGACAGACCGAGAAGAACTAAACCCACCCTTTCCCCACACGAAACGACCACACTCGTCTCATCTTATGACCCCCGCTAACCTTGACCACATAACCGTACAGCCTTCACAGAGAGGGACTCCACTTGCCTTAACACAGGACCCCCGTTGAACTCCTCACCCAAGTCCTCGATTCAAGTAATTACAGGAGTGGGTAGGGAACATCCCCCTCTAGAATCCCTAGACCCCGGCACACCTAACCTCCCTAACCAGAGCCCAACCCAGCAAGTTGAGGTCCGATGAAGAACCCCTCATGAAATGCATGCTCATCAACAGCTGCACCCAGAGGGGGGTGACAGGCAGGTGAGTGCAGCGATTGCAGACAGAGGTTGTCACGAAAAGGCGATACACAAGCCATGAGTGGCGCAATGCACAGCTTGGTGCGCCTCGAAAATCTAGTGCAAGCGGAATCCACAATGGCGGCCCTTCAACTCCGATGTGGGTATACGGCAGAAGCCACAGGAGGGCCCACCTCCAACCACAGCAAAGGATGGCATCTGCTGTGCCCAATTAAGAAATCGTCACTGTGGGCAATGGCGATGGGAGACTCTCAGGAGCGTGAAGATTGTGGAGGCAAGTTCGTGATTGGGGCTCCTGGGTGTCACCGGAGCACGACCAGCAGGAAATGTAGGCCGGGAGTGGGGAATGCAGCGCTCGCCCAGAGCGAGTAGTCCAGAGCCAGCAGCGCGCACCTCACCGTATGCCCCAGGAGTCTCCGATGCATCCCACCGCAACAGTCCGTGCCAGGCAGATGTAGTAGAGTGCGCCGGCAGCCGGAGCCCCGCGTGTGGGAGAGGTCAACAATCCGCCACCACCAGAGAGGCCCGCTGTCACGTGGAGTCCCCAAGGGTTGCGTAGCAGCAGAAGCCATGCAGGCCTCCAGGAGCGTTGCCACACTCACCCCTCGATGCACAGAGATCGTCCTGGAGCCGCTCACCAGGGACGTAGCCCCACAAAAACATCTCAGTGCTGAAAGAGATGACAAGGAGCATTCGGTAGGCGTTTCAAGCAGGATTCATACGGTAGGACAAGGATTTTGTTACGGATGTTGCTTCCAAACTGCCAGAGCCTCACAGGCATGCGGCCATCTTGGTTGTGCTCCACCTAGCACCTCGTAAGGTAAACAACCTTATTCACACTCTTGTTACACATCGTATTACAACTTCGAAGTCCATGAGTGGTGGCTTTACTATTGGTTCTCCTTTTTTTATTTTATAGTAACTTTTGGTGTGAATCTCGGCCCATTTTTAACTATGAAGAGGAAATACTCAGAATAAGATAATTCAGATACGCTCTTAAAGTAAGTTTGATGGCATCAGGTCAGCTTCATTTCATTGCGCGGCAATGTGAATTTAACAGGTAATTTTAGCTGACATAAATGTATGATGGCGTCCACCCTGTTTTTCAGGTGCCATCTATCCCTTCTCTGCGTTAGGAGCCTACAGGCCCCCAACACCATTTTGACTACCCAATAAAGGCTAAAAATGTCAATCCGTATTTGTACAGCGCAAACTACTCACCCTTACGGGTCTCAAGGCGCTGAGGGCCATTGTGGAAATTAAGTGAGCGATTGCCCAGAGACACATGGTGCTGAACTGAGCTGCTGCTGGAGCCAGGGATCGAACCATGAACCCTGTGCTCCGAAGTCAGCTGCCCTGGTCACTGCACCACACCTCTCCACCCATACGAGGTAATTCAGTTGTTTATCTCCCCCTACATTTCCAATGGAAATATGATAGATTTTAAGAATTTCTTTTGTCAATCCCCACGTGCCCCACACACTGTCCTGAAGAAGACCCCCGTGTAAGGACCAAAACAACTTACATTATATTGGGGTTGAAACGTCGACTTTATTACATGTTGATGCTAGTTTGGCTAACAGTGCTTTTTCACTGTGCCTGTGTAATACAAACAATGGCTATTCAATTGTTGACACTCAATTGTCAGGCTAGACAAGCCCATTTTTTTTATAAATAGTATTGTGATGCTTATAATTGTCACTACCTCTCCTCTCACTTTCAACTCTCACCTGATGAACACACCTTTTTCCCCCCTCTCCATCGTTTGATGGCAAAAATTCTTATTAACACTGGGCATCTTTTTATGGCTGAACAGCAAACGCTGGCACAAAACTGTAGAGAAAGGAGAAAAGTTTACTGATGTGATGTCAAAGGCACGACACCAGGCAAGACCACACCCATAAAACGAAAATTATACTCGGAAACTCCAAGGCTTAATGGCACTATCGGAAGAAGAGAAAATTAAAACTTTTCTCTTTACCTTAGGCTACCTCAACAACCAATGTTCAATCAATATAAGAACATTCTAGCCTTCGTAATATTTTTAATCAAACATTTACATCACTAATAATAATAATTCTGCAAGTGTCTTTATTAGAAGTTTTCTGTCATGAATTTTGAGACGCGTTATGACATAAGAACCGAGAGGGACACTTCAAAAAACATTTTAGACAAACTTAACATTTACACGAAAACCGGGAGAAGCACAACTAAGAAGTTGCTTTAAATATCTGTTATGTGTCAGTATCATTTAATAAAATATTGATACGGAAGATTTGACACTGAAATACCTTCAGGGTCGTATTTACAAGACAATGGTGCAGCGTGGTGCCGTAGGTAAGTTAG
This sequence comes from Lissotriton vulgaris, assembly GCF_964263255.1. Taxonomy (NCBI): domain Eukaryota; kingdom Metazoa; phylum Chordata; class Amphibia; order Caudata; family Salamandridae; genus Lissotriton; species Lissotriton vulgaris. The sequence goes on along the minus strand of NC_141687.1, from coordinate 174,875,963 downwards.
CTGTGCCGAGCTGCGTCGTTGTCTAAGCGCAGGAATGTGCTGTATGTACAAGAATTCGCAATTTTATAAAAAAGAAAATGGGAAGAGAGGAATTAAAAAACAACCAAATGTAATACAACATATTCATGTGAACCTTGAACCCAAATGCTTGAATTTACGTATATACCATCAAGGGCATTCTTGAGAGGGCCTTTGCACCCAGTGAATGCTGGGTATGCAAAACCTTGTGATGCCACGTGGAACTATAGTTCAGTAGGATGTGAGTGCGTTTCTCATCTGTCACTGTGCAAGAACACGGGCGTAATGTGTACAGTGCCTCTGCTATCGTTTTAGGCGCGATGTTTATATACTTCCTAATTTGACATTAATCCGCTGTGAAACCACTTACATTTTGACGTTTGGGAGTAGTGTATAATCTACAAGGTAGTTTGAAACCCTTCAGTGGAAGGTCTGTTAAATTTTGAGGATCTGTCATGGCCTGAAAAAGTCTGATTCAAAATAACCTTGTATTTCGTACAAGGCGCTTGGGGCCTCTTAGCTCATTGTGGCATGCTTAGCTCCAGAGAGCGATTCTATGTTTTTCAGCATAAGAAACTGTTCATTCTGTTATTCTAAATATCTTCGGCCCAATCTTTGCATGCTCAATGGGATTAAAGAGACTGGTGCAAATTCCTTGTAAAATGCTTCTTGAACTAGGAACAGTGCAGTGCCTCTGCCTGATTTAAGTAGTGCTCGCAAAGAAGTTCTGAACTGTCCTCTTTCATCTTTCTAATTTTTTATCTGACAGTGTTTGGACTACAAAGTCTTAGGAGTCTCGCTTCCCAGTCTCCAAATTCCTAGCCGTCTTCAGGAAGTGGGCCGGCACTGTAGCTTTGTCTGTGCAGGGTTCCCTGTGCAATCCCTTTCTTTAGTACCCAGAGGCAGACCCGTCTGGTGAAGGAATGAGTGACCATAAGAAATAAGTGACAGGCCAGTCCTACAACAGTGACAACGTGGATGCCAATTAAATGGCAAGTGAGGAGGACAAACCCTTCGTAATCTTAACTCATTTAAACCCAATCAGTAGCATGTTGGATCCCAATCAGAAAGAGTTAGAGACCAGTGTGTAATAGACTGAGGGCCACACTACTAACTCTTTTGAAGTCAAATGGGTGCCAGTGTGAAAGCCAAGTGAGTGATCGTTTAAGGAACGAGTACTAGTTTGAGGGCCAAATAAGTGGCAAGCTGTAAGATTTTGAGGGTAACTTGATTGACAATTTGTGAGCTTTATATTGAGTTTCGGAAACAATCCTAACCTCTAGACGCCAGACTGCTGACAGCAGACCTGGACCAGCTTCCCACGCCAGTCAGGAAAGTGAAAAACCTGGGGATCTGCATTGATGAGAAATTGAGCTGCAGGGACCAGGTCAATAAAGTGATCTCTACTACTACCTATATTCTACAATCTTGCAAAAAAATATTGCATTTCTCCCCAAAGCGGCACAAAAAACAATTGTCACTGCTTTGATTATGCCGAGACTGGACTATTGCAACAGTCTGTATCTGAAGATACATAAGGGATCACTCAACAAATTGAAGATCCTTCAGAACTCAGCGGCCAGACTTCTTACCCGTACACCTAGGTCTGAATCCAACTCTGCCCAAATCAAAGTCCTGCATTGGCTTCCAGTGAGGAAACGCACCCAATTCAAGGCCCTCTGCTTGGTTTTCAAGGCCCGACATGGAATAGGGCCGGAATTCCTCAAACGACTCACCTACTGGTACACCCCAACCAGAACATTACGATCTTCTGACGCCAAATTGGTGACAGTACCTAGTGTGAAAAAGGCTAATTGGGGAGGCAGAAGTTTCTCAGTTAACGCAGCAAAGGCCTGGAATGCGCTTCCTCTTTATCTAAGAAGCATGGCCAACCTTCTTGCTTTCAGGAAGACACTAAAAACTTGGCTTTTCACAAACCCAAATCGATGTGCCTTCTCTCTGTCTGGTTTGATTTCTCTTTAGGCCTTCTCCTAGCGCCAGGACACCTTTTTGGTAACAGTTGCGCTTTACAGATAGCTATAACATAACATAACATAACAATTTGTGAGCTATATAAGGGACCGAGGACTAAGTGAATTCAAGAAAGAAGTGAGTGGCAGACGTTAAAGCAAATTAATTGCGTTATGAGGACTGCATTAGTGAAAGTGTGAGGACCAAATGAGTGACAGCATGCTCCACCGTGCAGGAATGCTTGGCTTTGAGGGTATTGAATTGCTGTGTTGCCCCTCTGGGAAGAGGTTTAGAGTAGTGGGCAAGTGACATTATTTATGCTGTTTTCTTGTCTTATGTTGAACGCCTACACATATAATGGTGTGAAGAGGATTGAAATACAGAAAGCAACTTTTTTTGTTAATTTGATTGTTATAAATAATTTTGCAGGGATCTCTAGAGCCCACTCAGGAAATACAAGGGAGCAGTAGGTGACATGCACGGAACACAAGCAGTAGTAGCAAAGCTCTAAATAATCCATGGAGTGACATGTGAGCGGCCCTGACATGTGCCTTATAAGTAGCAGTCAGTCAGGGATCTCAAGAATCCATCCAGGAATGACTAGGGCCAATACATAGGCATCCACATAAAAGACCTAGGCAAAGTAAATGTTCAATAGAGACAATTCCTCCACTGACCCCACACCACACATAACTCTGCAGTAGAGGAGAGTCCAAGGCCTACCCTGGTTACAGACATATAGAATATGTTCTATTTAGTTTACCCAGGAATGAGAATTTTGCAGCAATTCGAACAGACTGAAACAGAGTCCTGGCAATGGCATATGGAACCCACTAAGACAGGTAGCGAGGGCCCAAAAGTCAAAATCAGGTGTGCAGAGTCATAAACAGAGAGACTAAACAAGATGAGACAAAAATGTAGCACATCACAGGTAGAGTTCTATGTCTAATGCCCAGCTTCAGCAGGTAATATTTACCCCTTTGTCAGAAATCAGTAGTATCTGATAGAGACTTCTAGCTGAAGATTCCTTACTTTAGAATATTCCCAATAGTGAGTAGCTTACAGTAAATAACCACCAAAATCGTGCAGATTGTAAAACTAATATGGCACTTGGCACAGTGTTAATTAGTCATAAGAATATTGATTTTTGATATAGACCCCAAAAATCTGACCCCCCCATTTTAGGGGTTTGATGTCATAACACAAAATGGCCGCCGCAAGGGCAAGTAAGTCATCATAAATCTAATATTAGTCTTCCAGCACATAACTGTAATGGTTTTTTAGCCAAGGTTTTAAAAAATGTTGCTATTTATTTGACTCATAGTACACTATGTTAAGTATGTTCCCCATAACGTGTACACCCCCCTTAACTTTTGAATGGCTAAAGATAGAAATTTCAAACAAAAAACATTGTTCATCAACATATGTCTAGTTTACGTTGTTACTATGTTAGGGGCACTCGGGCCCAATATACAGGGTGAACCAAAAGTCTATTACAACATTTTAAATGACACCCTGCATATTTTTGCTATATTTTTAGTTATAATATAAAAACGGATTTTGAAACATTTAAACATTTTTTATCTTCAAAAAGAGTGAAGATGCAGATGATATTGTTATGATTAATATCCATCACTCAAATTACTTTTATATTTCACTATACTAAATCACCACTAATCCTTTTGGGTGCCGTAATAGCATGCTACTCGCCAAGAAAGTGCTTTAACACCCGATTAGGGGTAACAAGCGCTACAAAAAATGCACAGCTTTTTTCCCTCTTCTATCCCTCCGCTATCCTTCTCAATCCAAATAACTTACTAATATCCACCACTCAAACTACTTTCACATTTCACTATACTAATTCACCACTAATCCTTTATGGGTTCCAGAGTAGCATGCTACTCACTGGAAAAAACGCTTTAACACCCCATCAGGGGTAACAAGCGCTATATAAATGCAAACCTTTCTCCCTCTTTTATCAATTCCGCTATCCTTCTCAATCCAAATAACTGACTAACTTATTCACCACTCAAATTACTTTCATATTTCACTATACTAACTCAACACTAATCCTTTATGGGTTCTGGAGTAGCGTGCTGCTCAACGAAAAAGCGCTTCAACGCCGCGTCAGGGGTAGTAAGCGCTATATAAATGCAATTGTAATACAATTAAAGTTTATTATTACTTTAGTCTACAGTTTTTTAAAGGTTGTAATTTGGTCAGTCATCTAAAACATGCCCTGATTCTACATGAAAGAGACAACTCTTTACATTCACAAGCATGGGTACACAATGTTTTACATCAGCACTTAACAAGTTCCATGCAGTATTTTGAAGCATCGGCAAAAGTGACCTCAGAGGTTCATATCCAGAATCTTCTCTTTGCCATCCCCACTGAGCTGGATCAGGTATATCAGGATACACATTCCTCCACTGAGACCACACATAACCTGCTTGGAAGATAGCTCTCTTGCTGTAAAAGAGCAGCCTCACTTGGTGGCACATTTTCTAAAGAGCCATTATGTTTGGTCACCATCATTCTTCGACACTCGTTAACAGAATATGCTTTAATGTAATTATTGTATAATCTAATTACAAATCACTGAAGCTGACTGCAACTGTTATTTGAAATATCTGGTGGGCAATGGGAGAGCTCAATAAATGTTTCTGTAAACTACATATTTTTTGTCTAGAAAAACACCAAAACCAACTACTTGACAAAATAGCTGAATTAAACAGCAAGAACACAAGAAAACAGTTCACTCACGACATCAGCGATAGTAGTTTACCCCTTTCAGATGTTCGGGTAAAAACGTCAAATTCAAAGATCAACACAAGAATACATAAGAAAAGCACGGATCGAAACAACGTAATACTTTACCAGAGCTTTCATCCACCAAAACTCATTGTCAAATTACTGTATTTCCAGAACAAAAAGAATATTTCCACCACAAAAGCACTATTAACATTACTTAAAGAACAAAACCAGAAATTTATGGAAAGAGGTTATCCATCGGAAATTCTAGAGGCAACAGAAGAAAGAGAGAAAACAGTCAACCACCAGGAATTGCTGACTACAACCAGCAGGAAAAACCAGAGACAAGAGGAAGGCACCAATAAGTGTCCTAACTGTATACAATGTAACAATGTAATCTGTGGTGAGAGAGCGCAAACTGAACAAAATGTATGAGTACACCAAGTTACAAGTAGTACGCACAAATCATAAGAGAAATGCTATGAGTGCTGAAAATATATTCACCTATACTTCGAAATGTGTAGTTAATCTAGAGATTTCATATAGAAGTGGAACTAATGCAGAAATGTGTGAAAATGTATAACCTTATTAGACGTGATTAATCATGATCCATGTTATGTAGCTGCTAATAGAAGAATGTCATGCTGCAAGGCATAGAAGGGAACGGGCCTTATGGCTAGGCCAGAAGGGTAGAAACGTATACACCTTTGCATTGACATGGATTGCACTAATGTTACAATGATTTTGTTTATTCGTTAGATTTATATTCCATAGATGTGTTTTCTTATTATTTAACAATAAGATGCTAACATGTTATTTTAGTTTGACCTTTGCGAGAATTGTTGTAGGCCTGAAGTGATAAAAGGGTTTCTGATTTGCACGTACTGGTACAGGCCGAGTTGTGTCAGGAAATAAGTTGCAAACTTCTGTTAGAAGTCTATGGGAATGGGGATTCAGCTACGGATGTCTGTCTGCAAATGTGAGGGGGATCCAATTAATAATTGGATGAATAGAGTTCTGTTTAAGAGACTGGTGCAGACATGGAGGAGGGTTCAGGAATGTTTTAGGGGGTATCGGCGGGCCGGAGAAGAGTCTGAGAAGCAAGGTCAACGCTAACGCACGAGGCCCAGAGGAAGATCATCATGGAAAAAGCCAGAATCGACACCACGTGAGGGGCGTCTCACGAGGGGCGTCTCAAACGTTATTGTGTTTTGTATTAGGGTCAGCACCCCGGGGTGGAGTTAGAGCAGATGCCTGAGGACCCTTCAGAGAGCGGATGGGTAGGCAGAGAGGGGTCATGACTGGAGATCATAGGTTTTCACTTAGAGACTAAGTGTGGGTGATCTTCTTAGGAAGTCATTCACAGCTGACACCTTTTGATAGGTTGGGACTCTGTTAAGTAGGGATACCATCTAGAGCAGGGTAGGGACAGCCTAACCTGAAACCTTCCCTCCTCTTGTAAATGACGGAGAGATCACAATTCGTGTCTATGCTTGCAGCCCTTTTAATTTTGGAACTAGTCCTAGTTGTGTTCTTTGCTCGCCTGAGGGCTTTTCGAGAGCACATGTTTGTAGTGGTGCCCATATATCGTTTGAATCTCATTTTGAGATGTTTGTACTTGCAGTTATCCTTGACTCTGTAATAAATCTTTAAAAGCTAGAAGTAGTTTGTGGTCTTTCTGAGTCGAGTCCATCATTAGCAAGGTTAACCTGGTATTGGATGTATTTTCTTTCCTCAATGACAGGCAATAAAGGTTCAGTCGACCAGAACGGGGTTTAGATCTAGAGTGATAAGATAGAGATCTAAAATCTCGCCCTTCCAGTTGGTAGCTATAGAGGATGGTTGCCTTCTTGAGGAAGGTGATCTAGGCCAGGTTAGATTACCCCAAGGCCCCTAGAGATCGATGACCGGAAGAACCGCCCGCCGAAGAAGGTCCGGATGACGTGAGACAGAAAAGCAGCAGTATCGGTCGAGAGTGAGTATAAAGGGTCATGCGTGTTAGATTGCGGTGTTTTTGTGTTGTATCTATGTTGTAATGTCTGGCGGAGTTGAATGCCTGTAGAGTGACTGCGGAACAGGTTGTGAGCGCGCGCAACCGGTGCAAATCTTAAGTTCAAGGAGAGCTTAAGTGGTTCGGGTGTATCGGACTTCTAGAGTAATTGTCAACCAGTGTGAAGGGGGTCATGAGGTACCAGTGATCGCCCGCAGGACCGATATAGGGGGAACGTAAGAGTGAGTGCGTGAGTAACGGAAGCTGGTCGGAAGTTACTGTGTGTAAGCAACCTATCAGAGAGACGGAAGACATTTCGTCAGTTGTGGTGACAATTACAGATAGACTGTGGACGTACAGTCAAGAGAAGTGACGGCTTGGTCGGAAGTAGTCATTTTTCGGTGTATGATTGGGACGCATGTGTGACCGGGAGACGAGCTGAGAAAGGAGGGGTGCTGCTGCGAAGCGGAGACGAGTGACGTCAGAAAGTGCCGCGCTGGGATTGGCCGGCCGGAGCAAGACCGCGCTGTGATAGGCCAGCTAGCAAAGCCGCGCTAGGATTGGTGGATTGTCATCAGGAAGTAAACAGAATAGCGAGGATGGAAATTGTACGTTTAATCATGAAATGTTTTAAATGGTTAAGAGCAGCGTTTAAAAGAGAGAGGCGGAGATCTTATGATGGGGAAGAAGCCCCGCCGGAGGGTACGCCGGCTTATTATATGGCGACAAATGTTGGGTTACACACTATATTGTGGATTTCAGAGTGGAGTAAGATTACAGAAGGAAATGAGGAACTGACGTTTCCAAAGTACGGGACGCTCAGATTAGAGGTGCTACACCGATTAAAAGCAGTCATGACCTCAATGAGACCTATGCCTAGACCGACCCAGTTTGAAGCTCTCAATGCATGGATTAGGGCAGCGCACGAGAGGAACCTGAATAGACGACAAGAAAGGGTGAAACGATCGGTAAGAGCAGTGCAGGATGCCAAATGGGATGCGGATGCTAAAAGATGGAGAGTGCATAACCTTGAAGTAAACAAACTGTACCCAGTATTAGAGGTGGCAGGAAACAAGAGCCCATTCGAAGAGGATGATGAGAGCGAGACAGAAGATAGCCTGATAAATAGGTTACTAACAGATAGGCCACCCCCGTACAATAAAGAGACAGGAAATGTCGAGCCATGCAGAGAAGGGGGGCCTGGCATAGGGGAGTATAGACCGCTTCCCACTACAGATTGGGATCCCACGGCAAGTAAAGAGTTGTCTCAACCTAGTCCGGTGCAGAAGGTAGTCGGAAGGTTTGTGGTACAAAGGGTGCCAGAAACGGAGTGTGCCACTTCCTACGCACTGCCAGATGCCCTGCAAGTACCTGTTACTATAGGTCCTATAGTATCGATTTATGACCCAGGGAGAGCCAGAGGGGAGGAACAGGTACGACTGGACAGGGAGAGAGCAGAAATGACAAGGAGGAATGATACAATCAATTCCCCAAGTCAGTTGACAAGACCGAGAGATTGGAGCACCCCAGTACATACAGCAGTAGATCCAACAGGAGATCCGGGGGCCCTAGATGGCCGAACGATCTGAGGGGATCAGAGCCGAAATCCTTTCAGGAGCTAAGCGAGTACATGAAGAAATGGGATGAGGCAGTAGAGATTCACAAGAGCATCATAGCAGCGGAAGCTGGAAGGGAAAGCCAGGATAGCAGGACCCGGACTCACGGTGGGACTGACGAAAGCAGTCCGGAGTGGGACGGGAAGGGTCAGGACGGTAGCGGAGACACTCGTCATACCAGGAGTGGAGGTAGACCAGACCTGGAAAACAGGAGCCCTGATTGTGGGGGGGTGTCCCGCCCAAGTCACAGCGAAGGGGATAGGAGAACGCAGGAGTACAGGAACAGTTTTAAGTGCACCCACTATGCGTCTGGCAATAGTGGACAGAATGAGAGTTGCGAGAGGCCTCACCATAATCCCTGTGACTACGGACATGAACGCAGTCCTGGGGAGATGGGGAGCCGAGAAGGGTCTTACCAGATACTGAGTGACACTAGGCAACGAGAGAAAAGCGACAGGGTGGAGAACGGCAGAGAATCCGGCCATGGAGCAAGGGAGGCCAGAGAGAATGGACGGACTGGGATTGGGGGAAACAGGCCCGTGTTTCATCACCTTCCAAGGCAGGATGGCCAAGCATGGGACTTAGAAAGATGGGAACGGGGGAGGACTCTCCTTAACTCCCCCGAGCCTAAGCGTAGGACTCAGAGCTGGGACGGAAGAGAGACCGATGAGCACCCTAAGAAGGACATATTGAGAGCCGAGATAAAAGCCAAGAGACTTGATGTTGCCAGCTTAAAATCAGACCTAGATGACATAGTAGATGGTACCTTGCCCTTGGAGAGAATGGACATGTATGAGCAGGATGAGATACTGTTCATGGCAAAGGACATCACTCGGAAAGCGAGAGCGGCACATGAGAAATTAGTCGAATTGGCAGGAAAGTATATGGTAGACCTGTCAAGGACCAAAGCATTACAGGGTAACCATAGGCTACATTATTCAGATCAGGACCTAGATGAGAGAAGAACAATAGGATTAAAAACACACATAAGGGAACTGATCACAGGAATAAGGACATGGAGAGCGCTGGATAAATGGGAAGAAAGGTGGTCCAAGAAAGGGACCGTTAGGAGAAGCATGCTTGGGATGACCCCAGAGGGAGGATTGCAGAGAATAGAGGCATACCCTTTGCGTGAGGTTGCAAACGGGAATTATGTACATGTGCCATGGAGTAGGGGGGACTTAGCAGCCTTTACCAACTCCTTCCCTAAATTGAGGGAGAATCCAGTTGAATGGTACAAACAGGTGGAGAGGTTCGTAAAAATCTCCAAAGTACTATGGATAGATCTGAACACACTGTTTGACATTGTGGTACCAGGAGACTTGTGGACAGCATGTAAGGTTAGTGCTGAGTTGCCCACAGCAGAACCAGAGAGAGATGCACGGACCAATGGACCGTCCGAGACAGTAATGGTAAAATACGAGAGTGTGATGACTTGGCTGAAAGAAAAAGTGCCAATGCAGGACATAGATTGGGTCAAAATAGATCGAACTAGGCAGGAACCCAAAGAGACAGTTCATGAATATTATGAGAGACTGCTGAAGGCGTTTAAACAATATAGCGGGTTGGATGTAATGGACCCGAAAGACATAGGGCAGTTTGTGTCTAAGTTTGTCTTGGGTTTGAGACCGGATATTAGTTTAATGATTCAGCAACACTTGATTTGTTGGCAAAATAAACCTTTGGATGAAATTCTGAGATATGCTAGGTACTACTGTGATGAGATAGACTCAAAGGCAAAGAAGCTAAAAGAAAAACTGATGGTGGTGCAGATGCAGTCAGCTGGTAAGGGTGGACAACAGCAACAGCAACAGGGAACAGGGACTGGGGGTAAGAAACAGAATAGTCAGAACAAGGGCAATGAGGAGAACTCCACCTTTAGACCTAGGGTAGACATTGCGGCATTGAAAAAGACGACCCGGTGCCACCAGTGTAACGAGGTGGGGCATTGGAAACGCGAGTGTCCCTACAACGTTGAAATTGGAGAACAAGAAGTAGAGGAGGAAGAGGTTCAAAGCACTCCAGGAAGAGGGGTAACGCCGTACCAAGGAAAGATGGTCAAAGGGGGGACCCCAGCTCCGCGAGCCCAGTTCCCACAACCACCCAGAATAGGGACAACGGGAAAGACCTATCGACAGATGCCTCTTTTCGTAGGAGGAGAGGAGTGCTATTACGTTGATCCCTTAACAGGACAGAGAGTAGAGAGAGAAGACTGTACCCTCGGGGCAGCCTTAGATGTGGACCAAAGGGGACCCTACGTTGAGGCCGAAGTGGCAGGGTGCCCCACGACATTCTTAGTAGACACAGGAGCCACCCGATCCACGATAAGATCAGCCGCAGTTCCAGGCCTGCCTATGTCTGGAGAGACAATCCAAGTGGTGGGGGTCGCGAACAGGAGATTAACAAGCCCATTGACAGAACCAGTACAGGTGAAAATAGGGAAATACAGCGATGAGCATCAGTTTGTGGTTTGCGATTCGAGTCCTGTATGTTTATTGGGAAGAGACCTTTTGTGTAAATTAAATTGTACAATATACTGCACCCCGCAGGGAGTGGAGGTATTAACTAATGATGATGACGCTGACTTCAAAGTCGCAAACTCAAGAATATGTGTGGAGCTGTATCCCACTTTGACAGTGGATGAGCTCCCATGGGATCTAAGGGAGACCGTGGCACCAGAAGTGTGGGACTTCACTGGGGAAGAGATTGGACTGGTCAAAGGAGTAGACCCAGTGAAAATCATAGTAAAACCGCATGCTGAGTTTCCGAGAACACCTCAATATAAATTGACTCCAGAAACGATTGCAGGTATAAAGCCCGTGATCGAGTCCATGATTAAGCAGGGAATACTGAAAGAAATCGTGGGTAGTCCGTGTAACTCCCCGATTATGGGTTTGCAGAAACCAAATGGGAAATTCAGGATAGTGCAGGATCTTCGAAAGATTAATAACATAGTTGTCTCATGTTGTCCAGTGGTACCGAATCCATCAGTGATATTGTTTCAGATACCGTTCCAAGCCGAATGGTTCACTGTGATAGATCTTTGCCAGGCTTTCTTTTCGATCCCTCTGGACAAGGAGAGCCATTTTCTTTTCGCATTTAAGCTGGAAGGTCGCGTACTAACATGGTGTCGTATCCCCCAGGGGTATACAGAGAGCCCATCGATCTTTAACCAGCTGTTGAAGAAAAATCTTGAAAGTCTAGTGCTGCCTCAGAAGTAAGCATGGGCGGAAAATCCGTTTCGCTCGCGGATTTTGCGGATTTTCGGTAAATTCGCGAGATTCGCGAATCTCCCGCAAAATCCGCAAATCCGCGAGCAGCGGATTTTGCTCGCACTGTTCGCGTGAGTTCGCGGCTTCGCAGTACAACTTCACGCCCCGCGAATAAGTGCAAAATTGCAGAAATACGATCTTAGCAAAACTGAAACTACTTACCAGGTTCAAAAGTTCAGGCTCATCATTAGTAGCCATTTCCTATAGTGCTTCCTGAGGGGCCCCTCCAGAGTTCAGTTGCCAGTTGCAACTATTATGTGACCCTGCTCTGAACCTCAGAATAGTTACACATATGCCACAAAGGTCCTGAATTACAGCTAAGGGAGACAAGCAGGAGCCAGGCTGGAAGTTCAAATCCATTAATCAGCCCCTAATTCATTATTGTCAGTTGGGGCAGGGCAGGTGTTGTAACTAATTTTGCAACAATGAAAGCACTTAGCAAGTGCAAAAGATCACTAATCAGGAAGCACTAAGGAAGCAGGTGCCAGCTAAAAAAATATTCTGTGACACATTAATCAGCCCCAAATTAATTCAGGTCACTTGAGGCAGGGAAGGTGTGCTTGCGTTGCCACAATAATGTACACTGACTGGACAACCAGAGGGTGCTGTGATGAAACAGAGGGTGGCATGGGTGGGCCAGAGGGTGGCATGAGTAGTCAGAGAGTGGCAGTGGTGACAGAGAGTGGCAGTGATGAAGAAGAGTGTCCCAAACAGGCTGGACACGTAGAAACAACAAGTTCGCGAAACTTGCGACCCGACAGGTAAGTTCGCAATTTGCGAAATTGTACAAAACCCTCGCGAACTGGCAGAAACCCGCGCAAACACAAAAAAAAAAAATCCACAAATTGCGAGTTCGCAAATCCGCAAAATTCGCGAACGCGAGATTCGCATAATTCGCCCATGCTTACCCAGAAGTCAGTTCTGGTCCAGTACATAGACGACCTTCTGGTGGCGTCAGAAACTGAAGAGGCTTGCAGGGAGGACTCCATTGCTTTGCTAAATCACTTAGCTGCAAATGGGCACAAGGTGTCCCCGGGAAAATTGCAGTACTGCCTGACAGAAGTGCAGTACTTGGGGCACAGAATAGAGAAGGGGAAACGGAAGGTGTCCCCAGACAGAATAGAGGCGATCATGAAGATGAATGCGCCCAAAACACAGAGAGAGGTCAGGATGTTCCTAGGGATGGTGGGGTATTGCCGACAGTGGATAGCGAACTTTTCACTGAAAGCAAAACCCTTGCAAAAACTGACGCATAAGGAGGTGAGTGATCCGGTACCATGGGACAAGGACTGTTTGATGGCGTTCTTGCAGCTGAGAGAGGACCTGTGTCGTGCTCCTGCTCTGGGAATGCCTGATTACGATAAAATATTCTTGCTTTACTGTTGTGAAAGAGAGGGTTGTGCTTTGTCTGTCCTGGTCCAAATCCATGGGAAAGCCCGTAGACCAGTTGCCTACTTCTCGGCTACCTTAGACCCAGTAGCCGCAGCGTTGCCCGGATGTCTCAAATCCGTTGCTGCAACAGGTGTCAGTATCGAACGTTGCGAAAACATCGTTATGTGGCACCAGTTAGAGGTGTATGTGCCGCATTCTGTTGAACTGTTAATGACCAGGACCAAAACACAGCATCTGACCAATAGCAGGCTCACGCGCTATGAGCAAGTCATTCTTGCTGCAGAGAACGTGACCCTCAAGAGATGCTCTGTTTTGAACCCTGCCACCTTGATGCCACTCCCAGGTGACATTGATGATGATGTATGTACAGACCATGATTGCCTTGATGTGACTGAACTATGCACCAAACCGAGACCCGACATCGTGGATGAGCCACTGACTGACCCCGATGAAGTTTTCTTTGTCGATGGCTCATGTGTAAGAGACGAAGTTGGGCAGTTGAGAGCAGCTTATGCTGTTTGTACAATTACTGGAGTTGTGGAAGCCGGATGCCTGGAAGGAGTACACTCCGCTCAGGTAGCTGAAATTATTGCATTGACGCGTGCCTGCCTGGCAAGCAACCAAATTCGAGTCACCATATACACCGACAGCCAATATGGTTACGGGGTAGTTCATGATTACGGGCAATTATGGTCTCAAAGAGGTTACATGACTTCTTCAGGTTCACCCATTCGAAATGGAGAGTTTGTGCGTTTGCTGTTTGAAGCTTTGCAATGTCCAGCAGGTATTGCAGTTGTAAAATGTACCGCCCACACTAGGAACATGGACTTCGTGTCACAAGGCAATAGATATGCCGACGAAGTCGCGAGATATTGTGCAGAACAAGGGTACTCAACTGAATTAGCCATGATATTGGAAACTGTAGACACTTGGGACGAGTTAAAATGTATGCAAGAAAAGGCACCCGATTTTGAAAAGCAAACCTGGGAAACTGCAGGATGTGTGATAGGTGAGGCGCATTTCTGGGTTTCAGCAGATGGAAGAGCAGTGTTGCCCAATGAGATGGTGAGCCCAATGGCCAGACAGATACACGGTCCAGTACATCTAGGGAGAGATGCTATGCTGAGAGTATTCAGACAAACCTGGTACAACCCTAAGTTCAGAGTAGCAGCAGAAGCAGTGTGCCAGCGTTGTGTGACCTGTCAGCAGTTGAACATAGGAAAAAGGACGCCAGTTGCATTGAGCCACATAGGGAGGTCTGGAGGTCCGTTCAATAGGATGCAAATCGACTTTATTGAAATGCCAAGGTGTAACCGCCTTCGTTATGTCCTGGTGGTTGTTTGCATATTTTCCAGATGGGTCGAGGCATACCCTACACGCAGGTGTGACACCCTCACAGTAGCCAAATTATTGCTTAGGGAACTCATTCCGCGCTTCGGGGTACCGGCCTCTTTGGAATCAGATAGGGGAACACATTTCAACAGCGAGCTTGTGAAGATGATTTGTGCGGCCCTGAACATAGATCAGAAATTGCATTGTAGTTATCGACCAGAAGCTTCAGGAATTGTGGAGCAGATAAACAGCACCATCAAATCCCGAATTGCCAAAATGTGTTCATCAACGTCCCTGAGTTGGCCTGATGCTCTGCCATTGGTCCTTATGAGTATCCGTAGTACCCCAGACAGAAGAACGGGACTATCACCGCACGATGTGTTAATGGGGAGGGCAATGAGATTGCCATCAGTACCAACTGCTGCACTGTTAAACATCACAGATGATTTGATCCTGGACTATTGTAAGGGGCTGTCTGACGCCATTCATTCTGTGTCCCTTCAGGTGCAGGCTGCCGAGGTTCCGTTGTGCCAGGACCTGTGCCATGATCTGTGTCCTGGAGATTGGGTGCTTGTGAAAAAGCACGTAAGAAGAAGCTGCCTAGATGTTCGTTGGCGTGGGCCCTACCAGATCATCCTGATCACGAACACTGCTGTGAAGGTGGGAGGCCTGCCCAACTGGATCCACGCGTCTCATACGCGGAGAGTTCCAGCACCTCTGGAAGAAACAGCTCCTCTCTCGGATGTCAGTCCAGCTGCGGACCGAGAAGCCATAGAAGGGGCCAGCCAAGCTGTAGAGGTGCAAGAAGAAGCTGGGAACGTGTCTGACCAAGCTGAGGACGGACAGTACAACAGCGAAACGGACGACGCTACAGAAGGAGGAAGCAGCTGGGATTACGAATCAGACACCGACTAGGCTGAAAGAGAGCGCAAGCAAACCAGGAGGACAAGGAGCAGAAGGGTAAGGCGTGGAGAAGCCAGTTGGCCGCAAAGAAGGAGTTCTAGCCTGAGGTCAACTCCAGAGAGAACCCTTGCTCCAATATCTGAAGACTCAGACCCGGATGAACGTGCTCAGGGCTCTGAAGCACCAGATCTAAGAAGGTCAAGGAGAGTACGTGTGCCTAACAGAAGATACGCCACTCCTGAGTGGCCATATCTGGTGGCAAATGTCTTGGGAACGAGTGACAGGGAGGATACGAGCGGTGCTGGTGACCAGCTCTGAATCCATCCTCACAGTGGAAGTACAACTGTTAGTGCCCGGAGTCGAAGCAGAAGGGTCACTAACGTTCACACTCCCCAACCCTCCCCGCCTAAGCAAGTTAAAGCACATGTTTTTCACCGAATTGCAATTCCCCGACTTTGGAACAAAGATAACAAGCCATGAAGAGCACATTCTTCGTTTGGAAATATTGAACTATGCTATCCAAGCCGCAGGCCCAAGCCTCATTGTAGATGATTAAAGACTTTGTAAATAAGCAAGAGAAAAAAAAAAAAGGAAGCAGAGAATCCTAGGGACCTTCCTATAAGCTGACGGAGAAGGGCTAGGGTTGTCTGTGTTAAAGCTCTAAAAGACTTTGCAAAAGGAGATTGCTAGCTTCCAATTGTGTGGTTCTAAAGACTGAAGGATCAAAAGAGACTGTAAAGGAGAAGAAGAAAAGAAATTTTGGGTTGAAATAGAAGGAAAGAACCATACTGTCTGAAGAAATGGAGGCCGGTAGCCCGAATCGTAGAGCCAAATGTATAATAGGCACACTAATAGTAGGAGTGATACTTCTAATAGCTTTAGTAGTTACTGTATCATATGTAATGGGACATGAGAGTGAGGCAAGGGTAACAGATGAGAAGTCTGTAGTGACACCAAAACCCACTGTTGCTGGTAAGAAAGGGGAAAACATGCAGGAGAAAGCGTTATTAGCAGCAGAAGCCCGTAGGTTACACATGGATGAGTCCCAAGGCGACTATAGGTCAAATGCTTATGCCAAACCTTTGTATGAATACGTGGATGCCATGGAGGTCAAGGATTGCTACGTCTGCATGCAACTGCCGGCGTCTGTAGATGAAGGCATTAGATATCATCACCTCCCGTTGACATATGGCATTACATGTAGCTTATTGCTTAGCATATTTTACGGAAGAGATAGTTTTGAGTATTATTTCTCTAACTATGATTCCGTGTTACCAGAAGTCCCAAATTATAAGCAGATGAATAAGTGGGACTACTGGAAGAGTGAAGACAGATTGGCCAAATTCTTCATCCCTTGGGATACCTTAGATACTTCACATGCCCGCAGAAATAACCTGACATGCAAAGTGTCAGAAGTCGAAAAGAAGTTTATAGGGCAGGTGGATGATCGATATAGAAGGCAAAAGATTTTGAAAAAATCAGGACAATGGCAAACAGATTGGACCGAGGAAGAGAAGGCACATAAGAGAAAGGGTAGTAGTGGTCCAATAGCTTTAGATAAAACGCAGAGAGGGAAGTTATGTCTTCACAGAAGCAAAACGTACTACGAAAATGTATTCGTAGGGGAAGTCAGTTGTGAACATGCTTTCAGATTAGAATATTACACAAAGGATTTCTTGAAAGGAATGCAAGTGATTCCAAATGTATATTTTGTATGTGGAATAAATGCTTACGTGAGACTACCTGACAATTGGTATGGATCATGTTACTTGGCGATTGTCTTTCCCAAAATATACCATGCTCAAGACTTAGAGATCATCGAGGGCAAGGCCTCGACAAGAGGGAGAAGAGACCTAGGAGATGCAGAAATAGTTGGAGATGTATTTGGAGCTGCATTTCCTCTCTTAGGGCTGATCCTCAATGATGTCAAAATTAGGCGACTGGCAACAGTCGTAGACAGGTTGTCTGCCAGCACTGTTAGATCCTTAATGCTGGTGGAAGGAGAGATGCAATCGATAAGGGCCATGATGCTTCAGAACCGTCTTGCATTAGACGTTCTACTAGCCAAAGAAGGCGGAGTCTGTAAGGCTTTGAAGGTCCAGGAATGTTGCACTTACATTCCAGACAATTCAAAACCTCTTGAGAAAGTCATTATGAATATAACTAATATTCACAAAGAGATCGAAGACCTAACTAAAGTAAATGTTTGGGAAAAAGTGGGTCATGGAATGGGGGAAGTTGGAGGTTAGTTCGCCAACATAGGGAAGAGTTTTGTATGGTATGTACTGAAACCTATCATCATAATAGTGATCTGTGTGATCATGTTGTGGGGATTGGTGAGGTCGTATCAATGGTACAGATCGAATAGGTTGGAGAGATCCAGGAGAGAGCAGTTACAGAGATTGGCTGCAATGCAAGACAATCAGTACCGGAGTCTGAGGGCTCTAGAAACGCAGAAACGAGGGGCATTAGCAATTAGTTCAGTTTGAATGTTGGTGATGACCCCTAGAGGTCATCAAAGGGGGGAACTGAGAGAGCGCAAACTGAACAAAATGTATGAGTACACCAAATTTACAAGTAGTACGCACAAATCATAAGAGAAATGCTATGAGTGCTGAAAATATATTCACCTATACTTCGAAATGTGTAGTTAATCTAGAGATTTCATATAGAAGTGGAACTAATGCAGAAATGTGTGAAAATGTATAACCTTATTAGACGTGATTAATCATGATCCATGTTATGTAGCTGCTAATAGAAGAATGTCATGCTGCAAGGCATAGAAGGGAACGGGCCTTATGGCTAGGCCAGAAGGGTAGAAACGTATACACCTTTGCATTGACATGGATTGCACTAATGTTACAATGATTTTGTTTATTCGTTAGATTTATATTCCATAGATGTGTTTTCTTATTATTTAACAATAAGATGCTAACATGTTATTTTAGTTTGACCTTTGCGAGAATTGTTGTAGGCCTGAAGTGATAAAAGGGTTTCTGATTTGCACGTACTGGTACAGGCCGAGTTGTGTCAGGAAATAAGTTGCAAACTTCTGTTAGAAGTCTATGGGAATGGGGATTCAGCTACGGATGTCTGTCTGCAAATGTGAGGGGGATCCAATTAATAATTGGATGAATAGAGTTCTGTTCAAGAGACTGGTGCAGACATGGAGGAGGGTTCAGGAATGTTTTAGGAGGTATCGGCGGGCCGGAGAAGAGTCTGAGAAGCAAGGTCAACGCTAACGCACGAGGCCCAGAGGAAGATCATCATGGAAAAAGCCAGAATCGACACCACGTGAGGGGCGTCTCACGAGGGGCGTCTCAAACGTTATTGTGTTTTGTATTAGGGTCAGCACCCCGGGGTGGAGTTAGAGCAGATGCCTGAGGACCCTTCAGAGAGCGGATGGGTAGGCAGAGAGGGGTCATGACTGGAGATGATAGGTTTTCACTTAGAGACTAAGTGTGGGTGATCTTCTTAGGAAGTCATTCACAGCTGACACCTTTTGATAGGTTGGGACTCTGTTAAGTAGGGATACCATCTAGAGCAGGGTAGGGACAGCCTAACCTGAAACCTTCCCTCCTCTTGTAAATGACGGAGAGATCACAATTCGTGTCTATGCTTGCAGCCCTTTTAATTTTGGAACTGGTCCTAGTTGTGTTCTTTGCTCGCCTGAGGGCTTTTCGAGAGCACATGTTTGTAGTGGTGCCCATATATCTTTTGAATCTCATTTTGAGATGTTTGTACTTGCAGTTATCCTTGACTCTGTAATAAATCTTTAAAAGCTAGAAGTAGTTTGTGGTCTTTCTGAGTCGAGTCCATCATTAGCAAGGTTAACCTGGTATTGGATGCATTTTCTTTCCTCAATGACAGGCAATAAAGGTTCAGTCGACCAGAACGGGGTTTAGATCTAGAGTGATAAGATAGAGATCTAAAATCTCGCCCTTCCAGTGGCAATGGCATTTCACACCCAAGTAAAGACGAGCAAGACAAGACGAGCAAGATTGTAAATAAGCTAATATATTTTATTGTATTAAATGCCCATGTAGGTTAATGAACATTAGCAAAACAGAACAAAAGATCAAAACAAGAATCCTGGAGCACAAAACATGATTCGCTATAAAAACCCTAACTCGAATCTAGTTGTTCATTGGTTAGAAAGCAGACATACCTACGCCCAAATAATATTCCTCATTCTGGAGACACTAACAGGAAGTCCTGATAAAGACAAGTCTAAACTACTCTTATAGAGAGAAACTTACTGGATCAAAAGATTAAACCCGATGACCTCTGCAGAAATAAATGATAAAATTGACATGAGTTGTTTTTTATAAGTATACCACTTTGGTATGAATGCCAATGTTTAAGTTTATTTATGTATTAAGCAATCTTGACTCAAGCAGATGGGGCTCCAGTATTCGATATTGATTATCGTAGTTGTATTATTAACGATTGATTATCAAGATAAACTTATTGTACAACACCACACATACTCCTTTTCTCTTTTCTCACACTTTTGCTTTTTTCTGTATATAGAACACCACTTATATTGCTTTTTTATTTCCTCACACCTTCACTTTTTTTCCTATTTCCTCATGGATTTTGGAATTAAGGGAGTACTTGTTATTCCTTTTCTCAGTACATCACTGTACAATCGAATGCAGGGCACATCAAGATTCACTGGCTAATGCTTGGTTAAACATTCCTTGGATACGTACATACTCCATTTTATTTACTGTACGAGGGTTCATACATCAGAGCAGGTTGGGATTTCAATCCATTCATAGAAGCTCTTTATTTAGAAGACAGTGTCAAACATGGCAGCCATTTTTGTGTTTGTCTAGGTAACATCAGTCCAATACGGAAGATGCCCACTGCATGTGTTGACTAGACATAGAGTTTTAACGGAGCAGGGCTTTTTTAAGTGAACGGTCGGAGAACTCACAGGCATATCAATCAGAGTACTTGTAAAACGCACTACTTACCCGTGGGGGTCTCAAGGTGCTGAGGTGGGGTGGGGAGGTGCTGCTACTGCTCGAAGAGCCAGGTTTTGAGCAGTCTTCTGAAGGTGAGAGGTGAGACGGTCTTGGGTCTGCCGTAGGTGGGACGGGAGGGTGTTCCAGGTCTTGGGGCGAGGTAAGAGAAGGATCTGCCACTGGAGGTCTTTCGTTGGATGCGGGGAACAGCGGCAAGCACGCGGCTGGCGTAGCGGAGCTCGCGGGTGGGGGTGTAGAAGCTGAGTCTGCTGTTCAGGTAGGCTGGCCCAGCATTGTAGAGTGCCTTGTGTGCATGGGGAGGAGCTTAAAGGTGATCCTTTTGTCGACTGAGAGGCCAGTGTAGGTCTCCCAGGTGGGTGGTGATGTGGCTGTGGCGGGGGATGTTGAGGATCAGTCGGGCGGAGGCGTTTTGGATGTGTTGTAGTCGACGCAGGTGTTTGGCTGGGATTCTTGCGTAGAGTGCGCTGCCATGATCCAGTCTGCTGCTGACGAGGGCCTGTGTCACTGTTCTTCTTGTCTCGGGCCGGATCTACTCAAAGATCCGGCGGAGCATGCAGAGGGTGTTGTAGCAGGAGGAGGAGACGGCGCTGACCTGCAATGACATGGTGAGGGAGGAGTCAAGGATGAATCCTAGGTTGCGTGTGGGGTCAGTGGTTGTCGGTGCTGTTCCCAGCGTGGTCGGCCACCAAGAGTTGCGCCAGGCTGAGGTTGTGGGTCCGAGGATGAGGACCTCCATCTTGTCCGAGTTCAGTTTCAGGCGGCTGCTCCACATCCAATCGGTAACAGCCTTCATTCCCTCATGGAGGTTGATTTTGGCGGTGTGCAGGTGCTTGGTGAGGGAGAGGATGAGCTGGGTGTCGTCGGCGTAGGAGATGATGTTGAGGTCATGATGGCCGGCCACTTGTGCGAGGGGGGCCATTTAGACGTTGAACAGCGTCGGGCTGTGAGATGAGCCCTGGGGGACGCCACAGATGATGTCAGTGGCTTCGGAGCGTAAGGGTGGGAGGCAGACGCTTTGGGTTCGGCTGGAGAGGAAGGATGTGGTCCAGTCGAGGGCCTTCTCTTGGATTCCCGCTTCTTGGAGGTGTGTCTTTAGTGTGCGTTGGCAGACTGTGGCGAAGGCGGATGACAGGTTTAGGAGGATGAGGGCTGATGTTTTGCCGCTTTCCAGTTGACGTCTGATGTCGTCTGTGCACGTTTGGAGGTCTGGAGCTCTGCGGTGAACCATGAGGCTTTCTTGCTGGTGCGGCTGTTGTGGAGTTTCTTGAGCGGGGCGAGGGTGTTGGCACAGTCATCAATCCACTGTCTGAAGCTGCGGGAGGTGGCGTCTGGGTCGGTGGGTGGGTTCTGGGCAAGGGTGGTGGCCAGCTGGTCTCCTGTGCCTTTGCTCCAGCAGCGGCGGGCAGTGGTTGGGTGCGGTGGTGAGTGGTTGATTTCTTGAAGGTGAAGTGGATGCATCTGTGGTCGGTCCAGTGGTGTTCGGTGGTGTTGTGGAAGGTGACGTGGATGCTGGTGGAGAAGACGGGGTCAAGCGCGTGGCCAGCAGCGTGGGTGGGTGCGGTGATGAGTTATCTGAGGCTGAGGTTGGTAAGGTTGTCGATCAGGGTGGTGGAGTTGGTGTCGCTGTTATTCTTGAGGTGGAAGTTGAGGTCCCTGAGGAGGATGTAGTCTGTGGAGGCGAGTGCATGTGTGCTGGCGAGGTCGGCGATGGAGTAGCAGAACTGTGCCCGGGGTCCGGGGGGTCTGTAGACGAGGGTGGTGTTGGGGTCGGTGTGGATCCGAAAGTGCAGGTGCTCGGCCGTTCTGAGGGTGTCGTCCGTGTCTGTGGATACCTTGAGGGTGGACTTGTGGATGATGGCTATTCCTCCTCCAGTACCATTTGTGCAGTCTCTGCGGCTGACCTTGTAGCCGTTCGGGATGGCAGTGGCGATGTCGGGCGCTGAGGAGTTGTTCCACCATGGAACCATGGTCAGGAAGGCAACGTCTGGTGCGGAGGTGTCGAGCAGGTCCCAGAGCTCAACTGCATGTTTGTGTGTGGAGCGGGCATTGAGGAGAATGCAGCGAAGGTGGTTGGGTCTGGTCATGGGAGGTTTGTTAGCTCTGTCACAGGTGAAGCTGCAGGTGCGGCAGGTGAAGGGTCCGTGGGTGCGTTTCGGGGCGGCCTGGAAGCAACAGTGGTTCACTCCGGCGTCGTATCGAAGTCTGGCATTGTGGCAGTTGCGGGGTCCCGGGGTCCTGGCACTGGGTGCGGTCCAGGCACGGACGGGCACAGACAGGCACAGACGGGTGCAGACAGGCTTGCCTTCGGCATGCCAGCGGCACGTCCGCTGAGCACATCCGCTGCCCTTCCGCGCGGTGTCCTCCATATAAGGCGAATTGGGAGGGAGGAGCAGCTGGGATGCGAAAGCGGGGCAACGAATGGGTGGCGGGAACGGGGAACAGAAGGAAAAAAGATGGCGGGCCGCAGGGGAGCAGCGGCGGGAGTGGGGACAGGAAGAGGAGCAGCGAGGGGTACAGAATGAAAAAGGGGGCACTGGACAGCGGGGTGTGGGGGCTAGGCAACAGGCAAAGACCGGACAAAAACTACAGTCAGAGGCAGCAAGGCAGAACAAGCAATGCAATGCAGAATGAACTCACCAGCGACGAATTTACGACAGAAGGCGGCAGAGCGGGGGAGTCACGGACACACAGGAGGAGCTGTGCGGCGTGGGGAGCGACCTGGCCTGCAGGCAGGGCTTAGAACTATTGTGGTAAGCATCATCTTAAACTTAGATTTCAAAGAAATCTCAATAGCAACCCCAACATATAATTAATTTTTATAAAAACACTTGTCTTTTACTTTCTTTGTTCTGCAGTGCAGTTTATTACTGAAATCAAAGTAAATCCCATATGTTGTCGATCAGGGCATCCCTTTCAGTGTTGTTCACAGGTATGTGCATAGAGGTGATATTCTCTTAGTAAAGCGATAATTGCAGTTTTCTTTTAGTGTTTCTTACATGTAGTTATTGTTCACAGAACCTGCATAGCAGAACGTTCAGTCATGATATTTAGAAAAAAGGTGTAGTGATTAACAACTACTCTGCGTTGGGAGTACTTATGTGTTATGATTAACACTTAGGGGCCCATTATGATGTCAGGCGGATTGCCCCCGCCAGGCTAGCGGTAGCCACCGCCGGCCTGGCGGGGCAATCCGCCCAACATCATCTCCAGAATTCCCCCCGCCATATTAGAATGGCAGGGGGACCGCGGCGGATGGAAAGACCGTCTGCAGCTTTTCCGCGGAAAATGTTTAATATGGTGGCGGTGTCTATTAGACACCGCTACGGAAAGGCATGCAGTCTTCACTCTGGGGGCCCACTGTGGTACCCCTGTTACCTGTGATAACCCCTTTCATTTGCATAAACAAAGCGGCAGGCTCCGCGCGGTACCTGCCGCAACTGCTGAAGTGCATTTTTAGCATTGTGGTGGGCGGTGCTGAGAGCACCGCCCGCCACAATGCTAAAAATGCAGATGTGCCCGCCACTGTGGCTGGCACATCCTAATACCCCCCACGGGACCCCCTGCCCTTATGGTGGGCGGTCCCAATCCCCGCTAGGATGACGGGTGGACAAAGTCCGCCCGTCATCCTAATATGCCCCTTAGTTTTGTGAGTTTAGTAGTTTTCTTTCACAGACTAGTTTGGCATAATTGTTGAGGGAGACATGGAGTCATAGAAAGTTTTTGGCATAATAGAACGAGAGTCGGTGCACGCCTTTGTTCTTTCTTTTCAACTTTGGGTGATCTTAGAGACACTATTATATTTATGTACATTAGGCCCGTTCATCTTTGGGTGTCACCTAGCACATTTTCATGCTTCCAGGCACAGGTGTTTCCTTTAATCTGTCAAGCACAGTTTGTACCAATTCTTCAGCTTCTTATCACTCAGACAATCACCAAGACAATGCAAGTGAAATAAGAAAAAAATATTGGTTTGTAATATTTCCTCCTTCCTTATCGTTGTTCATATTTTTACAGTGGCTTCTGAACAAGGGAGTTTCATCCCGAAATGCATTGGGTAACAGACATATAATTGGAAATGAAATGTTATTTGTTAAATAGGCTATCTTATTCATTTTTTTATATTATGTTCAAAACAAAGTATGTTATTATGTGAACTAATATTAGTGTCTGGGTATTAGAAATACAAAAGAATGACAAATTGAGAAATTAAAAAATGAAATCTCAGTAATTTTTAAACTTGGGTTGAAGAATTATTGATAGAATCAGTTGCTATGCAGCCCGGTTACAAGTGATCAATGACACTAGAAGAAGTAAGACTGAACATTTTTCCACGTTTCCCAACCTGTTTTCTTGCCACAAGTTGGAAATGTAGATACAGTGTTGCAACCTGTAAATGCATGGAAAAAGTAAAATACATCACAAGTACTTTTGCTAAGTTTATTAGCATACTCATGGATAGGCAGTAGCTTTTGATAATTTCAATACCAAAATCAATCCACTAATTTGAAGGATGAAATCTGCTAAATGCATAAAGAGCAATAACTGCTACATCCGAATCAACAGTACGTATAGTTATAAACTTCTGGCCCCTTTAACCAGCATGTAGTGCTTGTAATAATATTCTGGTATCAGCTTTTACTTGGTAACATTGTCTGAGTTCAGTTACATTCAGATCCTTTGGGAATATTCACCACATTATCATCCTATGTCAGTACTTCAATTTTACCCTTTGGTATCTCAAGACTCAAAAAGTTAGAAGCCAAGAATTGGAACAAATCACTTTTGTTATCTTCATTTTGTAGAAAAGTCACCCAGTTTTGTAGTATATTTTTTCAACATTATACACATTAGCGTGGACCAAAACCTCATCTATTTCTTGCTTCCTTTTTCAGGGACCACTCTATGTAATGGTCAAATACTATCTCTACTCGTTCCGATTTGTTAAATATGTTCAAGTCAAGTACGTTGTCGGGTTTTAAGGAATTCTTTATTGCCAATCCATCCATAATAACAGAACTTGCAATGTCTGGAATGTTATTCATGTTATCTACAGCACCATTAAGTTTTTCCAAACAAGAAATGATGTCTAACTGTATCCCTTTACTTAGCCAACCTCCCTCAGAAAGTAATGGGGGATAATCGAGATTCTCATGGGCAAAAAATTCCTTTAAAATCAGCTTCTCTATCTTGGCAAGAAAAATACAGTCTAGGGAAAAGTGAGCAGACGCTTTTTAAGATCGATACTTTGTGGTTCACTGATTTTGGGCACACCTTATGAAATAAACATATCTTGATTCTAAAAATAGTTTCAAAAATAGATGTTTTGCAGTTTACCATGTGTTCTTGAACAAACGTTCCACATTGAGTTCTCCCTATGTTGTCAGCAATGCACAGAAATATATTTGCATTATTACTCATGATTAAGTTGGATACTATATTGATAAGCTTTTTGCCTACACAACAGGCATAAGGATTTTTGTCATCATGCGAAAACACTGGTATAAGTTCCTTAGCATCATTCACAAAATGGAGAACACAGTTATTTTCATTTTCACTGAATCCCATTTCTTTATGGCTATTAGAGATCCAGGCACCATCCATGCAAACACAAGGAGATGATGGACGGAGCGCTGAAACTATTCAGACACTCTCCCCCAGTCACAGATCTGGGGGGAATCCATCATCGTTCTTTAGCTCACTTCACCACCTCAGTTCAGACCCAGCTACATGCAAGTGTAAAACTAGAAGCGTGACTAGGTTACACTTTGCGCAAAACCAAAATTTTAGTAACAATATAAAGAAATAACTTCAGAGTTGCTCCAGGGAACAAAATAGGAACGACCACCCACGTCCCAATACTCCTCTGTGACAAAAGTACACAGTAGACAAGCAGTAAACACAATATCGGTCCTGAGCGAAGAACAAATTGGTATTCAAAATTCAGCCATATCAAATTGTCAGTCCAATAGAGTTAGCAGATTCAAGATGTCAAGAATCACCTCAAGTGCATCCTGCTCAACACCCGCTCCATCCACAGACACGCAGTCGAACTTTGGAACTTCCTAGACACAACAGCACCAGACGTCGCCTTCCTCACGGAAACCTGGATGAACGCCTCCTCAGCCCCCGACATCGCCATAGCCATCCCGGATGGCTACAAGATCACCCGGAGGGACCGCACCAACCAAACCGGAGGAGGCATCGCCATCGTCCACAGAAACACCATCCGCATCACGACTAACTCGGAAGACACCCTCACAGCCGCCAAACACCTGCACTTCCAGATACACACCGACCCCAGGACCACCCTCAGAGGCACCCTAATCTACAGACCCCCGGGACCACGCACTCAATTCAGCGAAGCCATTGCAGACATCGTAAGCCCGCATGCTCTCACCTCCCCAGACTACATCCTCCTAGGAGACCTCAACTTCCACCTGGAGAACAACAATGACAGCAACACCACCACCCTGCTGGACAACCTCGCCAACCTCGGACTCAAGCAACTAGTGAACACCCCCACCCACTACGCCGGCCACACACTTGACCCCGTCTTCTCCTCCAGCAAGCACATCGCCTTCAGCCACTCCACCGGACTCCACTGGACAGACCACAGCTGCGTCCACTTCTCCTTCAAGAAAACCACGACCCACAACCACCCGCAACAGGCCCCCCACACAAGCTGGAGCAAGATCACCGCCGACCAGCTCACCACCTCCCTCAGCCAGACCCTCCCACCACCACGACGGACCCCAATGAAGCAGCCCACAACTTCGCACAATGGCTCACCGACTACACCGATGAACTCGCACCACTGAAGAAACCACCTAGCAGACCCCACAGCAAGAAAGCCTTGTGGTTCACGGACGACCTCATCAACTCAAAGAGAACCTGCCGCTCCCTGGAGAAAACCTGGCGCCAGGACCAGACAACAGAGAACATGACAGCCCTCAAGAACGCCACCCGCAAGCACCCCCAACTGATCCATACCACCAAGAGAACTACTTACAAACAACGTCTGGACAACAAAACCCACAACAGCAAGGAACTCGTCAGCATCATTAAAGAGCTCTCCATCCCCAGCGCCTGCAACAACGACATTACACCCTCGCAAGACCTCTGCGACGCACTCGCCTCGTTCTTTCACCGCAAGATCTCCGACATACACAACAGCTTCGACGCACAGACCAACCACCCAACCACCGAACCAGCGCACCCAACCGCCACCCTCTGTGCCTGAACCCCGGTCAGCAAGGAAGACACCGCCTGCACCATGAGCACCATCCACTCAGCTCCCTCACTGACCTATGTCCTCACCACATCTTTAACAAAGCCGACTCCATCATCGCACCCCAACTCTGGGACATCATCAACAGCTCCTTCGCATCATCCACCTTCCCGGAGAGCTGGAAGCATGCCGAACTCAGCGCCCTCCTGAAAAAACCCACCGCGGACCCCACAGACCTCAAGAACTTTGACCCATCACGCTCCTCCCTTTTCCTGCCAAAGTCATCGAGAAGACGGTCAACAAACAACTCTCCGCCTTCCTCGAGACAAACGGATCTCTCGACTCGTCACAGTCCGGTTTCCAAGCGAACCACAGCACCAAGACCGCCCTCATCGCAGCCACTGACGACATCAGGTCTATGCTCGACAAACTGGAAAACCACCGCACTCATCCTCCT
This sequence comes from Lissotriton vulgaris, assembly GCF_964263255.1. Classification (NCBI taxonomy): domain Eukaryota; kingdom Metazoa; phylum Chordata; class Amphibia; order Caudata; family Salamandridae; genus Lissotriton; species Lissotriton vulgaris. Next base: position 174,848,036 of record NC_141687.1, on the reverse strand, counting down.
GGATCTCTCAGCAGCCTTCGACACGGTTTGCCACCATACCCTGATATAACGCCTCAGTGACACCGGAATCCAAGGCGCGGCCTTGAAATGGATCATCTCGTTCCTCGCCGGCAGAACCCAGAGAGTCTGTCTCCCCCCATTCCGGTCCGCGGCTACCGAAGTCATCTGCGGCGTCCCACAAGGATCCTCGCTCAGCCCCACCCTCTTCAACGTCTACATGAGCCCCCTCCCTGCCATTGCACGCAAACACAACCTCAACATCATCTCCTACTCCGACGACACACAGCTGATTCTCTCCCTCACCAACGACCCGGACACCGCCAGAGCCAGCATCCAGGAAGGAATGAGGGACGTTGCGGAATGGATGAAGCTCAGCCGTCTGAAACTGAACTCAGACCAGACGGAAGTCCTCATCCTGGGACCGTCCCCCTCGGCCTGGAATGACTCCTGGTGGCCACCTGCCCTGGGCATCACCCCCAAACCCACAGACCACGCACGCAACCTGGGCTTCATCCTGGACTCCTCCCTCACGATGTCCAAGCAAGTCAACGCCGTCTCATCATCCTGTTTCAACACCCTGCGCATGCTCTGCAAAATCTTCCAATGGATCCCCACCGCAACCAGGAAGACGGTCACCCAGGCCCTTGTCACCAGCCGCCTGGACTAGGGAAACACCCTCTATGCCGGAACCACAGCCAAGCTCCAGAAAAGACTACAGCGCATACAGAACGCCTCGGCAAGACTCATCCTGGACATCCCCCGCAACAGCCACATCTCTGCCCATCTGAAGAATCTGCACTGGCTCCCCGTCAGCAGGAGAATCACATTCCGACTCCTCACCCACGCACACAAGGCTCTCCACGACGCGGCCCCATGTACCTCAACAACCGCCTCGCATTCTACACACCAACCCGCCAGCTCTGCTCCGCCAGCCGTGCCCTCGCCACCATCCCACGTATTCGCAAAGCCACCGCCAGAGGAAGATCCTTCTCCTATCTGGCAGCCAAGATATGGAACTTCCTCCCCACCCACCTCCGGCTGACCCAGGACCATCTCTCCTTCAGGAAACAACTCAGGACCTGGCTGTTCAGCAGTAGCGACCCCCCCCCCCCCCCCCAGCGCCTTGAGACCCTAACGGGTGAGTAGCGCGCTTTACAAATTCCTTGATTGATTGATTGATTCTTAAATACTTACAATACACACAGTTAATAGGGGGTCCAAGGGAAGGTTATTAATAGACCAAGCAGGATTATTTCCCCAAATCCTAGTATACCATAACAAAAAAGGGAAAACTACTGGTCTGATAGAAAAGTGAAATGCGGCAAAATCAGAAACTGTAGCCTATAAGACTGTGCTAAGTTGGAAAGGAATCCCATCAGCCCACCAGATGGCAGAACATCATCATCTGGGATTGTAGAAGAACCAGTATTTGATAGCAAAGCTCACCTTATACAATCAAGAGCTGTCCATAATCAAAACCACCAGTGATGGATCAAGCCATGATTGTAAAATCCGTGGTGCTGAAAAACAATTTTTTTGCAGTGATACTAAATGTAAATGAAAATGAAAGTGCAATTTAAAATTGGCTACTGTGATGACGAAAGTAACTTTATTAGGAGCTCATCACAGTGCCAAGACTAAAAACAGAGTGTGAATAGTTTTTCAATATAAAAATTGTTGATCAATTAGACGAGTCTTCATGTTTCAGCCATTTGTAGGTAACAATAAACCACTGGCTTTCTTCAGGACCAAAAATTACACTACTGCAAAAACTGCAAAAAAAGTGATAGAAAATAGGGTTAAATGTTGTTTAATCATCGGTAGCAGTAATAAAAATAATAAAAACTACTTCTACAATAATGCCCAGAACTCGGCACTAGTGGACCCACCACAAAGTTTGTCTGGCTATTTGGGATGTTATTGCTCAAATGTACGTTATAAGTAAAGAGTACCCTGGACATGAATTAATACTGACTCAAGACACAGTATACATAATGTTAAAAATATCAAAATAATGTGCTACTCACATTTCTCTCTAAACGGGGCACTCTGAGTTCATGATAGGTGCATATCAAAGGTTTAAACAGGATAACTATCTCAAAGGTGCTTACCAGAATGGTCAAATCCGTCGTGAAAACAGAGGGAGAGAGAGAGCGCAGAGAGCCACCTTACCTGTCCTTCGGTAGCTCGGGCTAAACCTAGGCTGAGGGGGAGGTAACCAGACGGACAGGATAGGTCTTTTTATGCATGTGACCATTGCTACGTCATCGACAGACCGCTGAGGAAATCATTTCATCCGTTGCCGCTTTGGGGGCGTTATGTTCTCAATTATTTATGTGGCGCCTGTGCAGAACTGTGGCGGACCGGAGAGGAAACGCACTCGCCGTCCGTCTGCCCATGCGCTGACTAAAACCACTACCTGTTGGCACATGCACAAATACAGATCTGGTGACAAACCCCTACGGGGCTGGAGAGACTATAAGCCAATGCCAATATTGCAAGTAGGGTTATTGTAGCGCATGCGCAGATGGAAATGTGATGACGAATAACTACGGGCTGGAGTGTCTGTAAGCCTATGCCCAGATTGCAAATGGCGTCTTTTTGTGTAGCGCATATGTCAAATAGGGAAACTCAGGTAAATGAAACTTCCCAAATTGCGCGATCACTCAAGTACAGTATAAGATTGTTCCAGGCCGGAGTCACTGTAAGCCGATGCCCATATTGCCAGTAGGGTTATAGTAGCGCATGCGCAAATGCAAATATGATGACCAATAACTAAGGGGCTGGAGTGTCTGTAAGCCTATGCCCAGATTGCAAGTAGAATATTTTTTGTGTAGCGCATACGTCAAGTCTGGAAACCCAAGTAAATGGCCCTTCCCAAGGTGCGCGATCACTAAAGTATATTCTTAGATTTCCCCATACCTGAGTGTCAAAAATTGTTAAAACAATTTTATGTATCCATAGAATGTGTGGGCCCATCAGTCAGTTGGACAGCAATATTTGTTACTAGGCTAAACAATAGCCATGAATGCCGAACAATGCACTGAGAGTGTAATTTACTGTCAATATGCCACCGCTCAGGCAAGGTCGGTTAGACGGTACTCTACCAAATACATATGTTTACATGTGTCTCACAGCAGTGTCGGTAGGAAAGTCTTATTAAGATATATTGATAGTAGAAGAAAAAAATATATATATATATATACATCACCCAGGCTAAGGGTATATTAAAGATAGCACAACAGAAGAAGCAAGCTCTTGATCGTGTGTGGTCATATCATGACCCAAGGAATTTCGTCATTCAAACCAGTGGTATCACATTTGAGCTTGAAAATCTACATGATTACTTGCCCGTGTTCCATAAAATATGTGGGTATGACGACCAGAAAGGTCAAACTAAGAATCAATGAGCATAAGAGCACTATCAGGTGCAACAAACAAGCAACTCGCCGAACCAGCCATTTTCTGAGTATGAAACACAAGGCAGAAGAAATTAAATGGGTTGTTCTGGAACAACCATTTATTCCGCCCCATACCAGTGATGTCACACGATACCTCTTTCTCAAGGAACAAAAATGGATTTTCAAGCTCAAATGTGATACCACTGGTTTGAATGACGAAATTCCTTGGGTCATGATATCATATGACCACACACGATCAAGAGTTAGCTTCTTCTGTTAGTGCTATCTTTAATATACCCATAGCCTGGGTGATGTATATATATATATATATATATATATATATATATATATATATATATATATATATATATATATATATATATATATATATATATATATATATATATATATATATATATATAAATATATATATTACTATTATAAAGAGAGAACTTGCACCTTTTGGCCAGGTAAACTCGGGAACCACAGCACCAATCACAACACCCAATACAGTGTTGGAAAGGGCAGTTGCAGCAGAAGGACATAGGCTATGCAGACGCCCACCATATACATTTAAAATGTAAAAGAACCGTGCCAGCAAAGTAGTCCCTTGTGGGCGTGTCTGCATTGTGCTGTGGGTGTGTGCTGGGGGTGTGACAATCACTGGGGGCATTCCGTCACGAGTGTTGTTTTTTCTTCCCAGGTTCTATACATTCCTGCTCCCTTTAAATAGTAATTCAGTGGTGGTCCCATTCTCTTTTAGAACCACCCCAAGCACAGTTATGGGCAAAAATACAACTAAAAGGCCCTGCAAAGCATTATGGGATAAGCTTAGCATAATTTTTAGCATTCATTAAAGGGTTTCAATGTTTTTGAATTTTACTCATCAGGGACATCTTGGGACGACGAGGTGAACTGCAGCTTGATTTATAATATTTTAAATGCTATTGCATTTGCCTCATCAGGGACATCTAGGGACGGGAAGGTGGGACCACCACTGAATTACTATTCATGCATTTACAACGAATTTCGTTGTAAATGTATGCGTGGTTAAAGCATATAAAATGTAATGCCATGCGTTATAATGGCATTGCGGAGTCATGGTACTTTCGTAATGAAAGTATGCAGAGTGATGGTATGCGGAAAGAAATTTGCGGAATAATGGGTGTTTACCCTCCCCCGTAAGTACATTGGTGGCACGGCGGCTTGCATCTCCAGCAACATACTCATATTTTTTCACCACCAATTGGAAAAATGCACAGGTCTCTCTCATTGATGCCCAGCACCGACATACACTTTTAGACACACCTCCCACCACAAGTTCTAGAATTGCGAACTTTAGAGATGGGGAGCTACGTTAGAATCTCGGCATCAGCTCAACATCCTGTGATTCCAGGCAAATCGCTTTCTTTCCCCGTGCCTACCACAAATCAATGTGTTCTTCTGTAATGTAAATTGTGCTCATGCCATGTTGTCGAGTTCGCGCTATATAATATTGCAAGGAAAATAAAGTAGGGAAACTCGAGTTCACACACTACTGAACGCGCACTCTTAAGTGCATCAGCAGTGCACTGTGAATCAGAGCGTTTCACAGGCCTGTCACAGATAAATGAAATCCTACGAAACAATATACTACTGGCCGGCAGCAATTCATACCCGGACAACGCAATTCATACCCGGACAACGTCGGGACGGGCTGCTAGTATATATATATATATGTATATATATATTTGTTTTTCTCTTCTACCATGAATATATCTTTAGAAGACTTTCCTACCGACACTGCTGTAAGACACATGTAAACATATGTATTTGGGAGAGTACCATCTAACCGACCTTGCCTGTGCGGTGGCATATTGACAGTAAATTACACACTCAGTGCATTGTTTGGCATTCATGGCTATTGTTTAGCCTAGTAACACTCGCTGCCCAACTGACTGATGGGTCCACACATTCTTTGGATACATAAAATTGTTTTGAAAAATTTTGACACTCAGGTATGGGGTAATCTAAGACTATACTTTAGTGATCGCGCACCTTGGGAAGGGCCATTTACTTGGGTTTCCGGACTTCGCTTATGCGCTACACAAAAAAAGCTACTTGCAATCTGGGCATAGGCTTACAGACACTCCAGCCCCTTAGTTATTGGTCATCACATTTGCATCTGCGCATGCGCTACAATAACCCTACTTGCAATATGGGCATTGGCTTATAGTCACTCCAGCCCCGTACGGATTCGTCACCAGATCTGTATTTGCACATGTGCCAACAGGTAGTGGTTTTTTGTCCGCGCATGGGCAGACGGACGGCGAGTGCGTTTCCTCTCCGGTCCGCCACAGTTCTGCGCAGGCGCCACATAAATAATTGAGAACATAACGCCCCGATAGCTGCAACTGATTAAATGGTTCCCTCAGCGGTCCGCCGATGACGTAGCAATGGTCACATGCATAAAAAGTCCTATCCTGTCCGTCTGGTTACCTCCCCCTTGGCTTAGGTTTAGCCCGAGGTACCGACGGACAGGTAAGGCGGCTCTCTGCGCTCTCTCTCTCTCCCTCTGTTTTCACGAGGGATTTGACCATTCTTGTATGCACTTTTGAGATAGTTATCCTGTTTAAACCTTTGATATGCATCTATCAGGAACTCAGGGTGCCCCGTTTAGAGAGAAATATGAGAAGCACGTTTTTTTGATATTTTTAACATTATGTGTACTGTGTCTTGAGGCAGTATTAATTCATGTCCAGGGTACTCTTTACTTATAGCTTACATTTCAGCAATAACATCCCAAATAGCCAGGCAATCTTTGTGGTGGGTCCACTAATGCCGAGTTCTGGGCATTATTGTAGCGTTAGTTTTTAATATTTTTATTACTGCTACCGATGATTAAACAACATTTAACCCTCCTGCAGGTCAGGGATGGGATCATGACAGATATCTCCCTAATAAGGGTATGACAATTGAAGGGATAACCACAAATAGAGATTCAGGATTATCTATAGTCATTATGTTTAGACTACAGATATGTTTCAATTACATCTTTATATGCACTGACTATTAGTGACTAGAGTAACTTAGACCACTGTGCGAGAAATCCTTCAAATCAAGGGGGAGTCAATGGCACGTACTTTAGATAGGAGAGGTCTCAATCATGCTGTTTTTATTTGCATATACCGAGTACCAAGGGTTTTAGCTTTTTTTCAAGCTGGTGGACAATTGAGTGAGGGATACTGACTGTGTCCTCTACCATTTTTATCCACTGATAGAGTGGGGCCTCATCACCTGAGCAATTGCCAGGAGAGGTGAGGAGTACTCCCATGACACAATGGGGAGTCAATGAAAAGTTATAAAGCAATGGTAATCTTTTGAGACTTAGTAAATCTTTGTTTTACTATTCATATATTAATAAACAATGGGTGTATGCAGTAATACCTACGAAACTATAGTTTGGAACTGTTAACTAAGCATGGGCGGAAAATCCGTTCCGCTCGCGGATTTTGCGGATTTTCAGTAAATTCGCAATCATTAACAGTCCTTTTTTTCTTGTGCATTTTTTAGGAAAGTATCTATTTTCTAGGAATACTTGTCCTACACTATGGAACTACCCAGTATGGTAGGATGTATCGTTATTATTGATTTACTTATTTTCTATCAGATTGTTTCGCCGTTTTTGCAGTAGTGTAATTTTTGGTCCTGAAGAAAGCCAGTGGCTTATTGTTACCTACAAATGGCTGAAACATGTAGACCCGTCTAATTGATCAACAATAGTTATATTGACAAACTATTCACACTCTGTTTTTAGTCTTGACACCGTGATGAGCTCCTAATAAAGTTACTTTCGTCATCACAGTAGCCAATTTTAAATTGCACTTTCAGTTTCATTCACATTTAGTATCACTGCAAAAAAATTGTTTTTCAGCACCACGGATTTTACAATCATGGCTTCATCACTGGTGGTTTTGATTTAGGACAGCTCTTGATTGTATAAGGTGAGCTGTGCTATCAAATACTGGTTCTTCTACAATCCCAGATGATGATGTTCTGCCATCTGGTGGGCTGATGGGATTCCTTTCCAACTTAGCACAGTCTTATAGGCTACAGTTTCTGATTTTGCCGCATTTCACTTTTCTATCAGACCAGTAGTTTTCACTTTTTTGTTATGGTTCTTAAATAGTTGTCTTCTTTATTTTGTTGTTTCCTTTGTTCTTATCAATATTGTAGCTGTTTTATACATTAATTCTTGGTGGTGAAATGGTATAGATGACATCACCAAATGTAGCCAATAGCCAACACGTGTTTCGTCTCAGGGAAAATAACCTGACGACTTCCTCAGGGCGAACGCAAATCTCTGTAAGCAAGTTCACCACATTCCAGGTAAAGCCTGTGTGTGGTCTTATAAAACATGGATCTAACAAATATAATTCATATGCAGGACGTATCCTTCAGCGATCTGACGTATTTTCCTAATAAATATGTCAGGCGGACTTATAATCTGGTCCGGATAGATGTAAATAGAATTAGTTCATAAAGCGGAGAGTACTCCTGCCGTCATCGATTCAAAAGTCTACATACAAATTAGTCTAGACACTGTGCCTCATGGGAACAGTCCAGCCTGAACTGCCAACCCAAATCTTACCTGAACCGGGAACAAGCATCCTGGGACTGGTTTCCGGGTAACACCCCTCATCAGCCAGGCTAGCTTGAATCCAGTGTCAAAGTGAGCAAGGGACCTACGTCTGGGCATACCCTGCCAACTTAGGGCGAACAAAGCAAACACAAGGAAATGATGGACAGAGCGCTGAAACTTTTCAGACACTCACCCCGTTACAGATCTGTGTTGAATCCATCATCCTTCTTTAGCTCACTTCGCCATCTCAGTTCAGACCCAGCTATATGCTAATCAGTCTTGACCCTGTGCTACATGGGAACAGTCCAGCCCGAACTACCAAGCCAAATCATCCCTGAACTGGAAACAAGCATCCTGGGACCGGATTCAAGTAAGGCCCCTCATCAGCCAGGCTACCTTGAATCCAGTAGCAAAGTGAGCAAGGGACTCATGTCTGGACATACCCTGCCAACTTAGGGCAAACAAAGCAAACACAAGAAGGCGATGGACGGAGCGCTGAAACTTTTCAGACACTCACTCTCAGTCACAGATCTTGGTTGAATCCATCATCTCCTTTAGCTCACTCGGCCACCTCAGGTCAGACCCACCTATATGCAAGTCAGTCTTGACCATGTGCCGCATGGAAACAGTCCAGCCTGAACTGCCAAGGTAAATCTTCCCTGAACATGAAGCAAGTATCCTGGGACTGGTTTCGGGGTAATACCCCTTATCAGCCAGGCTAGCTTGAATCCAGTGTCAAAGTGAACAAGGGTCGCACATCTGGGCATACCCTGCCAACTTAGGGACAACAAAGCAAACAAAAGGAGATGAAGGACAGAGCGCTGAAACTTTTCAGTCACTCACCCCCAGTCACAGATTTGGGTTGAACCCATCGTTGAAACCAAATCTTCCCTGAACTGGAAACAAGCATTCTGGGACCAGTTTCAGGGTGAAACCCCTCATCAGCCAGGCTTGCTTGAATCCAGTGGCAAAGTGAGCAAGGGACCCACGTTTGGGCATACCCTGCCAACTTAGGGCGAACAAAGCAAACAGAAGGAGATGATGGACGAAGCGTTGAAACTTTTCAGACACTCTTCCCCCAGTCACAGACCTGGGTTCAGACCCAGCTATATGCAAATCAGGCTTGACTCTGTGCCTCATGGGAACAGTTCAGCCCAAAATGCCAAGACAAATCGTCTCTGAACCGGAAACAAGCATCCTGTGACCAGTTTTGGGGTAACACCCCTCATCAGCCAATTGGCAAAGTGAGAAGGGACCCACGTCAGGGCGTATCCTGCCAACTTAGTGCGAATAAAGCAAACACAAAGAGATGATGTACTGAGCTCTGAAACTTTTTAGACACTCACTACACTTAAGGGTTGGGCACTGGCACTCAGATCTCATTAGCAGGCCTCTGTACAATCTCAGAGGTGAAAAACCAGCATCACCAGTCGAAAAACCTTGGGGTGACCATACAAAAAGAGGCATTTCCTTACAATTAAAGAGAAGAAAACCCCATTTCAGTTGTTTGAAACACATATTATATATAGTCAATGATAGTGATGGCAAAATGGATTAGGTCATCTGAAAAGTGCATTTTGAGTTACGAATAGCTTTAGTGTCTATTTCACAAATCAACCCAGTATGTTCTGCTAAAATTATTTATTTCAAGTTTTGTGCAGATTGGTTAGGAGGGGTACAAATATACGAGGAGATTAAAAGATTGCATTTCCTCTTTTTAAGTTCTCTATGAATTTTTCCCTATGCTGCAACAAAACTGCTTGACAAAGTGACATCAAACCCAGCATAACGATAACACCTCATTTGATTAGGTCTTTTTTAGATCGGGGTTGACAATCAGCTGCCAGACAGGCATTTTGTTTACAATATTCTGAGAATTAACTTGGGTCTGCCACCTGCAACCTTCCGCTTTTTTAGACTTACATCTTTCAGCTTCCGGCTTAAGACTTTGACAAGCACATTAAGGGTCAGTCAGAAGAATATTTAGCTCTCAGCTAATGGTATTGGCAGTTAGGGTATATTTTATCACCTCCAATGCAAAGCAAGTATCAAACTGATGAGGGGCTACATTACAAATGTCCCTCTTGCTGGCTGCCTTCCGCCTCTCCCATTTTCCCATGAGTCTTGTTTGTCATTTCTCCAAAGAGCCTCTGCTACTCTCTACCACAGCTCCGTCTTTGTTGTGTACTCTTCACTCTCTCACTTACCACCCTCTCTTGTTCATGTCTCCCTCTGTCATCCTTCCTCAGAAGTCTTTATCTCAGACTGCCACCCCATCTTGTTACTCCCTCTTTTCTGTCTGTATGGTCTTCATTCCCCACATGCACCACCCCTCATTTCCTCACCCTCTCACCACTGTATGCTCCTCATTCCTCCCTCCTTTTTCTCTCTCCCACCTCTCCCTCGACCACCTATGTGTACCTTGTTCTCTATGCCCACCCTTGCCTCCCGTCAGTTTCTCATAATTACTGCCTAAACCAGTTTTTTTTTCTTTTTTTTTGTTTTTTCAAAACAAAAGACTTTCTGTATTGAAGATTCCCTTACATTCAATACTATCCTTTTTTGTTTCTATGTCAACGAAGCACTGGGTGGCTAGATAATTTTCATTATAGTTCTTCCTTTCTTTCCGTTCAAAGAAACGAAAAAAGGAACATAATGAAGGAACTCTTGCCAATCACCCTGTATTTGGGTCTGTTTTAGAACCATTGTCGCAATTCTGTAATTTTTTCCCTTCAATCTCTGGTGGAGAAAACGCCCTCCTATTAGAAAGATAAGAAAGAAGTTTTAAACCAGGTAGATAAACTTACCTTCGACATTTATTAAAAAATCTTGGTAGGTCTAGATAATAAATTATTGTCCACTAATATACAACAGTGGGAAATACTGAAGGTCACTGAAGACATTCTGTACCACACTGACTGGAATCATAAACACCACAGCAATTTATTCTAGATTTATCAAGCATGGCAGTCACCAGGGCCAGACTGGAAAACCAAAGCAACCCTAGCAAATTTTGTCAGACCAGCCCCGTATGGTGGTTATTGAGCGAGCCTTCCCACTACAGGACGGGTTTGGAGGATTTGCCCCTCAAGAAAATTTGTGAAAAAATGGCAAAATTGTGCATTCTACAACACAATTTTGCTTGCATATTCAATTGTATAAGCTTTTAAAGCATAGTACATTATCACTTTACAGTGCACTAGGATACCTAGCCACTAAAACAATTTTAATCAGGCTTTTTTATGTACCTGGCTGAAATTTGTCAAGCTAGAGTAATCAGTAATTTCAATCATTGTGCATTACTCTTGTGATGCAAAATTTCTGAAATAACGCAATCACACAAGCTTGAGTAGTTCAGAGTAATTCCAAAGATCAGGAACAATGATCTAAGAGAGAGTGAGCGGCTGCTGGCTACTGCTGATTGTGTCCTGTAGATTTTAGTGCTGTTTTATTCTGCATCCTCTGGCCCTATTTGGATGTGAGGGTGCATTTTGCACTAAGAAAATATTGCTAAATGTTGGATTCCGCTTCTTACGTAATTATGCATAATTACAAGTAAGTTCACTGTAATTACCTGTAATTATGTTACAGAGAATACACCAGTAATGTCCACCCCTAGTTATAAGTCCGATTAAAAAATCTTGCATCTAAAAATTTGAAGGGCAGTTAAGCCTCCCTTTCAGTGAGTCACACAATCATTGTGCACAAAAAGACACTGTACGCATGATGAAAATAAATTTCTATATTGATGTATTAACAAAGAAGGCACATCTTGTTAATCATGTCCTTCTCTAATCACACCACAATCTGTATTGCAGTGTTTTACAATACATACATTCCTCAATTACTGAATTCATTTAGTCCTTTACACTGGCGATTTATTACCCCCTGAACTTTTGAGGTCGGATCTAGAAGACAAGGTCATCTCGCGACAAATTATGGGCAGGGGGCTTCTCATAGAGGGAGGAGGGCCAGCTTTAGTGCTGATGGCTTGCAGTGTGACTACCTTTGTTGGGGCCCTTTAATGATTCCCTCACTATCACCCTCCAACATTGCCCCTCATCTCTCCATAGCCCCTCTCACACATGTATTTTGTTTGTTTAAAGCACCTCTCATACCAGTGTACAGAGCAGTTTACATCACACACACATAAAGAGACAATGAATCATATGTGTGTAAAGAATTGTATAGAAAATTTTACATAAGACAAAGGGGAACTATAACGTGTAGGAGTCACGTGTAATCCATATTGGGAGGTATTTTTTAAGAGTGCTTGATCTGGAGAAGTGCAAACTCATATGTTCCACAGTGGCTGGGGTTGGCTTTACTAATAAGAATTTATTTCTACCCAGAAAACACACAAACTCCTTTGAGCAACATTCGGATAATGAAAGACTGGGAAAAAAATTACTGTCCAACTGGTAGCGAATCACTTTGCATGCAGCACTTTGATGGCAGTTCATAGCTCACTGTGCTTATTACTACTGTAATATCTGAACTGCATGTAACAAAAGGATCTCTGCAACAAAAGCAGTAACCCACTGAGCTATGCACATAAAGTATAGTTCTGTCATCTGCATGTTGCACATTCTTTGCAGCAGGCATATTAAACCTCTGCCCTACTCTAGATGACTCGAAACTTGCATCAGACAAAAGTAGCTCGATCGCTCTCCATCAGGAATATTAATCACCACAGATATCTTGGCACTTTTATTGTTGCCTGCAAACTACTGGATAAGCAAGAAACTCTGCAGCGGGTCCTTTTAAACCCATTACAAATGTCAAAACACCGTTTCTCTGGGAGACTGGAATGGTGAGGGGGTGGCGGATATTGCGGCTCTGCTGCAAAACTGGCCCCAATTAACCATACTGGACTCCAGTACACAAAGTCTTCCAGCCTCCCTGGGAAATGCCTGATGTCCAGTCCAGCCTTGGCACTCACCATTATTTGTCTTTTCATTTAAAAACAAACTATACATACGTGGAACATCTATGGGGAGTACATTTGCGCCCAGTCTAACCTGTCCATATGTCTGCTAGTGCAAAGCAGATATTGTTTTTGCGGTTAGGAATACATACAGGGCAAGGTAAGACAATGGCGCAGGTACACATATGACATACTTCTCATGAGGCACAGGGACACACCATTTGCCACTGTCTTTATGCATTGGCTCAACTCAAGAAATACTTTCTTAAGATTCATGCCCTACATGTTAAACCTTTTATTCCCATTCTTATACCTAATATTAGTGATGAAAAAACACCTAATTGGTAACTGCCACCTGCCATAAACCTATAGACAAACAAGTTTATTGGCCTACAAATCTTTTCATCCAAGTGCACTGATACAAAATCTTCCTTCTGGTGAGATTTTTTGGATGCGCCGAAATAGTACGTCAATGTCTGAGAAACTAAGTAGCAAACTTAAGGAATGGGTTACCCCACCTCAATAGTGAAAAGAGCTGAAACACTTTCAAAGAATAACCATCAGGAAGTACGATTAGAAACACATTAAAAAAAAACACAGAACGAAAGTCTAATCTGTGTCTCACTTATAGTACAGCATATAGTATTATCAGAAAGATTATAATAAGAATTGGTGCATTCTGAATTCCAATTGCGTATCATTATAAAATCCAATGTTCCAGTGTAAGTGTGCTAGTCTATACTACTATAATAATATATCTATACTACTATTATAAAGAGAGAACTTGCACCTTTGAGCCAGGTAAACTCGAAATCTACACCACCAATCTGAACACCCAAGACATCTTAGAAAACCTCAGGGCAAGCAGAAGGACATAGGCTACATTAAAAAAAAAACGTTGTTTAAAATATTTAGAAATAAAAATAAAGTATTCCCTTGCAAGTAGCGCCGGCCGCGACGTATGCGTGAGAGGAGTAGCGTCGTTCACGAGCAACAGGAAGAGCGAGGACATGAGCGCCGGGAGGAGCGTCTGCGTGAGGGGAGGAGCGGAGTTCACCAGCAACAGGAAGAGGGGAGAACATGAGTGCCGGGAGGAGCTGCGGAGCGGCGAGAAGCGGAGGAGCAGTGGAAGCGCGGGGAGGAGCAGCGGATGAGGTAGCTGACAAGCGGTCAAGCAGTGGAGAGTTAAACACTGCAACGTAGGGAGGAGCTGCGGATGAGGTAAGTCGGGACCTGGGGGGGGGTTACAAAGCCAGGGCGGGAGGCAGGCGGGAGGCTCAAGACGCGAGGCGCGAGGCGGTAGGCGCTATGCCCAATGTCGGGGCGGGGGCGGCGGGCGGGAGGCTCAAGGCACAAGGCTCAAGGCGGGAGGCGGGAAGCGGGAGGCGGTATGGCCAATGTCGGGGCGGGAGGCGGGAGGGAATGCGGACTGGGCAATGTCGGGGGGGTGCACAGAGGCTTAAAATGCTGCCCCCAGTCCCCTTCTGCCCCGGGCAAAGCCGGGGCGGGCTGCTAGTACTGGATAAGTTGTCACGAGCAACAGGAAGAGCGAGGACATGAGCGCCGGGAGGAGCTGCGGAGCGTCGAGAAGCGGAGGAGCAGTGGCAGGGCGGGGAGGAGCAGCGGATGAGGTAGCTGACAAGCGGTCAAGCAGTGGAGAGGTAAACACTCCAGTGTAGGGAGGAGCGGCGGATGAGGTAAGCCGGGACCTGGGGGGGTTACATAGCCGGGGTGGGAGGCTCAAGGCGCAAGGCGGTAGGCGCTATGCCCAATGTCGGGGCGGGGGCGGCAGGCGGGAGGCTCAAGGCACAAGGCTCAAGGCGGGAGGCGGTATGGCCAATGTCGGGGCGGGAGGGATGCGGACTGGGCAATGTCGGGGGGGGGGGGTGCACAGAGGCTTAAAATGCTGCCCCCAGCCCCCGTTTGCCCCGGGCAAAGCCGGAGCGGGCTGCTAGTACTATAATAAAGGAAGAACTTTGAGGTTTTGAGGCGGGTAAACTTGGGAACCACAGCGCCAATCCACACACCCGATACACCGTTGTAATCGTCAGGGTGTGCAGATGGTTATAGGCTATATAAATAAAAAAAAAACGTTATTTAAAAAATGTACATAAAAAAAAGTAGTCCCTCCGAAGTAGCGCCGGCAGCGACGTGCGTGCTCACGTCAGGAGCGCCGGGAGGAGCGGCGTCCAGGAGCGCGACGAGGAGCGGCGGACATGGCGCGGGGGAGGAGCGGTGACGTGAGGAGCAGCGGACAGGCCGGAGGAGCGGTGACCAGCGGCGGTGAGGTAACAAGCAGCGCCAGGTGGGAGGGGCCGTGAGGTGACAAGCAGCGGACAGTGGCGGTGAGGAGCAAGGAGCGGCAGACCGGTAAACTGAGGAGCGCTGGGTAGGAGCGGCGGATGAGGTAAGGGGACCCACGGACAATGTCGGGGCAGGCGGGGGTCGGGGCAGGAGGGGGACGGGCTGGGCAGGAGCGAGGGTCGGGGAAGCCTGATTGCACCCGGACAAGGTCGGGACGGGCTGCTAGTATAATAAATATGCTGGGCCACACAAGACCACTAGTCAAAAGAAAACGTCCAGACACTGGGGGGACTGCCACCTGTCAGTGGGCATTATCTCTGTGGTAAATGTAGTGTTTACCACCTGACTAGTATAACGAAACTAGAGACATCAGCTTGAGATACCAATGGGTCCTCAGCACACAACGTGCATTTAGAAAATGTAATCTAGCTCATTATATGCCTATGTGATCTTAACAATTTGGGTATGAACACCAGGAAAAATATATCTGAACACAGAAGAAGCATTTGTTGCAAGAAGACTAGAACCAAACTAACCATACGGGAGGAACATGGTCAGGTCACGTACGAAGATGACTGCTTAATTTCTAGTGCTTCATACGTCGGCGGGCCTTGCAGGGAAGTGGCAGACCAACTGAAACCATGGGGCTCCCTAAAACGATCTCACACTGCCCCCCCTGCACTGGTGCCTCTGCTGGACAGACACCCCACAATATTGCAGCATAGATTTGCAAATTTAGCAGCACAAAAATGGAAATTTAGCAGCATAAAAATGACAATTTTGTGGCATTATTGCGGCACTTTATTTTACTTGCAATCATTCATTTTCAGCTTTAAATCAATGGAACCTGTTTTAGCAGAGCATTCCACTTTGAAATAGGCATGTTTAAAGTTTCTACAGCTCTACCGAAGCACAGCTCCAATCTAGTAACCGTGTGGGAGGGAGCCATATTTCTCCCTGGGATGTTCTAGCGCCCATTTATGCACCCCTGCCGGGGCAACACTTTCACTACACCCTGGTTTCAGTCACGCAGCCCCTTTCTCTCTCAGGTTTCAGTCACGCAGCTCCCTTCACTTGCTGGTTTAATACATGGAGCCCCTTTCTCTCTCTGGTTTCAGTCATGCAGCTCCCTTCACTCTCTGGTTTCAGTAACACAACCCCCCTTTTCTACCTGGTTTCAGTAACACAGCCCCCTTCACTCCCTGAGTGCAGAGATACAGCCTCCTCTTGTGTCGCATGCACTGACTCCCTTTTATAGGTAGTGCTGATAGGACAGACGTCTTGCAATAATCATCCTTCAGAACCAGGCTCCAAAGTTCCAAATTCAGCAGCTCTGACCATGGTGTCACATCCTCTCACCAACTGAACACCATATTTCCCCACTGAGAGAAACTTGCACTGCCTTCAACTACAACCCAATTATGCCACGTTATAAACACATGGATGCGGCTCCATTTAAATTTTGCACTACACAAGAGCAATATGCCTACAAAAAAAAGTACAAAGTGTAATATCTTATCTGTAGCGTGTCCTTGCATATGCAATGCCATGGTCTGTGCTACTGGTCTGCAGCCTGTCCTCACATGTGCATCGCCATGAACAGTGCTGTTTGTCTGCAGCCTGTCCGCAATTGTGCTGTGCCACGGGCTGTACTATTGGTCTGCAGCCTGTCCTTGTATGTGCAGTGCCATGGAGTGAGTTATTTGCCTGCTGCCTGTCCTGTTCTATGCAGTGCCTGGGACTGTGCTGTTGGTCTGCAACCTGCCCTCGTATGTGCAGTGCCATGGAGTGGGCTATCGGTTTTCAGCCGGCCCTCTTATGCGCAGTGCCATTTTCTTTGGTATTGGTCTGCAGCCTGTATGTGCAGTGCCATTAAGTGTGCTGTTTGCCTGCTGCCTGTCCTATTCCATGCAGTGCCTAAGGCTGTGCAGTTGGTCTGCTGCCTGTACTCATGTGTGCGTGCAGTGCCATGGAGCACGCACTGTTGTGTTAGCCATGTCCTGTCCACCTCTTATAGCACATCAAGGTTCCTTGATTTTCCAACTATGTCTGAGCACAGCCACGTTCTACTTTCGTGCCGTTAAACGTTCCTAAGTATTGCTCAGGCACTCAGTAATTGGCCCGACAAAGAACAATTCCAACTTTCACCAGTATGTTCATATTTCAGCCTCCTGCCCTTTAGACGCTTTGTGCTCACAGCCTCTGAACAATCTGATGAGCAAAAACACCTCCCCTTTCTGTTTTCAAGCTGAACGGCTTCATCTTGTTTTCTACGGTGACATTGCTTTTGAAACTCTGATAACAGTTTTATATGAATAACACAATATACAGATTGGTTTATTTGGGTTAATAGTCAAACTATGATAACTCTATAGTTAAGTACATCTTTATCCAATGTGAGGACACTCTGACCTCCTCTGGAAGTTGCAGCTCAGTTGCACGTTAGACGGAGTCCCAAGAACACCTGTGTTGCCGTAATCATCAAAGTGCCTAGATGCTGTGTGTCTGTGGAAGGAGCGCTGAATATCTCTCGAGCATGATACAACCTTCTCGAAAATGATCATTTTGCTCAGAAAAACACCTCAGATTGTGATTTGGCTGTAGTCTTTTGTGCAAGGAGTCCTCTTTTTTTTCTACTCTTTTTTTCAAGAGGAAGGAAGTGCCCCTGATTCTCCAACTTCCTGTTCCTGTCCAGCAGGCTCCTCCCAGTGCTTTGTCCATGTGCTGTTCATTTGGATTTGGAGCTGGAAGGATCACTTTTTGTGAATGTCTGCTGCATCATATCATTGGATTGGATTTATTGAGGACTTTTGGATTTGAAATTTTATTTTACAAATAAGTTGGAGAATTGGTGTACATGTTTGTTTGATTTGGGCTTTTTTTTACCTACGGTTTTCTGGGCTTTTTAAACCTTGTTAAAAATTAATGTTGAGGGAGGCCTGTACTTTCATGAGGAGCCAAGTTATATTTCTTTGAAATTTCATCCAGTAGGCCCAGAGGTACCTATGGGTCCAACCATGTTTCTGTGTTTCAGCCAATAGGTAACCCTAGGAGTTCATATAGTTAGTGTAGGCTTGCTTGAGTTCAATGTATGTACGTTCTGTGGGTGGCCTGGCCATGTGGTGGCGGCCATTTTGTGGGACCAGCCACTGTGCTTTTGCCATAGGCCTTTAAACTTGTGGACTACTCTGCCAGTAGGCCCACGGGTACTACTCGAGTCATCATGGGTGCATAAAAGTTAAACAACTGTTTTTGTGGTGTTTGTTTAATTTGTAACATCATGTATGGCATTGATGGCTATGAATTGATTTGCAAAATGTGGTTTTTGGTGTGGAATTTCAGGTTTAGGGTGTGTGTTAAATAATATGGCTTTTTCTACCAGTAGGTAACCCTAGGAATTCAGCTCGCGTAGTTTTGGTAACTTTGCACAGTGCGACAACACAACCTTACAGTTTTTGTCTTCTTTGCGCGCTCAAGCTGCGTGCTCGGGCACGCGATAACGACTTTTTATACAGTTCGCGCTGCAGAACGCGCCAAATTTGCAATCTTGCAAGCAATATGTCTTGAGTTGCATAAAACCTTCTTGAAAATTATGATTTTGTTCATTTTGCTAAAAAAAACTCCTCAGGTTGTCATTTGGTTGTATTTTTTGGAGCATGGAGTCATTTTTTCTGTTTTCATTTTTTTTTTTAAAAAGAGGAAGGAAGTTCCCCAGAGACCTCAACTTCCTGTTCCTGTCCTTTGTATGTACTTTGTTGTTTGAGGGTGGGCTAACCATGTGGGTGACGGCCATTTTGTGAAGCCAAGCATTGTGCTTTTGCCATAGGGATGCATTGTGTGTCTTCCCTTTCTTTTCATGTTGTTGTGGGTGGCCAGGCCATATGGTGGCGGCCATTTTGTGTGACCTTCCACTGTGCTTTTGCCATAGGCCTCTAAACATGTGGCCTATTCTGCCAGTAGGCCTAGAGTCCCAGAGGTAGTCATCAAGGGTGCTTGATGTAGCTGTTTCTATGTTGTCTGTTGAATTTAATCATCATTTAGGGCATGGATGACATTGGATTGAATTCCCAAATGTGGTGTTTGGGGTGTAGTTACATTTTTGGATGTGTGTTAATAAATGCCTTTGTTGTATGTGTTGTTGTTGTGTAACTTTCTAACCTTTTTAGCTATGCGGATTTTCTTTTTTGCATTAAGCTGTGATGTGTAACAGGCGTCCTCCTTTGTCTGGCAATATAGGGATATAGGCCTGCTTGAGTTCATTGTTTTCTGGGCTTTACCCATGTGCCTGCGATGAGTGACCATGTGGCTGGGGGTCGTGGTGGTGGTAGTAATAGTGTGCTGTTTTGTTGTTCCTGTTGACTTACTGTTTCCATCCCCATTGCTATCTGCTGCAGGTCACTGATACTGCATCCATCCAACATGATGCACAAATTAAGGATAAACAAGCTCCACTACATTTGTATTTTAGTTCTTTGCTATTCTTACTCTTACTGAGTGTACTAACAGTACTAGTAATTAAAATTAAAGCACAACAAATTCCACATTTGATTGATGTTCTTCTGCCTTCTTTGCCTGTAGGTGCACAAAAGACTGAGGAAGAGGTGTCTGTCATCATTCATTGCCCGTTGTACTGCCAGACGGACGTCCTTCTTTTGTAAGTGACATGTGGTGTGGCCTGACCAGACATCTCTGCAACTTGTGCAACTGAGTGCTGCTGACATCTGAAGAAGATGGCCCAAAGAACGCAGGTACCAGGTCCTCCAAGACCAAGAAAGTTGCTGAGAAGAAGAAGGAAGAACAGAAGAAAGAAGTGACACTTAATTCTGGTGTTGACCCCAAAACCTTTTTTGAGATACCAAGAAGCACGCCTGCAGCAGCGGTGTCCGGGGGGCAGGCTGGGGGCAGCACCTCTGCATCAGTGGGCCCAACCCACCAACCCAGGCCCAAGCACATGAGTGTGGAAGAGGTAGCCAACCTAATGGTGGAAAGCACTGATGCTGAGCCTGACCTAAACCTTTCGCTATCTGAAAGTAGTACACAATCAACGCATGAGGGAACACAGCAGATAAGTGGCGAACAACAACAACCGCAACCACCGCCCGCAATAGTAGTTGTTGTTCCTCCCAAAGTAGGGGCAGTTCAGGAAATTGAGCCTCATGCAGAGCAAGAAGAAGAGGAAGCCACTCATGCAGGAGATCTATTGTCCTCCAGATCCCCACCTAGGAAAAGGAGGGTTAGTCCATCAAGTTCTTCGCCAAGCATCCCTTCTGATGATCTAGATCTCACTTGGGAGCCACAACAACCTGAGCATGAGAGGAACACACATCCCAAGACCATGCTAGGGAAAAGGAAGGTTCCAGAAATCCTCACACTTATGGAGGTCGATGAAGAACAGCAGGATAATGATGATGATGAGTCTGACCCAGTCTTCACAAGCATCTCTCCCGGCCCTGAGGACATGGAGACCAACATTTTTACCCTATCCAGAATGGATGTGACTAGTAGGGATGTAGCACGCATACCTCCAACACAGTCAACACCAACACAACCTCCAGCTTCCATATATACATTAGCAAAGGGCCGGTAGCGTCCTACATCCAGCACAAGCACCACCTCAGCAGAAGTAGGTAGTGGTACTACTGCACAGCCACATAGTCAAATTCAACACACACCCTCCAGTTCATCCGGCATTGGAAGTGGGCACCTCTAGCAGAAGACAAAAGTTAAGCTCCCCAGTGTGGGACTTCTTTACGGTTAGCGTAAAGGAGGAGAACATTGCTATATGCTCCATTTGTCATTCCTCTGTTAGTCGTGGTAAGCTTGGTACAAACTATGGTACCGGAGCAATTCTGAGCAACACGAACAGCTACACCTCGCATAATAATATTTTTAAAAGCTTGACGATCGCGCCGGCATGATTTAGATGCTGGTGCTGATATGATATTTTAAAACTGTCACTTACCACTTTGCGCACTGTATTGTATTTTAAAGAGCTTTACTTGGACATCTCTGTACTTCCTCGCCCAGTTCCACCACGGCTGACTGTGCTGTTAGTGTGGAGGGCGAGGCGCCATCTTGGACTGGGTTGGGCCGGAGTTAGCGGTCTAGCTCATCTGGGGAGGCAGAGCATAAAACGTAATGTTCCGACGACAGCGCAGCGGGCGAGCGCAACGGGCGCGACGGTGGCGCGCCGAAGAAGCGCCTAAGGTAAGCCCGTCTGCGCCCGTCCGCAGCTGTCCGGGGCAAGGGGCCATAGACCATGGCCAAAAATGTACTTATTCAGCGGATGATTTACTTTCTTTAAAACCTCCTAATCATCTTTGCCCAATTTTACCTGTACAGGTTTTGAAACGCACCTCCAACTACGGCATCTCCAAAGACACACTCTCTGCTCCCGTTCCCAGATACAGAAATTCCCTGTCTACTGTTACTCACTCTATCACTGAGGCACAGTTGAAACTCCGCGGCATGTATCTTAACACACGATCAATGGTAAAACACCAAATGTATATATTTTTACTGTTGACCTCTGAGAAACCCCATATTCTTCTGATCACAGAAACCTGGTTTACTCGAGACTCATTGCCAGATATTCTGGCATCACTCCCGTCTGACTATTACATAATAACTGCTAACGGCCCACCCGGTAAAAAGAGTGGCGGAGTTGCCGCCATCATCCATAAAGACCATAAATTCATAACACTTCCTTCCCTGATCTTAAAAGACACGGTGAATATTGTCATTAAAATCGACACCGACAGCGGGACCTCTTACTAGTCTTGCTTTATCGACCTCCATATTCCATACCCACTTTCCCTACATCATTAGCAGAACAACTAGCCTCTTTGGTTACGAACTACCCTAGAATCGCTTTGATCGGGGACTTTAATTATTGGTTCGATACTACAGAGGCTTATGCTCAGGCAGCAGAACTTAAGGATTTGCTCATGGACTTAAACTTGACTCAGCATGTACACTGTCCCATTCATGAGAAAGGCCACAGTCTGGACCAAATATGGCCCCACAACCTCCCACTCTCCTCTCTTTCCATACTGCCTTGCATCTGGTCTGACCATTTCCTTATACATTTCACACTCACCATCAATGGGAACGCAAAATCGTTACCTCTGGTGGGTGGGGAAATCAGGAAATGGAAAGCCATGCACTTACCGGTATTTTTAGACACACTGGCCACTACACTGCCCTCAATAGGCACAGACATAGGTAACATGGAGGAGACGCTCTATCAATGGCTTCAACAGGCCGTTAACACTCACATGCCCCTAGTGAGCTTTTCTCGCTCACGTAGTAGCGATGCTCACAAATGGTTTACCTCAGATTTGAAGAATCTAAAGCTTCAGGTAGGCCAAAAAGAAAGGAAATGGAGAACAAACTACCAACTACAAGACAAAGACACCTACTGCTCTGCTCAGAAAAACATCAGAAAAAGATCATTTTAAAACATAAAACAGACTACTTTTCAGCAAAAATTTTAAATTCCCAGAATAAATCAAAAGATGTTTTTACCATAGTAAACGATCTTTGCAACAATGAAAGGACAACTCTTCTCGTAACCCCCACGCAAGAACTATGTGATTCTTTGAATCATTTTTTTATAGACAAGATTGTCACCATAAAATAGAGCATACACAATCCCTTAAACCAGGCTTCTATGGATGACACCTATTTTAACCCCATTACACTAGAAACCCTCCCCCCATTGACACAAAATCTTTTGCAGAACTTCTTTCTCGTGTTAAAATCAGGTTCACCTGATGATATTTGCCCACCACATATTTTTAAAGAGTTAGGATTAGCCATCCCACAAGGTATTCTTCCTTTGCTAAACGAGTCACTCCGGCAAGGCAAGGTGCCCAGCTTCTTTAAGAACGCCTTGCTCATTCCCCTATTAAAGAAACCAGGCGCAGACCCGCAGGACCCGACCAACTATAGGCCTATTTCCCTCTTGCCGTGCCTGTCCAAAATCTTGGAGGCCCATGTCTCTAGCTACCTGTCGAACTTTATTGAAAGCTCTGAGTACTTGAAGCCGAATCAGGCAGGCTTTCGTCCTTGCCATTCCACAGAGACCGTGATTCTAGCAGTACAAGATACTCTAAGGTCGAACGCGGACAGGGACATCCATCAGGCCTTGGTGCTCCTTGATTTGTCGGCCGCGTTTGACACGGTTGATTATGACATTCTTATCAACCGTGTTGAGCAGGCCGGCCTCAGGGGCCCTGCATTGAGTTGGATAGCCTCTTTTATTGAAGGCAGTACACAATCAGTGAGATTAGGGACTTTCACAGCTTCCAGTTTCTCTGCTACCTGTGGGGTCCCTCAGGTATCCTCACTCTCACCTTTATTGTTCAATTTATACCTCCGTCCATTATTACACTCCCTAAAGAATCATAAAGTCACAATTTTTAACTACGCTGACGATCTCCAGCTCGTTTTTCCCTTGAATACCGAAGACTCAGTGGCTGAATTCCCAAAAACTATGACACACATACAGAGATGGATGAATCTCAACCATCTTAAATTGAACCTGGGCAAGACAGAACTGATCTTGTCCGGGAAAAGTGAACTCAGCTGGGGCACTCACTTTTGGCCATCTGATTTGGGTGTCCCCCCTAATAAATCTCTGACGGTCAAGAGTCTGGAGGTCATGCTCAGTGCAGATCTATCCCTTAAAGCACAGGTAGGAGCTGTTGTTTCTGCCAGTTTTTTCCAGCTCAGAAAGATAAAAAAAATAGCTCACCTGTTAACGCACTCTGCACTCATCCAGGTAATCATCGCCCTTGTTCTGTCACGCCTAGATTTTTCAAACAGCCTTGATTTAGGACTTCCAGCGGGTCTTTTAAGAAGATTACAACTGGTCCAGAATCAGGCGGCTAGACTTATCTGGAAACAACCAAAGTGGCAATCTATTAAATTTGGCCTCGAAAAACTTCACTGGCTACCGGTGGCTCAAAGAGTAGCTTTTAAAACCGGTTGCATCACCTTCAAGGCTCTATAGAATAAAGGCCCTAAATTTATCAGGAAACTGGTGTCAAAATGTGTCCCCTCACGCAACCTGCGCTCTGCTCAAATGAACCTTGCAATTGTCCCCCGGTTTAAGAGGAAACGTCAGGGCGGCAGCTGTTTTCATCTTCTAGCGGCCTCCTTTTGGAACTCTCTACCGTTGTCACTAAGACAATGCCAAGATCTCTTGGCCTTTAGACAAGCCTTAAAGACCTGGCTCGTCAAACAGGCTTATCAATAGAGTGGTATGATGTGTTGTGTTATTCCCATCGATAGCACCATGAAGCCCACCGGGCGTACGAGCGCTTTAGAAATTTATATTAACATAACATAACCGGAGGCCAAATGACCCATTTGAAAAAACCCCTCGCAATCAAGTGGGAGGACCACCTTCGTAGCATAAAAACTGGAACTATTGATGTTGGTGGGGATAAACTAGTACAAGGTCCACTCATGGTCGAACAGGAAGAAGAAGACGGAGACATTCTATCTGGTAGTGGTACACAAAGTAGCCCTGTCCCCAGCACTGCAGTGCTACAGCCCACATCCTCCGCATCAGCAACATCTCAGTGGCACAAGAGTAAGAGTCAGCCGGAGACTCTAAGGAGTACTCTGATGCAAAGTGCTACGTCGAGCAGAACAGAAAGAAATACCACGCAGCATACCATTCTTAGTATGTTGACTAGGCAGGAGGGAAAGTACGAAAGCAACCACCCAATAGCACGTTTGTACAATGCTAAGCTGGCTAAAATGTTAGCACTGGACCTGCTCTCTTTTTCTTTTGTTGAAGGGTTGGGGTTTCTGGAATTTGTGACAACTATCTGCCCAAAATGGAAGGTTCCCCTGCCGCTACTATTTTGCCAGAGTTGCTGTTCCAGCACTACATCACGAAGTGCTGGAATTGCTTGGAAAAGCCTTACATCAGAGTGCTGTTCATATTATCCACCTGACAACAGACATGTGGACCAGTTGCCAAGCCACTGATTACATATGCATCACTGCACACTGGATCTCTTTTTCAGGTGTTAGAGAAAAGCTATCTGCAGGCGTTGACACTGTTGAGATTTTTAATGAGACTCGCAGAAATGCAACTGTAGCCATGTTTGCTATGGAGAAATCTCATAGTGCTGCAATCATTTTGGCTGAGTTTAACAGCAAGGCCTATGAATGGCTACGACCAAGAGGGCTTAACATTGGTTTTGTTGCCATGGACAATGGCAGTAATGTAGTTAAGGCCATGAAAGATGGTGGCTAGTTCAGGGTCCCGTGTTTGGCACACTGCATTAATATTTTTGTTCAAGACTTTCTGAAAAATGAAAGCAAAGTCAGCAACTTACTGACCACCTACAGAAGAATATGCACAAATTTCAACCATTCTTTTAAAGCCCGGAAGCAGCTAAGGGTCATTCAACATGAGCATAAAATGCCAGTGAAAGCACTCATCCAGGAGGTGCCAACACGTTGGAACTCAACTTATTACAGGCTTGATCGTCTGTTTGAGCAGTACATACCACTTAATGCTTATGTCATGACAAGAAGATTAGAGATCCTACTGTGAAAGCCATGACCTTTGAGATGTGGCAATGTGACCTCATTATATGCCTTACAGAGATGCTACTTCCTTGTGAGGTCTTCACACGTGCAGTCAGCAGGGAGGACTGTACTATGAGCCAAGCTATCCCACTGTTTTACATGCTAGAGCAACAGCTGATGGAGGTGTCTGAAACATACGAAGGTGTGGAAGACAAAGTAGACGCATGTTATTTGGGGAACGCCTTAGCCGTCCGCTTATCTGACAATACAAGGATTCAAAATAAGATTGTGTCACATCGACATTTCATTACTGCCACAATTTTGGAACCATGGTACAAATTATTTCTGAACAGTAATGCAGTAATTTCTTTTTCAGAAGGGGATGTTGCCAAGTACAAAACTTTAATAGTTGAGGAAGCCACTGATTTAGAAAATGAACGGCTCTCAATTAGAGGCCTGACAGTGCCAGGCCAGGACAGTTCAGGGCATCCAGAGCATCCAGAGTCAAGTTCTTCTTCAGAGCATGAGAGCAGTGCGTTTGCTTCCCAGCAGTCACCAACACTACCAATAACATCAACAACAGCACCAACAGGATCTGATTCATAAGACACAGCAAAAAAATAGCTGCTTGGTTTCTCCAGAGAGGGATGGGTAAGTCTGTTGCTGGTGCAAAGTCAAAAGAGGCCAAGCAATTCAGAGCACCACTGAACATTGAGCGGATGGTCCAGGCCTATCTGGATAACACAACAGAGATCTTCATGGAGCAAAGCCCATTGGCGTGTTGGTATGGGAAAAGAAGCCAATGGCCAGTGCTCAGCAGGCTGGTGATCTGGCTTGCCCTGTTGCAAGTGTCTCTTCTGAGCGTGTTTTCAGTGCTGCTGGTGCCATTGTAACTGTGAAAAGGACCAGTCTCTCGCCCAAAAGCGTGGAGAGGTTAACCATGATCAAAGTGAATCAGCACTTCATACCACCGGACTACAAAATACGTGAATCACAGCAGGAAGAGGAGAGCGACTCCACAGATATAAGTAGTGGGTTACATGACCTACTTCTGTCCGAACCACCAGGGTTTGAGGACGAGCTCCTCTTCCCTGACAACTAGGATTTCAAATTGTTACTCCCTTCCTTTATTTGTGTGTATATGTGTCTTCGGGTTCAAATCAAACCACAACAAATCCATCACCACCGTCTCTTATTTATTTACCTATTGGAGTTGCACATCTGTGCATTTGACTGTCCACTCCACTCCTCAGAGTCCTGCTCCATCTTCCTGACTCACCCTAAATACATTTCCATCTTGCCAGACATTGGATGGAGATGGAGAATAGTACAATAATGTAGCCTCTAACAGTCCCTCCATAACAAGCTAAATGTACGTGACTATAGCCATCTTCTGTTTTGTTTCCAATCCAAAAATCATCACTGTCTTAAGGCTACCAACTCTGTCTGCAGGCATACACAACTCTTCACTGTCAGAACTTGAGCAGGTATCCAAAACTAAAGTAAACTCGTCATCACTTTCAGAAGGCTCGGCATCTCTGATCTGACAACCAAAGAGAAGAGCAAGACAGGTATATGATTAATGAATGATGCCATGCATTGCATTGGATGCTTGCTGACTCTGAGCAAATGTGCATGAAGTCGAACTATACTAGTAATTAAAATAATACCAAAGTAAAAGTGACTCAAGTGATAGTCAATGTTTCCATAGTCAAGGTTTCCATGTTGTTTAATATAAGTAATTGTACTCCTACTACTGCAGGTGCCGTCTGGACTTACTTAATCATAGTCACTCACTACAGACTGAGTTGGTGTTGGTCTGTTGGACAACACGTACACGTACCACACCATGATGATGATGATGACCATACTATCTTTGCACGCAGTCAGTCAGTTGGACCTGAGATGATTTATGGAATAACAGCGTTTCAGGAAGTGGCATAAAAGGTAAACACAACCAATCAACAAGAACCACAGCACACCTAGGCTACATGTCTGTGCAGTGGTGAAGTCGAATAGTGGTATGATGACTAATAGTGGCGCATTGATTTAGTCACTTGATTTGGAAAAGGCTAGGTTGCTTTATAGGCATTTTATCTGGCTCTGTCAAAAATTAAGGTAAATGGAGTTTGGGTCATGGCCCGGTGCCGTGTGCCTGGCCTGTGCTGGCTCCTGTCCTGTTGTTCTTGTAGATTAATGCTGTGTAAATAGTAGAGTAGACACAATGTATCCAAGCTGCCTCAGTCTGAAAGTCTTCTCGCTCAAGAGTCTTGTCTTTTTGCACTACACCGTAATTGATGCTTGTTTTTTATTCATTTACTTTTCAATAAATCAATACCCCTTTTGTTTTTCATCAACACTTACGGGTCGGCCTTTTACCCAGTGCTATTATACTTGGAGCAACAACTCACACTTACCTTACCAATCCTCATCAGTCAGCCAGTGGCACCCAAGAATGATGTGCAGAGTGTCCATGGAAGGGTGGACCAAGATGAATGATGATATACAACTGCACATTTGGACCTGGATAATACAGTAACTTTAGTATGATATTCGTCTTTTTAATAATTTAATTCCTTTTTTCTCTTCATTCATTTTACGACAGTGTGACTTTGTTTGCTAATTGCACCCTACAACTATTTTTTAATTTTCTTTGCTAGCTTTCAGCCCGGTACAGCAGGTAATTAGGGTTTCTATAAGGGCATACAGCCAAGGCAAATTTGAAATTTTATATAATACTACTTCCCTGTACTGTCTAATTGTGTAGCAGTAGTTAAGTACTACTCATTAACCATCAAGTTATCTTCATCATGCATGCATTTCCTTTTTCTCCCTTTATAGATTTATTGGATAGTGGATCATCGTTGTCTTCAATTATTGTTTTGCTTTTGTTGTCTCCATGCGTACTGTTTTTCTTTGTCAAACCTTTCCCCAAACCCCCCTTCCCATCCATTCATCAAACCCTAACCCTCTTCCCCCGGGCTGTTTCATTTTATATTGAGGTGTGATGTGACTACATTAAATCTACACCAACAATTGATCACACGCTTGCTGGGAAAGATGTGGTAAAAGCAACACTAATTAAATGTCAACAAGGCAGGGTGAGGATCTTCTTCTGCATGCGATTCCATGCTCAGTCTATGTACAAGCCAATTAATGTTCCAAAGGGACCCACCGAATACATCATAATTAATTGACGGCATTCACTTGATTTACAGCAATAAAGTTTATGAATTAGGATTTTGTTAACTCACTACTTCAACACAACTACAGTTTAACTTCTTAGCTTTTTGTACTAGGCTGTCCCCGCCACCATTGTTTTCTTTTAGTTTATCAGTTGCAATATTGTTTGTTTGGCAGTCTTCTTATGTACTGTACTTTTCTACTACTCCCACAGTCTCTCTCAGGCAAGTGACTGTCTCTCTTTTTCTTTTTTTGCAAAAGCTAGTGCCAGTGTCTACTACTACCACCACAACCATGGCATCTTCTCCATTCTCTTAGGAAACCATGCAGCCATTGCTGTGCCGAACTGAATCCTCAACAATCACATGTAAGATAGGTTTGATGGGAGGTATAATGGACTAGGAGGAGCGACTGGTAGTACTAGTAGGACAAATATAACTCAGTGAGGAGTACCACATCTATCTGTTTGCATGTTACAAAATTGGCAGATTATTTAAATCAAACACTGGCTGCTGCCCTGCATCTGCAAGTAAACCTTGTGACGTACATACATTTGTGAAACAGTAACCCACCCACAAAACATTAACATTGTATGTGTAAGTATAAATAAATAACATTATTTTCATAACGAAAATAAACTATTCCACACCTCACCCACCCCTCTCCCTAACCCCAACCAATGTCCAAGTCCAACCAATGTCCAAAAAATAAGAAACCCCAACACCCAATTCCCACCCACCAACAAAAGTACTAAAAAAGGGGCAAATTAGAAAGGTCCATCTACAATCGGCGGGCTTTAAGGTGTTTGTCCACGAGGATTTGTAGGCGCTCCTCTAATTGGTCTTCCGGCTGTGCCATCTGGAGGAGAAGTTGCTGGAAAAATGCACCACACTTACATTTGCATCCATGTGGGGGGGCAGCAGATGTTGAAAAATGGCGGCGGTGGGCAGCTGCCTGACCTCGGCGCTGTACTCCTGCAGTCGGGGCCTGGCTGGGGCCCTGGGCATTGGAAGAAGCAGCAGCAGCTGCCGCCACCTCCTCCTCCTTTGCCTGAGCCACCAGCTGGCGGTATTCTTCACAGATGGCCTGCAGTTTCTGTTGCCGGGCCCTGGCTGCCAACTCCTTCCATGTTGGATTTTGGGAAGGAGGATCTATAAAGAAAGAAACAGATTTGTAACCAACAAAATTAATTCAACACATAATGGCACAGTAGCACTAGCAAGCGCAGTACATAACATTTGTGGTAAGTATCTATCTTCCTGCTTCCCCGGCCTCTAACATTTGTTGAAGTTTTTTTCCGGCATTATACTTGCCCTAGTACTATGGATGGACTCCAGTACACAGAAGAACACTAGTCTTTTTCTTATCTCTAGTTTAGATAAATTACATAACCAACAAACGAGTCAATACGCAGATGCCTGTTACTTTTATTTTCTAAGTTGCAGGTGGGGAAGCTCGTATATTTTTCGATTACGGGTGGCACTGGCCATACTCTCTCAGTTACATGAAGGGCAATTGCTCAATTTCACTTTCACTTTGCCCTGGCGACTACAAAAAGGCAGATTAATAATAATACAATTTACTTCTGATCCAACGATAATTACTTATATGGAACGACATATCAGTCCAGTAGCGGTCAGAGGTGGGAGTGCTGCCAGGTGGTGACGTGGGGGGGAGCAAACTATGGATTGCGGACAATTACTGGTAAGTAAACTTATAAAAAAATAAAACAAATGTTGTTCAGAATCCATAGTTTACCACCCCCCCACCCTGCCCCTCCCACTCCCACATCACCACCCGCCAGCACTCCCACCACCGACCGCTAATGCATAAGGTACTTTGTTCATTGAAAAAAAATTACATAGGTAGGAAGTGGTCCTTGGAGTCAGAGGAAGGCGCTTGATAATATATATAATATATGATGTGCTTGCAAACTACTGAGTCATCAACTGTATTCTGAAATGAAATCCTACTTTTATATAATATATGATGACCCTCTGCTTTGCTACTCTGGAGCAGTTTCTTTTACATTCTCTTTAAAGTAAGACTCATCTGCATCCAGTGACAGTCTCCACCTATGATGAGTACATCCAGGGGGCATTCATCAATTAAAAGTAAATGTCTATCATTTTGTTATATGTATCGCTTAACAAACCTTAACTGGTTTCACTTTCACCAACAACCACCCATGCGTCCACTCCTTCCTTCCTTGCTTTGGCTTTGGGTTTGACACAAACACCGCTGATGATTCTTGCTATCCACTATCCACCTATATTGTGTCACCTACCCAGGTAGGCATCTTCTTTCACCTTCCACCCATCCTTCAAAAACACATGCATCTGATTCCTATCAGCCACCGGGATGTTGCTTTCCAAAGTATCCTTCTCTGCTAGTCGTAATACATCTCTTTCGTCCTTCCTCCTTCTACCCTAGTTCTTTCCCTTTTTGTTAAACACATCCATCAAGGTCATCTGCTGTTTCCTCCCCCACTGGTGCTCCTGCAGGTGCCGCATCTCCTGCCCCCTCCTGAATGGCAGCATTGGCATCGCCGCTGGCCCCGCTGGCACTGGTGGTTGGTACTGGTAGTGCACCTATAAAAAAAAAATACACATTTTTAGTTGCCTGTACACCTCCCCCTATTTTACTTGTTTTTACCAGGAAGGAAGATTGAAAAAACAGTTAAAGTACAACATAAATCATCACTAGTCCAAATTGCGTACTACAGTAGAGTCAGTAGACAGACATTAGTAGTATTATTATATGGTCCCTAGGGTCATCTCATCTCTACTCCTACTCTAGTCTTTGGAAAGTTAGCCTGAGCCATGTAACCATTCTAGATTCATGTCTACTCTTTTGCGCATGTTACCTCGCAGCTTGTTGCACAGTAAGACGCCTTTGAGGCCACATGAGTGTTGCATACAAGTGAAGAGGTTGAAAAACAAGCCACTTTTTTATGGAGTTCGGTTAGTCCCTATTGTTTAGCTATAATGGTACACTTTTTGGCATGACTGCAAAAAGCTTGCATAATTGTATTATACTGTCTAACGTGCCCCATTTTTCTCATAATAGGCAGAAGATTACCTTCTACGAACCAGAGATTTGCAGAGCTTACGAAAGATGCATATAACCAGTATACGTTCAACGGTGAGGAGTCTCCCAGAATTCACACAGATCTCTATCATGCACTAATTGTACAAATGTTTAGTTTTAATCTTCTTTATTTTGCATGTTGGAGCTGGATGTAATTTCATGGAACAACTTACAAAGCTTGTTATTATTTGAAATAAATAAACCTTTTGAACTTACACATAGACTCTGTGGTATATTTGGTGTGGTGTTGTGGACTTACACGAGTGAGTGAGCGAAAGGGTGTTATGTTCTTTGTTGTGTAATAAAATCATTGGGTAACTTCGTGTGGGGGTTCGGGACATAATGACTAATGAGACACAATAGCTAGTTGGCCAGGGAATTGTGGTTTCTGAGTTCTGACTGAGGTGTAAGTAAGGTCCAACCTCCCATCACGAACATCCTATTTTCTTGTGCATAGTTCTGTATGTGGCTGTGCAGAATACTCACAGCAGTAGTAGTATGTACTACTATCCTAACAAAAAGTACTAGACAAAAATCTGGATGCGCATTTTGTTGGTGGGAATTGTCAAAGCCTAGAGATTAAAGAGGACAATGCAAAGGACAGGATTGGACCCAGTGGCTACAGCTATTGTTCTATCACAGCTTTATTCAAAAGAAAACCTTAACTAAAGAATGGCCAACAGGACAAGCTTAGCTACAGACAGTTTAATAGTAGTAGTACAGAGAGTCATAGCAGAGGCAGTTTGGAGGAACTGAAAGGCGGGGATAACCAAAATTTAGAAAACAGATAATGAAAATCAAAGAAGCTTTTGTTAAAAATCTAATTAGGAAGCGTAACTAATAGTTTGGAAAAAATAAGGTGCGTTAAAAGTTAGGGAAATATAATTGTTAATAATATAAGCACTGTAGGACTTACTGGGGCCAGCAGCAGGATCCTTGGTAGAGGAGCGCTCCTCTGGTGGTTGTCCCGCCGACTCGGACCCCGTATTCCTGCCTCTGGGTGCTGATCATGTAAGAAATAATAAAGAAAGAGAGAAACATTGAGTGCTGTGAAACAAATAAATCATTTAAAAAAAACAATTGCAATAAAATTGATCCATCTAAACGACTACTGGCTTGCAGTATTCACGGACCATCTACTTATATGAACACTAATCAAATGTTCCATAATCATTCTGATTGCAGAATACTAACGAAGCCAGTACCGCCAGACCTACACCATCTATTCCAGATGGGCCAATTGTTCAGTAAGTCTGGATTTCCATTTTATTTTTGCCAGCAAAAATGCATAAATGAGATGGAGGACACATGCATAAATTTGTGCATATACCAAATTGTTGGGTGGTTGCGTCATATGTTGTTCTGCTACTGACTGTCAATGCTATTGCTGAGCCTACCACTCACTAAACAAACTACAAAAATGTTCGATGGAGGACTGGGGTAAGAAGCATTCAGTGACAGAGGAGGCGTCACGCAGACTGTAAAAAAAATATGAACTAATACTAAGTAAACCTATTATCCATCCACCACTATTTCACTGAAAGACAATGGAAGGACTAGACTCTAGCAATAACATTAACTAACTACAGTTCTCTAAAGTAAACTTTAACATAATTAATCAGCCCAAGCTAGCACAAAGTTACAAACAAGTAAGAGAAGTGCAGAGCAGCACCTGTGGCATACAATTACAGAAGATTTTGAAACGGAATTGACCTGCAATGTAACTAGGCACACCAGTAATCGTGTTATTCGTCCAAGAATTATACACAATACTTATACTACTACATATTACTAGCTACTCACCAAGCCCCAGGACCTCGACACCTAGCAAGTCCAGCAGGTCCTGCTCCCGGTCCAGGACATCTGACCACCGGTGGGCCAGTTGGTTATGGGTGCGCCAGATCCCGGAGCAGCGAAACACTGCCCGGCGCACCTTCGCCCACCGGTGGTGGCGCTTTTGGGTAAGGTACCCAAAGTCTGGCCTGCCGCCTGTTGCCAAGGTCAAGGGGAGGTGGGGCTGGATGAAGAAAACCAGGGCTGCCACCTTCGCCTCTCCAAAAAGTTGTCGGGCCTGCACCCCTGCAGGGCGCATTCTGCCGCAAGGAAGCCGGCTCTTTGGCACAGCCGCCTTGCCCTTGGAGCCGGTACTGCTGCCCTTGGCAATGATTCTGGGGTGGAGGCAGAAAAGAAAAGAAGGAAAAATTAAAGTTAGGGGGAAGAAGTAGGAGCTTTAGGAAAGAAGTAAAATAAAACAGTAGAAAAGTAACAAAAACACAGTGAAAGTAGAAATAAATCACAAAATATAAACTTAGGGACAGAGAGATAGAGATGATAAATAAAAAAAGAGAGAAAAACAGTGAAAATAAGTCAAGATTGCAAAGATTAAAGGTGGATAGAAAACTAGGCCCAGAACCATAGCATAGAGTGAAAAACAAGATGGCCGCGCCCGTCGTGACCACGTAGGTAAGTTCGCACAATATTTTTCGCTAACACGTACTTGTCGTCGCGAACAAGTAGATAGCATTCCCGAACATGACATGCACAACGCGAACACGTTATACGCGACCTGGAGCAGGAAATAAGGCAACGTGAGCGGGCATATGCTTGGCCTATAGAGCTATCGCAGCTGGTCCTTTGGACCCCCTGGGTTCCCTTCTAACTCGCCATGTGCCCAGTAGGACCCTTAGATCGTCGGAGATGAATCTGCTTGTAGTTCCTCGCGCTAGGAAGGTCCGTTGGGACAGCAGAGCATTTTCCATTGTTGCCCCTCGGTTGTGGAATTCACTCCCACTGGAGATTAAGGCCCAACCGTCTTTGTCCCTCTTCAAAAAAGCGCTCAAAAGTTGGTGCTTTATCAAGGCCTACCAGTAAGAGAGTATATTTGCTCCAGCTAGCTTCTTTTTTGGTTAGGCGCCTTGACGCCCACTGGGCTTAGTAGCGCTATATAAATCTGTTCATTCATTCATTTTTTCAGGACTTGAAGACAATGGAACAGGTTTTTTTCATTGTCGATCAAAAATGGTGCCTCCAGTGTGTAACGTTATTTTGTTCTCTCAAATCACTATTCTAACGGTGACGCAGAAAGGAGGAGAACCCATAACCTCCAATTAGGACAAAGATCCATACACAATTGACACAACAGGGATCTGTGCACACGTCAACTTATTGCAGCGTAAATATTGTAGGTAGTATTACACCAAAAAGAAAAAAACACAATAAATGCAGAGGAAGTCTTGATAGATGTATTCCTTCAATTCAGATTTTATTCACAACGCCCAGCCAACACGTGTTTCCTCAGGGCACTTTGCCCACGACTTCATCAGGGCTCCAATGGGCAGTGGTTCCAAAACTTTTGCCACAATGGCTATATGCTCTCAGCCGGTTATACTTCCGTCCCGGCTGCCGGGTGATGTGGGGGATCTTGCTGAATCGTCTCAGCAGTTCGTATGTCGGTAAGTACCAGAAATGTGGCACACAGGAGTATGCGTATGTGAGGCAGCTCGAGACTCTCTGCCCTCCAGCGTCTCCGCGTGTGTATGCGGAAGTACCTGTGTACCTTCCGCATACACACGCAGAGACGCTGGAAGGCAGAGAGTTTTATGCTACATCTAGCACCACGGTTGGCCAGCATGTACGCCAAAGCGGTTGAGACTGGGGAACTCCCGCCCACCCTGAGAGAGGCGACCCTGGTGGTTCTACTGAATCCAGGCAGAGAACCTCTGTTAATGGCCTCGTATCGTCCTCTTTCAATGCTGAATGTAGATTATAAGATCCTCGGGAAGCTACTACTGAATAGGTTAATTGCGTCGGTCCCTTTGCTGGTCCATGGAGACCAGAATGGTTTTATACCAGGAAGAAATTCTGGGTTGAACCTATGATGTAAATTTACACTGCTGGAGTGGGCAAAAGGGGAGGCGGAAATGCCCTGAATCGCATCCCTAGAAATCGAAAAAGCGTTCGATATGTTGAGGTGGGACAACTGGCTGACGGTGTTAACGGGGTTTGGCATTGACCCAAACTTCTTATGATGGGTACATTTGCTATACTGCAGCCCGCAAGCCAGGGTAAAGATGGGTCAAGTTTTTCCTCACTTTTCCCGATACTGCGAGGCACACGCCAAGATTACCCACTGATGCTGATTCTTTTTGCCTTGGCTAAGGAGCCACTGGCATGTAGATTACGACAGTGGGTAGTGGAGTGGGGACTACATACAGATCGCTGATGGCTCGTGTTGTCCTTATATGCAGACAGTGCCTTAATTTACCAGCGAGGCCGAACTGAGGTACTTCAACAGATAATGGACTTGTTGAACGACCATGAGCTGTTCTCGGGACTGCTATCAATTGGACAAAATCTGTGGTGTTCCCGATTAGACCTATGTCTTTAACCCAGAGGCAGTCCGCACTCCAAGCGTCATTGAAATGGGTGTTCAGTACTTTTAAATATTTAGGGATACAGGTCTTCCACTCAGGGGTGGACACCATAGACGATAACTTGGGGCGCGCAATTACCAAAACCCGATCAACTCTTCCTTTCTGGTTAAGCCTTCCCTTATCTCCTATGGGACGGGTAGCAATCTCTAAGATGCTGGCCCTTCCACGTCTCCTATACTTCTTTTACACACTCCCCTCTCGGCTACCCCAGAAACTCTTTAAAGACCTGGGACCTCTTTTGGTCTCCCTCATTTGGGGACACTCAGGACCAGGGTAGCATTATATACATTTTCTCTACCATTATCGGAAGGTGGTTTGGGTGCTCCGAATTACGAGCGTTACTATGCAGCAGCACAGTTGTAATGGCCAATGAGATGGCTAGGTAAGAGTAATCTTACTGAATTGATTATGGAGGCCATATCCTGGGATCCTCTGACAATACTGAAATGGAAGTCGGGAATTACTACACTGTCCAGAAACAACGTGGCAATATATTGATGATGGTGGCTGACGTAGCTTGTCTAAGTATGTGCCCGGTATGCCTCAAGCTTACCGCTGGAAGCCCCTCCTGGCACATTTACCTGTCACAGGTTCTTGGAGCTTGATGCCTGGAGAGAGAGAGGGTTGGACACATGGGGAGACATGTACCCAGACTCTATGTCTGCCATCTTGTTTTTCACTCTATGCTATGGTTCTGGGCCTAGTTTACTAACATTTGAACTAGTATGCACGTATGAAAAACCACAGGGTTAATTTCATCTACATGCCCAACCTATGCGCCACGTCTTATGAACATGAGGCAATAAATGAGCAGAACCCCCCACATTGCATCTTCTGCAGACATTACTGACACATGGACGGGGCGGACACGCAGTAACAGCTATATACACTTCTTTAAGACTGGATGATAAACCTGCGTTGGCAGCATTGCAGGTGTACTGAAAACTGAGTTGGCAACCACTTGGCAACCACTTGGGCACAATGTCTCAGCCACCCAAAACCCTTTGTTGAAATACACCCAATGTAACTATATTCACCACGCGGACCTCACATCCCACAGGCTAGCGCGCATGTACCCAACATCTGCTGACAGATGCCCTAGATGCCGTGACCCGGGGGCCCCATTCACGGGTATGGTATGAACATGCACAAGCATCCAAAGGTACTGGAGCGCTATAGCTACTGTACTTACGGAAGCAGCTGGAACCCAGGAGGCAGTGCAGCCCACCCATTTTCTGCTGGGTGCCAGATCTGCATCGCGTAAAGCTCGGAATAAGTTTCTAGACCTGGCCCTAGGAATAGCCAAATGCAAAACAGCCATGAAAAGGAAAGCCATACAGGCCGCAGCGTCCACTCGTGGCTGCTGAATCTCCATACGTTATGTCATATAGACGCCTGCATGTGAATCCGAGACAAAATTGATTTGGGTTTATTTGAAGAAGGACTCCCTTATGTACTTACAATTTGTATGTATTATGTATGTAAAGGTACTCTGCAATGGATAAGTCTGGTGTCACAAAGTACAAGATGGACCTTCCTTATCAGTGGCAGGAAGTTTCCGGGCATCCCGCCCAAGCCATTCAAATTACTATCATTGTAATCTCAATGTTGAAATGTGTTGTAATGCAGATGCTAGCACTATTATGTTGCGGAAAATCAATAGCATTTTTTTTCAAAAAACAAAAGTTGGAGTCGATATGAACTCCGAGGTACTTATAGGTTTTGACCAATTCTAAGATGTTGCTATTTGCCCACAGAAAAATGTGCGCTGCCTGTTGTTGCCTAGGCTCGGAAAGCATGGAATCTTGGTTTTACTGTAGTCTCAAGTTGCTGGTGAACCCCAATAACTGGTCTATCGACCACTGCAGCCAAATTGGAGTTTTGCTGAGGCGGACGATGTTGTTGGCTTAATGCAGTCTTCTGAATTTTTCATCAGGCAGTCTGGGAGGATCATTTTGCATTTGGGCCAGGTGACTATGGAGGCGAGTTGTATAGATGTTGAATAGATAAGCCAATGCTGGTATATTTTTGGTGGTTCTTCGGTTATCCTTTAGCTTTATTTGTAACCATTTGTTGGAATAGAGGTTGATTATTGCCTCTAGCAGTTTCACTGCACCCCCCACTATGCCATTTCTTTCCACAGCTGAGCCCACAGAATTTAATTGAAAGCTGCTTTTAGGAAGATAAAGCAGGCATAGAGCTCAATAGATTTGGCACTTGCTTGCTGGGCCAGGAGGGTAACCACCATCAAATTGGTTAGAGTGATCATTCCTGCTCTGGTGTCCTGTCTGGGTTTACGGAACTATGTTTGAGCAATTGACCCAGTCCTCTGAATCAATGAGCAAGTTTGAGGCATGTGAGGCATAGATCTTGGCTTCAATGTCTATTAAGGTGATTACTCTGTAGTTAGTAGGGTTTGATCGCTTGACCCAATTTTTTACATTGGCTAGAAGATGCTCTCTCGCAAGGATTCCGGGATGATGCTTGTTGCCATGACATTATTGAATAGGGGGTTAAG
Organism: Lissotriton vulgaris; assembly: GCF_964263255.1. Classification (NCBI taxonomy): domain Eukaryota; kingdom Metazoa; phylum Chordata; class Amphibia; order Caudata; family Salamandridae; genus Lissotriton; species Lissotriton vulgaris. The sequence continues at coordinate 174,809,005 of NC_141687.1, read as the reverse complement.
TGCAAAGACCAACAGGCAGAAATCCTTTTTAAATAATGTGTTTGGGATCCCGTTGGGCCCAGGAGCCCCCTCTAGCCTGAGCTTTTTTAGTGTCAGACGATGGTCTGCCTCTGACGGGTACGGATTTTGCTGCTTCTGCCGGACGATCTTTGCATGTGTTGGTAGGGTGGTGGGGTCCTGCTCCACCCCATTATAAATGGTGACAATGTGTGTTGACCAGGCTGTTTCCGTGGTGCTGACATTGTAGTGCTGATTTTGTCAGCTGGCCAATTTGTTTGGATCACTGAAATAATATCGAGGGACAAAATATCGACTTGCCAAAATATCGTGGACAAAATATCGACAGTCAAAATATCGAGTTTGTATCTACAAACAGGTAAGTACAAAAATATCGAGTACAAAATATCGTTAACAATAATATAGATGTAAAAAATATCGACTTTATTAAAAACAGTGTTAAATTAAATTAATATTAAATTTTAATTACTAAAATATACTTAAAAATACTTAAATTAAATTATAATAATTAAATAATAAATGAAAATAATAAAAATAATTTTTTACAATCTTATTTGTTGACCCTGAACCCTAAAATATACCCCTTTACCCAAAAACCCCAAACTGACCCTGAACCCTAAAAATACCCCTTTACCCAAAAACTAAAAACTGACCCTGAACCCTAAAAATGCCCCTTTACCCAAAAACTGAAAAATGACCCTGAACCCTAAAAATGCCCCTTTACCCAAAAACTAAAAACTGACCCTGAACCCTAAAAATGCCCCTTTACCCAAAAACTGAAAACTGACCCTGAACCCTAAAAATGCCCCTTTACCCAAAAACTAAAAACTGACCCTGAACCCTAAAAATGCCCCTTTACCCAAAAACTGAAAACTGACCTTGAACCCTAAAAATGCCCCTTTACCCAAAAACTGAAAACTGACCCTGAACCCTAAAAATGCCCCTTTACCCAAAAACTAAAAACTGACCCTGAACCCTAAAAATGCCCCTTTACCCAAAAACTGAAAACTGACCCTGAACCCTAAAAATGCCCCTTTACCCAAAAACTAAAAACTGACCCTGAACCCTAAAAATGCCCCTTTACCCAAAAACTGAAAACTGACCCTGAACCCTAAAAATACTCCTTTACCCAAAATTTATCAATATTATTTAATTACCAAATAATTATTAATTAACAATAACAATAAAGTAAATATATTAGCACATTAGCTGTAATTATTTTAATAATTAATATTATTTTTTCCCAATTAATTACTTAACAATAACACAAAATTATATATATTAAAATGTACTCTAATTAATGTAATTAACTAATTACAATTAATTAATTACCAATTAATTACTAATACAAAATATGTACAAAATTATATTAATTAATTAACTAATTATTATTAATTAATTATCAATTAATTATTAATTATAAATATTTACAAACATATGTTAATTAATTAATTATTATTAAATTACTTCCCACCCTATTCCCCTATAAACCCACAACCCGCTACAGAATTACATTACGCAATTATTAAAAAAACAAAATTCATTTAATAAAATATTTTATAACATTAATACACACTTTTCACACATATTATTACATAAAAATACACTATAAAATATTATATATTATTAAAAATTCGATATTTTTGCTATCTATATTTTATACAGTCGATATTACTTCACTTACCTGAAAAATTATGTCCAGTCGATATTTTGTCCAGTCTATATTTAAAACTCGATATTATGTCCAGTCGATATTTTGGAGTCGATATTTTGTCTGTGCACCAATTTGTTTATTTCAGCCCAGAAGGGTTTCGAGTTCTTTTGCTTGCTAGCTTGCATGGAGTAATTTGGTCCTGACACCCTTGCTGAAGTTGAATATTGCAGCCCAGAATGCTTTTTTGTAAGTTTGTTTGCTTTTGTATATTTTGGAAATTAAATCCTGGATGGGCTGACTACCCTTCATGCAGGCACGCCTGAGCTTTGTTCAGTTCCTTTCTTATGATTCACAACAGTGAAATGAGACAGGAAACAGCTGGAGAGGATATGACACGCCAGCAAGAACACCTCCGACAAGGCAGCCTTCACGACCTCCCTCAACCTCTACCTCCACCTGCTAAGGGTAACAAAGAAGAGTTCTAGCTGCACGCATTGAAACCAGTACAAAGAAACACCAAGGAACTTTTAACGTTGTTTACCAATGCTGTCAAGGAAAACAACCTCACACCCTCACAGGAACTGTGTGACAGCCTTGCCAGCTTCTTTCATGACAAGATCCCAACCATATACAGAAAGTTCAAACCCCCAACCCACACCTACAGACTCCCTCGACAGATACACCACCACTGCAACCAACACAAACACAGACTGACCACCTGGAACCGCCTCTCCACCAATGGCACCACCTCCAACTTGAAATCCATCCACTCAGGAGTTCCCTCAGACCCATGCCAGCACCACGTGTACCTCTTTTGAAGCCAAAGGATTAGCGAGGAACTCAACACCCTGCTTAACAACTCTATCACCACTGAAACATTTCCCGACACCTGAAACATGAAGAAGTCAGACTACTACTCAAACAAACCTCCGCCGACTCCAGTGAACTGCAAAACTATCAGCCAATCTCCCTGCTCCCATTCCCAATGAAGGTCCAGGAAAAAATCATCAAGCAGCTCATGACACATGGAACAGAACCACATAGCTGCCAAGGTTTCAGATTGCTATGTGTGACATTTTTATAATTTCAGTGCACTTATGAGTGACAAGTCAACGACTATGAGTGATACTTTCTCACGAGCAGAATCAAGCAATGAAGATGAGCGACAAATATAAATGTCAGAAATTACACCCATTTGAGCAACAAAAAACTTTAAGAAGATCTTAATACATCTACAAAGCACTAGAATTGGAAGGGCACTAGCCTAGTGCCCTTGTAATGGGTGGGGGTAAAGTGCTTTCTACATATTCACTGTGTATCAACTTGGTCTGATATTTGTTTTTTGCATTTTGGTATGATTAATAACAACACACATTAGAATACAAAGAATATTCCAAGCCTATGTGAAACATTCTTACCGGATAATGAACATATTGCAGTCTCTCGTGCACCGTTTCTCCCACTACATACATCCGATGAAGTAAGCATATTTTATTGGAGGCAGCACAGCATTTCTAGATACCACTTAGCTTTAAAAACTGAGCTGTTCATTCAAGCAGGCATAGCAAATCTTCATTGCAAACGAAAAAGACCACCGGGACTCGTACCTCTCTGATGCATGCTGAAGTAGCTTGCTAAGCGAGGGAGAGCGTGCTGCAGAGTCAGAGGCCCTGTGCTATGAAACAATAGGCAACATATCCGAATACAGAGGAAGCTTTCAACCGTTAATAGCAGCGCATGGACAGTAAAGAGCTTAGGCACACTTACTTTATTTTGTAGGCTGGACAGGTGCAGTCCATCAACAGGAGCACCTCAAGAGGGGCATTGAGGACCTCCTGACTGACCACCGTCCTCCGCTCTCGGGTGACTCAACCACGTGCCTCAATGCACCGAGCGAGCTGCCCGGCGTGGGAGATGCCTCCAGACTCAACCTCGGTCTTCCCCGCACTAAGGACGAGTGAACAAAGTCAAGTGTTTCCTCCCGCAATGACCCGACACCCGCCGCAATATGCACCTAGGTGGCCCGAACATGGACAGATTTGTGATGCATAGATCGAGCGGCTTAAGGTGTTTTGCAGGGCCCATCAGGGGCTGTGAACCGTCTCCTCGACCGCAGTCTCACAAGCCCGCGCATCCAGCTGTGCGGCCTGTCATGTGGGAGATGGACCCATGAGGAGGGCAGCAAATGTGCATCCATGGTCAGGGACCCTGCAGACCGTAAGGAGGCAACCCCCGAAATGCTAAGGATCACTGTGCCTGAGTGCAGGGCAACAGCAAGGGGTGGTCCATGCCTGCTGCGCGCTCACCAGACGCTGGGAGGTCTCCCTTGAGTGCAGTAGAGAGATAGAGGCAATCCGGCCCACTGGAGGAGGCTCGATTGCCTACACACGAGAAGGTTACCGCTGAGAGACGGCCTGTGAGAGCATGGTCTGGGGACACTCGCCACACCTTGAAACTCCACAACAGCCTGACATGCGTTATAACGCCTCGTCAATGGTGGTCATGCTGCCCCAGGGCACCACTATGGTGGCGCCGTAATAAGCCGCGTCAGCCATCTTTAGCTTCCAGATGGTGTCCCTTACATCTTCTGGTTTTTTGATGTCACTTGTTTTATGTCACATAAACAATTGGAAATAAGCAAACACAGTTCAAGTCACAGCGTGAATAATCATTACCCATTACTCATCAATGTTGAGGGAAGGCAATGCCCCGGGTCTCAGTATTGGGCAGTGAGTGAGTGACTCACAGTGTGAAAGCCAAGCTGCGGGCTGGAATTTCAATGCAGCCAGACAGCAGCAAGAGGAAACATTATGGCAGCCAGCAGTGCAAGATGATTAACTGTTTACTGAGCCTGCTGTCAAGTCCGGGGAGCAGCAGAGCCATCACACAGGTTTCAAGGGCACCGGCGCACCGCTAGAAACCTGGCGTAGCCAGTTTCAGTGCTGGTACAGCACTTGACGGCAGTGGCATTAAAATGTCTGAGAATGCATTTCACTGTGGTGATGCGGAACACCACAATGAAATGTGTTAGTGTCACACCTGATGCTAATACTTGTCAGGCCTGGAACCGGCTACTCAACACCTCCCAATCTGGCTTCTGCAGCAACCAGAGCACTGGGAACGCCCTGATGGCAACCACTAGCGACATCCTGAAACTTCCTCGACCAAGGAGAAACAGCAGTTCTGATCTTTTTTTACCTCTTGGCAGCCTTATCTCACTACACGCTGATCAGAAGACTCCACCACATTGGCATCCAATGGGATGCACGCAGATGGATCACCTCCCTCCTCACCAGAAGAACCCAGAGGATCCACTTACCACCTTTAAACTTCTAACCCAAGGATATCATCTGTGGTGTCCCCCAGGGCACATCCCTCAGCCCCACACTCTTCAACTCATGTATATCCCTGCTGCCCATCATCATCAGATCCCACAAACTCAACATAATTTCCTAAGCAGACGACGCTCATCTCATCCTCTCACTCACCTTCAATCCCACTACCACCAGAATCAACTTCCACACAGGCATGACATGCATCGCCTACTCAATGAAGAACAACTGCCTGCAGCTGAACATAAACAGGATGGAAGTACTAATCTTTGACAACACCAGCAACACATGGAACAACTCCTTGTGAGCATCAGACCTAGGACCCGCAACCATTCCCTCCGACCACACCAGAAACCTCGGAACAAGCTCATCATGAAATCACAGGTCAACACCGTCTCCTTCATCTGCTTCCTCACTCTTTGCATGCTTCATAATATCTTTAAATGGCTCCTCCTACACATGAGACGCACCGTGACACAGGCCCTCATCACTGTACGATTGAACCACTATCTCACACCTCTTACAGAGTCTTCAGACCATACAGAATACCACAGCAAGCCTTATCCTCAGCCTCCCCCAACGACCCCACATCACACCCCACCTCAGGCATCTCCACTGGCTCCCCTAAAAGAAGAGATGTCAATTCCAGCTGGTGACGCAAATACTAAAGGGCTCTACACATCCAAGGAACCTCCTACGTTCTATGTTCCATATAAATCCTTGAGTGGGTTTTGGTGTTAGCATGTAGCCTGAGTACCTCTCACTTATCGGCGGGGATCATCCTACCTAGATTCCTCATCCTTTCTCAATCCTCACCCGTTTGCTCTTTAGGAAATGTTTTTAATCTTATAACAGGTCATTAGGTGAACTAATATGAAGCGCTGGTAGGTAGAGATTCCCTGGCCAAAGTGAAACTGCCTCCCAGCTGGGGAGGCCTGAGGGCCTGAGACTTTGAACTGTATCGTTTGTCAGCCCAGTTACAATGAGTATTCTGTTGGCTATCTGATCAACTATTGGTGGAGATCCCTGTCCCCTCTTCTAAAGCACAGAGAATTTTCATGCCTTGCTCAGCTCCTCTAACAGCAATTCACTACTTTGCGTTGTGTTGCGCTGCTGCCTCTGGAGCTTGCTCATCATTCGGCTTCTTGTACCTCCCCCCCCCCCTTTTGTTCATCCCTATCACTGAACGGTGCATCCCAAGGACCAAATTCACCGAGTGAGAAGATCTGGGCTTATGTTCTCTGGGTGATCTCTTTTAGGAAGGCTCCTTGACCCCCCCTGCATCCCTCACAGAAACCTACGGTCTTCACAGGGTTGACTTGTTAGCTCACATGCAGCTGCTCTCGAGACACGATCGACCATCGTAAATAAGAAACCACGTCATCCCTTTACACATGGGCTCTGCGAGGTGCTCAATTACTTTGCTTTAGAAGGGTATACTGGATCATGCTGGACGAGTCTCTTAGCAACACAGGATGCATGGGAGCGCAACGTGGGCAGGGCCTATCACGACTCTGAATTGGCCGAGATGGTGGGATAACCCCATAAACCTTCCTTTAACTCACAATTCCAATACATTCAGTTTAATGTCTTCCATAGAGCTTACTTGACCCCCCAAAACTGTTTTGCTGATACAAGTTCTGAAGGCAGCAAATGCCATGCCCCTGAGACTGACTGCTTACAATTGGTTTAGAGCTGCATGCACCGCTCCGATTTTTGTCTCTCTTATGAGATCAGTGGAGCAACCAGTACTAAGCTTATCAAGCGTATACTGCTGGTCCTCTTTAAATGCTCAAAAACTAGTAGAGCTGAATCCAATGTTATCAACTTCTCTCTTCTGCTGACTTAAAGCTGTAGTTCAGACAAACGAGGGAGAACCCAGGAGCTGAGCCGCATTCACTGCTCCCTGCTTCTGAAGCTCCAGTGACTCTAAGCTACAGGAGGAGGGATGGGTGACGGCTCCGTATGTCCAGCTGAACAGCCTCTGCCTTTAGCTTTCCACGCCCATTCTGTGTACTTTGGAGAGGCAGGTTACCAAGAAAGGCAGAGGACATTAGGGCATTGAAATGTTGAGAGGAGCAGGCCTGTACCAGGTTATATAGGCTGCTGGATTATCTTCAATGAAGCTCTCAAAATTCCAATGTTCTAATAACGTGTACAGTCATAAAAACACGTATCAAATTTCAGTTACAAAATCACATACAAACTGTATAAAAACTGTCCAAACAAGGATTATCACATACCAATTTTTCAACTCCAAGAGTGTGTCAGAGGGGGTAACTTACACCAAAGCCCCCTGTCTAATTCAAGAATCTGTGAGAGTCCATGTAACAAAATATCTATCATAGAAGTAGGATAGACTACGTTATCTGTAGTCTTATTGTATGGCAGGGGGTTTGTGACATGGAAGTCAAGGGCAGGATAGAAAGTGATCACAACCCCCTTTGCGTGACCGACACCTGGTGGAAGCCCACACAGTCAAATTTACATGTAAGTGATGGGTTGCTCCCAGACATGGCAAATAATATGCGTAGACTAAAATGGCCTTCTGTGTTGGCGAATGTAGCATCAATGGATTTTATTGGGTCTGAAGTGGATAAAGCAATTGTTTGCATGGAATCAGCTAGCCCCACACGCCCAGGTTCAGGGGCAGTTACTGAAATACACAATAACCTTTTCTCCCTCTTAAAACCCCATTTTATGAGAGCATGCAAGGGAAACCGTATAATATCCACCAAACCAGCTGGGTGGTTTAACCAACAGTGCAGGGTAGCCAGATTAACATTGGGTAACGCTATTAGAAGCAGGGATAGGGCAGCAATTATAGCAGCTAGAAAGCAATACAATACTAGTATCTCCTTGGCCAAAAAGGCATGGGATGGGAAGTATTGGGAGGAATTAAAGGAGGCCTCCAGAGCAAAGGATTCCAGGCTCTTTTGGAAGATGGTGAAGTGGGGCAGAGGTGGTACCCCAAAAAAACCGGACAACAACGTCGCAGAATCCGCCTGTGTGAACTATTTTAGGCCCCAATATGCTGAGACAAAAGATTGGGTTGGTGGTGATGCAATCTCAGTTGTATTCCCCAAGGATAATTTGTTTACTGCCAAGGAAGTCGAACTTGTAATCAGTTCCGTACAAGGGGGCAGGGCCCCCGGATTAGATGGGATACCTTCGGATGTCTTCAAGAATGATAAAACTAGGTGGGTCCGGTATGTGTTTTTATTAGGGAATGCAATCGCTAAAGGTGCGCTAGTCCCAGAACAGTGGAAAGGAGCTATTATTATACCTGTACGTAAAAAAGGAGATCGATCCCTCCCAGCTAATTATAGGCCCATAAGTTTGATTGCCACTATCCAAAAAGTAATTGGAAAGATGGTGGTAAACAGGCTTATGGATTGGGTGGATGAAAATGATTCCCTTTCCCCCTTTCAGGCAGGTTTCCGGAGGGCCACTAGTACCATCGACCAGGTGTTCCGCTTTACCATGCTGCGGTGGGGGACGGTACTTCTTGGCGGGGGCAGCCTGTATGTCGCTTTTGTCAACCTGCGGGCTGCCTTCGACCTAGTCCCTAGGGGCAAGCTTTGGGCAGTTTTAAGCAAGATAGGCATCCCAGCAGAATTGCTTACTTTAATTATGAGATTGCACGAAAGCAATTTTGCCAAAGTACAGTGGGGAACAAACGGTCAATCCTCCATCGACTTTCCGGTGGAGCGAGGGGTTCGCCAAGGTTGTGCAATGGCACCCTTGCTCTTTACATTATATATCAATGGGATAGTTGATAGGATGCTAGACGCCAGTGTGGATGCACCTTCGTTAGCGGGCATCAGGGTTCCCATCCTGATGTTCGCTGATGACACGTTAATAATGTCCAAGACCCCTGCAGGGCTACAGCGAGCCCTGAACATTTTTGATGACTTTTGCCAGGAACATGGCCTGGAAGTAAACATAGGCAAGACTAAGTTGATGGCCTTCTCCCGAGGACGTAAACCTCGCCCTAGGATACACATGAATAATGTTGGCCTGGAGGTGGTAAGGGAGTTCACTTACCTGGGGGTACAAATTGCAAATAATTATGGTTGGTCGCACCACATAGAAAAGGCGGTTCTGAAACACCAGCAAATATCGGGGGCCTTGCGTGTGGAGCACAAGAGATCTAAAACAAAACCCATAAAACCTGTCCTCGCTGTATATGATGCTAAGGCAATAGGCTCGGCCCTATATGGGGCTGAACTGTGGGGTTTTGATAAATTCACTTCCCTACAGATAGCAGAGAATAGGTTCCTTAGGGGGATTACGGGACTGCCCCAGAGTACCCCATTAATCCCTCTTAGTCTTGACTTGGGGAGAAGATCGGTTAGTGACCGAGCTAGATTGCGTCCCATTTTATACTGGAGAAGACTCTGGTCCACCCCTGAAATTAGGCATTACGCGGAAGGTTTCCTGGCAATAATCAAAATTGATACCTTCCATAAAATATCTTGGTTGAAAAACCTAAGGGTAATGCTAGGTGAACTAGGTCTTTCCAATCTCTGGCACAATCCAGGGGAGGTAGTATTCCCAAGTAAAGATACACTTAAAATGTTGTACTGGGAGTGGATAGACGGCAAGCTTTGGAGGGGGGTTAAATTGGACTCAATGGGTGGTCGTTTTTTCGAAAGTAAAATGTGTCCTGTAATAGAACAATATTGGGACAGTATAACTGTACCTATGGACAGGAAGTTATTCTTTCAATTAAGATCTGGTTCCCTCCCGTTGAGATATCTAACAGGCAGATGGAAGGGTTCGAATTCTATGTGCTGTCCAGCGTGCGGCGCTATCAACGAAAGCGTAGGACACTTCCTATTTGCTTGTAATGCCTATGCCTCCTCAAGAAGGGTATGGTTAACCCCTGTCTGCAAGAATCTTGGGACATCTAGTGCAGTTGAGGCTCAGAGAATCATTTGTACTACTTCAGAGGAGCCTATTGTCATGGGAACAGCCAAGTATCTGGGCTGGGCTTGGTCCATTAGGCGGAGAGCTCTTTCTCTTAATGCTCCTTGATTAATGTTTTTTAGTCTGTATGTATCTTTCCTTTTATAACGATTAAGCTGCGCAACTGTTTTAATATGTACTGGAAGAAATGTTTTTATTAAGTGCTATGTTTTTATATGTATGTTGTGCTTTTATGAGTATATAACTCGAATAAAGCTTTTCTACTACTACTACAAAATATCTGCCTACAGCCTTTAAAGCAGTGTAATGACAACTCACTATTAAAAGCCTAGTCTCTTTAACAAACATGTTTCACAATAAATTGTTCAGGCCTACCGTCTTTGTTGTAACTTTTCAATATAATCATGTAAGAACTATGGCATCTGACATACGTTTTCCTAATGAACCGATCAGGTCTATAGCCTTCATAACTTTCTTGTCACTTTTACCAATGCATAACCGTAACCAATGCAGGTATTCTGCCTAAGCCTTCTCACTAGGCAAAGTCATAAAATTATGTATATGCACAAAATTACAGTTGGCAAAGAAATATTCAAGCCCTACTAAGAGAGTTAACAAGGATTACTCAAATGTAAAACTTGGTGTGTGGCAATGCAGCCAAGATGGCGGGCGCCAATTATGACATTTCCTGACTTTCTTGAGTATCCTTCATCATCTGGCACCTTAGCGCACATTATAACAACACTGGATACAACCCTCGCATGGAGGGCACATCAGGCTGTCTGATGCTGATCCAAAGGGAAAGCTTTGCACAATGGAACAAGAGAGTTAAGGCTTAGAAAGGGCAGGCGGACAAGAGGCAATTTGGCATTCAGACTAACCCCCAGAACAGATGTGAAAGACATATATATATAATAACATTAACAATAAAAGGAATGTGGGGTAAAGCACTCAGGAGCTCCACACAGTAACACTGACGCTCAGTAAATTCCTTACCCACAATTGCTGTGATATACATGCAAAGGCAGGGTCTGTGGAGTCGATACCTATGGCGATGTTCTAAAATTAATTGAAAATAATTACTCATAGGGGACAATAAACAGTCCAAATAAACGAGTCACTCTCCTCTGCTTTCCTATTCTCAGAGGTACCTGACAAGGTTGCCCTCTCTCCCCTCTCTTCTTTTCCCTGACCATTGAACATTTGGCACAGCTCCTGCGCTGCAACGCTCAAGTGTAGGGATAGTTGTGAGGCAATGTTTCTGAGGGAAGAATTGCGCTCTATGCAGATGACATCTTTCTCTTTTATACTAACCCATAATTCCAGGCCCTCGTTGTTTGGAGCTACTAAGTCTATATAAGGAGTCTTCAGACTTATGAGCCAACAAAGCAAAATCCCTACAAATCCTGATAGGGGGTGATTTTAGTGAATATATGCGGTTACAACACATATTATTACAACGCATACTTTTACATCACAGTTTTTACAACAGAAATACCATCACAACAAATGTTTTTACAATGCAAGCCATTACAACGTATGTTCATAGGTTTATATTAAAACTACCATTACAAAGCATACCATAACAATGCATAGTAATACAACGCATACCATTAACACGAATAATAAGTTTCCTATGTTACAGTAACAAATTATGAAATGGATGGAAGGGAAAACGGGGGTTTTGGGTGGGGGAGTACATTACTACCCAGGTATTTATTTTAATACTTGTATATTAATTCTAATACCAAAGTATTCAAATACATAGGCATAACAATTTTCATTCTATGGTTTAATTTAGTTTTTACAATGAAAAAGAAAACTGATTTTTATGCCAATATACAAAGCCTTTTGTAAGAAATGCACTCTAAATTCAATGGCAAAAGCAGCATCTACATACAATGCACACAAAGCAGAGGAAACGGGTGTCCTTCAACTATTTTCATTACAGCAGCCGGCCCATCATCTACTCAAAATGGCTGACATTCTGAAACGGAATGTATAAAGCAACATTTCATACAACACAGTAAATATACATTCTGTCAGGTTCTGAATCATGTGGAGAAATCGTTTCCAAAATATATTATCTTTCAAATTTTCGTTTGCTGGTTCTGGCGGCGGCGGGGTCGTTGGTGAGGGAGAGGATCAGCTGGATGTCGTCGGCGTAGGAGATGATGTTGAGGTTGGCGTGCGATGGCTGCGAGGGGGCTCATGTAGATGTTGAAGAGGGTTGGGCTGAGTGAAGATCCTTGTGGTACGCTGCAGATGACTTCGGTGGCCTCGGATCTGAACGGGGGGAGGCGGACTCTCTGGGTTCTTCCGGTGAGGAATTCGATGATCCACTCCAGTGCCTTGTCTTGGATTCCGATGTTGCTGAGGCGCTGCACTAGGGTGCGGTGGCAGACAGTGTTGAACGAAGGAGGATGAGGGCCGCTGTTTCCCCGTTGTCGAGCAGGGATCCGTTGTCATCAGTGGCTGCGATGAGGGCGGTCTCGGTGCTGTAGTTGGCTCGGAAGCCGGACTGCGAGTGGTCGAGGGATCTGTTCATCTCGAGGAAGGCGACAAGCTGTCTGTTGACGGTCTTCTCGATGACTTTGGCGGGAAAAGGGAGGAGCGAGATGGGGCGGAAGTTCTTGAGGTCGGTGGGGTCCGCTGTTGGTTTCTTCAGGAGGGCGCTGAGCTCGGCGTGCTTCCAGCTCTCCGGGAAGGTGGCGGTGTTGAAGGAGGTGTTGATGATGTCCCGGAGATGGGGTGCGATGATGGAGTCAGTCTTGTTGAAGACGTGGTGGGGGGGGGTCGGTTGGTGATCCGGGGTGAATGGTGTTCATTGTGCGGGTGGTGTCTTTGGTGCTGACCGGGGTCCAGGCGCAGAGGGTGGTGATGGGGGCGTAGGTTCGGAGGTTGGGTGCGTGGTCTGTGCGCCGAAGCTGTTGTGTATGTCAGCAATCTTGCTGTGAAAGAACGAGGCGAGTGAGTCGCAGAGGTCTTGCGAGGGAGTGATGTTGTTGTTTCCGGCGCTGGGGTTGGAGAGCTCTTTGACGAAAAATGTTACCTGTGTATTTATACAATTCCCCACCAAAAACACCTGTTTCCCTTGCATCCCATCCCAGTAAATACATTTTAAATCACTATTAATTAAAAAATAAATGTTTTACAACACAAGCATAATCAAAACTGAATTAACACTCAAGTAATAAGCACTTACCTTCAAAACTTACCTTAATTTTAGTTGTAATAGCATGCGTTGTAATGGCACATGCGTTGTAATGGCATATGTTGTAATTGCATGCATTGTAATGCCATATGATTTGCAAAGGATGCATTTTAAAGGCATTACAATGTAATGCCTGCTCCTGGCAGTCTGCAATCCCCGTAAGCCATCTAACTTTACTATTATTTGGGAATAATGATATCTTTGCTTCCAGAGTTGACATGGAGCCTTAATTTTACACCCTCAGTAACCAAAATGAAAAAATACCTTCAATGATGGATGTGCCTCCCTCTCCACCTACTTGGGTGGGCAGCTCCCTTCAAGATGATAGTGCTAACTTGTTTCCTCTATGTCTTTCAAAAATATCCTCTTCCTATTCCCACTCTGTGGTTTACTACCCTTGACTCTATCATTCTTCCCTTCTTCTGGGCTGGTGCCTGCCCCCGGATCACTTTGACAGCAAAATGGGAATGGCAGGCTTACTTTGCTACTATACTGCCTAACAGGTGACCTTAATTTACGACTGGCTCAATGGGAGATGGGACATTTCACCCTACAGAGTAGAGCTGGCTCTCCTGGGACTTGATAGAATTATGGGAATCCAAAATGACGCTCCAATCCATCAATCCTTCCTTAGAATAATCCGGGTGGTTTTGCTGAATTAGAGGGTGTTGCTCTGATATACAGGATGGGACCTTAAACTGACGCACTTGACTCCCCTCTGTCAAGGGACATGGCTGCACCATACAGCAAGACTGGAAGAGGTCACGGTCAAGGAAAGCTTTATTTGACCGTATCTTTTTACAATCATAAAAGCGTACAGTAGTCATAAAAAAATATAAACAATTACAATTCTCTCATCTATACATATACCTAAATACTCAGTCAATTATAATTCATCATAAGTTTAAAAATATTAAAAAAAGAATCATCACATAAAGTTCATCACAATTTAAAAATCTTTACATATCATACTTTTTCTAAAGTGCAGTGCGTTCTTCAGGAACCTTGCTATGCGCCAAGCCACATGGTAATTCTCCAGAAGCTGGTGTCTAACCATGGAAGGACGACATTGTTTTAGCCCCTGCTGTTTTAAAAGTGGTAATCGCCACACTTTCCTTAATTCTATATAGTATTTACAAAACAAAACTAAGGGGCATATTATCAAGAACTGCGATAAGATTATCTCCGCTTTAGCGGCAGGAAACTGCCGCTAAAACGGCGATAATGGGCTTGATAATATGCTCTTGTGAATTCCCATAGCAGCCCAGGTTAACAGCAGAACATGGGCTGCTATGGGACATATTATCAAACCCATTATCGCAGTTTAAGTCGCAGTTTACTGCCTCCAAATGTAAATGTAAATTGATACTTGTATAGCGCACTACTCACCCGCAAGGGTCTCAAGGCGCTTGTACGAATATCGCTGTGGAACCCATCCTGGCTTTCCTTGTGAGGCGTCCACTCCTGGGCACCCCCAAGGTGGAGGCCAGGCATCCTTAGCGTTGTGGGGGGGGTTGTGGAGATTAAGCAAACTATTGCCCAGAGTTGCAGAGTGGGACTCCATGATTGGAATAGGCACCGAGGCGAGAATTATCAGGTCCGTGGAATTTTGAGCTCAAGACCCGCCGAGGCGGGGAATTGAACCCTGGTCCCGGGCTAGACCTCTGCATCAGGGTCTGCCGCTCTAATCATTGAGCCACACTTCTCCAAAGCGGCGATAGTTTTATCGCAGTTCTTGATAATATGCCCCAAAGTGTATTTTAGACTGCTCAGCCTGCATGTCACATGGACACAATTGCAGTGTCCTTGACCAGTCGTTCATTTTTGGAAAGATTTCTAATCTATGAACAATATCCAGCCTGAACAATGTTTAGAGCCGCCTGTCAAAGTTGCCTGGTAAAAATATTAGATTGGTTTGCATATCAAAGGAAGTTAAGATTAGCTGGTGTTGTTTTACAGTAAACTTTGAGCACTCTCCCGACATCCTTATCATACCCAAATACTGAAGACTCTCCTTTCGCAATTTCTTTCTAGGGAATTCATACATACTATTGGGGTTGGTAACATATTCTGTGTGCCCTAGGTCACGCATAAATAAATCCTACATACCTGACCCTGGGAATTTTTAACGCCCCCTCATGTTTTAGGCAATCTTGAATTATCTCTCTATTTAACTTAGTTTACTCTTCTGTCCATATAAACAAAAGAAGAGGTGCTACCTGGAACAGATAAGAGATAACTCAAAAATGAATTTTCCACTACTTGAATTAGTTGTGCTATAGTGAAGCCCCTTACTCCCGCCTCATACATTACCTATAAATTTGGACACGCTCTGAGGGGGGTATCCTACCTAATTTTTTAGAGAAGGAGGAAAGGGCAGCTGTTGTCTTTGCAAAGGCCATCTTCTTTGTTTGTATTGCTTTTGCCCATGAGTCGCTTTGATTGAAAATAATACCTAGATAGGAGAAGTTCTTGGTTGTAACTAACTTCTGCCCTCCCACGTACATGCACCTTGGCCTGTTTTTTTCCCACCACAGTTCATGATATAGCTTCTTGACTTATTAATTGTAAGACCTAATTTCTCCATAAATTTTGTATACCTGTCTAGGGCCCTCTGCAGTCCAATTTGGGATCTAGACATCAGTACTGCGTCATTCGCATAGAGAAGTGCACGTACTGATTGACCTCCTACTATGGGGAAAACCTGGTTATTGTCAAGGAGTGCTAGTTCCAACCCGTTAGTGTACAAATTAAAAAGAAAGGGGGTCAGTACACAGCCTTGCCTTACACCCCTTTTGATTGCGAAGGGGGCTGTGCGCTCGCCCCCTAAACCAAAGCGCGCAGATGCATCTCTGTACAAATACTGTAAAAAACGGGTGATATGGGAGTCGTCTCCCAAGGCTTCAAGTATCTCCCATAATCTGTTGTGTCTCACCGAATCACAGACCGCCGTGAGATCCACGAATGCCAGAAACAGGGAGCCCTTTTTTACTCTTACGTATTTCCCCACCAATAAGGCAAGATTTAAATTCTGCTCAATTGTTCCCAATCCCTAGCAGAAGCCATACTGTATGTCTGATAGGACCTGTCTATCTTCCACCCATGCTTGAAGGCGCTCTAAAAGGACCCTACCGGCAACCCTTATCAATGAGTACAGCAGGGATATTGTCCGGTAGCAGCTTGGATTGTTATGATCCCCTTTTTAGATCTCGCCTGCCGATGCGCTTGCACCTTTGAGCTGGCGAGAGATTAAGGGGCTTATCCAGAGTTTAACCAGACTGGCGATTTGATGCAGTGCATGTGCGCTTTTAGCTCAATGCGCAAGCGCAATGAGTTAAAATGTGCGTGCACAGCATCAAATCAACAGCTTGGTGCCGCCAGCAGCTCTTCCCGCTCCGCCCCCTGCTGCATCAAAGGCTTTGCGCTCTGCCTCAGCCCAGCCATTCTCCTCCCCTAATTGCCCCCTGCTGCATCAAAGGCTTTTTCACGGCCGGCCGGCCGTGCTTTCAGTTTCACGGCCGCCAGGCCGTGTCTCCTTTTTTTTAACTAGCCTTGGCTATTGACACATAGGAATTTGGTTTCCTAGTCATTCTTTCCATTAGTTTACTTCTTGTCATCATCTGTTTGTTTTGTAGGGATTACCGTTTGCCTTCCATTTTTTTTTTCTGTTTGTTTTCTTGTTGCTGTTTTATTTTGGTTTGGTGTCATGTGAGTTGCTTTGCAGAGAGCATGACGCCCAGCCCAGTTCGCCCTCCGGTTGGGTGACTTGGCAGTTTGGTGGACGTCACGGATATGTGTTGCCCTGGACTAATGCAGCTGTTAACATAAAACTGGAGTTTGTGAGGTGCTTGGAACACTTGTGTAGGACGTTTTCATGCGTCACTGGGGAATCTAGTGAGTGTGCGCTTTCCAAAACGAACCTATTCAAAACAGGCATTAATTTGTTTGAAATCGATGACTGGGGCGAATTACCTGATAACAACGTTCAGTTTCTTTCTTTTTAGCATCACATGGCAGTCTGAAAATAGAATTCTTAATCAGTGTTGCAGAATTGTGAAATTTAATGTTTTTAGGTCTTGCGGACAGACAGCTGTAGTTATTCATCAGAGATGCCATTTTACCACACAGTACAGAGAGAGTGTGCTTTTGGTTCAGCCATTTGCTGTTGCCTTTTTATCCGCTGGTATGATAATCATGGCAATGTATGGAAGGCTGCATGAGTATGACATTATTTTCCGACTGGATGTTGTGATAGGGTGAGGTTATATGAAGATCCTTTTCCCTGTGCAACAGTTCATTCTGCAGCTCTTCACAGCTCAGTGCCCTGTTGTGCAGGATGTGGCCCCTCTCTCAGCCGTTTAGCTTCTGCCTTTGCCAGTGCTTGTTGAATTGTGTCGTAAGCACAGTCCATTGCAACCGCGGAGCCCAGCCATTTGAGGTGTTATTTTTTTTCATACAGGCATACAGCCAAAGGGACCTAGACGTTGCTTCACACAGTACCAAGGCCATTTCACCCCTCACTCCCTCATATTCACACACTCTCACTCACCCTCACACCCTCACCCCCCTCACTTCCCTCTCACCCTCATAACCCTCACCCCCTTACCCTCACACAACCTTACCCTCACCCCCTCACCCTGACACACCCTGTCACCCTCACACCCTCACCCTCACACTCCCTCACCCTCACCCCCTCACACCCCCTCACTCACCCTCACACACCCTCACACACCCACTCACCCTCACACACCCTTACCCTCACCCCTTCACTCTCACACACCCTCAGTCACCTTCACACTCAAACTTCCTCACCATCAGCTACCCTCACATCCTCACACCCTCACACACCCTCCCTCACCCTCACCCACCCTCACACCCCCTCACCCTCACACCCTTACTCACCCTCATCCCCTCATCCTCACACACCCTCACTCACCCTCACCCCCTCACAACCCTCTCACCCTCACCCACCCTCACCCTCACACCCCCTCACCCTCACACCCCCACTCACCCTCACCCCCTCATCCTCACACACCATCACTCACCCTCACACACCCTCACACACCCTCACCCTCACCAACCCTTACCCTCACACACCCTCACCCTCAAACACCCTCACCCTCACACACCCTCACACCCCCTAACCCTCACACCCTCACTCACCCTCACACCCCCTCACCCTCACACCCCCTCACACCCCCTCACTCTCACACCCCTCACTCAGCCTCACCCTCACACCCTCACACACCCACACACCCTCACACCCCTCACCCTCACACCCCCTCACCCTCACACACCCTCACCCTCACCCACCCTCACCCACCCTCACCCTGACACCTCCTCACCATCACATACCCTCACATCCTCTCACCCTCACACACCATCACTCACCCTCACCCACCCTCACACCCTCACCCACCCCCACTCACCCTCACCCCCTCATCCTCACACACCCTCACTCACCATCACACCCTCACCCCCTCACAACCCTCTCACCCTCACCCACCCTCACCCTCACACCCCTCACCCTCACCCCCCTCACCCTCACACACCCTTACCCTCACCTCCTCACCCTCAGTCACCCTCACACCCCCTCACCCCCCTCACCCTCACACACCCTCACTCACCGTCACACACCCTCACACACCCTCACCCACCCTCAGACACCTTCACACCCCCTCACACACCTACTCACCCTCACACCCCCTCACCCTCACACCCCCTCACCCTCGCCCTCACACCCCTCACCCTCACACCTCTCACCCTCACACCCCTCACCCTCACACCCCCTCACCCTCACACCCACACCCTCGCCAACCCTCACTCACCCTCACGACCCTCTCACCCTCACAAACCCTCACCCTCACACCCCCTAACCCTCACACACCCTCACACACCCTCACCAGCATAGCATAACAAAACCTAGCATAGCAAAACATAGCATAGCATAACAAAACAAAGCATAGGATAGCAAAACAAAACCTAGCATAACAAAACAAGAAATAGCATAGCAAAACACAACAAAGCATAGCATAACAAAACACAACAAAATATAGCATAACAAAACATAACAAAGCGTAGCAAAACAAAACATAGCATAACAATACACAACAAAACATATCATAAGATAAAACATAACAAAACATAGCATAACAAAGCATATCAAAACATAACATAACTTAGCATAACAAAACACAACAAAACATAGCATAGCATAACAAAACACAACATAGCATAGCATAACAAAACAAAGCTTAACATAGCATAACAAAACATAGCATAGCATAATAAAACACAACAAAACATTGCATAGCATAACAAAACATAGCATAACAAAGCATAGCGTAGCAAAACACAACAAAACATAGCATAACAAAACATAGCATAGCATAACAAAACATAGCATAGCATAACAAAACAAAGCATAGGATAGCAAAACTAAACATAGCATAGCATTAAAAACAAAGCATAGGATAGCAAAACAAACCATAGTATAGCATAACATTACATAACATAACAACACATAGCATAACAAAACACAACACATAGCATAACAAAACATAGCAAAACACAACAAAATATAGTATAGCTTAACGAAACACAACATAGCATAGCATAACAAAACATAGCATAGCATAATAAAGCATAGCATAGCAAAGCACGATACCACTCAGAGCCACATAATTATATGCTACATAATTACACTGCACTCAATGCAACATACTCTCCAAATACCACTCAGTGCCACATAATTACACACCACATAATTACACTCTATTGAATGCAACACACTTCACACAATACCACTCAGTGCCACATAATTACATGCCACATAATTACACTGCACTGAATGCAATATACACTCCAAATACCACTCAGTGCCACATAATTACACTCTACTGAATGCAAGACACACTCCACACAATACCACTCAGTGCCACATAGTTATGTTACATAATTACACTGCACTCAATGCAACATACACTCCAAACAATACCACTCAGTGCCACATAATTAAACGCCACACAATTGCACTCTACTGAATACCTCAAACACTCCACACAATACCACTCAGTGCCACATAATGATATGCTACATAATTACACTGCACTCAATGCAACATACACTCCAAATACCACTCAGTGCCACATAGTTATATGCCACATAATTACACTGCACTCAATGCAACATACACTCCAAATACCACTCAGTGCCAAATAATTACACACCACATAATTACACTCGACCGAATGCAACACACTCCACACAATACCAGTCAGTGCCACATAATTACAAGCCACACAATTAAACTCTACTGAATACAACATACACTCCTCATAATACCACTCAGTGCCACATAATTACACGCAACATAATTACACTCTACTCAATGCAACATACACTCCAAATACCACTCAGTTCCACATAGTTACACGCCACATTATTACACTGCACTCAATGCAACATATGCTCCAAATACCACTTAGTGCCACATAATTACACACCACATAATTACACTGCACTCAATGCAACATACACTCCAAATACCACTCAGTGCCACATAATCTCACACCACATAAATACACTTGACTGAATGCAACACACTCCACAAAATACCACTCAGTGCCACATAATTACAAGCCTCACAATTAAACTCTACTGAATACAACATACACTCCCCATTATACCACTCAGTGCCACATAATTACACGCAACATAATTACACTCTACTCAATGCAACATACACTCCAAATACCACTCAGTGCCACATAATTACACCCCACATAATTACATAGCACTCAATGCAACATACACTCCAAATCCCACTCAGTGCAACATAATTACAATCCACATAATTACACTGCACTCAATGCAACATATACTCCAAATACCACTCAGTGCCATATAATTGCACGCCACATAATTACACTGCACTCAATGCAACATACACTCCAAATCCCACTCAGTGCCACATAATTACACGCTGCATAATTACACTGCACTCAATGCAACATACACTCCAAATACCACTCAGTGCCACATAATTACATGCCACATAATTACACTACGCTCAATGCAACATACACTACAAATACCACTCAGTGCCATAGAATTACACACCACATAATTACACTGCGCTCAATGCAACATACACTCCAAATGCCACTCAGTGCCACATTACACGCCACAAAATTAAACTCTACTGACTACAACATACACTCCAAATCCCACTCAGTGCCACATCATTACACACCACATAATTACACTAAATTCAATGGCTTCCTGTTTTAGGCGTAGAGTCCAATTCAAAGCCCTCTGTCTGGTCCACAAATCTCTCAATGGAAGAGGGTCAGAGGATTTAACCAATCTATTGCCTTGTTATGTGCCTTCTCGCACATTAAGATCTAGTAGCCAAGATCTAATCCGTTTGCCTAAAATAAGAAGAGCTCAATGGGGCGGCAAATCCTTTTCTTATCAGGCAGCAAAACTGTGGAACACCATGCCCATCACACTACGCTCCAACACGAATAGAACCAGTTTTAGGAAGGCGCTAAAAACCTGGCTCTTTTCTATGCACTAATAGCTATCTGGTTCCTCTTCTATTCTACAGCGCCAAGACGCCTCGGCATAAGCGCGATTTAAAAATAATTCAGTCAGTCAGTCAGTCAGTCTAGCTTTCTTGTTATTATCGGTGCTTCTTCGCTGCCCTCGTTTTTAAGGGTCTTGTAGGCAGTCGTGCAGCACTTGTCAAACCAGCCCCAGGGTTTGGTTTTGTTCCAGTGTTGTACCAGCAATGATTCCCTAATCCCGGCTGCTAGTGTCTGAAACGAGGTCAGTATGCTATATGCTAACGCTGACTTGTTCAGACATGTTTAAATGGAGGTTTTATATTTGGTTACTATCTATTTAGTGACAACTTCGGGATCTACCTTAGACCATCGTAATGAGTAACTATTTATTTTATCCATTTTTATCACACCTATATCTTCTGTATAAATGACTGTGATTTGTGGCCTCTGCGCTGGAAGTCCAATTGTTAAACAGAGGGGGAAATGATCACTCATGGGGTTATCCCCACACTGAAATCATATATTCTCGATGCGTAGTTACGTGAAACAAGAATAAAATCTATAATCGACGATAAACCTCTTCCATTAGAACTGGAAGAGGTCACAAAATGCAATAAGATAGGGATTACCCATCTTTGGGACGTTTGGTTGGGGAACCACTTTCAGATATTTCAAAAAATACAGGAGCATTATCAACTCTCCCGTACACAGTTCCACAAGTACCTCCAAGTTTGTCATGTCCTCACAGCCAACATACCGTTAAACCCTGACATTTCTACATTTAGCCCACTTGATACTAAACTACTAACCAGGAAGCTCACCAAAGGTTCAATTTCACAAGAATGCTACTCCCTGGTGTTCAAAACTCCAGACTGGTTCTTGAGACTGAGAGGTGGGAGACATGAGTGGGGGAACTAGACAACCCAGATTGAACTGAGCCAAGGATGGCCCCATGGGAATTAGCTATCTCTACATGACCAGGCTGTTCCACCTTAATAATCTTCATCTCACCTACATGAACACTCAGTGGCTGCAACAGTATTCTGCAAGACAATTGCTTCCGATGTACGTCACTGGACATAGACTTTTTCCATATGGTCTGGTCCTGTCCTGTGTTGGCTGGGTACCAGCAAATGTTGAATGAGAACTCTCATCAGTTCTGGATGAACCCTAGATCTCTCCCCTAAAGATCTGGGACAAATGGTGCGAACATAATTATGATGATGATAATATGAGATTTTTAAAGCTCACAGATACTCTCAGGAATGTCCCGGCACTGGATTAGAGGCTAACTACAAAACACGGATTGTCCTGTTAAGCTTGTTGAAAAAGCCATGTTTTTAATTTTTTCTTAAATGTGAATTGCTTAGTGGTAGTACATAGCGAGGAAGTTTTTTTCAGGCAACTGGACCAAGATAGGAAAAGGACCTGCCACCGGTTCTAGCCCAACAGAGTTTTGGAACTCTAGCCATTTCATTGAAGGAGGACCATAGGTTTCTGTAAGGGACATATTCCCAAATCATCTCTCACAAATGGCCAGCTCCCGTCTCGTGCAGCGCTTTATGAACTAGGACCAGGGATTTAAAAAGGATCCTTTTTTATTTAATAGAAAGCCAGTGAAGTTCCATCAAATGCGAGGACATATGGGTTCTTGGGTGAAGGTTGAGAAAGACTCAGGCCGCTGAATTCTGCACAAGTTTAAGTTTGTTAAGAAGGCAGTCTGAGAGACCCAAGTATAGTGCATTTCCATAAACCAATCTGGAAGTTATCAAGGCCTGAATGACCATTTTTTTTAGCTTCAACAGACAAAAAAGGAATAAATTGTTTCAAAGTGCGTAGCAGCCTGAAACAAGACCCAGCCTTGATTTGTGGTTGGAAGGAAAGGGCGCTGTCAAATTTAATTTAATTCCAAAATTTGTCACAGTGCCTTGTTGAGGGCCAAGGAGAGGGGCATTCTTCGGCCGGAAGGTCATCCATATGTCTAGCTTTGTAGGGCCAAAAAACACAATCTCCGTTTTGTCAGGATTACATTTTAATTGGTTGACAGACAGCCAGTGAAACACCTTAAAGAATCAGTTTTTAATGGCCTCTCTAGCGAATAATGGCCTGAGTCTATATAGCTGATCCATTTATGTACGTGAAAAGTGGTGATTTCTGTGACATGGTTGTATTGACTGTGCCACCTTTTGTGTTTTATAATAAGACAATAAACTTGTTTATCAAAATGTAATTCTTGTACCCTCATGGTTTGTGAGACAAGGAGACCAGAATGAAAAAACCTTGCCTATTGCACTGAATTGTGAGTTTCCATGTAGCAACATGCAGACTATCAGCTTTAACGAATTGTGACTCCAGTATAATCTGTCACTGTTAAGACGCTCAAGTAAATACTGGCAAAGCTGTGGCTCATAGATGAGCACTATAAGGATTGGATTTCAAATCAGGTGGTAGGGGGCTGCTTGAGTGGGTGCATGGTATTCAGTGGGTTTGCCAAATTGATTTTGCTCATTCGCAACAGAACAAATCTGCTTTGGGGAAAGTTAGCATTTAAAGAGAATGCGGAAAGCTCTTAGGGCAGAGAATTACTTGGATTGGAAAGAAGCGTTGACGTGAGAAGTAGGGAATGTTTATGCGTCTGCCAATGTTGCATGGCTGCTGGCCCAGCGCAAGATGAGGGGGCGAGAGGAAGAGACAGTGAGAGGGAGAAAGCCTTCCTTTCTCATCAGAGTTAGAGACATATACTGCTGAAACACGATAGGCATAACATCTCATCCTGTAAGCGACCCAGACTCAGCAAACTGTGAGCAGGGCTGGCAGCTATTTGCAGGCAGAATACTTCTTCTCTACTAGCTATTGGTTTGTATAACGGATGTACGGATGTTAGGTTTTTTTTAACAGGTCAATAAGTAGGAATCTGCATTCCATTTTCTATCAGTGCATTTTTCTTTATTTTTAGCTCTTGAAGAACAAGCAGTGGCATAGTTAATAGGTCTGGCCTCGGGCCCGATTCACAGAACTAACTTAAGACAAAATCCTAAATTTACTACCATTTTCCTATTCACAGAAGGCACTTACTCATTTTGGTATTCACAGAAGACACTTACTCATTTCGGTATTCACAGAAGTTAGGACTCCTAACTTTAGGACTCCTAAATGCCTTCTGTGAATACCGAAAGTCTTAAAATTAGGATTTTTCTCAATTTAGTAGTAGTAAAGTTAGGACTCCTAACTTTAGGAGTCCTAAATGCCTTCTGTGAATACCGAAAGTTTTAAAATTAGGATTTTTCTCAATTTAGTAGTAGTAAAGTTAAGATTCCTTAACTTTTCCCCTTTCAGCCCCTGTGCACTCTTGATCCAGCAGAAGGCCAGGGATAAACACTTCACAGTCAAACAAAAATGTC
Source organism: Lissotriton vulgaris (assembly GCF_964263255.1). Lineage (NCBI taxonomy): Eukaryota > Metazoa > Chordata > Amphibia > Caudata > Salamandridae > Lissotriton > Lissotriton vulgaris. The sequence continues at coordinate 174,783,884 of NC_141687.1, read as the reverse complement.
AAATGGGCCCATATACACATTCAGGTTTCCTGACTGTTTCGCTGGGGGTCAAGTTTTAGATTCACTTTGATCTTGATTAGTCAATGTCTAGCTAATCTTTACAAATCAACGCTCTTCCTTTGGTCAATGGACCATTAGTTGAGTAGTTGATGGTGATTTTAACAATTAACTAACTAACTTACAGATGCTAGTGAAATAACCACAGACTCTGGGTAAGATTCAATGAAAAGTATCTAAATCTCCGTCATAAATGAATGCTCATTAGTACAAATTCACAGTGCAAACTCCATCAACTTTCATGCGAGAGAAAATTCATGTAGCAATACATTCAATTCACAGAATCATTCAACAAATCATTGCATTAAGAATGGATAGATGACGAGACAAAAAACATTATAAAATCATTCATTTGCAAAAGATATGGAAAATTAAGACAAAATCATAATTCCCCAAAGGTTATAATGGGAAACGGAGCCCTCTGGCCAAAGGACTGGTGGAGGTCTCCTGATTTAAGATTCAGGAGACAAAGACTGTAGGACAGGTTCAGGACAGGGCAATACTAACTAAACTTCTCTACAGACCCGTCGCACCGGGGCGCATCCCTCTCTTACACTTTCTCCCTCCTCGATATTCTTACGGAATCTTCAATCTAATCGTGCTGTCATTCAGGTATGAATCTTACCAGTCTGTCCTCTTCTTCTCCTCAGCATCAGCTCTTGCCTCTCTCTCTCTCTGTTTCTCACTCAATGAATGTAATAGCTTTTCTAATAATTTAGGTCACTCTAGTTTTAGTCTTCTTTTCTGCATGTCCCACCCTCAAAAGTTTCTAATATCGATGGATTACGGACCGTGATTGAGCAGGGACAGGGGAGTTGTCATCACCTCATGCTGACATATTCACTTTTTTAATAACTTGTTTGTCTAACAAACCCATCCCCTTTAGCTCATTTAATCTTCTGTCTTATTTCCCTTTTCACGTATTCATTGTTACAAATCAAATCTCAATTTAATAAAGTTCCATAGTCGAGAAGAAGGTCCGCACTGTAGTTCCCCTTGGCTCTTGGCAGCCTGTCCGTGACATGGTCAGCAGGTCACATAACTATTACACTGCGCATGTGTAGCTCGCCTCCATTTTCGTTGCCATCTTTTTCTCTTGTATGCCACTTAAGGCCCAAACGTATACTATTAATAAAGGAATCACAGCTGATCTTTACTTATAACAAATACACCCCAGATGTCCTGAAAGTGTTCTCCGAAGGTATGAAAACAATAACCCTTTGGATGAAGAGAAATTCTTTGCAATTAAACACAGAGAAAACAGATATTATGCTCTTTAAGGATGCCATTTCTAGATGGTCTCCTGGATGGTGGCCTGAAGAATTGGGTGTAGTCCCTACCCCAAAGACAGTGGTGAAAAACTTTGGGGTGCTAGTAAACAGAGACCTTAAGCTGGAGGGTCACATTGCAACAGTCAAAGATCTTGTTTACATGCGCTGAGTTTGCTTTGGAAGATTTTTCCATTTTCTTCCGATGAGAACTCGCAAAATGCTAATTCATGCACTGGTTCTTAGTCACCTGGACTATAGCAATGCTATGCTAGTATCTGCCAAGGACTCTGATTTACAAAGCTTGCAGCTGGTTCAGAATACTGCCGCACGTCTGGTGACTAGTGCCCCCTACCGTGCCCCTTCTCTTCCTCTTTTACACAGCCCACATTGGCTTCCAATTTATAAGAGAATCCATTTCAAAGTGTGCTTCTTGGTGTTTAAAGGTCTCAACTCTATGGGCCCCACATACTTAACATAAAAACTAGTCAAATATACTCCAATGCGTTCACTTCGATCTGAAGGGAAAGGTTTGCTTACTATTCCCCGCATTAAGCAAACTAGATTAGGAGGAAAATCCTTTTCTTACATAACCCCTAAATTATGGAATCAATTGTCTTAGGACCTTCGCCAAGAAGCCAACTTCTTGACATTTAGGAAAAAACTTAAGACTCAGCTCTAATAATCTCTCTTACCCCCACTGTGTTGAGTTTATCAGTTGTCCTTAGTGCGGAGATACCCCATCTGGGGTGAGTCAGGCGCTTTATAAATGTAACAAATAAATAAATAAACAGATGTTAATTTTTCAAATATGTGATTTTCACTGGTCACCACCCACTTCTACTCTAACCCATGTTATTTTCTTTTTCTTTAGCAAAAGCATTAGCAGAAACAGCTCTCTTTAAATTCAGGCAAGCATATGCCACGCATGCGGTGCCTCAAGACCTAATGTTAGTAATTCTTGCGCATGCGTGAGAGTTTTCCCTCTCAAACTGGTTAGTCACATGGTCATCTACATAGTTCTGGTTTGAACATGCGCAAAATAGTTTTTCCAGTTTAAAGCGAGCTTTAGTTGTGCTGCAATTCATTATTTTTTATTTAAGCATGCTTAAAGCTTTTTTCCCCATATGTAAATGTGGTGCGCATATTAATTTAGTTTATTTATACAAATTTTTACCGATTAGTACTGTTAATAAGAGATTGCTCCAAATAAGTTTTGTTTTCTTGAATCCTTGCTCCATCAATCCCCCCTCTGATGGCATTTTAGAGCCATCATAAAATACCCATTATTACCAAGTGCCAACTTTAATATTTACTCTTGGTATCTACGTTGTTCTCTACACATTCTTTATTTCTTTCTTTTATTGTCCTTTCTTTGATTTTTCCATATAGATTCTCTTTCATTTCCTCTAGCTCTATTTCTTCCCTTTTTCTCTTTCTTCCCATCCTTTTAATCTTTGTTTCAATCATCAGTCTAGTTTTTAATTTTCCCTTGTAATACTTATGGTATTATCATCAAAATTACTAATGCTATTGAAATTACAGTGATTAATATTTTCCCTAATAAACTACTCCCAAAAGTAGAAAATCAGCTACCTATAGTTGAAATTCTTTTACAGAGTCTTTCCCAAACACCGTCCACCTCCATTTGGGTCAAATCTTTATAAATCTTTGTAATATTCTTGATGTACCCCTCAATACCTTTACTTTTGTCTGGGATATACGTACAGCAGTGATGAACTTTCAACATGCCACAGACTCCACACTATTTTGCCAATAAAATATCAAGGAAAAGCCTATTTTGCAAAACAATAGATCTGATCGCAACCATTTCGGTATTGATCATTAAGAACCCATAGTAGTATCTGTTGATAAATGATCCACTACTGTGGACAATTGACGTATTTTATGTGAGTTCAATATAACTCCAACTGATGGTATCAGTGCACCAAATATGTCACCTACTATTTCTGAAAAACTTGCTCTTTTACTTCTGTTAAGTCCTTTACTTATTAAATCCATTTCATTGTTCTTAGTTATGTGGTATACCTTTGGAAATGCAATGCCAAAATAGCATACCATCGTGAAGTGGTATGGCTCACTGGTTAGAGGCGGCAGACCCGGAAACAGAGGACGGCCCGGGACCGGGGTTCAATTCCTGACGCGGCAGGGTCGTGAACCAGGGTCTGCAGACTTGATAATTCTCGCCTCGGTGCCTACTCTAACCAGGGATCACAATCGGCAACTCTGGGCATTAGCTTGCCTCATCTCCGCAACGGCCCCCCACAAACGCTGGGGATGCCTGGTTTCACCTTGGAGATACCCAGGAGATACACAGGGAAAGCCAGGACGGGTTCCCCCGTGGTCTATAGCGCCAGGACGCCTCCGGGTAGCAGTGCGCTTTAGTAGACACTTACATTTACATTACATTTACATTACATTTAGGCAACCTATAATAGGCTATAATATGCATTTTTACCGCACACGTAATAAACACCTGGGAAAACAGGATCAGTTCCCCCTTTCAGTCCCCATCCCCCCATTATTAGGAGGGTTTGTTCACATTCACTAGTACCAATGAAAACATTATTATATTCTGTTTTTAGTCTATGCAGGCAGAATTTCCCCAATTTTGACAAGTCTAGGGAGATTGCAGCATGAGTCACGCCTTTCTTATAGTCCCCCTCTAAAGCAGCTCATGGCGGTAAATGTGACCTCTGCTCAGCAGCTTTCTTTTGGAAATCCTGCCTTCTTTCCTCTACTAAATGCAAAAAATCTTCATCATGCAAAAGACAAGTTAAATTATTTCTATGAGCATGTGTTATATCTATGGGATTCGTTGTTAGGGAAAATTCACCCATGAACTCTGCATTTTTGCTACTAACCACTGAATTTAAGTTTCTGTGAATAATGATTTCTGAGAAAACTGAATCCATATGAGAATAGTAATATTGTAACTTGCCGGTGACATAGAACAAACTAGACACCACACTACAGGACACACCATAAGTTTATGGAAGATGGTGATATGTCACACCTTCTCAGACAGAAGTAGGTAGTTTCATGCAGACATAACAGTCACTCACATCCATCATATCTACATATTAGTAAAGGAGTTTGGTAAATACATTTAATGACAAATCACTTTTTGATTTGTCATGATAATACAAGCTCATATCCATTTTCTCTAAATTTGTAGTAGTAGTTTTCTTAGTGACTGCATTCATTCTTTCACTAGTGTTTATGCTATTTTGATTATTAGTCACCATTAGGTCAGGTATCATAACAGTTAACATTAACCATATCAACATTAGTATTGTAATACTACTGGATTTTCTGCAATGGATTCTTCTATATTTTGTTCACTTTGTTCTGGTCTTTCAAGTTCATGCTCTCCTTTGGTCTTTACAGCAGCCTCTTCAGTCCCAGTAACTGGTGCCCACTCTACTTGACTTGTACTTGGTTTTTCATTGTCAATGCACTCTTCAGAGTCTGTTTCTCTGATTTCTTCGACTTCACAACTTTCAGCTTCTGGTTCTTTTCTTTGTTCTACCAGTTACTGCTTTTGTCGTTCAGGTGGACTTTGGACTCTTTGAGTATGACATGCATGGATCCAGTTTGGCAAGCCAGCACACTTCACTGCTGTTGTCGTGACCAATATGATTTGATGAGGTCCTTTCCACCTGGGATCCAAACACGATTTCCTTGTGTGCTTCTTTACCATAACCCAGGATCCAGGACACACATCATAAACTTGATTCGGCTGTGTAGTAGCTGCATCTTCTCCAACCTGGTGAGACACAGAACCTACCAGAACGTACCAGATCAGCTAGTCCTTTACAATAGTCCAACACTAGATCATCAGTTCTATTCATCAATTTGTTTCCAGGTACAAATGCTTGTCTCATGGCTCTTCCCATATGGATTTCATGTGGACTTAATACTGTTCTTCGGTCAGGAATGCTTCTAAGACTCATCAAAACAAGGGGCAAAGCATCAGGCCATTTCAGTGAAGTGGATGCACACACTTTCCCTAACCTGGATTTTATTGTGTCATTGAGCTGTTCAACCACTCCAGAAGCTTCTGGTCGTTAGGCACAATGTAATTTCTGCTCAATTTTAAAAGCTGTACAAATCAATTTGATTACCTCATATTAAAATGAGGTCCTCTATCTGATTCCAAAGTAACTGGAAATCCAAATCGTGGAATGAGCTCTCTCAGCAGTAGATTGCCAACTGTGAGACTGTCATTCCTCCTCGTGGGATAGGCTTCTACGCACCGGGAAAACAGACACACATTGACAAGGACATACTTCAAACCTTTGCATGATGGCAACTCAATGAAGTCCAGTTGCAATCTTTTGAATGGTCCCTCTGCTTTTCCAATTTTTCTCCAACTGACTACTGTCTTTCTTCCTGGGTTTTGCTGTTGGCAGATCAAACATCTTTGGCAGAGACTCTCTGCAATTACACTAAACTTGGGATTAAACCATGTCTGTCTGAAATGTCTAATCATGGCGTCCCTCCCAATGTGTGTGGTTCCATGGTATACCCTAGCCATTTGTGACAACTAACTATATGACATTATTGGTCTACCATCTGGACACACCCATACTTCATCGCCTGCTCTTCTCATGCAACCTATTTTAATTCAGTGTACCTTCTCTTTTGTGTCTGCCTCATCCTGTAACTGCCTAACTTCGTTCCATGTTTCAAAGGCAGAGAAAAACTAAAGTTGGCAATTGGTAACATCTTTTTCCATCCCTCTGTTCAAAGTCATTGTATTTTGAGCACAAAATTGTGCAACTTGATCAGGGTACCGATTACCCTATGTCACATAATCATTTCCTGACTTATGTGCAGCACATTTGACGACTGCAATCTCTTTTGGCAATTGCAATGCTTCCATTAGTTCTTTCACGTTTGCCATTTCTAATGGAAGATCCTGAAGAATTCAGAAATCCCCTCTGTAGCCACAATTGGCCAAAGTCATGCACAACCCCAAAGCCATATTGACTATCCGTAAATATGGTTATTTTCAATTTCTTCCCAATTTTACAGGCTTTAGTTAAAGCGCATGTTAGACCTGACATCATTGGCTTGAGTCTCTCCTCCATTTTTTCTGTTTGCCTCCACTGTTTTTCGATGTTTTGCTGGTATATGCTTTGGGCACCGTGCCACTGCTGATCAGTGCCACAGCGCAAGTGCTCCCGATGTTAAATTGATGTATCGATTGTATCCATGTTTGGCTTATTTGGTTTACTGTCAGTCCCTAGTCTAGTGCACCAGGAGTGCCGGGGCTTGTAGATACAAATGCCGCTCGTGGGCTTGCAGCACGTGTTGTGCCACCCACAAGAGCGGCCTCGTAAAAGAATGTCTACGGGTCGGTCATTGCGAGACCCACGTGCAGTCTGGTACTGTCAGGCAGGCTGCGCAAGTATACCTACTTGCCAGTCCCTCAAACCTTCCCTTAACTTCATGTTAGTCGCCCCAGGGTGCATTGTAAGTCTAAGGTAGGACACGCCTGACCAAGTTGGTATGTCCTAATAGTGAACTACCGCCATCTTCGTTCTTCACTATTGCGAGGTAGCCTGTTCTCCATTAGTTAGAATGGGCCGCCGGGATTATTAAGGCTATGATCCTAGCTGGCTCGGGGAGCATGGTGCAATGTCGAGTTTGGTATCTCTGAACTCGGGGTTTAATTACGCATCCGTTGGTGTGGATGGTTTTTGGACTCTGGGTTTGAAAATAGCACTTTTAGAAAGTGTCTATTTTCTTGTCTAACCATTTCTGGTTTCTGCTGGTCTTGCGTGTGTGTGACAGGAGCTGGGTGGCTCCAGAGGTCTGGATGAGCCAGTGTGGGATGAGTGGGACATTTACGTTGAGAGTAGGGGGAGAGTAGTTGCTGATAGCCTGCCCTGCCTGATACAATGCTGGCTCCACCTCCTGCCAAGCGGCTGATGGCTCTGTGCCTGCCATGGACGATCCTAGCCCCACCTCCTGCCAGGAGGCCGATAGCTCTGCTCCTGCCAGTGGCAATGCTGGCTCCACCTCCTGCTGGGCGTCTGAGGACCCAACCCTGCTCAGTGAATAAGCCAGGTGCTTCTGCCTGGCTCCACCCACAACAGACCCAGGATGTTGGGAAAGTCCCTGGCATGGACAAAGGGATCAAAGCCAAAAAGGGGTATAAGAGAAGGACCCCTGAACTAAGAAATCAGATCACTTCTGACAAGGAACGCTGTAACCAAGGACAAGAGGCCTGCTGACCTGAGGACTTGCCTACCCCTTCTGCCAGTGTGCTGTTTGCTGGGGGGAATCCTGCAGTGCTTCTTTATTTTTGTCAAGGAACCAGGAGAGAGGAACTGTGTGTGTACTCTCACGCTTGCTAAGAAAATCTCCAAGGACTGGAAGAGTGCCAGTCTCCTCCTGAAGTCACAGGGCTAAAAGACTTCATCTGCTTAAAGTGCTATTTGCTGGAACCTGGGAATCCAGCCCCTCTGAAAGAACCAGCAATCTCGACGCCGACGGACATCGCCGAATCCAGCTCGACGTAGTGGGTAACGGCCCCAGTGTCCCGCTTCCTCGACGACCGGCCGCCGGGCCCGATCGACGCCAGCAGCAACGACAGTGAGTAGTGAGTTCGGCTCCAGCTCCAAGGGACCTCGTGTCTGCACCGCTGCTGATCGCATCGCCCTCGTGCCCTCTCGACGCCGTGAGCGCTGCTCACACTTTACAACCGCATCATCGACAACGACGCCTGCTGAGGCCTGATCGACACCGAAGACGTGACGCCGGATTGCTCGACGCCGCTGATCATCGTGTGCTTCATTTTCCTAAGGTACTGTGTTGTTGGGGGTCCGTGTGACTCCGGGCTCGACATAGCGCTCCTCGCGGTCGACGCCGAACCTCTGGATTAACTTTGCCTCTACGTCGTGTAGCCCCCGTGTGGGTTACCTTGTTGCTAAGAACTGTGTTTCCAAGAAGAAGATTTGCTTTGATACTAAAGACTTTGTGCTAAAGAAGAAACTACCTTTTTGAACTATGTTTCCCTTCCCAGAGTATTTATTAAGATTGTGTACATTTTTGTGTCGTTATTTGGTCTTGTGCTAAGCCTTATATAAAAATACTTATTTTTATAATACTACTGTGTCGTGTCCATTTGTAGTGCCTTCACTTTATTACTGTATGTGGTCATAAATGCTTAGCACACAGCCTCTGAGATAAGCCTGTTCTGCTCTTCCAAGCTACCAAGGGGGTGAGCAGGGGTTATCAAAGGGTGATCCCCTTGCCTTGACTAGAAAAGGTGTGTCCCTATTTGTCAGAAGTGCCTACCTCTGCCAACTAGAGACAGCCGGTTCTAACATTGGACGCAGCGGTGAGGATTTGAACCTTGCATTTATGACCCATGTGCAGTGATTAGTGTGCGCTACATAGTGAAAGCAGACCATAGCGCAGTCACAATCTAATTTGGAAGGATCCTATTTTTGGTTCTCCGCTTTTCTGAAGCTTGATTTTTTGAACACTGCCAGTTTTGACCATGAGTGACACCGGAGTCACTACCCCTGTTGTTGTTGAGGAGGAATTCGACAGAGCGAAGTTAAACGACTACAGATTGGAGGAGTTGAAATCCTTTTGCAAGAAGTTTAAAGTTCCTACCAAAGGTCTCAAGGCTAAGGAAACCTATCTCAAAGCATTGCAGGCCTGGTTGGAGGCCAGAGATCCCACTGATCCGGTGGTGGTACCGCCAGTGGAAGGGGAAGAGGAGGCACCAGCGAATGGGCCTGAGTCCTCTCCCGGAAGCAGTGTTTCCTCCAAAGGTCTTTCCCCTGAAGAACGAGAAGAAAGGGCGAAGGAGCGTGCATACAACATTGAAATGGCAAGGCTAAAGATAAATGGGCAGTTGGAGTTAGAAAATGCAAGAGGTAGAATAGAAGCTGATTTGGAGACCAAAAGGTTAGATTTTGAAATAGAGAAGTTAGCTTTGGAGCGTGATACCATGTTGAGGGAGTTGGACATCCAAGCTAAGAAGTTAGAGTTGAATCCCTCTGGTGGCAGCATCCCATCTGGGCCTGCAGAAAGTAAGTTTTACTTTCCCAAAGATGTGATAAAAGATTATCATAGGAACGAAGATATTGGTCAGTGGTTTAAAGCATATGAGTTAGCATTGTTGGCCCACCAGGTCCCTGAGAAGAATTGGGGAGCGGGGTTGTGGGGTCGCTTTGTGAATGAGGGGAGAGATACCCTGTTAGACATTCCTGTTGCGGATAGGATGTCGTATGCTCATATGAAAGATGCTTTAATGTTGCGGTATGGCCTAACCCCCGAGAAGTACAGACAAAATTTTAGAGAATGTAAGAAGTTGCCTGGTACGACGTGGGTTGAATATGTGTCTTATTTTTGCAGAGCCATGGATGGTTGGGTAAAGGGCAGCAAAGTGGAAAGTTATGAAGCTCTTTATGATTTGTTTGCTTGGGAGCATTTGTCTAATAACTGTTTTCCAGAGCTGCACCAGCACCTTATTGATAGCAAGATATCTAACCCTAGAAAACTTGCTGAGGAGGCGGACCGCTGGGTCAGTACCAGGGTCCACAAGGGTCCAGTGGGAGACTCAGCCAAAGGTGGGCAGGGTCCCCAGCAGAAGAGTGGGGGGGACAAGGGTAAACAGAAGGAGTCTCAGAAAGGGCCCCAAAGAAATCCCCAAGGGAACCAAGGGAAAGGTTCCCAGCCTCCCCCTGAGAAGAAGCCAGGGGCCCGACAGGTAAACCTGTTCATAGGGGCCCCCTAACCTGCTACGGTTGTGGGCAGGTGGGACACCGGTTTTATGACCCCCAGTATCCCAAAAAGGATTCAAATGCACCGCCGCGTGCACCCCCCCGTCAGTTGGCGAGTGTAGCCCCGGGAGGGGAGGAGATGGTTGTCCATGGTGGGAGGGGTCCAGCAGAGATGTCCCTGGTCTCGCTAGGAGACATGCAAATGGTCCCTCCACCCCCTCTGCCTAGTAGCACTAGTAAATATAGGCAGTGGGTGACCATTAATGGCCATAGAGTGGAAGCTCTCAGAGACACCAGAGCGAGTGTGACAGCTGTCAAGTGTCACTTAGTGTCCAGAGAGCAGGTGGTTCCCCACGCTTCTACCCTGTGATAGCTGCTGACAACTCCCAGAAAGAGTGTGAGGTAGCTCAGGTTTCCTTTGAATGGGGGGGAGTTTCAGGTACTCTTCAGGTTGCTGTGAGGCCCGCCATGCCTGTCGATTGTCTCCTGGGCAATGATTTAGAAGACTCCCCTTGGGCTAAGGTGGAGAGAGAGGCGCACTTGAAAATGTTGGGTGTGCCAGAGTGGGTGTGTGCAACCACTCGATCGATGACAGCGAGTAAAGGTGTTGATGGGGTCCCGGAGCCTGAAAGTACGGCCCAGGACCCAGCTGTGAAGAGAAGAGGCAGGAGGCGCGGGAAACCGGCCCCCGTAGTTCCCGTGGTCCAGGAGGAGGTAGACCCTGAGGGGGATGCCCTGGAGCCCACAGGGGAACAAATTGCCGAACTGGGAGACCTGCCCGAGCTGACCCATTGGCAGCAGGATGGTGGTCCCTCCAGGGAGGAATTCTGTGCGGAACAGAAAGTGTGCCCTTCTCTTGTGGGCATGAGGCAGCAGGCCTCAGCCCAATCCTCAGGTGATCAGTCAGGGTCACATTTTGTGTACTGGGAGAATGACCTCCTGAATAGCGAGCCTAAGGCTGCTGAGCCTGGGTCAGCCCATGTGCTGGTGGTACCCCAGCGCTTCAGAGCCTTCCTACTGGGTTTGGCTCATGACATTCCGTTAGCTGGACATCTGGGGCAGGACAAGACCTATGACAGGCTTGTCACCCATTTTTATTGGCCTCAGATGCGTAGGGATGTAGACATCCATTGCAAGACTTGTCACACTTGCCAGGCAAGTGGGAAAAGCGGAAGAAAGCAGAAGGCTCCCCTCCAACCTTTTCCAGTGGTCAGTACCCCCTTTGACCGGGTGGGTATTGACATTGTTGGGCCCCTGGACCCCAAGACAGCCCTGGGCAACAGGTTTATCCTGGTCTTGGTGGACCATGCCACACGGTACCCGGAAGCCATCCCTCTCCGAACAGTGACGGCCCCCGTGGTGGGACGGGCACTGATGGGTGTTTTCTCCCGGATGGGGTTCCCCAGAGAGGTGGTGTCGGACCGAGGCACCAACTTCATTTCGAACTATATGAAGTCTCTGTGGAAGGAGTGTGGGGTAACCTACAAGTTCACCACTCCTTACCACCCTCAAGGAAATGGGCTGGTTGAGAGATTCAACCGGACCCTGAAAGGCATGATCATGGGTCTTGAAGAACCAATGAGGCGGAAATGGGACGTCCTCTTGCCATGCCTGTTGTTTGCTTACCGCGAGGTGCCGCAAAAGTCTCTAGGGTCCAGCCCCTTTGAGCTCTTGTACGGTCACCCGGTAAGAGGGCCTTTGAGTCTGGTCAAGGAAGGCTGGGAGCAATCTCCCAGGAAACCTCCCCAGGATGTATACAGCTACATGCTGGCCTTTCGGAACCAGACTCGGCGCTTCAGAGAACTTGCTCAGGCAAATCTGGAGGCCAGCCAGGAGGAGATGAAGCGATGGTACGACCGGAACGCCACTCTGGTAGAGCTTCAGCCTGGTCAGGAAGTATGGGTCATGTCCCCTGTGGAACCTTGTGCGCTCAAGGACAGGTGGACTGGACCGTTTAAGGTTGTGGAGAAGAAGAGTGATGTCACCTACTTGGTGGACTTGAAATCTCCCAGGAACCCCTTGCGGGTCCTGCATGTCAACCGTTTGAAGCCCCACTTAGAAAGGTCCGAAGTGGGCATGCTCCTAGCTACAGATGCTGGAATGGAGGAGGAGAGTGAGCTCTTCCTGACCTCCTGTGTGCTAAAGAGCAAGACGGGTCAGTGGATGGTGTGGTCCTCTCTGACACACTGACCCTTGAGCAGAAACAGGATTGTCGCCACCTGTTCGGACAATTCCCGGATCAGTTTTCCTTGGTTCCGGGTGTCACTCATTGGTGCGTCCATGACGTTGACACCGGAGACAGCCCTCCTGTGAAGCACAAGGCTTACAGGGTGACTGACAAGGTTCGAGCATACATTAAGGAGGAGGTCTCCAAAATGTTTGCGTTAGGGGTGGTTGAGTCCTCTAGCAGTCCTTGGGCCAGCCCAGTGGTCTTGGTCCCGAAGGCTGCAGCGCCTGGTGCTTCACCAGAACTCCGGTTCTGCGTGGATTACCAAGGACTCAACTCGGTCACGAAGACTGACGTGCACCCCATCCCCAGAGCTGATGAGCTCATCGATCGGTTGGGGGCTGCCCGGTACCTTAGTACGTTTGATTTGACGTCTGGGTACTGGCAGATCGCCTTAACCGATGGGGCAAAGGAGAGGTCAGCATTCTCCACACCAGATGGGCTATACCAGTTCCGGGTGATGCCCTTTGGGATGAAGAATGCCCCTGCCACCTTCCAGAGGTTGGTCAACCAGGTCTTGGCTGGACTGGAGGATTTCAGTGCCGCCTACCTGGACGACATCGCAGTGTTCAGCGCCAGCTGGGAGGAACACTTGCGCCACCTCCAGGAAGTGTTGTTGGCCCTGCGCAGAGCAGGCCTCACAATCAAAGCCAGTAAGTGCCAGATTGGGCAGGGTTCTGTGGTGTACTTGGGGCACCAAGTAGGGAGCGGCCAGGTTGCCCCCCTGCAACCCAAGATTGATACCATCCTGGCTTGGGCGCCGCCCAAAACCCAAACTCAGGTGAGAGCCTTCTTAGGACTCACGGGTTATTACAGGAGATTTGTCAAGGATTACGGTAACATTGTGCACCCCTTGACTTCGCTGACTTCCAGGAAGCAGCCACGAAACGTGATCTGGACTGATGCCTGTCAAACGGCCTTCGACACCCTGAAAACTGCAATGTGCACAGCACCTATACTCCAGGCACCCGACTTTTCGAAAGAATTTATTGTCCAGACGGACTCTTCAGAGCATGGCGTGGGGGCTGTTCTAGCTCAAGTGAATGAAGAGGGCCGAGACTTGCCTGTAGCCTTCATCAGTAGGAGGTTACTTCCCAGGGAAACGAGGTGGAGTGCGATAGAGAGAGAAGCATTTGCTGTGGTCTGGGTGCTGAAGAAGCTAAGACCCTACCTGTTTGGGACTCACTTCCGGGTTCAGACAGACCACAGGCCCCTCAGATGGTTGATGCAGATGAGGGGTGAGAATCCGAAACTGTTGAGGTGGTCCATTTCCCTACAGTGGATGGACTTTACGGTGGAACACCGCCCTGGTACAGATCACGCCAATGCTGATGGTCTGTCCAGATTTTTCTGCCTTAGTGGTATATGCTTTGGGCGCCGTGCCACTGCTGATCAGTGCCACAGCGCAAGTGCTCCCGATGTTAAATTGATGTATCGATTGTATCCATGTTTGGCTTATTTGGTTTACTGTCAGTCCCTAGTCTAGTGCACCAGGAGTGCCGGGGCTTGTAGATACAAATGCCGCTCGTGGGCTTGCAGCACGTGTTGTGCCACCCAAAAGAGCGGCCGCGTAAAAGAATGTCTACGGGTCGGTCATTGCGAGACCCACGTGCAGTCTGGTACTGTCACGCAGGCTGCGCAAGTATACCTACTTGCCAGTCCCTCAAACCTTCCCTTAACTTCATGTTAGTCGCCCCTATGGTAGGCCCACGGGCAGGGTGCATTGTAAGTCTAAGGTAGGACACGCCTGACCAAGTTGGCATGTCCTAATAGTGAACTACCGCCATCTTCGTTCTTCACTATTGCGAAGTAGCCTGTTCTCCATTAGTTAGAATGGGCCGCCGGGATTATTAAGGCTATGATCCTAGCTGGCTCGGGGAGCATGGTGCAATGTCGAGTTTGGTATCTCTGAACTCGGGGTTTAATTACGCATCCGTTGGTGTGGATGGTTTTTGGACTCTGGGTTTGAAAATAGCACTTTTAGAAAGTGTCTATTTTCTTGTCTAACCATTTCTGGTTTCTGCTGGTCTTGCGTGTGTGTGACAGGAGCTGGGTGGCTCCAGAGGTCTGGATGAGTCAGTGTGGGATGAGTGGGACATTTACGTTGAGAGTAGGGGGAGAGTAGTTGCTGATAGCCTGCCCTGCCTGATACAATGCTGGCTCCACCTCCTGCCAAGCGGCTGATGGCTCTCTGCCTGCCATGGACGATCCTAGCCCCACCTCCTGCCAGGAGGCCGATAGCTCTGCTCCTGCCAGTGGCAATGCTGGCTCCACCTCCTGCTGGGCGTCTGAGGACCCAGCCCTGCTCAGTGAATCAGCCAGATGCTTCTGCCTGGCTCCACCCACAACAGACCCAGGATGTTGGGAAAGTCCCCGGCATGGACAAAGGGATCAAAGCCGAAAAGGGGTATAAGAGAAGGACCCCTGAACTAAGAAATCAGATCACTTCTGACAAGGAACCCTGTAACAAAGGACAAGAGGCCTGCTGACCTGAGGACTTGCCTACCCCTTCTGCCAGTGTGCTGTTTGCTGGGGGGAATCCTGCAGTGCTTCTTTATTTTTGCCAAGCAACCAGGAGAGAGGAACTGTGTGTGTACTCTCACGCTTGCTAAGAAAATCTACAAGGACTGGAAGAGTGCCAGTCTCCTGCTGAAGTCACAGGGCTAAAAGACTTCATCTGCTTAAAGTGCTATTTGCTGGAACCTGTGAATCCAGCTCGACGTAGTGGGTAACGGCCCCAGTGTCCCGCTTCCTCGACGACCGGCCGCCGGGCCCGATCGACGCCAGCAGCAACGCCAGTGAGTAGTGAGTTCGGCTCCAGATCCAAGGGACCTCGTGTCTGCACCGCTGCTGATCGCATCGCCCTCGTGCCCTCTCGACGCCGTGAGCGCTGCTCACACTTTGCAGCCGCATCATCGACAACGACGCCTGCTGAGGCCTGATCGACACCGAAGACGCGACGCCGGATTGCTCGACGCCGCTGATCATCGTGTGCTTCATTTTCCTAAGGTACTGTGTTGTTGGGGGTCCGTGTGACTCCGGGCTCGACGTAGCGCTCCTCGCGGTCGACGCCGAACCTCTGGATTAACTTTGCCTCTACGTCGTGTAGCCCCCGTGTGGGTTACCTTGTTGCTAAGAACTGTGTTTCCAAGAAGAAGATTTGCTTTGATACTAAAGACTTTGTGCTAAAGAAGAAACTACCTTTTGAACTATTTTTCCCTTCCCAGAGTATTTATTAAGATTGTGTACATTTTTGTGTCGTTATTTGGTCTTGTGCTAAGCCTTATATAAAAATACTTATTTTTATAATACTACTGTGTCGTGTCCATTTGTAGTGCCTTCACTTTATTACTGTATGTGGTCATAAATGCTTAACACACAGCCTCTGAGATAAGCCTGTTCTGCTCTGCCAAGCTACCAAGGGGGTGAGCAGGGGTTATCAAAGGGTGATCCCCTTGCCCTGACTAGAAAAGGTGTGTCCCTATTTGTCAGAAGTGCCTACCTCTGCCAACTAGAGACAGCCGGTTCTAACAGCGCACAATTCAGCTATTTATGCAGACTTGATTTCTTTTAGGCAAGAAGCTTCTATGACACCTGATACAGTACATACAGCCTATGCAGACATCAATACTCTATTCTCCCTTCTCAAACATGACCCATCAACAAACAGTAAAATGTCTGACTCTTCCAGAGGAACGTCAAGGAGATCAGGTCTGGGCTTTGTACACATTTCTGTCACATCCAAACAATAATGATCAACTTCCTCTCTCACTTCTTCACAATAGCAATCTGGCAACAAGGTTGCCGGATTCATCATGGTGCATCTTGTCACACTCACATTGTCATCACCCAATATCACTCTTTTATACCAAGTCAGCCGACTAGGGATCAAATGCTGAGTATGAGTCCTTGTTAAAAGGATCTCAACTGAATGTGGCACATACACCTTTACGGGATATCCCATCACATTAGATTCACTCTGTCCAGACTCACACAAGTAGCAGCTACTTTAAGCAGCCAGGTAATGCTGCAGCCACTGGATCCAGAGTAGCAGAAAAGTATGCTACTGGACGTCGGGACAATCTGTTTCTCTGTGTTAAAACTGAAAGTGCACTACCTTCCCTTTCACAACTGAACAAAGCGCACTCTTTTGTATAATCTGGCATTCCCAATGCTGATGCTGAATGCTTCTTAACTTTCATTGTCCCACTCAATAAGATCCATCACATCTTTTCATGTCAACCTTATTAAAGGTTTTGCAAGCAGTGAAAATCCACTGATCCATTTACGACAGTATCCAACCACTCCCAAAAACATTTGCACTTATTTCTTGGTTTTGGGCAGACTCATCTGTTGAATCACTTTTATTATTTCTGGTGTCACCTTTCTGACTCCTCTTTCTATCTTGTGTCCTAAATATTGGACTTCTTGTTTGCAAATGTTTTTTTCTAGAGACACCTTATGTACTCCTTCTGCTAAATAGTTCAGTAAAGCTATTGTGTCAGTGACACAAGATTCTCATGTCTTTGATGCCATTAGTAGGTCATCAATGTACTTAACCAAAACCAAATTTCCTGGCATAACCAAAGCATCCAAACATTTTTTCAGAATCCGATTGAAAATCAAAGGACTCTCTGCGTATCCTTGAGGAACTTTGTACCACGCCAAAACACGGTCTCCGAACTGGGATGCAAATAAATATTGGCTATCTGGATGCAATGGAATTGAAAAGAATGCTTGACACAAGTCAATCACAGTGTGCCAATGGGCATCCCATGGTATCTGATAAAGTTCCACTGCTGGGTTTGGTACTACTGGACAACAGGGTACTACAATTTTATACATTTTCCTCAAATCTTGCACTATTATATATTTGTCACTAGGCTTTTTAAGTCCCATGATTGGCGAATTACAAGGAATGCTCAATAATTCTTTTGGAATACCTTGTTCAATCATTTGATAAATTACTGGGGCAACTCCTGCCTTTACTTAAGGACTCATTCTGTATTGTGGTGTGTTTGGATGAATCGCACCTTCTTTTACCACGATTTTAACTGGGTCTACCTTTGCCATTAGACTAATTTCCTTTACTGTAAAATCCCACACATCTGACCTCACTGTGGTTCTCAATACATCAGGCAAATCACTGTCAGTAAGAAGTGAAAACATCTCTTCCACTTCTGTTTCGCTAACTTCATCTTGAAAGCAATTTCTTCATCAGGTGTTTGGAAGGCCATGCCATCAGGCGTATACAGAAGATGGTACAGTTCATCTTGCACAATAAGTCCCATGTTTACTGGACTTGAGTCACATACTACAAACGGATGCATGTCTCTGAAATTTCCAATATTCACTTCTATTGGTTTAGTAACTGGGGCCTTTATTAGCTTATTTGAGACTCCTGCAACTTGAATAAGCCTGGAATTTCTGCTGCTCTCACAGTAGAACGGGTAACACCAGTATCCACTAGAAAAGTGATGTCATTTCCTTCAACCTTTTCATCAACAAAGGGACCTGACTGATCTACCATCAAGGGTGCACCAAGCACACACTCTTCCTCCCCCCTCAGGCACCGTCATTGGGACAACTCTCATTCACTCTCATTACTTTGTATCCAATATTGTTGAACGGTCTGTGTATTCTTACCACCTTCTCCCCGAAATCCGGCATTCACAGTGTATCTCTGTACCTGAGCGCTCACATTGATGGGCATAGGAGCTTATGGTACCTGCAATTGAGAAGTAACTACCTGTTGCTGTTGATTCACATCCACCTCATTCTGCATATGCGGATTTAAAATTTGATTTACCCCACTATTCTGTGGACTATTTTTACACTCATTCTTCCAATGCCCAAGCTTTCCGCATCCATGACAAGGATATTTCTTTTTTGCTTCATCTTTACTCATTCGTCCTTTTCCCTTATTTCCATTCGATACTTGACTATTCTGAATATACCCATTTATCTGGTAATCATTTTGAGAACCAATAGCTGCCTTTTGATGTTCTGCCAACTTCACTTGTCTCCACATCATTTTCTCTTTTAACTTTTTATGCTTTGCATCAATGTCATCACTACAGTACTTTGCGTACTTTAGAATGTCATTGATCGGCTTGCTTTGCCAGCAAAGCATATGCGGCTGAATCATCTGACTAATTTCTGATCTCAATCCATACGCAAACCTATAGAAAAAATGTCCCATATCTTTATCACCAATGTTCTTGAATCCACTATACTGCTTAAACACTTGCAGCAACCTATCATAGTATGCATGCATTGACTCCTTAGGTTCTTGAGTTGTTCTGCCTATTTGTCTATCTTAACCCAATCTGTTTCTTTAGGGTGAATCTTTCCTTTTAGAAAGGTAATCACTTGATTATATTTCTTCATTATGTTCTCTGAAGGTGCACCTGTCTTTGAGGCTCTAGGATACTCTTCAGTTGGCCAATCAACTGTAATTTTACATTCTGTTCACAAATCAGTTGGTTCCACTATATCAAATAAGCCATCTTTCAACAAAACCTTTGAAACATTTTCAAATCTCTCTACCTGCTTATACCATTCAATTGTTTTCTCTCTCATTCTAGGGAAGTCATTCGTAAAAGACAAAATATCCTGTCTACTCCATGGCTCATGAACATATCCACCACCAGGAACTTCTCTCATCGGACACATCTTTTCAACCTTCTCTGTTTCCCTCAATGGAAATGTAGATATTTCTTTTGTAGCTGCTTCATCTGTCGTTTTTGTCTATCTACTTCTCCATCGATCTACATCTCCCCATTTCTTTAAAATGTGCATCAGTTCCTTTATTTGTAATCTCCTTCCTGACACATTCAAACTCTCTAAATCCTTCTCAGTTTATTCTGATCTATTGGGTTTTTGTGATATTTTAGATTTTTCCACATCTTTTCCAAATTCTAAAACTGCTCCCATTATCTTCTCTTGAAGATTCTTTGTTCTCCAAGTTATACTTTGCACAACAATTCTTCATCTCCATATGAACCTAATCTGTCTCGACTTATCATCCAATAATCATTTCTTCTAAAGCTACTCTCAACTTGCTTACATCTATAACTTTTGGTTGGGGATTCTTCTTTTCTAAACCTTTTGCCCATTCTTCTAGATCATCTGGTGAAAATCCAGTAGAATTTCCTGCCATTGGAGTAACCGTTGTTACTTTCCTCCTTGCATTTATGGGTGAAGTTCTCTTTGGGGTTTCAGTTACTGTCTCAAGATGTGGGAGATCTAGTAATGAAACATTTGAATCACTCTCAATAGTTTGATCTTCTAACATCACTATCTCTTTTCTAACGCCATTCTGTAAGATTGTCACACCTAGCGATTTTGGTGTACCTCATTTGTCACCATACAATGGTAACAGTACCAATAGTTACTGGTACTGTTAATGCTTCAGAATTTAGACTGAATTGATTTATTTTCTGAATTATCTCTTCTTTTGTTTTATTCAATGTATTCCCTTTTCTTGTGATGCTCCTATGACTGTTGGATCATATAAAACTTGTGGAACTAATGGTGTCCCCATCATATGGGCACTTGGAGTTGTATCTCTAGTACGTTCTTGATAAGGCATAGGCCTTTTGACTATAATATCTTCTAACAATTCATCATCAGATTCATCACACCCTATTCCTGTAACACCTATGTTTTTTCCTTACATTTGTTCCCTTCTTGATCTTCCACCATTAACACAGGAAATAAACCCTCCAATACTACAGCCCTTCTCCATCTTTTCATTTGATCTACTTGAGTATCAAATGGGTATCTGGGTAAAAATCCTCTATTCAATCTTCTGCCTCCTCTGTATTTTTGTCTTTCAAATGCTTCAACTTCCCAGTCCTCCAATGCCTCATTCTGTGTTAACCTAGGATTTGGTTCCAATGAATTCCTCCTGTTTACTCAAATTCTGAAGAATCCTCACATTAAATGTACTGCAGTGTAGTTCCTATATTCCCAATAGGCTCTACGCATTAGAATAATATATCCTATAGATGTGACGTAAGACTTAGGTCGACTAGGTTGCTATCGAATATATTAAACTTAATTGTGAGTGCCAGCTAGCTCAGGGGTCACTAGAAACTTTCTCGAATAAACAAGAAGGGATTAGTTTCTGACAACCGCATAAACATGACAACTTTGTTTCCCCAAGATAAAACTGATCTTCAGAGTCGTGGAAACAATAGATACATATTTTCCTCAGTCATTCGTGCATGCTTCGTTTTACCAGAGGTGCTCAGAAAATAGACAGACGGGCGTTTTCAATAAAAGTATTTATTGAACAGTCTTCTTTCTCATGCAGAAGAACTGCTACAATTGTAATACTGGCTGTAAAGTATAATGTATACAGCAAGAAGAGCATTATAAAATAATACTGCAAAAGCATGGTATGGTTTCTAAGCCATAAAATACATACATAAATAAATAAAGACTAAAAGTACTCAACTGGTGCTGCTAAAATACGCCTACCCCGATGTACCTAACTTAGGTCTAGTACGAGGGAAGAAGAAAGTGCGGTGTAGCATAAGTTTAGTATTCTTTTGCCAAGAATCTATCCAAGATTTCTCTTAGGGTCTAATCAGCTCTGTACCTTGGTTTAGAATGAAGGAGGTCTGGTATCTCTCTGTCTCAGCACTCGATTTCCCAACACCCCGCAAGTGGATCTTGGAAACACTGGAGCTGGATTTCCCAGCAAGGCAAAAGACAGCGTCTCTCTTAGTGCGTCTCCTGGAGGGTAGGTTTCCTTCGGCACTTGCTTTAGCGAGATGCGTCGGGCAAGTAGATAGTCGAACTGCTCCAAAACACTGTGTGTTTGCTATGGCAAGTGTGGGCATATTTATACCTTGAAGGTGCCGGGTTTGACGTACAGTTGGACATAATAACGTCATCTGAGAGTCGTAGTTCTTTGAAAACTCCATGAGTTCTTGGACAAATCAATATTCAAGCAAGGGGAAGTCCCTAACTGCGGAAGCCGAGTTTTCCAAGAAATCGTCGTGGCTTTTCGGAATTAGTGGAAGTAGCCTTGCCGTATTTGGACTGGATCGGTCATCTCTAAATTTGGTTATGATTTCTATGCCTATATAAGGACAAGGTGATTTATACCTATATAAGGGCATGAATCGGGAAAATTACACTAGGGTCCTAAAATGCTTTACAACACCCACTCCACTTTATTATGTTCGACATTACTAAATATAAGCACTAAAAAACATATCTAAAGCATGTGCTTACAATCCCACCCAAAATACATAAAAATGCATTTGAAATGGTTGTACACGAAAAATTAGCATTTGTACTGTACACATTTTTAAGCAACTATTTCATTTCAAGCATATAGTACGATATTTGTACATAGCTAAGCTCTCGCAACTACATTTATATATGTTCCAACAAGGTACAATGACCAAAGTTAAAAGGAAGCGCAGAAGCAGGTTCTTTGATGTAAGTCTTCTTGTCACAGCAAGATGTTTAATTTTCTCCAGACTTGAGAATAATAAAGATGCCGACACGTGTTTCGTCGTGTGCGGTTGAGTCACACGACTCGGTCCGTACACGAGAGACGACCGCCGGGAACCAACAGAGGAGGGATCACCTGCAGCGGCACACCACTGCGGAGGACACGTACCCGTTTCCTTTTTTTGGCGCATTAAAGAATCCCCTCCCGGCTTTCCGCTTTTACCAAAGCAACTAGAAGTGCTATTTCTACATATGAAAATTACCAGTGGGATAAGGCAACTATTATCCTTATACTGCAACTGAACATTATGTTACACAGCATCGGCTGTTGCATAAACTCCCAGTAAACCCATTGCCCTGAAGAGTCGTGTGACTCAACCGCACACGACGAAACACGTGTCGGCATCTTTATTATTCTCAAGTCTGGAGAAAATTAAACATCTTGCTGTGACAAGAAGACTTACATCAAAGAACCTGCTTCTGCGCTTCCTTTTAACTTTGGTCATTGTACCTTGTTGGAACATATATAAATGTAGTTGCGAGAGCTTAGCTATGTACAAATGTTTTGTCTTTTGACTTGTTTGGACGGTTAAGGGTGTTTTGCCGTCTGCTCTTCACGCACTACATGCACGACTGTTTTGCTTCTCACACACTCTGTAACGTATTAACCCAGGTAGCGCGCCCTTCTAGTCCTAATTTCTAAAAAACCCCTGTGTTATGAGATTTCTGATATAGTACGATATTGGCAATGCTGGCCGAATTAATTATGAACATTTTACATTTATGAAATGGCTCTGAAATGCAGAAGAAAAAAGGTCGAGACCATCCCATACCAGAGTGAATAAACTGTTTATGTTTCTGGATAAGGTCAATATTGTTTAGCTATTGTTCTACTTTAAGCAGATTACTTTGTGCCAAAGTTCAATTTTGGAAATAAGTCAAATTAAATCGTAGAAAAATAGACTCCCAAAGTTCGAGGTTTTTGTTTTTAAAAAACGAAGGTCGAATTCAAAAGTTGATAGAACGCTGTGTGCTAATTTCAAAAGTTATTCTCGGTGTCAGAAGAAACATTGAATCTTCTAAGCTGGCAAAGAAATCGTCTACCACAGTAGGTGAAAGTTGAACCACTTCATTAAGTAGATCAATTGTACGCAGATGAGAAGCATTGCCGTCAGCGTCAGTCGCATTAGAAATGTTCGCAGTAGATGGTACCTGTGTGTCTGTTGATCCACGTATCTCGCCTTCAGATGGAATTGCTGGTGAGACCTCAATGAATGCCGTCATCAGGATTGGTAGCCGTTGGGGACAACACAATGCATGAGCCATTACCGAACCAAGCAAAGCGTCAACATCCGTTGGCACAGCTGATGGAAGTGTCAGACAAATATCCAACACGCATTCCTCTCCACAAAGCAGGCATCGTAAAACAGGTAAGAAGCAATCTTGCCAGATTGGTCTGAATGACAGGAACCAGGTGGTATTCAGATCTCTCAAACAAGCCAAGCAAAGAATCTTTGTTATGAGCTCCCTATACTGCATTGCCAGAAGAGTGTTCTCCATGGTAATCTGTGTATCGCTGGTGACTGGACTTGCCATAGCGGAGCGGAAGGAACAAATTAGTGTCCCTGCTATGAGTCCAAAAATGAAAGGCAGGCCACCGAACACAGAGTGTACGAAGTTTGGAAAAATGCCTAGGACGGCTTCAAAGGGTGCTAACAGTCCCGAAAAAAATTGTCTTAAATACATGTACAATACCACTGGTATTAGACATGTTTAAGATACGACCTAACATTTCTGCGAAATGTATTGGGCAGTTTGTTGATAATAGGGCATGAATCTCTGCAGAGGACCTTGCAACTTGCAGATCATACGTCTCTCTGGATGAGGTCCGTGGCACAGTTTTTTGTAAAAGAATGGCTTTCATTCTGCTTAATGTATCAATTCATATAGAAGAGATGTTCAGTGAAGGACATAACGGGGACTCTCCGTCTGTCCTAGTTTTAGGAAACAATACTTGCATACAGCAAGTGACCCTGACTGACACACTAACGAGATAGGCTATTCCTGGCATCATTCCACAACAGCTGTGATCATTCAACATTATGCAGCTCCCATTGGAAAGCTGCCTAAAAATTGGTCTATCACTGCTGCCGGGGAACCCTGCAGGTGGCAGGATAAGTTGGTCGAAGAACCATCGCAGGCTCCAAGTAAGTTAATACCCTGACATAGAAGTGTACCGCTCAGTGTTGTTTTACAATTTTTATCACTAAGAAATACCTCCTTTTCCCCACTCCAACGTTTGTGTGTGTATGGTAAATCCCAGGTCGACTTGATGTATTCTTCACCCAACCTTTCATACAGGCCTGCTAGTATGTGTTTTAAGCAATACTGAAACTGGAAAATCGTCACTAGTATCGTGATGGTGCCATGTATTATCCATTCCACGGCTGGTTTCTCAGAAACGGTTAATGGTAATCTTTCCAGTTTTTCTATGCTCAGCACCGTATAGTCTGCTCCCCTTTGTGCCAGAGAGATTTCTTTATCTGTAAGGTTAAATCCAGTAAACAATGACTTGGTGTTGATTAAACGCCAAGGCACAAAGCCTGAACGAAGGTTTTGTAACGTCCAGCCTAGCAGCATTATAGAACGCGATTGACACTGTCTATGTTGTAACAAGAGCAAGTCTTGTTCCGTTATGTCTATGGCAGAGGATACAATGCTGTCCAAAGAATAAATTCTGGATGACAGTGTTGTTAACCCATTATCAACTACAGAGAGAGCTTTCTCTAAATTATTACGATCAATTTCTCGTAGTCTCTTTGTTCACAATGAGAAAATGTGTGTGGCTTCAGGAGCAAGTTGATGTTCTTACTTGCTGTGTAACCATTTTACTATATTTTCCACCTATCAGCTTTCCCAAACTCAAAACGAGAATGAGCCGTAGTAGGAGAAAAAGTACACCTAACACAATCCAAAATTCAACCCATGGTGAAACCAGATATGTATTTGCAAGCTGGTGAAAAAGTTCTGTTACTTGTTCCTTGAAAGTTTTATTTACTGATGAAATAGCCAGAGGCAGTTCAGTCAATTGTTGGTATTGCATACAGATTATTTAAAACCGCTGGAGCTCTTTGGTCCCTTGACGTATTAGTATAGTCAGATACTACATCATTGTAGACGGGAGTTTCTTGACGAACTGTTATTTGGGTATCAAGAGGCACAAGTTCCATGGCTTTGTTGCAGAGCCCTTCTTTTCTTACTGCAGATTCTTCAAAGGTGATGAGTCTCTCAGTTTGAACTTCTTGGATAGTACCAAGATTTGGTCGTCTGCTACACCTTTGGAGTCCACTGGGCCTACTACTTATTATCGGCCACATGGTGTGGTTTTACCAGGTCAATTGATACGAACCGGTTCTCCTTTCTTCCAGCAAGGGGCAGCAGTAACACTGTTCTTGATCTATGGATTGCTAAGACAGGTACTGGTTTTCTGTAAGAAGGCCCAAATTCCTTCTTATCTGCTATTTTCTCTCTGACTAGATCCCCAATCTTTGGAATCCAGAGAGGCCTTGCTGGGACAGGTGGTTTTTCTTCAGTGGTCGTTGGCTTTTGTAATGTGTTGCTTAGATTTCTTCTTGTTTCATTTAAGTCCTGCAAAACAGCCAAACGGTCTTTGATATCAAAGGGTTTTTGTTCTACCACTGAAGTATGACGATCGAGGTCTTCGACAATCATTCTAGTACCAAAAATGATTTCATATGGAGTCATTCCACCCAGAGAATTTCTTGGCAGATTGTTAAGACTACGTTGAACACTTATTAGATATTTGACCCACCTGTCACCTGAGCCTAATACCCTAGCTGTTATAGATTGCTTAAGTCACGTTTTTTCTTCCCAGAACCGAATTTCCCTCAGGATGGAATGGACTTGAGTACCGCAATGCAACGCTCAAGCTGGCCATGGCATCTTTGTAAGCTTTGGAGCTAAACGTAGGACCCAGGTAAGAATGTAGTGTGCCGGTTGCGTATGTGCCGATAAAGACTCGCAAATCTTTTATAACAGTTTGGGCGTCAGACGAGCGCTGAGGCCACATCCAAATGAATCTTGAGCATGAATCCACTGTGACCATGATATATTTATAGTTGCCATCCCTTTGTAAGGGACCACAGAGGTCCAGGTGAACACATGCTAGTGGTTTATCTGTAATTAAAAGGGGGGTCTGCGCCGTGCGTTATACTGTTGAAACTTACATTTTCTGGCAGATTTCACATTCCAAAACATAGTTTAGGGTCTGTTTCCTCATGCGCGGCCACCGGTATCTTTGCTTTAATAATGACACTGTGGCAGAAACACCTGCGTGTGCAGAGGCAAGCCCTTCGTGTGCTGCTAAGATTAGTCCTAATCTGTGTTCCATGTTTGGAATTACACTGTTCCCCGCTCCAGGGGTTTGAGCAAAAGGAACATTATTTGTATCAGTTATATATGAGTACTTGAGTGGAAAGCCTTTTGGTAATGTTTTACCACTGTCCTTATTGGAAGCGGCGAAATCCTGCATTATTTCGCTGTCTATTTTTGTTTTTGAACAAGTGATTGCAGCTACGGAAGCCGGTTGCACAGCTGCCTTTTGCGGCTTCATCAGCCAATGAATTCCCTGCAACGAGAACACCATCACGCTGATTACTCAGTGTATGGATCACGTGACTCTTTTGTAGGTCTTTCTGTAATAGAGCTACTTATTCCCAAAGCAACTTATGCTTGATTGTGCCACCTGTTGCATCTTTGAAATCGTTTTGAACCCAGGTCTGCAAGTATTCATTATAACATTGGATGCAGTAATACGAATAGCACACTATGAGTGTGGGGAATTCGCGATCTGTATTTTCAAGCGCCATCTTGAAAGCCTGAAGTTCAGCTCGCTGATCTGTACAATCTCCTAGAGATTGAGTTTTTGTTACCATAGGTCGGAATTTACCATCGCGCCAGCGACCTTTAACAATCGCACATGCTGCACTATAAGCTTGTTTTCCCCCAATCGCGGGCTGTTCTTATCCGTCTGTATAAATTATACATCCGAAATGTTCTAGAGGCAGAATCTCAGTGGGCAGAGGATATTCTTGTTCGTATTGTAGAAGTTCTTGAGTTTTCAAGTGGGGGTCAAAAAGGTATTAAACGTCTGTTGCAGCAAGAGAGTTAACCCATTGTATCCATCTCGGATGTAAAGCATTTGCATTTGGAAAGCTCGCTTTTGTCACTGCCTCTAAGGCAGTTGCAGGAATAACAACCTTTATGCGTTTTCCCTGTGCGAGAGCTCTCTCTTGTGCTACTGCAGTTTAAACCACTGTCAAAGTTTTTTCTGTTGAAGTGAATTTCATTTCAGCTTGTGTGTACAAGTGTGATTTATAAGCTATTGATACTTTTCACCTTCATTAAAGGTTAGGTACGTAAATCCGCATCTCCCTGGGATGATTCGGATTACAAGGTTGCGTACGTTTACAAGTGTCTGTAAATGTGTTGTTGCTAACATGTCTGTTTGCACTGAACGCAAAATTTCTGTGTGTTTTTGAGTCCAATTAGTAGGTTTGAAATCAGGTTTGATTAGTTCATAGAGACGATTACCCTTTCTGCGTAGTTTAGAATGTAAGTTCTTTCGAAGTTCAGGAATCCTAGAATTGACTGTAAGTTTTTCTGCGTTTTTGGAGTTTGGAGCAGCACACAATTTTCTAAAACATTTGCTGCCAGCCTTTTGCCTCCACTTGAAAGTTTGTATCCTAAGAATAGGACGTTAAGGTGGGCAATTCTTGATTTCTTAAAATTGAATTTGTACCCTTAGGAGGCGAATCCAATTATTACTGTGTTCACCCTGGTCAAGTGCCTGTCCAAGTCATCATCTGTAAGACAGATGTCATCGACATAAGATAATGCCTCATCATCATACGTTTGTAGTAACTCTGTTACTCTGGCTGAAAATAACCCTGGACTATTCTTGAATCCCTGGGGGAGACGACAGAAGTGTTGTTGTCTCCCCATTATTGAAAAAGCGGTCAAGTATCTGCTTTCAGGTGTGATATTTTGACAGAAGAAACCGTTTGAAATATCTAATGTGGTTTTATATTTTTTGTGCACGATGCTATTCATCAGTGCTGCACTATGTGCATTTTGTACTGCAAAGTAGGCCTGGGCATCAAATTCCGTTACGCTCGCGGAAATTGCGATAATTTGACATTTTCGCGTTCCGCGGGTCGTGCGAAAATGTCAACATTTCCGCAATCCGCATCGTACCGGAAATCGTTTTCTTGCTCACGCTGTAAAAATACATTCTTGCGCGCGCGTTCGCCTTACCTGTATTCCTGCGTTCGCCGACAAGTTTTCCCAATCTGGTCGCCTTCTCCATGAGATGTTGGATTGCTGGTAGCCATTTTGCGCTATCTTGCGAGAGTTGGCGCCTGTGATCACATCATTCGTCTTGCTATCACGTCATTTGTCTCACGATCATGCACCGCAAGAGTATGAGATCTCAAACACATCATTCTCCACCACGAGCGAGAGCGTGAGGACGCAGACACGTTATATCGAACGCGACAAGGAGCGAGAGAACCCAAACACGTCATATCCAACGTGACAGGGAGCGAGAAAACGCGATCACGTCATTTTGGACGCGCCGGCGGAAGTAATGTGAAGCTCGAGAACTCAAGCATGTAAAATGTTCAATTTGGAAAAGAATATCAGCTCTAACAGCATGAAACCTTCTGCAAATGATGATTTGGATTTAAAAAACTCCTCAGATTGACATTTGGCTGTCCTTTTTGGTGCAAGCAGTCCATTTTTAAAAAGGTGGGGAGAGGGAGGAAGTGCCACAGAATCTCCAACTTCCTGTTCCTGGCCAGCAGGCTCCTCCCAGTGCTTTGTCCATCCTGCTCATTCTGCCTTTGGATTTTGAGCTGGAAAGATCACTCTTTTTGTCTGCTGCATCATTGCAATTGGATCTGAGGATTTTTTAATTGGATATTTTACAAGTAAGTGGTTGATGCTTGTTGTTGTGTCTGTTTGATTGGGGCCATTGCAGTTGTTGCAACTACAATTTAATGTTGGTAACTTTCATTCCTTTTTTTTTAAATGTTGTGAGTAGTAGTCAGTAGTAGGCCTGAGCTAGTCATGGCGTCATGGTGGATGTGTGCATGATGAAGCAACTGTTTCTTTGGTGTTTTATTAATGTGTTTTATTTTCAAGCATCATTTAGGGCCTGGATGGCATTGGATTGAATTGGGAAATGTGTTATTTTGGGGTGGGCTTTCTGTTGTGGGGCCTGGCCTTTTGGCTGGTGGCCATTTAGAAGCCTATGCCTGCAAGCCTGTCTGGCCTTGTCTGCCAACAGGCCTGCTTTCATCCAGTAGGCTCAGAGCAGGTAGCCACAGCTTTATTAATCAAGTGTTTCTGTGTGATCTGTTGAATTTTTAGCCATCATTTAGGGCATGGATGGCATTGGATTGAGTTGGGAAGTGTGTTTTCTTGGGGTGGGCTTTCTGATGTTGGGCCTGGCCATGTGGCTGGTGGCCATTTTAAAGCCTAGGCCTGCAAGCTTGTCTGGCCTTGTCCGCCAACAAGCCTGCTTTCATCCAGTAGGCTCAGAGCAGGTAGCCACAGCTTTATTAATCAGGTGTTTCTGTGTGGTCTGTTGAATTTCTAGACATCATTTAGGGCATGGATGGCATTGGATTGAGTTGGGAAGTCTGTTTTTTGCTGTGGGCTTTCTGGTGTTGGGCCTGGCCATGTGGCTGGTGGCCATTTTGAAGCCTAAGCCTGAAAGCTTGTCTGGCCTTGTCTGCCAACAGGCCTGCTTTCATCCAGTAGGCTCAGAGCAGGTAGCCACAGTTTTAATAATCAAGTGTTTCTGTGTGGTCTGATGAATTTAGATATCATTTAGGGCATGGATGGCATTGGATTGAGTTGGGAAATGTGTTTTTATGGTGTGATCTTTCTGATGTTGGGCGTCTTAAAGACATGCCTTTGTTGTGTGTGTCTGGTGTGTGTTGGTGTGCAATGCATGCACCCTGCAGACCTTTTTGGGGCCTGTGAATTTTTGTATTTGTATTTTGCTGCATTAAAAAGGCAGAGCAGTGTGCTTTCTCATGCATCCTATGCCTGGCTTTTATAGGCCTTTTGTCAGCTCCTGGTGTTTCCCAGGCCCCCTGCTTGTTGCTTGCGATATGTGAGTGTCCATGTGGCTGGTGGCCTTTTTTGTGGTGGGAGTTATTAGTGTCCTGCTTTTGCCATAAAGGCCTGCATGGTTTTCCTATTGGCTTACTGCTTCCATCCATCCACCCCCTTTGCCAGCAGCAGCTCCATGAATGATGTGATGCTCGAATAATTTAATGGCAAATAGGGTCCACCCCACTTCCATTACATTTTTATTTTGGTGGTTCTTATTCTCTTCCTATCCTTCCTGAGAATGTAGTGTCTGTATACAGTAGTATAACATATCCCTTGTTGACAAAGTCTTGGAAATGGCTAGACTATATCTTCTGTTTGCACTAGAACAGTGGTAACTGAACCACAACAACAAATGCAACATTTCACTGATGTTCTTCTCCTGGCTTAATTGCTTTTAGGTGCACAAAAAGCCAGAGGAAGAGGTGTCATCATCATCACCCGTTGTACTGCCAGCCAGCCAGAAGTCCTGCTGCACATCACGTCCACGTGTGACCACAACTTCTTGTGCATCTGTGTCCTGCCTGACATCTGAAGAAGATGGTCCCAAAGAAAGGTACCAGGCCCAGTACCAAGAAAGTTGCCAGTGAGAAGAAGGAACAGAAAAAGTAAGTGCCAGCATTAACCACAACTGGTGTGCCGGCCAATTTTTTGGGGGGACCAAAAACGTTATGCCTGCAGCAGTGTTGTCTGGGAACCAAGCTGGGAGCAGCACCTCCGCACCAGCGGTCCAACCACACACATAGACACAAGCCCTTAAGTGTCGCAGAGGTAGCCAGTCCACTAACGAGCAGCGATGTTGAAATGTCATCATCGCAAAGTAGTATACAATCAACGCAGGCAACTCAGCAGATAAGTGTACAGCCGCAACAACAACAGCAGCAGCCGCAGCAACAACAACAGCAGCAGCCGCAAAAACAACAGCAGCAGCTGCATGAACAACAGCAGCAGCAGCAAGAACAACAGCAGCAGCCGCAAGAACAACAGCAGCAGCCGCAAGAACAGCAGCAGCCACAACAAGAGCAGCAGCAGCCGCAAGAACAGCCCACAATAGTAGTTGTTGCTCCTGAAATAGGGGCATTTCAGGAAATCGAGCTCCCTGCAGACAAAGTGTAGCAAACCACTGTTTCGGAAGATCTATTGCCTACCAGACCACCGGCAAGGAAAAGGAGGCTTAGTCCATCATCTTCTTCAAGCCCCGCGTCTAATGATCGTGATGCCACTTGGCAGGTACCAGCTCAGTCTGAGAGTGATGCACGCCACAAGACAATGCTACTGAAAAGGAAGGTTCCAGAAAAACTTACAGTTATGGAGGTAGATGTACAAGAGGGGGATGATATTGATAAAGAGTCAGACGAGCCAGTCATCACGCACATCACTCCCGCCCCAAAGGGGATGGAGACCAACATTCTCACCCTATCCAGAAAGGCTGCTACAGAGCGGGATTTAGCACGGGTACCACCAAAACAGGTTGCACCACAACGACCTCCAGCTGCCATATTTTCAAAGGTCCGGCAGGGACCTACTACATCCAGTTCAACCCTCTCAGTAGGTAGTGGTGGTAGTAAAAGTCACAGTGTAGTTGCGCAGAGTCACATTCCAAGCACACCCTCCAGTTCATGTGGTATTGAAAGCTGCACATCCAGCTGTGCCAGAAAGTTCTCCTCCCCAGTTTGGGACTTGTT
Source organism: Lissotriton vulgaris (assembly GCF_964263255.1). Classification (NCBI taxonomy): domain Eukaryota; kingdom Metazoa; phylum Chordata; class Amphibia; order Caudata; family Salamandridae; genus Lissotriton; species Lissotriton vulgaris. Next base: position 174,752,200 of record NC_141687.1, on the reverse strand, counting down.
TTCTGTTAGCACCAGGGAGGAGAACATTGCTATATGCTCAATTTGTTGCACAAGTGTTCGGCGTGGTAAGCTTGGTACAAACTATGGTACCGAAGGCCAAGCAAGTCATCTCAGAATACACCACACTATCATGTGGGAGAATCACCTACTTGACTTAAAACAAAGTAAACAAACTCAACCCATTGAAGTTGGGCATGAAGAATCAGGGGACAATATTATTGCGGTGGAAGGTGAAGAAGAGGGAGGCATTTCTAGCCCTGACCCAGTGGTACCGCCCACATCCTCCTCGGTAACATCTGAGTGGCACCGCAGTAATAGCCATACTCAGAGTCAGCCTCAGACACCAAGGCGACCAAGTTTTGCAATAAGACAAACAGCGTAGTTCAGCCTAAGTGGGTTAATGAAAAGTACAACAGCACCACAAAGGAAAGCAATCCAGCCTACCATTGGGAGCATGCTTAGGTTGGAGGGGCAGTTACAACGCAACCACCCAACAGCACGGTTGTACAATGCGAAGCTGGCTAAAATGTTAGCACTAGACCTTCTCCCTTTTTCATTTGTGGAAGGGGTGGGTTTCCTTGAATTTGTGTCAGCCATCTGCCCTAAATGGAAGGTTCCCAGCCGGTCCTATTTAGCAATAACTGTTGTTCCAGCATTACATCATGATGTGCTGGGATTGGTTGGACAAGCTTTGCAGCAGAGTGCTGTTCACAATATCCACCTGACAACAGGCATGTGGACTAGTTGCCAAGCCACAGATTACATGTGCAACACAACACTGCACACTGGGTCTCTTTTGTGGGGGTTAGAGATAAGCTATCTGAACGCGAGGTATTGTTGACACAGCTGAGATTTTTAAAGCTACTCGGAAACATGCAACTGTAGCCATGTTCTCCATGGAGATATCTCCTACTGCTATAAACATTTTGGACGAGTTTCACAGCAAGTTTTTTGAATGGCTGCACCCAAGAGGGCTTAGTATTGGTTTTTTTGCCACAGATAATCGCAGTAATGTACTTAAGGCCATGGACCTTGGTTCCTATTTCAGGGTTCCGTGTTTGGCGCACTGCATAAACATTATAGTTCAAGACTTTCTGAAAAAAGAAACCATAGTCAGCAACTTACTGACCACCTGCCGAAGAATGTGCACTCATTTCAGCCATTCTTTTAAAGCTCGGAAGCAGCTGAGGATCATTTAATGTGAATATAAGATGCTAGTCAAAGCACTCATCCAGGAGGTGGCAAAACATTGGAACTCTACGTATTACATGCTTGATCGTCTGTTTGAGCAGTACAGGCCACTCAATGAATATGTCATGCGAAGAGGGGATGCTACTGTGAAAGGCATGATCCTTCAGATGGACCAATGGAGCCTAGTTAAATGCCTGACTGAGATGCTTCATCCTTTTGAGGTCTTCACATGTGAAGTCAGCAAGGAGGACTGTACAGTGGGCCAAGTTATCCCATTATTGCAAATGCTAGAGCATCAGCTGAAGAAGGCGTCTGAATCATACCAATTTGTAGAGGAAAAAAGGGAAGCCTATGACTTGGTGGAGAGCTTAGCCCGTCACTTAGCTAAAAATACAAGGGTGCACAATAACATTTTGTCACAAGAACATTTAATTTCTGCCACAATTCTGGATCCACAGGCAAAATTGGGACTGAAGACATTCATTCCTTTTTCAGAGATGGATTTTGCCCGCTACAAAACTTGGATAGCTGAGGCAGCGAGTAAGTTGGAAAATGAACGGCTGCTACTTAAAAGCCCGGTAGATCAACCCACTAGAAGTACTGCAGCAGGGCATGCTGCATCAAGTGCAACTTCAGAGGCTGGGGGCAGTATGTTTGGCTCACAACACTCAACATCACTATCGACAATAGCAACAATAACTGGATTGTTAGGCCCAGTAGAATCGTTACACGATTGGTATTTACAGTTAGGCATTAATAAGCACAGGGCTGATGCACAGAGAAAAGAGCCTGAAAGGTTGGCAGCAGCACCCCTGAACATTGAGCGGATGGTCCAGGCCTATCTGGATGACCCAAAAGAGGTGTACATTGATCAAAACCCATTGCAGTATTGTAATAGGAAAAGGGCTGAATGGCCACTGCTCAGCAGGCTGGCGATAAGCTATCTGGCTTGCCCTGTCGCAAGTGTCTCTTCCGAACGTGTTTTCAGTGCTGCTGGTTCCATTGTAACAGTGAGAAGGACCAGTCTCTTGCCCACAAACATGGAGAGGTTAACAATGATGAAAATGAATCAGCACTTCATACCACCGAAATACACAATACATGAAGCAAGCGAGGAAGATTAAGACAGCGGCTCAGGTGACGGAAATAGTGTGTCACATCATGATTACCTACTACTGGCTGAACCCCCAGAGTTTGAGGACGAGCTATACTTCCCTAACAATTAGACTTGAACTTACTGTCTTCCTCCCTTTTTTCCTTTATTTGTGTGTCTGTCCTTCCAGTTACAAATAATCACAACAAATCCATTACCACCCTCTTCTACTCTTCTTATTTCAATATACAAGTTTCAGGTGTCTGCATTCGACAGTACAGTCCTCTGAATCCAGCTAGTCAGCTCCATCATACTGAATCTCCCGCCTAAATCCATTGCCCTCATGATGATTGGATGATGGAAAATAGAAGAAAAAACAAAAACTTTCCTTGTCCAGCCAAAAGAAGTGGAACATGATGACTACTATAGCTATCCTCCTTTCAGACCAGAGAGAGACTGCCCATTAACTGAAAAGGAAATGGAAAAGGTAATGATTGATGTCATGCATTGGACGCAGAGTCACAGACTGAGTGATTTTGTTGTTGTTTGTTGTGCATGAAGTTATGTCACTGTGCACTAATCGTCTTTCTACAGTACACACTAAAAGTAACTCAAGACAATTTTCCCCTTCTTGCAAATAAGAAATTTGTACTTCTACTGCAGATTGATACATTTCTTTTGATTGAACAGGTAATGAAAATGAATGGAATGCATTGGACACCTGACTCTGAGCGATTGGTGTTTGTGTTTTTGTTGTTTGTTTGTTGTGCACAAAGTGAAGTCAATTCAATTTGGGGCAAAATAGGGTCGAAACGTCAACGCTTGTCTTGGGGTCCAGCACGACCAGGATTCCAACAGGAAGAATAGGAATCCTTGGCTATAAATCAGTAGCTGGCCACTGAAACCCATGTATATATCTGTATATATGAAATTGTTTGCACTGTATATATCTTTCACCTTTTGAGCACTTAACACAATTGTCACTTAACTGCACCTTGCCACTCATGCTGACAGTCTACCCAAGTACTGTATGACATCACTGAATGATGTAATTCTGAGAAAAGGACACAGTACAACCAGTCGATTTTATGACTTATTTGATAAGCATTAATTTCTGAGAACATTGTGTATAGCTTTTGTCCTAGATTGAATTTAATAGCAGTGCCAAAAGTAATTTTGTTTTACCCAACAGAACCACTTTTTTGTTTAACCATCATCACCATGCACCCATTGCTGTGCCTAAGTTAAACATCAAGCAAAGGTAAAAGAAGTTTGGGGAGGCATAATTAATAATGGACATGTTTTCAATGAATTCACACACCCCTTTGAGTCCAGATAAAGAATGCACAGACTAGAAGAGAGAGACTGAAAGTACTAGTAAGACAACGCAATCAGTCTGGGGTGTCGCATCTATCTGCTTGTGTCTTACACAGTCAGCCAATTATTTAAATCAAACACTGGCTGTGGGCGGACCTGCACCAGCAAGGAAACAGGGTGATGTAAAACAGTAACCCCACCTATAAAACATTAACAACATTGCATGTAAAGTAGAAATATAGATTTAATGTACCCTAACAAAAATAAACTATGTAAAAAAAACACAAAAGCTGTCCCAACCCCCTCCCTAACCCCAACTAATGTCTGTAAAAAAGTCCAAATGTCCAAAACCCCAACACCCAATTCCCACCCACCAAAACAAGAATTAAAAAAGGGGCAGAAGACAGGGACTCTATGATGTGTGACGGGATTGGAGGACGACACGCATTTGCTCCTCTAGACGGGAGATGCAGCGCTTGAGAGCGCGGCAGTTGCAGCCACAGTGGGGGGGGGGCACCAGAGATGGTAATGCGGTGGCGGGCAGACGGTGGCATCGTACCACTGGAGGGTGGTAGCTGGGGCCCGGGGCACTGGGGGAGGATTGAAGTGCTGCAGTCTGCTCCTCCTCCTCTGTCAAGACCACCAGCCGCCGATATTCGCGCTGGATTGCCTCCAGCTTGCGGCGTCGTGCCTTGGCGGCAAACTCCTTCCGATCAACTTTGGAAGGAGCAGCTGTATATCAAAAAGAAAAAAACAATACAAATGTAAAATGTACACGTAGAAAAACAGTAAGACAAGTTAATTATACACATAGTGGCATGGTAGCCCTATAAAGCACAGTACATAAATTTGTGGTATGTATCTACTATCTATCCTCCAACTTGCTTGGGCTTTAACATTTGTAGGATTGTTTTCAGATATTCAACCAACCATGCATCAGATTCTTTAGTATCAGCCACCTTTGCAATTTGATGCTTGCATCAAACGTACCCTTCTTTCAGTCATAAATATTAGATCTCACCCGTCCTTCTTCCTTCCACCAGTTTTTCACTTTTTAGTTGATCTGATCTGACTTTTAGTCTTCTCCATAAAACTTTTAAAGCGGAGTTGAAATCACAGATAGATGAGGCCATTGGTTACTCAATACTCCCGCCCCTATGCCAATTAAAGGGTGTCTGCACTCTTCAAACGTTCACAACAACTCTTACTTACTTAGGACATCATTAGGATGGTTGGCGGACTTTGTCCACCCTCCATCCTCACGCTAAAAAGGGACCGCCCGCCATAAGGACGGGGGTCCTGTGGGGACAATTAGGATGCGCCCGCCACAGTGGCTCGTGCATCCCGTATTTTTAACATTGTGGTGGGCGGTGTCGAAAGCACCGCCCGCCGCAATGCTAAAAATACATATTGTGCTTTTCCAAGCACCACGTGACAGGCCCTGCGCAGAGCCTGCCACGTTGTGCTTTGAAAGGCAGGGGGGTACCATAGCATAGGTACCCTCCATGGGGGCCGCAACGGGCACCCCAAGCATACTCTGCATGCCTTTCTGTGGCAGCAATGCCGCCACGGAAAGGCATTCGAAAATGCAGATTATCTGGCTGGTTTGTGTTTCAGACACCGCCACCATATTGAACCCTTTTCCGCCCGGTCGACATGTTGAGTGTGCGGAAAATCGGCCGATGGTTCCTATCCGCCGCGGAACCCCCAGCCATTGTAATACGGCAGGGGTCTTTTCTACAGGGATGGTGGGAGGTTTGTCCCTGCGAGGTCGGCGGTGGCCACCGCCGGCCCTGCCGGGGCAATCCACCCCCCATCCTAATGGGGCCCTCAGTCTCAACAGTACAGTATACAAACAGTACACCCTTGCAGTGAGTGTAATGTCAACAATAGTTAAGGATTATGAATCTAATTTACCACCACCCGCCACTGGTGCTGGCACTTCCCCTACCCCTCCATCGGTATCGGCAACTGCCGCATCCTCTCCCTTCGCGTTGCCTTCGCTGGCCACTCAATGGTGGTCGTAGTCGGTAGTGCGCCTAGAAAGCATTACACATTTTTTAGGCGTGATGTAGACCTCCCCCTATTGGTCAGTAGCAAGATTGAAAAATGAGTTAATAGTATATAACATACTTCACTAGGACAAATCAGGTAGTAGTAGAGTAGACACTAGTAGTTATATATGGTCCCTAGGGTCATTCTAGCCTTTGCTTAGTTGCCCGAGCCATGCAACCATTTTACCTTTGTGTCTTTTATTTTTACGCATGTGACGTTAAATTGCAGCTTGTTGTATAAGACACCTTTGAGCCCACATGACCTCACACTGGTACTGCTGCGTACAAGCGGTCAACCAAAAAATTAACAAGCCACTTTTTTATGAAGACCTGGTGTCCTGTTAGTCCATATTGCTTATCCATAAATGCTACACTTTTTGGCACAGCTGAGAAATGCTTCCAATATACTAACCCGAACCATTTCATTTTTCACATTACAGACGGAAGATTCCCTTCTACAAACCAGAGCTTTGCAGAGCTTATGATGCAACAACTACCAGTACTAGGTTCTTCTAAGATGAGGGGTACCCAGATTTCACTCAGAGATCTTCATTTATAAATTTATATAAACTATATTCCTACCTAGGGGATGGTGGTGCTTCCATCACTGTTCAGTTATCATGATTTATTTCCCAACTGTAAGTAAGTGTAACAATGTTTATTGTTTTAATGTTATTGATTTTCCTGCTGGTGCTGCATTATAGAACAAAGTACAGAGCTTGTCAATTAAAAATAAAAATGTTTAACTTACATAGACTTGGTGGTATTTGCTGTGAACTTACACGAGTGAGCGAGCGAAAGGAAGGGTGTGCATGTGCATTTCTTCCACGACTGGGAGGTTGGGTGTTTGTTTTCTGGGTTGTCTACTTGTTGGGTATCTTGGGGGGAGGGTTCGGAGAGCTAATAGTTATGACAAGACACTACTATAAGTAGTCGGGCAGGGGATTGTGGTGTTGGATTCCAAACTTCTGATTGAGGTGTGTGAGGAAGGTCCAACCTCCCATCACCATTCACCAACATCCTATTTTCTTGTGCAAAGGTCTGTATGTGCAAAATTCCTACAACAGTAGTAGTATGTCCTATCATATCAAAATAGTAATAAATCTGGTTGGGCATTTGTTGGTGTGAATTGTCAAAGCCTCGAGATTAACAAAGACTCAAGATCAATAAGACTAGAAGTAGTACAAGAGGACGACCCAAAGGACTGGACTCAATGGCTAGAGCTACTGGTGAATCTGAGTTTTATTTACAACCTTTTAAATAAAGAGTGGCCAACTGCGCAGCTTAGCTACTACAGAACAGACAGACTAATAGTAGTAGTAGTACAGAGAGTCAGCATAGCAGAGGCAGGGATAACAAGATTTTTGAAACAATACACATCGAAGGATAATTGTATGTAAAAAATAGCATTAGGAAACTGAAACAATAGTTTGGGAAAAATATGGTGCAGTAAAAGTTATAGAGTAAGAATTATTATTAAAAACAAGAAAACTTACAAGGGCCAGTAGAGGAGCTCTTGTTGGTGTCCTCCTGGTGTTGTTCTCCCGCCGACTGTGTCCCACTCCCTGTCTGCCTGCCCCTGCTGAACAGAAAAGATATAAGAAAGAGACAAACATTGATGAATGGTGGCAAACAAATAAAATATTTTTAAAGAACGGTCAAAAAACACTTATGTAAACAACAATTGAAATAACTAAATTGACCGATCTCACCTAGTCAACAAGTAGTATCGGGGGATTCGCGGATCAACTACTTACTATTTATCAACACTAATCCAGTCTTCCATTCTGATTCCAGAATACTAACTAAGCCTAAGTACGACGTACCACCCGACCTAGCCCACCTATTCCAGGCGTGCCAATTGTACATTAAGTATGCATTTCCACTTCTTTTAGTCCTCAACAATTCATATGGTCAAATGGAGGACACGACTACATTTTTGTATACACCAAATTTTGGGTTGATTGATTGATGCTGATGTTCTGCTAGTGTTAAGCCTATTACCAACACGCATTGAACAAACTAGAAAAGGTTCTAATAAAGACTGGGGTAATAGAAGCACGTGATGTAACTGAGGGGGCATCACGCATACCACAAACATTACAAACTCATACAAAGTAAATACATTTCTCTAAAATAAACTCTTATATAATCACGCTTAGCGAGCGCAAACGCAAAGTTGCAAACAAGTAAGATTAGTAGTAGCGCAGAGGAGCACCTGTGTCATAACAATCACAGAAGAGTTTTAAATGTAATTAACCTGGAATGTAAGCAGCACAATTCTAGCTGGTTGGAAGAAAAAAAGATATTCGCAATATATAACACAGAGCAGAAGAACAGACACAAAGTAGTAATAATTAAATAGTTACTCACCAAGACCCGGGACCTCCACTCCTAGCAGGTCCAGTAGGTCCTGCTCACGGTCCAGGATGTCAGACCACCGGTGCGTCAACTGCTCCTAGGTGCTCCGGACCCCAGAGCAGCATAACACTGCCTGGCGCACCGCCCCCCCCCCCCCCCCACCGCTGTTGACGCTCCCGGAGCCCGTACTCAGACCCAGGCATGCCACCTGCTGCCAGGGTTGAGGGGAGGTGGCGCTGCATAAAGAAAATTAGTGCAGCCAACTCCACCTCCCCAAATAAGGCCAGTGCCAGCACCTCTTGTGGGCGCCGCCTTCCGCAAGGAAGGCGGTCATGGCTCTGGCTGCGGCGAGCCCTACCCTTCGACATGGTTTTGGGGAGAGTGGGACGGGCGGGAAAGAAAAGGAAATAAAATTCAAAAAGTAAGTAAAGGAAATGAAAATAGCAGGCAGTAGAAAAAGAGTGAAAAAGTAGCTAATAACACAGAAAAAGTAGACAAAAACCAAAAATAATGAAGCAGGAAAATAGAGAGATAATAAATAAAAAAGATTTTAAAAAGTGGCTTGAAACAAAGGATCTGAAAGATAGATAGAGGATGGAAAATCAGGCCCCAGATCCATGCAATAGAATGAAAAACAAGATGGCCGCGCCCATTGCGACCACATGTGCAAGTTTGCACAATATTTTGTCCCCGAGCACGCAAAAAGCGGCGCGAACAAATAAAAGCGTTCCCAAACAGGAAATACGTACCGCGAACGGCTGCGAGCATGCATTGCGTGAGTCGGAACAGGAAGGAAGCATCGCGGGCGGGACAAGTGAAAACAAGATGGCCGCACCCATGAGCAACCTCATGGGTACGTTAGCGAGCCGCAATCACCCAGAAAATATCGCGAACGGGTGGGGAAAAAAATTCTGCATCTTCGCAATATTTCCGCGTGTTTGTGGAGATTTTGAACATTTTCGCGATAGTTTGCGAAAGTAAATTTCGCAAATTTCGCCAGCACCTACTGCAAAGGTTTTGCTACAAGAATTTTAATTTCTGTAGTCCAAAACTAGACGATATGTATTGTCTGGTTTGGAGACAGGAAACAAAGGATTGTTCCTGGATGAGGTGCATGTTTCAATCACCTCTTGGTATTCAAGTTGATCAAAGATCTCCCTGACCTGTTTTTTAGCTTCTTGCTTAACTGGATACTGCCTCTGAGCAGTAGGTTGATTTTTCAACTGGATCTTTTGGTGAGGAGAGTTCTCATCCCATCCCACATGATTTTTATATAATGCTGAAGCCTGAGCCACAGCCCATTTTCTAGCACAGGTGTATTTTTTATGAATAGGAATATAATTTGAGAAGGCTGGCATAATGATCTCCTGCCATGTGGGCACTCCCTGACAAATTCAGGTGGCCAGTCTTTTCCAGCTAGGAGGATGTCATAACTTTTAGAGAGTTATTCCCAAAAGAGTGCTCTTATTTTTCTAGTTATATCCCCCTCTATCCTGAGTGTTACTTCATATAACTTATGGGGTACACTAACCCTGGTATCAGCAGTTTCAACTTGAATGTATTCAATCAGGTTCACTGTCTCCAAATGATCCTTCAGGATCTTGCGAGCTATGGTAACTTCTGCTGCACTGTCCAGCATTGTCTGGGCCCACTCCCCGTTCTTGAGTTGTGTCCTCAAGATCCTCGGAATGTCTGATTTTTAGACCTGCTACCTTCTTCTTGGTGAATTGAGTTTTCTTATTTTTTGGAACGTGTTGATCGTCTTTGGACTTCACGCGTTCTTCCTTATGTTCTGAACGTCCCCTTCTTTCCGATTTCTTTGAGGAAGTCTGAAAGGTACGAGAGGAACGTGTATCAGTATCTTGATGTCTATCAGGTTTTCTCAAATCATCCCTGTTTCTGAGGTTATACCTCTTTTCAGAGGGCTCCTTTTGAGGAGACCTACCTCTGGATTGAGAACGATTCTCTTTAGAAAGTGTCTGTCTAGTATTTTCCCACTTCTTTTTAGGAGTAGTGAAAATGTTTTTTATGTTTTTAATAAAAACTTTTTTAGGATTTTCTGTTAGTTTGGGCTTTACTGGTTTCCCACCCAAACTATCTCTTTCTAGTTCTTCATATGATTTTTCTATTATTCTGTCCAGTTCATACGGTTGCTCAGTTACATCAAGTTCTTTTAGTTTTTGGTGGATTGCCATGGATGCTGCTTCACCTTTATTATTAGCTAATATTATAGCTGAGACCTGTTTGAAATCTTTAAGTAACTTCATACCGAGATTTAAAGCAGGCTCTGCCCCATATTCATTTTGAATCTGTTTCAGGACGTCTGGTATTACCGCCATAGACGGAACACCATGTGTTTTTGTGTAGATTGCAGCAAAGACTGTACCCCAAGTGTCACAGTCCTCCAGGTGTGGTGCGATCCCCATTGGTAAACAGATTGTTAGAATCCTGTGTTTCTCATGAGGTGTACTATTGGGAAATACTGCCTCGATTTGAGTAATTTTTGGAGCTAACCAGAATGGAATTTCTTCCCTTTTTTTGGGTAATTTACAGATGACCGATTGTATGGTCTGTGGTGTTATTTTGTTTGTGTTCCCTTGATGTGGGGTTTGCTGTGGAATTCTTGTAGCAGGTTGGACTGTTAGAGTCTGCATGACATTTTGTACCAATTGTCTATGTATTTTAATTAATTGTTTTAGCTGAGCTAATAGTTCTACGTTAGTCATTCTTTCAATGACAGGATGTGGTGTATACCAGCCATGTTCCTCCTGGTCTACCTAGTGGACCGAGCCTGGTAATGTGATTTTGATGTTGTAGGGCACCTTTAAACCAGAGCTGATGCATTTGTATTTTATTTATTTGTTTGATTAATTAAAATCTTACAAAAAAGCAGATAAAACTTTACCAAATTTAAAATTATAAAACAATTGGATTTTCAATCAGTTTTCAAAAGTTAGATATATATTATACACATAAAAAGGAAAAAAAGCTGCATTGTATAAAATCCATATTCACGTAGATTATTGTTTGGTCAATCAAAAGCATCCAATTTCTTCTGTACCGCACGAAGGAATTTAACAAGCGCAGAACTCATCGGCAAATCTTCTGGGTTAAGACTTGCGATCAGTGCCTGTCTACATGTCCTTACACTACGCATGTTAAACATTCTTTTAATTGTAGTTTTTCTTTCAATTTCCAGATCCGGGCAAAGACACAATAGGTGTAAGATGTTTTCTTCTCCTAGGTTACAAAGCCTGCATATGTTATTTCCTTGTGGTCTCTTCCATGGTGGTAAGTGGCATGTGCCTGGATAGAAGCCAAATCTGGCATTAATAAAAATGTGTTTATTTTTCTTAGACCATGCAGTTTCTAGATAGGTTTGAACCTTTTTTTTCTTATATCCAGAGACAATTGACCATGCGTGGCTACGCTTGACCAGAATATCTTTATCCATAATCATGGAGAGGTAGTTAGTGAGTTTGTTTATTGTTTTTTTGAAGCTCTCCGACGTAATTGTGGTTTCCCAGATTGGTGTTATACCAAATTCTGCAATAGCGCTGTTTAAGCAGGAGCTGACGTTTGTGTTTGTTTTGTTGTTCACTTCCTGCCACAATAAGCGGGACATTTCATTATCCTTGTCGTTTTTTATTCTGTTCCATACTTTTAGTATGTGCCCTTTCCTTGCGTAGCATTGATTGTTTAGCCCAAACTCAAGTCTCACCTGAGCTTGTGAGGCATTCTTCGGGAGAGAGAATAAGGATCTGTACGTTTTAGCTACAGCTATATTAATAATTTCAGCATCTTGACCATTGAGTGCCTCACTACCATAGGTTAGAGCAGGCAATAATTTTGCGGCAATTATTTTTAATAAAGGGTGATAAGACAAATCTCCTGTTGATTTCTGAATGATTTTAAAGGCCCCTACTAGGGAGTTTGCCTTTCTTATAATGTCCGATTTTTGTGTCTGAAAGTTGCCTTTGTCATTAAAAGTAACTCCCAAGTATTTATACTCTGCTACTTGCTCCAATTTTTTTCCGTTTAATAACCACTTATGTTTGGATTTAAGATGAGCATTTTTTGAAATGACCATTACTTTGGTCTTAGCTTCATTTATTTGCATGCCATTTTCCTGTGAATACCTAAAAATCCCATTGATTAATCGTTGCATGCCGACTTTGGTTTGGCTTAAAAGCACAACATCGTCGGCATATAATAGGTTAGATATCAGTTTGTTTGCTAGCCTTGGGGAATGTGCATTGATTTCATTTAGGTCTGTAGAAAGATCTGCTAAGAATAAGTTGAAAAGTGAGGGGGCCAGAACGCACCCTTGTTTTAGGCCACTCGATGTAGAGATTTTTCTGGTTAGTGTATTTCCCTCACCTAACCTTACCTTTACCCAAGTTTCTGTGTGCAGGAGCCGGATCAATTGTAAGAGATTATGCGGAATTCCTTGTTTGTTAAGCTTTTCCCAAAGGAGTTCTCTGTCAACACAGTCAAAAGCAGACTTAAAGTCTACGAAGCACAGATATAGCAGTTCTTTAGATGTGATTGCTTTATCTATTAGTAGTGATAGTATTAAAATATTTGTGGATGTACCAAGTCCCTTAATAAAGCCTGTTTGATTCGCAGGCAGTACCTGTTTCTCTTTTGCCCATTCCGTTAAGATCTTCAGTAGGAGTCCGGCAAACAACTTTGCATCGGTGTCCTGCAATGTAATTAGGCGATAATTTTCCAATAGTTGCCAATTTCCTTTCTTTAGGATTGGTGTTATTAATGATCCTTTCCATGATTTAGGGATTTGGCCGCTCTCCACTACTTCTCTAAAAACATCTGTAAGATATGTGGACCAGAAGTCAGGTGCTTCCTTATATAGTGCAAATGGGATACCATTGGGGCCGGGGGCCCCATCCTTCTGTCTTTTAATTAGCCCAGCCACTTGAGTTTCAGTTATTATAATATCATAATCGCCTTCTTGATCAGCCTTTATGTACATCGGATTGATTGCAGGTTGTTTTGGTGCTGTGGATTTGGAATCTAGATGTTTTTTAAGGAACGTCACCCATTCTTCTTCAGATAAGCTGGATCCTATAGCAACCTTATTTGGTCTAGCTAGTCCATTAATTAATCTCCAGAATTCCCGCGAGTTTGTTAAAGTACTTGCGTAATAGATTTTTGTTAAAAGCTCTTGTTTGTCTTTATTTTTTTCGTTCCAGATTAGTTTCCTTAAGGTGCTATTTGTAGTTTTTAATGATGCCAGTATTTCCTCGTTAAGTGGGGTCTTGGTTAGCTGTTTCCTCAGCCTGTTTCTCATGGTTCTAGTTTTCCTTACCGCATATGGGAGATAGATCTTAGTTTCTTTTATCTTCATAAATGTATTCTTTTTCCTTTGTTTACCTATTATTTTTGAATTGTTGGACACCACTTTCTGTGTAAATTCAGCCCATCTATCTAGGGCAGTGCACTTTGTTTGTTCATCAAAGCATTCCACAGCTAGATTTTTTGCCATTGCAATAGTCTCCTCCATATTTTCAGGTTTCCAAGTAAGTTTTTTGTAATTTATGGTACTGATCTGGCCTTGTAATATCGAGTACTTTTCAGATTCTGCGCAAAATAACTTTATCTTAACGATTTGCTGGCTGTGATCGCTGTTCAAAACTTTTTTTAGATAGTAGGAAGTCACTCTGCTGAAAGTACACAATGATGTAAATGTGTAATCAATACATGATTTACTGTTAGTTGAATGAAAAGAGCTAGCCGGTGGAGAGTCTGTTGTGAATCTCCCATTTAGTACCCTAAAACCGAGTGCTTCCAAGTTCTTTACCAAGTTTATCCCTATTCTATTTTGTTTATTAGATGTTCTAGGTTCCATTATTGGATCCGGGATTTCCCACTGTTGGTTTTGAGTTTGGACGAAGTCATCCCGCACAAAGGATGTCAGCAAGTTTGTATTGTAATCACCTGATACGATGTAGTCCGCTAACGGCTCTTCCAAGATTAGTTCCAAAAGTAAATTGTTTATGGCGGCAGTCATCTCTTTCTTTAATTTCTGTTTCGGTGGTATGTAGATATTGACTAATATCAAGATTTTATACGACCTCCTTCTGCGAGTTTTGTATCGTAATTTTACTGCTAGTAGATTTGGATTATTTGTCTGTATTTGCTCGTGTTTTGCGTCTAATACCAATGGAACGTATATTGCTAGGCCTCCGCACGGGCGGCCAAACTTCTTGTATTTAATTGCTGGTACAAAATACCCCTTGTAATTTTTTAACATAGGTGGATCTATTGCCCATGTTTCCTGCAATAATATAAGTTGGTTTTGATCCGAGAGACCTTCTATTCTGGCGTTTTTTAACTTACTATTAATCCCGTTGATGTTCCATGAGCATATTTTCATTATAGAGGTTGCTGTGCTCTGTTCTTGTAATGGTATTAGTGGCGAGTCTTGTCAATGTACCTTGTTACCATGCAAGGCTGCTGTAATCCATTTTTCGTTTACCTCATTAGTATTGTCTTTCTTTGGACTAATCAGACGTTTTTTATCTTCGATGATTGTTTTGCCAAGAGGATTTTTTAGAATAGAAAATACACTCTCGATTCTTTCAGACTGTAATTTTTTTGTTTGACGTTCTTCATGTAGAAGTGGGATTGGATAGACCTTTGGAAGTGGATGACTGATTTGTATACCCCATTCAAGAAAGGTATCATGCTCTTTTAAGATTAGGTCCGCTAACGATCCTGTGGTGACTGTTAGTAGCGTTAGCGGAAGGCTTCCTTCAGGGTTTGGCTGAAAGCCCACACATGTAATGTCTTTTGTGGTTATCATTTCAAGCGATGTTATCGATTTCAGCAGTCGGAGGATATTTCCTCTATTTAGTATGTCGTGTGGACCTTTTGATTCATAAAGTGGCGTGAGGACGAGTTGTGTGGACCTGTCTTTTTCACCATTGGTGGCTCCATTTCTTCTGTAATCCATATAAGTGATCTGCCTGTTCTGACCTCTTCTTTCAATTACCAAATTATTTTGGATATTTGGGTATATTAAATCCTCTGTTGGTTCTTTTTCCTTCCAAGGTTTTGGTTGTAGTCCCTTTTTCCCTGTTTCGTTCATTGCCTCTAGATCAGCGTTTTGGTTACAGTTCCTCAGGATGCTTACCAGATGTATTTTATCTCCTTCTCTTTGCGTTAGTGGAGTTATATGATTGTGTTGGTCCTTCTCGTTTTGTGAGGATCTTCCGGATTTCGATGCAGTCCCTGACAACTTTTCTTTGATCACATCTTTTGCTGGGTCACTTCGGATATTGGAATAAATAGGCTCCTTTATTATACATCCGTTTCCATTATTTATTCGCTTTACTCCATCTTCCTGAGCTATGTTTTGATTATTTTCCTCGGAGTTATCAGCTAGTGTACTGTTGCTAACTTGTACCGGATTATGATTATTACTGGAAACTGTTGGTTTTAAGAAGATGTCATAGTATTTATTATCTCCCTCAGTAGTTTTTGAGCCTTTTGTTGGGTTGTTCCCGTTGGTGTTATATTTTATTTTTTTATTTGTTCCATTAGTATTACCATCTGTTAGTTTTGTTTGTGCATGTTTTGTTCCTGCTTCATTCCTAGTTGGCACTGAGTCCGATTTAGCGTCTATTGTTGTTCCTATTTCTTTGTTAGATGTGACCAATTCAGTATTCAATTGAAAAGTGTTTTCCTTTAATGCCTTGTTTCTCGCTTTACGCAGCTTTTTTCTCTGTCTTTTCGTTGGTTCAAAGGCTACCATATCCTCTTCCTTTTCTCCTTCTCTATTCAATTCATATAGTGAGTCCAGCAGTTTTTTTTCATCTCCCATAGTATTTATTTCTTGATTTTTATTCGGATTTATGATTCCATTTGATGTGTTAGCAGTACACAGTTTTTGTCGCACTTGTTCTTGTTTATCTACAGGTATAATTTCACTAATCTTAGTTTGAAGACCGTCCTCCTTACATGTGTCCTTTTTTTTAATGCAGACACTTTCTTTAATGTCCTCCAAGATTGTTTTCATGACCTCCGGTATTGTTACCAGCTTATTGATTATTGGGGAACATGAGCACTCGATGTAATTTGGTGCTGATGTCTTTTGAACTTTTATTATTAGATTATTTAGTTCTGCTAGTTTGGTCTCAATTCCGGCAACTGCGTTGGCCATAAATCCCAAAATATCTATTTGTATATCCATTTTGTTTGATTGTGCTGATAGTGCCTCAAGAGTCAATACTGAGGTTTGGTAGTGTATATCCCATATTGTTCCTGCATTCAGTTTTTCTTGTTTTTTTGTTTTCTTGATCCCATCTGTTTCTTTGAGATCCAACGTATTATTAATATTTTCATGATTATTTTGTCTCCCTGGAAGTTCTTTGTCTGCACATGTTGGTACATATTTTGACGATGAGGCCCTGATATTGTCAATGGGATTTTTGGTTATGGATACAAAGTCATCTGTAGGTACTAGTAAGTCGTTACTACCTATTATGTTGTTAGTGTTGGGAGGTATTTGTAGTTGATTAAGATTCGACTCTTGTAACTGGTCTTTAGATCCCAAGTTTTGTATTATATTATTTTCTCTGCCAGCTTTTATTTGTGAGGTAAGACCGTGTTCCGGTTTCATTAGTTCAATGCCTACTTGTTGTTTACCTTGTTCATACTCAATTTTATCCTTCTCGCAGTTCTCTAGGTGTCCCAGTGGTAAAGCTAGAAGGTGTTCCTCTAATATATTATCCTGTTGTTTTCTAATGATCACTTTGGCCTCTATTGGGATAGGTGCCCCTTCGTTAACAACATTCTTGGTGGTATCAAGGTTTATAGGATTCTTTGATCTTTCCTCTGTGTATTCATTATATATAGAGAATTGTCCTTCGCTTTGCCCACTCCCAGTACTTAGTAATTGGTTTGAGATATAGTCACTGGCCCCAACTTTGTCAAATGGGTCCAAGTTCTCTTTAGATATATTTGATGGTTTGATAGGGGACTGTAGCATATTTGGTTCTGGATCTAATTGTATTGACATAAGTGCCATTGCTGGGTCCTTCATAAAGTCAAATTTCTGTGGGATTTTTGTAGACTTTTCAAACATCCTCGCTATAGGTGAGATTAGCGTCTGAGTCGTCCCCCTTAGGTCTGCTTTAGCTCTAGATTTCTTGAGTACCTTTGGCGCTTGGTTTTTCCGGATACGTTTCTTTGGGCTACCCACAGATCTTTCTTTGCCTGATCGCATTTCTAATTGATACCTCACTTTTGTCAATCAGTGTAACGTATGTTGTAGTGTTTTTAGCTCTGCGTACTGTGTGCGGCTAGGGTACCAGTTGAAGATAGTATCAATCTCCTACTTCCTACTCCCCTTCTTTCTTCCTAGTCTCGTACACTCAGTCTCCACAACCGACCAACGGACTCCGTAGCTTCTTCCTCTCTTGTTATAACTCTAGATGTATCAATCTTCCTCCTCGGCCTGGTTGTGTAACAGCCCAGTAAATGCGCACGTTCTGCGTCCTTCCGTAGCTTGGCAATCCAGTAATCCCACTGGTGACCGTTCTGCCT
This sequence comes from Lissotriton vulgaris, assembly GCF_964263255.1. Classification (NCBI taxonomy): domain Eukaryota; kingdom Metazoa; phylum Chordata; class Amphibia; order Caudata; family Salamandridae; genus Lissotriton; species Lissotriton vulgaris. The sequence continues at coordinate 174,734,614 of NC_141687.1, read as the reverse complement.
CCCCAGCCTGTCTGCTCCCTGGCGTGCGCCCCGCCTCAACCACCAGAGAGGTACCACCAAGCTGTAAGGGCACTGGCAACCTCTAGCGCAGCACAACACAGCTAGGTGGCAGGACGCAATGGCAGTAGGCAGGTACTAACAGCAACAAAGAGCAGCTGCCGTCGGGGAAGAGAGTGATACTAGCAGTGGGTGGGTCAGCAGCCCATGGAGGTCTAGAGTTCAGGGCAACATCACGACTCCCAAAAAACAAGGTTTAAGGTGGTTGAGGCTACTGTTAGGTGGTTGGTGATTGATTAGCAGCAGCTTTCCACAGAAGCCCGGTATTTTTGCTCCTACTCTTACTTTTACAGCACAGAACTTGCTGAGTTTGGAGCAATCCCTACTAAGAACAGTTCACAAAGGGCACCAAACACCCACAGATTGTAAATTTTTTTGTCGTTATTCTTTTGATATTTTTTTTTTTTTTTATGTTCAGTGGTCAAATGGGGTGTGGCGCTCGGATGCTCAAAGCAGGGTCGCTGACCCTTCCACCTGAGGTAGCGGTGTCGCGGTGTCTTCACTTATCTCACCGCCCGTCTGCTTGTGAGTATTTTTCCCCGGGCCACCTCTCACCTCTTTCTCTTCTCTTCCCTTTCCCTTTCCGAGCCGTGGTGACTCTAGGCTCGGCCCCCAGTCTCTTGGTCCCGGTCCTGGTCCTGGTCCCGCTCCTGCTCCGCATCCGCTGCGGATCTGGTCAGATCGGGTCTGGTCAGGCGAGATGAGGTACCGCCGCCGTAGCTCTCCCTCTTGCTGCTTGCTACTCGGCGTGGCGGCTCTGGCGTTTTCGGTACTTCCGATTACGATTACGGCTCTCTCTTGGTAAGTTAGTGGAATTTCAATGTCCTCGAAAGGAACGTATTCAGCTGGAGGTTCCTCTATCTTGTAGAAGTGGATTACATTTGTTGTTGTATTTGCTTCTGGGAAGATAATCCATGAATAGAATACCTCTGTCTGCCGATATTCATGTGCCTCTATGTCAAAAAAGCTTTATAGTGATGGTTTTTCTTAGATTTTCCAGGATGATTATAGCACCTGCGTTGTCTTGTTGGAAACTGTAACGTCTAAACCTGGTCGGGCTGCAGTTCTTGCAGCTCCACCGTTCTCGGTGTCGCTATTCGACATTTTGTTCACTGAAAGTTTGCAGAGCAAGTTTCAAGGAAACAAAGATAAGGTACCCAATATTTTGGAACACTGTATCCTTCAATGTTGAACAAACCAAAAACGAATACATAGGATTTTCGTCCTACTCAGTTATGGCAGATATTTTATCCTTTAACCCACTCCAGACGTCTGTTGGAGTATTTTGCGGGAAAAAGGGGTCTCTGTGAAAAGCACGACTGAGTTACTCTAGTATCTAGCGTTAAATTAGTGCCTTACCAAACGTTGGGCGCCATGTAGTGTAGTTCCTATATTCCCAATAGACTCTGTGCATTGGAATAATATATCCTATAGATGTGACGTATAACTTAGGTTGACATAGGTCTCCATCGAATATATTTAATTTAATTGTGAGTGCCAGCTAGCTCAGAGGTCACTAGAAACTTTCTCGAATAAACAAGAAGGGATTAGTTTCTGACAACCGCATAAAAATGACAATTTTGTTTCCCCAAGATAAAACTGATCTTCAGAGTCGTGGAAACAATAGATAGACATTTTACTCAGTCATTCGTGTATGCTTCGTTTCACCAGAGGTGCAGAGAAAATAGAGAGACAGGCGTTTTCAATAAAAGTATTTATTGAACAGTCTTCTTTCTCATGCAGAAGAAATGAACTGCTACAATCGTAATACTGGCTGTAAAGTATAATACATACAGCAAGAAGAGTATTATAGCATATTACTGTAAAAGCATGGTATGATTTCTAAACCATAAAATACATACATAAATAAATAAAGACTAAAAGTACTCAACTGGTGCTGCTAAAATACGCCTACCCCGATGTACCTAACCTAAGTCTAGTACGAGGGAAGAAGTAAGTGTGGTGTAGCATAAGTTTAGTATTCTTTTGCCAAGAATCTATCCAAGATTTCTCATAGGGTCTAATCAGCTCCGTACCTTGGTTTGAAATGAAGAAGGTCTGGTATCTCTCTGTCTCGGGACTCGATTTCCCAACACCCCGCACGGAGAGCTTGGAAACACTGGAGCTGGATTTCTCTGCAAGAGAAAAGACAGCGCCTCTCTCAGGGCATCTGCTGGAGGGTCGGCTTCCTTTGGCACATGCTGTAGCGAGATGCGTCGGGCAAGTAGCTAGTCGAACTGCTCCAAACCACCATGTGTTTGCTATGGCAAGTGTGGGCATATTTATACCTTGAAGGTGCCGAGTTTGACGTACAGTTGGACATAATAACATCATCAAAGAGTCATAGTTCTTTGAAAACTCCATGAGTTCTTGGATAAATTAATATTCAAGCAAGGGGAAGTCCCTAACTGTTGAAGCTGAGTTTTCCAAGAAATCGTTGTGGCTTTTCGGAACTAGTGGAAGTAGCCATGCCGTATTTGGAGTGGATCGGTCATCTCTAAATATGGTTATGATTTCTATGCCTATATAAGGACAAGGTGATTTATACCTATATAAGGGCATGAATCGGGAAAATTACACTAGGGTCCTAAAATGCTATACAACAGTACCATGTTCCGGAAAACTAGAACACCATCATCTTTCATATATTCCACCCAATTCTCCAACCATACACATGTATGATATCCACTTTCCATCATCATATAGGAAGCAAGCTTGTTAAGAGGTGGCATAAGAATTCCCTCCCTAGTTACTATAGGCTTGTCCTTCTTAAAGAAATTCTTGATCTTATTTATCAGCTTAATTCTTCCGATTCTTGTAACTAACTAATTCAGTCAGCAAAATCCAGAAAACTCTTCCGTATTTTCACAAAACCTGTTTGTTAACACTCGTCCTATACCAGCGCGTCTGACACCAACTGTCCAATCAGGGCTCACTATGTTTTCTTCTCTTCAACCAATACCAGCATGGTACTTGCCTTCTGATCAATCAGAGCTTATAACACACCCACTCATCTGACCAATACTAGCGCAGCTCTTTGTGATGTCAGTATTGCTCCTGACCCTCCCTTTACAATCTGCAGTTTTCTCTCGCCCGCTGTTCCAACCAATACCAGCGCGGCTCTCTGAGACGTCAGTATGGCTCCTACTACTGACTCTCCCTTCACAAGGTAATACAACAATATCTTTTCTAACTCTTCTTTATAAATGTCTTGTTAGTAACAACATAAAAACAGTGCTACTCTATCTGCTCTGCTAATCCAAAGATAGTTTCTTCACTAGCTTCATAGAGAAAATACTTCCTGTCACTATGAGTAAAAAACATTGTTTACCCTTCACTTAAGCTCAGGGAGGACCTGTTACTCCTATAGAGATAATCCATTTTTGGGTAAGGCCAAAGTTTCACAAGCAGGCCCTCTGATGTCACTCACACTCTACTCTTATATGATATAGTCCCTAATATAACACCTACAGCCCTGCGTAACTTTTAGGTATTATGACAACAGACAAGTAACCTTATGCAGTGCGATTTCCTTACCACACTCTTCTAAATTCTGTTCCCGGGATTTGCAGGTATCTCTGTACCTGTAATTCCAGACAACATAGAATGCGACGCTAACTCTTAGTGTTGAACATAAAGTCAATAATCAATAATCAATAACTAATAATCAATAACTAATAATCAATAATCAATAATCACCAAACTAATCAATAATAACCATTGCTCTGCAACCAGAAAAACGGATCCAGCGAAAGGCCAGGGATAATCACTTCACAGTCAACAAAAATTTCAAATGGGCCCATATACACATTCAAGTTTTCTGGCTATTTCACTAGGGGTCAAGTTTTATATTAACTTTCATCTTGAGTAGTCAAAGTCTAACTAATCTTCACAGATCAACACTCTTCCTTTGGTCAATGGACCATTAGTTGAGTAGTTGATGGTGATATTAACAATTAACTAACTAACTTACAGATCTTAGTTTAATAACCACAGACCCTGGGTAAGATTCAATGAATTTGATCTAAATCTCAGACATAAATGAATTCTCATTAGTACAAATTCACAGTGCAAACTCCATCAACTTCCATGGGAGAGAAAATTCACTTATCAATACATTCAATTCACAGAATCATTTAACAAATCAATGCATTAAGAGGGGATAGATGAAGAGACAAAAGGCATAATAAAATCATTCATTTGCAAAAATATGCAAATTTAAGACAGAATAATAGTTACCCAAAGGTTAAAACTGGAAACCCAGTCGTCTGGCCAAAGTACTGGTGGAGGTCTCTTGATTTAGGAATCAGGAGACAAAGCCTATATGGCAGGTTCATGGCAGGGCAATACTTACTAAACTTCTCTACAGACCTGATCCCTCTGTTACGCTCTCTCCCTCCTCGATATTCTTCCGAAATCTTCAATCTAATCAGGTTGTCATTCAGGTATGAATCTTCCCAGTGTGTTCTCATCTCTCTTTCTCTCTCTCCGTTTCTGTCACGATGAATGTCACAGCTTTTCTAATAGTTTAAGTCACTCGAGTCATTGTCTTCTTTTCTGCATGTCCCACCCTCAAAAGTTTCTAATATCATTGGATTACGGACCATGATTGGGCAGGGACAGGGGATTTGTCACCACCTCATGCTGACATATTCACTTTTGTAATAACTTCTTTGTCTAACAAACCCATACCCTTTAGCTCATTAATTTTTCTGTCTTATTTCCGTTCTCACGTATTTATTGTTACAAATCAAAACTCAATTCAATACAGTTCAACAGTCGAGAAGAAGGTTTGCACGGTAGTTGTCCTTGGCTCTAGGCAGTCTGTCAGTGACACGGTCAGCAGGTCACATCAATATTACACTGTGCATGTCTAGCTCGCCTCCATTTTTGTCGCCATCCTTTTCTCCTGTATGCCACTTAAGCCCCAAATGTACACTATTAATAAAGAAATCATAAACAGATGTTAATTTCTAAAATATGTGATTTTCACTGTTCACCACCCACTTCTACTATATCCCGTTATTTTCTTTTTCTTTAAGCAAAAGCATTAGCAGCAACAGCTCTCTTTAAATTCAGGCAAGCATATGCCACGCATGCGATTCCTCAAGACCTAATGTAAGTAATTCTTGCGCATGCATAAACGTTTTCCCTCTCAAACTTGTTAGTCACATGTATATCTATGTAGTTCTGGTTTGCACATGCATAAAAGAGTTTTTCTAGTTTAAAGCGAGGTTTAGTCGCGCTACAATTTATTCTTTGTTATTTAAGCATGCATAAAGCTCTTTTCACCATAAGTAAATGGGGTGCACATATTAATTTTGTTTTTCTATACTAATTTTTACCAAATAGTACTGTTAATAAGAGATTGCTCCGAGCAAGTTTTGTTTTCTTGCATCCTTCCTCCATCACTCTGTCACAATTATCCTCCTTACGGAGACACAGTTGGGATGCAACATCCTTCTGCACTGCAGTCTCTCTCAAGGAGTCAAATTGTTTCTTGTGCACCTGGATGGATCTCCAAGTATGAGACATGCTACCACCAGACAGTGGCCAGAAACACCAACGCATAAACCTGTTACATAGAATAAGGGTTTTGCGATAGGACGATTTCACTACACAGCCCACAATAGTTCCCCAGCAATTCCGATATGTGTCTTTGCTGTGGCCATCTTAGGAAAGTATAGTTTTAGCAAGCAATGCAATTCGTACGGATGCTCTTGTAACACCATCTCAAAATGGGAATGCATCCTTGAGGACATTTGTGCCTGAGAAAATCTCATAAAGGAAGCAGCCAAAAGTTTAGAACAACCAGTGGGAAGCTGCGGGTGTGATTACGGGGTGCGCCGCATAGGACTACAATGCTCGGCAAGCCATTTGTATAGGTCATCAATGCACCATAAGTGGAGCCAATAATAGACAGCAATGGTAATTAATCTAACAGAATGTCTGTCACTGGAAAATAAAAGAACGCCACCAGAATGACGGCAGCTCTGAGGGAACAACAGTTTGCAAAGCCTGGGAGGGCATGAAAGCAGGGCGGGAGAGAGGCTAGGGTGGGGGTGGAATAAACGCAGCAGGATTTGTACGGGTGCAGACAGTGTAACACGAGCAGCATGCACGTGCACCCTGCACCATTTTTAAAAATTGCATAAACACAAAGGGAAAAGCACTACAGGGAAGAGATAACCATAAAAAGCCAATACTCCAGGAGAGGAGCAAGACACAAGAAGTTGGGACATATGATGCTAAGAAACCATAGAGAAAGAAGTTTATCAGAACAATTAAACTTTTAAGAAATCGGCAGCGAGGGATGGATTGAAATCCTACATACAGAACACAGCATGTCTCGAAGAGACTGCGCATGCACTGCCTAGGCGAGACCCTCAGAAATTAAGCCCATCATTTGATTTGAGGTTTCAAAATGTTCAACTTATCCACTTACATTTTGAAATATTTTTACCATGAGCTTCTGAGAGGGCCTACCCTGAGCAATTCTTATGGGTGCCTACTGTATATACACCCTTCCCTGTGCAAATCAGGGTGAACGCAATAGTTTTTGTCCTTTAAAGCAATTATCAGACCGGAAGGGGTGGGAGCACACTGCTGACCTCCCAGCACAGTTCGCCCCTTAGCATTATGGTAAATGCAGTTTGCAGTGCGCGCTTACTTGTAATTTTGCTGGAGTGTTCCACCAAAGTTGGTGCAGATTAGTGCTGGCATCTCTAGACACATGTATTTCTGGATTTTATCCTTCATCAGTAGAGATCAAAAACGATTTTCTTCTGGGGTTTGCCTGTGAGTGGTACTGTGACCTGAGAAAAACTTGGCAGCATTTCCAGCAACCCTAGATGATTTTTCTTTGCTCTCTAATACTGCTGCTCTCTACTGAAGACGGGCTCAACCCAGAAACACGTGTCTAGAGATATACAGCAATGTCTGCACCAACTTTGGTGAAAAGCTCCAGCTAATTTTGATGTAAGTTTGAACTGTGTACTGCATTTACCAAGATGCAAAGGGGCGAACTGTGCTGGGACTGTGAGGCAGTGTGCTCCCAACCCCCATTCTGTTCAAAAGGCTCCCTTGAGCCAGCAAGCTGACGAGCTTTGGAGATGCACCTGTGTGCCTGTGAGTGGTACTGTGACCTGAGAGAAACTTGGCAGCTTTTCCAGCAACCCTAAATGATTTTTTTTGCTCTCTAATACTGCTGCTCTCTGCTCTCTACTGAAGACGGGCTCAACCCAGAAACACGTGTCTAGAGATGCACCAACTTTGGTGAAAAACTCCAGCTAATTTTGAAGTAAGTTTGAACTGTGTACTGCATTTACCAGGATGCAAAGGGGCGAACTGTGCTGAGACTGTGAGGCAGTGTGCTCCCAACCCCCATGCAATTAGCAGACCATTGGTTTGTGAATGTGGACCCCACATTCTGTGTTTGAGGTGATATAAAAATGAGTGGTGGTATTGGGTGTGATCTGGTTTTGTTGGCATTAGTAGTGGTATTGGTGATGGTATGTGTTGTGGTGATATTTTTAGTATTTATTTCTGGTAGATACTTCTAACAGTAGATTCCTTACCTTAGAATATTCTGCAGACATCAGACTGGAGCTGGAAAATCTTGAGTAGTATCTCTGTTCACCGGTAGGTGGAGCTGATCGGCTCTGCGTCACCATCATCAACATCAGATGGGACATGTGTGGCGCCTACATAGGCGACACCTCAACGTGCTGACAATCATCCCAGGCATCTCAAACTTCCTATTAGATATGCACTCTTCACACCAGTTAGCAACAGCTAGTAGGAGATAGCGACCATCTTGGGCCCCACTTTGCATGTCAGAGAAATTTATCACTAATGACATGCAAAGTGGGCGTGCCAAGATGTTAGCGACTGGAAACAGTTGCTAATATCGCTATCTCCTATTACCAACTTTTGGAGATATTTGCGCTAAGCGCAAATATCTCCAAAAGCTAACAACTGCCCTGAGCAGTTCTTAGCCATGTTATCCAATGGGAGGTGGATAACATGGCTAAGAGCATTAGCTCGGTAATGCATGAATATCGCTGACTTTTCAGTGATATTCATACATTGCGGCCGATTTTTATCGCATTTGCGATAAACCTTGGTAATACCAAGGTTTATCTGCGATAAAAATCGACGCAGGCCGGCAATACATTTTTGTCTCTAACCAAGCAATAGCTATAATTATCGCTATTGCTTGGTAATATGCCCCTGGGTTTCTTGGCTTGATGAGGCACTTTGCCAAAAAACACTTTTCTATTTTCCTCAATGCAAAGTCCCAATTGTGACTGCTGTGCCCAGATGTGGATACCCACGTCACTGCTGTGCTAGGATTCGGGCTGCACTCTACTAATGAGGCACATGTTGGCCAAAACCGGTCTCAGGTTGCTTGTGGTCATGTTCGGGACAGTCCGGTCTGGCAGTTCAGACTGGACTGTTCCTACTAGAGCATGAAAAAGTCTGATCTGCTAATTACTGGTTCTTGTCTGATTCCTGTCTGTGGTGACATGGTGGCTAAAAAACAATGGACAATCCAACCATCACTTTTTATTTTTCTTCCTAAACAAGACAACTAAGAGCCATATTTAAAAGACCTGTGCCCCACCGGAACATCACTTTTTGTAACGTTCCGTTGACACACAATGCTAAACCATGGCCACATAAAGCCACCTTGCGTGTCTTTTCATGGCCTTGTACATATGGAGTAAGGCGAGGCAATGCATGTTGCTGCCTTGCCTTACACTGTGTGAAAGAGGCATTCCATGTATGTTGCTGTGGGTGTTCCTACTCAACACCGATGGAATATGACGCTGCCCGACATTTACAAGATTAGGTAAACCTGAGGCAGTGCCAAAACCTTGCGCCACCCTACAGTAGGCGTAACGAGTTTACATTTCCCCTTGTTATTTCCCCTTTCCACATGTGCTGCATTCTGCAGCTCAATATAGAAATGCGGAAAACACCTCTCATGATAGTTTTTGTGCAGGAAGGTGGCCCTTCCTGCACAAAAACAATTGTGCTAACAACACAGACGCTTTTGCACCATGATGCAAGGATGCCTGCATTGGCACATGGTTGCAAAATGTTCGCTGGCGCTGGCTGAAAGAACAAGAATTAGCAGTGACTGTGATTAATTAAAAATATTCCACCGTCACTTTTTTATTCCTCAGTTCATTGCCATAAGTGTGACGGGTATGGGTCCGGTGCTCACTTTGCCATAGGACTCAGGGTGCAACCTACTAATAAGTCATAAATAGACTGAAACCAGTCTGAAGGTGCTCGTGTTGCTGTTCAAAAGGATTCTGGCCTGGCAGTTCGGGTTGGACTGTTCCTACTGGAGCAGTAACTACTGATTTGCATATGACTGGTTTCTGTCTGACGTGCGTGGTGGGTAGAAAACAATTGACTGGTTGCAGCCCAGTGTAGTTCACTAGTAGCTGAGATTAATTCAAGCAAACCAATCAATTAGGATTGGCAAATCGCAACTACTCACCTGCAAGGGTCTCAAGGTGCTGGGGGGAGTGAGGCGGCTCCGTTGAGCCTGTCACGTTTTGTTTTCCTTCCTAATTAAGAAAACCGACTATTGAAGAGCTATCGCTGAAATGCAGATTTGAGTCCACTATACATGCTGAAGCAAGTGGGCATCCGAAACTCTTGCATTTAGTTGCATGGTGTCATAACTTTGGAATCGGGTTACAAGGTTTTGAAAGAGAAACCATTCCAAAGCATTCTTACGATATGAAGCTTCCGAGATGAATAATCTAAGGAGTGACTGCAAGGTGGGGGATTTGGTAAATGAGGATTCTTATTAGTGGAAGTTTTATACAAAGGAGATCTCTTTGTCATGTTTGAGTATTCGAGGGAAATATCAGAATGCCAGCAGGTCCCTTTCTATGTTATGCTTGGGTATCAGTGGCAATCACTTCTGGTTAGAGTGGTTTTCTAGACAGATCCCCAGAATCTTAGACATTTACGAAATTGTTGATGTTACTTTAAGGAGGCAGGTAATATTATCACTATATAACTCTTTCGGTAGAGACCAGCTCCGTATTATAGATACATTGAATATCTATTTTTAAAAAATCTGATGGATTCGGAGTGGAAAAGAATATTTCAATATGGCACTGCAAGTTCTACAAACAAATGTTTAAGCCCACTCAGTGGAAAGAAGTAAATATGGCATATCATAGGCTGCCGATTATACACATAGGGGCATATTTGAACATGAGCAGGCGAGCCCAGTGGAGAAAGACTCTAAGCGTCTACACTGAGTACCAAGCTACTGGCCAAAACGCCGCACGGTATCCGCTTAACCATGTCACCCTACCCGGCCATTAAGGCTGTGTTAACCATCTCCATATATAATAATGGGAACATCCTCATCCAAGCCACGGACAGAAATCTCAAACGCTTTGACAATATCTTTATGAGGATTAAAAACACAATTAATAACGTGACTGCTAACTCTACTCAGGACAATAACCATACCTATATACCTTCAACCGCTGCATTGTACATGGCTACTTCTTTCAATTCTATATCCCAAGTACTACCTATGGGCTTATCCCTCTGAAATGGCACTGGCTGCACCTTACGCCTCATCTGCCTGCTTGGTTGAACCCACTCTTCTATCTGTGTACCTATCTGAGCGCTCCATCAATTCAGCGAACACACCTAGCACGCACACCACTATCAATAACATTCAGGTTATTCCTCCACTTGGCTTTGGGGACACCCGCTACGAGTTCCGTCCACACAGGGGTTGCTCCTAGGAATTTTCCTCTTCTCACCCGCCTGACGTCTAATGGTGAGTCACCGAACACTGCTCGACCCGTTAGCTCTGACGAAATAATGGTTGTGCAGCACATCAACTTCACTTCTAACCATTAAAACAATATTTCTCTCCCACCAGTTTCAGGCACAACCACCTTCAGGGCACTAGTCATAGCTGATGAGTCATCTCCAGGTTACCCCCTGACACCGGTTTCTGCCTCCTGTGCTTCTCCTATTGCCTGCTTTGAAACCCACATGCTGGCCACCAAGCTCTACCCTGGTTCAGTGCAGCTCCCTCTCGCATCATCTCTTGCTGATAGCCTAGCCTTGGTTGATGACTAATCCACGCTCGAGCGGAACCCCTGCACTCCTTGTAACTGCGGTAAGGGTCCTAATATTCCTTCCAGTTCCCTACAAACTTCAGGTTCCCACCCTTCCTCTTATAAGGGGGCTGCAGAGGAGTGCCTTAATGGGAATTACCTGGAGGAGAAGTTCACTGACCTCAAGCAGAAGATCCTGAGTGTCAAAGAGATCATGCAGTCCTTTCGTCTACTCTCCACGAAGCTGGAGAGGATTAGGAATCCACACACGCCACTTGTGAAGGTGCATTGCAACACACCGGAAGAACCGTTTGCCAGATTCCCAATTAGTTACAGGTGGATCTCCAGGCCTCTGCCTAACCATCACTACAGACCTTGTAGGTTTCAGTCCCAGATGTCGACGGAAGACATCCGTGCTCTGGTATTCTCATAAAGTAGTCTGGGATCTTTCACTTCCTCTAACTCTGTTAGTAACATCCCCGCTATTTGCCCAGACTGTGACAGGGAAACCAGGGTTAACTTCAGATGGGCTATTAAGGAAAACCTAGTACAAATAACTACTGCTCACAATGAAGAGACTAATTCCTCCCCACACATTAATTCCATGCTGCTCAACTGCAGATCGGCTGTGAATCATGCTGCGGACATTTCTGCACTCATCTTAGCGCAAGAATTGGACTTACTGATTCTCACGGAAACATGGCTCAACGATGCCTCTGCCCCCATTCTCGACGTTTTAGTACCGCCTGACTATGACTTTATCTGATGTAATCGGCCAGGGAAAATGGGGGGTGGTATTGCCTGCATTCATCATGCCCACCTCACCATAAAGCAATCTCAGAAGGCTCCGCCTTCCTCCTGTGAGCTACTAATGACAGAAATTTGGAATAAGGACAAGATTATCTGTGTGCTCCACATGATTTACCATACCCCTGGTGACAATTTGAGCTTCATAGAGCAAATGATGGAACTCATTAGCTCATGTTCTGATCAATCATACCATATATTCCTTGGAGACTTCAACCTCTATTGGAATGACATTGATGATCCCTTAGTCAGCTCCATTAAGACTTTCCTCTCTGATCTCAACTTCTCTCAGCTCTGTAAGGGTCCCACCCACAACACATGCGCCACCCTCGACCTCATTATTGTTAGAGACAATCTCATTCAAATGAATGACATACTACCTTGCGACTGGTCGGATCATCATCAAATTGCCTTCAACATACTGAAAAAGACCACTAGCAGAAACGGTCAACCTCTTAAAGCGAAACAATGGTCTCGCAACATGAGAGACTTCAACATCAATGCTCTTCCTGCCATCCCCATGAATGGACTTCAGCCGCCCACTAACATGACTAACCTGGATGATCTTTCGGACCGTTACACTAGCACTGAGGCTAATATCTTTGACACCTTTGTGCTGAAACAACTTAAAAGTATTCCCCTCAAACATTCTAAACCTTGGTTTAATGGTGTCCTAAATGACCAATGCCGCAAAGGTAGGCTTTTAGAGAGGTCCTGGAGAGTGAGCCGTCCACCGGCAACCTCTATCAGCTAAGGAAAATGAGAAGCGCTTACAATAAAAAAAATCTGCATTGCTAAAATGGACCATTTCAGGGCATAACTGGTAGGCGCTAAAAACAGACCCAAGATGCTATTTGAAATCCTAAAACAACAAGCAAACCACTCTTCCAACCCTAACCAGTCCTCCGTGAAAGCTAGGAAAGTTGAACTGGAGCTCCAACCTGTCACTCCTGTGGTGCCGCCTCTAAACCTCACCACATCTCCAGAGGAGCTGGTGGTTCCTTCGGCAGTCTCCGTTTGCCTCGGCTGCTCTCCCAAACAATGACCCCTCTTGGAATTCCTTTTTCTTGCCAGATTACACAGAATTACTCCACGAGATGGCAACTCTAAAAACGGCTAATTACTTCAATGATCCACTTCCTGCTTATTTTTTTAAAGACCTCAACTTGGCCATTCTACCTCTTTGGTCGCAGATTATTCATGAATCTCTACTACAGGGGAATATCCCTGATTGCCTCAAATTCAGGCAAGTCACTCCCATCCCTAAGAAGCCAAATGCGTATTTATCTGATCCCAACAATTTCAGACCTATCTAAAACATCATGGCATTAGACAAACTTCTCAAGAAATGTGTCCACAAGCAGCTCTGCAACCATATAGAGAAATGTCAGTTACTGGACCTCTATCAATCCGGTTTCAGAGCAGGGTATAGTACTGAAACTGCACTTACGCACATTATGGATGACGCTCTAAAATCCTTTGATCATAAGGTCCCTTATCTTCTGATCCTTCTGGACCTGTCTTCTGCTTTCGACACCATCAAACATGACACCTTGATTAATCTTCTACAACGGAGGATCGGTTTAACGGGACCAGTCCTAAAGTGGTTTACCTCTTTCTTACACAACCGCACTCAAAGGGTTAAACTCAACCAGTCCCTTGCCCCCAGTACCCAAGTCCGGACTGGAGTTCCACAAGGATATGCACTCTCGCCCATGCTCTTCAACCTTTTTATGGAGCCACTCACTGTCATTCTAAACCAGTCTATCATTCATTACCACATGTATGCGGATGACACACAACTTTACTTGAAGATCTCCTCTCCGGATGATATTAAAACTTTAAATGAGACTCTTTCACAAACTCAACAATGGTTAGTCTAGAACCTTCATTTATTGAATACCCTCAAAACTGAATTCCTGCTGATTGCCCCCCACAATCACTCTGCACCTGCCTTGGACTGGCTAAAGCAACTCACTGCCCTTAACTGCACACCACCGTGTTTGACTCCGCTAAATCGCTAGGCATTACCTTGGACAAACTATTTAATATGCAAGCTCACATCAGGGCCACTATAAGGGGTACCAACTTTCATCTTAACACCCTCAAGAATATCAAACCTTTTCTTCCAACTGACAACCAGCAGTACAATCTCTGGTGATCTCACGTCTAAAATATGGGCTTGTGACCCTTGCGAGGTTGCGATAAGCGAGCTTGGCCCCCTTCAGAGCCACTCTCAATGCATCAGCCAGGCTCATCACAGGCTCCCAAAAACACGATCACATTATATTGGACCTTGTTCAGCTTAACTGGCTGTCTATTAAAGCGAAGATTTGTTTTAAAATAGCTTTCCTCACGCATAAAGCCTTGTATTGTAACTCTCTTGCCTATCTGGCGAAGAAGCTTGTTCTCACTGGCTCGACTCGGAACTTGAGAAGTACGTCCTCACTTCTCATGAAACCTCCCAAATTAAAGAAGAAAAGAACATACAACCGTGATTTATCTGGCTTTGCACCTAGAATTTGGAACGCTCTTCCTACTGAGATTAGAGCCAATCCTTCCACTGACTATTTCAAGAAACAGGCCAAATTGATTTTTCTGAATGATCATTAACTGCATCATTGTATCTCTTTTGCATGTAACCTTATTTACAGTCCTGACATTTTTCCCAATTTAGGGCCATATGTAGGTGGCCAAATACCGATCGGTAACACCGAAAAAGGGTCATTTTCGGTGTTACAGACAAATATGTAGCCATGTGAGATGTAGGTAATACCGAATAGATTCGATAATAACGAATCGGTAAAAACCCTAAGTTACCGACTTGGAATTACCGAAACAATGAATACCGAATTGGTAGAAACGAATCGGTAAAAACACCAAATATGCTATGTAGCAAACCCCGGTATTACCGATTTTGGCCAAAATCGGTAATAACGAATCGGTAATTACCACGTTTCAGGAGCATGTGGTAATCAGGAGGAGTCTATATAAACAGACCCAAAATGCATCAGTATGAACACAATGGCAGGCCTCTATCTCATAGCAAGGCGGCTACGCCTGAGAGCAGCAGGAATGAGGATCTGGAGACGTGAGGAGCAGGTGTACAGAGTACGCATCACTCTGTTCCAGTTGACAGACGCAGAAATACACGAGAGATACAGATTGCACCCAGACACCATCCTGGAGCTAATACGGGACCTAACACCCTATCTGGAGCATCAGACGCCAAGGGCCCACGCAATCCCCACCCATGTCCAGGTACTCTGCTGCCTGCACCTCCTTGCATCAGGAAGTTTCCAGGGTGTGATAGCAGCAGTGGGTGGAGTATCACAGAGCTGCCTATCCCGGTTCTTCGACACCTTCCTAGACGCCATGATGGACAGAATGGAACATTACATATCCTTCCCCAGTACGCAGGCGGAGCTGCAGAGAACCAAGCTGGAGTTCTATCAACTTGCCCACTTCCCCCACGTGATCGGCTGCATCGATGGGACCCACATTCCCATCTGCCCACCTGCAGCAAGTGAATACATTTACAGGAACCGCAAATCCACCCACTCAATCAATGTGCAGGTGATCTGCAATGCCAAACACATTATCACAGACATCGTGGCAAAATACCCCGGGAGTACCCACGATGCTTACATCTTCAGGAACAGTGGCATACATACACGTCTGCTTGCTGGTGAATTTGCCGACGGATACATAATAGGTAAGCAAATGTCACACACCCTGATGTACACCCTGCCACAAGCTGTTGGTCACACCAATCAATGCCACTTACTTCTCTTCATAGGTGACAGCGCATATGCCCTCCGGCCGTATCTCCTCACACCATATCTGAACCCAACCACCCGAAGGGAGAGGAGATACAATGTGGCACATAGAAGCACACGCAACGTGGTGGAGCGCACTTTTGGTTTGCTCAAAAGCAGATTCTGTTGCCTCCACAAAACAGGAGGTGCGCGTCTGTACAGCCCCATCAAATGTTGCAAGATTATTGCTACGTGTGCAATGCTACACAATCTGGCCACTAAAAAAGGAACTGCAGTGGAACTAACTGAGTCAGAGGACGAGGACGAGGACAACCCTCAGCCAGAGCCCAGCGCGGCTGGTGCTGCTATTGAACATGATGGGAGACATAGACGGGCAGAGATAACATCACACTATTTCTGAGTGAGTAACGACACTGAGGCATTTCAAATTACATGTAGAGGTGTTTATTTGGCACACCTCCAGCATTGTGAGCATTGTCCAATTGGACATGGGTTACATCACCCATCACATGCATGTGGACAGCCAGTGTCCTTCACTTCTTGCGTCCCCGTGCTGCACGTGCATGTTCCCCATCGACACAGACTTGTGAGTTGGACCGTTCCTGTGCTGGGACATTACGTCCACTACGCCTCCTGCACTCGGTGGGTGAGGGTGTAATGCTACCACGGCTGGTAGCCTCCTCACTGTCCCCCCCCCTTCCATATTTGAGGCCTTAGCATTCTGCATGAGCTCTAGCACTGAGGTCATGGACACCATCCCCCTGGCCACATCCCTGCTGCAATGCGCCATCTCCTCCTGCATGGCGATGGACCGGCGACACATCAGTGATGTCGTAGTGGCCAGCCGGTTCACCGACTTGGCATAGTCCTGGAGTCTCAGTCTCTGTCGGCGCATGCCAACACGGTCCTGCTCCAGCTGGCTGCAGAGGTTGTCCACCGAGGTTGTTACCCTCTCCATCCCTGCAGACATATTCTCCCCCATGGCTCTGATACCCTTCTCCATCTTGTGCATATATCTGTTAATGTTTGCCACCTCCCTGTGTAATGACTTCATCTCCCTCCATTGCAGGCGCTGGACCTTCAGCATGTTGCCTTCCAGTCCAGCAAACACACTGTCACCCTGCTCAAATGCCACTGGACTGTCCGGCCTTGCCCTGCGGCGTCGTGATGAGATGTTCGCACCCTCGGATGCAGAACCAGCCCGCTCCCTGTTGGATCTCTCTGCGATAGGACTGTGTTCGCGCTGGCTGCCCTCCTCCTCCGACGCCTCCATCTGCTGGAGGGTGATCACGGCATGCCTCCTGCCTGACTGTGGTAGTGGTGGTGGTGGTGGTGGTGGTGTTGGTGAACGTCGCAGTGGTGACTGAGTGAGAGGGGATTGCGGCCCTCCCTGGCGCTGTGGTGATGTCTGTGGTGGAGGATTGGCTGGCTGCGATGGCGCAGAGCTGGTGTTCCCTGCAGGCATGCTGTCTTCATCCTGTTCACTCCCCTCTGGCCTGGCTGACCTGCCTCTGCTGCCCTCAGCTGCACTGCGAGATGACTCGCCTGAAATGACACAAATGTAAATATTCACAATGCTCTGTCTGCAATGCCATTGCATTAAAGTACATGCCAACAGTGCACAGTGGTTATCCTGACCTATCCAATTCTATTACCATGCTATTGTGTTAGCTGCCCTGACAGTCCTGATCATGATTTCACACTGACTACATCACCCAGAATGCATTGCAGGTAAGCAGTAAGACATGGTGTGGAGTGGGAGCACTTTTACCACTATGGGGGTTGGGGTTGGGGAGGGGGTAGGGCAGCATGCTGGGCATGCTTCTTACCTTGTTTTCTAGCTGCTCTGGCGGAGCTGTCTGCGTCTCCTATGCCACTCACACTCTCCCGCTGGATGGTGGACTCCACCATCTGTTCCAGTGGTGTTGGTACTGGGGCTCGATTTTTTCCTCCTCCAGTTTTCCCTGCCAGCCTATGTCTCTCTGCCATCCTCTGTTTTGCTGTTTTTCTGAGGTCGTACCACCTCTTTCTGATGTCCTCTATGGTGCGCAGGGTCACACCTATGGCATTGATCTTGTCCCGAATGCCACTCCATATTTGCCTCTTCTGTGCGTCTGGCACTTGGTGGGACTGGGCTCCAAACAGCTTGTGGTACTCTTGGGTGACATCCTCGATCAGGATCTCAAGCTCCTTGTCGCTGAACTTGAGTTTTCTTTTTCTTTCACCTCCCTCCTTCTCCTTGTCCTGGCTTGCCATTTCAATGCTTGTTCAGTGGTTTATCTATTTTTTTTCTTGGCTGTGTTGCTGCTGGCTCCTCAGCTCTCCTGCCTGCCTGCCTGCCTCACAGTGAGCTCCAGGCCCTGTGCACCTGGCTGGGTGTGGCAACTTCCTGTTTGGGAAGTAAATGGGTGTATCAGGATTGGCTGATTCACCAAAACGCTAATTTTTAAATTACCGAATCGGTATTTCCGATTTTGGGTGTGGATTCGGTAACACCGAATCGGTAATAGCCTTTCGGTATGTATTTTTATTACCGATCTGTTCACAATCGGTATTTAATACCGATTTGCAACGAATCGGTAATGTTTAACGAATTTTTACCTACATCACGTTTACCTCATTCTTAATACCGATTCGGTATGAATCGGTATTAAGGAGTCGGTATTTGCAATTTACCTACATATGGCCCTTAGTGTTCTCCATTTATTTCATGTTTGATGGTTAATTGTTATTTTTCCCGAGGGTCCTCACCCTACAGTGTTGTCAACTATTTTACTATGTTGTGCCAAGGGAACTCTTCATTGTTTTGCTGAATGTTAGAGGAAATATTTTACAACCTGAAGAGAAATGGATCTAGGGTGGCCCACTACCTAGTCCCTGATCTTGATTGTATATTCCTTGTGGTGTCACTATGCTGACCTCTATTGTACGGAGTTTATTCATGCTTGCGCAGTGTGTACAGTGCTCTGATACCCACAAGGGTCATGTTCGTGCTTTATAAAACGTTCTAATAAATAAATAAATAACTAAATAAATAAATGTACAAGCCCCTATCGCCACTACAACGTCACGTTTTTACAAAGTTGTGGTGGCGATAGGGGCTTTGCCTTATTCACAAGGCAGCGTTAAGCCACTTAACGTGGCTGCCTTGTAATAAGGCCCCCTTTCAAGCTATGTTTAGCATGAAGGGGTAAGAAGTGGGTGTTTCAGTGGGCGTTCCACCGCAAAAACCATTGATTTTTACGCTGCCCCTTATTTACAAGGGCAGCGTAAATAGGAGGCAGCGCCAAAATTGAGACCAGGTAAAACTTCTTAGCGAAACAAGGAGAAATGCATTATTTCTCCTCGTTTTTGCTTTCTCCATGTGTTCTGCCTTATGGAGCACACATGGAAAAAGCAAAATGCCTTGGATTGGTGATGTACAGGAAGGTCCCCCTTCCTGTAAATAAACAATCTTTAAAACAAAAAATTCCACTTTGTGACTTCCATGTGTGCTGCAGTAAGCAGCACAAATAGAAGTGATAAAATGGCATTTGAAGATTGTTTATTTACAGGAAGGGGGACCTTCCTGTACATAAACAATCTTTCCCCTGCATGCAGACCCCCTTGCACTATGGTGTAAGGGCGCCTGCGTTAGCCCTACACTGCTAAGTGTAGCGCCAGCGCAGGGGGAAACGCAAGGCTGCGCCATATCCTTGTAAATATGGTGCAGCCTCGTGTTTCTGAAAGTGGCAGAGTGAGGCCTTATGACGGCTAACGGCTCACTCCGCCACTCCCTTGAACATATCCGCAATAATTTACCCATGTTATCCTATGTGCAGTAGAAAGAGGGCACGCCTGATATATTTGGTATGGAAGTGTGCGCCTACGTCCACCTCTAGAATACTGCAGAAAAATAGATTGCAAATGATTGTGGGGACTTTGATGTCATGTTCGTCAAAACAGTAAACCCTCGGTTTGTTCCAAAAACCTAAGGAAGGTACACTAGGATATAGGTTTGTGTGTGTCATTGTGCCTGTTTCAAGCAAAGAGGTGTAGTACTGGTTGTTGGTTTTGTATGATTTATCTCTTGCCTGAAACTCATAAAACAAAATCAAAATTGATATTAATATTTAGACAACTATGTATGCAGAATGATTTGTTTCTTTGGCTATTTGTAGTTATTAAAAAACGTTGTGCTGAATATTATTTAAAGATGTTTACCATGTGCAGAGCTAACCTTATGTGGGAAAATTCCGTTTTTTTCAATTTGAATTCCCAACGGTAACTGTACTTCAGCTGTTTTTTAGGTACAGTCAAAAGTTTTTTTCAAACATACCTCAAGAATAACAGAAGCTATAACTTTAGTTTAACTGTGGGTTTTTCATGTTTACAGATTGTTTTTCAATCATATACTTCTTACCTCTTTGTTGGGCCAAATCTGCTTCCTCTGGGGCCTGGCCTAATAGTACTAGCTAGCACTTCACTGCTTTTTATGAGCAGTTAAGCTATGTGTGCCAAAACAATTAGGGCCCTCTCAGAATAATTTATCTTTGAAGAACCTTTTTATTGGCATTTTCAACACAATACACACAGTGCACCAATAAAGGAGGCCCGTAACTCCTGCTAATTATACACCAGTGAAGAACTTTCCCCCAACGAACCTAAATGAACCCCTCCCCACCAGACAGTCGACATTCTACATTACATAAGTATATCAGGCATAGGTATCTATGCACACTGCCCTATAATATCAACAGATGATCAGAACACGGGTGTCAGTACAAGTCCGAAGCACAATATCGCTCTCCGTGTGCTGGACCGGATATCCCTCCTTCGGCTGTGCTACATCCCCCTCCCCCCCCAGTGGCCCCCACCCACGTGTGATCAAATCATCCACACTAGCATGCCCTCTCAAGACTCTTTACCCCAGGGCTGGTGGCCCTCAACAACTGGCCTCCTCAGGCCTCCAGGAATGTCATACTCTCTCATACTTTCGTGGACAACCCTGAGCTTTATATAACTATTCCTCCACCCTCCTCCACCACCTAAAGTTTGATTCCCACTCAAGTACCACAGGCACGCCCCCCCCACTCCCTGTCTGGGTACATCGCATTGTGCACCTGCGAGGGCTACGTTACAGAAAAATAGTGTATACTTCTCACCCCATATACCTAATCCAACCAGTTGAGGCGTGAGATGTACCTCTACTAATAATAATCCACATTTGTAAAGCGCGAACCATCACCCGTTAGGGTCTCTAGGCGCTGGGGGCCGTCAGGAAGATTAAGCAAGCTATTGCCCAGAGTCACATGGTGCTGGGCTAATCTGCCGCTGACCCCGGGGATCGAACCGTGATCCCCAGATTCCGGAGTAAGTCTCCCTGGCCGCGGCGCCACACCTCTCCCCCAGTTGCACCCCAACTCGCACCCAGTACCTTCCCATCATTGGACACCCCAAATGGTGTGAAGCAGGGTGCCCCTCTGACCAAACCCCCTTTGTCAAAGGCCAGATTCACTTTGCCCCATTTTGTGCAACCTTTCCCTCGTGTAGTACACTCTATGGAGTAATTTTAGCTGCATCAGGCGGAAACCAGCCTGTATTGACACCTTACGCGAATAGCGACAGGCCTCACCAAATGCCTAGCCCAGGGTATGCTCCAATCTGCCCAAGAGACGCTCCCACCTATCACTAAGGGAGGCCTCACCCCATGCCTCATCTTCAAGCCTGCCCAAGTGATGCTCCCTAAGGGAGGTGGGTCAAGAGTGTGCTGTACACAAACGAGATGCAATGCTTGTGAAGGGGCCGATAAGCACAATATACTTCAAGGGGGGTTCCCCCAGCAGGTCTTCCAACAGGGCACAGTACATCTTAAGAATGTGCTGCATCTGCAGGTACCTTCGATAGTGGCAGCAGGATTTCTCATATTCAGCCTCATATTAAACTCTGAGAAGGATACCATCCTCCCCTCCTTCCAGAAGTCCCCCACCGCTGAGATGCCCAGAAGGTACCATCTCTTATATCCCTTACTGTTCCTGAGCTCCTTTAGTGCTTCCGTCTCCCACAATGGAGTCACCAGTGGGACTTTCCCCTTCCAACCCATGAGCACTTTGGCCCTCCTCAAAATGGTAATCACTATAGCTGTCTGCAGCGGGAGCCCTGTAGACCCCTGCCCACCCATACAGATGCTGCAAGTGGCTCACGGGGTCCAAGGCCATTCTATACACCATTAGAGAGGGATCCCTATGGTCCGATAAAACTCAATCATTCCTTACCACCAAGCGGGCCACCCAGTAATCAAGCTTGATATAAGCAGGGCTTTGTCCCCTTCCCATGTCTTCTCAATCAGTGTTGTCAAGGCTATTCGTGCCTCCCCTTCCCCATCCCACAGCTACATTCTAGTGACCTCATCTACTTGTCGAAACCTGTCTGGCTCTGAATAAGGTGTGTTTTGAAGGATATAAAGGTGCAGGTACCATTTTAAAACAATGCTGCCCTGCTCAACAAAGACAGCGGGAGGTCCTGACAGTGACCCATATATCGCTTATATGCCTCCAAGATCCTCCCCAAATTTGCACAAAACAACAGCTCCTGATTGGTCATGATATAGATGCCCAATTACTTGAAACCATAGGCCTACCAGCGTTCAGGAAATTTCACCGGCGGGGAGGGTGTCATTCCGTTGAGGGGTATGCCACAGACTTATACCAATTGATGAACCGCCAGGTAAAATCTCCAAAGGCGCCAAGATCTCTAGAATTCGCTGCAGCGACCTGCTGGGCTCCGCCAGATATAAAAGAATATTGTCAGATTATTAGGATATAGCGCCCACCCATTTTGGGTCCCACCACAGGGCCAGGACCTGGGCATCCCTGCAGATCCAGTTTGCAAGTGGGTCAAACGCCACAACAGCGTGGAAAGCAGGGAACCCTGGCTGGTGCCCCTCCCAAAAGATATCTCCTCTTACAATGTGCAATTCACCCATATCCGGGCAGCAGTGTAGGAAAGTGCCTCTTTTGACATGGTTACCCCACTTTCTGCCTGGTATCTAGTGCAACTTTAACTGAAATGTGCCTAGTCCCTGCTAACATGGTCCCCAGTACCAGTATTCTTTCCCTAAACTGTAGAATTGTCCCACAATTGGCACCCCTATAACCTTACAGCCTTAAAGCAGGGTGCACTATACCCCATGTGTGGGCATATCAGCGTGAATGGATGTGTCCCTGTGATATCTAAGCAGAACCTTATATTTTAAAAATGCATAGGGAAGCCATGACGAGTACATGGCCTGGTCACTCGTGATTACGAGTTCTCCAGCTACATGATGGCTTCACTGTACTCCAAGGTGTTAATTGATCACCCATTTGTAAAGCGCAAAATTATCACTCCTAAGGGTATCCTGGCGCTGGGGGGCCATTGGAGAGATTAAGTGAGCTATTGCCCAGGGTCACATTATGCTGAGCCGAGCTGCCGCCAGCGCTCCAACCATGAGACCCACACTCCAGGGTCAACTGCTCTGGCTGCTGCGCCACACCTCTCCCTTTCTTTGGTACCAACCACCTCATCTTCATCAACCCACACTGTTACCAGTGATGGATTTATTAAGGAATGAGCACGGAGGGCACCGGGAACCTTAGCGGTATCTTCTGAAAACCTACTGACTATTAGTGTGTTGACTGACCGGTCTCGACCAGCCAGCTACCATAGACAGGGTGAACAGTCACAATATCGAGGATTTTTTTTTCGACTCTACAGAATATCGAGTTTTTTATATAGAATGAACAGAATATCAAATTGCAAAAATATAGTGGTGCAGAATATGGGAATTCAGGTAAGAAATGTCGATTTTCATATTATCAAAGTTAGTAATATCGACAGTCATAATAAGGTTGTTAAAAATATCGATTTCTTTTATAGTGTTTTAAGTGTTAGTCAATGTGTTAAAAGTATGTATTATTTTTGTAATGTATGTTTAATTTTTTTAAAGCATGGAATGTTATGTTATTTAATTTTTGCGTAATTTAATTCCGTAGCGGGTTGTGGGTTTATCGGGGAATAGGGTGGGAAGTAATTTAATTGTAATTAGGTAATTATTGAAATTATTTTTGTGTATTGATAATTAAGTTATTGTTCATTAATTATTAATTGGTAATTAATTTTTATTAATTGATGAATTGTTAATTATAATAATTTTATTAATGTAATATTCGGAGCAGGCTGTGGGTTTATAGGGGAATAGGGTAGAAAGTAATTTAATTGTAATTAAGTAATTATTGAAATTATTTTTGTGTATTGATAATTAATGTACTGTTAATTATTAATTGTTTTTGTATTACTTATTAATTGTTGGTATTAAAATTAATTTGTAAATGTATTATTAATAGGTAATTAATTTTTAATAAATGATATGTATATATATATATACCTTCGTGGCACCACAGATTTTTTGAAGAAACTGAATAACTCATTGTTGGACATGAATGAAGAACACTGGTTATGCACCGTTGATGTTAAGGCGTTGTACACGTCCATCCCACACGATCTTGGAATTGAGGCCATAGAAGCTGCTATCTTGAACTCAGATATCAAACCTGAATTACAACCGTTTCTCACGGAACTCCTTGGATTCACCTTGTATCAAAGTTAATTTAAGTGGCAAGACACGTGCTATCTTCAACTCAGCGGTACTTCAATGGGCAACTGTGCCTTCCCAGTTTATGCCAATCTTTTTATGCATCACTTTGAACACCACAATATTCTCAATCGACCCCTGTGGATTCAATATGGAAAAATTTTCCTTAGATACATTGACCACATTTTCATGTTATGGTCTGGACCTCAGATGAAACTATTTGAATTCTTGCAAACTCTGAACACCATCAATGATCACATCCAGTTCACATGAGACTTATGAGAGTTAAAAGAATCATCTCCGATCCTACAAACTGTACAACTCACATTGAAACCATGTGCCAAAGATTTCAAGACCGAGGTTTTCCTGATGAAGTTCTCACGATTGCCAAAACCAAATGCGACAGTCTTAACAGAGAAGAGTTACTCTCGCCCAAAATCAAAACTGATAGTAAACGCATGATCGTGGTTTCCAAATATTCCACACTCAGCACCAAATACCGTAAAATCATCTTGAAATATTGGCAACTACTTAGCAGAGAATCAGACTTCCAAGGCCTTTTTGAACAATCTCCCATCTTCTCCTACACCCGTGGACCCAACCTCAAAGAACTACTAACACATCCCAAAGGTTTCAAATTTCCAGACAAATACAAAGGACTACAACCCTGTTACAACTGCAGTAACTGTAACAACACCATCAAAGGTAATATCCTGCACCATCCCATGAAGGGTCAACCAATTAATCTCAAGGTTAATGCTACTTGCAACACCAATAATGTTATCTATTTGCTCAAGTGCCCTTGTGGCCTTTGTTATGTCGGCCACACAGAACGCAACATCAGGACAAGAATTCTTGAACACAAGAGCAACATCTGGACCAGTAACATGAAATCCACAATTGCGGCACACTTTGCAGAAAATAGACACAATGTTGCACAGTTGAAATTTACTGTGCTTGAAAACGTACGACCTACAGAAACCATGAACATGAAAGATAAAATGCTCCAAAGAGAGAACTTTTGGATCAGATACTTATGCACGATGCAACTCACAGGGTTAAATGGCAGAATGGAATTTCTTTGCTATCTGTGATTATCATAACTCCTTTTATGATCCTTGCCCATGAATTACTTATGTGATTAACATACTATTGTTCATTTTCATCCTATGCACTTATTGATTATGCTATCATTGTAATCCACCTCAATGTTTTCCTGTATCACTTCAACATAGTCGCACCGTTTATTTATATACACGTCTCATTTATGCAACGCGGAAACTACTTTGTACAACACTTTCTATTTTTACCATTACAAAATGGCCACCACCTATTTTGCACTTCTGGTCCTCTCTTTATCTTGATCACCTGGCAACCTTATACACTTTTTTAACAACTTTTACCTCGAACCGATTACAGCACAGATGCACGTTCACCTGCACGCGAACAGCAGCTCGTCACTGCTTCTTGAAATGCTTTCAGTAAGTACTAATCCTGCTAACCCGCCTTTACTATTTGATACCACACCACGCCACCATATAGAGCAGGTTGGCGTTTTCACCGATAAACTCACATTAGCTGCACTGTTTACTATTTTCAGTTCTGCATGCTACGCGTTGTAACCCTTCATTCCGGTAAAAATTAGTAGTGTACATCTTTCATTATTTATAATTGCATTTTGTGATTATGTTTCACTATTACCAACCAGCAACACACTTGTCATTGATCCTTTTGCACAACACGAGACTCGTTTTCTAACACACATTAACGGTCACTCTTAACCACCACCCACGATTTGTATTCCCTGTTTTAGAGAGGTTCTATAACTCTCCGACTTCGTTTTACACACTGTAAACTAATGAGCACTATTGATATCATGTAGTTGGTGGAGAAACGCTCCCCATTATCAGCCCGTATTTTTGTTTTTTCTTGTAGAGACTTCCCCTGAAGAAGGGCTTATGGAAAGCCCGAAATGCATAGGGATTCACAACAAAGCATTTTGAATATACTTTTTGCATCGAATTTGGATTGAATGAATTCTTGACATTTGAAAATCATGAATGAAATAAAATTAATGATGGACCAAACTCACTGCTTGAATTAACTTTATTATACCTACTTTGGGTATCAACCACGCTGTGTGCAGGGGGACAACTCCTATCCGGATTTGCTTTTTTTTTCTTCTCTGACATTTGCCAGCAAGACAGGCAGGAAAATGTGTAAGATTAGGAGGTATGTTCACATTCAGCCAGCACCACCCCTAGGTCTGGCCAGCTGACGTAGACCCCACTTTTCAGATTCCTCCATCTTGTTTTGGATGGAATTAGCATTCTAGGATCAGGGCTATGCCCACTTCCCACAAAAAGTGGTAATATAGAGGGTGTTGACACCCTAAAGGGAGGTAGCCCATTGCCTATTACCTGTCACTCCTCTAAAACATCCCTAAATCAAGTATTTAGATGACACACCTGAACCCAAGAACTCAGAATTATCGGATCAAGAGAAGAAGGATGAACAAGAGTCACTGCCTGAAGGGAACTGCAGCAGAACTGTGGATTTTTGGTGCAAAACACTACCCGTCCTCAGCCTTCTCCCGACAATCGCAACAGAGTGACTCATCCAGCAAGCTGTAGAACTGCCAAAGCCTTGGGTAGCTTGCCAGCTCTGCCAACATCGCCTAGGGTCTCCCTTGGAGTAGAGGAGCTACTTCCATGCAGTCTGCAGGCACCGAAAAGCAGACTCTAGTGCACCGCCTTGCATCTCCCTGGCCAGACCGACGTCTCAGATGGCCAGGAGAAGGTACTCATGCTCTGGAAGGTCAGATCTGTCACCCCACTGAGTGTGAAAACAGCAGGACCAACCGGAGCCATTTTACAAGGTGTTTTTTAGTCATATACTTCCTTGTGCGATGAATTTAGAACTACCCCCCTCCCAATGCTCGAGGTGCCTGTCACCCCCATCCCCAGTCATCCTCACTGTCCCAGTCTCTCTACAAGGTTCAGAACTTGGAGAATGGAGATGGGCCACTTCTCACAGATCACAATGTCTGGTTATACAATCATGTCGGCTGTCTTGAAGGTTACCTCTGTTGGTCTCCCCTCCTCCTGTTCATCTGCCATGGCGGAGGTCTTCCCATCTGTTGTGTCTTTATAAACATCCAGTACCTACCAGTGATTTCCCACAGACCAGGTCCGACTAACCTGGATTTTCCCCCTCACCCTTTTCTACTCGGCTTGTGTTTTTATGGGGATGTATCCAGGTCTATGCCATCGCTCCCGTAGAAGTCTCTGAGACATCTAGCACTCTTTGTTGTTGACCGAGTAGCCTGGTGCGGGGTGACCCTTTGCCTACAGTCAGTCATATGTCTCTGCTGCCATTCCAAAGAAGTGGGAGCCCTCCATACCCATGACTCGTAACTTGGCTGGGAATAGTCATGCATATTTGAGGTTCAAGTTTCTCCATTGTCGCTTAGCCTCAGTGTATGACCCTGTCTGCTTTTGAACTTTTGCCGTGTAATCTGGATAGATGCTAACCAATCTTCCTTCCATCTGCCAAGGACCCCCACTATCTGGATGCTGGATCACTGTGTCCTTGGTGACATGGAGGTCATCTAGTAACCTTATCTGGAGACCACACAGCTATACAGACAACATGACAGTAACTCCACAACTCTTAACAATTTCTATACTTGTGCAATAATCACTTCCATAAACAGAAATAATTCCACTGATCTAACAGTTCATGACAGCAACAATGTGTAGTGTCAAGATGGCTCTATAAAGGGTGCCAGGGATTTCAGAAAACGTGAGCAGTACTTGAGAGGAGTTTAGCATATTTACTCGTCTTGTACTCCCGGGCACCTGATCAGTGTCTTGACACTACTCCAATGATCTTTCTTATGCCAAGGCGTCAAGCACACCAGACCCGCCCAACAAACCGATCCGGACATGAGAAGGGATGTAATCTGCCGCCTCCTGGCCCAGATCGCTTGGGAAGTGACCAGCTTTCTGAACTGGACGAGACCAGCCCTTCAGATTAGACAAGGCTACCACTGACAGACGCCAGCCCGCGGTAGGAAGTCACCAGCTTGGAAACGATATAACTTTCGGAGTCGGGAAGAGACATCCTGGCCAAAGCCAGTCAGTGACCACTGACAATCCGCCTCTAGGACAAAGCGGAGAGGGGGTATTCATTGGTGTGTTTATAATTAATTATTTTTGAACAGTAAATGGCACAAATACGTGTGTCCGCGCTGCCAAAGAAACACACGTACTTTACGTTTGTTTTGATTTCTGTCCATTA
This sequence comes from Lissotriton vulgaris, assembly GCF_964263255.1. Lineage (NCBI taxonomy): Eukaryota > Metazoa > Chordata > Amphibia > Caudata > Salamandridae > Lissotriton > Lissotriton vulgaris. Next base: position 174,705,944 of record NC_141687.1, on the reverse strand, counting down.
ATGACAACTTTCTACTTCATGGTCATGACGGCATTTTCTTATGTATTATTTGTTCCAATTATCTGTTTATATTTATATAATAAAAAATTGGAATGTTGTGCACTCAATTTTAGAAAATGGAGTGCTCCGGGGTTCTAAAGGCTGGTAGAAGCTCGGAGAATAACTTTCCAATGTTGTTTTACTTTCACAGCTGTTGCTGTGAACAAAACCCTTTCGGTGCCCGAGGGCTCGGTTCTGAGAGGAGAGGCCTTTGTTTTCACTAATAAAACATTCTGCCCTCTGGGGCACAATGTTCTATTAGCATTAGAGCTCTCCCAGCGGGCTCTACTGACCATTAAAGGCCGCTCCCTTCTTTAATGCTGGAGCGGGCCTTTATGGCTGATAGAGTACGCTAGGATTGCTATTAGGCTATATTAGGAACATGCACAATATAAACTTCACACGAACTGTTGTGTAATCGCACTTGATTGAATTATTCAAATGCCACACTGAAACCTGACAATCTCCCATGCTCCAACACAAACCACCACTTCTGGGCGGATTTTATCATTATTCGACCATAAATTCAATTTTCTTCTTTAAAACTTACTAACTCGCCCTGTTCATCGCAGGTCTCCCCTGTATTGATCTCTTAACTTGTGGGCCTCATCCACAAAGACATTTACAGCAGTACACCTTGGTTTACAGCAAATAATGCCTCCATTTGCGCCCATCAGCTATCTACCAAAGGATACCGATGGCCATCATGGTTTTACTACTGTACGATTCTCCACAAGCGCTTAGAATTATACAGCAGTAATGCCGCTGGCCGCGCGACACAGAGGGGAGCATGGGCGAGACAGCGCCTTAGTGGTAGGAGTATGTCATCAGCATAGCATGTGATAGAACTGGTCTAATATATTATAGGTGGATGCTGGACCATTAGGCCCAGTCCACTAAGCCAGGGATAACAACAAAACCCACACGCGCTGAGGGTCTGTATTCACAGCAGAAACCCGATATTTACCACTTCTCGGGAATCCCATCGGGAAGAAGTATTGTGGTCTTTAGGCTACTTAACTATGAAACATCCCCTTCATTTGTAGTGGTTACCACGAGATATTTATTGGCAGTGTGGTATAGATGCAGAGGTATTCTTAGGGTAAGGAGCTAGATGGCAATATTATGCTCCGCGAAAATGACTGTTGCGGCCCAATCGAATATGCTTGGGCACACATGCGAAACTTAGGTGCACACGTGACTTTGAGAATAAGACCCTACACCTGTTTCTTATAGGATGAATCTCCCTCAATGAGACAGGCACAAACAGGAGGGCAGCTTTCGTGGGTGCAGTGGCACCGAGGACACTTGAACCCTGACTATTGCTGTATTTGAGCATTGCTGCAATTATTATTCTAACACCATCCCGGGGCCCATTTCCTTCCTTGAAATAGTGCCTATGACACACTAACTGCACTATTAGGCGTACACTGCGCACCCAAACCTTGCGATTCACGGTCAAAGTAAACAAGGCAAAACGCAGCGATAGATCATGCTGCACACCGGGCAATGTTACTAAAAGCAACCAGACGTCTTGGCAACGCACGACTACGCCAAAATGATAGTTCTGCCTTGCAACTGACACGCAGGTATTCGCAGAGGAAACTCCAGTAACGTTTTATGTTAATCATTATTTTAAAGTACTTACGATATGCTTGGTTCAAATTACCACAAAAGAGGTCATCACCTTACTAAATAGGCACAACTGCCGATGTCTATTCAGTCCTTGTTTTCCTAACATGCGGTAAGTGCTAGGCATATGACATTTATGTCACACGTAAAAAGACTGGATATACGATTAGGTCACACATACCTAGTCTCAAACTTTGACAGCTATGTACAGGTCATTGCAATTACTCCAGTAAGTTAAACAAGAGGCATGCAGGCATGCTATCCGTTGAAAGACCAGGGGTTAACTTGTTCCGCAGTTAAAATAAATATTATGTATGTGTGTGAACGTTGTGTGAATATGCAAGCCTACGAACAGTGTATACGCTATGGCACAAGCCATAAGGAGCAGATTACGATCCTTGCTGAGCAGCGGCTGGTTTCCCTCGTCTTCATTGCTTGACTTTACGTGCGAGAGAGTGTCACTCATAGCTATTGAACTGTCACTCAATTATTACACTCAAATTATAAAAGGTCACACATAGCAACTCGATTTGGCAGATGCGGACTGGCGTAGACACGCCGGCACCGGGGTTAGAACTAAAGCCAAACAAGGGAGTGTCCAGGTAAACAAGCCATTGCCATATTGAACTGCCTTGGCTTGTCTTTGCAGACAAAGTTAGCGCCAGCAAAGGTGTATTGTTCCAAATGTTTTGTTTACATACTAACCAACCAATTCTTTCAACATATAATCCACGAAAACTGTAGGCAGACACTTCCGCCTGGGACAAAACAGCTACCCAGGCTGTACTTGAGCACACAATGGGTGGGTACCATCTTTCTGACCTCAACTCATACCAAATCCGCTTTATGTAATCACCAGGCCAAGCACTGTTTTACACCAGAGGATTCTGAATGGATCCACAATAAGACTCCTCCCCCGATTAGATATCATTCAAAATAAGCCTTATACCAACAAAATCATCCCTGTTCGACATGGTCACAAAGGCCAGACGACTTTTAGTGGTGGGGCTAAAAACAGTCCACTTCTGAGAAGAACTTGAAAGCGAATTTCCTCAGTGTTAAATTTCAAACTGGGGTAATCATAAATGCTAAGAACCCCGGGAGCTGATATTACCGCTATTATTTTGGCGGACGAAGGGAGTGCAGCAAAATCGATTATGCCATGCATGGTCGGCAAACACGCCACCCTGAGTGGGGCCCAATAGGTACAGTACGCAATACATACCAGACACCCAGGCACAAGAACAAACTTTACGTAGGCAATGATGGCACTCGGGCAAGTGCAAAGGTAAACAACACGTGAGAAATAGCAAACAGTGTGTTAAGAGAGAAGAACACTGCAATAATGACAAACACTTTAAACTGAGAACTGGTCGCCGGTTTCGGGCATCTGCTAGCGCATGCTCTAACCAAGGTCACATAACGATCTTGCAGTGAGTTTCCAGGACATTCACTGTCATGATTATTACAGCATTGGTCATGTCTTCCACATGCCCATCACTTTGCTGGGACAAATATCACTGGTTTGCCATCATCAGCAGATACAGTATGCTAATAGTCACCTGCCGATCCCCCGTATAATATGTCCGGACAAAAAATCAACTAACCACCAAGGAATCTCTGTAAGAGGTGTGGCTTCAGTAACTAAGGGCGTGGCCTAAGAACCGTATCCAAGCAAGCCCCATCAGAGGTGCGGCTTATTTAACTAAGGGCGTGTCCTAAGAACCGTCTAAGAAATCTCCATAGTGGTGCGGTGAAGGGTACTATGATAGAGGTGCACCTAAAAGCTTAGTAAGGAGGAGAGACTAAATCACTCACCCAAAATGCAATGGTCACTATCAGGCTTAAGCATCTGAATAATGGGCTTAAATTAAAGGGTTACAACGGCAATGGTGGGTCCAAGGTGAAGGGTGCATCTGTAATAGATCCCGATTGTGATGTGCGGGGATAAATAACGCCACCAGGTTAACAAAGACATGAGGTAGCTAACAGTGCATTCAGAAGGGGAAAGTGACAAGGGGCAGGTTACAAGAGTAACAAAGTACAATTGGAGGCGAAATACAGTGGCAAATGTTCCACTGGGACTTAAGAGGGGCTTACCTGACGGCGCCCTAATTACACGTGCCACACCACATGCGGGCTATCATATTGTTGCCTGGTAAGAATGCTCTTAGGTTGGGTACACTGTCTGGACTGGGGGTGAACATATCCCTCCTGGGTACAAGTGGTACGAAACAGCGAGGTGAAGTAGCTAGGTGGGTGGGGGGCTCTGTCATCGACGGGGGCCTCCTCCAGAGCTGTGGCGGAGTCACAGGGCGATCTGGAAGCAGATGGACAGTAGGGGTACCTCTGTGGCAGAAGGATACAGTCTAAATACCTCTGCCTGGCACAGTAAGGGTGCCTGAGCCAAGAACCTGGAGCCGAGGGGGTTCCAGGAAACAGCGTTGGCGCCCCGTTAGTCCTTCGGGCGGTCGGGGGGCCTGAACCGACCAGGGGTGTGCCTCATCGCTCCGCCCTGACAGGGGGGGCGGGAGTAGAACGAAATAAAGTGATAATTTACTGCACCGTCAGAGCATCGACTCGCCGTGCAAGAATGGCTCCTTAGGCATGCGGGTCAGCGAGGGGCTGCCGCATTGGATCGCCTGTAAGATGACCCACCTTTTCAGCTACTTGTTGTGCGAAATAAACCGGCACCACTGATTTCCCAAAAATATGTCTCATGAGTTTCCTTGGTATGCAAGTGTTAACGTGCGCAGTGTGGAGCGAGCGCTGGCGGTGTGGGCACTATGCCGCTGGCCGCGCGACACAGAGGGGAGCATGGGCGAGACAGCGCCTTAGTACCACGAGACGCGCGAGAGGAGCCTACAGCGCACCAACCCCCCCCTCCTCACTAACGGCCAATGGGAGGGCGCTCCTAGGCGGGGGGCGTGCCCGGGGGTTTGTTATAGCAGGCCCAGCACGTTGCTCGGTCTTTCCTGCCGCGTCGGTGCCGTGGGCTGCTCTGCGCTGTTCCCACCCTAACCCTGACCCAGCGGCAGAGCGGAGGGCGAAAGTTGTGAACTTTTAATGGTCATGTTTTGTGTTGCAGGCGGAGTCACAGGGCGATCTGGAAGCAGATGGACAGTAGGGGTACCTCTGCGGCAGAAGGATACAGTCTAAATACCTCTGCCTGGCACAGTAAGGGTGCCTGAGCCAAGAACCTGGAGCCAAGGGGGTTCCAGGAAACAGCGTCGGCGCCCCGTTAGTCCTTCGGGCGGTCGGGGGGCCTGAACCGACCGGGGGTGTGCCTCATCGCTCCGCCCTGACAGGGGGGGCGGGAGTAGAACGAAATAAAGTGATAATTTACTGCACCGTCAGAGCATCGACTCGCCGTGCAAGAATGGCTCATTAGGCATGCGGGTCAGCGAGGGGCTGCCGCATTGGATCGCCTGTAAGATGATCCACCTTTTCAGCTACTTGTTGTGCGAAATAAACCTGCACCACTGCTTTCCCAAAAATATGTCTCATGAGTTTCCTTGGTATGCAAGTGTTAACGTGCGCAGTGTGGAGCGAGCGCTGGCGTTGTGGGCACTAACCCCAGTAATCTCAAGACAAATGGGGAGCAGTGGGCACAGCGAGGCGTGGTTTGCCTGGCAAGGTTATATAGACCCACAAACTCATACCCTCCTTTTTTTCCTACTCTGGCACCGGGAATACTTTTTTTCCTGCAAAGTGCTGGAATAAGCCCCCTTCACGTGTGAGAAGAGACATGGGTCACTCTCAAACTTTGTGAGGGTGGAGGTCGAAGGGGATCTCCACGTGGATACATGTATTCTCCATGGAGAAGAACATGCAAATACATTTGCATCTGCGCCTCCAGTGCCTTAGTACTAAGTGTCATTGTTCTCAATGTACAATTGCACACTAGGGAAATTGCAGCCTTTCAAAAAAAACACCATGGGCCTCATTTATGAGAAATGACGCATCGCTGCGTGAAAGCAGCGATGCGTCACTTCTCAGTGCGCACTCCTTGCGACATTCCTGATGCGTCATATTTAATGTATGACACATCATGTTGCAAGGAGTTACAGATACGCCAGTATTTCTGTCGTATCTGTAAGCGCAAAAGTGACGCATTGCTGGAGTGTGTCACAAAAGTGACGTAACTCTAGCAATGCGTCCTTTCACATGGGGCAAGCCCCATGTAAAAGGGCCTGCGTCAGTCTTACGCCTGCTGTGAGGCAGGCGCAAGATTTTGACACAACGGCGTCCTAAAAGTGACGCAGTAAAATCTCATAGATTTCACTGCGTCACTTCTACGACCCTTCCTAACCTCAATACGCCCCCCTTGCATACATTATACCTGGTGCGGTATAATGTGGCGCAGGGGTTTACAAAGTGACGCATCTACCTAGATGCGTTAATTTTAAAAAAATTGCGCAACAAGGCGCATTTTTTACGCCACTGGTGCGTCACAAAAAGTGGCGCACAGCCTCATAAATGAGGCCCCATGACTCACTCAGTAGTAAGCCAGGAAAGATGCACCTGCATTGTGATTTCAAGAGCACATTCCTGTATATTCATACTTCACCTTCCAACAACAGAATACATAATATACATTCTCCCCCAAAACCATCATGTAACACAACATGGCAACAAAGCCACGTAGTCGGCTAATCGTTCCCCTCTCAACATCACAACGCCCTCTGTCCAACTACTTATTATAACTTTTTTTAAATGCCACAGCCACACGTAAAGAACGATGCATCAAAGACATATAATGATGTTTGCAAACGCAGCCTCCTCAGCCAAGCAATGGACACATAGGCACCACAAAATAATTGCTAAGTCCTTGGGCATCCAAAACCACTCACATAATGAGTTCTAAAGGTCTATGGCAGAAAAACATCCCAAACTGTCCAATATGAACAGTACCAACCAATACTAAGCACTTCTCTGAGCAGTCAACTTCTCTAGAAATGCACACAGTGATTTTTTCATCAGATAAAGTGAAGTGTTGATGGTATTAACCTTGTTTGCCGAAACGCTTTTCAAAGTTTGCATATAAATATTTTGCAGCATCGCACATCCCTAGTTTATGCGGCATCTTTATTTTCAGTCAGCTAGAATTGAAGAGCTGGCTAAGTCAAACCTATCACTATTATTGCGAGAAACCATGCAAATGGCAGGCTGTGTTCTCTACAAATACATAACAGCTGCTCATTCTTCTGATTGAAATCATACAAGAACCAGAGAAATGTGAGCCTGTTTTTAAAGCATCTCACACCACCTCTCCATTGTTAGCCTACATTTAATTCTAAACTTATTGGACACACGAGACGGGCAAGACGACTGCAAACCTAGCAATGTGGTGGACTTTAAAAAGCTGTGCGGTGGATGCCTTACTTCAGGGTCATTCACCTATGACTGTAATTCTTCAACATCCTTGTTCCACTCATTCATTTATATTCTGTCATCTGGAAAATATGACAGCATCTACAGGGGGTTTGTTATCAACGGTTTGGCTTAATATGCCATTTCATCTGCAGTTGTTCTTTAATGTTGGAAACTCTCAGAGAGGGGCTGCCAATAGATTCACTGACTCACGACCCAAAAACTACTGAGCGTGATAGTATATATAATAAAAGTAGTTTATGTGACAAGTACACTTGCAGTAGCAGGTTCTGAAGATGATCCATGGATGTTTGTGGGGTGGCATGTGGAAAGCATGGAGACACAGACCAATGCTTGAATCTCTGTCAGCCTTGCTGGTGAAATCAATCCACAATAGGGATAGTAGAAAAGGAGATCAAAGAGGGGGCAAATCAAAGATGGTGTTAGAATGATATTTTAAAAAGAAAGGTAATCTGGAAGTGAGGTCACCTCTAAACATTTGGTGAGACATCATCCTCTAGCCTTAGATAGCATCATGTCAACCCTCAATGATCTTACTAAAATCTTTTACTGCATTATGTTCTCCGGTGGTTGAGTATCAGCAGGATAACGAAGTTGCCATGTCCACAATCACTACATTTCATAATCGGGTGAAGTGAAATATATTCTCCACTAGAGAAACTGTTTTAATGGCACCAGTAATGGGACACAATTACCAACCCACCTTTATCTACATAAGAAAATTGGCCAGGTATCACTCTGTGTACAGTCAAAATAACCTCATGCAGTGACAACAATTAGTTGATTATCTTGCTCTCCTTAATATGGGTTTTCTTAAAAACACAAAACAGCCAACACATTTTGTTCTGAAGACAACTTTTCCTGGAAAAACAAATTTAAATGGGGCTAATTGTAGCTGGTTTCTGTATGCCTTGAAGTCAAGTCTCAATTCACTGTTTTCATGAACCTAGATCCGTGATTGCCAAAATGTAGTCTCAGAACGCCACTTACATGAAAAAGTGTATGAGTTTCTTTAGACTGTATACAGAGTGCTACCTAATCAAGTTTCTTTAGTTGTTCCTGCTTCTAGCAGCAGCACCCTTGCAGCTGGTACTATTTAGGTTGTGCAACCGTCGTTAGTGTGGTGCATATTGGAAGTGCTGTTGTTTATTTATACATAGCTGCTTTGTGAATTGCACCTTTAGCTACATAGTGATTTATTTATTTACTTATTTAACGGTTTTATATAGTGCTAGCTAGCTAGACCCGGTGGTATCAGAGCGCTTTACAGGGTTGGGAGTGGAAAAACAAGTTACAAAATGGTATAAGTACAAAAAAGAGTCAAATGTGATAAACGATAAATCAAAAACAGCAACACAAACAATACATTTAGTCAATAACAGGATAAGGATAGCTGTGTCATCGTGAGAGGCAAGGGATTGAAGGGAGACAGATAAGAGGTAGGGAAAGACCGAGGAGGGAGAGGGGGAGGAGCAGGCATGTAGGAAAAGACAGTGACTGAAAGGAGGAGAGAAGAATTAGGATAGGGCATGAGTGAAGGGTAGAGGAGAGGGATCGATTCAGGAATGAAGTGGTGAGAAACGTCAAACTGACCGGGGCGTGTTGTGTGAACCGGAAAGGAGGCCAGAATTAAGGGCCCCAGTTTTTGTGGAGTAGGTGACGGTTGAGATCTTTTTTGAAGCTGACATAAGAAAGGTTGCAACGTAACTCCTTGGGGAGAGAGTTCCAGTTGGACGGAGCAAAGCTGGAGAAAGAGCAAGATGAGGTGGATTTCTTGTGAACGAAGGGAGGGATCAGGATGAGGGAATTGGAGCTCCTCAAGTCTCTAGAGCAGCCAGCTTTGTGAAGTTTTTGTGAGAGGTACAGTGGGGTTTGAAGATGTAAGGCTTTGTGTGTAATGCACGCGTTCTTGTAGGAGGATCTGCCTTCGATGGAAAGCCATTGGAGATTTTTGAGGATAGGGGAGATGTGATCATACCTCTTGCAATCCGAAATAAGCCTGGCCGCGAGGTTGAGGACAGACTTGATTGGGGATAGATGGATTTTGGGTGTTCCCGCGAGTAAGTCGTTGCCATAGTCCAATTTGGAGAGGACAAGTGATTGGACAACACATTTAAAGTCATCAGAAGGAATAAAAGGTTTGATTTTTTTTAGGTGAAGAAGGGAGAAGAGAGCGGCTTTAGCTGCGTTTTTTATGTGAGGGGAGAGGCTGATGTTTTGATCAAGGCTTATTCCGAGAGATTTAACGGAGCTAGAGGGGACAAGGAGCAGTTGAGGGCTTTAAGGTCAGAGAGCCAATGTTTGATGGGGAGCTGATTGTTTTTGGGGGCGAAGAGAATGACTTCTGTTTTTTTAGTGTTGAGTTTCAAGAGGTTAAGATGGAACCATTGCTGAATCATAAACAAGGTGTCATTGAGGTGCAGAATGTCTGCATGGAATTTGATTTTATAGTAAAGTTGGGTATCATCAGCATATAGGTGATAGTTAATACCTGCTTGCTTTAGAATGACGGTGAGGGGTTCCATAAAGAGGTTAAATAGAGAAGGAGAGAGAATAGATCCCTGGGGCACACCCAAGGAGACAGGCATAGGTTTAGAGAGGCAGTTGTTGATTTTAATTTGTTGCGCTCTGTGCTGAAAGAAGGAGGTAAACCATTCAAGAACAGGGCCATTGAAGCCGAACCGATCCATGAGTGTGTTGAGTAAGGTAGAGTGGTTGACGGTGACGAAAGCAGCCGAGAAGTCGAGAGGAATGATAAGGGATGCCTCCCCTTTGTCAAGAGAGTGATGGATGTCATCAACAATATTACAGACATATCACAGGCATTCAAAAACACATTCAGTACACATTCACACTAGTCAGGGGGAGGGACTATCAAGGACAAGGGCTACAATCTTAAAAATATGTACAATCTATACTACAAAGGGAACAGAAAGCCACTGTCTGCGGCCACAGTTTTACAATAATAGAAAAACAATGAATTTTTAAATGTACAATCCTAATTAGATCTACAAAAAGAAACTTTTTTGGTAAGGAAACTTGGTATTGTACTAGCGACTAGAGAAAAATAAATGGATCATCCTGTCGCTCTCGCAGACACAATGTGGCAGGGGCCCTGCCACATTGTGTCTGCGAGAGCTAGTACAATACCAAGTTTCCTTACCAAAAAAGTGTGTTTTTGAATGCCTGTGATATGTCTGGAATCTTGTATGACTGATGATTAGTAATCACTTCCCCAATCGTTGTGTGTCCTTTTGTAAATATGTTCCTCTTGTAAAAAATGAAAAAAATTCAAGTTTTCTGTTTTTCTAACAATGCTAAAATAAAAAGCTATTGAATAGTAATTCCCGTTCTTGAATATTTTTTCAAGTTCTGTTTGGTTATTTGTTTTTCCAAAATTATCCATATCAGCACTGGCACCCCACTTTTGTTTCTTGGTAATCCGGCTCAGCCTTGCTGATTAGAGCCACCCCATAGTTGTTTCTTGATCAACAATATTGAGCATCACAGATTCAGTGCTGCAGCCCTTAAGGAAGCCTGACTGCAGTGTGTCCAAGAGAATAAATGAGTCAATGTGTTTGTCCAGTTGAAGCAAGGCACATTTTTCGAGGGCCTTGGTTAAAAGGGGCAGATTCGAGATAGGGCGTTAATTGTTGAGATCATTAGGGTCAGCATTAGGATTTTTGAGGATGGGGGAGATTTGGCCGAGTTGGAGGGAGACAGGGATGCAGCCCGTGGCTAAGGAAGAGTTGATGATCGAAGTCCAATAAGGCGCAATGATGTGCTTTAAATCTTGAACGAGATTGGCGGGGAGCGGGTCAAAGGTGTGAGTGATAGAGGCGCAGGTCACCCGACGAACTTTTATTACCAAATAGTGCACACTTGGGCCCATATGAATACTAATTTCATTATACTTTTAATCAGGTAACCTGCACACTATTATCAGTAATTCAGTTTCACTACTTTTCTATTTCCGTGTACCTGACTTACCAATCCTCGTCACCGGTACCTAAGATCATAATGGATCAGGGAGCTAGCCGTGGGACAAATAGATAACACAAATACCATATACACATTGAATAATGTTTATACCTTTTATAATAACCACAAACTCAGGAAGTTTTGAAAACATTTATCTAATCATCATCATCATCATATGCCATGAGCCACAAATTTACACAGATCAGACTGTCTATAACTAGAATTAGAAATATCGTATGCTATGAATGAAGGTCAGAATCATTTAGAAATCGAAAAAATAAAGGGAAGGAAAATAAGGAACAAGCTAATTTAGATTAACAGACTTTCAGAATTTCACTAAAGGCGGGTAAAGAAAGGGAACATACTAATCAAGTAGACTTTCGAAATTCACTAACGGTTCAGAGAAAACTAAACGTATGCAGTTTGATTTATCCAGATATGCTTATTTCTATAGGGAGGGTAGGAATGGAACATAAACTATATATGCAAACGATTCAGTATTATGACTAAAGGTAGGGAGAAAAGTGGAACATGCTAATAGACAATATTGCATGAAAATCTTATTAATAGAGATACAAGGGAAAAGGACGTAGGCAATTATGCTTTATTCGAGACGAGGGAGAGTTTAGATATACAAACACCCACGTAGAATTTATATTTACCTAGGACAGAATGAAGACCAACCCTGGCCACGGGTCAGTTGGAAAAGGCGGGAAAGGACCCTCAAAGACTTAGGCTGCCAGTAGGCGAACAGGAACAGCTCATGGACGGACAGGATAACTGCAGGATTCGGATCAGGACCGGGCTCACCAAAGGGTACGACCAACACCTGCAGCTTCGGTTGCAACGCCTGCGCTACTCCCTCTCTGCATAGAATCTGCCAAATATCCCGATTGGGTTCTCGAATCTCCCAGTAAAGTGCTTCGCCAGCACTTAAGGTTCCCAAAACCCCGACTGGGTTTGTGGAAAATATGGACAGTGGGCTCCGCAGCTCTCTGTATCAGTCACCTATAGAGTTTGTTGGGTCAGTGACAGGTCAGCTATTCAAACAAATCAGACAACTTCTCTAGCTAAACCTAGGCTAGTTATACTGTTTTTTGGGTCAGTGTACCACCCACCAATGTTGCAAGTGAAAGGTTTCCCAAATTCTGATTGGACAAAGGAGGAAGTTAAGTCATCACACCACCTACATTTTAGACTTTCTCAGGCTTAATATTCAATTTCGTACCCACCCCTTAAATTCTAGCTTCCCATGACATATGATTTACAGTGAACAATAGAGTATACATAAGTTAATACAATTGTATCAAAATTAGGTACAAGTCAGCTTTGTCTTGCTGGGTAACAGGTCGATTCCCAGGAGCATCTTGGCTTTGGCTGCCAGCTGGCTGGGTTCCACTGCTGCAAGGTTCATTTCCCTCATCAAATGACAAGTATCATACGGACTCTTCAAGATGGAGTAGCAAGCGCCTCCCAGGCCCAAAGAATACGATACATGAAAAGCAAGTGAAAACAATTTAGAAACACAGGAAAAAAATGAATACACTGTATACCATGATTGGCTATACTACACCCCTTACTTTATAATAACTATTGCATTAGGATAAGTGCAGAACACACAGCTTTGCAAAAGCGGCAATGCAAGCTCGGAGCATATGACAAAACAAAGCGGCCATTTTAGCTGTATTGCGCATGAGCAACAAATTCCCTCCAGAACTGCGAGTGCGTCACATCACATTGGTATGACCGACACATGCGCAGACTAAATTCCCGCAAACCAGCGGCCATTTTAATAAGCAAGCGTATTAGGTTTATAAACACATAATCCAGCTTCACTGGGACACCCTGTGTAATGTAAAATGTGCAATATTAGTAAGACAAACAGATTGATTACAAAGTTAAGGTTATTTGAGGTTCTTGATACAAGCAAGTCGCTTAACGTGCAAATACTTGCTCCATCAATCCCCTCTTTGATGATATTTACTATCATCACTATTAATGGAACCAGATGCCAACTTTTCACATTTCACCCAATTCAATTTCTTCAAACTTTTTATTCAGCCTTTTTTCTGCATCCTTATTTGGATGATAATTTTTCATTTTCTTATAAATCTGATTATTCAACTCTCCTAATTCAAGTTCATCAACATTCCGTTTCATTCCTCTCTTGTTCACAACATACTTCTTTTTGTGTTTTCGACATTTGCAGCAAATTGTTATGATCAGCACGAATACACCTATTCCTGCTATTGGCATCAGTATTTTACTCACAAGACTTTTACCTAGGTTAGAAAACCAACTACCTATAAAGGAGAGACTATCAGTTGTTCTCTTCCAGGCACTGTCAACCTCCAGTGGTTTGAGCTCTTTTTCCAAATTAGTTATGTTTCTCACATATTTCTTAATTTCAACACTTTTGTCAGGAATGTAAGTTCAACAATGTTGCGCTTTCAACATTGTACAGACTCCGCCCTCTTTTGCCAATAGAGTGTCAAGAGCAAGTCGATTCTGTAAAACCATAGATCTGATCGCAACCATTTCGGTATTGACCAGCAGGAAACCAGCAGCAGTGTCAGTTGATAACCGATCTACTTCTGTAGACAATTTGCAGATTCTGTGTGTATTCAGAGTCACTCCCACTGCAGGTATCAATGCACTAAATATTAAGCATGGGCGTAAAATCTGTTCTGCTCGCGGAATTTGCGGATTTTCGGTAAATTCACAATCCGCGAACTCTCGCGAATTTGGTGAAAATCCGCAAATTCTCACGCAGGGGATTTTTTTGCTTGGTGATACAATATTGCAGCGCGCGGCGTTCACTTACCGTCATTCAGCGTTTGCCGAGTTGTTTTTCTCGATATTTTGCGAGTGCTGCGCCATTTTGGATCTTGCTGCGGGATCCCGCGGGAGTTTGGCGACCGCGATTACGTCATCGCGGCTTGCCACCTTGCACGGCGAGAGTTTGTCAACGCGGGTACGCCGTGATCACGTATCGCGGGAGTTCGCAAGTGCGAACACGTAGATGCGGCGGGCAGCAACAATCTTGCACTCGCAAAATTACAAAATTTGCAATTCTGCACAAGAAATCCACCAGCAAGCAGCATGAACCTTCTGAAAATGATGACTTTTATCAGAATAACTCCTCAGGATGACATTTGCCTGCATTTTATTTTGCAAGGAGTCCATTTTGGGGGGTGGGTGGGGGTGGGAGGAAGGAAGTGCCCCACAGTCTCCAACTTCCTGTTCCTGTCCAGCAGGCTCCTCCCAGTGCCTTCTTCATGTGCTGGTCACTTTCATTCGGATCTTGACCTGGAAGGATTACTTTTTGTGGATGCTGCTGGATATTTGTATTTGAGGCCTTTTTGACTTTCTTTGGATCACTTTTGGATTAGAAATTTCACAAGCACAAGTAAGTTTGTTTGGGGCATTACAGTTGCTGCAACTACAATTTTGGAATTTTCGATTTTTGGGCTGTTGTTGGGACCTTTTGCCCGGAGGTAGTGAGTGGTGCATGGACTGAGTCTTTCTGTGGGGTCTCTTTAATGTAAACATCATGGAGGGCATGGATGGCATGGGATTGTGCTGATTTTTGTGTTTTTCGATTTTTTGGGCTGCTGTTGGGGCCTTTTGCCCAGGGCTAGTGAGTGGTGCATGGGCCTTGTCTTTCTGTTGGGTGTCTTGAATTTAAACATCATTGAGGGCATGGATGGCATGGGATTGTGCTGATTTTTGTGTATTTTTTTATTTTTTGGGCTGCCGGTGGGGCCTTTTGCCCAGGGGTAGTGAGTGGTGCATGGACTGAGTCTTTATGTGGGGTCTCTTTAATGTAAACATCATGGAGGGCATGGATGGCATGGGATTGTGCTGATTTTTGTGTGTTTTTCGATTTATTGGGGTGTTGATGGGGACTGGCCATGTGGATGGCGGCCGTTTTGAGTGCTGGTGCAGGCAGGCCTTGTGCTGGGGGCAAGGGGCCATTTTGAATGCAGGCAGTGTTCTCAGGCCTGCACCCATTTTGCCTAGCTTTCATCCATTATGCCCAGGGGTAGTGAGTGGTGCATGGGCCTAGTCTTTCTGTGGGGTGTCTTGAATTTAAACATCATTGAGGGCATGGATGGCATGGGATTGTGCTGATTTGTGTGTGTTTTTCGATTTCTTTGGCTGCTGTTGGGGCCTTTTGCCCAGGGCTAGTGAGTGGTGCATGGGCCTAGTCTTTCTCTGGGCAGTCTTGAATTTAAACATCATTGAGGGCATGGATGGCATGGGATTGTGCTGATTTTTGTGTGTTTTTAGAATTCTTTGGCTGCTGTTGGGGCCTTTTGCCCAGGGCTAGTGAGTGGTGCATGGGCCTAGTCTTTCTGTTGGGTGTCTTGAATTTAAACATCATTGAGGGCATGGATGGCATGGGATTGTGCTGATTTTTGTGTGTTTTTTGATTTTTGTGGCTGCTGGTGGGGCCTTTTGCCCAGGGGTAGTGAGTGGTGCATGGACTGAGTGTTTCTGTGGGGTCTCTTTAATGTAAACATCATGGAGGGCATGGATGGCATGGGATTGTGCTGATTTTTGTGTGTTTTTCAATTTATTGGGGTGTTGATGGGGACTGGCTATGTGGGTGGGGGCCATTTTCAGTGCTGGTACAGGCAGGCCATATGCTGGGGGGCAAGGGGCCATTTTGAATGCAGGCAGTGTTCTCAGGCCTGCACCCATTTTGCCTAGCTTGCATCCATTATGCCCAGGGGTAGTGAGTGGTGCATGGTCCTAGTCTTTCTGTGGGGTGTCTTGAATTTAAACATCATTGAGAGCATGGATGGCATGCGATTGTGCTGATTTTTGTGTGTTTTTCGATTTCTTTGGCTGCTGTTGGGGCCTTTTGCCCAGGGCTAGTGAGTGGTGCATGGGCCTAGTCTTTCTGTGGGGTGTCTTGAATTTAAACATCATTGAGGGCATGGATGGCATGGGATTGTGCTGATTTTTATGTGTTTTTCGACTTTTTGGGGTGTAGAACTGATGTTCCTCTGTCTTCCATTGCTTTTAGGTGCACAAGACTCAAGAGAAGCTGCAGCGGTGTGTGTGTGCAGCATAACGTCACGCGACGTCACGTCTGGCCACAGACAAGACAACTCTGCAACTCGTGCAACTGTGGCCTGCTGTTCTGACCTCTGAAGAAGATGGCCCCAAAAAAAGTTCCCCGTAGCTCCTCTAGCAAGAAAGTTGCCAGTAAGGAGCAGAAGAAGCAAGGTACCAAGGAGACTGGTGTGTTGCCCGCCACATTTTTTGGGAATAAAAAAAAAAGTACGCCTGCAGCAGCAGCGGGATCTGCTGGGGACCAAGCTGGGAGCAGCACCCCCGCTCCATTGGGCTCAGTGCCACCACCACCACGCCAACTTAAGTCCAAGCCCCTTGAGTGCTGCAGAGGCAGCCAGTCTAGTTGTTCAATCACCATCGACCAGTGATGTTGGCTCATCGCAAGAAAGTAGCAGCAATGTCCCTCAATCAACACAGGTTGTTGTAACTCATCTGACGAGTGTTCAACAACCACAGCCACAACAACAACCACATGTGCAAGTACAAGCCCAAGTACACGTGGAAGGAGAGGCGGCGCAAGGAGATGCGCAAGCAGAAGTGCATGGAGGGGCACAAGTGCCCACAATAGTTCCTCCCCCCGAAGTAGGGGCACATCAGGAAATCGACATTCAAGCCGAGGTATCATTTGAGGAAGCCACTCCTCCTGATCATTCATTGTCTTCCACATCCCTAGCAAGGAAAAGATCAATAATGGTGTCTACATCTTCTTCAAGCCCACCTCCTTCTGATGATATGGATCAAACTTGGGAACCACCACTGCCGTCTGAGAGTGAGGCACACCATGATCTGACAAAGGTAGCTAAGCGTAAAAGGAAGGTCCCCGAAACTATCGTACTTATGGAGTGTGGTGCTTAAGAAGAAGTGGCGTATACTACTCCTGCTGATGAAGACTCTCATGACGACGACGCAATCATCATACACGCCACTCCAGCCTCAGCAGACATGCAGCAAACAGACATTTTGACCCTAGCCCGAAAAGCTGCTCAGTGTGATGTTGTCGATGAGGAGGCAATGGGAACACCATCATTCGAGTTAACTAGTACACCACAACCTACCGCTTCCATATTTCTTTCTCGCCAGAAGGGACCTCCATCCACCTTGACCTCAATTAGTGGTGGTGCAAGTGCACAACGTAGTAAAGTTCGGCAACACACATCCTCCACTTCATCTGGCATTAGCATTATGACCACCAGTATCGCCTCCTCCGCCCCCCACAGACATTTCAAGTCAGCAGTTTGGGACTTCTTTAGTGTTTGCCCAAAAAGGGAAAACATAGCCATTTGTAGCATTTGTAAGCTTGCAGTTGGTCGTGGTAAGTTTGGTACCAACTATGGTACCGGAGGCCAGAGAGGTCATCTTGAGAGACAGCACACTGTCCAATGACATGCGCACCTAAAGGAGATCAAGGAAGCCCGAATTGGAAGTCAACAAACTGTATATGTTGATGTTTCATCTGATGATGACGAGGAGGAAGAAGCGTCAAACACTTCACTTACACCCAGTACCCCTGTCAGCAGCACACCCCCTGTGAGCCACACTAAGAATGTGGGAGAGAGTGAGACACCAATGCAAAAAAGTTCATCATCACCGAGCGTAACTGGGTCGAAGAAGTCATCATCATCATCCCGTAAAATCATGGTCCAGCCCACCATTAGAAGCATGTTGTTTTCAGAAGCGCCATTTGAACGCAACCACCCACTGACACGTCTGTATAACAATAAGCTGGCTAAAATGCTAGCTCTGGACCTTCTCCCTTTTTCTTTTGTGGAAGGGGTTGGTTTTCTAGAATTAGTGGCAACGCTCAGCCCTAAATGGAAGGTTCCTAGCCGGTTCAAATCAAATCAAATCAAAATTAGCTTTATTCGATTTATCTGCAAAAATCATAAAAGCATACAAGTACATTTTATACAATAAATTTAAAAAGATTTCCCCATCAAGAAATTTTTGTAAGGAATTTATAAGACAGTTTTCCATATGTAAAAAGTCAATGATGAAGATCTGACCGAAGGCCTCATGTAAAAGCGTCTAATAGAACTAAACATATAAGGCTTATACCATAGTATTTCTGTATTTCATCACTGACATTAAAAAGCGAGAAACAACAAAGATGACATGCACCTCATCTAGCAAGAGTAACTTCAGATAAGCGTTTTTACATGTTCTAATGCCCCAACGTTTAAGAAGAGGTAAGAGGAACAGTTTCCTCGGGGCAGAATACAGGTTACAGAAGAACATAATATGAATGTTACTTTGTGATGAATGATCATCGCATGGGCAAGTTGGGTTCGGTGAAATCCAATCATTTTGTTTCGGAAGGGTGACCATACGGAAGAAAGTGCCTAAACGCAGCCTGGTAAGAAGCATACGAGGGTAAGGTGCAGTTTCAATCCTGAGATACAATTGTAAACCTTCAATGGGGGTAATTTTTTGGTAACTCAGAGTAGTATTTTTGAGTTTCTCAGTGTCCCATCTAACGCTTTCCAGGTGTGTGATTAAAAGTTTTTTGAGAGCTGGCCTAGACAAATTTTCTAGGGACTCTGGGTCATCATAATACTCAGTCGGACGTGTCGTAGCCATTTGATTTTGGATGCACCATCCAAATTCATACAATCCGTGATGAGTTCTCTATTAAATTGGCATTCCATAGTGGTCCAGATTTTGTGCCAAAGCAAACACGGTGATAGCTTTATAGTGTCACCAAGGTATTTGAGACCAGTCTCAATGTGAGTAATAAAGGTTGAGGTAGATTTACTCACACCTAGTAAATAGCGAATAAAAAGATTCTCACAAGTTTGTAGTGAGGACACATTTTCGAAGCCCCATAGGCCTGCTCCATAAGTGACTGTCGCTACACACTTAGCTTGATAAATCTGTGACATCTCGGCAATTGGTTTGCCCCCAATTTTTGCTGCAAAAGTTCTCAGGGCCCCAATAGCACGGGTAAAAGCAAGTTTCCTAGCAGAAACTGCATGTTTCCACGCTCCTTTCCTCTCAAAAACAACACCCAGATAGCAAAAAGTGTCCGTACTCTCAATTCTTTGCTCGTCAAGATATATCGAACATTGTGGCCTTTTGTTTTTTTGGGTGCATGGCATGGAGAAAGTTTTAGAGATGTTTATTTTCAGATTTCTTTTCCCCATGTAGGAAGAGAATTCACTTACCGCTCTCTGCAACCCTACCTTAGTCCTAGACATAATTGCCGCGTCGTCGGCATATAAAAGGATGGGTACAGGCCTACCATTGACGGCTGGGTAGTCACTTGTCAGATTTATTAAATGCTCTACAACAGAGTTAATATAAAAACTAAATAGAAGGGGCGCAAGTATGCAGCCTTGCCTAACCCCTCTGTTTATGGCAAATTTCTGCGTACATTGCCCCTGGGTCCCGAACCTCACTCTGGCACCGGCGTCTCTGTACAATTCTTTTATGAATATGACGATGGTGGGATCCACCCCAATATGTTCCAATGTTGACCAGAGCTGCAGATGATCCACACAATCAAATGCTGAGCTAAGGTCAACAAAGGTAACAAACAGGTCCCCTTTTTTGGCCTGAGTATATTTGGACATCAGTAAGGACAGGTTTAAACATTGTTCCTGAGTACCCAATCCCTTTCGGAAACCATATTGGAGTTCCGAAATGACCTTTTTTTCTGTCTCCCACTGCTGAATTCTCTTAAGGACGATCCTTCCTGCAATTTTCATGAGGCCGTCCAGTAACGATATAGGACGGTAGCAAGCAGGATCGTCCCTATTTCCCTTTTTAAAGATGGGCACTACAATTGCGTCTGACCAGGTGTTAATTAAGCCGCATTTGTTACCCATGTTCAAAACGTTAGTTAACAGGGGAGCCCAAAATTCCAGATTTGTTTTATAGACATCCACTGGGGTATGGTCGGGGCCAGGGGCTTTCCCTGGCGGGCTTTCCCTGATGGCATTTTCAACTTCTATGGTGGTAAAGACCAGATCAATTGGGTAGGGAGATACTGGGGGGTCACTTAACTGATAATCCTGAGTTGATTTATTCAGGGATGAGATTGCCTTTTGTTGATTCTGGGTGTCCCCCTGGCTGTTGGTGTAAAGTTTGCCATAGTGTTCTACCCAGAGCTCTGCCGTGATTGCTACATCTATGCAATTGTCAGTATCTTTTGTGTTGTATACTGATCTTATCACTTTCCAGAAGAGGTTGGTGTCCTTATTCCTGGCAGCTTCCCCCAAAGCTTCCCAGGCCTCCCTTTTCATAGTTGCCTTCCGATGATTTATTTCCCGTCTATACTCTCGTCTGGCCTGGGAAATTTGAGCCCTGTTTTTCGGGATGGTGTTTAAAACTTTCTTCAAATTCTTTAGGGCAGCTGTACACCTGGAGTCAAACCACCCGCGTACTTGTTTCCCCTTCTTTTTGTTGCTCCTTGTTAAAGTATCTTTTATGTACAGCTGAATATTAGCGAAAGCTGCCATAATCGCCATAGGATCAATATCTTCTTCTAAACAGACAAATATGTCTGCAAGGCAAGATGATATGAAGTTGTGAAGAAAGATTGTGGGGTTCAATTTCTCCCACTTTATGACATAGCCGTTTATCTTTGTTAAGGTGACCTCTAGTGGATAAAGTGGCCCGCTAGGTTCCTTTGCTTTCTCCTCTAGGAGCCTTACCCCAAAGGTAATAGGGTAATGATCGCTCATTGGTTCATCTCCTATCTCCCAAAAAGTTATGAAATTGGGTTTAGTGGGTGATATCAGCACTACATGAAGATGTGCTGGAGGTGATAGGGGCAGCTTTGCAGAAGAGTGCTGTTCACACTATACATCTGACAACAGACATGTGGACCAGTGGCGCAGGCACTGATTACATGTGCATCACTGTACACTGGGTCGCTTTTCCAGGAGTTACAGCAAAGCTAAGGGCAGGTGTTGACCCTGACAACGTTTTTAAAGCTGCTCGGAAACATGCAACACTAGCCATGTTTGGCATGGAGAAAAGTTATACAGGAGAAAACATTTTGAAGGAGTTTAAGACAAAGGTCTTTCAATGGCTGTCCCCAGAAAAAACGCAAGATTGGTTATATTTCCACGGATAATGGCGCCAATGTAGTTAAGGCCATGGAGCTGGGTAAATATTTCAGAGTGCCGTGTTTGGCGCACTGTATAAACCTGGTTGTAAAAAAATTCTTGAGTGAAGAATGTCCAGTGTGCGAGTTACTGACCACCTGCAGAAGAATATGCACACATTTCAGCCATTCTTTTAAGGCCCGGAAGCATCTGAGGGGCCTGCAACATGAACGTCGAATGCCAGTGAAAGCACTCATCCAGGAGGTGGCAACACGTTGGAACTCAACCTTCTACATGCTTGAGCGTCTGTATGAGCAGTTTACGGTACTCGATCAGTATTTCTTAACACTGGGTACAGCTATGAAGGCAAATTTATGAAAAATGAAAATGGACACTTGCTACACTTTACAACCTCAGATTCAAGGAAGAAGAGTACCCTCGAAAAACTCAATGCTATTCATAGTGCGGTATATGTGTTTCATCCGCCCGCATTAGAGTTTAGGCAGTTATCATTGGGATTTCTTCAGTGCGTTGGCTGCCAGCCTCATCCAGAGGCACCTCTGGGTTGTTTGGTGCAGTGTCCAGAGATTGAGGGTTTCCCCACTTACAATGTGAAAAAAGAAAAGAAACGTGATGTGCAAAAAATGGTAATTAAAAATGAGAAAACAACCCCAAGGATTTATTAGGGGGTAGGTTCTCAGTAAGTTTAAAATATTGTGATACTTGATTCGGACCGAGTTACTAGGTCTGTGAGTATATGGATTATTGAGGATTCGTCGACATGTTTCAGCTCCTTAGGCCCGAGGGGTCTGTGAAGCTTTCGTCAGGACTTACAAAACAAAGAAAATATACTCACACTATTTGTGCAGTATTGGTTTTGTCTTTTCAAGATGGGAACAATTGTCCAGTTTCTGAAAGAAAATTGCATGTTAGCACGGACAAGTAGGACGCTCTACTTTTGAAAGTTATACTGTGTATATTGCTTGACTCGAGGCGCTAAGCGTTTCTAAGATACTAGCTTTCCTAACGCATCTATCTGACGCCGAGTCCTTTTTATAAGATATGCACCGCCTAAAAATACCAGCACCTCCAACGCATTTTGTTTTTTAGAACGGGTCCTAAAGAGTGCCACTCTTTGCAATAACTACTAACCACCAGCCATAGACGCCTCCATGTTATTTAACTTAGGATATACATGCAGATCTTAACTCCGTTACGATGTAATTTCCTATGCATTCTCAATAACTGAGCCCTAACCAACCCTCCTACCCATGATTCCCAATAGAGTACAACCTAGTATCTTTCCACAAAAGGAAAATGTTTACCCCTAATGTGTAAAGATGAACTTTGTATAAAAGTAAAGTTGTTCGTGCTAACATGCAATTTTCTTTCAGAAACTGGACAATTGTTCCCATCTTGAAAAGACAAAACCAATACTGCACAAATAGTGCGAGTATATTTTCTTTGTTTTGTAAGTCCTGACGAAAGCTTCACAGACCCCTCGGGCCTAAGGAGCTGAAACATGTCGACAAATCCTCAATAATCCATATACTCACAGACCTAGTAACACGGTCCGAATCAAGTATCACATTATTTTAAACTTACTGAGAACCTACCCCCTAATAAATCCTTGGGGTTGTTTTCTCATTTTTAATTACCATTTTTTGCACATCACGTTTCTTTTCTTTTTTCACATTGTAAGTGGGGAAACCCTCAATCTCTGGACACTGCACCAAACAACCCAGAGGTGCCTCTGGATGAGGCTGGCAGCCAACGCACTGAAGAAATCCCAATGATAAATGCCTAAACTCTAATGCGGGGCGGATGAAACACATATACCGCACTACGAATAGCATTGAGTTTTTTGAGGGTACTCTTCTTCCTTGAATCTGAGGTTGTAAAGTGTAACAAGTGTCCATTTTCATTTTTGATAAATTTGTACTCCTACCCTGGGGAAAGAAACGGACACTGTAATTCCTCATCCCTCCCTGTTGATGAACTTCTACAGCTATGAAGGACCTGAGGCTAGATGCGGAGCAATGGGAGCTAGTTAAAAAACTGACAGACATGCTTCGTCCTTTTGAGGTCTTCACGCGTGCAGTCAGCAGGGAGGACTGTAATTTGGGATAAGCTATCCCATTGTTGCACATGCTAGAGCACCAACTGAAGGCGGTGTCTTCTATGTTTGAAAAAGATGAAGATAAGCAAGAAGCTTTTGTTTTGGCTGAGAAATTATTACAGCGCCTACTTGGCGATGAACGTCTTCAAATGATCCACTCAGAACAGCATTACATTTGTGCTACTATTCTGGATCCACGCTACAAAAAGGCACTGACAGGCAGAGCATTCTTTGCTTTTGGTGACGCACAAGTTTGAATGTACAAACATTGGCTAGCTGTGTCAGCCATGAGGTTTGAAAGAGAACGGCAGAAAATTGGAGGAAAAGGCAGTACATCAGCATCAGCAGGCCATCCCAAGTCAAAAGAATCCACTTCTGCACCTGTGGCTGTGGCAGAAGTGATCTCTCAGCCGTTAAAGACACCGGCAACCGGATCATCTGCACCAGACACAACAGTAACATTGTGTGAAGAAGAGGATTGGCTAACTCAGCTTGGGTTTGCTTCTCAAAAGGTCCCAGCAAAAAGTAAGCAAAGTGGAGGAACCGTGGAGAAATTTGAGTCGATGGTGCAGGACTATCTGAATGGCTCAACAGAGGTCTATGTTCATGATGACCCATTGGCGTATTGGCATGGGAAAAAAGAATTGTGGCCAGAGATCTCCAACCTGGCTATAAACTACTTGTCTTGCCCACTCGAAAGTGTGTCTTCTGAACGTGTTTTCAGTGCTGCTGGTGGCATTGTAACTTGCAAAAGGACCCGCCTCTCGCCCAAAATTGTGGAGAGGTTAACAATGATCAAGATGAATCAGCACCTCATACCACCAGATTACAAAGTACAAGAATACACGCCGGAAGAAGACGAGGAGGACACCAAATTAGATGAGGGAATTTCTTCTCTGTTAGCTGACCTACTCCCGCCTGAATTCGCAGAGTATGAGGACGAACTCTTATTCCCTGATACCGAGCCCTGAAAATGAGCTAATGGATCAATAACTTTCTTTTTCGTCCTTATTCACTTTTATTCCTGTGTGTATGTCTTTCTTTGTTTTGCAAAGTCAATATAAATAAAAACTTTAATCACCTAATCACAAAAACAAGCCCATCAGCAGAACTGTCTTCACTTATTTGCTTATTGATTTGAAGGTGCCGCAGTCTGCATTCCTCAGGTTCACAAGTTCACAAGAACATGCTCCTCTATCCTCCTCCTCCAGACTCCTATTTCCCTCAAAGCAGAGGGCTGGATTACGCCCAATGAAGAAAGACTCTGCACTTGTGGGGGTGTTCTACTTCTTTGGGGGTGAGTTGGCGGGTCTTGGGGCATTGCTGAGAAGGTCTAATACCGGATAAAAGTGGTTTGGACAAAATCAGACTTGAAAACGTTTTTGCCTTTTTGCTCTCTATCATGTTTTCTGGGGCCTGTTTGGGGGGCTTCCTTGTGTTTGTGGGTGGGTTTCGGGGTCTGGGAGCACTGCTGGCTCAGTCTAATGTTGATTGCATTTGTTTTCTAGGACATCCATGGTGGAAAAGTGGAGTCATGACTAAGCTGCACAGCGCGTTTGGACAGAAGGCCGAAAAATATTGTAAATATGAGATTTTCCATTTTTGCTTTTGCCTGTTTGGGGGTGTTGTGCTTTTTTGCGGGTGGGTTGGCGGGTCTTGGGGCATTGCTGAGAAGCTCTAATACCGGATAAAAGTGGTTTGGACCAAATCCATGAGGAAAAAGTTTTTGCTTTTTCTGACATTTTGCTCAATTTAGAGTTTTCGGGGACCTGTTTGGGGGTCTTCTTGGTGTTTGTGGGTGGGTTTCGGGGTCTGGGAGCACTGCTGGGTATGGATACATTTGATTGCAAGAGGTTTGAAGAAAATCTATGGTGGCAGAGGGGAGTTAGGGCCTAGCTGCAGAGCGCGCGCGGAGTGATTTTGGAAATTGCCCTGAAAATGACTGACAGCCTGATTCATCATCATCCCGTTTTGCGAGGCCCTAATAGCGATTCATAGCGAATCGCTATTAAGGACTCGCAAAACGGGATTCATGTAGGAATCGCAAAATAAAATGCGATTCCTACATATTCCTTATTTGCGATTAGCAAATTGCTAATCACAAATAAGGAATAACTCGCCATTCATTCCTATGGGCCAAAAGGCCCATAGGAATGAATGGGGAGTATTCCTTATTTGCGATTAGCAAATTGCTAATCGCAAATAAGATTGCGATTTAAAGGGTGCCAGGGGTGTCCAAAGGACACCCTGTAGCACCCCTAAAATGGAAATTTTCACAGGTGTTGCACACACACATGTCCAAAGGACATGTGTGTGTGTAACATGCAACTCAGAAAAATGCATTTAAATGCATTTTTCTGAGTTTTTGCAATTTACCGCGAGGTTTGACCTCGCGGTAAATTGCGGCCAGAAATTGCGAATTCGCAAAATTATTTTGCATGATGAATTGCATTTAAGGAATCTCAAATTGAGATTCCTTAAATGTAAGTCCTCGCAAAATTGCGAGATCGCAATCAGCGATTTTTGCATTTGGGATGATGAATCCCAAATGCAAAAATCGCACTCGCAAAGGGCCAGATTCTCAGAATCTGGCCCTTTGCGAGCCGATTTGGCCTTGATGAATTAGGCTGTGAGTCCCCATTTTTGTACTTTTGCTTTTTGGCTGTTTGGGGGTCTTCTACTTGTTTTCGCCTGGGTTGACGGCTCTGGGGCCATTGCTGGGAAGCTCTTTTACCTGATGAAAGTGGTTTGGACCAAATCCATAAGGAAAACGTTTTTTTTTGCTTTTTCTGACATTTCGCTCAATTTAGCGTTTTCGGGGGCCTGTTTGGGGGGCTTCCTGGTGTTTGTGGGTGGGTTTCGTGGTCTGGGAGCACTGCTGGGTATGGATACGTTTGATTGCAAGAGTTTTGAAGAAAATCACTGGTGGCAGAGGGGAGTTAGGGCATAGCTGCAGAGCGCGCGCGGAGTGATTTTGGAAATTGCCCTGAAAATGACTAAGTCCCCATTTTTGTACTTTTGCTTTTTGGCTGTTTGGGGGTCTTCTACTTGTTTTCGCCTAGTTTGACGGCTCTGTGGCCATTGCTGGGAAGGTCTAACACCGGAAAAAAAAAGTGGTTTGGACAAAATCCATGAGGAAAAAGTTTTTGCTTTTTCTGACATTTCGCTCAATTTAGAGTTTTCGGGGCCTGTTTGGGGGTCTTCTTGGTGTTTGTGGGTGGGTTTCGGGGTCTGGGAGCACTGCTGGGTATGGATACTTTTGATTGCAAGAGGTTTGAAGAAAATCCTTGCTGGCAGAGGGGAGTTAGGGCCGAGCTGCAGAGCGCGCGCAGAGTGATTTTGGAAATTGCCCTGAAAATGACTAAGGCCCTATTTTTGTACTTTTGCTTTTTGGCTGTTTGGGGTTCTTCTACTTGTTTTTGCCTGGGTTGACGGCTCTGGGGCCATTGCTGGGAAGGTCTAATACCGGATAAAAGTGGTTTGGACCAAATCAGAGGCAAACATTTTTTTCCGTTTTTGCTGACTTGCTTGTCTTTGACGTGCTCTTTGGGGGGTTCCGGGTGTTTGTGGGTGGGTTTTGGGGTCTGGGAGCACTGCACAGCGCGTTTGGACAGAATTGAAAGAAGGCCGAAAAATATTGTAAGTATGAGATTTTCCATTTTTGCTTTTTGGCTGTTTGGGGGTGTTGTGCTTTTTTGCGGGTGGGTTGGCGGGTCGTGGGGCATTGCTGGGAAGGTCTAATACCGGATAAAAGTGGTTTGGACAAAATACATGCTGGAAAGCCTTTTGGCATTTTTTGTAACTTAGGGTTCGTTAGGGTTAGCACTAGCAGCAGTATTCCATTTGTTTGGGGGTGTTCTAGATTTTTGCAACTGGGTTCTGGGGTCTTACAGCACTCGTGGGAATGTGTAATATTGGTTGCAAGTGGTTTGAAGAAAATCCATGGTGGAAAAGGGTGGATTTGGCCTAGTTAAAGAAAGCGTTTTCCACTATTCTTAACTTATGGCTCATTAGGGTTAGCAGTATTGTATTGCATGTGTTTGGGCGGGGGTTATAGATTTTTACGACTGGGTGGGGTCTTGGAAAACTTGTTGTAATGTCTAATTTTGATTGCAAGTCGTTTGAACATAATCCATGGTGGGAAAGGGGGGTTTTGGGCATACTTTCTGAGTGCGTTTTGACACGATTTGAAATTAGGCCTCTGTGAGGTAGCAGCAGTATTCTGCACGTTTTTGGGAGGGTAATGTGGGGTGTTTTAGATTTTGGGGATTGTCATCTCTGAAAGTGACAGTATAATTTTTGCACTACACAGCGTGCCTTACATATTTTTTTCTCCGAGGTGTCTTTAACACTTACTGTTGTATTTTTCCATCATTAATTACAGGCAGGCTTTTACCCTGTGCCATCGATGTACTACTCAGGCTTACAATTAGCGATCCGCAAATCCGCATCAGGCAGGCAGTGGACAGTGCGTCTGGTCACCAAGATTGATCGACAGAGCATCCGATGGAATGAAGGAGTACCGCGAATAAGAGGAATGTTTGGATGCATCGACTTCACAAATTCAACGAGACATCTACAAAAAACAGTAACCGTATCCAAAATTCTCCTTATCTTTTAACACCATCACTGCTGATGGTTTTCCCCTCCTGTGCTGGCCCCGATTTATTCCCATTGTTCATGACGAGCTCAGCTCGTCATGAGTGTATGAGAGGTGTAACTCATGACGAGCTGAGCTCGTCATGAGCATCGAAGGGGTTAAATGATATTGTTGTGAACTTGAACTTACTTCTACGAGTGTGACTCTGACTGTGCGTTTGTTTGATCTCTGCTTCAAATTCATCCCTACCTCCAGCAATTAGATACATATTTGCTATGTTTCACACTAATTTAATGTTCTAAGTGTTTATTCTCTCTGAGGGCAGAGAGGCAAGTGAAATTGCGTAATGACTGCATCCCTGTACTGTCAACTTGTTTCTTCGTAGTTACTAGTAAGTTGCAGTAAGTAGTAGTACTACTTTTCAGTAACCTAACCATCCATTTACTACTTATGGCATGCAGTAGTGCACTTCCTTTATGTCCCTTTCAAGATTTATCAATATCTCCTAATCCAAAGATTTGTTTCTCTTCATTTGTTGTTTGAGTGTCCATGCTGTGTTTTTTTCCTCTCTACCAAACTTTCCCAAAAACCCCCATTCCCATACAATTTTCAAACCCTAACACTCTTCCCCCGGGCTGTGTTGTATTTCATTGAGGTGTGACTGACAACAACAATACATTCCACACACTTACTGGGGAGGATAAGGTCAAAGCAACCAAAAGTTCATGTGCGCCATCGTGGATTGTTAAGAACATCCTCCTCCTACATGACATTAACAAGCAACAATGAAATGATTAATGCTTACCTTACGTTGGCACTGCTTAGGCTAGGGCACTGCTGTTCTGTACCATACTATCTATTGTACTGTTTCTAATGCTACGCTCAGGCCACTCAATGTTTAATTTCCCATTTTTTTTATATGGTGATACTGCCAGTGTGTACCACTACTGCTACCAGCACAACAATGATATTGCATCCGTCGAGGATTCAAGTCAACAACCAACCTTATTCACCAACCGTGATTCACAAATCACAGGTAAGATAAGCATATTGGGGAGGTAGTAGAATAATGGGCTAGGACTAAGTTTGGAGGAGAGCAGAGACTAACAGTACTACTAGTAAAGTACAGTAGTAGGGCTACTGAATTGACTAACTCCATCCCTGGGGGTACTGATGGACTCCGCAATGGGCTGGGGCCCACAATTGGAAAAATCTAAATTGGTGTTCAGACAAAATTGCTTCCCAATCACACAGAGATATAACAAAAGTGTAAACAAAGCAGTTACTCCCGCGATAGAGCTTTTTAGATATAAGGTACAATCCGCCTCCCTGTATGGGGCAGAAATCTGGGGTCCAATATGTAAAAAATCTTTTGAAGTATTGGAAAACAAATTCATCAGGGGACTATTAAAAATTCCAACTAACACCCCCCTGATACCCCTATATTTAGATCTTAACATCAAACAGACCAGCATGCTATATTGAGACCATTGCTGATGTGGATCAGATTATGGACAACCATAGAACTATCTGACTACAGAAATGGCCTGAAGGAAGTTTTAGAGTTGGATAGAGATAATAAGATTTTTTGGTTTAAGCACGTGAAAAACTGGCTTACCAAGCTCGGATTAGTACACTTTTGGAACGAGCCGGAAACTCTAAACCCAAACTCCAAGAAAATTGTTAAACTAAGCTTCTGGTCATATGTGAACTATAATTCTGTGTATTCGAGAACCCATGGCCCCCTTACTGAAAAATTCCTACTGGCAAAAAATGAGGTTCTATTCGAACAATTTCTAGATGAAATCCAACCCCCATTGGCAAAATCCCTATATCTAAAATTTAGGTATGGAACATTGAGGTTAAAAGTAACTGAGAAAAGATGGGGGAAGTCTGATAAAGAGCATTGTACTTTGTGCACTGATAACCAAAGGGAGGACATATTCCACATATTGTTCTTTTGCCCTAGTTATGACAAGCTAGGAAAAAATGGATAGTCCCCCTGTGCCGCAATCTTGGTACATCTTCCCATAGGGAAGCGGGCAGAATCCTAAATATGGACACCAGTCAAGTAATCGTGTTCGGTATTAGCAAATTCTTATTGTCCACTTATTTTGTTAGAAGGAAACTATCTCTTCCATTTTAAACTAGACTCCCCGGAATCATGAATAAAGCCAATGTATAGCATTTTAAATTTTGGTGTAAATTCAATTTAATGTTTTTTTAACTTTTCTACTCTTTTTAAAATATTTTAATATTTATTGATACTGTGCCAAACTGAGTTATATATTATGTGCTCTATTGATGAAATATTTGTCAATGTGTTAAATTGATGAAATGTGGAAGTAATGTAACACTAGGGTGCCCTTATGATGAAGATTTTACTGTTGTATGTCTTATAATGTATTGTATATTTTATTGTATCTTTTATGTTGCAATGCAACGAAATAAAGATTGAATTGATTGACTAACTCGGTTACTTGCATTTTGGTACATTTCAGGACAAGATGTTTCATTCATGCTAGTAAGTTTGAAAAACCAAACGTCCATTAACCACCGCCAACCCCCACACAAAATAATATGAGCGCGTATACTGTGTTTATGAATGAAAAATATAATTATTGAGAAATATAAATTATGGATGTTGTTGTCGTCACAAAAATAGAATTACCCCAACTCACCCCCCTCCCTGCTGCTGTGCGGCGGCGGCGGGAGGCTGTCGGGCCACGGCTCCGTTTGGCTGGAGGTTTGTGGCTGGTGGACCCGGGGGCAGTAGAGGAGGATGTGGAGGTTGTTGTAGTTTCCTCCTCATGCTCCCGAGCCCACAACCGTTGATACTCGACACAAATAGCCTCCAGCTTACGGGCCCTGGCCCGAACAGCCATCTCCTTACGGGTGAGCTTTTTGGGAGTAGCATCTATGAAAAAAGAAAGAAAAATACTGTAGCCAATAGTCTTTAACATAAAGTCAAAATAATTCAACAGAAAGTTGATACTCAGTAACACCAGCATCAGTAACACCAGCAAGTAGCAAACACAGTATAACATTTTTAAGATAACGGACCAGGTTTTTTTTGATTGTCGATCCACAACTGGCGCCTCCCGTATGTGACGTTATTTATAATTTCTAACCACTATTTTGAGGGTACCCCAGATAGGAGGAAGAACCTAAACCTCCAATTATGACCAAGATCCAAACATAATTGATACAGCAGGTATCTGTGCACATGTCGCCTTTTACAGAGTAAATGCTGTTGGTAATCAAACAACACAACCAATAGACAAACAATGTGGAAGTAGTCTTGATAGAAGTTTTTCTTCAATTCAGATTTTATCTACCACGCCCAGCCAACACGTGTTTCATCAGGGCTAGTAGCCCGCAACTTCATCAGGGCTCCCGCGGGCAGCGGTTCCAAAGCTATTGCCACAATGGCTAGGTGCTCTCAGCCGGTTCTAATTCCGACCCGGCTACCGGGTACTGTCGAGGTTCTAGCAGTGTACTTATACTAGTGTACTGTGTACTACTGTACAGAACATCATACACTCCTTTGCGAGGCTACTCAAAAAAATTTCAATAAGAAAGGAGTATAATAACTTACCACCGTCCGCCGCTGCTGAGTCTTCCCCCCCAGCTCCTCCTGTTGGCGCCGCCCCATCCTGAGTGGACCCCTCCGCACTGCTGGCCCCGGCACTGGTTGTCATCTGTGCCGCGTCAGATGTTGTGACGTCTAGGAAAAACATGTCATATTTTCAGATGCCATACACAACCCCCTATTTTGTCTCGTAACGGAAGAAAATGTTACATAGCACATTTTTTTTATTACTGGGATTGAAAAAAAGTAACGGTTTTGGGGAGGGTGTTAACCTTTTATATGCGTATTCCATTAAATGCTACACTTGCTCTTATGAAAACTGATGAATGCTTGCTTAACGGGCACCATTTTTCTCATTACAGAAAGAAGATTCCATTGCCCTTCTGCCAGACAATTCTCCAACTACTAGTAAGTCATCACCAGCAGTACTGTGTTTTCATTTCTTAATTGAAAATAAAACTTTAAAAACTAACAAACACTGTGTGGTTTTTGTTTACGAGTGAGTGAGCGGAAAGGTTTGAACTACTGCACTTGGCAGTCATGTTTCAGTGACTCAGATAGGCCGGGACTCAGAGGTAGTCTTCTTCTGTTCTTCTGGGTCGTAAAAATCGTTGGTCAGACATTCTAGATAGTCGGTCAGGGGATTGGGGGTTCAACTTCTGGTCGGACTGAGGTATGTCGAAAGACAAACTGCACCTATCATCTTGTTCATACTTCTTTGTGTGCAGAATAGTCCCTGAAACACTAGCGGTATGGGATGTGCTCCTCTCAAATCAAAAAGGACACTGCTACCTTTTACTTGGTGTAAACAATTACATTTTGTCCCGCGCGAAATCGTTTGGGCATAGAAACGTTTGTTGGGTCCCTGTGCTCCATGGATCCTTTCCTGCATCCTTTGCTGGGGAATCTGCTGACCTGAAGAGCGGGTCCCTGTGTCGCCTGAGTGAACTGCTGCTGACTGTGGGGAAGCGGGACTGCGAGGACCAGGATTCTCAGCGCTCCTGACATCGCGCGCACCTGGTGCCTCTTCCCACTCCTCCCCCCGCCTACCTGGAGTTTCAAATACGACTCGCGGCCCCCGCTCCGCAGGAGCCGCTTGAAGTCGTTTGGGCATAGGAACGCTTGTTGTGTCCCTGTGCTCCACGGATCCTTTCCTGCATCCTTTGCTGGGGAATCTGCTGACCTGAAGAGCGGGTCCCTGTGTCGCCTGAGTGAACTGCTGCTGACTGTGGGGAAGCGGGACTGCGAGGACCAGGATTCTCAGCGCTCCTGACATCGCGCGCACCTGGTGCCTCTTCCCGCCCCTCCCCCCGCTCTATTTTAGGAGCATTATTCCTACAACTGCGGGACTCGCGCGGGTGGCGCCGGGCGAAGCCGGGTCAAGGGCGGGCCCGTTTGTGCCCGTTAGCCGTGGCGTCACTAGGGTTGGTGTCACCCAGTGCGGAACTCATGGTGTCACCCCCTCAGAATCACTGTTGGTCTGGTGGGTCCTCGGGCGCGTGCTAGTTGTCCAGTAAGGACCGCCTCTGAGTCCTGGGTAGGCCGCAGAATCCAGTTGCAGTGGGCATACCGACAACAGTCTGGCAGCAGCGACCTCCAATTCCCCGAGGGGATGATCACCTGTTTTGTGGGGTTATGGAGGGTCTCAGGTCACCGAGGTGCGACCTTACTACAGTAAAATAGTTCAGCCCCCCCCTTTGGCATCTATTGAAGACATGAAACCCTCAGCTGTACCGTCTGTGTTCAATAATAAATATTGCAGCCATGAGAAGTTGGATCTTTTCGTAGACTAAATCCTTAGGAATCGTAAAACAGGCGCAAAATCACCCGGATTACATACAGGGAAGTTACTAGGCAGCACATAATTAGGAGACACTGAATTTGGCTGGGGAGTGGTAGGTACTCAAGAGCGTGTCACTTGACACTCTTTATCTTGGGACTATTACAGAGGAGAGAGGCGCTGCTGCAGCACACTGTGTGAGGTGAGCGGGAGGGGGGCTAGGGGTGCCATAAAGCTTTAGGAGGGATAGTCTGCAAGGCGGGAGGGTGCCTTGAGGCAGTGCATGGCTTTTGGGGATCAGGTCGGTGCCGGGTTGCACAGGACACGGGCATCCCACTTGGAGCGAGAGTCCTTCTTGGGAGTCTTTCAAGGGTTCAGTGCAGTGTCTACGTTAGTGAGGGGCATGGACTGTGTGTGTGGTGCCTCCTTGTGAGTGAAGAGAGTGTGGTGCAAGGCCCTAGGCGCTTTCATGGCAGGGACGCGCCCCCGGTTCAGAGGTACCTGGAGCCCTTTCCCTGCCTTCGGTCAAGGGCTAAGGAACATGGGTTCCTGACATTGCAAGGGGGGCCTTGGCGATATCCCCTGCGCATCGGACTCTCTGAAGAGTACTTACTGTTGGACATTTTGTTGGCTGGCAGCCATGGGAGAGAGCTCGGGGGAAGGAGTGCGGCACCTTCTTCCTGTGCTTGGCTTG
The DNA here is from genome assembly GCF_964263255.1 of Lissotriton vulgaris. Taxonomy (NCBI): domain Eukaryota; kingdom Metazoa; phylum Chordata; class Amphibia; order Caudata; family Salamandridae; genus Lissotriton; species Lissotriton vulgaris. The sequence continues at coordinate 174,671,980 of NC_141687.1, read as the reverse complement.
TGAACTGAATGATGCTTGAACACTCAGCCAGCGTCCGCTCTATGCACGGACCATATGCAAACCATAACCTTGAACTACATTATTAAGCATCATGGTTCTTTCCACTATATTAGAAACCTGATGGGGAGTGCGGCTTCGCTTCAGGACAACACATGGAAACATATATATATATATAAAGCTGGAGGAGGCATATATTAGAAGGAAGGTTGTAGGTTTGACTCCCGACCTGCCAACACATGGAACATTTATTTAGGGTGTTGTTAGGCATTGGTAGTATTGCAAGTTGATAAGTAACAATTTGATAGGGGCCACAACCTGAGACAATGAGTGTCAAGACTTAAGTTTATATATTTTTAAGCGTATAAATAAATACTACTAAGTATGACAAGCGGTGAAGAAATTAGTACATAAATATACAGGTATAGAGAATGAGAGGAATAGCGAGTAGTACTCCTGGGAGTGCGAAAATAACATAACAGCGACGGTAGGTCATGTTTAGAAAAACAAATAATTGTAAAGGATAATCGTAAGTCAAAACATGCACATAATGATGAATCTGAAGAACTTAATAGCAAGAATAAGGCCGTCCAGTTTGATATCTGCATATTATTTAGTATAAACGTAATTTTGGCCTACCCCTGATATAGTAAATAGACACCAGAGGAACGGACTGAACATTTAATAAATGAGGGCGATCTTATCAACTGCACTAGCACTAGGAGCTAAATGAATTATATAACAAAGAAAAAGTCATGGGTTCAAATCCCGACCTCACAACATACGAAAATATAATTTAGTTTTATAATTTATATTTTTTAAAGTTATAACACAACTTGATAAAATAAGGAGCCGGAATTCTATCAAGACTGTAATTTTACACGCATTTAAAATGCATTCACGAGAAGTATCTACACATTGTTTTTCTATAATTGATGCTTCACCGGTAAAAAACGGGCGCAAAAATACACCCCAGGTGTAGTGGATTTGATGAGCAGAAAGCTATAAATAAAGAGCAGCAGAATCTGGCACAATCCACACCCGCTCAAGAGACGTGATTGGTCAGGGGCTGACAGTCACAGGCAGTTTCAAGGTGAGGAAATGTATGGGATTTGAAGTCCAGGGTGAACGTTATATTAAGCCTTACTTGCACCCTCCCATTAGCACCGGCACCTATCCCCCAGCACTCATGGACTCAAAGGGATCGATGACAAGGAATCTTAGTTCTGGCTGCCGCTGCTGGCATATGCATGTCCCTTTTATCACTACCTCAAAAACATCTGCAAAACCCTGTGCTTAATATTGTGTTCAAACTTGTTTCTCATCATGCACAGATGCAATATGACGCACACAAGCCTCCTTTTTCACGTGAGCGCACACCTGTCAACTGCCCATATTTTGAGGGGTTCAACCCATTTAATTATATTTACCCTCCTAAAAAGCAGCATCCTGCCAAAGACTTCCATGGGGTCACCCCTTTGCAAACCCGCACCACCTTCAAAACCTTTCCCTCCCTTCACTTCAATGGTACAAACAAACCTCGTAAACATCTGATCCCGTTCTCATCAAAGGGGCCACAGGTTGTCAGATATGCAGCTGAGCAGCGGAAAAAAACGGAGAACGCTGGACAAGTGGGAATCACGCTGCCCGGGTTGCTAGTATGGATCACATTTCTAGAAGGTGCTTAGTAGTTACCATCGGTCCAGCAGGTGCAGTCGTATCGGGGCCCGTTGCACCCTGATCATTTCCGTCTATACCACCCCAGCAGCAGTGAAAGGCTGCGTGTTTCTTGCTTGCACCTGGCTGGGCCCCTGGCATAATTGCTACGCTATTAGTTCTATCAGACCCCAATCAACACGTTCAAACCCTTCCGGCTTGGAGTTAAAAAAAAAAAGGCCGTTAAACGCTGCACTCCTGGGTACTCCGCTGTTCTGTGCTCTCGGTAACGATATTAGCGGATTTTAGTGGGAACCCTAAAGCGCCATATGCACCGTCCGCTGCCGGCTCTGTGCCTCGACTGTGCTAGTTTCATAAGGGAGTGGAATTGAAAGAAACGAAACTCAACTGTGAAATATGAGGCATTTATGGCGGCACTTAACCGTGAAGAGCAGCAGTGGGGTAACTCAGCTTTAATTGTGTTTTAAATGGTGAGGAGGACAAGTGTCCTTACCTTTTCTAGACTTTAGACTCCATTGTGGCTGTGACTGGGCCCCTAGGCGTTTTGCAAATCTCCCAGCAGCACTCCCCTGCCAAGACTGTTTCCACTGAGTCTCAGTGTGTGGTGGTGGCATGCGTCAGAGGAGCTCAGCGCGGGGGCTGGTCCCAGGGCCGTCATTGGCCAGATTGACGGCCCTAGGACCCACAAACTGGGTACCCCGCCGCGGCGCATAGCATCACCACTACCACTAGGGTAGTAGGTGGTGCGTGCGTGGTGTGCACTGCAGTATTTTGTAAGCAGGCAGGTGCTCTTGCCAGTACTGGCTTTTGCAGAGCAAACACAAGGTTGCAGAGCTGTGTTACAAAGCGTAACCAGACAGATTGGTGTCACCCCATGTTTGGTGTCACCCGGTGCGGTCCGCACCCCCCGCATCCCCCTAGTGACACCACTGCCCGTTAGAGACCGTTATAGACTGGGCTGTGCCACCCCCCTAACTTGTTATCTTGCACATTCATACCCCAAAATCCTTAATACTGTTACATATCAAATCCGAGGTTCTGCTTGCATACATATACCTCAATTTCCCCTTTTTGTAAGTAAGACTGTATTGTAAACGTCCATTATGTCTACACGAGGTAGTAGAAGTAAAATTGCCGCAAAGGAGGGACAAATAACAGGTCCTATAGATAATTTCATCACTAGAGTAAACACCTTTATAGATCAAAGTATCTCCCTGATAGAACGCAGTGTCCCAAGATCTAGTTAACACAAAAAGGTCCTCCATGGGACGAACGCCGGAGCAACGGAGTGACCCTGGACAGAGTGAAGCCTGTGGCCAAAGGCTCAGCCTTCCAACCACGGTGGATCTATCGGATTCACAGCTCTCCGACTCACAACTATCATTGGACCTAGAAAAAACCCCTAGTGATTGAAACTACCCCAGAGGAAACAAGACAGTCAAGAGTGAGGAGGGAAGGTGCAATAAGTAAGAAAAAACCTACAGCCTCGAACAATCAAAAGTCTAAAAAAATACATAAGATTCCTAACAAGACAGGAGAGACTCGAACCACTATACCACAGAGAAGAGACCAGGAAATTCCCAATGTGATTGTTCATCAGGCACTACCTGATACCCCGGCCCCTATTACCGGGGAAATTATAACTGGAGGCAGATGCTAACACCGATCCCAATGACCACCTACTAACCAAAATTGGAGACCTTCTCAAACATTTACTTAAAACATTAGAATTGAGACTGGGACAAATAGAAAAAGCATTAGCTGACTTGACAACTCCTGCAAAAACTAAAATGAACCAACCGGGACAGAAATCAGGGGGAGTCAAGCAGCCCTCTGCAAATTTAAATGCCCAAAACAAAAACCCATTCCACCAGTAGCTAAACCAGTCCAACCGCTAGTGGCCAAGAAAAAGACATTAGATAACACCCTAACTAATACTCCGATCAATATTGCTAACACTAATTCGGCACATAATAACATAGACTTAAAAACACCAGCCACACAGTCGAATAAAGGGTGGGATAGAGGAACCCATGATGGAAGATTTTCCGTCAACCTCCCCCCTGGAGGCCAGTCCTTTCACAGTTGTAATGACTGGCGTACCGGAACTGGGAGACCAAACAAATGAAGCAACCTGGTCGCTAAAGAATAAGGTCCAACATTGGTTAAATGTAAATCGCCCACCTCCTCCTTACTGTTCACCTAAGATCCTAATGGTAAGAAGAGCCCCCTGGGTAGGACATGGTAAAAAAACGATACAAGGCGATTGTGTCCTCATCACCTTTGATGATCCCAAATTAGTTGATTACATCTGTTCATGGGACTACCAGACCCCAACTGGGGCTATAGGAACAAAGCGCCTATCCTTCTTCTACCCCTCGAGAAATCGAAATGGTTATCATTATGATGGATCCTGGCATACAGTAGGCCCTCGACATCGGGGTAGAGAAAGGGAAGACTGGGGAGGACCTTACCACAGGGATCCATATAGAGAACCACTACCCTGGGACGGCTGGAACGGTATCCCAATGTCGAATAGATATAGTGGCCTTGAACTAGTTGACTGACCATCACAGGATAAAAGCCCCCAAAAAAGGGAAATAGAGGGTAATAGTGGATCACAAATAACTAAGACCCCAACTAGAGATCCCCAAACTCTAAGTGTCGTGTCCTGGAACATTGCCGGTCTCCGCCCCAAGATTGAGGACGGTACCGCCATAAGTTTCCTAGACAGGCACCAAATTGTATGTCTCCAGGAGACTTGGTCATCAACGGAACTGCATCTTCTGGGTTTTAGGACGTTCTTTTCTCCAGCTTTGGTTGGGAACATGGGCAGAGCAAAGGGGGGATTAACAATTTATATAGCGAACACTGTCCAAATAAAAATAACCACTCTTGAATTGGACACAAATTTTCAGCTTCTTTCCCTCTCCCTACCAAAAAATTAGACAATTGTACTCATTAACTTCTACAATAACTCGGAGGAAGGAGAATTCATCAGAGCAATATTAAGCCTAAACGAAAAACTCTCCTGTCTTAGACAGACGAAACGAGGGAAAGGTGCTGTCTTCTTCTTATGGGGAGGGGACTTTAATCTGCACCCCTGCCTTAACAAAAATTGCACTGAAATGATTAAGGATCAGGACGTTCCCCTTATTCATTTCTGTCACACTAAATCAGGCATAGCCATGAATGATCTTATGTCTGACCTGGGACTTATAATAGTTAACAACTTAAACCCAAAAACAAGAAACCTAGTGTCGACATACGTAGGGAGAGGTTACCAAACCACTGTTGATTATGTTCTCACTTCAGATGGGCTGTCAAACAAGATTAAACATGTTGAGACTCTATCAAATACATTAAGTGACCACCTTGCCATAAGGTTAGAACTCAACTTATTAAACCAACAATCTCTTGAGAAGACGATAGCCCAAGCTTTGAATCAGAATAGCACAGGTAAACGGGTATAGCCTAAAATAGGGGAAAATAGACCCTGGGAAAATTACAGAGGAAGTGACCAAAGCAGCATACCCTTACATTATAAAATGCCTTGATTTAACTGTGACAGAGGAGGAAGTTATAATCAACTTCTGTAAAATTCTAACTGTCATCAAGGGCCTCTTAAAAAAACAACAAAAGTTGAAACTTTAAACAAAAGAGGTTGGTTTAACCACAGCTGCACCTCGGCACATACTAAGCTTAAACTGGCCCTGAATAACAACAATAGAGACCCACGGATAATAGCCAGACTTAGAAAGGAATATCTCTCCGCCCGAAAGCAGAGAAAAGCCGAGTCAAAGCAGACCCTGTGGGATGAACTACATAAAAGCGCCCTACAGAAAAACAGTGCGGCTTTCTGGCGAGTAGTAAAATCCCCTTTTCTAGCCGACGATAACCTCCCAAAAATAGAAGTAGCAATAGAAGAAGGAGCCTGGATTTCACATTTATCAAATGTTTTTAGGAAACAGACGCTTTCTGAGAGTGAAGAAATAACTCAACCAGTTGTTGACTACCCTATCCAAATAGAATTTGATATTTCTGAAGTCCTTAAGGCCATAAATTTAAGTAAAAATGGAAAAGCTCCGGGCCCTGACGGAGTCCCGGTGGACATTTTTAAATATAACACAAACCTATGGGCCCCTATATTGACCAGGGTGTGTACGGCAGCTGCAAAAAAAGGACTCCTGGAATCTTGGACCAAGTCTGTCATGGTCCCGATCTTCAAAAAAGGAGACCGCCAGGACCCTACCTGCTACCCAATCTCACTGTTGGACTCAGTGGGTAGCCGGCAGGGTCACACTCCAACAATGGGCAGAGGATAGGGGGGTTGTGTCAGACTTACAATTTGGCTTTTGGGAGGGGTTTGGCACAGTGGAGCAGGCTCTAAATCTGTCAATAATTGTAGGAAAATATATCCATGCAAAAAAGATAAACTCTATATGGTGTATGTCGACCTTTCCGCAGCCTTTGACTGCGTGTCCCATACCAAGCTATGGCTAGTCCTATCACAAATGGGTGTGGACCCCCCACTCTTAGACTTTTTAAGGGAACTATACTCCAAGGCCTCAGCAAGATTACGTTATGGTGTCAGGGGCGAGTTGACCGCGTCTTTTGGAGTAGAGCGTGGAGTAAGGCAGGGTTGTGCCTTGGCCCCCTTCCTATTCTCCTTATACACAAATAGCCTGGAGATGGAACTTTTGAGGGGGGCACAAGACCTCCCCCAAGTAAAGTCACGCCCTATTCCCGCTCTGCTCTATGCGGATGACGCTGTCATCTTGGCCCGTACCCCACATGAGCTGCAAAAAGCGCTAACTAGGTATGCGGATTTCATGGGCAGCCTTGACCTCCACATTAACATCAAGAAGACCTTCGTAATGGTGGCAGGTAAAGGGAAAAAAGGGTTTAGAAACATATCCCTTAACAACCAAAACCTTGAACTGACGGCCCAGTACCCCTACTTAGGGATCACAATAGATGATAAACTAAATTGGAAAGCGGCAGTTGAGGCTAGAAAACACTCCCTTAAGCGGGCAATAGCTGCATTGATGTATTTTTCGCAAAAACTAGGCAAACGATCGCCTGTGGAAATGCTGAACATTTACAATGCAAAATGCCGAGCAGTAGCCCTGTATGGGGCTGGGGTCTGGGGGCACATCGATGTCAGCGCTCTACAGGTGGCAGAAAACTCCTTTCTAAGATTTCTTCTGGTTGCACCGAGGCGAATTTCCATTTACGCATCCCATATTGAACTAGGCATACCCATATTGAGGACCTAGCTAAAATCCAACCTCTCCTATGGAGGCGCATCTGGACCTCAGAAAAAAACATGCTAACTAGAGGAATTATGGTGGATTCCATGGCACTGGATCACTTGGGAGACATAAAATGGCTTGCCTACATTAAAAACTTTCTTACAGATTTAGGCCTAGAGGACTATTATATAAAACCGGAAAAGATCATTGAGATATCCAAGAAGGAGTTAAAAGAAATGGCGCTGAATCACTTAGATGGAATAAGACTTGCAAGTGAAATAGGGAAACCGTCTGTCCACCATGCAATTATGCTTCATCGTGTCCCCACAATTCAGCCTTACCTAACGCTTGAAATCGGCATTTTTGATCGTTTTCTACTAACCAGATTTAGATTACATTTTCCATCGGTTAGTAGCCTTCCCAACGAGAAACACCTGGGAACAAACGTTAGGCCACTGTCCTTGCGATGACACATCTGTACAGACCACCATACATACGGTATTGTTTTGTAAATATTACCATGCTCATCGCAAAATTTGGCTGGTACCACTGCTGAAATCATGGGACCTAAGACAGTGTCGCCCTGCTATGCTGCGCCTTCAACTTCTGGACTCTGAAATTACCTGTTATCACATGGTTAACTTTTTAAAATGCATTTTTAAACATAGGAATAATCTGTGAGAAAAATTGCTTTAATCATAATGAACTGAATTTAATGAAAAAAGACTTGATCTTTTTCCAAGCAACCCTTCTCAAACTTGTACTGTAAAAATGTTTTTTATTGTAAATATTTTTGTATTTTTAACTTTATGGTATAATGTGTACAAAAATGCTTTTATGGATTTCTATCATGAAATACCGAATAAAGAAAGAAATTTAATTTACATTTTGTTGTTGCAAATTGTAAAAGCACTTACATTAAGAAGACTGGAATAGACAGCAAGGGCAACCCAGAGGACTACACTCAGTGCCTAGAGCTATTTCTGTATCAGAGTTTTGTTTCACACCGTTTTCTGAATGGGCAAGCTTAGCTACCTACACAGACCGACTCATAATTGTAAATAGTAGTAGCACAGAGAGTGATGGTAGAGGCAGGATAAGAATGCAAAAAGTAGTCTACATTAGAAGAAGATCCAAGACTATTTTGTAAAACATAAAATTATTAGGAACCAGTTTGTAATAAATAGGAGCTGTAAAAGTTAGGGAAGTATAAGTATTAAGATAACAATAAGACAACTTACTGGGGCCAGCAGAAGAGCCTGGAAGGGACTGCTCCTGTCCAACTTCTGCCACCGGAGTCTCTGTCGCCGCCTTCGCCTTGCCCCTGGGAGTTGCTGCTGGTGATCATGAAATAAAGAAACACAACATGGATGATTGTTTTTTGGGAAATATTTGATTTCTTTGTACTCAATCTAAAATTATGTCAGGGAAACAAATTAACATCAATTGCATCTGATCTGGTCAACTAAGAGGATAGTAGTACAGTATTGCAGGATTCGCAGACCGTCTTATAGGAAAGTTATGTAATTCACTAACTACATCAACAACAAAAAGGTTCTACTACGACTGCCATCACTCAGCAGCACGAGACGTCGCGTGACAGACACAGTCCGTCATCATGATTGCAGAGTAGACCACTAACAAATGTCCTAGAACAAGTAATAAATAGTATACTCAACGTATCAATCCACCACTATCTCTTCAAAGTGGCAGCAGCAGGAGTACAAAGAAGAACTAGACTTGAGTCTACTGTCTCTAGCATTACGTAGTAATGCTCTCAAATGACTAAAAAGTTGCAAACAAGTAAGCATAGTAGCAACGCCAATAACCAGGCGAGCACCTGCAATGACAGAAGCTATTTAAACATTAATTTACCTGTAATGTAATCTAATCAGCAGCATTGGTACTCTTCAGGAAAAAAATAGATTAGCAATATAACAGAGCAGAAGGAAAAAAAGTAGGTATTCAATAGCTACTTACCGAGCCCAGGGATCTCCACACCAAGCAGGTCGAGCATGTCATGCTCCCGGTCCAAGATGTCAGTCCACTGGTGCGTCAATTGCTGGTAGGTGCGCCGGACCCGAGACTCCTTACACATGCGCCGGCACACCTTCTCCCACAGCTGGCGACGCTCCCGGAGGCCGTAACCGGAAGCAATCCGCCAACCTGCTGCCACAGTCAAAGGGAGGTGAACCTGGATAAAAACCAGCAGGGCGGCCACCTCCACCGCAGAAAAGATCTCCCTGGGCTGCACTTCCCCCCTCCTCCAACGCCCACAAGGGAGCCGGGTACATGGGGCTGGGCCCTTCCCCTTGCCCTTGTCGCCTCCCTTAGCCATGGTCCTGGGCACAAGAAGAAGGAAAGAAGAATAGGTGTGAAAAAAAATAAGAGGGAGAGCAAAAGAAATAAAGTAGGTAATAAAGTAACAAAAAGTTAAAAAAAAACACAAAATATAGATGTAGGAAATTGAAGAGAGAGATAATAAGCAAAAAAAAAAAAAAAAAAGTTCAGAAAAACATAGGATTGCAAAGATGTAAGGTGGATAGAAAGGTAGCATGCCCAAAACCATAGCAGTGAATGAAAAACAAGATGGAGGCGCCCATAGAGGACCGCGTGGGTAAGTTCGCGCAATATTTTCCCCGCGAGCACGCAAAAACGCCCACGAATACGTAATTGCGCGCCGCATACGACGTGAACTTGCAACGAGCGCCCAGAAACGGAAACACGTCACGCAAACAAGATGGCCACGCCCATACACGACCTCATATGCAACCTCCCGGCCCGCGAATAAGCAAAAAACTGCCCGAACACGCAAAAAAAGAGAAAAACCGCCCGAACATGCAAAAAAAAGAGAAATCAGCAAATTTGCACGAATTTGCGGATTGCAAGTTCAATTTCGCATCCCGCAAATCTCACGAAATGGAAGAAAAACAAATTTTGGAAAACTGAAAACACTTAGCAGGTGCAAAAGTTCAAACTAATTTGTAACCATTCCCTCCAGAGTTCAGTTGCCTACTTTCAACTATTATCTGACCTTGCTCTGACCCTCAAAGCAGGGTTAGAGAATAGTTACAAGTATGGCACAATGCTCCTGTAAAAAAAATAACTGCAACAGGAAGGTCTTACAGCTAAGGAGGCAGGTGCCAGACTTGAAGCACAAATTCAGTGACACATTAACCAGCCCCAAATTAATTCATCTCAGTTGAAGCTGGGAAGGTGTGCTTTGCTTTCCCCCCATAATCTACAGTGGTGAACAAGAGGGTGGTAGAGGTGAACCAGAGGGTGCTGTAATAAACCAGAGGGGGACAGTGAGGATCCAGAGGGTGGCAGTGGCAAACCAGAGGGTGGCAGGGATGAACCAGAGGATTGCAGTGGCAAACCAGAGGGTGGCAGTGATGAACCAGAGGGTGGCAGGGATGAACCAGAGGATGGCAGTGATGAACCAGAGGGTGGCAGCCTTGAGCCAGAGGGGGACAGTGATGATCCAGAGGGTGGCATTGGCAAACCAGAGGGTGGCAGTGATGAACCAAAGGGTGGCAGGGAGGAACCAGAGGATGGCAGCGATCAACCAGAGGGTGGCATTGATGAACCAGAGGGTGGCAGTGATCAACCAGAGGGTGGCAGTGATGAACCAGAGGGTGCTGTGATAAACCAGAGGGGGACAGTGATGATCCAGAGGGTGGCAGTGGCAAATGAGAGGGTGGCAGTGATGAACCAGAAGGTGGCAGTGATGAACCAGAGGTTGCTGTGATAAACCAGAGGGTGGCAGCCTTGAACCAGAGGGTGGCAGGGATGAACCAGAGGATGGCAATGGCAAACCAGAGGGTGGCAGTGATGAACGAGAGGGTGCTGTGATAAACCAGAGGGGGACAGTGATGATCCAGAGGGTGGCAGTGGCAAACCAGAGGGTGGCAGTGATGAACCAGAGGGTGGCAGGGATGAACCAGAGGGTGCTGTGATAAACCAGAGGGTGGCAGCCTTGAAGCAGAGGGTGGCAGGGATGAACCAGAGGATGGCAGTGGCAAACCAGAGGGTGACAGTGATGAATCAGAGGGTGGCAGGGATGAACCAGAGGATGGTAGTGATGAACCAGAGGGTTGCAGCCTTGAACCAGAGGAGGACAGTGATGATCCAGAGGGTGGCAGTGGCAAACCAGAGGGTGGCAGTGATGAACCAGAGGGTGGCAGGGATGAACCAGAGGGTGCTGTGATAAACCAGAGGGGGACAGTGATGATCCAGAGGGTGGCAGTGGCAAACGAGAGGGTGGCAGTGATGAACCAGAGGGTGGCAGGGATGAACAAGAGGGTGGCAGGGATGAACTAGAGGATGGCAGTGATGAACCAGAGGGTGGCAGCCTTGAACCAGAGGGGGACAGTGATGATCCAGAGGGTAGCAGTGGCAAACCAGAGGGTGGCAGTGATGAACCAGAGGGTGGCAGGGATGAACCAGAGGGTGCTGTGATAAACCAGAGGGGGACAGTGATGATCCAGAGGGTGGCAGTGGCAAACGAGAGGGTGGCAGTGATGAACCAGAGGGTGGCAGGGATGAGCCAGAGGATGGCAGTGATCAACCAGAGGGTGGCAGTGATGAACCAGAGGGTGCTGTGATAAACCAGAGGGGGACAGTGATGATCCAGAGGGTGGCATTGGAGAACCAGAGGGTGGCAGTGATGAACCGGAGGGTGGCCGCGATGAACCACACCCTCGTTAACAGGCTGGACACGTAGAAACAACATGGTCGCGACCGTTGCGACCACACAAGTAAGTTTGCGTTCCCGAACTTGTACAAAACCCTCGCGAACTGGCAAATTCGCAAATTCGCACAGATTCGCGAATTTTGCGAATTGCGAGTTCGCAAATCCGCAAATTCGCGTATCGCGAATTCGCAAAATTCGCCCATGCTTACTAAATATATCACCCATTATTTCTGCTACACTTTCTATTTTACTATGCACTAATCCATTAGTATTTTCATTGCTTCCAGCGACTACATTCACATGGTATATTTTTGGGAAGACAATTCCAAAATAACAGCTTCCATACCAGTGATCTGGCAATTTGAAATAAGCCTTGTTTCTACATATGTATTAAATTCCGGGAAACACAGGTTCTGACCCATTTTTGAAACCCCAACCTCCAATTACCTTGTAATTGTGTTCGCATTCACTGGAACCAATGAATATGTTATTATAATAACTAGTCTTTTCTCTGTGAAGACAAAGTTTCCCCTTCTTTTCGAAATCCAGCCACAAAGCAGGATTAGCTCCACCATTTGAGGTGCTCCCCATGGTTTCAGCCCACCTAGGAGTTTTCTGTCTTTTATTGTTTGCTTTTCTTTGGAAACTTTCTCTTCTTTTCCCTGCCATATTTAGAAACATTTTCTCTTGTTCGTGTAATGAACATGTCAAGTTATCTCTATGTGCTTCACCAAAATCTATTGTACCTATGGCTAGAAAGTATTCCCCCATATAACGTGTAACATCACTTTTAGTATGTACAGGATTAAGATTTCCACGTATAGGAAGTTCAGAAAAGATTACGTCTGAGTTAGAGTAATAGTACTGTAACGGTCCTCTTTTATAGAACAAAGTAGCTAAAATACCACAGGAAATTCCATATGTTAGTGGTAAATGATGATAAGTCACACCTTCAGCTACTGAAGTAGGTAGCTTCATGCAGACATAACAGTCTTCTATTTCCATTGCTTCTACGTAATGTACTAACAGGTTTGCAAATACGTTTAAATGACTTCTGTTCCTGATTCTGTGATAATGTAGTTCTTCCTCATCTGGCGCATATAAGTCCATTCCAGTTTGTCTAAGGCTAAGTGTTTTCTCAGGTCTTTCTACACTTTGTGGTGTATCTTTCGTTTGCAGCTCTTCTGTGTCTTTTGTCACTGGTTTAGTAGGGTCAAAATAAGTATCTTTACTTATCATGTAAGGAAAAGTAATTGTTAGTCCTATCCATAATATCAGTACTAATGCTATACTACACAAACATACTTTGCTGCATGTTTTACAACAATTGCGTCTAGGTCTTCCGTTCACAGTGGAATCAGATATTTTTGCTTAAAAAGAGTTTTTCAACCCCTCTTTGTAACTTTGCACAGGTTGCTTACACAGGGCAACGTTCAGGTTTGGTCCTCTTCTTCGGAAGTCTGGTCAGCAATCAGTTCTTCATCACTTTCATCGCTTATATCAAGATTTTCAAATTCCTCCAGCACCAGATAAGTCCATTCAGGATTCTGATACTTATTGTTCAGTCTTTTTATTCGGGCCCTTCTTCTCTTAGGTTTTTCTCCAGACTGGTCAGTTTCGCTGGAGTCTTGATTCTCTTGCTCAAGTTTTTCCTCTACAGTCTTTAGTCTCAATCTCAGTCTTTTGACAAATCTTGGTTCTCTATTCTTTTTCTTGAATCTTTTAACTGGCACTGTAATTTGGCTTTCTTCAAATGCTCTTTTATTTTTGTTCAGTTGTGGCACATCTGCTTCAATGTTTTCTTCTTCCCTATCTGTCTAACTAGTTCCAGGTCTTAGATCAGTTTCTTCTGCCTGGTCACTAAGCTGGCCTGGTTCAGGTATATGCTGGATTTGGCTTTGTTTTGTTTCAATTTCATCTTCCTGAACACATTTATCTATTTCTATCTGATCCTGTTCAAGCACTTCGAACCTTTGATTTTCTTCCGCTTGAACTTCCGCCCTATTTTCTATCTGTCCCTTTTCAGTCTCAGGAGTCTTTGGAGGTCTGTCGATAACCTGTTTTATCCCTATCTGACCTTCCTCCTCATCAGATTTGACATATATTTTGATGATCTGATTATCTCCTTCTATTCCTGTCTCGTCCTCACTATCCCACTCTCTATCTAAGTAGGTTTGTCTTCTGGTTCTTATTGGGTCGAATGTCAGGTCGATTACTGGGACCCAAACATCTTGACTGGTGCTCGGTTGTTCTTCTTCAGCTACTTCAGGACCAACTTCAGGAGACCCCTCAGCTGCACAACCTTCAGTTTTTTCTTCGTCTTCTGTCACCTTCTTCATATGGCTGGCATGGATCCACCGTGGCACACCCGCACACTTCACCGCTGTGGTGGTAATGAGAATCACTTGTCTTTTCTTTCCCCACTTCGGGGCAAGGCAACTCAACCGGGTGTTTTTATTTAGTACAACCCAATCACCAGGGTTCAGATTATGGGCTGGAGTTGCTGGCCTGGTGACAGCGTCTTCCCCAATCTGGTGAGAGATAGAACGCACTTGGTCACCCAGTTGCTTGCAGTACTCTAGCACCAAATCATCAGAAATGTTTATCAGTTTGTGTCCTGGCACCCATGCTTGCCGCATTACTCTTCCCATCAGAATCTCGTGGGGGCTCAGGCCTGTCTTCCGATCCGGAATACTTCTGAGTCCCATCAAGACAAGGGGCAAAGCATCTATCCATTGCATTCCAGTAGATTCACACATCTTTCCCAATCTGGACTTGATAGTGCCATTCAGTTGTTCTACCACTCCAGAAGCCTCTGGGCGATATGCACAGTGTAGATTTCGTGTAATTTTGAATGCTTCACAGATTTGGCCTATTATTTCATTCTGAAAACCCCACCTCTGTCTGATTCAATTGTGACTGGAAAACCGTACCTAGGTATCAATTCCCTCAGTAACAATTTGGCTACAGTGATACTATCATTCTTTCTAGCAGGATAAGCTTCTACCCATTTTGAAAATAGGCAAACAATGGCGAGGACGTACTTCATTCCTCGACAGGGGGGTAACTGAATAAAGTCAATTTGTAACCTTACAAAAGGACCTTCTGCTTTTCCAATTTTACCTGGTAAAACTACTGTTTTCTTTCCAGGATTGAATTGTTGGCATGTCAAGCACCTCTGGCAGAGTGCCCCTGCTATGTTCCTGAATTTCGAATTGAACCATGTCTGTCTAAAGACACGGACCATTGCATCTCTTCCTAAATGTGCATCTCCATGTATTAATCTAGCCATAGGAGCAAGCAAGCTGTCTGGCAACACAGGCATACCATCCGTGTAAACAATGACACCATCCTCATTCCTCATTCCTTTGCTGACAACCAAATCTTCTCCACCTTCTCTTTTCCTTTGGACCTGCAGCTTTCTGCAAATCTCTTAGTTCTTCCCATGTTTGTACATCTTCAAACACCATAAGTTGGCAGCTGTTTCCGCTTACCCCCAATTTGATATTGACCGACATTCTATCTTTTGCACAATGTTGGGCAGTTGGTCAGCATATCGATTACCTGCTGTCACATTGTCATCGCCTGATTTGTGAACAGCACACTTGATCACTGCCAATTCTTTAGGTAACTGGATTGCTTCCAGTAGTTCTTGTACAACTTTCCCGTTTCGGATAGGAGTAGTCATAAATTCTCTTTGCAGCCACAACTGGCCGAAGTCATGCACAACCCTATAACCATACTGGCTGTCAGTGTATATGGTTATTCTCTTGTTTTTCCCAAATTTAAAGGCTCTTGCCAATGCAACCAATTCGGCTACTTGTGCAGACTTTACTCCAAACAAATAGGATGCTTCTACTGGACCCCCTAGTGTACACACCGCATAGGCAGCGCTTAGGCCTGCATCCTTGTGTCTCAGACCTGAGCCATCTACAAATAGCTCGAAATCTTCTACAGTCAGGGGCATTTCCTTGATGTCTGGGCGTGTTTTTGTACTAAACTCAGTCAGATCGATGCAATTATGCTCGACCTCTCCCTTTGCTTCTGCTACGAGTGAATTTGGTAATAAGGTAGCTGGGTTCAAAATATTTCATCGGGTAATGGTTACATTTGATGCACCTACTAGAATTCTCTCATACTTAGTCAGCCGACTAGGTGTGAGATACTGGGTTTTAGTTCTGGTCAGTAAAATTACAACTGCATGTGGAACATATACAGTTACAGGATGTCCCATAATGATGGATTCACTCTGTTCAAGACTCATGCAAGTTGCAGCTACTGCTTTCAGGCATCCAGTTAATCCAGCAGCCACTGGATCCAAAGTAGCGGAAAAATATGCCACTGGACGTCTAGTCAAACCATGCATTTGAGTTAGGACTGAAAGTGCACAATTGTCTCGTGTGTCACAAAACAGTGCAAAGTCTTTCGAGTAGTCAGGCATTCCCAATGCAGGAGCTGTACAAAGACATTCTCGTAACTTTGTAAAAGCTGACATGCTTTCATCATCCCACTCCACTGGGTCTTTCGCTCCTTTCTTTGTCATTTTTATTAATGGTTTGGATAGGACTGCAAATCCCACAATCCACTGTCTACAGTATCCTACAACTCCAAGAAACATTCTGATTTCTTTCTGAGTATTTGGTAGTTCCATGTTTCAAATTATTCTAATCCTTTCTGTGGTAACCTTCCTGATACCCCTCTCTATCTGGTGCCCCTGATATTTAACTGAAGAGGTACAGAACTGTAATTTGTCTGGTGATACTTTATGTCCTCCTTCACCTAAATGGTTCAGTAAGGCAATGGTGTCAATAACACAGTCTTTCCAACTTTAAGACGCCACCAAAAGGTCGTCTATGTATTGGACCAGGACTGATTCTCAAGGCAATACCAGGGATTCAAGGCATTTTTTCAGAATTTGATTGAAAATCGAAGGACTATCTGTGTTCCCTTGAGGGACACGATTCCAGACGTAAACATGACTGTCGAATTCAAATGAGAAAATAAATTTTCTGTCTCGATGCAATGGAATTGAAAAGAATGCGTGACATAGGTCAATGACGGTAAACCATCCAGCATTCCATGGAATTCGGTTCAAAATCACTGCAGGGTTTGGCACAATAGGACAGCAAGGAACGACAATTTTGTTAACCTTGTGCAGGTCCTGCACTACCCTGTACTTACCACTAGGTTTCTTGATTCCAATTATGGGCGAATTACAAGGACTGCTCATTACCTCCTGTATGATGTTTGCTTCTAACAATCTTTTTATTTCAATGGCAACCCCTGCTTTCACTTCTGCACTCATTTTATACTCTTTAGTATTCGGGTAAACTGCATCTTCTTTTATGGAGATTTTAATTGGATCAACATTTGCCATTAGTTCTACATCTTTTCCAGTAAAATCCCATACTTCTGGTTTCACTGTCTGTTGGAGTTCTTCAGGTAAGTCTTGTATTGTCAGTCTTTTGATTTCCGAGTCAGGTCTTATTAACATTAATTTGTAAATTCAACGCCTTTTGGTGTGCAAAAGATGCTGCAGTTCCTTTTGCACAGCAAATCTCGTCCTAGTAGGTTCACAGGACTAGTATCACAGACAACAAATCTGTGCATTTCTTTGAAATTCCCTATTGTGATCTCCATGGGCTCTGTAATTGGGGTACTGATTAATTGATTAGAAATACCCACTACTTGGATTGCTTCTCCCGAGAGGGGTAGGTTTGGAACGTCTGCTATTCTCACAGTAGAACGGGTAGCACCAGTGTCCAACAGAAAGGTGACCTCATTTCCTTCAACCTTTCCTTCAATGTATGGCCCTGACTGGTCTACCGGCAAGGAGGCGCCAAGCACGCACTCCTCGTCCTCCCCCCTCAGGCACCGTCAGTAAGGTTCATCACAGAGGAATGTATCATTCAACAAAAATTGCAAAGTTGCTGCATTTCTATCCTCCCTTCCTTCCCAAACCTCTGCTTCCTCACTCTGTTGTGCTTTGCTCCTATAGTTTGGCCTAGGTGCACGAGGCAACTGATTCTGTTTTACCTGTTGCTATGTCTTCCGTGGTCCCTCATTCTGCGCCTCCGGATTTAAATCATTATTTGGCACATTATCATTCTTCACAGCCTTACACTTGTCCCTCCAGTGCCGCATCTTCCCGCACCCGTGACAGGGAAACTTCTTCCGTGCCTCTTCTCTGCTCATTTTTATTCGGGGCTTTCCTCCTCCACCCCTAGGGTTCTGATTCTGAGTATTTGTCATTTTGCTTAACTGCTGTTCTTGGTGCTCTGCCAGTTTTACTTGTGCCCACATAACTTTTTCTTTTAAATCTTTTTGTTTATTTTCCAGCTCATCGCCACAATATTTGGCATACTTCAGGAGTTCATCAATAGGTTTAGCTTGCCAACAGATTTTATTATCTTTGATTAACTGGGAAATCTCAGGTCTTAACCCTAACACGAATCGATAAATGAAGTGGGTCATGTCCTTCATCTCAATGTTATCTAGCCCACTATATGTTTTAAACACTTGTAACAGTGTTCATAGTATGAATGCACAGTTTCATCTCGATTCTGGGTAGTTCTATCTATTCGGGTCCAATCTGTTTCCTTTGCTGGCACCTTTCCTTTCAGGTACAATATTACCTGGTCATACTTCCTCATCACCTCCCCTGAAGGAACTCCTGTCTTTGGGTCTCTGGCATATTCTTCACTTGGCCAATCAACAGCTATTTTACCTTCTGTCCACAAATCTACGGGAACTACAATGTCAAAGAACCCATCTAGATCTTTCAGGAGGCATTTTTGAACTTTAACAAATCTATCGACCTATCTGTACCATTCTACAGGTTTCTCTCGTAATTTTGGGAAATCATTTGTAAATGACACAATATCCTGTCTGGACCATGGAACATGTACATATCCTCCACCTGGCACTTCTCTCATAGGATACAATTTTTCTGCCTTGTCAGCTTCTTTTAGGACATATTCAGAAGTCACTTGCCTGGATCTACTGTCTTCCTTTTTCTTTGCCCACCTGGTTTTCCATTTCTCCAGGTCTCCCCATTTCTGCAACAGATTCAGCAATTCTCTTATCTGCACCTTTTTCCCTGACACGTTCATGTTTTCTAAATCTTTGTCAGAAAATTCTGCTCTGTAGGGCTTTTGCAACACTTTGGGTCTGCTAATGTCTATTCCCATATTAGCTGCTTTTTCCATTAGTTTCTCATGGAACACTCTGATGTTTCTGGTAATACTTTTGCAAATGAATAGTAACTCCTCCTCACTAAGGATGTTTAGCCTGTCTAGTCCCACGTTCCCAGCCATCAGTTCTTCCAATTATATTCTTAATTTGTAAATATCTAATGGTTTTGGTTGAGGGTTTATTTTCTCTAATTCTCAGGTCCATCGATCTATTTCTTCCGGAGTCACTACCGTGGCACTTCGAGTACCTAGACTTTTCTTGCACTAGTCTGAGTGTTCTTTCTCTGGGAATTACCTTCTGGTTCCCTTATGGGCAAATCCATTAGGGAAATTACAGACTCGCATTCACTTGCCTGGTCATCAACTATTAGGGGCTCTTGTCTTGGCTGCACCACAGCTGGGGTAATAACTGGAGTCTTTGGACTAGCCTGTTTATCCCCGTAGAGAGGAACAACTGGGCCAATAGTTACTGGAATTGTCAAAGCCTCAGGACTTGTATATAACTGGGATATTTTCTGGATAAGTTCAGTTCTCTGTTTAGCTAGGGCTTCTCTTTCTCGGTCCTGTAAAACTTTTTCCATGAAGGTTTCATGTATTACTTGTGGAATTAAGGGAGGGTAAAGACTAGGTGCAGTTGGAATTATAATACTTGGTCCCTTACCACAAGACGGCCTATAATATGGAACAGTCGGATTGGGCATGCTCAACCCCTCATTACCACTAGGCCTATAACCTGGACCTGTCGGATCAGATGCACTTGCCCTTTTATTACTGGAAGGCCTAAAGAATGGATTTTTCGCACTCAAGGACCTAGACTCCTCATCATATGGAGGTGGATTTTTCATTAATAAATCCTCCAGGTATTCATCCTCCGAATAACCAGCAGTCATTAAATACCGGCAAGGAGGCGCCAAGCACGCACTCCTCGTCCTCCCCCCTCAGGCACCGTCAGTAAGGTTCATCACAGAGGAATGTATCATTCAACAAAAATTGCAAAGTTGCTGCATTTCTATCCTCCCTTCCTTCCCAAACCTCTGCTTCCTCACTCTGTTGTGCTTTGCTCCTATAGTTTGGCCTAGGTGCACGAGGCAACTGATTCTGTTTTACCTGTTGCTATGTCTTCCGTGGTCCCTCATTCTGCGCCTCCGGATTTAAATCATTATTTGGCACATTATCATTCTTCACAGCCTTACACTTGTCCCTCCAGTGCCGCATCTTCCCGCACCCGTGACAGGGAAACTTCTTCCGTGCCTCTTCTCTGCTCATTTTTATTCGGGGCTTTCCTCCTCCACCCCTAGGGTTCTGATTCTGAGTATTTGTCATTTTGCTTAACTGCTGTTCTTGGTGCTCTGCCAGTTTTACTTGTGCCCACATAACTTTTTCTTTTAAATCTTTTTGTTTATTTTCCAGCTCATCGCCACAATATTTGGCATACTTCAGGAGTTCATCAATAGGTTTAGCTTGCCAACAGATTTTATTATCTTTGTTTAACTGGGAAATCTCAGGTCTTAACCCTAAAACGAATCGATAAATGAAGTGGGTCATGTCCTTCATCTCAATTTTATCTAGCCCACTATATGTTTTAAACACTTGTAACAGTGTTCATAGTATGAATGCACAGTTTCATCTCGATTCTGGGTAGTTCTATCTATTCGGGTCCAATCTGTTTCCTTTGCTGGCACCTTTCCTTTCAGGTACAATATTACCTGGTCATACCTCCTCATCACCTCCCCTGAAGGAACTCCTGTCTTTGGGTCTCTGGCATATTCTTCACTTGGCCAATCAACAGCAATTTTACCTTCTGTCCACAAATCTACGGGAACTGCAATGTCAAAGAACCCATCTAGATCTTTCAGGAGGCATTTTTGAACTTTAACAAATCTATCGACCTATCTGTAGCATTCTACAGGTTTCTCTCGTAATTTTGGGAAATCATTTGTAAATGACACAATATCCTGTCTGGACCATGGAACATGTACATATCCTCCACCTGGCACTTCTCTCATAGGATACAATTTTTCTGCCTTGTCAGCTTCTTTTAGGACATATTCAGAAGTCACTTGCCTGGATCTACTGTCTTCCTTTTTCTTTGCCCACCTGGTTTTCCATTTCTCCAGGTCTCCCCATTTCTGCAACAGATTCAGCAATTCTCTTATCTGCACCTTTTTCCCTGACACGTTCATGTTTTCTAAATCTTTGTCAGAAAATTCTGCTCTGTAGGGCTTTTGCAACACTTTGGGTCTGCTAACGTCTATTCCCATATTAGCTGCTTTTTCCATTAGTTTCTCATGGAACACTCTGATGTTTCTGGTAATACTTTTGCAAATGAATAGTAACTCCTCCTCACTAAGGATGTTCAGCCTGTCTAGTCCCACGTTCCCAGCCATCAGTTCTTCCAATTATATTCTTAATTTGTAAATATCTAATGGTTTTGGCTGAGGGTTTATTTTCTCTAATTCTCAGGTCCATCGATCTATTTCTTCCGGAGTCACTACCGTGGCACTTCGAGTACCTAGACTTTTCTTGCACTAGTCTGAGTGTTCTTTCTCTGGGAATTACCTTCTGGTTCCCTTATGGGCAAATCCATTAGGGAAATTACAGACTCGCATTCACTTGCCTGGTCATCAACTATTAGGGGCTCTTGTCTTGGCTGCACCACAGCTGGGGTAATAACTGGAGTCTTTGGACTAGCCTGTTTATCCCCGTAGAGAGGAACAACTGGGCCAATAGTTACTGGAATTGTCAAAGCCTCAGGACTTGTATATAACTGGGATATTTTCTGGATAAGTTCAGTTCTCTGTTTAGCTAGGGCTTCTCTTTCTCGGTCCTGTAAAACTTTTTCCATGAAGGTTTCATGTATTACTTGTGGAATTAAGGGAGGGTAAAGACTAGGTGCAGTTGGAATTATAATACTTGGTCCCTTACCACAAGACGGCCTATAATATGGAACAGTCGGATTGGGCATGCTCAACCCCTCATTACCACTAGGCCTATAACCTGGACCTGTCGGATCAGATGCACTTGCCCTTTTATTACTGGAAGGCCTAAAGAATGGATTTTTCGCACTCAAGGACCTAGACTCCTCATCATATGGAGGTGGATTTTTCATTAATAAATCCTCCAGGTATTCATCCTCCGAATAACCAGCAGTCATTAAGTGTCTGGTTTTCTCTGTTCTTTTTCCTCCTGCGGGTTCATCTACAGTACGTACTGGGAACAGTCCTTCTATCATCATGTTCTGTCTCCACTGCTTCATTTTTTTCTCTTTTGCTTCTCCATGCATTTTCGGATACCATTTGCTTATTCCCTTGTCAATTCTAGGTCTATCTCGCTCAAAGGCCTCCATCTCCCATTCTTCTAAAGCCTCATATTGTGTCAATCTTGGTCTGGGATGTAAATCATTCATTCGGGTCCTCAAATTAAACAAAATTCTACCATTAAAGGTACCGTCTAAAGGAAATGCTAAAATTCCGTCATCTTTGGTATATTCCACCCAATTTTCCAACCATACACAGGTATGATACCCTCTGTCAAATAACATAAATGATGCAGGAGTATTAGTTGGTGGAATGATTATGCCATCTCTAGTTTTGATGGGTTTATCCTTCTTGAAATAATTTTTAACTTTGTCTACAAAAGTCATCTTTCTCTTGTTTGTGTACATATTGTAAGGTTGTAAGGTCTGCCTTTTAACATCTGCTCTTTCGCAAACCCTGAATGTTTCGGAGCAGGTAAAAATTCGGGATACAACATATACTTCGCACTCCTGTTTACTATATTCTTCCAATGCTAGCGCGTCTTTCAATTTTCAACATCCAATCAACACTGTGGTTGCAAATAGTTTCGACCAATGGGAGCGCAGCCTTTCCATGAGACGCGTTCTCATGCTCCGGCGCTCACCCCTCCTTTACAATACCAGCTCCGTTACACACCCGCTGTTTAGACCAATACCAGCGCGGCACAGAGTGACGTCAGCGCCGCTCCGCGACTGACTCCCTCCTTTACAAGGTAATGGAACCTTGATTTCTTTCTTAAAGTGCAAGTGCTCTATTTAATTTACAACGTAAAACGTTCGCCACTGTACTCGAGTGTCTAGAAAGGAAAGATTTGTTTCACTGCAAGTAAACCTCTTCTGTCTACTTTTCATACACTACGGATAGATCCTTTCTGCCTATCCTTCACACAAGCATTAGAGAACCTGCTACTTCTTTGACTCATCCACTCTTTTCGGGATATTAACTAAGTCTAAAGTTTCACTAGTGAACTCTTTTGCTATCACTCAAGCTCCGACGAACCTACTACTCCTTCTTATGTGACCCTTACTAGGTTGTATCACAACTGAATTTTCATAAGCGAACTCGTTGCTATCCTTTATTCAACTATTCATACATAAAACCCTAATTAGCGCTTCCTGTTCTGCCTAACCTTGCACTAATTTTCCTCGACGTAAGTGACCTCTCTGCAAAGTGGATTCTCCTCACCACCCGCTATTCTGCCCCCGGGGATTACAGACAACATATAACAATCACTAACGAGTTGTTAATACATTTATCAATATAGCAGCATTTCATCAAAATTTCAAAAACATTTCATAACATTTCAAAGCAATATTTTTGCATTCGATCGATCAATACTTTTATCAGCAATAAAATTTTAGCAGCAATTTTGTTTTGCACAGTTATCAACAAGTAACCTATCTACCTATCTTAATTAGTCCCTAAACATTCTCTGCTACCAGAAAATTACTGATAGAGCGCGCAGGTCACCCGACTAACTTTTATTACCAAATAGTGCACACTTGGGCCAATATGAATACTAATTTCAT
Organism: Lissotriton vulgaris; assembly: GCF_964263255.1. Taxonomy (NCBI): domain Eukaryota; kingdom Metazoa; phylum Chordata; class Amphibia; order Caudata; family Salamandridae; genus Lissotriton; species Lissotriton vulgaris. The sequence continues at coordinate 174,648,337 of NC_141687.1, read as the reverse complement.
TATACTTTTAATCAGGTAACCTACACACTATTATCAGTAATTCAGTTTCACTACTTTTCTATTTTCGTGTACCTGACTTACCAATCCTCGTCATTGGTACCTAAGATCACAATGGATCAGGGAGCTAGCTGTGAGACAAATAGACTACACAAATACCATATACACATTGAATAATGTTTATACCTTTTAAAATATTCACAAACTCAGGAAGTTTTGAAAACCTTTATCTAATCATCATCATCATCATATGCCATGAGCCACAAATTTACACAGATCAGACTGTCTATAACTAGAATTAGAAATATCGTATAGCTATGAATGAAGGTAAGAATCATTTAGAAATCGAAAAAATAAAGGGAAGGAAAATAAGGAACACGCTAATTTAGATTAACAGACTTTCATAATTTCACTAAAGGTGGGTAAAGAAAGGGAACATACTAATCAAGTAGACTTTCGAAATTCACTAACGGTTCAGAGAAAACGAAACTTCTGCAGTTTGATTTATCCAGATATGCTTATTTCTATAGGGAGGGTAAGAATGGAACATAAACTATATATGCAAAGGTAGGGAGAAAAGTGGAACATGCTAATAGACAATATTGCATGAAAATCTTATTAATAGAGATACAAGGGAAAAGGATGTAGGCAATTATGCTTTATTCGAGACGAGAGAGAGTTTAGATAGACAAACACCCACGTAGAATTTATATTTACCTAGGACAGAATGAAGACCAACCCTGGCCATGGGTCAGTTGGAAAAGGCAGGAAAGGACCCTCAAGGACTTAGGCTGCCAGTAGGCGAACAGGAACAGCTCATGGACAGTCAGGACAGGATAACCCCAGGATTTGGATCAGGACCCGGCTCACCAAAGGGTACGACCAACACCTGCAGCTTCGGTTGCACCGCCTGGGCTACTCCCTCTCTGCAAGGAATCTGCCAAATAACCCGATTGGGTTCTCGAATCTCCCAGTAAAGTGCTTCGCCAGCACTAAAGGTTCCCAAAACCCCGACTGGGTTTGTGGAAAATACGTACAGAGTGCTCCGCAGCTCTCTGTATCAGTCACCTATAGAGTTCGTTGGGTCAGTGACAGGTCAGCTATTCGGACAAGTCGGACAACTTCTCTAGCTAAACCTAGGCTAGTTATACTGGTTTTCGGGTCAGTGTACCACCCACCAATGTTGCAAGTGAAAGGTTTCCCAAATTCTGATTGGACAAAGGAGGAGGTTAAGTCATCACATCACCTAAATTTTAGACTTTCTCAGGCTTAATATTCAATTTCGTACCCACCCCTTAAATTCTAGCTTCCCATGACATATGATTTACAGTGAACAATAGAGTATACATAAGTTAATACAATTGTATCAAAATTAGGTACAAGTCAGCTTCGTCTTGCTGGGTAACAGGTCGATTCCCAGGAGCCTCTTGGCTTTGGCTGCCAGCTTGCTGGGTTCCACTGCTGCAAGGTTCATTTCCCTCGTCACATGACAAGTACCATACGGGCTCTTCAAGATGGAGTAGCAAGCGCCTCCCAGGCCCAAAGAATACGATACATGAAAAGCAAGCGAAAACAATTTAGAAACACAGGAAAAATGAATACACTGTATACCATGATTGGCTATACTACACCCCTTACTTTATAATAATTATTGCATTAGGATAAGTGCAGAACACACAGCTTTGCAAAAGCGGCAATGCAAGCTTGGAGCATATGAGAAAACAAAGCAGCCATTTTAGCTGTATTGCGCATGAGCAACAAATTCCCTCCAGAACTGCGAGTGCGTCACATCACATGGGTATGACCGACGCATGCGCAGACTAAATTCCCGCAAAGCAGCGGCCATTTTAATAAGCAAGCATATTAGGATTAATAAACACATAAGCAAGCTTCACTGGGACACCCCGTGTAATGTAAAATGTGCAATATTAGTAAGACAAACAGATTGATTACAAAGTTAAGGTTATTTGAGGTTCTTGATACAAGCAAGTCGCTTAACGTGCGAATACTTGCTCCATCATGAGAGGAGGGTTTAAGTTTGGTAATGATGTTGAGGACTTCTATCTCGGTAACTGAGCTGAAGTGACGCCAAGATGTGTTATTTTTTAGCTCTGGGCAGGAAGGGAAATGTTCAAGGGGGTGAGGGCGTCAGAGGTGACTTGGGTGGGACGACATGGAGTCGAGATGAGTTCAGTGGTGGGGGATACAGCGAAGGATAGATTAATTTTGGCAATTTTCTCAGAGAAAAGGAAGCAATTTCCTCACATCGCTCGATTGAGGAGGTCGGTTTGGGAGGGGCAGAAAATGTTTGGCTTTTGATAATGCTGAATAGTTCCCTGGGTCCATTCTTGGCTCGGTCAAGCTGGGTACAGAAGAAGGAGGCCTTTTCATTGAAGATGTGTTTCTTATAATTGGTCCTAGCACTTCTGAGGAGGGCAAGATTAGAGGGGGAGGGATGCTGTCTCCAAGTGCGTTTGGCCATCCTGAGCGAGCGTCTCTCACTGTTGAGATTGGCGTTGAACCAGGATTTGGAGGGAATGTTTTTTGGGGATTTTAATTTGGCTAGGGAAATTTGGTCTAGGACCTCAATTATGGCTTCGTTGTAGTGGTCTGTGAGGTCATTAGTATTTAGTGAGGGAGGGAGTAGTTGGAGTTTTGCTTTAATTTTAAACTCCAGTTCATCCGGAGGAATCAAGTGAAGGTTTCTGGTTAAATCCTTATGTTTAATATTTATGGGGGAAAGGAGATGCTCAGCGTTGTTAATCGAGAAGAGGATGAGGTGATGGTCGGACCAGTCAATCGGGACAATTTGCAAAAGGGAAGCCAGGTCTTTACTAGCGATGATAGCATCAAGAGTTGCCCCTTTGGAATGCGTAGGAGAATGTCAAAGTTGTGTTAAGTCTGTAACGTCCAGGAGGTCATTGAGGGAGCAAACCGAGGGATCAGTCTTGTTGTTCCAATGAATGTTAAGTCTGTTAAAATCACAGATGAAGATATTGTTGGAGTTGGAAATCGAGGCATGGGACAGAAGGTCAGAGAGTTCCTCAACAAAGGTTAATGGGTCACAGGGGGGATGGTAAATGTTGTGTAGCCAAAATGACGGGCCCCCTGAACTTTTAGTTCGGCTCCCATGTATTCGAAGGAGGTTTGGTCAGAATTCTTGGTAAGGGAGAGTGGAAGTTCTTCTTTATAAATAATGGCTAGACCCCCCCAATTTTGTCCAATGTATCTTTTCTTAGAATAGAGTAACCAGGGGGGTGAGCATGTCAAGAATAGAGGAGGTGTGAGCCTTGAGCCATGTTTCAGTAAGGATAGCGATGTCAATATCTTCATTAAGGATAGTTTCCAAGATTTCAATTGCATGTTGAGCAGCCGATCTACAGGAAATATATTCCACCAATAACAAATGATAATAAACCCTTATGTTTGTGATGAAGTGGTAGTGATGTGTTTTAGGGAAATATTCATTATCTCCTGTTCGAACAGATATTTGAAAAATGCTAGATTAGGCAACTAGTGGCAGAATAGTTTATGAGGATTACACAAGGGTTTAAAGGAAGGCTGGATTGGGATAGCAAACCAGCCTTGGCAATTAGGTCCGGCGGGGGTTGGGGTGGAGGGGGTTTCTGGCGGGTATTACTGCTGCTGTGCTTTTGTAACAAGGGGTCAAATTTGCAGCAAAACCAGTCTCCAGTAATGAAAAAACAGCCTCCACTGGTCCAAAACCGGCCCCCACCTTTCAGGCCCACAGGGGAAACGCCTGCTGTAGTGAAATCTTGTAGAATTGCCCAAAAATGTTGTACGATTATGTATAATTACACAAGAAGAGTAATTCTATGTTTAGCACTATTGTCGTATTCCAAAATGCTACTCTCTAGTCCAAAATGGGCATGAGAAGGCATTTTGCACTAAATAAAACTGCTAAAAGTGCTGTTGTGATAGAATTTCCCCCCAACGTACTCCTGGCATTAAGCTCTATTTTCTTAGCAGAAATGGCACCCTCACTTCCAAAATGGACACAAGATTCATTTTGAATTAATGAGTTCGGTGTGGCGGACGGCTCTGTATCTTCCTCTGCACAAGTCCTCATGTGGTCAGGACCGGACAAGGGCCTTCCTCCCACCGAGGCAGGAAATCCCTTTGGTGTGAGCACCTGAGGGATTTACTTTTACTGGATTCGGCCTCTGGAGCTGAGAAAGAGCTTCCTCAACACCCAACTCTGTTTTTGTTTTTTTTCCTTTGAAATGATGATCAGTATGCATGGTGCGTTGATGTATTTTCAGAGAAAGCTAAAGTGAAATGAGCCAGGCGGCTCATTTCACTTTCACTGCATCAGTGCTTGGGGAATATCTCAGCCCACTGAGCAACGATTCAGATGGAAGAGATATCAATGGAAAGTGGAGAATATCCCCTTTCCAATTGTATATTTCCCTAGTAGATCCCTGTTTGGGACTCACAGCAGGAGGGCGATACCCAAGCAGGGATTCACCAACTAGATCACCAGGGACTATTTTTTTAGGGGGAACTGCATCCTTGCAGTGGGCTAGTGCTCCTGCCTCCCTCAGGCCCAAAAATCTTTCTGCCCCCCACCGCAGGGGAAGATTGGAGATCTAGAAAGCCACTAGACACCAGCCACTCTTTCTGCCTCCCATCGGGGCAGATTGGAAGTGTTTTCCCACTAGCCCACCAAAGAGTGGGTTTTTAGAGGGGGGCAGCCCCCTCGCAGTGGGTTAGTGCTCACCCCTACTCCCAGTCCCAAATATATTTCCGCCATCCCCGGGGGTATATTTGAGGTTGTTACCTCAAATATGCCCCATGCCCCAAGGAGGGGGGGGAGAAAGCCCACGAAACACCAGATATAATTTTCTGGAGGAGAAATAGGTGGGGGTGGCCTACCTAGGCATTGGGCCTAATCTCACCCCTAAAATGACCTACAATAGTCTATCTGCCTCCCAGGGGGGGCAGATAAAAGATCTTTAACTCCAATCTGCCCAACTGTGATGTGCAGAAAGCCCACTAGACACCAGGTAGTTTTTTATTGCTACTAGGCCCACCAGCCCACACATCCGGCCTAGCCCCCACCTCTAACACAACCCCAACAGTCTTTCTGCCTCCCTGGGGACTAAAGCATCCCCTTTTTTTTGGCAAGAATGGAAATTTTGGTTTTAGATTTTTTTTTTATACATATGAGTAGCAGAGTTGGGCGACGTTCCAATACCGTACCCCTTCTATGCTGAATGGCTTCACTTTAGGGACTCAGGTCAACTGCCACCAGGGGAAGCCTACCAAACCCAGACATTTCTGAAAACTAGACTAAACTAGGGGGAGTCCAGGGTGGTATGCTGTGCATGGATCTTATAAAGTTTTCTTAGCCACAATGCCCTGCAAACCTCAAACCTTGCATAAAAATTCCACATTTATCTTGCATTTTTGTGATGTTAACTTCTGGAATCCGCATGAATCTCCAAAATGACTACCACCCAGCATTTCCCCTCTTGTCCCCATATACATGCTATCCCACTTTTGTGACTTGGCCTAGTGCCTCTGACAGGCACAAATCAAACCAGGGTCAATAAGCATCAATGAGACCTTGGTTTGATGCTTGCCTGTGGCATGCACTGGGCCCTGCCACACTATTGAGGTAGTATTTTTACTGGGAAAAGTGGGAGAACCACCCCTATTTTTTTTTAATTTCCCTGGTGTCTAGTGGGCTTTCTCCCCCCCTTCCATCTCAAGGGTGCAATTCCAGGGAGAGCAGAAAGACTGTCTGAATATTTTGTTGGGGGTGGGAGCATGGCCGTTCTCATGATGGTAGCCCCCTTCTATTTTTTTAATTAAGTTGTGTTTCTAAGTGGGCTTTCTGCTCCCCAAGGATTGCTTATTGAGGGCAATCACTCCCATCTGTGAAGTACGGCTAGCATATTGTGTTGGGGGTAGCGGCATGGCCGGCCCATTATGGGCAGCCCCCCCCCCTCTATTTTTTTTATAAAATTAAGCCCTAGTGTCTAGTGGGTTTTCTGCCCCCAGAGGTGGCAGATCGGGATTAATCACCTCAATCAGCCCCCTTGGGGGGCATAAAGACTTCCAGTATTTTATTTGGTGGGGTGGATGCATGGCCATGCCAATGACAGGCAGCGGACACCCCTATTTTATTTATGTGCCTGGTGTCTAGTGGGCTTTCTGTCCCCCCAATGGCATGGCAGATTGGGGGTTATCACCCCAATCTGCAAACCTGGGAGGGCAGAAAGCCTGCCTGCACACCTTGATGGTGGGGGCATAGATCATTGCAATTGTCTTAAGTGATAAAACTTTCAATTAATCATGTTATAATACCAGGTTCTCTTTTAGATGATTGGGGCATTGAGGCTGTTATAGAATGATGTCTGATTTGCAGGCATATGCTGCTTTGAATAATGAAGATCCCTATTTGAAGTCGGCAAACTACAAAGAAATGTATTGCCACAATCACTGTGCACATTGCTTCATACATAGGACTAGTTATCCTTGAGAAGTGAACAGTTACACACAATTGGAACATTGTGAAGCCAAGCCTCCTGAGAGCCATTCGAATTTCTTGAAGTAATTCCCTGACAGTACTGACAGGTCACATCCTTAAGCCTGTGGGGAACGGAATTCTGGCAGATTCAAGGGAAAGACGCCTTATTTCGAGCCTGTATAATACCAAAAGAAATTATATTTCTGAACAAAACTATCGAGCAGACTACTTGTCTGGGTTTGGAACAATGAAGGATTTAAAGAAACCTGTTCCAAAAGTCAATCTGACTTTGCTCAATAATTGGCATTTAAACAACTAAATAGGGCATTACAAACACTTAGATCAGGTTTCGTGCCTTGGCAACTTTAAAATCAGACAGCCTTGTTTGAACCACATAATTTAACACTCACGCAAAAAACAATAGTTAAGAAAGAATCCATGCATACTCTGTTAAGCATAGAAAAATTTGAAGATGTCTGAATTACAATCAGTGACACACCATCTATTACTTGGTTAATACATGGGATTATTTCTTCACCCATAACAACTTTTCATTTTCACAACTGTCAAAAATATAAATCAATTGGCTGGAATAAAACTATGCACAATTCTCAATTATCCCATTCATGGAAATTTCCTTTAACCCACATCTGTTTAAATTAAAATGAATATGACCCTGTATATATCAGTACAGCAACTTGTAGCAATCCTCTGGGGCACTCCCTTCTGTGTGACACTATGTTTCTTCACTGAATGTGTAGTTCTTGGATGCCAGATGTGTTTTATCAGTTTCCCCTATGACCTCCATTCCCACACACCATGAAGTTCTGAATAACTGTTCTCATTTATTTTTAAAAAATGTTGCTTGCTGTGCGTTTGAACCTGTCCAACCATACCTAATACAGGTTTCAGAAGCCATACAGTGTTCTAGAAGGACCTTGTATCCTCCACCTGGAATGTTACTAGGAACATCCCTTGGCATAGTAATGTCATAAGTCCAGTGCAGACCCATTGTCATTTCCCCTATGTCAGCATGAGCACATTGCAGACTGTCCTCTGCTTTGCACAAGTTACCTTACACATATCTTTCCCTTTGTGCCACAATGTACTTTTACACAAAACATGCAGTTGTTTGCACTCTGTTCTTTTCATGGGTTTTAATCTGAACATGTAGACAACATCGAACAACAATGCCCCTTGTTATTCTGTTATGGTCAGGCCCTAGCACCTAGACAAAACACGCAAATGCAGCTGTTGTTTCTGTCATATAGGTATACATAGATAGGTAACACACACTTGGAGAGAGACCTTTTCAAGGAAAAGATTGTGACAACGTCTGGGATGTAGTGCTTTCATCTGTGAATACTGAGGTAGGGGGTCTGCTGCTAACACCTAGAGATCTTCATATATATATATATATATATATATATATATATATATATATATATATATATATATATATATATATATATATATATATATATATATATATTCATTATATATAGTGGAGGTTAGGCTACACTGCTGTATATAATGACAGCTCTATTTATTATTTATGCACTACTTACTATGCTAACCGTATTTGTGTTAGACATTTACCTACATGTTGTGGAACGTATACTGCATACGAGAGCATGATAGTTAAAATAAACATGTATAACTTTTCTCGTGTCTCTGTTAGAACTTATTGTGGAAAAGTATGAGTGTGTGGACGAAAGGGTGTGTCCTGCAAGCGATTCCTGAGAGGGTCGGGGGGTGTTGTGTTCTGGGGTGTCTAATCACTTGTTGCTCTGTGAGTGAGTAGGAGGGTAAGTGAAACACTATAGGTAGTCGGTTCCAGGCTCATGGGTACTCAGGTGGTAGGATAACTCAGTCCCTGCCTATTAAGGTCTCATAACCCCAAGCATAGTTCTGTGACTCCGCAGAATACCCGCAACAGTATTAGTATGAAATCTATGCATTTTGGCAACTTGAAGAAACTATTGTCTGTTCTCTTACAAAATGAATCCGTGTGACTTCTGCAGTTGTAGCTTATAATCTACAAACAGCCTGAACTGCTTAAAAAATGACTGTCTCACAAACATAATACCCAACGCAGATATAATTCAAATAACATTTAACCTCTTAAGTGCGGCTGTTGGCCATTGACCGACAGTGGGAAGGCACATAAAGGTCCCTCTGGTGCAGAGCAGCAGAAGGATTCCTTCAATTCAATTTTAATTAGGGGCTCCTCAGGAAGGACTTCCTAAGCAGTCTTTTTTATTTTATATAAGACTCCTTTTATTTATTTTAGTGAAATGACAATCAGGGAGCACTGGCATCATTTCACTAAAGTGAAAGTAAAACGAGCTGATGGGCTCGTTTTACTTTCACTTTAGCAGCAGTCCTGGAGGGGAATATCTCAGCCCCGAGCACTGATTGGGGTTGGAGAAGTATCTCTTCTCAGTTGATCCTTGCTTGCTGATTGCGATAAGAGAGTGATTCCCAAGCAGGGATCCACCCATCAGACACTAGGAATATTGGGGAGTGCCCCTTCGGCAAGTGCTTGTGCTTCCCCACCCCTTCCATTTATCAGTCTTTCTGTCCCCGGGCAGGGGATGGGGTAAATACTCCAGACTGCCCCCCCTCGTGGGCGGAAAGGCCACTACACATCAGGTCTTAATTAAAACACAATAAGGGGTGGGGGTTGGGGTTGCCCATACGGGCAAGATCTCATAGGTAGGTCCCATAATCTCGGATGGAATCTTTTCCCAAGCTATGCCCTTGGGCGCAGGATAAGCTGTAATGTTGGCAGCATAGAAACCTCTTTGGGTTCTGTGGGAGGAAGCATGAGCCTGTATTTTACGAACTACAGGTGATGCAATTGTTCTTGCAGGGACAAAATGTTCGTTGCGTAGCAGTAGAATGAGAAATATCATTGACAATTACATGATGAGAAGAAACTTTCTCAAAGAGATCGAGGAAAGGGACTGCTGAGGAATCATATAATTGTCACAAAACCACTGACATGCCTTTAGCATGGATGTATGACGTTACAACGCATACTTTTACAAAGCCTACCTTTACAACGCATTTTTTACACCGCAACATCCATTACAACGCACACCATTAGAACGCATACCATTACAATGAATACTTTGAAACTACCTTTACAACACATTCCACTACAACGCATACTACATTTACAACGCATACCATTACAACGCATAACATTACATTGCATGTAAGGTAAGTATTGGATAGTGTAGGGGTAAAAAATACTATTCTAACTCCAGGGGTTGCAACAGTAGGGTAAGTGCTGGATAGTGTAGGGGTTAAAATTACTATTCTAACTCCTGGGGGTGCAACAGTAGGGTAAGTGTTGGATAGTGTAGGGGTAAAAATTACTATTCTAACTCCAGGGGGTGCAACAGTAGGGTAAGTGTTGGATACTGTAAGGGTACTATGTGTTTTAATGCTATGCGTTGTAATGGTATGCGTTGTAAATGCATGCGTTGTAATGGATGTTGCGTTGTAAAAGTTTTGTTGTAATGGTAGTGCATTGTAAAAGTTGAGTTGTAAAGGTTGTTTCCCCTGTAGCATTCTCTGGCGATAGGAGACTGTGAAAGGGGTTGAAAAATCTTCTGAGGAATATCCAGAGTCCTTTTCGACATTGTTGATCTCTTGGGACTCCTGAAAGGGTACCAGTTCAAATGGAATAGCATTGCATAGAATTTCATAGTAGACAATGGAATTACGTTGGATAGCAACGTTGGCGGCATCAGCTTTAGTTGTTACACTCAGAGCTCTGCATACGGTGTTAAGCTCAAACATCCACGGCTGGTAAGTAGTGCTAGAAATGTTATTACTTTGTTCAGGGAGTATGGTATTCAGAGAAGGGAGAGGCTAGGAGGCACTACTCTAAATTATTTTTGCTGTCTGCGGAGGCCGGCTTAGAGAACTGGCCAAATAGAATTTATTTACATGGGCGATAGACACGTGTCTGTTTCTTCTTTATACAGGCAAAAGAGGCAGGAGAACTTTTCTGTTACCTTTTCCGCAAGAACAGTGGCAGGTGGTTTGTAAGATGACTCAAAAGCTTGCTTGTTGTAGATTTTCTTCTCAACTTGGTCCCCAACTTTGGGAACCCACCTGTCAGCAGGAGTAATAACCTTCTCGTCACAGGTGGCAACGTCAGAGTAGTTTCTGTTAAACTGCTTGTCTCTGACTTCTTGGACACTCTGTAAAACATTTGAACATTTCTCCAAGTCAAATTTACCTTCTTCCGCCATCTTCTCAAACTTATCTAAGCCAGACCCACACATAGGAACTCCAAAGAAAACCTTGTATGGAAGGCATACTCCCAATACTCGTCTAGGCTAGTTATTCAATGCTCTCTGAACTCCAGACAGATTATGGTACCAACTAAGACCTGAACCTAACACTCTAGCAGTCAAAGCTTGTTTAATCATGCCATTTGCCCTTGCTACAACGCAGTACCATTCAGGTTGGAACGGGTTGCTCAACCAATGGACACGTCCCAGTACACCCTACAGACACAGCCGGTCAATTTCTGTCAAATCAGAAACTAATGTGGCCCACAAGGCACGTGACGGCCAATCTCAGTGAGGCCCCCACAGCCCAAAGGCCTAAGCAAGCGCTCTTGCAAACCTCATTCACACTGCAAGTCTCCTTCAGGCCGTACCACCGATACCACAGCGTGTGTGCTGTGTAAATGGGACCAGAGACACAATGCACCCCAGGCGCACCAGACCACCAGCACAGATTCTCCCGCCCTGGGAGACAGTCAATCCACGGGCTTCATTCCTCGAAAGCTCTTACGTAAGAAATGCGGAACAGGCTGCCGTCTGGCTACAGCAGGGACCCAAAGACAAGCCTCCGCCCACCTCAAGAAAAGGTCGCTAGAGCAGACCTTGATTTGCAATAAATAATTACCAGCACCGGCGGAGACAAGCACCAAACCTACCAGCTTGGTCCAGACAGCAGAAAAAAAAACAGGAGTTCTAGAGGTGAGGTCAGGGGTTATGTTCCACAGGATTTGGGTGTGGCCTGGAGGGTAGGGATGGGAGCAGATGAGATTTTTGCTTGGGGATGCCTTCAGGGGGAGCTGATGCTCACGTACGTACGGACTGTGAATGTGTGGTCTGACAAGGAGCTTATATGCAGTTACTGTGCAACCAGGAAGGCGGTGTGAGTGAGACGCCGTCAGCTCCTGATAATTTGCACACTTCTCGTTTTTAAAAATTGTATAGTGTGTTTTTAGACCACAACTTGATCCTACCTAATTGCCTGTTAATCTCCCGCAGCCCCGGTCCGACACGGCTTGTGCCGTTTGCTCGGAGGGCTTGACACGGGAAACTTCAGACCTCATTCTACACTTCTGGCGGATGTCGGGGTTAGCTCTGCAGTCTCTGGGGACCGCTAGACTACATAGAGCCCAGAGCCAGTGCGAGTGCAGTGGACGCGGCAGGCGGTGTGAGTGAGACGCCGTCAGCTCCTGATAATTTGCACAATTCTCGTTTTTAAAAATTGTATACTGTGTTTTTAGACCACAATTTGATCCTACCTCATTGCCTGTTAATCTCCCGCAGCCCCGGTCCGACACGGCTTGTGCCGTTTGCTCGGAGGGCTTGACACGGGAAACTTCAAACCTCATTCTACACTTCCGGCGGATGTCGGGGTTAGCACTGCAGTCTCTGGGGACCACTAGACTACATAGGGCCCAGAGCCAGCGCGAGTGCAGTAGACGCGGCAGGCGGTGTGAGTGATACGCCGTCAGCTCCTGATAATTTGCACAATTCACGTTTTTTAAAATTGTATACTGTGTTTTTAGACCACAACTTGATCCTACCTCATTGCCTGTTAATCTCCCGCAGCCCCGGTCCGCACGGCTTGTCCCGATCGCTCGGAGGGCTTGACACAGGAAACTTCAGACCTCATTCTACACTTCCGGCGGATGTCGGGGTTAGCGCTGCAGTCTTTTGGGACCGCTAGACTACATAGGGCCCAGAACCAGCGAGAGTGCAGTGGACGCTGCAGGCGGTGTGAGTGAGACACCCTCAGCTCCTGATAATTTGCACAATTCTAGTTTTTAAAAATTGTATACTGTGTTTTTAGACCACAATTTGATCCTACCTCATTGCCTGTTAATCTCCCGCAGCCCCGGTCCGAAACGGCTTGTGCCGCTTGCTCGGAGGGCTTGACACGGGAAACTTCAGACCTCATTCTACACTTCTGGCGGATGTCGGGGTTAGCACTGCAGTCTCTGGGGACCACTAGACTATATAGGGCCCAGAGCCAGTGCGAGTGCAGTGGACGCGGCAGGCGGTGTGAGTGAGACGCCGTCAACTCCTGATAAATTGCACAATTCTCGTTTTAAAAAATTGTATACTGTGTTTTTAGACCACAACTTGATCCCACCTTATTGCCTGTTAATCTCCCACAGCCCCGGTCCGACACGGCTTGTGCCGCTTGCTCGGAGGGCTTGACACAGGAAACTTCAGACCTCATTCTACACTTCCGGCGGATGTCGGGGTTAGCGCTGCAGTCTCTGGGGACCGCTAGACGACATAGGGCCCAGAACAAGCACACGCACAGCGGACGTGCGTAGCGGGCGCGCCGGCGGTGCGCCGAAGGCGCGCCAAAGGCAAGCCCGTCTGCGCCCGTCCGCGCACAACCGGGCCCAGGGGCCCTGCCCAAGTCTCTACAAGTTTAACTGCCTACTCTTCACTCCAACTCCATGCACTAAGGCAAAAGGGGAACCATGGCTGCAACATTTTACGTCTAGATACCCCGTGCCCCAGCGTCTGCAAAAATTGCAAATTCTTTTTGGATTCTCCTCAAATGTGCCGCCGTTTTCTCCCTATTACAAAACCCGACCTGAAGTATTCCTTTCTCAGTCTCAACTGCCGTTCCCTTGCTAAACACAAAAGGGATATCTTTGATCTCCTAACAAACAAACTACCTGATGTCCTGTTTCTCACAGAGACATGGCGGCACGATTGCTCTGGCCCTAACATTGCGGAGGCTCTCCCCTCCAGCTATGCGATTGTCAGAGTAGATAGACAAAAAGGGTGGTGGCATTGCAATAGTTTTCAAAAACACTCTTCAATGCAAGCTCGATCCGTTTAACTCTCCTAACTGTGAGGCTGCGTTGTTAAAACTCTCTTTACATTCAAATTTCACCCTCACAGGATTATTAGTGTATAGACCACCTGGGCCCTCGAGTTCGTGGGCTCTTCAATTTCCCAATCTCGTAGCTCCGTTACTCATGAATGCACCTAATTTCTCTATTCTGGGAGACCTTAATCTGCATCTGGAAGACGCCTAGAACTTGACAGGCAGCAATTTCATTGCTGACTTAGCTGCCATGAATATTTTTCCTGTGCAATTCAGGACCCACGCATACAGCGGGTCATTTACTCGATCCCATCTTTTCCAACCTTCCCCTCATTCACTGTTTTCCAGCACTTCCTCTTAACTGGTCCGAACATTTTCTTTCTAGTTTTATTATCACTTCCCCTGCAACCACAATCACCTCCAGTGTAACTACTAAAATTGGTAAAAGAGACTGGAAAAAGTTAGACATGAATAATGTCAAGCATGCCTTGGATGCTCTTCTCCCCACTGATTTCACCAAAACGGAAGACGTCGAAAATGCATTCGCATGATCAACGTCTGGCTTACAAATGCCATTAACTCTAGTCTCCCCCTGTCTCAAAGGAAATATAATGTTCATAAGACCCCAGCCCCTTGGTTTACTGAACCTCTAAAAATAGCAAAATCCAAATGTAAGAGACTGGAACGGAGTTGGAGACAAAGTTACTCCCCAGAATCTGGAGTCACCTACAAAATAGAATTAAAGTTATACCATAAGGCTTGTGCCACTGCCAGGGCCAGCCATGTCTCCAAACCCATTTCTGAGGCCGCAAATAAATCTAAAACTCTCTTTGCTCTGGTCAAAGAGCTGGGGGGCGCGGAAATCTCAGATAAACCACCCCCCCTGAGCAGCAACCAATGCGAGAAATTGAAGCCATTTATCAAGATATAGCCCAACAGCAGTGAAACAGAACTCAGCTTCCACAATCACCGAATCTGAATCTCGTGACCAGCCTCAAATCTCCCCTTGTGCTTTACACTCAGGAAACCCTGAATGCATGGCCAAGCCTCAATCTGGAGACCTTTACTAAGATTCTAGGCAGTTTAAAATCAGGTTCCCCTAATGACCCACTTCCCATTTCAATACTTAAACAACTTGACATTGGCCAACTTTCCATTATCTTCAAAACCCTAAATCTGTCCATACGGGATTCCACCATCCGGGCTAGATGGAAACATGCTGTGGTATCCCCTCTTCTGAAGAAACCCACAGCCGATCCCAAGGTCCCCTCCATTTTCAATCTAATACTTCACCCTTCACAATCTGGCTTCCGTCCCGGTTTCTCCACCGAGACAGCTTTGCTAGGAGTCACGGAGAACCTACGCCAGCTTTTAGACAGAGTGGCACTGATTTTACTCGATCTCAGTGCCGCATTTGACCCCATCTCCCACACCATTCTCATAGAGACACTTACCTCTATGGGCATCGGAGAATCAGCTCGGAGCTGGCTGGCTTCTTTTCTCACTAATCGCACTTTCCAAATATTCTCTAACTCTGCAACTTCCAAAACCAATAAGTCTCCCTATGGTGTACCTCAGGGCTCGGTACTTAGCCCCCTTCTCTTTAATTTGTACGTCAAACCATTAGCCCAAATAGCGGAACAAGAAGGTCTCATTCTTTTTACCTATGCCGACGACTCCCAGATCGCTTTTTCTCTCTCACAATCTGACCAAGGCTCTGCATCCCTCCTACAGTCAGGTCTGAGAAAAATTGCAGACTGGATGAACTATAATCTTCTGAAATTGAACGGAAGTAAAACCGAAGTTTTAATTCTGGGCCAAAGACAGGATCTGTGGAGCTCCAAACACTTGCCCTCCGAGATGGGATCCCTTCCTCGCCCATCCGAATCTGTCCGCAACCAAGGCTTCATCTTTGATAACGCCTTGACCATGCAACATCAGATCAACAAGGTTTCAGCTATCTGCTTCACAATTCTGCGCTGGCTGTAGAAAATTATCTGGATGTTGACCACCGACACCGAAAAAACCGTGATCCATGCCCTGATCACTTCTCGGTTGGACTACGGAAATGTCCTTTACCTAGGGGTCAACAAAACTGTGACTAGACGTCTTCAGCTAGTCCAAAATGCCGCCGCCAGACTGCTGTGCAAAATCCCCAGATCCAGTCATATCTCCGGTCCCCTTCAAGAACTACATTGGCTCAGGGTTGAAAGTCGTATTAAATTTAAAACCCTGAGCTATATGTTCAAGACCAAAGCAGGTACAGCTCCCCGATACCTTCAATCCCTTGTCAATTTATACAATCCCCCACAAACCCTCCGTTCTTCTTCTCTAGCATATAATTCTGTGCCCAGAATCAGACTCGCTAGAATGGGTGGCCGGTCTTTTGCCTACTTAGGCCCTACACTTTGGAACTCTCTGCCTCCAAATATACAGACTGAAACCAACTATGCCCGTTTTCAGGAAGCCATTAAGACTAGGCTCTTCGACCAATAAATTTCGACCTATAATGTTCCAGTAAATTTCGAAGTCAGGTGTATTTCTAGTAACCTGCCTGTCCAGCGCCGGGAAACCCTATTTGGGTAGCTGTCGCGCACAATAAGCTCAATTAATAAATAAATAAATGGCATGATATGCCGTACCTTAGCAGCCAGTTCCTGATGTTCCTGCAATGACGTTGCAGCACCATGGTTACAATAAACAAAGTGGGTTGCAAGGCAAAGAAATATAGGATCACATTTAAAGGTCATTGACGCCAACCCACACATATGGCTGAAAAAAACATTGACATAACAGGCAAAATACAGGCGATCCTGAAACACCAAAACACAAATAATGATGACCGCTGAAAAGGCTGTGGAGCGTGGTGAAGATTATTTTCAAGATGTAAATGTCACTCAACAAGTACTAAGGTACTGCACACCATGCCATGCACTAATTAAAGAAGAAAATGCTTATAAACACTCACAAGCATCTCCAAACCGCATTGTAGTCCAGGTCACTTGTCAAATAAACAAAGCAACGTGATGTACTCCAAATGACGTCCATAGGTAGATATAAAGTAGGTTTTAAGTAAGATGTTTATTAAGGTTAGTTACAAGATGGTAAGCAGGATAATAAATTCAGCAGTTCAGCCCCACCAGGAGCAGCATCCTTGCTGCTTAGACCCCACACTCCAACTGTTTCTCTATCCACTCCACCAGGCACTCAAGTAATCCACTACCTCATCAGCCATTCTAACATTCCACACACATCACATTCATAATGGCTGAGCAGCAGGGAATATATAGCTAAGGGAAAGGATGGGATGCCACATTACAATTTACAACACATCTTTCCTTAGGGAAAACAATTAGGGAACAGATAGCTAAGGGAAAGGATGGAAAGCAACAGTACAGGTTACTACACATCTCCTTCCCTTAAGAAAACACAATTAATAATAATTTTACAACAATGTACAATGGAAGTTCACAACATTTGATATCATCAATACGGAAGAGAAATTTACAATTTACAAATCACAATTGCAATTCGAAAGAACTAAATACCAAATAGCACATCTGATATAACAAGATGTCTCAAGTAAAACACACAGCAATCCAAATATTGCATTGAGGCCATAGTCTTAAAATGATGATAAGCTGTACTCCTGCGGGGTCCAAATGTCACTCGTTGCCAAATGTAAAAGCTTGACCGGTAGGGCAGGCTTAGGAAAAGATACTTTATTGTAAGCTTAACATATAAAACGTCATTCATCAACAAAGTCAGGAACAGCTTAGTGTATCCAGATTCTGTTCTGATCAACTGACTCTCCAAGGCCACCCACTTTCAAGGTGATGATACTTGGTTACAGATTGTCGCATCTTCACCTAGAAACAGAATACACGCCATACTAAAGGTGCCTAGCTCAATGCTAATCTGTATTGCATCATGATCTGAAAAGCAACGCGGTATGATGCCTGAATCAGTGACACGGTTCAACACAGAGGATGTTACTAAAATATTATCAACACGGATGCGTGTGCTGTGTGTACAGGAAGTGAAAGTACAAACTGACTAAGCTGGATGAGACAGTGGCACATTGGTCTAGAAATTAATGATCTGGGGGGCGTGGCTAGCTGCATGGCCGGGTAGGACGAGCCCGAGCGCAGCTCCTGCCAAAGACTGCCCATAATCCGTCGTAAATGCACTAATTGGACCCTAAACGAGACATCCACCACACGAAACGGTGTCTGAAAGTGCCCTGCAGGATCGGTGAGGTTTGGCGGGGCCGCCGAGCAGTAAAAACGGCAGAAATCGAAAAGAAAAGCTTCCGGCCCGGTCCCGGCCTGGGAGACTGACAAGATGGCGGCGCTCTGAGCCACGGAGGTAGAAGACGCATCCGGAACACAGCGGAGGCCTGCGGGAAGTGTCCTGGCTAGCGGCGGAGGTGGGGTCACACTGAAAGCAAGCCCCGGCGCCTGACAAAGGAAGCGGACGGCCCCCCACCCCGGAGCTAATCTGCCGCGAGGAGGAGGGCGGACGCCGGGGGTGCCCGCCGGACGGAGGGAGCCCGGAGCCGGAGAGATCAGGCCGACACACCCGACCGCCGGATACCAGAGGCTGCGGTAAGGTGCGGGGCTGAACGACGCGGCCCCCTTGGCGGAGCGGAGGATACGTGGCCCCCCCGCGGACATCCTGCACCACCACCCCCTCCCCACCGCATGGACTGAGACGTGGGAGTCGGGACAAAGAGGGGAAGATATTGAGGAGAGCACGGCCAACAGGGGCACAGAGGAAGGCCTGAGACCCTAGACACTGACAGAGGATGACCCCCCGGGAGACCGGGAGGCACGGGGGACACCTACAGCTGTGCAGCTCGGTCGGTGGTGGTCTGACTGGAGGGGGAAACCTCGATAGTGCTCCCGCAGAAAGGCTGCAGCACACAGGGCATCTCCATTCGAGGTGAGGCGTAAGGCGGCAGGACACGGGTCCCGGCGAGGGAGGAAACTCAGGACTATGGTCGACATCCTCCGTGACCCCCCCCCCCTCCACCCGGGCGGACCGGGGGCTGCGATAAGGAGAAGAGGTGGTCATTGCGATAGCAGCCCGCCGCGACGTAGGGGAGGATCAGGACCTGCGCTCAGGGATTACACAGAGGTCTCTGGGACCACCGAGAGGGCCCTGGGGACCCCCCCCCCCAAGTCTGAAACGGTGAGAGGGGACGGTGAAGGCCCTCCAACCGCAGGGGTCTCCACGCCGGAGCCTATAAGACGGCAGCAGAGACTTGGGGAACACCCGACCTTGGACCACCATTATCCTCCTCCCCCACTCACTGGGTAGGCTCCACCATAAGGGATATTTCTGACAGTTCTTGGCCCCTGCTGACCATAGGAAAGGGGCGGCGGGACGAACAGAAGTGGCACTGGCAGAAGGAGCTAGGCCCAAGGAGACACTCCTTGCTCCCCGCCGGCGGAGAGACCCTGAAAAGACAATGGTGAGGAAAGACCCAGCGCCGAGGTCGGCTAGGCAGGGAACTATGGAGACGTTCACCACTCCCAAAACGCAGACAGACCTGGCCACTGGGGGTAAGGAGAAGCCGTCGGACACGGCCATGCTCCTGGAAGCCATACAGGCCTCGAGGTCAGATATACAGAATTCAAGGGCGGCCCTAGAGACTAAGATCGGCGAGGTAGGGTCTGAAGTCCTCTTGCTCCGACAAGACTTCCGGAACCTGAAGGACCGGGTGGGGACGGCCGAAACTAAGATCTCGGAGGCAGAGGACTCCATCACGACGCTCCAGAGAGAAATGGCGGAACTACAGACCTCTCACAGGCACCTATTGTGGCGCGTGGACGACGCTGAAAACAGGGCGCGAAGAAATAACCTCCGCTTTGTGGGTCTGAGAGAAGGGATTGAGAAGGCGGATACAGCGGCCTTCCTGCGCACTTGGTTATTGTCCACGTTTCCACAGGCATCCTTTTCAAACTGCTTCGTCATTGAAAGGGCACACAGGGCCCTCTTGGCGAAACCACCTGAAGGGGCGAGGCCGCGCCCGATTATCGCCAGATTTCTTAACTATGCAGATAGGGACCTTATCCTACGGGAGGCACGTAAGATGGGGGAGATCAGGTTCGAGAACACTTTAATCATGATCTTCCCAGACTATAGCCAGGAGGTACAAAAGCAGCGCCGCTCGTTTGACACGATAAAGGCAAAACTGAGAGACATGCACATTTCGTATATGCTGCTTTTCCCGGCAAAGTTAAAGGTCATCTTCAAAGGCAAGACTCTCTTCTTCAGCCGCCCGGAGGAAGCATGGCATTGGCTGGAGGAGAGACCGATGCTGCACGAGGCAGAGGAGGAAGGCCGCAGGATCAGGGAGGAAATGGCGGCAGCCAGCTTCAGGAGGAGTCCATCCAAAACGGCGAGGTCGAGGCGACAGCGGCCAATCGGAAGACGCAACTCACTCCATACCCCACTCAGCAGGGATCGACGAGAGGAGACAGAGGAGAGGCAGACACCGTCAGCAATCATAGCGAGGAATCTACAGGGGGGCCAAGACCTGAGAGCGTACCCCCGAGGTCTGAGGCCGGAACGGACTTGGAGGAAGATGCGACCCCCTCGGACAGTGAAAGGCAGACGGAGGAGTCACAACACCCGCTGGTAGAGGCCATAAGGGAGCTTGAACGGGGGGATACTGGAAACGCAGAGGCGACGGATCCAGACACACAAGATTCGCATTCATGAACAGTTTGGGACTGTGATCCTTTCAGGCAGTACTTTGAACTGGGACACGCAAGTATTCTTTTGTAGTTCCTTGGGGTAGGCATTGACTATTCCATTTTTTCAGAGACTGGAAAGTTGGTTATAACTTAGTGGGGTTTGTTTTAAGGGGGGGCGACAGACCTTGCTAGCCGGTGGTCCGCACCGTCAATGGTTGCATGGGCGGGTTGGCCGGGTAGCAGTGGTGGGGTGGGGTGGGTGGTGGTGGGGATTGTTCTTCTGGTTTTTCTGGTTCGAGTGGGGAAGGGGGGGGGGGGTAATTCATTGAGGGAATGCAGTCATGGCAATAGGTACATAATGTGGTTTCTGATGAGGGATGTCCGCCCGCACCCCCGGCCCCGAAGGTATGGGACAGGGAAACATGGATGGCCGCTTTGATGGATAACATTAAACTACAGGTAATGACATGGAATGTCAACGGCCTGGGAAATAAAATTAAGAGGGGGTTAGTGAATAACTTCCTTAAGCGCATAGGCCCTGATGTCATTCTGCTACAGGAGACACACCTACGAGGCACGACATGCACTTTTATAGCTAAGGGGCGGTACAAGGTTCTGGGACATGCGGGGTACACAGCGGACTCCAGGGGGGTGGCCATACTGGTTAAGAACACCGCGCCCTTTCAGATCACCCGCACATGGGGGGACCCGATGGGGACATGTGTGGGGGTACAAGGGATCTGGCACAGACGTACTTATACTCTGGTCTCGGTGTATGCACCACCCAAACTGCAGGCAACCGCAATGAAGAAACTGGCGACCATACTTTTAGACTCAGCGGACACGACTCAGATTGTGGGGGGCGACTTTAACGATGTTTTTGACAAAGGTCTAGACAGGTCGGGAGAACCACGATCGACGGGAACCCAAACGACCCTCGCCCAAATGGTTTCCACGATGGGCCTAACAGACGTATGGCGGATGCGGCACCCGGACACCAGGGCCTATCCCTTTTATTCGGGCGCGCACAAGGTGTTCTCCAGGCTGGACTATGTCTTCATGCATAGACAGGAGGTGACGATGGACGGGACAGCTAACTATCTGGCGAGAGGCCTTTCAGACCACTCGCCGCTGTTGGTGTCGGTAGGCGCGTCTACAGACGGGAGGGAGAAGACGTGGCGACTGTCTGCCTGGGACATGTCCAACAAGACAATCCTCAAGGGTGTCAGGGCGGACCTCCGGGTCTACCTGGCTGAAATTGAAGGATCAGTGGACTCGGCGGTGACCATATGGGAGGCGCTGAAGCCGGTAATGAGAGACAGGATAGCCGCCCGACTTAGGGATGAGAGGAAGAGAGTACAGGAAGAGGTAGGAGGGGTGGAGAGGACCATAGTGGAGCTAGAAGAGGAGCACTTGCGTACTAAGGACCCAATGGCCCTGCGTAAATTGCTGGACAACCAAAAACTATATAAGGAATTGGTCACGGACGAGGCCAAAACCCAAAATCTGGCGACCCTACATAGGCTATATGATGTGGGGGATAAGTCGGGCAGGCTCCTGGCATGGCTTGGCCGTAAGGAGAGGGCGGAGCGCTGGGTGGATAGCATCATGGATCAGCAGGGAGGACTAATCTGCTCGGACCCCCATATCGCGAACGTGTTCGCAGACCACTATAGGAGTTTTTACGAGGCCCAACCTTTGGGAGACCAGACGGACGCGTTACGGTACTTGACTGAAGTTGAGCTCCCAGTCGTGGACTCGGAGGCCTTACCGGCCTTAGAGGCCGACATTTCCCTGGAAGAAGTTCGAACAGCCATCGCACGGTTAAAACCTGGAAAGGTACCGGGCCCAAATGGCTTCCCACCGGAGTTCTTTAAGGGTACCAGTGACATAGTGGCCCCCCGGCTACAGCAACTCTTCATCACGGCGTTCCACGAGGGACACCTACCGGCAGACCTCACATTGGCGACCATAGTCCCTATCTACAAGGCAGGAAAGCCACGGGAGGAGTGTGCCTCATACCGACCCATATCCCTCCTGAACATAGAGGCGAAGCTCTTGGCCTCTATTCTGGCAGTACGGCTGAGGGGGGTGCTCCCTGACCTGATACATTTGGACCAGACGGGATTCCTGCCGGACAGGGCTACGAAACTCAACCTAAGGCGGGCACATAACTGGATACAAGAGGTGGGGGACAGGGAGAGACCACACTGGTTTCTTTCCTTGGACGCCGAAAAGGCCTTTGATTCAGTTCACTGGCCGTTCCTGGATGCCACACTACAGAAGGCCGGCCTTGGCCCAAACTTCCGTAAGTGGATCACCTTGCTGTATGACAACACGCGTGCTAAGGTCAGAGTGAATGGGAGGCTCTCTTGGGAGTTTCCGATCAGAAGAGGGACTCCTCAAGGGTGTCCCCTCTCGCCGCTATTATTTACATTGGTCATTGAGGTACTGGCGGCCAGGATCAGGCAACACCCTAGGATTTCGGGGTTTAGGATATCGGAAACGGATGAATCACAAGAGAAGATGTCGCTGTATGCGGACGATGTCCTCCTGTACATCACTACCCCAGAGGTAACGGTTCCCGAAATATTCCAGCAGCTGGAGTCCTACGGCCGCCACTCGGGATACGCCATCAACTGGCATAAATCAGTGTTATACGACCCTCGGGGAACGGCGGTGGGGGGAACGCTCCCTGAGAAACTGGTGGTGTCCCTAGATGGGTTCCAGTACCTGGGGGTGTACCTTACGAGGGACAACGGCCCCTCGTGGCGGGATGCCTGACTTTCACCTTGTGGATACCCTGCTGGGGCTATCTCACAGGGGAATACCAGGACGGGTTCCCTAAGCAAGCGCCGGGAAACCCACTGCGGGTAGCTGTGCGCTATATAAGCTCAAATACATTTACATTTACATTTACAGGCAACGGTCCAGACAGGCGAACATAGAAAGGATTATGACGAACACCAAGGCGGACATGGACAGGTGGCGTCAGCTCCCCCTGACGCTTCTTGGCAGGGCGGCGATTTATAAAATGATTGCGCTGCCTAAATATCTGTATGCTCTACAAAATGAGTACTACCAGATACCGGACGCCCTAATTCGTAAAATGCATGCGGACCTCCGGGCCTTCATTTGGCTGGGGAAAAAGCCCAGGATCGCACTCTGCACCCTACAACGCCACCAATACAGTGGCGGTATCTCCCTGCCTAATTTGGAGGCCTATTACTGGGCGGAGCACGTGTCACCCATAAACGTGTGGCTGCATGCACCGGCGGACCACCCCACGTATGCACTCGAACGGGCAAAAATGTCCTCCTCCACTCTGTGGAAGTACTTGTACGGGGCAGCGAACACCTCGTCCTTGCTACCGGCCTCAACTATTACCCACCGGGCCTGGAAACTGGACATGAAGCGCACGGGATGGGATAGAAAGCCGACCCGCCAAACCCCACTCTGGCACTGTAAGTGGATGACCGAACTGTATGGCGTCCCGAGTATTCACCGGGAACTCTGCACGGACTCTTTGAGCCGGCGTATTGCTGCTGTTACAATCTCGTGGCGACAGCTTCATATAACGACCTGGGTGGCGTTTTATCTGTCCCTTACATTGCTGTGCAACGTCTGTTGTCCTGAAGATGGTCCAACGGATCAACTTGACCAGCATGGACCGAAACGTCGACGCTTGACACCTGACATGCTATACACTGTATAATTCACTGTTGAAATTGATTTGTGAATTTTTATGTGTAAATATTTACTTTGATGTGGTTTATAGAATATAGCCACATACTATGCTGTAGGTGTGTGTAGACTACCATCAGTTTACATTTTATGCTAGTCTGTCTGTTGCCAGTTCTGAAATTTTTTGCATATGTTGAAAACTAAAAATTGAGAATCAAAAATAAACTGAATATATTTTTGATATAAGCCCTTTGGTTACTCTACTAATTTACGTGATCACTCAGGTGACACTTATAAATGGAAAGTGGTTATTTCGAATGATTCCTACCTGGACATTTTGCTTATCTATCTGATATTACCCAGTCCTGGTGGGATTATTGGGTGGCTCTCTTCTTTAAACTCCCTGGATTCCAGCGTTGGGATGACATAGGCATTTCGACGATAGGAGACGTCATCGCAAAAGGGGTCTTGAAACCCTTCGCGGTGCTGGAGAGGGAGTTTGGGCTGCACAAATCGCAACATTTTAAATATATCCAACTACGCCATGCATGGAGGGCGCAGAACCTGCAACTGGAGGGGATAAAGGACTTTGCCCCCTTGGAGGGCAGATTGCTGCAGGAAAAGATACCGAACAAGGCGGTTTCATTAACCTATAAGACCCTCACAAATAACATGCTGGGGGACCTGGCGAGGCTTCGGTCTGCTTGGGAGCGTGAGTTTGGCCCCGTAGAAGACATAAACTGGGAATTAATACTAATGCATCCGAGGGAGGTGGCAATCAAATCCTGCCTCCGCCTCATCCAATACAAAATACTACACAGGGCTTACTTTGACAGGGTTAGGCTCTATAAAATGGGGAAGACCACGGATGACAGGTGTCTGAGATGCGGGCAAGGGGGCGGAGACTTCTATCATACTCTGTGGACGTGTGATAGGATACAGGCCTATTGGTCCCTTATCTTTACTGAACTACGGGAAGTACTTGAGGTACCGTTAGAGCAGGACCCGAAATTGGCCATCCTGGGCATGACCAATGATGTGGATTTACCCAGACCACAACTGGCTTTTCTGACATTGGCGCTGGTTGTGGCAAAGCGCGATATTGCACGTTATTGGGGGGCAGAGAACATACCTGAGATTGAGGAATGTAGGAGGGGACTGGACATTTACATGGCTGCCGAAAGGGTGACGTACAAGGCGAGAGGCTGCCCCAGGAAGTTTAAAAGAGTATGGGCAAAGTGGAGGTACTACCACGGACTAGACGGGGGCCTGGGGGGGGGGCACGTTGAGATCGCCCGGCACTGTTGAAGAGGGAGGAACAGGGGTGACTATGTGAGATAATGGAAGGGGAAGGAAGGAGCATGATGCACAATTCACCGGCTACTGTTACCACACTGGGGGGGGGCCCCGGGAAGGGGGGGGAGGGGGGAGGTGAAGGAAGGACACACGGAAACACTGCTATATGACTGCACAGTTAAGTTACAGTAGGAGTGGCAGTTCCAAGCCACTTACCTGAGTTCTTGTGGGGTGGGGGGAGGGGGGAGGCGTTGATAGTTGGAAATGGGAACTGTTGGAAGGAGAGGGGTTTTAAAAAAAAAAAAAAAAAAGAAAATGCTGCAGATATCAGAATGGCCGGAAAAGGGATCATGTTTTTTATACTGCAGAACTACTTATGATTGACTCTTACTGTGATCCATGGGATGAGACCCGCTTAGGGCTGTAGAAGTACAAGGTATGATGGCCATTGTAATACTAACGATGATCTTGATGCTTACATCCTAATGTCTATGGAACTGTGTCAATGCCGATTGCATCATCTGTATGTCTGCAAATAAAAAATTTTATAAAAAAAAAAAAGAAATGAATGATCTGCCATTAAGTCTCCCAGAGTGTGTCAATCTCAGGTGTGATGTGCTGTGTAGTGATCTGATTTATCCATTAAGGGGTCCAACACTAGTTTCCGCCCCCCCACCCAAAGTATCAGTTTGGCTATTGACAGAGGAAGTAAGAGTCTATCAATACTCCAAAGAAGGACTTTTGTCTCCACTTCAAGCATAGATTGCTTTGGTATGGTGGCTTTTATGAATACATACTATCCTTCTGAGTCTGACAATGTGCGTCTTACTCTGAGGGGATTTGGGTGCCACTGCTACCGAACAGGAACATCTACAGGCATAATATTCTCACTCAACCGAGTCTTTTCTAAATATCTGGCTCTCAATCTACGAGGGGCGCATCTCTAGAATCTGTAAAGAATCTGAACGGGTATTATGGAGAAATGCTAGAAATTCGTTTTGCTTTTTATAGTGACACTAAGTGAAACCACCAGAATATCATTACAGACCTGCATGAGAGAAATGTAGTGAAAGGCTACAAGGTGGGTCCAGTAATAAATATAAAGTTAGGTTATTAAACAGCAAGGCACACAAGGAAGGCACACAACAGAAGGTGCCTAGTTTGTGCAGAGAATTTAAAACCTATTGGTAAGTTACCGACAATTACCATGGGTAGATTTGGTCCTTAGGTGATTCATTAGTGAAGTGCCTAATTAAGCAACCTAAACTGTGTATTGTTCTGGAAGAGGCTGAACTGCATGTGGGTATATAACCGATAACTCAGGGGCATATTATCAAGGGGGTTTTATCTCCGCTTTTTTGTCTTTAAAAGCTAAGAAAGCGGAGATGATTTTATCTCCCTATTACCTAGCTGTCGCTAACACCAGTTAGCGACAGCTAGTAGGAGATAGCGACCATCTTGCGCCCCGCTTTGCATGTCAGTGATATTTATCACTAATGACATGCAAAGTGGGCGTGCCAAGATGTTAGCGACTGGAAGCAGTCGCTAACATCGCCATCTCCTATTACCAACTTTTGGAGATATTCGCGCTGAGCGCGAATATCTCCAAAAGCTAACACCCGCCGCTGACAGTTCTTAGCCACGTTATCCAATAGTAGGTGGATAACATGGCTAAGAGCATTTGCTCGATAATGCATGAATATCGCTGACTTTACAGCGATATTCATGCATTTCGGCCAATTTTTATCGCTTAGGAGATAAACCTTGATAATATCAAGGCTCCTAAGCGATAAAAATCGGCGATGCTCGGCGATATAATTTCGGCCGCTAACCAAGCTGAGCGATATTTTTCGCTCATGCTTGGTAATATGCCCCAATGTGCTTTGCTTGCAGGCAAGGGATACAGCCTTCTTCCTACAGCGGCTGTCTAACTCATAGCTGATACCAGGTATAAGGTAGAAAGAAGTGTGTGAACGACAATCTACCAATATAAGCAAGCATTTGCAATGCAAATTGGTCTTGCATTTGTGAGAGTTAGAGGTATTGGTGCTGTAAATGAGAATGTGTTTTACTCTTGTGTTTTGGATTGGAGTGTTTGCATGTGATGTGGAGTGGAATTAGTTGGTTTGGAATTGTTAGTTGTGGAATTCTGTGTGGTGAATTTGTGTAGTGGAATTATGTCGCATGGTGTGTAATGGAAATATGTATACAGTAATTATGTGGCATTGAGTGTATTGGAATTATGTAGAGTGGGATTGTATGTCAGAGTGTAATTATGTGGAAGGGCATTTTATGCGGTGGAGTGGTATGTTGTTGCGTTTAAGTATGTGGTATGCTGTTGAATCGTGCGGCATGATGTGAAATTCTGTTGTGTGGATTGGATGCATGAAGTGTCTTGTGTAATTGTGTTGTTGAGTTGAAATATGGGGTTTGTTGTCAAATTATGTGGTGTCAAACGGAAATGTGTAGAGCTGAATTATGTGGTGTGGAAGTGTGTTGCACTGAGTGAAATTATTCTGATTGGAATTATGCAGCATGGTGTGGAGTATATTTTTGTGGAATATGTTACGAAGTGTGAAAATGATTAAATATAATTAGAATCAAAGGCGGCCTATGATTGTTCTCAAATTTACAAAACCTCATAATATGCAAAAACTTGTCCAAATATTAAAACAATCATCAATCAATTGATCTTTATTTCGACGTTTTTCAGTCATAAAAGATTACAATTAAAACATGTATAAAACCAGAAACATAAAAATTAGCATTTCCTAAAATCGTTTCCTAAAAACAGATTATCAATCAAGATATACAGTGATAAAACCATTCATAAGATCAAATTATCACACATGGTTACTATCATAGTGTACAATGACTCCTGGTGCCGCTGTGGTGAGGGAACATCTCTGGGACCACATAGCTAGAAGGTACTTTGAGAGAGCAAAAACTATATGTGGTGATGTATCAGTCTTAAGCACTCTCATTGCAACAAAGCATTTATCAAATCCCATGTTCTTACATAAGGGTACCAACGAGTACTTTCTAGATTTTCTGTAGGCGGGGCAGAAGAAGAGGATGTGTAATTCATCCTCCTTACATGCACCACATCCAGGGCAAAAATTACTCGTGGGAACAGACCACGTGCTTTTGAATGCCCTTATTGGTAGAATTCCGTGCCTCTATTGAATGTATAACTTTCTAGCACCTACCTGATATATGACATTCAAGAACTCCTCAAAAGAATACGAGTGTTTAAGTGATAGAAAGGTAATTGTCAGGGAGCCAGATTTAGAGTCATGTAACCATATGTTTTGTTTATAATCCATGAAGGACCAAGCGTTTTGCTTGTAACCCCCCTACATGCCCGTTCAGGATCGTACCAGAGGCCCGGTTGTCCCATTTTCCCCAGTTCCTTTTTCACAAATACAAGCCAGGGGATTTTAGCTGCATTACCATGGCTCAGCACATCCTTTAATCCAAGCCTATAATTGGATAGTTCTGGAGTTATCCATACCCTGCGCCAAAACCTGAGAGGTTTCAGAGCTAGCTCATCCTGCATAAACTCAGTCCTAAATCCAATCTCAGCAGAAGGAGAGGTGTGCCTTGGGGGAGTGCAAGTGGCTGCCTCATGAACTTATTCTCCACTTTAGGGATTTCAGGCCTACAGGAGTACCCCCAAAGTTCCCCACCATAAAGAGCCGATGCCCTCGCCTTGACTTTATAAATCTCCAACACGGGGCTCACCGGCTTACATGTCAATGTGTTTGCCATTTTGAGGATACCACCCACTAATTGAGAGAGTTTAAGTTGGGATTTCACCTGTTGAGGGCCCCAGGAAAGGTTTTCATTGATCGTCACCCCTAAGTACTGAAAGGTCTGTACCCTCTCCAGTCTAACCGATCCCAAGGTCGGGTTTGGGCGGGTCACTGCCGGAGGACTGAAAATCATAAATTTAGTCTTGTCAGCATTGACTTCCAGTCCACGGCAGCGGCAAAAATCAGTGAAGCCGTCCAACACTCTTTGGATCCCCATAGGGGACCTGGACAGCAGGAGTGTGTCATCAGCGAACATTATCGCTGGCACCCTCCTGCCTGCCAGTCTGGGAGCGTTGTTGTTGGGGACCGCATCCATGTGGGAAATAACGCCATTCACGTAGAGGCAGAACAGGGTTTGCACCAATAAGCACCCCTGCCTAACCCCCCTGCAAACTGGGAACCGGGACGACAACGCCCCGTCACTCCCACATCTGAACTGTGCATAGTTTTGTGCATGCAGCCTCATCAGCATCGCCAAAATTGCAGTTGGAACTCCCATTTCCAAGAGCACCGCCCACAATTTGCCCCTGGGTACTGGGTCGAATGCTGAGCGAAGGTCCACGAAGACCATGTAGAGGCTGCCACCCTCTAGTGTTGCCGTCTTCCAGAATAGCATTTTGAGACGGAAAATCTGATCCACTGTCGATGTGTTCTTCCTAAATCCAGCCTGGTAGGGACTGAGGATATCATACTCCACAATCCACTCCTGTAAGCGATCCAAGATTAGACGTGAGAAGATTTTTTGAGGGACGTCGATGAGACTAATGGGCCTGTAGTTGGTTGGGAGCAGAGGAGAGCCCTTCTTAAAGATCGGGACAATCTCTGCTCCCAACCAAGTACCCGGTACCTCCATGCCTCCCAGAATAGCATTGAAAAGGGCACACAGGTAGGGGGCCCAGATCGCTTGTTGATCCCTAAACAAGTCACCGGGCAATCTGTCTAGGCCGGAAGCCTTCCCCATGGCCAATTTCACTATAGCAATATAAACTTCTTCCACTGTAAACTCCTGATCGTCTTGTTCCCCCAGTCTAGGTATATGTGGCGGTGGACTTTCCTGACCTGGGGCTCCTTCATGTAAGGTCTTAAAATGGAGCTCCCAGACCCCCGCCTCAATGTTGGGTTCAATTGCGGATCTGGGCTCTCCTGACCCTGTGCTGACTATTGCCCAAAATCTGCGCGCCTCTCTCATGTTCAGTGAGGAGGAGAGGTTGGACCATTTCTCGATGTCCCATTCCTTCCTGGCATGATTCATTATTTCTTTATATTGTGATCTTAAGGAGCGAATTTTGAATTTGTCTCTCCCATCTTTTAGTGCCCCAATGAGCTCTGATTTTACCTTCCTACATGAGGCATTGTACCACGTGGATACAGGAGCCCTACGCCTCCTGTTAGAGCCAGGGGGGTTAACAAATTCAGCTAAACAGGCTACTAGGCCCTGGTGCACACTCTGCATACTATCTTTAGACTCTATTGCTGGGGGCTGGGAAATGAAAGAGTCCACCTTCATGAAAAAAGGTAGGATTGCACTGTATAATTTTGGCAGTGCATCTCGTGATACCACCAGTTTCTCCCACTTGATTCTGCGTCTGTTGTTAGTTATAGTCAGGCCATCAGCTAGATCTATACCAGATTCCTTCCCATTTTTCCCAGTCCCTGGAAACTCTATCCTCAAACTCAGTGCGTTGTGGTCGCTGTCCACCGTAGGCAATACCTCAAAGTCGACCACCTTCGACCATAACCATGTTTCCACCATGATATAGTCTAATCTTGATTCGTGGCCCTTCTTATTGAAGGTACACTCGACAGGGTGTCAGATGAGGTCCGACCATTGCAGGCCCTGATAGAGTTGTTCAAAATTAGAGTCGTGATCTGTATAGCCAGGGGGGACCAGGACTTCGGATGTGGGGACTGACATGGCGGGATTCCCCAATGTTCGTCCTCACCCGTCAAAACTCCCTCATTCAAACCACGGAGAATATTAAAACAAAAACATGCAGAGTCAACCCCCAACTTTGATCAACGGATGAACTTATCTCATACAGATTGGCCCTGAGTGAGTTATCACATCCATTGTTTATTTCTAAGATTCCATGGTGCAAGTTTGTAAAGGACTTGTTATGTACACTACGGTTGGAAGGGCAGTGGTTACTTCCTGAAGAAGCTAAGGTGATGATGACTAGCACTTGCCTTTCATGAGTCACAACCCCTCCCCACACAGTACCAATAGCATATTACACTGAACCTCACAACAAAAACGATACTCATTGAAGGTGGAAATACGGCTCAGGGAACTATTCTTTGGTACATGGGCACTATTAAAATCATGCTTTTATTACTACAGCTCAAAAGCTGAAAGAGTGCTATAAAACCATATCACAGGCAACGTTGAGAATCTCCTGTGTGTCAATGTGCCAAAGGCTGCACGTTTCAATGTTTTGAGCAACAGAAAATATTAGCCTATTTAATTAGATGAATTACATACTTGGCACTGTTCTGTAGTTCTGATTACATATCTGTTTTTCACATCTGTACAGAATCATTGCATAAGCCTCACATGCAAAGCAAAGTAATATTTAGTGGACACAAACATTCACCCCATGGGCCATCTTAGCGCTAAAGACAATAAAACAAACTCAAATAAACAGCAATCGGGTGGACTAACAAAATGACAGCATTAACAGAATAAGTAAAATGCTATGAGATTTTCATAAGGCGCCAATACAAAACTTTAAACGAAGGCTTGTTTTTTGGAAACAAAACTAGAAGGGGGTGTTCTTGCCATTGTAGACTAAAAACAAAATGCAGATGGACAAAGAAAATGCTGGAGGTGAAAGAGCCACATATTCCTGGACAGAGCAAGCAGTTGAGCACATAATACTCCATATTGACCTTGCCCTCTTTATGCATCCGTGAAAATGACCCGTTATCAAATACAACTCATTTTTTTTGTTCAATAACTTTATTATTTTAATAAGTAAAAATTCATACAAATGTACTTAGATGCAATACGACTTAGCAAGTGATCAATAAATAAGTACACATTTAGAGAATATAGACATAATGATAGAATTCATGAAATAATGAAATCCCAAGTAGTATTGAATCAATATATAATAGGCAAAGACTATGGAATTAACGATTGATAACAAGAAAGAAAAAATTAGTTGTATTGCACCGAAACCCCAAAATAATAACAAAATAAAAGGGAGGAAGAAGAAGAGAACAGGAAAGAAGAGAAAGAAGAAGAAAGAAGAAAAGGGAACAAGGAAAGAAAAGAGAAAGATGGATAGATGGGGACACCTGCTACATTAGGGAAAATAAATTAAGAAGTACAGATCTAATAGCTCCATATCAGCTTCATTTAAGGGAAGAGGAGTACTTGCAGCCCACGGCTCCTATAAGATCATAGGTAGCGAGAGAACTAACGGAACATTAAAAATCAGCGATGAATGTTTTTGGACTAAATCCCAAAAGGATTGCAATAAAGAGCATTCAAAAAACATATGTTGGCGAGTTCCTGAGACCAAATTGCAATTCCAAAACAGATCATTATTCCTCGGCTTCAACTTGTAAAAACGAGCAGGGGTCCAATGTAGAAGATTTATAGTAAAGAATTTAGATTGCATAAGAGAAGGAGCAATCTTATTCCGTAGTGAAACCTTCCCAATTAACTGCCATGACTCTTGTGAGATATGTTTCAAAATATCACTATCAAAATGATGTGACCATTTATCTTGTGTAATAGTAGTCTGTGAGGGAGATGGCACAGATAAAAATGTATATGCAGTATGACCTGAACTAGACCACATAGACAGAAGTGAAATAGTAACCAAGTCTGTACAGAGGTTTACTTTAGGAAGGGCAACCTTTAATTTAAAAAAATGATAAAAATCCATAATGTTAAGATTATATTTACTGGCCAAGGAGGAAAAGGGAAGAGGATCATGATTGGAGTCATAAAGATGTTTGACCAACGTGAGACCTCTGTTAGCCCAAGAAGACATCGTAGGAGGATCAATTTCAGTAACAATTTTAGGATTATACCGAGCCCCTGAGGCCACCCTAACAAAACTCCAGCGGACTCAGAATGCGGCGGCACGCATGCTCACTAACACCCCTTCCAGAACGTCCGCCAAGCCGGCCCTCAAGGCACTGCACTGGCTCCCGGTGCGCCAAAGGGTGCAATTCAAAGCGATGTGCACGACACATAAGCTGATCAACGGATCTGGTCCAGCGATTCTCAGCAAAATGATTACCCCCTACACAGCAACCAGATCCCTACGATCCCAGAATGAGAACCTAGCTAGTATTCCTAGATTCAAAAGAACCCGCACAGGAGGACGACAATTTTCCGTTCAAGCAGCTACGGGATGGAACGCTCTTCCCCGCTCCCTCAGACTTGAACCTAACTACCTGGTATTCCGCAAGAAATTAAAGACTCATTTGTTCCCTAAATGAAGTCCCCTTGTCGATCTCCCCTCCCTCTCTTCCCTCTCAACAGGATCACAAATCTCATAGCGCGGGGATGCCCTTGGGTCACCAGGCGCTTTAGAAATCGCTATTAAATTAAAATTAAATTAAATCTTGATTGGAAGGTTGGAAACCTTTGTATCGATATGTTTTAGAGAATTAATTGTGTCTGAAATAATACGGCTCGAATGAGGTAGAGCAAGTTTAGAGGCAGTGAGAAAAGAAGGGGTAGAAATTGGAGAACACAACTCTTGTTCAATATAAATCCACAGAGGAGTATGGTGTGAATTTGATAAAAAACAGAGAGCACAGTGAGACCATAAGAAAGCAATTTGATACAAGTTCCAATCTGGAAGATTGCATCCACCCAAGACAGATGGCTTCCTAACATGTTTATATGCAATTCTTGCAGGTTTGACCCTCCATAAAAGTTTGAAGTAAGTAAGTCAATCTCACGGAAAAAGGACGAGGAAAGCCTCACAGGCAGCATAGAGGATAAAAAGTTAATAATCTGAGTTATCATCATTTTAAGAGTTTGAAGTCGTTCCCACCAGGAGATAAATTTTGGAGACCAGGAGGATAGAAGATCTTTAACCTTAGCTTGTATATGAGATTCATTATATGAAATAGTATCTAAAAGGTTATTAGAAAACCAAATTCCAAAGTATTTAATTTGAGTCTATTGCCATTTAAAGCCGGCCTCAACCATGTGAGAAGGGAAGCACAATGCATTAAGAGAGAACATTTCCATCTTATCTCTGTTAGGAGTATATCCTGAAACGTGTGAAAATGAATTAATGGTATTGGAGAAAGCAGGAATGGCAGTAGCAATGTCCTCAGAGAAGATGAGAACATCATCTGCGTACGCAGCCTTTTTAATTATATGTGGACCAATTTGAAAGCATGTGATTTCTCATTCAAATTGAGTAACTGTAGGAGTGGGTCTATAGACAAAAGAAAAAGAAGGGGTGATAATGGGCAGCCCTGTCTAGTACCCCATTGACTCTGCTGTTAGCTTTAGGTTGCGCATATAGGGACATTACCATGTTGATAAAAGAATCACCTAAGTAATGAGATTGGAGCACTGCTTGTAAAAATGGCCAGGAAACTTTCACAAAAGCCTTTTTGGCCTCAAGAGCAAACGCAGCCGATAGCAAAGCAGATAGTATCGCTTTCTCCAATATATGACAGAAGGTTCGGATATTATCTCTAGCAAGTCTCCCTTTTACAAAACCAGTCTGAGAGTCATGGATAAGACTAGGGATATGACCCTCTGAACGCTTAGCCAGGAATTTAGCAAAAATCTTAGCTTCCATATTCAGTAGCGAGATAGGACGAAATCAGAATGATCTTTCCCCTCTTTCGGAATCACAACAATAATAGCCTCAGCGGCTGACCCAGAGACTTTACCAGACATTATATTGTTATCAAAAACTTTCTTGAGATATTTTATTATTGAAGATGAGACAGTCTTGTAGAAAGCAATAGGATAACCATCAGGCTCTGGAGCCTTCCCCGACTGAGTCGTCCTAATGGCTTGAATTATCTCTTCAGACTCAATAGGCTGCCCCAGAGCAGTCATCTCCAACTGCAAAATAGTATGTGGGACAAGAATTGCTGACACACAGATAAGTCACATTGATCCTTGGGAGTGTAGAGTTTTTCATAAAAGTCCAGAAAAACTTGTAGAATTTCTTGAGTATGCAATTTCCTAGAGTCATCAATATAAGAAATCTGAGCGGTTATGACATTAGCATTTTGGTGCTTTAAAGTGGCGGCCAACATCTTACCGGCTCTATTTTGAAGCAACAAGCATCTAGACATTTGAGCCTGTACACTAATATAGGCCCTCTTAGTGACAATAGAGTTAAAAAAAATTCACATTTTTAACATCTGGCAAGAGAGACTTATCATTAGAGCTTCTATATAATATCTCTTTACGTTTGATCTCATCTCCCAAAGATTGTGGCGACCTTCTGATATCACCATTCTGTTTTGAATTTTTTTTGATAATATGGCCTCTAATAGTGCATTTAAATGCATCCCATAGAACAATTGGGGTGTTCACCGAAGACCCGTTATTATTGAAAAAATTATCAATCTCCACAGATAGTTCTTGAACTTCATCTTCATCATCCAAAATCTCTGTATTAAGACGCCAAGTGCAAGGACATTGTTTATCCGCCAGAGTAATGAGAGTGGATGAGACAGCTGCGTGATCAGAAACAACTATTGGGTGAATTATAGCATTAATGGTGTGTTTCAGAATAGCAGCCTCAACTAGAAGATAATCAGCGCGAGAGAAACTAGAATGTGGAGAAGAGAAAAACGTAAAATCACTACCTGTAGGATTATGTAACCTCCAAACATCAATAAGCTGATGAGAGGAGCACATATTAAGCATTTGTTTACGTGACCTAGGAGGACGAAATTTAAAGGTAGAATGCCTAGCTAAGATAGGATCCAAAGGTAAAATCACCGCCAACAATTGTCCTTGCATTTTGAGGAATATCAGAGAGCTTTTTATTTAATGAACACCAAAAGAGTTGATCATCAATGTTTGGTGCATAAAAATTTGGAACATATAAATCATCAGAGCCATTAGACAAGCGAGAAAGCAGCCATTTGCCATCCATATCATGTTCAGTAGTGACTATAGAGAGGCCAGAATTCTTAGGAATCAAGGTTACAACCCTGTTCTTTTTACCAAGTGCTTCAGAACAAGCAACACCAAGAACCCACTCCTTCCGCAGGAGCAAAGCTTACTTAACACCTTGGCTACTAGGCGTTTTCCCCCTCCTGTGCTGGACATTGATATTTTACATTATTCATGACGAGCTCAGCTCGTCATCAGCACAGCTCAACTGTGCATCATGACGAGCTGAGCTCGTCATGAGCATCGAAAGGGTTAAAAGCTATCTTACTCTCCTGGAAAAGAACTACATCACCAGATAAGCTCTTGCAGTAGCCTAGTTATCTTGGCCCTCTTAACAGGATTATGCAATCCACGAACGTTAAGAGAGATTACATTTAGACCTGTCATGAATAAACATGACACAAAACAAATAAGAGCATCTGATAAAAAAGAAAGGGAAGACTAACAACATGTCAACATGCACATGAATAAATAGACAACAAGTAAACCATAAAAAATGAGCCGAAGCATGAGTCCCCAAGGAAGAAAAGATATAAATAGAAAAGGAAGAGGTTAGAAAGAAGAAAATAAAAAGAAAAGATACTCCAAAGAAAAAAAAGGAGCATAAAAAAAGAAAGACCTCACCATGGGATGTCTGAAACAGACAATTTGCATGGGGAAGAGAAACGTGGGGGAGCAAACACAGAAGCCAACACAGATAGTGTCGACCGATCAGGAATAAATGTATATGTCATTAAGCAACAGACCATTAATGCAAACGTATGCAATGTTAACAAAACTCATCAATAGAACCAGAGAATAAACATTCCAGTAACTACCCAATCTGAGGATGTTCAACATATTATCATAACCTAAATAGAAAGGAGAGACATGAAAAATATACATAGTAAATTAAGGCATCATAAATAACAAGTATTACCAAGATGGATCGCACACCACTAGCCTCTCCTCCGGGTCGCCCCTTGGCACTCTGGTACATGTAGTGCATGTAGATGGACGAGTAAAAAGTAGTTCACCACAGTTGGTGCGAGTAGTTACTCATTATCCCCAAGTTCTCTGGACCCGAGACATGGTCCGGGTTTCGGGACAGTTTCCCTCGTCAGCAGAGCAGTGTTTGGGGTGGATGAGAAGGCCGCCAAGTAACCGTCACAGGCCCTGATGCCTCTCCGGCGCACAGGTGCGTCTCCAAGAGCTCGTCAGCTCAGGGCTCACGGGAGCCGTTTAAGTACAACCAAGATGGATCGCACACCACTAGCCTCTCCTCCGGGTCGCCCCTTGGCACTCTGGTACATGTAGTGCATGTAGATGGACGAGTAAAAAGTAGTTCACCACAGTTGGTGCGAGTAGTTACTCATTATCCCCAAGTTCTCTGGACCCGAGACATGGCCCGGGTTTCGGGACAGTTTCCCTCGTCAGCAGAGCAGTGTTTGGGGTGGATGAGAAGGCCACCAAGTAACCGTCACAGGCCCTGATGCCTCTCCGGCGCACAGGTGCGTCTCCAAGAGCTCATCAGCTCAGGGCTCACGGGAGCCGTTTAAGTACAACCAAGATGGATCGCACACCACTAGCCTCTCCTCCGGGTCGCCCCTTGGCACTCTGGTACATGTAGTGCATGTAGATGGACGAGTAAAAAGTAGTTCACCACAGTTGGTGCGAGTAGTTACTCATTATCCCCAAGTTCTCTGGACCCGAGACATGGCCCGGGTTTCGGGACAGTTTCCCTCGTCAGCAGAGCAGTGTTTGGGGTGGATGAGAAGGCTGCCAAGTAACCGTCACAGGCCCTGATGCCTCTCCGGCGCGCAGGTGCATCTCCAAGAGCTCGTTAGCTCAGGGCTCACGGGAGCCGTTTAAGTACAACCAAGATGGATCGCACACCACTAGCCTCTCCTCCGGGTCGCCCCTTGGCACTCTGGTACATGTAGTGCATGTAGATGGACGAGTAAAAAGTAGTTCACCACAGTTGGTGCGAGTAGTTACTCATTATCCCCAAGTTCTCTGGACCCGAGACATGGCCCGGGTTTCGGGACAGTTTCCCTCATCAGCAGAGCATTGTTTGGGGTGGATGAGAAGGCCGCCAAGTAACCGTCACAGGCCCTGATGCCTCTCCGGCGTGCAGGTGCGTCTCCAAGAGCTCGTCAGCTCAGGGCTCACGGGAGCCGTTTAAGTACAACCAAGATGGATCGCACACCACTAGCCTCGGGCGATATCCTAAAACCCGGGACATGTATCGGGTCTAGAGATTCATCAGTCCTACAAGTACCGACTTGCACCCACCTGGGTGATCCACTGAAGAACTGCAAGTACCAGAGTCCCGAGGGGCGATCCGGAGGAGGGGCTAGCGGTGTGCGCTCCATTTATGATGAAACACAATACGGTTCCCTTGAGCTTTGGGCCGACGGGCTCTTGGAAGACGCACCTGCGTGCCGGTTCTGGCATCGAAGCCTTTGACTGTTGTGTGGCGGCCTTCTCTTCCACCCCTAAACAATCTTTCTCTACTGATGAGGGATGTCATCCCGAAACCCGAGACATGTCTCGGGCGATATCCTAAAACCCGGGACATGTATCGGGTCTAGAGATTCATCAGTCCTACAAGTACCGACTTGCACCCACCTGGGTGATCCACTGAAGAACTGCAAGTACCAGAGTCCCGAGGGACGATCCGGAGGAGGGGCTAGCGGTGTGCGCTCCATTTATGATCTAATAAATAACAAGTATATCTATTATAAATAACAAACTAAGGCAATATTCACTTAAGGCCTCATAAATAACAACAATAAAGCATTATAAATAACAGACTAAGGCCACATTTAATTAAGGCATCATAAGTAACAATAATAAATATTATGAATACCAGGCTAAGGTAATATTAAATTAAGGCAGCATAAATAACGAAAATAGATATTATAAACTATAGTCTAAGACATGGTAAATAGTCAGAATTATGTAATACTAATAAAATGAGGCATTAGAGAAAACAATATAAAACATTATAATTTATAAACCACTAATGTGCCAGAAACTACAAGGATTGATAGAATCTGTGATAAAATACTAAAATATATAAGGAGATAATAAATCTGTAGGAAATAACAATAAATAAATCACAATCAATAAAATATAAGCATATCTGATGGGTATCCAACTAATACGAGATATATAAATATATAAGAAATAAATATCATAGTCAACCTAAACAAATAATTCATGAGTTAAATACATAGAAAATAAATAATGAATATATTCATGTTATACAAATTGTACAAAAAAATATAGATACATATCGGAAAAAGGGGTAACAGAGGAAGATAAAAATGGATAATAACCACACGAAAAAGGGAAAAAAAATTAAGCACCATCATATAAACAGAAAAGGAAAAAAAAGCATAGAAGGGATATGCGGACAGATAGGAAAGATAGAAAACAAATATCCTAATAACAGGAAGAAAGAGAAAACCCAAATAAAATAACCTATTTGGAGAAGTGTGGCTCACGATTAGAGCGGCAGACCCTGAGGCAGAGGTCTGGCCCGGACCAGGGTTCAATCCCCGTCGCGGCAGGGTCTTGGGCTCGATGTTAATTTATGCGCCCCTGGCGCAGATGTTGGCGGCTTCTGGCCGCAAAGGCACCTGCTCGTGGTAGTCCCCCGCGGCCCCCTCCACCCCCGCTGCGGCCGCTCTCTGTTGGTGTGGAGCTGCGGCGGCAGGGGGAGACCGCGTGCTGCAATGCGGGCTTGGCGGGAAAGAGAACGGGCTCCAGGCAGGGCCCACAACAGTGTCCGGTTCTCGGCAGGAACAGCAGGAATGGCAGCAACACACAAACAAAGGTAGGACCCCCCAAGTCATGTCAAATTGTGATAGGCCTGAGGTGTCATCTTCTAGGTCTGAAATTCGAAATTCAGTTGCATCTATTGTTCTTTCATGTTTGTCCAATCGTTCTTTCAACTGTGAGTGTATTACTTTTGCCATCAATTGGCTTCAGACATGACTTCATGTCTAGCAGTAAGGATAGCAGATCATCATCAGCACGGATCAGATCTTCTATTTCTCTAGCTCTGACTTTCATTACCAAAGATGGTTTCTTGTTTTCAAATTGTAGCCTCCCATGCTTATGATCACTACAGCCAATGTTGTGTGTAGGTGTATGCCATTGGTGCGCATCATTCAAGAATCTAGTTAGGAAAGCCATATCCTAGTTGCAATGTTGGAGCCCTCAGCAATACGCAGAACCCCACTTTTTACTCTGTACCTGTGCTTATGGTGGCTGCAGATGGTCCCAGTTCCCCATTGCCACTCAGAGCTACAACACTGCTCCTTCAGGCACCATACATTGTCTCCTCATAAAACTCCTCTTGCTTGCATTAATCCACATGACAATGCTAAATGCAGATGGGCAATTGGTTCTTGAGTTGAATAATTAATTTTCTGAGAAAGCAGGAGAGTGTACCTCTTTCTTTTTCGGGGTCACAGTGGGAGCAGGACTATGTAGTGGCCTTTGTATCTAGCGTATAACAATGGAAACTTAGGGTGTCATTACACTGGAAGAGGGACCTCCACCACCAGCTGTGCGGTGGCAGGCCCTGTGCCATCGGAAAGCGATTTTCCCCCAACCATATTATGATGGTGGGGGAACTTTCTGGTACCGTGGCTGTTGTAAAGACCGCCCGCCACTGTTCCGCCACAGGCAATCATTCTGATTGCCTGGCAGAGTGGTCAGCATGTGTAAAATAGTGGCAGTGCCTAGCAGGCACCATCCGCCAAATTACACTGCCGGCTGAAGTTAGTCTTCCCATGGCGGTGGTAGTGCACTGGGGGAGGGGGGGAGGGGGGGGGGGGACTATGGTAACCCACTACATATCCCTGCTTTAAGTGGCAGGCACCATGTTGTGCCTGCCACATAGTCCAGGGCAATGCACAACATAGCTGTTTAACATTGCGACGAGTGCTGCAGCCAGCAGCACCCGCTGCAATGTCAAACGGGTTGGATGCGACGGCCATGGTAGTGGTCGCATCATAATCCGTGGTGCGGGACCAGAGCCTTACAGGCAAGCGGTCCCAGTCACCGATATGATCCCGGGCAGACTCAAGTCCGTCCGCCATCGTAATCGGCCCCCTTAGTATCCAGAAGTGCCAACTTATGATCTGATTATGAATTTATATTACAAACAAAAATGGAGAGTAAAGGGATTTTATCCACCTCGGTGGACGGAAGGGTACTCCCAATCCCCTGGATAGGTAACTATATAACAAAAGGAGGAGTACCACCATAGATAAGGCTAAAGAGCGATATCGGTGGGATGGAATTCTAAATGAGAAAAAAGAAGAAGTCCTTCTTTGTTTTTAATGAACCCCTCACTCACCGACATGGTCGGTGACATGCTTCATCATCGGGCCACCTTGACAGCCGAGTGCCATCAAGGTGTGCTGCAACACCGGGGATACAGTGGAGCGGGTATGTGAGTGATGAATGTAAAGAAATAAGGAATCAGTGAGTTAAAAATTGTCCTGGTATGGCTTATACAATATTTTATTCTAAGACTACTGGACAATAATAAAAACAGTGCGTGTTGATACAGTGATGGTTTTATTCTGACCAAATGTATCTGTGAAGTATGTGTGAGGTCTACATGTTTCAAACCGTTTAGGAAATTACCGGTTTTACATCAGGACCAAGATAAAGGTGTTGGGTGGTCAGGGTACACTAACACCCTGCCGTACCTGCAACCCTTTGTTCCCAAATAACAAAAGTATTGTTATGGGGCAAAGAAAAAAGCAACCCAAAGGTGGTTGTATTAAAAGCAGAAAAAACCTGTGGAGAAAAATACATTTTATTTTAAGTCAACAAAACTAGTTACATGCCTGTAACGTAGTGAAGTGACGAATCTGCTCTTTCTGTGAATCATCCCACATCCAATTAAAACGAACTACTCAGGTGCGGTGGTTGAGTGTTGTTCAACAGTGAAGTTAAGGGTTGATTTGTAGACACACCTATCAATATAAGTGTGAACGAGAACGAGCACAGTCTATTTACTACTGGTTCGTTTATGGCTAACTAGTGCGTGCCTAGGTATTACTCATATTTTAATAGTGCCAGGGAATACCGACGTGCTAAAAGTACAACTTGATCCAAAATAAACAATACAAGACAGACACAACACATAACACATGTTGTAAACAAAGCGTGCTCACTCCTCTTTAGGGGTTTTGAATGCTGCACGGGATTAGAGGGAAGGGAGGCCACAGTACAGGAAACGTATTCTGCGGAATGGAAAAATTTTTTGGAAGATCAGCAAAATGGCTGGGTGAAATTCTAGTCGGCACCATATATGATGTTTGGGTAGGGTGACTAGAAACAAACGTGTTTCTTTTTAGTGCAGCCGGGATTTACTTACAGTTTCAGTGGTCTGTTTACAGCCGTATACCTATTTCGCCCCTCCGTACGCCCGCTAAGAGCCAAGTGCGGGGTTGTATTTAAAGGTAGCCGCCATTGGATTCGGGGTGGGCGTGGTTACCGTGACGTAAAGACGTCATGCGGTAACAGGGGAATCTACGGAGGCCTGTCAGGTTAGAGGTTGCCATAGAAACGGAACACAAATTTACAACAGAGCTCCAGAAGGAGGAGCGTTCAGGCTCAAGGGGGGTAGTCATGGGAACGTGGAAATGAAACCAGGGATAGCCATTCAGCATGGTATCACTACGGGGCCAGACAAAAGTATTTTGGAGAGTACATTCGCCCAGGGTATATTATCGTTCAGGCCGTTCACGTGTGTGGATAATCTGTATATCCATCTTTGTTCTTTTTCATACAAACGTTTTTTGTATGTTTGGTCCAGGGGTCATTTGCTCGATGATAGTCCAAAACATATCGTTTGGTGTGTGGCCTTTCTCAATGAAATGATCGGTAAGTCGGGTTGCATTTTTCTTGCAGCGTATGGTGCTGCGATGTTCGCTTATCCTTTGTTTGACTTTCCGGGTGGTCATTCCTATGTACCGCTTGTTGCAAGTGCACTCGATTAAAAATACCACATTGCTACTGTTGCAATTGGTGTGTGAAATCTGCCTCCAGATTTTGCCAGGCTCCAGATCTAGTGTTTTGGTGTTCCTTGTCAAATGACATACACTACAATCTCCGCAGCGGTAGTGACCGATTATGTCTGGTAAACCCCAGGACCTGGTTATTGATGGTGTGGTTTGTGCTGTTCTTGCTTTTGGTCTGGTATTAACAAGAGTGTCTTTTAGACTTTGTGATTTCTTAAAAGAGAACAGAGGCTTCTCCCAGTGTAGATTTCCAGTGTTCACGATTGCCCAGTGTTTATTTATGCTTCTGGTCACTTGATTTGATATTGGGTTGAATGTGGTCACACATGTCAAGGGTATTTCCTCATTTCTCTCGGT
This sequence comes from Lissotriton vulgaris, assembly GCF_964263255.1. Taxonomy (NCBI): domain Eukaryota; kingdom Metazoa; phylum Chordata; class Amphibia; order Caudata; family Salamandridae; genus Lissotriton; species Lissotriton vulgaris. Next base: position 174,604,709 of record NC_141687.1, on the reverse strand, counting down.
TTTCTCTTCGAGAAGGGCGTCTCTAGGCTGATTTCTGGCTCTCTTTTGGCATTTGTTCACTATTTTATTCGGGTATCCACGGTTACCTAATCTTCTGACAGGTCCTTTGCTTGTTTTTTGTACTCAGATAGTTGGCTGCAGTTTCTACGCAGTCTTAAAAACTGTCCGTAGGGTATGTTCTCCCTTAGTGGCCGTGGATGGAAACTCTCGAATCTTAATAGGTTATTTTTTGAGGTAGGTTTGTAGTGAGTTCTAGTTTCTAGATGGTTCCCTTCTTTGCTGATGACCACATCAAGGAACACAATTTCCTGCTTATCATAGCAGTTGGTGAATCTGAGGTTGTTGTCACAAGTGTTTATCCAGGAAATGAATTGATCGAGCTGTTCAACAGGTCCTTGCCAGATTGCCAGGACATCATCAATGTAACGTCTCCAAAAAGTTACATTCGCGCGAAAAGGATTTCTCTCATTCAGAATAAATTTGTTTTCGAAGTCGTAAACGTACAAACCCGCTATGCTGGGGGCAAAAACGCTTCCCACTGACGTGCCCCCAGTTTGCAGAAACAGGGTGCCCTCGAATTCAAAGTAGTTACGTTTTAGGGCCAATTTAGCACATTCCAGGATGAAGGCTTTTGATGTATGGAAAGGCCAGTCTGCATTGTCCAGAGTGTTACCCAGGACTCGGATAGTGTCGTCCTGGGGTATGCTCGTGTACAGACTCTCTATATCAAAACTGAGCAAGACTGTGTTTTCATCCACCTCCAGATTCTGTAGTAGATTTAGTAGGCTCTTGGTGTCTTGTAGATAAGTGGTTGATTTCTGAACAATAGATTTCAAGAAAAAATCGCAGAACCTAGAAAGCGGTTCTAGCAGGGAGCCAATACCTGAAACGATCGGTCGTCCAGGTGGTGGTAGTCTACCCTTATGCATTTTCGGTAGGATGTAGAAATAAGGGATTTTGCCTTCGGTTGTGCATAAGTAATCTGCTTCCTGTTTGGATATAGTGCCAGAGGTTTCAGCAATTTCTACTAGTTGGAGAATTTCAGCTTTCAATTAATCTGTGGGATCAGTGTCTAGTACCTGGTAGTTTTTAGTTTCGCTCAAAAGTCGGATACATTCCTCGCGGTAGGAGGTCATTTCCATAACCACAAGTCCGCCACCTTTGTCAGCTGGTTTTATTATAGTGGTTTCACAAGCACGTAATTCTTTTATTGCTGTTTTTTCTGATTTGCTCAGGTTCTGGAACTGAGAGGATGCCTGCATTTTTTCGACATCATTATAAACCGCTTGTTCAAAAGCCATCAGTTCAACCGGGGTAGTGTGTGGAGGAGGCATGAAGGTCGACTTCAACCTTAGTCCACTTTCATTTGCCACTTCACTTTCCTTAGGTGGGCCTTGCTTCTCAAAAAAAGCTTTAAGTCTTAGTTTCCTAAAGAAACTGGCCAGCTCGCAGTGTAACTGGAATTTGTCCAACCGGGCAGTGGGGACATAGCCAAGTCCCTTGTTTAGAACACACTCTTCAGTAGATGTTAGAGGTCTTGAGGATAGATTGGTGACTAAGGTTTCGCACTGCTCGTGCCTGCCTTGCTCTTCGTTCTGTTGCTCACTGGGTCGTCTTCCTCCCAGTGTACTTGATTGGCCTGTCTGTTTTTTCCTCTTCCCCTTCTGCCCCTGTGAAAAAAAGGGGGCCGAAACTGATTTTGGTGGAATGGGGGAGGCTGAAAATGTGGCTGAAAAGGAGGTTGCCATCCAAACATTTGGAAATTTGACGCTTGGTTGAAAGGGTCTTGAAACATAGGAGCGTTGAACCCAGGCCAAAAATTGCCTTGCCCTCTTCTACCTCCTCTTCCTCGCTGTCTGTTAGCGCTGGTATTTGACCCACTGCTGCTGCCTGATGAATTACTTGAGGCATCTGAATCGGATGTGATCTTCTCTGGTGGTTTGAAGTCAGGGTCAGAATACGGATAGGTTTTGACAAACGAGAACCTTTTCAGATCCTTTTGAAATTTAGTGACTTTTTGTTGAGTCAAGTTATCCTTATATTCAGTTATCTCTTTGTTTATTTCATCAAGTCTCCTTTTGTATCCAGTTATGGGTGTCTTGATATGCGTTTCAGTTTTCTGGATTTCTATTTGGATAGTCTCGGATAATCTTATAGCCGTTTTCATAATTAGCATAATCCAGTCATGTGTGCAGTGCCAGGCTATTAAAGCCCAGTCTTTTCTGAATTGGGCATCGTTAAGAAAAATCCGTGGAGCGTTTGTCACCAGAAGGCCCTTCGGAGCCATGTTGTTCGAAACATACTCTTTTAGAATGGTACCGTGTAGTATGGTTCTTATGCGTTCCCTTTTCATCTCAGTAAGTTTTTCCCAATCGCCTGTTTGTGATATCGTTTGTGAAATGCTAGCATCTGCAAAACCAGCGATCTCGCCCATGATGGTGTCAATCTCTTCTGTAGAAAAAGTAAGGCCTTGGTTTTCCCCCATGTTGGAAAATATGTGTGTTAGTGAAGTGTCTGAGAAAATTATATGGATCAAAGAAGGACAGAAACTCTCGCAGCTGTGCGCTGCTAAGGTATATTACAAACAAACATGGAGAGTAAAGGGATTTTATCCACCTCGGTGGACGGAAGGGTACTCCCAATCCCCTGGATAGGTAACTGTACAACAAAAGGAGGAGTACCACCATAGATAAGGTTAAAGAGCGATATCGGTGGGATGGAATTCTAAATGAGAAAAAAGAAGAAGTCCTTCTTTGTTTTTAATGAACCCCTCACTCACCGACATGGTCGGTGACATGCTTCATCATCGGGGCCACCTTGACAGCCGAGTGCCATCAAGGTGTGCTGCAACACCTGGGATACAGTGGAGCGGGTATGTGAGTGATGAATGTAAAGAAAAAAGGAATCAGTGAGTTAAAAATTGTCCTGGTATGGCTTATACAATATTTTATTCTAAGACAACTGGACAATAATAAAAACAGTGCGTGTTGATACAGTGATGGTTTTATTCTGACCAAATGTATCTGTGAAGTATGTGTGAGGTCTACATGTTTCAAACCGTTTAGGAAATTACCGGTTTTTCATCAGGACCAAGATAAAGGTGTTGGGTGGTCAGGGTACACTAACACCCTGCCGTACCTGCAACCCTTTGTTCCCAAATAACAAAAGTATTGTTATGGGGCAAAGAAAAAAGCAACCCAAAGGTGGTTGCATTAAAAGCAGAAAAAACCTGTGGAGAAAAATACATTTTATTTTAAGTCAACAAAACGAGTTACATGCCTGTAACGTAGTGAAGTGACGAATCTGCTCTTTCTGTGAATCATCCCACATCCAATTAAAACGAACTACTCAGGTGCGGTGGTTGAGTTGCAAACTGGGGGCATGTCAATGGGAAGCGTTTTTGCCCCCAGCATAGCGGGTTTGTACGTTTACGACTTCGAAAACAAATTTATTCTGAATGAGAGAAATCCTTTTCGCGCGAATGTAACTTTTTGGAGACGTTACATTGATGATGTCCTGGCAATCTGGCAAGAACCTGTTGAACAGCTCGATCAATTCATTTCCTGGATAAACACTTGTGACAACAACCTCAAATTCACCAACTGCTATGATAAGCAGGAAATTGTGTTCCTTGATGTGGTCATCAGCAAAGAAGGGAACCATCTAGAAACTAGAACTCACTACAAACCTACCTCAAAAAATAACCTATTAAGATTTGAGAGTTTCCATCCACGGCCACTAAGGGAGAACCTACCCTACGGACAGTTTTTAAGACTGCGTAGAAACTGCAGCCAACTATCTGAGTACAAAAAACAAGCAAAGGACCTGTCTGAAAAATTAGGTAACCGTGGATACCCGAATAAAATAGTGAACAAATGCCAAAAGAGAGCCAGAAATCAGCCTAGAGACGCCCTTCTCGAAGAGAAAACCGAGAGAAATGAGGAAATACCCTTGACATGTGTGACCACATTCAACCCAATATCAAATCAAGTGACCAGAAGCATAAATAAACACTGGGCAATCGTGAACACTGGAAATCTACACTGGGAGAAGCCTCTGTTCTCTTTTAAGAAATCACAAAGTCTAAAAGACACTCTTGTTAATACCAGACCAAAAGCAAGAACAGCACAAACCACACCATCAATAACCAGGACCTGGGGTTTACCAGACATAATCGGTCACTACCGCTGCGGAGATTGTAGTGTATGTCATTTGACAAGGAATACCAAAACACTAGATCTGGAGCCTGGCAAAATCTGGAGGCAGATTTCACACACCAATTGCAACAGTAGCAATGTGGTATATTTAATCGAGTGCACTTGCAACAAGCGGTACATAGGAATGACCACCCGGAAAGTCAAACAAAGGATAAGCGAACATCGCAGCACCATACGCTGCAAGAAAAATGCAACCCGACTTACCGATCATTTCATTGAGAAAGGCCACACACCAAACGATATGTTTTGGACTATCATCGAGCAAATGACCCCTGGACCAAACATACAAAAACGTTTGTATGAAAAAGAACAAAGATGGATATACAGATTATCCACACACGTGAACGGCCTGAACGATAATATACCCTGGGCGAATGTACTCTCCTAAATACTTTTGTCTGGCCCCGTAGTGATACCATGCTGAATGGCTATCCCTGGTTTCATTTCCACGTTCCCATGACTACCCCCCTTGAGCCTGAACGCTCCTCCTTCTGGAGCTCTGTTGTAAATTTGTGTTCCGTTTCTATGGCAACCTCTAACCTGACGGGCCTCCGTAGATTCCCCTGTTACCGCATGACGTCTTTACGTCACGGTAACCACGCCCACCCCGAATCCAATGGCGGCTACCTTTAAATACAACCCCGCACTTGGCTCTTAGCGGGCGTACGGAGGGGCGAAATAGGTATACGGCTGTAAACAGACCACTGAAACTGTAAGTAAATCCCGGCTGCACTAAAAAGAAACACGTCTGTTTCTAGTCACCCTACCCAAACATCATATATGGTGCCGACTAGAATTTCACCGAGCCATTTTGCTGATCTTCCCAAAAAAATTTCCATTCCGCAGAATACGTTTCCTGTACTGTGGCCTCCCTTCCCTCTAATCCCGTGCAGCATTCAAAACCCCTAAAGAGGAGTGAGCACGCTTTGTTTACAACATGTGCTATGTGTTGTGTCTGTCTTGTATTGTTTATTTTGGATCAAGTTGTACTTTTAGCACGTCGGTATTCCCTGGCACTATTAAAATATGAGTAATACCTAGGCACGCACTAGTTAGCCATAAACGAACCGGTAGTAAATAGACTGTGCTCGTTCTCGTTCACACTTATATTGATAGGTGTGTCTACAAATCAACCCTTAAGTTCACTGTTAAACAACACTCAACCACCGCACCTGAGTAGTTTGTTTTAATTGGATGTGGGATGATTCACAGAAAGAGCAGATTCGTCACTTCACTACGTTACAGGCATGTAACTAGTTTTGTTGACTTAAAATAAAATTTCTTTTTCTCCACAAGTTTTTTCTGCTTTTAATGCAACCACCTTTGGGTTGCTTTTTTCTTTGCCCCATAACAATACTTTTGTTATTTGGGAACAAAGGGTTGCAGGTACGGCAGGGTGTTAGTGTACCCTGACCACCCAACACTTTTATCTTGGTCCTGATGAAAAACCGGTAATTTCCTAAACGGTTTGAAACATGTAGACCTCACACATACTTCACAGATACATTTGGTCAGAATAAAACCATCACTGTATCAACACGCACTGTTTTTATTATTGTCCAGTAGTCTTAGAATAAAATATTGTATAAGCCATACCAGGACAATTTTTAACTCACTGATTCCTTTTTTCTTATATTCATCACTCACATACCCGCTCCACTGTATCCCAGGTGTTGCAGCACACCTTGATGGCACTCGGCTGTCAAGGTGGCCCCGATGATGAAGCATGTCCTAGACCATGTCGGTGAGTGAGGGGTTCATTAAAAACAAAGAAGGACTTCTTCTTTTTTCTCATTTAGAATTCCATCCCACCGATATCGCTCTTTAGCCTTATCTATGGTGGTACTCTTCCTTTTGTTATATAGTTACTGATTCAGAATTTGCCAGAGACGGTTCTCCAAAGCAAATGCGACTTACTACATAGCATAGAGTGTTGTGGTTATGAAAGTATGTATTGCATTAAGTGTGAGCTTTTAACCTTTGCACCTGGTTACCACCTGCTTAAACATGATGCTAAATTGCATATTTTTTTTGCTATTCTTGTGGCAATTCACAATCTGCTAAAGTTTAGTGCATACAAATTCTGATTCGCTTATTTGACATTGCAAATTTTGAAATACAAAAATAAATCACAAATTAGGATATCGGTAGCTTATTTGACATTGCAAATTATGAAATACAAAAATAAATCGGTATTCTATACACTACACTGTTTAAAACAGCCTACGTTTGGCAACACAATATATCACAGTGGGACATTTTATTGATCGCAGTCTACGATGCAAATCATTTGTCCTTCATGCTTTAGGTCCACTAGCCTACGTCTTACTATATTTGGAAAATGTACTCTGTGTCAACCTGCCCAAACAAACAGACTCCAAGCAGTTGAAAATGCAGCAGGGTCTGAATAAATATGAACTTGTTGAAAACCTGAAAATATCCCTCTGCTGACTCACATCAAATAACATTATAGGAGGAAATTTAGAACCAGACGGGTGAGACCCTTTCCCTCACAATACAGGTAGAAGACCGCCCACTTTTGGCACAGTTGCATTTCAAGCCAAGGCTGAATTAGCCCTTTGGGACCCAAGGAAAACTGCCTATAAGCTGAGGAGGTTTCTTTTTATGGGCGGACAGCGGGATCATGGCTCGCGACCCTGATTGACAATTTTTCCAGAGTTCATTTTATTCTAAACCCACCATTGGGCCAAATGGGCCACCTTGTTGATGCATCCCACTCAGCTTTCAGAAATAAACCCCTAAAGCAGAAGTTTTCTTTCTTAATATAAAAAGAAAAGTGTCAGTCAGTGACAAGGAAGCAATTATTCCCTGCACGCCAGGGACATTCTCACTATTCCTTCCCAAGCCTGAAGGGCTCTGTCATTGGAAACATGGTGGTTCCATCACCTCTAGGTAAGATGCATTAACCGCGCATTTGGTGGGGCAGAAGACATGCCGGTTTACTGTAGGACTACCACTCTGCCAGTCTCCGTTCTAATATTGTGCCTCACATACAAATACCTGTAAGTCTCAGCCCACAGATACGTGAAGGACGATCCCTGTTCCAAAACACACAAAGTAACTCTCAGATTAGCAAGTCATAAATGACTGACTACTCCCAGGGATAACACAAACTACATGGTCACTGCAATTTCTCTGCAATAACCACAAGACTATGGATTGCCCCAGACATTTTGAAGACCACTGTACTGATCAGTCGCAGCCGGCATGGATCACTGGTTGCGGGGCGGGCGCTGGGGGTATGTCGGGGGGACGGGTGTTACGCAGGAAGGGAGGGAATTGGAAAAAAAAACTTTTAAAAACGTACCTCGAGGCCGGGTCCAACGTCTTCTCTGCTCCTGCTCTCCTGCCTCTGACTGGAACAGGAAGCAGGAAGCTGAAAGCTAGGCTCCCTCTCCCAAGCCAATAACGCAGCATTGTGATTGGTCCGAGTGCAGTGACACGGCGCTCAGCGAGGGGCTGGAGGGGTGGACATGTTCTTCATGCAGGCTGTAATGCAGCCTGCATGGAGAACAGGGCCAACCAAACAGTCACTGCACACTCAGGAGTGAGCAGCCCAGCTCACCCACCTGCCGCAGAGCAGCAGGACACAAAACATACAATGACAATAACTCTAAGTTATTGTCATTTTATGTTTCTCACTGCTCAAAAGCAGTGGAGTGAAGCTCCTGGTACTGATGTAATATAGAAACGAACTTGCTCGATCTCCTCCACCATCCCCACTATCCCACCACGTTCCGTCCTACATTCAACTTGCCGGTATGCCTGGATGGCATTTTTGTAACGCCAGTGTAATGCTGCAAAAATCCCAAATTTCAGATTATATAAAACATGCATCATTTTCACCATTTTGCCTAACAGTAAGCTTTTTCTGAATAAAAAAATATCTTGCCCAGATAATAGCAAAATGGCTTTTGTGTGATTAATGTAATTTGGCAAACATTATGGGCATTTGACAGAATTCTTTTAGGCCGCTTTTGCGCATCTCTATGTGCTACCCAAAATGCTTTCTGCCCAATGATAAGGGAGGTGGTCTTGATAACCTCAAAATACACTAGCACACTTCTGTAACTCGCTCCAACACTGTTGTCAAAGTCTGCTTCAGATTCTATGGCAATCTAATTGTGCAATGCATCTATAAATATAAATATAAACATATTAGACAACATTACCCAGGAACACCTCCAAAAAGTCTTTCAGAAAGGTGGCGAAATGTCTGATGTGTGATTTGTGCTAAGAAACAACAATGTGATAATTTGACTCAACTCCCCAGAAAGACTGATCACCAAATGCCACTTTGAAACTATGTGTTTGAATTTTGCAGCCCTGTAGTCACTGGATCATGATTCTTTGCCAAGAGAGATGTAAAACGATGTACTTTGATCCTTAATGCCTCTCACCCAATGTGTAACTCTTTATCATCTCAGACATTGTGATCACCCAGTGCTGCTCAGTACATGCCAAAATCTGGTTGGATTGCTGAGAAGAATGATGGAACTCATTGTCCTAATGCTGAATAGAAAGGGCTGCTATAGATATAGTTTGTTATTTTCGACAATTGTAGAGGATGATAGCCCATTTCATGCACCAATAATAAATCAGCAACCACTTGTCAAGATGAAAAAAAAAGAAATTGGTCACCGGGAAAGTGTACTACTTAACAACACATAGTTCATAAAGAAATTATTTTACTGTAGTTGATTATCGGACTAAGTATATGGCTAAACAAGTGTCTTGTGTATATATTATAAAGATCCCTCTAAAGTGAAAATAATATTTGTTCAGACTAATAGGATTAAAATTCTCCTTTCCAAATTAATATACAAGGCACAAGTGAGTAACATATATATGATTTTTGTAAGAAATTGGGTTATTGGTTGAGAAAGTGATCATGCTAATCAAGCAACAACCACAGTCCTTGTCACTAAATTAACCTGTGCTTTACCCTCTGGTAGCTTGGCACAAAGGTATTAGGCTTAACTTAGAGGTACTGTGAAAAGTATTTATGTAGCAGACAAACAGAAATAAAGTGAAAACCTAACACAAGAAAAAACAAAAATAATTCAGACCTATTTAGGAAATCAGAGAACATTTTAAAAATAAAATGACACCAACACTAATTCTATCTAATCAGTAGAACTGAAGTTATGATTTTTAAAATTTTTAAGTGTAGAATAGTGCCTAAAAGATCAAAGCGCCAACTGCAGGTATTTGGGGCCAGATGTAGGTCGCCAATTACTGGTCGGTAACGGTAGAATTCGCCCATTACCGACCGGTAATTGGTGATTGAGATGTAGGGGCCATTATTTTACAGAATCGGTAAATTTACCGAATCGGTAAATTTACCCATTCTGTAAAATACCGAATTGGTAATTTTACCAAATTCGGTAAATCAAGATGTAGGTGGCACCCCACAGAGTGCCACAGGCCCTTAAGAGTCGGTATTTTACCACCCAATCTTATTGGGTGGTAAAATACCGAATTCAGGTGTGCATGCACATCTGTGCATGCACACCTGTGCCATGTGACAAACAGACATGCCCTTAGGGCATGTATGTGTGCCACATGGCACACAAGCCTGCACTTGGGGTGCTGGAGGGTGTCAAAGTGACACCCCCTGCACCCTTGCTGGATTTGGTATTTACCGATTCGGTAAATACCGAATCTGTATTTCCCATTGATTCCTATGGGCTCCAAAGCCCATTGGAATCAATGGGGAATACCTATTCGTTATTTACCGACTCGGTAAATAAAATAAAAAATTACCTACATCTCCCTCCTTCTAATTTACCCATTCATAAATACCGATTCGGTATGATTCGGTATTTATGAGTCGGTAAATTAGATTTACCTACATCTGAACCTTAGTCTCACAAGATTGGGACCAAGTCAAAAGTTACGGCCGACCACGATGGAGCACAGATTGGATCAAACGTGTGGACCGGGCCTGATCTCTGCTTACCTTCGGACTTGGAAAAATTCTTGAAGAAAAGTCAAGGAGAAAGTAGAGATTAGCTGGTCAAGGTAGCAGGCTGTGTCTGAGTAGGAGTCTTTGTTGCTAAGGAGCTGCTGGACGAAGTCTCAGTGAAGCCATCGACAATGGCAGGAAGAAGCTCCAAATGGGAAAAGCTGCATTCCCAGGCTGAGGAGGTTGTTCATAAAGATATTTACCTTTGGACTTGCATAACATTTTGGAAGTTGAACACCTCCAGCAGGATTGAGGTGCATTTAGTGGCTGAAGAGGCCACCACGAGGCTGGATACTTTTGCCGAGAAGTCCCGAGAACATAGTGGAAGCTACTGCAAAGTCAGGTGAGCATCGACCACTTTGGGCAGATCAGATCGCAGGTAGGTCCCAGTCTTCTGTTGGTACTCCAAGAATGTTTTTGGTGAAAATGTTTCTCACTTTCATGTTTTAGGGTTAGGCAGTAGCAGCTCCTCTAACATCTCTTCCAAGAGGCCAGGACCTGGGGGCACCATTTGGGGAATTAGTACTCACTTCAGCAGAGGCGAGGTGCAGGGTTCCAATCCTAAGGAGCCTGTTATGTCCCTGTAGCTCACACATGAGATCAGCCAACTAGCTAGTCATTTCTGGTGTTTTGGGGTTCAAGGAAATGGGCCAGTTCTCCATCAAGCAGCAATATGGTCCTTAAAACAGCAGAACAGTCCTTTAGTAGCAGCAGGGCAGTCCTCTGGTAGTCAAGGCAGTCCTTCTGAAGTTTTCCACAGGTCCAGGAGTGTAGTGAAGAGGTGTCCTGAGGGTCCAATATGTATACCTGGTGCCAGACTTTGAAGTGGCAAATTCATCAGGGCTTAGACCACGGTGTAATCTAAATAATTAACAAAATGATAAATTATAAGTCACACAATCTATAAATTATAAGTCACACAATCTATCACCCTGTCTCTCTCTACAACTGATGGGCGGATTGGGCACTACTTTTTCGGTACCTTATCTTCTGGGCTGTGGTTCATTCTCTTGTTGGTCTTTCTTCTGTACCTAAACATAGATTGATTATTTAGATCACACCGTGGTCTAAGCCCTGATGATAATCCCCAAAGGCAGAAGGGGATTGGAAACGCGTCGGCACGTCCATATCCACCTGCGAGCGATCCACATCAATTGAGAATCTAGAGAGGGTGTTACTGCATGAAACATACCCCGAGAGCAAACTTTTTTTAGAGACAGTTGTCCCCGCAGTCTCCCTGTCAAAAGCGCCACATTGAATTGCATAATGATAATTGTCCAAGCGCTTACAGGCATTGTTTGAATTACCGACTGGTGTAATTGCATGATTAGAACTCATTGTTGTCATTTCGTTATGAATTGTTTATTTTGTTATGAGTTTATCAATGTTATCTATATAATGAATGAAATGTGTATTCCTCTAATGCAATTAAAATAATGAAAGGTTGTCTCAAATTAAGTTGAAATATTATAATCGTGAAAGTATAATGCAATGACTTATTGCGTTGTATTTTGAATCTGCAGAAGTAACAAAAATTGATAAAAAAATGTAAATTGATACTTGTATAGCGCACTACTCACCCGCAAGGGTCTCAAGGCGCTTGTACGAATACCGCTGTGGAACCCATCCTGGCTTTCCCTGTGAGGCGTCTACTCCTGGGCACCCCCAAGGTGGAGGCCAGGTATCCTTAGCGTTGTGGAGATTAAGCAAGCTATTGCCCAGAGTTGCAGAGTGGGACTCCGTGATTGGAATAGGCACCGAGGCGAGAATTATCAGGTCTGTGGAATTTTGAGCCCAAGACCCGCCAAGGCAGGGAAATTGAACCCTGGTCCCGGGCCAGATCTCTGCTTCACGGTCTGCCACTCTAACCATTGAGCCACACTTCTCCACTAGCAGTCCTAAAATTGGTGGCCAGGTAACCTTTTCTTACATTTTTTTTCTATAAGTGGCATTTTATTAAAATTGTGACTCAAAATCTGACTTTATGATTGAAGAGGATTATAAAATACAATTCATTTAAGTCTAAACAGGATATCCCTCTCCGCACCCAATCCTGAATTAGAACTTATTAAGTATAAAAAGGCAACCCAATGTTATCCAATGGAAGGGATAGGCCTGACAGTAGTGAAAAGCGTTTTAGGAAATGTAGGAATTCTTTAAGACCAGGAATATGTGCAACCTAAACCCCCATGGCCTACTTTTTCAATACAATACACCATGCCCTAAGAGCTTTTAGGGCCTACCTAAGGGATGATTTATAAGTATTTAAAAGGAAGGTTTTGTCTTTTCAAAAGGTTTATTATGACAGGTCAAAATGTCAGTCTAAAACTGCACTATAGACTACAAAGAGTGTTGCAGGCCCACTATTAGCTTTTAATACGCCAGCTAGGTAGAACCCTATATTAGGAACTTATGAGTAAATTCAATGTGCCAATCAGGTGCAGGCTAATTTTATCATGTATTAGCGAGAGGGCATAAGCACGTTCGCACTGGTTAGCAGTGGTAACGTGCACAGAGTCCTCATGCTAACGAAAACAAATTCCGAAAACAGAAGGGGTAAAGACAAAACGTTTGGGGGAATAGCACAAAAAGGATGTTTGGTCTAACAATTAACAAACACGCACCCCGTCTCTGGCAAACCACAATCACTGCTTTATTGCTTTCTAACGCTTTAGGGCCAGATGTAGGTAAATACCATTTACCGATTCTAAAATACCGAATTTTACCGATTCGGTATTTTAAAATAGGTAAATGGTATGTAGGTATTAATTTGGTAATTTTTACTGAATCTGTAAAATTCGGTAAAGGTATTCCTCATTCCTTCCTATGGGCCTGCCCATAGGAATGAATGGGGAATCCCGAATCGGTAAATACCGAATCGGTAAGGGGGGAAGACCTACAAGGGTGGCACGGTGTCACATTGACACCCTGTTGCACCCCTGAATAGTGCATGGGTGCACATGTGGCACACATACATGCCCTAAGGGCATGTATGTCTGCCACATGGCACTGTTAAAAAAGCACAAAATTGCATTTTTAATGGTTTTCGTTATTTACCAATAACTTGTAATTGGTGGTAAATAACGAATCCTAACAGGTGAAAAGCACTCACTTGAGTGCTTCCTACATTTCAGATTCGGTAATTTACCGAATTCTTTAATACAAATTTGGTAAATTACCGAATCTGAAATGTAGCCACCCACATTCCAAATGCCTAATACCGGTAGGTAACGGCCGAAATTCGGTAATTTCGGCCGTTACCGACCGGTATTTGGGTTCCTACATCTGGCCCTTAATGTTAAAATCTTTTCTATTCCACTTTCATTAGCTGTTAATTCGCAGCGCAACTCAGTTCGTTTAGTGCTGCCCACTGAGCAATTGTTATTATCATTGTTGCACTCTAGAATCTTTTTCAACTGGTGTTTACTTGACATGGAAGGTGAACATCTGCAATATCAATGCAGTACCTTTGTTTAGCCGATACCGGCAATCACTGCTGTAAACTCTGGATGCTTACAGTGGACATGTCACTGCAAAACACTGCCTGCCTTGCAATCATCAATGTCACAGATCTCTACTGTATTGTATTTGCGGGAAAATGGTTGCATTGGAGGGCTAATCGTTTTTAAAAAACTCTTGAAGAGGATCTCAGACACAGAATGCTTACCTGCGATTCCCTAAAAGAGCTTCTTCTCTGATGGCGCCTGGCAAATTCTTCACATATTATAATTGATATGTTGACAAATCAAGCTGCAGTGATTCAAAAGGTGCAGTTATGGCCTACTTGATGAATTGCTTGGAACCCTAGAAAGGTAATGAGAATAAAATCTAGTGTTTCTAGGTCTGCTGTTTGCATTGAATGTTGAATAGATAGTATTTTACTGAAGTTAAAAGTACACATATGAATTCCTGAATGACCACTTTTCTTTTCAGCAGTACCATAACCATTTTCAGGTGATTTAGGATAGTTACAACTGCCTACATTAAAATTACATTTTCTTTATCACAGTTGTATTCAAATCGAACCTTTTTTGCATTGGAGGGGGCCCTGAAGACCAGCGTTATCCTGGAATTTTATGGAACAATTCTAGCTGGAGGTGCACTTAGAAGAGGTACCGGCGACTTCTGCAAAACACATGCATATCCTGCAAGGAGCCAAGATTCCCCGGGGTCTGAGGAATGCAGGTCGGTAGTGTAGACTGCCTTGAGAAACACTGGGATCCATGAAGAGGAGTCTCCAGGCCAAGGAACTACCAGGACCTGAAGTAGCAGGAGACTGATCCCTGAGCGCTTCACCGGAGGAAGAACAGTCAAGAGAAGGCTCTAGAAAAATCCAAAAAATGTAGTGTCCAGGCGGCCTTGATTTAACACTCTTGGTGGCAAGGGCAGAACAGTGAAACCCCTGCCGAAATCTGCCAGATAAGGCCAGAAATATATGTCCTCATCGCTGCCATTCATGTGCGTCATTTGCTAACCCTCACGCAGGTGCCCATGGCGCGTGAGCACCCAGTGCAATTTAATTACCGTGGGATCTGCCTATTATCCCCAGGGAGGGCAGTATACAGGGCCCGACTGGGAACTAAAAGCAGCCCTGGCAAACTTTGCCAGACCAGCCCCCGCCCAGCATGTAGCGAGCGAGCGCAGCGAGCGAGCCCAACGGCTACTAGAGGGGTTTGGGGGGGTTCTCCCCCCACGAAAATTTTGGAAAACGGCAGACCAAAATGGTTAATTTTACAGCACATTTTTCATTACATATTCAAACTGTATCACCTTTCAAAGCACAGTAAATAGTAGATGATGACCTTAAAGAACATCAGGTTATCCCCCCAGTCATATGTACCCATAGACATTCTTTCAGAGAGCATCAAAAATAGACAAAAGTAGTGAATCAGAGAGAACAAAGTAAAAGTGAGACCAGCCCCCACATGGTGTGTAGCGAGCAAACGCAGTGAGAAACTACTACTGGGGGAGTGACCAGTCCGGCCCTGCCCACCACCACCACGCGAGGCGCGCGACATCCACCCAGTGCCAAGTTACTGTGCCACCCACCACTGTACAGCCGAAGGAATGAGTCAATCTATATGCCTATAATAGAGCCAGAGACACATTGAAGATGTCTAGCTCTTTGAGATGATACTTGCAGGAATGTCATACTTTTGGGAGGAGGCTTGCTACAAACATATTAACATTCCACTATCTCTATGATAGGTGCCTTAAACCCCCTCCAGCAGAACAATATTTAAAAGTAAGAAAAAGTCTCTAATGCCCTGTGGCAACCTGCCCCCCTCACGTTTGTGTGTGTGTGTGTATATATATGTATATATATATATATATATATATATATATATATATATATATATATATATATATATATATATATATATATATATATATATATATATATATATATATATATATATACTCATTGTAACCTGGGGACTCTCCTCCACTGCAGACCATAAAAGAATGCATCAAACTCAATGTCTTTGAGGATTCTGAACTCTGACTAATCTGTAGAGTGATTTAGTAACTCTTGCTATGAGAACAATACAGTGATTTAAATAGACTATATGACATGCACAAAATCAAAAAGGTGAATGTTGCCTCTTAAATTGGTAGGCACTAAGACAAAACGACAGAATGTGAGGGAAGACCATGCATAAAACACAGAGTAATGGTTTTTGAATGCATGTTTTGGAGAACTGCAATGTAGATACAGTACTGCCGGGCCCGGGCTCTGTAAGCTGCCGCAGCAATGAGCCAGCCATGATCTGATGGGGTGACTGAAGTCAATCTAATTTAAACCCAGTGGGAAATTACAGTCACATAATTGGTATTCCCTGCTCCCGATTTGACTGTGGGGGTATTTATCTTTCCCTCTTCACTTCCATCATAGAACCTAGGTTATTTTCTATAGTCTTTAAAACTTACAGATTGGGAAAACGCTTGAATTAGGTGTAAAATAAATTAATCCATCCAGTGTTCTGTTGCTCTGTCGTTATGCAATAAAGATGATAACACGGCGGCTCCACATAAAAAAAATACTATACCAATGGTCTTACATATTTTACACTAAAATGATTCTAGCACCAGAGAGGCAATTCATAAATGTAAAATGCAACCCGAGATCTAACACTTTTAAAAACAATTCATAAATGTAAAAAGCAACCTGCGGAAGGGACACATTTAGAAAATAGAAAGCTTTATTTCTTGTTTGTTTTGAGGGATTGTGGAGCCTTGGTGGCGGCATCACTTTTCTGACTACTGCTAATTTACAAGCACATTCATGTATTGCGTGTTGTCTCACTCCACTTGTGATGCTGCAGGCGGCCAGTCACGCGCACTTTTAATTGTGCGAGGCCCAATGCGCATGCGGCATGATAACATCAGCCGCCCTTTAAGGCGCGCAGACGTGGCAGAGGAGACCGTGCATGATTCTGCACGCTGCGCACATAAACCTCCTCCTGAAAATGGGGGTTAATAGGTACAAGGCCTTCTGAATGAATTGTCAGAGTCTTTCCTAATCCTTGCTGCTCCCTCCCCTAGTCTTGGTGTCAAGTTACATCACACATAATAGCAAGCAACGCATGAAATGGGATACAGAACTGCAGGTTAGTCTGGGTCCCACCCTGACCCAGTGTATCTGCATGCGCCTGAGAAGTATAAGTACTGTACTCTCCCATTAAATGTATTTTCTTACACCCCTGCAGAGGAGTGCCCTTGGTCTCACGTTAAATTAAAGTAGTGTGGGTACTAGCCCATTTAAAGCACAGCTTTCTTTAGACCTTCGGTTCATGTGCCTTCAGGCTGCTTCGGTTAGCTGGTCTGGGCCTCTAGGAGACTGACGCTGCCCCCGGCCCCAGGCCCAGGCCCGGGCAGTGTAGTGCTGTTGTAACCTTCTCACAATGAACAGAAGATCATTCAAATCAGCTCTCCTTGTGCCAACCACATTGAAAAGAAAAAGACACGAAGTAAGAACCACAAAGTGCCCTGGGCCAGACCTCTAGAATGGTCCTGACCTATTGATAGGCAATAAGGACACTGCTGTCTCTTCTGGAAAGATTGGAAATCCTTCTCCTCAAGAGATGCATTCGACCCACAGTCGTGTGGATAGAAAGTCTCAACCAAGTGCTCTGAAGTGGCTGCTGGCATACATGTTATCACTGTAGAAAACGGTTTCACTAAACAACTAAATAAACAACTATCAGAAACAACATGCACAAACAATAGATAGCAAGTAACATTAAAGCAAACTGGAGGGAAGAATCAAAGATTAAGATGTGATGTGAAACAAAGGCCAAGGCCACATTAACAAAAAAAAAAATTGGGCAGCGCTGCGCAGCATTGAATGCAGTTGTATCATGAAATGAAAAAAATTGTGCGGGCCCGCATGCCGAATATTTCATTGGCTGGATGCACTCCTGCTAACAATTTATTTTTAGCACAGTAGTGCTGTGCCGACGGAATTTGCCAAATTTTACTTTTATTTTTTTAATATATAATATACCTCTGACGCACCCGTAAACTGCCAAAAAGGTTTTCACGACTAATCTGCCCATCATACAATTAACTGAAGCACTCGGAGAAGGGTTAAATGGAGAAATAATGAACAAAAGACATCCCAGATGTGGTGAAGGCAATGCCAAATGGGAAATCACGGGGGAATATGGAGTAGGAGCAATGCCTCTGTGAATCAGGCCTTATGATTCCAATTTTATTTTTTAATACCCACAAGTGTTATTTCACAAGTATGATATGGGTAAATCCTAAATATGGGAATAGATTAGCTTTTTTAGTATCGTTTGGAACTCCAGGGTTTCTCAAACTCTCCAAAAACCCCATCTCACCCTTGGAAATATTCATAAATTCACTCATGTAAAGGGTGACGGTAAGCCCCATTAAAGGGTGTGCCTAGGAAGGTTGTTGAGATTGTCAGAGAAGGGGTTTTGCCAAGAGAAATATATTTAAACTGTGGAAAAAATAGGAATAGTGTAATATATGTAAAGTGATGTATGCGTAAATAATTTCGGATGCACCTGTATAGAAAGATAAAACCCCTTTCTAGGGATACTCCTGGAAAACATGCTTCTGTTACAGCTTTGCTGGGGTTCTCTTAGAAAAGTTTACCATTCCCTGAAGTTCCTCAATTTACCCATGCAAGATTTATTGACACGTTTATGAACTGGGCTCTCTGTTTTTCAGACCCTTGCTGTTACGGGAAGCTGAACTCGTTGTGTAAGATCTGTAAACATCTAACCCTTACGCACAAACAGATTAGGACTGCTCCCGCATAGCCATGCTGACATTCCTTTTTATTTACACATCCTCAGAAAAAAATTACAAGTACACAGGATCATGCTGCAAACAAATAGCACTCACCTGCCCTCGGGCGGCAGACAGGCGAGATCAGGCCTGGGGGAGATTAAATTAGGGGGTGCGCAGGGGTGCCGATCTCTTTCTCTTTCCTGGCTGACCTGTCCTGCTCTGAAAGATAGCCTCAGCTCAATCACATGCACTTCCCGATGCGCATGCCCACCCTAAAAAAAAAAACAGCGGCACCGCAGAGGCGGTGACATATGCTCGCTGAGCCTGCGCACGTCTTCAACAACCACCAGGAACAAATCATAATAAGGGTCAGGTGACCAGGAGGAGGTGAGGTCAGTGGTGACGTAGTGTTTTTGTAATATACATTAATGCCGGGCGGCGCGCGGCGGCCTGATCAAAATGAAATAATAATTTATTTGAAATCGGCGCGGCCTGCGCAGATTTCAAATAAATTAAAAATTCATTTTGTTCAGGGCGTCGCAGCTCTCACCAGGCCTCAGATCTCATTGTGCACTGCTGCCTGTAAGCACTGTGTTCTGTTATTGGGGCCGATTTGGACCGACCGTGTTGGTCCAAATCGGCCCCAACAACAGAACCGGCCCCCCTGCCACGAAACCGCCCCCCCCCCACCCCATCTAGCCTACCAGGGGATTGCCCGGTGGCCGGAATGACCAGTCCGGCCCGGTCTAGCTTACTTCGAGGGTTGCTGGACCTAGGAAGCGATTGACTATTATGGCCCTCAGAGAGAAAAGTCCTCCTACCCTGCTGCAGCTGCAATGTGGAGTTTCTTGATACATTTCTAAACACTCTGGGCAGATTTACAAGCCCCTTGTGCCACTTTTGCGTCACTTTTCCCATGTTAAAAGTGACACAAAAGTGGCGCAAGGGACTTGTAAATCTGCCCCTTTTATAGTTCAGATTTTCTAAACATTGTGCAATGCAGTGTGAAAATCTGCAGTACTTGTTTCACGAAATTGTAAACAATTTTACAGCCACATCTTTAAAAAGAGTCATGACAGATTCTGTCATCAGCCACATTAAAATAGAGCTGTAAAGCAATGCTAAGTGTTGCTCTAGTACGCTACGAGGAGCAAGTAGGAACATGCATGAGGCTCTAGATACACTCTCTAGTACAGATCACAACACAAGGAAAAGTGTGAGGAAATGATCACAACACTCCGCTGGCTTTAAGTGTAAATGACCTCTTTATTTACAACTGGCAAGCTGAGTACCTAGCCCTCCTGCCAAGCCGCACAAGCTACCCTGTTGACTGGGCTAAAAAAAAATTCCAAACCAACCACCTTCCCTAATAAACTTTAATCCTTACATCCCACCCCCCTAAACACTTCAGAATTGCACACAACTTTTGAAATACTATACTATGAATCCTTTTAGTCCTGGCACTGTAACCCACATTATCCATAATTTTTAACAGGCCCTCATCCTTGCCCCAAATCTCGGCTCTTTGCAAATTCTTATCCTTCACCTTATTTTTCCCCTAATCAGCTGAACAGCTGGACTTCCTCGTCTTGTACTACAGTGACAGTAATACACAACAGTAGCCTAACAACAAAGCACCCGCTCACAACCTCCAACAACATGTACCAGGGTAGGCGGTGGGCTTCTGCTTGGCAGCTGGCACAAAGGAAAGAATTTTCAAGTTGTATGTGCCAGCACCACATGGCCAGCCCTACGGCCACTACGTCACAGTATCACTCCCTCTGCCCCACCCAACTGCAGTGACCGGCTTGTCCAAATACTGTGCTTCCACCAGACACTCCTTGAGGGCTGGCTTCCACACACCTCACACCCATCCATCACAGGTGTCAATGGTCAGGTGACCCTTCCAATAAGAGGGGCCAGGAGTACGTGCTCTGAGCCCATTCCAGATAGTATAGCACTTCATCTGCGTGGTCATTTCTAGCTATGGGGGCCTTTGGCCCCTCCCTTACACCAACCTTCCAAGCACAGAATGTGCAGAGCTGCCTGCTCTAGGGGCCCTGACTATTCAGGGGTAAGCAGGGTAAAATTAGTTATTTCCCAGAAATCACACGTTATGTATAGAAATCTCAAACTATAGTCCACTTGTCCCGGATGTCATTTGGCATTCAGATTTCAGGCAGAGCCAGGTCAGTAAATGTGGTTTTGCGTCAAAATTGAATGGTTGTGCTGTTCCTGCCCTGTTAATCCCCTTTGCTTGGCTAATAACAGGTCGGGGCTCTGTGGCATAAAGCAAATTTGCACGGTGCTACTAGTGTCAACTTTTGGCGCAATACAGCTTTTGTATGTGAAATGTTTATTGCTGCTGCTTTGTGTGCTGCAAAGTACCACCTTTCATCACACCATTGCGTGTGCAAAGGCATTGTAATTTCAAAACTGTGTTGTTTTAATGTAGGGGGCGAAGGTCTCAAACAGCAATTTGTGTAATGGCACAGGCTACATTGCTGTTGGAAATGCACAACCCCGTTTTTGAACCTAGTAAATTCGTTTATCTCTTACACATAGAAATTCTAGTACATTTTAACTCTTCTCAAAAATAATGACCTCGAGTCCAACTATACTTTAATCCTTATGCAACCGGTGATATGTGCCAAACTAAGATTGACATTTTCAGATTCATACACAATCTTAAACTGAAGAAACATTTTGCTGGACAACATGACACCCAAAGACAATCTAGATACATTCCCAGTGTTTTTGATAATGTATCTTTGACCATTAAAAATGTACAGACAACACATTTGCTTCTTTCTTTAACAGATAGGGAAGATAGTCCCCTTGAAATGGAAAGATTACTTGAGGAGCTTGATGTTGAAACTGACTATGGAATGGCGAGTGGCTTGAAATGTAAATCCAAATGGACCCCCACGTTATCAGGGGGTAATGTGATTGACAATTTCCACAGACATGTTCTTGAAGATCTTAATAGAACTAACACCAAGAACTTGAATACCAAATTCAAATACAAGGACAATTTGACCAAAGGGGAACGGCTAGCACTTTCCACTTTAAGCAATGATCCTGATATCATCATCAGGGAGGCAGACAAAGGGGGCAATGTTGTGGTTATGGATCTGGCCGACTATAACAATGAGATCCAGAGCCAACTCAATGATGACTCATGTTATGAGCTACTCACCCATAACCCCATGGGTCCTTTAACACTTCTACTAAATGGACTTCTATTAAAATGGAAACAATCTGGTCTTCTGGATGACAATGAGTACCTTTACCTTAAAGTCTTTAGACCCACTTTCCCTTGGTTGTACACACTGCCCAAAGTCCACAAGAATTTACCTTTTCCTCCGGGCAGACCGATAGTATCGGGAATTGGGGGTCCCACTGAAAGAATTGCAGAATATGTTGATCTTTTCTTGGGACCTCTAGTCAGAAACTTACCATCGCATATACAAGATTCAAAACATATATTGAACATCATGTCAGACATGGAATGGCAACAAGGCACGACATTGGTCACCATGGATGTGGTGTCTTTATACACCAGTATCAATCCTGAACTTGGCTTATCAGCCATGACGAAACTGCTATCTAACAGACCGGCCTCACTCTGGGCACACACCAACATGTTGTTACATATGATGGCTATTATCCTAGAGAATAATTTTTTCATCTTTGATCGCAAGTGGTATCGACAGAAAAAGGGAGTAGCCGTGGGCTCTAAATTTTCACCCTCCTTTGCTAATCTCTTCATGGGGGCGTTGGAGGCTGACCTAATTTGGGGTACCAAAGGAGCGGAATATATCGACTCCATACTCTTTTGGGGTCGATATATTGACGACTGTTTTCTATTGTGGTCTGGCTCTGAGGAATTACTTTTTTCTTTCTTCGAACATCTTAACAAAAACACATGGGAAATTAGTTTTACCATGCGACATAGCTTAAACAAGATGGAATTTCTAGACCTTGAATTCTATGTCAAAGACAACCTACTACACTCTAAGCTGTTCAGGAAACCCACTTCCTGCAATTCTATACTCCATGCGTCCAGTTCCCACCCCGAACACCAATTACGCTCAATCCCATATGGAGAATATCTAAGAGCTAAACGTAATTGCAGTGAATCCACTGAATTTGAAAACTGCATTTCTAACATGAGAGACAGATTCCGCAAGAGAGGATACTCACATGCATCTCTTAAGAAAGCGGAACAAAGGGCCAGAATCACCTCAAGACCAGATTGTTTAAATACATGCACGGAGCCTGAATCCTCCAGCCAGAAAATCAGACTAATAACAGAATTCAACGCACTGAACCACACTACCAGAAAGAGTTTCAATAAGCACTGGAAACTCCTAACAGGAGATCCTGTTCTTAAAGAATTTTTGCCGGATAAACCCTCCATCACATACAGAAAGGGCTTTACTCTGAGAAATAAACTTAGCCCCACGGTTCCCCCAAACACCACAGCTCGGGACTGGCTCACTACACGAGGCTTAGGATTCCACAAATGTGGTTTCTGCTCCATGTGTATTTGGGGTAAACATGGTACCAAAACGTTCCAGGGTCCCGACGGAACAATATATAAAATCAGACACAACATCACATGCCTAACGAAATTCGTAATATACATAATCGAGTGCCAATGTGGCAAAATTTATGTAGGCAGCACCATTAGGGCTCTCAAAGATAGAATTGCAGAAAACATGAGAGCCATTCAAAGAAGAGATCCCAAATACCCAGTAGCCTTACATGTAGCAGAATGTCAACCCTTGGAGGATGACATCAAAGTGCGTGTCTTTGGGATAGATATGATTCCCCTCAACATCAGAGGGGGTAACCGAGAACTTACACTCAGACGTAGGGAAGCCACATGGATCATGCGTCTACAATGCGTGGAACATGGGCTCAACTATGACCCTGAATTACAATATTTCTTGGGTGACTAATTGTTACCCCTTGGGATCCATTAAGTGAGACATTTACTCTGAATTTCAAGAAATCACCACATAAAGGATCACATTACCATATGTAAACCTTTTCATCAGGTAGCTATATGTTTTGGAAAGAGACAACGCCTACATATTGTGTACTGTCACACACACATGTTTATGATGAAATGTATAGAACTGTATATTTACTTGTTTAATTGTCTTAAATATGATGTCATCTACATAATGTCACAAGCATGACAGTATGAAGTGTTGTTGACAGCATAATGAGCAAAGTCACAAATGGGTTGGTTGATGTGGCACTCTCACCCTCGAACTCGCCATCTTTCCTCTTTTCTCAATTAGCATTACAATACTTATTGGCGCTCTGTCACGATGATCTCATGCAGTCACATGAGCTCATCACCTAATATATAGTAATGACTCGCCAATAGAGTATTCAGACCGGAATTCGTTATTAACAATAACACAATACTAAACGATTAAATCGAACGCATATGCCATTAGGTTTTCAATTTTTCTATTCGCCAATATCCAAGCGGGTATATGATGCATATACTGCTCTTATACTCGCTATTATCATTGTATACTAATTAGGGCTCACCAACGTACTGCCACTCGTTCGCAAACTATAGAATACTCGACTACTAAACATATCGCCATATTAGCTCTCCTCTTAAATATGGCGGCCTTGAAATACAGGTACACAGTCGGCCTTTTCCAATGCAGAAACTCCAAATAAAGAGGCACCTCCCTTCCGGTCACTTGTCCGTCTTTCGAAACACGGCGACCGGGAATCAGCAGAGGAGGGATACCGCACTCCTGGTGAGTTTCCATACCCATTCCACAATGACTCTATCCTTTTCAAACTGTCTGAACGTTTCACGTGATCAGGCTAACCCCCACAAAGTATCGACCGATACCGGCAGCAACTTTGTCTCTTCTGGTTTTTTAATTAATTTTTAATTTCATGCTCATCTAATTTTGTGCGCATTTATCTTGTTTCTCGACACAGAACGTCGCGAAAGTGAAAACGCACCCGTTTCCACAGCGTCTTAGCAGCTGGATCCCCTCCCGGTACAGCTCAATACGCACCCGTATTAAGGTACATACATGTTGCATTTTGCCCAAACTGAGTTGCAAACTCAACCATAACGTGATAAAGAGTGACGCCATAAACTTGATCTCTAGCCTGACGGCATATATATTGTGTGTTTTTCTTTTTACATATAGCTTGAACTTTGAAAACATTACCTACCCTATTGGGCAATACACAGAGGCAGGAATACTTTCTTGCTCCTAACTAACTTGACGAACCATTTCAGTGAATCAGTATATCTAAGAATGTGACCGCGCATTGGTAAGAACATTCTCCTCTTTATTTTCTCTCGCACAACACAGATGTCCTTTGACATTTCCCTGTTTTTATGCCTTCCTTATGCCCTTTTCTCTTTCCCTCTACCTTCTCTCTATTCTACTTAAACAGAACGCTACAACGAGAACCAGACTGATCTCAACCCATTTAATCTGAGTTGAGCCTCAAGGTAATAACTCTACCCTCTTTAGAGAGAGATTCTTCTCACTTCACTCCAGGCACTACCGATACTATAGACTTTCCTCTTCTCTCACACGCCCCATATTGGATTCAACACCACAATTCTCACAGACTAGTTGCACTCCATACTGGTCACATTCGCATGGCATGTTCTTCACGTCAAGACCTTTTTTGTGCAGGATCGCCGTGCGCCTGTCACACATGATAAACACTTAACCAGAATCACGACCGCATGTCCCACCTAGCACACTACCACTCGAGGATACCCACATTCACCTAGCAGTGGATTACGCCTAAACAGCATAGCGTCATCACAATCCACACTCACAACGTGTAAAGACACCGCACGTCATAGATGCATGTGTGATGCACCCTTGTCACCAATGCAGCATGTTAAAGTGATAAGACGCAGAAATGAATATCTATACATACGTCATTTTGTATTACCAGCCCTGAAGAGTCGTGTTGACTCACCGAAGCACGACGAAACACGTGTCGGCTAACTGTGGACTGTTCTTCAAGTCTGGACACATTAAATCATCGTCTTGCAAAAACAAGAAAAATACCCAAGAATCTGCTTCTGTCTGTTTAATTGCTTATGTCACGTTTTACTATGTTTATCTTTACCCTAATGTAGTTGCGAGAGCTCAGCTGTG
This sequence comes from Lissotriton vulgaris, assembly GCF_964263255.1. Lineage (NCBI taxonomy): Eukaryota > Metazoa > Chordata > Amphibia > Caudata > Salamandridae > Lissotriton > Lissotriton vulgaris. The sequence goes on along the minus strand of NC_141687.1, from coordinate 174,579,057 downwards.
TACATATATTAATTACCCATCGGATGTACAGAAATTCTGCAATCATAAAACCTGAGGGAACACAGCCCGTATCTTTGCAAATCTCAGCCAGGAAATAAAAAAGCAAATTTTGATAGCATTTTCATTAGATAACTTACAGGGCTGAAAGGTTCATTTAGCTATGGATGCTTGCAAAGGAACATTCATCACGTGGGAACGAGGCAAACATGTCGAGCAAGCATTTTTTAAGCAGAAATTGTGCTTCATTAGTCTCAGCGCCCTAAAAGCAGACTGACTCATTTCAGCGCTCCGCACATTCGATAAATAGACGCTTCCTGTCCCACTGTGGTGGCCCCTCTGACCTCTGGTCTTCAGCTCTGCCCTTCGCACGGTTGCCCTACATGTACTAATTTCGGTCCTACCTACCTGTTAACCCCGCGCTCCTACTCTGCTATGCATTATCGGATTGAAATGAAATTTGGAAAAATGCAAATAACACTCACCTGGCGGCGGGCGGCAGACAGGCCACTGCAGGAAGTTGGACACTGGGACAGGCAGGGCCAGGGCTAGAAATAATCAAATTATGGGGTGGGAGAGGGCCTCTTGTTGTTTCAGTCTCTGGGTTCTGGAATTCTGGTCAAGCCGCGCGCACTTTTTATTGCGCATGTGCCACCACCAACAGCTGCGCCTGCCCCCCTCCCCTCCCCCTCCTGAGGTGATTGAACTGAACTGAAGACTAGGGGCAGCCCGGGCGCGTACACGAACCACCCACCCCCTAAAATGGCACTGCTGCGCCTGCTCCAAATGTATTTATCCTGAACAGAACGCAGCTGCAGTCACAGGTGATTGCAATTCTATTGAGATTGTTTAAATTGTGTTTTTTTACCGCACGGAGGCTCCGGAGCGAGTGACACGCACGCAGTGTTAAAAAAATCGGCACCAGCCCCACCCAGCAACAAAACCGGCCCCCGGCCAAAAAACCAGCCCCCCGACCCTGGCAGCCGACCGGGGTATTGCCCGGTGCCCGGCATTGCCAGTCCGGGCCTGGCAGTATACCTTGGGGGGACACAGGTTGCGTAGAGCACAACGTTTCATCTGCTCCCCGAGAGGCATAGCTGGCAAGGCTTCAGATTGCTTATGTGTGACATTTTGCTAATTTCAGTATAATTATGAGTGACATTCAACGACTATGAGTGACATTTTATTTCAAGCAAAATCAAGCAAGGAAGATGAGGGAAACATTTACATTTCATAAATTACACCTATTTGAGGAACAAGAAACTCTAAGAAGATCCTAAAACTGCTGCAATGCAACAGAAATGAAAGGGCACTAACCTAGTAAAAAGCCGGAACTCACAGCTAATCCTCATGAAATAAGAAACAGTTTTGCGAATATACGTGGTTAATGTCAGTTGATATCTACGTTCCTCTCTGTCAAAGAAATGTGACCAGGCCCTTTGAAAACCCAACTTTTCCCTAAAATACAATGCTTTTCAGCTGAGAGCCCTTGAATGAGGCCAGCAGACCTTTACCCCAGACTCCTCACAGGTGAGGAGAGAGTGGCCCATTAGGCGGAGGCTGGCATCCAGTCTGCGGAGAAGGTGAGAGAGCGATGGCTTCCGCCACCTGGGTTTGTTTGCAGCTCAGACTGCCCCAAAGCTGCCCTGATGGCCAACAACCGGGACTCGGTAAACAGGGCAATGAAGGACTCATGTGTGCCAGCTGGGAGGGACAAGCTGCCGAGGGCCTCTGCTTGACCCTAAGCACCCTCCACACCACCCCTTCTGGGGAGACTTTGTTTGGAGCCAGCCTGCAGATGTGAAGTGACCTCCCGGAGTCTGCAAGCAAAGGACGATTACCCTTCCGCACTACTGCCAGGCTCCCTCGCTTCACTGCCCTGTATGTGAGAATCATGGTAGTGCCAGCTGCAGCTTCACTAGCCTGCTCCAAAACACTACATCCACAAAAAACACACACCAGCAAAACGCAGCACTGTAACATGGCCACATGAAACGAAAATTAGTTCTCATAATTAACAGCATTCTCTGCAAACAAGCAGGCGCTGTCAAACATGCCTATAATTAAAGTGCAATGTATCATACCACACGGGCAGTACGTGCAAGTACATTAGGACTGCCTACTTTGAAATCATGATACCTCATGGCCTAGGTTGGACACTTCCTGTACGACATTGTTCTGTATTCTGTCCATCAATTGTTCTTTTTGCATTTGTTACCCCGAGTGGGACGGGATGCCCAGGCGTGGGTCCAGTGCTCTCCGTGCTACTGGAGTCAAGCTATCCTGGCTGATGAGGGCTGAAAGCCCGAAACCGGTCCTAGGATGCTTGTTTCCAGTTCAGGGAGGACCTGGCCTGGCAGTTCGGGCTGGACTGTTCCCATTGGGCGCAGGGTCAAGACTGATTTGCATATGGCTGGGTCCATACTGGAATGGCATGGTGAGCAAAAAAACAATGGATTTAGGCTCAGCTCTCTGTACTGGGGTGAATGTATGACATTGTTCTGCATTCTGTCCATCAATTGTTCATTTTGCATTTGTTACCCCGAGTGGGACGGGTATGCCCAAACGTGGGTCTTGTCCTCTCCATGCCACTGGAGTCTAACTATCCTGGCTGATGAGGGCTGAAAGCCCGAAACCGGTCATAGGATGCTTGTTTCCAGTACAGGGAGGACATGGCCTGGCAGTTCAGGCTGGACTGTTCCCATTGGTCGCAGGGTCAAGACTGATTTGCATATGGCTGGGTCCAAACTGGAATGGCATGATGAGCAAAAAAACGATGGATTTATGCCTAGATCTCTGTACTGGGGTGAATGTATGACATTGTACTACATTCTGTCCATCAATTGTTCTTTTTGGCATTTTATCAAGTCAGGCTTAAAGCAAATACATTGACTGCCAAACAAGCCTAGAATTAAGTTCATAATGTGAGGTAGTGTGGCTCACTGGTTAGAGGCGGCAGACCCGAGAGCAGAGGACGGCCCGGGACCAGGGTTCGATTCCCGGCGCGGCAGGTTTCTGGACTAGGGTCAGCGGACTCGATAATTCTCTCGCCTCGGTGCCCACTCTGATCAGCGATCACACTCGGCAACTCTGGGCATTAGCTTGCCTCATCTTCACTAACGGCCCCACCAGACCGCCGGGGATGCCTGGTCTCACCCTGGAGATACCCATTAAGGGACCATCTCTCAGGGAAGCCAGGAAGGGTTTCGCAGCGGTCGAAGCGCGGAGATACTCCCCCGGGAGTGATTCTAGCGCTATATAAACACGCAAATTAAATTAAATTAAATTAATTAAATTAAATAATACTCTTGGTCATGCACAGAGCATTGCATCAGACTGGCCATTTAGAATAGGTTAACAAAATACATCCCAACAAGGGCACTGCGGTCAGCAAACTGTTATGTGCTGTAGGTTCCTAAAGTATGGAAAGCCAAGTGTGGCGGACAACCTTTTTCTTTATTAGCCTCAAGTATTTGGAATTCTGTACCACTGCATCTCCGTACTATTTCCAGTGAAGTCCTATTTACGGCTCAATTTTAGACATTCCTGTTCTGTGAACTGTGGATTCTGCTCTTACTCCCATGATTCTTTTAGCACTAGAATGCTTCATATGAAGCAGCAGTTACAATTTATAAGTAATTTCATTCATTCATTCATATCTCAGTGGAAATAGGAACATCCAGCTATTACTTTTCCATATAGAAAAGATTGATATCTCTCTGATCCGTCGGTGTGGTTGTCTTTTCCAACACAACTCAACTGAAATCATTGATAGTTTGGTTCTGTTCCAAGAAATTAGTTGTCAGTTTTGTTAGTGTCCTACATCTGATATTGTTTCTGTGTTCCATTATTCTTATATTCATCTTACTGGTGCTTGCTCATCATTACACAGACAAGCTTGCATTGATAAGTGATAATGTATATTACATTCTCTGAGATACATGTTGTGTATTAAGAAACTGTAAGAAATTGGGTTACTGGTTGAGGGAATGAACCCCTACTCAAGCAATAACCACAATCCTTCTCAGGAAAGAGGCACAAGTAAACCCTAAATTATCCTGTGCTCAACCTTTAGGTTGCAGGGCACAGACCAGTCAGACTTCACTCAGAGGTAATGTGTAAAATATTTGTGCAATACTTCTAATAGTTATAACGTGAAAACACACCACAATGAAAATCCAACACTAATTTTGAAAATTAATTTTTAATTATTAAAACAAGACCAAAACCAAAATAAATCCAATCAGTAGAACCACAGATATGCAGGTTTAAATATTTCAGTGAAATTAACACCAAAAAGTCCAAAGTGCTAACTGTGGATATCTGGTTGCGCCGGACCGTAAGAAATCCACAAGTTCAGGCTGACTGCGATAAAGCATGGGCCAGCTACAGGGACCCAGTCAGGCCCGCTAAACAAAAGTACCTTAAGCCCTAGTTGAGGAGAGTAGCAAGGTCCCACATCGGGGGTCACATTTAGTAGCCAGGAAATATATACAATCTTTTTTTTTTAACAATTCTTTTTATTGAAACAAAGCATCAGCAAAAGACACAGTTAATTAGATTATTGTCATAGCCAACATAACATCTACTGGGGGTACAGGGCACAAAAACAAATACATGTCAGAAACTTACGGGGATGGGGGGTACATCAAAAACGGCATCCCTGGGTGGCACACAAATCTCTCCACTATATATATTCCAAGGTCCCCATATCAAAGCCCACTTTCGGGGGTGGCCTCTCGCAACAAAAACAGTCTTCTCACGAAACATACTCCAGTCTAGGTTATTTTTCCAGATCTCAAGGGTGGGAGGCTGCGCGGATCCCCATTGCTGGGCAATATTTCTTTTCGCTATCATGAAACTCAATGTAGCCCACTGTGTTTGTGCAGAGTTGAGGTCAGTGGGTGCCCATATGTTAAGGATTGATTCAGAAAAGGGGGTGGTGATGAACAGAGTGTCTGAATTAAGCAGACCACTCTTACCCAGTCCAAAGATCAGGGCTTGATCCATCACCGTTTTTTAGCTCACTGCACCATCCCAGCTCAGAACTTGGCTATATGCAAATTAGTCTGACCCTGGCCCAGTGCATCATGGGAACAGGGCAGACCAAACTACCAAGCCAATTCTTATACTGGGAAGGAAACAAGCTACCGGGGACCGGTTTCTGGCATTTCAGCCGTCTTCGGCCCGGCTTGCTTGAATCCTGATGGTGCAATGAGCTAGGGACTCACATCTGAGTATACCCTTCCACGCTTATGATGCACTGGGCCAGGGACAGACTGATTTGCATATAGCCAGGTTCTGAGCTGGGATGGTGCAGTGAGATAAATAACGGTGATGGATCAAGCCCTGATCTTTGGACTGGGTAAGAGTGGTCTTCTTAATTCAGACACTCTGTTCATCACCACCCCCTTTTCTGAATCATATGTTAAGGAGGCAGCTCATCGCCTCTAGTAGCAAGGAGACCCCCAATACCTTATGTATAGTGTTATGAATCTTACACCAGTACTAAGAGATATATTGACACTCCCAGATGATATGGAGGAACGTCCCCACGAGACCACACTGTTGTCTACACAATCCGGTATCAGACAGTCCGATGTGAACAAGACGGGCCCCGTGACATAAACCCTGTGTAGTATTTGTAACTGAACAATCCGTAGGCTGGCAACCACCTTAGGAGAGGACATAGCAGATTGCAAGTCCTCATCATCAAGTTCTATTCCATCTCGCACCCACTTCTCCCTCAACTCCATAAGTAGATCCGCCCTGTGATTAATCAACTTCTTATAGATCAAGGAGATCATTTTCTCGGGAAGGTGGCCATCCAAGATCCTATCCTCAAGAGGCGAGGCATCTGGGAGATCAGCGTCCCCAGGCAGAGCCGCCTGTAGCGAATGCCGAATTTGCGCATAGCGGAAATATTCAAAACTAGACAGCTCAAATTCAGCCTGCATTTCCTCAAATGACTTAACCCTCTCCTTGCCCCATATGTCTTTAATGGTGGAGATCCCTATCATGTCCCATTTAACAAATCCTTTTGTCTTCTATAGCTTACCCAGCAGCTCCGAATCGAAGAGTGGGGTAGCTAGCAACAACTTGTCCCTCCAGCCCAAACAGTTTGTGGCATCATGCCAGATACGGACAGCGTGCTTAGTCGGCCCCGTCAAGTCTAACTTTTCTGGCTTTGAGTACAATGCTCTAATATAACTGCCTCTAGGGAGGAGCCATTTATCCATGGCATAGCCGGGATCTGCAATGGGGCCATACATTCCATGATTGATCGCGGCCAGCTATGAGGCCCAATAATACCGTTTAATATCTGGGAGGGCAATGCCTCCATCATACCACGGGGGGCGTTAATTTAGCTAAAGCGATATGGGGTCTGCCCTCCCATAGAAGACTACGCTGCAACCCTTCCACCTCACGGAAATAGCTGGCTGGCACTACATCTAGGGTATTTTGAAGGGCATAGAGGAACTGAGGCTGTGCCATCATTTTAAAAAGGACCGCTCGCCCCAACAGGGAGAGTGGAAGTTTTCTCCAATTACCGATATCACTTCGAAGCCTCTGCAAAGGGGGAAGGAAATTCTGGGCATACCGAACTGCGGGGTCAAGAGAGATAAAGATCCGCTAATACTTGAACCCATCTGTACTGATTTAAATGGGACAGTTCCGTGGAGGGACCCGGGGTTCCCCCTTAAGGACAAACAACAGGGATTTCCCCCAATTGACGGAAAGCCCAGAGTTCCTCCCGAAAGAGACCAGAACATCGCACACGACAATGAGGGACTACCGGGGAGATGTTAAATAAAGCAGAATATCGTCCGCATACAAGGAAATTCGGTCCTCCCAATCAGGGGACCACCGAATGCCCCGGATAGAGGGTTCCCAGCTCAACCAAGCCACCAGGGGTTCCAAGGCCAACGAGAAAAGAAGAGGTGGTAGAGGGCAACTCCGCTGAGTACCCCAACCAAGACTGAAGGACGCCGAGACCCGATTATTAACGACTATTTGAGCAAGTGTCTCAGTACATAACAAGCGCACCCAGCTAATAAATTCAGGGCCAAATCCAAATTTAGACAGGACCACCCACAAACAGGACCATTCTACAGTATCAAAAGCCATAGTGGCGTCGAGTGAAACAATTACGGCTGGCTCCTGCAAAGTATGGGCCCTGGCTATAACGCCATGCAACCTACGTAAATTTAGGGCTTTTCCTATGGGAAATAAAACCCGAATGGTCTGGATGAATCAGCTTGCTAACCACTTTCACAAGTCTATTAGAGAGAAGTTTGGCCAGAATTTTGGGTTCAGCATTTAATAAAGAAATGGGCCTATAAGAGGCACAGTTGGTCTTGGGTTTACCCACCTTATAAATTACAACCACAGATGCAACCCTCTGATCTCTGGGCAGAATACCTTTTCCCCGGGTCTCAACAAATATGGATTTAAGGTAGGGAGACAGTCTATCGGGTCTGAGCTTGTAGAGTTCAATTGGAAGCCCGTTTGGACCCAACACCTTACCCGAGTTCAAGGAGCGGATAGCTTGGGCTATTTCGTCATCCGTTAAGGCACTGTCCATGAAATCACGGTCTTCAGGAGATAGGCGCGGGAGCTGTATATCACGAAGCAGTAGGTGAGAGTCCTCCTCGGGTCGATCAGAGACTGAGGTGTAAACCGTTTGGAAATGTGCCGCAAAATTATCGACAATGCTCCGTGGATCTGTAAGCAGAGCTCCCTCCGCTGTAACGAGACACGGTCAGCCCAGTCCTTTTTGTCCAACCAAGCGATAAGTATACCTGCCTTATCCCGGAGGTCATAAAGCCTGTCCTGTTGCTCCCTACCAAGAGGCCTTGCACTATCAGTGACTAGTGATTTATAATCATACTGCTTAAGGCTTAAGAGATGTAGTTTAGCTTGCGTTACCTCATGTTCCAGTTCCCCCTCCAACCGACCAATCTCAGTCTCTGCATCAACAACCTCCCTATTTCTTTCCTTTTTAGTTCCAGCTATCAGTCATAGAGCCTGACCCCTGATGACAGCCTTAAAGGCTTCCCAAAGAGTCATGGGGGATGACCCCGATCCCCCATTATCCGTAAAATATTAATCTAGTGCCTTAATGAGGTCCTTACGAAGTCAAAGGGAGCGCCTTCCGAATTAGGATACCCCCTCCTCTGGAACCAGAGGTGAAGCCCGCATGGGCCACCAACTTATACCCCATTCTGTGCATAGCTTTACATGAATTCCCAATTAAGTGTGTTTCTTGAAGCAAAACCACATCTGGTGCCTGGAGAACCACACTGCGTTTAATTTTGTCCCCCAACCCATTCACATTCCAACTCAAAATCTTCAGTTCCCTACCCCCATCATCATTTGCGAAAAAGATGTGACAATCCTCTGTCTGCTGCATGGTAAACAAGTACAATCTGCTGATGCCATAAACAATCCACCCAACTGGTGAAACAAACTTCCCTCCCCAACACCCCCGACCCCGCTGCAAAATGCAGAGTGCCTGTCGCCCTAAACATTCAAAAGAAAGAACAAAAAAAAATACTTAGGGGGATAGATCATAGGAGCTCCGGCCAGCCCCAACAAGACATAATAATGTCAGTGAAAAATACAGTTATGCAAACATTATATCACTCTCCCCGCCAATGAATCCAAGGATACCTCCTGTCCCAACCCCCACACCCCCTCCCCACTGCCCCCCCCACAACTCCGAAACACACGACTGGACCCCCACTTAAGAAGGTTGAGCTTCTGAGTCACCATCTCCTACCCGGTCCGCTCGATCCGGGGGGCACCGAAACTCAAGCCACTCCGATACTGTCTCCGGCTGATCGAAAAACCATGCCCTACCATCCGCCTCAACTCTAAGACAGGCCGGAAACAACATAGAATACTTCATGCCTCTCTCCCGCAGATTGCGCTTCACGGACAAGAAGGATTTTCGTTGCTTCTGAACTCTTTGCGTGAAGTCAGGAAAGAAGGCAATGGTAGCATTTTCATATTTAAGGGGAGACCTGGCCCTTGAACACTGAAGAATAGCATCTCTGTCTCGGTAGTTGAGGACTCGGGCCAACATGGGCTGCGGGTGAGCGCCCGGTCGGGGACAGCCGCCCGGGACCCTGTGCGCCCGCTCAATGACGAATAACTTACTGAGATCCTTCGGTTGCAGGTGCTTAAGGATAAGATCCTCCACGACTTTTCAGGCACACCCTGGATGCTCAGATTGTTACGGTGGAGGCGGCCTTCATAGTCATCCAACTTAAGGTCAAAGGCCAGACGTGAATCGCGCAGGTCCCCAACCTCCTGCTGCAACTGGGAGACATCCTCCACAAGACTGGAGGTGGTAAGTTGAACTTGTTTCACTTTTTCATTGAGTTTACCCATATCTGCAAGAATTAGGTTGATGTCTATGGCCAATGAGTACATTTTATGCTCCAGTGAGGCCTTAATTCCAGAGATAGCGTCCATGACATCCTTAAGAGAGAGCTCAGATGCATCTCCAGTCAGCGCCCCCTTCACCGAGTCCTCCGACAGCCTACCCTTTGGTATATCCTGTCGAGTTTGTTGGATTGTATTGGTTTCGTCCCCCTGGTCCCAGTGCCATTCACACGCTCCATATTCCGATGGGCAGAGCGCTATCCGGGCCAGCTTCAAGATATGGCCAGAGAGCACCCCCAACACTGTAACTTCAAACACAGGCCCCCAGAATCCACAGCAACAAGGACGAGCAACGTAGCCCAACACCAGAAGGAGATGAAATGGACCTCACAATGGCAATCAACATCCGAGAGATGAGAACAGGGTCAGTCAACCATCACAAGGTATACCCGCTGCACCTCGGTGGCACCGTAAATACCAGGCAACTGTGTCTCAATGCCCAATCATGCTCACCATAAAGTGCGTGCATCCAGGGAAGATCAGCACACCATCCGGTGAGTACCAGGATGTAGACAGAGCCTCCAGAGGATCACTCAGAAGAGGAGAGCAACAAAGCAGGGGGGGCTACCCCATCCATTCGCCGCCGGCCAGAAGAAGTAATGCTTCACAATCCGGTTCCACCTCCTCACCCCACCTTAAAGCTGCGACATACCACCTGCACCGAGGGTCACCACCCTTAGCATCAGGCCCGTCACACTCCGGTAAAAGCAGCTTAAAACCGCATCATGTGGCACCAGTTGCACCCCCCACTGCAGCGCCACGCTACAAGGTCCCCCCCTTGCCAGAGAAGGCGGGGGGGGAGAATTCCACCATTCCAGCAGTCCCAAAACAGAAGTGACCACAGGGCTAGCCGTCCACCCCGCTCCTCACCGCAGCGACCAGCAGCGCTCCACACCACGCCACGCAGCCTGCACCCCCAAATCAGCAGGCAGGTCAAATACACCACAAAAAGGGGGGGGGTGAGGGCCGTCCTCCGGGCCACAAATTCAGGCAGAAGCATCCCAAGAAGCAGTCATTCAGACCAACAGCTCCCCAACCCCAGGGTCTCAACTTACTGCAATGTCCAGACGGAAAATGAGGACCGCCTCTCCCGTACAACAAAGTTCATCAGGGGGTGGGAGGGAGGAAAAGAACAGAGACCCCAGAGGATCAAGCGCCAAAGGTGAGGGGGAGGGAGATCCACTCTTCGGCCCGGGACCGGCACTCACAGGATACGCGGCGTTCACTCGAGCCGCCGCCGCTGAAGCCCCTCCAGTGCCGCCGCTCCCTGCACCGCTCTGCACAAACACACAGGAGCGCAGGGCTGAAGCGTCCAGCGGCGGTGTCCGCAGAGAGTCGGAGCCAACTTTTCTTTTTTGCGATGCGGCCCCCACTGCCGGCCGAGCCGGAAGTCGTCTTTGGTCGGACTGGGGCTCCCACCGTGGGTCCCGGCTTGAGGCCCACACTTGATCAGACGGAATCCACGGCCAGAACACCTTCACAGGAACCACAGAGAGCTCCGGGACAGGCGGCAGCGGGTCCACCACACTCATGGCCCCGGGGAAGGCACTCCAGACAGCAGGATTGAATGAAAGGATTGATTTGGGGCTAAATAGTAACGGAGCTCCGAGACTACTCAGCCATTTTGGATTGCGCTTGGCCAGGCTGCTTCAATTTATAAAACCTTGAGCAAACATTGGGACCTACTCAGGGCAGCACCCAGCCTGAACACCACTATTACCGACAAGCTTTTGGTAGCATCCTAGCAGTAAAATCAATAAGAAAAAATTGTAAGCCTCAGTTAACTGTCTCTGCTGGTTGGGAGGCAAGAGTGATGACTTACACAGCCAAAAGGTATTTACAAATGTGGAAATTGTTCAATGCGCTGGCTAGGAGATAATAAGAAACAGAGTTCCATTACAACACTCAGGTTGAACATACTATTAACATATACATAAACTATTTAAGCACTTTAGTGGTGTATTTGATTTGTTATGAATGTGGCAAAATATATATTGCGAACACCACATGCCAACTGAAAATACGGATTAAGGAACATGCAAGAGTGAATCTTTTACTAGCATATGGGTCTATTTCTATTGATAAGAATGCACATTTGAACTTTCATGGTATTGAGTTGATAAGCCGTGATCTGGGAGGTGGGTATAGAAGTCTTTGGGCCTGAGCAAGACCTCTGACCTCCTGGTCAGGGACTCTGCTCTCTGCCCCAGCACCTCCACTGTTGTGCCGCTGCCCCCTACACCTCTCTGAGAGGCCTTCCTCCACCCGCAGGCTCCTGGCTACGTCTCATCCCTGGCGGTCCAGTGTGAGAGCCTTGCTTTTCTGCTGGTCCTCTGTTGTCCATCCTTGTGTTTGTACCCGTTTTCTGTCTTTCGTCTATCTTTTTGTTATTGTGGCTTTGAAGTTGTTATTTTCTGTCTTTCTGTTTATTTTGCTTGTTTACATTATTTATTTGCTTGTATCTGTGCCGTTGTTTGTGTCCTCCGTGCCCGTTCCACCACCCTTACCCGCTGCTGCTCCCGCGGCCCCTGCCGGTTCCCGCTCCCGCCTCCCAGCTGCATTTCCCTCCCCCTTCCCTATTTAATGGCGGCCGTGTGAGCAAGACCTCTGACCTCCTGGTCAGGGACTCTACTCTCCGCCCCAGAAGTTCTGCTGCCCCCTACACCTCTCTGAGAAGGTAGGTGTTTGAGGCCCTTCTCCACCGGCAGGCTCCTGCCAGCACCTCATCCCTGGTGGTCCAGTGGGAGAGCCTTGCTCTTCGGCTGGTCCGCTGTTGTATGTCTTTGTGCGTGTGCCCCTGTTCTGTCTTTCGTCTGTCTTTTTGTTATTGTGCCTTTTGTCTTTCTGTTTATTTTGCAAAAAGAACAATTGATGGACAATTTTTGCTCGCCATTCCAGTTTGAACCCAGCCATATGCAATCATTCTTGACCCTGTACCCAGTGGGAACAGTCCAGCCCAAACTGTCAGACCAGGTCCTCCCTGGACTGGAAACAAGCATCCTAAGACCGGTTTCGGGGTTTCACAATTTATCAGCCAGGATAGCTTGACTCCAGTGACATGGAGAGCACAGGACCCACATATGGGCATACCCGTCCCACTTGGGGTGACTAATGCAAAAAGAACAATAGATGGACAGAATGCAGAACAATGTCATACATTCACCACAGTACAGAGATCTGGGCCTAAATCTATCGTTTTCTGCTCACCATGCCATTCCAGTTTGAGCCCAGACATATGCAAATCAGTCTTGACCCTGTACCCAATGGGAACAGTCCAGCCCGAATTGCCAGGCCAGGTTTCCCTGGCCTGGAAACAAGCATCCTAGGACCGGTTTTGGGGTTTCACCCCTCATCAGCCAGGATAGCTTGACTCCAGCAGCATGGAGAGCATGGGACCCATGTCTGGGCATACCCGCCCCACTCGGGGTGACAAATGCAAAAAGAACAATTGATGGACAGAATACCTGTTTTAATTTTTTGCTTGTACCAGTGTCGTTGTTTGTGTACTCCATGTCCATTTTGCCGCCCTTTCCTGCTGCTGCTACCCCTGCGGCACCTCTTGCCTGCCAGTTCATGTTCCTGCCTCCCAGCTGTGCTTCACTCCCCTATTTAATGGCAGCCGCTGTGTGGCTGAGAAGCGGTGGCGATGCTGGCGCGCCAAAGGCAGGACCATCTGCGCCTGTCCGTGACCCAACTGCGACCAGCGCCAGGGACCCTGGCTCTCCGACCAACCACTGCTATGACTCAGCTGACCTCCATGCACTCAACCCCGGAAGGAACAAAAACTGCCAGCTGTCTACGCCAAAAACCACCCAGGGCCAGTTCTCCTACCGACACTGTTGACAAACCTTCACCATTCTACGCACCCCCATGGCTGGTATCCTCACGCCAGATGCCAGAACCCCCGAAGCCCTGAGGTGCATCCTCCTCAACGTGCACTCCCTGCACAGACATACTGTGGAGATCTGGGACCTCCTTGACACGCTCTTGCCAGACGTCGCCTTCTTCACAGAAACCTGGACCAACCCCTCCTCTGCCTGACACTGCCACCGCCATTCCCGACCGATATAAGATTCAGAGGAAGGACCGCCCCAACCACCCAGGAGGAGGACTCGCCATCACAAACAAGAACTTCCTTCGACTCACCACCTCCAGCACGATCGGCTCCCCATCTACCACCGAACACTTTAATTTCCAGATCCAGCACAGCCCCAAAATGACCTTACGCTGAACCCTAGCCTACAGACCCCCAGATCTCAAACCACGTTCACCACTACCATCGCCGACCTAACCGCACCCCACGACATTGCCTCCATAGACTACATACTCATCAGAGACCTCAACTTCCACCTTGACAACCTCAGCGACCCCAACTCCACCACCCTCCTGGACAACTTTTGCCAACCTCAGACTGAAACAGCTTGTCACTACCCCCACCCACAAGGCAGGACACACCCTCGACCCCATCTTCGCAGGAGGCAACAACATCCACTTCAGCCACACCACACAACCCACCTGGATGGACGACCACTGCGTACACTTCTCTTTTGACAAAGCCACCACCCCCAAACCTACACCACGCCCTCTGCAAAGGAACTGGAGCAAAGTCACTGAGGAGCACCTCAACTCCAGCCTCATCCACGATCCCCCCACCTCGACTGACACCAACTCCACAGCCAAAGAACTTCACGGATGGATCACCAACTGTGCAGACAGCGCCCGAGGAAGGCCACCTGGTTCACCGCCAACCTCCAAAAATCTAGATGCACCTGCAGACGTCTCAAGAGGCTATGGATAAACAGCAAAACCTTGGAAAACCATACCACCATGCAAGAACGCCATAACGGAATACCACCAACTCATCAGATCCACCAAAAGGACCATCATCCGAAACAAAATCCACACCAACGTCAGCAACTCCAAGGAACTCTTCAGCATCATTCAGGAATTCACCAAGCCCCCCAGCGAAGCCACAGATGTCACACCCTCCCAGGACCTCTGCAACAAACTTGGCTCCTGCTTCCACCTGGAAATAAGATTCCTCTACGACAACTTCACCGAACAGATTCCGGACACTGAACCCATTCCTCCCCCTAGCCTTGACAGCCAACCCACCATATCCACCTGGACCCCGGTCACCACCGAAGACACTGCATCGACCATCAAAGGCATTCACTCAGGAGCCCCCATGAACGCCTGCCCTCCGCACATCTTCCACAGAGCCTCCGCCACCATAGCACCTGAGCTACGACGCACCATCAATACCACCTTCGAAGCAGATCCATTCCCAATGACTGGAAACAGGCAGAAGTCAAGTCCCTCCTCAAGAAGCCCTTAGCCGATCCGACAAAACTCAACGGAAATAATTTACCCACTTGAATTATGCCAATTAGTAGGGTCGGGCCGGGCACACACTTCATGGGGTTTGCACCAATTTTTCCCTCCTCTCAACAGACCCTCCCATACCCCAATTAGCTTCCAAAACTATGTTGGCAAAATCACACAAGATTGTACCCCAGTCCTCATTGGGGATTGTATAGAGGACTCCCATCGTTTTCAGACCTGGTTGATATCAATAAGTGATGGATTAATTCCTCTTAAACCTTCAAGGAAGACAGGCAAAGCCAAATCACATAAAGATACCTGGTTCACACCAGATCTTTCCAAACAACGTCTCCACTGCAAGCAGTCTGAACACAGGTGGAGAAGGGCTTATGACCTAGTAGACCTGCAAGCCTTCCAAATAAGTAGAAAGCTATACCAGACATCTATCAAAATAGCAAAAAGAGATTACTTTCATAACAAAATAGTGGAGGCCAATAACGATCAAAAATTGATTTTTACGATTGTAAAATCCTACACTGATCCAAAAGTATTGTGTAAAGAAATTCCCCCCTCGCAGACCCTATGCAATGAAATCACAAATTACTTCAACATCAAGATCATTCAAAAGGATTTTGGAACAGTTATGATACCAGAATCCGACACCAACCAGGAACTACTTCCTGCAGGCAGTAGGCCCAACATGCAAATTTTCCAACTTGTCTCGTTGGAGGATACACGGTCAGCAATTGCAGCCTGTAAATCGGGCTCACTATTTGATGCTTGTCCTCCGATGATTTTACATCAAATGTTAAACATCGTCAACCCAGTGAATAATCACATTGTAAATTCTTCATTATTTACTGGTATAGTTCCAGACGAATGGAAACTTGCTATAGTGAAACCTCTAAAGAAAAAGAAGAATGTAGATATCTCCAATCTAGCAAATCTCCGTCCAATCCCGGAAAAGATCACAGAAAGAATAGTCAATAAAGAGATTTTTAAATTCCTTGAAACCTCTATGGTACTCCACCCACGCCAATCAGGATTTTGCCCAAAACATTCCACAGAAGCCGCCCTATTATAAATATCAGATACACTGAAATTCATTGCAGACAAAGGCAGGAAAGCAGTATTAATCCTGCTCGATTTGTCTGCTGCGTGTGATACCATTTCCCATGAGATACTTTTGAGTCGAGTAAAAACCAGCGGCATTTCAAATATTGTCCTGACCTGGATCAAGTCCTTCCTGACCAACCATAAGCAAGTTGTCTCCCTGGGCACCTTTATTTCCCCTGAACGGTCTATCACAGCATGAGTACCCCAGGGCTCTTCTCTCAGCCAGCTCCTGTTTAATATATATATATATGTCTCCTCTTATCTCTCTCATCTTATCATTTTGGATTGAAGTAATATCGTATGCCGACGATACTCAGCTGATTGTATCACGGACAAAGATTTGGCAGAAGCAAACTTCAAGCTCTGCTTTTCAACAGTCATCCAGTGGATGAAAGATAATCACCTACAGTGCAATACGGATAAGACAGAGATCCTCCTGATAGGAAAAATAATCCCTTCCAACCCAGGGCCTGGTGGCAAGAGGATGTCATAGCTCACCTTACGACGTAAAGTAGCAAAAATCTGGTGTGGTATTTGATGCTCCCCTCTCCTTCAAACCTCATTTACTAAAAGTGGCAGGGACCTGTTTTGGTTTAATCAAAACTCTAAAAAAGACATTGATTCCCTCACGCTTAGATTATTGTAACAGCCTTCTTGCAGGTATCAATAAATCAACACTGAAGAGTCCAACACTCGGCAGCCCGTTTGGTCCTGAAACTTCCTCACAGGGCGTCCGTATCTGCAGCTCTAAAATCTCCCCATTGGCTCCCCTTACATAACAGAATTGTATTCAAAATCCCCCTAATCACTTTCAGAGCAGCACACAAGCAGGGTCCAATCTACCTGTCAGCAAGATTTACCCCTTATACCACAACTAGAACCCTCAGATCTTCTTTAGCGCATCTCCTCAAAACCACCTGCTATAGAGATAAAACCCAGGGAGGGAAATCAGTAACAGTTTTAGGAACCAAAGCTTGGAACCTTCTGCCAGACAAACTGAGATGCCTAGAAACAGAAAAACAGTTCAGGAATGCTTTAAAGAACTGGATCTTTGGTATACCAGACAAAGTCTGTCACTCTCTTATTTAGGTTTCACCTTTCTCTATTCTGCATGATCTTAACTGGATAGCACCAGGATGCTCCTTCTGGAGTGACAGTACGCGTTTTATAAGCTCCCTATTTAAAATTCAATTCAAGAACTACTGACCCATCTTTCTCCTCTTTTTTTACAGCCAAAATCACAGAGAAGATCGTCATAGCCCAACTAACGAACTTCAACGAAGAGAACTCCATCCTCGACCTCTCCCAATTCAGATTCTGCAGCAACCAGAGCACTGATACCACCCTACTCACCACCACAGACAACATCCACACCCTCCTCGACCAAGGCAACACTGCTGCCCTGATCCTGCTTACTGTAGGAGAGTAGGGTCTGCAATCCTATGATCACCCAGATTTTTTGCTTTTGTTTCACTGGTTTACGACTTTCTCTGGCTGTGGGCCTGCTAATCAGACCCACAGCCTAGCTGTTCTCTCACTAAATTGACACATGTACCTTAGGTGCATTATCCAATTGGGCCTGGGCCACCTTATCAGACCCTGTAACTCAGGGCATAGGTGTACCCAGGGCCTACCAGGGGCTGCAGCATGTATTATGCCACCCCTGGATGGCCATCTAAATCTGACACAACTGGCTGCACGACAGCTGGGGCAAGGTGGTGTAATCACCCTTTGCTTTAGATATAGTATACCTATATCTAACCCTAAAATGGACACACAGATTCCTATCAGTCACTCCTATGGCAGGCCTTGACAATCCTGAAGGCAGAGTGCTTGGAATCGTGTGAGATGGTGCTCTGGCATGAGCTGAGCCCGTTTCCAGCTTGTGGAACCAAGTCCTAATAGCTGTTCCATGATAACGCATACCACATACTCTTAAGTGCATTATAATCCTTGCGGTTAAATGCTATCTTTGGTATCGCTTTATCAAAACATGTCGAGTAAGGCGTCATACGAATTGGAATACTAACCCCTCGCCAATTCTGGCGACGGGGTTAGCATTCCACCCTTCTAGAGGGACACGACATGTATGTAACTGTGAACCCCGGTTAAGGTTAACTCGAGCCTCAGCATCACAAAATGGATGCTGCCACCACAGACACAAGTCTGACCCCCTGCAGCTGGGAGTCCTTCCAGCGAGGGGAGCTTGGACAAAGGGTTTCCTGTCAGGGGCGGTGCTAGCACCATACCAGACAGGGTTTTGTGTATCCTGGGTAGGCAGGGCTTTACAGGAAGGTGACTGCAAGTGGCACCCCGGTGCTCACTACGCATCTGCCGGCTAGAATCAGTTCCAGGGGCACACCAGCCCCTGGCCTGGGGAAAGTCCGGCATGGGAGAGGGGTGTAACCACCCCCCTTCCAGGTCCCACCCCTAGGGCAGGACCTAGTCGCGTACCCACCCCTTTCTTTAGGATAAAGGCAGGAGCGGGGACCCTTCCAAATTAGATCATCTTTGAATCAAGAAACTACTTTCTACGAAAGGAACTCTCGACTTCTTCTCAAGATTTCTCCCTTGTGGCTAAGGAGTAGTCACCCTGCATCCGCAGGCACCTTCTAAAGAACACTGCGGTTTGCTGCACGTCCTTCCTCCGGAATCCGACTGACCAGCTCGACGAGACCCAGCTTCCCTGGCACCTCTGACCTCTACCTACCTCTACAGCTAAGCTGAGAACCGTAGGTGCGACGAGACCTCGAGGGACCGGCCATCATCAGAACTGCACGACTTCTATCCAGCACGACAGCCAAGGGATCCTCTGGTGAGTGCTTTGGGGTCCGAGAAGCCCCGACCCTGAGCAGCTCCAGCACCGAAGTCCAGCCCCACAGCATCCACGAGATCTGCGTGGGGCCCTTCTGCTTTTTGGCTGCTCACCGCATTGTCTGGCTACTAGCCCGCTGGCTTGTGGCCTTCCCGACGACGACCGACGACATCACCACTGCTGGTCTGGTTGCTCCAGACTGGCTCTTGCTCCCTTCCAAAAGAGGAGCACCCCGGACCCTCCTGGTCCACTCCAGATGCCATTTTAGGTCCACCACGTGGGCTTGAATTTGCCAAGACTTGTTGCCCCAATACTGGGTCCAGTGACGTCGACAGCATCAACCATCGTGGGACAGCTCCCACCTCCATCCTGGTCACCGACAACGCCTCCTGGTCCGTGAGACTACAGAGCCCAGCGTCGCCCACTCACCTGGTCGAGGTGACTCCATCCGGTGCCATCCTGGTGCCCATCTGATCACTGGCTAGTGATTCAGGACTTGGTCCCCTCTGCTTACAGGTGTCTTCCATCTTCGATCCAGGCTTGGATCCATCGAACAATCTTCACTGGTCGCCTGCCAGCAACTCCTTCTTTCAGGCTCCTGGTTCGTCAACGAAGGTTTCCGACGTCTTTTCAGACCTATGCAGCCGCAGCCCCTGGGCTAGGTAACTTCGGCATTTCAGTGCCCCAGCATAGCCTTACTATCCAAGGGTCCAGATCCACTTTCGTTTTCAACCTACCTTATCGGGTTCGCCCGAGAACACTAACTTTGCTTTTACTAGCCTCCATAGCCTTTGTCCCGCATCCCGCGTGAGAGTGCACACTCTGCACCCGAGTCCCCTAGGCCTCCTACTAGTAATCTGAAGGTTCAGTAACGTAGTCCTAGCGATTCCAAAGCCTATTAGTCCAGTACTTACCTGCTAGTAATTTCGCATTCCACTTCCATAGTATATGGTTTTCCGTGCCCCTCGGGCATTTGTGTAAATTGTGCAACTTAAAGTATTTTCGTAAGAGTTTTGTTGTGTGCTTAGTACCCTGTCCTCATAAAGAGTACAGGGCTGTTGTGATCTAAATAAATACACTGTTTATTTTCATAACACTTGTGTGGTGTCCTTTCACTTGGTGTTCAAGGGGTATATGTGATGGTATAACAGCTGGCTTAACACGCCCTCTAGAGTTTAGCCCGAAGACTGCTCGTATCCATGCTACTAGGATAGCTGGTCTATAAGGTTGACTTACAACCAATCACCATAAGGGTTGTTTGGACTGATACATAGTGATCACTAGAATAGTGAACACTGAATATCAGACCAACTTCTCACACTTACCCTCTCTGAAGCCTTCGACACCATCTCCCAACGCACTCTCACAGCCAGACTCCACGACGCCGGCATACAGGGAGCTGCCCTCGACTGGATCCGCTCCTTGCTCACCGGCAGAACCCAAAGAATCAGACTCACGCCCTTCCTCTCCGAACCCACAGAAATCAACTGTGAGTGCCCCAGGGTTCATCGCTCAGCCCCACGATCTTCAACATCTACATGGCACCCTCGCCGCCATCGTCAGACAGCATGGACTCAGAATAGTATCCTACACCGACGACACCCACCTCATCCTCTCCCTCACCAAGGACCCCCACACTACCAGACTCAGCTTCCAGGAAGGAATATAGGACGTTGCATCCTGGATGACTAGCAGCTGCCTGAAGCTCAACTCGGAGAAGACAGAAGTCCTCATCTTCGGACCCTCCCCCTCTGCATGGGACAAGGCCTGGTGGCCCATTGCCCTCGGCAGCCCCCCTAACCCACACGGACCACGCCCAGAACCTCAGAATCATACTCAACTCCTCCCTCACCATGACTTGACAGATCAATGTCGTTGTGTACACCTGCTTCAACACCCTCCGCATCCTTTGTAAGACCTTCAAATGGATCGCTCCCGAATCTAGAAAGACCGTCACCCATGCACTCATAACCAGCAGACTGGACTATGGAAATTTCCTCTATGCCAAAATCAACAAACCCCTGCTCCACAAGCTACAGACCATACAGAACACCTCAGCCAGACTCGTCCTTGGCATCCCTCGACATGAACACATCACCCAACACCTACGAACCTCCACTTGCTCTCCGTCGAGAAGAGATTAACATTCAAGATACTCACCCACACCTACAAATGCCTCTACAACATTGGACCCCAATATCTCAACAAAAGAATCTCCTTCCACGTACCCAATTGAAACCTCCGATCCGCCAACCTCGCCCTTGCAGAAACCCTGCGCAACTGTAGAGCCAGAATGGGTAGAAGAGCCTTCTCCTACATCATGGCAAAGACCTGGAACGAGCTCCCTATCAACATCAGTAGCACCCCCACTCTGCACACCTTAAGGAAGAGCCTCAAGACCTATCTCTTCGGCTGACCCATAACTGCCCCCCAGCACCTTGCAACCCTAACGGGTGAGTAGCACACTTCACAATTCCCTGATTGATTGATTTAGATTTCGGCGGACGGGTTACTTTGTCACAATCATGACGAATATCCTGTCTGCCGAAATCTAAATCAGTCCCATAGGATATTATGGAATTTATATTTCGGCAATGGGATATCCAATACCAATGTGATGGAGTAACCCATCTGCTAAAATCTAAATAAGGTCCTTTGTTTGCCACAGGCTGAAGCCAGATGGATATGTCACCTGAGAGCAATACTGATAAAGAGTTGCATTATTTCAGCAGGAGTAAAATGATCACATTATTCGTGTTGATCATCTGCTTGCTTTTTTATTCAGTATTGACTCCTCCCATATCTAGAATTAGTCTTG
Source organism: Lissotriton vulgaris (assembly GCF_964263255.1). Lineage (NCBI taxonomy): Eukaryota > Metazoa > Chordata > Amphibia > Caudata > Salamandridae > Lissotriton > Lissotriton vulgaris. The sequence continues at coordinate 174,557,536 of NC_141687.1, read as the reverse complement.
CGGGTTGAAAATATAGCAAAATCCTGACTAAGTACCTTAAAATTACAGTATTTCCATGATAAAATCAACGAAAGAATAGATTATAGTTGCATACATACAATAATTTTTACTTTAATCTACTACCCTGCCACAATGACATAACATTGATTAGATTAGGTGAGGATCATAGAGTTGATTTTATATCCCGAAACAAGGGAACAATTAGTGAATTCAAGTAATAGAGGGGGGACAGAGGTTTCAGGATCAGAAATAAAAAGTAGAATATCATCCGAATAAGCAGAAAGTTTTAAATTAGGGTCACCATAAGAAAAGTCAAAAATAGAATCATTATTACGGATTGAAGTTAAGAAGGGTTCAAGGGCAGAGCAAAAGGAAGGGGGGAAAGGGGTCGGCCTTGACGAACTCCGCGTTTAAGGGGAAAATAGAAGGAGACGCAACCATTATTTAGTACCGAAGCTCTAGGAACAGAGTAAAATAAAGAAATAAGTGAAATCAATTTAGGACCAAAACCATGCCATTTCAAAGCAGCAAATTGAAAGGACCAATCTACTCTATTGAATGTTTTTTTCAGCGTCGACTTAGATGGCCGCTAAAGATATGGAAAGAGAAGGAATCTTGTTTAGAACATTGAAAAAGAGGCAAGAATTATCTGAAGTCAACCTACCCTTGACAAAACCGCATTGCTCCTTGCCTACCAAGTGAGGCATAAGAGGATTTAAATGTAATGCAAGTGATTTGGCAAATAGCGTTTAGTCTATATTGACCAAAGAAATCGGTCGATAATTTTTACAATACATGGGATCTCGTCCCTCCTTGTGAGTGAGGCAGATTGTGGCCTCTTGAAAGGTGCATTTTGTTTTCCCGGAGCGGAAAAATGAGTGAAAAAGATTTAAAAGTTTAGGAAGCAACAGGTTAGAAAAATGTAAGTAAAATTCAACTGAAAAGCGATCCGGGCCAGGAGTTTTCCCTTTTTTTAAAACCTTTAGTGCAGAGGATAATTCATTAAGAGATAACTCTGTTTCAAGATCTGATAGATTGATTGATGATGGAAGGTTATCAAGATAGGATTGGACAAGGGAGTTGGAGGAAGGGGATTCTGAGGTATAAAGATCCATATAAAACATTTTGAATGCATTAGGGATATCCTGATCCTTGTGTAGAAGGGAATCATGTGGAGAATAGATAGAATCAATCAGAGTACGAATTTACAGGCTTTAAGATAGTTTGCTAAAAGTCTCCCAACCTTATTTCGACCTCCATAGTAGCGAGCACTGCTGTGAAGAAAAATAGAAGAAGCATTATCAGTAGAAGTTTTGTTAAATGTTAATTTGGCATGTATCAAAGCTGGAAGTAGAGAATCTGCAGATGACGTATAAATGTATGTTCTAAAGATGTAATATGGGCTAGTGTAGCTTTATGTTGTTGAAGAAAGCGTTTCTTTAAACAAAATGTATAGTGAAGCCTCTTGCAGTGGCTTTAAAAGAGTCCCATAGAACATGGGGGAAGTAGAGGCAACACTGCTTAGATCAAAGAATGTGTAAGGAAAGTGACGAAAGAGGAAGAGAGGAAGAGAAAAGAGGGTCAAGAAGGAGAGAATTATTGAAACGCCAACAGGAGGACCTGGGACGTGGTGGGAGTAAATCCAGATAACTTATAAAATGAGCATGATCAGAGATAACAATAGGTTCAATAGAGGAGGATAACAGTGTTTGAGAAAAGGATTGAGAAAGAAAAATATCATCCAAACGAGAAAGGGAGTTATGAGGGGGAGAAAAGAAAGAGAAATCAAGAGAATTGGGATGAGAAAGTCTCCAAGAATCAACAAGATGAGAATGGGATATGGTGTCAAGAAATTGTTTGTGTGATTTGTGGGGAGTAAAGCAAACCTGAGATTGGCGGTCAATGAAGGGGTCAACAATTTGATTGCAGTCACCTCCTAGTATAAAATAGTCATCTCTAAATTGAATACATTTCTGTGTGATTAAAGGCCAGAAAGAACAATCTGGATGAGTAGGCCCATAAACATTAAAAACTGTTAAAGAAATATTATTAATTAATAACTTAGCTAACAACCATCTCCCTTCAGCATCAATTTCTTGCGATATAATTTTACATATCAGTTTTTTATGACACAAAATTATGACACCATTTTTCTTATTTGAAGTAGGAGAGAATATGGGCCCCATTACGATATCGGGCGGATTGCCTCCGCCAGGGTGGCGGTGGCCACCGCCACCCAGGCGGAGGCAATCCGCCCGACAACCACTCTCGTGTTCCCCTCCGCCTGATTAGGATGGCGGAGGGGACAGGGGCGGACGGAAAGACCGTCCGCCACTTTACCGCTGCGGTCAGCTTGCGACCACGGCGGTAATAGATTAATATGGTGGCGGTGCCCAATGGACACCGCCAGCCATATTACAATGGCACAAAGCAGAGGCCTTTCCGCGGCGGCAATGCCGCCACATAAAGGCATGCCGTGATTGCTGCGGGGGCCCCCTGCAGGGTCCCCAAGTTGGCGCCACTGTCTGGGGGGCACATGGGGGGTACCTATGGTACCCCCCCATATTTGCATATGCAAAGCGGCAGGCACCGCGCGTCCCTGCCGCTTTGCATATGCAAATGCAAAAGAGCATTTTTTACATTGTGGCGGGCGGTGCAGAGTGCACCGCCCGCCACAATGCAAAAACTACAGGATGTGCCCGCCACTGTGGCGGGCACATCCTAATTCCCCCCACGGGACCCCCGCCCTTATGGCGGGCGGTCCCGTTCTACGATAGGGTGGCGGGCGGACAATGTCCGCCCGTCATCCTAATGGGGCCCTAAGACTGAACCCACCCAGCAACACTTTAATTTTAATGCCTCAGCTTCTAAAAGGTGAGTCTCTTGTAAAAGGAACAGATATGGGTTGTAACAGGGAAGATGAGATGGGGAACATCCTTTACAATGCAACTTTTACAACGCACTACCATTACAACAAATCTTTTACAACGCAAGTGCTTTTACAATGCATGTTTTTACAAAGCATGCTATTACAACACAGATGTCATTACAACGCATGTCTTTACAACGTAAGTATAATTATTTTACTTTCTATTTTTGGTAGTTTAAATTTAAGTAATAATTGTTTATTTATATATTATTTAATAAAATTTGTTTATTTTGAAACATTTATTAATCAATTAATAATAAATGAATACTCAAGGATTTAAAATATTTAATTAATTTAATTTAAATTTAATAAAATTACATATAAATAAAAATTAAAAAATACTCGTGTGTTTTAAAAATGAAAAAAAATTGTTTATAAAATTCAACGCAATAAAAGGATTAATACTTAATACTTAAGTATGTAAAAAAACATATTTAACTAAAAATAATTGTAAATGTAACAAGTTAATAGTTTAATATATTTAAGGAATAATACTCAATACTCAAGTATTTAAAAAATATGAAAAATAGTTTTATATTTAAAAATTAATAGAAATCAAACGATTAATACTCAATTAATACTCTAGTATTTTAAAATATATTTAAAAAATATAATAAACAAAAAATAATTGTAAATGTAACACGTTAATTGTTTAATATAATTAAGGATTAATACTCATTTAATACTGAAGCATTTAAAACATATTAAAAAATAGTTTTATATTTAAAAATTAATAGTAATCAAAGGATTAATACTTAATTAATACTCTAGTATTTTAAAATATATTTAAAAAATATAATAAACTAAAAATAATTGTAAATGTAACATGTTAATAGTTAAATATATTTTTTAAAAATGTATTAAAAATTAAAAAATATGTACCAAGATGTAAAATGTTAAATTTAAAATAGTATTTTTAGTTAATAAAATTGTTGTAGTTATTAGTATTTTTTTTAAATAATATTAAGAAAATAGGTATTATTTAATAAGGTATCTTAAAAATTATAAGGTAGAAATTAATTAAAAAAAGTATATAGTCATTTTTAAAAGATCATATATGTTATAAAAAACGTTTTAAATAAAAAAATATAATGACATTATTAAAAATATATAAGTAATGTTAAAAATTATTGAAAAGATGTTTTCCCACGCTTTTGCATTGATTTCAATGGATAGTAATGTCCTTCATTTATTTCATAGCTGCTGGTATGAATGCAGCAGAACAGATTTAGAAGTTCATTTAAAGCAAGAAGCAGGATAGATCAGAAGGAAATTGTGCAAGATTATAGGTAAGTACAATTTATAAGTAATATCGATTGTATAACATACATTAATGAAGTTGATCAAATTTTAATTAGTATAATAAAACACAGGCTACAACATTGTAATTAGATATATTTATTTATTCTGGATCCTACCCTTCCTGAAAATTTTCGACCCATCTCCCTTCTTCCTTGGCCAGCTAAAATCATGGAAGCACATGTCAACACCATCCTCACCAACTTCCTCCTAACCAATAACATTCTGGATGACTCCCAACACGGGTTTAGAGCGGGTCACAGCACCGAGACAGCCTTGCTTAGTGTTACAGAGGACCTCCGTACCATTCTTGACACCGGCGGAACGGCAGCACTGATCCTGTTGGATCTCAGTGCTGCCTTCGATACGGTGTCACACGAGGTCCTCTTAATGAGATTGGAGGAAGCTGGAATCATAGGTACGGCCCTGGGATGGTTTAAAGACTTCCTTGCCAACAGATCCTTTAAAGTGTCTACCCCCCCTTACATCTCAGAAGAGCACAACATTGGACAGGGGGTGCCTCAGGAGTCATCTTTGAGCCCCACCCTGTTCAATGTTTACGTCCGACCACTGGCAGAGGTGGCCAAACAGAGTGGTCTGACGTTAGTATCGTACGCAGACGACACCCAGTTGGTGGTGGGTCTCAATGGTAACAACGGTCTGGAGGCCCATCACTTCAAGCAGACCCTTACTGACATCACCAACTGGATGACGGCGAATTTCCTCCAGCTCAATGCTGGGAAAACGGAAATACTGCTCTTGGGAAAAAACACCGCAGCCTGGCGCGGTAACTGGTGGCCTGACAGTCTAGGTCAACCGCCTAAGCCTAAGGACTGTGTAAAAAATCTGGGAGTCTGGGTCGACTCTGCATTGAAATTTACTCATCATACAAAAAAAGTTGCAGCTATCTGCTTTGGCATCCTGCGCAACCTAAGACCTACGCTGAAGTTCTTCAACTGTCACACCCGCCAGGTTATTGTCCAAGCTATTATCCTCTCTAGGCTGGATTATGCCAGCTCCCTTTTACTGGGCGCTAATCAGGCGGAAGTTGTTAGACTTCAGAGAGTGCAGAATGCTGCCGCCAAAGCGTTGGTAGGTCTTCCCCGCCACTCTTCAGTGGTGGGAGTTCGGAAAAAACTGCACTGGCTCCCGGTGGGAAAAAGGATTCAGTTTAAGGCACTTTGTCTCGCCTTCAAAATCCTTAAAACCGCCTCCCCCCCGATGCTGTGCCCCCTCCTGACGAAGTATATCCCTGGGAGGCGACTGCGCTCAGCAGGACAACATCTGGTGGTCATTCCCCGTACCAATCTAGCCAGAATGGGCGGTCGTTCCTTCAGCTTGCTCGCTGCCAAGCTCTGGAACAGCCTTCCGGAAAATATTCGTGGCATTCAGGATCTGTTGGCTTTTAGAAAAGCCATCAAAACCCATCTTTTTCAGTAACTGTATCTTTTCTCTTCTGGTATTCCCCTTCTGTTTTTAGTTTCGCTCGCAGCGCCGGGACGCCCCTTTGCTGGGGCAGCCGAGCGCTATATAAGTTCCCAATAAAAAAAAATATATATATAAAATTTTTTTGAAAAAAATAGATTTAGATAAAGAATATTTTTAATATTTTTCTCATATTTTTTTAGAAATAAAAATATGCATATTTAATATATAAAAAAATGTTTTAGAACATATAATTGAATTTTATTATATATTATTAATAAATTGGCCTATTTTACTCTTTGTTGCTCCAGATGATGTTGACGCGTAAACGTGCAAGGTCGTGGACATTTTGAAGAGCGTCGATGGAGAATGCAGCAGGAAGCAGATCTGCGCTCAGGTAGGAAACACTTTAAACTTTATTTATAAACATTTAAAAGTTTAGGAGTATATATATTGTAAAGAGAGAATAAGGAGAGGTTGCATATGTTACTTATAATGTTTTTGTTGTCATTTCAGCATGTCGCCGATCATGTAGCTAGAGTAAGCCTTTTTCGGTCGCCTGTTTAGAGTATTAAAGGTGTATTAATAAAGTAATAGTGATAAATAAGCTCATTGTAAAGTTATTTAAAGTATATACAATGTTTTTATAAAAAATGCACTGTACAAAAAAAAGTCAAGTGGAAGATCGAATACGTGGAGTTTGGACTTTTATGGAGTTATCATTCAAAGAACATGGACATTTGGAATATGGTTTTAAAAGAACTGATTTCTCAATAAGGTTTTTGGGATTGTTTTTTTGGTAAATTGGAATCGATTTTTGGAAAAAGAAGAAGGATCCAGGATTTCTATTTCAAATTATTGGAGATGTTTTTTCTTATGGCTTTGGATTTCGTTTTTGGATAAAGAAGATTTTTTGAAAAAAAATTGGAATGATCTTGGATGACTGTTTTTTACACCAATGGACTGCATTTTTAAATTACAGAGAATGGATTTTAAAAAAAGGATTTTTTAATTGGTGAACATTTTTATAAAAAGAAGATTGCAAAACTATTTTTCAATCCTTGGATTGGATTTGATGTTGGATTTTACGTCCAAATGGATTTATTTTGGGATTAAAGATGAAGAAAAAAAAAAGAAGACAACTAAAGGTAAGGTGACCCGACGTTAATTATAAAAAGAAATTTGTAAAATGAAAATTGAATTGAAATGTAATTTTAATTTAGGGCAAAGCAGGAAAGTAATGTGTAAATGTAAATTAAAAATGTTGTATGTTAGCAACATTATCAAGGTAGTCTAAAGCCATACACAAGGAAAACTGTTGTAAAATAGCCAATAGTCTCTCGGACATTTGTTTAGCTTTTTGGGAGATGTGTGGGTTTAGACTACCTGTTAATGTTGGAGAGATTCTCATTTCTTGGAAACTTTGCTCCTTCTTCAAAGTTTCCAAAAATTGATAAAAATTGGGGTGAGGTTTTCCTATTGTATGGTTAAAGGAGTTATGCCATCCCTCTATGGCATTGTTTGTCTTGGCGTCTCCCTCTAAGCAGCTCGTGTAGCAGTTCCACCACTCCACATGGAAACGTGGTTTCCTCCTGTGACTCGACCTGCTTGATGTCCAATCCATGTGTCCTCAAAATAATTTAGTAAGGGTGCCAATTTATCTTCGTTTTCCTGAAAAAAATCAGATTCTGTAATTGCAGTGTAGTACTTGTCTACACTTTCAGGAGGAACAAAGCAAAGAGCTGTTAGTTTTTTAAGTTCAAACTGTAGTTTGCTATTTAATGAATAATCTGCAACCAGGGATGTTTTTTGAAGTTTATGCCAAAATGCCTGGGAAAATGAAAAAAACATCCCTGAATTTGGGTATCCGTGTACGTTTTGGTGATCACATTAGTCATTGCAAATTCAAAATAAACAATTATTTTCCTAGGACTTTTGTTTGATGTTTTGCTTTTAATCACTGATAAAAGTTCAGTGTAGCTTGCAGATTGTTTATCAGGTAGCAAACTACTTCCGGCTCTGCACCACTTCCGCCCTGCCTCTCCACCGTGCAGGTGAGCGGTCTAGTGGTTAACGTCGATTGGTATAAAATGGCAACCTGGAGGAAGTGCAGCGGACGAGCGCAGCGGGAGCGCCGACTTCGCGCCGAACTCGCGCATAAGTCAAGCCCGTCTGCGCCCGTCCGCGGCCGACCGAGGCCCGGGGCCATGCATGCTGCTCTACGCATTACTTATTCCTCACAGGAACTTCGCTCTATTCTTCCCTGCGCCCCTCTTGCTCCTCATACAATTGCTATCGCTCAGAAATATGGCATATTCGCTCCCCTTTCTCCCATTATCCCCCAGGCTCCTCTTCCCATTACCCTTCCCTCCAACTCTGCCGCCCCTATGTCTATCATGCCAAGTTCCTCTGGTATGCGCTCCATCTCACTAGTGTACCTTAATACCCGCTCCCTCCCGAAACATCAACTTGAGGTATTCCAACTTCTCGAGGGTGGCAATATTGACATCCTGCTCCTCGTTGAAACTTGGCTACATGCGGACTCCTATCCTGACATCTTGGCCGCTATACCCTCCGGCTATTATATTCTTCACTCTAACAGGACTTCTGGTAGACCTGGCGGTGGAGTTGCTGCCATCATCCGCTCCAACCTACAATTCACTTCCTTAACAACCACCCCTATATTGAACACTGATATTCTTAGGTTGAAATTCACCTCTCCCAAACACTCTTTCATTTGTGTTTTAGTGTATCGTCCCCCTGTTAACATGCCCTCCTTCCCATCCTTGTTTAGCGATTTAATTTCGCAGCTGACCATTAACTCTGCTAGGATCTTGATCATTGGCGATTTTAACTATTGGCCACTAGACCCCCTTGAATCCTCTCTCTCACTTGAATTCTCTGGTTTGCTACTTGGCTTAAATCTCTCACAACATATCTCTGTTGCTACCCACATCAAGGGCCATACCTTGGATCAGGTATGGACCACCAATCTGGATATCACCTCCCCTTTGGTTTATCCCTGCACTTGGTCCGATCATTTTTTTTATTTCTTTTGCCCCAAAACTTTCTGTACCCACCCACCCCCCACCAGTCTCCAACTTTTCGGCACGTAATTGGAAGCACGCCGATATTCCCCTCCTTCACTCGACCCTTGCTTCCACTCTCCCCCCTAACCACCCTGACTTGAATTCTCAAGCAGCCATAGTGGACCAATGGCTGTCTCAAGCCAGTGACGTGGTCGCTCCCGTCAAAATCATCAAATCTAAACGACCCCACGACGCTCAGCGCTGGTTTACCGACCAACTGAAGGCCAACAAACTCCTTCTTAGACAGGCTGAGCGCCGGTGGAGGCGTAATTATGATCCCTTATTAAAGTCTACTTAAATTGATTTATTAAAATCTTACAAAAAATCTATTATTTTGGCCAAATCTGCCCATTATTCCCAGAAAGTTATTAACTCTGCATCCAAGACAAAAGAAATTTTTTCAATTGTAGCTGAACTTTCCTTACCCGACCGTGTAACACCTCAGCCTCAACCTTCACAAGCTTTGTGTGACTCCCCTAATTCTTTTTTTATTGATAAGATCTCCACGATTAAAAACAATATCCCCCTACCACCATGTCACAGGTTAGCGCCCTTCCTTCTTCGAACCCTCACTCCCTGCATGAATTCCCTCCTATCTCCTTGGATACCTTTCGTTCATTACTCCTGGCTGTGGGCTCAGGCTCCCCCAAGGACTGTTGCCCTCCCCAAATCCTAAGAGATGCCTTTATGGCTTGCCCCGGCCCTCCTCTTGACCTTTTAAATCGCTCACTCTCTACAGGCTCTGTCCCCAATGTTTTCAAAAGCTCTGTGGTAGTACCTATTTTAAAAAAACCCGGCTCCGACCCTGCGGTCCTGGGTAACTATCGACCTATTTTCCTCCTCCCTTATCTGGGGAAGGTCTTGGAAACCTACGTCACCCGTTGCCTGAGTACTTTCATCAAGGAAACTCACTTCCTTGATGATCAACAGGCTGGTTTTAGACTGTCTCATTCTACGGAGGTAGTGGTGGTAGCGGTCATGGACACGCTGAGACAGGGGGCCGATAAGAACATGGCCCAGGCCCTAGTGTTACTCGATCTCTCGGCCGCTTTTGACACGGTAGACCATGACATCTTGGTCGACCGTGTCAGAAATGCTGGCATCTCGGGCCTGGCCCTGTCTTGGATTGTGTCCTTTCTCCAACTCCGCACCCAATCAGTACATCTGTCTTCCTTTTCTGCCCCCCGCATTTCACTTTCTGTAGTGTCCCTCAGGGCTCTGCTTTGTCCCCTCTTTTGTTTAATCTTTATATGCAGCCTCTCCTGGTTTCTCTCCGTCACTCCTCTGTTACCACTTTTAATTATGCAGATGATCTGCAACTTATTTTTTCTATTGACCCCTCCCCTCTCTCCTGCTCTAATTTCCAAACCACAATGCTCACCATCTATGAATGGATGAACTTCAGCCAGCTGAAGCTCAATCCTAGCAAGACAGAGCTGGTTTTGATTGGTGGGCTTCCACATCCCTGGACTCCCAATTTTTGGCCCCCTGCCCTTGGCCCCCCTCCCTGCCCAGTCGACTCTGTGAAGAGCCTAGGTGTTACTATTTCTAGTGACCTTTCGATGCGGCCGCATATCAATGCTGTTACCTCGGCCTGCTTTTACCATCTTCGCAGAATCGGGAAGATCCGAAGGTTCCTATCACCAGAGGCTCTCACTCTTGTCATCTTGGCCCTGGTTACCTCACGTTTAGACTATGCCAACTGTCTATACGTGGGGATTCCTGCATACCATCTCCAACGACTCCAACTGGTGCAAAACCAGGTAGCCAGATTAATTTTCCAGCAGCCCAAACACCAACATGTCACCCCGTTGTTAAAAACCCTCCACTGGCTCCCAGTTGCGCAACGTTGCATCTTTAAACTGGGATGCACCATTTTCAAATCTCTTTTTGTTTCTGCCCCTGTTTTTATTTCTCTCTGTCTGCATCCATATGTTCCTTCTTGACACCTCAGATCCTCTGCCCACAATCTTCTGATCACTCCTAGGTTTAGACGCAAGAAGCACGGCGGTGCTTGTTTCTCCTTTCTTGCCCCGTCCACTTGGAACTCCCTTCCTCTCTCAATTCGGCTCACTTCTGATTATCCTACTTTCCGTAAATCCCTGAAAACATATTTGTTCCGTCTTGCTCACGGCTAGCGGTATACACTCCCTGTGTCCTCTTCCACTGGTCCTCGAGCGCCAAGAAACCAATTGGTGTACGTGCGCGGTATTAAACACTTTTAACATAACATAACATAACACATATACTAAGGCAATAACATTGTGATTAATCTTTGCATGAATAGTTTACATTTGAGTGAAAGGACGGGTTGTACTTTTAAACGTCCCATCCATCATCCAAATTTCACTATTCTGTAATTTAACAAGGTTGCGGGGTGTACTAAAGATAAGAATACGTTTTCGAGGGTTTTGGTTGTCATGCAGGAGGAAAGATTCATTGGTAAAAGGAACAGAGTTCAGGAGGAATGTGAATGTCAGAAAAGGTATGCGGAGTTGTAGTATGTGTCTTACTTGCCTGCTTTTGTCTTTGAATAATTCTTCATAAATTAGGAATAATAGGCATACTGCTAGCTACATGACTGGGAACATGCTGTGCAACCTCTCTTAAAATAGAACCTGAAGTGTCATTGGAGGTGCATGCAATTTCCTTCATTTCATTGATTGTTTCACGAACCTCAATCTCCATTGCAGAGGCAGAGTGGTTATGTTCAGTTGTTTTAATGATGGTCTCTCCAAGAGTAACCGCTCTGCCACTGCAATGGCTTGAGTAATATTGCACACACCTCCAATGTCTTCGTGGTTCACTTATCCTCTCTTTACAATATATATATCCTGCATGTTTCAGCAAGCGGTTTCCTTTCTTGGATTTGATGTATGAGGCAGTCTGTTCAGTAGACATTATCTGTTTTGAAAAAGAAAATAAATTGCAATTAATTATATTTGCTTACAACTTTATAACTTCAAGACATCATTTAATATTTGTACACTATCCATCACTTTCACTACTGCTGCACCTTCCAGGACTTAGAATAGTACGTGATACCCCTAAACTATCCATCACTTTCCCTACTGGTGCACCTTTCTGGAGTTAGAATAGTAAATGATACCCCTACACTATCCCTCACTTTCCCTACTGCTATACCTTCCTGGAGTTAGAATAGTAAATGATACCCCTACACTATCCATCACTTTCCCAACTGTTGCACCTTCCTAGAGTTAAAATAGTAATTGATACCCCTACACTATCCATCACTTTCCCTACTGCTACACCTAATGAAATTAGAATAGTTATTGATACACCTACACTACCCATCACTTTCCTTACACTTGCACCTTCCTGGAGTTAGAATAGTAATTGATACCCTTACACTATCCATCACTTTCCCTACTGCTACAACTTCCTGGAGTTAGAATAGAAAATGATACCCCTATACTACCCATCTCTTTCCCTACTCCTAAACCTTCCTGGAGTTAGAATAGTAATTGATACCCCTACACTATCCATCACTTTCCATACTGCTGCACCTTCCTGGACTTACTTTCTTTACAGTTGCACCTTCCTCTAGTTAGAATAGTAATTGATAGCCTTACACTATCCATCACTTTCCCTACTGTTGCAACTTCTTGGAGTTAGAATAGTAAACGATACCCCTACACTGTCCATCACTTTCCCTACTGTTGCACCTTCTTGGAGTTAGAATAGTAATTGATACCCCTACACTATCCATCACTTTCTCTACTGTTACACCTTCATGGAGTTAGAATAGTAAATGATACCCGTACACTATCCATCACTTTCCCTACTGCTACAACTTCCTGGAGTTAGAATAGTAATTTATACCCCTACACTATCCATCACTTTCCCTACTACTACAACTTCCTGGAGTTAGAATAGAAAATGATACCCCTACACTACCCATCACTTTCCCTACTGCTAAACCTTCCTGGAGTTAGAATAGTAATTTATACCCCTACACTATCCATCACTTTCCCTACTGCTAAACCTTCCTGGAGTTAGAATAGTAATTTATACCCCTACACTATCCATCACTTTCCCTACTGGTACACCTTCCTGGAGTTAGAATAGTAAATGATACCCCTACACTATCCATCACTTTCCCTACTGCTGCATCTTCCTGGAGTTAGAATAGTAAATTATACTTTTACAACATCCATTAATTTCAATACTGCTGCACTTTTGTGAGTTTTACATTTTTAGTTTGGAGTTGTTGAGTCTTTGTAGAAGACGTGTTTTCCTTTGCTCTTCTTTGTTGTGCTTTGTTATTAAGATGTTTGTCTGTTTAAAATGAAAAGAAAGACTATTTAATAGCGTGTTGCTATTTTTTAAAATTCATGTCCTGAGTTTGTTTGAAAACAAATTTTTTTAAACTTTATTGTACTGCTTAGCGATTTACATACTATTCTCAATTGAAAATATTCAATTGATTTTTAAAAAGTCTGAAAACAGTTATCATTTAAAAACATTTTTGAATTGCTTGCATTTTAAATTCACTTTCATGGACATGTTTAATGTTGATTTATTTTTTTAACGTGTTTTACCTTTGGCTCTTTACGTTTACGTTTTTGGCTTCTTCAATTGGTTTAAATTGTAGAGTAGTTTGGTTTTAATCTGGTAGAAAGATACAGAAGAAGGACTATTTAGTATAGATTGTTTAATCATGGGACGGTTGCTTGTTGTGCAGTAAAAAGAGGTTAACAGAAAACATGTAATTGGTGTTTCAATGGACATTAATAGTATTATTTACCTTCTTTAATTTATTGCTTGGTTTATATGTTGGATGAAGTTTTCAAGTTTCTCAATGTTGTTTTATCTGTAAATGTTTTAAAAAATAATTACATGTTATTTTCAAATTTTGTAACCCTATTTTTCTAAAGGAAAAAAAATCATTTTTATTTGAAAGCCTTAAAATATGTAAGCAATTCAAAGAAAGTACTTTTATATTTAAAAATGGCTTTACATTTTTTGCAGATAACTAACTGCATCCCTGTAAAAAAAGACATTTATTTCAAATAATTTTAAAAAATTACCTTATTTTAATTAGATTTAAGGACTTTTGCTTCTTATTCGAAAACACTCTATAGATGTCATTTTTTGGTGCTTCACATTTAATGATTTTGCTGAAAAAATTTTCACATTAAAAATTGTTTACTTTTTTAAATATGTAAAATTGATAAAGTCATAATACGATTTTGCTGGAAAGAAACATATTTCATTTACAAATGTATTTTTTAAAAATATAACTGTGACATTGTGACGTGAGAAATTTTTTAAAATTGTATTAAAATTTTGCTTTATAAAACACTGTTGCATTTGAGATGTAATATCCATATCACGACATTTCAAAAACTTGTTTTAAGGAAACAACCTGATATAATGTAAAGTCATTTATAAATTATAAATGGACTTACATCTGTGAGCAATTATTTCCAATGTTGAAACGATTTAAATTGTTGATGTGAAAGTTTTCAGAAATCTGAAATATAATAATGTTTTACCTTTATTATTAATACTACATTATTCTAAAAAAAAGCTATGTTTAGTTGTGTTTTAATACAAACTTACTTGTATGTATGAAAGGATTTGTCTTTGTTTGGCTCGAGGTCGTCTCTGTGGCAAGAGGTAAGAGGGTCAGTTAGTAGCGACTGCTCTCTCTGGTAGTTGAATAACAACTGATTTCAAAATGGTGTCCTACTCGTATTTATAGGTTTTTGTGAGTGACTTCTTAATTTTTTTTGAGAAAAGCATCGTTTAAATCTGCTCTTTTATTAAATGCAATTGCTGTGGAAAAGTGTAATTTAAATTATCTCTTTAAAAGTGTGTGCTTTATGTTTGACATAGCGTTTTGTCCTCCATTTTGTTTTCAGTCTCTTGGTATGGATTTCATGAAAAGAGTTGTAGGACTCTTTTTTGGGCTTTCTATCTAAAATGGCGGGTATGTGTTTGTTGTTTTGTTTATATTATTCAAAGTTACGTTCTTTACTTCAATTAATAATAATTTGTAAAAAATATTTTTTTATTATTCGTTTCTTTTGCATTTATTTGTAATGAGATTATTAATATTTTTAAACACAGAGTATTTTTTTAAAACTCGAGTATTCATTTATTAAAATACTGTGTTATTTTTTTTAATTTACGTTAAGTCCTTTACTACATTTTAATACACTTCCCCACCCAAACCCCCTATTTTCCCTGCATCCCGTCCCAGGACTTATTTTACAAAAAAAAAAATATTGTATATGCGTTGTAATGGTATGCGTTATATTAATTTTCGTTTTAATGGTACTTTTTCATTACTATTATTATTTTGCGTTGTAATGGTATGCGTTGTAAAGACATGCGTTGTAAAGGTACTTGCGTTGTAAAAAATGCGTTGTAAAAGCATGCGTTGTAATAGTATGTAGTGTCATACATCCGATGAGATAGCTTTTATCAACCCTATTAAGAGACAGAGAATACTATTACATTCCACAAAATAAATCTGAATGTAAAGTCATCAAAAATACATAAGGAGGAAAAGATACAATAGTGAAGAAGTAAAGCACACTATAAATGAGTAGAAGAGGAAGGAAATAGAAAAACCAGTCGGAAGTGGAAGAATCTAAGGACAATAAGAAAGACAAGGGATTAGAGAAAATAAGGAGGGAAGAAAGGATGGGAAGAAAGAGTAAGAGCAAAAGAAGACAGTACATGTCAAACGACGACTAATACGTACCTTAGGGGAACAAGGAAGGGATGAGAGGCGGCAAGGGACAATGAAAACAGAACACCCAACAAGGGGCAACACATCACACCCGGACATCACTAAAATACGTATAGGCAGGAGCGGGAACAAGGAACACGGATAGAGCATGATAAAATACAATGAACCTGTAAAGAGAAACAAAGAAATATGTGAAGAGAAAAAAGACGGCACTATGGAATCTAAGAACAAAAAATGAATCAGACTAGGGGGTCAAATTTTACAACAAGACGCCTAATAGAAAACAAGAAGATGAGGTACGTACATGAAGAAGACAAAAGCAAAAACAATATACCTGTAAAGGAAACACGTAGTTATGTAAATTAAATCTAGAAAAAGCAATGGAGTCTAAAAATTATGAAATAAGACAACAATGTCAATGGAATAATTCAATAAAAGAAATACTACAGTCAAGATCCTGAGGAAGAAGGAGCCTTCTCCATTGACTTAGTAGAGTGAGATTGGATAAATCTGCGGAGATCCGATGGAACTTCAAAAGTAGAATTCTTGTTGAGAAAAGTGACTTTGAAGAGACATGGATGGAATAAGCCATATCTTGCACCTAAGGAGCGAAGAGCAGGGCGAAGATCCGGAAACTCCTTACAACCCTTGGCAGTCAGTGAAGAGACATCCTGAGAAATAAATACTTTGGTACCATGCCAGGAGAGATTCTTTTTGGTTTTCGCAGCATTTAGTACCAGCAGAAGGTCAGTGAATTACAGAAATAAAATAATTATTCCACGAGGATTGGAAGGTGCAGATGATGAAGAAAGACGTAGACCCAGCCTATGAGCACACTGTATGTTCAATCTGGTGGTAGAAAAATGGAGGCAAAAAAGATGTAAAGTATGTGAAGGGATCGTCACCTTCAAGTCCCTCAGGAAGGCCAGAAATGCGTAGATTATTGCGACGGTTACTGTTTTCCAAATCCTCAGTCGCTCTTTACAGTTGTAATATATCTTTCTCCAATGAGGCCATTTTGGTAGATGAGGCCTGAACGTCATTGAGATGATGTTCCACCATAGTAATAATGCACTACTTGGAAGACCATTTCTTGTCCAACGTTTGCAGGCGAGAATTGGTTTCCTCAATAAATGCTCGGAGGGCACGTAATTCCTCCCAAACCATGTCCAAGGCAACTGGAGAAGAAGACTTAGGAGGAGAAGGAGGATCCTGTTTAAGCCTTGTGCCTGTATTCGAGGGTAACAGCCCTTTAGACGCCATGGCAATGTGACTTTCTGTGAAATTAAGACAGTCTCCATGTGATGATATTTGAGATAAACAGGAAAATGTATTGAACGTAGAAACGCTGGTTCCAGAAGTCGGAGGAGTGTTTGCGACAAGCTTGGAATGCTGTGAAAGGTGTCTACTCCTACCCATGGGGTGAGGTAAAAGAGAGAGCAAAGAAATACCACTCAGAGTAAAGGTCAAAATACTTCAAACATTCTGACAGAGTTGAAGATCACCCAGAGACCTCCCACAGCTGAAGTCACAGAGAAAAAGTACTTAAAACATGCTGGAAGTATTAAAAAAACTGCAGTTAAGTCATCCTGAAGAGAATTATGAGGAGGATTTCGGCAGGAAAGAAACAAAATGGTGGAGTCAAATAGCATAAAAAATTCACCTGAATGCTTTCATTATTCCCTCATGACAGCGCAGACTGCAAAAGGCATCTTGTGGAAGTGCTTCCTTTCTGATTTAAGGTGATGGCAGTATGACGGTGTGGAAAGCAGTAAAACCGCTATAAAGAGAGTTTTGAGTCCAGCGCGATGCGGAGCTCCTACACTAGGCGGCCATTTTGGGTCGCGATGCACGCGACTTCCCATTGGTTGTATTTTATATAGTTTGGATGGTGGTGGTGGTGTCAAATTGTAATTACAGATAATGGGACGTGCTTAAATGTCACACTGCTTAGCAGCCATTTATAAAGGGATCTCAACAAGCACTGGGCTTCCTTTTCACAGTGAGTGAAGTATCTGTGCCACATCTTTGCTTCTAGAAATTAATTTAAAGCAGCCTTTATACCTGTTCATTTCAGCAGGTTTACATCCACAGATGTTAAAATCCTGCATAATTTTTTTTACCTTGAATGAAACCTTTTCCCTTGTTTATTTTGAATGCACCTCTGCTCCCTTCTACCTTCTGCATTCCTCTTCTGTATATACAGTACTTTAAATCTCATGCCTTATTGTCTTAAACTCTTTTTTTGAAAACCATAACCCGTTGCTTCTCACATAGCCCCTCTATGGATCACACCAAAGTCACAAATTACTATAAAGAAATTGAAGTAATTGCGTTGAATGGTTTCCTTAGCATGCAAGACTAACTATGATACCCTACGGACTGAGATCTAACTTTAGGCTCATGGGTAACGTGCTACTTGTCTTAAAGTTCTTCAATGCCTCATTAGGGGTAGTAAGCACTATATAAATGCAATTTCAATTCAATAGATTAATTGTTTGACTCCATTAATATTTATTTTGATACAATTGCTTATTTTTACGGTTTTAAAATTGGTAAAGATGGTGCCCACTCTCAATTGAGTTAACTTGAGTTGGGCCGAATATAGCTAACAGTGCAATGCCCTTTAGATTGTAATAAGTGCTTGGGGTATAGGCTGCTTGCCTTAGCTGTTGTATAATGACTTACAGGTGTATTGCTTATTTTGGTTTATTATTGCACCATACAGAATAATGTGTCATGTAGAAAGACATTTTGTACTGTGTACGTTTATTTCTTTGGACCAGACAAAGATAGTGCCCACCAGTAACTGGCTTATTTAACATTGGATCTGTTTGAAATGGTAGCATGATGTAATTGTGATCATGTGTGACTGGCTCCTGGTCCGATACATTGTGACTAATATGGCAGCTGTATGAAATATTGCAATGTGGGATTTGGCCTATGGGTGCATATACAGGTAGGAGGAGAGGTGTGCATTCTGTGCTATCATGGGTATTGTTATAGTGAGCCACCCGAAGAGGGAGTGATGTAGGCACGCACCAGATCGGTTGGGTGTGACCGACGTTATAAATAAAATGGTTAGGGAGCTTGAGAGAGTACCGACCACTGTATAATTGTGAGAGCAACTGATTATTGGTGTTGATTTGTAAGGCCCATGCATGTGGGGCCCTGAGGCATTCCCTAATTTACACTGGTGAAGAGAGATGGAAGTGCCCCACGACTGTGAGTGAGCGCTGTGTCTGTGCTCTGCTCTGCAGCAGTAAGTTAGCTGCCACGCCTGCATGGAGCTGAAGTGCTGCTGCACTCTGGGGTGCGTCCGGTGCTGGGACTGGTGTGTCTGAAATCAGCACTGGCTGAGTGCAGCGAGCGGAAATGAGTGTCGTCCCCAGCGGAGTCGATGAAGGTGAGATACAGCGCATATTGTTGCCATGAAGAGGGGTGCCTCCACAAAACCAGCATCCCTCAGCTGTATAGAAGGGGCTTATTAAGCACAGCTGTAGAGAAGGTGTGCATGAGCAGGTGAGCTGCTATCCTCCTGCATCACTGGGAGGCAATTGGGGCCCCAGCCACCCCTCCGGGGGAGAGGATGGTGGGGGATGATGTACAGTCCAGGGACAGATGTGAGTCCCAATGCAGGTGCCACCAGAGAGCCTGTTACTGCCTACTCAGCTGTCAGACCACTTGTGCCTTTCCATGAATGGATGAACCCAGCCACCGCGACCTCTAGATGGAAGGTATGGGCAGAATGCTTGGAGAATTACTTAGGGCCAAGAGAGAGAGAGAGACAATGAGATGAATAAGTCACTTCTGTTACACTTTGGGTGAAAGAAGATCTATAATCTACTCCAACATCTTTCAAACACTGGGGGAATCAATGACTATGATTCGGTCTTAGCAACCCTGAACGCACACTTTGACTCTGAACTTAACTCTGTTTGCGAACATTTCAATTTGCGTCAAGCATGGCAGTGTGGGGGGGATCAATGGACAACTTCTATGCATGCTTGTGTGCCCTGGCCAATAACTGCATGCAAGTTACGATGGGTTGGGCCCACCAAATCGGGCACTGTGCACTTAGCGCTCCGCGCTTTAATTATACTTCACACACTTTTAGTGAATTTAGTTGCTTATTTTATTCTTGTTCTATTTTTAGCTTATTTATGTTACTCATGTATTATTATCATTTTTCATAATACAAGCGTATTTCATCAGTTCATCACTTTTACAAACATAACAAATACTTCAGTACTCTGATTTCAATCCAATTTCCACATTATACAGTATATACATTTTTTACACATGAGCCCAATGCATTTCGGCGCCGCAATGGTGCCTTCATCAGGGGCGTGTCTGGAAATCAAACATATAAAATGATATCAGAATCTTAGTAGGGGTTCATGGGGTGTGGGTGATTAAACTCTACTTTTATGTCATACCTGATGTGTCAAACAATTTATATACGTCTCAATCCTTGTGTTCAGTATTCGTCACTGTGAATGATAATGAATAATCAATGATGATTGTCAAATGATGGCTGCATAAGGGTTTTATAAACTATATCCCGAGGAGACTAATGGGAACATACCTGTATATGTCGTTTTGTGCTCACTGAAAAGAGAAATTCATATGTGTCAGGATCAAACTAATCCTATTTAGCATGTAGATCCCTCTAATACTCCAGGTCATAAGACCCTTACCTTGTCTTCACCAAAATCAGATCACTATCTGGTGAGAGAAAACTCAATTACTAATCTGCTTAGAAGCAGTGCGGCGATATTTTCAAGCTGCTAGAGGTAAACATATTACAGCATACCTGGTTCACCAAAGGTTTCCACCTTGTATGGCTTTCCGTGTAACGAGCGTTATCCTACGCGGAGTGCCGGTAAAACGCCATATGTAGCTCCGTTTACTTCGCCGTGAAGCGGAGTTAATGACATAGAAAAAGGACTACACCAAAAGGACATGGTTGTCCTGGTGATAGTTATGGGCGCCATACTTGAACCTGTCATTTGCCAGGTAACGCAATGTTTACTGCTATGTTGGCGAGCTAACACTCTAAGTTCACGTTAATTTATTTGATCGCCCACGTTGTGGGCAGTCTGTAGAGCCTGTTATGGGGATGTTCACTAACCTATCAAAAGGAATTAGAATACCGGCGAGTTCCCGATGTGTGTCACAATGGGTGTCTATAAAAATGTAATCAGTGGGCTGTCGACAACTCTCTGCGAGCGATCGCTATATAAAGATATTTAATTCATGACAGAGATTTGTTTAAAAAGACTGACCCTGTTCATATGGTTATATTTGCTGTATGATTATGGGTAACCAATTGGCAACTCTCTACGGGCGATCGTCGTGTAAGGATGTTTACATTATGACAGGAGTTGATTAAAAGGGCTGGCCCTGTTGTTCTGGTTGTGTTTTCTACATCACTAAGGCTAACCCCCATTAATGATATAATAGTCATGTGGATTAATTAAAAAATGGTACTGACCTAAGTGTTCAAGCTTATTTCGAACTGTATGAAACATAAAGTCATATGAATACATAAAAGGTCTATATACACTCATATGAGCATTTGGTGGTCATATCCATTCAAGCTTATTTCGAACTGTATGAAACATAAAGTCATATGAATACATAAAAGGTCTATATACACTCATATGAGCATTTGGTGGTCATATCCATTCACAAACAATAATCAATTTCAAATTATATGATACCTAAAGTCATATGAATACATGTAAGGTCTATATGCATTTATATAAACATTTGGTGGTCATGTCCATTCCCAATCTATAACATCATATGACATGTTGATATATATGCAATTGAGTTGAACATATGGTGATCAGCCATATTACTCATATCTCTAACCCCAAATCAGATGGGATTCACATTTCATTGTAGGTCAATTTCATGTGATAAAACAGTTTTACATGATCAATTCCATTCAATGTAAATTATCGCTGTGTGTCTGTTATTTTCCCAAGGTATTGATCTTAGGGATTTATACAATAACTAGGTGATCTGTATAGTTGTCTCAATTCATGTAACAAATGGAATTCCTACAGATAACATGAGAGATCATATTTGTCATTCAACCCTAAAGGGGTTAATGTTTTTAGATATTTAATCCAAAAAAGTTCACGTTGCATTAATCTCTGGTGATTGTCAATGCCTTCCTTAATCTGTACCTTTTCAATTACAAAAAATCGCAATTGTGATATGGTGTGTTTTTCATCTCTCCAATGGAGTACTAGGGGTGACGTGAGGTTCAGGTTGCGAATTCTGCTCTTGTGCTCCGTTATACGCACTTTCACTTTACGTTCCGTTTTTCCAACGTACATTTTGCCGCAAGGGCACTTGATTGCGTATACGACGTTGTTGGAATTGCAGTCACTGTTATGTTTGAGCTGTATAGTTTTTCCTGCAAAACCCATAGAAGTTCCGTGTAGTTGAGCGAAGTACTCATCCTTCCAAGAAAAATAGCTATTGTGCAAACAAAATTTTAACAACTGTAGCAAAATTTTTTTTGGATTATTCGATAAGTTCTCCATTTTGAGCAATGCCCATTCAATAGATTCCAATCCTGCATGATGTGGTATGGAAGTGTAGAGTGCCACCACGTCAATGGTGCACATGATCCAGTGTTCTTGAAATCCTTCTTCAGTCCATTTTAATTTGTTGATGAAGTCTGTGGTATCACGTATGTAGGATCCCCATTCTTGGACAAACTGTTGTAGGTGGTGATCGATGTATTTACCTAGAGGGTCGAAGATTGATCCACATCCTGACACTATTGGTCTAAAGGGAGGATTTGTCGGGTGTTTGTGTATCTTCGGGATCATGTAAAGGCTGGGGCGTCTAGGGTTCCTCTGGGTTAGATATGCTGACGTTTGCTCATTAATCCAGTCATTATCCACCGCTGATTTCAGTATATTACTAAGCATCTGTTGTAAGCTGCCCGTTGGATCCATTGGTAGTTTCAGGTATGTGTTGATGTCTGTTACATGTTCCTCAACCTTTTGCTCGTAAAATTCCGTGTCCATTAGTACCAGGGCTCCCCCCTTGTCTGCAGGTTGAATTGTCAATGTTGGGTCATTAGCCAAATTGTTAATTATGTTTTGCTCTTGCTTAGTTAGATTATGGTGTTTTTTCTTTTTATAATCCATTGCCTGTAGATCTTTTCTTACCAAGGTTTCAAAAGTGTCAAGCATCTTATGTGATACTGGTGATTGAAAGACGCTTTTGGGTTTAAATTTCTTATTAGTGTCTTCATCAGTATTCTCTGTAGGTTCAATGACATTCTCGAAGTAGTGCCTCAATCTTAATGTCCTCATAAATCTAAAAAATGCCCCCTCTGTTTCCAGTTCGTTCGTAACTACTGTGGGAACAAATGTTAGACCTTTGTTTAAGGTTGAAGTTTGTTGTTCGGTTAGTGTGATTGAAGATATGTTGATGATCAAATCACTGTGCGTCCGCTCCTGAGGGCTTTTCCGGCCACTTCCTCGCCTTGTTTTCCGCTTGATGCTAGTGGATCGGGTACTGATGTTGGGGGTTGTCCTGGCTCCTGTGCCTGTAACAAAAAAGATGATGCTGCACTACTAGTTGTTGCTTGATTAGTGCTTTCACCGGTTAGTATGATGCCCTCCTGTGTTGCTTTAACTGGTCCTCTACGTATAGATATTTCTTTATCAGTTACGAGACTTTCTTCCGACGACCGTGCTGACGTGGGTGTTTTCTTTGGTACGTATTGGCGTCGAGCGTATATGTCTGCCCAAGTATAAACCTCGTTGAGCTTATAGTCGATGGTATCGCATTTGTATTTCCTGAGTTTTCCTTCCTGTAATTCTTTTTCATATTTGTCAAGTTTGATATTAATACCTTCCAAGCTCATTTTCCAGGTATCAGTCTCCATTCTAGCTTCTAGTTCTGTTTTTAAAACGTAAATTTCATCTTCAAGTTCCCTTATTGTTTTTGCTAGTTCTTCTATTATAAGGAGTATTAGGTCCAAAGAGCATTTGTTTAAAATACTAAACCATTTCTCCATAAACTTTGAATTAAGATTGAAACGAAATAGCATGGGTTTGATTGATAGACGTAGGCCTCTTGGAATGCGTTTAGCTCGGTGATATTGGATGAGGGTTGAAGCGTGCATCCTTTGGTTTAATTGACGTCGTGTCAGGTATTCTAGTTGTTTGAGTTGCTGGGTTATTGATCCCCCATGAACATCCATGCTTTTGACTTCCTTAATTAGAGTGTAAATTTTATCCGCTTGTTCTGTGGTGTAAGCCAATGTGCTGGCTCTATTGTCGGTCATTCCTGTGATAGTTTCAAACTGCATATTTGAGGTGATGGGTGCTTCCTTGCTAGTTGACAGGGTAAATGAATTCAAGTAAATGATGTGCGCAAGGAGCACTCCCTTTAGTTCAAGATATTTCTTGCTATTCCAATGGTGCTCCGATTTATCAGGGTTGTCAATCCTGGGGTATGAAAGCAAGTTACGATGGGTAGTTGGGCCCACCAAATCGGGCACTGTGCACTTAGCGCTCCGCGCTTTAATTATACTTCACACACTTTTAGTGAATTTAGTTGCTTATTTTATTCTTGTTCTATTTTTAGCTTATTTATGTTACTCATGTATTATTATCATTTTTCATAATACAAGCGTATTTCATCAGTTCATCACTTTTACAAACATAACAAATACTTCAGTACTCTGATTTCAATCCAATTTCCACATTATACAGTATATACATTTTTTACACATGAGCCCAATGCATTTCGGCGCCGCGATGGTGCCTTCATCAGGGGCGTGTCTGGAAATCAAACATATAAAATGATATCAGAATCTTAGTAGGGGTTCATGGGGTGTGGGTGATTAAACTCTACTTTTATGTCATACCTGATGTGTCAAACAATTTATATACGTCTCAATCCTTGTGTTCAGTATTCATCACTGTGAATGATAATGAATAATCAATGATGATTGTCAAATGATGGCTGCATAAGGGTTTTATAAACTATATCCCGAGGAGACTAATGGGAACATACCTGTATATGTCGTTTTGTGCTCACTGAAAAGAGAAATTCATATGTGTCAGGATCAAACTAATCCTATTTAGCATGTAGATCCCTCTAATACTCCAGGTCATAAGACCCTTACCTTGTCTTCACCAAAATCAGATCACTATCTGGTGAGAGAAAACTCAATTACTAATCTGCTTAGAAGCAGTGCGGCGATATTTTCAAGCTGCTAGAGGTAAACATATTACAGCATACCTGGTTCACCAAAGGTTTCCACCTTGTATGGCTTTCCGTGTAACGAGCGTTATCCTACGCGGAGTGCCGGTAAAACGCCATATGTAGCTCCGTTTACTTCGCCGTGAAGCGGAGTTAATGACATAGAAAAAGGACTACACCAAAAGGACATGGTTGTCCTGGTGATAGTTATGGGCGCCATACTTGAACCTGTCATTTGCCAGGTAACGCAATGTTTACTGCTATGTTGGCGAGCTAACACTCTAAGTTCACGTTAATTTATTTGATCGCCCACGTTGTGGGCAGTCTGTAGAGCCTGTTATGGGGATGTTCACTAACCTATCAAAAGGAATTAGAATACCGGCGAGTTCCCGATGTGTGTCACAATGGGTGTCTATAAAAATGTAATCAGTGGGCTGTCGACAACTCTCTGCGAGCGATCGCTATATAAAGATATTTAATTCATGACAGAGATTTGTTTAAAAAGACTGACCCTGTTCATATGGTTATATTTGCTGTATGATTATGGGTAACCAATTGGCAACTCTCTACGGGCGATCGTCGTATAAGGATGTTTACATTATGACAGGAGTTGATTAAAAGGGCTGGCCCTGTTGTTCTGGTTGTGTTTTCTACATCACTAAGGGTAACCCCCATTAATGAAATAATAGTCATGTGGATTAATTAAAAAATGGTACTGACCTAAGTGTTCAAGCTTATTTCGAACTGTATGAAACATAAAGTCATATGAATACATAAAAGGTCTATATACACTCATATGAGCATTTGGTGGTCATATCCATTCAAGCTTATTTCGAACTGTATGAAACATAAAGTCATATGAATACATAAAAGGTCTATATACACTCATATGAGCATTTGGTGGTCATATCCATTCACAAACAATAATCAATTTCAAATTATATGATACCTAAAGTCATATGAATACATGTAAGGTCTATATGCATTTATATAAACATTTGGTGGTCATGTCCATTCCCAATCTATAACATCATATGACATGTTGATATATATGCAATTGAGTTGAACATATGGTGATCAGCCATATTACTCATATCTCTAACCCCAAATCAGATGGGATTCACATTTCATTGTAGGTCAATTTCATGTGATAAAACAGTTTTACATGATCAATTCCATTCAATGTAAATTATCGCTGTGTGTCTGTTATTTTCCCAAGGTATTGATCTTAGGGATTTATACAATAACTAGGTGATCTGTATAGTTGTCTCAATTCATGTAACAAATGGAATTCCTACAGATAACATGAGAGATCATATTTGTCATTCAACCCTAAAGGGGTTAATGTTTTTAGATATTTAATCCAAAAAAGTTCACGTTGCATTAATCTCTGGTGATTGTCAATGCCTTCCTTAATCTGTACCTTTTCAATTACAAAAAATCGCAATTGTGATATGGTGTGTTTTTCATCTCTCCAATGGAGTACTAGGGGTGACGTGAGGTTCAGGTTGCGAATTCTGCTCTTGTGCTCCATTATACGCACTTTCACTTTACGTTCCGTTTTTCCAACGTACATTTTGCCGCAAGGGCACTTGATTGCGTATACGACGTTGTTGGAATTGCAGTCACTGTTATGTTTGAGCTGTATAGTTTTTCCTGTGGTTGGGTGTGTGCACACATTTCCTATGATCACATTGTTGCAATTAGTGCAATTGGTGCATCTGGTTGTTCCTTTATATGTTGTCGAGCTCATGGTAGGTTGTTTGTGTTTTAACTTGGTTCTTAAGTTTGGTCCTCTGGTGTGGGCATGTACTGGTAACTCTCTAAAAATCCCGTGAAAGTCTGGTTCTTCTGATAACAGCTCCCATCTTTTGTTGATGATGGCTCTAATTTTTGTAGAAAGTGTTGTATATTTGGTCACGAATACCATTCTAGTTTGTATTTTTCTTTCTCGTGTTTTTAAGAGGTCAACTCTGTTCATCGTGGTTATTTTGTTCAAGTGTTGTTCCAAAACTTCTGGCGGATAGCCTCTGTCTATGTATTTCTGGGTTTGTTTTTCCAAATTCGTTTGGCACTCGTGTGGTTCCGAACAAATACGTTTGATTCGAATAAACTGAGATGCCGGTAGGTTGCTGATGAGACTCCTAGGGTGAAAGCTTTTGTAGTGGAGCGCACTGTTGCGATCCGTTGGTTTCGTGTATAGTGCTGTTTCAAAACCTTGTTGTGTTTTTGTTATCCTAACATCAAGGTAGTCGATGACGCAATCACTGATTTTATGAGTGAATTGAATCCTGTGGTCCACTGTGTTTAATACTGTGATTAGTTCTTCAAGTTTTTCACGTGTGTCGTCCCAAATTAGAAATACGTCGTCTATGAACCGACTGTACATTTTGACGTGTGACCATTCCATGAGTGTCATTAGGTTGTTCGCTTCATACTGGGCCATGAAAATGTTAGCATATGCAGGGGCCCCTGCAAAACCCATAGAAGTTCCGTGTAGTTGAGCGAAGTACTCATCCTTCCAAGAAAAATAGCTATTGTGCAAACAAAATGTTAACAACTGTAGCAAAAAAATTTTTTGATTATTCGATAAGTTCTCCATTTTGAGCAATGCCCATTCAATAGATTCCAATCCTGCATGATGTGGTATGGAAGTGTAGAGTGCCACCACGTCAATGGTGCACATGATCCAGTGTTCTTGAAATCCTTCTTCAGTCCATTTTAATTTGTTGATGAAGTCTGTGGTATCACGTATGTAGGATCCCCATTCTTGGACAAACTGTTGTAGGTGGTGATCGATGTATTTACCTAGAGGGTCGAAGATTGATCCACATCCTGACACTATTGGTCTAAAGGGAGGATTTGTCGGGTGTTTGTGTATCTTCGGGATCATGTAAAGGCTGGGGCGTCTAGGGTTTGGAAAAACGGAACGTAAAGTGAAAGTGCGTATAACGGAGCACAAGAGCAGAATTCGCAACCTGAACCTCACGTCACCCCTAGTACTCCATTGGAGAGATGAAAAACACACCATATCACAATTGCGAATTTTTGTAATTGAAAAGGTACAGATTAAGGAAGGCATTGACAATCACCAGAGATTAATGCAACGTGAACTTTTTTGGATTAAACATCTAAAAACATTAACCCCTTTAGGGTTGAATGACAAATATGATCTCTCATGTTATCTGTAGGAATTCCATTTGTTACATGAATTGAGACAACTATACAGATCACCTAGTTATTGTATAAATCCCTAAGATCAATACCTTGGGAAAATAACAGACACACAGCGATAATTTATATTGAATGGAATTGATCATGTAAAACTGTTTTATCACATGAAATTGACCTACAATGAAATGTGAATCCCATCTGATTTGGGGTTAGAGATATGAGTAATATGGCTGATCACCATATGTTCAACTCAATTGCATATATATCAACATGTCATATGATGTTATAGATTGGGAATGGACATGACCACCAAATGTTTATATAAATGCATATAGACCTTACATGTATTCATATGACTTTAGGTATCATATAATTTGAAATTGATTATTGTTTGTGAATGGATATGACCACCAAATGCTCATATGAGTGTATATAGACCTTTTATGTATTCATATGACTTTATGTTTCATACAGTTCGAAATAAGCTTGAATGGATATGACCACCAAATGCTCATATGAGTGTATATAGACCTTTTATGTATTCATATGACTTTATGTTTCATACAGTTCGAAATAAGCTTGAACACTTAGGTCAGTACCATTTTTTAATTAATCCACATGACTATTATATCATTAATGGGGGTTACCCTTAGTGATGTAGAAAACACAACCAGAACAACAGGGCCAGCCCTTTTAATCAACTCCTGTCATAATGTAAACATCCTTATACGACGATCGCCCGTAGAGAGTTGCCAATTGGTTACCCATAATCATACAGCAAATATAACCATATGAACAGGGTCAGTCTTTTTAAACAAATCTCTGTCATGAATTAAATATCTTTATATAGCGATCGCTCGCAGAGAGTTGTCGACAGCCCACTGATTACATTTTTATAGACACCCATTGTGACACACATCGGGAACTCGCCGGTATTCTAATTCCTTTTGATAGGTTAGTGAACATCCCCATAACAGGCTCTACAGACTGCCCACAACGTGGGCGATCAAATAAATTAACGTGAACTTAGAGTGTTAGCTCGCCAACATAGCAGTAAACATTGCGTTACCTGGCAAATGACAGGTTCAAGTATGGCGCCCATAACTATCACCAGGACAACCATGTCCTTTTGGTGTAGTCCTTTTTCTATGTCATTAACTCCGCTTCACGGCGAAGTAAACGGAGCTACATATGGCGTTTTACCGGCACTCCGCGTAGGATAACGCTCGTTACACGGAAACCCATACAAGGTGGAAACCTTTGGTGAACCAGGTATGCTGTAATATGTTTACCTCTAGCAGCTTGAAAATATCGCCGCACTGCTTCTAAGCAGATTAGTAATTGAGTTTTCTCTCACCAGATAGTGATCTGATTTTGGTGAAGACAAGGTAAGGGTCTTATGACCTGGAGTATTAGAGGGATCTACATGCTAAATAGGATTAGTTTGATCCTGACACATATGAATTTCTCTTTTCAGTGAGCACAAAACGACATATACAGGTATGTTCCCATTAGTCTCCTCGGGATATAGTTTATAAAACCCTTATGCAGCCATCATTTGACAATCATCATTGATTATTCATTATCATTCACAGTGACGAATACTGAACACAAGGATTGAGACGTATATAAATTGTTTGACACATCAGGTATGACATAAAAGTAGAGTTTAATCACCCACACCCCATGAACCCCTACTAAGATTCTGATATCATTTTATATGTTTGATTTCCAGACACGCCCCTGATGAAGGCACCATCGCGGCGCCGAAATGCATTGGGCTCATGTGTAAAAAATGTATATACTGTATAATGTGGAAATTGGATTGAAATCAGAGTACTGAAGTATTTGTTATGTTTGTAAAAGTGATGAACTGATGAAATACGCTTGTATTATGAAAAATGATAATAATACATGAGTAACATAAATAAGCTAAAAATAGAACAAGAATAAAATAAGCAACTAAATTCACTAAAAGTGTGTGAAGTATAATTAAAGCGCGGAGCGCTAAGTGCACAGTGCCCGATTTGGTGGGCCCAACAACCCATCGTAACTTGCTTTCATACCCCAGGATTGACAACCCTGATAAATCGGAGCACCATTGGAATAGCAAGAAATATCTTGAACTAAAGGGAGTGCTCCTTGCGCACATCATTTACTTGAATTCATTTACCCTGTCAACTAGCAAGGAAGCACCCATCACCTCAAATATGCAGTTTGAAACTATCACAGGAATGACCGACAATAGAGCCAGCACATTGGCTTACACCACAGAACAAGCGGATAAAATTTACACTCTAATTAAGGAAGTCAAAAGCATGGATGTTCATGGGGGATCAATAACCCAGCAACTCAAACAACTAGAATACCTGACACGACGTCAATTAAACCAAAGGATGCACGCTTCAACCCTCATCCAATATCACCGAGCTAAACGCATTCCAAGAGGCCTACGTCTATCAATCAAACCCATGCTATTTCGTTTCAATCTTAATTCAAAGTTTATGGAGAAATGGTTTAGTATTTTAAACAAATGCTCTTTGGACCTAATACTCCTTATAATAGAAGAACTAGCAAAAACAATAAGGGAACTTGAAGATGAAATTTACGTTTTAAAAACAGAACTAGAAGCTAGAATGGAGACCGATACCTGGAAAATGAGCTTGGAAGGTATTAATATCAAACTTGACAAATATGAAAAAGAATTACAGGAAGGAAAACTCAGGAAATACAAACGCGATACCATCGACTATAAGCTCAACGAGGTTTATACTTGGGCAGACATATACGCTCGACGCCAATACGTACCAAAGAAAACACCCACGTCAGCACGGTCGTCGGAAGAAAGTCTCGTAACTGATAAAGAAATATCTATACGTAGAGGACCAGTTAAAGCAACACAGGAGGGCATCATACTAACCGGTGAAAGCACTAATCAAGCAACAACTAGTAGTGCAGCATCATCTTTTTTGTTACAGGCACAGGAGCCAGGACAACCCCCAACATCAGTACCCGATCCACTAGCATCAAGCGGAAAACAAGGCGAGGAAGTGGCCGGAAAAGCCCTCAGGAGCGGACGCACAGTGATTTGATCATCAACATATCTTCAATCACACTAACCGAACAACAAACTTCAACCTTAAACAAAGGTCTAACATTTGTTCCCACAGTAGTTACGAACGAACTGGAAACAGAGGGGGCATTTTTTAGATTTATGAGGACATTAAGATTGAGGCACTACTTCGAGAATGTCATTGAACCTACAGAGAATACTGATGAAGACACTAATAAGAAATTTAAACCCAAAAGCGTCTTTCAATCACCAGTATCACATAAGATGCTTGACACTTTTGAAACCTTGGTAAGAAAAGATCTACAGGCAATGGATTATAAAAAGAAAAAACACCATAATCTAACTAAGCAAGAGCAAAACATAATTAACAATTTGGCTAATGACCCAACATTGACAATTCAACCTGCAGACAAGGGGGGAGCCCTGGTACTAATGGACACGGAATTTTACGAGCAAAAGGTTGAGGAACATGTAACAGACATCAACACATACCTGAAACTACCAATGGATCCAACGGGCAGCTTACAACAGATGCTTAGTAATATACTGAAATCAGCGGTGGATAATGACTGGATTAATCAGCAAACGTCAGCATATCTAACCCAGAGGAACCCTAGACGCCCCAGCCTTTACATGATCCCGAAGATACACAAACACCCGACAAATCCTCCCTTTAGACCAATAGTGTCAGGATGTGGATCAATCTTCGACCCTCTAGGTAAATACATCGATCACCACCTACAACAGTTTGTCCAAGAATGGGGATCCTACATACGTGATACCACAGACTTCATCAACAAATTAAAATGGACTGAAGAAGGATTTCAAGAACACTGGATCATGTGCACCATTGACGTGGTGGCACTCTACACTTCCATACCACATCATGCAGGATTGGAATCTATTGAATGGGCATTGCTCAAAATGGAGAACTTATCGAATAATCAAAAAAATTTTTTGCTACAGTTGTTAAAATTTTGTTTGCACAATAGCTATTTTTCTTGGAAGGATGAGTACTTCGCTCAACTACACGGAACTTCTATGGGTTTTGCAGGGGCCCCTGCATATGCTAACATTTTCATGGCCCAGTATGAAGCGAACAACCTAATGACACTCATGGAATGGTCACACGTCAAAATGTACAGTCGGTTCATAGACGACGTATTTCTAATTTGGGACGACACACGTGAAAAACTTGAAGAACTAATCACAGTATTAAACACAGTGGACCACAGGATTCAATTCACTCATAAAATCAGTGATTGCGTCATCGACTACCTTGATGTTAGGATAACAAAAACACAACAAGGTTTTGAAACAGCACTATACACGAAACCAACGGATCGCAACAGTGCGCTCCACTACAAAAGCTTTCACCCTAGGAGTCTCATCAGCAACCTACCGGCATCTCAGTTTATTCGAATCAAACGTATTTGTTCGGAACCACACGAGTGCCAAACGAATTTGGAAAAACAAACCCAGAAATACATAGACAGAGGCTATCCGCCAGAAGTTTTGGAACAACACTTGAACAAAATAACCACGATGAACAGAGTTGACCTCTTAAAAACACGAGAAAGAAAAATACAAACTAGAATGGTATTCGTGACCAAATATACAACACTTTCTACAAAAATTAGAGCCATCATCAACAAAAGATGGGAGCTGTTATCAGAAGAACCAGACTTTCACGGGATTTTTAGAGAGTTACCAGTACATGCCCACACCAGAGGACCAAACTTAAGAACCAAGTTAAAACACAAACAACCTACCATGAGCTCGACAACATATAAAGGAACAACCAGATGCACCAATTGCACTAATTGCAACAATGTGATCATAGGAAATGTGTGCACACACCCAACCACAGGAAAAACTATACAGCTCAAACATAACAGTGACTGCAATTCCAACAACGTCGTATACGCAATCAAGTGCCCTTGCGGCAAAATGACCGTTGGAAAAACGGAACGTAAAGTGAAAGTGCGTATAACGGAGCACAAGAGCAGAATTCGCAACCTGAACCTCACGTCACCCCTAGTACTCCATTGGAGAGATGAAAAACACACCATATCACAATTGCGATTTTTTGTAATTGAAAAGGTACAGATTAAGGAAGGCATTGACAATCACCAGAGATTAATGCAACGTGAACTTTTTTGGATTAAATATCTAAAAACATTAACCCCTTTAGGGTTGAATGACAAATATGATCTCTCATGTTATCTGTAGGAATTCCATTTGTTACATGAATTGAGACAACTATACAGATCACCTAGTTATTGTATAAATCCCTAAGATCAATACCTTGGGAAAATAACAGACACACAGCGATAATTTACATTGAATGGAATTGATCATGTAAAACTGTTTTATCACATGAAATTGACCTACAATGAAATGTGAATCCCATCTGATTTGGGGTTAGAGATATGAGTAATATGGCTGATCACCATATGTTCAACTCAATTGCATATATATCAACATGTCATATGATGTTATAGATTGGGAATGGACATGACCACCAAATGTTTATATAAATGCATATAGACCTTACATGTATTCATATGACTTTAGGTATCATATAATTTGAAATTGATTATTGTTTGTGAATGGATATGACCACCAAATGCTCATATGAGTGTATATAGACCTTTTATGTATTCATATGACTTTATGTTTCATACAGTTCGAAATAAGCTTGAATGGATATGACCACCAAATGCTCATATGAGTGTATATAGACCTTTTATGTATTCATATGACTTTATGTTTCATACAGTTCGAAATAAGCTTGAACACTTAGGTCAGTACCATTTTTTAATTAATCCACATGACTATTATATCATTAATGGGGGTTACCCTTAGTGATGTAGAAAACACAACCAGAACAACAGGGCCAGCCCTTTTAATCAACTCCTGTCATAATGTAAACATCCTTATACGACGATCGCCCGTAGAGAGTTGCCAATTGGTTACCCATAATCATACAGCAAATATAACCATATGAACAGGGTCAGTCTTTTTAAACAAATCTCTGTCATGAATTAAATATCTTTATATAGCGATCGCTCGCAGAGAGTTGTCGACAGCCCACTGATTACATTTTTATAGACACCCATTGTGACACACATCGGGAACTCGCCGTTATTCTAATTCCTTTTGATAGGTTAGTGAACATCCCCATAACAGGCTCTACAGACTGCCCACAACGTGGGCGATCAAATAAATTAACGTGAACTTAGTGTTAGCTCGCCAACATAGCAGTAAACATTGCGTTACCTGGCAAATGACAGGTTCAAGTATGGCGCCCATAACTATCACCAGGACAACCATGTCCTTTTGGTGTAGTCCTTTTTCTATGTCATTAACTCCGCTTCACGGCGAAGTAAACGGAGCTACATATGGGGTTTTACCGGCACTCCGCGTAGGATAACGCTCGTTACACGGAAACCCATACAAGGTGGAAACCTTTGGTGAACCAGGTATGCTGTAATATGTTTACCTCTAGCAGCTTGAAAATATCGCCGCACTGCTTCTAAGCAGATTAGTAATTGAGTTTTCTCTCACCAGATAGTGATCTGATTTTGGTGAAGACAAGGTAAGGGTCTTATGACCTGGAGTATTAGAGGGATCTACATGCTAAATAGGATTAGTTTGATCCTGACACATATGAATTTCTCTTTTCAGTGAGCACAAAACGACATATACAGGTATGTTCCCATTAGTCTCCTCGGGATATAGTTTATAAAACCCTTATGCAGCCATCATTTGACAATCATCATTGATTATTCATTATCATTCACAGTGACGAATACTGAACACAAGGATTGAGACGTATATAAATTGTTTGACACATCAGGTATGACATAAAAGTAGAGTTTAATCACCCACACCCCATGAACCCCTACTAAGATTCTGATATCATTTTATATGTTCGATTTCCAGACACGCCCCTGATGAAGGCACCATCGCGGCGCCGAAATGCATTGGGCTCATGTGTAAAAAATGTATATACTGTATAATGTGGAAATTGGATTGAAATCAGAGTACTGAAGTATTTGTTATGTTTGTAAAAGTGATGAACTGATGAAATACGCTTGTATTATGAAAAATGATAATAATACATGAGTAACATAAATAAGCTAAAAATAGAACAAGAATAAAATAAGCAACTAAATTCACTAAAAGTGTGTGAAGTATAATTAAAGCGCGGAGCGCTAAGTGCACAGTGCCCGATTTGGTGGGCCCAACAACCCATCGTAACTTGCTTTCATACCCCAGGATTGACAACCCTGATAAATCGGAGCACCATTGGAATAGCAAGAAATATCTTGAACTAAAGGGAGTGCTCCTTGCGCACACCATTTACTTGAATTCAATAACTGCATGGGCATCGTCCTGCAGAAGGAGGTCAGAGGACAATCGATATAGGGGTGCAGGTCAGTCAATCTAAGGAGACTCATACTTAGACAACTGGGATAAGGCTGGAAAACATGCTTATCCTGCCTAACACGTATGACCTGTCCAGCCCCAGGGTGGAGGAGATGGAGGATGCATTCAACAAAGTTATGGGACACACCAACATCATAGAGACCAATGGAGACCGTTTACGCGGTTTGAAACAGATAGTCATCGCAAAGTGTGAGAATGAAGCAGAGAGGGGCACATCCTGTGGGAACTGTGGGCTGGAATATCATCTAGCTGAGAATTGCCCTGGTGTGGGTCGCACCTATTTGTGTGTAAGAAGCCCAATCACTTCTCAAAGGTCTGCCGGAATAGCGTATGTGGCGGCGGGCCCACGGAAGGAGGCTGCCAACCAGGGTGCTACTAAACTGGTCTATAAAGGACCAACCCCCAGTGGCAACCAGAAGCAAGACGGAGAAGCGGACAACAAGGACCCAGAGGGAGAAGACATGTTCCTTATATTGTACATCGCGCCAGGTCTCAGAGGCCAGCGGCATCACATCAGCTCCACAATAGACAATGTGATCGATGATCTGAACGGGGTCAAGGGGTTCTCGAAAATGGATCTAAATCCTGGAAAGCACAAACTAGTGCTTCACCCTGACAGTTGCTGTATCACGAAATTCTCAACGAACCTGGTGCTCAGAAGATACAAGTGGCGCAATTTTGGAATATTGTCGGCTGCAACAGTTTTTCAGAACGCAACCAGGGAGTCTCTATCAGGACTCGGAGGAGTCCTCAACATTAGTGATGATATTTTGATATTTTATACCACTTTGGCTGACCATCACGAACACTTCAAGGCCCCACTCCAGAGGCTGGAAGAAAGTGGCCTGAACCTACATAAGAACAAGTGCTAACATTTCAAATCCTGTATTGAGTTCCACTGATGCGTGTTCTTCAGGTCGACCCCCCAAAAAATCTGCAGACATAAAGGAAGCACCCTTGCTCAGAATGCCACATAGATCCGCAGTTTCCTGGGCATGATGACCTACTGTGGCAGGTTCCTTCTGAATCTAGCCACACTGTCGGAGCCGCTCAGAAACCTCACAGAATCTGGAGTGAAATGGTCATGGGGTCTAGTGGAGCAGGAAACTCTGGGCAAAATAAAAGACGCTCTCCCCGCAGATTCAAACGTTGACAAACCAACAGAACTGGTGTAAGGAGCAGCCCTGTGGGACTAAGGGCCGTCCTGACACAGGAACAGGAGCCAGGAGTGTGGGCTCCGCTGGTGCTCACAAGCCGTGAACTGACAGCAACTGAAGCGCAGTATGCATAAATTAAACGTGAAGCTTTTGCCATCAGATGGCCCTGCTACCACTTTCTCCTATACATCTATGGACCGGACTTCAAAGTGAGAACCGATCACAAGCTATTAGTTAGCCTATTTGCTGGACAGCCCCACCTTCAACCCAAAGTATTGATCGATGAGCAGTGCAAGTTTTGCCATACAGTTTCAGTGTGGTTTATCGACCGGGGCCGGCATCCCGGTAAGTTTTGTCTGTCCTAAGCCCTCCTAAGTGGTATGATATAACAAGTAGAGACAGTAAGGGCGCAGAAGTGTTCGCATGTGTTAGGACCATGACTGAGTGCCCCAGGGCAATGACGCTCAATGACATCAGGTAAGTGACTGTGGAGAATATGGGTTCGGAGAGTGGAGGAGGACATAAGTAACAACTCTTGGAAACTGTTCCTCCAAGATGCAAATCAATGGAACCCCAAAGAAAAGACAAGTCACTTGCACATGTGAAGTTTCGAAAGGGGCTCAGCTCTATGGAATAGTGATGCGAGGTCACAGAATATTAATCACAAAGTTGCTGGAGAACCAAATAATTGGCCTAGTGCATGAGGGACATCAAGGTGCTGAGAAGACCAAGGCTCGGATGAGGGGAAAGGTGTGGTTCCTGGCCACCAGGGTTGAAGAGGCGGTCTGACTAGGCCAGACTTGTCAGCTCATGGGAAGCACAACGACGTTGGCCCTAGTACTCACCGAAGATGCCCACACCACTACCTAGTAGAAAATGAACCTAGACTTCAGTAGCTACCTGGACTGAAGGTTGGCCATGGTTATGGTCGAGAACTGATTCAAGTACACAGTGGTGGAGATGGTGTCGTCCACAGCGTTTTCTCATATTAAACCACTACTGGAGAAGACACTCGTGGCATATGGCATACCGAGATGATCAGGATTGACAATTGACCCCCCTTTCAGGGTGTGGAGTTCAAGGAATACCTAGTGGCACTGGGAATCCTGCACCAGAAGATAACACCACAGTGGCCCCAGACGAACAGCTTGGTAAGCGGTTCATGCAGACACTGAACACCACTTCCTAAAGGGCTTATCATAACACACTTCACTGTATGACAAAGTGTACCGCAATCGTCCTCATGTTCCAAAGACCGGTAAAAGATAGTATCCCGAGTAGACCAGGGTGGTCTGGTGGCCGCCCCACTGCAAGATCTATGGGAATCATCTACCCCCACTGGAGAAGTCAGGCCTTGGCGGGAGCAGGATGGGGCTCAACAACCCCTTGCCCCATTTGCGGGAGGGGGGGAGGAGAGATACTTATAAGGGGACTCTATTTAGGGAATAGGTGTGTCTTTAATTTCTTGCGAAATGCCAGGTAGTTCGGTTCAAGTCTGAGGGAACGTGGAAGGGCGTTCCATCCAGCAGCCGCTTGAACGGAGAATTGTCGTCCTCCTGTGCGAGTCCTTTTAAATCTAGGTATGCTGGCCAGGTTCTCATTCTGGGATCGTAGGGATCTGGTTGCTGTATAGGGGGTGATCATTTTGCTGAGAATCGCCGGGCCAGATCCGTTGATCAGCTTATGTGTTGTGCACATCGCTTTGAATTGCACCCTTTGGCGCACAGGGAGCCAGTGCAGAGCTTTGAGGGCCGGCTTGGCGGACACTCTGGAGGGGAGGTTGGTGAGAAGGCGTGCCGCCGCGTTCTGTGTCCGCTGGAGTTTTGTCAGGGTGGCCTCAGGGGCTCCTAGGTAGACCAGATTACTGTAGTCCAGGCGAGACAGTACTAGTCCCTGGATGAGTAGTTTCCTAGAAGTAGGTGGCAGTAAGGGGAGAATCTTGCGGGTTGTGCGTAGGAGCCCGAAGCAGGTGCCCGAAGTTTTTGCTGCTTGTGTCTTCATAGACAGCTCTGGTTCGAGCCACACACCGAGTGTCTTAATTTCACGCTTCGGGGGAGGGATTTCCCCGAATACGTCAGGCCAGAGTGCTGGAGGGATGGTCGTCCATTGCTTCCCTAGGAGCATCACCTCCGTCTTTGACCCATTAAGTTTTAATGATGAATTATTCATCCAGTTGTGAATTCCTATAAGACAATTGGTCAGGTTTTCTGGGTGGTCGATCAGTTGGGACAGGGAGACGACCAGCTGAGTGTCGTCAGCATAACTTACCATTTTTATATTAAATGGTGTCACCACGTCCTCAAGGGGGGCCATGTAAGCGTTGAAAAGCGTCGGACTCAGGGAGGAGCCCTGAGGGACACCGCTTGTGAGTGGAAGGATGGATGAGTGATGATTGTTGTCCCACACTTGGAACGTGCGCCCTGTAAGAAAGGATTCAATCCAACTGAGTGCCGTCCCGGTAAGTCCTGCATCCGCCAGTCTATGCAGAAGGACACGATGATTGACTGTGTCGAAGGCTGCGCTTAGATCCAGGAGGATCACTGCCACTGATCCTCCTGAATCTAGTATGCGCCTTGCTTCTTCAATGACGGCAAGGAGTGCGGTGTCTGTACCATGGCCCGGGCGAAATCCAGTTTGGGATTGTCTGAGTATTTTGTTGGTCTCAAAGAACTGAGATAATTGTACGTTTACCAATTTCTCTGCTACTTTGCTGATACCCGGGAGGAGTGATATTGGTCGGTAATTAGACAAGTCTGCTGGGTCTAGCTGGGGGTTTTTTTGAAGTGCTTTCACCACAGCACTCTTCCAGCTATCGGGGACAGATCCGTGGGTGAGCGAACTGTTGATAAGTTCCGTGACGGTGGGCACGATGACTGAGGCTACGGTTTTGAGGAACCTGATCGGTGCTGGGTCCCGAGGCGATCCGCTTTTCATTTTCGTCAAGGTTCTTTCTACCTCTAGGCAAGTTACTGGCCGAAATGTCGGTAGTGTGGGGCGCAGGTTGCTTTTGGCCTGGTCGAGGGATAAACGGCTTTCCACGTGACTAGGGGGGCCGAGGGGTGGGAGGGAAGCCAAGATGCGTATGATTTTGTCGTTAAAGTAATTAGCTAGTTCATTGCTTCGATCAACTTTGGGGGTGGTGGAGGTGGTGGAATTAGGGACTTTGAGCAGTTCCTTTACAATTAAGAAGGATTCCCTGGCTGAGTTGGATGATTCTTGTATCCTTGTGTCATAGTGTGAGGCTTTGGCTTGTCTAATGGCCTCTTTATAATGTCTGACTGTGATCTGATAGGCTTCTTTATTGGCGTGCTGCCAGTTTCTCCTCCAAAGCCGTTCAGCTTTTTTGCAGTTTTTGCGAATTATTCGGAGGTCCGTAGTGTACCACGGGGCTGACCCAGGTTTGCCGTTTTTGTCTTCCCTAGTTCTGATTGGGAGCACTGAGTCCAGGGAGGAGGTGATCCATTCTCTGAATTTTTTGTCGGCACTAGCCGGGTCTTCCGCGTGTGCCGGGGTGGTCCTTTCTAGGGTTTTGGCCCATTCTTCAGTGGGGAGTCTGGACCAGGTCCTGTCTCTGCTGTAGGTGGGCGGTATTTGGGGTTTCCTGAAACTTCCAGGTAGTTGGCAGGATACTAAGAAGTGGTCTGTCCAGGGAAGGGGAAGAGCCTCCTTCGCTTGCATCGATGTAGAGCTAGTGAATACAGGGTCCAGTAGATGACCCTTGATGTGGGTGGCTCCGGAGTTAAGTAGGCGGATGTCAAGTGCCGCCAGATCTAAGATCAGATCGTTAGCTACAGGGTCTGCCGGGTCTGTAATTCATCCTATTGAGCCTTTTTAAGATAACACGATAAATCGTATC
The DNA here is from genome assembly GCF_964263255.1 of Lissotriton vulgaris. Lineage (NCBI taxonomy): Eukaryota > Metazoa > Chordata > Amphibia > Caudata > Salamandridae > Lissotriton > Lissotriton vulgaris. The sequence goes on along the minus strand of NC_141687.1, from coordinate 174,517,106 downwards.
TATCATTAAGCCCTATGGGGGACATTGTTTTTAACATTTTGATCCAATATAACTCCCTTTAGAGTAATTTTTGTTGAATGTCTACTCCTTGTTTAGGCATGTCTTTCTCTATTATGAAGAAACATAACTGAGAAATTGAGTGTTTCAAGTCATTCCAATGTACTGCTAGTGGTGATGCTAAAGACTGGTTCCTAATTTTGCCCTCATGTTCTGTAATTCTGATTTTCAATTTACGTTCCGTCTTGCCCACGTACATCATTCCACATAGGCATTTGATGCCGTAGACCATGCTCTGGGTGTTGCAGTCACTCGTGTGTCTTAATTTTACTGGAATACCGGTTGTAGGATGATTGAACGTATTGCCACTAATAACATTTTTGCAATGGATGCAATTCTGATATCGTACTGTTCCTTTGTGTGTAGTTTCATTGCTGCCAATGTTGGGCCGTTTCAATAGTTCTTTCAAATTTTTGCCTCTTGTGTAAGCGTGTATTGGTTCCTCCTGAAATAAACCTTTGAAATCAGGTTCAGTGGATAGTAATTCCCATATCTTGTTGATTATTTTCTTGATAGCTCTTGATTGAGTTGTGTATTTGGACATGAAGACCATCTTGTTGCTAGTAGTCCTGACTTTAGGTTGTAAAAGATCCTGTCTGTTGGTATTCAAGACTCTGTCCTTGCTTAGTTTTAACACCTCTTTTGGATATCCCCTTTCTTTGTATTGAAGCAGATGTTCCTCGATTTTCATCAGACAAGTTTGTGGTTCAGAACAGATCCGCTTTATGCGTATTAATTGTGAGAAAGGTAGATTCCTGATTAGGCTTCTCGGGTGGAAACTAGTGTAAGCCAATGCGTTATTCCGATCCGTTGGTTTAGAGAATAATATAGTTTGGAAACCCGTGTCAGTCTTAATGATCCTTACATCCAAAACATCCATTATTCGGTTATCAATTTTATGTGTGAATTGTATTCTTGGATTCACTGTATTCAGATCCTTTTGTCATTTGTTCCAACTCTTCTTCGAAAGCTTTCCAGATCAAAAATATATCATCGATAAATCGACAATACATTCCGATTTTGGTCCAACGTTCTGTCGTCATCAAGTTCTCCGCCTCAAATTGAGCCATGAAGATATTCGCATATGCGGGTGCCCCCGAAAAACCCATGGATGTTTCCGTTAATTGGGCATAATGTTGGTTGTTCCACTCAAAATAGCTATTTTGCAAACAAAATTTAAGCAATTGCAGTATCAAGATTTTATCCGTCTGTAAATCTTCCATTTGCAATAACGCCCATTCCACTGATTCTATACCAGCTGCATGGGGAATTGAGGTGTATAGTGCCACCACATCAATGGTGCACAGGATCCAATTCTCGTGAAAGTCTTGAGTCAAATCTGAAAGTTTATTTAAAAAATCCTTCGTGTCCCTAATATACAAGGTCCAACCTTGTACAAATTGTTGCAAAAAATAATCCAGATACCGTCCGAGGGGTTCAAATACTGACCCACATCCCGAGACGATTGGTCTGAATGGAGGATCAATTGGATTTTTATGTACTTTCGGGATCATGTACAACTTGGGACATTTGGGGTTTGTGGTGTTAAGGTATGCCCGAGTTTTGTCATCTATCCATCCTTGATTAATAGCTTCTTGTAGTAATTCATTGAGCATCTGTTGTATTTGAAAGGTGGGTTCCAACTCAAGTGGAAGGTATGTATTTGCATCCAGGACATGCTCATCAACTTTATTTTTATAATAGTGAGTATCCATCACCACTATTGCTCCTCCTTTGTCCGCGGGATGGAATGTCAGATCTTGGTTATTTGCTAGATTTTGTAAAGTATGTAGTTCAAATTTGGTTACATTTTGTTGTTTTCCTTTCTTGAAATCCAATGCCTCTATGTCCTTTTTCACCATGATTTCAAACGTAGCAATCATTTTGTGTGACACAGGTGGTTAGTATGTGCTTTTAGGTTTAAATCAGGACTGGACTATCTGTTTTGGCTAGTCTTAACTACCATCAACCCGCAGGGACACTGTGGGGCAGATTTATGAGGCCCTTGCGCCACGTTTACGCCGCTGTTGCGTCATGCAAGGCGGCGTAAACGTGGCGCATCCCTACGAACGATTTACAATGTGACGCATCTAGGCAGATGCGTCACGTTGTAAAGCCCTGCGCCGCTTGTGGGCGTTCCGGCACAGGGTGGGCGTTCCGGGGCAGGTGCGCCTCGCAAAAGTGGCTGAGTGAAATCTATGAGATTTCACTCAGTCACTTTTAAGCCAATGCTGTGTCAAAAGCCTGCGCCTGCTTGAAGCAGGCGTAGGTCTTGACGCAGCATTGTTAAAATGGGGCACCCCCGAGCCTTGCTGGAGCTGCGTCGCGCTTGCGACGCAACTCCAGCAATGCGACACAATTCCGGCACAGATGCGTCACGCATCTGTGCCGTTTTTGCACCATGGTGCGCCGCATTATGAATGCGGCGCACCATGGCTGGCGGAGCTGTGGCGCACTGTGGCGCATGTTAAATGGCGCATCCCTGGGGATGCGCCAGTTAACATAAATCTGCCCCTTAATGCTGTAAATCACAAAGTTAGAATTACAGTCTGCTGTGAAACGTAATGGGTGTTTGACACCTGTTCTGGGATGGTGAATAAAATTTTGTTGGATTACATTACTGCAATGTATGCAATTATTACATCTTTTCATTCCGAAGTGTTTCTTATTAAGACTTGCGTTCAGTTGTTGGTATGACAGTTGCTCTTGGAGATTGCGACTGCGTGTATATGCAAAGATAGGTTTGTCTTTAAAGATGTGATTGAAATCTTCTTCTTTCTGTAGGTTAGTTGCCATATCCATGTAGTACTTTACACTCATAGCAATGTGTTAATCAAGTTGTCCTCAGTTTTTAACTTCACTTCATTTATTTTTTAAAGGGGAATTTCAGAGCAAAGCCCCACTTCTAGCAGTCACAGGTATTGCGTTTTGTGCTGTGTTTACACGTTTTACTCTCTTCCTCCAGTCTCTGTTCACATTATCTAATTTAGTTTTCGTTTCCATAGGCTTTCTCTCGTAATTTTTTTAGTAATAGAACCATCGCTGTGTTACACAACTATTTAACAGCAGGTCAGTGCAACACATGTGCCTGGAAACGTGTTTTCTTTTTCCACACAGCATGCGTCACGTTGGTCTCGCACGGTCATGTTGCAGGTTCTTTCAGAAGCTCTTCAAGCATACAGCTTTATCACCACGTTGCCTCTTTCGTCATTACTGTGCATGAGTCTATCTCTTTAAATCACGCTTCAATATTCTTCACTTTAATCACTTCTTTGAGAGACAACACTAACCACTATTAATCACCTTGCCAGTCTTGCTCGACACAAGTGGGCTTTGTTTATTTCACTTTGGTGTCAATTATGATGACATTGTCATTTTCAAAACAGTGCTTAATTGTGGCTTCTTTATTTATTGTTTCTCTTACAGTGGCCCCCGAGGAAGGGACCCATTGTCCCGAAATGCATCGGGCCAATTTCTAATCTACTGCTGTTATTGATATGCACCGATTATGATGTACAGAATATGAGAGACAATATCACCTATGCGTTTACAACATTCAGTCCGCAGCTTGCAGTGAGCCCGCAGAGAACCCGTCCGCGTGTCCATCGGTGCTCCGGAGGCTGTTGCGCGCCCCGGGAGGGCTTGCCAAGCGGATTGAAGCGGATTGAAGCCAGGTGATTCCACGGGGGGGGGGGGGCATTTTCCACCAGCGCCCAGCCATACTTGCCACAGCTGCGGTTCGCGGCTCGCATTGACCTCGCATCCCGCCCGCCGGCGAGTAGAGCTTCGGAGCCTCAAAGGCTGTTGAAGGCTGTTGCTGCGCCTGGGCTCCCCAGGGCGACCTCATTAGCAGACCGCAGGACTGCTGGTCCAAGAGGGTGGGAAGCCGCTGTCGAGCACCGGGGAGGGGTGGAGGGCCCAGCCTGCCTGCCTGCCTGCATGCATCCAGTATCACCAGTATTCACCACTTGGCACTCAGTGCTATCAGCGTTTCTAGCGTTTCCAGCTTGCCTCGAACCAGCCTGCCTACAGCACAAGCATCAGCAACAGCAACTAGATACAGGAAACAGGCTACAGGCAACATCGCAAAAGTATCCTGCGCCGCCCGCACCGCACCAACCCCAGGCTGGGGGAGAACCAGGAGTTCAAATCAGCGTTTCATCTGGTCCACGGCGTGGAGAGAAGCAGGTGAGGCTGTTACATCACCTGGGGGGGGGGCAGATGACAGCGTGACTAAGAGGTGGTGGCACCCAGGGCCTGATAATATCAATAAACTTTCTGTACAAAGTCTCAGAACCTCGAGCCCCAAGAGCCAAGTCAAACCCAAGGATCTAAACCCCAAAAGCTCCGCTGTCCGCATTTCGAAGCTAGCGCCCTTTGAGCCCCCTGAAGCCCCCGTAAGTGACAAGGTGTTTAGGGTGTCTAGGGTGTCCAGGGCGAGAGCTGTTCACCGTAAAGGAGAAGGAGGAGGGAGGCGAAGAGAGAGAACATACCACCGCCCACCCATAGTAGGCGGTAGGACAAGATTGCCGGGGTCATATATAGGGGTCAAAGTAAAACCTCAAATCCCCAAATCCGTCACTCTTTCAATCGACCAACTTCCAACAGAGTGTCTAGCACTCTCAAGAAACCAGTATCAGGGTTCAACATTAGGGTTCCGCACAAATGCGATCTGGAACAATCCGTCAAGTGGCGACAGGCAAAAAACAAAATTTAAAAAAAAGCTAAATCCAAATCCAAACCAGCACAAGAGGACTCTACACTCAATATATCACAAAACGGAGCTGGTCCAAGGGAGAGGCTGATTTCAGCATCTAGCCCAACAACAATAAAAACACTGCCAACGCCGAAAAATCAAATAGGAATATAAAAATTCTTCTTTCTAACAGATCCAATGGCGGCAATATATGCTCCTTCAAAAGAATCAGCCCTGTTACCAAGCCCAATGCAGCCTGACAGATCACAAGCCTCCATTCCAGGTACCACTGCAAATTCCATCACTACATCCCAATCCGAATCTCTTTCAGGGAAAAATTCGAATTACATTGGTGTCAGGAAGCTTGTGACAACAACCGCCCAGGTGCATCAGATTGCACCCACTACTTCCCCTATAACAAAGTCTGTGGTGCCAATTAAAACGTCTAACGGGATAGGAATAAAAACCGTACCTAATGTAGAACGAGCTGAGTCTACCGAGACCCCAAGGGGGGATAACAGAGAAGGCGAAAAATTCAAGCTTAATATCGAATCAACAAAAGGAGTACTGAAAGGAACATTTTCAGCCACAATCGCAAATGCAGGCAATTCACCATCAGGTTTCAAAGAAACAGGCCCCTCAAATTCAAAATGGACCATGGAGGATAAAATAAACTTAATCAAATCTGCTGTAAATGCAGCTCCAAAAGAGGCAGCGTGCAGTAATTCATTTATCAACATAAACTACTCTAATCTGATAGAAATTCTGGAATCATTAGAAACCAACTGTCAGGACAACGAATTCCAAAGCACAGGTCCAAGTAAAAGCAGAGGACGAAAGGGATCCAAATTGGTCTCATCCACACCTCAAAGCCCACAGGGCGAACAAGATCGCCAGCCTTTAGCACTAGCGGAGGACAGTCAAAGCTCCATAATCATTACGCAACCAAACCTTTCCTCACCAATAACGATCTCTTCAGTGAGTGGGGCAAGCGTCGGGTCAGAAGTCCCGGCGCAGCACATCGAAAACTTCGCCAGCCTGCAATGGGCCCAAACTCTGATTCATACCCTGGAACAAGCTATAAGGGTCTTAAATTTTCAGTCTGATAAAATGGACGTCCAAATTAATCTTATTAATCTTATTGCCAGCCACATCTCTGGCGTAAACAGCAAAATAGATTTAATAACCTCACTACTAACAAAAAAAGAAAATTTGGATCATCAAAGACAAATAAACAATCAATTATCCTTCTGCCACTGCAGCCCCATAATTGAGAAATTGGCAACTCTCCCAGAAATTTTAAAAGACGTCCTAGGGGCAGTAAAACAACCATACAACAGTAAGCAGTATTTAAACCCCCAAATTAGCGTTGATCAAATCGCAAGATCATACAACATTAATGTACTAAAAGAAGGACCAAACGAGATTAATGAAGCACCAGCGAAAATTTAGTCCGACGCACAATTCAACTCAATAGACTTCCAACTAGACGACTCAACGGACCATCACAAATCTGCAGCCATGGTAGTTAAACAAACTAAACGGGAAAGAAAACGAGCTAGAAAGGCCCGGCTCAAACACCACAAACAGTCCAGCCCTGCCCCGGAAAAACTCATCCCGTTATTCACAGCAAAATCTCCTAGGGAAAAAAATAAAAACACATACCCCCTGTCTGGGGCGGCATGCCAGGGAGACGACCAATCCCAAGTCACCCAGCAAGCCATCCAGCCCCCTATCCTAACGCAACAGGGCCCCGGCCAACTTGCCTCATAGCAAAATTCTCATCAAGGCACACAAGGGGACTGAAGTCTCCCAACAAAAAAACAAGAGAGGTACTCAAAGTCTGGGTGAGGAAAAAGTATTGGAACCGGATGGTGTCCAATATATGTGTTCAGATCACTCAGTTAATCTTGAACAAATGACACTATTATGTCTAAGAGGTGAAGTAGAGAAAATACAGAGTCAGTGAGACAAGGAAACAGTACCCATCAGCCCACTCAAAAGTGGAGTATCGTCACCTGGGTAGTTGGAACAAGGTGTCCTATAGGCTTCTCCTCAGCGACAGTCTGAGGTTGCCTAATCATGGACCCTTAGGTCGAACATCCAACCCACAGAAGACAGTGTGTGAGCAGACAGGGCAAAAAAGTTGCAGTGCAGAAAATAAAGACAAGAAAAGGAAAATAATCCTAGTGGTTAAAAATACCTACTTTGATGACATAAGGAAACTTTATTGGATTTGACCATCAAAGTGGTATCATTAAAAGCAGTATGCTGATAGCATGGAAGGAATTGCTATCTATCATGTGTAGTATTTGGTCGACATGTTTCAGCCTTTAACGGCTTTCTTCAGGACCTACGATATGCTACTGCAACACATACTTATCGTGAATAGTGGCCACTCTCCCGTGGATTCCAAGGAAAATGGTATATCTTCTCCTGTATAAACAGTGTGGGAAACAAAAATTGAGACACAGTGTTTAAATACATATATATTGTAGTATAATATACACCTCACACCTCAATAAAATGTATCAAGATTATAATATAGACTCACCCTAACTGTGGGGAGAGAAAGCCTCACCTCGCCTGGCAACTGCTCAGGTAGGAAGGAGGCCACGCACTAGAAACAAGCGCATGAGATAGAGATTAGTTATCAAGTAGCTGTTGATAACATGCGTTTCAAAAGGCAATACCATGGGGGCAGATATGTAAGACCAGATTTAAAGAATCAGAGACTACCAAAAATCCTTCTCTGAACAATTACAACTAGTTACAACAAGTTACAAAGGGCCAGCCAAAGCCCGGGTCATGTATCAAAAAGAAAGGGACTAGGCACTGGATGTTAGCGCTAAGTCCGTGCACAAGTAGGCAAACACATGGCTGAAACCATGAGAAGATAAAGCGCGGGTGGAGCGCTCATGAAACCTACCTCTCCGTCGTTGCCTCGGGTCGAAGGACTGAGCCGAGGGGGAGGTAAAGAGCTCCCGTAGCGTGGATGTTTTTGGCGCGAAGTAGCGGGCCTGAGAGAAAACTCTCCTATAGTGCCTCGCTATTGGTTCAGTTGTGTGAACCAATCAGTTATCTCGCCGGCACAAACCGCAGGAAGTATGCACCTGTGACGCCTACCAGGGGGTTAAACGCTATTGGCTCAAGTGGAGACAGCGCGCGCGAGCACGTATCTTCGAGTTGTTTCGTTAGAAGTTAGAACTAAGTGCGTCCGGGTGGCGGACCTTGAAGGAGACAGTAGTTCAAAGATGACCATTGGGTACTTGAATCAACCAATGGCTGTGTCTTAAAAGGCTTAAACACCGTGTTGGAATGGTGTACACTAATACGGACACGTTAGTAGCAGGACGCTGTTTTGATGCGCAATTGTGTTACTGTAAAGTAAAATAGAATAAAGTAAAACCACAGATCTTAAATTGGGTGATTACTATCAAAGATAGCGAATATCCACGCAACTGTATATAAACACAGGGGTCTATCGCTATTGCGAGGGGGCAGTGTTTTGTACAGATAATTATGGTGTAGTGTACATAACCTTCCATGATATAGCTGCGCGTGGGGCTAAGGCTATCAATAAGTATGAACCTATTGAGGGCTTATCCTAGGTTCAGTGAGATCAACCAATAAAGTTGGTTTTAGGTTTTTGAGCGGAGCTATGAAAAAGCAGCATGAGCACCAGAAACCAATCAGAGTCATTCAAAATGTACGCAGTCCGTCCAGATGGCGGACCTCATTTTCGGACCATGGAGGGAGTATTTACATTGGTTGTTAATTGAGGCCAAAGGCTTAAACAATCTCATGTCTAAAAGAATTAAAGACCGAGAGCGTAATCGTGGTGGTGTAAACTGATCACACGAAGGCTCGTAGAGCAAGGGAGTTTGATCCAGGTAGCTGGTGAAACCATCGAAATGGTATCATTATGAAATCAACCCCAAGATGTGAAGGTGGTTGAAAAAAGTCAAAACAGTGGATTTTAACACAGCTGTGTGTGTGTGTGTTAACTTGAGTGTATAGCAACATCTGAGAAGGGACAGTGTACATGTAGGTAGACAAAGTGTGCGTAACCAAGCAAGATGTAACTGTGTGTGCTGCTGGAATGAATCGAAGGGTGGCAGGCAAGTCATATGACAGATGGAGGACCACGACGGCGTGGACTGTCCAGAAAAGAGCCTCAGTGCAGTACGGCTCCCAGGAAGACTGGATAGTGTGTTAATCCTACATGACTGCTGGATGCTTATAATTGCATCCAGGGAATGTCGTCATTCAACCCCTCGCTGTCGCTGCGCAGTTTGTAGACCCACCTTTGCTCTTTCCTCAGGAGAAACAGAGAAATGTCAGTTATATAACTGGGTATGTGTGGTTGTTCTAGGATCAACCACTTGAGTTTGTCAGGATGGTGTTTTTTCTCAAGGAAATGCGAGGTAAGGCGGGTGGCCTGTTTGTTGCGTCTAATGGTGCTCTTGTGCTCTTGGATGCCAATTTGATTTTCCTCGCTGTCATGCCTATGTACCTGAGGCCACATGGGCAGGTGATTTGGTAAATGAAATTGTCACTGTTACAATTAGTGTGGCGCCTCAGTATCCACGGGCGATTGGTACCAATATCAACTTCAAGGGTCTTACAAGTTTGGGCACACACTGAGCAGTTACCGCAGGGATGATGTCCCTGCACTGGGGGTAGATTCCACAGATTGGAAGTGGATTCAGCAAATCCATCACGAGGTCTTGTGTGTACAAGAACGTCTCTTAAATTTGCCCCTCTCTTAAAAGAGAACATTGGTAAAGGAATGTGTTCACCCGAGGTGTTAAGAATGCGCCATTTCCGTCTAATAATTTTTTGAATTTTGGACGAAGAGGTGTTGTATGTGGTGACGCACACCATTCTGTTCAGGGGTGGTTTCACAACTGGCCTCGTGATGGATCCTAGAACAACCACACATACCCAGTTATCTAACTGACATTTCTCTGTTTCTCCTGAGGAAAGAGCAAAGGTGGGTCTACAAACTGCGCAGCGACAGCGAGGGTTGAATGACGACATTCCCTGGATGCAATTATAAGCATCCAGCAGTCATGTAGGATTAACTCACTATCCAGTCTTCCTGGGAGCCGTACTGCACTGAGGCTCTTTTCTGGACAGTCCACGCCATCGTGGTCCTCCATCTGTCATATGACTTGCCTGCCACCCTTCGATTCATTCCAGCAGCACACGCAGTTACATCTTGCTTGGTTACGCACACTTTGTCTACCTACATGTACACTGTCCCTTCTCAGATGTTGCTATACACTCAAGTTAACACACACACACACAGCTGTGTTAAAATCCGCTGTTTTGACTTTTTTCAACCACCTTCACATCTTGGGGTTGATTTCATAATGATACCATTTCGATGGTTTCACCAGCTACCTGGATCAAACTCCCTTGCTCTACGAGCCTTCGTGTGATCAGTTTACACCACCACGATTACGCTCTCGGTCTTTAATTCTTTTAGACATGAGATTGTTTAAGCCTTTGGCCTCAATTAACAACCAATGTAAATACTCCCTCCATGGTCCGAAAATGAGGTCCGCCATCTGGACGGACTGCGTACATTTTGAATGACTCTGATTGGTTTCTGGTGCTCATGCTGCTTTTTCATAGCTCCGCTCAAAAACCTAAAACCAACTTTATTGGTTGATCTCACTGAACCTAGGATAAGCCCTCAATAGGTTCATACTTATTGATAGCCTTAGCCCCACGCGCAGCTATATCATGGAAGGTTATGTACACTACACCATAATTATCTGTACAAAACACTGCCCCCTCGCAATAGCGATAGACCCCTGTGTTTATATACAGTTGCGTGGATATTCGCTATCTTTGATAGTAATCACCCAATTTAAGATCTGTGGTTTTACTTTATTCTATTTTACTTTACAGTAACACAATTGCGCATCAAAACAGCGTCCTGCTACTAACGTGTCCGTATTAGTGTACACCATTCCAACACGGTGTTTAAGCCTTTTAAGACACAGCCATTGGTTGATTCAAGTACCCAATGGTCATCTTTGAACTACTGTCTCCTTCAAGGTCCGCCACCCGGACGCACTTAGTTCTAACTTCTAACGAAACAACTCGAAGATACGTGCTCGCGCGCGCTGTCTCCACTTGAGCCAATAGCGTTTAACCCCCTGGTAGGCGTCACGGGTGCATACTTCCTGCGGTTTGTGCCGGCGAGATAACTGATTGGTTCACACAACTGAACCAATAGCGAGGCACTATAGGAGAGTTTTCTCTCAGGTCCGCTACTTCGCGCCAAAAACATCCACGCTACGGGAGCTCTTTACCTCCCCCTCGGCTCAGTCCTTCGACCCGAGGCAACGACGGAGAGGTAGGTTTCATGAGCGCTCCACCCGCGCTTTATCTTCTCATGGTTTCAGCCATGTGTTTGCCTACTTGTGCACGGACTTAGCGCTAACATCCAGTGCCTAGTCCCTTTCTTTTTGATACATGACCCGGGCTTTGGCTGGCCCTTTGTAACTTGTTGTAACTAGTTGTAATTGTTCAGAGAAGGATTTTTGGTAGTCTCTGATTCTTTAAATCTGGTCTTACATATCTGCCCCCATGGTATTGCCTTTTGAAACGCATGTTATCAACAGCTACTTGATAACTAATCTCTATCTCATGCGCTTGTTTCTAGTGCGTGGCCTCCTTCCTACCTGAGCAGTTGCCAGGCGAGGTGAGGCTTTCTCTCCCCACAGTTAGGGTGAGTCTATATTATAATCTTGATACATTTTATTGAGGTGTGAGGTGTATATTATACTACAATATATATGTATTTAAACACTGTGTCTCAATTTTTGTTTCCCACACTGTTTATACAGGAGAAGATATACCATTTTCCTTGGAATCCACGGGAGAGTGGTCACTATTCACGATAAGTATGTGTTGCAGTAGCATATCATAGGTCCTGAAGAAAGCCGTTAAAGGCTGAAACATGTCGACCAAATACTACACATGATAGATAGCAATTCCTTCCATGCTATCAGCATACTGCTTTTAATGATACCACTTTGATGGTCAAATCCAATAAAGTTTCCTTATGTCATCAAAGTAGGTATTTTTAACCACTAGGATTATTTTCCTTTTCTTGTCTTTATTTTCTGCACTGCAACTTTTTTGCCCTGTCTGCTCACACACTGTCTTCTGTGGGTTGGATGTTCGACCTAAGGGTCCATGATTAGGCAACCTCAGACTGTCGCTGAGGAGAAGCCTATAGGACACCTTGTTCCAACTACCCAGGTGACGATACTCCACTTTTGAGTGGGCTGATGGGTACTGTTTCCTTGTCTCACTGACTCTGTATCTTCTCTACTTCACCTCTTAGACATAATAGTGTCATTTGTTCAAGATTAACTGAGTGATCTGAACACATATATTGGACACCATCCGGTTCCAATACTTTTTTCTCACCCAGACTTTGAGTACCTCTCTTGTTTTTTTGCTGCATGAGTTGGGGGACAAGGTACCTTCTCTGTCTTTAAACTATTTCCCCTAGGACCCTCCAACACTCTGTATGTTTAAGACTGAAGTCTCCCCCCAGTGGACAAAGCAACCCAGAAAGTCACCCCCGCAAAGAAGCCTCAAGGAGTTAAAGTATCATCTAATAAAGGAGATGGAGAAGGAATAAAAACCTTACTTACAACAGATAACAGAACCTCGGTGACCTGCACTGGCCCGAGTATACATCTATATGATGCCCAACGAGACGTAATAAATACGGGGTCAGATTTAGGACTACAAAAGCCTCAGCCTCACCCGAGTACACATCTATATGACGTCCATCGAGATGCAATAAATAAGGGGCCTGATTCAGGACAGCAGAACCCTCACCTATTGATTACGTCCGAGGCGCCTACCCCACAACATACTCAAAATCTTTTTAAATAAATTGCTGTAACGATTAAGGGAAAGGAGCGTCACTGCAAGCTCCTCAACCAGGATCCATCGGAGCCGCAAATAGGGAAATCAATCCAGAAAACTTCTAATTCGAGATCAGAGGTATTAACCTCAGACTTCTTCGAGCATGACCCTCATCGTAGACAATATATTTCATCAAATTTAACACCTAAAGGTGGAAGAAAGGAAAATGAACCCCTCTCATACAAGAATCATATCCAAGCGGACGAGTTCGAACGAAAACTGACCTTCATCCCGGAATACTTAACAAAAGGAACACAAGATTCATTAAACAGAGGAAATCTCCTGAGGCTGTTTAATGAAATCCCAGAATCCACTCGCGTGACCTAACATCGGTGAAATTTGTAGAAACGAACAGGAAGGGATTTGAAGAGACTCAGACAACCTGGTCATCTAAGGATCTATTGGATAAAATATTATCAAAAGCGGAAGGTTAGGAGCATGGGGAATCATGCTAAAGGCTCATCAACGCCCTAGGTACCCGCACCCCCTCCTCAATAACCTAAAAGAAATGATCAGCTCAGGAAGAAGTAACTTCACCTGCGTACTGGGCGCGCTTTCTACTTCACCAGTAGCTCCTTCCAGTCAGAACAGGCACAGCATAAGAGAAAGCCCTGGTAAAAACGAGGGAAGTTCACAGGAAACAATGAACTGGTCTTGGATTTGTGGCGTATTAAACAATAAACATTCCTAGCCAAGCAAAGAAGAGTGAAACAACAGAAAGGGAGCCGGTTTCCTTAGCGGAAGGCATGTGTACAGTCAACATCTCTCTTTGCTCATGGAACGTGCACGGATTTAAGGATATGGGGCTCGACCACGAAACCATATCGTTCTTCTCCCAACAAGACATAATCCTGCTCCAGGAAACCTGGAACATGGCTGCTAGCTCAATTCCAGGATTCATTGACTATCATATTGTGGCAGAGAGACACTCAAGTTTTGGACATCCGAGAGGGGGCCTATCAACTTTCATTACACGAAAACTGAACTGGGTAACGGAAGAACTCGATACGGGGGCTAACTGGATCCAAGTGACTAAAGTAAGCAGTAAAGAATTTAAGAGGCTTCTCCTGTTAATCAACGTTTACATCCACCCAGAAAGAAAAAAGCAGAAGGGAAAATATGCAACTCTAATTATCTAATCTTAAAATCTAATATCATCATTACAAAGAAGCCAAGAGAACTGCCAAATAGTGATCTCAGGCGACTTTAATAGTAACCTCTTAGAGACTCGATCGGGAAGTAAAAGAAAAGCTACTCAGGGAACAAGTGAACGGGTGTGTAAATTAGCACCCCTCGACCTAACAACCCTAAATGGAAACGCCCCGGGGGATATCCCAGCAGCTGTAACATACTTAAGCAGAAAAGTCTCTTCAACGATTGATTTAACAATTATCAGCAACAACTTGCTCCCACAAATCAATAATTTTAAAATTATCCCACGAGCTGAAAGCGATCACCACCCGCTCATTTTGAACCTGAAAAATAAAGTTAAGTGTGCACTAAAAATCAATTCCATTATGCAAGCGCCGGAAAAATTCAATCTGCGCAAGTTAAAATGGTGGGGAGTGGCCCCCCAATCCATTGAGGAAACAGTAATGGCTCTCTTGGCTAATCAAGGCCCCCAGGCAGAGAACGACTGCGTCAACTCCTGGGAACAGCTGGCCCAGTCTTTAGTCCTTAAGTTTCCAGTCGTCCTGGGACGCACGCCATCAACAGCAAACAGAAGCAATCCATGGTTCAACCAAGATTTTAGGAATCAAAAAAGAGAGATGGCGAGAGAAGTGCGTCTGCAATTGCAAGCGGAAAAAAAGGGCCTCAAAGTTGATAAAGCGAAGTTGTACGCATTAAGGCGCACCTACAGGAGGAATCTGGGGAGAGCAAAAATCAAGCACAAAGGGTCCATCTGGCTGCAATTACTATCTGCTAGCAAAAAACCCAATAGTAGCGCCTTTTGGGGTATAATAAATACATTATCTTCCAGCCCAAGACTTACGCAAGAAGCAGGAATTGGTGCAGACACATGGATTTCCCATGTGCATTTCCTGTACAACCAGGTAGTGAAGGGTCCCGAAGGAATACACCACGGGCAAGATCTCGACCTGAAAGACAAAGAGGCCCTCGCTAAGTCGGATTACGAGGAAGACAGGACTTCCCAGTCAGAGCTGCGTGCCACCGAGTTTAACATCCTGGTTAATATGAATGAGCTAAGCGGGCTTATATGGAAGTTAAGGCCTGAGGGAGCGGCTAGGCCAAACGGCATTCCCAATGCAATTTTTAAGTATAACCCAGACCTGTGGTCTTCCATCCTCACCCCACTATTCAATGAGATCTACAACCAGTCTGACAGCCCGACTTCCTGGAAGGGTAATATCATACACCCTATATTCAAAAAGGGATACCACCGTACGCCGGGAAACTATAGACTAATCTCACTGATCGACGTAGAAGCAAAACTGTACGCTTCATGCTTGCGAATTCATCTGCAAGGTTGGATGGAAGAAAAAAACATAATTCCTAAGTTCCAGTCCGGATTTAGGCAAGGAATGGACACTATATCTAACCTCGCCATCCTAGCACTCCTAACAGAGAAAGCACTAATAAGAAAACAACAACTGTTCGCTTGCTTTGTGGACATCAAATCCGCTTTTGGCAGAGTGAGCAGGAGCAAGCTCTGGAAGAAACTCGACGCATGGGGCTTGCCAAACAAAATGCTTAATGCCATAATCACATTGTATACGGGCACCTGGGCAAGAGTTCAGCTTGATGATGGGCTAAGTACAACAGCGAGTATTTTTACGCAAAGAGGCCTGAAACAAGGCTGTGTCTTGGCCCCCAGCTTATTTAACCTGTTTTTATCGGACATTGCAGCTCATATTGAGAAACCAGATTTTCACCCCCCGGAAATGGCCATCACTCCAGTTGCCATCCTACAATACGCGGATGACAAAGTTTTGCTGAGCCAAACCCCTATTGGCTTACAGAGATCAGTAAATAATCTCGTAGCCTACTTGGACATGGAACAGCTGGAGCTAAATAAAGAGAAAACCAAAGTCGTCCGCTTAGTGGACCGCAAAAAAACAAAGTTCAAATGGAGGGCCAAAGGGGCAAATGTCAAAGAAGTGAGCTCATATAAATACCTGAGCGTAATAATCGGGCAGGGAGCAACCCACAAAGAACATAAATTGGCATTGAAAGCCAAGGCTCAATCTTTAATTTTTGCTTCCAGATTATTACGCAACAAAATGGACAGCCCGAACCATTCCCATTTGCTAAAAGTAATGGCCGCACAAATCCAGCCCAGCTTATCCTATGGCTTGGCCCCTTGGTGTAGCAAAGAAGCGGACTTATTGAATGAGCTGCAGTCAAAGATTTATAAAGCAGTCTTTGACTTACCAAAATGTGTCTAGCCCGCCCAGGTTAGATTGGAATTTGGCCTCCAGCATCAGAAGTTCCGGGGAATGAGCAGCTTCATCAAATTTTGTCATACATTTTGCTCTTCAGACTCAGGCACTCTGAACAGTTTATGCTGGGATGCAATTATGTTCCAGGGGGAGGTGGATACCCCCAACTCCTGGGGAAGCTTTTTGAGAGTCTCGTTGACCGAGTTGGGGCTTCAAACAGCATGGGACACAGGGCTGGACAGAGGAACCTTGGGCAAAATAGTAAACATCGCAGCCAAAAAGAAATCTTTGTGGGAGGACAAAAATGCGCTCAACAAGAGGCGGCATGGGTGGACAGTCATAAACTCCTACCGTCTCTTAAAGCCACAAGCATACTTATCCGCCCATTTTAGCTCACAGTTAAAAGTGAGGTTCAAAAAGTTTCGAATGGGCCTCCACGACTCAAAGGACTTACACCCTCTGTGGAAAAAGGCATTTAAATCACAGTCCTGCCGACTATGCGGTTTCAAAAAAGAAACACTAATTCACCTATTATGTGCTTGCTCAGCAGCCCAAGACCTCAGGAGGCAGCACCTAAAATCAATTTTCAAGGACTTGAACATCCGGTCAAGCAGGCAAGCGGTGATACTTTGGTTAGAGGGTACGTCATACATCCTGGCATGTAGAGGAGTCAAATACATGAACGCAGTTAGTAGACTTCTACGGCAAGACGACGGAGACCTCTGCAAAATGACATTAATACCCTTCTCAAGGGAGTCACACAGTTAACTCTGTTGTTCAAAGTTTGAAAGCCGCCAACCGCAAAATCTTTTATATTCAAATTTTACTGTTATGCATTTTTTTAACAAAAAAAATAATGTATTTTTATATATTGATAAATTGTAATTCTTTTATTCGCACTAGGGGGGTATTGTAATGACTTTAATTAATCAAACAATACATTTGAATTTGAGAGACAATATCTATTATTTTTTCTTGAATGTATATGTATGAGAATTGCGATTCTCCTATTAACATGCCTAGAGAATCTAGATTTCATTAAAGACACGGAGGCTCACATTATGCAATGACTTTTAATTGCAGATCCAAGCCAGTCGCATCACAATATAAAGGTTCCAATAAGAACACAGAGATGAAGTAATAGACAGAACATAGCAACCAAGAAGCCTCTTTTAAATCAGGCGAAGAAAGAAGATGTAGTAGATTCCAAAAGATTCGAAGGTAAACGAGAATGAAGAAGTCAACCAGACGATTCCTTGAAGATGAAGCATCCAAAGAAACTTATGTAGATGGATTACCTGAAAGAAAGGAGACAATGAAAATTGTATCCTAGAAAAAAGGGTAGTCATAAATTAACAAATCCTGTAAATAACATTTCAATACAAATATAGAATACATAAAATTCAAATAACATTCAGAATAAAGATATTATATCCACAACCCAAAAGGGAACGGGATGGGTGGGATAATGTGAGCCTCTGTGTCTTTAATGAAATCTAGATTCTCTAGGCATGTTAATAGGAGAATCGCAATTTCATTACAAGAACGGAGGCTACATTATGCATGTTGGTAGCCCTGTAAAACTACATTAGACATGTGTTCAACAGGTTTACAATAATGCCTTGCAAAGGTATTAGCGTTAGACCAGTCAGCAGCTTTAAGGATATCATCCAGCTTACCTCCGGACCAAAAAGACTTACTTGCCATGGCACCTCTAATGGAATGAGCTTGAAATTTGGATATATCAATACCAGCTAGAGACATAACAGATTTAAACCATCTGGCAATTGAGGTGGAGGAAATAGCCTTATGAGGTTTTACAAAGGAAATGAGGAGTTGATTCTCATTAAGCGGACGAAGGTTAGACATTGTCAGATCATACGCTTTCATACATTCAACTACACAAAGTTTTGGAGAAGGATCGAAACGAGGATAGAAAATCGAATCAGACATGGTCTTTGTTCTTCTATAGACCTCAAATTTAACTCCAAATAAATTGTATGATCTATTAGAAATCTCCAGAGCTTTAACATCAGATACTCTTCTACAGGAGATAAGGCAAAGAAGAGTTGCGAGTTTGAAAGAAAGAAACTTTCTGCTCAGAAAGGAATTATCAGGCCAGGAAGTAAAGAGATCTAGAATTAAATTTACATCCCACAGAGACTCATATTTTGGTCTCGGGGGTCTCTTTAAACGAATGCTCTTCATTACCCTACAAACAATAACATTCTTACCAATTGATTTGTCATTAAAAAGGACGTGACCAGCAGAGATCGCCGATCTATAACAGTTGATTGATCTATAACTCAATCCTTTGTCAAAGAGTTCAGCGAGAAAATTTACTATATCAACAATAGGTGCTTGAGTGGGATCCAAATTCCTCTCCAAGCACCAACGAAACCAGCGTTTCCAGATATTGTTGTATCTGTAGTGAGTTCCCGGTGCCCATGACTCTCTGAGGAGAGTAGAAGCTGATGACGAAAGTCCTGAGACTTCGTTAGATCGCCTGACACTCTCCAGGCAAGAAGGCTCAAACTCCCGGATAGGGTCATTAGGTGTGGATCTCCGTTTACGTCTGTAAGAAGATCTTTCAGGGAGGGAATGAGAAGTGGAATTTCGAAGGTAAGTTCCAGAACAGTGGGGAACCACGCTTGTGATGGCCAAAAGGGAGTTATCAGGACTAGAGAGGAACGGTCTTGCCTCACTTTCTGCAAGACTCTCTGGATCATTGCAAATGGGGGAAAGGCATAAGCATTGATCCCTGACCAGGGTTGGAGGAAAGCGTTCACTGCTTGTGCGCCAGGATCTGGCATCCAGCTGAAGTAACGCTCTAGTTGGAAGGTGAGACGACTCGCAAATAGGTCTATCTCTAATGGACCCCAACAAGAATTTAATGAGTCGAAGACAGCAACGTTTAGTTTCCAATCGCTGTAGTCCGAAAGGAATCTGGAATTCCAATCGGCAAAAACGTTGGATTTCCCCGGGTAATATTCCGCTCTGAGGGCAATTTTGTGTTCTAAACAGAACATCCAGAGTTTCCTTGCTAGGTTCGAAAGGTCGGCAGACTTCGTACCTCCTAACCGATTGATGTAAGCTACTGCTGAAACATTGTCCATTTTCAGAACAACCGATCTCCCTTGAATTGAGTGCCTGAAACTCATAAGGGCGTATAGGCCAGCAGTAAGTTCTAGGAAATTGATGTGGTGAGATGACTCCTCCTGAGACCAGATACCACCCGTATTCTGGTCTAGGAAACAAGCACCCCAACCATGAAGGGAAGCGTCTGATTCTAGGACAAAATCCGGTTCTGATCCGAAAATTGCTTTCCCATTCCAGGCTTCCAGGTTCTCTAACCACCAGTTCAGTTCTACTTTGGCCTCTAAATCTAGGGTGACTCTGTCTTCGTACCAGAGACCGGATCTCAAGGCCTTTCCTTTTATCCTCTGTAAGGCCCGGTAATTCAGAGGACCTAGGAAGATCGCTTGGATGGAAGAAGATAAAAGACCTAGAAGTCTTGCTAGTTCCCTTAAAGGGATATCTTCCTGTCTTAAAACATGACGAATCTCTTTCTTGATCTTTGAGATTTTTGAAGGAGGTAAAAGAAGAAGGCACTTGGAAGTGTCTAGAGTGAAACCTAGGAACTCCAGAGACTTGGAGGGGGTTAGAATAGACTTCTCTTTGTTGACAATAAAACCTAGACTTTCCAACAGATTCATAACCATTTCTAGGTCGATGTGAATCTGTGGTAGGTCCTGGGACATTATTAAAATGTCGTTGAGGTAAATAATAAGACGAACACCTCGTTCTCTTAGGAAAGAAGCTACTGCTCTCATTACCTTGGTAAAACACCAAGGGGCGGACGAAAGTCCGAAGGGGAGAGCCCTGAACTGATAAAGATGATTTTTCCAAAGGAACTGTAGGTAAGGTTGATGTATTTCCGCCATTGGAATAGTGAAGTAGGCGTCCTTCAAATCTAGTTTGACTAGCCAGTCTCCTTTTTGAAGAAGGTCTCTCAGGAGATGTATCCCTTCCATTTTGAAATGCCTGTAAACGAGAAATTTGTTCAGGCCCTTCAAATTTATGACCGGTCTCCAACCTTTTCCTTTTTTCTCGACAAGAAACAAGGAGCTTATGAAGGTTAGAGAATCCATGGGGACTTCTAATATTGCTCCTTTTTGGAGCATAGAGGATATCTCTTCCTCTACTATTTTTTCCTTCTCCAATGAGATGGGAATATCCCTCGGGAAAGAGGTTTGGAAGGGGGTTTGAACGAAATCTATGATAAAGCCTGTTACTGTGGACAGAACCCACGGGTCTCGAGTTATTTCCTCCCATTTTATGGAAAAAAGTTTCAGTCTGCCTCCTACTTTTGGAGGGAAAGAAGGAGAGAGTAAAGGAAGGGAACTTACTTGGAGGGTTAGATGAGAAGGATGAGCGAGATCTTCCACCTCTTGCTCGATTTCCTCTTCCGCGGTTGGATGTGTTGAAGTAATTGTTCTGGTAGGAGCCTCTTCCGAAGGGGCGTGATCTCTGGTTGGGCCTTTGGTTATACCGGCCGGAAGGGAGGCCCCTTCTTCCGGCCCTTCCAAAAACATTATTGCTGAATACTCTCTTCATATTCTTTTGGGCCTTATCAAGAGCAGTAAAAGTTGAGACGTACTTTCCTAAAGATCTTATAAGTTCCTCACCAAAGAGTAGGCCTTTTGGATTTAAGGAAGGTTCCTTTTCAGCCATATCTGTGAGTTTAGGGTCCAGTTTAAAAAGGATCAGCCTACGCCTTTCGGAGTTGATACTAGTATTAGCATTACCTAGGAGAATGAGGGCTCTTTGACTCCAACCTCTTATTAGGTCAGTATCAAGCTGGGTACCTTTAAGGTAGCATTCCTCAGCGGAGTCAAGAATTCTGCTCAATGGACCAAGTACGTCTAATAGGCGATCTTGGCACCCTTTAAATGCTTTTTCAAGACCTTTTCTAGGGTCGCGGCCAAGTCTGAATAGGTATTTGGTTAATTCAGGATCCAAATTAGGGGCATAACATGCTTTCTCATCGATTGAGGGTCTTGAACACTCAGCCCTTAAAATATTCCTTGTCCCTTTTTCTAGGGGAAAGCGGATCCATTTTTTGATAAATTTTGACACATGCTCCTGAGGGGACCATTGTGTGGAACGTGGGTGCTTTAAATTTAGGGGAGAAAACATCTCCTCTCCCAAGGGATTTAAAATACTATCTTTGGATGTAGAGGGGGCTTCATCCTCCTCGTCGAAGATTCCAACATCCCCATCATCCAAATCTAGGACGTACTCGTCTGGGTCTAAATCATCATCATTATCCGAGCCCTCCTGGAAGTCTTGAGCAGTTAGTGATAATGAGCCGCTAAGGGCATCCAAAGTATTTGGGCCGTAAGGGGCACCCGAATGATGTGTGTCATAAAAGACATCTCTATTATTTGAGGTGCGAAGACCATCCGAAAATTTTGTGGTGCTAAGACCACCAACAATATTAGAGGTGCTAGGACCTCCTATGCTCATAAGGGTCTCGGTAGTAATATTGTTACTTTTTTTGGTGCGTTTTGCACCCACTTTCTCACCATTAAAGACATCAAGGATATCCTCTTGTGGGGGTATGGGTCTCTTATGAGGGGGGAATTGAGTGAAGGTCTTTTTAAAACAGGATTTTAATTCCTTCTGGATCATATTCCGGAAATCCTCCCTATTAAAGTTAGGGATTGTAGCCTCGTTTCCTTCTGAGTCTGAATCAGAAGGGTTTTCCATATTAGCTACTCACCCACAGTGCTATTTATATTTTCACAAATAATGGATGATGTAAGGGTAAGTATTGTTAAACCTCTCTAAGCTCCCTTTTTTTTTTTTTTTTTTTTTTGGGCTTTCCTAGCTCTAAATATCAGCACTGCGATCAAAAAATACAAAGCTCCGACGTGTTGAACAGCTGGGCTTTTCAACTGTCATCGGGTTGAGGAAAGTTCCTGGACGAGACACTCACGAAGCGTGAGGTTCGCCAGGGTACTTTCCTCTAGTGCACGTAACGCACGAAGAATGGGTCTGAAGATGGTGGTAGGCGTTTACGGTAGGCATTAATGTGTTATCGTTGCTTAAGGCAGAAGGGAAGCTGCGCGTATGATTTACGGTCCTTTTATTGCGGGGTGGGTGTTGTCTCCGCGCTTCCCTCGCCTGCGCGTATGATTTAACACACGCGGTTAACAGAAACGCGGCTAACTAACTAACACACGCGGTTAACAGAAAGGCGAGGCTAACTGCGGGCGTTGACGGCGGAAATAGCAAGGATTAGGTTACATGCCCCTTAACTTAAAACTATTATAAACAGCGGATGCTGCGGGTACGCGAAAGGTATTTAGAAACAGACTCAGGTGACGTTTAAAGCCTAGTCTAAACAGTGAAGGGAGGGTAGGATCTCCGAAAATTGCAGATCCGGGGAGGTGGGAGGGTAGGAGAGAGAGTAGGGGGTAAATCTACAAAGGTAAATGGGGTAATAAGATAAAAGGGAAGGCGATTATAATCTATAATGTGAGACATTACTGCACTATAATGTGAGACATTACTGCACTATAATGTGAGGCATTATTCATTCAAATTAAACCTCCCCAGAACATAAGAAAATAACAATATTAAATACCAATACTGTTAAAGGAGAGAAAAAACAAGAGCTACTTATCTGCTTGGAGCCGCATTTAAAAGAGGCTTCTTGGTTGCTATGTTCTGTCTATTACTTCATCTCTGTGTTCTTATTGGAACCTTTATATTGTGATGCGACTGGCTTGGATCTGCAATTAAAAGTCATTGCATAATGTGAGCCTCCGTGTCTTTAATGAAATCTAGATTCTCTAGGCATGTTAATCAATCAATCAGTCAATCAATGACTAAAATCGCAAATATAAATCAATATAAAAATACACAGATTACAAAAGGATTGAATTAATGTAGTTTTATGATTTTTTCATTGTTATTGTTTAAAGTGATCTAGCAGTTTATGTTGAGTGATCTCAGACAAACAACATCCAAAGTATGATAAGATTGTTACCCGCTGTGCTCTTAGTTCGGACTTTACAGTTTTTGTTTTGCACCTCCTAGATAACAATATGACTGCCACCATACTGTGTTTCTTTTTCACTGAATTTCAATCATTTATTGCCAGTACACCCAGTTTAAAAACAAAAATTATGCAAATTTACATATTGATTAAATTGGGATAACAATAAATAGATCGTGCAAAATAGTTCATTGAGCATGGTATTAATAGGAATGTTTTTGGATAAGGGCAAACTTGACATTTTTCAAGTACATAAACAAAATTAGCGCTTTTATATATACGCATAGGTGCTACAAACTCTAAATATGATACTCTTAATAGAAAGTGATTATTGATAATGAGTGAGAACCTCAAATTGTACAGTTGTTATCATTGTGCTTCTTTATAAACATCCTCCACATGAATTGGTTAATTAGATATCTAAAGTGCCTTATATAACCAACCAGCTAGCCCTGTATAACAGGTCAACAAGTGTGTCGCTGTATTGCCATTCCAATTGCATAAGCAGAAATGTGAATTAGAATTATGTAAGAGGTGATGCTGCTATAATGTAACAGATCAAAAAAGCTACAAATAGCATGTGGTTAATGGAATGGTGTTATTGTAAATGCCTAATGGATTTTTAATGTTCTGATATCTTTGAAATGGTGAAATGTGTGTATAGTTGTTTATGGTTCTTGCCATTTATTTTCTCTTTCTCTATTTGTGATAGTTATGTAATGTTTCTGCTTACTTTTAGAGTAATAAAGTTGATACTGGAGAAGGCTACTCAATGTACATTGATTTGTGGTATTCTTTTATTCAGTGTAATCAAATTGCCTAGTTACACCGTTTGTGGATACATTGTGACACATGTTTCGTGTCTCTATTTTGGATTGTATTTGTCAAGGCATTATGTATGTGGGTTTATTTTATAGTGGACAATTGTTTTTTGTAATTTTTACAGACTTAAAGAAGCTTTCAGCTGAAGAGTGAAACACAATTCTCGTAATGTCCTGTTGAATATTTTGTATGGATAACAATCTATTTGGAAAGGAGCAGTTTTCTTGAATTACATATTGGACAACCACGGATGAACTTACCCTATATCATTTCGGTTGGTGCCTCTTTTGTTCGTGTTACTTTAAATTATATGGCTAAGGACAACCAGTGGTTGGAACAGAGCACAACCTACATGTGAATGTCGAACTCGTTGGCTGTTGCAGGTTTATCAGCCTGAAAGTTTTCCAATCATTGTTTGAAATTGCAGCCAGGCTAGTCCTCCAGTCAAGGCCACCTGCACAGCATTTGATCATTATATCTCTGAAATAGATCCTTGGAGTGGAGGTTTGTTTATGAAATACCAAAAATGCAACAAGCCTGATGCACATGGAGTTTTCATGCTGCGCAATGAGCATAAGTATATTTTTTTTTTACTTAGATCAGCATGCCTACATGGCAGATGGGGCAGGAAAAATCCATTTCAGAAGCCCATTTTAAATTGAATGGGCATTTCAATGCTACACTACCAATGTCTATATAATCAGTTGGCTGCTGCCTAAAGTGTTCCCACATTTGATTTAGCTGAGGTTTTGCCATCTAAAACTCAGTGGGTCACCAACCACAAAACGAGGTGTGGAACTTATAGTTTGGGACCACTCTTAATGTAGTAGTTGTGGTTTTCATGTTTGTATGTCCTGGAAGGTTTAGATAGACTCACCTTTGAGCTAATGTTGCTGATGCCTTTGCCTCAAAGGCTTAATCTGACCACTAAGATTTCCTGTTTGAGTTTAACTATGCTTTCCCTTTCTGTAGACTCACTTACTTGAAATAATAAGAAACCTCACCAGTAGATATTCGAATTAAGGGGCATATTATCAAGACAGGCGATAAAATTATCGCCGCTTTAGCGGCAGAAAACTGCAGCTAAAACAACGAAAATGGGCTTGATAATATGCTCTATGGAATTCCAATTGAAGCTCATGTTAGCTGTGAAGGACATCTAACATGGACTTCAATTTGAATTTCATAGAGCATATTATCAAGCCCATTATCGCCATTTTAGCGGCAGTTTTCTGCTGCTAAAGTGGTGATAATGTTATCGCCTGTCTTGATGATATGTCTCTATCTTCTTAAACACTACACAGAAAAAACTATTTCATTTTCATTGCTTATTTCAGGTCTTTGTTGAGTGTTTACCTAACCCCAGTACTAATGCTTGGAGAAAAAAAGGACAAGCATAAAAGAGAATCAAAGAAGCAAGGAGGAACCAGGTGAGAGGCTAACAGGTCAACACTACTTTTAGAAGAGTGCACAGGAGGCAAAAGGCAAAGATGTATGATTTCTTTCACGTAAGATTTCTAACGTGTGAGTGTTAGACAGGAGGGTTTGATGTACACATATTATTTTTTAGATTATGAAGAAGTCCAGCATCAATATCATTTTGCTCCTCATGAAAATAGATCCACTTCCAAAAGAATGCTTGGTTTAGAGTTTGGCGGAAGCAGACTGACAACGAAAAAGCATCTGTTCAACTGGCCCCTGCCATGGAGGTTCAACCTACCAATTTAGAATTTGGTTGTTTGACGTACGAAAGTCCATCATCCATCTGCTGCCTCCGCTGTATTTTCCTTACTTTGTTGATTACAGCATACCCTAAACATGGCGGAGGGATAGATTGAAAGTCAATACTCTGTCCGCAATATTTAGAGTATTATTTTCACTGATGGAAACATAGTGATTTATTTTCCACATCTGTGTTGTAGGAAAAAGAGCATGAATAATGAACCCTTTCCAGAATCCCCCACACAGCAAACTCAGGCACCTTGTCCCTGCTACTACACTCCCTTTGACTCAAACTTGCATTAGTGGAGGAACAACAGCACAACAACTTACAAATTAAAAAGAAAGTATAACTATTTTCAATGTATTTTGGTAAATACCAATGTTAATAAAATTACTGTTATGTGCAAAAATCTGATTTGCAAAGGGAATGCATTCCCCTTGGGACAATTTCCCCTCTGGGAATCGTGTCAGGTGGCCCTAGACCACTGTTGGCACCTTCCAATATCTGCCCAAATGGGAAAAATATTGTTAGAAATTGGAGTATTAGTTGAGCGAGGTAAGAACCCACCTTAAATATTAATCATAATCCTTTGCAAGGGTGAACCACTAAAGTCACTAAATTAACCTATGCCTAACGATCTGATAGTTTGGCATAAAGCAGTCAGACTTAATTTAGACTACGGTGTTAATGCCGCTCTCAACCAGTAATAACACAAGTAAAATCCTAAACCAACTTAGAAAAACAGAGTGTAATTTAATAAATAAAATGACACCACAACAACAAAAATCCAGCATGTAGAATCGGAAATATGATTTTTAAAATTTTGAGTTAAAATTAGTGCAAAAGGGATTCCCGTCCTCTACACAGACCTTTTGGCACAAGTAATGGTAAACAAAGGCAAATCGATGGAGTTTACCTTGCAGAGAGGCACGAGACAGGGCTGCTCCCTCTCTCCATTGATATTCGCATTGGCTCTAGAATCCCTGGTGGTTTGGGTCACAGGGGACCCCTTCATTAGGGGATTAAAATGGTCTAAAGATTGGGAAGACCAGAATTCCCTATATGCCTATGACATCCTTCTCTACATGGTAAACCCCTAATCCTCACTTCACATTTTGGTCGTATATCAAAAATATTCGAGCAACACCACTAATTGGGATAAATCGGTGATATTTAACCTGAGCAGTGACAACCCATGCATCCCTCGATCCTAAGTAGCCAGTGTGGTAACATAAGGGTTTCAAAACATGGGCCTCTATATTACCAGGGACCCCAATGTCTTTCATAACCTCAATCTAGACCCTCCCCTGCGACAGCTTCACGATGGCGTACAACACTGGAGGATCCTTCCCCTGACATTGCTGGGAAAGGCTTCTCTTTATAAGATGATAGCACTACCCTGATTTCTATATATACTTCACAAAACACAATATCTGGTCCCACCCACATACTTTCAAGCAGTAGAAGCAGCAATGAGAACATTCTTTTGGCTTGGGAAAATCCACAGAATAGCGTTGCAAAAATTGACAAAGAGCTGGTACGAAGGTGTAATTAGACTACTGGCACTCCTATCAGGGCCGGCTTTAGTGCTGGTGGTGCCCAGTGTGACAATGTCTGTTGCCCCTCCCCCAATGACCACCTCTGCCACAGATTCCCTCACTAGCACCCTTTAACAGTGCCTCTCAAGTCTCCATAACCGCTATCTCTCAGATGCATTTAGTTTTATAGCATTACTCAAACCAGTGTAAGGTGTCAGAGCACTTTACACCACACACACAATGCACAGAGACAATCATATGTGTGTAAATTAGTGTATAGGAAAAGTTACATCAGACAGTACTACAAGGTGTAGTGTAGGAGTGACATGTCATCGATACTGGTAGGCAATATAGTTAAAGTTCTTATTCAGGAAAGGCTCAAATTTAGGATTTAAAACCTATCATTGTTAGGGGTTCTCTTTCATAATAAGAATTGTTTTCTACCCAAATGAACCTTTTTCACAAGATTAGAATAATGAAAGACCGGGGAAAAAAACATATAGTTCTAACATATACCTTGCAGTTTGCAGGAGCTTTAGAGTGACAGTTAATATCTCAATATTCTATATTAAGATTTTGACTTATAAACGACAAGTAACAAAAGGAGCTTTCTTACAGAAGCAGTAACCCACTGACCTATTTACATTATATGCACTTCGTTATCCGTATGGTACACGTTCTTAGCAGCAGGCATTTTAATCCTCTAGGATGAGTCAAAACTTCCACCAGGCAAACTTCCAGTCTCTTTCCAGGAAGATGATTATTCACTGGACTTCTCTTGACATTTTATTTGATGTTTGAAAGTTGCTGGAGTCCAGGAACGAGGCAGCAGGTGCTTTTAAAATGTTAATACATATTTTCAAAAATGATGCCCCCACCCCAAGTCAACGTCCGTAGCGGTTGCACCGATCCCACCGCCCTAGAGAGGCCTAGACCTGACTCCAATACTACTATTGGCCAGCACAATTGACAGTAGTTAATCATTGGATCCATTGGCCACATGGCGATCCAGCCTATCGAATGGACAGACATAATATGCCAGCAGGAGCATACCTCAGAGTGATATATGGGGCAAAACGTAACATGCTATTCAACACCCCAACCTCTGTGACACTTAAAATCTGGCAGACGACACTGGCGACGCTAGGGTGGCACAATAAAATCACATAAATGAATGAATGAATGACCAGTACTTGTAAAGCATGCAGCTACTCCTACAGGAGTGTTCCGGTGCTACACCAAGGTGGGACACAATACAATTATGCCTATTAGCGGAATACCGCAGCTTTGATAAATGGGACCTCATAGGTCTCTCACTGGGTGGTGACTTATGTACTAATGGAGAGGTGACAACCTTTATTGAATTACAGCAGGAATATGAGATGGCACCCCCTAAAATATTTCGCTACCACCAGATAAGTCATCTACTGCAGCGGGCCATTCCATAGGATAGGGCGAGTCCTGAATCATCCTCATTGGAGGACAGACTGCTGGATGATTATATGCCAAAGAAAGCAGTGGCATTAACATACCGGAAAATACTGAAAAACTACAAAAATGCCTTAGTGAAACTTGAAGAGAGATGGAGGGAAGATCTGGGATGTATGGATGATGAGGAGTGGTTGGAGGCGATAGCTTCTCCCAGATAGGTTGCCATACACTCACATTTCCGATTGGTGCATTTGAAAATCCTACACAGAATATATTTTGCTTGCACTACACTGGTGAAAATGGGGAAAATGGTCTTGTCGCAACGCACCAAAGGCTGTGGACCTGAAGGCTCCTTTTTCATATGTTGTGAGTCTGTCCTGTGATTCAAGATTATTGGGGGAAGTGATGTCATGCATGATGACACTATGTACAGAAAATATTGGAGCCTCTCCCCAACTTTGCCTGCTGAATATATGGGAAGCAACAGATCTCACTGCTGGGGAAAGATTATCGGTTACACTGGGCCTCATTGTTGCGAAACATAAAATAGCAAGAAAATCGAGAGCAGATTCTAGGCCGTCCTTGAGAGAATGGAGGCAGATATGGATTTTTGCATGCAACCAGAATGGGTTGCCTATGAGAGTAGGGAATGCCCTCAGAAATGGTCTAAGATCTGGGTAAATTGGAACACATGTAGGGGGGAGCTCTGTTCACCCATCCAGAGACCTGCACAACCAGCATACTGACAGCCTAGAAGGGTAGTCCTACCCCACGAGTTGGGAAGAATAGTGTCACACATTTGGGAAATGTACGAAGGGAGGTCCTTTGTTTCTATGATTCTATGTTATATATTATGTGCAACACTCCTCCGACTGTACGAAATATCCCACTGCTATCGTTTTGTTCTATTGCAATGAAAAGATAAAATATATATAATATAGTGTCAAAAAGCATAAAGCGCCAACCGTGGTTTTCTGGTTAAGCTAGACTGGGTCAAAGTCAAAAGCTAAGGCTGACCGAAATAGAGTGTAAATCGGATACAGGAACCAGGTACATTGTGTTAAAAATGTTACCTGCTGACTTAGAAACGTTTATGGAGGTAAAGTGGTTGTAGATAAGTCGTTGTCAGGGTAAGCTGCAAGCTGGATCCAAAGCAGGGCTGAACAACAGAGGGTTACTGAAGTGCGTTGGGTCAGGGTGCGGTAGTCAATGTATGCCGGAACCTCTGAACAGGCAAAGTTCATAGTCCATGCCCAGGAAGGCCTCAACATCAATTGCCTTTGGTTCAGAGTCAGCCTGGGTGAAGCCTTCTAAGTTCAGATGTAGAAACTTTTCTTGAAATCAAATCTTCTTCCTCAGGGCAAACTAGCAAGCCTAAGCAGACTTGCGATTGAAGTTTGACGGCTTCAGCTTCAATTATTACCCAGGTCTCTATGGGTTATCCAGGCAGATAACGTTTGAATCACAGAGCCTGCAGAT
Source organism: Lissotriton vulgaris (assembly GCF_964263255.1). Classification (NCBI taxonomy): domain Eukaryota; kingdom Metazoa; phylum Chordata; class Amphibia; order Caudata; family Salamandridae; genus Lissotriton; species Lissotriton vulgaris. Next base: position 174,486,928 of record NC_141687.1, on the reverse strand, counting down.
TGTGTACAGCAGTAGTACACTCTAACACCAGTCAAGGGTCCAGAACCTGGGGTGGGGAGGTGGAGAGGGGGGCTCCACTTGGGAGTTAGGACTCACTTTCTCCTTTGGCCAGCAGCAGGTTCCAGGGCAGGTTCAGTTGGTGTTGAACAGTTTCCGCTAAAGAGCTTCTGGAAGCTTGTTGTGTCTCTGTAGCTGAAAGAGGAGGTCAGCCAACTGACCATTGGAGTCACGTCCAGGGTTGTAGGTTCACAGTAAGCAGATCCAGACATCCTTCAGGTTTCAGAGAGCACCATAGTCCTTCCTCTGATCTTCGCAGGTCCAGTATTCTGAGGAGAGGTCTGTGGGGTCCACTTTTATGCTCAATGTCAGCCCATTGGTCGTCTGCAAACCTCAGTCCACCCTTAAACCACTTCTGGTCAGTTTCTCTCCCCACTGTGTTTGGTGCTATCCTGAATGGAGAGCCAAACGGGAGACAGACCTAGCTGTGAGCTTCATTGCCCAGTGTCAAGGTAGGCATCCTTTGAAGCTCAGGGAGGGGTCTCCGCACAGCCACCCAAGCCATTCTGTCAAGGGAGGAGTCCCCCTCCTCACTCCCAGGGCCCTTTGTTTACTGTCTGGGCACAATACATATTTCACCAGAGGGGAGCCATCAGTGGTCAGGTGACAACCATACACTGGCACAGACAAAGCCTTTTTGGTTTTAGGCAGGTAAATGACAGCTTTTTAAAAGTCTAATTCCAAAATAGTAATATAAAATCCAACTTGTCCATAAATTTGAATTAGGATAGATTTAAAAATATTATAAAAATCAGTCCTTGAATCATTTTTCTAGCTGCTCTCAATTCAAACTGTATTTAGCACTTATTTAGTACTTATTCAAAGTAGTAATGTACACCATCTATGGTAGGCACAGGCTTGCCACAGTATTGTACGTTTTCACTGCCAGCACCTCTACATACATATATATACATATACATATATATGTCCTCCTTTATAAATACCCTGTGACCTGCCCTATGGGTATTTATGTACTACCTCAGGGCGTGACATACAAGTTGTACTACGGAAGGTTTAGGCCTGCAAAAGGTTAGTTGTGTGAGTTTGAAAGGCAGTTTAAATCTGATCACTGGCAGCCCTGGAGACATGTTTTAAAGGTGTTTTAATGGGTCACATAATGTGTGCTGCAGCCCACTAGTACCATTTAATTTACAGACCCTGGGTACATGTAGTTCCATATACTAGAGACTTATAAGTAGAATGAATGTGCTATTTAGGTATAATTTAAAATGGAGCAAACAAGTTCTTTTCCTCAGGCTAGCAGGAGTAAAGTATGAAGAATCCTATTGCTGACAAAAACAGTTTCCCCTTGAGCACAGAAAGACCGTCACTCATGCCCTGGTCACAAGCAGACTCGACTACGGCAATGCACTCTACACCAGAATCAACAAAAACCTCACTGCAAGCTACAGAACATCCACAATGCTGCCGCAAGACTGGTCCTCAACCTGCCAAAAACACTTCCACATCTCCCAGCACCTGCGCACCCTCCACTGGCTCCCCGTCGAGGCTTCAAGATACTCAGCCATGCACACAAGGCCCTCCACGACACCCGACCAGCATACCTGAACAGCCGACTCAAATTCCACGCACCCCAAGGGACTCTAAGATCAGCCCAGCTCTCCTATGCCGTGGTCCCCCGCACCAGAAAGACCAGATCAGGAGGCAGCTCCTTCTCGGCCAAAGCCTGGAACGCCATTCCACTCCACCTCAGACAGACATCGCTCCCCATCTTCGCAAGAAACCTCAAAACCTGGCTCTTTGACAGAGGCCCTCCTTCATAGACTGGAACCTGCAGCCCTCCTACACCTAGCGCCTTGAGACCCTTATGGGTGAGTAGTCGTGCTTAACAAACGCCTGATTGGTTGAATGAGGTTCAGCAAAAGAAGGCATTAATCTGGGGGGGACCCTATAGAAAGGGCACATTTTAACCACATATTATTACAGCAGCACATATTCCTTTAAGGTTGAAGGGATGCTTTAGAAACATGTGTGCTGTCCCTTTCATGCCACCATTGCTAAGTTCATAGTAAATAGCAAGGGGCTGTAAACCGCAACCTGTGGAATTGATTTTGATTAGGCAAGTTGTTCTGTGACCCTCTGCAAAGGGGCACTTTGCAAAGTGACTTATTGGTGCATCACAAAATGGCAGAAAAGTCGCATAAAAACTGTATGAATTTTGCATCCACTATTTGCAACTAGACTTTTCTTATTACAGACCCTTAATCCTTTCAAGAGAATGCTTAACTCACTTTTCCGAACCGGAAAGGACATTTCCAAAAATAGTGTGCATGAGGGAAAAAAACTTTCTCCAGTGAAGAAAATACGAATTTCCTCATTGAGAAAACGTTCAATTTACAGCTTTGCATCACGAGGCATTCCTTTCTTCTCTCACGATTATTTTTGTAATGTATTTCTGTTTCGAAAATAACATTATAATAGTTCTCTTTGTAATTATCTTAATGATTTGTCAGTAGTGAATTTCTAGCATGGTGTTTTGAGTCTGTTTGCCTACCTAATTCAATCATTTTTAGATCAGTTCCTTTCTGACTATTACAGTCATCAGTAATTGGTAACTAGCTGTGCATGTCCAACCAAACTTGTGGACAGCATCCAAGTGCGGTCAGTGAAAGTACCAAATTGGGACTGCTTCAACGGAAAACAATCTTTTCTGTGGCTTGAAATACTTTAATATATAAACAAATATTGTAGTTAATTTCTTTTTTACACATTAATGTAACTGGAAAGACAACAGAGACTTTAGTAAAATGCACTGCATAATTTCAGAATAAAGTGTGCTGGCTTCAGCTGGGAGACATGGCAGTTCTGCATGCAAAATGGGGCAGAAAGAGCTTTAGCCTGTGTTCCCCAACATTAAACATGATGCTAAAAATAATGGCAATGGCTTTCTAGATGTGGTGGACTCCCTCAAGCTCTCTGTCCTTTGCTGCAATTAGCGCAGGTTGGTGCATGCACCGAGGCTTGTTCTCTCCATCACACGTACCACAGTTCGTTGTACAAGACTTGATTACATATTTGCTGACCCACCCTGTCTGCTCTCAGTGGTGCCTATTTCCTGATTACATAACCTCTGAATAAGAACACTGCAGTGTACAGTAAACACATTACATGCTGAGTGAAGTTTGATTGCTCTTCCCGTGGGAAGCCGTCCAGCTCTGTCTGTGATTTCTCACACAGCAGGGGTGTAGCCTGTAAAATGTGAGCACTCTCTTCTGGTGCTAAAACTCTACATTGATCGGCCCAGCTTTTTAGAGTCCGCCGATAGCTCACTCTAAACCACTTGTCAAGGAACCTATCCGCAGGAACCAACACCAACTTTGCCCCGCTCACCCCCTAAAAAACACTCTCATCACGTGTAGATTCATCACAAAAAGCATCCTGCCATAGCAAGTGGCATTCCTGTAATTTAGCGTAAAATGCCATTTATTAGGACAGAAATCCAACAGTCATTTAACATTATCAATATTTAAGGCAATAACATCAAAACTTTATAAATACAACACTCCCAATTCTCCCTGAACCATTCACACCTCATCCAGACTTTCAGCCCAAACCCCGCAAGCCTTGCTTCATTCTTCCCCCTTCCAGTGTTCGACCTTCTTCCATAGACGCAGTCTATCCTTTTGTTGCTCTAACAAATACACTCTAATAAAAAACTTTGACCTGATCAATGACTCCCTCACACCATCTTCTTTACCTGTGCCCCCTTTCTCCCACAAACGAGGAGTTGATAGCATTGGCATTATGAGAAACTTAAGAAAGATCTTTAAATGGCTACCTACGATATATCGGAAGCCTCTGATTCAAGGCCTTATCATAAGCCGTTTGGATTACATCAATGCATTATTCGCAGACATAAACGAAAACGCATTGACCAAGTTGCAAACGCTCCAGAATTCAGCTGCAAGATTGACCTTGAACCTTCCTCTGCGCACTCCCTCAGCTCCATGTTTGAAACAATTACATTGGCTCCCAATTAGGAAGCGCATTAGGTTTAAGATATGCTGCTTAGTGCACAAGTCAATCAACGGACTTGGGCCCAAATACCTGAAGAACAAATTGCATGGATACTGTCCAGATAGAACCTTACGTTCAGCCAACAAACACCTCCTAAAAATTCCTAAGGTTCGGACAGTGAGAAACGGGGACAGAAGTTTCTCTAAGATAGGCCCTGTCACATGGAATTCCCTACCACTGGCTCCAAGATCAAACCCCAACCACAAATCATTCCGCAAAAATCTCAAGACATGGCTGTTTTAATCAGGAACCTGGCTCCCATTCGTTCTGTTTCTCTTTGTTTTCTGTCAGCGCTATGAGACTGAATGGTGATTTATGCGCTTTATAAGAACAAATACATACATACATACATAACTGTGACTCTCCAAACCCCCAAAATACCGCCTACGCCCTGTAATCTGTCCTATCTTGGCAAACGCTGGATGGAAATGACACCACCCCATGCTCGATAACCTGTAGGGTGGGTGGGTGGACTTTGGTTAACAACAATAACCTCCCCGATGGTGCATGGAGTCAGGAAGAGGCCGAATCCCCCCTCCTGACTCTTTTTATAGCTTCTAATTAAGCCGTCCTTCCACCCATCTTAACATATCCTGCCCAAGCCTGCTCTTGCAAGTAGCACCCAGAGGAAAGACTAGTCTGTGATCGCACTTCCCCCAAGGGTCTTAAAGGACACAGACATATCAGACACCTCGTTTTATGTTGCTATATTTCCTATGAACAGCTGCAATTGAGTTGCACGTCTTGTCTGACTATAAATGTATGGGTGGCTCGAATACATTTATGTGTAAACCATATATCATTGTTAGCTATTCGAAACTTCATGTATCTTCCTCACAGACTGAGTGTAATCAAGCTTTGAAAGGACAATCTTTTGAAACAAGGGGTATAGAAACAAGGTCGGCACATTTAAGCAACATTCTGCCTTGGCCAGTAAATTAAAAATTAAGATCAGATCAGACGACAGTATTTACGTAGCAACACTTCAGAAATCATCTTCCCGCGTGGCTTTTCCAAAACCACTATGAAACATCTCATCATCTTATAGCCAATTGGACACACATCATATCACAGTGACCCTTGATCCAGGGGTTCTGGAATTATATTTTTTGTCATTTGGAAGCTGAATGTTTAATCATAATAGATCCTAATATTCGTCTGAAAGTTTTTGGTTACGACCCTACTCTACATTTTCCAGATAATGTGGTTAAACTATTATATATCGCAAGGGCAGTTGCTTCAGAGATGGTGATCAGATCTTATACCAACAAAAGGGTGAGTGGGTTTGGGAAATGAAGCTGGCTAAAAAAATTGAGCGACTCAATGCACTGTGAATTGGTGGGATCAAGAAGTTTGAGAATGTCTGGGCGACCTATTTTGATTTAAGTTTCAAACAAGAGCTTATATTTTAGGAGGTTCTCTTATTATGCGGGTATCTTATTCATGGTTGCATTCTTGATTTAATTGCACACTTTCTTGGACGTGATTGCACTGTGGACACCTCTCTCTTAGCACTTTATTGCACTATAGACACTTTCGTTTTTATTGTTAAGTATTTGAAGTTGCTTCTATGGGATGAAATATTATCTACTGCACACATGTTGATATCTCAGCATATTTTAATATACCCAAGGCATAATCATTTTATTTGCTCATTTTAAAATAGGCAGTCGACGTATTGTATCTTGAAATAGGATTATTTATGGTTAAATATATAAGATTCACTTGCATGTACATTTCAATGTATTATGGGAACGTTTGCTATAATTTCCTTAATGTCGACATGATACTGTATCTCATCTCTAACAATCTTTTTTTCCTAGGCCATCTTGATTTCGGTACTGTATTGGACTTAGGGGCCGATTAGGATGGCTGTGAATCCGCATCCTCCGGGCCGGCGGAAGCCACCGTTGGCCTGGAGGATGCGGATTCACTTCCGCGGCCACAGAAAACACCCACCGCCAGATTTGGATGGCGGTGGGATTGCGGTGGGACCAGCGGCGGACAGCAGGTCTGTCCGCCACAGATCCGCGGGGTGTGGAGGGCTATTTGGTGGCGGTGTATGCAAGACACCGTCAGCCAAATTACGATCTGCATTGCAACATGCTTTTCCACAGCAGCTTTTCCGCCGTGGAAAAGCATATGGTCTTTCGTCTTCCGCAACGGGCCCCCAGGGTGTCGGGGTGGGGGTGCACATAGGGGGTACCTATGGTACCCCCCAGCATTTACATGCACAAAGCGGCAGGCACCGTGCGGTGCCTGCTGCTTTGTGCATGTAAATGTAAAACATGCATTTTTAACCTTGCGGCGGGTGCTGCTTCAAGCAGCACCCGCAGCAAAGTTAAAGATACAGGATGTGACCGCCAGGGTGGCGGTCACATCCTAATTTCACCGGAGGGACCGCCGCTGCCCCTGCGGACGGTCCCTCGACCTCGGGGGTGGCGGGCGAACGCAGGTCTGTCCGCCATCCTAATAGGCCCCATAGTTTGGGGTGTTGAACGGTTTTATTATTTGACATTTTGAATTAATTTAACGGATGAATTTATAAAACTTTTTTGATGGATTTCAATTAAAAAAAATGAAACATCACAAAACAGAGCCTTGAGTGCAAATCTTGAAGCTCTAATCGACGATAAACTTTGGCACTATTAAAACATATATACACTTTTTTTTACAAACAACATACCCATTTGGACAGACCTTTTTCTCAATCTCAAAAAACATTGACATTAACTAATCCTCTGACATTAACCTTCACATCTACATCACATTGTTTCACACTCTCTAAGCGACAGTACCAAAGGTAATACAGTCACGACCTGTACTAACAATGATACAATCAACTCACTGCCTCAAGCTTGCCAAACCCCATCACTTTTCCCTAATCCTCATCACTTCTCCCTCTCAGGGTCAAACATTAGCTCAAACACAACCAGCACTACAATGATAATGACAGCTCACCACATCATACCCCCACATTTTTTTATAATCATCTAGCCATATCTCAGAGTATAAATATACTTCATACAGAATCAGTGTTGACAATGATACCGCTAGCTCTACCACACTGTACCCCTACAACCCACCAAAGTCACTTTGTCACCAATCGGGTCCCAATCAGAGTTTAATCACAAACAGAGATAACAAAGATAATGTCAGATTATTGCCTCCTATCCCCCAAATGTCTTGACCAATACCGAGTCACCCATCAGGATCGGGACCCAGCCATTTTAGCACCAGTCTGAACTCCACCAGTGAAGGTCAAAACCTTAAACTACCCCAGCCCTGCACTGTTAGCGACCGGATAATGATCACTGGCCTATCTATGCCCCTCCCCCAGACAGCCTTCAACACTCAAGAAATAGCCCCCTCTACCATACTTGTAAGCCAACACTTCTTTATCACATCAATTCTTCACTTTTATATTATAGGTTTGCAGCTTCTGACACCACAGCTGTATCCGCCTTCATCCTGGATTAGGACCATTATATGCTCGCTCTGACACAATTATAGCTAAGTCCAACATCCACAGCAATGTTTGATTTCTTTGTCCCTCTAGGGTACAATATTACTCACTTTAACAGATCTGAAAGAGTAGGGTGAGCGGGTCACACTCTTACACAAAGAATGCAACGTTTCCACTCACTAAACCCCTCCTCTTCCAGTGCTTTACAGTTGAGATCATAACATAACAACCAAACCTATGAGAATGAACATTCTTTACCAATGACTGGCAGCTTTGAAGCAGTTATTGGAAGCATGTATTCAATACTGCATGGGCCAACTCTTCAATTCATGTGAACAAAGTTTCCTAGAAGACTTCAACCTCCACTGGGATAAGGATAATATCAGTCATTCAGCTCAAACCCAGTGTTGCTGGAATGATTTTCAAAGTGAGGGTGATTCCGTCATCAGTATATTTCTAAACTCGTAGGGGCTGTGAAAAGTCCAAGAAGTGTACAAAGAATAAGTGTGGCAAATGAGCTGCACCCCTTCAGCAAGAGAGCAGGAAAGGTACAGTATGTAGCTGGTGGTAAATTTGGATCACTCTGTCGCAAATATATTACTAAAGCATGGTGTTGTAGCTCATTGTCATTTACAAAGAGCACATATTCATTGGAATGGCCACTAACTTTGCACATAGTTTTACTGATAAAACTACATAAAATGTATGGAAATCTAGGAGCATATTTTCGAAAAGTTCACAGAACGCACTGCAGCAAGCAGAGTTGCTGCTCTGCATTGCATGAACAGGTGATACCTGAAAAGCACCATATCTACTAAGATATTGCGCACATTACCTTTCTCCCTGTGCTGGCGCACAGTTGGTTACCTAGTGCCACTGCAGGCACCCGCGTTACAGGCAAGGTTGTTTGTGTGCAGGTAGTGACACCCTTGTGGAGAAAAAAATAACAATCCACAGAGGCATATTTCTCTTTCTATGTGCGATGCAGAATGTATACATGATGCATAGAAACAGGGCCAGCTCTAGGGCAGTGCGACCGATGCGAACGCACCGGGCGCTGACTTCGGGTGCGGCATCCTATTTGGAAGTATTGTGTGGATTTAAAAGCAACTGCTGCCGCATTCCTTGCCTCCAAAAATTTACAGGCAACAATATAAACACAAAGATCACTCTTGTGATTAATGTTCTTCTTAGAGAGAGATCAGAGGTTTGTCTAGTGGAAGTTTTGACTCGTGGTAAGGTAGTGCCGAGGGTTAATGTGCCTGCTGCAAAGAACTTGTATTATTCGGATCACAAAGAGCATATAATATAAATAGGTCAGTGGGTTGCGGGATTTTTTTTCAGAGAGCTCCTTTTGCGACTAAAATTATCAATTATAATCCTAAAATAAAACAGTGAGCCATTAACTGACACCAAAGAGCTGCATAAAAACTGCAAGGCAAGGATTAGAGAGTAATGTTGGTTGGCGCTCCCAATGACCACCTCAGTTACGAATTCCCTCACTACCACCCTTTACCAGTGCCCCTCAGGTCTCCGTAACCACTCTCTCTCAAATGCGTTTAGTTAATTTTGTAGCGCTGTTGCAACTCATGCTAGTGTAGGGTGCCAAAGCTTTTACATTACACACACTACACAGAGAATGTAATTAATGTCTACTTGTCTGTCATGCACTCTATTAATAAAAGCATGAAAAAAAAATGTAATTTGTTTATGTACATGCGCATGCATTTTAGTGGTATGTGTGTATGTGTACAATGGAGATGCCTGAAAACACAAGTACGCTTATGGAATGCTTGAAAACAAAGAAAAAATAGCTACGCATTCCGGCAGTGTAATGAGACATGTACTTGGTCCATGCGCTATGGGAGGGTCAAACACAAGAATAGGGCATGTCATCCGCATGCCATAACAAATGGCATGAAAGACAATTAGAGTGATGTTGAAGTTTACCAATTGTAGAAGATTGGCATCTTTTAGGCCACAGATAGAACACAACACATCTCTTCTAAATATGGCAGGCGCTATATAGCCCGGACTCAAACAAATGAACATATCAGCATGTGACAGCCCCACAATAATGTTATAAACAATGTTTAATTGTTTTATGTTCCAGCATCGCCTCACATTTAGAATCAACATTTTGGCTATCTTGGATGACAATGATACATTTCTAGCAATACCTTCCATGATTGTTACATGGTTTGAACAAAATTTCTGCTTACTAGTACTCCGTCACGTATCTGCACGCATTGATACTTTGATCACGATACCTTTCTCAAAATCTTGAAAAAGAGAATGGGCATTGAAGGAGCACTGTGGAATCACTAGATGTTGTGCTAGGAAAACATGGTGTCATCTTTTTACAATATGCTTATGGGCGAAGTGGGAAACTCCAAGGCCTCAGCATCTCATAAACTTGAAAATCTGTGTTAATGATTAGCACGTCATGCTTTAAATGCTTATCTTGAATAGCAGAAACAATCACCCTATTGAACAATAACATTACTTGTATTTACCAATAGTATAGAAGGATTATGTTATGTTGCTATGTTAGGTGTATTTGTAAATTACACTATAACCTGCAAGGGTATCCTGGTGCTGAGTAGGTGTATGTGTGCTAGTACTAACTATGGAAGGTTGATTCATTGAAAAGCCAGAGCTTCAGCTTCTTGCGGAATTAAAGAAGAAGGAGGATCTGATGTGGAGAAGGAAGTCACTCCACGCTTTAGAAGTGATGTAATAGAACGCTCATCCACCTGATCTGGTTCTGCGTATGTGTGTGATGGTTGTAAGTCGGAGTCCTGCAGAGCAGAGGTGTCTGGATGGTTGGTGGAAGGAAATGCAACTGTTCAGGTAGGTGCGGCCTGAGTTGAGGAGTGCCTTGAATGCGTGTTTGAAGAGTTTGAATTGAGTACATTTGTGTATCGAGAGCCAGTGTAGTTCCCTGAGATGTGGTTTGATGTTTGATGTTTGGGGGTTTTTATATAGCGCACGTACACTCCAAGGAGCATCTTGGCGCTATTGACTTCATTGCAGAATAGAGTGTTGGGAGGTTGTAACTGAGCTTTAAATGTCCTTAGACTAGGGTCTTGCATTTTGATTCCGATAGTCCATAAATCCAGGTTTTTAGTAGTTTTTTAAAAACTTTTTCTGATGGAGATGCTCTAAGATGAGCTGGAAGAGTATTCCAGGCTTTAGCGCCTAGGACTGCCAAAGATTTTCCACTTTTAGTGGCCAGTCGGAACTTGGGTATGGTCATTAGATTGGCCGTAGCTGACCTGAGTTCTCTATTTGGAAGGTATCTGTGAAATTTATTGGACAGATATTTAGGTCCGCACTTATGAAAACCTCTGTATGTGATCAGGAGGATTTTGAATAGTATCCGTTTCTGGATGGGGAGCCAGTGCAGCATGTTCAAGGCAGCTGATGCAGATGATTTTCTAGGCCATCTCAAAACAAGCCGGGCCGCCGCATTTTGGATCATCTGCAGTTTATGTAGGGTAGATTTTGCCACCCCTGCATACAGACTGTTGCAGTAATCAATTCTCGATGTTATGAGAGCAATTGCTACTGTGCGACGGGCGGCCAGTGGCAGGTAATCAAAGAACTTGCGAAGGCCTTTGATTATGTTGAAACAGACGCCAGCCACTTCTTTAGATTGCTGTTTGAAGGATAGCATGTCGTCAAATTTTATTCCTAGATTACGTGCTGCACTGATGGTATTGGGGGGGGATTCCGCATCTGAAGGCCAGCAGGTAAGTGGGGAAAAGATGTTGTTTTTTCCGAAAGGCAGGATCTCTGTCTTAGCAGAGTTGCACTTAAGATGGTTGTTGTGCATCCATCCAAAAGTCGCGGTTAGGCAGTCTTTCAGTATCTGTTCGGCCTTTTCTGTGTCCTCATCTAAAACCAGGACCAGTTGGGTATCGTCTGCATATGCAACTGTGGTTACATTATGAGCAGCAATTAGATTGATCAGGGGTGCCATATACAGATTGAACAGGGTAGGGCTCAAACTAGAGCCCTGAGGCACCCCTGACCTGATCTCCTTCTCCTCTGAGTAGAAGTGTCCCAATCTGATTATCTGTTTTCTATGGAGTAGAACATTTTTAAACCATTTCAACACGGTGCCCCCAATGCCAGCCTCAGCTAGGCGATGTAATAAGATGGCATGGGACACCGTGTCGAATGCTAAAGATAAATCGAGGAGAATTAGGACTGCCTTCTTCCCCTGATCGAGTGCCGCTCTTATGATTTCTGTTGTTGACAGAAGTGCTGTTTCTGTAGAGTGGTTAGCTCTAAAACCTGCCTGGTTTGGATGTAATATGTTGTTGTCTCTAGGAATGTTGAAAGTTGTTTATTGACCAGGGTTTCAGCACATTTACATAAGGCGGGAGTTGTAAGATGGGTCTCAGGTTGGTTAGGACAGATGGATCATGTAACGGTTTTTTTTGTAGGGGTTTTACTATCGCCGTCTTCCATGTGCTGGGGATTTCCCCCGACTGGAGTGAGGCATTTACAATGGCGTTAATCATGGGGTGTAATCTGAATTCTGTATGGAAGGTTGACGTTGAGTCTGACTGCCAAGCTCTGTATATTCTGCAGCATTTTAGGGAGTTGCTTGATGATCTCGGCGTAGAGGGTGTTCCTGTAGTACAACTTACTGATGACTGAGGCATGAGTGACAGTTTTTATGGTGTTGCTTAGGAACCATTTGAAGAATTTCCTCAGCTTCTTCAGGGAGTGGAAGCAGGACGCAGTGATGGCGGTGACTTGTGTAATTATGTCCTGTTTGCTGTTGATTATTCAGAGGTTCTTGGTGTTGGTTCTGGGTGTGGGTCCGAGTTCGGCTGGTGACCAGTTGGAGTCCCATGGTTAGGTATACTTGCCGAAGATCATTACTTCTGTCTTGTACGTGTTAAGCTTGAGATAGTTGGCTTTCATGGAGTTAACCACTGTTTGGTCCTCATTTGTATCCAAAGAGAGGGTGGAAGTTCACCTAAATGCCACACAACAGTTTTTATTACTGTTATGATTTTTTCTTCTACCTGTTTTAAATACTCAATCCTTGAGTGGTTGGTTGTTGTTTTGGAAAACTGCTAAGTCTGTAGGTTACCTAGGCCGCACTAGTGACGGGAGGAGGCCTACCATCCATGTCTACCATGCACAATGTTCTTATAACTTATGTCATTTGAGATGGCATAAGTATTTTTATGAATGCTATAATTTAACATTCTGTAAGTGATGTAATATGAAAGGGTATAAGCAGTGCATGGTGAAGACGATAGTTAAAGTTAATTTAATCCGCATAGCGAGTTCACAATACTCTCTACAAAGGTGCGAAAGTTCTAGAAATGTTTGCCCGATGCAGAAACTTTAAGTTATAACTAAAACATTTAATTTTCTAAGGTTTGTGTAGTTGAACTTAGTTTTGTATAGAAATATCAAACTAGGGGGGTCATTAGGATGGTGGGCCCGGCGGTGGCGATCCGCTGAGGGGTCCCAACCTGATTTACCACAGTCATATTATAATGGCGGGCGGTATTGCGGCAGACGCAAAGTGCATCCACTGCTTTTCCGCTGATCGGCAGTAGTTCCGATTGCCGGCCGGGCAGACTTGGGCCTCAATATGGTGGCAGTGCTAGCATGCACCACCATCCATATTAGGATGCTGGGTTTCACAAGCCTTTCCATGGCTGCTTTGCCGCCATCAAAAGGCTGGCGGGGAATTGCTTTCTGGGGGATGGTGGGAGTGGGGGGCTGCACCATGCACAGGTGCGCGATGTCTCCCACTTTGTGCATGGCAATGCAAAACAAGGCACTTTGGAATTGCAGCGGGTGCTGCTTAAAGCAGCACCGCTGCAATGTCAAATATGCGGAATGCGACCACCGGGGCGGCAATTGCATCCTAAATAGCAGTGGGAGACTGCTGCAACTCTGGCGGCCGGTCCCAGCACCGCGAGGATGGCGGGCGGACTAAAGTCGGCCGCCATCCTAATCAGCCCCTAAGTGTTTCTAACTATAATAGAACTTCAACCTTTGGTTCATATATAAATATATATGTATGACAGCAAAGAACCCTCCAGCACCTCCCGAACGGGGAACTGAGGATAAACGGACCACCGGGACCTTTTCAATGGCAGATTTTTATTATATTAGATCCTTGTTTCCACGACGCGTTTCGGGCATCACATGCCCTTGATCACATCATATATATATGTATATCTATATCCACAAACAACCAGATTCCTGGAGTCACTGGCCCGTGGACAGGTGGCAGATCACACCGGGCGGGTCTCCCGGTATAATAAATGCACACAAAATCTTCTAAAAGAAGGGCTCGCACTCGGAGGTATAAACCAGTGTAGTTTTAATCGTTACGCGTTTCGTCAGCAAAACTGACTTGATCACACAATAATCTCACGATACCGGAGGGCATACATAGCAGATGAAACAGAAAACGGACTGTGGTCAAAGGTCACTCGACTTTGGCAGCCATTACTAAGTGTGCAATGTAAGCATGAAATATACTCCATTCCTGAAACCTCATTAGTAGATGCTCCTAACAGTAGTATCTTATACTCTCATTTCATCAACAACCAGTTTCATAGTGAAAAAAATCACAATATTAAAGTAGATTTTCAAATTAGAATATCACAGTATAACGATACAAATAGTGTACACATGTGTAATTGTCTCAACTCAGTGCAGTAATAGTAATAGTGACAGTAGTATTCCACGTCTCCATGAAAAATAAAGTTAAACCGTATTGAAGCCAAAACGGGGAAGGCACATGCGCTGTGTCAAAATTTCTTCCAAAAGACTTTGTATATATATATATATATATATATATATATATATATATATATATATATATATATCTACAGATAGGTAGATATAGATATATATATATAACTGTATATAACTATATATATATATATATAAATACTCACTGAAAAAAACAAAGCGTAAAGTAACATAATAGTTAGATAAAATGTTCAGTAATAGCGTAACTTTTTAAACTCTAAAATCCACTTAAATATACTAGTTACAGTTATCTCAAGTAACAAAAGGCCATATGTATGTAGCCATTTAGCATATTTAGCATTTCCTAATGGTGGAAATCACGATTTCTGATCATTTGGCTATGCAAAATGGTGTGTTCCTACATACAAAAGGCATTTTCCATGGTGCAATTTGCAATTTCCATCATGTTGAAATTGCAATTTTTGCATTTTTATATTGGAAATCTCTAACTAGTTTTACCAAACAGCGATTCCCTAACACTATGTCCAAAGGAATTCCTTACACTTAGTTGCAAAATGGCCATTTATGGAATGCAAATACCATCAATATGGGTGGTAATCAGGCACAAACTATCAAAAGTAGCCTAAAACGCATCTGGTTCTTTAAGAATGTTGGCTCTGCATGTCTTGGTGACGAGGAGGAGGATTTTGGCTGGTAGGCAGAGATGGAGAAGGAACGAGGAGAGTATATTAGGGTGAGATTCACCCTATTTGAACAGACTGAGGGCATTTATGAGAAGTATAGACTTTGGATATATTCTCTGAGTTCATCCTCAGCTACAAATCCTAACAGTCAGAAGCAAGGCAATTTCACCACATTCGCAGGTATTGTGTTGTCTGTCATCCTGGAAGGATCACAGAAGAAATGTAGGATTTTTTCACATTGATTGTTAATTACATAGGAGCCCTGATAATGTCCCTAGGTGGGAAGAATCGCGTAGGCTGTGCAAATCTATAATGGTTTTCTTTACTGTTGGACTACAAAATATTTCAACACTTTTGGAGAAAAATAATTCTTGAAAATAAAGAACTGAACACGAAGCAGGCATCGGAATCTGATTATTTGGACTAGAATATTTTACTGTTGATTGATTAGACAAACACGCTCCTTCTGGACTTTATTATATTTTTGGGTATGAGAGTGGTCTTGACGGTGGTCCACAGGAAGTTGAGCATCTTAATTCACAAATAACTACTGTATTGAACTTATTTTTTAATACTCACCAGTGCATACCAGGGTATAACCCCATCGTTATTCATTATTTAGTGGATCTACACCTTTTATCTTCTGGCAGTTACCAGAGAGGGCGCAGAGAAAGAATATCAAGGAAGAAATATCGAACTTCACAAATATCGTAGATCAGGAATAGCAACAGAAAAATCCTTGTGGTCAAGAATATCAATTTTAGGTAAGTAATATTGATTTAAAAATGTTGAAGTGTTTAATATGGTCTATAAAAATGTAGTCGTTAAAAATATTGATTTTTTTATTAATGTTATGTATTTTAGTATATATTTTATATGTGTGTGATGTTTGTTTTTTGTATAAGAATTGTTTGTATTTATATTATATGTATTAAAAATTTTAGTAGTTATAAAATAATTACATTTAACTTAGCGTTTTTAGTTCTGTAGCGGGTTATGGCAATATAGGGGAATAGGGTGGGAAGAAATTTAATTATATAAAATGCATTTATTATTTATAGTAGTTGTTAAAAAGAATTTAATTTGACATATACTTTTTTAGTTCTGTAGTGGGGTTGTGGGATTAGAGGGGAATAGGGTGGAAAGTATTCTAATTATATAAAATGTATAGTTCGAGTTCAAGTTCAGGAATTTGCATAGCGCACTACTCACCCAGAGGGTCTCAAGGCGCTTGGGGGAGGGGGTACATTATTTATCGAATAGCCAGGTTTTAAGTTCCTTTCTGAAGGAAATGTGGTTCTGTGTAAGGCGGAGGTGAGCGGGTAGAGAATTCCAGGTCTTGGCCGCCAAGTAGGAGAAGGATCTTCCTCCCATGGTGTATCTGTGGATGCGCGGAACTGCGGCGAGGGCTTGATTGGAGGATTTTAGTTGGCGGGTGGGTGTGTAGAAGGACAGTCGTGTGTTGAGGCATTCGGGTCCTAGTTTGTAGAGGGCCTTGTGTGCGTGGGTGAGGAGGCGGAACGTTATTCTCTTGTTGACAGGAAGCCAGTGGAGGTCTTTCAGGTGACAGGTAATGTGAGCTTGGCGAGGGATGTCCAATATGAGTCTGGCTGATGCGTTTTGGATGCGTTGGAGTTTTTTCTGTAATTTGGCTGTGATTCCGGCGTAGAGGGTGTTTCCATAGTCCAGTCGGCTAGTGACCAGTGCGTGGGTGACAGTCTTTCTTGTTTCGGTGGGGATCCAACAGAAGATATTTTTGAGCATATGAAGTATGTTGAAGCAAGAAGATGAGACGGCGTTGACTTGTCTGGTCATCGAGAGGGAGGAGTCTAGGATGAAGCCTAGGTTACGTGCGTGGTCTGTGGGTATGGGTGATGTGCCCAGGGCTGATGGCCACCATGAGTCGTCCCAGGCAGAGGGGGATGGTCCTAAGATGAGGACTTCCGTTTTGTCTGAGTTAAGTTTCAGGCGGCTGTTTTTCATCCATTCGGCTACTTCTTTCATGCCTTCGTGAAGATTGGTTTTGGCGGTGTTACGGTCTTTGGTGAGGGAAAGGATCAGCTGGGTGTCGTCAGCGTAAGAGATGATGTTAAGGTTGTGTTGTCGCGCGATGGATGCGAGGGGACTCATGTAAACGTTGAAGAGGGTGGGACTGAGTGATGATCCTTGTGGTACTCCGCAGATGACTTCGGCGGCCTCTGATTTGAATGGGGGGAGTTGGACTCCCTGGGTTCTCCCGGAGAGGAACGAGATGATCCAGTCCAAGTCTTTTCCTTGTATGCCGATGCTGCTGAGGCGATGTATGAGGGTGTTGTGACAGACTGTGTCGAAGGCGGCGGAAAGGTCGAGTAGGATGAGGGCAGCTGTTTCTCCGTTGTCCAGTAGTGTTCGGATGTCGTCTGTCGCTGCAATGAGGGCGGTTTCGGTGCTGTGTTTGGCTCGAAAGCCGGACTGTGAGGTGTCGAGGGAGTTGTTGGATTCAAGGAAGGCGGCGAGCTGGCTATTGACAGCTTTCTCAATGACTTTGGCAGGGAATGGGAGGAGGGAGATGGGGCGGTAGTTCTTGAGTTCAGAGGGGTCTGCTGTGGGTTTCTTCAGGAGGGCGCTGAGTTCGGCGTGTTTCCAGCTTTCTGGGAAGGTAGCGGAGTTGAAGGAGCAGTTGATGACATCACGGAGATGGGGTGCGATGATGGAGTCTGCTTTGTTGAAGATGTGGTGGGGACAGGGGTCGGTTGGCGAACCTGAATGGATGGAGTTCATTAGGCGGATGGTGTCTTCAGTGGTGATTGGGTTCCAGGCGCTAAGGTTGTTAGAGGGCGGTTTAGGTTCGGAGGTGGGTGGAGTGGACTGTTCTTTGGAAATGTTCTCAAAGCTGTTATGTATGTCGGCGATTTTGTTGTAGAAGAAAGAGGATAACGAATCGCAGAGGTCTTGGGAGGGAGTAATGTCGTTTGAGGCTGCGGTGGGGTTGGTAAATTCTTTGACGATGTTGAATAGTTCCTTGCTGTTATGGGCGTTGTTGTCGAGTCGGTCCTTGAATGCTGATTTCTTGGTGGATCAGATCAATTGGTGGTGTTTGCGGGTGGCTGTCTTGAAGGTGGTCAGGTTGTCAGTGGTTGGGTTTTTTCTCCATGTTTTCTCGAGAGTACGGCATAGTTTCTTGGATTTCTTAAGGTCATCGTTGAACCAGGGGGCCTTTTTGCTGCCCTGTTTGGTTTGGTGGTTTTTCAAGGGTGCTAATTCGTTAACGCTGTGAGTGATCCATTGTTTGAATTTGGTGGCAGCTTGGTTTGGGTCCGATGAGAGGGCGGGAGGGTTTTGGTTGAGCGATGTGAGGAGTTGGTCGGTGGTGATTTTGTTCCAATTTCTTCGCGGAATAGGTTGTGGGTCGAGGTAGTTTTGTAGCTGAAGTGAACACAGCTGTGGTCCGTCCAATGGAGAGCTGTGGTGTGATCGAAGGAGATGTGCTTGCTGGAGGTGAAGATTGGATCGAGCGTATGTCCGGCTACATGGGTGGGGTGTCAACAAGTTGTTTGAGTCCGAGATTGGCCAGGTTGTCCAGAAGGGTGGTGGTGTTGCTGTCGTTTTTCTTTTCCAGGTGGAAGTTGAGGTCTCCCAGTAGGATGTAGTTCTCGGAGGTGAGGGCATGTGGGCTGATGAAGTCAGTGATGTCTTCGCTGAATTGTTTATGGGTTCCTGGTGGTCTGTAGATGAGGGTGCCTCTAAGTGTGGTCCTGGGGTCGGTGTGGATCTGGAAGTGGAGGTGTTCGGCGGTTGCAAGGTTATCGTCGAAGCTGGTCATGATTCTGATGGTGTTCTTATGGACGATGGCGATGCCTCCTCCTGTTTGGTTAGTGCGATCTTTTCGGATGATCTTGTTAGCGTCCGGGATGGCTATGGCGATGTCAGGTGTTGATGATGCGTTCATCCAGGTTTCTGTAAGGAAGGTGATGTCCGGTGAAGCAGTGTCAAGTAGGTCCCAGAGTTCAGTGGCGTGTCTGTGGACCGAGCGGGTGTTCAGCAGGATGCACTTCAGGTGGTTGGAGTCGGAGCTGTGTTTGGAGTTACTGGATTTGGAGTGTGTCTTGATGCAGGCGAACTTGCAGGAGTGGCAGGTGAAGGGACCGTGGGTGCGTCCTGGGGCAGCTTCGTAACATTGTGGTGTGCGTCTGGGGTTAAGGGCTAGGAGGGTGGCGGCGTCATACGTTATTCGGGAGGAGTGCGGTATGCGGGGGCCAGGGGGTCTGTCGCTGGGCGCGGTCCAGGCGCGGACGGGCGTAGACGGGCTTACCTTTGGCGCACCTTCGGCACGCATGGGGCGCTACCGCTGCGCGTTAACGCTGCGCGCAAAAGCATCTGTCATAAATGGGTGGTGGAGGGGAAGGGGCAAGGGAGGGTCAGCTGGGAGGCGGAGGGCGGGGTGGAGGTCCGGGCAGGGAGGCACAACAACAAACTACAAGATGGCAGCAGGCCAAAAACGAAACTGGATTGGGGCAAAACCTAAAGACAAAGCTATACAAAAATACAGTGAAATGATTTAATTTAAAGGCACAATGCGATTCCACTGACTGCGCGCTTATTAATTGTAGCGTTGCGGTAATTGAATTCACACGACAGCATACGGCCACTAATGCGCGTATTCGAGGCAAAATTATTTAAATATTAAATAGGCAGCAATGAGAAAATAGCAATGCGAGGAAAGGCAGATTGCAATTGTGAGGCGCTACGATACCACTGCAGTCGGGGCGGGGAGCTGCGTGGGGAGCGACCGCTTCTGGAGGATTCAGGATGGTCAATAATTTGTATTCATTAATATTTGTTTAATTGTGATTTTATAGTGTTAAATGTGGAAAATAATGTATTAATATTTGTTTAATAATTACATGTTAATTAATTTAAATTAATTAATTAGTAATTAATTGTAATTGTGTAATTAATTTTAGGTGTCTGTTGTGGTGTTTATAGATGTAAATGGTGTGAAGGGTGGGAAGTAATTTATTTTTTATTGATGAATTAGTTGTTAATTTAAATTAATTAATTAGTAATTAATTTTGGTAATTGTGTAATTTTAGATGTGTGTTGTGGTGTTTATAGGTGTAAATGGTGGGAAGTAATTTATTTTTTATTTATAAATTATTAATTATGTTGATTAATTGAAATTAATTAATTAGTAATTAATTATGGTTATTGTGTAATTTATATTTAGGTGTGGCTTGTGTATATTGTAGTGGTCAAGAATGTGTACTGAATGAATGTTAATTATCTTTTTTTATTAATAATATATTTTAAATTAATTATTAATCATGTAAATTATGGAAATACATTTAAATAATGTTGATGTCTTTGTTTATTGGTGTGGTGTTTTAAGGTAGGAAATAAAATAAATACATTTATGTTTTAAATAATGTATTTGTTTGTGAATATTTGCTCCTTTTAAATAAATATTGTTTATAAATGTATTTATTAATGTATTTTATATAATATTTGTCCATTTTTGTTATCTGTAGTTAACATTATAATGTGTTCTTTTTATGTTTAATATATTTAATTGTATATTTTAAAAACTATTGTCTATATTTTTTCAAGATT
Source organism: Lissotriton vulgaris (assembly GCF_964263255.1). Classification (NCBI taxonomy): domain Eukaryota; kingdom Metazoa; phylum Chordata; class Amphibia; order Caudata; family Salamandridae; genus Lissotriton; species Lissotriton vulgaris. Next base: position 174,466,330 of record NC_141687.1, on the reverse strand, counting down.
ATTTAAAAAAAATTGTTTAAATGTTATTAGTAATTTTTGTTTCTCTGCTATCCAATACTTTCCCTACTGTTGCACTCACTGGAGTGGGAATAGTCATTTTTACCCCTCCGCTATCCAAAATGTTCCCTACAGTTGCACTCATTAGAGTGGGAATTGTAATTTTCACCCCTCAGCTATCCAGCACTTTCTCTACTGTTGAACTCACTGGAGTGAGAATAGTAATTTTTACTCCTTCGCTAGCCACTACTTTCCCTACTGTTGCGCTCACTGGAGTGGTAATAGTAATTTATACCGATTTGCTATCCAACACTTTCCCTACTGTTGCACTCTTTGAAGTGGGAATAGTAATTTTTACCCCTTCGCTATCCAGCACTTTCCCTACTGTTGCAATCACTGGAGTGGAAATATTAATTTCTACCCCTCCGCTATCCAATACTTTTCCTACTGTTTCACTCAATGGAGTGGGAATAATAATTTTTACCACTCCGCTATCCAACACTTTCCCTATTCTTGCACTCTTTGTAGTCAGAATAGTCATTTTCCCCCTTCGCTATCCAGCATCCTCCCTACTGTTGCACTCACTGAAGTGGGAATAGTTATGTTTACCCTTTCGCTATCCAGCACTTTCCCTACTGTTGCAATCATTTGAGGGGAATAGTAAGTTTTACCCCTCTGTTATCTAACACTTTCCCTGCCTGTTTCACTCACTGGAGTGGGAATAGTAATTTTTCCCCTCTGCTATCTAACACTTTCCCTACTGTTGCATTCACTGGAGTGGGAATAGTAATTTTTACTCCTACGCTATCCAACATTTTCCCTACTGTTATTTGAGAACTCAAACAGAACAATCTCATAACATGCATCTGATTGCTTACAAAAGCTACTTTTAATGACTCTTGTCTTAAGTCCTTCTCAGCAGGACTTGGCTGTGGAGTTGGTGATATATCAATGCCAGGTGTGTATTGAGATGTTCGCCTTGTAGAGCATCCATATGACACAGATATGCCACCGAGGCTACAGCTGTCTTCAGTAAAACACAAACAATTTAAGAAGGGTCTGAGGGAAATTTAAAGACCTGCCCAGTTCGTTTGAACTAACAAGCAACATCATTATTCTGATATGGCAGGCACAGCACGATATTGTACTGTTTTGACAGCCCTCTACCACTTCAGTCTTTGAGGTGAAGGGCGGATGATTCAGCCCCCCTCCTTTTCCTCCCCCCTTTCCACCATTGGCTACCTTTCTTTGGGTTCATTTGGGGATCATTATCAGAGACCACTTTGATGGATCTTTATAAATAGACATCAGCTTGGTCGACTATTTCGCGCTTGCAAACACTTGCGCTATGGTTAAATAAAGCACCTTTATTTTTGACCTAATTTAAACTACAAAGATGGCCGTAATGATGTCATCTCGTAGTTCTTGGGTGAACTACAACACAGTGGATTGTGACATCACTCTGTAGTTCAATCGAATCCCGCGAGAGTACGTGATACTCCGCCCCTATCTCCTTTATAAGCTTCCTGTGGGCAGCCATTTTTGCCTCCCACAAAGCTCGGGTCCTGCAATGAGACAACGCCGGACAGGTTAGTGGCTCATTAGGATTTATTTTTGGCCTTTTTTCTTTTGGGGTGGCATAGACTGGTTCACCTATGTTTCTGGGATATGAGACCAGGCTTGGTCTGTCAAAGGTTTGCTAGCTCAGATCTAAACCTGCTACAGTTTAGCTCCATCCTATTGAGGACACTCATATTTACAGGAAAGCTTTTTACATTAAGTGATGGTTCTTGGGAACCTGGGACTTTTATGGGCTCTGTGACTTATTCCACCCTTAGGATTTTTTGTGGCTCTGTGAAGCTTGACTGTTATAGGGGCTATATTATGTATTGGAGGGAGAGATAGAGTAGTACTGTCCACCCTTCCGTTCATTACCCCTTCCTTGCCTTCACAGAGCGGGGCCTCCTTTTTCCTGAGCTGGGTTCCAGGAGAGGTGAGGTACACTCCCTGTACTATTCAGGTGAGTAACATTAGTAAACTAAATTGGCTTACTTAGTAGAAGCCAGTGCCAGGTCTTTCCCGTTTTGATAGGACTTACTACAATTGATTTCTTGTTTCTTGTTAACAGATGTAAGAGACACCGTTTGGTACAGAGGAACACGATTTTGGACTATTTATGTATATCCTTTACAGATTGTCGTTACGTTCACTTTATGTATGCAGTAGCTAATGCTTAGAACTCTGGCCCTGAAGAAAGCCATGGGATCTTGTCCCTACCGGCTGAAACATGTTGGCCTTGTAAATGCAGTTATATGTTTAGACTGCTTCCTCTGCATTGTTCTAGTTTGTTTGAGGGAAAGGACAAATTACATTAGAGTTTTTCGCCTATTGATCCTTTTACCCCTTGTTTTTAACTCACACATCTTTTGATTTTTGCACTGCACTCAATCCCATCTTTATCATGTGTTCATGGGTACCTTAGCGATTGATGGTGCGACCCAATTGAGTAAGGGCGATGGATGGGTCTCATTGATCAAGAGACATACCACCCCATTTTTGGATGACCAAATGAGAACACTTGATCTACATACCTATTTGATGGGAATCCAACACATCTCTGTACGGGTCTTACCAACAATCTCAGTAGGTCCTTCGACAGGTCTGTCCTGGCACACATTCTGATATAGAGACTTATATAGCTCTATTAGCGCCTAACTCACTTATGTAGGAGTTTTGCAGCAGCTCGGAGTACTTGAAGCTCCGTTATAGACCCCCGGTTCTTTTTGTTGTTAGGATTACAGCTGTCTTCACTCTCATGTGGTGGTAATATGTTGGGGACTGACCGGTTATATGTCCGAATGTTCTCCAGAGCTGAGGTCACTTGGACCAGACCATGAGCTACCCCTTGGCAGCAGTTCCCCATGTTATTTTGGATGTTCAGAGTTCTCGTTGCAAGAGTGGTGGTGGCACTTCCAATCGATTAGTTAATTTAGTAAATACTTTGTAGCGTACAATATGCTGCTTGTGCCTGCTGCTTTGTATACATTGATCCTTTTCCATGACAGCTATACAACACCCTTGGCCTTTCTGCAATTTCAGCATTGAATGTAACATGCTTTGCAGATGCCCCATCCCTGTTTTTATCTGTTTGGCTTGCAGTTGCTGTACAGTGATGATTGATTTCTCAAGCGCACCAAACAATTGAGAGATGTCTGACATGTCATCAGAGACATAATCATTGTGAACTGAACATAGTTGGACTGTACGTTGTCTTGGTGTCCTGTGCAAAGATGAAGTTGTGTTCCTTCCTTATGCTTGCTGTTCATCACCTTCCTCAAAGTCTAGTAGTGGTGCCATGTTTGATCTCTTAGTAATTGGAGTTTAAATTATTGGTGTAGGAGTAGCAATTGTGCTGTCATCAATCTCCACTTATGTGTCAATTGTTTCCTGAGGCTCAATGTTTTCAGACGTGTTCTGGGGTGTGATCTGTGCAAATGCATGTATTTAGTTATTGTAAGTAAATGGTTACTTAGGGGGTCATTAGGATGGCGGGCAGACTTTGTCCGCCCGCCATCCTATCGTGAAATGGGACCGCATGCCATTGCTGCGGGAGTCCCATTGTTGACATTAGGATGCGTCTGCCACACTGGCGGGCGCATCCTGCATTCCTGGCATTGAGGCGGGCGGTGCTCTCAGCGCCACCTGTTGCAATGCCAGGAAGGCATGTTATGCATGGAACTGCAAGGGGGTACCATAGGCACATACCTCATGTGCACCACCAACCCCCAGAAACCCTGGGGGCCCACTAAGGGACCCCAATTGCTAGAACCGCCTGCCTTTCTGTGGCGACAAAGGCATTTCCCCGCAGACATGCTAATATGGTTGGCGGTGTCTCCCATACACCGCCACCATGTTAGCAGCTTTTCAGCCCAGTCGACTCTGCGGCCGGGCGGAAAAGCGGTAGACGGAAAAACCGTCCGTCGGTGTCCCCTCAGTCATGGTAATGTAGCGGGGGGAATTTGTAAGCAGGCGGTGGTTTATGGCGGGTGGATCGCAACCGCCATACGAGTGGTGGCCATACTAATGACCCCCCTTAGTTTGAGTAATATATTTTACAATGTGATTTATGTGTTTTTGACATGAAGATTATGTAATGCTATATGCAGTTCATACATCGACACACACTGCACCATATTACCTGTTTATACTACAACTCCCATAATGCAGTTTCAAATTACAGAAAACAGTTAAGTGATTTCAAAGTATTGTAGCTAATATGTTGTACTTGGAAACCTACAAACAATATGCATGGAGAATTTTATACAAGAAAAAAATGTACCTTGGATGGAGTCCACAGAATTGGAGGTGTCAATGTCTGACACTCTCATCACACTCATAAGTTCAAGTGTCCCATCAATAAGTGATTCCATTGGAGTGGGAGGAGAATGTTTGGAAGGATCACCACTTGTGCCATGAACCTCAACCATCCTGCACAGGATCTTAGGTCAATCAATCAATTCATCAAGGTTCTTATATAATGCGACTAATCACCCGTAAGGGTCTCAAGACCCGAGAGGGAGGGGGATCTGAAGTTCTGTCGAAGAGCCAGGTCATACCAGTGTTTCCTTATTACCGGGATGATCCTCTGGGTGACACCAGTTGAGTTCACTTCTTCAAGGATGCTTTTCCATATTTTTGTATTCTGGTCTTCCGGTACAGCTAAAGATGATTTGCTTAGCAGCTGGTCTGTGTGTGCCACACATTCCTCAGTCAACAACTCCAGCTATTTATTGGAAAGTTAATTTTCCTCTTCCTGCTGCCATGGTCCTTGTTCCCATCATCTATAGACATGATGTTGTAGGCAAATGAAAATATCACTACCACTAAGCACACAGGAGCACAGCTTCTTTTCAGCACCCTCATAGGCTCTTAGGGCCTGATTCTGATGCAGGATGGAAAGCTTACCGACCGAATCGGTTTGGAAATGGTTTCCGACCCATTCGGATCAGGAGATTCCTATCCGACGGAGTACGATGCATCCGGATGCTTCCAGATACGATTTGGTTGGACTCCCAATTACTTGAATGGAAGCATATGTTCCTAACCGCATCATAATTGGGCCCTTGGTCGGGATTAAGGGTGGGCCTAGTATGCGTAGTGGGGCTACGCGAAGCTACGCAAAGTAGGCATGAAGCTACGCCGACCCACGCACTTTGCGTAGCCCCACTACATGCCGCCCGCCTCCCTCCCGCCCCCCTCCCGCCCTCTCCTACATACCTAATTTCAGTAAATAATACCAAAAAAGTAAATTAAAGGCACTTACCTGGTCCGCGGCGTCCCGGGGCTCCCTCTTCTCTTTCACACCGCAGCGTCTCCGATCCCAATGCGCATGCGCGACCACGCACGCATCCGCATTTCTCGTGAGAAATGCGCATGAGTGGGCGGCCGCGCATGCGCATTGGGATCAAAGACACGGCAGTGCGAAAGAGAAGAGGGAGTCCCGGGATGCCGCGGACCAGAAAAGTGCCTTTAATTTACTTTTCTGGTATTATTTACTGATATTAGATATGTAGGAGAGGGCGGGAGGGAGGCGGGTGGCGGGCAACTTCGCTCCGTCCACGGAGCGTGCGTAGTGTTACCTACTACGCCTACTTTGCAAAATGCAAAGTAGGCAACACTACGTACACTCCGTGGACACAGCGTAGTCTTGCGCCCAGGGTTAGTCGGGAAGACACGTTCCTGATCCGATGTGGAAGGAGCAAATGCCATTAGGAGGCCTTCCTAACTGCATCAGAATCAGGCCTAGGTTGGAATGCTTTCCTAACCGCATCAGAATCAAGCCCTAAGTTGTGGTCATACCCTGTATTTCTCAGTCAGTCAGTCAAGTAATCTTTATTTCGATCGTAGACCATAAAATATACATAGTAACCATTCATTACATTACTAAAAGACACAAACCAATGACAATAAATATATATAAAAATATAAAAATTAAAAACTGTACAGCATTGTGAATACATAAATTAACAATTCATATGTGGTTTCTACAAGCTAAAAAAGATTTTCTACAAATAGGATCTTCTCCTGCGCCACATAGCATCAATAAAGCGTGAGACTGAGAATACAACAGGGGTGGAAGTATTACTTTTAAGTATTCTTAGGGCATCTCTATGATGTCTAAATCCCAAGTTTTTGAAAAGTTGGATAAGCCATCGTCGCCGTATATTTTTATATGTAGGGCAAAAGAAAAAAACATGGGACGATGACTCTTCTTTGGCCCCACATACAGGGCATTCAACTAACTGGTTAGGAGACCATTTGTGGGATAAGACCCTAAACGGAAGTGTACCATATCTAAACTGTGAATAGTATTTCCTTGCTGTAGTAGATAAAATTTCATTTAGGAATGGCTCTACTAAGTATTCTTCTTTCATATTAAAAAACTTGACAGTAAGTGGGCCCAGAGAGGAATTACAAAGGGTAGCTGAAATTCTGTACCTGCGATCTTAGTTAACTAAATCAGCGTGCAACAACTGTGCGCAGACCACAGCAGGATTAGACATAAGACCGGGTAAGTCTAGTCTCATGCTCTCCTTTTTTATAAAGGCAAACCACTGCAGTTTCTCAGGGAGGCCCAGTACCTCTTCCATTGCAAGTCTAAAATGTATTAATTCAGGGGTTACCCAGAGTCTGCGCCAATAAGTAACAGGGCGTAGGGCAACTTCATCTTCTATTGGTCTGATACCTAAGTCCATTCTCATGGGGGTAAGGTGGGTACTGGATGGTAAAGCCAGCAATGATCTTAAAAATTGATTTTCGTTTTTACTGATGCCTTCAACCGAGCAATGGCCCCAAAGTTCTGCCCCATATAAAATTGCTCCCCTAGCTTGTGCTTTGTAAATTTATATAATGGGAGCAACTGGCTTAAAAGTGGATTCTCAGTGCAATTTTAGAATACCACCCGTGATCTGGGCTAGCCTAAGTTTGGCCTTTGCAAGCTGAGGCACCCAATCCATTTTATCAGTAAGAGTAATACGAAGATATTCGAAAACTATAACCCTGTCCAATGCTATGCCATTTAAAGAAGGATTGGGACACCTGGTCTTAGTTGGATTACAGACCATAAACTTACAGCCTGATTCATCAAAGACCCGTTTTGCGAGTCTGTAATAGCGATTCATAAGGAATCGCTATTACAGACTTGCAAAACGGGATTCATGTAGGAATCGCAAAATAAAATGCGATTCCTACATATTCCTTATTTGCGATTAGCAAACTGCTAATGGCAAATAAGGAATAACTCCCCATTCATTCCTATGGGGCAAAAGGCCCATAGGAATGAATGGGGAGTATTCCTTATTTGCGATTAGCAATTAGCTAATCGCAAATAAGATAGCGATTTAAAGGGTGCCAGGGGTGTCCAAAGGACACCCTGTAGCACCCCTTAAATGCAAATTTAAACAGGTATTGCGCACACACATGTCCAAAGGACATGTGTGTGTGCAACATGCAACTTAGAAAAATGCTTTTAAAAGCATTTTTCTAAGTTTTCGCTATTTACCACGAGGTTTGACCTCGCGGTAAATAGCGGGCCGAAATCTCGAATTGGCAATGTAAAAATGGATGATGAATTGCATTTAAGGAATCTCAAATAGAGATTCCTTAAATGTAATTCTTCGCAAAATAGCGAAATCGCTATTACCGATTTTTGCATTTGGGATGATGAATCCCAAATGCAAAAATCACACTCGCAAAGGGCCAGATTCTCAGAATCTGGCCCTTTGCGAGCGCATTTCAGCTTGATGAATCAGGCTGTTAGTTTTTTGTGTATTTATCTCCAACCCCCTTGTATGGCAAAAGTTTGGGAAGCAGTCTAGGGCACGTTGAATACCCATGGGTGATTTTGACAATAGAAGAGTGTCGTCGGCAAACATCAATGCCACCACCTATTCGTTTTTCAATTTTGGGGCGTCGATGTCTTTGACTCCCTTAAGGTGGGCAATCAATGCATTGACAAAAAAGACAAAATAGGGTGGGTGCCAACACACACCCCTTTCTAACTCCTCTATTGACTGGGATTTTAGATGTAAGACTACCCCATTTACCACTCCTGACTTGGGCAAAATTATCTGAGTGAAGTCTCTTAATGATGTTAAGGAGATAAGGTGGTACCCCCATTTCCTCCAAAGCAGCCCAAAGAGTTTTACCGGGCACCAAATCGAAGGCCGTTTTAGAGTCAACAAAAATTAAGTAGAGGCTGCCACCCTCTACTCTCACAGTCTTCCAGCAAAGAAGTTGGAGCCTTAGTAACTGGTCGACCGTGGAAGTCTTTTCCCTAAAACCGGCCTGAAAGGGGCTGAGAATCTGACGTTCCTCCATCCAATTCTGAAGCCGATCGAGAATAATACGTGAGAATATTTTTTGACTTACATCAATCAGACTGATCGGTCGGTAATTAACCGGAAGAAGTGGAGAACCTTTTTTAAACACTGGTATGATCTCAGCTCCTACCCAGGTAGCAGGTCGTTTAGAGCCCTGGAGTGTAGCGTTAAACAACATATGAAAATAAGGGACCCAGATCCCTGTTTGGTATTTAAAAAGGTCGCCGGGGATTTTGTCAAGGCCAGGCGCCTTGCCAGCTGGGAGCGTATTTATAGCAAGTTCATGCTCCTTCATTGGAATTTTGGTCTCTATGGATTCGTTGTTAGAAGAAACTATAGGGGGAAAGTCCAGATTGCTGCAAGTCCTGTAATGGTAGCTGTTCGGGAGGACCTACTGGTAGACTTTCTTCAACCGGAGGGGCGTATAACTTCTGATAATGCTCAACCCATCTCTCCGGTGTGATATTAGAGACATCAACCTTTTGGCCATCCTTGCTACCAGAGCAAACTATAATCCGAAGTTCCTTCATATCCCTACACCCAAGGGCATTTTTGATAGCAGACCATTTAGTGTTCTCCCAGGTCTGTTTGGCCTCAGACTGCACTTTCTCATACTCGAGCCTCTTTGTTTTTATTAATGGTCTATTCATGGCTTTGATTGCAGCCAAGAGTGCCACCTTGGCTCCCATACAGTCGGAATCATACCATGAGCTGGCCTTCCTGTTTTTCCTTAATTTACCCATGGGGGGTTAAGTATTTGCGTAAAAGCGGTCACTGGACCTGTATGAATATTATAGATTTGGGTAGGAGACACTTCCTGTCCCTGTTCTAATAAACCACTAAAATTGTCAAGTGCCCGAAAAACAACTTGGTAAAGGGAACTCATTAATTCAGGGGATCCTTTCACCATTGGCCATTTAAGCCTTCTTCTGTTATTATTTAATAGTGGAGTCTTCCAATTGTCCACTCTTTCAGCCAAGTTTAAACCCATCTCAGGAAGGCCTAAGTCGAATACCAGGGCATTATGGTCACTATTGTGGCATGGAAGAGCCACAAAATCAATGACCTTAGACCAGGTACTAACCTCAACCAAAATGTAATCAATGCAGGAGGACTGGCCGGGGCGATTGAAAGTATTATTACCCTCTAAATCAGATTGAGTACGACCATTACAGGCTCTCAGGGAGTGGGCCAAAGTAATGGAATGCATTTGGAGGGCTATTGGTGTCCATGCCCTAATCGTCGGTACTTACAGGTCTGGGATAGACTATAAAGAGTCCTCACTTATAGAAAATGGTTTGATCATGCCTAGGAGTGATTCATATTGACAATTAAAATCTCCTGAAACAATCATAGTACTCTCCCCCTTAACCTTAGCAATAAGGTTATCTAAGATATCCAGAGTAGGAGATTATTTTCCCAGCCTGGTGGGTCGGGAATAGACATTGATAAGGATCACACTAAATTTTGGTGTAAAAGAAAGTCTAAAGCATTGAAGATCTAACGAAGAGAAGTTTAATTGCGTCACTGTACATCACAGATGGGAACCTACGAGGATGGTCAGGCCCCCAAATGGTCTTCCCCTCACACCAATCGAGGCCTGATTATTAACTGACAAAAATCCCGACCTATTGAAATTTTCCCTAGACCAAGTCTCCTGAAGGAGACAAATATCAAACCTATCTATAAAAAGTCCCCAATCAGGGCTGGGCACTTTGTTGGAGAGCCCTGCCACATTCCAGGACAGAATAGAAATGTTATCACCACAACACTTCACCCCGCCATCATTTTTAGTTGAAATCCTAGTACCCGGAGCTTGCCCATCCGAAATACTAACAGTAATTTTGCTATCAACATTGTTAGTTTCCATCTCCATATAGCACCTTATACAAGGGACAAGCTGGTGGTGACCTTTGGTTGTACTGAGCTCTGGTTCAGCCAATCTTACTGAAGGGTCCCCATTAGGAGAATTGGTGCCAAACCTTAGGTTACTTGAGAATGGACCCTTGGTGGATGGTTCATCAGATGGCCTGGGTGGAGGTATACCAGTATTTAAAACGTTCCCGCCCAATCAGTCAGTCAGCGTCCTCCAATGGGGCAAACTGATTAGATACAAGGATACTGAAAAGAGATATATTTGGATACAGAAAAGTGGATGTGTTGTTGAAATTCTTAGCCCAAAATCATTTAGGGGCTGGGGGAAACCCACCCTCCAAGAGCCTGGATGGAAAAAATCTAGGGTAAGGGCTCTAATAGACGAAAGATGATTACTAGCGAATGAGGCATGTGACAATACTCTTTGGGTGATTTCTGGATGCCTAAAGTTGAGGATTACACAATCTCCACCAATAGACTTCTGAGTGGGGCCCACCCATGCAACCCTCCTAACCATCAAAATCTCTCTAGCCTTATCATACGGAAACTGCTTATTCTTCACTAGCCAAAACAGAATTTTATTGCGAAGTTCTAGCTGGGATTCTTTGTAGTCTTCCTTAAGTTCCGGAATTCCTGCCAGAATAGTTATGTAAGGAACAGCTTCAGGGGGAGGTTGATTATAGGGAGAAGAGAGTGCTGAATCATACCACCACCACCCCCTGCATTTCCCTCAGCATATGGCATAACACTTGGATCACCATCAGTTATATCTTTACCAGATTGGGTATTACGCCCAGTAGACGGCTTCAGCATCTTAGAATTATTCCCCTGCAGTCCTTGGGTTATCACTAATCTGGCGGGATCTCGATCAGGGGTTGGAGACCCTCCACTGCCTGATGTATTGCTAACTACATGAATTGGACGAACCTGTTTGTGGAACACTTTACCAGCTTTGGGTAGCTGAGATGGCAAATTCAAAAGTTATTCCTGGGATATAAGAGGGCCAGCGTTATAAGAAGTACCAGTCATGTTAATAGTAACTTCCTTATTAGGATGTATTTGCAATGGATTTTTAGAAGATGCAAGATTCTGCAGATGTTGGAGAATAGGAGTGATCTCTTCCCTTACCTTCATTCTACACTGGGCCATAAAATCAACCAACAGAACCTGGGCCCAGGGGGGTAGGTCTGGTCTAGCGGGGACTTGCTAACATTTGACTGAGCAGCACCACTTTTAGTTGACTTCTCAAGACCTCTGACGAGCCTCCCCCCCTTGATTATTTCCCTTTGGGGCCCCGGTTACTACCCACAATCCTTTTCCTTGGTATACAGGCAGTAGGAGAGGAACCCTCAGATCTATGATCTAAGCTTGGTACAGTCATAGGTTCAATACTGACTGGAGGCCAATTTTGACACACATTCTGTTCAGGTGAGCTAATTTCATCAGTTAAAAGGGGTGAAGCCAGTGAAAAACAATCAGGTGGAATTGAAAGGCATCTTTCAGTCAGTTCGATTTCAGACATTACCACTCCTATTGCCTTTTGGAGCATTAGGTCAATTGCTATAGGGACTGTTGGTGAAGGAGGATTGGCCTTTGGAATAGAGCGCTTCATTGCACAAGCGCGTTTTCCTTGTGCACGTAAAGGAGGAATTGGTGGGGCCATCACAGGAATATTAGAATTAAAACAAAAATCAGGCCTACAAGGGATTTTAATAGGGGTCACAGTACGTTAGGTTTCGCAAGAAGAGACAAGTCCCAGGATTCCAAATTAATAGGGGGGGCCCAGCCAGCCTCTTCTGGGCGATGACGGGCAAGGACGGGCAAGGATGGGCCCGCCCTTGGCCCGGGCTTTGCCCGGGCGCCGCCCATGGGCTCCCCGCGTTGCGTGGGGAGGGAGCGCTTTTGAAAGAGGAGAGGCGTCGCTGTTGTGTCATCTGCAGGCCGTGCCAGGCAAGGAATTATGCGCAATGTGGTTCCTCTTATCTGCCGTTCCCATCACGGCGGTATCGGCATGCAAAAAAGCAAAGGGTGCGAGCCGTTCCCCTCAGAGTGTACCCAGGTGTAGAAAGAGCCGTTCCCCTCATGGCTGGCTCAGAGTAGGAAAAGATCTGGTCAAGCGCGTCCCCTCTGGTCAAGCGCATCCCCATTCTTGGTTCTTACATCATCAATTTGCATTCAAATGCAACTTTTCCTTATTGTGTTTTCCCAATTGGAAATCACACTACTGCGATTTCCCAATAGGACATTTCCTAATTGTGATTGCACATTTGACGGACTCGCAAATAGTGGAATACTTACCATCATGCATATCATTTTTTTGATTTCCAAATATTGATTTCCATTAAATTATTTGGAAATTGGTAATTGAAAAGTTTGTACATGTGGCCCTATAACTCTTGCCCAAAGATAACTACAGCTTGTGGCACCGTCATGCACAGTTTTCTCATCAATAATTTAATTGCAAATGTTGCATTGATATTATCAATGATAGCAGTGCATGGGAAGTGCCTGAGTTAGTTACCTTAGTGCATGAGTTACTTGAGATAACTATAACTGGAATATTTCTGTGGTTTTTGGAGTTTAGAGTATCATGTTGTTATTGAACATTTCACCTAAATATAATGTTACTTTAAGCTTTGTGTTTTCCAGTGAATTTCTATGGTTTAGCGTTGAGCCTTTGCCACGCGATGTAAAAGTGTAATTTGGACCCTGGGGACCCCAACCCCCGGGGCCAAATACAATTAAAGAGGGGAGGGGGAGTGCGGACCCCTCTCCAAGCCAGGGATAGGGTCCCCAGTGCCTTCTTTGGCACTGGGGTCCCTATTCCCGGGGCTAGATAAAAAAAAGGTGAGGGAGGCCACCCGGGTCCCCTCCCCAGGCCTTTTTAGGACTGGGGCCTGCATCCTCCATGGCTGAGTACTTAATAAATGGAAGGGGCACCCAGCCCCCCTCCCTGAGCCTTTATAGGCTCAGGGCACCCCATCCCTCATGGCCGTATTTTTTTAGAGTGAGGGTCTACATTCCCTCCACCCCATGCCTTATCAGGCCCTAGGGACCCCAAACCCTAGGGCACTATGTATTTTAAAAGTGAGGGGTGCCATGTGCCCCACCTCCCCAAGCCTTATTAGGTCCTGGAGGAATATGCCATGTTACATTGCATGCTTTTTCAACGCATGCCAATACAACGCGGTTAAGACAACGACCTCGTTGTTACATCGCATGCTATTACAACGCAAGGTAGAACAAGGACTTGCTTTAGGGGGGGCGCTGGATTTTGGAATAGTATAATTTACTATTCCAATTCCACTCTGTACAACAGTAGGGACCCCTACATAAAGCCATTGTTCCAACTTGCACTGTAATGGCATGCGATGTAAAAATGCAGGCGTTGCAATGACCACGTTGTAATGGCATGCTTTGTGTCGCATGCATGGTAAATAATGTTTACCGTCCTGGAGACCCTATCCCCCAGGGCCCTTTTTTTAAAGGGGAGGGGGCCTCATGGCCCACCTCTTTGAGCTTCATTAGGCCCAGGCGACCCCATCCCCTAAGGCCCTATGTGTTTTAAAGGGGAAGGGGCCATGTAGCCCTGCCACCGAGCCATATAAGGCCTTGAAGACCCCATCAACTAGGGCTGTATCTCTTTTATACGCAGCAGAGGAGCCTGAAGTACCAGTGTTAGACAACAATATGCTATTACACAAAAGCTTGCACAATAGGGTTATTTAAACACATTAGAAGGCACAACGGGGATTAATGAAACACATTAGAAGAATGATGTGATCTCCTTTTCCTTCAGCAAGAGCAGCTCCAGTGAGGGCGTCACCAAGCGCCGAAGGCAAAGGAGAGGTCCAGTTAGGAGTTTTGAGGTGGACTGCATACAAATATTCAAAAAATCGACTCCAGATGTTTTCCTGGCTTTCTGACTTGTAATCTATAATGCCTTCCAGAAACCTGGGCATTAGCAGTGAATGTATGTAGTATTTGCAAGCATTATGGCTTGGAACGCACAGCCCGTCTACTGACAACCTCTTCACACCTCATGTTTACAGCACGTAGGGCCGCCCAGGGACATACATACATACATACATTTATTTATTTATTTTGTTTACGGTTTTGTAAAGCGCAAACTAGCACTGAAGGCATTGGAGCCATTTACATGACCACCAGTTACATTACACAAAGTCACATTCATTTTTAGGTCTCGCCTACGCAGCTCGCATGCCCTGCCCTGCTTAGGAGTAGACCTTTAACCGTTGGTCCCCTTTTACACCCACAACCGTGCACGCGTTCCATTGCTTTCAATGGCAGGGCGTGCACGTGTGGCGTTTCACTTGCGGGAGCGAGCGCCACCATACGGTAGCAATTATCGCTCCCGCAAGGGAATCTTGCAGACCCCCCTCGCGAGGTGCGCACGCCTCCCCGCACGAGCTTGTGCTTTTTTTGCTTAACATTGCTATATATTATAGAAGTAACAGTTACTTTGACTTCTTTTGTTTCTGACGCATATTTACTTAGTTTTGTATGAATATTTCACTTTCTCTGGTCCTTAAACGTGATCTTTTGTCGGAAACTTTTCTGAATAAATTTGACCCTTTATCCATAATTTTTTTAAGTCACTATCGAGAATTTTCCAGTTTTAAATTGCAGGAGGCATTAGGAGCCTTTCCGCTAATATGCTTCTACTGTGTTACTTCGATGCGTTTAAATCGGTTCCCTCTTCCAAGATGGCGGCCGCTTGCAGTTTTAGTCCTTCGCACTTCCGCATTATCAGTCAGTTTCACATAGTCGGGAGTCACATTGACCGGTCTGTAGTCGTCAGTCCCTCTTTTATGTTGCTGACCACGCATACATTCAGAAGGGGGTCGTAGGAGTCATGGCGATGACCTGCAGTAGGACTGTGCGATCTCACTTTTGTGCAGTACAGAGGAGTGGTGAGTATAGAACCAAACCAGGCACATGAAATAAAGTGGCAACATAGAGTGAATGTGAAACGGAAGCAGCGGAATAGGAAGAAGGAAGACCAGAACTGTTTGCAGACATGGAAAGAGTCGCACAGTGACCCCCGAGATAGAGCACTGACCGTTATCTCAAGTACAACATGTGCTTGACCTCTGTTGTTGGGGTCACAAATAAATCATCAGTTTAGCAACAGGTAAAATCAAAGGCATAGACCAAGTATTGGTAGGGAAATATACGGAAATAAGCATGTCTTCTCCATGCTTTCTATCCTGGTACATCATGTGTGTATAGTGCAGCTGGTCTTTGACACCAAACCGCCACCGCTGCCACGCATGCCCACAGCTTGCACGATGGGAATGCATAAAACCACGCAGCCCAATCCCTGCAATCTGGATAGAGGAACATGCCAAGATGTTTGTAGGCAAGGACACAGCCACGAACACGCCGTCAGTGGCCTTATAGTGAACATCACTGATCTCTTCTACTGCTGCAAAGTAAAGTTAAGGCATACACCTCACCTGCCACCAACCTGATTACAGCACAAAGCACACCAACTGATGTCAGTGCATAGTACAGTGTATTATACAGCATTAAAGCTCAACTGCTGCTGCCAAAAAAACACAAAGAGGACATGTAAGACACCACGCATCTCTTCCCTAAGCCTAGACAGCAGACTTCAAATTACCCAAAGTTCTGGCTGCCCACCCAGATTTAAGAAATACTGGGAGTACTTTTATTTATTTTAATTATGTGGTATATTTCAAACTCGAAGAACTGCTACAGTTGGTAAGTAATATACTCGAGGAAAATTCTTTGACAGAACTGTGCTTGAGAATAAACGGGCCACAGTGATTTACAATAGATTTGCAATGCAATAGTCTCGCATTTAAGCTAGTTTAAGCTATTGAATTGTAAATGACAATGCATTTTATGTAAGTTTTAAAAACCAAAACATAAATACAAGGCATTGTTATTTACAATGCCAATAGCTCAAACATACGTAATTGCGAGACCTATTGCATTGCAAATGTTTGTTATTTTTTTATTTTGTTCAGGCATCGGGAGATTAAGTAACCTCCTGCCCGAGTCTCTTGATGGACATTCAGTCTGGGACTCTCAGAGGCATACAGGCTAGGTCACTCTATGCTTCCGTCCATAAGGTAGAGAAAGGGGGTTACAGCCTTAGTCTTTGATGAACCAATTAAAGGAATTATGGTTGAAGCACCCAGAAGTACTGCTCATAGAAGGGCATGTAACATCATCCATTAAGTACGTAAGAGTCAATTTTAAGCTTAACACTCAGGTCTTGTTAGCCCAGATTAGGTCAAGGTGTACACTGCTGAATGATCAGAATACAGGAATGTTGGGGAAGTGGTAGCAGGCTGGTTAGAAGTTTTTGGTGGGCCGGGCTATCTAGTTGAATTGAGGCTCTTCAGGCTGGGCTTTAAGTGGGATAAAAAAAACTGTGGATGCTCTAAATAAGGCATGGCAAACCTCTTAAAGAGGTGTGGCCAATCCAATTGGGGTGTGTGGCCTAAATCATGAGAAGTAGCATTGTGTGCCGCTTCAATGTAATGGTGTAATTGTTGATGCACAGTTTGGCAAGCCCTAGAGGGTTCGAGTTCCCTTCCTCAAGACTGTATTGTTTACAGCATGGTAACATAAGGACTTTTTCCATTTCTGCATCGACTACTACCAACTAAAATAACAATAAATCAAATAGGCTAACATATGTTACTGCCATTACTACTAATGCACATAGTAGGGATGTGGAGTTTAACAATATTTACACATGTATAATTGTAGTCGTCCTGCTTTGTGGTCACGCACAGTTATCTGCCTTGCTCGCATTAGGTAACTGAGGTTTTATAGTAAAATTGATTAGTTTAACTTACATTTATTTTTCATTTAACTTGTGCACATTTTGCACGTAATTACCTGAAGGTTACAAAAATAACAAACCCGTTACAGAATATATTGTTCTTTTAAGCCACATCCTACACCCTGACACCCCACTCACTAAGCTCCACCCACGGGCATCCAGGATCACAGTTCATACTCTGTTTTGAAGCCCTTCACCTGCTGTATGTAAATCAAGATTGCCAGGAAACTCACCAAATGCACAAAGTGGCGCTTCTAGGCCATCTTCATGTGCAAATATTTAAAAAGCCATTTGCACTCCCCTAGGAATGCATCCACGGACCCCCAGGGGGCGCGCCTCACAGTTTGAAGACCTGTAAAGCACAGAGGGGATATGAGGACCTCTCGCCACTCCCCCACCTTAATGGCTGATACCACATGGATATTGCTGCTTCTGCATTGCAAACAGAGAAGGAAAATCCAGAGAGAAAATGACTCTCTTTAAATTATTTCTCTTCCCCTGCAACGCTCACATTGCATGATGTCGTTGTAACTTCTCCACTAGTGAGAAATAAGCAAAATGGCCATGTGCACATCGATGTGTATGCTCTCACTGCAGTCTGGGGAAAAAACGGAACGCCTGTGTCAAGGCACAAAACAGGACTCCGTTTCAAGGCCCCCTTTTACAAACTGCTGGTGCTCAGAACTAGCAGGACCCGGCCCACTTAAAGCCCTGCCTTCATGGAGGAGAACCTCTTTCAAACTTTGAAAATAATTCATGACTCATGTAGTGAAATAAAAAAAAACATGGAAGATCAGCATCTACCGCCTCCTAGTGGTATTATAATCCGCGTCATTTATAAAGAGGACAGGTTTGTTTAAAATATGTAAACAAATATGTGGCAGCTCATGTTGTGGGGCATGGAGAATTACGACCTGGAGACTGGTTATGAGCATTTTTTAGGTCTGGCTGGGCAGTGCAGCTGTCACTTTACATTGTGTGATTAACAGAAAAAGAGCTTTAAGAAGCCCTATTGAGAGAGGGACTTTAGCTCCACTTACATGTTGATTTCCTTGACCATAGCATTTGAAGAGCAGGAGTTGCGTGCTTCCACCGAAAAATAGTGATTGTATTGCACTTTTTGTCCTTTGAAAAGCTTTTGTTTTGCCCGGTATAGCAGGGCTAATTTGGTTATGGTGACGTCAATGATCATGCCTATAGGCTGATCAGTTCGTTGTGAAAATGTTTGACACAGCCAGCATGCCTGAGGTATTTGATGTGACAAGAATATGTCAAAACCAGTTGTCATTTAAGGGTGAAATTGTATTACACTGTGTTAAAGCCTGTATAGGTAATTTATTAGATGAAATCTAACACATTACTGCAATAGGCAAGAGTTTTGTTTATGGACGTTCCTTCTGACAACCCCGGGGGTTTTTAGGAGGGAAGGAGGCTAGAAGATATGTACTTTGACATTCCTTGTTAACACTTCCTAGGTGAGTTTGTACATTGTTTTACCAATTCTAAGTTTATACATATTAGCGCTTCTGGCTCATGGTTGCCTTGTGGGAAAGCTTAAGCATTTGGAAAGGGGCGACCACTCGGTCCCCCCGAACGTATGGCAGAGTGCCTCGATCCCCCCGGGAAGCCATTTTGGGCGGGAGGCGCGTCTCGGCTGGTATGCCCGAAGCGGCGTAGCCGGGGCGCGCTTTTTCCCGCCCTAGAGTGGGCTGGCCTAGACACTGACGCGGCTGGCCACGCCCTCGGGGCAGGCAGGGGCGGGTTTACGCCCGCCCTGAAGATGGATAAAAAGGGACGCAAGACCAGAAGACATCCTCTTGTTCCTGTGCTCTGAAGCTGCACCTCCTCGCTGCACGTGAGCTCGAGACGGAACGAAGAGCCAATTTTGAGCGTTTTAATCGTTCTTGTTTGTTTTACAGTTACTTTGTCGGAGAATGCCGAAGAAGGTGGGAAAGCGCATGACTACTGACCAGATGCTGCGTGTTCTCATGAAGGAGATGTCCGAGCTAAAGAAGCGGGTGGACAAGAATGAGGAAGGGGGTCCAAAACGTCCTTTGGCGGGAGCAGCCCCGGGAGGGAAAAACAAGAGGCCCAGGAGGGGGGCAGCGGGTGAAGACATCCCGGTTCCCAGTGCCCCGCTCGAGGCTCCAACTCCCGTGCCGGAGGAGGGGAATCCAATTCCCGTTGTGGTCACCCCCGTGTCCGAGGACGATATGCCGCCCGAGCTGGCAGCACAATTGGCAGCGTGGTTGGGTAAAGGTAACGAGGGCGCCACGGCTGTCGATGCGCAGGCGCTGATAAAGCAATTGCGTGAGAAACGGGAAGCAGCCAAGGTGCCCGTGCCGGCTGCAGTAGGGGACAAGACACCAGGGACGATTGCGACCACAGAGGCAGCGTCAGGTGCAGGTAAGCGGCCATTGCCGATCGCGAGGGATGAATCAACACCCTCTCGGAGAGAAAAGTTGGGGCAACATGTTCCTTTGGCAATTAAGGAAAAGATTTGGGCGGGGGAGTATGTGAACATTTTCTCACTGCTTGTTGATCATTATGAGGTAGAGCATGTAAAGAGTCAGAAGGATCTCATGCATCCGAGTGTTTGGCGCGCAAAAATGGCCGCCTTTAAAGTGAATGAGAATATCGGCAATTGGGGCAATGCTTGGGGAATCTTTACATCAATCTTGGGGGAACGTAGACCTGAGTTGCTTTCCGAGTTCCCAATCTATCAATCACGAATCATGGGGTACTCGACATCGCACCAGGGTAATCATTGGTTCTGTTACGATAATCTGTTCAGAAAGGAAAAAGAGCATAAGAAAAGTTTAACCTGGGATTGTTATGATTCCTTGACTTGGGATAAAATGAAGGAGTCAGGAATGTTGAAAATGCCGTTGGTGGGAAGCAATGTTGGCGAATCCTCCCGGCAATATGCGGGGACGCCCTTTCGATCAGGTACGGGTGCCGACGATTACTCGAAACCTGCCGGCAATACCGGAAAAAGGGGTTTCTGCTTTAATTACAACAGAGGTAAATGTACTAGACCCCAGGGATCGTGTAAATTCAAACATGAATGTAGTGGTTGTGGGTCGTCCCATCCTGAGTCCTCGTGCAGAGCCAGAACGGGTGATAATGGGGGGAGAGGAGGTGCCAAACAGGTCTAATATAGTCCGAGGGGCGCCTTTACCTACCCCAATTGATACCCTGGCGATGATTCCCTGGCTCAGTGAATACCTGGATCGTACTTCTGCTGGGGTGCTGCGGAACGGTTTTTCGTATGGTTTCCGCATCCCGGTAGGGGACTTTCAGGGTGTGGAAAAGTGTAAAAATCAACTTTCCGTCCTGCAGCATACGACCGTAGTACAGGATAAGATCCGGAAAGAGGTGACTCGAGGTCGGGTCGCCGGCCCGTTTAGTGTACCCCCGGTCCAGAATTTTGTTTGTTCTCCCTTAGGGGTAGTCCCCAAGAAAGACCCCGGTGAGTTCCGACTGATTCATAATTTATCAGCTCCACGAGGTCTTTCCGTAAATGATGCAATCGATCCAGAAGTGTGTTCGGTGCGGTACGCATCCTTTGATGAGGCCGTAGCCATTTTAAATCGCCTGGGGCCCGGGGCGCTGATGGCGAAGTCAGATATCGAGTCAGCGTTCCGATTGCTCCCGGTACACCCAGACGACCAGCGTCTCCTAGGATTCATGTTTCAGGGTTGTTATTACATGGATAGGTGTATGCCAATGGGGTGCTCTATATCCTGTGCTTATTTCGAGAAATTCAGTAGTTTTCTACAATGGGTCTTCACAAAGAAAACAGGTTTCCAAGATGTAATGCACTACCTTGATGATTTTCTGTTTCTTGGGGCAGCCGGGGATCTTGAATGTGGCCGGGCCTTGTCCGAATTTTGTGTGTTGATGAAACAGTTTGGTGTGCCATTGGCGCCGGGTAAAACAGTGGGTCCTACGACTCGCCTCGAGTTTCTGGGGATCGAGTTGGACTCCATTGAAGGGTGTTTCCGTTTGCCAGCCGAGAAAGTGTTGAAGTTCAGGGCTGCGCTGCAAGTGTGTATAAATGCATCAAAAGTTACGCTGCAACAATTACAGCAGTTGGTGGGACAGTTGAATTTTGCCCTCAGGGTAATACCAATGGCCCGCCCATTTTCACGTTCAATTGCCCAAGCGATGGTCGGCCTTAAAGAGTGCCATCATCGCACGAGACTATCGGCCGAGATCCGCCAGGACATGCGTATTTGGTTAGCATTTCTGGCGGACTTCAATGGTAGAATCGTCTGGAATGAACCAGCCGTGTCTTCTGAAGAGCTGGGGCTGTGGACAGATTCAGCAGGAAGCATAGGTTTTGGCGCCATCTTCGGCACGAAATGGTCGGCACAAAGATGGCCGACATGGTGGCATGAGAATGGTCTGACGAGTAATATTGCTTTCCTGGAACTGTTTCCCATCTTGGTGGCCTTGAGAACATGGCCCGATGGGTTCAAAGATCACTCTGTCATATTTTGGTCTGACAATATGACCGTGGTCGAGTGCATCAATAGTCAGGCAGCACGTTGTAAACTAATTTTAAAACTGCTTAAGGAAATTGTTTTACTATGTATGCAATTGAACGTGTTATTCAGAGCAAAGCATGTTCCAGGGGTGATGAATCAGGCGGCTGACGCACTGTCTCGTTTTCAAATGCAGGCTTTTTCGGGTTTCCTCCCCTCAGCGGACCCAGAGCCGGCACCCTTTCCCGAAGCTCTCTGGTCTCTCGGTGCCCCGAACTTCGTCACCTCGTGGGAGAGAGTCTAGCACCAAGGACGAGGAAGGCATACGAAGGGGCGTTTCGGGCCTATTTAGCCTTTTTGGGGAGTGATAGAGAGCGACTTTGGGGTCACGAGGAATGGGTAGTGAATTTCCTGATGTCCTTACGTAGGGCTGGGAAGTCGGTGGCTACGGCCCAGAGGCATCGTGCTGCCATTTCCTTTGTTGCCAGAGCACACGCTATCCAGGACCCAACAGCGTCTTTCGTTGTACAGAAAGCGCTGCGTGGGTGGCAACGCCTTGAGGGTCGCAGAGTAGATGAAAGGCGCCCGATAGGTTTGGATAGATTGTCCCAGTTGTTGGCCACACTCCCGGCCACATGTTCATCTCAGTTTGAGGCAGTGCTGTTCCGAGCCGCTTTTACGCTAGCATTTCACGGAGCAATGCGGGTAAGCGAACTAGTTGCAAGGAACAAACTGGATGTGGCAGGGGGTTTGTGCCAGGAACACGTTCAGATCAGGGGAGAAACAATGACTGTCTCCTTTGTAAAATCCAAGACTGATCAAGATGGGATGGGTGACTGCGTCATCATACGCAGGATTCCTGGGTCCTCCATGGGTCCGGTAAAGTGTTTAGAGGATTACCTAGCACGAAGGGTGGCATCATGGGGGGGGACTTTGTTAAGACACGCTGACGCCACCCCACTGACGAAATTTCAGTTTCAGCGGGTGCTTGCGATGTCAATTGCCGCTGCGGGCTTGAACCCGGGCGAATTTGGGACCCATTCCTTTCGGATAGGGGCTGCTACGGAAGCTACAGCCAGGGGTCTTAATGTTGAGCAAGTGAAACGAGTGGGGCGTTGGTCCTCCAATTGTTACAAAAGATACGTGCGGTTGCACATGTTGTGAAGCTGTAATAATGTACTCACGCTTCTTGTTTTTGTTTGGTTTTCAGTTACGCAAGCCTACGAGGCGGGGCGGACTATGCAGTCGACCCTACACCGGGCCAGCGGTCAGACATCACCGGCTGTGAAAAAGGAGGTGTGGGTCGTGGGCCACTCATACGTGAGGCGTGCCGCAGACGTATTCAAAGCAGGTGACATGATTCACGTAGCTGGGGAATACGGGTACAGGATGTCCTTCTACGGAAGGGGCGGTCTCTGTATTGACCAGTTTCAAACATTTTTCGAGGGTTTGTTAGGGCGGACAAGGTCACCGCCGTCTATAGTTATAGTGCATGTTGGGGGTAATGATTTGGTCACCATCGGTAGACGACTACTCCTGGAGGCAATGCTTTCCACCGTAAGTTGGTTGGCGAGGAGAGTTCCGGGGTGCACGATTGCATGGTCCCATTTGATTCCACGAAAGGTGTGGCGGGGGGCTATCTCTATTCCTGCTTTGAACCATTCTGTTAGAAAGCTTAACAATAAAGTGAGTAGGTTGTTCCGTTCCAGGACATTGCATTCTATTTCTCATAGCTGTATTAATGATGACAGTATGTATTTGGGGGATGGTGTGCATTTGTCTTGGGTGGGGAATGAGTTACTCTTAGGAGACTTCTTAGCATGGTTAAAATCGTTGAAACATGACCTTTAGGTAGGAGTTGTGTGGGGGGTCCGGATAGCCGGTCAACTATCCGGCCTGTGGCGGTAAGGTCATGATCGGTGAGCACTAATTGGAAGATCCCTATGAGTGGGCGTCACCCAACACGGATGGGAGCGCTCGGGGGAGGTGGCCTTTGGCCCCTCAACGGGGAGGCGGTCCCTTCTAAGGATGGGTCGCCGAAAGAAGAGGAAAGGCGGTCAAGGCCCCTTCCTGTGTAGGAGGGGTTACAGCCCCCTCCTGGGGAATTTCCCGGGGCCAGTGACATCTGCGACGGCAGATGCGGTAAGTTGTGTGGGGTTGGGGGGAGGTCTACGATACCTTCTAGATACCTCACACGAGTCTTCGAACGACCTTTAACTGGCGTCGAGTTGATAAGTGCCCCCGTCAAGTCAAGGGAAATTGGTAGTAGTTGCACTTGAGTACGCCTCAGTGCTGTCGCCCCTCCAAGTGGGGGGGGTATGTCTGGTTAGGGATCTTGACACCGGTTACGACCTTGCCGTTGGCCCTTAAACGTTAGGATGTACAATTTCAATATTTCAAGAAAATGTTTTGTAGGATGTTAGTTCGGCTAGGAGAACCTCTGTATTAGAGAATCTGTTAAGGTTAGCCAAACATCGCAATGTGGTATGAAATTGTACATTAATGTTTAAATGTTTATAATTTTTTGTTTTTAATAAATACGGCCGGGAGGGTCACTCCCTCCCACTTCCAAAAACTTCAAGAACTGTTTCCGGTTTCCCTCCTTTGGGGATTGTGTTGAGAGGGGGTGGCGGGTATCTCAGCCATATGGAAAGGGGCGACCACTCGGTCCCCCCGAACGTATGGCAGAGTGCCTCGATCCCCCCGGGAAGCCATTTTGGGCGGGAGGCGCGTCTCGGCTGGTATGCCCGAAGCGGCGTAGCCGGGGCGCGCTTTTTCCCGCCCTAGAGTGGGCTGGCCTAGACACTGACGCGGCTGGCCACGCCCTCGGGGCAGGCAGGGGCGGGTTTACGCCCGCCCTGAAGATGGATAAAAAGGGACGCAAGACCAGAAGACATCCTCTTGTTCCTGTGCTCTGAAGCTGCACCTCCTCGCTGCACGTGAGCTCGAGACGGAACGAAGAGCCAATTTTGACCCACCCACCAGCCCCTGAGGACAGCCAGTTGTTTTAATAAATTTGATCAATTATTCTATTTCGTTTACAGGTTATTGTAGTGTTGTGTTGATGTTGAATGTGTAATAAAGATTGGTCTAATTTTACAAGTTTGCGATTAAAGAACTTCGGATGTAAGGTCCATTTATAAACAGGCTTTTTCGGTCATAGTGGCCAATGTAGTTTCGTTTAGTTAGCATTTGTCGTATTTATTTTGGTCGGGCGGTAAGGTCATGATCGGTGAGCACTAATTGGAAGATCCCTATGAGTGGGCGTCACCCAACACGGATGGGAGCGCTCGGGGGAGGTGGCCTTTGGCCCCTCAACGGGGAGGCGGTCCCTTCTAAGGATGGGTCGCCGAAAGAAGAGGAAAGGCGGTCAAGGCCCCTTCCTGTGTAGGAGGGGTTACAGCCCCCTCCTGGGGAATTTCCCGGGGCCAGTGACATCTGCGACGGCAGATGCGGTAAGTTGTGTGGGGTTGGGGGGAGGTCTACGATACCTTCTAGATACCTCACACGAGTCTTCGAACGACCTTTAACTGGCGTCGAGTTGATAAGTGCCCCCGTCAAGTCAAGGGAAATTGGTAGTAGTTGCACTTGAGTACGCCTCAGTGCTGTCGCCCCTCCAAGTGGGGGGGTTATGTCTGGTTAGGGATCTTGACACCGGTTACGACCTTGCCGTTGGCCCTTAAACGTTAGGATGTACAATTTCAATATTTCAAGAAAATGTTTTGTAGGATGTTAGTTCGGCTAGGAGAACCTCTGTATTAGAGAATCTGTTAAGGTTAGCCAAACATCGCAATGTGGTATGAAATTGTACATTAATGTTTAAATGTTTATAATTTTTTGTTTTTAATAAATACGGCCGGGAGGGTCACTCCCTCCCACTTCCAAAAACTTCAAGAACTGTTTCCGGTTTCCCTCCTTTGGGGATTGTGTTGAGAGGGGGTGGCGGGTATCTCAGCCATAATACAATATGCCTGTTTGTTTAAGGGGATAAGCCAATGACAAGTCTACAGGTGTGACTGGTTCATTTGGAAAAGGAATGTCAGATGTCCGAGGTCTGAACTGTTCATGTAAAAGTTACAACAAAGGCACTAGTACTCACAAATTATGTCATAATAAGCATATGTTAAAGGCCATAGGCATTCATGGGTGGATTTTCTAATGAGTTACAGTCTGTAGACATATATTTTGTCACATGAAAACCCACAGATTTCTGTATAGGCTAGGGTTTTGTTGTTAGTTACCACCGCTTGTTATGTATCATTTTAGGACCCTATTGTAATTTTCCCGATTCATGCCCTTATACAGGCATAAATCACCATATCCATATATAGGCATAGAAATCATAACCATATTTAGGCATAGCTCATTCAGTCCAAATACGGCAGGGCTACTTCCACTAGTTCCGAAAATCTACAACGATTTTTGGGAAAACTCGACTTCAGCAGCTAGGGACTTTCCCTTGCTCGAGAACTCACTTGTCCAAGAACTCATGGAGTTTTCAAAGAACTAAGACTCTTTGATGACATTATTATGTCCACCTTTATGTCAAACTCAGCAACTTCAAGGTATAAATATGCCCACACTTGCCTTAGCAAACACACGGTGGTTTGGAGCAGTTCGACTACCTACTTGCCCAACACATCCTGCTACAGCAAGTGCTGAAGGAAGCCGACCCTCCAGCCGACGCACTGAGAGAGACGCTGTCTTTTCTCCTGCCGAGAATCCAGCTCCAGTGTTTCCAAGCTACCCTTGCGGTTTGTTGGGAAATCGAGTCCCGAGACCGACCTTCTCCATTCTAAACTAAGGTACGGAGCTGATTAAACCCTAAGAGAAATCTTGGACAGATTCTTGGCAAAAAGAATACTACATTTATGCTACACCTCACTTACTACTTCCCTCGTACTAAGCTTAGGTTAGGTACATCGGGGTAGACGCATTTTAGAAGCACCAGTTGAATACGTTTAGCCTCTGTTATTTATGTATGTATTTATCTATGGTTTAGGAACCATACAATGCTCTTACAGTATTATTTTATCCTACTCTTTATACTGTATGCATTATATTTTACAATCAGTTTTACGATTGTAGCAGTTCATTTCTTATGCTTGAGAAAGAAGACTGTTCAATAAATCCTGTTATTGAAAACGCCCGTCCATCTATTTCTCTGCAACTCTGGTGAAACGCAGTATGCATGATTGACTGGGTGAAATATCTATTTTTTGTTTCCACGACTTTGAAGATAAGTTTCATCTTGGGGAAACAAAGTTGTCATGTTTATGCGGTTGTCAAAAACAAATCCCTTCTTGTGAATTCAAGAAAGTTTCTAGTGACCTCTGAGCTAGCTGGCACTCACAATTAAGTCTAATATATTCGATAGAGACCTAGTCGACCTCAGTCCTACGTCTACACTATAGGATATATCATTCCAATGCGCAGAGCCTTTTGGGAATATAGGAACTACACTACATGGCGCCCAACGTTTAGTAAGGCACTAATTTAAGGCTAGATACTAGATTAACTCAGTTGTGCTTTTCACAGAGACCCCTATTTCCCGTAAAAACTCCAATAGACATCTGGAGTGAGTTAAAATGATAAAAAAATCCGCCTTAAACTGAGTAGGAAAAAAAATCCTATGTATTAGTTTTTGGTTTTGTTCAACGTTGAAGGATACAGTGTTCGAAAATATTGTGCACCTTAACTTTATTTCCTTGAAACTTGCTCTGCAAGCTTTCAATAAACAATGTCGATTAACGACAACACCATAACCGGTGGATCTGGAACTCATCAACGAGTTTTAGACACCACAGGGTTTAATGAAGATGATGGGGATGCTATAATCATCCCGGAAAACCTAGGAAAAGCCATAGCTATAAAGCTTATAGAAAGTGGCCTATCACCAAGAGGTGGTATGGTTATAGTCGTCATAGAGGCACGTGAATAACGGCAGACAGAGGTATTCTATTCATGGATTGTCTTTCCACAAGCAAATCCAACAACTCATGTGTTCCACTTCTACAAGATGGAGGAACATCCAGCGGAATACGTTCCTTTCGAGGACGTTGAAATTCCACTAACTTACCAAGAGCATCAGCTCTGGTTTAAAGGTACCCTGGAATATCAAAATCACATTACCAGGCTCGGTCCACTAGGTAGACCAGGAGCTACATGGCCGGTACCAGCCAGCTATACACCACATCCTAACTTGAAAGAATGTCAGATGTAGATCTGTTAGCTCAGCTAAAACAATTAATTAAAATACATAGACAATTGTGGAGTGGTGTGGCTCACTGGTTAGAGGCGGCAGATCCGGAAGCAGAGATCGGCCCGGGACCAGGGTTCTATCCCTGACGCGGCAGGGGCGTGGACCAGTGTCAGCGGACTCGATAATTCTCGCCTCGGTGCCTTCTCTAACCAGGGGTCCCACTCGGCAACTCTGGGCATTAGCTTGCCTAATCTCCACAACGGCCCCATCAACGCCAGGGATGCCTGGCTCCACCTTGGGGATTCCCAGGAGGGACCATCCCACAGGGAAAGCCAGGACAGGTTCCCCAGCGGTATACAGCGCCAGGATGCCGTTCGGCAACAGTGCGCTTTACAAATATACACATTACATTCAATATGTCATGTGGACCTTAACGGTCCTACCTGCTATAAGAATTCCACAGCACACCCCTAATCAGGGGAACACAAACAAAATCACACCACAGACTATACAATCAGTCATTGGTAAATTGCCCGCAAAAAGGGAACAAATTCCATTCTGGTTAGCCCAGAAAATTACTCAAATAGAGGCAGTATTTCCAGATAATACACCTCATGAGAAACACAGGATTCTAACAATCTGTTTACCAATGGGTATAGCACGACACGTGGAGGACTGTGACACTTGGGGTACAGTCTTTGCTTCAATCTACACAAAAACACATGGTGACCGTATATGGAGGTAATACCAGACGTTCTAAGACAGATTCAAAATGAATACGGTCCAGAACCAGCTTTGAATCTTGGTATGAAATTACTGAAAGATTTCAAACAGGTCTCAGTTATTCTATTAGCTAACATTAAAGGTGAAGTAGCATCGGTGGCAATCCGCCAAAAATTAAAAGAACTCGATATTGCTGTATGAACTTGCCAGAATTATTGAAAAATCCTATGAAGAACTAGGAAGAGGTCGTTTGGGAGGGAAACCTGCAAAGCCCGAACTAACCGAAAATCCTGAAAAAGTTTTTATCAAAAATAATCTAACTACTCCTAAAAAGAAATGGGAAAATAGTCACTTCCTAAAGAGAAGCGCTCTCAGTCCAGAGGTAGATCTCCTCAAAAGGAGCTTTCTGAAAAGAGGTATAACCTTAGAAATAGGGTTAATTTAAGAAAACCTGATAGATATCAAGATACTGATGCACGTTTGTCTCGTACCTTTCAGACTTCCTCGCAGACATCCGAAAGAAGAGGACGATCAGAACACAAAGAAGAACGCGTGAAGTCCAAAGACGATCAACAGGTTCCAAAAAATAAGAAAACTCAATTTTCCAAAAAGAAGGTAGCAAGTATTAAAATCAGACATGCCGAGGATCTTGAGGACACAACTCAAGAACGGGGGATTGGGCCCAGACAATGCTGGACAGCGCAGACAAGGTCACCATAGCTCGCAGGATCCTGAAAGATCATCTGGAGACAGTGGATCTGAATGAATGCATTCAGGTTGAAACTGCCAACACCAGAGTTAGTGTACCCCATAAGCTATATGAAGTAACACTCCGGATATAAGGGGACATAACTAGAAAGATAAAAGCACTCTTTTGGGAAAAACGATCTAAGGGTTATGACATCCTTCTGGCTGATAAAGACTGGCCACCTGAATTTGTCAGGGAGTGCCCACATGGCAAAGAAATAATTATGCCAGCCTTCTCAAATCATATTCCTATTCATAAAAAATACACCTAAGCCAGAAAATGGGCTGTGGCCCAGGCTCCAGCATTATAGAAAAATCATGTGGGTTGGATGAGGACTCTCCTCACCATAAAATCCAGTTGAAAAATCAACCTACTGCTCAGAGGCAGTATCCAGTAAAACAGGAAGCTAAAAAACAAGTCAGGGAGATCTTAGATCAACTTGAATACCAGGGGGTGATTGAAACATGCACCTCGTTAATCAACTTGAAAACCAGGGGGTGATTGAAACATGCACCTCGTGAATGAACAATCCTTTGTTTCCTGTCTCCAAACCAGACAATACATATCGTCTAGTATTGGACTACAGACATTTAAACTCTTGTTGCAAAACCTTTGCGGTACAAAATGCACTCAGTGCAGCACTAATGAATAACATCGTTCGCAAGAAATACAAAACTACATTAGATATTTCAAACGGTTTCTTCTGTCAAAATAACGCACCTGAAAACAGGTATTTTACCGCTTTCTCAATAATGGGGACACAGCGTCAGTTTTGCCGTCTCCCCTAAGGATTCAATAATAGTTCAGGGTTATTTTCAGCCAGAGTAACAGAGTTACTACAAACGTACGATGATGAGGCATTATCTTTTGTCGATGACATCTATCTTACAGATGATGATCTGGACAGGCACTTGACCAGGGTGAACACCATAATACTTGGATTCGCCTCTGAAGGGTATAAATTCAACTCTAAAAAATCAAGTACTGCCCACCTCAACGTCCTATTCTTAGGATACGAACTTTCAAGTGAAGTCAAAAGCCTGGCAGCCATCATTTTAGAAAAATGTGCGCTGCTTCAACCTCCAAAAACGTGGAAAAAGTTACAGTCAATTCTAGGATTCCTAATCTTCGGAAGAACTTACATTCTGAATTACGCAGAAAGGGTAAAACCTCTCTACGAACTAATCAAACCTGATTTCAAACCTAAGAGTTAGACTCAAAAACACCCATAAACTTTGCGTTCAATCCAAACTGACATGTTGGCAACACCACACTTACAAACACACGACAATGTACGCAACCTTGTAATCCGAATCATCCCAGGGAGATGCGGATTCACATACCTAACCTTTAATGAAGGGGAAAAGGTACCAATAGCTTACAAATCAGACTTGTTTCATACTAGCTGAAATGAAATTCACTTCAACGGAAAAAATTCTGACAGCGGTTCAGACTGCTGTTGCAAAGGAGAGAGCCCTCGCACAGGGTAAACGCATAAAGGTCGTTACACCGGTACCTGCATTAGCGGCAGACACAAAGGCAAGCATTCCCAAATGCAAAAGCTCTACATCCAAGATGGATACAATGGGTTATTTCTCCTGCTGCAACAGACGTTGAATACGTTTTTGATCCCTACTTGAAAACACAAGAATTTCTCCAATACGAACAAGAATGTCCTCTGCCAACTGAAATTCTACCTCTAGAACATTACGGCTGTATAATATATTCAGACGGATCAACACAGCCCGCGATTGGGGGTAAACAAGCTTATAGTGCATCGTGCGCGATTGTTAAAGGTCGCTGGCGCTATGGTAAATTCCGACCTATGGT
This sequence comes from Lissotriton vulgaris, assembly GCF_964263255.1. Lineage (NCBI taxonomy): Eukaryota > Metazoa > Chordata > Amphibia > Caudata > Salamandridae > Lissotriton > Lissotriton vulgaris. The sequence goes on along the minus strand of NC_141687.1, from coordinate 174,435,240 downwards.
CACAAAAACTCAATCTCTCTGAGACTGTACAGCTCAGCGAGCTGAACTCCAAGCTTTCAAGATGGCGCTTGAAAATACAGATCGCGAATTCCCCACACTCATAGTGTGTGATTTATATTACTGCGTCCAGTCTTACAATGAATATCTGCAGAATTGGGTCCAAAATGGTTTTAAAGACGCAAAAAGTGGCACAATCAAGCATAAAATGCTTTGGAAACAGGTAGTTCGTTTGCAGAAAGAATTACAAAAGACTCACGTGGTCCATACACTGAGTCATCAGCGTGATGACTTTCACATAGAAGGGAATGAAGCCGCGAAGGTAGCTGTGCAAACGGCTTCCGTAGCTGCAATCACTCGTTCAAAAATGAAAATAGACAGCGAAATAATGCAAGCTGTCACTGCTTCAATAAAGGACAGTGGTAAAACATTACCAAAAGGCTTTACACTCAAGTACTAGTATATAACTGATGCAAATAATGTTCCTTTTGCTCGAATCCCTGGAGTGGGGGATAGAGTAATCCCAAACATGGAACACAGGTTAGGACTAATCCTAGCAGCACACGAAGGTCTTGCCTCTGCACACACAGGTGTTTCTGCCACAGTTTCATTATTAAAACAACGATACTGGTGGCCGCGCATGAGGAAACAAACCAGAAACTATGTTTTGGAATGTAAAATCTGCCAGAAAATGAAAGTTTCAACAGTGAAACACCCGGCGCAGACGCACCTTCTAATCTCAGATAAACCATTAGCATGTGTTTAACTGGACCACTGTGGTCCCTTACAAAGGGATGGTAACTATAAATACATCATGGTCGCAGTGGATTCCTGCTCAAGATTCATTTGGATATGGCCTCTGACCAGGGTCCTGCGTTTAGCTCTAAGGCTTACAAGGAGGCCATGGCCAACTTGGGTGTTGCATTGCGGTTTTCAAGTCCATTCCATCCAGAGGGACATTCGGTTGTGGAGAGAAAAAACCATGACATAAAGCAATCTATAACAGCCAGGGTATTAGGTTCGTGTGATGGGTGGGTCAAACATTTAATAAATGCCCAACGTAGTCTTAATAACCTGCCAAGGAATTCTCTGGGTGGAATCACTCATATGAAATCCTTTTTGGTACTAGAATGTGGGTTGAAGACCGTGATCGTCACACTTCAGTGGTGGAACAAAAACCCTTTGATATCAAAGATCGTTTGGCTGTTTTACCGGACTTAAATGAAACAAGAAGAAGTCTAAGCAACACCAACGAAAAGCCAACGTCCACCGAAGAAAAACCACCTGTCCCAGCAAGACCTTTCTGGATTCCAAAAATTGGGGATCTGGTCAGGGAGAAAATAGCAGACAAGAAGAAATTTGGGCCTTCTTACAGAAAACCAGTACCTGTACTAGCAAACCACGGATCAAGAACAGTGCTACTGCTGCCCCTTGCTGGAAGAAAGGAGAACCGGTCTGTTTCAATTGACCTGGTAAAACCACACCATGTGGCCGATAATAAGTAGTAGGCCCAGTGGGCTCCCAAGATGTAGCAGCTGACCAAATGTTGCTACCATCCAAGAGGTTCAAACTAAAAGACTCGCCACCTTTGATGATTCTAATGTGAGTAAAGAAGGACTATACAACAAAGCCATGGAAGTTGTGCCTCTCGAAACCCAAATAACAGTTCATCAAGAAACTGCAGTCTACAATGATGTAGCATCTGACTATACAAACATGTCAAGGGAAAAAGCAACTCCAGCGATTTCAAAGAATCTGGATGCAATACCAACTATTGCCAGAACTGCCTCTGGCTATTTTATCAACTTTGATAACTTTTCTGAGAATCCCAGTGAACCTGAAACTACGCCAGCAAATAAAACTTTCAAGGAACAATTAACAGAACTTGGTTAAGAGCTTGCAAAAACATATCTGGTTTCACCATGGGTTGAATTTTGCATTTGATTAGGTGTATTTTATCTCCTGCTATGGCTCATTCTTGTTTTAAGTTTGGGAAAGCTGATAGATGGAAAACACATTAAAATGGACACAGCAAGTAAGAATATCAACTTGCTTCTGAAGCCACACAAATCATCTCATCGTGAACAACGAGACCTGTCATCAGTGAACATCACAGCGGTTCCTCTACCTGGTGGAATAGCTTGGGATACAACTGATTATGTCATTTATGGCCCTGTTGAGCTGCTGAAAATTCCACACTAATTTAAGGTTTCCTTGAGGGATTTTGTTCACCCAGCACATTTTCTGATGATTGGGACTTTGAAACAGTTAATAACATGATGGCAGACTTAGAAATGTCAGCTAAATTTACAAAACATGAATACTTAGAAGGTTCATCAAATTATGAATAAATGTATTGTTTTAATCATTTTGGCCATCATTACTTGCATAAATCTGCAAACCCTAGAAATGTTTTAACTTATAATCAATGGGAACATTATCCAACACCTGCAAAAGGTAGCTCTAAAACATTTATTAGAAACCTTCCATATTTTACAGGTTTTAATGTTACAAACCCAGAAAGTTTTTACTTTAAAAATGTGAATAAGACAGGCATGAAAAGTATGTTGACAAATACTAAACAAATTTATTCTCCAGCCTTTTATGCTCAATTGTCCACCTTAGGCTTTGACTTTTGGAAAGACAACATTGAGACAAAAACTGTTTGGGGCACAAAAGACTGGCAGGTCCAAGGTTTAGAAGCATTGTTCAGAGCCTGCATCATCCCAGAACAAATGATTTTTTTAAATGACACTGTTCAACAGACATCTTGTCTTGGCATTGCTAAGATAAAAGATTTAAACAAATCGTCCAAACCTAAGCCCACACCTAATAGTAATTTAATTTCGGATGAGGAGGTAGACGTAAATTATATTCTACAACAAAACAGAACAAATCCTGAATAAAAAAATGGTTAATCTGGCCCACAGACACGAAACCCTGTCCAGATAGATTCCTGAACAAGACACAAGGGTTCACAGTAACTCGGCCAGATCCAAGATATATCCAAAGACAACATCCAGTGATAATAACAATTTATAGTGTAGGTAAACTATGCCTTGAGTGGCTGCAGAAATCTACACTTCCAGAAATAAAACAACACTTATTTCTGCTTAAAGATGGCATTGATTTACGAGAATTCTTAATAGGACCTCGTAATCCACGTCATAAATGTTTCATATACGCCGGTATATACGCTGCATACAAATAAGCATGGAAAGTCGCGCAAATGGAAACAGCTGAAAGAATACGAGAAATTGATCATTTTAATTTAGAGAAAGCACTCTCTGTAGTTGACAATAGGTTAACAACTCTGCCGTCTAGAATATATTCTTTGCACAGCATTGTATCCTCTGCCATAGACATAATGGAACAGGACTTGGTAATGTTACAACATGGCCAGTCTCAATTACGTTTTATAATGCGGTTAGGCTGGACATTGCAATACCTTCATTCTGGCTATGTGCCTTGGCGTTTAATCAACACTTTGTCATTGTTTACTGTATTTAACCTTACAGATAAACAAATCTCGTTGGCACAGAAGGGAGCAGACTATACGGTGCTGAGCATAAAAAAACTGGAGAGATTACCATTGACCGTTTCTGAGAAACCATCAGTTGAATGAATAATACGTGGCACCATCACAATACCAGTGACGACTTTTCAGTTTCAATATTGCTTAAAATACATACCAGCAGGCCTGTATGAAAGGTTGGGTAAAGAATACATTAAGTCAACCTGGGATTTACCATACACACACAAATGTTGGAGTGGGGGAAAGGAGGTATTTCTTAGTGGTAAAAATTGTAATAACTCACTAAGCGGTACTCTGTTATGTTAAGGTATTAATTTACACGGAGCCCGTGAGTGTTCTTCCAATAACCTTTCTTGCCACCTGCAGGGTTCGCCCACAGCGGTGATAGATCCAATTTTCAGGCAGCTCTCCAATGGTAGCTACATTATGTTAAATGATCACATCTGTTGTGGAATGATGCCATGAATAGGCTATTTCGTTACTGTGTCAGCCAGGGTCACTTGATGTATGCAAGTATTGTTTCCTAAAACCAAGACAGACGGGGAGTCGTCACTATGGTCTTCACTGAACATCTCTTCTATACGAATTGATACTTTCATCAGAATGAAAGCCATTCTTTTGCAAAAAACTGTGCCATTGACCTCGTCCAGAGAGACGTATGAGCTGCAAGTTGCATTGTCCTCTGCAGAGATACATGCATTATTATCGACAAACTGCCCAATACATTTCACAGAAATGTTAGGTCATTTCTTTAAAATATCTGATACCTGCGGTATTGCACATGTATTTAAGACGATTTTTTCGGGACTTTTAGCACCATTTGAAGCAGTCCTGGGCATTTTCCCTAACTTTTTACGCTCTGTGTTCGGCGGCATGCCTCTCGGGGCCGATAGGGAGCGCCCAAGATGGCAGTTAGATCGTACTTTGCTTCAAGACCAAACCTGGGTATCTGGATTTAGATCATGGATTGTGGAATATTTTGAAATAAATCAAGATTCAGCTGAACCCTTCTCAGTCTGGGGTGGGTTTAAAGCAGCAGCACGGGGCAAGATAATTGCTTTCACAAGCGCCCAGGCGAAGGAAAGGAAACTAAAAATAGCTAAATTACAATCTACTGTCGAGAAGCAGTATTTATTACAGCTTCAGTCTCAACCAAACCATTTGGAACAAGCTAAAGCATGCTTAAGGGATTTTTTTATTCTCAAAGAAATAAATAGCTCAAAAACCTTCCAGCAGAAAATTTACGAAGACAGTCAGTTGGTTGGGAAATTACTAGCCAACTCTGCAAGAAAAAAACAGGAATCTTCTCATATACTGAAAATTCAGGACCCTCTGAGTGGGATCAAAGTGGTAGAAAGTGAGAAGATCTCTGGGATTTTCCTAGACCACTTTAAGAGAATCTATTCCACAAACTACCGGGTAGAGGAAGAAAAGATTCACGAGTATTTCGCGAATTTAGAGATTCCTAAAATCTCGGAATTTCGGAAGACTCAAATAGATAGTGAATTAACTGTTTCAGAAATTCGTACAAGTGTCAAGGCAACTGCTGGGGCAAAGGCCTGTGGCCAGGATGGGTACCCTATTGAATTTTATAAAGTATTTCTTGCGGAATTAGAACAACCTCTAATAAAATTATTTAACCATATTAAATCAGGAGGTACCGTTCCTGGGGTTTTCGAAAAATCGACAATTATATGCTTTATAAAAAAAGATAAAAAAAAGGATGATGTAAATTCATATAGGCCAATCAGCCTTTTAAACTCTGATTATAACATTTTTATGGAGATATGGGCAGAAAGATTTGTTCTGGCAGCTCAGGAAGTAATCCATTATGACCAGACCCGGTTTATTGCAGGACGTTATATGGCCACAAATACAGAATATCTAATTCAGGCATTGGACTATCTGAATACCAATTCGGTGCCAGCTTGTATTTTAATGGTCGATGCCGAAAAGGCATTCGACTTGGTGAACTGGGATGCCCTATTTTATTCTCTCGGCCAATTTGGATTCCCAGCTCAAATAATTAAGATGCTACATAATATATATTCTGGAGCTTCTGCTCAGGTAATAATTAATGCGAAACAGGCCGGGAGGATGAACGTAACCAGGGGCACTAGGCAGGGCTGTCACTTATCTCCCTTGCTTTTTACCTTTTTTATTGAGCCCTTGGTGGCAAGGATTAGGGATAATGCAGCTATCATACCCCCCATCATCGGCATGTGTGAACTAAAACTATTTGCCGACGACATTATTCTTTATCTTGCTCCTGAAAAGAAGGTAGTTGAGAACTTACTGAAAGAGTTTAAAGCCTATGAAAAGATTGGGGGATATAAGATAAATGCTAAAAAAACTGAAGTACTTGCTTTAAATACAGATACAGGATTTCTCCCTAATTTCTTGCAAGTCCAAGCTGCGAGAAGAGACCCAATAAGATATCTGGGTATTTTTGTAACTGCAGAGTATGATAGGCTTTTAGATCTAAATTACATTAGAATGAAAAATAAAATCAAGCATATGTTAGATAAATGGCTTTTGCTACCTTTGTCAGTGATTGGTAGGGTGTCAATGGTTAAAATGTCAGTTCTGCCTTTACTTATATTTTTGTTCACTAATGTACAGATAAAAATTAATCTGTCTTTTTTTAAAGAATTAGAAACAATGTTAAGAGGATTTATCTGGGGTAATAAAACTCCTAGAATTAAGCTCCCGGCGGTACAACTCTCAATAGATCAGGGAGGGTTAGCGTTACCCCACTTAAAGACATACTACGAAGCTGCTTTTTTTGATATAGTGGCAGGTCTTTTGAGGGTGTATCAGACAAGAGATTATTTTTTTTTGGAGAAGATGGTTCAAGAAGCAGGTTCTCAAATCCCAATTTTTTTAAAGACAGCAAAGCTTCCTAAAAAATCGAGGTATAAGACGTTGAAAGAATATACAACGCGCTTGTTGCTGCTTTTTAAAAAACATGGTTCTGATGGTGCCCAGTATTTAAGTTTGTTCGAATGTAGTAAAATAGGCCTTCCATTAAGTTTGTCGAAGATTAAAAAATGGGATTTGTGTGAGTTTTGGGAATTGAGAGACTTGTTAGTCCAAAATAGGGTTATTAGTTGGCAAGAGGTGACAACTAGAACGAACATTCTAAGGCGACCGTCCTTTTTTGAATATCTTCAGGTTATTTATTTTATTAAAAAGGAAGTAAGTGGTCTGTTGAATACCCCTAATAACTTACTAAATACCCTTTATGGAAGGAAGAGCAGCGGGATAGGGCAGTGGTATAAATTGCTCCATTGCTCTGGTCAATCCCCACTCATTGTTAAACATTTGAATAAAGTAAGTCTCTCGACCCAGTGCTTTTTTTCCTTGAAAGATTGGGAGGCTCTCTGTCTACTGGGAAACAAATCCCTGCGTGCTGCCAACTATAAGAGGATGGCCTTCCTGTCTCGTTGGCTAGCTTATTATACGCCTGAGGCTATAGAAAGAATGTTTCCTGGAACAGAAAACAAGTGTTTTAGATGCTTAGCACACGGTCAGGGAGGATGGTACCATATCTTTTTTGCCTGCCCGATGTTGGAGTCTTTCTGGAAAGAGATATTCGCGGAAATTGAATTGGCCATTGGAAAATCATTTCCGCCCATGGTAGAAGTAGCCTTGTTTGGCATAAGCAAGGATAGAAGCAATTTTAATAAATCGGAAGAGGTATTTATATTTATATCATGTGCGGTCGCTCGCTCTTTAATACTACAAAACTGGAAATCAAGGGAAATTCCATCACTGATAAAATGGTTTAATAAGATGAGGAGAACCTGTCTCTTTGAAAAAGCATACGCGGGCAGAGTAGGTTCTATTAGGAGGTTTGAAAGGAATTGGAAATATTTTGGGGATTTGGAACAACTGAAGGAGGGATAAGCAGCAAAAGAAGGATGAAGATAAGGAAAGGGTCTATACATTTGACTGCACTAGCACTTTTTTAGATATCACTTTATCATAGTTTTTTGCACATGCAGTAGCACTTTATTGCAGGTTTTTGCACTTTTTTGCAGTGCCACTTCATAAATTGCGGATTTTGCACAGACCCTTCTTGATGAAATTGTTGTTTGTATTCCTTTTTTGTGCTTGATGAATTTCTTCCCCCTTTCCTAATTCTCATGTCTGATATATATATGTATATAGATGTCTTTTTTTTTATTGATGTTTTTTAAGCCTGTTTAACCATTGAAATGATTATTGAAAAAGAAAATTGAAAAGATGCGTTGTACCAGTACCATTGATCATCCATTGCTATGTTCAATAAAAAATTTTATAAAAAAAAAGATTTTTTCAGGACTTTTAGCACCATTTGAAGCAGTCCTGGGCATTTTCCCTAACTTCGTACGCTCTGTGTTCGGCGGCATGCCTCTCTTTTTGGGACTCGTAGCAGGGATACTAATTTTGTTCCTCCTGCTCCGTTATGGCAAATCCGGCCACCAGCGATACCCAAGTCAGCAAGGAGAATGGGCTCCAGGCTATGAGGTATCGTGACAGAATAACACAGATCCTTGGCATGGCTTGTTTGAGAGATCTGAATACCACATGTTTCCTGTCGTTCAGACCAATCTGGCAAGATTGCATCTTACCTGTTCTACGATGCCTGCTTTGTGGAGAAGAATGCGTGTTAGATATCTGTCTTACACTACCATTGGCTATGCCAACGGATGCTGACGAATTACTGGATCCGTTAACGGCTCATGTGTTGTGTTGCCCCCAACTGCTACCAAGCCCATACAAAAGTATAATCAGCTGAAGAAGCCGCGGATATCTATGGCCTCATCAAAGAGGTCAGGAAATTTGATGCTACTTCAGGCCCCGTCCAGCAACAGATCAAACAATTAGAATACTTGATGAGACGCGAGATCAATCAGCGCCTGCATGCCACTACCCTCATACAATGCCGCAGAGCCAGCCGTATCCCTACGGGTCTACGTCTGGCCATTAAACCCATGCTTTTCAAAATGAATTAAAAAATTCATGGAGAAATGGTACGCCATTTTAAATAAGTGCTCTCTTGATTTAATTTTATTAATCATAGCAGAGTTATCCCAAGTTCTGGTTGGTTTAGAATCAGAAATAAAGGATTTACAGGCTAATCTGATACAGCGAATGGAAGCAGAATCATGGTCGACAACTCTCGAGGAGATTAACATTAGACTTGACAGTTACGCCAAAGACATTCATTAACATAAAGTGCGAAAATTCCGTCGAGACACAATCGACTACAAGCTCGATGAAGTCTACTCGTGGGCTGAAGTATATGCCCAGAAACGCACTTGGAATCAACCATTGAAAACTTCCTCTGAAGAGAGTGTAGTATCGGATACTGATACGCAGATGTCTCGTCCTCCTGTCCCATCGAACACAGGAGCCGCAACAGCTCCCACAATAGATAGTAATGCCCTATCGGTAGTTCCACCTCTTCCAAGCCTACTTTTTTGTCCACCAGCCCTGCCGCAAATCAACCACCTCAAGGCTCCAACATCACCAAACCCAGAGAGGCCACCGATTCAGGCAAGCCCAGTCGGAGAAAGAAACATTAGTAGTGAACATCTCCTCTAAACAACTCACAAAGCAATAAATGAAAGTGTTGAGTAAAGGGTGCTCTTTTGTTCCAACTAATCAAGCCAGAAGTTTAGATTCACAAATTGACGTATTCAAATTCACTAGAAAATTGAGATTACGTCATTTCTTCTCCACCATCGAGATGAACCAGCCCAGCTCTGATGGTACAGAATACTGAGAGTTTAGACCAAAGAGCACTTTCATTCCCCCCACCTCTCACAAAACCATAGATCTATTTGAGACTCTCGTCAAACAAGACATTTCCCAAATACCACAGGTGACTAAGTCCTCATCCAATCTCAGCCTCGGAGAAAGGTCAGCATTGCTTTCACTTCAGGCCAACACTTCATTACATTTCACTAAGGATGACAAAGGTGGAGCCTTGGTAATAATGGACAAGTCTAAATACGTACAAAAGGTCGAAAGCATGATACAGGATACTACTACTTACCTGCCTTTACCTAAAGATCCCATGAATGATTTTCTGTCGGTCCTAGACACTATTCCCACGAATGCTCTTGACATGAAATGGATAAACACCAAAATGAAAGCATACCTGCTTACCAGATTTCCTTGAAGACCACGGCTCTACATGGCGCCAAAAATACATAAATCATTAATAGACCCCCCCCCCTTGAGACCCATTGTCTCGGGTTGTGGTTCTATCCATGATACCTTAGGACGCTATTTGGACAGTTTTCTCAAACCCATTGCCCAATCCAGTACTACATACATACAAGACACCACACATCTACTCAACATTCTCAGTGAAATCTCGATTTCTTCTGACAGACAGATCTAGTTGTGTACAGTTGATGTCGTTGCATTGTATACCTCCATCCCACCTTTGGAGGGGATGGAGGCTATAGAATGGGCCCTTTTGAGAACGGACACCTCGCGAGCCAATCATATTTTCCTAATGGAAATCTAACACTTTTGTTTATTTCACAGTTATTTTGATTGGCAAGGACGCTTTTTTCTCCTGTCCAGTGGTACTTCCATGGGCTTTTCGGGAGCCCCCAGCTATGCTAACATCTTTATGATGAAGTTTGAACAGGAACACATCCTCTCACAACCCCAATGGAGCACTAATCTGCTCATCTTCAAACGCTATATTGATGACATCCTCATTATATGGCAAGGTGCATCCCATGATCTTGAAAACAACATAGCACAGCTTAATTCTATCAACCCACGCATCCAATTTATGCACCACATTGCTGCACAACAAATCCCATTCCTGGATGTCATGATCACTGTATCTAACGGCAGTATCAAGACCTCCATCTTTTCTAAACCTACTGATAGGAACAATGCCTTAGCCTACCATAGTTTTCACCCATGGTCACTGAAGCGTCATCTCCCATATTCGCAGTTCCTGCGAATTAAACGCATCAATTCAGATCACGCTACTGGCATGCAGACGATTGATGTCTTTAAAGACAAATATAGACAAAGAGGTTACCCTGACACCATCCTTGAACAAGCAGCCACTCGTGCTTCAACTGTAACTTGTGAAGCACTTCTAAAGAAAAGGGTTGAGCCTAAAACTTCCTCCAGAGAAGTGTATATATCCACTTTTTCCACCCAATCGAAATTAGTGAAGTCTATCATACTTAATCGATGGACCTTACTTCAATCTGAACCAGATTTCAGGGGCATGTTTAGCTCTCCACCGCTATTTGCCTATAAAAAAGCACGTAACCTTAAGGAACTTCTCAATAAAAACCCTCCCAAACCTAAGGAACAATATAGAGGTTTGCTCAAATGCATGAATTGTTCAAACTGTAACAATGCCATCACTGGCAAAATTGTTAACCATCCCAGGTCAGGCAAACCCATCGCTTTGAAATACACTGCCACATGCAACAGTAACCATGTTGTCTACTATATAAAATGTCCTTGCGACCTATATTATGTAGGCAAGACTGAGCGTAGCCTGCGTACCCGCATCACTTAGCACAAGAGTCGCATACGTACTCTGAACGTCAACTCTCCTTTAGCCCAACACTAGTTAAATTGCAGGCACAATAAAGCCCAATTAAAATTCGGCATCCTTGAGGTTATTGAGCCAAGCCCTGAACGAGATCGAGCACAGTTGCTCTCACAACAGGAAACATACTGGATTTGGTTTATGCAAACATTGACCCCGACAGGGTTAAATGACAAATCCGAGTTATCATGTTTTTTATAAACACATCTGACTTTTCTGTTTTAAGAAAGTTGTACGTTTTAACATCTTTTCTAATATTCAAATAGAAGATTGTGCACACGTCCAGTGGCAGCTCTTTGTTAATGAGATCTGTTATTGACATCACTTCTACTAATGAGTGCTTATAATATGTCTATTTTATTTTTTAAACAACAGATACAGTCCGTATATGCTGGACCTCACCTGAAGCGAATATGTATATCAATGTCATACAGTATATGTATTATTTCCACACTCATCAGTGTTTTCTGTCCTCTTTAGTTCATTTTCCCCAAGATAAAGGTTTTCCATCTTTAAGATGGCGACCGTTCGGCAGTCCTCTTTCTATCACCTACTCTCATATAGTCGTTCACTCGCACACACCCCACTTCTTCACTCGCCGAACGACACATGCTATTTGCTTGTAGAAGAGCGACATTCATGGGTGAGTCTTGTACCCTTTAAATCACGTTTAGCTCACGTGGAGCGTTTAGGCAGTTTACCAACTTTAAAGCAAATGTACTGGTTTATTTGACAGGGTACGCTACACTTCATTGACACTTCAGAGAGCATACGCGTTAGAAGCCTATGGGTGAGTTTTCATTTTTTCCTGACTATTCATGTGTCTCACCTCTTTCGCTATCTGTATATTGACGCAGGGTCATTTCATCTTCATATAGCTGTTTGTATACAATCGACGGACTAGGACAACCTCCACGTTGTTCCATTTGACGACCCAGCGACCTGCGATTGCAACCCATAGTAACCAAAAGTAAGCGCACACATCCCAGCATGCCATTTGTCCCATTCTCGCTTGTTACACTCGTTTTTAACACACACGTCTGTTTCCTTCAGTCATCACATTTTTTTCACTTTTGGCCACAGCTTTCGTTGTTTTGGTTTTTCTCTCGGTGGTTTGGCATCTATTCACCATTATTAAGATTTGTAACACACCAGGGCAAGAATAATATTTCCTGGCCTTAATGAATGAGTTGCTGTTATATCGCTACTGTAATTGTTTATTAATTTGCATAATTATCACTCATAGATTCCCCTGACAAAGGGCGTTTTGATAAGCCCGAAATGCATTGGGACTTTTAATTGCATGATGTTGCTCCAGTTCTGGATTTTGTGACAACCCAACAACTTCCTAAGAACACTCAATAAAACACTTATTGAGCAACAGTTGACGACTTCAGAATCTGTGATATTTTGTTGAATTGATTGACATTTTGCACACAGTTGTCTAATTTGGTTTCTACGATAATCAGCTATATTGTTCAAATAATGTTTGATTGTAGTCTCTTGAGTAAACTGAGCAGTGCACTAGGTTCCTGGGAAGCTTCCTGGATGTTCACGTTACCAATCCTTATGACGGCATTCATTGAGATCTCACCGGCAAATCCAACTGGAGGTGAGATACACGGACCAACAGGCACACAAGTACATGATTTGATTTGGTTTGATTTGATTGATTTGATTTGATTTAGGATTTCTAGAGCGCGTAGCTACCCTCGGGCGTCCCAGCGCTATCATAAAGCTTGACAGTACTACTGGCAGTAGTACCTACTGCTATGAACATTGCTAACGCCGCTGACGCTGACGGTGATGCTTCACATCTATGCACAATTGACCTTCTTAATGAAGTGGTCGAACTTTCACCTACTATGGTAGACGATTTCTTTGCCAGCCTTGATGACTTAATGTTTTCTCCTGACACCGAGAATAATTTTTGGGAAATTATCACACAGCATTCTTTTGGAACTCTGAAATTCGACCTTCACTGTTACAAAACAAAAGCTTCCAAAGTTTGAAAATCTATTTCCACTACAGATTTATTTGACTTTTTTCCAAAACAGACTGAACTGTGGCACAAATATTCTGCTTAAAGTAGAACTATTCATAGAGAACAAGAATTCTTTGACTACTTCCTAGAAAAAATATTGACCCAATACACAAAATAGACTAGCTTGTATATTCTGCTATGGGATGGTCTCGACCTTTTTCTGTATCTAGAGCCATTTCATAAAATGTACATTTCGTGATTCATTCAGTTAGCATTATATCATATCACATGCTTACAATGAAATCATTGCCTTTAAATGCGTACTGTACAAAATGCTCATTTTTTCCATGTGCAACCATTTCAAATGTATTTTATATGATTTTTTGGGGGTTGTAATCAGGCGCTCTAGATCATATGTTTTTAGTGCTTGAACTTAGATGAACATGATAACGTGGAGTGGGTGTTATGTATCATTTTTGAACCCTACTGTAATTTTCCCGATTCATGTCTTATATAGTTATAAATCACCATATCCTTATATAGGCATAGAAATCATAACAATATTTAGGCATAGGTCATGCAGTCCAAATACGGCAGGGCTACTTCCACTAGTTCCGAAAATCCACAAAGATTTCTTCGAAAACTCGGCTTGAGCAGCTTGGGACTTTCCCTTGCTCGAGAACTGACTTGTCCAAGAACTCATGGAGTTTTCAAAGAACTAAGACTCTTTTTTTAATTATTATTTATTTATTAAGTTTTATATCAACAAACATATAAGGCACAATTTACAAAATGCAAGACCGGTTTTAAAACAACAGCAATTGAAATTGAGATCCACATAAATAAATAAGATTTAGACATTATAACATTTATACAATCATATCTTAGATTCATAGCAAGTTGATTATTGGAGACCATAGCTGTATCTTTCGCCTCATCCCCTTAGTTTTATATACTGCCATCTCCAAGTAATAGATAGACAGCACTCTGGATTGCCAGTTAGTAAAGGTTGGCGGTTCAGGGTCAAGCCATTGAGATGTGATACACCACCGGAAAATAGACATACATATAAATATGAATCCGTCCTCTTTAAAGATCGAGAATTAACCACCCCTTCTAACCGACCCAGAATCACCAACTCAGCAGATAACCGTTGAGGAATACCTAATACCTGGAGAAATGATTCCACCTCTTCAACGAACTGCTTCAATTTAGGGCACTGAAAAAACATGTGGATTGCGTCTGCGGCGTGCAGACCACATCGGCTACAGCAATCACCTCGGATAGATTTCCAGTTCGCTATTTTCTTCGGTGTATAGTATAGGTCATAGATTGACATAATGTTGACTTATCATAGGACCATTGAATAAAACATTCGTAGCGACTTCAATCACTTTTGTAAAATTAATTCGATCACCTCCGAACCTATTGTGCCATTTTGTCTCCTAGTCCCCCAAATCATCCACCGATCTATCCATAAATATCTGATATAGTGGTCCCATTCTTGCTCGCGATCTGATCGCTTCTATAATCTCTATCTTATCTAAAAAGATTTGTTTTCGTGTTATTTTATCATCAACAAAACTACGGACTTGCAGATATTTAAAAAAAATCACTTCGACCTAGATTATATTGCCTCTGCAAAAACTCGAAGGAGACAAACTGGTTGCTCTGAAAAAAATCACCCAGCACACACAACCCGGCATTACGCCATCTGTTCATTACCTGGTCACTAAATATTTCTGGGAGAATCCGGCAGTTATATAATGGAGTTTCTAAATTCAGATTAACCCCAATCCCCAACTTCTTCTTAACTTTCCTCCATATTTCGTAAGCTGAAATCACTACCTTAAATGTGTTTTTTTTTTATAGTAACTGGGTTCTATTATTCGGTTAAAGCATTGCCTTGCCTCAGCCCCTAATAGCATCTCATAAATAGAAGGGGCGGCAAAATCTTCCATTAAATCTTACTGGAGTATTAGAACCCCCATGTTTTGCTGTATAGAAACCCAATGATAAATTTGAAAGTTAAGTACTCCCCACCCTCCTTTAGCTCTAGGCAACATGCACCATTTCAACGCTCTCCTGGAGCGATGATAACTCCATAAAAACCCCGCATACATTCACTCAATACGGGAAAAAAACATGGAAGAAATTAGTAAAGGAATCGTCCGAAATACATACAATAATTTAAGGAAAATTAGCATTTTCAAGATGTAACTACACCCGTATAATGACAAATGTAAATTGTTAATCCGTTCCAACGTTTTATTAGAGGAAGCGATAATTGGGTCCAGGTTCAAAGATATAATGTCCTCGACTATTGGAGATATCTTAATCCCTAAGTACGTTACCACGGGTTCGCAATTAATATCCACAGGGCGACCGGCCACCGAGTGAATCAACTGACTTTTAGCAACGTTTAATTTATAGCCGGAAACCTGTCCAAAAACTTCAGCAGCTTTAATAATCTCTAGAACAGCGTTACTAATATCTGCTGTAACAACTGCAACATTGTCTGCATACGCAAATATTTTATATGCAACATTATTTATCACCACCGGTTTTATCAAATCATTATTCTTCATGGTGGATATAAAAGGGTCAATATATAAGGCGAAGAGAGGGGGGGAGCAAGGACAACCTTGCCTTGTCCACCTCCCTATCGCTATATTCCTTGAGACAGTACCAGAGATGCGGATGACAGATGATGGGTTAAAGTATAGCGTCTGTATAGCAACGATAATACTAGCCCGAAACCCCTTCCATGCTAGGACTGACCACAGGTACCTCGACGAGACCCTATCGAACGCTTTTTCAGCGTCCAACAGGGCCACTCCAACCGGGGTGTTAGTAGCCTGTGCCCAGTCCAGCATGGAAACTATCCTCTTAACATGATCTGTAGTGTCTCTACTTTGAATAAAGCCATGTTGTCTTAACCACATGCGCGCTAGCGCAATTCCCCTCCTACGCGATGATTTACTAAATCCCATGTTACGTGACGAGCTGGGCTCGGCATCAGCGTGCGAGGAGGCTACGCCATGACGAGCCCAGCTCGTCATCAGCCCCGAAGGGGTTAAAGACACCAACCCTGGCATCAGCTCATTCAACCTGTTCGCAATTAGCTTCGAGTATATTTTGCTATCTGCATTTAGTAATGATATAGTTCTATAAGACCCCAAGTTGGTATCCTTTTTCCCTTTTTTCCTGAAGACAACTATTGTTGCTTTGGACCATGAGTCCGGAGCAGTGCCTAAAAACGCCTCTTGACAAAACTCTAGAAGCTCATTCTTCAGTTCATTCCTAAATATTTGAAAAAACTCCAGTGGGATATTATCAGGGCCCCCAGCCTTCCCTTAAGCTAATCCTAGCAAGGCTAATTCAACTTCTTCCCAGACCACAGGGGCAGTTAGTATAGCTTTTTGCGCCTCCGTTAGTGTCCTAAAAGGCAGATCTTTCAAATAGGTTCCCCCATCATTTAACTGTGATGCCATCCCCTCTTCACTATATAAAGATTGGTAAAACCCTTGGAATGCAGCCAAAACACCCTCCTTCATGTCCTGTATTGTTCCATCTAGGTCAATGATCATAGTAATCTCATTATACGCTGCTTTTTCCCATAATCTTTTAGCCAAAGTTCTGCCAGTCTTTTCACTGAACTCATATGTCTCCTGCTTATGCTGTGCATATGTTCCTGCTATTTGCTCCGCTAAATTAGCGTAAACTGCAGCCCGTTTTATAGTGAGGTCTCCTTGGGCCCTCATTAAATCTAGGCCCTGCACAATGACAGCAGCCAGTTCCCATTTTGCCCGCGTAACTGTTTCAAAATCCTTTTTTTATTTAGCCTGCACCTTTTTACGTCTAAAATTAGAAAAGCTCAATGCTTCTCCTCTGACTACCGATTTAAAAGTATCCCATACTATCTTCAAATCAGCTGTGCCTTTATTAAATTCGAAAAATTCCCGAATTACTTTCGTCATAAATTGCCGATACTCTTCGTCCAACAATAGCTTTCTCTCAAAGGACCAAGTTTGGTTCCTCTCTTTCAACTCGGGTCCCAAAGAGATCTGCAAACACACGGGGTTATGGTCCGATACCAATTTAGAATACATCTCAATGCTAACCTTCCCTAACAATATAAATGACACAAAAAAATAATCTACCCTAACAAATTTTAAGTGAGGGGCGGAATAAAAAGTAAAGCCTGGGTCACCAGGGTGCAATCTATTCCAGACATCGTAGAGGCCATGTTCTAAAATCAGGTCCCTCAGTGACTTAAATACTTGTTTCTTTCTACCTGTATATATACTGCTACTCCTCATGTCAGTCTGGGTGGCAATATGAATGTTTAAATCACCACATAAAACCATTGGTTGAGCCCCTTGGGCAAGTTCCACATTCAGAAAATCAAACAGTTCAGTTTAATCCAGGTTAGGACCGTATACATTGCATAAAGTAAACATGCTTTGATTAAACCTGAATTCACTGATTGCCCAGCGTTCCCACTTGTCTGATGCCGTTTTTAAACAAGTACCCAAACCTCGTTTCAAGAAGATTGCCACCCCTCTTCTGACTCCGGTTTGTTTAAAACACACCACTAATTCCAGCCCCAAATTTTTTAAATACCCATGGTTAGCCCATGAGATATGTGTTTTTTTGCAAGCATAATACATAAATATTTAACAACTGTATAAGCCTAGCCAGTACCCGTCTCTTCTTAAAGTTATTGAGAACACAAATGTTCAGCGTAAAAATCCTTAATTTCCTATCCATTTTCACCAGTGCAAGAAATACACATTAAAACATAAACATGAACAAAATAACAGAGGATTAAATAGAAAAATACACCTTTGTCTAACATTACAGATGCTTCAGCCTTAAAAAGAGTCTCCTGCCTATACCAACTTTCTCCAACCTGTGCCTTAACTGTTGCAGATTTTTCACCCCCCACCACCTTGCCCCTCCTTCCCCCCCAACCCTGACTCTACCCGCCTGACCCACCCCCTCCCCCTACCCACCACATGAGGCCCAGGGGCTATCAGTCCCTGTATTATATGGAGTACCGCCCACTCACCCCCCCCCCCCCCGGGGAAGAAGAGAAAATAGGAAAACAATATTTTGACTTGATCACTGTATAATAGACCCCCGTATTCCTTACTATTCAGAGTTAACTACCCCTGAAAAGAAAAAAGCAACCCCTTGCAAAAAAGATTAAAGAAAAGAGACCGTCAATTATACTTTCCCCCTCCAACAACTATACTATTACTTAAGCTACAATAAACTCAGAAATTATTTAGCTTCTATCTCTGAAACAAAAAATCTAATCTGGCCTTTGACAATTACTTTCAACTTTGCCGGATTCTGCAAAAAAAACAGTAGCCGCCTTATTCTGAAAGCCAGGTATAAGCTGCCGCAAATGCCAGATTCTGCAAAACAATAGTAGCCCCCTTATTCTGAAAGCCAGGTATAAGCTGCTGCAAATGCCAACGCTTAGAAACTGTAGCCTGGCAGAAGTCCGGTCGAACAAAAAAGCAACAATCTTTTGCGACACCCTTCTTGTCAGGTCTGGCCAATAAGAAAATATCCTCTCTAGCAAGAAAGTTGTTGAAACAAACAAGAATCGCTCTTGGACGTTCTTCTTCTCCTGGTCATAATTTTTTAACTGTGAATGGAAATCTGTGCGCCCTCTGTATCTCTCTTGACCAGTCCCATGAGGACAGCTCCGGGAATGCTTCCTTTAGTAATTCCGCAATGAATTTCCGCACGTCGTACCCCTCCTTCTCTGGGATGCCTAAAAAACGCAGGTTGTTCTGGCGTGCCTGATTCTTCAACTCGGACAATTTAAAACCAATATCGTCCCGATGTTCCTTAATAGCTTTCAGTTCAGTTTTCTGGGTTACAACTTCATCTTCCAGAGCCGAAATTCTGGCTTCAGCTTCCGTCACTCTTGCCGTGGTACCTGAACAAATTGTAATCACTCGGCGCATGGCATTCTTTACCTTGCTGCAAGTCACTTGACTTCTCTTGTTTTCAGCTTTTATCTCCGCTCTATGACACATCATAGTTTCATACATTGTAGAGAGAGTGATTTCCTGAGGCTGATTCCCTTCAATCAAAGCCTCCTGTTGAGTGTGCAATTTTTCAAAAGGCACCATTTCTGCTGGTCTTTCATCGCTACCCAAGTTATCCTCTCCCATTTGAGCTTTCTTGCGTTGACTCACCCTCTTCTTTGCTCTTTTTACTGTAGTTGCACTCACATTCGGGGAAGCTGAGTTTGACGTTATATCACCTTCTGAATTATTCCCCTCTTCATAATCAGTCCAGTCCTTGCTCACATTAATATTCCCATCCGAGGAGAGATCAGAGAGTGAAAAAACGTTTCAATTGCTTCCTGCGAGCCTCCAAGATCTTGTGAGGAGATTCCATCAGTCAATGCCCAGGAGTCTATTACTGCCACAAGATTGCCCAAACTACCAGAAACAACTTCCTTAGAAGCAGGAACTGCATTTCCCATTATGCCTCTCTCTACTCCTGAAAGCTCTGCAGTCTCTGCCCCCTGTGCTAATGGAGAATGCAGTCCTAAGTCAATTCCAGCGTCCAAACACACTTCATCCCCCTCTCTGCTTATCCTGAGAGGGATTTCTCCAGCTTCAGTCATTTCGGCTCTTTCCATTGTTTCCCCAATCACTATGTTATCACTGGGGTGCCTTGCAGCTCCTTTCGCAATTTGTCGCTCAAACATCTCGAGTAATGTCACAGTGCCCTGCTTCACTAGACAGGTGGCCAACCTATCATTGGGATCCCCCCCTTTTTAGTTTGTCTACTGCGCTCACCTGCAACCAGTTCACCAACAAAAGCTTCTTCAGCCTCGTCCTGCTCTTTTCCTTTGCCACTACGTGTCACTACCTTTGGCGGCATATCTTTCTTTTTTGCTCGGGAACCTCCAGGTCCACGAACAACTCCGAGCTGAGGGCACAGAAAAAAAATGGAAGCCGCCGAGCCAGCAGCCTCGACCCCAGAGTAACCCCACCGTCATCCGGACACAAGTAAACGCTCTCCCGGCAGGGCTGCAGACGCTCGTTGGTATGCGAACGCGAATAGCCAAACAGTCACAGGTGAGCTCTCTGCTCCACATGGCTCCTCTCACTGCCTCTCACTGCCCGCTGCTGCCAGCTCTCAGCAAGGCATTTTCCACGAGGCTGCTAATGAGGCTTCTACCATACCGATTCTCCAAATGCAATAACCTTCAGGCTCAGTAAATCATTCTCCGTGCTTTTTCCCATTCTGCCCGCTCTTATCCGGGGGTCAAAAACCGCTACTTCTCCTCCCCCACCGGGAAGTGAGGACTGGGCTGGTCACACAGCCCACGCCACGAACGCCATCTTGCCTCCTCTACAGAACTAAGACTCTTTGATGACGTTATTATATCCACCTTTACGTCAAACTCAACAACTTCAAGGTATAAATATGCCCACACTTGCCTTAGCAAACACAAATTGGTTTGAAGCAGTTCGACTATCTACTTGCCCGACGTATCCTGCTACAGCAAGTGCCGAAGGAAGCCGACCCTCCAGCAGACACACTGACAGAGACGCTGTCTTTCTCCTGCCGAGAAATCCAGCTCCAGTGTTTCCAAGCTACCCTTGTGGGTTGTTGGGAAATCGAGTCCCGAGACTGACCTTCTCCATTCTAAACTAAGGTACGGAGCTGATTAAACCCTTAAACAAATCTTAGACAGATTCTTGGCAAAAAGAATACTACATTTATGCTACACCTCACTTACTTCTTCCCTCGTACTAAGCTTAGGTTAGGTACATCGGGGTAGGAGTATTTTAGAAGCACCAGTTGAGTACTTTTAGCCTCTGTTATTTATGTATGTATTTATCTATGGTTTAGGAACCATACAATACTCTTACAGTATTATTTTATCCTACTCTTTAAACTGTATGCATTATATTTTACAACCAGTTTTATGATTGTAGCAGTTCATTTCTTATGCTTGAGAAAGAAGACTGTTCAATAAATCCTTTTATTGAAAACGCCAGTCTATCTATTTCTCTACAACTCTGGTGAAAAGAAGTATGCACGATTGACTGAGTGAAATATCTACCTATTGTTTCCACGACTCTAAAGATCAGTTTTATCTTGGGGAAACAAAGTTGTCATGTTTATGCGGTTGTCAGAAACAAATCCCTTCTTGTGAATTCGAGAAAGTTTCTAGTGACCTCTGAGCTAGCTGGCACTCACATTTAAGTCTAATATATTTGATAGCGACCTAGTTGACCTCAGTCCTATGTCTAAACTATAGGATATATTATTCCAATGTGCAGAGCCTATTGGGAAAATAGGAACTACACTACACGCTGACATTGGGTAGAAGATTTGTACTGTGGGAATTCTTTGTAGGCCCATTAAAAGGAGTCTTATATTGTTTTGCCAACTGTAATTTTGTACATATTTGCCATTTCATGACTAACTAGAGTTTGTGACAGGGGGATAGCTTATGGTTTGTTCAGTGCACTTGAGTTATCTATGGTTACAAGCCAATGTGGAAGGCAATAAACTTGATTAGTTAATTGGGAAACGTTGTGTCAGATGCCATAGGTTTAATCTGTTTATTGGGAAAAGTTATAACAAAGGCATATGTGGCTGGGTGTGTGGTGGCAGTGTTGACGTTAAGGTCAGTGTGAGTGGTTGAGGGTATAGGCCTAGAGTTTTGAGGCGCTTCATGATTTCTACATCCTCAAATGTTGGTGTTCTGGACCAAGATTTACTCTACTGCGAAGCTGTTCCAAGGTACACTTGAGAAAAGTTTGAGATTTAATGATGGTATGCTTGATTGTTGCCCTGTGAAAAACCTAAAAGCAATTCAGCAGACCATAGTTTGTCATGCTGAGAATCCAATGGTAAAGGCTGCAGGCTTGATTGGATCATTGTGGAAAGGTAATCCAGATGCCATAGTTCCGATCTGTTTATTAAATAAAGTTATGTGAAAGTTTGAACTCTCGACATGTTCATGTGAAAACTATGCCTTTAAGGGTGGATTGATCCTACACTGTTGAAGCCTATAGACAGATATTTTGTTACACATAATCAGAATATTTACCAGAATATTAACATTAGCTATTAGCTGCACAATCTTAGCGCCGGGAAACCCTTAGGGGTAGCTGTCGCGCTCTACAAATTTAAATAATAAATAATAATAAAATAAATTAACATTAGGAGACAATGGCTTCGCTCTATGCTACTTTCTCTGTAAAGCTCTCCCTAAAGGTTTACACTGTTAAAATTCTTATTATGTCCCTGTATATTGTTTTCCCGACTGCATGAGTATAAGAAAGACTGACAAAGAGAATGTATAATGATGACCTATTGAATGCCTAAACTCGCTAGTCACTGATGAGGCAGTTTCCATTACAAGTCAGACCTGTTGGCATTGCCAATGCATGTTTTAGCATTGAGAAAGTACAGTGCTTATTTCTGTACTTAAGTCCAGCAGAAAGAGTACTGGATAGAGAATATCTCGGTGAAGTCTTGGAACACTGAGCTTCCTCACTTTGTTGCAAAAATCTTCAACATTAAGCAAGATCATGTGTGATGAGGCATAAGACTGGAATTGCACCCAATGGACATGGTCATTAATGGATGATTTTCTGTCGGGGGCGCTCGCAGAGTGTCAACCTCGGCCCATATCTCTCGACTCCCATGGAACTGACTAAGGGGGTGCCACAGGGCTCCTGTTTGAGCCCTACGCTTTTTAACATCTATGTCGCCCCCTTGGCTAGTCTCCTGAGGACATACGGGTTCATCCCAGTTTCATATGCCGATGACACGCAGCTCCTCTTTCCATTCAGTAAACTTACAACTGCGGTCCAAAGGGCCTTCTCTGATGGAATGCGAGCTGTGTCCCAGTGGATTGTAAACAACTATCTACAATGTAATGTAGGACAGACAGAGGTGATGCTGTTTGGCAGGGCCCCTCTTCTGTGGACTCCTGATTGGTGGCCATCAGATCTGGGTCTAACTCTGTCCCCAAGCTTGCTGTTAAAAATCTAGGCATCCGTCTAGATCAGGCCATTAGTCTAAAAGAGCAGGTGACTCAAACAGCTGGCTCATGCTTCCATATATTCGGAATGCTCAAAGAGTTTTTCCTCTACTCCCTGACTCCACCCAAAAAACTCTAGTCCAGGCTTTAGTGATCAGTCGCCTAGACTACTGTAATGGGCTGCTGATTTCTGTTAATGACTCTTTATTAACAGACTTCAAGTAGTCCAAAATACAGCAGCCAGACTAGTCCAGAATGCGCCACCTAGGTCACCTTTGCGACGTTTGTTGGTGAAGCTCCATTGGCTGCCCATCCGCCAACGGATCAAGGTTAAAACTTGTACTATCCACAAAGCACTCCAAAATATGGGCCCCTCCTACTTGGCAGACAAACTCCTACCATATACTCCTTCACGTGCTCTTCGTTCCAGCAGTAAAAATTTCCTCGAAATACCAATCATTAAGAGGGAAAGATTGGGATGGAAGGCCCTCTCTTACCTTGGGCCACACCTCTGGAATGATCTCCCTGACTCCTCTTAGACTCTGTCCAGAACACACAAAATTTAGGAAATTGCTAAAGACTTTTCTGTTTCACACTGATTAAGTATGCTAGTGTCCTCAACCCTCCTCAAAGCCCGCTTAAGCACAGAGATACTCCTTTGGAAGTCGATTCAACCGCTATACAAACATATAAATAAATAAATAAATGATGTCGAGAGTTCCAGAACAGTGAAGAAATCCTATATTAGATGAGTCATAAAGTCTGCTACATGCCCCGATTCTGGCCCAAATTCACAAAGAAATTATGCTATGCAAGAAATCAAGCAATGCAGCACAGCATGTTAATTTAATGCACAGTGTGAACCGGAGAGACTGGAACAGCACCATATCTAATAGGTTGTGGTGCTGTTCTGCTTTCTCCCTGTGCTGGTGCACTTTAAGCTGCTGTCTGCCAATTCAAACACCTTTGCGTCATTGTGTTGTCGTAAGCATACTTTTTATGCAGGAAGCGTTCCCTTCTTCGGGAAGAGTCTCCCTCAATCCCTGCTCTGGAAGAGTCTCCTTTAGTCCTCAAATTGCCCTCAAAAAGCAATCAACCAGATGTAAACCCCAGATAATCTAGTCCAGCCTTAGTAGAATCCACTTGGGAAAACAGAAATTGTTTCACCTGTTACTCCACCCTCAATATTACTCAGTAACGCACAGATACTGTAAGCCTTTTTGTGCATAAGTATCTCATTATCACCTTATTCCTGGTCAGTATTTGTAGACTTAAGTACGGAAATAGCACTCAAGTTTGGTGAAAGCCTAAAAGCTCACATCACAAAATCTTTCAAATCCCTTTCCTGTATGTCCAGCAGCACAGCCAGTCTGTTATTGTGATCCTACTTGTAAACGACTCAGTTTCCACCTACGTAGAAGCCCCACTGACTTTTCTCAGGTTGTCTAATTCCCCCCAGCTGTATGAGCAACTCACTAAGACCTTTGTGGTGTTAGAATGGCTGCAGTTTATTCACATAATAAGCTGGTACATAAGTTATCACAATGGCATTAGTTATTAACATGCTCAGCTCTTTTATTATCTTACACTTTAATGTAATGCATACTGTTCATAATTGGTCAATTTTAGTGTACATCTTATCATTATTGTAATGACC
The DNA here is from genome assembly GCF_964263255.1 of Lissotriton vulgaris. NCBI lineage: Eukaryota > Metazoa > Chordata > Amphibia > Caudata > Salamandridae > Lissotriton > Lissotriton vulgaris. Next base: position 174,410,434 of record NC_141687.1, on the reverse strand, counting down.
ATAACTTGCATAACGAATGAATGAATTAATGAATACGCATTTCTATTGCGCATGGCTACCCTAGAGCATCCCAGCGCATTTAGGACAGGAGAACATTCCACTACTCAAGGAAAGAGAAAGGTCTTCAGCAATTTCCTGAAAAGGAGATGGTTAAGTTCCAGGCGGATGGGATTGGGGAGCCGATTCCTCAAGTTTGCAGCATGAAGGGCGAAACGTCGGCCACCCGTGCGTGCCCGACGAATCCTGCAATAACCTGCAATGTATCATCCTTGCAGTCATAACATCTCTTTAATGGTTGTCATAAATCACTTTTATCAACTGCCATGACAGCTCTCCTCCTGTCAATTACTTTGTACAGCTTCGAGGCTGCCCCTACTACCGATTGTCTGACGTTCGTGGTCCTGTGGCCATGCCTGGGTTGCAAGTGCCATTTCTGCCCACCTCTGACCATTTCTTACCACTTTATTTGCCCTCATGTTTCCTTGTTGTGTGGCAACCCAAGGACCTTGTTCTGGAAATTGTTCTTTATATTTCCTTGTGTGAAGATATTTATTGTTAAACCTTGTAGCTTCCTGCCATGCTGATGGTGGTTTACTGACCTCGGACGGCACGCCACAACCCTATGAAAAACCCAGCAGTTCCAAAGTCCCCAAAATTTTTAGGAGGAGCTTGTCGATCCCTACACTAAACAGGTGAACCTTGTCCTACGTGTATTAGCCTGGCATCTTCTGGTTGATTAGGCCATGCCTCAAAAATTCGCATCCGATGCCTTCGCAGAATTGCTCATTGCTATGTTCGACTTCCACCTAGATCTTTCTTCTGCTCCCTGGTGCAATGCCCTCTTCCACTCGTATTGCGCTATGATTTCTGACCAATATTATGTCGGCATGGCACATCAGTTATGATATGGTTGCCAGATTCACCTGAATGGCCTCCAACAGGGATTTTATCCCCAGATGAATTACAACCACATCCGTACCGCAGGAAGGAGCTGGCTCCACTTTATGCCTGGTTTTCCGAGCCATATAACCTTGGTATTGCTCAACCATATGCCAACATACAGCTTCTATGGGGTGGGGTGTGCTACGACCTACGTAGACGCTGGAGCACTTGAGTTTGTGATAGAAGTTATGTGTAGTGTATGAGGTGGTAGCGTCGTGAAAGAACAGTGGTGCAAGAATTAAAAGTTCCATGGCTAGTGGAGAAAAAAAAAGTTTTATTGCATTCCCTAGCTGGAAACAGTAAAAATGGGAAGGTGTAGGTGGTGTACTGTAATGAGTCACCTTCTATGTGGTCCCTACACATAACTTCTATCACAAACTCAAGTGCTCCCGTGTCTACGTAGGTTGTAGCACGCCCAACCCCATAGAGTGGCGGGAAGACCCCAATGATGAAGCATGACACTGAATTAGTTTTCAGTGTGTGAGGGGTATTTTACAAACCCAAAGTGGTTCCCTTCTGTAAACAACTAGAAGTTTCCTTGACAAACATCTCTTCTACACCATCGTTTTGACTAGAACCTTCAAGGTTTGAAGGGCATAAAGCAATATAACGGTAGAATCTTTTTGTTGAGAAATAGTATTTAGAGGAGGACGATTCTACCATTATCCTTTTTCGCTCCCCCCTTTGTTTCGTGGTGATTTTTGACCTCCTCAGGTACAACACCAAATGTGTTCTTCCCATGTGTAGGTCCTCCACATGGAGGTAATCCAAGCCTGGATCTGCCACTGCGCAACCAGTTCGCTCACCCTGAATGCCCCAAAGACAACCAGGAGAAATGCTGCTCTGAACAAGTGTGTCTCCCCTGTGGATCTACATATTCTAGATCCACAGGGATCTAGAATATGTAGGGCAGGTAAGATTGCCTTTGGCTTATCATAGTCAATTGGCAGTCTGATGTCGCAATTCTTTGTTAGACTGCGTCCCCCAACCTTTATTGCCCCTCTGCAGTAAAATGTGTTTGTTGGGTCCACCCCGCCGTAAAGTTTGTAGTGGCACGTTATGGTGCTCAGGTGTGAATGCGCCCAAGTTGTGGACCTGCCCTGCTCGAAGGCCCATTGTATAAATTCCTCCACCTTTTCCTTGGCACAGTTTCCTGTGATTTCCCCCTTCCTCTGTCACCCTCCTAAAGCATTCCAGACACTTATGATAGGTGGCTGTGGTTTTTGGTTCTGGGCCACTGCATCCCATATGTCTGCGGTAGTATTGTCAACTGCTCGTCCACCCATGGTGCCAATTGGCGGAACCTCTCCCCCTGAAAGCGAGAGCATCACCAATTGTGTTGTCACATCCTGACACGGGCCTAGTTTTAATTGCTAAGCTGCTATCCAGCTGTTAGCCCACCAGGCGCTGGACCATTCCTACCACTCTCTGGCAGTCTGCTAACCCTAGGATTATTTAGTTACCACCATGTGGTTGTCTGACCACAACATCACCTGCCTGCTTGCTAGGCGCCTTGCCGCAGTGTAAATGCCACTACGTTTGGGAATAACTCATGCAACGCCACATTTTTTATCTAGCATGTCTCATGACAACTCTTGGGCCAATTAGCAGTGCACTGAGCGGCACCTAGAACGGCGCCGAAGCCCTTGTTACCCGCTGCATCAGTGTACAGGCTCAGCTGCTCGGCTGTCACCCCCAGCTCTCACCATACCATGATACCATTGAATTTGCTCAGGAATTGCTGTAAGTGCCTCCTGACCCTCGTGGTCAGTCTGACACTGTGATGCTTCGGTGTGATGCCCTTTGTTACCCAGGCCAAACGCCTAGGGAATGTGCACCCCACCACTATAATCCAGGCAGCAAAGTCGAGCTTCCATAGCAGTTGTTATAGTTCTTTGAGCTTTGCTTTTTCTTGCCCATTTTCTCCTCAGTATCCTGCCTGAGGTCTGTTACTTTACCTTTTGATCTGGTAGCCTGCTTACTCCCTCTTTTGAATCCTGCTCTATCCCTAGAACTGCCACTCATTTAGTGGGGCCTTCCATTTTATCCTGTAATAGTAGGACCCTGAGCATCTCAGTTAAAGTCTTGAATTGTTTCACCATTACGTGGCATTGCTCACTGTCTGGTGCGTCCACAAAAAGCAAGTCATCCAGATAATGTTGTTTCCCCCCTCCGGGCACCTTCCGCCTGGTGCCCATTCAAGGAATGGGCTACAGGCTTTAAAGTACACACATGTTACAGACTAGCCCATGGGCAGCCATTTGCTATAGTAACAGGCTACATTCAATTGAAAGCCTAGGAGATGCTGACTTTCTGGATGCACTGAGAGGAGGCGGAAAAGAGACTCTATATTTGCCTTCTCCATCAGGGCTCCCCTACCCATGGCCCTAAGCAGGTCAATTACCTCATCCAGTGTGGAATATGACACTGAGCACCATTCCTGGCCAAGCCTGTCATTTACTGACCCTCCCTCTGGTTATGACAGATGGTGAACGAGCCGGATTTGGCCTGGCTCTATTTTGAGGACAACCCCAGCAGGATTACCATAAAGTCTTTTAGTGGTGGCTTCTCAAATGGGCCAGCCATCCAGCTCAGTTGTAGCTCCTTGACTACCTTCTGTCCAGCTACTTCAGCTTTGTCTGTGACAGACTTAAGGTTGTTGCAGAGCCTCCCTGGCACCGGCTCAATGTAAGGTATGCTGAAGCTGTTCCTAAAAGCCTCCGATAGCAAGTGTGCATTGTCTTTCTTATGGTAATGGTTGAGTAGCTTGACTAGATATTGGCATTTAATTGGGGTGAGCGCAAGTCCCCGTATCCTGTGTTCCAATTTTGTGACTCGCTGTTACTTCTTGAAGGGGTTATTTCTTTCCCACACCCTTTCCCCTTGCAACTGTCACAGGCATGCTTGAGTTTGCAAACTGCACCTCATTTGCACTCACCCTTCTCAAACTTCCAACATGCCACGGGCTGTGAGCTTCCCTGCTTGCCACCTGATTATTGTTTCCCTCTGTTGTACTCCTGGTACCACTCTGTCTTCCACTTGCCCCCGTGTGAACTAAAGGATTTTTTGTGTGTCTCCGCCCCCTCTCACGCAGCGACCATGTGTTTAGTGAAACCTGCTATGTCCTGATGGTTCCAGTCTATGATGGGACATGTGCGCATTTTGGCCCTAAAATCCTCACAATATTCTAACCAGGCCCCTATTGTTTTTTTGCTGCTCTACACCCACCTTTTGCTCATACAATGCCACTGCGGCATGTGGAAATCGTTCAACAAACATTCAAGCCAAAGTGCGAAATGCATGCAACCAGTTTTCAATGGACCTTTCTCACCAGGGCTTACGCCTCTCCTGCTTGTCCTCGTTTTTTTGTCCTGCAGCACCGGGTCCTACCCTGCATGTTTGGCCTCAGGCAGCAAAAATATATTGTTTAACTCCTTTCCCCATATTCGCTCTTTAACGGCCAAGTGAACCAGGTTTGCCAGCTCGGTCTTGAGCACTATTATAGGTGGGTCACCCAGGAAAGGCCTAATATATTCGATGGCCAGCTTATTATTCACCCCACCCAGTGCGGTGCTGCCTCCCCATACCACTGTTGGGTCTACCTCCCGAGTGTTGCAGAACCCTGGCTCTTGGGTGTCCTGCTTTGCCCCTTCCTGCACCTGGGCCCCTCAGGCATCCTGCTGATCCATGTTGCCTGCTGACTGCGCCTGCCTTGATGCGTTAAACCTGGTGCATTTTTCTGTCTTTGGGGGCAATGTGCCACCCTACCCCAAGTATGGCACCTGCCCTGGCCAATCGTAATTGCCCAGCCGCGGGAATGGTGGCAGAGGGGATACCCCAAGACCGCTCGCCAACTGACTTGACCACCACACAAGAGGGACCAATTGAGGTGCAAGTACTGCACGTGTCACGTGGGTTACCCTGGCTATATGCTCACCCGTAAACTACCCCGACCTGCACCCCATAGTTGGCTATTCCACGTGCTGTGCACCGCTGGCATGCCGACCCTTGTCGGGATCTTGCCTCTGTGTCCTCCTGCATCACCTGGCATACCCTTCACTAGTTGAGCATGTTTCACCATCAGCTGCAGTGGATTCACTGCAGCTGATGGTGCAGTGAATCCTTCACATGCACTGCAATGGAGGCTGAATGTGCCTGCTGGATGCTCCCTGGAGCTGGGTCCATCTCTCTACCATGCCCATCCTTGATGTCTGCTGGTGATGATGGACACCTCCACCTGCATGGGGCCGCCAATGTGGCTGCAAGCCCCCTTGATGATGCACCCCTGGAGTCTGTGCTGCTGGTTCTGTGGTGCTCCTTCCTGTGGTCTTTCTGCCATCTCTTCTCCCTAGGTTCTCTGCTTTCTGAGGTCCCACTACCGCTAGTTTGCCATCTGTGACTCTCGTGCCCCTGGAGTCTGTCCTGCTGCTTCTGTGGTGTCCCTTCCTGTGGTCTCTCCACCATCTCTTCTTCCTGGTTCCCCTGCTATCTGAGCTCCTACTGCCGCTAGATTCCCTCCTGTGGTGCTTCGCTGCTTGCACCTTTCTGAGCCTCCTAGGGGGGGGGCTCTCCTTTGGGCTGCCTCTGCTTCTGCTCTTCCTTCCCACTGCAACTTTTATTTCCCTTGCCCTGGCTTTCCCCAAGGGCCCAGGACCTGTTCAAACAGCCTCTTGCTCCCGCGCATGTTCGCCACCTTCCTGATCTGCCATAGGAGTTGCTCCACTATGGCAACGCCTTAGATCTTAGGTGTCTCAGGATCTATTGGCACTTTGCACCACCTACTGGGAGGGGTTGACTTCTTTGTCTTGTTACAAAAACATGAAATGGAAGGTGCACACAAACAGAAGATGACACTCCGGGGCGCCGCAGAAAACAAGACTACCGAATCCGAGCACCCGACAACAGGTGCTCGGTGGTTATTGCCACGAACACCGTGCTACACTGCAGACTGGTGTTTACTACGCCTTCACAATACGCCTTTCCCGGAGAATAAAATTGCGAGGACAATAGAAAATTTCCCCTGGGAGCTACTAGACTTCCTGGTGGGCATTAGTTCAACTTCAAAATATCATCGGATTGAGAACCTGACATCTGTCATACTCGGAAAATAATTGAACATAACTTTGGGACACCAACTGGGTTGACTCTTTCGCACCTAGTGTGAACATCGCCTCAAAAGATATGAAGGTCATATGACTGTGACCAACGAGTGTCATCTGCTGTTTGATCTACAAGGTTCTGTCCGATGAGGTTGACAACTTCAAACTGAACTGATTTGCCCTGATGAAGTTCCGTAATGGCAAATGGAACGAAACGCATTGGCTGTGCCTATATCAGATGAATACTGTTAAATAAAGAAGAAGATATTTAATACATCACTTTCTTTTGGACTCTAATTGTGTGCACCTTCCATTTCATGTTTTTGTATCTCTGATTTATACACCTATTGGTAGCAGGTGTAGGAAGAAGTTTGCACCATCCAGAATTTAGAACGATACGATCCGAAGTGCTTGACCTGGTCTGCTGCCTTGGTCTTTTGGAACTTTTCTTCTTTGTCTTGTTCACTGACTCCTAGGCAGTGTCTCTGGCCCCCTCACAGAACCTTGCGGGTTTCATACAGGCTCTTTTCTAGGGTATGTCTCTCAGGTGGGCCCACTGCATTGGCCACCTTCTTCTCCCTCTGCTCCACCACCTGGCGTGCTCTGTTGTTTACTTCATGGCCCCAAAGGTGCAGTGTAGACTTTGTTTAGGAGGGAGGGCAAATTGATTAGCTCATTGCCTGCCTTTGTGTCCAGTGTAGCCCTCTATAACCCTGCCCTTTTCAATCCTCAGTTTTTTGGAGCGTTTCTTGCAGTTCAGGTTCAAAGCCGCTGCTATTGCTAATTCCCGTGAGGTCAGAGCACCACCCTTGTGCCCTGCCGCTTTACTGCTTGCCTCTTGTATCTACTCGTGAACAATGGGCCCTGCATAGAACAGCTGCGTCTTGTGTTTGGTAGTGAAGCAGCCAGCCGCACGAACGTCCTCGGGGCAAGTCCTTCAAGCTGAGTCTGAACCAGTGACACAAGGATGTCAGCTACTCCCTACAGTCCTTCATTTGCCACCTGAGCTTTCATGGGCTCAATATAGATACGAATTTGCACGGGCCAGTGAGCTCGCCTTCCACACTGCTGCCGTTTTACCGTATCCATTTAAATCCATCGTGACTTGTCAAATGTGCATTGTGCCTTTAAGATCAAGCGTGTTGCTGCCCCTCCTGCTCACCAGGAGGCAGCAGCACAGATGGCTTGTGGGGCACAGGTAACCCAGCTCCGCTCGACGAGCAGTCACTCCCCTGCTGGTCGCCGCTCATCTCGACCATATTGAGGATTCCCCTCAACTGTTGGGAGAGTTCCCTCTGGTTGCCAGCTCATGCCTCAATGTCACCACCTGCCCACCGGATTCCATCGCTGCTCGTCTGTGTGTGGTGGTTCCTTCCTTCGACCGAGATACAAGTCCCAGGTGGAGCACACTTCTTCCTCCGTTCAGGGGACAAGGCAGCTTACAGGCGACAATCTGCTTCTAACAGGGTGACAATGCTGGGTACTGCTTGTCGTGGTCGCCTTTTGGTCATATTCTTGGCCATGCCCCTCACCTCCAATTGAGTCATTTGAATCCAAACTTGTTTTGGTCACTTGTATTTGCCTCCTGTTTAGGAGCGCTTTTGCGCCCTCCCACTGCCATGTTCTTTAGTTTGCCGCCCATGGGGGGTTAGTTGCTGTCCCTCTAGGATCCACTGCACCTCTGTGTCCCGATCCTCTCAGCTACGAATGGCAAGGTCCCCAGTGCACTAGATCCAAATGATTTCATTCAACCTCCATATCATGCATCTTTCCTTCAAGTCCTGTACTTGGTCCCCTATACTTTCAGATCCACATCCATGACCCTGTCAAACAGGCCCTCCAGTTTCATATCCACATCTCTCAGCGATGCCTTTATGATGCTTGTCTCTTCTCTTAAGTCACTGTGCAGTAATAGACCTCAAGAAGGTTATTGGAGAAGAGGAGAATAATGACTGAACAGGCATAGTAGACGTTTGCAGTAACTGGGAGGATGATTTGCTTCTATTCTTTTTTATAGTGTTCCTCATGGCCCAAAAAGATCCCCCTTTTCCTAGTGGCACAACTCCTCCTCAGCAGTGGGTGGACCTTGTCATCAGTGGTGAGGGTCCCAGCACAAGACAAAGGTACCATTGTTACTCTCAGCAAGAGGTGCTCATGAGGGAACTTTCTTGTGCACTGTGGTGGTTTGAATCTTTGGCCTGGTTAACATGTGAGCCACCAAACACCAGCCGCGATTTGCTACACCCCTGCTGCTCGCCTCAAAGTAAGTCTACTAGCACATTTCCCAGGTCTGGTATGTCTGCTGCGGGTTGAGTTATGCTACGACCACTCAGGTGATACGCTGCTTTGTATCTCACCTTGGCCTCAGATCCCTAATGCCTCTTCTGTATCAAGGAGATGCTCACACACGAATACCACCATCAGGTCATTTGAAAACCATGCAAGTGTGCAACAGGGGGCCTGCCAGGGACAGCAGGAGCATCTTCAGAGCAGCCTTTCCTCCTCAGCAAAACACTGCTCCAAAACCTACAGTGGGCTTAGCATTGTCACACAGCTACAAAGAAGCAAGTCGGATGGTGGAACCTTTCTTAACGGAGCACCTGACCACAATAGCCAAATTAATATTTTCCCTCTAAATACAACAAAGGGAGTAGTGTTCACACTGAAAACCACCCACCATCACAATGGCAGTTCTATATAGAACTTGAGGTACAAATTGTAATTTTAAGCAAAGGTGCACCACAACAAAGACATGTGTAAACTAAGGTCTTCTAGTTTGCACACAAGAAATGATCAAAGATTGCATATGGAACAAATTATTTCAAAAAAAGATATTTCTTTATTCACTCCAAATGTTAAAGGACACATATCAAGGAGATGCTCACACACGAATACCACCATCAGGTCATTTGAAAACCATGCAAGTGTGCAACAGGGAGCCTGCCAGGGACAGCAGGAGCATCTTCAGAGCAGCCTTTCCTCCTCAGCAAAACACTGCTCCAAAACCTACAGTGGGCTTAGCATTGTCACACAGCTGTTTGTGGGCTGAAGAGGCTTCCTCAAAAATCCAGTAGATCCAGGAAAGAGGAGCATGGTCCAAACCACCAAAAGAATGTGGCCTCCTTGGAGCTCACCTGTTTCTGCCTTGTCACATATTTTAAATGTAGCATTTAGTTCAATCAGTCTGTCAAGGAATGGTTTCAAGGAGTCAACTTCGCAGGTTGACTAGTTTATTCAAAGTTTGCGAGAGAAGAATGGCGAGGTGGCTAAATATTTCCTCACTCTATAATTGTTTACATGTTGTTTCTGGTTTGGCACATTTCTCAGTCTATTTATTAGGACAGGCTGGTACATATTAGAAGATTTGAACTACATAATGATGCGACCAGGCCAGTGAAAAGAGGTCCCTGGCGTGGAAACAACTCCAATTTTTAAAAAATTGGGTCCAATAAATGGTTGGCTACATTTGCGAAGTTGCTGTAATGTAAATTCAGTTAAAAATATAGATAATGTCACAAAACTCACAGGCCTATCATATTAAGGCTTCAAGCCAGAGATTTAAATCACTAACGCCCTTATTACGAGTTCAGCGGATTTTGGTGTAGGGATATCGAAGGGCCTGAATTTCTTATTCAGGCTGGTATACCCTGCACCAAATTCCGCCAATTACATTTCTTACCGGAGTGGGGACTGACAATAAATAATGACCCAGATATACTTGGTCCTTTTCAATGTCTTTTTACCTAATTGGGTGAGAGAACTGGAGGCATTTTCTGGCAAAGGCAAAAGCATTAACCACAAACTTGAATCCAGAAACTACCCGGTAAGCATTATAAATAAATGCTACAAACGAGTGAAAAACCAACTCAGGGATACTGCTACAAGAAAAACAAAGAATGGAAAATTAAGAACTACTGACCTGTGTTACAACATTCAGTGAAACATCAAACCATCTAAAAAAGCTAATTCAGAAAAATTGGAGCATTATTAACACAGGTATTTTCGATTGGTTTGCGTACAAGAGAGAGAGAAGCTTGAAAGACATACTTGTCCACACTTTACCTAAGAAAAGAGAGACAAGACAGGAAACAATCTCCACTGCATGGTCCTCCCCAATCGTCGGCCTGCACCCATGTGGTAACTGTTTAGTATGACACTTGACCACATCTACAACTATAGACCTAAACACAGATCTTAAGTGGACACTGAGGAGATATAACAATTGCCAACTATCGCCCAATCAGCCTCATTGATGTATCCCAAAAGCTGTTTGGCAGATTAATTCTCAATAGGCTGCTAAGTTGGATGGAGGAGACTGACATCTTAAGCCCTCTCCAGGCGGGATCCAGAAAAGGAGTCTCATCAGTCGACCAAATACTTAGATTGAATATTATATATTGGAAGACAGTGTTCTTAGAAGGTGGGACACTGTATGCGGTCTTTGTGGACCTCCGCGCCGCCTTCGATTTGGTTCCCCGGGCTAAATTGTGGGCGGTGCTGGCTGACCTGGGTGTCCCAGGAGATATCCTCCAGATCTTAATCAGGCTGCACACTGACAACTATGCCCGAGTTAGATATGGAAAGGGCGGCAGGCTGACAGACAGATTCCCCATTCGCAGAGGGGTAAGGCAGGGCTGCGTATTGGCGCCGACCCTGTTTTGCTTATTCGTGAACGGGGTGATAGAGCACTTGAGCAGGATCCCTAACATCGATGCGCCACAATTGAACAGCAGCAGGATGCCAGCGATTATGTTCGCGGACGACACCCTGCTGCTGTCAAAAACACCAAGGGGGCTTCAGAGGGTCCTGAATGGGTTCTTGGGGTTCTGCAATGAAAGGGGACTAGAAATAAACCCCTCTAAGACCAAATTTATGATTCTTAACCACAAACCCAAAAGCTGCCCAAATCCCCGCCTGGGATCTACAACCCTAGAAAGAGTCCATGTAATAGAATATCTTGGCATAACCCTCAACCAGAACCTGACTTGGTTGCCACATAAAACAAAAGCAACCACAAAACTAGTCCAGAGGGCAGGTGCCATTACAAGAATCGCCAAAAAATCTCCTCTTCGTCCACTGGCACCCGCCATCCACATCTACAAAGCCCAAGCCCGGGGGGGCATTATCTATGGGGGTGAGTTATGGGGACACATACCGCTACATACCATACAGGTTGCAGAAAACAATTTCATAAGACAATTGGCTGCACTTCCCCCGAGCACTCCTCTTCTCCCCCTAAGAATGGACTTGGCACTACGACCAATCACGGAGGAATTGGGCCTTAAACCCTTGACCTACTGGAGGCGCTTGTGGAGTAGTCAGTATCTGGTACATTACAGAAATGAACTGCAGGAGCTCCTTAGATCAACCCATGCCACCAAAATCCCGTGGATAAAGTACATTAGGTTACAACAAAGGGAGAGGTAGGGAGATTAAAGGACACTCTCTCAGTCCCCGGTTAAATCTACGTAAACAAAAACAGAGAGGTCAGGTCAGTCTCAGAACTGCCACAAAGACGGAGCAAGATAGAGAAAAGTCACACACTCACTCTGGGTGAGTTGGAAGGCCCTCACACACCGACCTAGTCAGTGTCATGCTTCATCACTGGGCCCCACCAAAGAGGCCGAGTGCCTCTTTGGTATGCTGCGACGCCAGAAAGACTGCGGAGCTGGTTGTGTGAAAAGGGCGTGACGTGAGGGTAACTACAATTAAAAGTGCCTAAGAGGGTATCGGTAAAAAATTATTTTAATGAGTGATCCCTAAGACACAAGTGAAGAGTATTTATGTGTCTGAATTTACATGCCAAGGTTTTAGGATTGGTTAAATTCCGAGAAATACAATAAGTCAGTCAACATGTTTCTGCCATACGGGTGGTTTCAATTTACCAAGGCATTCGCCAGGACTATACCCCGGCGGTATGGACTCTCTAATCATCCACCCTGACCTGGGGGCATGAAAGTGAAAATAAAAATAGTGAAAAAGTGCTTGAAAAATTAGAAGAGCAAGTCGCTCATTCCAAAAAATGCTCCAAATTCTGGAGTATCTCAGCACCTGTAGGGTGAAAATACACATACAAACACAAAGAGACATACATACAATTAATATGCGCCATTGCGATTGATCATAGTGCTCCATAGTTTGTGGCAAACAATGGTGTCCCCAAAGTAGACGCTATTTTTAGCACCATCCAAATAGCCCTGTGGGGATGATAGCGTTAACTCTGGGAAGTGAAGTGCTAAAGGTGTTTTGTTAAAAAACTACAACTGTAGATATGGGGTTAAAAACACAATATAAATACTCCTTATGGAGGGATCAATGGACCAAAGGTCTGTGACCCCCCTAAGATGGTAACTTGGGTGATATCTCACTTTAAAACAAGGCGCTACTTGCACCATGGGTCTCGGGAGGGGGGTTGGAGCGTACCTGGCACATCCTGTAAAGAAAGAGGGTTTGTTGTAAATGCTCAGAAAGCAGGTTGTACTTAGCTCGTTTTTGTAGAATGCCAATAGTCCTGTGTCCGGAGTGCACTCACGCCCTCAACGCTCGCAGCCCACTCTGAACCTTCATATCACCTCAAAACCGGACCCCGACGATGGGGAGCGGGGCCGGTAACTGAGTATAAGTGTGTTGTTGCTGCCGATCGCGTTCTTCCGGGTGGGCGTGTCCAGCCAAACCGAGGCTTTGAACGCACCCGCCCAGACTGCAGAGGCGCGGCCAGTTACCAAAGCGAGGTTTGGAAACAGTAGCCAATGGGGAGCCTAACCGGCGTCTATGCCGGTGAATAGCTTAGTGGAATATCATGCGTTTGTAAGGCTCAGTTGTGTGAAAGATTGGTAATGTGGTACAGACAACTGGGACATTTGCAAAAGAAATTGCCAAAGGTATTACCTGGCAAATGGGTACCTAATGCGGATGCAAAGCGCTGTGTGCGCTGTATTTGTGAAATATAAACACAGTAGGGGTATTCCTGCTTATTTGCAGAGAGTGAAAAAGAGAGATTGGCAGTAAAATAATTGCTGGAATGGGATATTGTTACAGAAGGGCACAGAGAAAGCATACGCACGTGCATTCAAATTGTTAGGGACATGCTACTTGGATTAGTCACGTTATTTAGAAGTTCCAAGATATTTTTCTCAGGAAAGCACAGTGTTCCATGGGATGTCGTCGTTGAGGCCGTTTGTGTTAGTGCCTAGACGATACACCCAGCGCTGCTCTTTTTCGAAGAGTCTGTTTGTTATATTACTTGTGCCGTTGATTGCTTCAATTACGGTCCACCTCATGTCATTAGTTGTGTGGTTATTGTCCAAGAAATGACGGCTTAGCTTGGTTGTTGCTTTTTTACACCTTACATTGCTCCGATGTTCGCAAATGCGCTGTTTAATCTTGCGTGTGGTCATGCCAACATAGCGGAGCTGGCAGGGACAGGTGATTAGATAGACCACATTCATTGAGTTGCAGTTAGTGTGTTCTCTCTGAGTCCACACCTTCCCTGCTTCCAGTGACAGTGTTTTTGTTGCTGCTGTTAAATGGCAGACGCTGCAGTCAGAGCAGGGGTAATGCCCGGTGATTTTTGGCAAACCCCATGCTGCAGTCACTGTAGGCATAATGTTTGGTGGTTTTTCCTTTGGGCGGGTGTGGACCAGTGCGTCTCGCAAACTCCGTCCTTTTTTAAAAGAAAAAAGGGATTTCTCCCAATTTTCTTTGCCAGATGTCAAAATGTTCCAATGTTTGTTTATACTTTTTTTCATCAGATTGGAAAGGCTACTATATGTGGTTACACATGTGAGAGGTATTGAATCAGGGTTGTTCATCTTTTCTTCCAAGAGTGCCTCTCTTGGCTGATTTCTTGCTCTTTTCAATCCCTTATTCAGGATAGGTGCTGGGTAGCCTCTGTCTCTTAGTTTTTCTGTGAGGTTCAAGGACTGATCTTTGAAATCTGAAAGAGTGCTACAATTCCTCCTTAGTCTCAGATATTGCCCGTAAGGAAGGTTCTCCTTTAGAGGGCGAGGGTGAAAGCTACTAAATTCAAGGAGGTTGTTTTTAGCTGTAGGTTTGTTTTGAGTTTTGGTTGTTAGTCCAGTCCCATTCACAGAGATGACCACTTCCAGGAAGACAATATCTGTTCTGCTTATGGTGTTAGTGAACCTTAGATTGTGGTCTAGGGTATTTATCCATATCAAAAAAGACTCTAGGTCACTATGGCTGCCTGTCCAGAGGAGCAGGATATCGTCTATATAGCGCTTCCATAGAAGCACTGACGATAAAAAAACAGCGTTTGGTACCAGAATGTGTTTGGCCTCAAAATCAGCTACATAAAGCCCAGCCACACTAGGGGCAAATGTACTGCCCATAGATGTCCCTGTATAAGAACAACAGGAGAGGACCCATAAACCTCGTTGGGATGGGTGTGTCGTGTAAGCAAAAACAATTCCCAACAGGTATCATGAAAAGACAGTTTCAATGATGTATGCAATATGCATTACACAAAGGAAGAAACCAAGGAGTCATTTGAGTTTTTGAAAAAAGGCAGTATTATTCACCAAGAGACAGAAGGGAATGATCTTTCACATGGTGTGAAAAACATTTCACAAAACGTGAAATGCGTCATATAATTCCAGCTGGAATTATATGGCGCATATCATGTTTTGTGCTCCTGTTCAAATTTTGAAAAATCTTAATTTAAAGTGATTACAACTTGTTTTTGTGGAGCTATTATTTGATGTAACTACTTCATTTCATGCGTCAATCACGCTGTTCACTTTAGCACTTGCACCTTCACCATCACTAATTGTATATAGCACCTTGCACCAAGTGCCACTGGGTTGTCACATGGTCTGCTCTGTACAGTGCTGTTTTAACTGTATTGCCATGTGAAAGACCATTCCCTTCTGTCTCTTGGTGAATAATACTGCCTTTTTTCAAAAACTCAAATGACTCCTTGGTTTCTTCCTTTGTGTAATGCATATTGCATACATCATTGAAACTGTCTTTTCATGATACCTGTTGGGAATTGTTTTTGCTTACATAGATGTCCCTGAGCACTGGAGGAATAGCTTGTCTTTGAAGGAAACAAAGTTCTCTTTTAACGCTATAGTGGCACATTCAATGATAAAGTTCTTGGGTGTCTGGTAACTTTTAATTGTAGTTACCCTCACGTAACGCCCTTTTCACACAACCAGCTCCGCAGTCTTTCTGGCGTCGCAGCACACCAAAGAGGCACTCGGCCTCTTTGGTGGGGCCAGTGATGAAGCATGACACTGACTAGGTCGGTGTGTGAGGGCCTTCCAACTCACCCAGAGTGAGTGTGTGACTTTTCTCTATCTTGCTCCGTCTTTGTGGCAGTTCTGAGACTGACCTGACCTCTCTGTTTTTGTTTACGTAGATTTAACCAGGGACTGAGAGAGTGTCCTTTAATCTCCCTACCTCTCCCTTTGTTTTAATGTATCGTAGCAGCGCACAGCTGTGAGAGCCTGTCTTTTACCTCAAGCGAGATAATACTTCATTTATCATTGCTTGTTTTACTAGAGTACTCCAATCTCCTTACACTGATATCTCACCATGGCAAACCTGGGCCTGACATACTCTGAAGCCGAAATTGAGGAACTGATGTCGGATCCTACTATATTTGCAGATCCACACATATCACAAGCAATAGCTAATACCACCGAATGGGAAAACCTAACAGAGAAAAAGAAAGATCATATACGCACTATTCTCCACGGCACCATCCTCAAACGGTATCTTGTTTCCAACACAGCACCTAAAGGCTTGCTGGTCACAAATGCCCCTCGCATCTTTCTCAACGATGCCACTTTCAGAAAAGACTGGGCCATGATCGCGTGGCATTGCACGCGCGAATGGATGGTCCTAATAATAAAGACAGCACTCAGACTCTCTGAAGCACTAATGATAGAAATCAGAGAGACTGAATCCCAGTTTAAAACAACAATCACTGGTTTTAAAAAACGGCTGGACGAACTGAATAAGGAAATGAACGAGTACAAAGATAATCTGATGCAGTCAAAAGCAACCAAACTCCAAAAGGATCAAAAGAAGTTTGATTTTGAAAAAGTGTACCCCTATTCTGCTGCAACCTTTACTCCACCAGCACGTAATGCTAGCAAGTCTGATTATTCAGACGATGACTCCTCTAACAGCATTGGATCAAGTAACAGCTCTTTTAAACAAACAAAGAGAAGAGGGAACCGTGGCAATAGGAATAATAGAGGCGGGCAAGGCAATCAAGGCAACCATCAACAATGGTACCCACCACAAATGGGGATGGGCCCGCACCCGTATGCCTACCAACAGCCACCATATCCCTTTATGGGCTGGAACCCGGGCTTTATGCCCCCGCTAACTTCCACAATCAATAAAGACAGCCTTTTTTAGAGAGCGGCCGGAGAGGCCGAGGCAAAAGGAGAGGCAACAACAGAGTATCCTGGGAAGAGGACGACTCTGTAGCGAATCACACCCGCAGCAACCAACAGCCGGGAACGAGCGGAACATGAGCTTAGTGACCAATTTGTCAGAAAGGACATTAACCCCCATAGAAACTCAAGTACTCGAAAAGGTCTTAGTTTTGTACCAACAGCGAGACCTGACAAGTTCAAGCTGCACTGCGAACTTGCTGGCTTTTTTTGCAAATTGAAATTGAAAGCGTTTTTCGAAGGCAAAGTAGACCCAATGGAAGCAATCAGGAAAGGTGACACAGGACTAAGACCTAGTTCCACTTTCACCCCTCCTCCATACACAATACCTGCGGCCATCACCGCCTTTGAGCAGGCTGTATTCAAAGACCTGGAATCCTGCCAGAACCCTAAGACATTTGGAAACTTTAGCACTGCTGAATACCAAGCACTACATCAACTGCAGAATGACACCTCAATAACTATAAAGCCTGCAGACAAAGGTGGAGGCATTGTCATTCAAAACACAAAAGACTACGAAAAAACCTGCAATGACTTCTTTGGGGACATCAGAAACTATACCCCACTCACATCAGACCCTACTGCTGACCTTACTAACAGGATCACGACTTTGGTGAGACGGGCAGAGGAACAAGGTCACCTGTCAAAAATTAAGCAGATTTTTTGAACAACACAAGTAATGTCATACCTTACTTCTATACATGGCCCAAGATGCATAAAAACCGATTGCCACCCCCCGGACGTCCCATCGTCTCAGGGATTGGCTCTCTCTTGGAGCCCCTGTCTCAGTTTTGTGACTATTTCTTAAAACCTCTAGTACAATCAACTCCTACCTACCTAAAAGATACCAAGAGCCTACTACGACTACTAGCAGAGATCACGTTCCAAGAGAACTCAGTCACCCTTGTGACTCTCGATGTAGAAAGCCTCTACACGAGCATTCCACAGGACAATACCATCGAAGTCCTGGGTAAATCACTAGACTCCATCGTATGGGATTACCAGACACCCAAGAACTTTATCATTGAATGTGCCACTATAGCGTTAAAAGAGAACTTTTTTTCCTTCAAAGACAAGCTATTCCTCCAGTGCTCAGGGACATCTATGGGCAGTACATTTGCCCCTAGTGTGGCTGGGCTTTATGTAGCTGATTTTGAGGCCAAACACATTCTGCCACCAAACGCAGTTTTTTCATCGTCAGTGCTTCTATGGAAGCGCTATATAGACGATATCCTGCTCCTCTGGACAGGCAGCCATAGTGACCTAGAGTCTTTTTTGATATGGATAAATACCCTAGACCACAATCTAAGGTTCACTAACACCTTGTGGAGAAGTGTGGCTCAATGGTTAGAGCGGCAGACTTGATGCAGAGCGCTGGCCAGGGACCAGGGTTCGATTCCCACCTCGGCGGGATCGGGCTTAAATTCCTCCGACCGGATATTCTCGCCTCAGTGCTGAATCTAAGCATGGGCCCCACGCTGCAACTCTGGGCAATAGCTTGCTTAGTCTCCACAACGGCCCCCGATACACAGAGGATGCCTGGTTTCACCATGGGATGCCCAGGAGTGGACACCTCACAAGGAAAAGCCAGGAGGGGTTCCCTTGTGGTAGGAGTACAAGCGCCGGGATGCTTACGGGTTACTGTTCGCGCTATACAAATACAACACATTTACATTTACATTTACCATAAGCAGAACAGATATTGTCTTCCTGGATGTGGTCATCTCTGTGAATGGGACTGGACTAACAACCAAAACTCATAACAAACCTACAGCTAAAAACAACCTCCTTGAATTTAGTAGCTTTCACCCTCGCCCTCTAAAGGAGAACCTTCCTTACGGGCAATATCTGAGACTAAGGAGGAATTGTAGCACTCTTTCAGATTTCAAAGATCAGTCCTTGAACCTCACAGAAAAACTAAGAGACAGAGGCTACCCAGCACCTATCCTGAATAAGGGATTGAAAAGAGCAAGAAATCAGCCAAGAGAGGCACTCTTGGAAGAAAAGATGAACAACCCTGATTCAATACCTCTCACATGTGTAACCACATATAGTAGCCTTTCCAATCTGATGAAAAAAGTATAAACAAACATTGGAACATTTTGACATCTTGCAAAGAAAATTGGGAGAAACCCCTTTTTTCTTTTAAAAAAGGCCGGAGTTTGCGAGACGCACTGGTCCACACCCGCCCAAAGGAAAAACCACCAAACATTATGCCAACAGTGACTGCAGCATGGGGTTTGCCAAAAATCACCGGGCATTACCCCTGCTCTGACTGCAGCGTCTGCCATTTAACAGAAGCAACAAAAACACTGTCACTGGAAGCAGGGAAGGTGTGGACTCAGAGAGAACACACTAACTGCAACTCAATGAATGTGGTCTATCTAATCACCTGTCCCTGCCAGCTCCGCTATGTTGGCATGACCACACGCAAGATTAAACAGTGCATTTGCGAACATCGGAGCAATGTAAGGTGTAAAAAAGCAACAACCAAGCTAAGCCGTCATTTCTTGGACAATAACCACACAACTAATGACATGAGGTGGACAGTAATTGAAGCAATCAACGGCACAAGTAATATAACAAACAGACTCTTCGAAAAAGAGCAGCGCTGGGTGTATCGTCTAGGCACTAACACAAACGGCCTCAACGACGACATCCCATGGAACACTGTGCTTTCCTGAGAAAAATATCTTGGAACTTCTAAATAACGTGAATAATCCAAGTAGCATGTCCCTAACAATTTGAATGCACGTGCGTATGCTTTCTCTGTGCCCTTCTGTAACAATATCCCATTCCAGCAATTATTTTACTGCCAATCTCTCTTTTTCACTCTCTGCAAATAAGCAGGAATACCCCTACTGTGTTTATATTTCACAAATACAGCGCACACAGTGCTTTGCATCCGCATTAGGTACCCATTTGCCAGGTAATACCTTTGGCAATTTCTTTTGCAAATGTCCCAGTTGTCTGTACCACATTACCAATCTTTCACACAACTCAGCCTTACAAACGCATGATATTCCACTAAGCTATTCACCGGCATAGACGCCGGTTAGGCTCCCCATTGGCTCCTGTTTCCAAACCTCGCTTTGGTAACTGGCCGCGCCTCTGCAGTCTGGGCGGGTGCGTTCCAAGCCTCGGTTTGGCTGGACACGCCCACCCGGAAGAATGCGATCGGCAGCAACAACACACTTATACTCAGTTACCGGCCCCGCTCCCCATCGTCGGTGTCCGGTTTTGAGGTGATACGAAGGTTCAGAGTGGGCTGCGAGCGTTGAGGGCGTGAGTGCACTCCGGACACAGGACTATTGGCATTCTACAAAAACGAGCTAAGTACAACCTGCTTTCTGAGCATTTACAACAAACCCTCTTTCTTTACAGGATGTGCCAGGTACGCTCCAACCCCCCTCCCGAGACCCATGGTGCAAGTAGCGCCTTGTTTTAAAGTGAGATATCACCCATTCAGGGGGTCACAGACCTTTGCTCCATTGATCCCTCCATAAGGAGTATTTACATCGTGTTTTTAACCCCATATCTACAGTTGTAGTTTTTGAACAAAACACCTTTAGCACTTCACTTCCCAGAGTTAACGCTATCATCCCCACAGGGCTATTTGGATGGTGCTAAAAATAGCGTCTACTTTGGGGACACCATTGTTTGCCACAAACTATGGAGCACTATGATCAATCGCAATGGCGCATATTAATTGTATGTATGTCTCTTTGTGTTTGTATGTGTATTTTCACCCTACAGGTGCTGAGATACTCCAGAATTTGGAGCATTTTTTGGAATGAGCGACTTGCTCTTCTAATTTTTCAAGCACTTTTTCACTATTTTTATTTTCACTTTCACGCCCCCAGGTCAGGGTGGACGATTAGAGAGTCCATACCGCCTGGGTATAGGCTTGACGAATGCCTTGGTAAATTGAAACCACCCGTATGGCAGAAACATGTTGACTGACTTATTGTATTTCTCTGAATTTAACCAATCCTAAAACCTTGGCATGTAAATTCAGACACATAAATACTCTTCACTTGTGTCTTAGGGATCACTCATTAAAATAATTTTTTACCGATACCCTCTTAGGCACTTTTAATTGTAGTTACCCTCACGTCACGCCCTTTTCACACAACCAGCTCCGCAGTCTTTCTGGCGTCGCAGCACACCAAAAAGGCACTCGGCCTCTTTGGTGGGGCCCAGTGATGAAGCATGACACTGACTAGGTCGGTGTGTGAGAGCCTTCCAACTCACCCAGAATGAGTGTGTGACTTTTCTCTATCTTGCTCCGTCTTTGTGGCAGTTCTGAGACTGACCTGACCTCTCTGTTTTTGTTTACTTAAAGTACATTAGGGACATGTGTACGATCCTCGGAGTCCCAGAGTTATGGTCCAACCCGGAAGTAGTGTCCGTAAGGCTCTCTAGAAAAGAACTTTCAAATTTATTTTATAACGTTATGCTCCAGAAAACTTTGAATTCTATCCGGGAAGGATCCCTAACCGACACATTCATTAAGGCAAAAGATTCCTATAGTCCCGAATATGTACTAGACGGTATGACGCCTGTGTTCGTACGGAAGATCTACATGCAATGGAGGTACGGCTCTCTTCCCCTGAGGTCCCTTACTAAATCCTGGGAAGGTAATCTGGACTCAGGGGTGTGCCCAGCATGCAACTACAAACTGGAAAGTGATCTTCACGTGGTCCTGTTCTGCAGAGCTTACAGCAGAATTAGGAGCTATTGGTTGGTCCCTTATTTAAGGAACTTGGGCTTCCGAACTTATGCTCCGGCCTACAGAGTCCTCAAAACAGACTTATCGGCTCCAACAGTGTTCGTAATGGCAAAATTCTTGACGGCAATGTGGCGATTACGTACAATAATTATAAGGGACACTAAAGCTGCATGAACTTCCTTTTTTTAACCAAAATGCATTTTATAGTAATCATATTGTAATTATGAATTTGGGTAACTTTTTAAAATCTATAGCATATTTCATAACGTTTTTAATGATGAAAATTATTTGTACATCTTTTATGATCTTTTATGATCGAAATAAAGATTATTTGAAATGAATTGAATTGTAACAGTTCACATGTAATATACGTGCTCACATGCACCTGTAGTTTGTGCTATATTGGAATGACTTGAAGAAAGATCAAACCCGAATCTGCGAGAGCAGAAGTAACATTAGGTGCAAAATGTCCACCACAAAAATGAGCAACCATTTCCTTTCAGTAAAACACTATGCAAATGATATTCAGTGGATAGTACCGGAGACCCTAAAATGCAGAAAGTAACATACTGCAAAAAGAATAGCGATGGATTTATCATTTGTGGACCTTTAACAAGAGGCTCAATGATAACAAGTCATGTCAAGCCATTAGTATGGCTCTATAGTAGACTCCTGAGAATTTTGAGGCTCTCCTTGTGGTACAAGAGGATCAGATGAATTCCAACAGAAGAGCTTGCAATACCTATTGGCTACTACGCCTACATTGGACTGAAGGCAGTGATCAGTACCTTTTGAGTGACAAAGACTAGCCCCACAACAAACGAGTGGAGGCATCTCCAAACAAAAAAAAATGCACAAGACCGAGAGGGTGACTAGATCAATATACGCTCCCTTGCCCTTAGTAATCCCAAACATTTGGCTTCTGAGCCAAGAAGCACAAATAATTCATAGGAAGAAAACATTAAACAGCATAGTTGTAAAATTCTTTATAATAGATAGACCAATCCATAATTTTATACCATCCAGTGGGATAATAATTTTACCTCGACCAAACACCACAATGCATTCTGCTTGTGTACTTTTATTTTTCCACTTACAGGACCCCTGATGACAAATGACAGACTCGACAACCCACTCACAAAGTCTGCTCTCGCTCTATTTACGACACTGCCAATTAATTAAGCTACCCAGCACTATCCTCAAAAATTTGAAACAGTTTCATAAACCCTACAATTCTACTTGTTTAAGATCAAAATCGAACTTATGCTAAAATGGCACCGTAAAATAATTTTTTAATTTTAATTTTATTCTTATGTCTTATTTTCTGAAAAGCAATACCAGTTAAAAAAGAAAGACTGACAATTCTTCTTGTAGTCTGTCCTTTTTTTTAAATGCCCAAGCCAATCAGCACACTCCTGTCGTGTCTGTGAAAAGGAGGACACCAAATGCAGCTAGGTATGGGCACATCCTTCTTTATTCAAAGACAAACCCTTTCTGCCCGCGCCTCGTCGGCGCTCCGCCCTTCCACTTCCCCTTCCTTGGCCTCTCCTTTCCGCCTAGTCCTAGCACCAAGCACCGAGCACAGGAGCCAGGCATGACGATGTGACATCTCCTCCCTTCTAAAGTCCAATGTTCATTCAGTTAAAGTTCCTCGATGAGTCGGGTAGGTCTCTGAATGATTCTCTGAGGCCTGCGCGGAGGGTTAGTTCTCTTGACCTTCTTGAGCTTGGTGGTGTCTCTAGTCTTTCTCGGATCTCGATTTCTTGACCCGAGTCATCTGTGTCTTGGTCTGACTCAGCTGCACAAGAATAAGCTGCTGGATTGCACTTCTTGAAATGCGACATATTTCGTGTAATTCTTTTGTTCTCAGAGGCGTCCATGTATGATGGTGGTGGCTCTTGTTGACGGTACTTGTTGTGTGGTGGGGAATCTGGAGTACTCATCCATGAAGATGATAATGTACTTCCCGGACTTCAGTGGCCCGAAGAAATCAATGGCTAATTGTTGCCATACGCTGTCTGGGAGGTCAGACATCTGGAGCATGGGCCGCGGTTCTTCTCGCCCTACTAGTTGCCATTGACAGTAGTCTTGAAGTGTGGTTTCTACCATGTGATCGAGAGATGTGAATCAGACACATTCCCCTAATGCTTTCTTTGTTTCAACTACACCTCTGTGTCCTTCGTGTGCCAAGTTGACAACTCCTTGACGTAACTGTTTCGGTATGACAATTCGTCTGTCTCTTAGAAGTAATCCGTTATCACTGATAGTGAGGTCGTCTTTGACGTGTCGGAAGTACACTAGTTCCTGTGCACTGACACCTTTGTTAATTGGTGTTTCTTCCAGGTGTCTCCATGAATTTGTATGAATGCGGTGTATGATGTTTTGGAGCTTGGAATCTTTCTCAGAGGCTTCCGTGATCGCTTCCAACAGGTTGGCTGGTGGTCTAGCCTGATGAATGACAAAGTGGATGTATTCTTCCGCCATTGAGTGCCTTGTTCGTGTTGAGGCCTTGAGATGGCGCGAGATATAATCCGCTGGGGCTTCCACATTTCCTGGCTTGTGGATGGTCATTTAGATGTATTCCTGGAGACGAATGCCCCAGTGCTCAATTCTTGGTGGCATCTTCACTCGTGGTACCCGAATATGGTTATCAGGGCTTGATGGTCGGTGATCAGTGTGAAGTTTTTCTCATATACAAAAATGTGAAAGTGCTTGCATGCCCATACAACCGCCAGGCTCGCCTTCTCCGATTGGGAGTATGCTTTCTCAGTGTCTGTGAGGCTGCGGCTGGCGTATGCAACAATGTTTTGCTGGTCCCCTTCATCTTCGTACTGAGCCAGTATGGCTACAAGTCCCACTGGGCTCGTGTCAACCGTGATTTCTGTCTTCTTTCGAGGGTCAAAGTATGCCAGCTTAATGGCAGAGCTTACTGCAGTCTTGATTTTGTTGAACGCTCTTTCACAGTTGGTTGACCATCGGAATGGTTGTCCTTGTTTTATAAGTTCCCGTAGGGGATAGCTAATGGTGATATATCGGGCGCTGTAGCTGGCCATGCTTTGGAAGGATTGTATGTCACTGACATCACAGGGGCAAGGCGTGTCAGCCAGTGCCATCACGTTTTCAGGGTCAGGTCGCATTCCTTCACTGGAGAAGATTTGTCCAAAGAATTTTAGCATCGATTTGTGGAATTCACACTTGTCCTGATTGAGTGTAAGATTGGCTTTTAGAAGAGCGTGACACACTCAATCCAGAGCTTTGTTGTATTCCTTGAGAGTGTCATCGAATACCAGAATATCATCGCTATAGTTGAATGTGTTGGGAATGTGATGAATAACTCGCCTCACTGCCACTTGGAATATTTCCGCAGCTGAGGAAATTCCAAAGTGTAGGCGTTTGTACCTGAAGAACCCTTGGTGCGTCGGAAAAGTGGTAATGTAACAGGATTTCTCATGAAGCTCAAACCGGTGGTATTCCTTGTTTAGATCCAATTTATGAAAATACTTTTGCCCCGTTTTTGTTGAGTGATCATATCGCTGATGTGCGTTCCTGGGTGTCTTTCTCGCTCTATGGCTGTATTCAGGGCCCTCATGTCCATGCACAGGTGCACCTTGTTTTGCGCTCCCCACTAGGGTACAACCACTAGTGGGAATACCCACGGTGTGGGTCCAGTCAATCTTTCGATAATGTCAGTTTTCAGCAGGTCTTGTAGCTCCTCATCCACAGCTTGTTGGAGGTGATAAAGTACCTTTTGGTGATGCTGAGCTATGGGTGGTATCTGCTCATTGATGTGTAGTCAGACTTTGAAGTGTGCCAGTTTGTCAAGTCCTCTGAATAGCTTCGGGAATTTGCTGACAATGTCCGGAGAGTCATCAACTTTGTATAGGATCTTCACTAGTTTTAAGCGTCCAGCCGTGGGTAGGCTAAGGAGACAGTCAGCTGCTTCAGGTCCTTCTATGACGCTAATCTGTGTGTGGACTGTTCTGTCTTCGTATGTTAAAGACATGCTGAATTGTCCCAGACAAGGTAGGGGTTCTTTGGACATCCATGTAAAGATACGTGCAGACGCTTTCTGTAGTTTGGGTTTTGGATACTTTTTTTGTATTCTGGGGCACATATGTAGTTGAGCGATGCTCTTAGGACAAACTTTGCTGGGTGATTTCCCATTTGGATGTGTAGTCTTGGGTATTTCTTTAGCCTGTCGGGGTCTGCTAATATGCATACATATTTGTCGCTATCTTGAGATATGGGGGTGAGAGCTGTGGATTAACTTGATGACGAGCGACAGGACCGGTGTGTGTGGTACCTCCGGTATGCTGGATCTCGATGAACTGGTCGACCTGTCTCGCCTCTCATGCACTGCTCTTGCATGATGGTGAGGTCCCGGGTTGCACCTTGTTGGAGCAGATTCTCGGCAGGGTGTTTGGCACACTTGTTCAAAGTGATTCTCCTTCCCACAGCGGTGGCAATGTTGCCCCATAGCAGGACATGGGCCTGTGTGAGGGTAATATTGTCCGCAGCGGTAGCAGTGTAGTTGTTGTTTCTTGTTGCTGCTAGTCTTGTTCCCACTGCGAGTTTGACTTGCAGGCTTTGTTTTTTTTTTGTAATCTGATGAGCTCCGCATGTCTGTTTGAGAATGGAGTCGGAAGGCTTGTTCGTGTTTTTCTGTCTTTCCAGCTTCCCTCATTTTTGCATGGTCTTCAGCTTGATCAATAATTTGCATCAGCTCTTCGATGTCATCGAGTAAGTAGTGTTTCTTTAGCAGGCGATGATGTAGTGACTCTGATTGACACCTCTCTATGATTCGTAGGCGAAGTGCATCTTCTGTGGTGAAGTTATCGAATTCGCAGTAGCGAGCTAACCGTTTGAGCTGTGCGATGAAGTCACCCATTGGTTCATCTTTTTCTTGTGACACCAGATTAAAGGTGTACTGTTCGTAGTATAAATTTCGTTTTTGAAGGAATTTCCTGTTCAGTGCTTCTCTCACGTCTTGATATGAGGTTGCAGAGCGGGCAGTAGTTCTTTAATAACTTGCCCAAAGTCTTTGCCTATCAGCTTGCACAGGGCAATGAACTGCTGTTTGGGGTCAGTGACTTGCGACCCCATCATAAACTCTATGAAATCTTCTAGCCAGCTTTGCCATCTTGGACTGATGCCACTGCCAGACGTGAGGACCAAACGTTCTGGGGGCATAGGAAGCATTACTGGACCTGGATGTGCATTTTGCAATGTGCCCGGGGCCACTGACATGTTGCCGTGTAAATGTGGCTTCTTGGCTCTCTTTGGGGTTTAGCAGGTGCTCGAGGGCCTTGATGGTGCCAGGAATTGTGAGAAAGACAGATTATTGTAAACTTTTGCCTGGTTTTAAGATGGCCACCGTGGTGTTTGCAGGCCCTGTGGCTGTATGGGCTGACTCCAAAATGGCCGCTGAGTAGGACATGTGTGCACGAGGCTTTAGGCAAAAACTGGTGATGAACTGCAGGCAGGCAGGTAAGCAGGAAGTCAGGCAAGCAGGCAGGGTCTTACCCTCGGCGTGATGAGGCAGCACACAGTTACTCACAGTGTCAGGCTTTTTGCAGATGGCAGCCTCCTCAATGATGTTCCACTTGCAGCCAGCATTATATATGCGCTTGGGAGCGCATTTACAGGCATCAGCTGGCACACGCTGACTCACCGCTGCAGCGCATGTCTCCAGACCAGGATCAGCAGGTTCAGGATCCCAATTCCTTGCCAGTGTCATGTCTGCGAAAATGAGGACACCAAATGCACCTAGGTATGGGCGCAACGTTCTTTATTCAAATCCAGACCCTTTCTGCCCACGCCTCGCCGGCGCTCCGCCCTTCTGCTTCCCCATTCCTTTGGCCTCTCCTTTCTGCCTGGTCCTAGCGTTGAGCGCTGGAGTCAGGCAGGACGATGTGACAACTCCTTCCATAGAAAAGAGTCAGGTTCCACCCGGGTAACATCCAGGACGGAAGGGACCACATGACACAGACACAAGAAGGTTAAACATATGAGGGACAACAACCGCCCGCATTTTACACTATCCAGGCTCTCCTTAAATGGATGCACTGAACCTTGAATTATTTTACCACACTAAAAGAAATCTGTATTTATTCCCTTTTCTTTCAAGGAGTGCGGCCACAAAAATGTATTATTTGTTAGGGCATGGGGAAGACACTCTATATCGTATGTAGAAGTGTCTTATCGCATTGTCAGTACCGCTCTCGCAAACACATGATTTTTATCTTAACAACAGCATGAGATAGATGTCAGGTGGAATAAGCAATGTGTTCTCTTACATTGGGACAGTATATAATCATGTATCTTCTAAAGGAGAGGCAACAGCTGTTTTCTGTTTAAAGGTTCATGAGATGTATAGATTCAAAACTGGCGAGTTACTCCAAATCTTATGCCTTAGCAAATTACATCTTTGAAAATAGACCAAAAAACGAAGGCTTACAACAATAGGGGAACAGGAATATGGAACAAAAACAATGCAATGTGCAAATATCATAATGAACTGAATATAAACACGAGGCATCAATATCATGATGAACCACCTTGTGTATCGACTGGTACTCAACTGGGGGTATATACGAATGTACAGAATTATGGCAGGTTTGCCTATATAGTATGTGGTCTGTCTTATCTCTTTTCAGTGGTTTCAGAGGAGAACAGTGTTTTCTCCACATCCGCAACAAATGGTACCGCACTACATAAAACCCAGAGGACAGTGTTCTGCCTAGCTTGGAAAAGAAAGGGATCCCCTATTCTATTGGTCCTGATGAAAGCCGCTGACCCGTTGGGGCGCAGCTGGGATGAACCATATAGGCCTGCTTTCACAATGTGATGTGAGGGACACATTATATATCCCAAATACATATCCACATTTTTCCTTTTTAACCATACCTCTATCTAGGCTCTTAATAAAACATTATTTCTCAATAAGAGGTCATTATAAATGTCTTATTCTGATGGCGATTCCAACTAATCACTTAGATCAGAGAAGTTACCTCTTGGTAGAGGCAAAGAAAGTCCCAATGGTGATGCTACCAGCTACTAGTCAATCAGTAGCAATGGATGTACCACTGACCAAAAGCAACTGTTGAGGGTCCCACAGAATTTTTTCAGAAGGGATTCCTCAACTATATATGATCCCACTCTCTTTCAAATTTTGTCGGTAATGTAGAGTATGCAAGGAATTGAGTAATTCAGTATTGTAATAGATGTTCACCTTACTCAGACAAAATATCGAGTTGGAAATGTCTGCACACACAAATATCGAGTTGTAAATATTGTGACATAGAAATATCGACAGCAAGAATATCATGGTGAAGAATATCAAATTTAATATCGTTTGCAAAAATGTAGTTGTTTAAAATATCGATTTTTTTATCAGTGTTATGTATTTTAGTATATAATTTAAATGTATGTGATTTTTTGTGTAAGTATTGTTTCTGTTTTTTAATATATGTGTTATTTTAGTTCCATCGCGGGTTGTGGGTTTATAGGGGAATAGGGTCGGAAATATTTTAATTATAATAAATAAATGTTTTTTTTATTTTCTATATTTATTTAAATAAGAATTTATAGTGTTAATTGTGTTAAAAAATGGTCAATTTCATGTGTAGTTTGTGGGGTTTATAGGGATATGAGGCGGGAAGTAATTTATTTTTAATTAATTATTCATTGCTTGTTAATTAATATTAATTAAGTATTTGGTAATTCATTATGCTAATTGTTTAAAAAAATTAGGTACGGGTTGTGAGTTATAGTAGTAA
The DNA here is from genome assembly GCF_964263255.1 of Lissotriton vulgaris. Classification (NCBI taxonomy): domain Eukaryota; kingdom Metazoa; phylum Chordata; class Amphibia; order Caudata; family Salamandridae; genus Lissotriton; species Lissotriton vulgaris. Next base: position 174,381,453 of record NC_141687.1, on the reverse strand, counting down.
AGGGTGGGAAGTAATATATTTTTAATTAATTAATAATTAGTAGAGAATAATAAATAATTGATCATTAATTTAGTTAATTGTTTTATTATATTTTTTGGGGTTGTGGGCTTTGGGCTCATAAAGGTAAAAGGTGGGAAGTTATTTACTTTTAATCAATTAATAATTAGTTGTTCATATTAATTAATTGACAATTAAATATGGAAATTGTGTAATTAATTTTAGTGGCGTATTGTACAGTTTACAGGGCTAATGGGTGGGAAGCAATTTATTTTTAATTAATTAATAATTAGTTGATAATTAATATTAATTAATTAATTGATAATTCGTGTAATTGTTTAATTGTTTTTTGTGTGAGTTTTTGGTTTATTGAGGTAAATGGTGGTGAGTAAATTAATAATACTTAATTTATAATTATTTGTTAAATACTATTAGTTTTTAATTTTCATTTTATAGTTAATTATTTTACAGTTTAATTTTAGGTGTGGGTTGTGGATATTATGGGATAAAGGGTGAAAAGTTAATAAATGTGTATGTTTGAATTTATTTTTTAATTAATAATATTTGTTTAATTGATAATTATGTTAATTATCGGAGTACATTTTTTTAATTTTAGATGGGGGTTGTGAATTGTGTGGTGTTATAGGGTAGGAAGTAAATAAACTACATTTATGTAATAATTATTTTTTTTGTTAATAAATATTTTCTAAATAAAAATATTTATTTGCTTGGACTTTTTTTTATTTAACGTATTTGTAGGTATTTGTGATATGTATTTAAAATGATATGTTTTTATTTTTTTATTTTTAATATTAAATGTATTTGTTTTGTCATTTGTTTAATGTTTATATATTTTTTAATTTATTTGTGTGGTAATAGTAAATGTTATCCCTCCGCTATCCAACATATTCCCAACTATTGCACTCACTGGAGTCGGAATAATAATTTTTAGCCCTCCCCTATCCAGCAATTTCCCTACCAGTGCATTGATTTGAGTGGGAATAGTACATTTGATCCCTCTGCTATCCAACACTTTCCCTAATGTTGCACTCACTGGAGTGGGAATAGTTATTTTTACCCTTCTGCTATCCAACACTTTCCCTACTGTTGCACTCATTGGAGTAGAAATTGTAATTTTTACCCTCTGCAATTCAACACTTTCCCTTCTGTTGCACTCATTGGAGTGGGAATAGTATTTTTTACCCCTCTGCTATCCATCACTTTCCCTACTATTGCACTGACTGGAATGGGAATAGTAAATGTTATCCCTGTGCTGTCCAACACTTTCCGTGCTGTTGCACTCATTGCAGTGGGAATAGTAATTTATACCATCCGCTATCCAACACATTCCCAACTTTTGCACTCATTGGAGTGGGAGTAGTCATTTATACCCTCCGCTATCCAACACTTTCCCTACTGTTGCACTCATTGGAGTGTGAATAGTAATTTTTACCCCTCCGCTATCCAACACTTTCCCTATTGTTGCACTCACTGGAGTGCGAATAGTAATTTTTACCCCTCTGCTATCTATCACTTTCCCTACTGTTGCACTGACTGGAGTGGGAATAGTAATTTATACCCCTTTGCTATCCAACACTTTCCCTACGGTTGCACTCACTGTGGTGGAAATATACATTTTATCCCTCCGCTATCCAAAAGGTTCCCTACTGTATATTTTTGACATAGCTATTTAGAACTCAATATTGTGGTATCGGGATATTTTGGATGTCGATATTCTGTCAGTGAACCGATTCTCACAGATCCTCACAGAAGTAACCAACAGGCTATTGCCCAATAAACCTGACACCGTTTTAAAAAGTGATGCTGCTTCTCAAAACATTTAAGCTTTTCACCACTGTACAAACACATTAAAAAAATAAATTGTTCAAGCACACGTACCTTTTCGGTATCTTTTTGCATCCATACTACCTTTACGTTTTTATGACACATTTGGCATATGTATTAATGTAATACATCAAAATCGCAGTAAAGCCTGAAGATATCATTTAAAAAATTGAGGTATGTTTTTAAATAGATTTTCTCAACATTTTGGTGTATTTCTGAAATTGACAAACATAAAACCCAGAATGGTAACCAAAGAAATATCCTAAATGTGTGGAGTGGAACAATACCAAATATGTATGGGTTTTCCAAAAGAAAATAATCTGCACAATCAATTATGTAGTGTTGGCACCAGTCACTAAATTGTGAAAGAAACACGGTTTACGGTGCATGATTCATTTAATGACAAATATCAAACTTTGTCCTGACTGACTAGCCAGTAGAACATGCTGAACATGGCATTTGTCAAATTTCCTAGCACTTTTTTCTAAACCTGATATTTCCTTCCAGATTCTCTTTTACGCTGAAGACCCACAATTTTGTTCCTCTGAGTCTCCTGGGCATAGTGTTACCAGGCACGTATGTTTTTCTATGGGCTAAAGGTGGGGATAGATAGGACTTTAAGTGGGGTGAGTCCTTATGCGTCACAGACATGGAAGTTATTAAAAACGGACTTTGAAATTGATCCCTCCTGGGCCCTGTATTGATGTCCTTAGTTTTACAGGTAAAACACATCAATGTATGAAAAATAACAAGAACAATTTCTCTACACTTACCTGGGGCTGGTTCTCTGACCAATCTAAGGCCCCTTTAAACCTCACCTAGCTCCTCACGGGTGCCTCATTCTTCCTGCAGCTGCCTCTCTCTGCACTCTACTCCTCTATCTTTCTTGGGTGCTTTCTTGCTCTCTGTATCTCACTTTTGCACCTTCTTGCAAGTATGTGCTTCTCTTTTCTCATACTTCTGTGCCTTTTCCTTTTCACAGTTTTTCCCCTTTTTCTCACTCTTTTCTCATACTTTTGTGACTCTTTCCTCACTCCTTTCCATTACCTTTGTGCCTATTTCTCTCATACTTTTTTCTTACTCCTGTGTCTTTTTCGTACTCTTTCTCTTACTTAAGTGTATTTTACTGCATTTACCCTTTAGCCCCGTGTCCCTCCTGTATTTTCCCCTCCTCCCTCCTTCACCAGCCTCCTTTCCCACATCTCTGCTTTTTCCAGCGTCTAAGCTTTTTCCTGTGTCTTCTTCCCCCTTTTCAGATCCCTCCCACCACACTCACTGTGCTCCTCCTCCCTCCCAGGATCTACTGCGTGACCCCATTGAGTTGGTGCCTAGGCCCCTGCTCCTTACTACACTTACCTGGCACTGGTTCTCTGACTAGTCTAAGGCCCTTTCGGACCAGTCCTGTGCCTCGAGGCCCCGCCTCGCTCTTCCTGATGCCACCTCTCTCCACACTCTCCTCCTCTGCCTCTCTCACATGCTCTCTGTTACTCGCTGTACCTCACTCTTGAATCCTTTTGCCCTTTTGTGCCTCTCTTTTCTCGTACTTCTGTTTTGTCTTTCTCACAAGTATTTCACCTTTTTCACACTCCTTTTCTCATACTTTTAATGACTCTTTTCTCACTCTTTTCCATTACTTTTGTGCCTCTTTTTCTCACTCCTTTCCATTATTTTTGTGCTTCTTTCATACTCTTTCTCAGCTGCGTCTCAGTCATGTAAGAGCTGTGGGGCCGGGTGGGGGTATTTCAACATACGACGACGAGCGAAAATAAAATAAATAAATATTTCCCCCCTGTCATCATATGTGTAAACCCCTCCCATCAGGCCCCACTTTCCCACCGCTCTTACCTGCAGGAGTCGCGGCTGCTCTTTCGCATACTTTTGTGACATTTTTATATCTTTCCCCCCACAGCCCTCCCATACCCTCACGTGCTTTTTCCTCCTCCCGCTTCTCCCACTCCTTATCTGATCTCCTGCATCTTCTGCTTCTACCTGCATCTTTTTCCTGCCTTTTCCATAGCTCCACCCCCCCCTGTACTCCTCCACCTCTCGGAACCTACTGAATGGCAGCTGCTTTGCCACTGGCATGCCGAAGACATGCCTACGTCAAGCCAGTCTGCCCCCGTTCTGACTGGACCACACCCAGTGCCATGACTCCTGGTAGAATCACCCACTGCTGACACTCCACATCTACCCTTCACAAACTCGACCCAGGAAGCCCATCAACACATTGCCTTTCTCTTGCTTCCATTGTCACTTTCCCTGTAGCAACATGCCAACATCCCACATCACCATGCCACAACCCTACCTCACCATAAACCACAACAGACCATCAGTAACCTCTCCCGTGCATGGTCCTCAACACCTGCTCCCTCAAAAAACATGCTACGTTAATTTAGGACCTCATGAGGAGCAGAGCACCAGACCTCCTCTTCATAATGGAAATCTGAACAAACCCTGCCTCATTTCCCGACATCGCAGTGGCCGTCCCAAGAGAATACAATATTGCACATCAGGACTTCCTCTACAAAACCGAAGGGGGGCTCACCATAATATCGCAGAGAGTTGAGCTGCGCCCTAGAGGTATTATTTGAGTCAAGGATTACTCCCAGGTACTTATATGTCATGACCCGGTCGAGCTTTTCGCCATTCAAGTGCCAGTGGGGATTCTTTTTTTTCCTACAGTTCCTAGCCATAACCTTTGACTTATTGAAGTTTATTTGTAGTGCATTCTTTACTGAAAAAACATGGGTTATGTTCAAGAGGTGTTGGAGGCCCGTTGGGGTCTGGCTTATACGCAACAGGTCATCCGCATAAAGCAGGTTGGAGAGGGTAATTTTCCCTAATTTGCCCTAATTTTCCCTAATTTCGGAGCATGATTGGAACATTTATCTAATTGCCCAGGTAGGTCGGTTAGGAAGAGGTTGAATAAAATGGGCGCGAGTAGGCACCCCTATTTTAATCCTTTTGTTGTGCTAATTGGCTTTGAAAGGTGTGTTCCAGCCCCAACTTTGATTTTATTCCAGGTGTTTGAGTGGAGCAGTATTAGGATGTTTAATAGGTTTTTAGGAATTCTCCAATTGTTCAGTTTCAGCCAAAGTTTGTTACGGTCCACGTAGTCAAATGCTGCAGTGTAGTCGATAAACGAGAAGAATAAGGATGACTTAGTTTCTTTTGCTGCTTCCATCAGCAATGTTAGTACCATGAGATTAGTTGTGGTCACTTGGCCTTTACAAAAACCCGTTTGGTTGATTGGGATGATGGAGTTTTCAGTTGCCCATGATGTTAACTCCTCCAGGATAAGGTCAGCAAAGTATTTTGCCTCTACATCTAATAGGGCAATAAGCTGATAACTATTTGGATGCCTCTTGTTACCTTGTTTATAAATCGGGCTGATGACTGACCCGTGCCAGGACTCGGGAAGGGTCTGGGTAAGCCTTATACTATTCAACACTGGGGCTAGAGATGCGCTCCAAAACTCAACATCTGATTTGTAGAGCATAGGTGGTATGCCGTTCGGCCCTGGGGCTCCGGTTGGTCTCCCCCTTGTTATTTGCCGTTTGATGTCAGATGGGAAATTTGTCTTTAGCCTTGACTCAGGAACCTTCACAGGGCTTTTTTCCATTTTTGATCTATCAGGTTTTAATGTGTTCGTGGCCTCGTGCTCCCCCGTTTCGAGGGGGTTTGTGCCGATGTAATGGTTGGAGTTTCCTTCTGTTTTGTGCCTTGTGGCTTTTGAGTGGAGTTTACTTGTAACGGCCTCGTCTATGGTCCCCTCGTTGTTAAAATGCATGGATAGGTATTTTGACCATACCTCCTCTGTTATGTGAGAATTTTGGCCTGGGAGATCAGGATTCTGAATTCTTTTAACCATTTGCCAGAATTAGGAGCTGTTTTCTGCTTCCCTTCGTAGACTAGCTTCACCCATAGGTCGTCGTTACTTCGCTTCTTATTTCCCCATTTTGTCCGTTTCAGCTGTTTTTTAGCTTCCCGTAGGGCAGCTTGCAAGCTATGATTTGTTGGGCCCTTTCTCAACCATCTCAAAGTTTGATTTATTAATCGTTTTTGTGTTTTCAGTTCTGGGCATGAGTGTTTCCCATCAGTGACAGTGGAAACACAAATCCATGCCTATCATTTGATGCCTGCATGTTGCAGTTTTAAACTACAAATTCAACCTGTCAAAAATAATCCCTTTTGACAGGGCAAAACATTCCTTTTAAAAATGTATAAATCACCATATATAGGACTTATTCCACATGAACCAGAGTGCATATGATTTAAAAGTAGGGCATGTAGGAATTTAATGTTAAACATGTCCTTACAATGAAAAAGACGTAAAAGCTGTTAACACCATAGTAAGGCTGGATGTTCCATTGGAAAACACTGGGATACATTACACCATTTAATGGGGCTAATTTCAGTTAGAAAACAGATAGACAAATAAATAAACATCTATTTTTAATAGTTATAAAAATCCATTTCAATAATCAGATTTTTGTTAAATAATAAGGAAACTTTACTTTTAGAAAGTTACCCTTTCTCTGCCATTAGTCTCTGAAGGCCCATTTGCCTTTGCTCTCCCTCTTATGTGAGCCAGTAATTAGTATTTGAATAGGTGTGAATGAGTGTAAAATACCTACGAGGATCAAAAAATAGGCTGACTTGAATGGACAGAGATGACCCCTATGAACCTGACTGGATATGTAGGGTGGAGCTGTGAACATCCTTGTGACATTACTGTGTCAAATCCTGTTTTAATTTCAAACCTTGATTAAGAGGTCTACTGGGGTTTTACATATAACATTTGGAGCACACTTCAAAGAGGCTTTCCATGCCAGAGACAAATATTAGCTGACACAGGGACCTTACTTTGTCCCCACTAGCCAAGCAGGTCGCAATCACAATGGGCCTCATTTTAATCCTGCTTGACAGGTCTACTGGGGTTTTACATATTACACTTGGTGCGCATTACAGAGGGTGAAAACTGGATGCCATAACAAATCTTGTGTATCCACTGTCAGCTTGCTTGAAACCCCTGCTTTGCTCTACCAGGTGTTTGTCTCTATATTTATTTTTAGTGTTAGATGTGAGAGGACACGTAGATTATATTGTACACCCCTCCCCACACAATCCCAGCACTCAGAGACTAAGTTGTATGTGGCCAAAGACGTCCACCACCTGGAAAATTGTCAATGTGGGTAGGGCTGACCCCGGGAACTTTTACCCCATTGGATAGGGTGTGCCCAGGATTAATTCCTACTCACTAGCTGATGCCAGGCATAAATGTGGCACCTCTAGGCACCTACTTCAGAACTCTGCTGGACCTGAGGAAGTTCAGAAGAGGACTAAACCTACATTTTGTGACCTGAAGAGAGCCCTGAAAGGACTGGACCTGTTTCTCCTGTCCCAAGGAGAAAGAAGTGGACTCAAAGAGTCATATGACTGATCTCCTGTTAAAGCTACAGGGACCTAACAAGCTACAAGAGGCCTCTTCCTGCAACTACACTTCTGGCCAGTGGCAGTTGGACCTGGCCATCCTTCTGTTTGGCCTCTGCCCAGTGTCTAAGTGTCTCCCCAGAGGTGCTGCGTGGATTTAGAAGTGTACCCCTGTAGTGGATTGGGTCTTTAGGGATTAAAGTCAGAAGGTACATTTTTGAACAGAACAAACCTGACTGTTGTATCGACTTTATGCTTCTTGGCGTTACTCTTACCCAAAACTTTAAAAATCCATATCTCTGGTACACTAATAGAATTTTTTCATTTTGGTGTAATTTTGTTTATTAAATTTTACTTTTTATTTTTCTTATTCAGACTAGGATCTTCATTGTGTTGCACTTCAACTGTATTACTGATTTTTTACTGCATAAATACTTTACATAATGCCCTAAGTTAAGTCTGTCTTTCTGTGCCACAGCTAGTAGTAGTAATTTATTATTTAAAATCTTTACAAGGAGTAAAAACACAATTATGGACATTTCTATTACAATACCTCATTAAAATGGTTTTTAAACAGCAGTAAACCTTAAAATATACACACACATAGTAAAAACGTTTTGAATAAATCAAGCTCATATGTTTAAAAGATTAGCGGAGAATATAGGCAGTATTACGATTAATATTGTTTCATTCTAATTTTTTCTGTGCAATAGGTAAAAATGTATTGAAAGCAGAATTTATGAGTACATCATCTGGGCAAAGACACTGAAGCAATGCTTGTCTACAAGTCCTTATCGCTCTTTTATTAAATAGACTTTTTAATAAAGTTAGTCTTTCATTTTTTAGTTCTGGACATAGGCATGCTGCATTGTGCTGCGCTAGGGAACTGCAGACTCTGAGACATGAAAGCGGCGAGATCTCTATGTACCAAGATTTCACGGTTCAGGTCCAAGAGGCGCAAAAGAAATATGTAATGGTGAAAATGAAACTTTGAGATCTAAAAATACCATACACAATGCTATGTCCAGCCCGGCAAGACTAAAATATTTTTTGACCCTACAGCACTGCAACAATATCTGCAACAGCAGGGGCAGCCGAACACCCGAAGGAAGTCGCCAAGCATTACTGTTAAGTTAAATCTAGTGCGTCAGTTGTTGTCATGAGCTATGGGGTAATTCACAACTGTTATAGTGATAACGAAGCTCTATAGTTATGAATGTTATTATGCTGACACAAGTACATATTAGAACCACACGGCCCCCAGAGGACTCCCAACACCGGGGATTTGCCAGCTGGCCACTCTTGCTCACATGTGTGCACCGCTCCAAATTTACTTAGTAGAATGGGAAATGTTTGGGGGGAAGGGGAGGAGAATCGGGATTTGGGGATTGTCTCCGTTACAATTGGGGTAATGGAGTGGGTGGTGGGAGGCAGGGGGAAAAACAATGGTCAGTGGTACAGACACAGACGGCACAATCGCTGGTATTTTTGGGTCATCACAGCAAGAGAATAAATACAGCGTGATCATAGCAACTGGCTGGCACCATGACACATATAGGTAGACCATTAACAATGCTGACATGGAACATGTGTGGACTAACCAATCCACAGAAGACAAGAAGGGTACGAGCCTACCTTGACCGGCATGGGGTGGGGGTAGCCTGTCTCCAAGAAACTATCTTACCAACTCTTCAGATTTAAGAGTGGGTGCCCACTGGGCGTCCCCCCGAATAGCATCCTCCTACTCCACATATGCCAGAGGAGTGATAACACTAGTCAGGCGTGGCATCCCATTCACACTACTGCACTCCCTCATGGACACCCAGGGCCACTACATTATAGTCCAAGGGAATTTTGGAGGCACTATATTAACTTTAGTTAATACATACGGACTGAGCACTGATGACCCGGATTTTTTTTGCACAAGTCTGGGCGAAACTACAGATTCTGGGGCCAGCAGAAATGGTCTGGGGAGTGAGGTACTGGGTTTTTCAGAACCGGTACTGATCCGGTAACCCAGCGGTGTCAGGGGCAACACCCAAAGACCTCGAGTACTTTCCTGATTCAGACCACAGAAACACGAGTCTTCTAGGTGAAGTCAAGATCGAATTTATTGGCTGCACCAAGTAACAAGCGTCCTAGAAGTACAACAGCACGGTGTGTATATTCTCAGGAGACTGCTCAACATTACAGAACCAGGCTTCTCTTTTTATACAGAATTTTAGGCTTCAGGCAAACATTCTTAGATTTACAGTACAAACATTCTTGGATTTACAGTGAGCTATTCACATATTTTCATTACAAAGAAAAAGCAGAGTCATGATGACAAGTCCACATTTAGTGTGTCCAGTTCGTGATCAATTACCCGGCAAGGCCCAACATTTTCATCAGATATCGGTGTACCCTCAATAAAACAGGGCTCCTCCTCATCATAAAGCACAAAAGAGAAAAGAGAAGGGACAGGTGTGAGCAAGATTCGGGCGGGGGTGTGTGTGCGATGGGAACAGTTTATGGCCTGTTGTGGTTTGATGCTATCTTGTTCGGCCACTAGGAGAGGAACTGACCAAACAGGTTTGGCTTGGGGCAATGGGTCCAGCTTGCCCAGGTCACAGAAAAGTCAATTAAGGTGTACGTGTCCTTTGATATCGAATTCAGCTGTGGTTACAAGCCTATGTGAAGGGTAACTCACAAAATGGCTGCCAAGCGTAAAATGGAACCCAAGGGTTCAAAAACGAAAATGGCGATTTCGAGGTGAAACCGTTACTCGATTATGACGAAAATGCTTGTGCATAGTGTACTAGCCATTATCGGTCTTTTGATATCAAAATCGTCATGCTACGACAAAGTTTGTTGCACGAGTCCAGAATTTTTCAGAACTATAAACCCTCCTTTTGCCCTTACATAGGCAATTTAACCTAATCTCATGCTAATCTGAGTCCAGGTCTATATTCCTAAAGTCATTGAGATGTTGCTGTAACATCATTATGGTACTTAGTTCGTCTTTTGACACAGGCTTCCTTACACATGATGTAGCACAGAGGCCACATATTGCAGGAGCACACTGCACGCACAGACAGAACAGGAAAAGAATGGCTAAGACCATCCCAATGACCATCAGAATTTTCCATCCCCAGCCGGATACCAGTTCCCAGAACCATCCCATAAAAGACCAATCTCCTTTTTCCACATGAATAGATTCGGAAATCTTATGTAATTTGGAGATGGCCTGGTACACTGTTGGAGCGTTATCTGGAATGAAAACACAGCAACTCGATTGGATCAATTTACATACCCTACCTCGGTCTGCAAGTATGACATCTAATGCGGCCCTGTTCTGAAGGGTCATAAGACTGGCCGACTGGAGCTCAGCAGTCAAGTTACTAAGGGCACCAGCCGTTTCAATTACGGTGGATTCAACCACCCTTGCTAATTGCCTTATATTTCTGCTGTTAACCATCGGTCCCCAGAACGGCAGAAAACCCTTTACGAAATCCCCAAATTTTTGTCCTGCAGTGTCTTCATTACTCAAGACACCTCTAACTATCCTTGTCTTATGGTAATCTGCCGCTGCTGTGTAGGTGGGAGGCAACAGGAAAGAAACAAAACATGTGCCCGACAAGTCAGGGGGCAACCATGTATAGGCTCTATCATGGCAGATGAAATAGGTACCCTTAGCTGCTAAAAACGAAGGGGAAGTCTGAGATGCAAAAACATACGTTTCAGCACAGACACTCTTCCCTAACTGAGCTCTGGGATTCTTGCCAGTACCTTGCAGGCACAGATGACCCTGATGGGGTACAATCCAAATTGGGGAAGATCTCTTAGCTTGCTGTTTCTCACTCAGAGTAGCTCCATATCCGGTCACGTTCCATCCTATGTATACTAGTGTCTCATCTCTTGGAATAGTCTCATAGGAAATATCTTCCTTAATCATATCTACTATACCCTTAACTAGAGCACTATTCTTAGGATTGTCTGTTACAGAACGTAGGGGGTAGACTTCATGTGCATAAATGAACATTGTTCTGTATGCCCACACAGAACCATTGTGGCTGAATGGCAGGACCAAGTAAGGGATACCTTTATCCGTTGTGTGGGGCATAAGTCCACACACCCAACAGTTAGTCGTGTTTATTACTAGTTGGTGTTGGTTCAAGAGCTGAATGAAGGAGTTATTAATGAACTCTAATCTCCTAGCTGACTCATGTTCAGGAAGGGGTTGAAAAGAATGTGAAGAAACAGTAGGAGGAGGTACGGGCGATGTAGTGGGTGCAAATGTCGCTTGTAAAGAAAATAATACATATCCTACTAAAAACATTATTGCACTGAATAACAGGAAAATGCATAATAATAAAAAACGTTTCTTTGTCATTAATCCACATATTCTGGCCTTAAAGTTCACAGTTTTGGCAGGTCTCTCCATCTTGAAAAACTCCATCCTCTCTACAATGCTGCCCGAGATGGGAGGTTGATTCTGCTAAGGAATGCTTCTGTTGATCCAGGGCAACTCCCTTAGACCAACCAGAACTGCCGACCTAACGTCGTCAACTGCACCCCAAAGACTTTGGGCAATCGCGGCCCTAGCAGCGGAACCCGGTTGGCGGTTCAAAAAACAAAAATAAGCAAGTCCCTCAGATGGGAGAGCTGCGCTTTCAAAAATAGTACTTAGGGAAAAAATTGTATTAGTCCAATTTTATTAGTTCGTATTTCTCGGCCTCAGATTATACCATTGTTTTCCCGGTATTGTATGGTCTTGAAACAAGGCTTCAGGTTCTGTAGTGTCCAATTTGGCTGATGATGGTACAGCTGGTTGCAAAATATTGTCACTCTCTTGTTCTGTAATTGTTCCTTTCACACGAGCATCACTGAAAGGTATGAATCGTGGCACAGATTCAGTCTCTGAGTCGGCGACACCCTCCTGGACCCACCGGTCATAGGGCAGAGGCAGAGGGATCCGTTTGCAGTGGTTTCTGTGAACCCAATGTTTTTTACTCTCCAGTCGAATGGCAGATCTTGTCGAGAGGAGGACTAGGTGAGGGCCGGTCCACCGGGGCTGGTCATTCTTTGTTCGCTGGAAGTTTTTCACCAACACCCAGGATCCAGGATCGATTTGATGGCCTGGATCTTCAGAGACCGGAGGCAGAGAGTCGTGGACCTGTTGGTGTAAAACACGCAATTTAGCCGTCAATTCATACAAGTAGTCCAGCAAAACAGGGTGCTCTATTTCACTAAACTTTGTGGGTCTGGGCACCCCCCATATGTTGGCCGGACGGCCGAAAACAATTTCATAGGGACTAAGTTTCACTCTAGAATGCACGGTCATTCTGGTGGATAGGAGTGCTAAGGGCAGAGCGTCAGGCCATTTAAGACCAGTGCTCGCTTGAATCTTGGCCAATTTTAATTTTAGGGTGCTGTTGTAGCATTCTACTAATCCAGCTGATTGGGGGTGATTTGCAGCATGAAACTTCTGTCGGATGCCTAGCCCTTCACATACTTTCTTCATCACTTGACCCACAAATTCACTCCCATTATCACTCCAGACCATTCTCGGCATTCCAAACCTGGGGAAGAATTCTTTGACAAGGGCTTTTGCTGTGGACAAGGCAGTATTGTCCTTTAGGGGATATGCTTCTACCCATCTTGAGAAGGCACAGACAACAACGAGTACGTATTTTAAATTGTTGCACCTCTCCATGTGGATGAAATCTAACTGCAAAACCTCAAACGGATACGTAGGAGGTGCAAAATGGCCAGCTGGAGTTGGGGTTCCCCTACCAGGGTTGTGTTTCAGACACACCATGCAATTCTTGACCACATTCTCTGCACACTTAGGAATTCCAGTATTTTGCCATACTGGAGCCAACAACTTGCAAATCCCTTTCACGCTGATATGAGCCATTCCATGAGCCATTGTAACCACTGCAAGCACGTACGCATCGGGTAGCAACCATCTCTGATGCTCTGACAATTCAACCCAACAACCATTTGCATCCATTCTGCCCGTACTTTCTCTCCACATGCTCAACTCTTTCTCTCTAGCCTCGGATTGGATCGATTTCACACTCTCTATCGTGTCCTCACACATACCAACATCACCAACCCATCTTGCAGGGCCCGCAACATACATTCTGCTCATCACATTCCTTGCTGTTTCTTTCGCGACTTCATCAGCAAATTCATTTCCACGACCAACATCATCAGTCACCTTCTTGTGAGCACTACATTTTACAATCGCAACTTGTAGAGGCAAGGTCAGTGATTCAAGAAGCTCATTCACCAACTGACCGTGCTGGATCTTGGCTCCATGCGAAGTCAGAAACCCACGTTCACCCCACAAACGTCCAAAACTATGAGCCACACCAAATGCATACTGACTGTCAGTGTACACATTTACTTTCATTCCTTGTGACAACACACACGCCCTTGTAAGTGCAATCAATTCTGCCGCTTGAGCTGAGTTATGTGGAATACGTGCAGTTTCAACGACTGTATGCAAAGTGGTGACAGCATATGCTGCAGTCGTGTCAGCATTCGGAAGCTTGAAGCATGAACCATCCACCCATAAGGTACCATCACATTCAGCAAGAGGAGTATCTTGGAGGTCTATTCTCCCTTTCGATTCTTCTTCTGTTCTAAGAAAACAATTGTGCTGTTCTTCAGCACTCTCTGTCTCAACTGAAATTGGCAACAACGTGGCTGGGTTTAATGTGTTACATCTTTTGATGTGCACATGGCTTGCTAACAAAGTTAGTTCGTAACCTGACAACCGAGCACTAGTTAAGTGCTGTGTCTTGGTTCTGTTTAACAACGTGTCCACTGCATGTGGAACCATTACCACTAACGTGTTATTCATCACTAACCCAGCAGACTGTCGAATAGAAACAGCTGCTGCTGCTGTTGCTCTTAAACAACTTAGCAATGCTTTAGCTACTGGATCCAACGGCGACGAAAAATATGCACACAGACGCTGCTTGTCTCCAAACAATTGTGTCAACACTGATAATGCACAACCTTCTCGCTCATGGACATAGAATGTGAAGGGCTTACTGTAGTTGGGGGTGCCCAACACATGAGCCGAACATAATGCTGTGCGTAATTTAGAAAAACTTTTCTGACACTCTTCGGACCAAGGCACGGGATTGGGTGTATTTTTACATGTTAATGCCACCAATGGTTTGGCCAGTAAAAAAAAAATTGGAATCCACTGTCTACAGTATGATGTAATACCCAAAAAAGCACGCACTTCTCTCTGTGTTTTTGGCACACTTAATTTTGCTATTGCCTGAATTCTTTCTGGGGTCAGTTTCCTTCCCTCCTTCGATAAGAGATGACCTAAGTAGGTCACTTCTTGTTGGCAGTATTGTAATTTTGAGGGAGACACTTTGTGATGCAGATCACACAAATGACGCAACACAGACAACGTGGCTTCTTTACAGATTTCCTCAGAGTCTGCAGCAACAAGTAAGTCATCAACATACTGAATGAGGGTAGCACCTTCAGGTAAAACAATCGTGTCAAGCTGTGGTTTTAAAGCTTGACTATATATTGATGGACTTTCGCAGTAGCCCTGGGGAGCGCGTTTAAAGCGGAAACTTCGTCCTCCTAAACTGAAGCCAAAAATATCCCTACTCTCCTCAGCAATCGGGATGCTGAAGAAAGCATTCTTCAAGTCAATCACCGAAAACCAGGTTGCAGAGGCTGGAATCATAGTCAATAGGGCAGTAATGTCAGGAACAACTGGAAATTGTGGCACAACTATTTTATTGACCTCTCTAAGATCAATCACAAATCTGTACACAGGTGGCTGAGAGGGATCAGTTTGTTTTAAAACAGGCAGAACAGGACTATTGCAAACGTTGCCTCTTGTCTCTTCAATCACATCTTTTTCAATTAGATCGTAAATGATCGCTAACAAAGCTTTTTCTCCTTCACCAGAAATTTTGTATTGGGGAATTCGTGGCATCCTAACATTAGCTTTTAATGTCACAACATATGGTGGTATTTCCAGGAGACCCACATCGTTAGGACCAGTAGCCCAAAGAATATTAGGTAGAGATGACAATTCTGTCGGAAATTCATCCCTTGACAAATGCATTGGAGAAACCACTTCCTTACCTAGTGTAAGTTGCACTCCCGAAGGGGAACAGTACAAAGTTGCATACAATCTTTTTAACAGGTCCAATCCTAACAAGTTCTCACCACAACCTGTTGTCAGAATAAGGGGTGCTTCGAATTCATAAGGACCAACAGACAGGGACATAGGACTAGAAATCGGGTTCCTAACCGGGGCGCCAGAAAAACCTACAGAAACATTCATTTCGCCAGACAAAGGTGCGCCAGGGGGTTTTGAGTGCATCATAGAACTCTTTGTAGCACCAGTATCCAACAGAAAAGGTTCTGACACACCTGATGTAATCACCTCAACGTATGGTCCACTCTGATCTACTGGAACTGAAACAACTCCCTCTCTTTGTCTATGGCTGTCCTAGCAATCATTACCTTCCATATACTCATCTTCTGCATTGTAATCATCAGCATAGTACTGAGCTGTCCTACCAGATGCGTTATTCTGCTGATCAAACCTATTCATAGAATTTTGATGTGGAAAGGAGCGTGCATTCTGAGGGACGTTTCCGCGTCCTCTACCTCTAGGTGTTTGCTGAACACCTCTACCTCTTGTGTTTCACACACCATTTGCGCGCTGTAACAGGATAGGGCAACTATACTTAAAATGACCCTCTTCCTTGCAATACGAACACTGATTGGGACCTACAGGAACGCGTGGCTGAGTGTACTCTAGTCTTGGCTTTTGGAACTGTGGGGGTTGCTGATAATTATTCTGATAGTTATTCTGCCCACCATTATTCTGACCACTACCACCACGTGGCGGGTATGCTTGCTGTAACAGGATCTTAGTTTTCAACTCTTTAGTTTTCTTTTCTGCTCTATCTTTCTCATCTTTGTCTCTATTTTCATAATATTGTGCAGTGGCCAAAATCTGTGCTGAAGAAGAAACTGCCCATAAACTCTCTGAATCCTTCAACTTTTTACACAAATCTGGAAGTAGATTGTGCACGAATTTATCAACGAACAGTGGCTCACCACCTTCTGTACTCATATCTTGACCACTGTGGTCGACAAACGTTTCTTCAAACCTGGTGAAGAAATCGGACACCATTTCATCTTTCTTCTGCTTACATGCAGACAGCTTATCCCAATTTACCCGCATTGCAAGCATTATAGTTTTCATGTAATCAATGATCCTACCAGGGAGTTCTGCCACCAAAGGCTCAGGCTTAGCACCAGCAACTTGTCTAGCATCAGCAGCAGCAATATTTACCCATGTGTCACCTAACTCTTGATCATGATCTGCATGACGAATCTTTCCCCATAAAGGCTGTGGAACAACATTCCCAAACAACATATCTACATCGGCTAAATTCATAATGCATGAACCTGCAGTCTGCGACAATTCCTTGTAATACCCTGCCGGATTTTTGCGGGGATCGGGCAATGTCTGCTGAATGGCTAATACTTCAGCTTGCTTCCATGGGACATGTACCCACACACCCTGAAAGTGTGGCGGAATAATCGGGTTAGCATTCGCGTCCCCATCTCGCCAAACTGGGGGAACTTCCTTCATGGGATATTGTCTTCCCTTCTTTTTGACAGAGGAACCAGAATCAAACAATGACTTGAAAACGCCTTCAGTCCTAAGTGATAACAATGTTGCAACGGCTTTCCTAACATCTGAACCCATAATTGTGCCTTTTGAAAATTCGAACCGAGCATGGATCAACTCAGGCGGATTAGAGTCCAAATCATTCTCTTCTAAATCTTCGCATAGAAAAACACAAATTTTCTCAAAGACGTATCTCTGCTTTGATGCTTCCCACTGATGGAAGACATCCATAACAGATTCTAGTTCATATCTCATCGGGTCAATAACCCATTTATGTGCCAAACGATCCAATACTTCTTTCTCCCTAGAATCAGGCTGTTGGCTACGCAACTGTTTGTGCCCAGAGGCGTGAGCCGGACTTGCCGCCCCAAACAAAGGATATAGAAGACTAGAAACAGTGCTTGCCACTCTCTGGCGGACAGACGGAGAAGTCGATGAAAAGACAAGTGGGAAGGCAGGGTGAGATGAGGCAGATGCAGAGGCAGTGTCAGGAGGAGTATCAGAAGTGGTAGTCGATACAGTAGTTAAAGTTGCAGGAAGTAAAGGAAGAGCAGGTGTAAAAGCCGGTGACCCTTGGGAAGGCTGCACTGGAGGAATAGGAGCCAGCTGAAGAGTAGCTGGTGGGTGCTGTGGAGGAACAGGAGGTATAACAACCATGGGTTGCACAACTAAAGGTTGTGGAGGTGCTGTAGCATTTTGCGCATAGGGGGGTGGCGAATTTAACAAATGCGACATTAGGGGATCTTTTTCAAGTTCTTTTGCTGCGTCTTGCTGAAGAGGTGGCAAAACTGGATAACATTTATCTATTACCATTTTACGTTGCCTGTGCAACTGCTCACTCATCTGTTCTTCTTTATTGTCTTTGTACTGCATAGCAGCTTGCATTACAGAGATACCCCTTTCTCTCTTATTTTTCTTCGCTAGTTTAATTTCCTTCTGTTTGGCCTCCTTACGCCACAGGCGGAAAGAATCAAACATCGCCGGCCGGGCTTTCTTCTTAAAAAGTTTAACTTCGAGATTATCTAGGATTTCCGTATCAAAGCTACCATATTGGGGCCATTTTAAAACACCATCGTTTCTGGTGTATTTGATCCACACTTCATTGTATGTGATGGGGCCTACTCCATGTTTCACATATAGTTAATAGGTTGGAGTTCCAATCGGAGGAACCGGACACGAGTCCTCCAGTCGGGAGTCCCTATTATTACAACCAAGACACAACAAATTTCCAAGTCTGCTAAGACCAGGCATCTTCCCTCTCTAGTCTAGCTTCAAACTTCAAAGGATTATCGATTACGATTTTCTCGTGAATACCCGAGTCCTTCGGCTTTGGCGCTTGCAAGTTCCAAATCAAACAAAACTAAGGGCTAACTGGGAGGCGCTCCACTTATACTTAACTGAGGTATCGATGACCTCACCAGAAGACTTGTCTATTGTTCCGCTCTACCAAACATCAAGGGTCCAAATCAGGGCGATAGTCAGGGCAGCAGTCCTTCGTAGCCGTCGGGATGCGGGGAACCTCGCAGCAAAGACCTTCGGAACCACGTCGACATACAGGGGCCGCTGAAGTGGCTGGCCGTCCTCTGGAATTTTCACACAAAGCTCCTCACGAACCTCTGGCTTGGACCGGTACCGCTGGTATCGCCCCACGTTGGGCGCCAACTGAGGTACTGAGTTTTTCAGAACCGGTACTGATCCGGTAACCCAGCGGTGTCAGGGGCAACACCCAAAGACCTTGAGTACTTTCCTGATTCAGACCACAGAAACATGAGTCTTCTAGGTGAAGTCAAGATCGAATTTATTGGCTGCAACCAAGTAACAAGCGTCCTAGACGTACAACAGCACGGTGTGTATATTCTCAGGAGACTGCTCAACATTACAGAACCACACTTCTCTTTTTATACAGAATTTTAGGCTTCAGGCAAACATTCTTAGATTTACAGTGCAAACATTCTTGGATTTACAGTGAGCTATTCACATATTTTCATTACAAAGAATAAGCAGAGTCATGATGACAAGTCCACATTTAGTGTGTCCAGTTCGTGATCAATTACCCGGCAAGGCCCAACATTTTCATCAGATATCGGTGTACCCTCAATAAAACAGGGCTCCTCCTCATCATAAAGCACAAAAGATAAAAGAGAAGGGACAGGTGTGAGCAAGATTCGGGCGGGTGTGTGTGCGATGGGAACAGTTTATGGCCTGTTGTGGTTTGATGCTATCTTGTTCGGCCACTAGGAGAGGAACTGACCAAACAGGTTTGGCTTGGGGCAATGGTTCCAGCTTGCCCAGGTCACAGAAAAGTCAATTAAGGTGTACATGTCCTTTGATATCGAATTCAGCTGTGGTTACAAGCCTATGTGAAGGGCAACTCACAAAATGGCTGCCAAGCGTAAAATGGAACCCAAGGGTTCAAAAACGAAAATGGCGATTTCGAGGTGAAACCATTACTCGATTATGACGAAAATGCTTGTGCATAGTGTACTAGCCATTATCGGTCTTTTGATATAAAAATGGTCATGCTACGACAAAGTTTGTTGCACGAGTCCAGAATTTTTCAGAACTACAGGAGGGGACATTAATACATGCTTAGATCCGGCAATGGATAAGTCCACAAGTAATGACAAATATGGTAAAAAATCAGCCAAAGTGCTCAGGGACGGTATGGAGGAATGGGGTATAATGGACCTATGGTGACTGAGGAAACCAGGGTGCAGAGAGGGAACCTTCACTTCCACAACCCACAATACATGGTCTATAATAGACTCCTGGATAGCAACGTGTTCAGTTAGCACGTGGACAAATTCCATATGAAACATGCGCAAGACACTATCTGATTATGCACCTGCCCGTTTGGTGCTAGCACTCCCCACACATACTCCCAGGCAGTTTCTGTGGCACCTCCAGACGTCTGCAATGCTAGACCAGGTATTTAAAGCAGAGGTGAGGCAAGCAATAACTACGTTCAGAATACAGGGATAGTTGATAGTGCCCAAACACTCTGGGAGGCCCCGGGCCCGGATGGGGTGCCAGCTGATCTTTATGGCAACTCTCCAAATTTATGGGCCAAGATTTTAACAAATTTTTTTAATGCTTCTAGTGCAAATATGTTCCCCGCTTCTTGGGCTACCTCCGTCATTATTCCGAAAAAGGGTAGCGAGGGGATCCCTCCTGTTACAGACCCATTTCCCTGTTAGACTCTGCATTCAAAATCCTGGGCAGAGTCCTACTCCATAAACTCAGGGATAGCATAGAGAGCTTAGGGGTCCTTTCTAATTTACAGTATGGGTTTAGAGAGAAGAGAGGCACCCTTGACCAGTGTTTAAACCTACAGCTTTTAAATAGCAAATATACGGTGGCGAAGGATGGGTCCTTATTTATGGCATTTATGGACCTAACCTCGGCCTTTGATCTGGTGAATCGGGGTAAATTGTGGTCGATTCTGTTAGAGATTGGTATTGACCCTCCCCTGGTTAGCTTTCTAGCATCCTTACATCAGGATCTTCATGCCACAGTTAGGGTCACTCAGGAAGGCAGATGCACAAGTCACTTTCGGTCAGAGAGGGGGGTTAGGCAAGGTTGTATCCTGGCCCCCCTTCTCTTTACTATTTATATTAATGCTCTGGAGAAATTTTTAGGAGGTTCTAAAGTGGATGTTCCGCGGTTAGGAGAATCGGTAATACCGGTTCTCCTATACGCGGACAACGCAGTTTTATTGGCCCGCACAGGAGATTGTTGGATTCGTTTGGAGTTTTCATGGATTTGTTAGACCTGAAAGTTAATATAAAAAAACTCACATGTCATGGTGATGTGTAAACTCAGTAACAGATTTAAATCTAAATCCTTCTTTTGTAAGGGAGAGGAGGTGTCAAGGGTTGTCGTTTTCTCTTATTTGGGGGTTCTCTTTGACGACAAAGGCTCCTAGGGCCCCCCAAAAAAGCTTAAAAGTATCTCTATGGCGAGGTCCACCTCAGCACTCATGGGCTTCACGAAACGGTTGGGGGCCCGACCAATGGAGGTCCTGTTGAAAGTCTATAACTCAAAATGCTTGTCCATTACTATGTATGGTTCCTCACTGTGGGGTTATGTTTCTCAGGATAAGATTCAATTAGTTGAGAACAGATTTTTGAGATACCTTCCGACTGTGCCCCAGTCTACCCCCACTTTTTCTATACACTGTGAGGTAGGGCTGGGTTATGTCACAGATAAATTGAAGATGGTCCCACTGATTTGTTGGGCTAAAACCTGGTTAAACCAGGAAATCACCCTGAACCATGAGATTCTTGGCGATATTGTAGCAATGGATAATTCTAAAAGGGTTCACTGGCTGGAGTATTTGAGAATGATGTTTACACGACTAGGGCGCCCCGAGCTTTATTCATCCCCAGGTTGTATTATAAAGGAGGATGTATTTTGGATTAAGACTCACTTTTCGGATATGGCAAGTTTGGAACGTGAGGAGCGAGAACTAAAAAAATCATCAGTAAGAGCCAATTTTGTGTTACTAAAATCTCCTTCACTTGATTCATATCTGAGGATTGTTTCTGATCCGTATCACAGATTCTTATTGATTAGATTCAGATTTAATTTAATCCACTATTCTCTGGGCACCTACCCATCCTGGAGCAAACCAGATTGCTGTAAGCCTTGCACTTGTGATAATT
This sequence comes from Lissotriton vulgaris, assembly GCF_964263255.1. NCBI lineage: Eukaryota > Metazoa > Chordata > Amphibia > Caudata > Salamandridae > Lissotriton > Lissotriton vulgaris. The sequence continues at coordinate 174,359,832 of NC_141687.1, read as the reverse complement.
TTTCTAGCCAAGATACAATGAATTTTTTTATGTTTTGCGGGTTCTACTCTGATTTAAGGAAAAAATATCTGCTACCAATTTTACGAGAGGCAGGCTTTATACAAGTTAGACCTCCTCTCACCTACTTGCAGATGTTAAGTATTCCCTGCAATATTTTTTATGTGGCCAGCTTTCTGGTGGGAGCCATGCAGGCCAAAACAAAAGAGACTGCCTTCCCCGTGTGACCCTGATTGATTGATTTTTTATTTGATAGATTTTTATCATGTGTGTTTTTATCGGAAATGTAATTTTTATTCTCTACTGCTGGTTTGCTCTAAGGATGTATATATATATGAGATGTTTGTTTTTGAATTGTATGAATTTGTCTGCCTTTTATGATTGTAATTAATCGAATAAAGTGTTTTGATGATGACTCTGGGAGGCTTTCAAGGTGATTATCTGGGGATTTTGCATAGGTAAGCATGCGGGGATACTAAAGGACATACAACAGCAGTTGAATAGAGTAGAAAAGGATATTAAGGCACTAGAAAAACGAATACATGCAAACTCTGAACCCTGCACTAATTGCAGGGATCAGAAATAAAATAAACTAATACCAGGAGTTTGCAGACAGTGAGGTGAAATACCTATCACATAGACACACGGTGTGCAAATACGGGTAGGGAGGATGTCCAGGACGCCCGCTAGTGGGCAGAATTCAAGTATCAAGTTGTTCCTCACATATTTCACAGATTATGGATGCTTAGGGTCACAACACAATGCCATGGCTTCTAATATAGATAGGTTCTTGGACTATTATATGCAAATATATTCCACACAACTGTCTGCCTCAGAAGATGACATAAATGAAAATCTAGATGATATAGCTCTAGTCTGGCCCACTGATGAGCATCGCAACTCAACGCTTAGGAACACACAGACATGACTGGCCGAGAATCACCTCAAACTTAACACTCTCAAAACGGAATTCCTTCTTATTTCACCTCCCGCTAAAATCCCCATCACTCAGACTTGGCTTAAACACCTAACTGCACTCAACGTCCAACCTACCATCGTGGACTCCGCGAAATCTTTAGGCGTAACCCTTGACGCCAATCTCAATATGCAACATCATATCAGCAAGGCAACTAAGGGAGCTAATTTCCAAATCAATACTTTGAGGAAGCTTAAACCCTTCCTCCCAGCCAAGGAGTTCCAAACCGCAGTACAAGCCCTAGTTATTCCTCGGATAGACTATGGAAGTGTCGCCCTCTGTGGACTCCCCCTATAAGCAACCGCACCACTAAGAGCCTCTATGAACGCTGCAGCGAGACTTATCACTGGATCAAAAAAACGCTCAGACATTTCCACTGACTTAAAATCCCTGAACTGGCTGCCTTACGAAGCTAGAATCCATCTGAAAATCACCTGCATGACACACATGGCTGTACACAACAACTCGCCCAGCTACCTCACCCAGAAAATGACAATTTCAGGTGGCTCAAGAGCCACTAGATAAATGTGTACATGAAATCATAACATAATAATGGGGGTAGTTGCAAGAAGGAATTCTAACAAGTTATTAAAAAAGTATGTATGTCACTTTTAATAGTTTTTCAAGTATAAAAACAGATCTAACAATACATTAATGTTAAATGAAAAAAGCCATTATATAACATATAAACATATATCAACATTACATAAAAAATTATTACATAAAAAACATAAGCATTAATATTCTACACAATCATTAAAAAATTGACGAAAAAAGTGGCAAATTAATACTCTCGACGCGCGTTTCGGCGTGCCGAAAAAACGCCTTCTTCAGGAGCCACAATCTATATCTGTAAGACACAAATGCGGAACTTAGAGAATGCATTTATATACATGTTTTTCAACAGTAGCGATACACGTATCTGAACCGTCGTTGTATTTAAAATAGTACGAAAAGGATTCCTCATGCAACAAAACCCTCCCTACATGTTTTAGCAATATATTATTGCTAAACAAGTTACAAACCTAAATAATATATGAGCAGTTGTAATTTCATTTAACTCATGTATATTGAGTGCTTTTAAAAAGGAGAAAATAGTACCATTTCATGATGAGAAAAGGAGGTACATCAAAGTCTTTAGTGTTTCTTGACTAAGATCTACAGGATAGTTTAGAGAATATTAACAAACCATCACTTACTAATAGCTGGTCGCTTTTAGTCTTTCTGTAATTGGCGATACTTCAAACAATGGTATAATTGTTGCAAAAAGTATTTTTCTAACTGTGGGTAGATAAAAAAAGGGGGGGGATATATATAAAATAGACAATTATAGCTCACCAAACCAATTTCATTGACAGGCAGAGCAAAGCATATCAACCGTATCAGACTGGTATAATAATCATATATGTTTTTAAAGATGATAATAAGGACGGCTAATATAAGCCTTCTTCGGTATATTTATTCCATAATTGCAATTATCTAAGAATGATAAGGAAAACTCTTATAATATAGGACTTTGATGATCTGGTTCACTTTCTGAGGATCGCCTCGTATATGGTTCAAATAAGCCTGTAGACGGAATCACTGAATAAATGAAAAACGAGTCAGGCTAAAAAGAAAGTCCTTGAACATTCTTAAAAGATGATTTAATGGTCAGTTCATCTTGAAGCTCCACATTTAACTGACCTAGATTAAATACAGAGCCATGCTATTAGTTGCTCCTGTTGAAACATCTTCTAAACTATACCCATAGTTGATATATATATCCAACAATTACGCTTACCCAAAAAGATTCAGTCGCAATATTGCTATAATTGTCTATCTTATATATATCCCCCCCCCCCTTTTTTTATCTACCCACAGTTAGAAAAAAATTTTTTGCAACAATTATACCACGGTTCAGTTGTTAGTATACGAGATACGTGTATCGCTACTGTTGAAAAACATGTATATAAATGCATTCTCTAAGTTCCGCATTTGTATCTTACAGATATAGATTGTGGCTCCTGAAGAAGGCGTTTTTTCAGCACGCCGAAACGCGCGTCAAGAGTATTAATTTGCCACTTTTTTCGTCAATTTTTTAATGATTGTGTAGAATATTAATGCTTATGTTTTTTATGTAATAATTTTTTATGTAATGTTGATATATGTTTATATGTTATATGATGGCTTTTTTCATTTAACATTAATGTATTGTTAGATCTGTTTTTATACTTGAAAAACTATTAAAAGTGACATACATACTTTTTTAATAACTTGTTAGAATTCCTTCTTGCAACTACCCCCATTATTATGTTATGATTTTATGTACACATTTGTTTTGTCCCTGAACCACGAACTATCAAACTTAATCAGGGGGTCCTTGTTATTTGCATTATATCAAGAGCCACTAGAAGCACAAAAAATCTTCTTCTGAAACCTCAAAGATTCCGGAAGGAAAAAACTTATAAACGCCCCTGCTCAGGAATAGCACCTAGGATCTGGAATGCCCTCCCTCCAGAAACCAGACTTATCTCCTCCACTGCATTTTATAAAAAAGAAGTAAAAGCGATCCTATGGCTAAATTCACCTGAACATTTGCTTTGGATTTCTTGAGACTCTTCATTTATACTTTTACTACATGTCTTATCCGATCTACTATGTTCCTTGTTTCCCTATCTTATTTTGCTCTCCATTGATAACCTACAGCTCCTCCATGCACAAAATCTTTGTTAATCACTCGCTCATTTTTCTTATCCCATGTATGTGTAAAGCGCTCTGATATCTGTAAGGATCTTGTTCACGCTATATAAAACTTTCAAAATAAATAAAATAAAAACTGAAGATGAGATAAAAGAAGCCATTAGGTCTTTCCCCAATAACAAAGCCCCGGAACAGACGGGCTGCCGGGTAAATTCTATAAAGATTTCAGCGTCTCGCTCATTACCCATCTGCCGGCTATGTACTCTGAGGCATATGAAAACGGGGCTCTCCCCCATCTCTAAAGGAGGCATTACTAATTACACTACTCAAACCAGAGAAGAACCCGACTTATTGTGACTCCTACCGACCCGTCACTTATTAATTCAGACATCAAAATACTAGCTATAATAATTGCCCAGCGATTACAACCCCTAATGCAGAAGCTAGTGCTACCGGACCACTCTGGATTTATTCCAACACGTTCAACGACACATAACTTGTGAACTATTCCATCAACTGCAACCAGACCAGCCGTTGCTGCCCTTCTGGATGCAGGTAAGTCATTTGATTCAGTGGAATGGCTGTTCATGTTTTCTGTTCTTCGAAGAATGGGATTCCCACACCCGTTCCTGCACTGGATCAAACTGTTATATACAGATCCATGCACAAGGCTCAGGATTAACATCACCACAGCATCCCCATTACACATCCATAGAGGAACACAGCAAGGGTGCACACTATCGCCACTATTATTCACTTTGGCACTTGAACCACTGGTGTGAAAATTAGTAAAAAACATGCAAATTCAGCACTGCAGTTCTGGGCCATTAGCATATCACTATTTGCAGAATATATTTTTCTATACATACGCCACATAGAAAATTATCTAAATCCACTAATAGGAGAATACACACGATTCGAACACTACTTGGGACTGAGCATAAACTGGACTAAGTCAGTGATGATTCTCCTGACACTGGCCATGGAAACCCCCAATAGACTTTCCTCTGCAGTGGCAAACAGAGCTGGTCAAATACTTAGGTGTTTGGATACACCGCGATCCCGAATTGGTAATACGCAAAAATTATGACACTGCTCTCACAAAGCCTCAGGTGGGCAGATGGGTCCGATTGCCACTCTCAATAGTGACAGAATTTACATCCAGAAAATGGTGGTGTTACCACGCTTCCTTTATTTATTCACAAACATACCCATAGCACTCACACAACAGTTTCTCACAAGACTGCGCTCCTGTATGACCATGCTTACATGGGCAGGCAAGCAACCCAGAGTAGGGTGGAAGGAGCTTACTCGGTTATACACACAAGGCGGTTTCGGGGCCCCAGAGTTGCAGCTTTATTATCTTGGTGCTCAAGCACAATATGCTCATTATTAGAGACACCTGCATGCATATCTATCGCACATGGCGGTGGAGAGCATTAGTGCTCATCCAACACCACTAGCTGCCCTTGTATTGGCGCCAAAACAGCACATTTCACGCGCTGAAAACAGACTGGTGCGCAACACAGATACAGCATGGTAAGCACTGACAGGACGAGCTAATAAACTCCCGGTGTATGCCCCGGCCCTGCCATTACGACCTCATCCTCAGATAACAGTGACGCAGGAGAATTACATGCAAAAACTGCTGGGTGAAATGGAACTGCATACAATATATTTCCCAATGGCCAATTCAAATCACAATCAGATGTTATGTCAGCTGCTAACCACACGCCGCTATTGCTATTTGCCTACCTCAGATTGAAAGCTGCAGTGAGAGATATTTATCCTACATTTTCTCAAGAGCCACCTACGCACAATACCCTACAAGCACTGCTCCCATCACCCACACCCCAGGATCTCAAAACTAAGCACAATGCAGCTCAACTGGGACAATTTTGAGAACATGAACAAGCGCTAGAAAAATGGGAAAATACACTAGAGAGCCCACTATCTAAAAAGACTGGAATATTGCTGTGCCCTCAAGCAGGCACTTACGCCTAACTATAATCTCAGGATTATCCATTTTAAATTTCTGCAACAGATGTAATATACACCAGCCCAATTATACAAATTTGGCCTCTGTGAGGATGATAGACACCTACGCTGCAGCGCTACACAAGCAGATTTCATACATGTCGCCTGGGCGTGCCCATAAAAATGTAAAGCTTCTGGCAGAAAGTGACACACGTTTTGGGAATAATGCTGGCAGAACCAATACCTACTATACTGCAGGTCTGCCTTTTAAGTCTACATAAAGTAAGACAGCACCGTACGCATGAATTATTAGCTGTAGCAGTACTGTTGGCCAAGAGGAGGATTGCTATGAGATGGGCAACAAATTAGGTGCAGTTCGTTTTGGAAATTTGGAAAGCAACTGCATGCAAAATGCCGCCTTGTCTTTTGATCACAGATATTATCCTCTGGCTCTATGGAAACGTGCCACAAGCATATATTGATAAAATGTACACATCGAAAGGTTTCTATTAATGGATGCCCGATCTCCCACACTCTGACTGGATGCCCAGGAGAGCACACATTGAACATGACATTTGACTAATCAAACAAATAAATAAACTTGAAACTTGAAACTTGACTAATTTTTTCCTAAAATATGGTAATTCCCTCCAGTCTCCCTCATGCAGTTATCCCAATGAAGGCTTGACCCCCTGCTTTGTTTGTTTCAATCTCCTGAGTGTGGCTGTAGCAGACATGGATGGGTTTTCTATAGCTTCAAGGTGTCAACAGGCAATGTACTGGATGCAATTCATTTTGGATATTTTGACAGAAACTAGAAGTTAAATGCTGTTTTAGGGCACCTTCTTATGGACACAGATATCATCACTAAGATGTATGACCACATTCCGCAAACATATATTTTAAAGCTCTGTACGTCCATAGAATTAAGTCCCTGGGTGCCAGACCTAACTGACCTGATTTGTTGGGTGGGAGAGCGAGATGAACAGGACTTTTGGCAACATTTTAGCATTTTTTTTTACAAAACATGATAATTCCCTCCAGTTTCTATTGCGCAGGAACATATGCCTGCCAAGACTGGAACCTGACTTTGTTCCTCTGGGTCTCCTGAGCATGAAGTTACTAGACATGTCTGGGTTTTCTATGGGTTTAGGGAACCCACAAGCAATAAACAGGATTTAGTGTGTTTTGGGAATTTGGAAAGTGACTGCAAGTAAAATATACCTTCATGCGCAATGCTGTTTTAGGGTGTTTGTCTTTGTCACAGATATCATCCCTTAGCTGGATGGAAACCTATTGCAACTTTGTGATGTCAAATTCTGTACTTCCTGAGGTTTCTTTTGCCTCCCTCACTCTGATTGACTTACCAGGAGTTCATGCTGATCATGACATTTGTCAGATTTCTTACATTTTTCCCCTAATTCCTAGCGATTTCCTCTAGTCTGTTGAGCACAGAAATATATCCCTGCCATGGTTTAGCTCCAAGCTTTGTTAATTTGGGTCTCCAGGGCGAGAGGGTATCGGATTAGTATTCATTTTCCGTCGGTTCCGGATGTCCACAGACAATAAAGTGTATGCATTGCATTTTAGAAATGTGCAAAGCAACTGCAAGCAAAAGGCTGGTTAACTCTACCTGTTTTTTGGTCGCTGATATCACCCCACAACTCACCAGGAACCTAATACAACCATATGATTTTAACATCTACGCATCTTAATGTTTCTATTGCTTTGTGCCAGACCCCCTTCACTGTGATTGGTTGGCCAAGAGACATTTTTAGCATTTCTTTCCCAAAACATGGTAATTCACTCGTCTCCCTCGCACAGGAACATATCTCTGCTAAGACTTAACCCAACTTTGTTCTTCTCAAACACCTGAGTGTGAGTTTCCCAGACATGCATACGGTTTCCTGGGGTTCAGGTCCTCCATAAGGCACAAACTGGATGCAGGGCATTTTGGAAATTTGGAAAGCAACTGCAAGTAAAATGTCCTTTTAGGGTAGCTGTCTTTTGGTTACAGGTAATACTCGTGGGCTGCATGGAAAAATACCAGAACTATATATTTTAAACACCTATACATCCTAATGTTTAATGTGGTGGGTGCCAGCCCTCTCTGACTGACTGACAAATAGATAGAGATGAACATGGCATTTGTCATATTTCTATCATTTTTCCAAAGACGTGTCCTGCAGTGTCCATGCAGTAACATTTTCCTTCCATATTTAGAGTCCCAAACAGTTAGGGGGTTTCTGTAACTTCAGGGGGCTGACTAGCAATTAACCAGGTGAAGCTCGTTTTAGAACACTGGAACAAACAAAATGCCAGTTTAGGCTCGCTGAATCTTGATCGCTGGTATCACTCCTGTGTACTATGGAAACATCACAACATACATTTTTATCCTTTACACACCCTAAGGTTTCTTCAGTTTGGGACCAGACTTCCCTCTGGCTGATTTGCTCCACAAGAGAACATGATGTTTGTCAGATTTTTTGCAATTTTTGCCCAAAGATGGGGGCCGATTATCGTTGCGGATAATACGCATCCTCCGGGCCGGCGGAAGCCACCGTCCGCCGCTTTTCCGCTGCGGTCGCCTTCCGACCGCGGCGGAAAAGCTCTAACATGGCTGGCGGTGTCTATCAGACACCGCCAGCCATATTAGGTTAGCTGCGGTCATATGCCTTTCCACGGCGGAAAGGCATACGGTGTTGTCTTCGGGGGCCCGTTGCGGGCCCCCAGGGGTGAAGGGGGGTGGGGGTGCACATGGGGGTACCTATGGTACCCCTCTGCCTTTGCGTGCATGAAGCGGCAGGCACCACGCGGTGCCTGCAGCTTTGTGCATGCAAAGGTAAACATGCATTTTTTTTTTACATGGCGGTCACATCCTAATTAGCACGGAGGGACTGCCGCAGCCCCTGCCAGACAGTCCCTCCTCCTCTGGGGTGGCGGACGGACGCAGGTCCGTCCGCCATCCTAATAGGCCCCATGGTCTTTTCTCCAGTCGTGTCACGCAGGAACATATCTTGAACATATATTGACCACCAACTTAGCTCCCTCGGGTCTCCTAAGTGTGAGAGTAAAGGCATGTATGGATTCTTTATGGACTTGTAGTGACAAACTGGGTGCAGTTCGCTTGGAAAATTTGGAAACCAACTGCAAGCGGAATGCCATTTTAAGCAACCTGCCTTTTATTCTCAAGTATTGTAAAAGCTTACCCCAACTATATACTTTTAATATCTATACATCATAAAGTTTCTAAGACTGGGTGCCAGACTCCTCACGCCCTGATCCTCACGACAGAGATCAATAAAATCAACACTGTTGAGCATGGGTTGCCAGGTGACCAAGTGTCTCTGGGGAATGGACCGCCAAATTCTGAGCATTCATTTAATGATGTAATGAACTTTGGCAGTTTGTAGTCTTAGATTTGTTTTAATGGAACTAAAGTAAAGGATTAAAATAGTTTTTCAGATGGTTCAATTGTTTTCAAGCTGCACATTTTGCAAAACAAAATTAACAGAACATTTTTCATTTTTCAAGAGAAGGAGAATCTTGGTTTTTAGTGGATGGACAAGTAATACAAGTCTGTATGAAGTGACGTCCACTGACATTTCACTGTGCAGACGTTGCGCACAATGTCATCCAGAAGCTGTAAACCCTGAAATTGAAAGATCCAAAAATGGACTCTTCTTATATTCTTGACTCGGACGTAATTTTGCTTATGGTGGCGTGCTCGCTTAATTTCCAGCAATCCTATTGCAGGGGGCACAGACAGGAAGAATGTGAACAAACAGAATGTGAGAAGCTGTTCATAACCGCACACACAATGGTGTGCTTATTTTGCAACAAATGCGTCGTTGCTTCCAAAAAGAATATTAGGATACATTTCGTGCTAAAAAATACTGCAAAGTGTGAGACTAGCATTTCCGATAATTTTACTTGGTTTTGAGCCATTTCCGCAAAGGAAATGACACAAATGTTGCCAATGCCCACCAAATTCATGTTAAAAGGCTATCCAGCGGTGAGACAAAAGCAGGCTCATTAAAAGTCTTTTATTAGGACGTTTTGCTTCCCAAAATCTCGGAAAGTCTTCTAAAGCTGCAGAAGATTTGGCTCGAGGGCATCTGGTAGATAAAAACATAAATGTGTCCCTACAGGAGAATGGTGTTAATTCTGCATATTGCCTATGCTGTAGGGCGCCATTAGCTTTTACACTCTGGTGCCTGTGGAAAGCATTTGGAACTGTTGTTGGATGTGGCATTCTATTGAATCCGAGATCAGCCAGAGAACCGTAGGCACTAAAGATGGCTTTCAGTAAGGCTCTCCCGGGGCAGAAATTGTTTTGGTCATAGTTGAATGGCCATTAAGATGGCCTTTGAACATTGGAAATACCCGGGGTACTTTTAGATAAGTCTGGGTTTAGTTCATCCAACTCTTTTTCGGTCTCATACGTTTAGATCCATGGCACGATCATTGGGGAAAACAAAAACCATGGATGTCTATCTTCATCGTCACCCAAGGCTGCACTCCAACCTCCAGCATCAAAGACTGCTTTGTTCAGTGCATGTTGGCACGCACATATGGAAAGTACCCTGGGTGCCAGCAATAGTGCAGCATGAATGTGCTGACCAGAATCTAGTTTGAGTGTAAATGTTACGCCACGCCCTGATACAAAGTGGTTCAAGAATGCTGTGATGGAGGAGATCCAGGAAGGGATTTTCAAGCAACGTGTGATGGTAGTTTCAAGAGAATTGGACCCAAATTACTGTTCAGGTACACGCTTGCGCCACTGCACTTGGCACACACACAAACACTGTGCCTGATTCCAAAAAGCGCTCTTCACACGGTAGGCATGTACACACGCCTGCTGCACTCTGAACAGTACTATAGTGAAAAGCAGACTGGCTGTGAAGCCACTGGCCTTTCACTATGCCTTTGCCACTATGAAGGGAAAGTAATGATTTCCCTCTCAGACATATGCAGTGTGGGACTGTCCCTACTGGAGAATGCCTGAGGTATCTCTGGGGCCCGTGCTCTCTCCATGTCCCCTCATATGTGGCACATAATCAGAGCGCCTCCTGTGGCTTCTTTTCTCCTGCGTCTGAATCTGTAGTATCATGAAAATGAGGGACTCCAGCCTTATGATCGCTGTAGCGCATGATGTGTGCCGGGACTATCCATATTCCAGAAGGGCCATACAGGTGTCTGTGCACCCTTCTGGAATACCCCAAACCCCAAAACCTTCCTCACAGCCAGGGCTTTGAGAATATGATATTGCCTCAGGAGAGATGCAAATTCTACTCCACAGTACTTCTAGTGAAACAAATTCTAGTTCAAGCGACTCATGTGAAGTTTCTCTTACTCTGTGTTCTAAACAGCACTACCAACACATGGTGTTCCCATTTGGATTCACACCATCTCTAAGGTTATTCACCTTTGTGGTCCTCCACACTTTAGGCCTCAGCGTTGTCCTTTGCTTGGAGCATTGGTTGATCCATGCCCTGACAGCTTGTCTAGCTTATTATCAACTTCCAGATATGTCAGTAGTTACATCACTGCAGGAAATCCATAGGGACCTCCTTTCACTCACAAGAGAAGCAGTGTTTCTGCCTTCATCTCACAGGCAGAATTTATTTGAACTGTTATTGTCTTTATAATGTGAGTAGGCCTAAGGGTTGCACAGAGAAATGCAAATGAAATTAAATGAGTGAAGATAAATGGGCACAGAAAAATGATTTGCCCATACCTAGCAGAACTAAAAATTAGTGGGCAACACCGCAGGGAATACCGATGGTTTCAGAGAAATACAAACAGAGGTTAAGAAAAGGTAAGAGCATAAAGCGCATATTAATACATTTCAGAGCCTCAAGCAGAAAGAGCAAAGCATTTCAGTCTAGAGGAGCACTCAAAGAAAGGAGTAGGCTAATCTGAATTGAGATGTGGAGCGTAAGGGATAGAGGAGAATGTAAAACTGCACCAGAAATTACAGATTGGGAAGGACTACATTATGTATGTACGTAAAGTTAATGCAATGAAAGCAGGACTGAAGCTGAAGAGTGAATGGAATCAAGCGAATAGTTGTGAGGCAAAAAGAGAGATTAGCAGTTTTCAAGACTGAGTTTAGAGATGTGAGAGAATAGGCAGTAAGAGCTGATAGCTGACAAGAGCATTAATCAAATTGAGAGAAAAGAGCGAACATGAGAAGTTTGGTGGTCCGAAAAGAGCATTTTTTGCAAAGTATATAAAGTTGGTAAATCTCGGGATGCCCAGTTTATTGTATGAAAGAGACAGAGAAAGATGAGGGGTGGAAAAAACTAATAAAGTCGGCAAAGATTCTGCAGGGGCAGATTCTACATTAGGGCTCTGGGGATGTGCCTTCTTGAAAGCATTTACTTCACAATTATGTAGAAATATTAAATAGATCTATTTATTTAGAGATATTATCGTCAGTGGCGGCTGGTGACAAATTAAAGTGGTAAGGGGTAAAAGTTTAGTGTGAATTTTATGCAGTGAGCGACGCTGACAAATTTAATGGACAAACGTGGGGTCCAGTCTGGATCCTCCTCCAGAGAAAAACATTTAAAAAAAGAATTGCAAATTAGTTTTGTGTTAAAGCAAGGCTTATAGAGCAGTCGGAACATATCGTTTTGAAATAGTTAACAGATAAAAAAACTGCCCTATATCTTACTGCATTAATATATTCAACAGTTACTGTAAGGTGCAAATTGTACAATGCGACAACCTCAGTCTTTTAAAGTGTGTGCTTGCACAGTGTCTTGCACTGCATGCAGCATCAAGTGGAGAAGTGTGGCTCACTGGTTAGAGGAGGCAGACCTGGAAGCAGAGGTCAGCCCGGGACCAGGGTTCGATTCCCGGCTCAGCGGGGACTTGAGTCCTAAAATGTCCATGGACTCGACAATTCTCGCTCCGGTGCCTACTCGATTCACGGGTTCACTCTCTGCGACTCTGGGCAATAGCTTGCTTAATCTCCACAACGGCCCCTCGCGGCGGGATGCCTGGCTTTCACCTTGCGGATACCCTGCTGGGGTTATCTCACAGGGGAACACCAGGACGGGTTCCCTAAGCAAGCGCTTAGAGACCAGTTGGTGATTTGCGCTATATACATTCCTGTACATTTACATTTACATCAACTTTGGAAATAAATGCTCTAACCAGGCATACCGAAGAAACCACAGCTGCTGATTGCAAAATGTCATACAGAAGTATCTGAAGGCAGGTCTTTAAGTGGAATGGAAAATGGGATTTTCTAAAAGGGAGCACAATACATTTCTGTGTTGACCATAGTGTGCCCTCTACCAAATGAGATAGAGGTTGCATCAGAGCAATACAGTCTACGGGGGTATGCAGCTATATGATCCTTAAACTAAGAAGACAAGCAAAAATAAGAAAATAATACCATTAATGATAGTGGTGTACAAAGGGAAATAAGAAGAAGAATATGGGGATTGAAAGAGTTTAAAGTTGTGGAATATATGACCAAACCCTCAGAACGAATAGCACAGATAGGGATATAAATATGAAGTAAATAATTAATCCAGACGCTACAAACTAAATCTGTGAAGGGGTAGAGTGATAAGATGAACGCAAAATAATATTAAAAAATGCAAATAACTACTTTCAAAACGATAGATAAGCAAATGCCACATTATGTCTACCCTAACAGAATAAATCAAGCTGCTCAAAGAAACAGCGCGGATAGATGCCCGTCTATGAACAAGTTTTACCAAGTTTTAAGGTAAGATAATAGGTACATCATGACTCGCTAAAATACACATAGAAGCAAGTACAAGAAAATAGTCATATATTCTTTATTCCCAAACAGTGACAAATACAGTCAAAGTGGAATATTGGAATAGCACACGCAAACCCTAGAAATAAATGGAAAGTGCTTCACTGCAATAAACAGGTAACTTATACCCTTTTCTGTCCATTAACAACCGACCTTAACCACTGGGACAAGAGGAAACTGACAGTTCTGTGTATCCCATAATTAGGAAGAATCAACCTGGTTAATCTCAGAAGGCACGAATCATTGTAACCACCAAGAGAACTCCCCAGGGATCAAATCAAGTATCATTGGGAAAGAGGTCATAAGGGGAGCCTTTCTGGGGAGAAAGGGTTAAGGTACAAAATGTCCCCTAGATAATGTCCCCCATATCCTTTACATTTCCACACTAAGAAAGAAACGTAGGGACTATACAGAAATCATATGAAATGTAATACATGCCGTGATAATAAAATATGAGTGATCCTTAAAAACAGTAGAAGGACAATGGAAACGTGAATAAGTGAAACGCATGATAAATTGCCGATTCTGAAATAGCCATATAGTACAATAGACATGGTAACACAATGTAAAATCAAGAGAAATTAGAAGATGAGTACTCTTGTTTAAACAAGCTTCAAGGAAAATTATAAGATCTAGATCTATGTTATAAACCAGATCAGTGATACCATGCTTCTCTTTATATGTATCTGCAGGGAGGGTGGTAAAAAACAATCCCTGAAGCCGGTGACCCCAAAGAAACGGCAGTCCTGAGGAAGGTGCTACTACATCGAGTGTCTACAGCACCGAAACGCGTCGACGCATTCTTTTTCTTGTTGCGCAGAATCCAAGTAGGGTCTAGGAAGCAGTAGATACTGATCTATCAAGGGTACTACTGACTACACCATGTGTTAATAGACTAAAGACCATTGGATCTAGACATTTGAGTGGCACAGAAATCCAATAGGCCACAGTGTAGTGTTTTTTTTTTCATTATCATCTAGTACTTTTGTCCGATATAACTGTTTTTTAATAGGTTTTTAATATGTTTTTTAATATGTTTATTGTGATGTATGAATTGTGATAAATGAATTTATGCTTGTTTACTGTCCATATTGAATTGTTTTCGGATCTTTGTTTTTTTAATATATGAATTCAAACATTTTCTTGCTTTGATATTTTAACCGATTTATGTGTGTGTACAAAACTTTTGTAAAGATTTCTTTTGATTAAAAAGACTGTGAACGTTCTATTTTAGTGTGGAATTTGCCCTTTCTTCCTTTTCCCCTATATGATTACTTAGCCTTGTGTTGGGGAGGTAATTTGTTGGTGGTTGAAATATAGGAATAATTCCTTCGTGTGAGTGAATACCCAGGGATCCTCCCTAGACTGGTTGACCATAGTGTGCTACACGACCAGTATTTTGGTTTCTCTTTGAGATTTAATTAATTGCATCCAGATATATCACAACTGACCCACACCTCAAACATCTCAGTTGGATCATCTTTGTTAGTGGTTGCTAGCTTTTGAACCTAAATGAGTAACAACAAGGATCTGGTATGAGGAAAAGTGTTCTTCTGATCGGCATCTTTTGTACCGAGACTCTGTTGCTTTTTCATTGCCATCTTGTGTCAAACACTTCCACATGACCCACCTGGTCGTTTCTGCTGATACCTGAGGAAAATCTAACTAACACGACAACAGCCATCTTGCAGCCTGCATTTCTGCATAGGAACTGTCGCACACCCAACCCCCCCTGTTCTTGCAGTTCAACAGAAAGCCATGAGACACTCACACCCTGTGTAAATTATTTGTTTTCCATCTCCTGCTCCCAGCCTGGTAAACATCCTTGACACCGTGATCGGATTATCTGAACAATGGTCTGACTGCTGGGCCTTGATCAGGGTGAATAAACAATGACCTGAAAGACTGAGCCTTGATCAAGCCGAGTGAACAATGATTTGTGTACCAAGCCTTGACCAGGTCACCATCTACAAACGTCGTCTGGATCTGGTTATCAACTGCAAACACTGCCCTGATTGAAAAATGAACAAACAGCCAAAAGACTGAGATGAAAAAGTATAAAAGGCTTGTAAGCTGCGGAGTAAAGTAGCAGCCTCCTCTGTCTTGTTTCTGACGAGCTTGGGACTCTGTTCCATAGCCCAGGCTATTTGAATAAATCTAGGTTCCTCCTGCAGACGAAGGCTCCTGTGTCTCCTTTTACTACGTATGAAGGGTATGGAAGGTTTGGGCGGTTCCCCCACCGCCGAGACCCAGTAAGTGGGTTAATCCGTTTCTTCATGTATAAATAATTAAACTTCAAAATGTTTCAATCTTGAAATTCAAATAGTATTGAGGCCTTTGGAAGGACTGTTTGCCTTCAGTTATGTGCTCTTTATATTACATACATAGCTTTTTCTTTGCACATCTTGTTCATCTGCACATCTTCAACCAACTCTCTTTCCTCTTCAGCACCCTCTTTTCACGCTTCCCCGAATGCACTTCCTTGCATCTCACCCACTTCCAAACACACACTGCACTCACTCACTTTATTTATTTTTACTTTTGCCCTGTAAATAATTTGCAATCTGTGAATCCTCTTCACACACATTTTCACAAAATTGCAATTACAATTTGAATACGTGACCATTGTTCTGTGTGCTATGCAGAGAGGCCAACCCACTGACAGGCACTTTGCTTTGGCTTCAGCGTCAGCATCAGAGTTCTCATTCAAAGCCTCTCAGTAACACCTGCACATCTCAAAGTATGCATAGAAAAAATAGAGAAAGAAGCATAACTTGTTTAAATAGCTAACTCTTTAAGAAGGCAAGATTAATTAAAACTTGAAATAAGTAAGGAATTATTGCTGACATGCATTGCCTCAACATTTTTAACACTCATTGTTCGTAAATCAATCCATGTTTTTGGCATTAATGTTAATGAGGGCATGAAGATAGGGCCAGTTAGTTTTAATGTCATACAGTAGATGACTGTCTGCTGTAGGACATATTTCTGGGCATATCTCTCGCTGTGTGCTTGGCTTAGATATTTGGATTGACTTCACAAGAGAACAAGAACGCTTGAAGGACTGGGCTATTCTAAAGCCCAGCGGTGCCAGGGGACAACACCTGAAACCTTCGTGGGTTACCTGTTCCGGCGTACAAATCACAGAGACACGGGACACTTCCTTCGGCGTCAAAGATCAGCGTTTATTTACTGCAGGGATACAGAAATCGCAAGAAGTACACAACGTGTAGGTTCTGAGAGACTGCTTCGAATTGCAACAGTGGATCGCTCCTTTTATACATATTTTAGTCATAGCACAACATGGCGAACAAAAGGTTACAACTCGGTTCCCACAGTAAACTTCAAAAGGGTTGCTTTCATGTATTCAGGAGCCCGGAACATAATTACAGTAGCATTGTCGGTTCCCAACTGTAAAAGTACGTTATCCCACCATTTAAGTACATTCCATTCTGGCTGTAAACGAATTAAGAGAAGAGACAGAAACAGGTGCAAGGAAGACAAAGATAGACAACAGATTGAAAAAGAGTGTAGGGGGGCAATATCGGAAGCATGATTGCAGGATCAAAGGATTCGTGCCTAATGGATGCACGACTGAAACAATAGACCGGCACGGCAAGATGAGCCTCGAGCGGAGCCATCTGCCTTTGCAGTGTCATCCCCCTCGTCATAAAGACACCCTCAAAGGAACACGTGTCTTCCGCAAGAGCTTGGGGATCCCAGGGTCACGAAGCGGAAAGTGTCCGTTCGCTGGCTACTTGAGGGCAAGAGACAAAATGGATGCCGTATCTAAAATGGAACCCGTGGGTTCAGATGGAGAAACCCACAAATGAGACGAACGGTTCAAGGCAGCGTAGCGAAAACACGTACACCCACTAAACTCGTCATTTGCGGTTCATAGATACCAAACTCGTCCATATTCGAACGAGTCATAAACACCATTACGATTCTCACAGAACCTCAGACGCTCCTTTTGCCCTCATGTAGGCAAGCACTAGTCGATATCAGAATCGATCTCGATATTCATCAGATCGTTCAGATGTTGCTGCAACATTATTCTATCCATCAATGCTTCCTTGGTAACAGATGGCCGTCTTATACACGTTGTAGCACAGAGGCCACATAAGGCAGGACCACACTGCACACAAAGACAACACGTGAACAGGAACGTCGCAACAACCCCGATGATCATCAGAATCTTCCAACCCCACGTCGACATTAGGCCCCAAAACCATCCTAGTAGCGTCCAATCACCTACGTCCACGTGTATGGACTCGGAGATCTTATGCAACTTCAAGATGGCTTGATATACAGTTGGAGCGTTATCAGGAATGAAAATACAGCAACTCGAATGGATCACCTTGCACACACCACCTCTATCTGCAAGAACAACGTCTAGAACCATACGGTTCTGCAACGTCATAAGCCTATCCGCCTGAAGCTCTGCTGTCAGATTACCAAGAGCACTTGCAGTTATATTAGCAGTCGATTCTACCACACAAGTCAACTGTCTCAGGTTCCTACTATTAACCATAGGTCCCCAAAACGGCAGGAAACCCTTAAAGAAGTCTCCTGCTTCTTGACCAGCAGTGTCCTCTTTGCTGATAACGCCTCTCACAACTCTAGTCTTGTGATAGTCCGAGGCAACTGTGAAGGTCGGTGGCAAAAGATTCGCAATATAACAGGTGCCCGAGAAGTCACGGGGCAACCATGTATATGCGCGATCATAACATACAAAGTATGTACCCTTGGCAGTCAGGAAAACAGGGGAAGAGAGCATTGGTAAAACATATGTTTCAGTGCAAGCACTCTCCCCAAGCTGAGCTCGCGGATTTCGACCAAGACCTTGCAAGCAGAAATTACCGAGATGGGGTACGATCCAGATCGGAGACGAGCTCTTAAGCTGTCTATCACCCACTGACATGCTATACTCAGCCTCACTCAGATCCTTGTATGCTCGCACCTCTTCCTCCGGAATAAGCGATGCATCAAAAATATCTCTATCTAAGTCAGCAATCGCTATTGCCAAAGTCTTGTGGTACGGGCCAGGACCAAAACCTGCAGAGCGTGGCTCTCGATGGGGGTAGGAATCTAGTGCACTACGGAACATAGTTTGGAATGCTCGAGCTGACCCCTGGGAGCTGTAAGGAAGAACCAAATACGGAATACCCCTATCCATGGTATGTGGCATTAACCCACACACCCAACAGTTAGTAGTATTCATCACCAACTGATGCTGATGTAGGAGCTGGACAAAGGAGTTGTTCATGAATTCCGCACGTCTAACCTGTTCATGTTGGGGCAGAGGATGAAAGGAATGTGGAGAAACAGTGGGAATGGAATTCAGTTCAGAAGAAGAAGAAGTAGGTGAAGCGGAAGGCAATAACGACTGTATTCCAAAATACACTCCACCCACCAATAGCATAGAAACAGTCAGAAACAGCAGGAATACCTGAAACAGAAAGCATTTTGTTCGTACAACCTTATGCAATTTCGATCTTTGAGCCGACATCCTCTCTACTTCCAACAGCTTAGAGAAGTCCATCCTCTAAAAACCGTCCGTAACGTTCTTGACGCACTTCGTTCTGAGTAGCGATTATCAATTCCCAGGAGTTCCCAGGAATCGACAAAAGTAACCGACCTAGTGTCAGGAACCTGCTAAACAGAAGGAAGTACCCGCACGGCCCTACGGTCAACCCGGATGAAAGGTTTTCTTAAACAAACATTCAATTTTAATGCAAATCTCCTAGCTGTACAAAAAGAGGAATACACGTGAAAAAGAATTCAAAAATCAATAGAAGATGCAATTGTTCATAATGTTCGTGGCAACAGTAAGGGGGTAATATGAATTCAAAAAGAAAAAACAAAAAGGATTTTTATTAGTCTTTGTCACGTGAACGAAGAAAATATCGACTTCTTCCAGGACGGGTCTGCTCTTCAAATAACTGGTCAGATTGCGAAACAGTGTTCGATCGATCAGATGACAGTTCAGACCTTGAATTCTCCAATGCTGACGATTCAACAGATGTATCTGGTTGCAATGAATTGTCTCCTACAGGTTGAGCATCACTAAACGGCACAAAACGTAGAGGGGTCTCAGTTTCCGTTGCGGCAATTCCAGTTCTAACCCAAGAATCTGCTGGCAAAGGGATCGGGACTTTCTTGGTGTGGGTGGCGTGCACCCAGTTCTTTCTACCTTCCAACCGAACTGCAGTCCTTGTCGCCAGCAGAACGTGGAAGGGACCCACAAATCTTGGCTCCAGATTACGCTTTCTCCCAAAGTTGCGGGTGACCACCCAGTCACCGGGTTGGAGCCGATGTCCAGGACCCTCTGTCTGTGCCGGTAGAGCTTCAAAGACCTGTTGATGAATTAACCTCAGTTTAGCAGTCAGATCATGAAGATAATCAATCAACATTGGATATTCGAGACTATCAAATGCCTTAGGCCTCGGGACTCCCCAAATGTTCGCAGGACGGCCAAACACAATCTCATATGGGCTAAGCCCTACTCGAGAGTGCACAGTCGCCCTTGTTGACAAGAGAGCTAGAGGCAAGGCATCAGGCCATGACAGACCAGTCGTAGCTTGAATCTTAGCAAGTTTCAGTTTCAGAGTGCCATTGTACCCTTCCACTAAACCTGCTGACTGGGGATGATTGGCGCTATGGAATTTCTGTTGTATTCCAAGGCCCTTACACACACTCTTCATCACACTCCCCACAAACTCACTTCCATTATCCGACCATACAATCCGTGGCATTCCATACCGAGGAAAGTATTCCTTCAGTAGGACTTTCGCTGTGGACAGGGCAGTATTATCTTTAAGAGGATAGGCCTCAATCCATCTGGAGAACGCGCAAACCACAACTAAAACGTACTTCAGGTTATTGCATCTCTCCATATGGATGAAGTCCAATTGGATGACTTCAAAGGGACATGTAGGAGGAGCAAAATGGCCAGGTGGAGTGGGGGTGCCCTTGCCAGGATTATACATCATACATACCATACAATTCTTAACCACTCTCTCAGCACACTTAGCGATACCATCATTCTTCCATACAGGGGACAACAACTTACATATACCTTTCGCGCTAATATGTGACAAGCCGTGAGCCATAGTCACAACGGCTAGCACATATGCATCCGGTAACATCCACCTCTGACACTCCGACAAATCAATCCAACATCCATGCGCATCTAACTTTCCCGTGCTTTCTTTCCACTTAGTCTTTTCAGGTTCAGTCGCCTCATTTCGAATCGCTTTCACGCTCTCAACAGTGTCCTCACACATACCAGTCTCCGCCGGCCACCTCACTAAACTCGTAACGTACATTCGGGTTGCAAGGTTCTTAGCTGTTTCCTTTGCAATCTCATCCGCAAACGCGTTACCACAACCAACATCATCCGTAACCTTTCGGTGCGCGCTGCATTTAATGATTGCCACCTGCTTAGGCAATGTAAGTGCGTCCAAAAGATCGTTCACGAGCTGTCCGTGTTGGATCTTCGTGCCATGCGATGTCATAAATCCTCTTTCTCTCCACAATCGACCAAAGCTATGTGCAACGCCAAATGCATATTGACTATCTGTAAACACATTCACTCGCTTTCCCTTAGACAAAACACACGCTCTCGTCAACGCAATCAACTCTGACGCTTGCGCTGAATTCTGGCTCAATCTCGCAGTTTCCACAACCGTACTCAACGTCACTACAGCATACGCAGTCGTCACATCACCATTCGGCAACTTAAAACATGAGCCATCAACATACAGAGTACCATCGGGTTCTGCCAATGGAGTGTTTTTTAGGTCAACACGACCCTTCGTTTCTTCCTCAGTTCGTAGATAACAATTATGTGGTGGTACATCATCTGATTCCATATTAGTCGGCAACAATGTCGCCGGATTCAGCACATTACAACGCTTGATCTGTATATGACTTGCCAAAAGCGTCAACTCGTAACCAGACAACCTTGCGCTCGTCAAGTGTTGAGTTTTCCTTCGATTCAAGAGAGTGTCAACTGCATGCGGAACCATCACCGTAAGCATATTATCCATGACCAGTCCTGCAGATTGCCGGATGGACACCGCAGCTGCCGCTGTCGCTCTTAGACAACTCGGCAAGGCTCTAGCTACTGGGTCCAAGGTCGAGGAAAAATATGCACATGGACGCTGCTTACCGCCAAATTGTTGCGTCAAAACACTCAACGCACAACCTTCTCTCTCGTGAACGTATAGTGTAAACGGCTTACTGTAATCAGGAGTAACTAACACAGGAGCCGAACACAACGCATCACGCAATTCAGAAAAACTTTTCTGACACTCTTCAGTCCATGGCAAAGGAGTCGGAACATCCTTGCACGTGAGGGCTAACAATGGCTTAGCTAGCAATGAAAAATTTGGAATCCATTGCCTGCAGTATGACGTGATACCTAGAAAGGCACGCACATCTCTCTGAGTTGTTGGCACAGTCATTCGAGCGATCGCTGCAATTCACCTGAAGCTGCGACCACCTAATGAGAAGCCGAATAGATCTCTGCTTTCCTCAGCAATCGGAATGCTAAAGAAAGCATTCTTCAGATCGATTACCGAGAACCAAGAGGCAGAGGCTGGAATCAGAGTCAGTAAAGCCGTAATGTCAGGCACCACAGGAAATTGTGGAATCACAATTTTATTTACCTCTCTTAAATCGATGACAAAACGATACACAGGAGGCTTAGATGGATCAGTTTGTTTCAAAATAGGTAACACAGGACTATTACACACATTTCCCCGAGTTTCCTCAATAACATCCTTCTTGATCAAGTCATAAATGATCGCTAATAGCGCTCGTTCACCATCAAGAGAGATACGATACTGGGGAATACGTGGTAATCGCACATTCGATTTCAATTGGACAACATAAGGTGATATGTCCAGCAGGCCCACGTCATTGGGACCCGTTGCCCACAAAGACTCAGGAAGAGAACTCAATTCCGGTGGGAGCTTATCAGCTGACAAGTACATAGGAGAGATCACTCTCTGACCCAATGTAAGCTCCACTCCCGCAGGAGAACAATACAGAGTCGCATATAACCGCTTCAACAAATCCAGGCCCAAAAGATTCTCACCACAACCAGTAGTTAAAATCAAAGGAGCTTCTAGCTCACGCGGCCCAATTGTAAGGGGCAAAGGGCTAGAAACCGGATTGCTAACGGGGGCGCCAGAGAATCCAACGGAAACATTCGTTAAGCCAGACAAAGGTGCGCCAGGGAGTTTCGAATGCATGATAGAACTTTTCGCTGCACCAGTGTCCAACAGAAAAGGCTCAACTATGCCCGATGTGGCAACTGCGACGTAAGGCCCTCTCTGATCAACCGGAACTGATACTACTCCCTCTCTCTGTCTATGGCTGTCCTAGTAATTACCGTCAGCATCGATATCATGCTCGACGTAATAGTCGTCCACATGATACTGTGCAGATCTGCCAGACAATGAATTGCGCTGATCAAAGCAATTGTTCGAGTCTGATGAAGTGGTAGAACGCTCATTCTGATTTTGAGTGACACCGCGACCTCTACCGCGAGATGCCTGTTGAGGACCACTATGACCTCCTCGAGCCGAAACGCCATTATTTCGGTCACGTAAAACCGGACAATTAAACTTCAAATGGCCCTCACCTCTACAATATGCACATTGATTGTACCCAAGCATAGATCTCGGTGTAGAGGAGTCAGTACGCGACTGCGTCCTAGAAGACTGTGATTGTGATCGATTTTGCTGTTGTGAGTCATTTTGATTCGAGCGCGGAGGATACGCTTGCTGCAACAAAACCTTAGTTTTAAGATCCTTTGTTTTCTTATCTGCACGATCACTTTCTTCCTTTTCTCTATTTTCGTAATATTGAGCCGTGGCTAATATTTGAGCAGTGGTAGAAACAGCCCACGAACTTTCGGAATTTTTCAATTTGTTGCTTAGTTCAGGCAACAAATTCAACACAAATTTATCAACAAACAGTCGCTGACCTCCCTCAGTGCTCATGTCCTGACCACTGTGATCAATGAATGCCTCCTCAAATCTAGTAAAGAAATCAGAGACACTCTCGTCCTTCTTTTGCTTGCACGCAGACAATTTATCCCAGTTAACTCTCATTGCTGGCATAAGTGTCTTCATAAGGGTAATTATTCTTTGTGGCAGATCCGTAATGATCTGTTCAGGTTTAGCCCCACCAACTTGTCGTCCGTCAGCCGCCGCAAGAGCAGCCCAATCACCACCTAACTCAGCTACGTGATTCTCTTGACGGATTTTTGCCCAAATTGGTTGAGGTACTACGTTACCGAACAACATGTCAATGTCGGCGAGGTTCATAGTAGTAGCATCCACAAGTTGGGATAACTCCTTATAATAACCTGCCGGATTTTTCCGGGGGTCAGGCAAAGATTGTTTCACCTGCAAAACTTCTGATCGCTTCCATGGGAGGTGTATCTAAACTCTCTGGAAGTGTGGCAAAATTGGAGGGTTAGCACCGGGATTACCTGGCATCCACACTGGGGGAACTTCTTGCATGGGATACTGACCAGGTTGTGCCATCCACTCCTCAGTGTCGTCATTAAACAATGCTCGAGGTTGTACTGTAGATCAAAAGGATAAGAGACGCTCTAAAGCACGTCAAACATTACCACCCACAATCATACCGTTCGTTAACTGATTCTGGAGTTCAGTCATTTCGGGCGGTACATTGTCTACCTCATCATTATCCCACTCCTCACGTAAGGATTTACACATTTCCTCAAACACGAATCTTTGTGTGGGCTCATTAAATTGAGAGAACGTGTCGAAAACTATGCTCGGGGTGTACTTAGCAGGATGCCTAATCCATTTACGTGTCATTTTCACTAACGTCTCACTCTCCCTACCACCAGGAATTTGACTTCGTCTCTGAGAGACATCAGAAACATCAGACCCAAGAATCGGTCCAAATGGAGAGTAAAGATTAGCAACAGCATTAGGTATGCGACTACGGACAGCAGGAGAAGAGGAGAGAAGTACAGGAGCAACAACATGAGGGCTGAACGTAGGAGCAGTAGGAGTAGCCAAGAGAGCAGAAGTAGCGGGAACAATAGACTGAGAAGGTATAGGCAGTGGAGCAGTAGGAAGAAGGGCAGGCAAGGGAGGGGGAACAGCTTGAGGAACAGGAGGATTCGGAGGAACAGGACCAACGGCAGGCTGACCAGCAGCTGCCGGAACAACAGGTTGAGGGACAGGAGGAACCACAGGGGCTGTAGTATCCTGCACGTATGGAGGTGGTGATTTCAGAAGATAGGACAGCAAAGGGTCCTCTACCGTTTCTTCTCCCTTTTTATCAGAACTCGACGGTAAAACAGGATAACACTTATCCACCGCCATGTGTTGCAGTCTAGCAAAAACTTCCTTTTCCTTCTCTTCTTTGTCTCGCTGAAACTGCTCTGCATTTCGCATCACCGTAATGATACCTTCTCTCTTATTTTTCTTAATCTGTTTGATTTCTTTCTGCTTGGCCTCTTTGCGCCATAACCGAAAGAAATCAAACATGGCCGGCCTAGCTTTCTTTTTAAACAATTTTGCTTCGTGATTGTCCAAAATTGCGGTTTCGAAACTACCATGGGGTGGCCAACTAAGGACACCATCATCTTTAGTGTAACGGATCCAATATTCATTATATACGATAGGACCTACTCCGTGGCGACTATAGAGCTCATAAATTGGAGTTCCAACTGGAGGTATCGGACATGAGTCCTCCAACCGGGAATCCGTACCGCAACATTTAAAGAAACCAAACAAAGTACTACGGCCAGGCATCGTGCACACTAACCGAGTTTACAAACTTCAAGGGTTATCGAATTACGATGTCCTTGCAAAAATGCAAGACCCTCGGTTTTTGGCAATTGCAATCGTCAGATAAAACCCAACAACTAAGAACCAACAACTAAGAACCACAAATGCAATGGAACCATGCAAACAACCAAGGATTCTGGGAGCGACCCACAAATACTTAACTGAAAGAACAATGGCGTCACCAGAAGGCCCGTCAGGAGGCGGGAATCTTCGCGGGAAAAGTCTTCTGACCGCTTATTTCGACAACAGGATCGATGAAGCGGGGTGCACCTTCCCTCGGAGATTTCACACGAAGTTCCTCACGATCGTCGGGCTTTGGACCAGTACCGCTGATGTCGCCCCACGTTGGGCGCCAACTGAAGGACTGGGCTATTCTAAAGCCCAGCGGTGCCAGGGAACAACACCTGAAACCTTCGTGGGTTACCTGTTCCGGCGTACAAATCACAGAGACACGGGACACTTCCTTCGGCGTCAAAGATCAGCGTTTATTTACTGCAGGGATACAGAAATCGCAAGAAGTACACAACGTGTAGGTTCTGAGAGACTGCTTCGAATTGCAACAGTGGATCGCTCCCTTTATACATATTTTAGTCATAGCACAACATGGCGAACAAAAGGTTACAACTCGGTTCCCACAGTAAACTTCAAAAGGGTTGCTTTCATGTATTCAGGAGCCCGGAACATAATTACAGTAGCATTGCCGGTTCCCAACTGTAAAAGTACGTTATCCCACCATTTAAGTACATTCCATTCAGGCTGTAAACGAATTAAGAGAAGAGACAGAAACAGGTGCAAGGAAGACAAAGATAGACAACAGATTGAAAAAGAGTGTAGGGGGGCAATATCGGAAGCATGATTGCAGGATCAAAGGATTCGTGCCTAATGGATGCACGACTGAAACAATAGACCGGCACGGCAAGATGAGCCTCGAGCGGAGCCATCTGCCTTTGCAGTGTCATCCCCCTCGTCATAAAGACACCCTCAAAGGAACACGTGTCTTCCGCAAGAGCTTGGGGATCCCAGGGTCACGAAGCGGACAGTGTCCGTTCGCTGGCTACTTGAGGGCAAGAGACAAAATGGATGCCGTATCTAAAATGGAACCCGTGGGTTCAGATGGAGAAACCCACGAATGAGACGAACGGTTCAAGGCAGCGTAGCGAAAACGCGTACACCCACTAAACTCGTCATTTGCGGTTCATAGATACCAAACTCGTCCATATTCGAACGAGTCATAAACACCATTACGATTCTCACTGAACCTCACGCTGGCCTGCTCATCTTTTGGCACAATTTCATGGGGGAACAAATGCAGCAGCCCCACTTGTAATGGGGACAGTGACATGCAGCCAGGACCTGGGGTGTCACAGTAGAGGAGGTTAGGGTGACGAGGGGTCTTAGAACAATAAACATAACAGAAGATTAGCATTCTCAAACTTACCATTACCGAGGACAAGGCACCAAAAACACACATGCATGCATCCACTCCTAGGTGTGATGAATCAGAAAGGGTAGTATCTATGCCTCCAAATGATGGACGGCTGATCTCATACATGGACGGAGACTCCAGCGCCCTAAACCATGACACTGACCATCTCACTGTCTTATAGTGGATACTGCCATAGACTACAATGGCAATGATTCATTATGAAGGGCTTTAGCACAGTAAGCCCTGCGTCGTACATCACAGTTCAGAAAGTAGATTACTGACTGGCTTCCGTCTCCGTTCTTCAGAGCAAGCTGGGGCAGGCAGCCTGGGACAGACAGTCCAGACTTAAATACATTGATTTGTTTGGAGATACAATCATATCTCTAAATAAATCGATCTATTGAATATTTGTAGAGGGGGTGAAATAGATGGTCCTTGTTCTTTAAGGTGGACCCCTCTGGCATACGGGGTCACCAACTTTACTCGCCACATGGGCAACGGTCTGATCTGAACGGTAGTCATTTCCTCTACATGATGGCCCCCTCTGGAATACGCGGACATCGATTTTGCTCCACACACGGGCTATGGCACAATCGGCAGCTATGCAATCTTCACAGTAGCTCCCACTGGCATACAGGGTCACCAACTTTACTCTGCACACAAGCAGACCACATCTATCCTCTGACATATAGGGTCATCAACTGTAATCAGCACATGAGCGATGACCTGATCGGTGCAGCAGCCAATTTTTCACACCTCGCAATGGGGATCCACTTGTTAATGTCTCCCACTGGACTGCGCTCCACCCAAGCACGCTTCTCTTCCTCAAATGGCACAAAGGTATTGGCAAGCAGGCAGGCAATGGGGATCCAGCCTCCAGGGGCAAGTGCTCTTGAATTCCCTTGGGAAATGTCCCCTCACCAAACTGGGAGACTGACAGGCCTTAGTCCCCAGTCCTGGTCACAGGCAGAAGTCTTGCAGAGCTTTTCCTCCTTGATATACAGCTCGACTAGCTACTTGACAGTAGACTATTTTGACCTCAAATGTGATTTAGCATTTGAGTCGTTGAGTCGTTGGGTCTCCTTTTCTAGGTTTCCTCCTCTTCCTCTACCTTGTAAAAATCTTCCTGGGTACGCCCTCCAGAGGCTAGCAAACCCTGCATATCTGGAAGCTACCCAGACTTCACACCTGGTTTGCTTCATTCATTTGGAGCAGAAGCACTGATTTCCATGAGCCTACCCATTCCTGAAAACTACTTCGTCCTGGTGCCTGCAACTCGGGAATGATCCAAGTCTCATTCTGAGAAGGGAGTTCTTGCTCATGTGATTCCGGGTGAGGCAGAGCCGAGTCTAAGTACTGAGGTGTGCCGCGGGAGCTGAGGAGTAACTGCCAGAGCCACGAGCGGTGAGCCTGCAGTGATCCTGCTTACAGCGCGGAGCTGCGGGAGCTGCAGGTGACGGGAGCAGCGAGCAGTGGTGAGCGGCGGCAAGGAGCAGGGGCCGCAGCGAGGCAGCAAGGAGCAGCGGGAGACATAAATCGGAGCCGCGAGCGGTGGTGAGCAGTGAGGAGTTTGTGTGAGGAGACAGTGGTGAGCCCAGTGAGCCCAGTGGTGAGCGGCAGCAAGCGGCGGCGAGGAGCTCCCACGGTAGCATTTGGTGCACGGCGGGAGCAGCGAGTAGAGTGGAGCAGTGAGTAGAGTTGAGCATTTTGTCCACTGTTGATTCACCAGAGCTGGACAGGACAGGAAAGGCTAAGTCTAAGGTGTGCCCTACCCGCTAGCCTCGCTAGCCTGACGTGCCTGCTTTGCCTGTCAAAAGTGAGGGTCGGCAGCCACTGTATCTCCTATTATCACCTCTCCTCCCAGCCTGCTTTTCTGTTTCCCTCCCTGGGGGAAGAGCCTCTGTGCCAAAGGCAACTCGGGACGGCAAGCAGTAATAGAGGCCTGTATTCAGTAAAATCCTGACCCAATCCCAGTATCCAGAATCAAGGGGGGGCCACGGAGGACTGAAGGACTGAAGGCTTATAAAGGGGGTTGTGAGGAACCGTTGAGATAGCGGCAACGATAGACCTCTGACCACAGATTTACAGCGGGAAGGAGTAAAGAGCAGGGGGTAAGCCAGAGACTGTGTCAGTGAGAGTGGAGCCAGCTGGGATTTGCTTCCCTCCTGTGCAGTTACCAGCAGCCACTGCAGCCACCCCCTCCCATCATTGGGTGAGTGCATGGTCACCCAGTTCCAATTTTCCATCAAGACGCCCAGACGTTTATGCGAAACCGAAGGAGAGCTAAAGAATAAAGCAGGAAATGAGATCAGGAAAAGTTCTTCAAGTGGTGGCAGGCAAAAAACAAAAAAAAAAACTAAAAAGTACTTGAGGAAGGCTCACTTATGACACCATTTGTTGACTGTTTGCTTACCTGGTCTACGGTTTTGAGGATAGCAGAGGATAGAGGACTTCAATCAACAACTCCGCGGGTGCCACTTCGCTCCGAGCATTGGAGGGAGTGCAATTCCACACCATCCGGGTGTGCTGTAGCCACTGACTGTGGGGTGTCTTTCCATCACCGTGTGGGATGTGCCAGGAGCGAGCAGGGACTCAGTATCCCAGGAGTCCCTGCCCGACCCATTCTTTCTGGTCGCGCGTTCGCTGCCAGCCCCGCCCACAGACGCAGAGAGCTCTACATCTTGACCCGGTGCTTCCGCTGTTCGGGAGCGTCCCGGGAGAAGTCCGGGACGAGGGCTGGTCCGCCCAAGGCCGTCATAGGCCGGATTAGGCTGGGCTGGGCCACCCCCCTTACATCTTGTTCTCTCGGATTCCTGCTTCGACTTGCAAACTCAGTTCTACTCCCCTAGTTCCTTGTTATTGTTGGTGGACATTTGCTCGACTCAGGTCCTTACCGCCCATGCCCATGACTACTAGATCGGGTAAGGGTAGGAAGGTGGGGGGGGTGGGAGCATCAACGGGACTTTGGACAATTTTATAACTTGTGGTTTCTCTGTGTTAGAAAAGGAAATTGCTGCCACCGAACGTAGATTGTCTCTTGAACCTCTCTCTCACAAGCGTTCCTCCTTAGGGGCCATAGCACAAATAACATCTCCAGCTAACACTAATATGCGTGATGTTGGAGCACCCCAGGCTCCCGAGCGCGATAGCATAGGCGCTACCAGGGCTAGCCTGGATAGGCTGAATGGGGTAGTTGCTTCAAGGCTTGAGTCTCCTGCTTCCTTCGAGTCCCAAGAGTCTCCTCCGCCATTGGTCCCGCCTTCAGTTCCCATGGCTGATAGTACTAACCCCCCAGTGTCTAGTGTCGCTTGCACCTCCCTCCCAAAAAGGAAAATAGCGGGTGGTGGGGGCCCCAGATTTTGTGCCCTTAAGAGGAAAAGATTTGCCATCAACCCAAGGGGTGGGTCGTCTAAACTCTCTAAAAAGTTTAAAGCTAAACACACTAGTGGTGGTGAGGAATTTGTGGCGCCGGTGAGGGTACACCCTTTGATTCCATCTGCAGAAGTCAGTATGACCCCTGCCCAGCCCAACCCAGCCTCTCATTCGGAGAGTCAAGCAGAGAGCATTCCTACAACCGATCTGCCTTTGCCCTCTCCCCCTATTGAGCAGATTGAGAAGTTAGTAAGGTTCCCTGATCCTCCCCGTACTTCAAAGGGTTAAGGATATTGCAGATCGTTTAGACAGATTCGAGCAGTCATCCTTAGACAATTTCTTCTCTCTCAAATCCTTGATAAAATTGCAGGCTAAAAACAATTTGAGAGAGATCGAGCAGGCTAGATCTCACTGAGATATTTTAGCTCCTGAGGTTATACCGCCTCAACCCTCCCATAAAACGGCCTGTTCTCATGGGTCTCCACATCAGAGCGCTGTACAGGTTGATCCAGTTTCTACTCCACCTACCATGCTTCCACCCGATATTAGTGTCCCGACGGTCCAGGGTCAACATTCAGCTCATTCTGTTCCCCTAGTCACAAACCCAAAAGGACCTACTACCATGAGGCCGAAAGCACAGCGCTCAAGGAAAGACCCTAAAAGCCTCTCAGAACATCCTGGCAAAAATAGTCTGAAGTCCGCACCTGCCACACAGCAGTCCGCCAAGCCTTACGTTGAGACAGTTAGACTTCCCCCTGTAAACCTCCCTCCTGATTGTCAGCCCTATGTTGCTGTTCTTACTAATGTCCCGCCACTGAAGGATGACCAGCACGAACCTTACTAGGCGTTAAAAAATAAAGTCATGCACTGGTTGAGAGTGAACAGACCACTGCCTAACGAGCTGGATGGCCAGATTCTAAATGTCAGGAGGGTAGGGTGGGTAGGAAACGGACACAAGCATCTCCAGGGGGATTGCGTGGTAGTGAATTTCAAGGATGCCAGGGTTGCCCCATTCATCTGCAACCAGCAGCAAGGCTATGGAGGGAAGGGTATTGGTTTAGTGGATTTGAGCTATTTTTGTGCTAGACCGCCAGGTTCACCTAATGTTAGTCACCAAGGGTGGGGAGGGAGGCATGGTTCCTTTCCCCCGGAGTACCACCACTACTCTTTTTCTTACCTACCACACGCCTGGCCCGTAAACCACTCGAGGGCGTTTGGGTACTGAAATAATACTTTTTCCCGGGACACACCCTTCCATCTGAGTCCAGTAGCTGCTCCTACGATCTGTGTCCCGGAATTCTCTAGCGACATCCTCCAATCACAGCCTGTTCCAGCCAGTCCCTCTGACTCTACTCCCCTACGCCTTAGGCAGCCTCCAGACTTGATATCTGGTCTTGCTGCTACCTACAATGAGAAGTCCATGAGAGAGGGCTCAACACTAACTACTTCTGGGCGGGCGGGCATAGTCTGAGTCCCGCACGGAGCCGGCTGTGGCGGATCCAATTCTTAGGATTCTCAGCTTGAACGTTGCGGGTATCTCTAGGAAGCTGGATCTTCCCGATTGGAATACCCTTGTGGAGGCCCACTCAATTTGTATCTTCCACGAAACATGGAGCAGGGAACCCTGCCATAAGGTGGGGTACTCTTCGTTCTTTATATCCGCAGTTCCCTCCCCCTCAGGGAAGGGTGGCACCTCAGGTGGTCTTCTCATATGGGTTGACGTTTCACTTGGGTGCAAAGTCGTGCAGCACGCGACCAATTCCCATGATTTACTTAGAATCTCACTCAAGGGGCCCCAGAGAGGGCTCACCCTGAACATCATTAACATCTATGCCAGGGGGCCGAAAGGAGGCTTACAGTCACCCACAGTTATGGGCCTGGAGAACCTTCTTAGACAGTGCCCGGACAGATCTCATGTCCTGGTTGTGGGAGACTGCAACTGCACTTTTGAGCCCCTTGCTACGGAGGACATCCTGGGCTTTGCCGAAGAAGATGCCAGGAGTGGAATTCCCACACTTACTATTCCACCCATCAGGAGGTGGTCCCAACGGGCTATACAACTCAATTCCCTGACCCTGGAATATGGCCTGAGGGCTGTGAATGGGAGGACGCCCTTGGATCCTTTGGGAGCCCATACCTACAATAGGGCGTATCATACGTCGAGGATAGGCTACAGTCTCCTCGACGTAACCCTGTGGAGTTTTGTGCGGGATATGGTGGTTTCACCCACAGCTGATAGTGACCACAATTCCCTCTCCTTGACTCTGCGCCCTTTGTGGCCCGGGGAACCTATTGCGCGCACGGCCTCTAAACCATCCCACACTTCAATAGTACGGCCCACTAATGGTGGGAGGCGCCTGAAGTGGTGCAATGTCGCTGTGGATGAAGGCAAATTGCTAGCTATAGGAGCGCTCCTAGCAACCGCACAGTCCAAATTGGACTTGTCCACCCAGACACCCAGTGAAGTGACAGCTCTTTTCTGCAATACAACCAATGCTCTGGGTAAATTCTTCCTTCTCTCAGTTAGAGATCTTCCAGCCGGGGAAGACAAGAGACTTAAGAACCAACCAGGCTGGTTTACCAAAAAATGTAGGGAGGATAAATCCGCCTTGATTATGGCTGTTAAAAGCAAATCCCCGTCAGAGATTAGGTTTGCTAGGAAAAAGTATGCTCAGAGCATTAAAGCAGCTAAGAAAGAGTGGGAGGATAGGTATTGGTCTGATCTTATGGAAGCGAGCGCTGGCAGAGATTCTAGAGGGTTCTGGGATCTAATTAGAACCAGGAACAGACCAGACAGTACCCTAATTACATGCAACATCCCAGCCCAAACCTGGTACAACCACTTTCTCTCCCTTTACACCTCTGATGAGCGAATTCTCAGTTAATTGTTAATAGCAGTCTCTGCACAGCTGAAGCCCCGGGAGTCATATTAGGAGATCCATTTACCCCTAGAGAAGTTGAGAGCGTAATAAGATCCCTGGTGCCCCTTAAAGCTCCTGGACCTGATGGGTTACCAGGTGATCTTTTGCGTGCTAACTACAAAGAGTGGGGGAAGCTGGTCTCTTCCTTGCTTAACGCTATTAACAACGGCGCACCTGTCCCCGAATCTTGGAAAGGGGCGGAGGTTGTCCCGATATTTAAAAAGGGGTGTCGGGACGATCCCGCCAACTATAGGCCTATAAGCTTATTGACTCAACCCAAAAGGTATTAATAAACAATGGTCCAAGGACTACTATTTTTATAGTGTCGCAATTCGTCATTATTTGAATTATAAAATTGTTGACGAATTGCGATACTATAAAAATAGTAGTCCTTGGACCATTGTTTATTAATACTGTAGAATACCCAGGTCCTGGCCCGACGGGGCTACCCCATTTTCATTAATGGTCAACCCAAAAGGTGGCGGGCAAAGTGATTTTGTGGAGGGTGCTCCAGTGGGTAGACGACAATAACATTCTGTCGGACTACCAAGCTGGCTTTCGATCCAGAACAGGACCATAGAACAAGTATTTGAACTGGTTCTTCTTCACTGGAAGGTGGTGGTACTGGGCAAGGGCAGTCTTTATTTGGCCTTCATAGACCTGAAGACTACCTTTGAGGTAGTACCCAGGGAGGGGCTGTGGAGGGTTTTCTCTGAGATGGGGCTGCCACCGTATATCCTGTCCTTATTGGTGAGGCTCCACATTGACAATTTTGCCCAGGTGCGGTGGGGCATGCATGGTGAAAAAACTGACAGGATCCTAGTGGGGAGGGGTGTCCGTCAGGGATGTGTGCTCGCTCCCACTCTGTTCTCTCTTTATGTGAACGGAGTGGTTGAGCACCTGCTTAGAATTCCTGCAGATGCACCGTCCCTGGCGGGCAAGCGTATCCCTACATTACTTTTTGCTGATGATACGCTCCTTATTTCAAAGACTCCTATGGGCCTGCAGAGCCTCCTTAACAGCTTCCAGGAGTTCTGCTCACTTAGGGGTTTGATTATTAACACCAATAAAACCAAATATTTGGTTTTGAACCCCCCCAAAAATATGGGTCGCCCCCTGGTGCTGAATTCCGAGCCCTTGGAGAGGGTGGCCGAATTCGACTACCTAGGAATCCGCCTAACGGACTCAATGCATTGGAATTCGCACATTCAAAAGATGATACTTGGCCACAAAAGGGTGGGTGGTGCACTCCTAAAGGAGCAACGCTCCTCCTCAACTAAGCCTATCGCCCCAGTAGTGGAAATTTATAAAGCAAGAGGGGTTAGTGCTGCTTTGTATGGGGCGGAACTGTGGGGCACGTGTAACCTTGAAGCCCTAGCTAGATAAGAGTGTAAATTTTTGAAGGACTTGATGGCCCTCCCGCAGAGCACCCCTACTGTACCCGTTTTAATGGACCTGGGATGCAGATCGATTAAGGACCAAGTCCAACTACGCCCCTTGCTACTCTGGGCGCGCCTGTGGCCTGTGTCCGAGCCGGCCTCATATGCTGAAGCTCTGTCAGAGGTGATGCTAATGGAGGGCTGGTCCAAGATCAAGTGGTTGAGGGACGTGAAACGGTTGCTTGGGGATATTGGTCTTAGTGAGGCGTGGGGGTCCAGGACAGCCCCCCCCAAAGCTGTCCTAAAGAAACTGTACTGGACTTGGATTTCTTGCAAAATCTCTACGGACTCTAAACATTGCCAATCGACTTTAGACTTTATGAAAATCAAGGATGTAGTGGCTTATGAACTGTACCTTGATATTATATCCAACCCTCTAGATCGTGCCCTGTACTTTAAATTTAGAATAGGGACGCTTCCTGTAAATGAATTGTTAGCACGTTGGAAAACTCCCTATCAGCGATCTCCTTTCTGTGCGACATGTCTAACGCGTGTTGAGTCGGTTGCCCACCTATTTTTTGAATGTCCGGCCTATCTAGCGCCGAGGCGGCGGTGGCTTAAACCATTATGTAGTCACTTGGGCACTCGGCAACACAAAGTGGCCTTACGTATCTTAATGTCCGACACACGTACTTTGTTTGTTTGTGGTGTATCCAAGTTCCTAAAATGGTCTTGCTTAATTCGTTTAAAAAGGCTTGCTTTGTCAATTTAATACTTGTCTTAACTGCTCTTACAATGTTTTTACCATGTAAATTGAATGTGCTTGTAAATATTGTTTTTAATCCATTGTATTATGCTTTTATGATATTCTTTTATATCGAAATAAAGCCTTCAATCAATCATTCTGAGATCGACGTGCAGACTTTGCTCTGGTCAACACAGCTGACATGGTCCAAGCAAAGACTTAAGGTCCTGGCCCCAAGCCAGGGGCTATCATGTCATTCCCCAAGATACAGCCAGCACCTTGCTTTTCCCTTACCTCAACATCAACCATTACAGTCTTGCATTTGAGCTCTATCTTACCCCTGACAATTAGATACTCTGTGACCTTTCCACTGGCTACCAAACCTGTATCCTTGCTAGCAGGGAGCATATCCTCAGGCTTTAGATACTTCCTGTCAACCATTGTGTGGGAGGATCCAGTATCTCTCAGGGCACGCACTTTCCTTTTTTTTTTTTATTGGATTTTTTCCCCGGTATATTACAAGCAGAACAGATTACAGACATTTTTCCATAGATTCATGATATTCGAGAGAGAATCACAATTTACGCTATATTTGAAATCATACATAAGACAGATTCAGCAACAATATAAACGCAACAAAGCAAACCATTTTTTGAAACTGGATTAAAGTTCATCAGCGTCACAAACGGGAGGTGAAACCAGATCAAAACAAAAAGTCTACCACAGACAAATCTAATAACACTCCACTACCGAAAGCAACAGCAGGTGTACCCATAAACAAGACTCTGCCCATTTCCCCCTGAATCCACTTCTGGACAGGCGCCCAGATTTTCCCTCCTAGAGCACTTTTTTTCCGCCCCTTTGTTCTATAAATAGCCAATTCTAGAATATACTTAGATAGCAGAAGGGCCCGCCAAGTGCAAAAGGATGGAGGTTCTGAGCTGATCCAATCTTGAGTAATGCACGCACTTTCCTCCATTGACAATAACTTCATGCACAACCCTCATTGTGAATGTGCTTCAGAGAATCTGGGTCCTTCTCCCAGAGCTCCATAGCTTCTAGGTTGAGAGCACATGTCCCCTCTCGGGTCCCTTCACCCACTTGTAGCATACTCACTAATACATGTGCTGCTGGTTCAGGATCTTTCACCTAACAATCTCTCTTGAAGTTTCACACCTAATGGCACTTGTAGCAAGGCACCACCTTGGACTTGAAAAAAGGAGAGGAAAGGCCCAGAGATCCTGATTCTGGATATGAATCCCTAAAGTTATTGGAGGAACTTTTGCTCAAGGCTCTGGACCTTTGCAACCTTAAGTAAGCAAATGAGGAAAGGGTTGTGAGCAAGTAAACCTTGGACTTGAAAGAACTTCCCTTTCCTCTTTTCTCATGATACTCCTTCCAAGGCTCACCATTACCATTACCATTTCACCTGGGCCCTCCGCTGGGTCCTATGGGAATTACCGTGGTCTAGTTTGGAATCAGTCTGAGAAGAGTTCCTTTCCCCTTTGGCTTAGAACCATGCTATTCTACCCACTCGTGTAGCCTGTTAGCTAACCATTTGGCAGGCAACACTCCAAGCTTCTCTGGATCTCTCTCTTTCAGACCAGACAGGTATTGCCTAAGTGGAGTAGAGCTCCTGGAGTCTCTCTGTCACCATTAACTGTTGGTGAAAACCCTCCCAGCCTCGTACTAGCGGACTGGTACTCCCAAGTCCTTCCCCCATTGATTCACGCCAATCAATGAAGGTTTGTGACGGGAAGCAACACATCACAGAACCTGCGCAGGCTATTCCATGTGCAGGATAGTGCCCACCCTCGGTTCCCTAATGCAGCATGTCTGACCCTCGACCTAGAAAAGACCTTTAACACTATCCATATCTCTTCCCTGTTCTCCAGAGAAGTGGCTTGTGTCGGACTCTATTGCCATACACGCGACTCTTATACATGAACCTCACATCAAGGGTGCGCCTGGGCAAATACATATCTGCCCCGCTCCGGGTAGAGAGGTTTACACAACAGGGGTGTCCCCTCTTCCCCTTACTATTCGCCCTGGCCATAGAACCACTGGGGATTCGATTGCGTCAAGAAGGATAAAACCGGTGTATCCCAATAGCGGTCCGGATCCACAGCATCCCTTTATACGCGGATGATCTGCTATTGTACGTGCGCAACATAACCGCCGACATGACCCCAATCTGGACAACCCTACGGTAATTTGCGGATGCCTCAGGTATCCGTGTAAACTGGTGTAAGTCCTCAATCTATCTGCTGAGTGCACACCTAGCCACCTTTGACACTATAATAGGGGATCAAAAACTTGTGTGGAGAGGTGCTGCACCTAGGTATTTGGGAGTATGACTGTACCACTCCCCCAGGCTCTTCTATGAAGGGAACCACCGTAAGGTATTAGCAGGTATACGGACGGCAGTGGGCTTTTGGAAAACGCTACCCCTGGCCCCATGTGACGAGTGGCACTGGCCAAAATGAATATTGTCCTCAGATTACTGTACCACTTTGCTAATCTCCCTGTCATTCCTCCCCACCCTTTCTTCCCGGAGTTGGACACATTACTCACCTCTCCCATCTGGGGAGCGGGCCGACACAGGGTTGCTCTGTCTAAATTGCTTCTACCAACGGACCGAGGAGGGCTCCCCGCTCCGGCATTTGAAGCATATTTTTTAGCAGCACTGCTGGAATGGCTTTCACACTGGACTGCGGAGCATCACATGGATGAGGCAACCTCTGACGCGGGATGCATTCCCCTAACGGCACTGCGGCGAATGCTACTACCTGGCACCAAGCCCCAACGCTCCTACCCATTACAAGTGTCGATAGCTCACACCTGTATGTTGCGAATACATCACATGTTTGGGTGGAAACCTCTGTATTCCCCACTACTTCCATTGATAGGGTTTCCCAATGATGAGAAATATTACACAGCCTGATCCCTACAGATGGGGACCGACAACTGAGGATGGGTGACTACGACCCTATAATCAGCTAGCGGAAGAATATTACCTCCCTCGGGGCAATTAATACTGCATAGATGCATTGTGGCCAGTGGTTGTCGGTTCTGGGATACACATGTAGGAGAACCACTGACACCCCAGGTAATACATGCCATACCGCTTATGGGGGCGGGCAGACACTTAGTCACATGGCTATATAAGGCCATTCGGGAACTACTACTCAAGCCCCTGACTTCACTACACTACGTAGTGTAGTCTGGGGCTAGAGTAGTAGTTCCCGAATGGCCTGGGCGAATAGATATAGGAGGAAGACATAGGTCGGCCGACCCATGATAAGGAGTAGGAACGGACTTTAGAATACCCCAAAAAGGTCTCCAGAAATGCCCGCTTTAAAAATATAAAATTCAACATCTTACACAGGGCATATTTGACACCAAAGCGCCTGCACTGTCTTTTTTTTTTTTTGGTCCTCATTATCTACCCCGGTTGCACTGAAAAGGTCAAATAGAGAGCGACAAACTGCCTCAGATAGCTGGATAGGTAAACCAGTGTTAATTACAGGGTCACCTAATTAGTAAGATCGCAACCTCAAGGAACCACAGTCCGCAACCATTAGGGTGCTGTTTTGCTGCATAGGTAAAACTGCTCCTGGTGCGAAGACAACAGGTCAGGATATGCCAGCAGAAAGAGAAACAAAGGATTCTGGAGGCAGCATAATCATTGGACCAAACGGGGGGTGGGGGGAGGTAAACCCGTATGATTCAGAGTTGGTTCCAATTCAGAAGATGCCAAAAGGCTCTTTTATTTAGGTTCCCTGATCTTGATAGATCGAGTTTTGAGATCTGTAACATCGAAGTCTGCCAATCGGAAAAAGATGGTGATATGGAGTCCTTCCACTTTTTACAAATTTCTCTTCTGGCCAGAAGCGTAGAGTAGAAGAGGAGATATTTGGGAGAGCCCGTCACCCCCTCCATAACTCCAAAGATAACCAATGCAGGATTTATTGTAATCTGGCGACCCAGGGAGGTTGAAAGCAAAATCCTTAAAGAATTCCAAAATTGTGATAATGCAGGGCATTCGTAAAACATGTGTAAGTCCGAAGCAGCTATTGTCCTATACCTTGCGCAGGCAATCGGTCTATCTATAGAAAATTTTGAAACACTTTGCGGCGAATAGTAAGCCCTGTGTAGGGAAAAGAGGGTTTCTTCGGAGTCACGCTGGTTTAACTATTTCCCATAATATCTGAAAAGAACTAAGCCAAAGGCTTTCCACGTCAAGGTCTGGGAAGGAGCTCCCCCTAATTTGATCGGGTAGTTGAAATTCGCCTTCCATCTCCTCCAACATTGAGTGATACCAAAAGGATATCTCCCTTTTTGCTGGGGTTTTATCTAAAAGTCGAGAATCTAGATGCTTACCATACCCTAATGGGGGCCTAAATTTAATGGTTGATTGCGCGTGAGCCCAACTTGCTATCTGTAGGTACTTAAACCTTGACAGATTAAAGCCTGTTCTAATACTTAACACTTCCCAAGGTAAGAGTACTCCATCAACAAATAAATCACGCTAGACTTTAAAACCACCCTCTCTCAGAGGTAAAGCAAGGCTGTCATTGAGCCAACTAGGGCCCCCAGGTAAATCCACAAAGAAGCCTTAGACCATGTTCTGGTCATGCCCTGCAAGACCTTCAGTTTTATTTATTTTTTACATTTGGGGTCCCCAAATTTAAAAATAAACCCATCCTGTGGTAACCTTGCCCCACTTAGCATGGCACTAAACATACAACCAATCCCGTATTTGGTAGGTGTTTTCAATAACATATGGGAATGGGTTAGTTGAAATGCCCATGCGTACAGTTGAAGATCTGGGGCAGCTAACCCCTCCCTTCTGCCTTCGACGCCTCCGTTTTATCCAGGCAATTCTAGGGTTGCGCTGGGTCCAGATGAATGAGTTAATGTCACTCTGTAGCTTGACCAAAAGTGACGGTTCAAAATAAAGTGGTATCATATTAAATAGAAAGGTGATCTTCGGCAATATGGTCATCTTTATAAGGTTAACCCTTCCCTAAATAGAGAGAGACAATGATGACCACTATGAGAAGTTGGCCTGATATATGATGCTCACTAGTTCTAGTGATCACCTTCTATCAGTCCAAACAACCCTTATGGTGATTGGTTGTCAGTCAACCTTATAGACCAGCTATCCTAATGGTAGCATGGACAAAGCAGTCTTAGGCTAAACTATTTTGGCATGTGAAGCCAGCTGTTTTACCACATATAACCCCTCGAATACCAAATGAAAGGACACCACACAGGTTGTTATGAAAATAAACAAGATATTTATTACTAACAAAACACCTCTGAACTCCTTATGAGATCAGAGAGCTAGGCACATGACAAGACTCTTAGGAAAAATACGATAAGTTGCACAAATTACAATGGTGCCCTAGGGGCATGACAAACCATATACTAAGTAAATGGTATACGGAAATCGATAGAAGGAATGGAGCTGTCCAGAGGCTGTAGGATCGCTGGGACTACACTACCCTAACCTTAGGTAAGGGGCAGGAGGCCCACGGGACGCGTGTGTAGAGTGTGAACTCAAACGCGAGATGCGTAACAAAGTCAATGGACACTACAAATTGCGAAAAGGTAAGTAAAAGACAGTTCCGACTGGTTAGGACTAAAACGACAGGATACCTAGACACTAGGAGAGTCAATCTACCCTTGAGCACCGAAATGCTCTCGTTACGTCACCCACGGCCTGCGGGTGCATAGGTGTGAAAGTGTGTCGGGTTTCCGCGTTGAAGTCAATGGAGCCTTGAAGAAAAGATGCTGCAGGTGACCAGGAGGAAGATGTCCGGAGTGATCCAAGGGTGGATTGAGGAAAATTAAGACCTGAAAGCAGAGGGGACAATGTTCACAGTCAGTAGCCAGTGACTGGAGAGGAACCAGGAAGGAACCAGATGCTGTTGTCGCGATCAGGTGAAGAGTGGACGCTTGACTCTGCAGCCACGTGGACCAGGAGGTGTCTTCGATGACCAGGACGGAGGCACGAGCTGTCCCACGCAGGCTCTCACTGTCGGCGGTGTCGGATCCGGATTCGGAGTCAACAGGCCTTGGCAACGGCAACCCATGCGGTGAGTGGAAAAGGCGTCTGGTGCGAACCAGGAGGGTCCGGGGTGCTTCTCCTTTGCAGGGAAGCAAGGGCCAGTCTGGAACAACCATACCAGTGGTGTAGATTTCGTGGATCGTAGTCTAGGAGGCCACTAGCCTGCCGGCAAGTGACCAGACAGGGCATCAAGCAGCAATCAAGCAAAAGGGCCCCACGCAGATCTCGTGGATGCTGGAGGGCTGATCTTCTGTGCAGGAGCTGCTCGGGGTTGGGGCTTCTCAATCCCCAAAGCACTTTCTCGAGGATGCCTCTGAAGTTGTGCTGGAAGCGAAGTGCAGTTTCTCCAAGATGGCCGGTCCCACGTGTCTCGTCGCACCCACGGATCTCAGCTGTGCTGCAGATGTAGGTAGAGGTCGGAGAGGTCTGGAAGTCTGGATCTCGTCGGGCTCTGAAGTCTGGTTCTGGCAGGAAGGACGACAAAGTGAACCGCTAGGACGCTTGAACGGTGCCTGCTTGTGAGGGTGGTCACTCCTTGGCCACAAGGGAGAGCTCATCAGTCTTCTGTGGAGCAGAACGTCGAAGTCCAAAGTTTCTTCTTGTAGTTTCAAATCAGGATTAAACTAATTTGGAATGGGACCAGCTCCTACCTTTATTCTCCTAAAGGGGGCTGTACTGTGACTAGGTCCCTCCTATGGGTGGGACCAGGAAGGGGGGTGGTTACACCCCCTATCCTTTGTCAGGTTTCCCACCAGAGCTGGGGCTGGAGTGGCCCAGCAACTGGTTTGAACCGGGGTATGCACAGGGACACCTTGTGTGCCCCAGGCATGTCTCATTCCTTTCAGCCTGTCCTACCCCAATACACAAAATCCTGTCTGGGGTGGTGCTAGCACCTCCCAAGGCAGGAAACCCTTTGTCCAGGCCTCCCTCGCTGGAAGGACTCCCAGCAGCAGGAGGGCAGACTCTTGTCTGTGGTGGCAGCATCCATTTTGTGATGCTGAGGCTCAAGTTAACTTTAACCGGGGTTCACAGTTACATACATGTCGTGTCCCTCTAAAAGGGTGGAATGCTACCCCCGTCACCAGAACTGGCGAAGGGATAATATTCCAATTCGTATGACACCTTACTCAACATGTTTTGATAATGTTATGCCAAAGTTAGCAATAACCGCGAGGATTATAATGCACTTAAGAGTATATGGTATAGCGTTATCATGGAAACAGCTAAAGGACTTGGTTCCGAAAGCTGCGGACAGGCTCAGCTCATGCTAGAGCACCATCTCACATAATTCCAAGCACTCTGCCTCCAGGTTTGCTAAGGCCTGCCATAGGAGTGACTTATAGGAGGATATGTGTCCATTTTAGGGTTAGATATAGGTATACTATATCTAAAGCAAAGGGTGATTACACCACCTTGCCCCAGCTGCGTTACCAGCAAGTTGTGTCTGTTTAGAGGGCCAGCAAGGGGTGGCACAATACATGCTGCAGCCCCTGGTAGGCCTTGTGTGCACTT
This sequence comes from Lissotriton vulgaris, assembly GCF_964263255.1. Lineage (NCBI taxonomy): Eukaryota > Metazoa > Chordata > Amphibia > Caudata > Salamandridae > Lissotriton > Lissotriton vulgaris. Next base: position 174,317,116 of record NC_141687.1, on the reverse strand, counting down.
ATGCCCTGGGTACCTATGGTACACTGTACAAGGACTTACAAGAGTGACCCAATACCAATTGGTAAATGCACCTAAAGTACATGGATGTCAATTTAGAGAGAGAACAGCTAGGCTGTGGGTCTGATTAGCAGGCCCACAGCCAGGGAAAGTCGTAAACCAGTGAAGCAAAAAGCAAAAATCTGGGGTGACCATAGGATTGCAGACCCTACTCTCCTACCTAACCCCCCTCCAAACTTAGGGACATTAAACTAACCTTGACCAGGTGAGTCTTCGTGTTCTAAGTGGAAATACCTGGAGAGACCATCTGCATTGCCATGGTCAGTCCCTGGCCTGTGCTCCACTGTAAAGTCCATCCTCTGTAGGGAAATGGACCACCTAAGAAGTTTGGGATTTTCACCCTTCATTTGATTTAGCCACAAGAGGGGCTTATGGTCTGTCTGAATCTTGAAGTGAATTCCAAATAAGTATGGCCTCAACATCTTCAGGGCCCAAACCACAGCAAAGGCCTCCCTCTCAATAGCTGACCAACGTTTCTCTCTAGGGGTCAGCCTTCTACTTATAAAAGCAATGGGCTGGTCATGACCATCAATATTCAGTTGAGATAGAACAGCTCCCACACCCAACTCAGAAGCATCTGTTTGGACAATGAAAGTTTTGGAGTAGTCTGGACTCTTGAGAATAGGTGCAGTACACATGGCCTGCTTTAGGTCATCAAATGCCTTTTGACAGCTAACTGTCCACTGAACCTTCTTTGGCATTTTCTTGCTTGTCAGGTCATTAAGTGGGGTCACAATGGTCCCATCATTTCTGACAAATTTCCTATAGTAACCAGACAGACCCAAGAAAGCTCTGACCTGTGTCTGGGTGGTTGGAGGAGCCCAGTCCTTTATGGCCTGTATCTTGCTCTCCAATGGGTGAACCTGGCCTCCACCTACAAGGTGGCCCAGGTACACAACCTGACTCTGCCCTATCTGGCACTTGATAGCCTTGATAGTGAGGCCTGCCTTTTGCAGGGCCTCCAAAACTTTCCTCAGGTGGATCAGGTGATCCTCCCAGGTGGAGCTGAAGACAGCAATATCATCTAGATATGCTACACAAATGTCATCCAACCCAGTGAGAACTTGGTTCACCAACCTTTGAAAAGTGGCAAGTGCATTTTTCAAACCAAAGGGCATCACCACAATTGGTAATGGCCTCCTGGGGTAGAAAATGCTGTTTTGGCCTTGGCATCCTCAGCTAACCTGATCTGCCAATAGCCAGCTGTTAGGTCAAATGTACTCAAGAATTTGGCAGAAGCCAATTTATCTATGAGTTCATCTGCCCTAGGTATTGGATGGGCATCTGTCTTAGTGACAGCATTGAGACCCCTGTAGTCTACACAAAACCTCATCTCTCTCTTACCATCCTGGGTGTGAGGTGTTGGCACTAGAACTACAGGACTAGCCCAAGGGCTCTCTGAGGGTTCAATGACTCCCAATTCCAACATCTTTTGTACTTCTTTCTTTATGCAGTCCCTGACGTGGTCAGGTTGCTTGTAGATTTTACTCTTTATAGGCAGACTGTCACCAGTGTCCACCTCATGGGTGCACCAGTTTGTCTGACTGGGGGTCAGAGAGAACATTTGTCTAAAGGATTGAAGAACCTGTTTGCAATCATTTTGCTGATGCTCAGAGAGGCTGTCAGAAAAGACTACACCATCTACTGATCCTTTATCAGGGTTCTGAGTGAGCAGGTCTGGGAGAGGGTCACTCTCTTCCTCCTGTCCCTCATCTGTGGCCATGAGCAAGCCCATGTCCGCCCTGTCAACAAATGACTTGAGCCTGTTCACATGAAGCCCCCTGTGTTGGCTCCTGTGAGTTCCAAGGTAGGTGACCTCTCCCTTTTGCTCAATGATGGTATGGGGTCCAGACCATTTGTCTTGGAGAGCTGCTGGGGCCACTGGCTCAAACACCCACACCTTCTGTCCTGGCTGGTAAACAGTTAGGACAGCCTTTTGGTCATGCCAAGCTTTTTGAAGTTCTTGGCTGGCCTCAAGGTTTTTGGTTGCCTTCTCCATGTACTCTGCCATCCTGGAGCGGAGACTAAGTACATAGTCCACTATGTCAAGCTTAGGCTTTTTGAGAGATAACTCCCATCCTTCCTTCACAAGACATAGGGGTCCTCTTACAGGATGCCCAAATAGAAGCTCAAAAGGGCTGTAGCCAACCCCCTGCTGTGGGACCTCTCTGCAAGCAAACAGACGTGAGTCCCAGGCTCTCCACATCACTGGAGTCAAGCTATCCAGGCTGAAGAAGGCTGAAAGCCAGAAACCGGTCCTTGGATGCTTGATTCCGGTCTAGGGAAGACATGGCTTGGTAGTTCGGGCTGGACTGTTCCCATGAGGCACAGGGTCAAGGCTGATTTGCATATAGCCAGTGTCTGACCTAGGGTGGTGTGGAGTGCAAAAAAACGATGGATTTAGGTCCAGATCTTTGTACTGGGGTGAATGTAAGACATTGTTCTGTATTCTGTCCATCAACTGTATTTTTTGCAATTTTCACCCCGAGTGGGCTGGGTATGCTCAGACGTGAGTCCCAGGCTCTCCACATCACTGGGGTCAAGCTATCCAGGCTGAAGAAGGCTGATAGCCAGAAACCAGTCCTTGGATGCTTGATTCCGGTCTAGGAAAGATATGGCTTGGTAGTTCGGGCTGGACTTTTCCCATGAGGCACAGGGTCAAGGCTGATTTGCATATAGCCAGTGTCTGACCTAGGGTGATGTGGAGTGCAAAAAAACGATGGATTTAGGCCCAGATCTTTGTACTCGGGTGAATGTAAGACATTGTTCTGCATTCTGTCCATCAACTGTGTTTTTTGCAGTTTTCACCCCGAGTGGGCTAGGTATGCTCAGACGTGAGTTCCAGGCTCTCCACATCACTGGAGTCAAGCTATCCAGGCTGAAGAAGGCTGATAGCGAGAAACCGGTCCTTGGATGCTTGATTCCGGTCTAGGAAAGACATGGCTTGGTAGTTCGGGCTGGACTGTTCCCATGAGGCACAGGGTCAAGGCTGATTTGCATATAGCCAGTATCTGACCTAGGGTGGTGTGGAGTGCAAAAAAACGATGGATTTAGGCCCAGATCTTTGTACTGGGGTGAATGTAAGACATTGTTCTGCATTCTGTCCATCAACTGTGTTTTTTGCAATTTTCACCCCGAGTGGGCTGGGTATGCTCAGACGTGAGTCCCAGGCTCTCCACATCACTGGAGTCAAGCTAGCCAGGCTGAAGAAGGCTGATAGCCAGAAACCGGTCCTTGGATGCTTGAGTCCGGTCTAAGAAAGACATGGCTTGGTAGTTCAGGCTGGACTGTTCCCATGAGGCACAGGGTCAAGGCTGATTTGCATATAGCCAGTGTCTGACCAAGGGTGGTGTGGAGTGCAAAAAAACGATGGATTAAGGCCCAGATCTTTGTACTGGGGTGAATGTAAGACATTGTTCTGCATTCTGTCCATCAACTGTGTTTTTTGCAATTTTCACCCCAAGTGGGCTGGGTATGCTCAGACGTGAGTCCCAGGCTCTCCACATCACTGGAGTCAAGCTATCCAGGCTGAAGAAGGCTGATAGCAAGAAACCGGTCCTTGGATGCTTGATTCCGGTCTAGGAAAGACATGGCTTGGTAGTTCGGGCTGGACTGTTCCCATGAGGCACAGGGTCAAGGCTGATTTGCATATAGCCAGTATCTGACCTAGGGTGGTGTGGAGTGCAAAAAAACGATGGATTTAGGCCCAGATCTTTGTACTGGGGTGAATGTAAGACATTGTTCTGCATTCTGTCCATCAACTGTGTTTTTTGCAATTTTCACCCCGAGTGGGCTGGGTATGCTCAGACGTGAGTCCCAGGCTCTCCACATCACTGGAGTCAAGCTATCCAGGCTGAAGAAGGCTGATAGCCAGAAACCGGTCCTTGGATGCTTGAGTCCGGTCTAAGAAAGACATGGCTTGGTAGTTCGGGCTGGACTGTTCCCATGAGGCACAGGGTCAAGGCTGATTTGCATATAGCCAGTGTCTGACCTAGGGTGGTGTGGAGTGCAAAAAAACGATGGATTTAGGCCCAGATCTTTGTACTGGGGTGAATGTAAGACATTGTTCTGCATTCTGTACATCAACTGTGTTTTTTGCAATTTTCACCCCGAGTGGGCTGGGTATGCTCAGACGTGAGTCCCAGGCTCTCCACATCACTGGAGTCAAGCTATCCAGGCTGAAGAAGGCTGAAAGCCAGAAACCGGTCCTTGGATGCTTTATTCCGGTCTAGGAAAGACATGGCTTGGTAGTTCGGGCTGGACTGTTCCCATGAGGCACAGGGTCAAGGCTGATTTGCATATAGCCAGTGTCTGACCTAGGGTGGTGTGGAGTGCAAAAAAACGATGGATTTAGGCCCAGATGTTTGTACTGGGGTGAATGTAAGACATTGTTCTGCATTCTGTCCATCAACTGTGTTTTTTGTAAGCAAACAGAAGGCAGGGTAAAAGGATGTCCCATCTTCGCCTATGCTTTTCAGGTAACCCTTTTATCATCCCTTCTAGGGTCTCTTTGAATCTCTCCACAAGCCCATTGCACTGTGAGTGATAGGGGGTGGTGAATTTGTAATTTACACCACACTCCTTCCACATTGCAGTCAAGTATCCAGACATGAAGTTTGCACCTCTGTCAGAGACAACCTCCTTAGGAAACCTCACTCTGGAGAAAACTCCAAGTAGGACCCTGGCCACAACAGGAGCTGTAGTGGTCCTAAGGGGAATAGCTTCTGGATACCTGGTGGCATGATCCACTACCACCAGTATAAATCTGTGCCCAGATGCTGTTGGGGGTCCTGTGGTTCTGAAATTCCGGACCTTGCTGTAATATGGTACAGAGGTCCAACACTCGTGTCACAAAATATCATCGTACCATGACGAATTTGGTATCGGCAGACCGGTAATGATTAGGACATTATCCCTGTACATTTGCGTCATGATTGGGCGATGCTAACACCCTTAAATCATGGTTTCCGTTCCAAATCCTCGGACTCCATTTTGTGAACGGCATCCACCTTATGCCTTGCCCTCATATAAGTCAATTGATTAAGGTCGAGCTTGAACTGAAAGGACACGTCCACCTTAGCTGACTTCCCCATGACCTGGCCGAACTGACTCTACCGCCTCCAGCCAAACCTGTTTGGGCAGCTCCTCGCCCAGTGGCCGAGTAAGATATCATCAAAGCACAACATGCCATAAACCATTCACCACCTACAGACCATGTTTCCTGCACACATACACCTGTCCATGTTCCTTGTTTATGGCCAGTTTTATGACAAGGAGGTGCCCTGTTCTATTGGGGTTTCATCGATATCTGATTGTAATTCCGGGCTGGGCTGGGTCATCTATCACAAACTGGACATCTAAAATATGGGTTGGCCGTCATGACTTCGCTCTTTGCTTTATTGTGTAAATATGTCTATGACCATATCATAAACTCAAGAATTCTTGCCTGAAGTGTAATATCATATATAAAAGGAGAAGGCTGTTTCTGTAAAAACGAACAGTCTCCTGAGAACTTACGGCCCGTGCTGTCGTACTTCTAGGACACATGTTACTTGGTTGCAGCCGATAAAACTTGGTCTCTGACTTTACCTAGAAGACTCTTGGTTTCTGTGGTCCGGAACAGGGAGAACTCAGAGGTCTTCGGGTGTTATCCCCTGGCACCACCGGGTTCCCAAAAACCCGGCACCTCAGTTGGCGCCCAACTCGGGGCGGTATCAAGCGGTGACGGTCCAAGCCAGATGTTCGTGAGGAGCTTCGTGTGAAAATTCCAGAGGACGGCCAGCCACTTCAGCGACCCCTGTATGTCGACGTGGTTCCGAAGGTCTTTGCTGCGAGGTTCCCCGCGTCCCGACGGCTACGAAGGACTGCTGCCCTGACTATCGCCCTGTTTTGGACCCAGTGATCCTTGGCAGAGCGAAACGATAGACGAGTCTTCTAAGTGACGTCACCGATCTTCAATACTTCAGTTAAGTATAAGTGGAGCGTCTCCCAGTCCTTAGTTTGGTTCTTAGTTTTTGGTATCCTCGAGATACGGTTTTGTATTGGAACTTGCAAGCGCCAAAACCGAGGGATTCGTGTATTCACGAAAATATCTTAGTTATATAATCCCTTGAAGTTTGAAGCTAGACTAGTGAGCAAAGATGCCTGGTCTTAGCAGACTTGGAAACTTGTTTTGTCTTGGTTGTAGTAAGGATTCCCGATTAGAGGATTTGTGTCCGGTTCCTCCGATTGGAACTCCAACATATGAATTATATATCAAGCACGGAGTAGGCCCTATCACATATAATGAGGTATGGATAAAATACACCCGCAAGGATGGTGTCTTAAAATGGCCCCAATATGGTAGTTTTGACTCAGAAGTTTTAGATAACCTCGAGGTCAAACTGTTTAAGAAGAAAGCCCGGCCGGCGATGTTTGACTCTTTTCGCTTATGGCGCAAAGAAGCCAAACAGAAAGAAATAAAATTAGCTAAGAAGAATAAAAGAGGTATGTCGATGGTGCAAGCCGCCATCGCATACAGGGATAATGAGGAAGAGCAGGAAAATGAACAAATGCTCAGAAGCAAGAAACTAACAGTAGATAAATGTTACCCGATGTTGCCCCATGAAGGACAAGATTCAAAGGGAACATCCGAGAAAGATCCATTAATGTCCCATTTATTGAATTCACCACCCCCATATACATCGAGTATTACTGGACCCCCGAAGCGTTTCGTTATACCGTGCCCTGGCGCACGAAAAGCAGCTCTTGCACAAACACCAGCTCCTCTTCAGCTGGTTCCTACTTCTCCGGCGCAGCCTTCTCAAGGGCCGCTGCCTTTGCTACATACTCCGTCTACTTCTTATACAACTTTGCCTACTGCTCCAACTATTTATCTTGATACTACTTCTGCCACTGCCTCGACTTCTTCTGCTGTTGCTTCAACTTCCTCTTTACATCAGCCTGTCTTTTCCGGCACATCTGCCTCTCCGCAAGCTTCTCCTTCCGTTCGACAGAGAGTGGCAAGTACTGTCACTGGTCTGTTCTCACCTTTCTTTGGGTCGCCTAAAACGACCCCTAAAATAGGACGTAGACAGTTGCGTAGTCAACTGCCTGATTACGAGGAACGAGGAGTGCTGAATGAGTTAGCACGCAAATGGATCACTGACACTGTTAGATATGATGTTCAGTCTGTTATGGAAGTTTTCCGACAATGGGATGCACCCACTCAGAGATATGTAGTCGAAGAGATGTGTGTATATCTTTGCGAAGATTTGAAAACAAATGATCCCAAACGCAAAATGCAGGAATTATTTTGTATGCGTTTCAAATTCTATGAAGGCATGATTGTGGGTGCCGATGTTGAAAAAGCAATAGACCTGTTATTATCCTATAGGAGTAAGGGAAATGTGTCTAGATCACTGTATGAGGATGATTTGTCAGGTAGGAAAAAGGCACGACAGTACCCCATGAGAGAGGTTCCTCCAGTTTGGAGGGAAGGTGATGCGAATGCGCATCCACCTGTTCCACCGCATTTCCAGCGTGTATGGGTACATGTCCCCTGGAAAAGATCTGAAGTGCTAGCACTCAAGCAGACATTACCCGATCCACGTAAAAATCCTGCAGGGTATTATAAGGAGTTATCACAGACTGCCAGCTCATGTATAATGAATTTAGCAGATGTAGACATGCTGTTTGGGAACGTCGTTCCACAGCCTTTATGGAGTAAGATCCGCCATACAGATCATGATCAAGAACTAGGTGACTCTTGGGCTAATATTGCTGCTACGGATGCTAGACAAGTTGGTGGTTCTAAACCTGAGCCTTTAATAGCTGAACTTCCTGGTAGAATTATCACGTACATGAAGACCTTAATGCCTGAATTGCGTGTCAATTGGGATAAGTTATCTGCGTGCAAGCAGAAGAAAGATGAGAATGTGTCTGACTTTTTCACGAGATTTGAAGAGACTTTCGTCGATCATAGTGGTCAGGATATGGCTACCGAAGGTGGCCAAAGATTGTTCGTAGACAAATTCGTACATAATTTGCTTCCTGAACTGTGTAATAAATTGAAAGATTCAGAGAGTGCTTGGGCTGTTTCCACGTCAGCACAGATTTTAGCCACAGCCCAGTACTACGAAAATAGGCGCAAGGACGAGCTAGATAAGGCAGACAAAAAGACTAAAGATTTAAAGACCAAAGCTCTTCTCCAGCAAGCCTATCCGCCTCGCACACCTAGTCAGCCCAATTATCAACGACCACAGCAGTATTCGAGAAACGCGCAAGGAAACGAGTTTTCCCATCAGCGTTTACCATACGGCCCGAATCAGTGTGCCTATTGCAAAGAAGAGGGTCATTTCAAGAATAATTGTCCAGCTCTGGCACAACGTCTGAATGGTGCCTCTGGAGCTTCTGGTGCACGAGGTAGAGGTGTTCAACAGACTCCTAGGGGTAGGGGTCGTGGAAATTTCCCCCAGAATAACACTTCCTTCCCGCCTCAGAATTCCATGAATAGCTTTGACCAACACAATAATGCGTCTTCCAGGTCAGCTCAGTACTATGCTGATGACTATTACGCAGAAAACGAGAATGAGGGTAATAATTGCTAGGACAGCCATGGACAAAGAGAGGGAGTTGTTTCAGTTCCAGTAGATCAGAATGGACCTTATGTCGAGGTGATTACATCAGGAGTGTCAGAGCCATTTCTGCTGGATACTGGTGCTACGAAAAGTTTTATTATGCACTCAAAACTTCCTGGCGCACCTTTGTCTGGCAAAATGAATATTTCAGTAGGTTTCTCTGGCGCCCCTGTTAGAAACCCGATCTCTAGTCCTATGGCCCTTTCTGTTGGCCCATGCGAATTAGAAGCACCCCTCATCCTTACAACAGGTTGTGGCGAAAATTTGTTAGGTTTGGATTTGTTAAAGAGATTATATGCGACTTTGTACTGTTCTCCTTCGGGAGTACAACTTACCCTTGGTAAGAAAGTGATTACCCCAATGTATTTGTCAAAGGAAGATATTCCGACTGAATTGTCATCCCTCCCGGATATACTTTGGGCTACTGGTTCTAATGATGTAGGTTGTTTAGAGATAGCACCGTATGTCATAACGTTGAAAGCCAATGTTAGGTTGCCACATATCCCCCAATACAAGATCTCTAGCGAATGTGAAAAGGCGTTGTTAGCGATCATTTACGATCTGATTGAGAAAGATGTCATTGAGGAAACAACAGGCAACATTTGTAACAGTCCTATTTTGCCTGTCTTAAAGCGTACTGATCCTTCACAGCCTCCTGTATACAGATTCGTGATTGATCTTAGAGAAGTAAATAAGATCGTTGTACCGCAGTTTCCAGTCGTCCCCGACAGTACCGCCTTATTGACAATGGTTCCAGCTTCAGCCACTTGGTTTTCGGTGATTGACCTGAAGAATGCCTTCTTCAGCATCCCGATCGCCGAGGAGAGCAGAGACATTTTTGGCTTCAATTTAGGAGGACGAAGCTTCCGCTTCAAACGCGCTCCTCAGGGCTACTGTGAGAGTCCATCCATATTCAGTCAGGCTCTGAAAACACAACTCGATACGATTGTTCTGTCTGATGGTGCGACTCTGATTCAGTATGTAGACGACCTACTGATCGCTGCAGATACTGAAGAAATTTGCAAGCAAGCCACACTGTCGTTGTTGCGTCATTTATGTGACATGAAGCACAAAGTCTCCCTTCCAAAATTACAATTTTTCCGACAAGAAGTGACCTACCTAGGTCACATCTTATCGAAGGAGGGAAGGAGACTGACCCCAGAAAGAATACAGGTAATCGCAAGATTAAGTGCCCCAAGGACACAGAGAGAAGTTCGGGCTTTCTTGGGCATTACATCGTACTGTAGACAATGGATACCGAATTTCTCCCTATTGGCCAAACCTTTGCTGGCACTACTCTGCAAAGACACACCCAATCCTATGCCTTGGTCTGAAGATTGTCAGACAAGTTTCCATGAGTTGCGCAAAGCATTGTGTTCGGCTCCTGTGTTGGGCAACCCCGACTACAGTAAGCCTTTTACATTATATGTCCATGAGAAGGAAGGTTGCGCATTATCAGTCTTGACACAATACTTTGGAGATAAACAGCGCCCATGCGCGTATTTCTCCGCGACTCTAGATCCTGTAGCTAAGGCATTACCAAGTTGCTTGAGGGCCACTGCTGCAGCAGCTGTCTGTATTCGACAGTCTGCTGGGTTAGTCATGAATAATACTCTGATAGTTATGGTCCCACATGCAGTAGACATTTTACTAAACAGAACGAGGACACAGTATTTAACTAGTGCTCGACTGTCCAGCTATGAGCTGACACTGTTAGCCAGCCACATACACATAAAGAGGTGTGATACACTTAACCCCGACATGTTATTACCTATTCCGGCAGAGACAGATGAGGTTGAAAAACACGATTGCTGCTTCAGGACGGAAGAAGAGACAAAAGGGAGAGTAGACTTGCAGGACACACCCCTTCCTGAATGTAATGATAATTTGTGGGTTGATGGTTCATGCTTCAAGTTGCCAAATGGTGATACGACTGCAGCATATGCTGTAACAACATTGCACACTATTGTAGAGACCGCACGCATCCCCCAGAATTCCGCGCAGGCAGCCGAGTTAATAGCACTTACAAGAGCATGTGTGTTGGCAAAAGGAAAGCGAGTGAATGTGTATACTGATAGCCAATACGCCTTTGGCGTAGCCCATAGTTTTGGACGATTGTGGCGTGAACCTGGGTTCCTGACATCACATGGTGCAAAAATCCAACATGGTCAGCTAGTTAACGAGCTCCTCGAGTCACTGACCTTGCCGCTACAAGTTGCGATTGTAAAATGCAGTGCACATAGAAAGATTCAAGATGATGTTGGTCGTGGGAATGCATTTGCCGACGAGGTTGCGAAAGAGACTGCAGGGAACACAATGAGTCGGATGTATGTTGTAGGTCCTGCTAGATGGATCCCCGATGTGGGTATGTGTGAGGACACTATTGAAAGTGTGAAGTCCATACAAGCGGATGCCACTGAAAGAGAGGTGAATGAATGGAGAGAAAGCAAGGGAAGATTGGATGCGAATGGTTGTTGGGTCAAATTGTCAGAGCACCAACGATGGCTGTTACCCGACGCATATGTACTCGCAGTGGTGACAATGGCCCATGGAATGGCACACATCAGTGCGAAAGGAATCTGTAAACTGTTGGCCCCAGTATGGCAGAATAATGGTATCCCAAAATGCGCAGAGAATTTGGTCAGGAACTGTATGGTGTGTTTGAAGTACAATCCCGGTAGGGGAACCCCAACCCCTGCTGGTCATTTTGCGCCTCCAACGTACCCGTTCGAGGTATTGCAGCTCGACTTCATCCACATGGAGAGGTGCAACAATCTGAAATACGTGCTTGTTGTTGTTTGCGCTTTCTCCAGGTGGGTGGAAGCGTACCCCCTCAAGGACAACACTGCCTTGTCAACTGCCAAAGCCCTTGTCAAGGAATTCTTCCCTAGGTTTGGGATGCCTAGAATGGTCTGGAGTGATAATGGAAGTGAATTCGTGGGACGGGTGATGAAGAGAGTGTGCGAATGTCTAGGCATCCTCCAGAAATTTCACGCTGCAAACCACCCCCAATCAGCAGGTCTAGTAGAGTGCTATAACGGCACCCTAAAGCTCAAACTAGCCAAGATCCAAGCCAGCACAGGTCTTAAGTGGCCTGACGCCTTGCCTTTAGCACTCCTATCTACCAGAATGATTGTCCATTCTAGACTGGGACTTAGCCCACACGAAATCGTGTTCGGGCGCCCAGCAAATGTATGGGGGGTACCGAGGCCCAGGAGGCTCAGTGAAATAGAGCACCCTGTACTGCTTGACTATTTACACGAACTGACAACTAAATTACGTGTTTTATACCAACAGGTTCACAGTTCCTCTCCGCCAGCCTCTGACGATCCAGGTCACTCCATTGAACCCGGCACCTGGGTTTTGGTGCGGAATTTTCAACGCACAAACAACGAGCAGCCTAGGTGGACTGGACCGTACCTCGTCCTTCTTTCCACAAGATCAGCCGTTCGGGTGGAAGGAAAAAAGAACTGGATCCACGGGACCCACTGTAAACGGGTCCCTCTGCCTCTTCCATATGAACGGTGGGTCCAGGACGGAATCGCTGACTCTGAGACTGAAACTGTACCTCGCTTTACACTCTTCAGCGATGCACGACTGAAAGGAACTGGTACAGAAAAGGAGAGTGATCGTATTTTGCAAGGATTTGTGCCACCGTCAATGCAGTTGGACACTACAGAACCTGAAACATTGTTTGAAGACCACACCTTACCTGGGAAACAACGATATAATCTGAGGTCGAGAAAAAGGACTAATAAAAGTGAACTTATGTGACTTACTTTCCCCTAAGAACTATTTTTGATTTTACAGCTCTCTCGCCCAGGGAACTTGCTCATTTTTGATTTTCGAACTGCCATCCGGTTCTGCTGCTAGGGCCGCGGTTGAAGTCTGAGGAGTGCAGCTGGGGACGCCTAGGTCAACGGTTCTGGTCGGTCTGAGGGAATTACCCCGGACTGGACAGAGCGCACTTCTTGGCAGAATCAAACTCCCACCGCGGGCAGCAACTAGAGGATGGAGCTCCCGAGGGTAGAGAGACCTGCTAAACCCATGAACTTTAAAAGGCAAATATGCACCGTGATGGCCAAAAAGAGATTCTTGATAATATGTATTCTACTGTTGTGCAGCATAACGATGTTCTTGATTAGCTATACTCTATCCACGTTCCAAGTTACCCTTGTAAATAACACTCAGCCCACACTTCCTCCTACTGTTCCCACACACTCCTTTCACCCTCTGCCTGAACACGAGTCCGCCAGAAGACTAGAATTTGTAAATAACTCATTCATCCAGCTCCTACACCAGCACCAGTCTATAATGAACACATCGAACTGTTGGATATGTGGACTTATGCCACACATGACCGATAAGGGCATCCCGTACTTCGTCCTGCCATTCAGTTATTATGGTTCTCTGTGGGCTTTCCAGACAATGTTCCTGTTCGCCATAGAACCATATCCACCGCGTCCCATAGGGAGCAGTTCCAGCAACAAGGCACTAGTGGCAGGAGTAAGGAATATGAGCAGGGATATCGACACACATCGAACGATTCCCAAAGATGAGTTTGCCCCGTACAGTAGGTGGAACATCACCAAATATGGGATTTCCTTAAGTGAGAGCCAGAAATCGAAGAAATCCTCCCCAGTTTGGGTAGTACCCCACCGAGGTCACCTATGTCTGCAAGGTATTGGTAGGGATCCGAAAGCACAGTTGGGGAAAAGCGTATGCACGGAAACGTATGTGTTCGCATCCCGAACTTCCCCTCCATTCTAAGGGTACATACTTCGTCTGCCATGACAAAGCATACACATGGTTGCCCCTTGACTTCTCGGGCACATGTTTTATCTCGTTTCTGCTGCCACCCACCTACACGGCCGGGGCAGATTACCATCGGACAAGGACAGTTAGGGGTGTCGTGAGTCAAGACGACACTGCGAGTCAAGAGTTTGGGGACTTCGCAAAGGGTTTTCTGCCGTTTTGGGGGCCTATGGTGAACAGCAGGAACATGCGCCAGTTAACAAGGGTAGTTGAATCCGCCTTGACTGAGACGGCCGGTGCCCTTAGTAACCTGACTGCCGAGCTTCAATCGAACCGACTTATGACCCTTCAAAACCGGGTTGCCCTAGATGTCATACTCGCAGACCGTGGTGGTGTATGTAGAGTGATCCAATCCAGTTGCTGCATTTTCATCCCTGATAATGCTCCGACAGTGTACCAAGCCATCTCCAAACTACACAAAATCTCTGATTCCCTTCACTTGGAAAAAGGGGATTGGTCCTTGCTCGGGTGGTTCTGGGAACTGATATCTGCCTGGGGATGGAAAACTCTGCTCTTCATTGGGATGATCTTAGCCATTCTGTTTATGTTCTGCCTGTTTGTGCAGTGCGCTCCTGCAATATGTGGCCTCTGTGCTACTTCATGTGCAAGGAAGCCTGTGTCGAGGGACGAATTGAGCAACAGAATGATGCTACAGCAACATCTCCATGAATTCATCAATACGGATTTGGACTCAGATTAGCATGAGTTATTGCCTAATATGAGGGCAAAAGGAGGGTCTGTGGTTCTGAAATTCCGGACCTTGCTGTAATATGGTACCGAGGTCCAACACTCGTGTCACAAAATATCATCGTACCATGACGAATTTGGTATCGGCAGACCGGTAATGATTAGGACATTATCCCTGTACATTTGCGTCATGATTGGGCGATGCTAACACCCTTAAATCATGGTTTCCGTTCCAAACCCTCGGACTCCATTTTGTGAACGGCATCCATCTTATGCCTTGCCCTCATATAAGTCAATTGATTAAGGTCGAGCTTGATCTGAAAGGACACGTCCACCTTAGCTGACTTCCCCATGACCTGGCCGAACTGACTCTACCTCCTCCAGCCAAACCTGTTTGGGCAGCTCCTCGCCCAGTGGCCGAGTAAGATATCATCAAAGCACAACATGCCATAAACCATTCACCACCTACAGACCATGTTTCCTGCACACATACACCTGTCCATGTTCCTTGTTTATGGCCAGTTTTATGACAAGGAGGTGCCCTGTTCTATTGGGGTTTCATCGATATCTGATTGTAATTCCGGGCTGGGCTGGGTCATCTATCACAAACTGGACATCTAAAATATGGGTTGGCCGTCATGACTTCGCTCTTTGCTTTATTGTGTAAATATGTCTATGACCATATCATAAGCTCAAGAATTCTTGCCTGAAGTGTAATATCGTATATAAAAGGAGAAGGCTGTTTCTGTAAAAACGAACAGTCTCCTGAGAACTTACGGCCCGTGCTGTCGTACTTCTAGGACACATGTTACTTGGTTGCAGCCAATAAAACTTGGTCTCTGACTTTACCTAGAAGACTCTTGGTTTCTGTGGTCCGGAACAGGGAGAACTCAGAGGTCTTCGGGTGTTATCCCCTGGCACCACCGGGTTCCCAAAAACCCGGCACCTCAGTCCATTGGTCCAACAATGTCTATCCCCACCCTTTCAAAGGGTACCCCCACCACAGGTAGTGGTATAAGGGGGGCTTTTGTTGTGCCACCTGATTTGCCACTGGCTTGGCAAGTGACACATGAGCGACAAAACTCTTTGGTGTCTTCAGACATATGAGGCCAGTGAAAGTGAGGGACAAGCCTGTCCCAAGTCTTATTCTGGCCTAAGTAACCTGCAAGGGGGATTTCATGGGCTAAGGTAAGAAGGAAATCTCTAAGAGACAAGGGGATGACCAGCCTCCTGGTAGCACCAGGCTTGGGGTCTCTTGCCTCAAAGTATAGGAGTCCATCATCCCAGTACACCTTGTGGGTACCTGAAGCATTCCCTGCAGTCTCAGCAGCAGCTTGCTGTCTGAGGGGTTCAAGGGAGGAACAGTCTAACTGTGCCTGCCTCAAATCTGCCCTGGAAGGTCCCCCTGTCCCAAGAAACTCAACCTGTTCAGGTTCAAGTTCTTCTAGGACAGTTCCTTCTGGGGTCTTTGGGTCAGCCTCCTCAGAGGGCTGATCCTCAACCTGAGGCAGGGGGGAGGCACTGCCTTAACCCTACTGCTCTTCCTCTTGGGTAGTGTCTGGTCCATTGTTCTAGGATCCAGCACTTGTTCAGCAGGGCATTTTCTGGCCTGTGACCTGGTCACAGCAAGGACATGTGTTGACAAACCTAACATTTCCACATGAGTCCTATACTCCACTTCTGACTATAAGGAGGATTCCAAATCATTGCCCAAAAGACGGTCCACTGGGAGGTCTGAACTAACTACAACCCTTTGGAGGCCAGTTACCCCTCCCCAGGAGAAGTTAACAACTGCCATACTGTGATTGATAGTGACGTTGCTAGTATTGTTCACTAGGTAGTCTGAACAGAGTATGATCTGATCAGGGTCCACAAAGTTTGGTGTCACCATAGTGACACTGGCACATGTGTCCCTGTAGGCCTGAGCCATTTTTCCATTGATTAAAGGTGTTTGCCTGTATTTGCCCAGAGTACTGGGACTTACAGTAGGGGTCATATCCATGTCCCCACTACAAACAAGAACAGCCTGAGTAAATGTAATGTAATGTAATGTATAGGCATTTATATAGCGCACTACTTACCCGGAGGGTCCCAAGGCGCTTCGACCGCTGCGAAACCCTTCCTGGCTTCCCTGAGAGATGGTCCCTTAATGGGTATCTCCAGGGTGAGACCAGGCATCCCCGGCGGTCTGGTGGGGCCGTTAGTGAAGATGAGGCAAGCTAATGCCCAGAGTTGCCGAGTGTGATCGCTGATCAGAGTGGGCACCGAGGCGAGAGAATTATCGAGTCCGCTGACCCTGGTCCAGAAACCTGCCGCGCCGGGAATCGAACCCTGGTCCCGGGCCGTCCTCTGCTCTCGGGTCTGCCGCCTCTAACCAGTGAGCCATTCTGATTAAGTCAGAACCCACCTCAGTTCCCAGGGTTAACCCAACTATAGCCTTGGGGGGTGCACTACCACTACTAACTGTACTAGGGGGTGCAGGTGCCTTAGGGGCAGTAGTGGTAGGAGCTGAGCCTTTCTTGGTGCACTCACTAAACCAGTGAGTCTTACTTTTACAGTACTGGCACCATGGTTTTCTTGGAACATCAGTCTTCTTCTTTTGGGAATTCTGGGACCCACCCTCCTTAGATTGTTGGGGCCCTGTTGAAGACTTCTGGTCATTTTGTTGATTCTGATTACTACCCTTTTGGTCTGCTTTCTTCTGGCCACCACCCTGGTTCTGGTTCTGCTGCTTGACCCTTGTCCTGACCCATCTGTCTGCCTTCTTTCCCAATTCTTGGGGAGAGGTCAGATCTGAGTCAATCAGGTGCTGATGCAACAACTGGTTCTGACAATTATTTAAGATTTGCTCTTTCATAATTAGATTATACAATCCTGTGTAATCAGTAACTTTACTTCCCAGTAACCAGCCTTCCAACGCCTTAGTGGCACAATCAACAAAGTCAGTCCAATCCTGAGACTGAGTTTTCTGGGTGTCTCTGAACATCAACCTGTACTGTTCAGATGTTAAGCCAAACCCATCAATCAGTGCATTTTTTCAGGACTTGATAATCATTAGCATCCTGAGCTCTAACAGTGAGGAGCTTATCTCTACCTTTACCTTCAAAGGAGAACCCCAATATAGCTGCCCACTGACTCTGGGGTACCTGCTGTACTGTGCAGGCCCTCTCTAGAGAAGTCATCCATTTGTGGATGTCATCTCCTACCTTATAGGAGGCCACTATTTTACTCAGGTGTCTAGATCAAAACTCCTGTCTTTATCTCTAGGGATAATGCTGCCACCAATGGGTTCTAACCCACTTAATTTCCGCTCTCTGGCAAAGGCAAGTTTCTCCTTGGCAAGGGCAAGTTCTTCCCTTTGGATCCTCAGATTAACTTCATTCATCTTTGCCTCATGTTCTCTTCTCTGAGGGGAAGTCATTCCTCTCTGGGAAGATGTGTGAGAGACATGGGAGTGAATAGATGTGTTAGAGCCTCTGGAGTGAGACCTAGCTCTTCTATTCTCAAGGTTAGGCCTGCTTGTGGATAGGTCTGGGGCTCCTCCAGTTCCATCCCCATGTAGGCTTAAGTTGGCCCTTGTAAGTCTGCTGACTAAAGGTTGGCCATTGTCTACCTCCTCCTCCTCAGATGAGTTCCCATCTTCCCTACCATCTACATCTTCTGTTTCAGGGAGGTTAGACTCAGGGTCACCTTCTAAGGGGGGCATGCTTCCATCTGTAGGATCAGAGGTGCCTGGGTTAGAAGCCCTTCTAGCATCATATGTCTCTAAGAGACCTAACAGAAAAGTAAGGGTAGGGTTAGAACCCTGTTTCAGTTTCCTGGAGGTACACAATTGTCTCATCTCCTGGAAGCTGAGGGCTGAATATCTGGAAACGACCTGTGGAGGGTCACTAATCACAGGGGGAGCCACTGCGTTCTCTCCTGTGATAGACATGCTTTCTAGTGAGGTTTAAGTGGTGCACTTACCTTCACTATGGGTTTTCCTACTGATCCCTTGCTAAGAGTTGTAGTCAGGGTGTGCTTCTCCCTTTCTACTACAACAGCTGGTTCAGTAGAACTCAGAGTATTTCTAAGCTTTGTTATATGTACCTATGGTACCTTATGTGATCTTTCAAATGATATCTCAAGATTATATTTGGTAAAAACAACAGCAAGCTCAAATCCCAACCGCTGCACACCAATGTGAGAAGTTGGCCTGATATATGATGCTCACTAGTTCTAGTGATCACCTTGTATCAGTCCAAACAACCCTTAGAGTGATTGGTTGTAAGTCAACCTTATAGACCAGCTATCCTAATGGTAGCATGGACAAAACAGACTTAGGCTAAACTCTTTTGGCATGTGAAGCCAGCTGTTTTAACACATATAACCCCTTGAATACCAAATGAAAGGACACCACACAGGTTGTTATGAAAATAAACAAGATATTTATTACTAACAAAACACCTCTGAACTCTTTATGAGATCAGAGGGCTAGGCACATGACAAGACTCTTAAGAAAAATAAGATAAGTTGCACAAATTACAATGGTGCCCTAGGGGCACGACAAACCATATACTAAGTAAATGGTATAAGGAAATCGATAGAAGGAATGCAGCTGTCCAGAGGCTGTAGGATCGCTGGGACTACACTACCCTAACCTTAGGTAAGGGGCAGGAGGCCCACGGGACGCTTGTGCAGAGTGTGAACTCACACGCGAGATGCGTAACAAAGTCAATGGACTCTACAAATTACGAAAAGGTAAGTAAAAGACAGTTCAGACTGGTTAGGACTAAAACGATAGGATACCTGGACACTAGGAGAGTCAATCTACCCTTGAGCCCCGAAATGCTCTTGTTACCTCACCCACGGGCTGCGGGTGCATAGGTGTGAAAGTGTGTTGGGTTTCCGCGTTGAAGTCAATGGAGCCTTGAAGAAAAGATGCTGCAGGCGACCAGGAGGAAGATGTCCGGAGCGATCCAAGGGTGGATCGAGGAAGATGAAGATCTGAAAGCATAGGGTGCAATGTTCAAAGTCACTAGCCAGTGACTGGAGTGGAACCAGAATGGAACCAGATGCTGTTGTCGCGATCAGGTGAAGAGTGGACACTTGACTCTGCAGCCACGTGGACCAGGAGGTGTCTTTGACAACCAGGATGGAGGTACGAGCTGTCCCACGCAGGCTCTCGCGGTCGGCAGTGTCGGATCCGGATTCGGAGTCAACAGGCCTTGGCAAAGGCACCCCATGCGGTGAGTGGAAAAGGCGTCTGGTGCGGACCAGGAGGGTCCGGGGTGCTTCTCCTTTGCAGGGAAGCAAGGGCCAGTCTGGAGCAACCAGACCAGCGGTGTAGATTTTGTGGATCCTCGTCTAGGAGGCCACTAGCCAGCCTGCAAGTGACCAGACAATGCGTCGAGCAGCAATCAAGCAAAAGGGCCCCAAGCAGATCTCGTGGATGCTGGAGGGCTGATCTTCTGTGCAGGAGCTGCTCGGGGTTGGGGCTTCTCAATCCCCAAAGCACTTTCTCGAGGATGCCTCTGAAGTCGTGATGGAAGCGAAGTGCAGTTTCTTCAAGATGGCCGGTCCAAGGTGTCTCGTCACACCCACTGATCTCAGCTGTGCTGCAGATGTAGGTAGAGGTCGGAGAGGTCTGGAAGTCCGGATCTCGTCGGGCACTGAAGTCTGGTTCCGGCAGGAAGGACAACAAAGTGAACCGCTAGGATGCTTGATGGTGCCTGCTTGTGCAGGGTGGTCACTCCTTGGCCACAAGGGAGATTTCTTCAGTCTTCTGTGGAGCAGAACGTCGAAGTCCAGAGTTTCGTCTTGTAGTTTCAAATCAGGATTAATCTAATTTGGAATGGGACCAGCTCCTACCTTTATTCTCCTAAAGGGGGGTAGTTACACCCCCTATCCTTTGTCAGGTTTCGCGCCAGAGCTGGGGCTGGAGAGCCCCAGAAACTGGTTTGAACCGGGGTATGCACAGGGACACCTTGTGTGCCCCAGGCATGTCTCATTCCTTTCAGCCTCTCCTACCTCAATACACAAAATCCTGTCTGGGGTGGTGCTAGCACCTCCCAAGGCAGGAAACCCTTTGTCCAGGCCTCCCTCGCTGGAAGGACTCCCAGAAGCAGGAGGTCAGACTCGTGTCTGTGGTTGCAGCATCCATTTTGTGATGCTGAGGCTCAAGTTAACTTTAACCGGGGTTCACAGTTACATACATGTCGTGTCCCTCTAAAAGGGTGGAATGCTACCCCCGTCGCCAGAACTGGCGAGGGGGTGGTATTCCAATTTGTATGACACCTTACTCAACATGTTTTGATAATGCTATGCCAAAGTTAGCAATAACTACGAGGATTATAATGCACTTAAGAGTATATGGTATAGCGTTATCATGGAAACAGCTAAAGGACTTGGTTCCGAAAGCTGCAGACAGGCGCAGCTCATGCTAGAGCACCATCTCACATAATTCCAAGCACTCTGCCTCCAGGATTGTTAAGGCCTGCCGTAGAAGTGACTTATAGGAGGATATGTGTCCATTATAGGTATACTATATCTAAAGCAAAGGGTGATTACACCACCTTGCCCTAGCTGTGTTACTTACCAGCCAGTTGTGTCTGTTTAGATGGCCAGCCAGGAGTGGCACAATACATGCTGCATCCCCTGGTAGGCCTTGGGTGCACTTATGCCCTGGGTACCCATGGTACACTGTACAAGGACT
The DNA here is from genome assembly GCF_964263255.1 of Lissotriton vulgaris. Lineage (NCBI taxonomy): Eukaryota > Metazoa > Chordata > Amphibia > Caudata > Salamandridae > Lissotriton > Lissotriton vulgaris. Next base: position 174,296,245 of record NC_141687.1, on the reverse strand, counting down.
TTCAAGAGTGATTCAATACCAATTGGTAAATGCACCTAAAGTACATGGATGTCAATTTAGAGAGAGAACAGCTAGGCTGTGGGTTTAATTAGCAGGCCCACAGCCAGGGAAAGTCGTAAACCAGTGAAGCAAAAAGCAAAAATCTGGGGTGACCATAGGATTGCAGACCCTACTCTCCTACAACCACGAACTCATAAGTCTCCGACATTCTTTAGCTTTAGCAGAGAAGTTGGTGTCTGCAATTTTATTAATATCTTGGACAATTTATATACCCAAGTAGCGCATTTTTAAGCTAGACTGAACCCCTACATCTAAATCAACGTGATTCCAGGTCATAATCTCAGTTTTGGAGGCGTTAACCTCGTATCCCGAGATTGATCCCAAATCCAGGGCCAGTTTAATAACAGAAGGGAGTGCTGTACTTAAATCTGAGGAAAAAAATCAAGATATCGTCCGCGTTCAGAGACACCCTCTTCTCCCATCCCCCATATCTAAAGGGCTTGATGTTAGTGTCCTCCCGCAACCGTTGGGCGAAGGGTTCGATATATAGGTCGAACAGGAGGGGGGAGAAAGGGCAGCCCTGACGTGTTCCCCTACTGATATTAAAAGGGTCAGTCAGTGATCCATTAACCAAGAGGCAGGCTGAAGGATTTTGATAGAGTAAACCCACAGCTCGGCGAAATCCTGCTCCCACATTGAACTTACCGAAGACCCCCGACAGGTATGATCAATTCACTCTGTTGAAGGCCTTGGTTGCATCCAACGTGAGAACACCCAAAGGCAGCCCAGGAGACGATGCAACATCAATCGCACCTATAAGGTCGTAAGTTAACTCGAAAAGTTGATGACCCCTAATGATTCCCCTTTGGCCATTATGTAAAATGTCACCCGCGACCATACCCAGCCTGTTGGCCAAAATTGAAGCATATATTTTATAGTCCGCATTTAAGATGGAAATTGGACGATATGACCCGCAAGAAGATGCTGATTTGCCTGGTTTTAAGATTAAGGTTATTGGCACATTTTCCCAGGAAGTTGGTGGTGACAACGCTTCCTGAAGAATCTGATTAAATAAAGAGGTAAAAAATGGTACAATCGCCTGCTCTAGAAGCCTGTAGATTTCGGCTGGAAGGCCATCGGGACCCGCCGCCTTCCCAGACTTGCTGTTCGTGATAGCTTTCTTTACCTTATCCTGAGTAATCGTCTGATCTAGAGATGCAGATTGATCGGAGGTCAAAGTTGGCAAAGATATCTCGTTTAGCCAATCAACAATCGAATCCTGGCTAATACACTCTTCCTCTTTATAAATATTTTGGAAAAAGGATCGAAAGATTATTTTAATTTCTTCGTCTGAAGAGTAAACCACATTATCATGGGTAATCGAGCCTATATTGTTGCTGACCTGATCTGTCTTAGACTTCCAGGATAGAAGTTTCCCTGCACCTTCACCATATTGAAAATGGGCAATTTTACTGGTTTCCCATCTTTGTAACACACGTGCCTTCAGTGTGGAGTCCAAATCCCCCTTGGCTCTGACCTGTTTATTTTGTAGTTCTTGCAATAACCTAGGCGAGGCAGATGATTGTGTATCAATTTCCCTTTGAAGCCTGCCTATTTCTGCCTCACTTGAGAATACCTCCGCTCTATACATCTTCCTCATATGGGAGACCCTACTAGTGATTTGGCCCCTAAGGAAGGCCTTAAAGGAATCCCATACACAACCTGGAGTGGCTGTGCCAATATTGTAATCCATAAAACATTTGCTTTCCTCTAGCAAAGAAGAGATTGCATCTTGTCTTAAAAGCAAAGAGCGATCAAACGACCAACTTCTCGGAACTACTTGGGGTAAACCTGCCATTACCAATGATATTGCAGAATGGTCAGACAGATGTAAAGGGAGGTAGGTGATATTTTTAACCACGCTTTTCAATGACTGACTAATCAAAATATAGTTAATCCTTGATTGATGTTGATACTTATAATTTCGAAATGGGACACCCATCTGTTGACCCGATAACATCCTCCAGATGTCTAAATAACCATACTGCTTCATATTGGCCAACAGGAGAGACCTGGTTTTAGAAAGGGTCAATGCCCGATTGTGTGGGGACTTATCCAAAAGAGGGTCAAGAATTATATTAAAATCACCCGCAAGTATGATGGTTCTGGAACAGAAAGCAAATGTGAAAAAACAGATTCCAAAGCTGAAGGATCATCGACATTCGGGCCATAATATCCTACAAAAGTGATTTGACCCCCCCAATACTAACTGTGGAGATGACCCATCTACCACCAGGATCTGTTAGTTTAAATAGCAGACAGTCTTTTAAAGATTTTTTTTTTTTAAATAATTTTTATTGCAGATACACAGACACAAGAAGGATCACATTAGCAATGTCATACGTGCAAGAAATAGGTACATAAAGAATAGAGATCATGAAAACCCCTAGTTCTCATCAGTGCACAAGGCAACAGTCAGTTTATCCGCACATAAAGTTCGTTTCGGCGGAGCCCCGCCTCAGCATAGGGGGTGTCCATGGTAGTCATCTGAGCATCTGCTTTTGTTTTTTCTATGCCCCCCCAGATCCCAATGTCGTCCCATTGCTTAAAGCCAGTAAGTTTACGCAATTCGTGGAGCCACGCGCAATGCCAAAGTGGAGTTTGCCGGGTGGGCTTCCGTTCCGAGCCCGTGCTTCTCGTGGCCAGTCTCCAAGCCCGGAGCGTGATATTTGTGGCCGGGAGTAGGGATTTCCTTTGCAGGCCACCATATAGGTACGTGAGCAGATTATGCGGGGATAATTTAGCGCGTTCCAACACATACGTTGGGTGGCACGCCGGGGCATGGAGCCAGTCATTAATGGGGGATAGGTGCTCCGCCCAATAATAGGCCTCAAGGTTCGGCAGGGAAATGCCACCGCTGTATTGGTGATGTTGGAGGGTGGTGAGCGCCACTCGTGGCTGCTTTCCCAGCCAAATAAAGGACCCAAGGTTGGCATGTATTTTGCGCAAAAGGTCGCCCGGAATCGGGTAATACTCGTTTTGCAGGGCGTACAAGTATTTGGGCAGTATCACCATTTTATACATCGCTGCCCTGCCCAGAAGGGTCAAATGAAGCTGTCGCCACAGTGACATATCACTCACGGAGTTCAAGAGTATTCTCTCCACGTTCTTGGAGTGTGACAAGTCCTTGTCCAGTGTGATGAATATCCCCAGATACTGGAAGCCCTCCGTAGACACCACCAGCCTCTCCGGGAGGGCGCCCTCACCTATGGCTCCCTTGGGGTCGAAAAGGACGTATTTGTGCCAATTTATTGCGTATCCGGAGTAGCCACCGTATCCGTCTATCTCCCGGAACAGTTCGGGCATAGTGGTTTGCGGGTCAGTAATATAGAGGAGGACATCATCTGCATGGAGGGACAGCTTTTCTTGTGTGTCGTCTGCGGGTGTAACCCGGAAGCCGGAGATCCTCTGATTTTGCCGTATCCTGCCCGCCAATATCTCGATTGTCAGGGTGAAGAGAAGAGGCGACAGGGGACATCCTTGTCTGGTGCCTCTCTGGATTGGAATTTCGCGGGAGAGTGCCCCGTTCACCCTTACCTTGGCCCTCGGGTTAGTATATAGCAGCTGCACCCAAGAGCAAAATTTGGGGCCAAAACCGAATTTTTGTAGGGTGGCTTCAAGGAATGGCAAGTGCACGGAGTCAAAGGCCTTTTCAGCATCTAAGGAAAGGAACCAGTGTGGCGGGTCCCTATCCTTTACTTCCTGTAGCCAGTTGTGCATGCGACTGAGGTTGAATTTCGTGGCCCTGTCCGGCAAGAAGCCTCTTTGGTCCAGGTGTATCAGGTCTGGTAGAACTGCCCTAAGGCGGCGCGCCAGTATCGTGGCAAATAGCTTCACCTCCGTGTTCAGTAGGGAGATGGGACGGTAGGAGGCACAGTCCCCCCGTGGCTTACCCTCTTTGTGGATAGGGATTACGGTTGCCAAGGTAAGGTCGGGAGGCAGACCCCCCTCTGTGTAGGCCTCAAGGAAGAGATTCCTCAGGTGTGGGGCCACAATGTCAGCCGTGCATTTAAAGAATTCCGGGGGAAAGCCGTTCGGCCCCGGGACCTTTCCCGGCTTTAGTCCGGTGATGGCATTTTTAACTTCCTCTAGAGAGATTTCGGCTTCTAGCTGGGGTAGGGCCTCTTCGTCCACTTTGGGGAGGTCCACCTGTGACATATAGAGGAGTGAGTCCTCACATGAGCCTAATCGTCTGGCCCTGTAGAAGCGCTCATAGTATGCTGCAAATTTGTCTGCAATATGTGGATCTGAGCGCACAACCCTCCCCTGTTCGTCAGTGACTTCATCCACCCACCTCGCCAACCGCTCCCTGCGACTAAGCCAGGCTAAGAGTTTACCGGATTTATCCCCCACGTCGTAAAGACGGTCTAGGGTAGCCAGGTTTTGTGTTCTCGCCTCATCCGACACCAATTCTCGGTACCGCCTCTGATTATCCAACAGCTTACGCAAGGTCGTTGTGCATTTAGTACGTAGGTGTTCCTTCTCCAGCTCTACTATAGTGCGCTCCACAGTCCCCACTTCTTCCACTAGTCTCTTCCGCTCCTCCCCCAATCTGCCACTTATCCTATCTCTCAGCACCGGCTTCATCGCTTCCCACAGGGTCACCGCCGAGTCCACCGACCCCACATTTTCTGCCAGGTAGACCCGTGTATCCGCCCTAACACCTTTAAGGATCGTCTTGTTCGCCAAATCCCAGGCGGCGAGTCGCCACGTGGCCTCGCTCCTGCGCCCAGGCCAGCCCATTGATAGTAATAAGGGCGAGTGGTCTGACAGTCCCCTTGCCAAATATTCCGCCGTGTCCTCTGCGGCGAGTGCCTGTCGCGGCATAAAGATATAGTCCAGTCTGGAGAACACTTTGTGCGCTGCCGAGTAAAAGGAGTAGGCCACAGTCTGCGGGTGTAGCAGCCAGATATCGGACAGGCCCATCTCAGACATTATTTGGGCCAGGGGAGTCTGGGTACCTCGATTGCTGACCACCCCAGATCTATCCATATCCCTGTCCATTACGTCGTTGAAATCACCCCCCACTATCTGTATTGTGTCGGAGGTGTCTAAAAGTATGGACGCAAGCAGCTTTAGCGCATTAGCCTGAAGTTTGGGTGGAGCATATATTGATACCAGAGTGTAGGTGCGCCTGCGCCATGTCCCCTGTACCCTCATGCATGTTCCCAGCGGGTCCCCCCACGTGCGTGTGATATGGAATGGGAAGGTGTTCTTGACAACAATCGCTACACCCCTGGAATCAGTAGTGTATCCCGCATGGCCCAGTACCTTATATCTACCTCTCGCTATGAATGCGCAGGCCGTGCCTCTCAAATGTGTCTCCTGCAGGAAGATGACGTCCTGGCCTACTCTCTTTAAAAAATTGCTCACCAAACCACGCTTAATCTTATTCCCCAGACCGTTTACATTCCACGTCAGGACCTTCAGTGTTTCAGTGTTCATGGTTACAACAGTAGGACATGGGCACCCCAGGACGCGAGGTTAGGCTAGCGGGCAAGCACTCGCAACGGTAGAACCACAAAATACTCCAAAACTCATGACTGTAATCCCCCCGCATCTCCCTTTTCCCTCCCTTCCCCTCCAGAAACAACCAAACAGCACAAACAACCTCAACCCCCCCACCCCCACCCCACCTGCCCCACCCGGCCATCCCGCCCGTGCAACCATCGACGGTTCAGAATACCAGGGAGCAAGGTCTGCCGCCCACCCTACAAACAGCCCCACCTGGGAGATACCTAGCTGTCCAGAGTCACGTTCTGAAGTGGTGTGTTCCCACCCCACAAAACAAGAAGACTGTACTTGCGTGTCCCTAGCAAAGAACTGCTAAAAGTGAATCTCAGGTCCGTAGCCCCTCAGGAGTGAGAGTCTTGCGTTTCAGGTTCAGTGCCTTCCGTGGTGCTCGGCTCACCCTGTTCCAGCTCTCGGATGGCCACAGCCAGTGGGTGAAGGGATGGCTCTGTGCGTTCTTCCATATCTGACGCGTCTGCGTCCTCTTCCTGATCCGTCCCGTTACCAGATCCAGGGAGCAGGCACCGGAATCTCGATCCCCGGTCGGGGTCTCCGGCCGCAGCGGCTGCGTCACCACCCCGGCCCTCACCAGTTGCGCTCTGGCGTGACGGATACGGAGTCCGTTGCGATTGCCTGTCTGCTCTTTGATGTCATGATCGCTGTGACCTGTTCGGGCTACGCCTGAAGTTGGCCACCGCCAGTTCATCTCGGATCCTACGACCCTCCTCCTCCGCCTCTCTCAACAGGGGTCGCTCCTCCAGCCAGTGCCAGGCCTCCTCCGGGCGAGTGAAGAAGTGCGATTTGCCCTTGTACAGGACCTTTAGTTTTGCAGGGAAAAGGAGCATGTAGGATATGTTCAGCGCTCGTAGCTTAGCCTTCACAGTATCGTAGAAGCGCCTTTGCTTTTGCACATCTTGGCTATAGTCAGGGAAAATCATGACAACAGTGTTCTCAAACTTAAGTTCTCCCATTTTCCGGGCTTCCCTCAGGATGAGGTCTCTATCCGCGTAATTCAGAAATCTCGCTATGATCGGGCGAGGTCTCGCTCCTTCTGGTGGCCTGGCCAGAAGTTCCCTGTGCGCTCTCTCAATCACGAAGCAATTAGAAAAGTGGGCCTGTGGGAACATAGTCCTGAGCCACGAGTGAAGGAAGGCCGCAGTGTCGTTCTTCTCAATCCCTTCCCTCAGGCCCACGAAGCGCAGGTTGTTTCGGCGAGCCCTGTTCTCCGCATCGTCCACCCGCCACAGCAGCTGCCTAGGCGAGGCCTGTAGTTCCGCCATATCTTTCTTGAGGGAGGAGACAGATTCCTCCGTTTCTGAGATCCTGGTCTCCGCTGCGCCCACTCGGTCCGACAGGTTCCTAAAGTCTTGGCGGAGCAGGAGAACTTCCGATCCCACCTCTCCGATCTTGGTTTCAAGGGCAGCTCTAGAGTCTTGGATATCAGTTCTTGAGGCCTGGATCGCCTCCAGGAGCATAGCGGTGGTTCCCGGGCCCTTACGGTTGCATCCCTGTGAGTGCGTGTGGTGGTGAAGGTCTCAATGGATTCCTGCCTGGTGGACCGCGGCACTGGATCTCTCTTGCCCATATTGTCCACTCGGGGGTCTCCGACACCTGCAGTCAGGATGCAGGAGTGATAGGGCAGCACAAGGCCTGGGGTCGGCCACGCGTCCTGTTCGCTCCGCTCTGACGCCTCGGCACAACGCCCCGTCTCGCGGGCCCTCCACAGGGTGAGCACCGCTAGTCCGGGTCCCCCTCCGAAGCAAGGCCTCCGATGGTCCCCCGAGCGCCTCAGGGGGGAGGAGGGGGAGCAGCAGGCGACGGTCTGCAAGCCACCAAGGCAGGGCCACTATCCAGCCGGCAGCCCCAGATCTTGTTCGGGGTCCCGTGTGCCCTTGTCTTCGTTTCCGCTGGCGGGGGGGGTCAGGTCAACCAATACGTCCAAGCCCCTCTGCATTCCCCGCAGAGCAACGTCGGGCCCAGGGCGTGGCCGCCCCGCCCCGGTCTCACAGGCCGGGAACAACACTCGGCAGCAGGCAGCCGCAAATCCAGCCCCCGGCTTCACAGGCCTCGGTCCGTTGCAGCCTCCGAGGGGCCGTCAGGGCAGCGGGGGGCTCCCCCCAGCAGGAAGGAAGAGCTCAGGATCGGCCGCTCCCGCGCGGGTGGGGGAACCTGCCACTCACCGCTTCCAGTTGCCTCACCCTCGCTTCAGTCGAGGATCTCGATGTTAACGGTTGCCTCCATCTTAGGTGCCTCGGGTCTCGGGGGAGAAACCGTCGAGTATTCCGCCTCCGCAGCAATGTAGGGCCGAGCCGCAGGTCCGTGTAGATGCCTCACGCCTTACTCCACCTTCCCAGCCGAGTTTCGTGAAGTTTTGCAGGCTATTAGATAGTTAGATCGCCGGATCTAGTGCAGTTTTGCCGGGAGCTACGCCGAGGCACGTCCTACTCAGCCATGCAGCTGGCCACGCCCCCTTTTAAAGATTTTTTGAACAAAACTGAAACTCCTCTATTGTTCGTGGATTGTGTTGTAGTAATGAAAAAATCAATCCACAGATTCTTTTTTATCAAATCACTCAACTCTAGCTCTACCAAATGGGTCTCCTGGAGAACAATGACCTGCGCATCGCAATCGCGCAGATATTGCAGAATCTTGTCCCTTCTGGGGCTTGTGCGAAGGCCATTGATATTCCAGGAGAGCATCCGCAGACCATTCATAGAAGAGCCGCCACTTTCCTGCCACCCTGCTAATGCCATCTTCAACTGAGAAAAGACCACAAAAGATTAACACAACTATACCGAAGATCACCTTAATATAAATAAAACAATCCAGTACAAACAGAAAATAAATGAGGATATTTTTTAATTTTTCCCCTTGCAACACCCTCCCACTTACCCCGTGACCCATACTACTCCACCTCCCCCCTGGGAAACCCTTACCCTATCTATCTGGATCATGTCCAGAAGATAGTGCCCCCTCCGAGCACTCGCAGTGTGAATGAAAAAATTATAGCAGAGCCCAAGATGCCTAAAAGAGATTAAGAGAATCTAGATCTTTTTTTTTTCTTCCTTCCCTTTCCTAAATAAATAGACAGCAGCAAAACATTTTAGGAAAAAAACCGAATTAAATCCCAGTGCAGCTATCCCTAATACTCCTAGTTTCATTCCTAGTATGCAGCTATCCCTAATACTCCTAGTATCATTCCTAGTATCATTTTATGTGAGGAGGAAAGAGAACCAAACTAGGATCATTAGAAGCCCCTGCCTAACTTAATGAACCATCCTTATTACCCCAAGCCAAAAACAGTTCGTCTGCCGCTTGAACTGATCTAATATTGTACATTTTATTATTGTACATGATCTTTAACGCGGCCGGGAATTTTAGCTGAGCAGAGGCACCTAACTGTTTAAAGGCGTCCAGTCTCCTCCCCAGCTCCCATTGTTTATCCAGAGTTGCCCTTGAAAGATCTGACCTCACTTGAAAGGTGAAGCCTTTACCACTCATGGACTTTTGTTTGAGGGCCTGACTAAGGATCATCTCTTTAAGGGAGTAGGTGTGAAAATTGACTAGGATTTTCCTGGGTTTAGACCTTTGCGGATGTTTCCTAAAAGGCTCCCTGTGTATTCTTTGGATATCCAAACTCAAAATTTCCACTGACTGTTAAAGATGTAGCGAATCCCTTAAGAGCGTGATAATGTACTGTTTTATATCGGAGCCCTCACTCTCTTCAGGAACGTTGAGAATTTGAAGATTGTTGCGCCTCGCGTTATTCTCCAGCATCTCCATTCTCTCAGAGAGGGCGAGGTCTTCTTTTTTAAGGTTCACGATATCTGTCTTGGCCTGATCTAAATAGGATGCCACAGTTTCCTCTAAAGCCGTAGTCCTAGTCCTAGAATTGAGGCACCGTATAACTGGTGTCGTCAGCTCCCTCAACGAACCCCCGGGTAATTTGCAGAAGGCTCCGAATCCGCCTCCCCTTACGGAGCTCAAAGTGAATCCGCTCTCCTCCCCGGTCTGCTCCGCTACGACTGGGACGGCCGTTGAGGTACCAACACATCGAAAGAAACCACGGAGCTCCGCTTCGACTGGGATGGGCAGTGAGGCACCTACACGCCGAAAGAAACCACGGCACACGGACCGCGGAACAAAACAAACAATCTCAGGGTGAGCTCCAAACGAGACCGCCACATGCTCCACTCCGCCCAGCTCCGACCGGCCCGGCCCGATCCGTAAAATCCAACCCTGCAAAGCCGATGGACCGCGGGGCAAGACAACACGCCCAAACGCCCCTCAAGGAAAGGCTTCAGAGAAAAGAAAATAGGCAAGTAATAAAAGAGGTGTCCGGCTCCTCATCTCCTTAATAAGCACCTTGAACCTTCATTAGTAGAAAGCTAAACACCACGAGCGCCGGAGCACAGAGCACTACGGAAGCTCAGCCTGCTGCCGCCATGTTTTCCCCGGAATCACCAATCACCAAAGCGCCTGCACCGCTTCTACCCAGATACTCAATTCCTATGCCGCCGGTGCTCAGCCCCAGCAACGGATTTCAAATACATGTTCTGGGGGTGTCCCACACTACAACAGTACTGGGAGTTCATTCACGAGACACTTCAGGCAACCACGAATGTCCCAGGGACCACGTCATGGGAGGCGTGCGCAATAGGCGTGTTTAAAAGATGGAAAACTGATAAAGTGCAGGTACGATTCATATCACTCTCCCTCCTCCTAGTGAAAAGAGGAATAGCCATGCATTGGCGAGCCCCAGAGGGACCCTCAGTAGAGGCCTCGGTAGGAGCAGTTAAGAAATGGGGGGTGCTGAAGAGGAAGCGATGCAGGATGAGGAAGTAAAGGAACATGCAAACATCATATTTCCATGGAATGGGCACACCTACTATACCAATTTAGACAACAAACTACACAAGATGACCCGTACGAGGCACACCAAGCCCAGGCAACATCAGTCACATCAATAGAACCCCTTGAATGACACACCAACATGGCACGCGCACACGCCAGGGACACCCCATAGCACCTCCTGCGTATGAGTTCAACTCCAGATTAGCGTCCGGGAGATAGTCATCCTCCCCCCGTGCTCCCCACATGCACAGCAGTAGCATGCTAGATCACCAGTTGAACTAGGACAAAAGACCTGCTCCCTCCCCCCTCAGTCTGCACACACCCCACACTCCCAGCTGACCCCATGTCCATACCCCAGTACAACACCCCGGGGATTAGTCAGGGATGCAGGCCAGCAATTTAGTATCGACATTGGCGAACAGATATACAGCCGAAATCTGGGCTCAGAAAACCAAGGCTCCTAGTGACACTAACATCATATCTAAAACACCTCGACTATGCGGTGAGCCGTAATATGCATATACTTCCAGGACAATACAAAGGATAAGAGGCTATTATGGTTGAAGATCACCACTAATGTAAAATCTACTGCCACATTAATGTCAGTCTATTTCAACATATATTTTATGTATGAACCTATGCTTCTCTGTATCTAAACTGTTAAAAATCTAATATACAAATTTAAACAAAAAAAACTGTTGGTGAAAACCTTTGGTCTCCATCTCTTTCACCCACTCATTCCAATCACGCAATACTCCATGAATCCAGTTCCTAAACGAACACCATTTGCTCTTTTGCAGTCCTTGAACCTCTGAAGATATTGAGCCGGTGTCAGCCCAGACTGTCTAATCTAACCAGAGTTTCCTTCATTCACTCGTATCATCTGGCAGGCCACACGCCTCCTTTCAATGACAGCTGTCTCTTCCAATGAAATGCTACCGATTAAGGCAGCTGCCTTGCACAACTCATTTGAGGCCTGCTCTTTAGAAGTGGCTTCAACGCTCACAAACCATTTGAGAATGTCCTGACCTTCTACATTCATAGGCACAAAATATCTTGGAACCTTGGCCACAGCCTGGCCTGAGCTGGACGTGGAGTCACTTATTGCAGATGGAATTGTCATTGCTGCCACCTTAAGCTTCTCTCTCTCAAGACCTATATTTTACCGTGCCAGCTATCTTTATGTTTTCCTTATGCTTTTCTCCTACTCTCTATGTGTCTTTTCCCTTTCTCTTTTTTTCTCTTCCCTCTATCTCAACTTTTCTTCTGGGGCCTATCCCCCCATTCTCGCCTCTCCTCTTGTTCCTAGTGAGTTAGTCTTAGCTTCTACCTCTTGACTTCTCTGGCCTCCCCCGCTCATCCTTAACCTTTTGGAGAGGCACATCTGCAAGATCAGGGACTCTGATAGACTCAACCCACCGAAGAAATTTACTCCTGGAAGTTGTGACAGTGGTACCCTATTAATTTGATTTGGTGTACATAGGGGATGTCTCCTCTGTTGGAGTGGAGGAGCGTCATCCTACTTAAATTACCCTCTAAAGAACCCACAAATAAAAAACAAATTGGTAATTTATTGCAATTTTATTTTTCATCCCCCGTCCTGAATGGAGCGTGAGGATGGAGGTGGGGCTGTGCTGAGTCACAGCAGCAGGGAGGAGGGTGGGCTGGCTATGCACTTTTCAAAGTGCACATGCCCCGTTGGCCGGCCGTCTTGTGACAGTCAGCCAGACTTACACAATTTGAAACCTCTAGCCCAGCTGTTTTAAGACTCTGTGTTAGAGTAAGTGCAGGCCTCTGGGGCTCTGTGGAGTGCCAAGTGTGGCTGCTCCCTCCAATCAGGGCGCTGCTCTTACAGCATGAGAGCAGCACTGGGATTGGTTAAGGAAGTTGCAGCATCCAGTTCCTGTGGGCGTTGGCTAAAGAAGAGCTACAAAGCCGAAGACATCCTTCTGTAAGCCTTTTTAATTTAATTATGCAGACACATCTGCTCGCCCCATCCAGGTAGATGCTAGACACCACTGGGTGTACACACCATTCTAGAAACTAAAGGTGGTGAGTGTCTTTCGAAACTCTGGAAAAGGAATTAGGGGACTCACTCTGCAGGTATCTATGCTATATCTGTCCTTAGGGGATGCTAGAGCATGAATCTTTACAACAAGGGGTGGTGAGGGACAGAGTCTCTGAATTAAGCAGAAAGCTCTCACCCAGTCAAGAGATCAGGGCTAGATCCAACACCGTTTTTTAGCTCACTGCACCATCCCAGTTTCAGAACCCGGCTGTATGCAAATTAGTCTGTTCCTGTCCCAGTGCATGATGGGAACAGGGCAAACCAAACTACAAAAGCCAATTCTTACACTGGGAAGGAAACAAGCTCCCGGGGACCGGTTTCTGGCATTACAGCCGTCTTCGGCCCGGTTTGCTTGCATCCTGATGGTGCAATGAGCAAGGGTCTCACATCTGAGAATACCCTTCCACGCTTAGGGTGGACAAAAATATTTACAACAAGGGGTGGTGAGGGACAGAGTCTCTGAATTAAGCAGAAAGCTCTCACCCAGTCAAGAGATCAGGGCTAGATCCAACACCGTTTTTTAGCTCACTGCACCATCCCAGTTTCAGAACCCGGCTGTATGCAAATTAGTCTGTTCCTGTCCCAGTGCATGATGGGAACAGGGCAAACCAAACTACAAAAGCCAATTCTTACACTGGGAAGGAAACAAGCTCCCGGGGACCGGTTTCTGGCATTACAGCCGTCTTCGGCCCGGTTTGCTTGCATCCTGATGGTGCAATGAGCAAGGGTCTCACATCTGAGAATACCCTTCCACGCTTAGGGTGGACAAAAATATTTACAACAAGGGGTGGTGAGGGACAGAGTCTCTGAATTAAACAGAATACTCTCACCCAGTCAAGAGATCAGGGCTAGATCCAACACCGTTTTTTAGCTCACTGCACCATCCCAGTTTCAGAACCTGGCTGTATGCAAATTAGTCTGTTCCTGTCCCAGTGCATGATGGGAACAGGGCAAACCAAACTACAAAAGCCAATTCTTACACTGGGAAGGAAACAAGCTACCGGGGACCGGTTTCTGGCATTTCAGCCGTCTTCGGCCCGGCTTGCTTGAATCCTGATGGTGCAATGAGCAAGGGACTCACATCTGAGTATACCCTTCCACGCTTAGGGTGGACAAAAATATTTACAACAAGGGGTGGTGAGGGACAGAGTCTCTGAATTAAACAGAATACTCTCACCCAGTCAAGAGATCAGGGCTAGATCCAACACCGTTTTTTAGCTCACTGCACCATCCCAGTTTCAGAACCTGGCTGTATGCAAATTAGTCTGTTCCTGTCCCAGTGCATGATGGGAACAGGGCAAACCAAACTACAAAAGCCAATTCTTACACTGGGAAGGAAACAAGCTACCGGGGACCGGTTTCTGGCATCCCTTTCTCACTGCTCCATCAGGATTCAAGCAAGCCGGGCCGAAGAAGGCTGAAATGCCAGAAACCGGTCCCCGGTAGCTTGTCTCCTTTCTGGTGAAGAATTGGCTTGGTAGTTTAGTCTGCCCTGTTCCCATGATGCACTGGGCCAGGGACAGACTGATTTGCATATAGCCAGGTTCTGAGCTGGGATGGGGCAGTGAGATAAATAACGGTGATGGATCAAGCCCGGATCTTTGGACTGGGTAAGAGTGGTCTGTTTAACTCAGACACTCTGTTCATCACCACCCCCTTTTTTTAAATCGTTTTTGGCCACTATAGGTGTGGCAGGGTATACTCAGACATGAGTCCCTTTCTCACTGCTCCATCAGGATTCAAGCAAGCCGGGCCGAAGAAGGCTGAAATGCCAGAAACCGGTCCCCGGTAGCTTGTCTCCTTTCTGGTGAAGAATTGGCTTGGTAGTTTAGTCTGCCCTGTTCCCATGATGCACTGGGCCAGGGACAGACTGATTTGCATATAGCCAGGTTCTGAGCTGGGATGGGGCAGTGAGATAAATAACGGTGATGGATCAAGCCCTGATCTTTGGACTGGGTAAGAGTGGTCTGTTTAACTCAGACACTCTGTTCATCACCATCCCCTTTTTGTAAATCGTTTTTGGCCACCATAGGTGTGGCAGGGTATACTCAGACATGAGTCCCTTTCTCACTGCTCCATCAGGATTCAAGCAAGCCGGGCCGAAGAAGGCTGAAATGCCAGAAACCGGTCCCCGGTAGCTTGTCTCCTTTCTGGTGAAGAATTGGCTTGGTAGTTTAGTCTGCCCTGTTCCCATGATGCACTGGGCCAGGGACAGACTGATTTGCATATAGCCAGGTTCTGAGCTGGGATGGGGCAGTGAGATAAATAACGGTGATGGATCAAGCCCTGATCTTTGGACTGGGTAAGAGTGGTCTGTTTAACTCAGACACTCTGTTCATCACCATCCCCTTTTTGTAAATCGTTTTTGGCCACCATAGGTGTGGCAGGGTATACTCAGACATGAGTCCCTTTCTCACTGCTCCATCAGGATTCAAGCAAGCCGGGCCGAAGAAGGCTGAAATGCCAGAAACCGGTCCCCGGTAGCTTGTCTCCTTTCTGGTGAAGAATTGGCTTGGTAGTTTAGTCTGCCCTGTTCCCATGATGCACTGGGCCAGGGACAGACTGATTTGCATATAGCCAGGTTCTGAGCTGGGATGGGGCAGTGAGATAAATAACGGTGATGGATCAAGCCCTGATCTTTGGACTGGGTAAGAGTGGTCTGTTTAACTCAGACACTCTGTTCATCACCATCCCCTTTTTGTAAATCGTTTTTGGCCACCATAGGTGTGGCAGGATATACTCAGACATGAGTCCCTTTCTCACTGCTCCATCAGGATTCAAGCAAGCCGGGCCGAAGAAGGCTGAAATGCCAGAAACCGGTCCCCGGTAGCTTGTCTCCTTTCTGGTGAAGAATTGGCTTGGTAGTTTAGTCTGCCCTGTTCCCATGATGCACTGGGCCAGGGACAGACTGATTTGCATATAGCCAGGTTCTGAGCTGGGATGGGGCAGTGAGATAAATAACGGTGATGGATCAAGCCCTGATCTTTGGACTGGGTAAGAGTGGTCTGTTTAACTCAGACACTCTGTTCATCACCATCCCCTTTTTGTAAATCGTTTTTGGCCACCATAGGTGTGGCAGGGTATACTCAGACATGAGTCCCTTTCTCACTGCTCCATCAGGATTCAAGCAAGCCGGGCCGAAGAAGGCTGAAATGCCAGAAACCGGTCCCCGGTAGCTTGTCTCCTTTCTGGTGAAGAATTGGCTTGGTAGTTTAGTCTGCCCTGTTCCCATGATGCACTGGGCCAGGGACAGACTGATTTGCATATAGCCAGGTTCTGAGCTGGGATGGGGCAGTGAGATAAATAACGGTGATGGATCAAGCCCTGATCTTTGGACTGGGTAAGAGTGGTCTGTTTAACTCAGACACTCTGTTCATCACCATCCCCTTTTTGTAAATCGTTTTTGGCCACCATAGGTGTGGCAGGGTATACTCAGACATGAGTCCCTTTCTCACTGCTCCATCAGGATTCAAGCAAGCCGGGCCGAAGAAGGCTGAAATGCCAGAAACCGGTCCCCGGTAGCTTGTCTCCTTTCTGGTGAAGAATTGGCTTGGTAGTTTAGTCTGCCCTGTTCCCATGATGCACTGGGCCAGGGACAGACTGATTTGCATATAGCCAGGTTCTGAGCTGGGATGGGGCAGTGAGATAAATAACGGTGATGGATCAAGCCCTGATCTTTGGACTGGGTAAGAGTGGTCTGTTTAACTCAGACACTCTGTTCATCACCATCCCCTTTTTGTAAAGCATGAATCCACAGCACTCTCCTTCAGTGGCGTCACTAGGGTTGGTGTCACCCAGTGCAGGTAACTCATGGTGTCACCCCCTCATGACTTACATCATGAATCCATGATGCCCCCAGATACCCTTACACGGCTTTACACAGGGACTAAAATGCACATGGCACCAGCGTGTCATGTGCAGCTACACACATGCCCTGGACAGTACAGGACACACACATTACGCATGGCACGTGTCTACCCTTGCCCAGTTAGACACAGGTTTACTGGCAGCACAAGAACCCTACATGCCCGCTCAGGGCTACACTGTTTCCGGGCATAGCATGTTACGTCTGCACGGACTCAGAAAGATGCGCACAGTAACATATGGAAACATGACACCCACGGGCAACTCATAGTCAGTGGGCAGTACGTTACACTTGCACACAATAGCGCAACTACAGATCAAAGCAGTTTACTGGGTACATCGCACGCTCAGACAATCAATCAATCAATCAATCATGGCATTTATATCGCGCACTACTCACCCGGAAGGGTCTCAAGGCGCGTGGGGAGGGGGGTCTGCTACTGCTCGAACAGCCAGGTCTTGAGCTGTTTCCTGAAGGCGAGGTGGTCCAGGGTCAGTCGCAGGTGGACGGGCAGGGAGTTCCATGTCTTAGCCGCTAGGTAGGAGAAGGATCTTCCTCCGGTGGTGGCTCTCTGGATGCGAGGCACGACGGAGAGGGCGAGGTTCGCCGATCGCAGCTGGCGGGTGGGCGTGTAGAAGGTCAGGCGGTCGTTGAGGTACCTAGGGCCCAGGTCGTGGAGGGATTTGTGTGCGTGGGTGAGGAGTCTGAACGTGATCCTCTTGTTGACAAGGAGCCAGTGTAGGTCTCTCAGGTGGCTCGAGATGTGGCTGCGTCGGGGGACGTCCAGGATGAGTCGGGCGGAGGCGTTCTGGATGGGCTGGAGTCTCTTCTGAAGCTTTGCTGTTGTTCCGGCATAGAGGGTGTTTCCATAGTCCAGTCTGCTGGTGATGAGGGCCTGGGTGACCGTCTTCCTTGTCTCGGTCGGAATCCATTGGAAGATCTTGTGGAGCATGCGGAGTGTGTGGAAGCAAGATGAGGAGACGGCGTTGACTTGTCTGGTCATCGATAGGAAGGAGTCCAGGATGATGCCCAAGTTGCGTGCGTGGTCTGTTGGCTTGGGTGCGGTGCCTAGGGCTGGGGCCACCAGGAGTCGTCCCATGCGGAGGGCGATGGTCCCAGGATGAGGACTTCTGTCTTGTACGTGTTCAACTTTAGGCGGCTGTTGTTCATCCATTCGGTGACGTCTTTCATCCCTTCGTGGAGGCTCACTTTGGCGGTGTCGGGGTCTTTGGTGAGGGAGAGGATCAGCTGGGTGTCTTCGGCGTAGGAAATGATGTTCAGGTTGTGATTGCGAGCGATGGCAGCTAGTGGTTTCATGTAGATGTTGAAGAGAGTGGGGCTGAGCGATGATCCTTGCGGGACGCCGCAGATGACTTCGGTGGCCTCCAAGCGGAACGGCGGGAGGCGTACTCTCTGTGTTCTTCCGGAGAGGTATGAGGTGATCCAGTCCAGGGCCTTCCCTTGGATGCCGGTGTCGTTGAGTCGTTGGACTAGGGTGCGGTGGCAAACAGTATCGAATGCAGCGGAGAGGTCTAGGATGATGAGTGCCGATGTTTCACCGTTGTCGAGCAGGGCTCGTATGTCGTCAGTGGCTGCGATGAGGGCGGTCTCGGTGCTGTGATTGGCTCTGAATCCGGACTGCGATGGGTCGAGGGATCCGTTCGTCTCGAGGAAGGCGGCCAGTTGCTTGTTGACGACCTTTTCGATGACTTTGGCCGGGAAGGGAAGGAGCGAGATGGGGCAGAAGTTCTTGAGGTCGGTCGGGTCCGCTGTTGGTTTCTTCAGTAGTGCGCTGAGCTCGGCGTGCTTGCAGCTCTCAGGGAAGGTGGCTGTGTTGAAGGAGGTGTTGATGATGTCTCAGAGATGGGGTGCGATGGTGGGGGCCGCTTTGTTGAAGATGTGGTGGGGGCACGGGTCGGTCGGCGATCCGGAGTGGATGGTGTTCATCATGCTTGTCGTGTCTTCGGGGGTCACCTCGGTCCATGTCTGGAGGATGGCGGCTGGGTGCGTAGGTTCGATCGATGTGCGGGGGTTGAGCGCCGAAACTGTTGTGGATGTCGGAGATCTTGCGGTGGAAGTACGAGGCGAGGGAGTCGCAGAGGTCCTGTGAGGGGGTGATGTCGTTGTTGCCGGTGCTGGGGTTGGAGAATTCCTTGACGATGTTGAAGAGCTCCTTGCTGTCATGGGCGTTCTTGTCCAGTCGTTCCTTCAGAGATTTCTTCTTTGTGGTGCGGATGAGATGGTGATGTCTGCGGGTGGCGAGTTTGAGGCGGTCATGTTGTCGGTGGTCTTGTTGAGGAGCCAGGTCTTCTCGAGGGTGCGGCAGGCCTTCTTGGAGTCCTTGAGTTCGTCGGTGAACCAGGGAGCCTTCTTGCTTCTGGGCCTGGTGAGTGGGTCCTTCAGTGGGGCGAGTTTGTCAGCACTTGTGGTCAGCCACTGCGTGAGGTTGCAGGCTGCTGTGTTAGGGTCCGTTGTCCTGACGGGTGGGTTCTGGCTGAGGGAGGTGGCGAGCTGGTCGGCGGTGATCTTGCTCCAGTTCCTGTGGGGAACCTGCTTCGGGTGGTGGTGGACCGTGTTCTTTGCGAAGCTGAAATGGACGCAGCTGTGGTCAGTCCAGTTGAGTCCGGTGGAGTGACTGAAGGAGACGTGCTTGCTGGAGGAGAAGATAGGATCGAGCGTGTGGCCGGCGTAGTGGGTGGTGGTGTTGACCAGCTGCTTGAGTCCGAGGTTGGCGAGGTTGTCCAGCAGGGTGGTGGTGTTGCGGTCGTTGTTGTTCTCCAGGTGGAAGTTGAGGTCCCCGAGGAGGATGTAGTCGGTGGAGGGGAGGGCGTGTGGGCTGATGAAGTCTGTGATGTCATCGCAGAACTGTGCACGCGGTCCCGGGGGTCTGCAGATGAGGGTGCCTCTGAGGGTCGTCTTGGGGTCGGTGTGGATCTGGAAGTGGAGGTATTCGGCGGCGCTGAATGTGATGATGGAGTCAGTCGAGATGCGAATGGTGCTCTTGTGTACGATAGCGATGCCTCCTCCGGTCTGGTTGATGCGGTCCCTCCTGATGATCTTGTAGCCGTCCGGGATGGCTATGGCGATGTCGGGGGCTGAGGAGGCGTTCATCCAGGTTTCCGTGAGGAAAGCGACGTCTGGAGATGCGGTGTCGAGGAGGTTCCAGAGTTCCACGGCGTGGCGGTAGATGGAGCGGGTGTTGAGCATGATGCACTTGAGGTGGTTGTTGCTTCCAGTCTTGGCAGGTGCGGTGCAGGTTCGGTGGCAGGAGAAGTTGCAG
The DNA here is from genome assembly GCF_964263255.1 of Lissotriton vulgaris. Classification (NCBI taxonomy): domain Eukaryota; kingdom Metazoa; phylum Chordata; class Amphibia; order Caudata; family Salamandridae; genus Lissotriton; species Lissotriton vulgaris. Next base: position 174,276,607 of record NC_141687.1, on the reverse strand, counting down.
GATCGGCAGACGAAGGGTCCATGGGTGCGTCGCGGAGATGCTCGGTAGCATCCGGGGGCTCGGGCGGTGTTGAGTGCGATGAGTGTGGCGAAGTTGTAGGTCCTGCGGGGGGGCTGGCGGGTGCGGGGGCCAGGGGGTCTGGATCTGGGCGCGGTCCAGGCGCGGACGGGCGCAGACGGGCTTACCTTTGGCGCACCTTCGGCGCTCAAACGGCGCTCCCGCTGCGCGCGTCCGCTGCGCGGTCGCTGAGGGGGCGTCATAAATAAGGAGCCGGGAGGGAGGGTCAGCTGGGAGGCGGGAGCGGGGTGGCCAATGGGCAGGGAGGGGAGTACAGGGAAGGGAGACACAAGGAGCACAGGTTGTAATCGTCAAAGGGCATACTTTCAAACACAGCGAAGGGAAGAATGGGGGTGCCACTTACCAGCTGCAGAGGAAGACAAGCATGCATCTGGCGCTGCAAAACCCTGGTTCACTTCCACGGGTCGGTTAGCCAGAGTTCAGCCTGCAGGGACTTCTTTTTCCTTTGGTTTTCCTGAAATGATTCCTCTTGCCCGCATCGCAAGAATCTCAGGGGCGGAATCCATCCTCCCCTTTCTTGGTGTTGGGTCAGGTAAGATTTTTGAGGCCTTGGAGTGTTTAGCACGCCACTTTTCTCTTGTAACACAGTTTGCTGCCTCTCACATTTTGTTTGCTTTCTATACTTGCACAAGTGCCACCATTGCCTACGTAACGTTTGTTCTTGTGCTTGAGTGTCTGCCATATTATGCAGTATTATACCTCTAATTGTACTGTTTTCTCTTGTAACCTGCACACGTCACTTTTTCCTCCTGTATTGCACCGTTTGCTACCAACCTCATGTATTTTGTTTGCTCACAATTGTCACTTTTGCCAGAAGTAACTTAACGTTTGCTTTTGTAATTTGTTCACTTGTTATTTTCTAATCATCATGCATCATTAGAGTTCCTATTGTGAAGCGCTCTGACGCCTCTTCGGGTAAAGTCAGCGCTATATAAAAAGCAATAAATAAACTTTTTGGTGCTCGAGGATCGGCTACTGCAGGAAGGGTTGGCGGAGGGGCCCTCTGAATGTCTCCCCCCTGGAGCGTTAGGAGAGGCAGGAGAAAGCCATCAATCACTGTGGAGACAGGCATGGGCTGCGCTGCCTCTGCTTCAGCATTCCGCCTCCCAGAATAATATGCTGCTCTGTGCTCCCCTCCGATTGCCAAGGGCAGGAAAGTGAGAGCACGGGCGTTATGTCCCACGGGGCGGCTGCAGTTTAGAGGGTACGGGAGGGTGTTTAGTGAGTGCCGTATAGTGCAGACAGCACTGTGTGGTGCAGAAACCACGGGGTGATGCCCACTGCATTGTGCGGATGGGAGGCGAGCAATGGGCACTGGACATAGAGTCAGTACATAGTAAGGGCTCCAATGCCCTGTCAGGGGTAGTAAGCGCTATATAAATGCAATTACAATTCCAGAGACCTACGTGCAGTGGGGCCAGCGCTTGATATTGCAGGAGGGTGGCATGCCGTGAGCGCGGAGTACAGAGCCTGGCACCGCCGTGCAAGGGGGCGCTGAAGGAGGGTGTGCAGTAGATGCACCGGTGGGCACGAGAGGTGTCCTCCTGCAGGGAATGCTGGATAACGCGTGAGTGACTGTGGTAGTGATATCCAGTGGGGAGGGACGCAAAGTAATGCATTGTGTTTTAATGTTGCCACCCATGTGACCTCTCAGCCACCTCGAAGCCCACTGATGCGCTAGAATTGCACGAGCATAGAAGAAATGCAACAGTTGAGGGCCAGGGCAAAGGGTGTTCTCGGTAGTACGCATCCTGAAGTGCAGAAGAGGTAAGTTGGAGGCAGGAAAATGAGGGAGTTTCGAGAAGTGAATGGGGTGAGGCAACGAGGAGGCAGGGTGTTGTGCATGACTCGGGATCCAAGGTGAGATGGCGGAGGCATGTGGAGGGCAGGATCAGGAAACAGGAGCCCTCGTTGCCTGGCACGATGAGCCAGGACTCGGCCGGGCTTCTGGAGAGCATTAGCAGCCAGCCCCTGCTGTTACTTGTAAAGAAGCTTTTTAAAACGTCAGGTCCGGGAGCCACGTCACGACGTGAGTGACGTTTTGAACGTCATTGACGTCCGGATGCTGAAAAGTCATAGCCTAATAATTGGGACAATAATTTTGGCCAGCGGCCGGGTAAGGTTCGACAGACAGAAATATTATTTTGCATTTTGGTGTCACGGATACGGACTCCGTGAAACCAAAATGCAAAATAATATTACTGTCTGTCGAACCTTACCCGGCCGCCGGCCAAGATTATTGTTGCCACGACCATGGTGTCACCCCTTTTGATGGTGACATCCGGTGCGGTCCGCACCCCCCGCACGCCCCTAGTGACGCCACTGCTCTCCTTCTGGGTTCCTCACATGGTTCCTTGCATTCTATGGTGGTTGAGGACTTTTTACTCCTGATGTCCTAATTTACTATGGGTCCTAACCAAATGAGCAAAGTACCTCTTTAGCACTTGAGTCTCAGTTTCAGTGTGGGTCAAGCAGTCCAAGGATTCTCGGGGATGGGGGGGTAAAAATGCAGTGGGGGGGGGTTTGAACACAGGCTCACAACTCAAAGTACGTTCAATAGCAGCAATACTTGATTGTCCAGATAAATATTTGCTTTTATGAAAAAAAAGAGTATTTATATACAATTGCAAATGAACATCATGCACAAACAATGCACACAGGCCCCTGAGGACATAGGTGTAGTGTTTGATAAGCAGGTCCTTGAGTCCCACTTCTCTCTTACTAACGGTAGTGGTTATTCCCCATTCACTATAGGCGACACTCAGGTTAAGTCCCATTAGCAGTCTGGGTCTCAGAAGTCCCACTTCGTCTCTTCCAAAAGTTAAAATGTTCTAGCACCTTGAGTGCTCTGCAGCAATACATATTCCCCTGAGTACCTTCCGACCCAGAGATCCATTTTACCCACTCCTGCAGGGGTTGAACTACTGGAGACTGCTACAGCGTTTCACTCTTGGACATTACAGAGGGCTGAAGCTGCTACTGATGGTGAGTAGAATTCACTGCCTTGGGAGTCCACAGCTCATCATCCAGTGGGACATTAAGTTCCTCTGATTCTTTTCTCATGTGGGGAAACACTTGTTCAGGGTCCAATCTACAGTCTGGGCTTGGGCACACACAGGTTGCTGCCGCGTCCTCTCTTCCCACTGACAGTGATACCAGGCAACGTTCCTTGTTCTTAAGAATGGCATCCTTCTGGCATACAGGGTCAACAACCTTACTTCATTACTCCACACATAGGTGACGGCCCAATATTCAATCAATCAATCAATTAATGCATTTATAGAGCGTGCTACTCACCCATGAGGGTCCCAAGGCACTGAAGGGAGGGGGGGTGCTGTTACTGCTCGAATAGCCAGGTTTTGAGGTGTTTCATGAAGGTGAGCTGGTCCTGGGTCATGCGTAGGTGGGCGGGGAGGGAGTTCCATGTCTTGGCGGCCAGGTAGTAGAGTAGAAGGTGAGTCGGTTGTTGAGGTATTCGGGGCCCATGTCGTGGAGCGCTTTGTGTGCGGGGGTGAGGAGCCTGAATGTGATCCTTTTGCTGACGGGGAGTCAGTGCTGGTTTCTCAGGTGGGCAGATATAAGGCTGTGGCGAGGAATGTTGAGGATGAGTCGTGCGGAGGTGTTCTGTATGAGCTGAAGTCGTTTCTGAAGTTTGGCTGTGGTTCCTGCAGATAGGGCGTTCCAGTAGTCCAGTCGGCTGGTGACGAGGGCCTGGGTGACCGTCTTTCTGGTTTCAGTGGGGATCCACCAGAAGATTTTTCGGAGCATGCGCAGGGTGTTGAAGCATGAGGATGAGATGGCGTTGACTTGTTTGATCATTGAGAGTGAGGAATCCAAGATGAATCCTAGGTTGCGTGCGTGGTCCGTTGGTGTCAGTGCAATGCCCAACGCTGTGGGCCACCAGGAGTCGTCCCAGGCAGATGGGGATTGTCCGAGGATGAGGACCTTCGTCTTGTCTGAGTTCAGTTTCAGACGACTGAGCTTCATCCATTCTGCGACGTCTTTCATTCCTTCCTGGAGGTTGGTTTTGGCGGTGGCTGGGTCCTTGGTGAGGGAGAGTATCAGTTGGGTGTCGTCTGCGTAGGAGATGATGTTGAGGTTGTGTTTGCTTGCAATGGTGGCGAGGTGGCTCATGTAGATATTGAAGAGAGGTTGGGCTGAGCGGGGAGCCTTGGGGTGCGCCACAGATGATATCGGTGGCCGCGGAGCGGAAGGGGGGAGGCGGACTCTCTGGGTTCTGTTGGAGAGGAACAAGGTGATCCAGTCCAGGGCTCTTCCTTGGATCCCAGTGTTTTGGAGGCGGGCTATTAGGGTGTGGTGGCAGACGGTGTCAAAGGCGGCTGAGAGGTCTAGGAGGATGAGAGCGGTTGTTTCCCCATTGTCAAGCAGTGTCCTGATGTAGTCGGTGGCTGCGATGAGGGCGGTCTCGGTGCTGTGGTTGGCTCAAAATCCGGACTGGGATGGGTCGAGGGAGTTGTTTGCCAGGTCTTCAGACTCTTTCTGAAACACATTAGAGAATTGGCTTGCCTGATGTTCTGGGGTAGCTCATTCCACAGGTGGGATGCTACTGTACCTAAAGCACTGGCTCCCATCATGGATTTCTTAAATCTGGTAGTTGTTGCCAGATTTACACTGGACGAGCGAAGGAGCCTGGTGGGCTTGTACCAGGTAAATCTTTCTTGCATTGATAGAGGGCCCGTACTATGCAGTGCTCTGTATGAAATGCACAATGATTTAAAGGTAACTCTGTCCCTTATCGGCAGCCAGTGAAGATCTCTCAAAGCCATTGTGGTAGAGGAGCTGCGCTGCCTGTTAAGTGCCAGCTTTGCCACTAAAGACTGGACTCTTTGCAGCCCCTGCAAGATGTATAATGGGGCACCTAAATATAGGGAGTTGCAATAGTCCAGTCTACACAGGATTATGCCCCTCACCACCCAGGGTCTAGCCTCATTGGGTAGGAGAGGAAGGATCTGTCTAAGGGATATATGACGTTACCACGCGTACTTTTAGCACGCATACCATTACCACGGATTTTTTACAACGCAGGTCATGTTACAACGGATACCCTTACAACGCAATACACTACAACGCACATACTATTACAACGCATACCATTACAACGTAAGTATAGGTAAGTATATATATTTAAAAAAAATATATTTTGGTAATATTTAATTTAATTATTCATTATTATATTATAAATAATTATTTATAAAATATTTAATTAATTTATTCATTATTTAAACATTAAATAATTATATCAAAGTCAAAAAGCTTTATTTCGATAAAATTCCATTATCATAAAAGCAAGTTTTTGTTAAAAAAATTTGTAGTTAATAATAAATTTGGCAACACATTTCCAGTTAATAGCAAAAAAGTATAACATTTACTAGAATTAATATTGTTAAAAAGAGATTAACCAGAGTATTTAAGCTTTCTGGCTCGAATAGCCCAAGCCCAAAATAAAAATTTTGCTAGGGCACAGGCGTAGGGTACATAGCTGTCCGAAACAAGAATCCTAATTGCCACATCATGGCTCCTGGTTCCCAATTGCCGGCACAAGTTCTTCAGCCACGCCCTTCTTGGATTGGCATATTCCTTGCAGACGAATAAGAAGTGGGCTAATGTCTCTGGGTGGGCTAAACATGATGGGCACAAATCAGTTTTATCTGTGCAGGATTTCCACGATTTGGTGAAAGTATTCAATGGCAAGGTGCCCGTTCTAAATTTAAAATACAAAGAGCGGGCAAACGGTTTCCCGATTATGTCTAAGTAGGGTTCTCGTCTGGGACAGTCTTTAAACGTTAAAAAATCCTCTGTGAGCCTACCAATGGATGTGCTAGAGTGCCTTTGGGAGTGAATCCAATCCCGGTAAAGGTTTTTAAGTACTTGTTTAGGAGGAGAGGTTCTGCTTGACCAGAAATCCAATAGGCCCAAGTTCGACAATAAGATTTTCATGTCTGCTAACCATTTGACTCTGGCCCAGTGTGGTGACGCCATTATTTCTTCCAGGCCTCTGGCGTAGGCATTAAGTTCCTCTACCCGCCAAATACGAGCCCATAATAGGAGAGGACGGAATTTCGCAATTTCGCCAATCTGGGTGCAGCCAAGGTCCATAAATAAGGGTAGAAGTGGGGTGCTTTGAGGGAGGGACATTATTTGTCTACAGAAATTGTTCTCAGATTTTTGTAAAGCTTGAGAAGATGCAAAGCCCCAAAGTTCAGCTCCATATAGTGCAGAGCTGACACCCTTGGCAGCATAGATCTCTAGGACTGTTCCTATTGGTTTGAACGAACTGGAACGTTGCTCCCTCAATAGGGCACCTGTGATCCTTTTGTGGTTCAGCAGCATCTTATCTAGATGGAGGGTCCAATCCATTTTGTCTGAGATACGTATCCCTAAATAATCAAATGCTTTAACCCTTTCCAGAAACTCGGAGTTTAGGATAGGGGGACGCACTTGCTGTTTAGGGGGATTAAGGACGAGGTATTTTGTTTTATTGGTATTTATAACCAAGCCCCGGTCAGTACAAAAGGTTTGGAAGTTATCCAAGAGTTTCTGTAGTCCCATTGGGGTCTTGGAGATTAGGAGCGTGTCGTCCGCGAAGAGGAGGGTCGGTATACGTACCCCCGCCAGGGATGGTTCGTCGGATGGTGATTTGAGTAGGTGCTCAACCACCCCATTGATGTACAAAGAGAAAAGGGTGGGAGCCAGAACACATCCCTGGCGTACCCCTCTCTCGACCGGAATACAGCCCGTTTTCTCCCCTCCAGAGCCCCACCTAATTTGGGCAAAGCTGTCCTGATGGAGCCTGACCAATAGGGATAAAAGATACTCTGGAAGCCCCATGTTGGCCAACACCTTCCACAACAAGTCCCTGGGGACAAGGTCAAAGGCAGTCTTTAAGTCGATGAATGCGAGATAAAGACTGCCCTTGCCTATCACTACCACCTTCCAGTAAATCATCATAAGCCTAAAGGCCTGCTCTATCGTTCCGGTGCCTACTCTAAAACCGGCCTGAAAGTCGGTAAGTATTTTATTTTCATCTACCCAGTTGAGTATCCTGAGTAGAATAACTTTACCGACAACTTTTTGGCTTACATCTAGTAAGCTAATCGGCCTATAATTGGACGGGTCATCCCTAGGGCCTTTCTTGTGGATGGGAACCACCTCTGCCCCCTTCCAAGACACGGGAATTGGGGCACCCCTACAGATGGCAAGAAGGAGGGAGTGTATTAATTTGCCCCAATTAACACCATCAGATTTTAGCAGGTCCCCGGGGATGCCATCTGGTCCTGCGGCTTTTTGTGGAATGATGGAGTTAATAGCATATTCTACTTCCTTCAAAGTAAAGTCAGGGTCACTAGGGAGGTGAATATAGTTAGTGAAGGGAGAGGATTGGAGAGACCCTCTTCCGTTCAGGTCATTATGGCAGGAATAAAGTTTGGAAAAATGAGCCTCCCATACCTCGCCCGAAATACTGCAGGTTATAAGGTCGCTATCCGGTCTATTTCGTGCCCTTATGGTATCCCAGAAGGATTTAGAGTCTTTTTTCATACTGGCTTCCTTAAGGGTTAGCCAGTAGGCATCCTCCCACTCTCTTTTAGCTACCTGTAGGGCCTTTTTATGGTCTCTTCTGGCAATTTGAATTGTTAGGGGCAACTTCCCTTTGACTGCCTCTATTAGGCATGATTTGGCCTTCCTGCATGTTGCCGAATACCAATCGTGTTTGCCTTTAGGTTGAGGTTTCTGTTTCCCTGATGGCAGTTGTACCCAAAAGAGGTCCCCAATAGTTTTTACAGCAGCTTCAAAAATAGCGGTAGCCTTGTCTGCTGCTATGGTAAGATCAATAGAGCTAATTTCAGCCTGCGTGCCCTTAACCACTTCGTCTATTGTGGATAGTTTGTCGGTGTTACACATAAACTTACTCCACTTTAGACGCCTGCCACAAGTGGCAACAGTAATCCCCTGTGGGCGGCTTAGAGAGGCTGGCAGTACTTCAATGTGCCAAGGATTTTTTAGGGATAAGGAGAGTGGGTTATGGTCGCTCTCTATGGTATTGGTAATAACCATGTCGTTAACATGGCTCCAGAGGCCCCTATCCAGCAGAATGTAGTCAATCCGTGTGCATTGACCAACTCTGTTAAATGTGGGAGCACCCAGGAGGTCAGATCGAGTGCGACCATTAGCAGCTCTTAATCCAAACTCCAGTGTGAGTGCATTTAGATGGATTGCACTGCGAGTCCAGCGCTTGATGGGTGGGATAGAGAGGGTAGGGATACCCCATCTACTATCCTCTTCTCCTAGGTCTGGTATTCCTTCTAGGGGGAGTGGTTCATATGTACAATTAAAATCCCCAGCTACTAGGATATGGCCATGTCCACTCTGCTCTCCCAGCTGAGCCTCAAGCTCCATCATTGTGGGTGAAATGCACCCATTTTTTGTTCCCCTGATGTAAACATTGTAAAGGTCAACAGTTATACTTCCCCGTAGGCCCAATAGGGAGACACCAAGGATATCCGGAGTTCCTGCCTTCTTGGTGGTTATCCTGCAGTTAAGCAGGATACTTATCCAAATAATTAGCCCCCCCGATGGCCGCCCCTTCCCTGCCTTGGATTTTATTGCTGGTGTGGAAAAGGTGACAAACCCCACCCGGTGCAGTGGTTCAGTGGCCCATGTCTCTTGAAATATACAGATTTTGTGGGCATCAACCAGAGCATTCCACTCTGGGAGGCCTAGTTTCCTTGAGATCCCAGCAAGGTTCCAACTAAGAATTTTTAACTCGCCATGTGCTGAGTTTCCGTCTGGAATCACAGTACAATGGGGGTTGGATGAAACTACACTATCCCTAGTTAGTGTAGGTGATGACACCTCTAAGATTGTAGGGAGAGATGTATCCAGCACTGCGTCCTTCATGGCGATATTAGCATGAGGGAGGTCAGTGTCTGAGCCTCCCTTAGAAGAAAGTCAATCAACCTCATCCAGTACACAGTATCTATTTGGGTGGGCAAACTGTGTATAGGAGGGGTTAAGGGACAGAGATGAAAATGGATCCTGCCGTGGCTGTTGCCATTGATGATGATTGGCAGTAAGTGGTGGCTGAGGCGGTTGTTGCCACTGCTGGGTAGGTTGGAAAAAAGGTGGTAAGGGGTGGAAAGGTTGTTGCCACTGGGGGCCCACATGGTGCGGGACAAAAGGTGGAAAGTAGGGCGGCTGCTGCCAGTGGTTAGGGGCATATCGGGGGGGACGTACAGGCTCTTGATTACTTGGAATGATTGGCCGGTGGAAGTTGGGTCTTGTCGAGTTGGGGAGGAAGTAGGACAAGGGGAGTGGTTTGATCTGGGTGGCAGGACCGCTGTTAGGTGCATTACAAATAAAAGTCGCAGCCCCCACATCCCTGAAATTAACAGTAATTACATCCCCTGGTATTGTTTTCTTACCCCTACCCACCCAATCCCCTCTACGTACAGTGAGAATTTCCCCACTCATACTACTAGGTAGTGGTTTATGTATTTGGAGCCACTGTGCACATTTATTTCTTAACTCTACATAGGTCTCTTTAACTCCTTCCTTCAGTGGGGGGACAGCAGTCAACACAATCACAAAAGGAGAAACTTCTGGTGGCAGACTAATAGACTTGTAGCGGGTCTGCCTTGGCTTAGGGGTTTCAGAGTTGCTAGTAGAGTGAGAGGCTAGGATATTCGTAGGTTTCCCTTTGGGGCCCGTAGTTTGGGAGGTGTTGGATTTGGTACCAACGGCTGATTGCTGCACGGATGAAGGATTGCTCACCGCTTTTGTATTGGGGATAGGTGGCGACTGAGCAAGGTTATTCCCTGAATGGGGAGAATGTAATGCAGCTTGGTCCTTGGAAGATGGCAAGAGGTTCGCTTTACCAGTTATGGGCTTGATGACCTTGGCTGGCGGTTGGGGGTTGGACAGTAGTTCCCCGTGCCCTTGTTGCTGGACAGGCCCAGGCTCATTAGACTTGTTGGGCCATTTAGTATTAATGAGCGATGTTAGCCTATCAAGTTTAGAAATCAAGGGTTTGATTTGGGCCGCTATTGTGGCTTCAAGATCATGCTTGAGATCAGTGACCATGTTTTCGACCCAACATGGAATACCAGGCGCTGTATGTGGAGTAGGTGTTATCAAATTGTGGTTACTAACTTTGACTTTAGTCTTCTCCTTGGGTTTAGACTCCTTAGTTTTGGGCTTAGTCACTACTTTTGTTGGAATAAAAGTGACCTTTCCCCTGGAATCACTAGGCACATGAGGAGTCGACTTGGCAGTTAACCCATCCAGGCCCGGCTCCGTCTCTCTGGTTGTCCGACAGGCTTCTAGGTCTGGGGTCGCCTCCAGATCCACAAAGGACGGGTCCGACTCCGAACAGGTAAACGACAAGTCAACAGCACTCGGTACTGTAACAGTGCCTATAGTGGTCAAGGGCAAGGGCAAAGAGCAATTATTCGAAGCTTGCTGAGAGGGTGAATTTGCATTTGCAAGGGAGCCCAGGGAGGAGCGCTTGGCGTTCATAAGGTCCAGGGAGACTCTTTTCTCTAGGAGTACAATGCTCTTATCAATTGTCTCATTTACCCGTGAGATGAAAAGGTCAATGGGACCAGTCACTTGTGCTACCTCCGTAGCTTTTTTGGTACAGCTTCTTGTTTTGTGCCGCATGCTTGGTGTTGGCAATGAAAAGTGCTAAACCAGGTGTTGAAAGGCTGTGGCCTCGAGAGGCTAAGCGGCAATCGGCCTACCTGGATGGTGGTTTCAGGGCGATGAGACAGGGATTCGGGGCCTGGGCCGTCCTCTGCCGTCCTTGAACGGCCTTAAACGGCCCGCTCTTAGCCCGGTCTTCGCCCCGGCCGTTGCCCCGCACGCGTCCCGCGTGCGCGTTACCCACGCAAGTTATGAAGGCAGGGCAGGAGAAGGGGGCGGGAAGAGGACCAGCTGCGGCCGATCCCCGCCGCTCGGAATGCTGGTCCTCGCAGTCCCGCCTCTACCCTTGTCAGCAGGCTGTTAAAGTCCAAAGGGCACGTTGGTGCACAATGCACAGGTAGAGAGTAAAAAAGTGATTCTCCCAAGGAAGTCTCGCCTACGAGCGGCTCCCGCGAAGCGGGGGCCGCGAGGCGTTGCAGGAAGGTCGGGCAGCAGCGCTCAGGGACAGCGCTTCCTTGTATGAGGGCTCACAGGGCACACTCGCTCCACAGAGGTTTTTAAAGGGAGGAGGAGGGGGCGGGAAGAGGACCAGCTGCGGCCGATCCCCGCCGCTCGGAATGCTGGTCCTCGCAGTCCCGCCTCTACCCTTGTCAGCAGGCTGTTAAAGTCCAAAGGGCGCGTTGGTGCACAATGCACAGGTAGAGAGTAAAAAAGTGATTCTCCCAAGGAAGTCTCGCCTACGAGCGGCACCCGCGAAGCGGGGGCCGCGAGGCGTTGCAGGAAGGTCGGGCAGCAGCGCTCAGGGACAGCGCTTCCTTGTATGAGGGCTCACAGGGCACACTCGCTCCACAGAGGTTTTTAAAGGGAGGAGGAGGGGGCGGGAAGAGGACCAGCTGCGGCCGATCCCCGCCGCTCGGAATGCTGGTCCTCGCAGTCCCGCCTCTACCCTTGTCAGCAGGCTGTTAAAGTCCAAAGGGCGCGTTGGTGCACAATGCACAGGTAGAGAGTAAAAAAGTGATTCTCCCAAGGAAGTCTCGCCTACGAGCGGCACCCGCGAAGCGGGGGCCGCGAGGCGTTGCAGGAAGGTCGGGCAGCAGCGCTCAGGGACAGCGCTTCCTTGTATGAGGGCTCACAGGGCACACTCGCTCCACAGAGGTTTTTAAAGGGAGGAGGAGGGGGCGGGAAGAGGACCAGCTGCGGCCGATCCCCGCCGCTCGGAATGCTGGTCCTCGCAGTCCCGCCTCTACCCTTGTCAGCAGGCTGTTAAAGTCCAAAGGGCGCGTTGGTGCACAATGCACAGGTAGAGAGTAAAAAAGTGATTCTCCCAAGGAAGTCTTGCCTACGAGCGGCTCCCGCGAAGCGGGGGCCGCGAGGCGTTGCAGGAAGGTCGGGCAGCAGCGCTCAGGGACAGCGCTTCCTTGTATGAGGGCTTTATATTAATAAAATTATTTTTAATTGTAATTTTTTTAAATATATATTAAAAATACCCCTGTACCCCAAAACCCATACCCAGCCCTAAAACCTAAAAATACCCCTGTACCCCAAAACCCAACCCCAACCCTAAAACCTAAAAATACCCCTGTACCCCAAAACCCAAACCCAACCCTAGAACCTAAAAATACCCCTGTACCCCAAAACCCATACCCAGCCCTAAAACCTAAAAATACCCCTGTACCCCAAAACCCAAACCCAACCCTAAAACCTAAAAATACCCCTGTACCCCAAAACCCAAACCCAACCCTAAAACCTAAAAATACCCCTGTACCCCAAAACCCAAACCCAGCCCTAAAACCTAAAAATACCCCTGTACCCCAAAACCCAAACCCAGCCCTAAAACCTAAAAATACCCCTGTACCCCAATACCCAAACCCAGCCCTAAAACCTAAAAATACCCCTGTACCCCAATACCCAAACCCGATACCCCAATACTTACCTTTAAACTTACCTAAACTTACGATGTAATGGTATGCGTTGTAATAGTACCTGCGTTGTAAAAAAATGCGTGGTAAAGGTATCCGTGGTAATGGATCCTGCGTGGTAATGGATCCGTGGTAATGGTACTGCGTGCTAAAAAATCCGTGGTAACAGTTACATATCCTATCTAAGTGCTTTTAGCAGAGCAAAGTATACATTAATTGTTTTATTAGTTTGAGATACCATTTGAAGATTTTCATCAAGCAGTACCCCCAAGTTGCGTACTGTTTTACTGGGACCAGAGGATCAGCCCCTGGGGAAAATATGAGCTTGCACTGTAGTAGCTAAGTCATTTTGGCAGCCGAGCAGTAGAGCACCTCCGTTTTCCCACTCATTAAATAGCAGAGAGTTTACTTTAAGCCAACCAGAGACCGGACGCATGCATTCCTGAAAGGTGTCCATAGACACAGCATGCATCCTTTCCAGGGAAAACACCAATTGAGTGTTGTCGGGATAATTGATCAAATCAATCCCATATGATTTTATGATGGGAATCAAGGGACGCAAATAGATATGTTAAAAGGGATATGGCTTATTGTCGACCCCTGTGACACTCCGTGACGAACCAAGGACTTGGGGGAGGCATACGGTGTCATGGTTACTACCTGTTGTCTTTCTGACAAATACGATTGTAACCATTTCAGGGCTTTGCCTTTCACACCCAGTCTCTCCATTCTGCCTAACAATACTGCATGGCTTACCGTGTCGAATGCGGCCGACATGTCCAATAACACTAACACTGATGAGTTACCATTGTCGGCTCGCATTCGCAGAGTATCCAACCCAGTTGCCAGCGCAGTTTCTGTCCCATGCCCTGGGCGGAAACCAAACTGATCCCTGTCCAGTAAACGGTTATCTTCAAGATAACTCGACAGAGATTTGCTAACAGCCTTTTCCAAAAATGTTATAAGGTAGGGCAGGAGAGATATAGGCCTAAAATTGGCTGGGTTTGTTGGGTCCAGCAAGGGTTTCTTGAGCAGGGGAGTTACCACTGCCCTCTACCATACCTCCGGAACCACTCCTTCCTCCAAGGATTGGCTGTAGATCAATCACATCCTGGGAAATATTTCTGGTCCATACTCCTTCCAAATCCTGTGAGGATGAGGATCTGAGGGGGATCTGGAGGATACACTAAGAGTGAGGCTGTTAAAAAGCTCTTCAGTGAGAGGTTGGAAACACTCAATAGATGTTTCTGCCCGTGGTTCCTCCTCGACTATCTGAGATAATGCATCCTGACTGCTGGCCTTACCCTGGTCAAGCCCCTCAACAATTTTAGCAATCTTTTCATCAAAAAAGATGGCAATTTCATCGCAAAGTTTTTGTGTTGAAACCCCCCTATTGCCCGTACAAGCCGGGCTAGAGCGGTCTCTTATGATATTAAAGAGAGCTTTTGTGCTGTTAGGTGCTTGTAGTATAGAGCTGGCATAGAAGAGAGCTTTCGACTTGGCAATGGTCCCTTTATATTGAGCCTGCACTAGCTTCAGCAATTTCCTATCAGATTCTAAATACAATCTTTGCCACCTCCTCTCTGCCTGTCGGCACTCATTACATAACAGTAGCAGCTCCTCACTGAACCAGAGAGCTGAAGGTTTCCTTCTGTTCTTTATCCTTTTCATGGGGACAAGCCGGTCTAGGGTATCAGTAATATGGTTATAATAAGTTTGATAATTCTTGCCCACCGAGTCACCTGGTGCGAAAAGTATCTGGTTGGGGATAATTGGGTCTGTTTTATCTTTTGGTAGTTTAGCCCAATCTCTTCCCCTTCGGTAGGTCACTGGGCAGTTGTTATTATTCACGTGAGTAGATATAGTAATCTTAAAATGGATCAGGGAATGGTCAGTCCAGCTTTGTGGCAGAATACCAATCACCTCCGTCTCAGTCTGGTTTGCGAACAAAAGGTCCAGCAAATGTCCTCCCGAGTGGGTTGGTTCCAGTATCAGCTGATCTAGGCCACAAATTCTCACATATATGTTGCAGGTCCTTCAGGTGACTCCCTAAAGTCCCATTATCCCATAGATTAATATCTCCTAGAAGCAACATTCTGGAGTGAGTCAAGGCCAGGGCAGGGATAGTGTTGAACAGTACCTGGTACTGGGTATCTAGGCCCGGAGGTCTATAACAGATCATACCTGTTAATAGCCTTCATTTTGTTTCTTGCAGGGTAAAGCTCAACAGGTCTATCCCTGAAACCTCATCAATCTGTAGTGGGGCAAAGTTCTATCTCTCCTTGAATATAACCCAACCCCCCCGCCTCTTCCAGAGGCCCTGGGTTTATGAAACATCTTGTAGCCTCGTGGGCAGGCAAAACCCAGCTCAACAGAGGAATAAGGACTAGTCCAGGTCTCTGTAATGAAAAGGACATCCAGGTCCATATCTTCTAACAGGCCCGACACTTCTTTATGGTGTTTAGCCAAGGATCTACTATTAATCAAACCGCACATTAAGGTAGCAATAGCCTGTGGCGGATCTTTTAGATACCCGCCCCACTTCCTGCTTACCTATGTTAAGTAGAAATTCTTTAGTATAGTTTATCATGCTGTTTTTCAGACCGGCAGCATTCTCTGGCGCGTCTTCGGCTTGCCACTGCGCGCTTGCATTCCCACTCCTAAATAGGAAGGAAGTTGCAAGCGAGCCAACCACTAGAATGCTACCCAAGATGGCGCTGGGGTGATGTATTTTCCCCTGATTCCCGCTAAAACAGCAGAGTGAAGTGAGGAGTAATTTTTTATCGTGCAGTTAAGTGGTCAATGTCTTGCTTTCCCCAGCAATTTATAAACATTTAAAACAATTTTGATGTCGGTTTCAAAGTTCCGATAAGTCCCCCGTTTTTATTTAATTCCCTTTACCTTATAGCAACAGCATTAATTTTAAAAACAAAAAAAAGCCCGTGTGCGGGTATTTTTAGGAGAGCCTCTTGTACACACAACCAACACGCAGCGCTTCTGAGCCAGAAACTATGTAACCACACATGTAACTTAATGTAGGCCAATGGTGAGTTACGCACAAAACATTGGAACTTTACATGAATGAGCCTTCAGGCCTCACTCCAGTTTGAAGGAACAGGCATTTTATCTGGTCACTGATCACTAAATGGTACGCTGCCACCAACGTTCTCATGCCACTCCTTAACTCCTGGCAAAGGCAGTACCATTGCACTGCTTTGAGGATAGCACTTTGGGTGCCACTCCGGTCCAACAAGACCGCAATGCATGAGACAGACATATGTCATCATGGTGCACCTGCATGATCCATGTTTGCCCTTGAAAACACAACTTGGCTAGGGTGTACATTTGTCATGATACGATGGATTTTTCCATCCTAACGGTGTGTTTGAAGGAAAGGAGAAAGGAAGCAGATAACAGAGAATATTAGCAAATAGAAGGAAGATTTAGAATTAAGAATTAAGGGAAGCAGAAACAGGGTCTGAAGGAGACACCCTATGGTTGGCTCTTTTAAGAAAAGGCATTCTGTCTGATATTCTGTAAAAACCGTTGGACAGGTTACAGGAATGTGTATATCAAATGGAGAGTAAGGGTATTCTATAGGTCCCTACTCCTTAGACCCCTAGAAATACAATTATTGAATAAACAAAGGAAGGAGAAGTCCCAGGACAGGAGGTCCTAGTGCTTCAAAACAGAGAAATGTGAAAAAAAGAAAAATGTATTTCTTTTTAAGAAACCCCTCACTCACCGACCTGGTCGGTGACATGCTTCATCATCGGGGTCCACCCAAGTGACCGAATGCCACTTGGGTGTGCTGCGACGCCTGCAACTGCAGCTGAGCTGGTTCTTTTGTGAGTGAATGTGCAAAAGGAATTGTGAAGTTTAAAAAGTGTACAGCATGTGCCACCTCAGGAAAATGTATTCTGGGGCCAGTGTAACACGGTTAAAAAATGGTGAGATACTTCTAATGGTGATATTGGCCAAAAAGTATCAAGAGGTGAATAAAAATGTGGTTGACATGTTTCAACCTTGTTTAATTCTAGGTTTTCTTCAGGACCAAGTGAGGTGAGACGGGAGGTCTGCACGCGCTATGGTGCACCCTTCCTAGACCCTCCTATGTGCTATACCGCGTACCCACGTTTTTTGCTTGCTTACAGCATTCTGTGTAAGGTAATCTGAAACAAGATAACATAGCATGGAAATAATGCAATGGTTATTCGTTAGTGATATGTTTCCGTTTTGTGAATATAATTCGCCATATTAAGTATGCAGTTGTATCCCAGTTTAAACACATTTTCTTACTGGGTTGCATACACATCAATACTCAATTCTTTCAATCAAGTGTGTCAAGCGTATCTCGAAGATTCTTTTCGGGGCGCTTAAATGACAAAAAATAGTCGAGGTATATATGCAGTCACTCGGTATTTTCGGACTTATATATCCATTAGTTGTGGTAAATAGGGCGAGAATACAACAGTGTCCAACAGTAGTGCAAAGCAAAAAAACGTGAGTACGCGGTATAGCACATAGGTGGGTCTAGGAAGGGTGCACCTTAGCGCTTGCAGACCTCCCGTCTCACCTCACTTGGTCCTGAAGAAAACCTAGAATTAAACAAGGTTGAAGCATGTCGACCACATTTTTATTCACCTCTTGATACTTTTTGGCCAATATCACCATTAGAAGTATCTCACCATTTTTTAACCATGTTACACTGGCCCCAGAATAAATTTTCCTGAGGTGGCACATGCTGTACACTTTTTAAACTTCGCAATTCCTTTTGCACATTCACTCACAAAAGAACCAGCTCCGCTGCAGTTGCAGGCATCGCAGCACAGCACACCCAAGTGGCATTCAATCACTTGGGTGGACCCTGATGATAAAGCATGTCACCGACCAGGTCGGTGAGTGAGGGGTTTCTTAAAAAGAAATATAGGTTACAGGAATGCCAATAGGCTGTGGTGGGGGTCTGGCTGACAATGCAGGTCTGCATGCCAGAACCATACTATTGACACATTGGTCCAAGGCCCATCTCAAACTGCTGACGGATCACCTTTAATCACACTGGGATCCAGCCTACACAGAGTTTGTTTGGACAGCTTGTCCTGGTGACACCAGAGATAAAGTATAGCCTATATTGATGGCAGTGACATCTGAAAGGGAAATGTTATTACCAATCTATCTCCTGGTGTAACAGCTATGGAGGTCAGTGGTGTAGAATGGGAATGATCATAAATGTTGGGCACGTGCAGTGTTGCTAGTCTTATGCATAACAACATGGGTCTTTCAGCTGGAAGGAATGTGAAGCAGCATGGGTGTGAATTGGTGGCTTTTTTGGGAAACCTCTAGAGCTCTGCATTTATGGGCAGGTCAGGAAACGTGGTAACCAAGGCCAATATCAACGGGGAAGAGAGAAGGCAGGTCTAGTTTTTGTGGGTGATAGTAGAAGGATCATGACTTCAACATAGGGATTATATCCTTGAGGACAGAAAAAACCAAAGATCAGGACAATCTGGCAGCAGACAGACTCAGTCAGATGTTCACATCAACCCTGGATTTCAAATCAACTAGTATTTTAACACCTATGTCAGAGGTTTTTTCATCCAAAAATAGATCCATGTCCATGTAGAGATAAGGTGTTGCCTTTTTTGTTGTGATGACCTGGTGGAGTCTTGATTCCAAGGCCCCCTTTATGCATTTCCTTTGTTTACCATGATTTCCCAGGTTCTTTAAGAAGTCAGGAAAATGAAGGCATGCATCATTATTGTTTTGCCTTTTTGGGTTCAGATGTATTAGTCTGTTGCCTCTTCTTCTATGATCTCCCAGACCTTTAAAGCGATTCTACTGTGGCAGAGACTATTGGTCTGCAATGCTTAATTTTCAATAGAACAAGTTTCATGATAATCATTTTTCAGAGGGCCACCTCCTACTTCTACCATGGGCACTTGTTAGACCTGACATCATTGGCCTGAGTCTCCCCTCCATTTTTTCTGTTTGCCTCCTCTGTTTACGATGTTTTTGCATATATTGCTCTGGGCACTGTGCCACTGCTGATCAGTGCCGCAGTGCAAGTGCTCCCTATGTTAAATTGCTATATTGATTGAATTCCATGTTTGGCTTATTTGGTTTACTGTCAGTCCCTAGTCTAGTGCATGAGGAGTGCCAGGGCTTGTAAATACAAATGCTGCTAGTGGGCTTGCAGCACGTGTTGTGCCACCCACACGAGCGGCCTAGTAAAAGTATGTCTAAAGGTCTGCCATTGCTAGACCTACGTGCAGTCTGGTACTGTCACGCGGACTGCGCGAGTACACCTACTCACCAGTCCCCAAACCTTCCCATAACTTCATGTTAGTCACCCCTATTGTTAGAGGAACTACAGCTAGCATCAGTTAAGTATCTTAGATTGTATAGTACTTGAATTGCCTAGTGTCTGTTAAGAGTTATAGATTGTGCTATAATTAAAATTGCCAATGCTTGTTGATCATGCTCATTGTAATGCTGTAGTCAGTATTTATTGTTGCTGCCAATGCTTGTTTTTGTATGATCTTTAAAGAAGATCTTCCCCTGGGTTCTGGAACGCTCACGGCACACGTGCTCGGCGCTCCGCGTGAGCAATATTTAAATATGCAACTGTAAGCCAGCCCAGAGTATATTAAGGGGAACGCTCCTCGAGACGGTGATTCGTCTCTTTGCAAGTTGTGCCAAGCGCTCCTGCCGGCTGCCGAGATCCCGCCTTCCATTCGGTAACCTATTCCCTTCAAGCCCCTTCTCCGAAGAGCCCTCTTCTCTGTCCCCTGCCTCTCGGTCCCCTCTCCTCACCTGAGGCGCTACTGAGCTCTTCCTCTTGCTGCAGCGAGACGACGTCCGCCATCGGAATCTCCGCAAGGACTTCCGGATTTTCTGCATACGCGTCATCGGACTTCAGGGACAGCCTGTGGACACGTCATCGGATCGCCGCAGACAGCGAGAAAGGACAGTAAGATTTTAAGTTGCTATGCAACTAGAAACAATTTACGAACATGCATTCTCTGTTTAAATAAGACTTCAACTTCACTTGATTGTGAAAGCAAGACAATTTCTCGAGTGATTCAAAGGTGGCAAGTTAACTCACGTAGTGGATTTAAGGACACATCGTTATTTTGTAAGAGTTTCTTGTAATTCAAGCAAGCCTATGCCAATCCAAATCGAAGAACATTGTAAACATAGGTTTGTGAATGTTTAAACAACTTGAGTTCAAAAAACGACTTATGAGGTCAATAACTTGATTTGTAAGAACTGCTATAATAGTAAGATTAGACCAGATTGTTTGGTTGTTTCTTTCTTATACTTATTTTAACAGAATCCACATTCCAGCCTAGCAACTGGGTTTTCACAGGTATGTGCATGGTGTGCAAGTTTGATCCACTAACTAACCTCATTAACCAAGTTGTTGAATTTGGTAAAGAATAAGTTTCTTAGGAATTCTAGTTAACGTACATGACTGCTTCTTTTCAAAGGTTATCAAGAGAAAAAAGAGAATCATAACCTCAAAACTCAGTGAAGTGTATACAAGGGCTGGTTCATTTAACGGTTAGTTAGCTTCTTGAATATTGTCATATGTATACAACAGAATTTAGGAGGATCTAGAAATTGACAGTGTGTTTGTATTGTTTGTATAACCTCAGAGTCTCATAAAGGTTGCCAACTCGTTACCAGCCCTGAACACTTGAATGACAAACTGCGACTGGAAGAAGACAGATCAGCGTTGTTTTCTCTTCTGTTGTTTGTCAATCCACTTCCCCTTTCCCTTGGTGACTAGAGGTTTGGCAAGTGTTTTATAATCCTTGCTGAGTAGCTAGTTCACAGGGGAGTTGGGAATTAGCGGCATCAAGAAGGAAACACAACTGGAGCGTCTGGCGTAATTATGCAACAGAAGACGAAGCCACACACACCCTGTTTCCTCTTGATTCCGTTAATTCATTCCCATGGATGTTCCACAGCTCACCCAGTTGGTACAAAAATTAGCTGAGGAAATGGAGGAGTTGCGAATGGAGAATCAATTCCTTAGGCAGGAGTTGGACAAAACTAAAGCAGGCTTTACTTCTTGGAGGGATACTTCTGCAGACAAAAAATCCATCATAGCTCCTTCCAAGTTTGGTTCTTCAGCCTTCCAGACTGGTTCCTCAAGTAGTCTACTGAGCCTCCAGTACAGGTCACAGTCGTCACACCCAGTCCTGTCCCTCTGGCCAATCCTGAAAGGTTCACAGGAGATAGTAGTAAGTTCACTTCCTTTTTAGGTCAATGTCAGTTGCACTTTCTGTGTAAACCCCAGGTGTTTGTTAATGACACTGTCAAGGTAGCTTTCATGATTTCTTATTTGGGAGGGGTGGCTGCCAATTGGGCCATGCCCTTAGTAGACACTAACGACCCACTCCTCCATAATTTGACCGATTTCAAGGCAGCAATGTCAAATTTATTTGCTAAGCATGTGTTCATCCAAGCTTCAGACAATGAACTCTTAAATTTGCGACAGGGATCAAAAGACTTAATTTCCTATGTAACCACCTTTAACAGGCTTCTAGCTGAAACTCATTGGCCCGAAGGAAAAAGAATTTCTCTATTTTATAGAGGTTTAAAGGATGATCTGAAAGACTCTTTGGCCCACATTGTTAATTTACCTGATGACTTCGCAGAATTTCAGGATTTAGTAGTAAAGCTAGACCATAGACTAGGGGAACGTAGAAATGAAAGACCTAAGGGAGACATTAGAAATCTGCATTTCAAAATTGATAAGAGAGAGTCTGAAAACAAATCTTCCTCAGTAGAACCTATGCAGATAGGAGGAGTCAGGGGGCCATTAACCAATGAAGAAAAGGAAAGGAGACGTAAAGGGAACCTGTGCCTTTATTGTGGGAAGTCAGGACATTTTGCAAAGAATTGTACTGTTAAACCGGCTCAAAAGAGGGCCCTAGCACTTGATGTCATCCCTCATGAACAGTCGGAAAACTAGGTATCTCTGAGAAAGTCGAGATCGATTCCCCGAGAGTAACTGCTACTGAAAAGATCTCACATTATGCTACTAATGTAGATTCTGGCTTCCCAAAACATTTCACGATAAGGATGATATTTATATTATCTCTTCAGCAAAGACATAGCATTCTAGTGCTTCTTGACTCAGGTGCCACTGGAAACTTCTTTGACTTGGAACTTGCTCGAAGGTTACATTTGACTCAGGTTCCTAAGAAGGAACCTGACCCGTTCAGAGCTGTTGATGGTTCCGCGTTGTCATCTGGTCTGATTAGGTTTCATACCGAACCATTGACTATAGTTGCGGATAATGGCCACACAGAACACACTGTGTTTGACCTGATTGATACTCCTACCTTTGGAGTTATTCTGGGTATTCCTTGGTTAGAACTACATAATCCCAAGATTGATTGGCAAAAAAGAACAGTAACTTTAGACTCCTCTCATTGTAAGTTACACTGTTACCAAGAAACCAAAGACCCGGTAAGGCCCTTGTTCTGTGCCACTGCTACTTCTGAAGTCATTAGTCTTCCATCTAGTTATAGTGACTTTTCAGATGTCTTTGACCCTGTGAAAGCCACTACACTACCACCTCATCGGGTTTATGACTGTCGAATCGATTTAATACCTGGAGCAGTACTACCGTGTAGTAGAGTCTATGCCCTTACTGAACCAGAAAATGAGTATCTGAAAAAATATCTTGATGAGCTATTAGAGCTAGGTTTCATTAGACATTCAACCTCCCCTGTCTCATCTCCACTCTTCTTCGTAACTAAGAAGACGGGCGATCTGAGGGCTTGCATAGACTATCGCGCAGTCAATAAGGCGACTATTAAGAACAGATACCCACTTCCTCTTATTCCGGTTTTACTGAATCAGGTAAAGGGCTCTAGTATTTACACTAAGTTAGATCTTAGAGGAGCTTACCACCTGATTCGTGTTAAGGAGGGAGACGAGTGGAAGACGGCCTTCAGGACCAAGTTTGGTTTATACGAATATACCGTCATGCCATTTGGTCTCTGTAATGCTCCAGCAGCATTCCAGTACTTCATTAATGAAGTGTTACATGATTTTCTGGACATTTATTTTATTGTGTATATTGATGACATCTTAATATACTCCAAAAATACAGCAGACCATACTCAACACGTCCGTTCAGTTTTACAAAGGTTGAGGGAACATTCATTATTCGTAAAGCTGGAAAAATGTGAGTTCAACAAAAACTCAGTGGAATTTTTAGGATACTGCTTATCACCAAAAGGGATCCATATGGACCCAAAGAAAGTTGATGCAATCCTTAATTGGCCAATCCCCAAGACAGTCAAAGACATACAACGAATCCTGGGATTCGCAAACTTCTATCGACGGTTTATTGCACGTTTCTCAGACATTGTTGTACCCATCACACAACTATTGAAAAAAGGGAAACCTTTTCTTTGGACAGAACAGGCAAATAATGCCTTTACTTCATTGAAAAAAGCATTCACTTCGGCACCTATCTTGGTTCATCCAGACCCTGATAGACCGTTTTTTGTAGAGGCGGATGCCTCTCAAACTGCACTTGGTGGTGTCTTACTACAAAAGAACCCTGACTCAGGTAACTTACATCCAGTAGCTTTTCATTCCAGGAAATTATTAGAAGCAGAACAGAATTACACAATTGCAGAACGAGAACTGTTGGCGATAAAGGATGTTTTCCAGGAATGGAGACACCATTTATTGGGGGCCAAGCATACCATAACAGTGTATTCCGATCACAAAAATCTTCAATTTTATTCTACTGTAAAAGCTTTTACACCTAGACAAATGCGGTGGTTACAATTCTTCAGCGAATTTGATTTTATAATCACCTATCGGCCTGGAAATAAACAACTGTTATCCGACTCTCTCGTTTAGTATGTAAAAAAGAAAATGACCAGATTAGAGAATCACCAAGTATCCTCCCAAAAGAAAGATTAGTAGTCGCGGTAGACACAAGCAATTTCCTTGACTTGGTAAAAAGTGAGCTCCAATCCCATGACTCTAACAAATGGTTAGCCAAAAAGAATAATACAATTAATGAGGGGTTTTTCTTTCATCAAAACAAACTGTTCATTCCTACCAAAGATTTGCAGGAAAAGATCATGCAGTGGAACCATGACTCAGCCATGGCCGCGCATCCCGGAGTAAATAAAACCCTAGAATTATGCCAACGATATTTCTGGTGGGAACAGATTGTCCCAGATGTTCAACAATATGTCCGAACTTGTCCAGTTTGTTCTAGGCAGAAATCATTGCATAAACCTCCCATGGGGTTGCTTCAACCAATAGATCTACCCCCTCAACCATGGCATACCATTAGTTTAGATTTTATCACCGATCTTCCGAACTCTAATGGTTTTAACACAGTCCTAGTGGTAGTAGATTTACTTTCTAAGATGGGACATTTTATTCCATTGTTAAAACTACCAACCGCTACGGAGTTCAGTACCATTTTCTTGTCCACAATAGTTAAGTTACATGGTTTACCGAGCAAAATCATCTCGGACAGAGGTCCACAATTCATATCTAAATTTTTGGTCGCAGCTCAGTAAACACTTGGGAATAGAACTGGCTTTGTCCTCCTCCTTTCACCCACAAACAGATGGCCAAACCGAGAAAGTAAATCAATCTGTTGAACAAGGCTTACGCTGTCTGTTGTCCACCACCACTTCCCGAAGGGATGAGATGTTACCTTGGGCTGAGTTTTCGTATAACAATACCTCGCACTCAGCCTTAGGTTGTTCGCCTTTCTACTTCCTAACTGGACAACATCCTCGGTCTCTTCCCATTTCTCTGCCTACTACTCACGGAACCATGCCAGCAGTCATGGATAGATTAACCAACTTGCTAGATATTCAAGAACGTGCTAAAAAACAGGGGGTGAAAAGCAAAGACAGGATGAAACACGCCGCTGATAAACGTAGAATTCCTGCACCTGAGTATCAAAAAGGGCAAATGGTTTGGCTTTCCACAAGAAATATTCAAATAGAAGGTCCCAAGAAATTAAAACCCAGATTCTTAGGACCCTTTCCTATTGATAAAATTGTGAATCCAGTATCCGTTAGGTTGACCCTTCCTGAGGATTATGCTATTCACCCTGTGTTCCATGTATCCCTCCTGAAGCCGTATGACCCCGATACACGGCCTGATAATCCTCCTCCTCCAATCATAGTGGGAGATCACCTCGAATATGAAGTAAAAAAATGTTTAGATGCTAAACGCATTCGAGGTCGTCTTTACTATCTCATTGACTGGAAAGGGTACGACCCCTCAGAACGTTCTTGGGAACCAGCAAATAATGTACATGCCCCCAGATTAGTGAGATCATTTCATGCATTACACCCGGATAAACCACGCCCCGTGGGACGACCTTTGGGGGGGGAACTGTTAGATGAACTAGAGCTAGCATCAGTTAAGTATCTTAGATTGTATAGTACTTGAATTGCCTAGTGTCTGTTAAGAGTTATAGATTGTGCTATAATTAAAATTGCCAATGCTTGTTGATCATGCTCATTGTAATTCTGTAGTCAGTATTTATTGTTGCTGCCAATGCTTGTTTTGTATGATCTTTAAAGAAGATCTTCCCCTGGGTTCTGGAAGGCTCACGGCACACGTGCTCGGCGCTCCGCGTGAGCAATTTTTAAATATGCAACTGTAAGCCAGCCGAGAGTATATTAAGGGGAATGCTCCTCGAGACTGTGCTTCGTCTCTTTGCAAGTTGTGCCAAGCGCTCCTGCCGGCTGCCGAGATCCCGCCTTCCATTTGGTAACCTATTCCCTTCAAGCCCCTTCTCCGAAGAGCCCTCTTCTCTGTCCCCTGCCTCTCGGTCCCCTCTCCTCACCTGAGGCGCTACTGAGCTCTTCCTCTTGCTGCAGCGAGACGACGTCCGCCATCGGAATCTCCGCAAGGACTTCCGGATTTTCTGCATACGCATCATCGGACTTCAGGGACAGCCTGTGGACACGTCATCGGATCGCCGCAGACAGCGAGAAAGGACAGTAAGATTTTAAGTTGCTATGCAACTAGAAACAATTTACGAACCTGCATTCTCTGTTTAAATAAGACTTCAACTTCACTTGATTGTGAAAGCAAGACAATTTCTCGAGTGATTCAAAGGTGGCAAGTTAACTCACGTAGTGGATTTAAGGACACATCGTTATTTTGTAAGAGTTTCTTGTAATTCAAACAAGCCTATGCCAATCCAAATCGAAGAACATTGTAAACATAGGTTTGTGAATGTTTAAACAACTTGAGTTCAAAAAACGACTTATGAGGTCAATAAGTTGATTTGTAAGAACTGCTATAATAGTAAGATTTGACCAGATTGTTTGGTTGTTTCTTTCTTTTACTTATTTTAACAGAATCCACATTCCAGTCTAGCAACTGGGTTTTCACAGGTATGTGCATGGTGTGCAAGTTTGATCCACTAACTAACCTCATTAACCAAGTTGTTGAATTTGGTAAAGAATAAGTTTCTTAGGAATTCTAGTTAACGTACATGACTGCTTCTTTTCAAAGGTTATCAAGAGAAAAAAGAGAATCATAACCTCAAAACCCAGTGAAGTGTATACAAGGGCTGGTTCATTTAACGGTTAGTTAGCTTCTTGAATATTGTCATATGTATACATCAGAATTTAGGAGGATCTAGAAATTGACAGTGTGTTTGTATTGTTTGTATAACCTCAGAGTCTCATAAAGGTTGCCAACTCGTTACCAGCCCTGAACACTTGAATGACAAACTGTGACTGGAAGAAGACAGATCAGCGTTGTTTTCTCTTCTGTTGTTTGTCAATCCACTTCCCCTTTCCCTTGGTGACTAGAGGTTTGGCAAGTGTTTTATAATCCTTGCTGAGTAGCTAGTTCACAGGGGAGTTGGGAATTAGCGGCATCAAGAAGGAAACACAACTGGAGCGCCTGGCGTAATTACGCAAAACCTATGGTAGGCCCGAGGGCAGGGTGCATTGGAAGCGTAAGGTAGGACAAGCCTGACGAAGTTGGCATGTCCTAATAGTGAAGTACCGCCATATTCGTTCTTCACTATTGTAAGGTTGCCTGCTCTCCATAAGTTAGAATGGGCTGCCGGGATTATTAATGGTATGATCGTAGCGGGCTCGGGGAGCATGGCACAATGTCGAGTTTGGTATCCATGAACTCAGGGTTTAATAACGCATCCGTTTGGGTGGATGGTTTTTGGACCCTGGGTTTGAAAATAGCACTTTTAGAAAGTGGCTATTTTCTTGTCTAACTATTTCTGGTTTCTGCTGGTTTGGTGTGTGTGTGACCGGGGCTAGGTGGCTCCAGAGTTCTGAATGAGTCAGTGTGGGGTGAGTGGTACATCTGCATTGAGAGTAGGGGAAGAGTAGCTCCTAATAGCCTGCCCTGCCCGATACAATGCTGGCTCCACCTCCTGCCGAGCGATGGATAGCTCTGCTCCTGCCAGTGACAATACTGGCTCCACCTCCTGCTGGGCGTCTGAGGACCCAGCCCTGCACCGTGATTAGGCCAGGTGCCTCTGCCTGGCTGCACCCACAACAGACCCGGGATGAGGGGGAGTTCCCCTGCATGGACAAAGGGATCAAAACCAAAAAGGGGTATAAGAGAAGGACCTCTGAGCCAAGACTTTAGATCAATTCTGACAAGGAACCCTGAACCAAGGACAAGAAGCCTGCCGATCCAAGGACTTGCCTACCCCTTCTGCCAGAGTGCTGTTTGCTGGTAGGAATCCAGCAGTTGCTTCTTTATTTTTGCCAAGGAACCAGGCGAGAGGAACAGAGTGTGTACTCTCAAACTTTGCCAAGGAAATCTCCAAGGGCTGGAAGAGTGCCAGCCTCCTGTTGAAGTCACAGGGCTAAAGGACTTCACCATTTGCTGAAAGTGCTTGTCGCTAGAACCTGAAAGTCCAGCACCTCTGAAGAAAGCCAGCAATCCCGACGCCGACGGACGCCGCCGAATCCAGCTCGACATCGTGAGTGCAGCTCCCGTGTCCCGCATCTTCGACGCCAGTCGCTGGGCCCGATCGACGCTAGTAGCGAAGCCGCTGCCGACGCCTCGACCCTGAGCCCTCTCGGCGCCGTGAGCGCTGCTCACTCTTGCAACATCATCATCGACATCGACGACGACTCCGAGGCCTGATCGACGCCGAAGACGCGACGCCGGACATCTCGACACCGCTGATCATCGTGTGCTTCGCTTTTCCAAGGTACTGTGCTGTGGGGGATCCGTGTGACTCCGGGCTCGACGTAGCGCTCCTCGCGGTTGACGCCGAACCTTTGGATTAACTTTGCCTCGACGTCGTGTGACTCCCGTGTGGGTCACATTGTTGCCAAGAACTGTGATCTAAAGAAGAACAGTTGCTTTTGTTACTAAAGACTTTGTGCTAAGAAGAAACTACGCTTGAACTAATTTTTTTCTTCCAAGAGTATTTATTAAAATTGTGGTGTATTTTTGTCGTTATTTGGTCTTGTGCTAAGCCTTATATAAACATCCTTATTTTTATAATACTACTGTGTCGTGTCCATTTGTAGTGTATTCACTTTATTACTGTATGTGGTCATAAATGCTTAACGCACTGCCTCTGAGAAAAGCCTGTCTGCTTTGCCAAGCTACCGAGGGGGTGAGCAGGGGTTATCTAAGGGTGTGATCCCCTTACCCTGACTAGAGGAGGTGAGTCCCTATTTGTCAAAAGTGTATACCTCCGCCAACTAGAGACATCCAAGTCTAACAGCACTGAATTACAGGGAGTGGAGCATGTCATCCTTCCTCAAAGACATTTTTCTTGGGGAAGAGCAACCTTATTCCCGAAATAAAGGTTAAAAAATAATGAAGAAAGGTGCATTTTATAGGACATTTTACAATACAATTTTACATAAATTTGCTAAATAGCCATAAACACTTAATAGGCATCCATAAAATATTCCTATGCTTTTATAGTGAGCCAACCA
Organism: Lissotriton vulgaris; assembly: GCF_964263255.1. Lineage (NCBI taxonomy): Eukaryota > Metazoa > Chordata > Amphibia > Caudata > Salamandridae > Lissotriton > Lissotriton vulgaris. The sequence goes on along the minus strand of NC_141687.1, from coordinate 174,247,989 downwards.
AAAAAATGCTCTAGCTCAGTGATTCCCAAACTTTTTAGAACCACAACCTACTTTGTAGAACAACAACCTTTAGTGACCGACCTACCTTCAAGAGCTTATGAGGAGGGGCGGTTTTTAATGTAACTAAAGCATTGTGTGGTAGCGCATTGTCATTTACAGACAGCACATTCTACATTTAATGGAAACTAACTTTGCACTGACGTACAGTTTTATTGAAAATATTATAGAGCACACAAAAGATATTGTATGAATTCGGGTTTCTGGTTATATTTATCATTTGTACATTACCAAATAAAGTTTCTTGATTTTTTTTTTATCCTGATAAAATCTGTTTCCATCTCACTTCAGAACTACAAACAATATGCTTCATGTTTGCTCTCCTAATTGCTGTAAGCTTGCTTTTCATTTACAGGTATTTACAGTATGTTGCAAAAAAACAACATTCTATAGACTTTCCTTTCGAACTTCCTGTACCCCAGCATGTTTGTCACATAATTCACTTTAAAAACTCTCCTCACTTTGCAGACAGAGGAAGAAAAGTGAACACCAACCCCATGTTAAAAAAATAAGCAGCAATTTATCTGAAGACTGTCTTACAGTTGACCTTTGTCTTTGAAGCAGACAAATGTGACAAGATAAACACATAATTTAAAGGCATCTTTATTTATTGCTCGGACTTTCCTGACCCAAAACAATCTGCTTGTTACCCATAATTTGGGAAACACTGCTGTAGATCCTTTCAAATCTGAAAATTGGGAAATTAGGTGTGGGTGCTTCAGGGTCCTATAGCAACACAAAAAGATGATGGATGGAATGCTGAACATTGTCAAACATTCACTCACAGTCACAGATCTGGGTTAGATCCATAATTTTTTCGCTCACTGTGCCACCCCTTTTTAGACCCAGCCAAATGCAAATCAGTCTTCACTGTGCTCTCCATCAGAACAGTCCAACCTGAACTGCCCGGCCAGGTTCTCCCTGGAATGGAAAACAAGCATCCTCAGACCAGTTTCAGGGTATCACCCCGATCAGTCAGGCTAGCTTGAATTCAATGGCATAGCGAGCACAGTGCCCATGCCTGGGGATACACTTCAGACTTAGGGCGACTACAGCAACACAAAAAGACTATGGACGGAATGCTGTACATTGTCAAATATTCAACCCCAGTCACAGAGCTGGGTTAAATCCATTATTTTGTTGATCATTATACCACCCCAGATTAGAGCTAACAATATGCAAATCAGCCTTGACCCTGTCACCCATGGGAACATTCCAGCCCAAACTCCCAGGCCAGGTCCTCCCTGGACCAGAAAACAAGCATCTTAGGACCGGTTTTAGTATATCACCCCTCATCAGCCAGGCTGGATTGAATCTAGTGGCGATTTTTTCATGCATACATGTCTGAGCATACCCTTCCCAATTAGGGTGACTATAGCAACACAAAAAGATGATGGACAGAATTCTGAACATTGTCAAATATTCACCCACAATCACAGATCTGGGTTAAATCCATCATTTTTTTAGCACCATGCCACTTCAGTTTAGACCCAGCCATGTGCAAATCAGTCTTGACCCTGCTTCCCATGAGAACAGTCCCGACCAAACTACCATGGCAGGTACCCCCGGGACCGAAACACAAGCATCCTTGGGCTAGTTTTGGGGTATCACTCCTCATCAGCCTGGCTAGCTTGAATTCTATGGCATAGCAAGCACTGGGCCCACGTTTGACCATACCCTTCCCACTTAGGGTGACTATAGCAACACAAAAAAATTATGGTCAGTTAAGATCTACTGGAACACATCTGGTAAAAGTCCCTAGGATAAAAAGAGCTCATATGGGTGCAAGATCATTTAGCTATCTGGCAGCTAAGAGCTGGAATGAACTACCCATGTCCCTCCGGAAGGAACCTTTAGAGAAGATCTTCCATAAGAAGCTGAAAACATGGCTTTTTTCACTGTAGATACGTAACTACCTATGAACTGCAGATCACTAATTTTCCTGAGAATTATCAGTGGTAATCAACAGCTCGGGACACACAAGCTGGTTTAACCAGGCGCTTTATAAATCCAAATTAACTAAACTACACTAAATGGACGGAATACTGAGCATTGTCAAACATTCATCCCAGTCACAAATCTGTGTTAAAACCATTGTGTTTTTGCTCACCAGGCCACCCCAGTTTAGTCCCAGCCATATGCAAATCAGCCTTGACCATGATTCCCATGGGAACAGTTCAACCCAAGCTGCCTTTTTGCTTCAAGGTCCTGCCATTCCCGCCACAATGTATAATACCTATGTAAGACACCTTTCTGGCCTGATCCGAGCATTTGGATGCCTGGATTCTTACAGTGGCTTGTAGATAACCGTCAGATTAGATGGGCAAGCCTAATTATTGGCAGTGAATATGAAAAACTGTCTGGCAGCCATCTACCAAATGATGGGGCACCGTTGTCTACCACTTAAAGCAAGCAAGACAAAGATGTTGCCTACTATCAAAACTTTCAAGCCCCTTGATCTTTGGGTATAACTGTCGGCTAGGATGTGACGTCCCAGGGGCAAGGTGACTCGGTGGGAAGTTCCTGCTTTCAAATTTGCCTTTACATTCTCAGGAAAGTTCCTTCTTTCTTCCTAAAGAGGATCACTGTTCTCTTGTTGCAACTCGCATACATTCAAGGCTTGGTCGCTGTGATAGTTTCTACCTGGAGCTGCCTAAGTATTTATTTATATTATTTGTGACAATTAGCTGTGGGTCTTCAGGACTCTGGAAATTAGGAGTTTTTCGAAACAGGACTTATAAGAGAACTTTAAAGACTCAGCTATTCTGTTAACTTTACTGTTCTGCAGGCTACGAATGGACAAGTCCTTTTATGGTTTCCCTGGTATTTCTCTGTGCTGTTTTATTTTTGGTCTCATTCTGTGGTTGCTTCTTTTCCATGTCCAGAATGTTCCCTTGTATCAGTGCCCTAAGGCCATAACCTGCTCTAAAGTGATAGATTAGATTAATGATACTCAAAGTATGACCCAGAGGCCAGATGCAGCCCTCCTGACCTTTATGTGCACAGCCCTCCTCAATAGCAACACTGGGCTGCTGTTTACTTTCAGCACTAACATTAAAAAGATGTTAAATAAACAGACAAGCATTTATTCAAAGGTTAATGGAAGTTAAAGAAAGGAAGTAACTAGAGTTTCTTGCACTGCTTAACTTTAGAAACACCTTCATTTTTCTAAAGACCGCTTGCAGCAAAAGCGCAAAAGTATGATACAGTCTATTCAAAATTCCAAAAGTGTATTTCATTAACATGCAGAACTCTTTCACCATAGTACATCGGATTACATCAGTGGATTGAGAAGTATATTTTATAAGTGATAGTTTTCAAACATGAATTCAGAAACATTCATTCTTCCAGCCACCGTGACAACAATACCAATAGTGTACTAAGAGGACTGTTAGGTGCACTCTTGGGTGGCCTGGGTTACTATTATACATGAACAACATTATTGCTTATTAAATCAAACACAAGAGAAGGTTTTGTGCAGTACACGTCCTGTAGTCATGTATTTTTAGGTCCTCATGTGATAATGAAGTAAAAAGGGGGAAAGTGAAATAAAACAATTGCCTAAGAGCATACAATTTGGTTAAGTGGAGAAGTCAGGACTAATTCCACATTTTTGGTTTCACATTGTGCAATTTAGATACTAGGGGCCTCATTTATGAAAAGTGACGCATCGCTGCGTTCAAACAGCGATGCGCCACTTTTCATTGCGTCCTCCTTGCAACACCAATGATGCGTCATATTTACAGTCTGACGCATCATTGTGCAAAGAGTTACAGATACGTCAGTATTTTTGACGTTTCTGTATGGCGCAAAAGTGACGCATTGCTGGAGTGTGTCACAAAAGTGACGCAGCTCCAGCAATGTGTCCTTTCACACGGGGCAAGCCCCATGTGAAAGGGCCTGCGTCAGTCTTACGCCTGCGTCCTAGAAGTGGCGCAGTGAAATCTTATAAATTTCACTGCATCACTTCTATGACCTTTTCTTGGGTCAGAACGCCCCCCTGCATAAATTATACCTGGCGCAGGTATAATGTAGCGCAGGGGTTTACAAAGTGACGCACCTACCTAGATGCGTCACTTTGTAAACATGCTGCAACTGGGCACATTTTTTCACGATGCTGGTGCGTCACAAAAAGTGACACACCGGCGGCGTAAAAGTGATGCACGGCCTCATAAATGAGGCCCCTGATGTCTAAGCCTTGCTTTCCTTACACCCACTTTACCAACAATCGCTCCCTAACCCCGACCATCACCCAACTGGTATCAATGCAGTCCTCGGTCGACATCACAGACCAAACTTTTTTGGCCCCTTGGAGAATGTTTGCGAGTACCCACGGATTAAATAGATCAGTTTCCCATGGCCTAACCTTTACTGTAGCAACTATATACAGGTATTAATTTCATAGCCTTTCATGTTTCTATTGTGTCCCTTTCAAGCACATTTCCAGTGTATGACTGAGAATATGTCTGGAAACAGCTGGGTAGAAAAGTAAATACAATTCTCAAACTTTACAATCTCAGGCAGTGCAGTAGAGCAAGGCACATATTATAGCCTCGTGCAGCAGTGACGTGGACTGGGTGATTGACACCTTACAGAAGACAGGTTACAATAATAAAGTCGCATTCCCGACAGCCGGAGTTATTATCATCCAAGTATATGCTTTAAATAAAAAAATTGTCTCGAAGCAACAGCGTTTCTGAAAATATGCACATTTTGCTATTAAATAAACAATTTCAATTTAGAAAAAAAATTCAAGCACAACAAACAAGCACTTATGAAAAAATCCTGTGTTATCAGGTATGGACAGGCATTACCGCTACACCGTCCAATAGAAGCCATTTGTAACTGGTCAATTGGAAACTCCAGTAATGACGCCTCGGATAGATGGCATACGGTCCAGATTTGTCGAGGTTAACTCGAGGTTAAGCACTGACTGTCTGACCCTTAGAAACGTTTTGGCAAAACACTGAAGAGACATTGGCTTTAAAGTGTGGGTCTCTTCACGAAAAGTTCATTTTTTTCCCAAAATATGTAAAAAGGAACGCCGAGCCCAGAGAGCTTTTAAACTATTTAAATCTGCTCTGAAATGTAAACGGTCCGTGGGTTGCTCGAAATTCCATGTGATGCTTGTAATGCAATAGAGAATATATCAGTGCAACAATAAAACCTTCTTTGTCAACGACATTACACACCTCTCGTGGAATGTATACAAGTTAAATGACAGAGTGATGTCAAAGGAGATTCTGTTACAGGCTATGAAGTTTTCCCATCGTGTGGGTAAACTTCTTCTTATGCGGACCAGACATCAGCTGAACAAGACAGAACACAGTGTTTTGCGCTCGGAATGTCCTCACACCCCTTTGAAGGAATGCCAAGTAACACAGTTAGACACAAATGGTTTGAACTATGAATCTTTCGGTATACATAAATGGACTCGGAGCTTTACAAACGTGCAACTTGTGCATGACCTGTATGCACATGAGTGGCAGCGAAAAAACGAATGCACGATTTTATTTTATTCTGTACTTGCATTTTCCGCAGACATAAAAAAAAGAAAGCTTGAGGACTGATTCTGATGAGGCCTGGGTAAAATTTAAATTGCGCTGGTGCAAGTTTGGTAAATTTGAATTGTGCTTGTTATGCAGAATGCCCCAAATTATGCCAATAAGCCACTTTCCGAACGCATGTGACAAAACAACCGAGCGGTTGTTGTTTGCAGTGCTTCACATGAATGTATTCTCGCACCAAAAATTGATACTAGAACACATGTATATCACGAAATGGCGGATTTGCATTTCAAATAATGAATTCTAATTTTATGGAATTGCAAATTACAAATTGCAAATTATTCAAATTTCACGCAACCCTAATTCTGTTAGTGAACACCTTGAAGACTCAAGACTCGGGTCTATGCGCACCCGCTGATACCAACTACATCGACCATCATGCTCCGGGGTCACACGCTGATGGGACGAGCAGTGTGCGACCTCATTTGGAAAGACTATTTATACAGGCTCCCTTGAGCCTGTGGAGGTGACGACCTCGAGACAACGCACCTGCGCGCCGCAAGAGGTATCTGGACCTATGAACATTTACGGCAGCCCAAGCAGCAACCTATTGCACCCGCCTAATCCCTGCTGATGAGAGGTAATGACCTCGAAACACGTGTCCAGGGATGGCAAGCATACCAGTGAACACCTTGAAGACTCAAGACTCGGGTATAAGCGGACCCGCTGATACCGACTACATTGACCATCATGCTCCGGGGTCACACGCTGATGGGACGAGCAGTGTGCAACCTCATTTGGAAAGACTATTTATACAGGCTCCCTTGAGCCGGTGGAGGTGACGACCTCGAGACAACGCACCTGCGCGCCGCAAGAGGTATCTGGACCTATAAACATTTACGGCAGCCCAAGCAGCAACCTCTTGCACCAGCCTAATCCCTGCTGATGAGAGGTAATGACCTCGAAACACGTGTCCAGGGTTGGCAAGCACACCAGTGAACACCTTGAAGACTCAAGACTTGGGTATAAGCGCACCCGTTGATACCGACTACATTGACTATCATGCTCTGGGGTCACACGCTGATGGGACGAGCAGTGTGCGACCTCATTTGGAAAGACTAATTCTGATAAGTGTAGTTTATTTACAGGTATGAATTAAATGAGTCTGTATTTACTATGTGCCTGCCTTCCTGTCCTGCACACAATCACCGGGTCCGCTGAGCCAAGAGCTCTAAGGACAGTGTGTGAGAAGTTGGCCTGGCATATGCTGTTCACTAGTTATAGTGGGCACCTTGCACTAGTCCAAACAACCCTTATTGATGATAGGTTTAAGACAACCTTTATTGAAAGCTATCCTAGTGGTAGCTATGGAGAGCAGCCTTTAGGCTAAGTCTTGAAGGAGTGTAAAACAACTTGGTTTACCAGATTATAACCCCTTGAATGACCAAATGAAAGGAGAACCACACAAGGTATATATAAAATATATGTATTATTACTAAACACTCTCTACTAACCGCTTTATGAGAAAAGAGAGCAAGATACACAATATCAACACACTAGAACATAAGTAAATAGCACAATATACAATGGGCCCCACGGGGAGACCAAACCATATATTAAGAAAGTGGTATAAGAACCATGACTTGACTACACACAGTGCCTAGAGCACGTAAAATCGCTGGGACACCAAGGAACCACCCTAGGTAGTGACACAGGGGACCCACGGGGGACGCGTGCAATGTGAGAACACAACCGCGAGCTCCATACAATCCTATGGGAAAGTCGCAGTTAGAATTTTAAAGATTAGGTACACTTCAGAGTGGACTTGGAGCAAACCCTTTTAGACTCAGAAGGTTCTAAGGCCAGCACCCATGTGAGCACTGGAGTATTTGTGTTACCTCACGCAGGGAAGCTCGGTGCATAGATGTCAAATGGTGTTGGGAATCGTCGCTGTTTTCAATGGCGAGTTACTGCAAAGTGCTGCTGCCGTGGAGAATAGAAGTGTCTGGTGTGATCCAAGCTTGGATCAGAGCTGTGAAGACCCTGAAAGCAGAGGGGACAGAGTCTGGGTCACTTAAGGGTGACCAGGGGCACGGTAGACCAATGCTCCCCAAAGTCCGGTGTTTCAGGTGCGATGGTGTGAAGCTTGACTCTGCTACCACGGGGACCGGGAGATGTTGACGATGACCAGAGTCTGCAGGCAAGCTGTCCCACAAAGGATATCGAGTGCTGGAGGGTCGGTGTTCAGATCGGAGACCAACAAGCCTTTGCAACAGCAATCTACGTGATGAGAGTTAAAAAGGCTTCGGTGAAAACCAGCAAAGTCCTGGTGACTTACCAAGCAATGAAAAGTCAGGGCACATCTGGAGCAGCCAGGTAAGCCCATTCAAAGTTACACTTCCCTTCGCAGGGACCCACAAGTCGACAGACAAGGGATCACAAAGGGACCTCAAGAGGAATCACTAAATACCAGCCCACGGGACACTGGTGGAGTGTAGGCCAGTAATTTTCAGTGAAATCACTGCTTGGAGTCTGGACTACAAGTAGCCCAAAGCACACCCTTAGGGATCTACAAAAAGCATACGCTGCTGCAAATGTTCACTGTGCCCAGGGGTTCGGGTTGCACAGTCCTCACGAAGGCTTTGGATCTCAGGTTTGCTGAGAGCACGGATCGGCCTCTGGGAAGCTTGGAAACCCACCTCCTGTGTTGCAAAGTCTTCAGAGTCCTTCAGGAGCTGCGTAGTTACAAACAGGACAGATGCGTCTTTGATGCCTGCCTTGAAGGAGAGTAAATCCTTTACTCCATGGGAGATTGTTCGGTCATCCAACTAAGTGTAGATAGTTTAAGTTCTGGGATTCTGTAGCAGAGTTTCGTCCAGGTAAATCTAAAGTCCTCTAGTCAGGGGTTCCTACTTTATACCCAAGGAAGGGGTGGGATAAACCCTGGGGCCCACCTATGGGCCGGTCAGGACAGAGGGGTGGTTACACCCATGTTCTTTGTCCAGTTTCGCACCAGAACAGGGACTCAGTGCCCCTGCAACCGGTTTGAGCTGGACTATGCACAGGGGCGCCAAATGTGCCCCCAGTGCAGACATCATAGCACTCTTGGAGTGCACCCACCCAGCCCCAATACACTAAAGCCTGTCTGAGTAAACCTATTGTCCAGCCTCCCCTGCCGGAGTTTCATCCAGCAGCAGGAGGGCAGACTCGTGTCTGTGGCTGGCAGCATCCATCTTGTGATGCCAGGGTTCTGTTAAGCTGGTACCGGGTGTATCGGTGAAGTCATATTTCTCCCTCTAGGAGGGTGAAATCATACCTCCCCTCCAGTCACTGGTAGGGAGGTATTATTCCAAGGTGTTTGACACCTAGCGCAACATGTTTCCATGCAGCCATTCCAAAGTTAGCATTTACAGCGAGGTTATAATGCACTTAAGAGTATGGTTTGGCTGCATCACAAACAACCCCGAAACAAAGGTTCCGAAGGCTGCCGAGGGGCTCTGCTCATGCATGGGCACCCTCTCACATAAAACGAACCCTGGGCGCAGTGCTTCGCTCCGTCCACGGAGTGTATGTAGTGTTGCCTACTTCGCGATTTGCAAAGTAGGCAACACTACGCACACTCCATGGCGGAGAGAAGTTGCCCGCCACCCGCCTCCCTCCCGCCCTCTTCTACATCCCCATTTTTAATATTAAATACACTACAATTAATGAAAAAGAACTTACCTTGCCTGCGGCGTCCTGAATGCAAATGCGCATGCGCGGGCGCCCACGCATGCGCATTCGTCTGATGAAGTCGGCGTGTCAACAGGAAGAGGGAGCCCCAGGAAGCCGCATGAAAGGTAAGTTATTTTTCATTAATTTTAGTGCATTTAATATTAAAAATGGGGTTGTAGAAGAGGGCAGGAGGGAGGCGGGAGGCGCGTAGTGGGGCTACAGAAGTGTGTGGGTGGGCGTAGCGCCCACCCCACTTCGCGGAGCTCCGCGGAGCCCCACCACGCGCACTACGCCCACCCCTACATAAAACCCAGCACCCTGCCTTCAGGATTGATAAGGCCTGCCATAGGGGTGACTGATAGGTATATATGTGTAGTGATGGATAGATATAGGGAACCAAATCTAAGTAAGGGGTGCACACACCACCTTACACAGGTTGCTGTAGCAGACCTGTTTTGACATTTTAAATGGTCTCCCTGGGGTGGCATAATACATGCTGCAGCCCCTGAGAGGCCTCTGGGGTACCTATGCCCTCGGTATATAGGATACCACACACTAGGGACTTATAAGGGTTCCCCAGAATCCAATCTGTAGTGTACGTAAAGTACATGCAATCATTTTGGAGAGGAAGCAGCTAGGCTGAGGACCTGGATAGAAGGGTCCAAGTCAGACTAAAGTCGAAAAACAGTGGAGCATCAGCAAAAAGTGGGGGTAACTATAAGAAGCAGATCCTACTCTCCTAGACAGTGACTGGAACAACAGTATTTTCAGTATAGATGTAGTTTACTGATGAGCGAAAAAGACTGTTGCCCCACAGTTGACACCTAAGGAATATTTTCCTTAGGTCCTTTTTAATGCTCGCTCGTTAGGTAGGCATAGACAGGACATAGCTGACCTTATTAGAGATAGGAACATAGACATACTATTTGTCACTGAGACCTGGATGGACAGTGCTTCCGATCCAGATCTAGTGGTCGCTGTACCTCAAGGATATAAGGTCTACTGACAGGACAGACATGGAAAGAAGGGCGGTGGTCTGGCAATAATTGCCGGAAACACCTTCACAGTGAGAACGCTCCCGGTTCCCTACTTACATGTGAAGCGATCCACTTTGCCATCATGCTGACCCCATCGCATAATTTCAAAGGAGCACTCCTATATAGACCGCCAGGAGCACGTGCAGAATTCCTTTTAAATCTAAATACAATGCTTGAATCACTAGCAACAGAGGATGCCTTTACGGTTTTAGGTGACCTCAATTTCCATCTAGATAAACTAGACAGCAAGGAAACACAAGCTTTACTGTCTGATATGGAAACCATAGGCCTTTCACAATTAGTCACCTCACCTACAAACGAGGCAGGCCACACCCTGGACGGCATTTTTTCAAACTTAGAAGGGATCCAAAAAGAAGATATCCTCCGCTCCCCTGGTCTGATCATCATGCCATTCTCTGTGAAATTTTAATCAAGGATGCCCCCTTAAATAGACCAGCTCCTCCCAGCCGCGAGCCTTTCAAGGTTTGGAATGACATAAATAATGCAGATCTTAGAGCAATGTTGGACAACACCTGCCCTACTATTTCCGCAGACCCGAATATAGCTATGTTTAGGCAACGCCATGAAGAACTGGTACCATTCAAAAATACTTCCAGAAACAGGACAGCGCCTTCCGCCCCCTGGTTTACAGAAGATCTCAGAAAACAAAAACAAATCAGTAGGAATCTTGAGAGACATTGGCGCAAATCATATGATTCGGAAAGTAAAATTATAAAGAGACACTAGCCATATATAAAAAAATGATCACCGAGGCTAAGAAAAAGTTCTTTAGCGAACAAATAGAAAACGCTAAGAACTCTAATAAACAACTCTACGACGTAGTGAAGCAGTTGGCAGGGAATAACCCCGATATGCCCCCCCCACCCTCCCAATTCCTCTGCGATGCTCTGGCAAATTTCTTTTTTACAAAAGTTAACAACATTTACTTAGCTTTTTCGTCCAAGGATAACACCATCACCCATTCCACCTGTTTCACACACCCTGATTGCTCTTTAATCCACTTCAAAGAAGTCACAGAGTCACAAATAATGGACATCATTAAACTCATAAAAACAAGATCAGCACTGGATCCCTGCCCACCAAAAATGTCCCCCCCATTATGGACTTACTAACACATGTGATCACTCAAATATGCAATGCCATGTTTAAATCAGGGATTTATCCAGATACGCTGAAAAATACTCTTTTAAAACCACTTCTAAAAAAACGCATCTGGATAAAGACAAATTAAAAAATTATAGACCAATAGCTAGTCTTCCTTTCATGGCAAAGGTGGCAGAGAAAGCTATGAATAACCAGCTGTCCGAATACATCGAGGAACACCACTTGCTGGACAACACCCAGTTTGGATTCCGTAAATTCCATGGCACGGAAACTGCCCTCATCAAAGCCGCCGAGGATATCAGAGTCATCAGAGATCAGGGAGGAACAGCAGTACTTGTACTGCTGGACCTATCCGCGGCTTTCGACACGGTCGATCATTCCATTCCGATCGACTGTGCCGAAAAAATGGGCATCCAACTGGAAGCTAAGAACTTACTAGCCTCCTTTTTATCCGGAAGGACACAGGCTGTCACCTTAGGTCCGTTCCAGTCGGCTGACCTGTCCCTACCCTGCGGGGTCCCCCAAGGCTCATCCCTAAGTCCGACACTTTTTAACATCTATGTGTTGGACCTAGCTGGAGTAATCAAATCTTATGGGATGAGCCTTACTTCCTACGCCGATGACACCCAGTTAGTCCTCGCCATCAATGATGATGGAGAAGAGGTGGAGGAGCGTTTCCAGGAAGGCATGCGGGCAATTGGAGAGTGGATGGCCTCCAATTGCCTTAAGCTTAACTCCGAGAAGACGGAGGTTGTCATCTTTGGGAAACACTCCCCAGGCTGGTCCACTGCCTGGTGGCCGTCATCCTTTGGAACGCCGCCTAATCCTGTCTCAAGGGTTAGGAACCTGGGAGTCGTTTTCGAAGAAAATCTTAACTTTGTCGCCCACGCTAATCAAATAGCAGCAACAGCATTCCATAAGTTAAGACTTATAAGAAAAATTATCCCGTTCCTACCAGACAGTGCCGGAAAAACTTTGGTAAGCACACTGGTATTATCCTCACTGGACTACTGCAATGGCCTTTTTGCAAATGCACAGATTCGGGTTGTCAACAAAATGCAAACTATACAAAAGGCTGCGGCAAGACTGCTCTCCAAGACTCCTAAATTTAAACCGATTGCCCAAACGATCCGGAACTACCATTGGCTTACGATCAAAATTCGTATAAAATTCAAGACACTGTGCCTCGCATTCAAAGCATTGCACAAGCAAGGCCCACGGTTCCTTAGAGATCAGTTAACACTGTACTGCCCTTCTAGACAACTGAGATCCACGACATTGCATCAATTAGTAGTACCACGCACAAAGACAGTCTCTTGGGGAGACAGACGGTTCATGGTCACTTCAGCCTGACTTTGGAACACCCTCCCATTGTCGATTAGGTCAACTCCCTCTCTCCTTCTATTTCGTAAAAAGTTAAAGACCTGGTTGTTCAATCAGTAATCCATCGTATGAACCATCTCTGGAGAGTCATGTACTGAGTCTATAGCGCCGAGACGCCTACAGGCATTTGTTCGCGCTTAACAAATACCAAAAGTAAATAAATAAATAAATAAATAAATAAAAATAAATATTTCCATTTTCGAACCATTAGGGCAATTCAATGACTTGTTTTCCCGCATTCATTTCTGTACATACTTAAAGCAGGCAGTAAGATCTAGGCATTTACCCCGGAGATCATGATCTGTGTAACAGCAGCATAGGTTTGGAATGGCATGTTGACATGGTCGATAAAGTTGGCTAGATGGAGTAATTGTGCATTACAGAGACAAAAAGATCATTCTGATTCTTGTGGGACTCTGTATGGAAGTCCTTGAGGTGAACTGACCCAACATTATCTGCTGCATGTGAATTGATTAAGTATGGTGGGGCTAGCCTGGGCTTAGAGGCGACAGTGGTGGAGCAGTGTCATAAGGCACTGAGGTTTAATAGTATCAACACTGCAGTTTGGTTCTCTTTGTATCTCCTCACATGACAATGAGTGTTGGCACTGCGCTTCTTTTTGGTTGAAAGCCTCACCACCAGTCGTTTAGGAGGGACACTTTGTTGCTATGTTGTTTCAACTGTCTTGTCACCTCCCTAGCTAGTACTATTGGTTCATTTGGAAGACATGAGATTGCTTATTATTCGTTAACATTTTAGTAATTTCTTACACTGATATTGGAATGAGGGTTTAAAATCTGTGTCCCAGACTGAGCTCTCCCTTTACCAATGGTCTCTAGTGGTTGGGTGGCAATTTTTAGATTGATCGATTTTACTTTATTGGCAAAGAACAATAGATTATATGATAGTTTTGTGTAGGCCTGGGCAAAGCACTACACTACGCTCGAGCAAGCAAAATGACATCCTGGCAAGACTTTTTCCTCCTTCGCGATCAGCAACTTTAAGTTGCCGATCGCGAGCATGGAAAATAAACCTCCCTGCGAGATTCTCAATGCTGGGAGGTCAGGTTTCTCATTGCGAGTGGTTGCGTCTGCTCACGACCGCTCGCGATGAGAAACTACCAGTACGCGTTGAGAAAGCTGCCGCTTGAGGAAAAATCTCCACGAGCGGCAGGAAACTACAGCTCGCACTGTGCAAGATGCCGTTTTTAATGATTGCACAGTGCCGGATGCTTGTTCGCACTGTGCAATCATTGAAAACGGCATCTTGCACAATGCAAACATGCTACTACGCAGTTTGCGTTGTGCTACGCGTAGCTTGTGTAGTGCGAAGTGCACTTCGCGTAGCTTCGCGAAGCACTACTGCGCGAACTACGCCCAGCCCTAGTTTTCTGTCCTAATAGTCACATTGTTTGCTTAGTTAGATATTATGATTACTTAGAAAATCTGGAATAAATCAGTAATTGTTTTGCTTGTCCCTGATAACTACTTGTTGTAGTAGGTTTTATTTTGATCGACTGAGGCTTTTTAGTATCTCTTTTGAGTGAATTTTATACTTTGCTCTTCTCCAGAGAATTCATCGAGCATCATTCAAAGGATGTTACATCTCTTTTCAGTAGTTCAATATCTTTATTAAACTAAATGTTGGCTGCCTTGAAATCAGATTTGATCTTTCTTTTGTAGAGTGGGGCCACCACATCAAGAAACGCTTGGGTTCTTCGTGAAAACTGTTCATAATCTGGCTCAAGTGTGATGTGTAATCCTGGTGAAGAGTTGTATACTGGAAAGTGCAATAAAACTCTTCACATAATGGCTTTTTAGGGGCCTAAGCAACACTGCCTTGGAAGACGGAGGAGGTTTTTCTTTACTTTCCTCCCCAGGGTTTTGAGTAGGCTGAATATTAGGGAATTGTCTAACCCACAACGAAGGTTCATGACTACATCATCAACCTCCAAACATATGTCTGGTGCTCGATGGTTGACATGCAAAATATGTAGGCCTGTGAACCAAATGAGGTCATGTTCATAATAGGATCTTAAGGTGGTTTGTTTATCAGTCCAAAAAATGAAGTCTCCTAATTCTGGAATTAAAGTCTTCCTAATCTAGGATTCCGTTTGACATTGAGAATAAGTTTGAGAGAAAGAGAAAGTTTAAGAATTCATTCAGGAATCTGGAATCACAGCCTGTAAACATCTAGCGGGGGGGGGGGAGGCTGTATTGCTATCTAGTGTGCATGTTGTGATCAGTAGCTCAACTGTAGTAAGCTCTTTCAAAAGACCCTCTGAGTAAAGTAGTTTAAGATGCAGCTGTTCTATGCCTGCTCTAGCAGCACTGTTCTAGGAAAGAAACTTGAAATTATTTTGGAGAATGATGCATGGCCCTGGTGTAGTTCGTTTTCAGTTAAGCACGTATCACAGTAAGGCCTGGCAGATTGAGGTTCCTTTATGGTATCAAAGATATTCGTGGTGTTTTTCACAGCAGGATGGTCATTGGTCAAGAGTATTTTGAGGCTTTTAAGGATGGCGTATTCTCGGATGTGGGTATAGATAAAAACGTTGTTGTTTTGAACATCTATAGTGTACTGTCTTCCTGTCAGTCTGTGACAATACTTCCTTTTGAGTGTAATGGAAGGATTGAATGAATACTTTATTGTATGATTATTTAAAATCATTACATAGATAAAAGAAGACTATAAAATGAAGTCTTATGGTACTCTGGTGATCAATCCTTAAAGTATAGGCAGAATTTTTTTAACTTGAGTTATCCTCTTTACTTATCAGCTTTATAATGCTGTTTGAGGGTGTTATTTGCAGTCTTATTTATTTTGACAAAACCTATGATTTTGAATTGGCTGCATTGAAAAAAAGTTTTTGAAAGTCTGTCTCCTAATTGCATGTTTTCATTATTTAATTTATTTTCAAAGTGGAAAGAAATGTATTTAAACATGTGTGATCCGGAATAATGCCATTACACTACGTGCTGTAATTATTTCTAGTTTATAGCACACTTTTAGCTCAGTAACAACAGCAATGACCTGAATGCAAGTGGCTGTTTTTTGCCTTACTTGTGTCCGTTTTTAGCCCAAAATGTTGCTTATTTTCTAAAATAGATGTGAACATATATTTTTTGCTATCATACAGCACTAAATGTCGGTTTTTGATTTTGTATAAATGTAACTTAATTTCACGTCAATTTCGTAGAACTCAGTTTAATTACACAAATACAAATAATACAAATTTCGCCTACATCTAGTTCTGAGCTTAAACTCATAAAGTGTTCGGAAAATTACAGTTACATTTGAAGTACACTACTACGAGCGAGATTACAATAATTTGTCAAAGGAAATCCAGATGTGTCCCCACAGCTATGCAGCAGGAAAGGACAACTTGGGTCCATAAAGGCTAGAGCCATGCCAGTGTTTCAAAGTATTGATATGAGATGACTTTAAAGACAGCTGATCTAAAAGCAGCTCATATATACAGCTGTGGAGTGGTGTGGCTCACTGGTTAGAGGCGGCAGACCCGGGAGCAGAAGTCGGCCGGGACCAGGGTTCAATTCCCGACACGGCAGGGTCGTGGACTTGGGTCAGCGGACTCGATAATTCTCGCTTCGGTGCCTACTCTAATCAGGGGTCCCACTCGGCAACTCTGGGCATTAGCTGGCCTAATCTCCACAACGGCCCCATCAACGCTGGGGATGCCTGGCTCCACCTTGGGGACTCCCAGCAGGGACCATCCCACAGGGAAAGCCCACAGGGAAAGCCAGGACGGGTTCCCCAGTGTTATACAGCGCCAGGAAACCTACGGGTAGCAGTTTACAAGCTCAAACATTAACTAATACAGCGTATGGTTCTCCTGAACATATGGCCTTCATCCTGCTCTGGGGTACCTATATTGACACGTTTGTGACCACTGAGCCTACTTCCAGGCGAGGTCGCCCCCACTCACCGCTGCTCCTGCCGACTCCTGCCTCGCTCTTCTGCTGCTTGCTGCTACTGCCTCGCTGCTGCCTGGATCGCCCCAGCTGCCGCAGAACCGCCATTTTACCGCCGCTGCTGCCTGGAACGCCCCAGCCGCCGCAGAACAGCTAATTTTCCCGCCGCTGACTCCCGGCGGCCCCGCCCCCCTCCTGCCCATTCGCCGCCCTGCTCCCGCCACCCAGCTGCTCCTCCCTCCCGGCTCCTTACTTATGCCGCCCACACGCACACGCAGCGTTGACGCGCAGCGGGCGCGCTGATTGTGCGCCCTGGTCCCCACTGCCGATGCAAGACTACACGACAGACCTACGACGCCGCCACCCTCAATGCACTCAATGCCGGCTGGAACCCTGCCTGCTACCGAGCCACCCCGAGATGCACCCACGGACCCTTCGCCTGCCAAGCCTGCCGATTCACCTGCTACCGGACCTGCACCGCCCCCGCCAAGTCCAGCACCAGCTGCAACCACCTGAAGTGCATCCTGCTCAACACCCGCTCCGTCCACAGGCACGCCGTGGAACTCTGGGACCTGCTCGACGCGACAGCACCGGACGTCGCCTTCCTCACCGAAACCTGGATGAACGCCTCCTCAGCGCCCGACATCGCCATAGCCATCCCGGACGGATACAAGATCACCCGGAAGGACCGCGTCAACCAGACGGGAGGAGGCATCGCCATCGTACACAAGAACACCATCCGCATCTCGACTAACTCCGACGAAACCTTCACCGCCGCCGAACACCTGCACTTCCAGATACACACTGACCCCAAGACCACCCTCCGAGGCATCCTCATCTACAGACCACCGGGACCACGCACACAATTCGGCGAAGACATCGCAGACTTCATCAGCCCGCACGCCCTTCCGTCCGCCGACTACATCCTCCTAGGGGACCTCAACTTCCACCTGGAGAACAACAACGACAGAAACACCACCGCCCTGCTGGACAACCCCGCCAACCTCGGACTCAAGCAACTGGTGAACACCCCCACCCACTACGCCAGCCACACGCTTGACCCCGTCTTCTCATCCAGCAAGCACATCTCCTTCAGCCACGCCACCGGACTCCACTGGACCGACCACTGCTGCTTCAGAAGAACTACGACCCACCACCACCCGCAACAGGTCCCCCGCCGAAGTCGGAGCAAGATCACCGCCGAGCAGCTCACCGCCTCCCTCAGCCAGAACACTTCCACCAGCACAACGGACCCCAATGAAGCAGCCAGCAACCTCACCAAGTGGCTGACCGCCTGCGCCGATGACCTCGCACCACTAAAGAACCCTCCCAGCAGACCCGGCAGCAAGAAAACCCCCTGGTTCACCGACCAACTCAAGGAATCCAAGCGCGGAGATACCCTTTCGGGGGTTGACTTCCAGCGCTATACAAGAATATAAATAAATAAATAAAGAAGAGCTGCCGGACCCTCGAGAAAGCCTGGCGGCTCGACCAGACCACAGACAACAGGACCGTCCTCAAACACGCCACCCGCAAACACCATCAGCTGATCCGCGCCACCAAGAAGACGGCACTCAAAGAACGACTGGACAACAACGGCCACGACAGCAAGGAACTCTTCAGCATTGTCAAAGAGTTCTCCAACCCCAGCGCCGGAAACAACGACATCACTCCCTCGCAAGACCTCTGCAACTCACTCGCCTCGTTCTTCCACCACAAGTTCGCCGACATACACAACAGCTTCGACGCACAGAGCACGCACCCTACCACTGAACCAATGCCCGCCACCACCACCCTCTGCAACTGGACCCCGATCAGCACCGAAGACACCACCCGCACGATGAACTCCATCCACTCCGGATCACCAACCGACCCGTGCCCACACCACGTCTTCAACAAAGCCGACGCCATCATCGCACCCCATCTCCGAGACACCATCAACTCCTCCTTCCACACCGCCACCTTCCCGGAGAGCTGGAAGCACGCCGAGCTGACCGCCCTCTTGAAGAAACCAACGGCGGATCCCACTGACCTCAAGAACTACCGTCCCATCTCGCTCCTTCCTTTTCCGGCCAAAGTCATCGAGAAGACCGTCAACAAACAGCTTGCCCCCTTCCTCGAGACGAACGGATCCCTCGACCCCTCGCAGTCCGGGTTTCGGGCCAAACACAGCACCGAGACCGCCCTAATCGCAGCCACTGACGACATCAGAACTCTGATCGACAACGGGGAAACAGCAGCCCTCATCCTCCTGGACCTCTCTGCGGCATTCAACACTGTCTGCCACCGCACCCTAGTGAAGCGCCTCAACAACATCGGAATCCGAGAGAAAGCGCTGGAGTGGATCATCTCGTTCCTCACCGGAAGAACCCAGAGAGTCCGCCTCCCTCCGTTCAGATCCGAGGCCACCGAAGTCATCTGCGGCGTACCACAAGGATCCTCACTCAGCCCCACCCTCTTCAATGTCTATATGAGCCCCCTCGCAGCCATCGCACGCCAACACAACCTCAACATCATCTCCTACGCCAACGACACCCAGCTCATCCTCTCCCTCACCAACGACCCCACCACCGCCAGAGCCAACCTACACGAAGGGATGAAAGACGTCGCCGACTGGATGAGGAACAGCCGCCTTAAACTGAACTCAGACAAGACGGAAGTCCTCATCCTGGGATCCTCACCCTCCGCCTGGGACGACTCCTGGTGGCCCCCGGCCCTGGGCACCGCTCCCAAACCAACGGACCACGCACGCAACCTGGGCTTCATCCTGGACTCCTCCCTGTCAATGACCAGACAAGTCAACGCCGTCTCATCCTCGTGCTTCAACACTCTGCGCATGCTCCGCAAGATCTTCAGATGGATCCCCACCAAAACCAGGAAGACCGTCACCCAGGCACTCGTCACCAGCCGACTGGACTACGGGAACACCCTCTGCGCCGGAACCACAGCCAAACTTCAAAAAAGACTCCAACGCATCCAGAACGCCTCCGCACGACTCATCCTGGACATCCCCGACACAGCCACATCACCGGACACCTGAGAGACCTGCACTGGCTCCCCGTCAGCAAGAGAATCTAGTTCAGACTCCTCACCCACGCACACAAGGCTCTCCACGACCTGGGCCCCAAGTACCTCAACGTCCGCATGACCTTCTACACGCCCACCCGCCAGCTACGATCGACCAGCCACGCAATCGCCACCATACCACGCATCCGCAGAGCCACCGCCCGGAGGAAGATCCTTCTCCTACCTGGCAGCCAAGACTTGGAACTCCCTCCCCACCCACCTTTGGCGAACCCAAGACCATCTCTCCTTCAGGAAGCAGATCAAGACCTGGCTGTTCAAGCA
This sequence comes from Lissotriton vulgaris, assembly GCF_964263255.1. Classification (NCBI taxonomy): domain Eukaryota; kingdom Metazoa; phylum Chordata; class Amphibia; order Caudata; family Salamandridae; genus Lissotriton; species Lissotriton vulgaris. Next base: position 174,227,886 of record NC_141687.1, on the reverse strand, counting down.
GTAACATACCCCTCTCCCCCAGCGCCTTGAGACCCTCCCGGGTGAGTAGCGCGCTTTACAAATGCCGTGATTGATTGATTGATTGCTTGTCCTAGGCTCATCTGGTAACCCTAAGAAACATGCTAACCCCTCTCAGGTGGGCCAGTCATGCCCAGTGTTAGCTCCATTTCTTGTAATGCTTTCTGCTTTCAGAAAACACAATCTTAGCATCACTTTCTGTCAGGGAAGCCTTAGTATTGCAAGTACTTCCCAATACTCTAACCTGCGCCATGAACCTGTGGCACTGAGGATTCATTTGTCTGTGGTAATGTTCCCTTGATTTGATCATCTCTGCCCTAGACTTTGGGCCTGATCTAAAATTGGAGGAGAGCTTAATTCGTCGGAGGATTCAACGGTGGACCCCTATGATGGAGAAAACCCCACCAGTATGTCATCCTCTGGATGATGCAGTCCCCCAAGAATTGATAGATTTTCCCATTTCTCCGAATCCATGATATCTTTCTCGTCCCAGCATGAAGGAGGTAAACTCATCACCTAAGGACTGTGAGAGGGAGACGGTCGAGGAGGTAATGGCGGCCCTGCTTGTGCCTGCGAAAGGAGCCCTCCGACGGATGCCCGCCTCCCGCCAGTAACCGTGAGCTAATCATGCCCTTGGCCGTGCATTCCCAACGCCTAAGGGTGTGCACTTCTTATCAGCCTTTCTTACAACAGGTTTGAGCACAGACCTGCTTATCGCCGTCTGGCTCTTTCAGAATGGAAGTCTCACCGTCTCTCACACCCTGGGCATTTTCTTTAGATTACGTCTGCGCCACAGCCTCTTATCGCTCACACAACGCAGCCGGCGCAGCTGCCAGGGTTTGTTTTAATTGCCCTCCGCCGCCCGTCAATCAGTCCCGCCAGGTTTCTCGACCCGCGCCTAATCTCTATCGCGTCGCAGAAATATTCGTGCTAATTTCGCAAAGGCCTATCTGGGACAATGGAAGGAAGCTGCGTTGCTCTGGTTGCTTTCTTAAGTCCCAGAAGTTTGCTTTGGAACAGGCCTCCGCGAGGGGAAGGGGGTGGTCGTCTCATTTTACCAATGTGGTTGACCGCAGACCTGCAGGATATTAAAAGCTTTCACCGAGAAACAGATTTTTGTCTTTTGTTTTTCAAGTCTCGGTGGTCTGGGAATAATTTGAAATGTAATTATCATAAATGTTGGCCCTTGGGGCCTGTGAAGGAGCGAGCGCGCGTGTGTGGTGCTGTGAGTGCCAGAGAGCTATAGCCGAGTACAGCTGGGACCGGGGGTAAGATGCACTCGAACGCAGGTGCGACAGTCAGAACAGTGAATGAGTGGATGAATGAAAGGATAGGGCATTCAATCCGCTGCTGGCAAGATCATGTTCCAGGGACCACGAAAGAAACTATGCTGGCCGTAGAGTGAGGTCCGTATCAGGCGCTCAGACTTTTACTCTTAGCTGATCTTATGTTTTCACCATTCTTATGGACTGCTCAGCGTGGTAAGACTTGAGCTGACAAAATGTTGGGGCATATTATCAAGAGCGGAGATAAAATTATCTCCCTATTACCTAGCTGTCGCTAACACCAGTTAGCAACAGCTAGTAGGAGATAGCGACCATCTTGGGCCCCGCTTTGCATGCCAGTGATATTTATCACTAATGACATGCAAAGTGGGCGTGCCAAGATGTTAGCGACTGGAAACAGTCGCTAACATCGCTATCTCCTGTTACCAACTTTTGGAGATATTCTCGCTAAGCGCGAATATCTCCAAAAGCTAACACCTGCCCTGAGCAGTTCTTAGCCATGTTATCCAATGGGAGGTGGATAACATAGCTAAGAGCATTAGCTCGGTAATGCATGAATATCGCTGACTTTTCAGCGATATTCATGCATTGCGGCGATTCTTATCGCATTTGCGATAAACCTTGGTAATACCAAGGTTTATCTGCGATAAAAATCGCCGCAGCTCAGCTGTAAATTTTTGTCTCTAACCAAGCATTAGCGATAATTATCGCTATTGCTTGGTAATATGCCCCTATGTTCCATATTCAGGAGTTAATTATAGTCTCCACTGCTAAGTGCGTCTTCTAAACAGGCAACATTTAAGTAGAGCAGAGCCTAGAGGCGGCTCCCCTGCTAAGGATGAGGAGCGCTGCCCTACTGTTTTTACCAGTACAAAGAAGGAAAAAATAAAGTGATCAAAACACGATGTTGTTAGCATCCTGGTCTATTTGTTTTAGCTCCGACAATATTGTGTCCCAGCATTGGGCAATGGGGTATTTACGCCAGCTAGCTATCTCCTTCCTGTGCAGTGCCGTTCTTTCCCCTTGTGCCCATACCACTAGCGAGTTTTTCCAGTTGTTGAGGGCAGAGGGGTGTCTGCTTTAGTCGTTTAGCTACAATAAGACTTAGACCTGTGAATCTGGAAGTGACTTTGTGTTTCTTGGGTCTGGGAAATAAGCCCAATATGCATTCCTTCCATGTGTGCAATTGGGGCCTATCAGTGAAGGCTGCCAATGCCACCGTTACCTCTTGCCAGTATATTTGTAGCATAGGTCAGGACCACATCATGTGAAGTAAGTTCGCACCCACATACATGCATCGCGGGCAAGCTGAGTTAATTAGTTGGAAGTAGCTGTTTAGTTTGTCTGGAGATAAGTACACCCTGTGTGTGATGTATGTCTGAATAACTCAAAATTTGGCGTTTCATGGTATCTGCGTGGGGCTGTCTCAAAAGAAATTCCTTTCTGTGTCATTAACTTTCACTTTGTGATCAACTGGTCTAAACACTAATCTTACTTCCCTAGTGTTCGAAACGTGACTTTAGGTAATTATTACTGCACAACACTGAAGTTACTTATATCTCTCAACATTTTATTCTCATACAGTTAAAATCATTTTAATGACGCTGATAACAAAACATTATTGCAAGCATATACTCAAAATTAATCCTACTCTAATACATAAAACAATTCCTATTCTAATTTAATGCTCAAAGATAAGAAATTATCAAAACAAAATAAAAAATTCATACATTAAAATTGTGATATTCTAACATCAAAATACATGGGTTGAAGAAAGTCCCTTGTCAACTCCAGATAAAGCCCCGAATCAGCTGCTCCAGTTCACAAAATATTTTGGTTGGGACTTAGACGGAGAGGTTGGAAAAAAAGTACAGAAGCCTAGGCAATATTCCCATTTTGGTCAAGGCAATTCTGTCCATCACATTCAAAGGTAACGTTTTCCAAAATTTTACTTGCAACCTGATGGAGGACATGGCTCTAATCTGATTGCCCCACAAAATGTCGGCAGGACTACGGTAGATAAAAATACCTAGGTATCTGAAGGTGGAAGGTTGCCAGTGAAGAATATTGTTTATGAGAAACTCTGGGTTTCGAGTCTCACTTCTGAAGGGGTAGAGACACGACTTAGCCCAATTCACGTTCAGGACCGATGTCGCATCAAATTGGCCTAATGTTTCTTCTATGAAGCTTGGTATACTATGTAAATCCCTGCTATATATAGTAGGAGATTGTCCGCATATAGCGAATCCACATGTAAACCATTTCCCAGTTGAATTCACCAATCTCCCCCTGTGCCAAGCAATTGTCTTGCTAACAGTAACATTTAGCGAGATGAGCAGCGGGGACAAGGGGCAACCCTGTCTGGTACCTCTGTTAATGGTTACACTCTCCGATGTTATGCTACCTGTGCTTACCCTGATGGTGGGTTGTATGTAAAGCTGTCTGATCGTTTGGAGAAACTTGTCTTCAAACCCATATTCGCGTAGCACTGGAAAGAGTTAGGGCCACTCAAGTGAATTACAGACCTTCTCCAGATTCAGGACCATGCACCCCGAACTGGGCAGGCAACTGAAGAATCTATGTATGTTCAGGGAAGTGTTCCAGGTGGGTACAAAACCATTTTGATCAGGATGTACTAAGATTTTCACCAGTGGAGCGAGTCCAGCGGCAACAATGGATGCTAAGATTTTTTATTCCAGAGTAAGTATGGCCAGTGGCCTACCTGGTTTGGGGAGGGAGACCAGCAATGCCTCTCTCTGTGTGGTTGTGAGTGTGAATTCTGCGAGTGCAACTTCATATACTCCTTTGAGCTGTGGCGCTAGTATATCGGTATAGGCTTTGTAGAATTCAGATGGCAATCCATCCAGACCTGGGGTTTTCCCTGTGGCTAAGGTGCGCATACTTGCCAGTATATCCTCCCTGCTTATTGTGGCGTCCAGCTCTAGCCTCTGCTCCAGAGTTATTTTGGGGAGGGTGAAGGCAGCCAGGTATTGGCGAATCTCATCCGCCGTTATATTAACTGTGGATTTGTATAATGTGGCACAGTGCTATGGGAATTCCCGATGAATGTCCTGTTGTGAGTAGAATAATGTGCCTTGGAGGGGAGCGAATAGATGTAATGGGGGACCTGGCATTACTACATTTTTGTGAATGTCTTGTAAACGCAGTAAAATAAACAGAAACTTGTTTGCTGTAATATGATTTTATAAAAGGTTGTAAATATTTTGTTATATGTTCTACATTTCTTCAAACGCTAAAATGACAAAGAAGTATTTTATAGATCTTTTTCATTTTAAAGTTGTTTTTATTGTTTAAAAGTGCAAGAATATGTCTTTTATATATGTTGCGAACATCTAGAAAAATGCACTGTTTATGTAAAATTTAGACATTTAAAATGTTTGTAAACGTACAAAGTGAGTATCTGAAGGTTAAAGTGGTTAGGGGAAGTACATGACACAGACGGACAGACAACCAGGCAGAGAGATGAGACATCGAGACAGCTAGATGTATCTGACAGCTCCAGACAAAGACACAGGCAAATAGAAACATAAGTGAGATAGGTAGGTGAGTAGGTAGGTGAGACAACAAGGCAGACAGGGAGGCACAGGCAAAGACACATTTATAGATAAATGGATCCAGAGTGAACAAATCGGAAAGAGACAGAGATAGACAGAGAGATATAGAGATAAGCAGATAGAAGGAGAGACACGTAGTAATAGACACTGGTAGAGACATACTGATTAAAGCTGTCAGAGATAGAAAAAGCTAGCGATAGAGCCAAAGACAGACATACGGAGAGAGAGATGGAAATAAGGAAAATCAGACACAGAAAGAGACAAACAGGCAGAGAACAAAAATCAGAGTGACAGAAAGACAGGTAGAAGTAGAGACAGAGAGAGATAGGTAGGTAGAAATAAAGAAAAGCAGAATGAGATAGAAACAGAAAAAGGGCAAAGACAAATAGGTAGTGATAACTTATCACTGACAAGTAAAGATTAAGACAGATTGTAAATATATAAACAGATAGGTAAAAATAGAGACACGTGGGTACAGACATAGTAGGAGAATGAACGACAGACACAACTAGAGATAGAGACAGATAGGTAGACAAAGAGACCAGCAAGAACAGATAGGCACAGATAGGTAGAGAGAGACAGGCAGACAGAGGTAAAGACAGACAGACAGAGGCAGGCAGACTGAGGGAAACATATAGAGGGAAACCAAGAGAGAGTTAAACAGACAGACATAGACATACACACAAAAACACAGACTGAATAATAAAGATGGAGACAAAGATTGAGAGTGTTAGACCTGGCATATTTAATTTACTTATAAGTCTCTGGTAAACTGCACTACATATGCCCAAGGCCTGTAAATTAAATGCTACTAGTGAGCCTCCAGCACTAATTGTGCCACCCACTTAAATAGCCCTTTAAACATGTCTCATGTCTGCCATTTCAGAGCCTGTGTGTTATGTTTTTAACCTGCCATGTCCAAACCTTTTGCCATGACCGAACCTTCCCTTTTCATACGTTTGAGTCACCCCTAAGGAAGCCCCTAGACAGCCCCCACAGCAGGTTGCCGTGTATTTAAAAAGTTGGACATGTACATTTAAGTTTCACATGTCCTAGTAGTGAAAAACGTTTACATTCGTTTTTCACTACTGCAAAGCCTATCTCTCCTATAGAATAACATTGGAGTTGCCTTATGACATTTTATAAGTATCATTTCCAAGTGAAGAGATGATTCGTTCATGTTTGGTGTCTCTGGAATCCTAATTTAAAATCCCTATGTATGATGGAGTTGGATTTTAAATTACAATTCTGGACCCTTGGGAGTGGGCTTAAAGTACTTTACCAGCCATTTTGGATCCACCTGAACTTACGCATCTCCTCTGCTGCTCAGTAAACCCAGAGCAAAACCAAAGCATCTCTGCCGCTCCATGTATTGGACCTGTCGCATAGACTCGCATCGCCACTGCAGCCCGCATTGCCTTCAGAACAGACACTGTGCGACACACCTTCAGCACAGGCCTCGCCTCTCTTAACCAACGCCAGCCTCGACGATGGACACCGGACCCAACCTCGCAGTTCTGCAGAACCGACACATCGCCCGACTGTGCACCGCATTCTCAGCAAAGTGCTTCACATCGAAGCCCCGTCAGAGGGTTTCTCAGCAATGGCGCAGGCCCTTGCACCGCAGCCTTACTACCTCTTGGAATCAACGCATTGATTCAGCTGTGTGACGCATCTTTGACATGACCCCTGCAGCGCTCCGCAGGGCAGGATTTATGGTACTCTGTTCAGCGGGCCTAGCTGGGTCCCTGTAGCCGTCCCTTGCTCCATTTCAGTCAGCCTGAACTTTGACCTGGTCCAGCGTGAGCAGATATCCCCAGTTGGCTCTCAATGGCTTTTGATGCTATTTTCTCTTGAAAATAAATTTCATTAAATATCTCTGATTCTACCTATTGGATTTTTGTCATTTTGGGCTTGTTTTATTTATTAGATTACGCTCTCTTTTAATAATATGGTGTGAGATCTTTTTGTGTTGTGTTTTAACTGTTTTACTGTTCGAAGTGTTCCACAAATACTTTACACATTACCTCTAAGCTATGCCTGACTGCTCTGTACCAAGCTAACAATGGGTTGAGTACAGGTTATTTTGGGGTTTACTTGTGTCTTACCCTGACTAGGATTGTGGTTGCTGTTTGGCCTGAGCTCACACCCCAATCAACCAATAACCCAATTTCTAACAGAGAGAAACATATACATAGTTACAGATAGAGAAAGAAAGGGACAAAGAGACACAGGAGGATGTAGGTAGAGATAACGTGCAAAGTGGAAGAGATAGATGGGTGGGGCTATATTGAGCTAGAGATAGATAGATTAAGACTGGTATAAAGAACAATCTAATAATCCTGAAGCTAGTAAAACAGTCTGAGGTCAGACACACTCTAAAATATTTATTGAGTTACATTGAAAAGACAGAGCTCTATATTGCTAAAGAAACAGTTTAAACACAATAGCAAAAATACTCCCCCTAACAACTGCTTAGCCAAAGCATTTGAAAACGAAGTGAAAACATAATACAAGTTTGATAAAAAAAATAACAAATAGTTCCTGTACCCATAGGCTAGAACACATAATCACCAGCCAATGACATACAACTCTTATCTGCACAGGCAACAAGTCGTCAATCAACTTAATTAAAATGTAAATAACATAATGACAGAAATAAAGTTAACACTGCCCAGAAAGCGAATAAGAGTGCTCCTTATTCCCACATTCAGTCTATATTCCTAGAAGCTAACTAAACCTTTATTTTACAGTCAAACTAACAAAGGCTAAAGAAAGCTGGCCCAGCACCTATATACTCTATGTATGATTATATATTATTATGCATTGTTTACAACACATGAGGCTGGAAAACAAATAAAGTTGTGTCTAGTGCAGGTCTAAAAATAGATAAGAGTGCAGAACAACCCAAAACTTTGTCGGAGAAACTCCCATTTAGTACACAAATGGTGTCACCCACTATCTTAATGGTTTTGGTCTCAGTACCATGCACTGCCCAGAAATGTAACTAAAAGCTCCAAGACATTAAGTACACAGAGTGCCCCACATAGGATTTATGAGCCATGAGACATTACCTTTGAAATTTATAAAAATAGCTGGGTCGTCTATCCCCTCAATAATCAGCCCATATTTTCACAGATTCTCAGTGGGCCACATGCATGGTATTGCAAAGTATTGAATGTTGGCAACAGTTTCAGAAAGGTTTTCGCCACCCTTGATAGAAATCAAGGTCAGCGTTACTAAGAATACCATATGTTTTTTTGTGCAAACTGTCTCCAGTAGAGTAGCCATTTCTCTGAAACCTCTTACTGCTTGCGATGTTCTAGTATTTATACCCTGAAACCCACACTCTATCACATGACCTTTATGCCTATCGGTACTTTGTATTTTGTATGAAAAGTAAATACACATTTTAACAATTATTATTCTTGTATCTTGAGCGAGTAGCAGAAAATCTCCCTCCACAATGTCACAGGAATGCCATAAAATGATCCAACAAATGAGGCAAATTCATTTTGTAGGACAAATACTCAAGGACATCTTGTGGTTCATACACTCATTTACTCCTGAGAATCAACCGTCTGATGTTTGGTGGCTTAGAGAGGGGTGCTTTAACCAGGAAGTATCACACTCAGCCATCTTGTACCTGCAAATCTTGACATTCCCTCAGTGACTACTGTCATAGTAAAAGCATCTGTCGTCTCCACTGCAATCTTTTGTCTGCAGTTGCCATTAAAAGGTCCCCTCACTTGGTATGCCTTAGAGTAAGAGTCATAAATCACCTACAATCCATACTGTGCAACTCCCTCTCTTCAAATACCTCTGCAGCACTGTACTAGTTATTTATTCAAAACCTAGACAGCAAGTCTAGGCCTTGGAATAAGGGCCCCCTATTACTAGCTAATGTATTGTTTTGAACTTAGGAAGGGACTGTGTAAGGGTTTGATGCTGATTTATATAAAGGCAGTGACAATACTTTGACCTTTTTTGATATTAACTCATATTTACCTCAACCAATGGTGTTCAAAGTGGAACAACATTTTCTTCAATGAAAGTGAAATGAATTCACCTTGAAACTAACCTTTAAATTGTACCACCAATACGACTGACATATCTGCGCAGTCAAAGTTCTTAGTCGAAGATCTGGATGCTGAGACACATCCTTTTTCAAAAATGTGTATTTATAGGTTTGGCATAAACAGTTGTGACAGCGGCATACAGAAATAACCAAATGTATGTACCATTCCAACATGTTAAGCGACCTCATGACTCAATCATTCATTTAGGGCATCATTCTCTTTCCCCTTCGACTCCCCTTGTCAGCCCACAACATCAGTGTTTGAAGCAATGAGGACCATGTTTCCAAATCGTTGGACAGTTTGCCTTCTGTTAGGCCATTTTCATGGTCATTTCCTCCTTTCCCATTCCATGAGATCTTCTCCCAGGGCGTGGTTGGGGTGTGTGGCTTCAGCCACTGGATAGCGATGTGGAGTTTTGACAACGTCAGTTCCAGAAATGCAGATTTGTATTTGATCCTCGATCTCTTAGGATTGGGCATATTATTTATTATTTTTTAAACCTTTATTTCGATAAAAGCAATACAGTCGCAGGCCTACAACCACAGGGGCCGGCCGTTGCCAAAACGAAACGGAAAAACCAAAATTGCATTGTTACACAGCTCTTTAGCCGACAACCCGAGGGCACGGCAGCGATTCCGCATAGTATTCTGAAAAATCCTGTGGTGGTAAGCAGGATAAATTAAAGGTTTCACATTTTACATATATATAAATAAACAATAAAAATTAAACTAAAAGAACTAGCGAGGCAAAAAGAAACTATACGGTGGGTGTCCGTCCCGGGGGGGGGGGGGGGGGGGGCCGTATCGGAAAATTATATATGCAAAGCATAGAAATTAAATCTCAGGAAGGGGGGGGGGCGGGAGCGGGTGGACACAGCATCAGCAGAAGTATGTACCAAACAAGGAATGTGCGGTCACGGGGACAGAGGTATTTCAGGGACGTCCGCAAGAGGAGGAGTACAAATCTCCCCGCGGTATAGGTTCCATTGGTTCCATATTCTCCCCCATTTCTTGGGTCTACCACAAGCAACGTACACAGTTTTTTCCCTAAACATGCACCAATCCATGTTTTCTTTCCAGGCTGAAATCAGAGGTGCTCTTTGGGATCCCCATAGTTGAGCTATGCCCTTTTTAGCTACCATATTACCAAGGGTTGCCCATTGCATCTGTGCCACATTATAATCGTTTGGTTCCCATACATTCAGTAAACAGCGTCTGGCCTCCGGCAACAACGAAACTCCCGTAACCTCTTCCATGATGGCATGCACACGATTCCAAAACACCACCACATCCGGGCACTCCCATATGATATGAAGGAAGGTAGCAATCAAACCACACCCGCGCTTGCACAACCCATCCACAGAATAACCCATACGCAGCAGCCGTGGACCCGTGATATAGATACGGTGTAGGATTTTTAATTGCACCTGCCGGAGACGGGCCGGAATCGCGACCTCTTTAGGAGAAGATATCGCAGCCTGCCAATCTTCATCGTCCAACTCCAGTCCATCGCCGGTCCAAGCACCCCGAAGCTGCGAAAGCAAATCCGATCGATCGTTAATAAGTATTTTATATATTAGGGAAATAGTGCTATCCAGGACGTGTCCGTCAAGCACTCTATCCTCGAGAGGAGAAGACTCCGGGATAACGGTCCCGGCCGGGAAAACCGAACCAAGCGCATGACGGATCTGTATATATACGAAAATGCTCCTTATCACTAAGCGCATATTCCGATTTAAGCTCGTCAAAAGTCTTGACCCTGTTCTTGACCCAGATATCCCCGACCCTGCTGATACCAATGAGGTCCCACTTCTTGAAGCCTTTCGTGGTCCAAAGACTGCCCAATCTCTCCGAAGCATAGAGCGGAGTCGCTCTAGTCAATGTGTCCGACCACTCCATAGCTGCGTTTGCGCTTCACCACACCCGCACCGCGACCCCGGTGGGCCCAGTCAATTTCCTTCCAGTCGATCTGGAGTATAGCGCCCTATTGTAGTTCCCTCCTGGCAGCTGCCATTAGTCCATTTCAAATGCAGGATTTGGAACGGGGCCGTACATTGCATGATTAATTGCACTTAATTGGGATGCCCAGTAGTGACGTTTAATGTCAGGCAACGCAATGCCCCCATCGTACCATGGCAAAGTCAGCTTCCCTAGGGCAATGCGAGGACGCCCGCCCCATATCAACTTCCTCTGCAGGCTCTCAATCTCGCGAAAGTAACTGGCGGGTACAAGATCAAGCGTATTTTGGACGGCATACAAGAATCGGGGTAGGGACATCATCTTGAAAAGAGCTGCTCTTCCGACCGGGGAAAGCAGCAGGCCGCACCAAGCCGTCACGTCGGATTTAAGCCGGAGAAGTGGGGGAAGCAGGTTCCATTCATACCGAGTTGCGGGGTCTAGTGATATGAAGATTCCCAGATATTTAAAACCAGCGTGTGAGATCGGTATCGGGCAGACACGTGGCAAGGGGGGTACTTCCCCGGTGAGTGAATAAATACTAGATTTATCCCAATTAATCACTAGACCAGAGTTCTTCCCGAACGAGCTAAGTACATCAAACAGTACTCCCAGTGACTTCTGAGGGGAAGTGAGATATAGCAGAATGTCGTCTGCGTATAGCGATATGCGGCCTTCAAAGTCAGGGGACCACCTAATGCTTTTAAGCGACGGTTCCCACCGCAGCCAAGCAGCAAGGGGTTCTAAGGCAAGCGCGAAGAGCAATGGAGATAGAGGGCACCCCTGTCGCGTACCCCTCCCAAGAACAAAGGATTCCGAGACTCTGCCGTTAACCACCACCTGAGCCAACGGTTCCTCGTATAGGAGTTTAACCCAACCGATGAACCCGGGGCCAAAACCGAATTTCACGAGGGCCGCCCATAAATATGGCCATTCCACCATATCGAAGACCATTGTGGCATCCAAGGAGACCAAGATGGCCGGCTCGCGCAATGACTCCACTCTTCCCAGGACGCCATGAAGATGACGCAGGTTGAGCGCGGTGTTGCGGTGGGGAATAAACCCGGACTGATCCGGGTGTATCAGGTCGCCGATCACCTTAATCAGCCGGTTTGCCAGAAGTTTTGCCAAGATCTTAGGTTTGGCGTTCAAGAGTGATATCGGTCTGTACGATGCACATAGGTCCCGGGGTTTCCCTTCTTTATGTATAACAACAATGGACGCCAGTCTCTGATCCCGGGGAAGGGATCCGACATCTCGCGATTCTAGAAACATCTGAGGAAGGTGCGGCGCCATTTTGTCGGGACACAACTTATACAGTTCGATGGGGATGCCATTCGAGCCCGTTGCTTTCCCCGAGCGGATGGAGCGGATAGCGAGCGCTATTTCATCGTTGGAAAATTCCGCCTCCATAAGCTCTTTGTCCGAATCAGACAAGCTAGGCAATTCGATATCTCTAAGCAACAAGTGCGAGTCCTCCTCCGGTCTGTCTGAGACCGACGCATACACCTTTTGGAAGTGGTGTGCGAAACCCTCCACTATCTCAACAGGATCCACAACCCGCACTCCGTCCGCTCTCTCAATAACAGGCACAACACGATTCAGTCTTTCCCTTTTATCGAACCAGGCAATCAGTTTCCCCGCTTTATCTCCAACATCATACAGACGCCCCTGTTGCTCACGACTCATAGCCTTGGCTGCATCAGTCACCAGAGCTCTATAATCAAACTGTTTGAGGGCTAAAGCGTGTACCCCCTCCTGTGTAACTCCCGATTGCAGCTCTTCTTCCAAGTCAGTAATTTCAGTCTCCAGTCGTACAACCTCCTCATTCTTACTTTTCTTTGCACTAGCAATCAATGACAGAGTTTGGCCACGGATTACCGTCTTGAAAGCTTACCATAATGAAATGGAGGAAGACACCGACCCCACGTTTTCAGCGAAATAATGGTCCATAGACTTAACCATACCAGTCCTAGTTTTGGGATTGTGAAGGTGCCAGGGATTAATCGGAGCCACTCGACCCTCCGCTCCCAGCTGTATATCAATAGAGAGCCAAAGTGGGGAGTGGTCCGAGGGTAACTGGACATAATATCGACTACATAATATCGAATTGACAAAATATCGACGGAAAAATATCGACATTAACTAAATATCGACTATAGGAATATCGTTGGACAAAATATCGACTGTAAAAAAGACCCAAAAATATCGAATACAAAAATATCGACTCAAAAATATCGACCAGACAAAATATCGAAATATAGTGAAAGTAAAAAATATCGAGAAAATGTTAGAAAATATTGATTTTATAAAATAATATATATATAATATATAAAAAAATAGTACTTAATGTTTAGGAGCGGGTTGTGGGTTTATAGGGGAATAGGGTGGGAAGTAATTTAATAATAATTCATTATTTAATATATGTTTGGTAATTGTTTTAATTAGATTTTAATTGGTAATTAATTAATATTAATTAGTTAATTGTTTAATTGATTATTTAGCATATAATTTAATTGATTAATTGATTAATTAATTATTAATAATTATTATTTTTATAAATTGATTTGTATATGATTTTAATTGATACATTGGTTATTAATTATTAATAATTAGTGGTTTATTTTATAAAGAATTAGCATATTATTTACATTTATAAATTGCTAACACATTAATTATAATTAGTTAATGATGTAATTAATATATTGCATATCATTTAAAAAAATTAATTGGTAATTAATTTATAATAATGACTTAATTACATTAATTGGATACATTTAAATGTAATGTGTTAATTTATGTTGATGTTAATTAATTAATTGGAATTAAACAATATTAATTAATCAAAATTATTATTATAGCTAATGTGATAATATATTTTATTAATGTTTTTGTAAAATATTAATTTTTTATTATATATTCATGTTTAATGTTGTGTTCATTATTATTTATAGTGTTCTGGCTCAGTTTCATAGTTTTTGTTATAGGTTAATTTTTTAGGGTTCAGGGTCATTTTTCTGTTCGTGAGTAAAGGTGTATTTAGTGGGATTTGGAAAATTTTTACGTTTGTGGGTAAATGGTTTTTTTTGAGGTTCAGGGTCAGTTTTCAGTTCTTGTGTAAAGGGCTATTTGTAGGGTTCAGGGTCAGTTTTCAGTTTGTGGGTAAAGGGGTATTTGTAGGGTTCAGGGTCAGTTTTCAGTTTGTGGGTAAAGGAGTTTTTTAGAGGTTCAGGGTCAGTTTTCAGTTTGTGGGTGAAGGGGTATTTGTAGGGTTCAGGGTCAGTTTTCAGTTTGTGGGTAAATGGGTATTTGTAGGGTTCTGGGTCAGTTTTCAGTTTGTGGGGAAAGGAGTATTTGTAGGGTTCAGGGTCAGTTTTCAGTTTGTGGGTGAAGGGGTATTTGTAGGGTTCAGGGTCAGTTTTTAGTTTGTGGGTAAAGGGGTATTTGTAGGGTTCAGGGTCAGTTTTCAGTTTGTGGGTAAAGGGGTATTTGTAGGGTTCAGGGTCAGTTTTCAGTTTGTGGGTAAAGGGGTATTTGTAGGGTTCTGGGTCAGTTTTCAGTTTGTGGGTGAAGGGGTATTTGTAGGGTTCAGGGTCAGTTTTCAGTTTGTGGGTAAAGGGGTATTTGTAGGGTTCTGGGTCAGTGTTCAGTTTGTGGGGAAAGGAGTATTTGTAGGGTTCAGGGTCAGTTTTCTGTTTGTGGGTGAAGGGGTATTTGTAGGGTTCAGGGTCAGTTTTCAGTTTGTGGGTAAAGGGGTATTTGTAGGGTTCAGGGTCAGTTTTCAGTTTGTGGGTAAAGGGGTATTTGTAGGGTTCAGGGTCAGTTTTCAGTTTGTGGGTAAAGGGGTATTTGTAGGGTTCTGGGTCAGTTTTCAGTTTGTGGGGAAAGGAGTATTTGTAGGGTTCAGGGTCAGTTTTCAGTTTGTGGGTGAAGGGGTATTTGTAGGGTTCAGGGTCAGTTTTCAGTTTGTGGGTAAAGGGGTATTTGTAGGGTTCAGGGTCAGTTTTCAGTTTGTGGGTAAAGGGGTATTTGTAGGGTTCAGGGTCAGTTTTGGCCTTTAGGGTGAAGGGGTCTTTTTAGTGTTTTGGGACAGTTTTGGGTATTTTAGAGTGCTGATGTATAGTGTAAATTAACACTGATACATTAAATCTATTACATGAAAATAGCTATTATTATAACTTTACATTAGTACGCTTTATTTTGATCAAAACAATATATGTATTAGCATGTTTCCAGACAGTAGCTAGAGTGGAGTTGGAATTCTAATTATTAATTGGTTGGTGTCCAGCACCATCAGTAATATTACCTACACTGGAGTTGGATTAATAAAAAAACATTGGTTAGTCTCCACCACATTTTATGGTATTACCTTGAGTGTAGTAGGAATAGTAAATAATTTTTTGCTAGTGTCCTGCAGCTTCTATGATATTAGATTGACTGTAGTAGTAATAATACATAGAAAATTTGTCAGTGTGCAGCACATTTGTATACATTTGTTCATTACTGTATTTTAATATTAAAAATTAATGCAACATAGATGTTTTCAAATAACTTTATTAAACAATTTTTTAATTTTTTATTGTGTACTACAATACAATCACAAACAAATATAACATCAAATTTTTTTGACTTTTATTATTCACAGAATAACATCTTTACATTTATATACATGTTGTCAATGTAAAAAAAAAGTTTGATTACTAGATTTTTTCAGTAAATTTTACATATTCCCATCAGTCACTTACAATTTAAAGTATTTATATAGAAATACATAAAAAAATGATTTGTTATACATTTCTTACATTAATATTTAATAATGTTAATATTAAATATTAATATAATAAAATATATATAATACATTTTTCTTTTTAACAAGTAACATGACTATTATTACATTTGTTAGGATAAATTGAAATACAAAAAAACATTTTATTGGTGTATATTTCACAAAATGTTGTTTTTACATAAAACATATAAATCGATTTGGTAGTAAAGTTTATAATTGTATAGGGAAACAATATGTTTAATTGTAATATCTGGTATTGACCAAATATTAGTAAAGCAATTATATACTTTTGTTATAGTTAGAAATAATTATAAAACTTTGTGTAATAATTAATAAAAATAATAATTATTTTATTAATTATTATTATTATTAATTAATAAACATAAACATTCATTTATTATTAACAAAAATATATACATTCACAGATAAAATAGATACTTTTTTTCAGGCCATTCTTTATATACTAAATGGTTCTAATAGTTATATTAATAACAATAAATAAGTTATATCATTTATCATTATTAATTATTACCATAAACATTTATAATGTTTTATTAAAATTATACACAAAATTATTCATATCAATATACACAATAACAAAATATTTACATCTTTTATTCAAAGTCTTACATAATTATTTAATATTATTAATATATAATAAATATTATATATTAATTTATATTAAATATATTTATTTTTGTTAATAAAGGAAACATTTTCATGAGTATAGTGTATTAATTTGTTACATTATACATGTGTATGTATTATATATTTTCCATATGACATTGTTTATTCTATTATCCTTTTACACAAATGGGTTAAGGGGACTACTTTTTTACCGCGTAAGGTTATTGCGCTCCATTCAGGACTGGAGAAGCTCGCGGTTGGGAGTTGCTTCGCGTGGAGAGAGGTAAGGTTATTTTTAACTACAAATTATAAGTAAGTGGTCATGTTTGAGGGTATAATCGAACTCTGTAGTGTTTTTTGGTGTATGTATTAATAGTTTAAGTAGCGTTTGGGTGAAAAGTCTCCGTTATAGATGTGTCGTGCTTTTTTTCCTTCAAGTCTAATTTTAAGTGTTCGGAAATGTCTTCTTACATGGTTAATGTTAATTGTTACTATATTTACAAATGTGAAGGGGGTATTTGTGGGTGGCTTTCGTTATGTATGTTATTTTACAGGTTTCGGTTCCTCGCATGAAAACTACATGGAAGGAAGCGTGTTTTTTTAACGGAGAAACTAATGTTTAAGTTATTATGCTTATATTTTGACATTTATCTCCTATTTTTCGTGTTTGCCAGGAGCGGTTTTTACACTTTTTAAACCTTTTTCGGGTTTTTTTGAGGGTTTCGATTCGGATTGATAAATTGATATGCGTGACCGTTTTTTTAAAATAGTGTGTATATAACTTTAAATCCTAAAGTGTCCACACTACTGTTTTCGGGATTTCCTGGAGCGTTTTTTTACGTTTTACATTTTATTTTCGGGTTTTTGAGGGTTTCCCATATTGGAATAGTAAGATATTGGATTGGATTGTATGGATTTATTTTTCCTTGATTGCGTCTCTCAAGTCCAAAAAATGTAAGTATTTATTTTACAATTTTGATTGGGTGGGAAATGTCGATTTTTAATGTTATGTGTATGTTATAAAAAATTATAAACATTGCATATTTGTTACGAATTTTTTAACATAAATTTAAAAAATTTGTCAAACAAATATGTTTTATTTATAATTCATTATATATGTTTATGACATGTAATTTTTATTATTATTGTAAGAAGACATTCGTATATTTACTTTACATTTTTATAGTAGACTTTTTGCTATTATTGCCAGGTATTCTAATCCTCTAGTTGTAGGGTATAATGTGACTTGACTTTGAAGTAGTCGGAACATTTGTTGGGTTTGTTTAGTGAGTTTTGGACCTATTTGTGACACTGATTGTTCCATTCTTAGTTCCTGATAGCTTTGTTCTTTTTTCAAAGCTTCTAGAAGGTTATGGAATGTGGGTTTGCCTCTGTTTGTAGTTGCTTGGAAAGCATTATGCCACCCTTCAACACTGTTGTTGGTTTTAGCCTCTTGGTTTAAAGTACTGAGATAGACATTCCACCAAGGGATTTGGAATTTGGGCTGGCGTCGATGTCCTGATCTGTGCAACCTTCCCACCCAAGTGTCTTCAAAATAGTCTAGCAATGGTGTTAGTTTATCCTCATTCCTCTTATAATATGCGCTGTCAATTAATAAATTGTAATGTTCAGCAACATCTGTAACAGGGACGTAGGCCAAGGCTATTAACTTTTTAACTTGATAGGCAAAGGTGCTATCTGTAGAGTATAGTATACTTAAAGTAGATTTTTGGAGATGCCTCCATATACTCTGATTAAAATGATAATAGCAACCCTGGATTGCTGTGTGGGGAAATGTTCTCAAAATGCTATTAATCATAGCTAATTCGAAATCAATAATTATTTTTTCAGGAAAATAATTATTGATTTCCGTTTTGAGAACATTTAAAATTTTGGTGTAAGTTGTTTGCTGTTTGTTGGGTAGCAAACAGTAAATGAAAGGTATGTTAGAATGATGGTATAAACCGTGGATGGAATACAGTTGGTAAAAATGTTTTGGGCAGGGTTTAAATGTTCCATCCATCATCCATTGGGGACACTGTTGGATTTTTCGTAAATTACTTGCAGTTGCAAACATAATTATTCTGTTTGTACTGCTTTCATTATCAAAAAGAATAAATTTATCTTTATTGTGTGTGATGGCCATTTCGGGTGAAATAATAATTTCATCAAAACAAGTTGGGTTGGGTTGGGTTGTGCTAGTGAGTCGTTTAGTGCGTGCAATTGTGCGTTTCAGGGAGTCAATAGAGGGTAGTTGACCTGAAGCATGGGCAGGGATTTTTACCAGTTCTTCTTTAAGGATTTGTGTGGTGGGTTTGTCACTTTGTGTGCTAGCACTTTTAATACTTTCTAAAGCATCTCTAATTTCAATTTCTGTGACATTTGGGGGATGATTATGTTCTCTAGTAAATAGCACATTAGTTTCCTCAGTAGTGGCCCTCCCATAACATTTGTTGGAGTAATATTTTGTACACTTCCAAAAAACCTTTCTACCACTTTGTCTCTCCTGATTATACACATAACCCATGTAGCATAATAGTAATTTATTTTTCTGAGACATGACAAATTCTGCACCTTCAGTCATTTTGATTTACTTGTTCTGGGAAAGAGTAGAAAGAAACAAAATCAGAACACATTTTTTTACTTTTGTGGTGCTAACATCATTATTGATGCATTTATACTTACAGTTAATCAAAGTAGTAGTCACAGAAGCAGAAATGTCTTTTCAATGATGTTCTTGTATGTATGTCTTTATTTGCTGTTGGTATGAAAATATAGAAAAGCAACGTTAATGTTTACATATAACAAACGTATTTCCTACTCAAAAGCAGTTGTCATTTTTGCCTACTAGTGCATTTGATGTAAACATTACATATACTTACTTGTTTAAATAGTAGAATAGTAGTAATTGCTGGAGTACATCAATTTAGTACAGGTATGATCTGTAGAGTAGATAGAAGAAATAAAAGCAAAATATTATAATTTTAATACTGAACAGTTTGGAAATGTAACAGATTTAAACGTATACTAATTTCTAAATATGTTGTTTTCTTTGTTGTAGGTAGAATAGCTGTATGATGTATTCAGAATATCTGTAGAGGAAATATAAAATAGATAACATGTTGTTAAGAACATAGTCTGTGTTATTTTCGGCAGTTTTAGAGAAATTACAAGTATACTTACATTTTTTACAAGGTTATTCTTGTATATTGGTATATTTTGTGTAGGATGTTTTCATATGATATGTAGAATAGATGTATGATGTTTTCTGAATATCTGTAGAGGCAATTCAAAATATATAACATGGTGTTAAGAATATAGTTAGCGTTTTTTGTGCCCACTTTTTAGCAAATTACAATTATACTTACATTTTTCAGAAGGGTATTCTTGTGTTTTGGTATAGTTGATGTTGGATCTTTCAAATGATCTATAGGGAAGATGTAAAAAGCAAGATATCTTGTTTAAAAATGTGCATTAATGAAATTGGCAGTTTTATAACAAACACATCTATACTTACATGTGTAATTAGAGTAGTTTTATCGTATTTGCTGTAGAAATAGCACAATTTCAGTATATCTGTAAATATAATGTTTTTAAAAATTAAATACTCTTGTAAATTAGTGTTTAAAAACAGCAGTTGGTGTGTAACAGAGAATTATTATATACTTACTATCTGATTTTGCACGTGAAGAAATATGACCATGTAATAGGAATTGTGTTGGAGTAGTTTCTATCAGAAAAGTAGGAAGAAATGAAAATAAAATAAGTGTCAGACTTAGGAGATGTAAGGAAAATAGTGCACTTCTAATTTAGTTTTCTACAAAAATGCTGTGTTACTTACTTGATTAATTAGCTAGTGAGCTGGATCTTTAAAGATGTTTATTCTGCAACAAAATCTTCAAAGTGTTGGCATCTACTTTCCAGAGAGGTAGCAGCAACAAATGGTAGAATGCATGTATCCCTTTTATAGTATATGTGTTATGTGTGCTTTGATTTGATTGGTTGTAGGATGTAAGGAAGCATAGTATAGGCTAGTTTGAATTTTTTTAAGTTAATTGGAGTGTTTGTTGATGTGAGAATGGTGGTATGTGGTTATTCCTGCATTAAAGCAGGTTCGTTTTTAAATGAAATATATTTATATGTGAAAATAAGTAATGAAAATGTTAGTTAAATGCAAAGAATATTAGAAAATGATAAAATGCATGTAATAGAATGTATAGCAAATGTGGATTAATAGTAATTTTATGTAAGTAACAGGTATTATATGTGAAATGTATTTTTTAGTGAGAAATGACTTTTATTGATGATAAAGATGGTATTTTAGAAAGAAAAGTGTACAAACATGAACTCGATATTTTTTTTTTAACGATATTGTGGTAGTCTATATTTTTGTAGTCGATATTTTTGTAGTGTTAGGGCTAATTTCATGTCCAACGATATATTTGTAGTCGATATTTATGTAAGCGATATTTATGTATTCAATATAGTTAGTACTCGATATTTTTTACTCGATAATTTAGTAGTTTGTGTAATAAGTATAGTAAGTCGATATTTTTGTCGTCGATAATTTTTCAACGATATTTTGGTAAGTCGATAATGTGCCCGTCGATAATATTTCAGTGATCCGGTCCGAGATACCCCTGGCTAGGTGTCTAATTTCTCTCTCCGAGACGGCCTGCACTGCCGGTACCAGGACATAATCAAGCCTAGAAAGGCTCCCATGTGCGCCCGAATGAAATGTGTTTTGTGCCTGTCCGGGGTGCAGCAGCCTCCAACAGTCCACCAGACCCAGTGTTTCCAGGAAGTTACCCAGCCAAGATTGGATCTCGCAAGATCCCTGGGGGGGCTGCGGTCCTCCCTACCACAGACAACAGAATTAAAGTCACCACCCACAACTAAAACACCTTTGGGGAGCCCCAACACCACTTTTCCCAAATCAGAAAACGTCGTAGTTTGTAAACCTGGCGGGACATAAACAGAGAGTATGGAGACCGTCTTCCCCTCCCACCTGCCCGTAATAGCTGCATATCGTCCCCTATCGTCAAGTATAGTATTGTCTATTTCCAGGGGGAGGGAGTTCCTGACAAGAACGCCAGCCCCCCTCGACCCAGTAGTGAATCCAGAGTGCGCTACCAGACTATAGCCTCGCCTATTCATTGCATGGCATGTGTTCCCTATCAAATGTGTTTCCTGTAACAACACTACATCAGGGGAAAGACGTTTCAAATACTGCAATACTATCCCCCGCTTTATCCTGTCCCCCAGACCGTTAACATTCTGACTTAGCAACCTCAGCTCCTTACCCCATCCCAGAAATGAAGACGGATTCCCTCCCATAACGAAACAGACACCAAAGTCAAAATATGCAGTAGTACGTAGCCTCGAAACAAACAAATGTAAAACAAAGTTCCCCCCAAGACCCCCAAAGAAATTCCCCGAACACCCCCCCACCCTGCACCCCTGCGTTAAACCAAAAAGCCACCCCAACTTGCAGTGTGCCTGTCGCCCCAATATGAAACTAATCTACAAAAAGAGAAAAGACCCCCTGAAGGAGGAAGAGTCCCGGTTCCCCACCGCCTCTGGGTATTTACAAATATACATACAAACACAAAAAGTCATTGAACCGCTGCTGCAATGTCCATATAGCACGCATGCCGGTCGGCACTCACTCCTCCTGCTCCGATGGGCCACCGTCAGCGCCCCCCGATTGCTCCGGGCGGTCTCAATGCGTTGGTAGAGTATCAAGCCAGTCACTAACGACCTCGGGTCGGTCAAAGAAGAGCGCATGTTCCTTGTATTCAATGCGTAGTCGGGAAGGGAAGAGCATAGCTTATTTCAAGCCCATATACCTAAGTCTCCGTTTCACCCCCATGAATCCCATCCGTTGTTTTTGTACAGACTGTGTCAAATCAGGGTAGAAACCAATGGTCACATTCTCGAATTTCGTGGGGCCGTTGGCCCGCGACGCCTGCAGGATAGAGTCCCTGTCCCTAAAGTTGAAAATCCTAGCTATGATGGGCTGTGGAGGGGCGCCAGGTTTATGTTTCCCACCTGGAACTCTTTGAGCACGCTCCACTGCGAAAAAGTTACTGAGGCCCTTGGGGGCCAAATGGTTCAGTATTAGGTCCTCTACAAGGAGATCCGTTGTTAATTCAGTGGACTGCTCCGGAGCCCCGATGATACGCACATTGTTGCGCCTAGCTAGACTTTGGAAGTCATCCAGCCGACGGGCAAACAAATCATTAGAGGACCGATGATTACAAACTTCTGTCTGGAGATCGGACACGTCGGTCGTAAGACTGGCGGTCTTAATATCCAAAGACTTGACCCGCTCATTGGTCTTCGCCAGATCAGTCCTAATCAAGTTGACATCAATAGCTACCGTGTCAATCTTTGAAGCCAATGTTTCGTATTGCTGGCCCATGGATGTCTTCATGCTTGCAATGGCGCCCATGACGTCTCGCAGTGTCAATTCTTCTGTCGCTGAGGAGCCATCTCCGGTCTCGTCCAGAGCTTTACCAACACCACTGGGGGATCCTTTTGGACGGGTGTAGCGGTCCATAATGTTGGTTTGGATGGCACCCCCTCGGTGCGTAACCTTGGTGGTCCGCTTCTCGCTGTCTGGCTTGCTCGCCATATTGAGCGGCGCGCCCCGGAGGGGCCTTTGGGACCTGGTTTGAATGGCTCCTCACAAATCTGACTTGTAGAGTCTAGAGACGAAGGGCAGAGGGCAAGCGTTCAACCGGTGGTAGACCATGGGCCAACAAAGTAAAATGGCGGCAGGTTACGATAGACAAAGACCAAAAACTAAACCGAAAGTACTTCAGGGGCACTGGTCGACTTCCAATGGCCGTTGTTGTTCAATTGCCACCTGGGTATCTCGGGGACTCAAGTCCCGGGCTGCTCCTCGGTGTAGACCGCAAAAGTTTGAAGGGGAGTAAGTCCGGTTCCCGGCAGCCGAATCGTTTTCTGAAAAGAGCTTCTATGTCAGCAGGGTGATATCCATAAGAACCCGTCGTCTATATCAGGATCTGTGACAGGATAGATGCGGGAGGCGGTGAGGGTCTCGGGAGCCCTGTGCTCACGCGACCATCTTGGATGCGCGCTAAGCTCCTCCCCCGGATTGGGCATATTATTGAGAATTCTGTGTCTAATAAGACATTTCAATGGGTAAATTCACAATTTCTTGAAGCTTACTTATCACAGTTTGGCAGTAGTCTTGTAACCTTTCTCGGCCCCATGTCATGTAAAGCGAATCAGCTTTCCCCTCTGCGCATTTTATACACCCTGGTGACCTCTCAGGGCAAATCATGTGCAGTTTCAAAAGGGTCAAATAAGTGTTGTGTGGGAAGTTAAAATGTGTTAATTTAAACCAGATATTACTAGGAATTCAATCGGACATGTGCAAAGTCCTGGTTCCATTATCTGTCAGCGGGGTCTCCAAATCTTTATCCCACGCTGTTGGACGGGCAACATTGTTGTCTGTTTGTCAGCCTTTAATGCTCTACAAAGATGGGATACAGGGTGGGTGGAGAGACCCATTTTAACCCGTTTACCGCAGCGGAAATTCGCTGTGGTGCGGGCGTTCCATTAGGTGAGGGGGCTGCGTCAGCCAACGGCCGTGCGCAGCACCAGGGAGGTAGTGCTCACATCGGTGGAACTGGATATCCGGTGGAACTGGATAAGGAGTCTGCTGAGGACTGCAGAGGTGAAGGTGTGTCAGGGAATCCTGACCAGATCTTTCTCCCTGTTCTAGAAATCTTTGCATACTGAAACACTGCCCTGTGCCTCCTTAAATGTCCAAAGTGTATTACCCAGGTATAAGCAGCTGAGCGTGCATCACCCCAACTCCCACCGCCAAGCCAAAGAGATGTCTCTATTGGTAGTACCCATCAAGTCTTTATAGATCTGGTCAATGAAAACTGTCTCAACTCCCTAAGTATTGCAGTTTCCCACACTGGGACAGTGTGTCAAACTTTATGTGGACCTTAATTTGGTGCACTCCTCCCTCTCCTCAGGGAGTGATTCTCTCTCACAGCATCCCCTCAATAATTTCTCCCCCAATTTTTCTCCGCCTTGCACGACTGCGCAAATCAGGGAGACCCAGTCGACACTCCACTCTGTGTAGTTTGAGGATGCTTAGACACATCCTACTTCTATTATCTGTCCAGACTAGAGATATCAAAATGCAATCCATTTCTTTAAATGTGGAGAGAAGGATCATACGTAGAATGGTTTCTAAATTATATAAGCTTCGAGGTAGGGCCACCATCTTCGCAAGAGTAATGAGATCTACAATAGTTAGAAGGAGATTATTCTAAAAAGTATTAGAACATTGGAATGTTAGAAGCTCCATTGAAAACATTGGAGTTCTCTGAGCACTGCCAAAATGCATTAACAAAGACAATAGGTCTCAAAGGCAAGACCTATTGGATTTGTTAATGCTTGTCTTAGAACTAATGTTTACCCTTCTTTGCTGCACAATTCTCTATTTGCTTGATTTTGATTAAAGGTCTGCATGTATAAATCGCATGGCAGTGATTATTGTAGTTGCAAATAATTTGATGCTTGACATTTTTTTTATTCCAGCATTCGTTACTGTGTTTTGACGTCATATTTAAGTTAATGGGACAACAAATATGGAGAGGAAAAAATACTTGTTAAAGTGAATCACCTCTGACCTAGGAGGCAGGGCAGATAGACTCCAGTATGTATCCAAGCCCACTTATGTGAGTTCAGATTCTGTAGGGTACAACACCCGCCTATCGCTGCCATGATTATTTTCTTTTGGGATTTTGAATAACTTGTTCATTGTTGTACATTCTTGCATGTTTCATTCCATAGGAATTGTACAGCACACTCGGCACGAAGACATGGGATTTGAGATGTTAACCATGAGCTGATATAATGGGCTGGTCCTGGGACTTTTGTGGGCACTGGGATGGCTCTTTGATATATGGGACACATTTTTGTCACTTGTCGTACACTGCGAATGTGTGAGACACCATGGGCCAGATGTATCAAGTGTTTTTTCACGTTCGAAAATGGGATGATTTCGCCCATTTGCGAATGGGAAAAAGCCTTTTGGGATGTATCATCCCAAAGAGCATTCGCAAAATAGGGAATCACAAAAATTGTGATTCCCTATTTTGTGAATGCATTTAAGGAATCGCAATTTGCGATTCCTTAAATTGAAATGCAGGAAGCAAAAAAATATGTGCGACCTGCCTGTAAGGAATCTCAAATTACCAACAATTTCAAGTTGGTGATAACATGCGAATTCCATAAAAAATGCACATTTTTTTGCATTTTTCAAGGTGCCATGTGGCGTACATACATGCCCTTAGGGCATGTATGTGTGCCACATGTGCACACATGCATATTCCAGAGGTGCAACAGGATGTACATTTGGGGCCCTTGCACCCTTGAAATTGCATGCGAAATTTGCGAGTACCTATTGGGCCATAGGAATGAATGGGAAGCCATTCCTTATTTGCGACTCGCAAATAAGGAAAATGTAGGAATCGCAATTATTATTGCGAAACCTACATTCATTGCATTTTGTGATTCCATAATAGCGAATCGGTAAAATTCACTATTATGGAATCGCAAAATCCAATATTTATACATCTGGCCGCCTGTATCCTGATGATTGTGCAATTCTGAAATAAAGTCACCTGTCCTATACCATACAGGTCTACAGATACCAACATTTGATATATGGAAATAACTTGACAAGACTCAGGACTCATCAACTTACTGAAGAGCAGCAGTCTGGAGAGCATTACCAAGGGGTTGGGGGGGAGATAAAATGTATTTTTAGAAGCAATACGTATATGTTTAATATGGCCTATGAGCAGGTGGTGCAACTTTACAGATTGAATAAGCAGTCCATAATAGACATTCTGGATCCGTTCAAGAATCAACTGGGAGTGTGTGAAATTCACGTAACTTGCTTTCTAGAAATTACCCCAAAATGTCAGCAAAATTACGTGAAATATTGAGTAACTATGGAAAATGCAAATCTGTCCTTTTGCGCTATTTTTTAGAACAGAATGGATACTCGCACCAAGTTTTAACACAAAAGCTCACGCCATGCCAAAAAAATAGTGTAAAAAAAAAAAACAGTGAACAGCTGCTCACGTTCTGTTATTCCCACGAATGGCACGTAATTACGCAAAGTGGTGTAATGGCATCATTTCAGGATTTTTCCCATAACAAATATAACATGAAATTCCCAAAATTACAGAATCTACACCGGCATAATTTAAGTTGGCCAGGCCTAGAACGAGTCATGCACAGTATCCGTGACGGTGATCACTGTCCAAGCATCTCGTTCAAAGAGACTGATGCTGTATCCACTTGAGTTTCCAAACGTTCCTTCTTATATCACACCACTTTGCTTAATTAGACGCCATTGCCAGCAATATACCATTTGTTATAAAATGTATAGTGACCCAACGGGAAGAAAGAACGCAAGGGGCTGTTATTCACGGTCCTTTTGCTGTTTGCACTTTTGGAGCACAAAATACAATCTTGCGACGAAAAATGATACGAGAGCGCATTTCTGGCCACAATATGACACTACATGAGGCTTTGCATTTCACATAATTACATGTAATTTTGCGTAACTGTGCCAAAATTTAGCGTAAATACACAAGCGCAAATTACATGAATTTGGCACACTCCTAGTTGTGATTCCTTAATGTAATTAATATTGATTCACAATGCAGTAGCACGTTGGTAAGAATTATCTGTCTTTCCCATGCAGGTGATAGTGTGAACACATTGGTTCCATGGTTCTTGCCTACATGCACACAAACATGTGGAGATCTACAACATATCATATATAACACGATAAATGCCATTAAAACACTTATGTCTTTTGGAGTTAATTTCGATGTTGGCAAATGTCATGTACTCCCTAGAAAAGATCTGTTATGACATTGTGTTACTTGGCATATTGCACAATTTATTAACTATGTGAACCTGGCTTCTTGTAATGGATGAACCACTGGTTGAAGAATATGATGTTGATAACATGGTGGATCTGTAAATAGTGGAAGGCAGAAGGAAGGTACAGAAGAATGCATAAGACACATTTAAAATAATTTTTAGTAACTTTTTTTTGTAAAAATATGTATAATGTTTGGACCCTCAAAACATCCCTCTGTATGAGTACCATTCCTATTTGTTGAACTTAACATTGTACAAAAAGACTTTTTGATTTTCTGAGTCGCGTAGTCATCATTGTTATATATATTGTTATCAGCAATGCAGGTAGTTGAGACAGATTTTATTAAATTATTACTTTTTCAAATAAAATATTTTTAAAATGTACGCAGCTCAGACAAAGGAATTACAATAAATCTGCGTAAAGTGTTATTCAATCTTTCACGGACGTAAAACTGTACAAAATACTTCAATAGTTTCTATATTTTTCACTGGCATCTGAGTTTACAAAGATATATGCACTGGCTTCAAGGAGCAGTAACAGGAGGCATGTGATTTATAGATAAAGAGTTGATCTAGTGAGGTGTCCGTTCTGATCAGCAAACATGACCATGTCATGTATTGTACGAATGGCCTGCACGTTACTTTGACAGCATTGCTCAGTGTGTGCATTGCCTGCAGTGATTTATGTTAACTCTTGTTGATTTCCACCCGATTCCATATTATTTCTAGAGTCATGGCTATTTGGTTTAGTATTGCACAGTTTTTTTGGTTCTCTCCTTTCGCCAACTCATCAGTTTACTGCCTGAAGTGAAACACTGGTCCAAAGAAATATTTCCTCTGCTTTCGGTTTTGTGTAGCAGAGGCACTGCACCCCTTTGCAAGATACCTCTGCATGGTTATCCCCCCTATGATTTGATTCAAATGAAATGAAAAAAAATATTTAATAAAGCGCACTGTGGCCAAGCGGCTTCCTGGCGCTGGGGACTTAGACCACAAGTCACAGAGGAGGCCCATGGGATTTAACAGGAGAACGCCTGAGAGAAGAAGAAGGTTTTTAAGGCTTTACGAAAATGGGAATAGATGGGGATAGAGCGTATAGACAGGGGGAGGCAGTTTCAGAAACGGGGGGCCAAAACAGAAAATCTGGAACCACCTGTTCTGGACTTGCGAAAGCGGGGGACATGAAGAAGAGAGAGAGCGGAGGAGCGAAGAGTGCGGGTAGGGGTGTGAGAAGAAATGAGGGAACTGATATGCAAAGGGGCAGAACGGGCCTGAGCCCGGAAAACTAGGCAGCCCAATTTGAAGAGGGATCTCTGGAGGACAGGGAGCCAGTGAAGGGACTTAAGTGCCGAAGTGATGTGAGAGGTTTTAGGAAGATGAAGAATGAGATGGGCAGCCTGATTCTGGATTGCCTGTAGGCGACGTGTTTCGTAGGCTGGAATGCCCACGTACAGGCCATTTCCATAATCAAGGCGGGAAGTGATAAGGGCCATAATAATAATTTTGAGGGCATCAAAAGAAAAGAAACTGGAAACAGGAGGAGGCATCGCTATCGTCCATAAGAACTCCATCCGCATCTCAACCAGCTCAGACGCCAACCTCGCTAACGCCGAACACCTTCACTTCCAGATCCACACCGACCCCAAGACCACACTCAGAGGCACCCTCCTCTACAGGCCTCCAGGACCCCGTGCCAAATTCAGCGACGTTATCACTGACTTCATCACCCCACACGCCCTCCCTTCCGAGGAATACATCCTACTGGGAGACCTCAACTTTCACCTGGAAAAGAGCAACGACAGCAACACCACCTCCCTTCGGGACAATCTCGCCAACCTCGGACTCATACAACTTGTCTCTACGCCCACCGACATCGCAGGTCACACACTCGACCCCATCTTCACCTCCAGCAAACATGTCTCCTTCAGTCACA
This sequence comes from Lissotriton vulgaris, assembly GCF_964263255.1. Classification (NCBI taxonomy): domain Eukaryota; kingdom Metazoa; phylum Chordata; class Amphibia; order Caudata; family Salamandridae; genus Lissotriton; species Lissotriton vulgaris. Next base: position 174,198,671 of record NC_141687.1, on the reverse strand, counting down.
CCACTACCCTCCAGTGGACGGACCACAGCTGCGTACACTTTTTCTACAATAAAACCACCACTCACAACCAACCTCAACCTACACTATGAAGAAACTGGAACAAAATCACCATCGACCAGATCTCCGCATCGCTTCTTCAAAACCCCCCTGCCCACTCCTCAAACCCCGACCAAGCAGCGTTTAACCTCACCCAATGGCTATCCAACAGCGCCGACATCCTAGCACCGCCGAAAAAACGTCAAATCAAACTTGGCAGCAAAAACGCCTCCTGGTTCAATGATGATCTTAAGAAATCGAAGAAACTCTGCCGCTCCCTCGAGAAGGCCTGGAAAAAAGACCCAAACACCAGCACCAGGGACGCCTTCAAAAACGCCACCCGCATACACCACCAACTGATCCGGACTGCCAAGAAAGCCGCATTCAAAGACCGACTAGACAACAACGCCCACAACAGCAAGGAACTATTCAACATCGTCAAAGAATTCACCAACCCCTCAGCCAACTCCAACGACATCACCCCCTCTCAAGCCCTTTGCGATTCCCTAGCCTCGTTCTTCCACAACAAAATCGCAGACATCCACAACAGCTTCGACATCCAACCCGGAGACCATCCCACCCAATCTTCTGCCGTACCTTCACCCCCCTCGAACATCCTTAACGACTGGAACCCAATCACCACTGAGGACACCATCCGCCTGATGAACTCCATCCACTCAGGATCCCCCACAGACCCATGCCCTCACCACATTTTCAACAAAGCAGACTCCATCATAGCACCACACCTCCGAGACGTCATCAACTGCTCCCTCAACTCCGCCACCTTCCCGGAAAGCTGGAAACACGCCGAACTAAGCGCCCTTCTGAAAAAACCCACAGCGGACCCCACCGAACTCAAAAACTACCGCCCCATCTCGCTCCTTCCATTCCCGGCCAAAGTCATCGAGAAAGCCGTCAATAACCAGCTCGCCGCCTTCCTCGAAAGCAACAAATCCCTCGACTCCTCACAGTCCGGCTTCCGAGCCAAACACAGCACGGAGACCGCCCTCATCGCAGCAACAGACGACATTCGAACTCTACTGGACAATGGAGACACAGTCGCCCTCATCCTCCTAGACCTCTCCGCAGCCTTCGACACAGTCTGCCATAGCACTCTTCTACATCGCCTCAAAAACATCGGGATCCAAGGAAAAGCACTGGAATGGATCACCTCATTCCTCACCGGAAGAACCCAGAGAGTCCGCCTCCCACCATTCAAGTCCGAGGCCACTGAAGTAATCTGCGGCGTACCCCAAGGTTCCTCACTCAGCCCCACCCTCTTCAACGTATACATGAGCCCCCTCGCGACCATCGCCCGCCAACACAACCTCAACATCATCTCCTACGCAGATGACACCCAACTGATCCTATCACTCACCAAAGACCCCAACACCGCCAAAACCAACCTACATGAAGGTATGAAAGAAGTAGCTGAGTGGATGAAACACAGCCGTCTGAAACTGAACTCAGACAAAACAGAAGTCCTTATCTTAGGCTCCTCCCCCTCCGACTGGGACGACTCTTGGTGGCCAGAGGCCCTTGGAAAAGCACCCATCCCGACGGACCACGCACGAAACCTGGGTGTCATCCTGGACTCCTCTCTCTCGATGAACAGACAAGTCAACGCAGTCTCATCTTCATGCTTCAACATCCTCCGCATGCTCAAAAAAACATTTCGCTGGATCCCCACCGAAACCAGAAAGACAGTCACCCATGCACTGGTTACAAGCTGCCTGGACTACGGAAACACCCTATACGCCGGTATCACCGCAAAACTCCAGAAAAAACTCCAACGCATCCAGAACGCATCAGCCAGACTCATACTAGACATCCCACGTAAAGACCATATCTCTAGCCACCTGAAAAACCTCCACTGGCTCCCCGTCAATAAGAGGATTACTTTCCGCCTCCTAACCCAAGCTCACAAAGCACTCTACGAACTTGGACCCGAATGCCTCAACACACGACTTTCCTTCTACACCCCCCCTCGCCAGCTACGATCTTCCAACCAAGCCCTTGCTACCATTCCTCGCATCAATAAAACCACCATGGGAGGTAGATCCTTCTCCTACCTCGCAGCTAAAACATGGAACTCACTCCCCACTCACCTACGTCTCACACAGAACCACCTAGCTTTCAGAAAGCAACTTAAAACCTGGATATTTGACAAGTAATTCCCATCCCTTCCTCAAGCGCCTTGAGACCCTCTGGGTATGTAGCGCGCTATATAAATTTCTGACTTGACTTGACTTGACTTGACGAAGAGACAGAAAGCAAGAAGAAACAACAGAACTGATTTGTGCATGCATAGAAAGATCCTGACTGACCCTAATGTCCAAGGTGCGGACAGAAGCAACAGGTACAGGGGGAGGACCAAAGGTGAGGGGCCAAAAAGTGGAGGACCAGGGGTTGGAGGATCCGCCCGTCAAAACCAGCTCCGTCTTGTCCGGATTGAGTTTCAAATGATTGAAACTCATCCACTCAGATATGAAAATCAAGGTAGAGCAAAACTTAGGAAGGGAATCAGAAGAAGAAGAAAGATCAAAGACGAGCTGGAGGTCATCTGCGTAATTATACACAGAGACCCCCATATCGAGAAGAGACGAGATAAGAGGGTGGATATAAAGATTAAAGAGAAGAGGGGAAAGGGAAGAACCTTGGGGAACCCCACAAGAAACCGGGCAAAGAGGGGCAAAAAAGCCAGAGAGGTGGACTGCTTGAGACCGTCCCTTAAGGAAGGACGCAAGCCAGGAAAGAGCAGAACCCCGGATGCCCTCTGAGCCAACACGGTCGAGAAGGATGGAGTGGTCGACCGTGTCAAACGCAGCAGACAAATCGAGGAGGACCAAGGCCTGAGGGAGATTGGAGTCGGCTTTCCCCTTCAACTCATCTAGCACAGCAAGGACCACCGACTCCGTAGAGTGGCCCGGGCGGAAGCCCGCTTGATGAGAGGCCAGAAGATGATTCTCCTCGATATAGGTGGACAACAAGATGTTACATGACTTTCGAGGATCTTGCCCAAATAGGGAAGGAGAGAGATGGGCCTGAAATTAGAAGGGAGTGATGGGTCCAGATCGGGTTTTTTAAGAATAGGTAGGACAATAGCTGATTTAAAAGAAGCAGGAACTAGGCCCGGGTGAGGGAAGCACTAAGAAAAGAAAGAGGGGGAGCTGGGCAGCAAGAGAAAAGTGTTCTGAGGATACGTGCAGGGGCACAATCCGCCGGAGATCCGGACTTAACTTTAGTAAGTAGGGCAAGGAATGAGTCCAAGGAAATAGGCGAAAAATGGTCTAAGAAAGAAGAGAGCAAAGAAACAACAGAAGACGGGCCGGGTAAAGGTACAGTAGGAATGTTAGATTTAATCTTAACGATCTTGTCGATGAAATAGTCGTTAAGTGAAGAGCAGAGGGTCTGAGAAGGGACAAGGTTAGGGCTGGCGCGATCAGAGGTGGCTAAGTTGTGAACTAAAGAAAAAATCTCCTTCGATTTGTTGGCAGAAAGGGCGACTTTCTCTGAGAAATATTTAGTTTTGGCCGAGAGAATCGCTCTTTTATATTCATGTAAAAGAAGTTTGTATTTGGCCCGAAGAGTGGGACAATATTTACGTCTCCAATGACGCTCGGATCGTCTAAGATCTAACTTGAGGACTTTTAGCTCAGTATTGAACCATTTGTGGGCGTCATGGGGGCGAATGGTCTTAATCTTCCTAAGTGGAGCAACCTGATCGCAGGAAGAGGATAGCCAGGTTCTGACCGCCTCAGCCTGAGAGTCAAGGGAAAGATCGGAGAGATCAGGAGTGGAAGAAGCTAGGGCGAGCGAAAGAGAGTTCAGATTGACCCGGTTCCAGCTGCGGGCGAGAATATTTTTAGGTAAAGGGAGTTTGTCAGTGGAGCCCAGGTGGATGGAGAAGGATACAATAGAGTGATCCGACCAGGTGCAGGGAAGAATGGTGGGGGAAAGGACCATACAGCGTGATGGCCAAATTTGGTCCAGTATGTGACCCTGGTCGTGTGTAGGGGCAAAAACGTGAGGTGAAAAATTAAGACACTGGAGAGTGGCCGACAAATCTTTGGAGGACAGGTCCTCCTTAGGATCGCCTGGCCAGAAATTAAAGTCACCTGAAAGGAGGACTGAAGAGTTGTTAACCACAAGCGTGGCTAGGAGTTCCTGGAGAATGGGCACGAACAAGGGCATGTTCTGAGGAGGGCGATACATAAGAACAACCGTGAGGGGAGCTGAGAGGTTAAGTGAGCGGGCCTCCAGGTAGTCCACATTGGGTATCGGGGAATGAGAAAGGAGTTGAAATTGCAAACTGGAGCGAACAATCATAGCCACGCCCCCCCAACCTTGCCATCAGGACGGTCCGCCCGGAGTATGTAGTATGAGTCAGGGAGAATGGCTAAAATATCAGGAAGAGAATCAGTTGAAAACCAGGTTTCCGTGAGGAATAAAAAATCGGGAGATTCCATGTTCAGGAGATTGAATAGGTCCACCTGGTGCTTTCCAGCTGAACGAGTGTCGAGCAGGTAGGCAGAGGCAGCAGGAGGTGAAGAAGGAAGGTGGGAGACAGGGGGGGAACCAGAAGGGAGAGGGGGTAGAGTATGGGAAAGAGGGACCATCGGACACGGGTGGGGGACATAAATGCCAAGAGAATCAAGGCAGTGTTCCACCAGAAGGGGGAGAGGTGGGGGTGTATTACAGAATAAGAGAGTAACAGGGCAGACGAATAGACCAACAAAGGACCTGGGTCACTGGCCCCTGGTCCCGGGCCGTCGCAGACAGGCGCAGACGGGCTTAATTTAGGCGCAACTTCGGTGCGCCTTCATCGCGCCCGCTGCGCTCGTCCGCTGCACGGCCGGGGATATGATGTCATAATATAAGCTACTATTTTTAAGTAAAAGTGCATTAGTAAGTAAAAGTGCAGCACTTGAGTAAGTGCTGGGACCAATACTGCACAAGTACATCATGGAGAAAACTACCAATTCTGTGCTATTACACATCACCAGTATAGACCTCTCTAGGGTGCAAGCTGTCAGACCCAGGGGTGAGGGCTGAGGTCATTTGTCTCTGACATCCACGGGTCCAATATGATATGACTCTGCAAACTGGGCCAAGTACAGCCTAATACAAGTCCTTCAGCATTTGACTCTCATTTTTTATGATGGTGAGCAGTCATGTAAAGGTCGTGTCCGTGTGTTTCAAGCTCATAGCTCAGTAATCTCCCAGCAGCACAATAACTGATTGTCCAACCAAGTGCTTGTCTTTGTAAAAATAGAAACTACTTTAATACACACAGTAAACTCAACACTATACACAACATCTAATGAATACAGATTCTCCACTGGCTTGTGTCAACTGTACTTAGGAATTCTTTCTTTCAGTTCAGATTCCAGGTAATGTGTCCCCACCTCTAGGAAGCTGGCTGTCAGGTAGACACCAGCTCTGGTTGCACACCGGCCCTTTGCATACTCTGCAGTGCTCTTCCTTCCTTCGTCAAGGAGAACTTGGAACTGGAACAACAAGTGGGTCAGTGGCTCCCGCCTTTAATTAGTGAAAGGAGGTGGGGATGTGGATTCTCTGTCTGCATTTGCAGAATAGGTTTGGGTTTGTTCTTATTTCAAGTGTCCTCTCCAGGCTGTTTTCCTGTTCCTTTTGTAGATTGATGTACCTCCCAACAGAGACTTTGTGCACCTGGCTGTCAACAGCCATGCTAAATAATGATAAGGAAAGAGACAAAAGGCTGACCTCACCTAAAATATCCTTCACAATCTGACCAACGAATAATGCAGCCTCATCTTTCACCTCCCTAATATACCAAATGGCAGTGCTCCAGAAGACTAATTAGCAAACCAACTTAGCAAAAAGATCAAACCGAATTTCTAAGTGAAGCCTTGAATCTTCTCACCTCACTTCAGTGTCTGTGTCCTCCCTTACATGGTTCCTACAAATCTAGTAGGACTGTGCATGTAGAGCCACAAAACTTCTTGATATAGAGACTGAGTCTTACCATATAAACAGTAATAGTTAGCCTGTTTGGCTGGCTCACAGTCCTGCATCTACATTCATAAACCTACAGAGTTATAGATGGTGCCAATAAAAAGATACAGCATTGCATTTTCAAAAGTTTTTGAAAAGCTTAATCTGTAGATTAAATGTCTGTTAAATATTAAATATGTATAAATATAACATGAACTACGATTACTGAAAAGATGGGACACATCATTGCAATAAGCATTATTAGAATGGCAAAAAACACAAACTCAAGATGCGGTCCGGAGGGTTCCAGTTAGGTGAACACGCCGTTAGGATCTTTTTATCAAGTACTAGAGATACTCGCGGCCTCTCCGAGACCATGGGGCATAGTTTTGCTTCCTAATAAATACTATGTGACAATACTCAAACGTATGATGTACTAACGCATGCTTATTAGTTGCAGCGTCTTTTGAATTTTCTTAACCACATTTAGGTAAAATAGGAGTGGTGAACACAGGGCTGGGTCCTGTGTACTCCTGACGAAGACCTTTGGGGAATGCTCGAAACATGTTGACAAAATACTAGGAACATCTAACCCATTATAGCTAGGTTTTCCAGTATTCTACCCCGGTTTTAGACTATACTAACTAGGAGCAAGAATAAAATTATTACGCCCACTAGTTAGGTATTTTTAACTCACACCTACCCACTCCACTGAACTTCCTGCACTACACATAGTTTTCACAACAGTGCTCCTACGTAAATCCACAAGTCGTAGCACGCCTCAGTCCGCAGAGGACTGAGATGGCCCCTATTATGAAGCATGTCACCGTGGGGAAACCCTGGTGAGTGAGGGGACTCAAGAAAGAAAAGTTTTTCTTCCTTACTGATTTTAAAAACTCAGATTGAGTACGGAAATCTCTCCTGTGGCTAGGTTCTTTCACCCGATATCTTGTGTTATTCAGGTCTACAAAAAACACAAACAACCATGTATTTATTCATAATTTTTCTAACATTACTCCTATCTATTCTGAATATTTATATGTTAAAGAGCATATCAGGAGTACCCTTCAGCCAGCCGTCCTATTGGAATGACCCAACAGCATACCTTGGTATTGTATATCAGGTAGATAGCCTTTGTGCATAAAGGAATACACTCTGTCTCGAGTGTGCAAGCCTGCACACTTCTTCTGCACAGCTGTCTTCCTTCTCAGGATGAAGGTCGGGGGCATCTGAACTGCATCTCAGTTACTACAGCGTTCCACAATGAGTCTGGCTTGAGGTGAACCTCTCAGCGACTTCAGCATGGACTCTGTTTTTATAATAAAACAACAAGCTTATCACACTGTACCAGAGGTGCATTACAACGTTTTACTTAGACTGCAGGAGAGAAGTCGTCTCATACAAGCACAGAAAATAAAACAATGCTTGTACCCTAATGTTTACAACCCTAGGTATTAAATGTGCAGACTACAAGACGACAATGCCTATCTGAAATAAATGTGATTAAAGAGCATTTTGGCAATTGGAAAAAAGCATTTGCAAACCACCACTGAAAAATGATGCTAAGTTGAAATTAAGGGTAAAAAGCCTTGGGTACCACAAAAACACCGAATCACAGAAGCAGATGCTAAAAGCCATACAAAATGCCAACTTAAAAAGCGACGTTATGACAACGGGGTCAACCCAAAGAAAGTCACTGGGACCCGGGTATAAAGTCTTTGTATTGAGAGGGGTCCCAGAACGGGAGAGCAATTAAAAAGGAAAAAGAAAATTCAAGAAAATCTAGAGAAATCAAAACAAATTTAGAGTACAATGTTATTTATTCACAGAGTACTCCACCATACATTTGGTATACTTTGCATGTAAAATATTCATTGGTACAGTATTGTGCCCAGAGAGAGAAAGGATACGAGTTGGGAGGGCGTGACGTGAAAAGGATTAGTGTAGGAGGAAAAAGAATTGGTGCAGGTCAAAAATACAATATTTACAGATACAATACTACAATGGCTTCCCATGGGAGCCAAACAAGGGTGTCACAAAAGTTCATGAGATTTATGTAACCAGGCTTCAGAGATAAGCTGTATAAATCTTGCTAGGGGTAGAAGCTGGTATCGGGGGTTTTATGTTGTCTACGTTTCGACCCTGGATGGCGTAGAGTATTTATCCCTTACAAAACGCGTCTTCTTCAGGACAGGAAGAGAAGGGTGGGCTGATTTCTGCATCTAAGTAAGGAGACTACACAAATTCAAACGGGACCTCTTGAAAAACATGTGTAGGCACCTAAGGGACGTGTCTCCCTAGGTAATTGGTGAGGCTTCAAGCTGTAGCACAGGCTGGGTCTGACACCGGTGCTGGCAATCATGCAGATGAATGTGCCGGAGAATCCGGTTGCTGCGTTCCGGAAAAAGCAAAAACTGGCTGCGGGTTGTTTAAATGGTTATCATTGCCGCCACACTTATACGCGAGACGCGAGACCGGGAGCCTTTCGCCCATTTACTGATGCGATCATCCTTAACATTGCCAGCCCCTGCCGGCAGCGATAACCATTTAAACAACCCTCTAAAAATGCTGGAAATCAATGAATGTATTAAAGACCGTATAACTCCAAGCATTGTCTGGAATGCAGAAATTAAACCATATTCAATTACTTTAAAAAATGTGCAATCACAGTAGTGTTAGAAGCATTAAAAATACAATGTATCTGCTCACTGAAATGCAGTGATAATTAATTGTGCAATAGTGATTGTGCCTGAGTCGAGGCCCGGATCCTCTTTGAGATCAAATGTTTCTCGAACATGTGTCAAAACAAAATCTTTTTTAAACCAAGCTTTCAGTCTGCTTAGGCGATCAAAGTTAATATGGGAAAAAAGAACAGTCGGTCACAAGGATACTTCTCCAACAGAATGTGGGGGGGACAGCCTTGGAAACGGTGACAACATAAGGGACCCTTGGTTTCATCTCACATCTACTCTGATCATTTAGAATAGAGTAGCTGCCTTTTGAAAGTAGCCAACATTCAGACTTTATCACTGGTACGGGACCCCATTTAAAATAACATGCAAGGTTGCCCATGGATGAATTACAAACACCATGGGGTGTTAGCTCTCTGCAAAGAAGTGACTCAAAGAAGCACGATATTGACGCGGACCACTAAAGACCTTTTTATCCTCGTTGAAACATCGGTCATCGAAGGGAAGAGAATAACCCTCTTATAAAACATTAGCACCTATTTCCTCAACTCTGCACACAGGGACATGTTTAAGACATGAAGAGAAATGAAACATTGAAATAGGTAAGGAAATAAGCCATGTGGCTGATGGAGTTTCAGCTACAGAAAAATGCAATTTTTCTAACTTACCCATATTAAGCATAGTGTAGATTGCATCTTTTGGAGCCATAAGGTTTTGCATGTGTCAAACTGTAGGGCAAAAACAAATCAGTTGCATTCAAATATTTCCATGGTACTTGATTTGATTTTAAAACCTGCAATGTCCATTTTAATTGTTTTAGTTGCAAAATCTAGCTCAATTGACTCTGGCCATGTTGAAGCATAGACATGTTATTCTGTACGATATCAAATGCAAAAGAAACAATACTATTCAACAATTATTATATATAGCCAATGTATTCATCCCATTATCGATAACTGCTAAAGGTTTTTCAGAATTTTCCTTATCAAATTGTCTTAACCGTTCAGCAGCTTCTAGTTGAAACATTTTCCAAACTTCACTGCATGTGGCATAAATAAAACGCTTCAAGCAAGGAGCTTTGGAACCTAATAAAAAAGCTTGTAAATCTATATTATCAGAAAGCAGTGCTAGATGGTCTTTAGCGGCAGACAAAGTGGAGTTTTCTAACCATTGTTGGCACAACTTTCTTACGCATAGGTTGTAACCAATTGAGGCTAAATATACCAGGGGTATAGCCTGCTAGCTATATACCCTTCTGAAGAGTTTAAAAACGGCATTGCAACAATTTGAATCATTGGGTCATAATAACCACCACCTTGAACTAGAAAATTACAAATTGTAAATTCCATTTTGCACCATCCCACAGAGCTGCTGTTCTGTGAAATTAATAATTTGTTGCCAATTGTCAAACTTCGCAACAAAGGGGATGCTATGCGCATTTCAATTTTTAGCATGTGCCAATCCAAGAAATGTAGTCTGTTGTATTGTTTTGTTTAAAAAATGATTTGGTGAGGGTTCAGACAAGCCCTAAATAAAGCATCAATGTCCTGGACCTGCCAGTTTCCTGTACCTCAAAGAGATTTAAGCTCAACATTGTCCTTCCAATATTCATAAATTGTAGGGCCAGTTGTGAAATAAATACATTTCAATATATGAATATGGTTTGCATGCACATATTATTCTTTAGTTGTGAAGGTGTAAGTTTGTCAAAATAAATAGGATTTGTAGAGAAATGACCAGAAAAATAAGGGAACTTCCTTAAATGTGATTTGGAACTACCCACAGATAGTGTCAGGCAGTGTTCCATTGTGTATTCTTAAAAATAGCATGTGGAATATAATCTCTTTGAAAATAGTGATATGCATAATGATGGTAACATTTCACAATAATTTGCAGAGTACAAATATAAATCCTCATTCTCAAATATAGTGCATGATTCTCATTCAGATAGCATATTAGAAACATTCATAACATTGCATTCATCAGAAAGGGAGCCAGAGAAGAGAATTTCATCCATAGTAACTTTAAAAACATATAGAATTTGCAATTTTTCTGTTGGACCAAAAATGTCATAGGGAACCTGATCCCAAACAATACCAGCAGGGACTGGGAATGCTCTAATGTTCACTAGGGACAAGTCTCTTCGGACCTTATGAGATGAAGAATGGAGCATAAGCACCTCAGCTACAGTTTCTGATGAAGTACAATCTGGGTGCTAATATCTATAATCCAGTATAGAGGAGGAGAAAAAAGAAAGTAGTTGATAGCATATAACTTAATTGCTAGAAGCAGCAGAGGAAAATGACAAACTCACATTAGGAACACATCCTGTGTTCGCAGCAGTATCTGACATGTTGAAAATGTCAACATCAGAAGACCCCAGCAGGGGTATAGAAAGATTTAGACTGCTTGGAGCATGTAGTGGGATTTCGTGCATGGTAGGGAGAGGTGTGAAGGAACAACCTCGAAACTAGTGTGGCCTACTATGGAGAACTGGCCACATAGTGTAACTTGATCAAATCAATGGAAAGCAGTCGGTTATATTTACAACCAGCGAGTAGTGGCAAAATCAAAGTTCAAATCCCTTTAACAGCAAAGACAGGCACTGGTGCACAGCAGGATGGGTCAAACTCCTTTTTATCTGCAATCTTCTCCCAGACTATATCCTCAACTTTTGGAATCCAGTCATAAACCACTGGTTGTCCTTCACTTCTTCAGTGACAGAATGTTTAGAATTCTCATTGGAGTGCTCATCTCGGACGTCTTGAATTCCTGCAAGACAGTGAAATGTTAATTGATGTCAAATGAAGCATCTCCAGCCACTGTGCTTGAGTTGCCAAGGATAATACATGTGTCAAGAAACAAACATCTGGACCACAAAGAAAACTTCATGGGGGGGCCCAGTTACACAAAGACCTTCTACGCAGATTATCTAATGCTCTCTGGGCTCCATATAGATGATGGAGCCAACTTTGATCTGAACCTAATAGTCTAGCTGTTAAGTACTGCTTTTAGTCAAAGTTCTTCCGTTCCACTCTCAAATTTCCCTCAGGAGGATAGGGGGCGGAATAATGAACAGCAACACCTAGGGTGTCTATAATATGTCTGGGAGGGGAAGGCTGGACTCTGGTTCAAGTGGAATGCTGCTGCTGCATATGTGCTGATAAAGACATGCAAAACCTCAATAACAATTCAAACATTTGCTGATCGTGTCGCCACACCCATAGAACTCAAGAGCAAAAATCATCAGCCACTAAAATAAATTTGAAGGGCACCATCTGAATGGAGTGGTCCGCAATTATCTAAATAAACACACTGTAATGACTTATTTGAAACTAACAGAGGTGTCTGCAGTGGATGAGCAATGGTGGAACTTTGAAATTGTTGTCAAATCTCTCAACTAAGGACGCAGGCCCCAATTCACAGAACTAACTTAAGACAAAATCCAAAACTTACTACCATTTTGGTATTCACAGAAGGCACTTACTCATTTTGGTATTTACAGAAGGCACTTACTCATTTTGGTATTCACAGAAGTTAGGAGTCCTAACTTTAGGACCTCTAAATACCTTCTGTGAATACCGAAAGTCTTAAAGTTAGGATTTTTCTCAGTTTAGGAGTAGTAAAGTTAGGACTACTAACTTTAAGACTCCTAAATGCCTTCTGTGAATACCGAAAGTCTTAAAGTTAGGATTTTTCTCAGTTTAGTAGTCCTAAAGTTAGGAGTCCTGACTTTACTACTCCTATACTCCTAAAAGCAGCCACAGGGACCAGGAGATGTTGAGGACAACGAGGAGCCGGATTCGAGCTCTCCCACAAAGGATGTCGAGTGCTGAGGGGTCGTGTCCGGTGGGAGCACCAACAAGTCTTGGCAGTGGTAACCCATGAAGAAGGTTGAGTAAGGTTACAGTCTGGCCCAGCAAGGACCAGGAGACTCACCACAGCAAGGGGAGTCAGGGTAGGCCTGGAGCAACAAGGGGAGCCCAAGAAAAACAGTGTTGTCCCTCAAATGGACCCATAGGCTGGAGGCACAGGGGTCGCAAGGGGACCTCTAGCAGTTTCACAAAGTAACAGCTTGCGGGGCACACAGTGTGAGAAGGCTGAAGTCCTTTGTAAGAAATGTGCGCAGAGGTTGGGGCTACCGATATCCCAATGCACTTAGTTGGGCAATGCCAACAAACATATGCACTTGCAAAAGTACGTGATGCTCAGGGGTTTGGGTTATGCAGTCCCCATGAGGGATACTGGCCTCAGACTTGGTGAGAGGGCAGCTCAACCTCAAGGAATGAAGGAACCCACCTCCTGTGTTGCTGTAGCCTTCGAAGTCCACAGGAGCTCAGGATCCGCAGACTGGTCAGTTGTGTTGCGGTGTCTGTAAATGCAGGGGATTGACTCCTTCACCCCAAGGGAGATGCTTCAGTTGTCCTCGATGCTCCACAGTTCCTGCACAGATCCTGTATGGTGCACGGGCACAGATGATGCTTTGGATGGAGAGGAAGACTAGGGCCCCCATTAGGATGGCGGGCGGACTTTGCCCGTCCACCACCCTTGCGGAAAACGGTACCGCCCGCGAGCTGAGCGGCGGTCCCGCACTGGACATTAGGATGCGCCCGCCACAGTGGCGGGCACATCATGCATTCTTACCACTGTGGCGGGCGGTGCTCTCAGCACCGCCCGCCACAATGCTAAGAATGCATGTATTCATTTGCATACACAAAGCGGCAGGCACTGCGCGGTGCCAGCCGCTTTGTGTATGCAAATGCAGGGGGGTAACCCAGGTACCCCCATGTGCACCCCCCACCCTTCCCTTCACCATGGAGGCCCGCAGGGGACCCCAAGGTGAAGACCGCATGCCTTTCCGTGGCGGCATTGCCGCCACCGCAAGGCATCAGATTGGGCCCATTGTAATATGGCTGGCGGTGTCAAACTGACACCGCCACCATATTAAACCTTGTCCGCCCTGGCCGCAAGGCGACCAGGGCGGAAAAGCGGCGGACGGAAAGACCATCCCCCGCCATACTAATATGGCGGGGGGGCCTTGAGGAGAGGATGTCGGGCGGATTGCTCCCACCAGGCTGGCGGTGGCTACCGCCAGCCTGGCGGGGGCAATCCGCCCGACATCCTAATGGGCCCCTAAGTTGGGTTCAGGCAAAGTCCAGAGTGTCCAGACGGTCAAAGTTCAGTGGCTTCTGGTTCAAAATCTTCTCCATGTCAAATCTAGGGTCCTACAACTAGGTTAGCCCTTTTGTACCCACAGGAGAGGGTTGGACAGATTCAGGGGACCCTGCCAGGGGAGGGTCAGGACAGTGGGGAGGATACTTCCATGTCCTTTGTCCAGTTTCACACCAGAGCAGGTGCCAACGGCTCCCAGGACTGGTTTGAACTGGCCTATGCACAGGGACGCCGAGTGTGCCTCTGATACAGACTTTCAGGGCACTTTGGAAGTGCACCTACCCAGCCCTAATACACTGAATCCTGTCTGGGAGGTGGTTACACCTCCCTGTGACAGAATGCCTGTTGTCCTGCCTTCCCCTGCTCTAGCTTGGCTCAGCAGCAGGAGGGCAGAAATGTGTCTCTGGTTGGCAGCAACTATTTTGTGCTGTCCGGGTCAAGAAGGCTGGTACCAGGAAGACCAGGGACCCCACGAAGCTCCCTTCAGAAGTGTGGAATCATACTTTCCACATCGGTTACTGGTGTAGAGGTATGATTCCAAGGTGTTTGATACCAAACACAACTTTTTAAGGTACTTGGGGGCAGATTTACAAGCCCCTTGCATCACCAGTGCATCACTTTTCGTGATGCACCGGCAGCGCATTTCACTGCCCCATACTTTCAAGGACAGGAAAAGCCACCCTGCATGACTTTTCCTGTCCTTGTAAATATGACCACTTTACATGCAACACTTTGCATGAAAGGGGCGTCCCATGGGTGTTGCTGTGGGTATTCACAGGCATAAACCCATGGAACCAGACACATTTCCAGATTTACGATGAATCGTAAACTTGGAAATGCGCCAAAATGCTACGCCACCCTAAGGATGGCGTAGCGAGCGCAACAAGGACATTTTTGTTTTAATTTCTCCTCGTTTTTTCCTCTTTCAATGTGTGCTGTATTCTGGCACACATTGAAAGAGAAAAATGCCTCTAGTGAATGTTCCTGTGCAGGAAGGTGCCCCTTTCTGCACAGAAACAATCTCCCCATGGTGCAGGCATCCTTGTACCATGGTGCAAGGGTGCCTGCGCCGGCGCATGGGAGCTGTTTGTGTATCGGCGCAGGTGAGAGCAAAGGAATGCAATATATTATTGTTAAAATATTGTAATCCTATGCTTTGAAAATGCTGCAGCGTGGCGCAGCCAAAGGGCTTGCGTTGTCGCGCTGTGGCACTTTCTTGTAACTCTACCCCTAGGTATCTGTAAGAGAACATATTTCTCTAAGAAATGTGGTGTTAGACTATTACATTCATTTGATAACATGAAGCACCGAAACAGGACACTGAGGAAGAGAATTTTAGCTTTTGGAAAACTGAATTTATTGCCATGTTCAATGAATCCCAGAATTATTCAATCCACTCTGGCCAAATGTGAGTTTAGATCATCATCTATGAGATGTATTCCATCACCCTATGACAAAGCGTCTGTGTCAATTTCTTGCAAAGTTGAAGTTACACGTGCAGCAAACAGCTCTGGGCTGTTTTTATACTCTTGGGGGAACCTACAGAACCTTCTCTGGTCCCCTAGAGCTGTGACTTCAGTCAAATAACTCCTTTCAGGCGCTATATTTTGACACATAAAACCAATGGAAATTACGAACAATGTTGTTTATCAAGCCTGTGCTGGGGGTATTTTGTACTGCAAAAGTCTGTGTGTGACTGTTTAATTGTCTGTAGTCCAAGACTATGTTATAAGAATGAGCTGGTTTAAGCACAGGAAACAAAGGACTGCTCATAGGGGAGACACAAGGTTCAATTATACCTTGATGTTCTAATTGTGCTAGAATCTCCCCAAAAGGTCATTTGGCTTCATGTTTAATCGGGTATTGTGCTTGCACTTGTGGGCTGGACTTTATAGGTATGACATGGGTAGGTGAGTATTTATTTCAAGCCACCTGATTGATGTGTAATGCCGGAGTTTGAACAAGACCCCATTCTGTAGCATATGCTATTTGAATTTCCTCTGGAACAATAACAGAGAAGGAAGGCATAATTACATCCTCTCCTTATGGGACTTTTCGAACAAACTCAGATGGTCAAACTACCTCAGCCAGGAGAATGTTTTATGCATTAGATAAATTCTGCCAGAATATTACTTTAATAGTACGTGGTATGTCACCCTCAATTTGTAAGTCTAGCTTTTAGAGGTTATCAGGAAGGCTTATCTGCTGATCAGGTGTTTCTACTTGTCTGTAGTCATTAATCAGTCTAATCATCAGAAGTTCATGAAAAGTCTAGTGAGCTATGGTGGCCCACGTCTTCTTCTGAAGAAGAGATATGAGTATTTGTGGCATACTAAGAAGAAATTGCGCCCACTTTATTCATTTTAAATTTTGTTTTTTGTTGTGGAAGTTTCTCTTTGTTTTGTAAGATGACATCAGAAGAGCATGAAGTCTTTACTAGCACTAATCAATACATTTCACCTCACGTGCTACAACTATGCAGATGACACGCAAATACTCCTTCAACTGGAATGCCACAAAGACAGTGGAAAATCGCCAATTTTCAGCTGTCTCAGAGCCGTGGATCAGTGGATGACTTGGAGCCATCTCAAATTGAATGCTTCAAAAACGGAAATACTCATATGTGGCGATTGGAAAAATTACAACCTGCTTGCTGCATGGCCTGATGAACTGGGATCACTGCCTAAAGTATCGAAGGATGGATAAAACCTCGGAATGACCATGGACTCCAAGCTGTTGATGAATGCCCAAGTGGATAAACTAGCAAGATCAAGCTTTGCTACTATAAAAACGCTGCGACAAATTTTCCCTCATTTGGGATTTCCACACAAGGTCCAAGCTACCATCTCCCTTGTTCTATCCAAACTCGATTACGCCAATAGCCTCTACCATGGATCACCTTTAACGACCATGAAAAGACTACAATGGATTCAGAACTCGGCTGCCAGACTACTCTTGCATATCAAACCGCGAGACCACATCTCCCCTGCCTTGAAAGCCCTAAATTGGTTACCCGTTGCCAGAAGATCCACGTTCAAGCTGCTTTGTATTACCCACAAAGCAATACATGGAATAGGACCACTCTTCATCAGGAATAAAATCACCAAACACATTCAACAATGGAACGTCCGCTCTAAAGGAGCATCTTGCCTCAAAATCCCAACATACAAGAAAAAAACCACGGGTGGCACATCCTTCTCTGTTCAAGCAGCCAAACTATGGAACTCTTTACCCCCCGCAAAACCACAGTTGATGGACAGAATGCAGAACAATGTCATACATTCACCCCAGTACATAGATCTGGGCCTAAATCCATTGTTTCTTTGCACTCCACACCACCCCAGTTCAGACATGGCCATATGCAAATCAGCCTTGACCCTGTGCCTCATGGGAACAGTCCAGCCCGAACTGCCAAGCCATGTCTTTCCTGGACCGGAATTAAGCATCCTAGGACCGGTTTCTGGCTATCAGCCGTCTTCAGCCAGGATAGCTTGACTCCAGTGGTGTGGAGAGCATGGGACTCACGTCTGAGCATACCCATCCCACTCAGAGTGACAAATGCAAAACGACAGTTGATGGACAGAATGCAGAACAATGTCATACATTCACCCCAGTACAGAGATCTGGGCCTAACTCCATCGTTTTTTTGCACTCCACACCACCCCAGTTCAGACATGGCCATATGCAAATCAGCCTTGACCCTGTGCCTCATGGGAACAGTCCAGCCCGTACTGCCAAGCCATGTCTTTCCTGGACCGGAATCAAGCATCCTAGGACTGGTTTCTGGCTATCAGCCGTCTTCAGCCAGGATAGCTTGACTCCAGTGGTGTGGAGGGCATGGGACTCACGTCCGAGCATACCCATCCCACTCGGGGTGACAAATGCAAAACCACAGTTGATGGACAGAATGCAGAACAATGTCATACATTTTTGCACTCTTTACCCCCCAACATAAGATCCACTGACAACCACCTTATCTTCAGAAAACTACTCAAGATTTGGCTCTTCCCCACATAAGCACCATACGGAAACAGAAATTTACAGCATATCCCTCTGTATATGAGCATTTGTTTTCACTATAGATATGTACCTATCTTTGTGTATCACTTTATAAACCATGTAAAATAATTATGTTGTTAAGAGAAAAGAAAAAATAAAATAATAATCGTAATAGTAATAATATTAATCAATAAATAAAAATCATCTTTGATCTACATGTACATACTTCCATTGTGCATCTATGTACCGTCCATGTACTTGGATCTGTGTGTCTGCTACTTTTCTACTGAAAAAGCATATCCAATGCAATACCCTATTTCTCATCCAGTGCCTCTATCAATATATTTAGTCTAAATATACTTACTTCCTTTATGCATCTATATACTTTCAATGTACCTATGGATCTATATATTTATCACTTTCTTCTAATTTAGCATTTCCAATGCACGAGCCTATTTCTCAGCCTATACTTCGCTCAATATATCTTCTAGCCCAACCTTCTGACTCATCTCAAACTTTTTTCTACTACTCCTTCCAATCTCTACCATATCTCTCATCCTATACATCTATCAATATATCCTCTACATCCACTCTCTCATTTATCCCAAACCCCTTACCACTACTATGATTGCCAAAATAAACCTTTCTAGACTCTCTCCTGCTCTACCCCTCCTTGCATCATCTGACACCTCTTTTTACTACACGATCCCCTAAAACAAACATTTCTAAACTCTCCCCTCTGACTCCTCCCCTCCAAAACTCCTTTTCACTCAACCAAAAGCCTCTTCCTACTGCTAAGACCTAAAACATTTTTTTTTTAAATCCTTCACTCTTTTATCCCTCCACTATCCTTTTCAATCAAAATTAACAAACTAACATGTTCACTTCTCAAATTCCATATTCAACTATGCTAATATACTGCTCAAATAACTGAATAACATATCTACTACTCAAATTACTTCATATTTATACTATACTAATTTTCAACACTAATCCTTTATGGGTTCCGGAGTAGCGTGCTACTCGCCAGAAAAGCGCTTCAACACCCATCAGGGGTAACAAGTGCTATATGAATGCAAATCTTTCTTTCCCTTTTGTCCCTCCGCTATCCTTCTCACTCCAAGTAACAGACTAATATCCACCACTGAAATTACCTCATAATTCACCATATTACTTCACCACTAATCCTTTCTGGGCTTCCTGAATAGCGTGCGCCAACAAACGATAAATAAATACAAACCTTTGTCCTCCTCTATCCTTCTGCTATCATTCCATATCCAAATAACTGACTATCCTATCCACCACTTAAAATGTACTTGCATGTTTCACTATACTAATTCAATACTAATCCTCAATGGGTCCCGGAGTACCTACCCGCCGAAAAAGCGCTTCAACGCCTGGTCAGGGGTAGTAAGCGCTATATAAATGTAATTACAATACAATACAATACAGTTATGTAGATTTTAACGTTTTTATGTAAGATTTTGGTTACAGAGATCCAGTACATGTTTTTGCTTTGAATTTGTTTTTATCCTAGCGTTTTGTAGAAGATTCAGGTGTCTGCTTAGTAGTTTTGACATCACATTTGCTTTTAAGGACTGGTTTATTGGGCCTGGTTCTCAAAGTGTCACGACCTATAGATGTATAGGTTTCAGAATAATTTTAGGAAACTCACATTTCTGATCTGCTGGTAAAATTGAAGCGAGGCAAATCGGCAAAAAAGCCTCCTCCCCTTTAATATTACTTAAAATAATTGAGTACACTGTGGCAAAGTTGCCAATGAGTTTCATCCCCAAATCCAGGGCAGGGACTGGCCCATGTTCAGCCTGAATCTGTTTGAGGACTTTAAAACAGCAATTGAAGGAATAACATGGGGGATGGTATAGATTTCTGCAAAAACAATACCCAATGTATTACACTCCTCAATGAGGGGAAACCATACTAAGTGGAAAACATATAGTGAGAATTCTAAATTTATCATGGGGTCTCGTAAGGGAAAGACCGCCTCAAGCTGATTTGTTTTTCGGGCAATGCAAAATGGAATTTCCTCCCTTTTGGTGGGACTTTGCCCATAATAGCCTTTATTGTAATAAGACTAATTGCAGACATAGCAAGTTGAGCCTGTCTAGCTTGAGGAGCCCTTGTTGGGGCAGTAGTGATTGTACCCAGAACATACGGCATCAAACATCAATACAGTCTAACTGATTGAAGAAGCCTTTTCCAGCTGGCTACTTCAGGCAGCTGACGCACATGCCCCTTGCTCTAACTTTCTCCGCTCCCGCCCCAATGACGCTCACAGGTGGTTTACACCTCACCTGAAAGCTTTAAAACTTGAAGTTCGTCAAAAGGAGCGGAAGTGGCGAACAGTGTACTCAGAACTAGATAAGGCCAATTACTGTAGGGCCCGAAAGGATTATCAGAAACTTATCCAGAAACACAAAACCGATTATTTCTCGGAAAAAATTCTAAACTCCCACAACAAATCAAGAGAACTGTTTAACATCGTGGAAAGTCTTAGTGGCAGCGACAGAACTTCCCAACCAGGGGCCCCCACTCAGGACCTTTGTAACTCATTGAATTCCTTTTTCTTTAATAAAATACGCACCATAAAACAAAGTATCCTCATCACTCCATCCCCTTCCCTTCTGGCTGATACCTATTACAACGCTTCAACTCTGGAATCTCTTCCCCTCATTGACGGTGCCACTCTATCTAAACTCCTTGCCAAGGTTAAATCAGGCTCCCCTGATGATATCTGCCCCCCACATATTTTGAGAGAAGTGGGAACTACCATTCCTGAGGGCATGCTTTCCATGCTGAATGGATCTCTCTCACAGGGTAAAGTCCCCGACAACTTTAAAAAAGCCCTCCTTATTCCCCTGATAAAAAAAGCCGGAGCTAACCCGCTGGACCCGCTTAACTACAGACCTATATCATTGCTGCCTTATTGTGCCAAACTACTAGAGGCTCATGTCTGTGACAGTATTTCTAAATTTGTGGAAGAATCAGAGTATCTTGCACCCAACCAGGCGGGTTTCCGCCCTTGTCACTCAACTGAAGCAGTTATTCTTTCGGTGCAGAATACCTTGAGGCGGAATGCAGATAACGGGATCCACCAGGCTCTGGTGTTGCTGGACCTCTCGGCTGCGTTCGACACGGTTGACTATACCATCTTGGTCAACCGTGTCGAGCAGGCAGGTCTCAGGGGCCCTGCGCTGAGCTGGATTCACTCATTCATTACTGGCCGCACTCAATCTGTTAGATTGGGCTCTTTCACAGCTCCCACCATCCCTAACATCTGTGGAGTGCCTCAGGGCTCATCTTTGTCACCTTTGCTCTTTAACTTATACCTATGCCCTCTTCTATATTCTCTTAGGAAAGCGAAAGTTACCATCTTCAACTATGCAGATGATTTGCAGCTCATCTTCCCCTTAAACACCAAGGACTCAGTGGAAGATTTTCAAAACACCATATCTCACATCCTGAGTTGGATGAGCTGCAATCATTTGAAACTCAACCCAGGCAAGACTGAATTGGTCTTGCCTGGGCAGAGCACTCTTAGTTGGAACCCTAGCTTCTGGCCATCTAGCATGGGAGCCTCTCCGTCCAAGTCATCTTCAGATAAGAGCTTAGGAATCTTTATCAGCGAAGATCTCTCCCTGAAAAGACAGGTAGGCGCAGTTGTGTCATCTAGTTTTTTCCAACTGAAGAAAATTAGGAAAATTGCCTGTTTTTTCTCTCTGGCTGCCCTCACACAGATTGTCATTTCCCTGGTCCTGTCTAGATTAGACTTTTCCAACAGCCTCTATCTCGGGCTCCAAGCTGGAGAGCTAAAACGCCTCCAGCTGGTTCCGAATCAGGCAGCCAGACTTATTCTGAATCTATCCAAAAGGCAGTCTGTTAGATCAAGGTTAAAACAGCTACACTGGTTGCCTGTTGAGCAGCGAGTGGCATTTAAAACCGGGTGCATTTTATTCAAATCTTTACATGATTCTGGCCCTTCATTTATCAGAGATCTATTCAACAGATATAACCCATCCCGTAATCTTCGGTCCATTCATAAATCCCTTCTGATCGTCCCTTCTTATAAGAGGAAGCGCCTCGGAGGCTGCTGCTTTGACCATCTTGCAGCTACCTTCTGGATTTCTCTTCCCCTTCAATTAAAACTGAGTGACAATATCCTCAGTTTTAGACATTCCCTTAAAACCTGGCTTTTCTCCCAGGCGTACTGCTGAGCTGCCTCATCTCTACTTTTAATTGGTGCGTTGTGTTCCTTTCTATAGCGCCATGAAGCCCCCGGGCGTACGAGCGCTTAATAAATTCATATTAACATTAACATTAATAAATTCATATTAACATTAAATGGTTTAAAAATGCAAGCTTTTCACACTGCTATTATGTCTGTTCATTAGGATAAGGCGTATAGCCTGCTAAGACTGGCCAGATTGCCCCTTCATTACTAAGAGGAGCCAGTTTAACATTGTGAACAACATGTGGGAGGGCGCCTTGGAACCAATTTTGATTTTCCTGGTAAGTTTATGATATTTCTAAATATTCATAAGATCTATATGCAGCAGGAGTTGCAGCCTCAGTGTATGAGCGAAATGTGAGTGAATTAGCATTGGCTGCTGGAAAATCTACACAAGAATAAAAAACATCGCATCTGTATGCTTCTTGTGCCTCAACCATGAAGATAACTTCAGCACCACCATTGGGGAGCCCATGTCTAGGTAAATGTGCACTTACAGTTTGTCTGCAATTAAGAGGAATGCTATATGAAGCACTATTTTTAGTTATTAGAATTTAAAGAAAGGAGAACACTATGAGGGGGAAATCCTATTGAAACAATCTAGCTTGATTAACCTACAGTTAAAAATAGGTGCTTCCTATTAAGTTGAATAATAATCCCTTATCACAATCGTTGTCTCTGAACAGACTTAATTAAGAAGGTTTAGGCACACACAAGTGAACTACTCAGGAGGATCATTAAATAGGTGCCAAAACCGTAAAACTTTGGTGGTGCCATGTTAAACAGTTCCCACAAATCTAGTAGGAAACTGTATTTAGAACCATAAAACTTCATAATACAGTGAGTGTGTCATAAGCCACCTATCTGAATCCTAGATGATTCCCATGGGGCAGCAACGCTATTTCCTGAATCCTCCAGAGACTTTCCCTTGGTTTACAGGAGGAGACACTGCTCTGGTGGTAAATCTCAGGTGGAAGGGGTTTTAGATGGAGAAAGCGTGTAGATTTAAAGATGTTGTGGCTCGTCTACTCAATACCAACACTGCAGCAGGAATTCACACCAGTATGATGAATGGTGCCAGCAGATATGGTACCTATAAACAAATATTAAGGGTTTAGTCTAGTATTAACTCTATCTCTTATTGGGGGAAGAGGTTAGCCGCACATCAAAATGGCTACATCCTTTCCCATCTTCTGTTGAGGTGAACACACGAGAACTGTTAACTAACTGCTGACGACCCGATGCCCCAGGGCCTGGACACGGAGTGCAGCTTAATCGTGCCACTCTATCCTGTGCTGACTTGTCTGACAGTGGCAGCAGTGACTGAGTTGGATCTAACTGAAGACGGAGAGCGACGACTGTAGTTGACTCGGCACCCTTGCACGAGGAGGACTGGCTGCTCCTCACTGGCCATGGCTGCTGTGGAGATCCTGGAAGGTTGACTGGTTGCGGCATCTACCTGGCCTGTCCTGACCTGCGTTGGTCATGGGACTTGGCGGGGGCTGGGGTAGCCAAGGTCGGAAGACAGGATTAAAGAAAGAGTGGACAAGCATGAGGATCGACTGGACCAACTCAAAACAAGAGTCTCTGATATAGACGACGAGCAGGCAAAAAACAACGAATAACTACTTAATATGGAGAAAGTTCCAAAAATAATTAGAGCCAAGAATGAAGACTTAGAAGTGTGTTTGAGACTTTACAATCTGTTAAATATTGAAGTCCTGGAGTCGACAGCTGTAGACAATATGGAGGATTATATAACGCGCATGTCTTAAACTTCAAGGACAGAGATATGGTGCTGCATCTCTACAGAGAGTGCAGAGAAATACAATATCAAGGGAACGTGGCCTCCTTTTACTCAGATTTCATTGTCACTGTTCAAACAGCCCGCAGGGAGTTTCTGTCCACCAAGAAACTCCTCCAAAAGACCCAGATAAAATATGCCCTTCTCCACACTGCTAAACTGCGAATCATGTATGAAGGCAGGGCTCATCACTTTTCTTATGCTAAAGATGCACTCAGATCCGCCAAAGGAATACCTACATACGAGACTGCTCACCTAGACAACAATGACTAAAACCTGCGCTTCGTAGCTTGTCGCATTGAATAGACTGTTCTCTGTGTGCGACACAGATGACTATTGGTGCAGGCCCCAGCATGGGCCTCCACTGCAATATTAACTGTACACATACCCTCACTCTGGAGATGATGGTACTACTCCAAGGGTGATGTTCACCATATCAGCCACCCAGCTGCAATATTAACTGTACACATACCCTCACTCTGTAACAGATGGATCTACTCTAAGGGTGATGTTCATCATTTCAGCCAACCAGCCAGAAAATTTCTGGGGTGTTCGCGAGGCTCTACTTCATCCTCCGGAATGAATCCCACCTTTGATATTCTTATTGGGGGGGGCTTTGGGTGGGGGGAGGGCACCAGATGCTCAACCATGTTTGGGGGTTGGTTTGGGAGGGGGAAAGGTGGTGTTGTATCCCTTTTTTATGTTTTCTCTGGTTGATATCCCTTACGTTTTAGAGCAGGCCCCTGTCTTGTACACACACCTAAACTACATGACCCTACAGGTGACACAAGTGATCCCATGGGGCATTTCATTGTCTCAGACAATTTGATCAAACAAGATCCTTACTGCCCTTACCATGAGTTGGGAGCACGGTTACACTGGTGCTGCCCATTAGGGGATATTCATTTATGGCACAAGCTAAATGATTTTCAGGTCTTAGGTTCTTGACGTGGAACAATCGAGGCCTCAACGATCCATGGAAGGGTCCCTTGGTCCATTCCTATCTCACTAGACATCATATTGACATCTGCTTTATTTATGACCTTTGCCTTGCTCCTTCCACTTCCTTCCGCCTCGAACCACGTTGGTGTGCAGAAGTAAACTCATATCTTCATTCCAATTATGCTTGGGGTACTGCTATACTCATACAAAAAAGAACCCCATGGAAACTCGCAGAGGCGGAATGCGTCACAGAGGGAAGATAAGTGCTGCAGGCAGGTCAACTCCATCAACAGCCTCTTATCCTGGCCTTTGTGTACAGCCACAACACTGACTGCCCGACTTCTTTGCCGAGGTTTGGCACCACAAGATGAACCTAGGACATGGGGCCATTATAAGGGGGGGATTTCAGTGTGGTACTTGCTCCCAGGCTAGACAGATCTGGTACCGTTGGACAGTTAGTGTAACACTACACTCCAGTACACTGTCCGACCATGTCCCAGCGCTCCTGGAAATAGATTTGCCACTGGCGATTGCATGAGCCTTTACGTGGCACTTGCTCCCAGACCCACTTTGTGACCAGGTGTTCTTCGTCGAGATACACACAGTCATTAAAAATGATTTTTCAACCAACGAATGCTCGGTCAGCTCTTCGCAGACTTTTTGAAAAGCCATCACGGTCAAGATCAGGGGGGCCTGCATTGTGAAGCAGGCGGGTGTACTCAGAGCAATTAGGTTGAGACTTACTCAGCTCCAGCGAAAGTTAAGTGCACTTGAAGCTCGGCACTGTGCTATCCCATTCCCTGCCACCTTAGCATTCATATATGAAAAATTAACGGAGTATAATGAGGAGGCAGCCCACAAACTCCATTATCTATCCCGGGAATCCAAAGTGTGACAGAACGGTGAGGGAGATAGAGCCAGTAGAACCTTAGCTGACCGGCTTCGCACTCCCAGAGCCCACGATTATGTTGTAAAACATCTAGAAGAGCAGTCAGTGCGGATATATGATTAAACAACTACTTCTAAAACAACGAATGCCTAAACCACGAAGGCTGCACCACGATCAAAGCCAAACCACAATTCTGAACAACGACTTCTTAAACCACAAAAAATATTAATTTTCCAAATTACCTGAATATACCAATATGTTCTTTCAAAAACGCATGTTCGAAAAACAGATTATTAAAAAAATTAAATCCAACATATAATTTATAATAAACAATATAAAGTAACGAATTTTTAAATTAATATTTTACTTATCGTTTTTTACAAATACTGACGAATTACATATCCCTTCATCCCTTTCTTTCTGGTAAAGATTTATGTTTTAAAACACATACGTACATTATTTAATATTTTTTAAATTAATTTAGAGGGCCTACCTGAAAACCTTTAGCTTCTGCCTCATCGGCCAGGGCCGGCAGGGGATATTTGACACCAGCTCAATTGTTTCAGGATAATTTCCATCAACTTTCCAATCTTTGTTGTTGCCCTTCTCTTCCTCTGAATTAAGGTACTCCAACAAATTTCCAACACATACCTACATTTTTAAAAATTCCAAAATTCCATTAGAGGGCCTACCTAAAAATCTTCAGCTTCTGTCTCATCTGCCAGGGCCGGCAGAGGATATTTGACACCAGCTTAATTGTTTCACGATGATTTCCATCAACGTTCCCATCTTTGGGTATATCAGCAACAGACGGTGATAATTGTCGCTAAGCGCACTTAGAGCGAGGATAATTTTCGCCGGCTATCGCTGGTTTATATCACTGAGATAGCGTGCTATCAGCAACGCTTATCTCGATTGCGATAAATAAACCAGCGATAGTTGCAAAAAGGTGCGATTATCGCTGGAAATCCAGCGATAAACACACAGGTACATGCGATGCCTTGTTAATAGGGCTGGCTGGTCTCAGCCCTATAATCCACCACCCATTGGCTAACATTGTTTAGTCAAAAGAAAAGCAGGCGTAAAGAAACATGCGATGAGCGCGGTTGGCGTTCCTTTTATCATCGCTACACAGTTCAGCGTGCAGGTTGATAATAGGAGTAATGCCGCTTAGCGACATTTTCCTGGAAATATCTGTGTGCTACGTCCACTTTGCATATCATTAGCGATGCAAAGCTGAACGTTGATGTAACCGGCGCTAAGTCAGCAAAACAGGCAATAGCGTGTCTTTGCTGATAAAGCGATGAAGTTATCGCCGCTTATCGCCTGAAAACGGATGCAAAAGCGGCGATAATTTTATTGCGCCGCCTTGATGGTATGCTCCCAAGTTGTTGCCCTTCCCTTCATCTGAATTAAAGGGACTCCAACAAAGTCGCGGTTTGAAGTGCCATCTATTGACCAGTTATAGGAAGTCACATTTAATGAGGAGGTTGTTGTTCATGTAAGTTGTGGTTTAGGAAGTCGTGGTTAATTAGGTTGTTGTTCATTGAAAGGTCGTTGTTTTTGATTTGTTGTTTTAGTACACTCGTTGTAAAAGGATTCGTTATTAAGGCCATTTCCCATCAGTACGTCACACCTCCCTAACAGCTATACTCAATACCATGTCTTCTTTCTACTCCTGCCTATACCAAACTAATGGAAAGACGCGGGAGGAGGACCTAAACGAGTATCTGGACATGATCCAGCTTTTGTAGCTTGACGACTCACATTGCCAATATTTGGACTCGCCCTTCACAGAGGAGGAAGTCCTCCAAAATATTTGCAGCCTCCTGAATGACAAGGCTCCCTGCTCAATGGCTTGATGACTTCTTCTTATAAAGAATACGCTACTCTATTAACTCCTCATTTGCTAGCTATGTACCAGGCATCTTTAGAGGCTCATGAGCTGCCCCATCTCATGAGAAGCGTTAATCATTTCTACACTAAAGCCAGACCAACCAGCACATCTATGTAGTTCATACAGGCCCCTGCCTATGATAAATGTAGACAAAACCATTTTGGCTAAGCCTATTACTAACCTACTCTGGCCTCTGCAGCCAGGCATAGTACGTCTGGACCAATCGAGCTTCGTGTCTGATCGATCGACGGCACATAGCCAAGAAACCGCCTGGTAGTAGAGCGCTTTACAAAACCCTTCAACTTCAACTTCAACTACATAATCTCCGAACGCTGTTTGCCATAATGCAAAATGTGGTACCTGCCCTGGCGGCAATCGCCACCCTCCTTGACCCCACTAAAGCGTTCAATCTGTTAGAATGGCCCTCCCTCTGTGGCTTCCTCCGGCGCTTGAGCTTCAGCTCCCATTTCATT
This sequence comes from Lissotriton vulgaris, assembly GCF_964263255.1. Classification (NCBI taxonomy): domain Eukaryota; kingdom Metazoa; phylum Chordata; class Amphibia; order Caudata; family Salamandridae; genus Lissotriton; species Lissotriton vulgaris. The sequence goes on along the minus strand of NC_141687.1, from coordinate 174,170,544 downwards.
AATCTCATACAGTTGCTATACACTTCCCCAACTGCAAGAGTATGTTTAAATGGATTGATATCAATTCAATTCATGGTTATGCAGGGCAACCGCCAGGGCTGTCCCCTATCCCGAGTACTATTCGCAATTGCTATGGAGCCCCTGGCAGCTCGTTTGCGACAAGACCATCCACAAAGATGTGCTCCATTTTAGAACATGTAGAACATTATTTCAATGTATGCTGACACTGTGGCACTATGCATCTAGGAACCCCAATCCAATCTGGGCACCAATGTACACAAGCTTATTCGCTTTGGGGGACTGTCGGGAATCACAATAAACCAGGATAAGGCCATTATTATTCCCCTCACAAATAATACACCTCAATTCAAATCAGTTTTCATTGACTTGGGCAACAGAGCCAGTGAGATACCTAGGAATATAGCTCAGTCGAGACAAGGAGGAACTGGGAAATGCTAACTACAATAGGACAGTGGCCTGGTTAGAGAACAGAATTCCAGTGTGGAATCTCCTTCCCTTATCCCTATTGGGAAGATTTTCAATAACTGAAATGGTACTTTTTGCCCACTTCTTTCACCAACTAAGCTAAATGTTGATTTCACTTACATGGGCCTGTAAACCACCCAGAATACCATAAGAGATTCTCACACTCCCTATGCAACAGGGTGGGCTTAATGCATCTGATTTAGCACTATATGCACTGTGCGCCCAAGCACAATATGCTCATTACTGATTCTATCCTATGAAATTTCAACTACATGTTGCAGTTGAAGCAGATTTAACCCATCCCACCACTTTGTCAATCAATCAATCAATACATTTATAGAGCGCGCTACTCACCCGTGAGGGTCTCAAGGCGCTGAAGGGGGGGGGGGGTCGCTTACTGCTCAAATAGCCAGGTCTTGGGGTGTCTCCTGAAGGTGAGATGGTCCTGGGTCAGTCATAGGTGTGCTGGGAGGAGTTCCATGTTTTGGCTGCCAGGTAGGAGAACGATCTTCCTCCGGTGGTGGTTCTGCGGATTCGTGGGACGGTGGCGAGAGCGAAGTTGGCGGAGCGGAGCTGGCGGGTGGGGGTGTAAAATGAGAGGCAGCCGTTGAGGTATTCGGGGCCTTTGTCGTGGAGCGCTTTGTGTGTGTGGGTGAGGAGCCTGAACGTGATCCTTGACGAGGAGCCAGTGCAGGTTTCTCAGGTGGGCGGCTATGTGGCTGTGGCGGGGGATGTCGAGGATGAGTCGTGACGAGGCGTTCTGTATGTGCAGTAGTCGTTTCTGAAGTTTGGCTGTGGTTCCTGCGTATAGGGCATTTCCGTAGTCCAGTCGGCTGGTAACGAGGGCTTGGTGACGGTCTTTCTGGTTTTGGTGGGGATCCACCGGAAGATTTTTCGGAGTCTGCGCAGGGTGTTGAAGCAAGATGATGAGATGGCGTTGACTTGCTTGGTCATCGTGAGGGAGGAGTCCAGGATGAATCCGAGGTTGCGTGCCTGGTCCGTGGGTGTTGGTGTGGAGCCCAGTGCTGTGGGCCACCAGTTGTCGTCCCAGGCTGATGGGGATTGTCCGAGGATAAGGACCTCCGTCTTGTCTGAGTTCAGTTTCAGGCGACTGAGCTTCATCCATTTTGCGACGTCTTTCATTCCTTCCTGGAGGTTGGTTTTGGCTGTGGCTGGGTCTTTGGTGAGGGAGAGTATCAGTTGGGTGTCGTCGGCGTAGGAGATGATGTTGATGTTGTGTTTGCCTGCGAAGGCGGCGAAGGGGCTCATGTAGATATTGAAGAGGGTAGGGCTGAGCGAGGATCCTTGGGGTATGCAGCAGATGATCTCAGTGGCTTCTGAGCAGAAGGGAGGGAGGCGGACTCTCTAGGTTCTGTCGGAGAGGAATGAGGTAATCCAGTCTAGGGCCTTTCCTTGGATCCCGGTGTGGAAGAGGTGGGTTATTAGGGTGCGATGGCAGACGGTGTCGGAGGCTGCCGAGAGGTCTAGGAGGATGAGAGCGGTTGCTTCTCCGTTGTCCATCAGGGTCCTGATGTCGTCTGTGGCTGCCATGAGGGCGGTCTCGGTGCTGTGGTTGGCTCGAAATCCGGACTGAGATGGGTTGAGCGAGTTGCTTGCCTTGAGGAACGCAGTCAGCTGTTTGTTGACGGTCTTCTCTATGACTTTAGCCAGGAAGGGAAGAAGAGAGATGGGGCGGAAGTTCTTGAGGTCTTTGGGGTCGGCTGTAGGTTTCTTTAGGAGGGCGTTGATTTCTGCATGCATCCAGCTCTCAGGGAAGGTGGCTGACGTGAAGGATTTGTTTATGACGTTCCGGAGATGGGGTGCGATGATGGTGTCGGCTTTGTTGATGATATGGTGGGGGCATGGGTCAGAGGGGAAGCCGGAGTGGATGGAGTTCATGACGTTGGTGGTGTCTTCGGTGCTGGTGGGGATCCAGGCACTGAGGGTGTTGGTGGGGGTTGTTGGTTTGGTGACTGGAGGCGGAGTCTGGGGTCCGAAGCTGTTGTGTATATCTACGATTTTTCGCTGGAAGAACGTTGCGAGGGAGTTGCAGAGGTCTTGCAACGGTGTGATGTCGTTGTTGCTGGCGCTGGGGTTGGAGAGCTCTTTCATGATGTTGAAGAGTTCCTTGCTGTTGTGGATGCTGTTGTCCAGCCGCTCTTTGAACAATGTCTTTTTGGTAGTGCGGATCAGCTGGTGGTGTTCGCGAGTGGGGTTCTTGAGGGCTGTCATGTTTTCTGTTGTTCGTTCTTGGTGCCAGGTTTTTTCGAGGGTGCGGCAGGATTTCTTTGAGTCTTTGTCCACAGCATTATATCACCCATGCAAGCATACTCACGCGGGGGGTTACTACAGTGGACTGTGTGTTATGGGCTTGGGATGGACTGAGATGCAGCGCTAAGCTTCCATTTAGTTAGCCAACAACCTAATGATACTGGCAAAGCTGAAATCAAGTGTTAAACTCAAAGTAAACAAGTAGACATTGAACACACTTGCGGACCTATACACAGAAGGCCATTTTCTTTCCCCATCCACAGAGCCTGATGTCCCTCAGACGACGATTATGGATGTCCTTGTATATAAGCAGCTGCGAGCTACATGCCACGCGCTACATAGTGCATTCCTGGAATCACTACCCACATTAGATGCCCTGGAACATCTGTTAACCAATGCCATGCACCATAAACTGATCACACGCCTATACACTATCATGCAAGACAAGACACTGATTTGTGTGCCCAGGGCTCAGGCTCAATGGATGGCAGACACTGGCCCACCTATAACGAAGGAACAATGGGCATATTGCTGCAAACGAACCTCATCTCTTTTGCCCAACTACAGACTACTTCTCATACATTTTAAATTCCTCCACAGAATATATTGCACACCTATACAACTACAACGCATGGGGCTGAGAGAGAAAGCAAAGTGTATGTGTTGCCTGATGCCTCAGGCCTCTTTCTTACATCTTGCTTGGGAATGTCCCAAAATTGTGGATAACGAACACAGTGCATCATACCCTCCATCAAATCACTGGTCACCCCGTAACACAGGCACCAAAAGTGAGCCTCCTGGGGTATAGTAAAGATGTACCACCGGAATATAGACATTTGACCGCTATGCTCCTATTACTGGTTAGGTGCCAAATTGGCAAGTATTGAGGGGCAGGGGAGACCGCACCTCGAGCTGAACACTGGCTGCAAGACGCAGGCTACTGCAATGAACAATTAGCTGCTTATTGGGAATTGCTGCCACGTATGACCTGCCCCAAAGATATATGGAAGCCTCTCCTGGAAATCCTTAGATTGAGGGATGCCTCCACACTACTAGGACAGTCTGACAACATTACGTAGATACAGTTCTAAGAAAGTCTCAAATAGAGTAGAACAGCACAGGCTGTATAGTGGGCGGTCTACTGAGAAGTGAGCCCCAATGTAATGCAGCTTATAATATTGCCTTCATAAAGACGACTAATGGGTATTTACTCTGATTGGTAAATTTCACCTCTACAAGACAAATTTGTTTCTCCCCCTCCTATCTCCCTCTTTTCCCTTCTTTCTCTTACCACCTTCCCCCTCCTTTCTTCCCAGTTAACTGCCTGCTGTAAATGATGAGGCTGCAGCCTGAATTGTATTGTTATCTGTAATGCCAATAAAGAGAATATTTAAAAAACTCTTTCTCTTATGGTATCAACTCACGAAAGCTTTTCAAATCTCAACCAACCATTAGTTGTGTTGCTGTTTTGTTTTCACTTACATTGTTCATATAGGCTCCTTGATCAAAACCTTTAAAACTGTAGTGAGTATGATTTCAGCCTCAAACCCACAAGCAAATTGGAACGCAGTTAGGTTCACCCAAGTCCTCTCTGGCGAAGCCCTCCCAACAGTATGTACAAGTTGAACAAAAACAATGGTTACCTCTGTTTGCAGCACGATGTTGCAACTGAGCTCATCGTGTACTAAAATCAAAGTCTGTTAATGTGTCTCTCCTTTTCTTCTTGTTCTTTTTTCTATCCAGGTGTGAGACAAATGCGGGATGTTCTTTGCGTTGATGTCAAAACTGGAGGATCAAGGGATCTGGTAAAACACAGTCCTTGAAGATAGAAAACAGGTAAGTGACAGGTGAAGAGGCTAAGCGAAGGGGAGGAGTGTGGACGGTCTTTAAATAAGACTGATTTAGAACATTCATGAAGGTCACATCACAAAGTGTCTCATTCAAGATACATTTCTTTGTTGTCATTTCTTTTTTCGGCACCTATTTTTGGGCATAAGGATCAGGAATTCTCACTGATGTGCCAGACGTGTGATTTGCAGGGGTGCACGTATGAGCATCAAGAATCAGGCCATAGGAGCATATGTCATCAGCTCTTGTAGTGCCTCAAACTGGAAGCCATATGAGATTACATGAGTTGTAAATGGGATTTTTACCGTATCAGCATGGACAGCATGCAACATTAGAACTGAGAAACATTTGCATTATGCTGGTAAAATTCCCCAGTTTAGCTTTATGCATTTCATGGGATTTTGTCTGCAGGAAGACTGCTTCACACAGAAAGTTTTATACACAAATATTACATGCACGTATCTCACGTGACATTTGTGTGTGAGAACTGTGGAAAAATTTATGCAAGGTCACAACAATCAATGTTTCAATCTAAAAATATACTTTTGTGTAGTTTTGCCAAATGTTTCTGACATTTTATGGAAAAGATCCCACAATTCTGTGTCTCCCAAAATGAATTTCAAATCAAGGGTTTTTGGAACCGTCTTTGTTGATGCTAGAGCTTCCTGGACCTTACAAATTGCAGCCTTTCTTACCCATGTCATCAAAGATTGTACTTACAAATTCAAATTTCCTTCGCCTTTTTAGCTAACATGAAGCATTGAAAGGGAGAACATTTCAACCATATAATTTAACTTGCGAAGCCCATGTAACTAAACAATGAGGACCAAGAATCAATGAGTATATTTAAAGGGTTTTATTTGTATCGCCAATCAATCCAGTCAATACTCAAAGCATATTCAAATGTAATAAATACATTAGTATCATAGACAAAGTAAAATGTCTTTGTTCATTAGGATGCTGCAGAACACTATACAGAATTGAAAGAGCCACAGTCATATAATAGCAAGCAGGTGTGCTGTAAATAAACTGCCCTTCTCTATTCTTACATGGGTCAAAGATTGTATCATCTATTAAGGGTCACTAATTTGGGAGCATATAAGCAGAAGGTGTCAGCAGGATCAGACTCCAGTAGAGGTACAAAGGAAAAGGACATAAAGTGTTTGTCATGAAGACTTACACTTACAAGAATAAGGAAAGCAGAGAGGTCTGTACCTCTTCAAATCTAAAGGGGATCACTCCTAACACCTACTCCAACAGAACTAACTCAAAGCTAAGAGTGTAGTGTAGTTCCTATTTTCCCTATAGGCCCTGCGCATTGGAATAACATAAACAGCAGTGTAGACGTAGGACTGAGGTCTTCTAGGTCTCTACTGACTATGTTAGACTTAATTTAGGTTTGCGCCAGCTAGCTCAGAGGTCACTGGAAACTTTCTTGACTGAATAGGAAGTGATCAGCTTCCCTGGCTCAGACAAAAAGGGATTCAGCTTCCGACAACCGCATAAACATGACAACTTTGCTCTCCAGAATAAGAGTCAATCTCTAGAGTCGTGTGAAAACAATAGACAATTATTTCACTTAGTCAGACGTGCGTTCTTAGTTTCACCAGAGTGCAGAGAAGAGAGAGACGGGCGTTTTCAATAAAGGGTATGATTTATTGAACAGTCTTTCTTCTCATGCAAGAGAAATGGATTGCCACAATTGCAATACTTAATATAAAGTAAAGTATGTACAGTAAAAAGAGTATTATGAAATAATACTGTAAAAGCATTGATATGGTTTCTCAGCCATAAGATGGTTAAAATGAATAAAATATATACAATATATACATTCATATATACATTGGCTAACGACCTCAACTGGTGCTTCTAACTACGCCTACCCCGGTGTACCTGACCTAAGCCTAATACGTGGGAGGGAGTAAGTAAGTAGCAGTTTAAGTTAAGTTGGTTTTGCCAAGAGTTTGATTCAAGAATTCTCTCTAAGGGTTTAGTCAGCACCGTACCTTTGGAATAGAATGTAGGAGGTCTGGTATCTCCCTCTCAGGACCCGATATCCCAGTCACCCGCAAGGGTAGGCTGGAAATGCCGGAGCTGGATTTTCTCGGCAGGAGAAAAGACAGCGTCTTTCTCAGCGTGTCAAAGAGGAGGGGCAGCGTCCGTGGGCTTCTCGCATCTGCTGGGCTCTCTGCAAGGGGACAGCTGTTCTGCTCCAGTATTCACCACCGTGTGTTTGCTTAAGGCAACGTTGGTATATTTATACCTGAAAGGTGCTGAGTTTGACGTAAGTTTTGGACATAAGACGTCAATAAAGATGTCACTAAGAACTGGTCGTTCTTACAGTGCTCGCAGGAGTTCTATTACTATTCAAAACAAAGGAAGCGGGGCTTTCCCAGGTTGCTGGGGGTTTGGTGTGTCGAAAGAACTCGGTGTGCTCTCTAGGAATCTAAGGAAGTAGCTTCTGCTGTGTCATGGACTGCAGAGGCGAGTTACTAAAATATGGCTCTGATTATTATGCCATTATAGGGATATTTATTGATTATAGCCGTATAGGGGCATAAGGTCACAATATTGATCGGGTTCCTAGATAAAAAAACATCACCCACTCCACGATTTTATGTCCATCAATTACTTACTTTGATAACTTTATTTCGGTCTTAGACCATAAAAGTGCAATAAAATATGTACAAGCACAGTGTTAAAATATAAATACATCAAGTTAAAAAATTATCAAACAGTAGATATCAAAGTAATAATTATAAATGAAAGCGGTCATCCCTTAGTCCTTGTGGATTATTACAGATCTTCTCCTCCACATACCGAGAAGAAACCTGGAAACAGCGAAGACAATGGGGGGGGTAGTATCATAAGTTAAGACTCTACGGGCGAGAGCACAGTGCCTAAAGCCCAAATTCTTGCAAAGTGGAATGATCCAACACTTCCTAATTTCGCCATATGCTGGGCAGAAAAAGAGGATGTGTATAATGTCTTCCCTATCATGATTGCAGGCAGGGCAGTTAGGTTTCGTCGCTTTGGCCCATCTTGAGGTAAATTCTCCGACTGGTAGGGAGCCATGTCTCAGTTGAATGTAGAGCTTTCTTGCCACTGGAGGTTGCACCAAGTCCAAAAACGCCTCCATCCTGAATTCATCTTTGATTGTAAAAAACTCATTGGATAATCTGCCCAGGGATTTAGAGGAATGTAGCTTTTTGAGGTTATACACTTTAACGGCTGCCACCAGGACAGACCTTTGGGTCCTCAAACAGCTCTCCTCCGGTGTGTCCCAAAGTTGGGGAAGGCCGATTTGGTAGAGAAGGGACTTAACATGTGTTAGCCATGGTATGCTCTTGGTCTTTAACTGCCCCCAAATGTTTTTAAATTCTGTTCTAAACGGTTCCAGCTCCGGGACAGACCAGAACCTTCTCCAATAGAGTAAAGGTCGGGCTTCCGCCAGCTCAGTAATAGGTTCCAGACCCAAATCCAAACGTAGTGGGAGCAAAGGTGTGCTTTGCGGGAGATCAAACAAATGCCGCATGAAAGAATGTTCTGCTTTCATCAGGTTACATGTGTTAGTATGTCCCCAGAGCTCAGCTGCATATAAGGCTGCAGACCTGACCTGTATTTTATATATCTCTAGGACAGGGGTAACCGGTTTAAAGGATAAGGCACTGCAGAATCTGCCTATGCCACCCACTTTCTGTGCTAATCTCAGGGAGGATTTAGAGACTTGCTGGTCCCAAATGAATTGTTCTGTCAGAGTCACTCCCAGTTATATGAAGGTCTTAACTCTCTCAAGGAGGGTTCCGTTTAGTGTGGGGTTGGGGCGGGTGTGCCTCGGGGGGTTGAAGATCATAAACTTGGTTTTCTCCGAGTTGATCTCCAAGCCTCGCGTGGCGCAAAATGATACAAACCCATCCAAAACCCGCTGGATGCCCGATGATGTCAGCGACAGCAACAAGGTGTCGTCCGCGAACATCAGAGCGGGCACCCTACCAGTGGCCAGGCGTGGTGCATCATTGTCCTTGACACAATTAAGTCTGTCTATCAGGCCGTTAACATATAAGCTGAAGAGGGTAGGGGCTAGTACGCAGCCCTGACATACTCCTCGTGTGACAGGGAAACGATCAGATAATTCCCCGTTCTTCCCACACCTCACCTGGGCATAATTTCCAGTGTGGAGCCGGATTATGGAGAGCAGTAAGTAGGGAGGGAGACCAAGATCCTCCAGGACTGTCCAGAGCCTCTCCCTCGGGACCAGATCGAATGCGGCCCGCAGGTCCACAAAGACAAGGTAGAGGCTGCCACCCTCTACTCTTGCAGTTTTCCAGTATAGGGCCTGGAGTCGAAAGATCTGGTCCAGGGTCGAGACCGGCTTGGAGGGTGGTCAGGATTTTGTTTTCCTCCATCCAGCCCAATAATCTCTCCAGCAGGATTCGGCCCATCAACTTCTGTGTGGTATCGAGTAGACTAATTGGTCTATAGTTTGATGGAGCAAGTGGACAGCCCTTTTTAAAAATCGGAACAATCTCTGCCCCCAGCCAGGTTTCAGGGACTGGGGATCCCCGTATAACAGCATTAAACAGAACCAACAAATATGGAGCCCAGATCTTTGGCTGGGATCTAAAAAGATCTCCAGGGAGCTTATCCAAGCCCGGAGCCTTATTCGATCAATTACTAAAACTTAAGCAATAAAGATGCATGTGTATTCCAACCCACCCCAAAATACATTTTGCATTTGAAATGGTGTATATGAAATACATGAAAATGATAATAGGTACTGTACGTTTTAAGCAGTGTTGTCATATAGCTACTTCTTTTCTACATATTGTGTTAAGTTAGCATGAGTTTATTAAATGTTTGCATGCCGTTTTTCATTCTTGCTTCACTTTTGCACACAACACATAATTGTTGTTTTAGCTTTCAACCCAGAAGAGCTTCGTTATTTACTAGAGAAATAATATGTTATTGCTCTGATATTAGTTTTGTTCTGCACTCTGTCTGCACACCGAGTGCAGAAGGCTACACGGATAACTTAACACAGTGTTGTTGTAAGGTCTGATCTTCGCACCCTTATAGACATAATACACATGCTGCTGCCAAAATCGGGCTCTAGGCGAGTTTTATATTGTGATGCTGAACGCACAAAAACACACTTGATATGCTTCGCATGCAGAGAGCTGGTGGGAGGTGATGTGATCGTCCTGCCACTGAGATTTTAAGGTATGGGCCCGCCCTCCTAAAACCCAAATGAGACCTTAATAGATATAATATACTATGCTAAATAGGGAGAGTGTGAATTAGACATTGTTAATTTCTATTCATTTCAGCATATTAGTATGCTCTCACTATTCGCCTTTTATGGACTGATAACTATGCTGATAACTTTGTTGCTTATAATATGTTTGTTAGTATTATACAAGATACTGCATTTGAGAACCTTGCATTAGTAAATAAATATTTCAAACGTGCACGTGTCCTCTTTTACTCCTCGTTCTGGTTTGTGATGATTATATAACGAAAGAGTGTTCATGTGTTCCACGATTCCTGAGGTACTCTAAGTTCATGTTCTGGTCTGTCTAAGCATTGGGAGTTTGTTATGACCAATGAGACACTGTAGCTAGCTCGGTAAGGGGATTTTGGGTACTGAGGTGAGTTTTGGGCCATCCTAATTCACCGAGGTTCCAGGTCTCTATGCACAGTTCTGTAGGAGAACGGAATTCCCGCTACATGGCACCCATACGTTGTTGGCCTTATATCATGACACTCGAGTAGTATATCATTCAATCCTTAACCCCTTCACTGACGTTTCCGGTAAACGGTGGTGTCAGGAAAACCTACCTATTTTTGAAATAGGTCTTTTCAAGCTTGAATCTTTCTAAAAACGGTTTCCTTGAATTACTACCCAGTTGTGCTACAAAGTTTACTTTGTTTTTTCTCTTTCCTGTGCTGTCATGGCTGCCGTGGGCATTCCGCTGCATAGTCGCATTGCGGTGCGAGATCATTTGCGGGCTTACAATGTTCCTCTTGAAGGCTTGGCTGTGATTATGGTGGTGAGTGCGGAACATGCTTACCCATACAAACTCTTTTATTCGTGGGTGAAATTTCCGGCAGTGGACGCAAATTCAGGCGTATTCCACACATACACTCCCACACCTGTACCTAATGAGTATACTCCGTACAGGGCACAGGAAGTTCCTATTGATGTTTGGCAGCATGGAGTTTGGTTTGGTGGCGCCCTACCCCATTCTTTAACCGCTCCGAGGTTAGGTCCTTTGTACATTCCAGGCGCTAGTTGGCCTGTTTTGGCTGGATTTACTCCTCATCCTCTACACGGCAATTGTAATGTGGGTGAACTACGATGACTACATGTAGTCGCGATTGCCGTGATTAGAGCCTTAGTGCATTACATGGGCCGTAATTTCCCGGGTGGAGCCCCGGGGGGTGTGGCGCTTCCGGCAGGGCAGGGTGGTTTGAAAATCAGCCCCGTCATGGTCAATGCTGTAATGGGCAAGAAGCCCCAGGAAAAGGATGATTTTCCTTTCTGGCTTGCCGAGAAATTTGACCAGCTGAAATCTGTATTTCCTAATACGACTCCTGGTGAAAAACACCGGATTCTTACGCTAAGTTTACCGAAGGATTTGGCTCCTGAACTTGTTGACTGTGAGACATAGGGAAAGACTTTTGCAGCGGTCTATGCCCGGTGCTACGGCACCCCGTCTATGTCCGTGCTGTCTTCGGTCCTTAAACGTGTTCAAGATGATCACGGACCGGAATCTGCGGTCGAGTTGGGTATGCGCCTGTGTGGCACCTTTGACATAGTTTGCGATCTAATCCTTGCTAATGTCAAGGGAGATGCAGTGAACTTTCAGGTTGCTAACGCGTTAGCGGCGCTCCCCGATGCCGAGAAACCCTGACAGCTAGCGAGAATTATTGTGGCGGCTTACAAAACCGTGGGTCGCAATTGTAAGGACGTTAAGCCTTTTTCTGTTAAAGATAAAAAGCAGCCCCAGGGACAAACTTCGGAGACTGAAGTACAGCCCAAGTCCAAAAAACAAAATTGGCCTAAAAAACAACAGAAACAGGGAAAGCAACCGCAACAACAACAAACACAGGTTTCTCGCCCTGCGTCTCCGTTACCTACGCAGTCGGAACGTGTTTATGACTTGCGCAACCGCACGACGATTAAGACTCCTGATAGATTTCAGGCTTCTGACCAACGCTCTCCTCGTTCCTTTCAGGACTCATCGGCTCCAACGACCGGTGGTGGAGGGGGCGGCAGGGGACGGGGTGGTCAGCAAGGACGTGACCAGCCCCGCCCGAGAAACGGTGCAGAACAGCAGGAAGGCTCTACGCCTAGGAGACCACAGTTTGCCAAGAAGAAAGTCGCAGCCTTAACAGCACATCGATATGCCCCAGATAGTGAGAACGCGGCTTCGGAATCTGACGTGGGCTCTGACCTTGCTGGACAGCGCGGCGGAGATTACCATAGTGAGAGAGGCGCTCCGTCCACTACTGAAGGTGACAGCGACTGATACTTATGTTGTCATTGAAACAGCTGACACAAGAGTTGCTCCCCCTGATAGACTTTTTGAAATTGTCCTGTTAATTGAAAGTGACATACAGCAAACCATAAAAGGGGTATTTTGGGAAAATCTTTCGTCTACATATGACATTTTGCTTTCGGAGGCTGACTGGCCCCCACCTTTTGTGCTCGCAGCTCCGCGAGGGGAGGAGGTAATCCTCCCCAGTTTCGCGAACACAGTCTGGAAGGAGAATGCGCAGCATTTTGCAGAAAAGTGGGCTCTAAATCTGGCGCCGGCTGTGTACCGGAATCAATGTGGGTGGGATAAATTGTCCCCGCACCACGAGATACCTTTACGATCTCAGCCGCAGCCTCAACCTCAATATCCCATTAGACGTGAAGCGAAAGCTTCCGTCGCGGCGATTCTTGAACAATTGGAATATCAAGGTGTAATTGAAACGTGTGTGTCACCAATGAATAACCCTCTTTTTACTGTAAACAAGCCTGACGGTTCGTTTCGTTTGGTTTTGGATTACCGGCATTTAAACTCGCATTGCCGTAACTGTGCAGTACAGAATACTCACAGCTCTGCTCTTGGGAATAGTCTTGTGCGTAAGCGGTTTAAAACCACGCTTGACATTTCTAATGGTTTCTATGCCCACCAATTGGATGCTATGAGTTCCCAATGGACCAGTTTTACATGCGGCGGTGTCCAAAAACACTTTTGGCGTCTCCCTATGGGCTATAAGAATAGTCCTGGGTTTTTTTCCGCCCGCATAGTCTCCCTTTTGGAGAGAATCGACCCGGATGCTTGTTCGTATGTGGATGACATATATCTCACAGACGACGAACTTTGGGAGCATCTGTGTCGTTTAAACTGAATTATTTGTACCTTTGCAAACTTAGGTTACAAGTTCAACTTTGCAAAATCGCACATTGCTGAGTACACAGTGTTGTTTCTGGGCTACGAGCTCAACAATGAAGGAAAGGGATTGGCTCCTCACTTCCTGGAGAAATGCGCGCAATTGCGCGCTCCGACAACACCGAAAAAATTACAATCTTTACTGGGCTTTTTAAATTTCGGGAGGACTTACATTCCGGAATATGCCCAGCGTATCAAGCCTTTGTATGCTTTGATACAACCATCTTTTTCCAAGTCATGCTGGCTGCCAGAGCATTCAGCTATACTGCAATCTTTGCAGGCTGATCTGCTCGCTTCTAAATTCTTACTGACTCGTGATAATCAGAACAACCTGGTGATAAGAATTATCCCTGGGACGGTAGGTTTCACGTACCTGACTTTTAATACCTATTGCTTACAAGTCACACTTGTACACTTCGGCTGAATTGCGCTTTTCTTAAAGAACGTGCCCTGTCACAGGGAAACCGCATGTTGGTTGTTACCCCGTGTCCTGCCTTGGAGGCAGTCACAAAAGCCAGTGTACCTAATTCTAAAGCTTTGCACCCTCGGTGGATTCAATGGGCAGCGTCCTTGTCATCTCAGGATGTCACATTTATTTTTGACGCCACATTAAGGTCGCAGGAGTACTTACAGTATGAATTCGTTCATCCAGCTCCTTTAGCAATGCGACCCCTGGAGGATTTCCATTGCATCATTTACACCGATGGTTCGACGCAGGTTGCGCATGGCTCTAAACATGCCTACGTTTCCGCATGCGCCATTGTGGTCGGTGCCATGGTGAACGATGAGTTCAAGTCCAGTGTTGTGCACACGCAGACACTTGGAGACTGCACTGCACAATTGGCAGAGCTTCGTGCTTTGATGCTTGCATTGGAGTACGCGGATCCTAGGGTGACTACTCTTATCGTAAGTGATTCTTACTACTGTGTCCAGTCATACAATGAGAACTTAATCTATTGGATTCAGAATGAATTTCGTGATTCCAAGGGTAGCACAATAAAACATAAAATGATCTGGGTCCGAGTGGCTGAGCTTAAAGAGCAGTTGCCACTTGTGTTTGTGATTCATACTCTCGGCCATCAGCGCGTGGGAGTCCACGCTGTCAGTAATTCGCTTACTGATGAAACAGCGAAATCAGCAGTATACAAATATTTAGTTGCAGCAGTTACACGGTCCAAAAGTAAAATAGATGATGACATCTTGGCGGCTGTTGCTGCCACTGAGAAGGGATGTAAATATCCTGCGGGGTTTCCTTCGAAGTACACATACCACTTAAGTCCCGATAAGGTTCCTTATGTGAAAATTCCTGAAGTTGGCGAACGTTTGGTTCCCAACTCGGATCGCAGAGCTACTTTGATTACAGCGGCTCATCAAGGTGTGGCGTCTGCGCATGCGGGCGTCTCAGCCACTGTAACTCAGCTACAACAGAGGTTCTGGTGGCGGGGACTGTACAAACAGACGCGTGATTATGTCCTTCAATGTGACATTTGCCAGCAGATCAAGCCTTCGACTGCTGCGCGTCCGCCACAGACACAGTTGTACATTTCTAATAAACCACTGGGATGCGTTTATTTAGATCACTGCGGTCCTTTTTCTTCTGATACTGCGTATAAGTACATCTTAGTAGCAGTTGATTCATGCACACGCTTTGTGTGGGTATGGCCCCATCGCAGCGCTGATTCACGGACTGTCATAAGAGATTTACGTGTCTTTGTAGGGATTTTTGCCTGTGGTACCTTCCATTCGGATCAGGGTCCGGCTTTCGCCTTTAAGGCGTATAAGGATGCTATGGTTTTGTTGGGGGTCCAAGTCAAGTTTTCGTCTCCGTACAGACCTGAGGGTAACAGTGTAGTGGAACGAATGAACCGTGACTTAAAGCAATCTTTGACAGCTCGAGTTATAGGCACTGGCAGAAACTGGCTGGCCCACCTCAATGGCGTGCAGCGTGCTCTTAATAATCTCCCTAGAAGGTCTCTGGGTGGGCGGACCCCGTACAAAATGCTCTTTGGTATCAAGATGTACGTTCCTGACCTCGACGGTCTAGACTGCGTGGCTCAAGCCACGGCCATTGATGTAGATGAACATTGTGCTGTTTTACAGGACATACAAAAGACCAGAGACAGTCTTGCAAAAGAACATTTGCCCTCCACATTGGATGATGCCTTGCAGATCCCGGTAGTTGGCTGGCTACCCAAAGTTGGAGAACTGGTTTGAGAGAAGATCGACAACAAGAAAGAATTTGGTCCTTCCTATCGAGCACCGGTCCCCGTTCTTGGAGTGAAGGGCACAAGAACAGGCATTTTACCACCACTTCCAGGTCGTAAGGAAAACAGGTTTATCTCAATTGACAATGTCAAGATACACAGGGTGGCCGATTCTTCATAGTATGACACCGGCAGTCTCATGTCCTTCGATTGTGAGAAATTCTGTTTTGGCCATTACTGCAGCTGCTGAGCCAGAATTGGCCTTAGAGATGCCCGTCATTTCCAATCCTTTACTAAACACTTTCCCAGTTAATAACAATGATGACCTCCATTATTCCTTTCCTGCTGATTTATTGATGCCTGATTTACAAACACGTTTGGCCACAGACTCTAGA
The DNA here is from genome assembly GCF_964263255.1 of Lissotriton vulgaris. Taxonomy (NCBI): domain Eukaryota; kingdom Metazoa; phylum Chordata; class Amphibia; order Caudata; family Salamandridae; genus Lissotriton; species Lissotriton vulgaris. The sequence continues at coordinate 174,154,896 of NC_141687.1, read as the reverse complement.
TTCTCATTTGACTCTGCTTCAGTGACTTCGACAAAACCCTCCAGTTGTGCAATCTATGCCTCTTTATTCAAAAACATTTTTTGGTTCCCCCTTGGACATATATTTGGCTAATGCTTTTTTTAGTATGCCTTTTTATGTCATTTGGTTTTGTGTTTTATTTTTTTCGACTCATGGATGGACACTATGTCGAGGAGAGAACATGCATTCGGCATCTTAATGGAACTTTGGCCCCTTTATCCTCTTCACATTCTGCACACAGGCTGAAAAGAGACTTGAACTTTGTTAACATCACAGCATGGCCGGTTCTTTATGGGATTGTGTGGGATGCAGTTACATTTCAAATTCATGGCCCAACTGAAGTGGTTAATGTCCCAAATGTACTTAGAGTAAACATGGGGGATGTGGTTAAACAAAACATACGTTCTGATGATTGGAATGTTCAGGCCGTAGAATCATTATTTACTGATTTAAAATATTATGCTGCCTTTGATGCTGAAGATTTATATTTAGAATCTGCTAATTATGGTGACTTATTTTGCTTTCAACATTATGGTAATCATTTCCTGCATAAAACAGGTTCCAGAAGAGGTTCTGTAAATTACACACAGTGGGAACATTGCCCAGCACCATTACATAGCAGCTCCAGTACATTTTTGAAGAAGTACACTTACTTTACCGACTTTAATCAAACAAGTCCTGAGTCCTTTTATTTTAAGATGACACAGAAACCCATGTCCAAAGTTAGACTTACTGATACTAAATTGTTGTATTCGAAGTCCTTTCTAGACAAATTGGCTGTAGAAGGCTATGAGCTATGGAAGGAAACCATTGACCTTAAATCGGTTTGGGGTTCTAAAAGTTGGCAGGTACAAGGCACTGAGGCTTTGCACCGTGCATGTCTCATCCCGAATCATATGTTGTTTTTGAATTCTACTATTTCTCAGACAACGTGCTTTGGATTGGCTACTTCAAAAAAGTTAAATACCCCTGCTGTCCCTGATTTGGAAGAATAATGTGGGTGGGATAATTACACAAAGTTTTCCATTAGAGAATTGCAGACATTACTAGGTAATGCATCCTTTAATGTGTCCTGTTTTGATCCAAAGGGTTGGCTGCTATGGCACAGAAGCTCTGACTCTTGCCAGCATTGCTTTCTGGGTTTAACTGAAGGTTTTACACGAATCAGGCCTGATCCACGTTTTGATCCTGAACACACTGTCACAACATATTCAGTTGGCAAATTATGTCAAAATTGGTAACAACATTCTACTTTAGCTGCTGTTATATTACATCTATCTAAGCTGACTGATGAGGTGGATATTAATGATTTCATTAAAGGCCCGGCAAGTGGTAGATCTAAACGTTGGATTTATGCTGCTTACAATGAAATTTGGAAGCTATCACAAATTGAGGCTGCTAAGCGCCTGAGAGTAATTGATCAAGCAAATTTAGAAAAGGTGCTTGCAGTTGTCGATAACAGTATTAACATGCTTTCTTCCCGCATATACACGTTGAATAACATGGTTTCTTCTGTAGTTGATATTGTAAATGATTAGGTGTCTGTTTTATACCATGGCCAAAATCAACTGCGTTCTGTGATGCAGTTTGCATGGACTCTACAGACTCTCAAATCTGGCCGTGTGCCATGGAATTACATGAACGTTTCCTCCCTCTTTGCCCCATTTAATTTGACTGACAAACAGCGCATGCTTTCAATGCGAGATGCATCATTTTTAAATGTTACATATAGAGAGGTTGGAATCTCTGTTGCTGAGGCCGCTGATGCAACGTGGCTTATCCACGGATTAATTACATTACCTTTCGCGTTGTACAAATTCACTAGTTGTATGCAACATGTTGCAATAGGACGTTATGAACAGTTAGGAGGTGCCTTCCTCCATGAAGCATGGTCCCTTCCCTTCACATATAGGTGCCTGAATGACGGCAGGGAAGTTTATCTGAATGGAGAAGAATGCACAGAGTCCCCTGACCATTCATTAATATGCAGACACATTCAATTGCATGGTTCCTGCAACCAGGAACGGCCTAATCTGGCCTGTGTTTTGAAAGGGACTCCTGTACCCGCAATTGTTCCCACGTTTACACTTTTGGCAAATGGTAGTTATTTGCTGTTGAATAACGAGGAGTGTTGTGGTCTTATTGTCGGTATCGCTTATGTGGTAACTGTATCTGAGCGTGTTGTGTGCTGCAAAAATGTAATGTATCCCCCTACGCATGGGAATTCAGATGTTTCCATCTGGCCGCGCATCCCAACCTTGAAAGCAGAGTTCAATGGTATGACTAGAATAAGAGCCCTTTTGTCTCAGAAAGAGGTGGCCCTGAGTTCGGCCCGAGAAACATTCGTCCTTCACATAGCTAACACACGCACAGAAGTGCAAGCGCTTTTAAATATTGATTTACCGTTACATTTCAGCGAGTTGGTTCATCAAATCTTTAATGCCTCCTCCACTTCCGGCCTGGCTCACTTTTTTAAATTAGTTTGCAGTGGTCTCGTGACTTCATTTGAAAAAATATTTGGGGTCATCCCTGCCTTTTTTCATTCTATTTTTTCGAGCTTGTTCGGAGGATTCCCTGTCTTGCTGGCTTTAGCTGCAGGCGTTTTGGTGATATTTTGCTTCATTACAAATGGCTGCCCATCCTGCATTAGGAGCAGAAGAGCCCCTCCTGTCACTGCTGCGCAACCGTATGCTTGATTGCTATGGCACCCTGCCGCTTGCGACCTTAAGCACGGCGTTTGGATTATCGTTTCGATTTTCCTATTTCTCATGTGTCCAGCCTGTGTTTCATTGCCTGAGCTGCGATTTCCACTGGGTCCTTGATTTGTGTCTCTGTTTGGCGGTGTCTCCTGAAGTCGACTTTATTCATCTGATGAGCCCCGTAGTTGCTCACGAGTTGGTTTATACTGGCGAAAGGATTATGGCCTTGGCAGCGATGCATGGACTAATGGGTCGTTGGGATATAATCGCAGCTGCGCATGAGTTCTTGGCAAGGAGCTTTCTTGAGAACCCACTGAGTTGTCCTCTGATGTTAATAGAGGATCCAGTGATGGAGCAGCACGTATGTTCCTTCCCATTAATTAATTGGATGGCTGAACTGTTTTCGGATGATGACAGTGATTTCTTATTGAAGGCTGTAGCTGCATATTTTGCATATTCGATTCTATCGTAAGATGCCATGGAGTTTATTCTACTTATTTCGGCACGTGCTTTTTATATTTTTGGACAGTGCCCTTTTTTATGTGTGTACATTTTTTATATACGTCCCAGACCTATTGACTTATATTTTCAAAGGTTGGATCAATTACATTTGGCCACTATAGGCCTGCGTATATATGTTTGGAGAATAGATTAGTTCATTATTATTGAACTCTGTTTTCAGGTTAAGCCCCTTCAAGGTTCTGCCTTTAGATGTTTTTTTTGACAGTGCTCTGATCATTGGGGGGGGTGTCATATAGCTAATTCTTTTCTACATATTGTGTTAAGTTAGCATGAGTTTATTAAATGTTTGCATGCCGTTTTTCATTCTTGCTTCACTTTTGCACACAACACATAATTGTTGTTTTAGCTTTCAACCCAGAAGAGCTTTGTGATTTACTAGAGAAATAATATGTTATTGCTCTGATATCAGTTTTGTTCTGCACTCTGTCTGCACACCGAGTGCTGAAGGCTACACGGATAACTTAACCCAGTGTTGTTGTAAGGTCTGATCTTCGCACCCTTATAGACATAATACACATGCTGCTGCCAAAATCGGGCTCTAGGCGAGTTTTATATTGTGATGCTGAACGCACAAAAACACACTTGATATGCTTCGCATGCAGAGAGCCGGTGGGAGGTGATGTGATCGTCCTGCCACTGAGATTTTAAGGTATGGGCCCGCCCTGCTAAAACCCAAATGAGACCTTCATAGATATAATATACTATGCTAAATAGTGAGAGTGTGAATTAGACATTGTTAATTTCTATTCATTTCAGCATATTAGTATGCTCTCAACATTCGCCTTTTATGGACTGATAACTATGCTGATAACTTTGTTGCTTATAATATGTTTGTTAGTATTATACAAGATACTGCGTTTGAGAACCTTGCATTAGTAAATAAATATTTCAAACGTGCACGTGTTCTCTTTTACTCCTCGTTCTGGTTTTTGATGATTATATAACGAAAGAGTGTTCATGTGTTCCACGATTCCTGAGGTACGCTAAGTTCATGTTCTGGTCTGTCTAAGCATTGGGAGTTTGTTATGACCAATGAGACACTGTAGCTAGCTCGGTAAGGGGATTTTGGGTACTGAGGTGAGTTTTGGGCCATCCTAATTCACCGAGGTTTCAGGTCTCTATGCACAGTTCGGTAGGAGAACGGAATTCCCGCTACAGTATGGTCATTCAGAAAAATTGCTTATGTATCTCAACTGAACGATTTGCGAAAAATTACACATGAAATGTCTCTTAATACAGAAAAGAAGGGCGAGACTATTTCATCACATATAAATACAGTTGCTGTAAAATGTGCTAGAGGCTGAGGTAATATTTTGTCTCTAGATCTACTAAAAATAGAAGCTCTGTTCTTTATGAATAGTTCTACTTTAAGCAAAGTACGTGTGTCAGAAAAAAGGTAAATATTTTGTAATTTTGGAAAAAATAATTTCATGATGAGCGGGGGGAAAAAAGTAGTTCCAAACCTTTTTTCAGTAGCTTTTGTTTATCAAAGCGGAAGGCCGAATTCAGAGTTCATGGGAACGATGTGTGCCGGATTGTTTCCCAAAAAGTTATTGTTTCTGTTCAGGGGAGAACATCATTTCAGACAGACTCGCAAAAAATTGGTCTACATATTCAGGTGACAGTTCAACCAAGTTTGATAATGCTGTAACCTGACAGTCGTGAGAATGATTGCTATCATCGATTTCAGGATCAGCAATGCTCACAGAGGGTCGTACCTGGGTGATGTTGCTTTCATTTCTTGCTTCACTGCCACCACCTACTCGTAGTGCAGGAGTCTCAACGAATGGCGTCATCAGGATTGGTAACCGCTGGGGACAACACGCTGCATGAGCCGTTACTGGACTTAGCAAAGAATTGATATCCATTGGTACTGCTGATTGTAGTGCAAGACAGGTGTCTAACACGCATTCCTCTCCGCATAGCATACATCGAAGCACAGGTAAGATGCAGGTCTGCCATATAGGTCTGAATGAAAGAAACCAGGTCATATTCAGATCTCTTAGCCGGGCTAGTCCAAGGACTTTAGTTATGCGGTCCCGGTAGCTTATTGCTAGGATCGTTTCTTCCATCCTTGCCGGAGTCATGTCTGCGTTTAGGCTTGCCATATCGGAGCAGAAGGGTCAAAAATAAAATCCCTGCTACGAGTCCCAAAAGTAGTGGTAGGCCGCCAAAGACCGAATGGACAAAATTGGGAAAGATGCCCAGGACTGCTTCGAAGGGTGTTAACAGTCCCGAAAAAATTGCGATAAATACATACGAGATACCACTGGCATTCGACAAATTTAGGATTTGGCTTAGCATTTCTGTGAAATGCACGGGACAATTTGTTGATAAAAGTGTATGTATCTCTGCAGTTGTCCTTGCAACTTGGAGATCATACGTCTCTTTTGATGACGTGATGGGCACTGTTGTCTGTAAAAGCACAGACTTCATTCTGCTTAAATTATCAATTCGTATAGAAGAAATATTCAACGGATGCCAAATCGGAGCCTCTGAGTCTCCAGGGCCATTTGGATACAATGCTTGCATACAGCAAGTGACCATGGAACTGACGCTTAAGAGATATGCTTTCCCTGGCACCAAGCCACAACAGCTGTGGTCCGTTATTAGAACGTAACTCCAGTTAGAAAGTTGTCTAAAGAATGGCTCTATCTGTGTTGCAGGTGTGCCGTGCTGGTGGCATGAAAGGTTATTTGAAGTCCCCTCACAGGCCCCATGCAAGTTAATGCCTTGGCACAAAAGTATACCGCTTAGTGATTGTTTACACTCATTACCACTAAGAAATACATTTTTGTTATTGTCACTATAACATGTGTGGGTATAAGGTAATTTCCATGATGACTTAATGTATCCTTTACCCAACCTTTCATACTGGCCTGCTGGTATATACTTTAGGCAATTTTTAAATTGGAAAGTTGTTATCGGAATTGTGATTATTCCGTGTATTATCCATTCAATGACAGGTCTTTCTGACATTGTCAATGGTAATCTCTCAAGTTTTTCAATGCTCTGGATTGTATAGTCTGCTCCTTTCTGTGCCAAACTGATTTGTTTATCAGTAAGGTTAAAGATAGAAAACAATGACGTTGTGTTGATTAAACGCCATGGCACATAGCCTGAACGCAGGTTTCGCAACGTCCAGCCTAGGTGTACAATAGAACGTAATTGGGACTGGCCATGTTGTAATATTAGCAAGTCCTGGTCTATTATATCGATAGCAGATGATACAATACTGTCCGGTGAATATATTCTGGAGGACAGAGTCATTAACCCATTGTCCACAACAGAAAGTGATTTTTCCAAATTAATACGATCAATTTCTCGTATTTTCTCTGCTGTCTCAATTTGAGTCACTTTCCATGCCTCGTTGTAAGCAGCGTATATACTGGCCGCTATGAAACGTTTTTGACGCTGTTTGGGTGGTCCCATTATGAAATCGCGCAAGTCAGCACCATCTTTAAGTAAAGATAAGTGTTGCTTAATTTCTGCCAGTGTGGATGTTTGTAACCATTCAAGGCATAGTTTCCCTACACTGTATGTTGTTACTATCCCTGGATGTTGTCTCTGGGAGTATCTGGGGTCTGGTCTGGTCATTTTTAACCCCTGTATTTTGTTCAGGAATCTGTCTTGACAGTTATTTGTGTCTGTAATCACGATGTGTTCTGTTTTCATGTAAAATTTGGGATACGTCTACCTCATTATCTGTGGTTGCATTATCAGGTATTGGCTTTGGAATAGATGGTTTGTTAAGGTCTTTAATATTGGCTAGGCCAAGACAGGTCGTTTGTTGAATTGTGTCATTCAAGAACATTATTTGTTCTGGGATCATGCAGGCTCGAAATAATGCTTCTAGGCCTTGTACATGCCAATCTTTTGTACCCCAGATGGTTTTTGTTTCAATGTTGTTTTTCCAGAAATCAAAACCAAACGTAATCATTTTTTCATAAGATGCTTCTGAATATATCAATTTAGTATTTGTCAGCATGGTTTTTGTCCCTGTTTTATCTAGTAGTTTATAATAAAAGGTTTCTGCATCGCTTGTGTTAAACCCTGAGAAGTATTGGAATTTCTCCTAGAATGTTTTTGACTTGCTTTTAGGTGGAGTAGCACAATGTTCCCATTGGTTATATTTAAAAATATTTCTAGGTTGAGCAGATTTATGCAAATAGTGGTCTGCATAATGGGTAAAACAGTACATCTGTTCATAATTCGATGAACCTTGCAAATATTCATGTTCTGTAAATTTTGCTGACAAAACTAAATCCGACATCATATTATTTATGTTTTCAAAGTCCCAATCATCAGAGAATGTACTTGGTTTTACAAAGTCACTTAATGAAACCTTAAACTGATGAGGATATTTCAAGAGTTCGACCGGTCCATATATTTCGTAATCTGTTTTGTCCCAAACTACCCCGCCGGGTATTGGAATGGCTATGACATTCACTGATGATAGTTCTCTTTTCTCGATGTGAGATGATTTGTGTGGCTTCAGAACTAAGTTGATGTTCTGACTTGCTGTGTCCATTGTACTGTAATAAATTTTCCTAAAATTAAAACTAAAATTAGGCATAGTAGGAGTATGAGTTCCCCTGATACAATCCAATGTTCAATCAACGGTGCATTCATATATGCTTCTTTAAGTTGATGAAAGAGTTCTGTTGCTTTGTCTTTAAAAGTCTTTGTTGCTGGCGTCACTTCAGGCTCGCTTTGATCTTCAGAAAAGTTATCGAAATTGATGAAGTAGCCAGATGCAGTTCTGTCAATTGTTGGAATTGTTTTTTCAATTTGCCTTTCGATTGTCGATTCATAAACTTTATTCGATTCAAAATGATAGAATCACAAAAGTATACAGACCTTAATTTAAAATAGAAAAACATATTAACACCAATAAATCGGGACAATTCATTCTACAATTTGTACATTAAAATCTAAAATAAAAATAAAATTTCCAAAAAAAGGTTATACAAATATTACATATCATTTATCAATTAATCACACCCTGTACCAAAGGATATTATTATACCATATGACCAATTGTACCAACAAAAAGTTATAGTTCATTTTATACCGATAACAGAAAAGGGTTATTAACCAAACTAACAGTACCGTTTCCTAAATTGCAGTGACAGTCGTATGAAACTTAACATGGCGCAACATACTCCAGGTGATGATAACGATTACAAATAATCATAGCCCTCTTTATAGTTACATGGTCGCCGACCTTTTAGGATAGGCTTAATAAACCTGGTTCTTGGTTCCTTATAAAGAGGACAAAAAAGAACAAAATGATTAGTATTTTGACTAGTTTTGTCATCACAAGGACAAGGGGGCAGCCTCTCACACCAGCCCCCTTGTTTTGGAAAGGCAAAAAGAAAATGGAGTGTGTTTAATCTAAACCTTGTCAGATAAAAGTGCCATTGCACATGAGTGGTAAATGTTAAATAAATGTTAACTAAAATTGGACATTCAATTTACCCAAGCAATTTGTTGGCTGGTCTGAATGTGACATGCTTAAGCTGTTTTTTTTTGTAACATCGTTTTTATTGCAGCACTAAAATAATTATACAGACAATACTTTTATGATATAACCAGTAAACATAGCAGGAAGGCACATTATCAATTCTTTCCCCCCATCATGCCAAGCACGTCTCCAGGTAGAAGACTAAGCAGCCATCGCACTCAGTTCATTCCCCGCTACATAGTTCAATGTCCATAATCACATTCACAGGAAGACGTGGACTGCTTTTGAAATTTTCGCCCCTCCCCCACCCCTAGCAACCACCCCCCCCCAACTTCCCACAGTTCTGAACTCCCCCCCCCCCCTGTGGCAGCGCTGTTTGAGAATCCCAGTGAGATTAAGGTCTGGTGTGTGCAAGGAGGACCTATACATTCTCTAAAGTGTGCTCCAAGGTGTGCTAGTGGGGTCAGCCGCTACTGGGTCTTCATCCTCCCCCTTCCTCCTCGTCATTATCATCTCGGAGCGCCTGTACCATCATTTCCCACGCCGTCGCCCTGTCCATGGCTTTCTCATCATCTGTCCTCCTAGCCAACTGGTACCTCAAAGTGTTTTCACAGGCTGCCCACCTCAGACATTCACCATACCATCGTTTATACGTGGGTCCCACTTTCGATTTCCAATTCCTTGTTATTTCCCTCTTTGCCAGGATCAGCCTGAGGAAATATAAATTTTATGGTCAAGATTGTGTTCCCTAGCGTGTACCCCACCGACTCCATGTACCAGCTTAAAGTGCATGTAACTTCCCTCCTGTGCCAGCTACGAAGACGCAAATACATTTGCGTCCAACGTCAACATGTTCTCTTTCAGACCCACCCTGAATGGGTTGAATAGTCCGTTCCTAAGTATGCTATGCCAACGTCTTTTTGTAGTGTACCTTACACGTTTTTCAGCTCTGGCAAAGTAGGCCCTGAATTTCTGCCATCGAGCCATTTTTCTGGCTTCTGACTCTGAAAATCTCAGCCCAGGCTGCCTCTGTACCCGTGAACTCTGACTTACTTCCAGCGCGGCCCACCGTGCTCAGCTCAGCCTGCTGCCTGCCAAGACTGACTATAACCTTCGAGTTATCTGTTCCGCTCCTTGAAAATACATTCCTGCCTACTAGCTTCAGTAAACATCCCCCTCATCTGCAGAGCAGAGGGCTAACCTGTCTCCGTGCAAGTAATTCATAGCCTCTGTTACCATGCTCCCATGGAAGGCCCATGCCCCCACGCTTCTCATGCAGACACTCAGGCGCTTACACACGCACTCACAGTCAGTATAGAATAGCTTCTGCCCCAGAGACCTTTCCCTCCAGATAGTATGGTTCCCAAACATCAGATATCAGATATGATAGAAGTACAAGTTGATCTGACATGCCAGACTTCTGTCTCTTTCCGTCAGTGTAAATGTCAAGTTCCCTGCACCCTCCAGTTTCACGTCAATCACACGTCATGCAGCTGCGCGCGCATCCAAGCTTCCGATTTCTGCTGACATTGCAACATTTCTGTTAGTGCCACCCCTTCTGTGACACCTACCTGGTGACGTTTCTAGCACACACCTCTAATTCACGCCTAGTTCACGCCTTCTGATTACGTATTGCTAACACGTGGATGCTGTTATCTTGTCTTCTCTCAGCTGTTACGCCTACCATACGTTTTTCATGACAATGAATTAAGTATATAAGCTATGTACTGTCAATAAAATGTGGAGCGCACTCTTTCTATCCCTTCCTGAACCCTGTGTGGTTGCGGGAACATGATAGCCAAGTCATGACCATTCCTTTTTAAGGAATAAAACCCCTAAGAACTCTAACACCACGGACTCTGGTTCTTTCTTTTCGATTGAGTTATTATTGATTAAGTACTTACCTGCATAGAAATTATGATAGTAAATTAAATATTTACGACATTTTGGCGCCCGAACAGGGACCCCTCCCCCACCTCACGCGCCGGTTGGTGCGTTGCAAGCTCTGTCCCCTGCCATCAGTTAGAAGGAAACTACGCGTACTGGCAGGATTTCCTGCATCTCCCTCTGGCCCACGGAGGTGACGAAGACTGCGATCAGTACCCAGACGAGGCGGTGAGGAGTGCGGAGGATCCCGACCAGAGCCTAGCCGAAAGAAGCAAGGTCCGAGGTGTCAAGAGGCCCACCAGTTTTCCGAAGTTTTCCGAAGTTGAGCCGAGTCCAGTCCAGTCGAGTTTTCCGAGGCCTTCCGATTTCCGTGCTTCCCGGTGAGTACCATTGCTGGGTTGTATCAAGACGGGTTTGGGTACACAAGTCCGGTCTGCACTGTTTTTAGACAGTGTATCTGTGCTGTTTAGCAGTACATCAGTATAAAGGGGTAGTGATATATGTTTTAAATGTTTTTTTCATGTGATTAATGTCGTGGTATGAGTGTGACTGTTTTTAATGTGCATTATTGTGTGTTTTTGTATAAATAGCTGTATTCAGTATTAAGTAGGTAAAATCGAGCTTTCAGTACTAAGTAGAAACAAGATGCCGTTTTTCAACAAGTTAAAGCAGATAGGAACTAGGAAAGGGATACTGGAGGAAGAAATTCCTATTCCCCCTAGGGACACTCCAGGAAACTTCATGTACCACAAGCATGGCTTAGATGCCATATTGTATCTAGATTTATGGGCCGATTATACAAAACATCTAGACGAGAGACACAGATGGCCAGTTACTGGAACATGGGATGCTGAGTGCATCATGAAGGTAGAGGAAGCACTATGGAAAAAGAAAGCCAGACAATCTCAGAAAGACGCCATAGAGTTTTGGCGTAAGGAATCACATAAGCGTGCTGAAAAAGCACTACGTAGAGAAGACAGACCTAGAGAATCAGATAAAGCCCAAGAAAACGAATTAGTTACTGAAGGGATCCGAGTAAAAACAGAGCAAGTAGACCGTGCACGAAATAACCTCGTAAACGGTATGTATCTCGCGGCCGAGGGTTCGCATGAGGCCATTTCAGAAATACCGAAAAATCTACCGCCACCATTAGTGCCAACTAAAGTAAATCACAGGACCACTAAAGACATATTCCTGAATTCCTATCTAGAAGATGTAGCACCCGCTTACACCAATCTGCCTGTCCGCGCCCTGCCTAACGACAGGGATGGGGGTGGTAACTCGCCCCAAGATCATATTCCGCCAGTACCACAACAGATTCCTCCACCTCCACCACTTCCCGCAGTTAAAATAGATCTACCAAAACCACGTCTACCTGACGCTACCAAAGGACAAATTCAAGTTCAGATACAGACTCCACAGAGAGATAATGCCCAAGCTTCCGCTTCAGGAGGTGCGACGGGGGGTCTTCACACCCCACCATTGACACACAGAGTAAACCTTAGGGATATGCAGAGTCCTCTCACGTTCAAGTCACCCCGTCTTGACATACTCAAAGAAAAACTTTCAGTTTGCAGATATGATCCAGTACCCGGCAAAAACGACAGAATGATGATGGCCTCACTACGGTTAAGATCTGCTACTGATTTCCTGCTGTTATTTGCAGGGATGAAGGAGCGCCTAGATAGAATATATCAGTTCATTCAGACTGGTAAAGACCCTGACAGTGTTAAGGATGCCATGGAGCATCAGAAAGTTGACATTCAAGCACAGATACTACGTTTTTTCATAAATTGCCTAATAAGAGAAAGAGATAGGCCTGGGACAGATCAGAGCGAGTTAGATGCACTAAACAAGTGGGGTCAAAATATATCTGAAGGAAAACATGATAAGGGGGCTTGCATAGCCAGTATGTACAAGAAAATAGGAAAAGCAGTGATAGAAATGCACGAAAAAGAGAAAGAAAGGGCCTCCTCCGAGGAGGAGGAAGAACTTGAAGAATCAGAAAAAAACTACAGATACTATAGCGTATGTAGGTAAGGGAACTTACCTTAGGAAAGGTATCCGTCCGGAAAGCAAGAAAGTTTTTCTCTCTGCCTTAACCAACCCGAATTCTTCTGAACACCAGTTCCAGGAGACTGATAAAAGACTCCGAGACCGAGTGGGGTACCACATACTAAGTTCAATGGATGAACAGGAATTAGCCCGGTCAGCTATATTATGGGCTGAAAATCCGGATATGTATAATGATGACACCGTAGCACAGACATTCCTGAACCTCTCCCCAGACGAGCAGAAATTAGCAGGTGTATACATGATGCAGCACCTCCTCACGAAATACAGAAATAAACATTCCGATCCAGGTCCCTTACACGAAACTCTAGAAGCACTACTCATGAATAGATGGAGAGGTCTAAGTACCAAGTTAATACAAATAATTCTAGAACAACGACATAGATATGACACTTTTGTAAGCTCTGAATATGTTCCCGCTCCACCCCCAGAAAGAAAAATGTATCGTATGGAATGCCTGAGTGGCATTGAAAGTCAGAACCCCTTACGAGAAGTACACCCAGTTATGGGTGAGGATCATCTCTTGAAACGCGTGTATGTACACACGCCACTGACTAAGTTAGAACTGTTAGAAATGAAGAAACTAGTACCGAGCCATGATAAAGACCCTGCAGGTTTCCACAGAGAGCTTAAAGACATGTTACTGATGGGGGATTACACATATGAAGATATCATGAAAATGTTAAAGGTACTGCTGCCTACGGGCATATACGAGAAACTCAAGGAAAAGGAATGGGAGGTGGGAGACAAAAAGATTGTATGGGCAGAAATAGAAGACGAAGAGAGCAAGCGTGTCCCAGGGGTAGGCCTCGGGGACAAAACTAAAGCATTACCAGGTTTAATAGTACAGGTTCTGCCAAGATTACTAGCAACTAGAAAAGAAGACTGGGATGCAATCTCAGCATGTAAACAGAAACCCGACGAAGATACTAGTGACTTTTATTCAAGATTCGAGAAATGTTTTATTATTAATAGTGGTCTTAAACCAAGTAGCGAATCGTACCCGCATCTTTTTGTATCAAAGCTAGTCGAGAATTCCCTGTTAGCAGTTAAAAATCGTGTATACAAGGTTGAGAGTACATGGCAAGCAAATACGCCATCACAGATGTTACAAATGTTACAATACCATCAGAATAGAATTAGAGAAGAACAAGATCAGGAACAGAAACGTATGAAAGACACAAAAATGAAAATGTTAGTAGCCCAGTCGGTACATACCGACGGAAATAGGAAAGGTACGAATCAGACAAATCATTCCGCAGTTCCCGTTAAAGGGACGTGCAACTATTGCAAGCAGCCAGGCCACTACGTACATGAATGCCCAGTTCTGAAACACAATATAGCAACAGGTAAAACCAAAGAGAGACCGCATCCACCAAGACAAGATCAGGTCCAGCAACAGACTCCACAGAATGTACAGACCTCACAGAACACACAGCCTATGCATGCTTCATCCCATACAGCACAGACAGTAGCGGTATCTCAGCCACAGCCTCTTGCCGCGACTCAGCAAGTTTCCCAACAAATGTACCAGTATGCCCAATCTGCTTACCCCGATTACCAGCGATACACATGAAACAGCCTAGAGAGGGAATTTGGCTTGCCTCTTATTGAAATTCCTGTAGATCAAGAAGGTCCTTATGTACACAGTCAAGTATTGGGAAAAGATAGAAAGTTTTTAATTGACACAGGGGCAAGCCGCACCACAATCAGTCATGACGAAGTTCCAGGGGCACCCCTCTCAGGCTCACAGAATGTTTCCCTTGGTTTTTCAGGACAGCCCATTATAAATGAAGTATCAGAACCAGTTCCCCTGGCTGTGGGTCCATTATCACGTATTACAGACTTGTTACTTACGAAATCATGTCCAGAAAATCTGTTAGGAATTAAAACATTGAAAGCTCTAGGAGCTATAATATGCTGTTCCCCGGAGGGAGTTAGACTTTTTCTGCGGGATTTCAAGGGTCATTATGTTTTGCGAGAATTCGATGTCAGATTGAAAAATGTACCAGATCACTTGTGGGCAACAGGCCCAACTGATGTAGGTTGTATGCATATCACACCATACCGTGTTACACTCAAGACAGGAGTTGTTCTACCACGAATCAGACAATACAAGTTACCACCCGATGCTGTAGTGGCTTTACTGAAAATCATTGAAGAGCTCATTGCCCAAGGAGTGGTCGTGGAGACCGACTCCAATATCTGCAATTCCCCTATCATTCCAATTCTTAAACGTACTGATCCCAATGCACCGCCAGTATATCGGCTGGTGATTGATCTTCGAGAGCTGAATAAATGTATTGTACCACAGTACCCTGTGGTCCCCGATATCTCTTCTCTATTGACTGCTATTGATTCAGAAGCGACGTTCTTTACTGTAATTGATCTCAAGAACGCCTTCTTTAGTGTACCTATTGATCCAGAGAGCCAATATCTCTTCGGTTTCAGTTTAAATGGACGAAGTTTCAAATTTTCCCGCGCACCTCAAGGATTCACAGAAAGCCCCAGCATCTATAGTCAAGCACTGAAAAGACAACTAGATTGTATTAAAATGCCAGTTAACACTGCTTTACTGCAATACGTCGATGATCTGCTGATCACCGCACGAAGTGAGCCCGAATGTGAACAAGCATCACTGACAGTTTTACATTTTTTGGCCGACAAGGGACACAAGGTGTCTCCTTCGAAGCTGCAATTCTGTGTTCAGCAAGTTGTGTACTTGGGTCACTTGCTGTCCAAAGTGGGGAGACAGCTCACTCCCGACCGCATTCAGTTAATTGTAAATATGCCACGACCCCAGACACAAAAGGAAGTGCGGGCCTTCATAGGCCTCACCTCGTACTGCAGACAATGGATTCCTCAATATGCATTTCTAGCTAAACCACTCATCCAGTTAACGACACAGGAGGCAGCGACTTCGATTGTCCTTCCTTGGACTCAAGAACATACACAAGCCTTTGAGGAACTAAAGAAAGCATTATGTCAAGCACCAGTTTTAGCAACACCATGTTACAGCAAGCCGTTTACACTTTTTGTTACAGAACGTGATGGTACAGCATTGTCTGTCCTCACCCAAGATCAAGCAGGTTCATATAAGCCTTGCGCTTATTTTTCAAGTACATTGGATTCAGTAGCCCAGGCACTCCCTGCGTGCTTAAAGTCTGTAGCAGCAACAGCATTAGCAATCAGACAGAGTGATTCAATTGTCCTAGGGCATCAGTTAACAGTACAAGTTCCACATTCTGTAGAGGTTCTTTTAAACAGAACCCAGACTCAACACTTGACTATAGCACGACTGACAGGTTATGAATTGACGCTATTCCAGCCTCACATAGAAATCAGACGCTGCAGCATTCTGAACCCCGCAACACTGTTACCTACAATTATGACAGATCCAGCCCCGCATGATTGTATAGAAATCATTAATGCAGTAACAAAGCCCCGACGAGACTTAACAGATGTTCCACTGACAAATCCAGACCTGACACTTTATGTGGATGGTTCATGTATGAGAACAAGTACAGGAGAATTAGTGGCCGCCTATGCAGTGACCACTGAAACCGAAGTAAAAGAAACACATCGTATTGACACACTGTCCGCTCAAGCAGCAGAGCTTATTGCTCTGACCCGAGCCTGTATTCTAGCCAAAAACAGAAATGTCAACATATACACTGATTCCCGTTATGCGTTCGGAGTTGTACACGACTTCGGTATGTTATGGCAAGAACGAGGTTTTCTGACCTCTCATGGTGCCAAGATCCAACATGGTCCCCTCATTCAAGCACTGTTAGAAGCAATACATCTGCCTTCAGGCATATCCGTCATGAAGTGTAAAGCACATACTAAAGTTACAGATTCTGTTTCCCAGGGTAACGACCTGGCAGACCAGACAGCAAAACATACAGCATTGACTCACACTCAGACAACTGACATGACAAAGACAATAGGACCGACAAATTGTATGACAGTCAGGGATCCCACACTAGATGTAATCGATATTCAGACACATGCTACTCCAGATGAAATAAAGAAATGGACTGAACTAGGAGGGATTCAAACAGATCAAGGTTGGATGACGAAGGGAAAATCTACATGGTTTCTCCCTGATTCTATGGTTCAAGTCATGGTTAATACAGCACATAGTCCAGCACACCTAGGAGAAAAAGCAATGCTAGACAGTTTACAAAATCTTTGGAGCAATAAACACTTACGAGCAGCAGCAAAACAGAAAGTGCGTACTTGCATGATCTGTTGTCAGTTCAATCCAGGTAAAAGCGTCCCTGTAGAGCAAGGTGGATTTCATCCTCCCGATCACCCTTTTGAAGTCCTCCAGATGGATTATATCCAGATGGACCGTTGTCGAGGATTCAAATATGTCCTCGTAATTGTTTGTGCACTGTCCCGTTGGACCGAAGCATACCCAGTCCCAGATTACACTGCTCCGACCACTGCCAGGCAGCTGGTTCGTGAATTCTTCCCACGGTACGGCTTGCCTCGTGTCGTGTACTCAGATAACGGTCAGCCATTCTCATCTGAATTAATGAAGCAGGTTTCCCTATTGCTAGGATACCAGTGGAGATTCCATTGTGTCCGACATCCCGAAGCCGCAGGCCTTGTAGAAAGGCATAACCAGACATTAAAGACACGCCTTGCAAAAATATGTAAAGAGAAAGGGGTCGACTGGATAGTCGCCCTGCCCGTGGCACTATTCTACATGAGGATGGTTGCCCACTCGAGATCAGGACTATCCCCGTACGAAGTGGTCTTTGGTAGACCACCGAATATGTGGGGGACGCCCATTCCGAAGAAGATTACTGATGTTGATTGTAATATGTTGACAGATTACCTTGCCTCCTTGATGTCTGCACTCCAATCATGTCGTTCACAGGTTGCCGCAGCTTTCCCCGACAACACTGATGTAAAGCCACATGATGTCCGTCCTGGGGACACAGTTTTAGTACGGAACTTCGACAGGAAGAGTCCGCTGGAGCCCCGCTGGAGCACCGCTGGAAGGAGCCAAAGATCGTCCTTCTTACAACGAGGACCGCAGTGAAACTGGAAGGCAGAAAGGGGTGGGTCCACACGAGCCATATCAAAAAATACAATGAACTGAAACCAGATCCAGGCTCGTCCACCCCCACCAAAGACTGTATCAAAACTAGTGACTTTAAAACTTCCGAACGAGAGAAAACTCCCCAAGAGGAATACAGACTTAAGCTCCGATCTAGCAAGTCAGACAGTTTAATTGTTTAAGTCCTCCCCTAGGTGAATCGGTTAAATAGTTTCTGACATGTATCCCCTAGATCGAGATAGAGAGAGAGAATTAAAGAAACGTACATATTGTAAATCACTACGTAGTCACTGTATGGTGACATTATTAATTATGTTTTTTCTAAGTGTTCTGATAATTATTGCGAGTATACTGCTCCCCATCTATTATCCTATTTTCAAGCGTGAACAATCTGCTTATAATGTTTCTGCTGAACATTCTTTTAGTAAACTACCTCCACATGAACTTTCTTACAGACTTGCGCTGCGCAACAACACATTCATTAGTATGTTACATCATTCCCATCAGACTAACAATGCTACAAACTGCTGGATATGTGGCCGACTCCCTCCCTACCAGAAATACAAGGGAGCTCTGCCCCTCTTTCCGTACCCGTTTACTCACAACGGTTCCTGTGGTGCCTGGTTTAGAATAATAAATTCCGTAGATCCTGATATTGCTGTTTTCAAAGGGAGCTGGGTTTGGGGAAACTTGAACTTAGTTCTGCTTAATGCCTGTTATCCTGACAAGAAGGGACTCCCCATTAGAATAGGAACTGATCTAGAAAATGAAGTTTATGGATTAGGTAATTACACAATTAACCTTATGATCCTTACAGTTGAATCCGAACCTGCTCCAGTTCTGCCCGCTATGTCAGTACTACCAGTCACTGGTGAATTATGTGTCAGCAAGAAAGGTTCAGTACACTTAGGCCATAGTAAATGTACTATTGTGGTCGAATTCAGTGATCAAGGCAAGTCTTCTTTTAGAGCTACCCGTCATTCCTATTTTGTTTGTGGTCATACCGCATACGTACGCTTACCTCCAGATTGGGATGGTACCTGTTACATTGCATTCCTTCTGCCACCTGTTTTTCTAGCTCCTCCTGACTATCACAGAAATACAAATCTAGTAAAGAATAGGCTCCGAAGAGATCTCTCACTTGTCGACTATACAGAAACAGCATGGGAACAATACACCGATTTTAATAAAGGATTCTTTTTCTTTTTAGGTCCCGTCCAAAATAGTAAACTAATACGCAGATTAACAAGAACACTTGAAGCAGTAGTGAATGAAACTGCCTCCGCCTTAGGTAACTTAACAGAAGAGCAGTCCGCCATGCGGGTTGTTGTTCTTCAGAATCGTCTTGTTATTGACGTCATCTTGGCAGATAGAGGTGGAGCCTGTAAGGTCATCGGGTCAAGTTGCTGTATTTTCATCCCACAAAACGCACCATCTGTATATCAAGCTATTACACGTCTTCATAAAATTGCAAATCTGATACATCAGAATCCAGGCACCTGGACTTGGTCCGGTTGGTTCTGGACAACGTTAACCGCTTGGGGATGGAAGATCCTATCCTTCCTAGGCATTGGCCTAGTCCTAGTATTCAGTTGCTGCCTGTGCCTACAGTGTGGGCCAGCGATTTGTGGACTGTGTGCCACATCGTGCATTGAACATTCCAGTTTCCTCTCAAAACGTGAAAGAAAGAAAGAAGAACAAATGATGTTACAAGAACAAACTGATCGATTCATGAGGATCGATATATCATGAAGGGTCCGTAGGGAACAAGGAGGGAATGAGGAAATATAAATTTTATGGTCAAGATTGTGTTCCCTAGCGTGTACCCCACCGACTCCATGTACCAGCTTAAAGTGCATGTAACTTCCCTCCTGTGCCAGCTACGAAGACGCAAATACATTTGCGTCCAACGTCAACATGTTCTCTTTCAGACCCACCCTGAATGGGTTGAATAGTCCGTTCCTAAGTATGCTATGCCAACGTCTTTTTGTAGTGTACCTTACACGTTTTTCAGCTCTGGCAAAGTAGGCCCTGAATTTCTGCCATCGAGCCATTTTTCTGGCTTCTGACTCTGAAAATCTCAGCCCAGGCTGCCTCTGTACCCGTGAACTCTGACTTACTTCCAGCGCGGCCCACCGTGCTCAGCTCAGCCTGCTGCCTGCCAAGACTGACTATAACCTTCGAGTTATCTGTTCCGCTCCTTGAAAATACATTCCTGCCTACTAGCTTCAGTAAACATCCCCCTCATCTGCAGAGCAGAGGGCTAACCTGTCTCCGTGCAAGTAATTCATAGCCTCTGTTACCATGCTCCCATGGAAGGCCCATGCCCCCACGCTTCTCATGCAGACACTCAGGCGCTTACACACGCACTCACAGTCAGTATAGAATAGCTTCTGCCCCAGAGACCTTTCCCTCCAGATAGTATGGTTCCCAAACATCAGATATCAGATATGATAGAAGTACAAGTTGATCTGACATGCCAGACTTCTGTCTCTTTCCGTCAGTGTAAATGTCAAGTTCCCTGCACCCTCCAGTTTCACGTCAATCACACGTCATGCAGCTGCGCGCGCATCCAAGCTTCCGATTTCTGCTGACATTGCAACATTTCTGTTAGTGCCACCCCTTCTGTGACACCTACCTGGTGACGTTTCTAGCACACACCTCTAATTCACGCCTAGTTCACGCCTTCTGATTACGTATTGCTAACACGTGGATGCTGTTATCTTGTCTTCTCTCAGCTGTTACGCCTACCATACGTTTTTCATGACAATGAATTAAGTATATAAGCTATGTACTGTCAATAAAATGTGGAGCGCACTCTTTCTATCCCTTCCTGAACCCTGTGTGGTTGCGGGAACATGATAGCCAAGTCATGACCATTCCTTTTTAAGGAATAAAACCCCTAAGAACTCTAACACCACGGACTCTGGTTCTTTCTTTTCGATTGAGTTATTATTGATTAAGTACTTACCTGCATAGAAATTATGATAGTAAATTAAATATTTACGACAAGCCCCAAATCTATAAATCGGCTGGTATTCTTATTTTTGGACGTGTGTGGAAACCAATGTAGTACCCCCACTGCTTTGGTGTACTGTATGTCCCTATCCGTAGCATTATTCAGGGCCCTCCCAACCTCCTGCCAGTATTCCCCCAAGGTGGGGCAATCCCACAACATGTGACCCAGATCCGCCCCAATTGTGTTGCATCTGGGACAGGCCGCCTGTTCCACCCCAAAATACTGCCGTATCTTCCCTGGCGTGAGGTATGCCCGATGAATAATATAAAAGTGTATGAGTTGGAACCTAGCGTTCCTTGAGCTCTTCCGCGCCCTCTGCAATAATTGACCCCAAGTCACGTCAGGGATCTCCATTTGGAGGTCCAGTTTCCATTTAGCTTTTAAAGCTGCGAGAGGCTGCAAGGCCTCCCTCAACATTCTGGAGTACAAACAGGTTACCGCCTCAAAGGTCCCGGCCGCCATCATTGTATATTGGCACGCCATGGAGGTCGCAGGTTCCTGCAATCCTTCTCCCCAGTGGTCTTGCATGGCGCCCGTTACCGCCGCATGTAACAAGTAATCTCCTCGTGGGAGGTCGAACCGCTCCTGCAGCTCCTGAAACGGAAGCAATGCACCATCCTCATACAAGTCGCCTAGCATTTGGACCCCAGCCTCTTCCCAGCCTAGTAATCTCGACCAGTCCCCACCATGAGGCAGGGCTGTGACCATTCCCAGCGGAATTTCCGGAGCATACATGCGGCGGACACCCGCTCGTTTGCGCGCCCGGTTCCAACAAAGCCGGAACGTCTGTTCCTCCACTGTCAAATCTCTAAGCAGTAGCTTCTGATGCAGCGTGATGTATGCCAGCACATGCCGTGGGGTGCCCTCATCTCTAGAATGCTCCGGGCCTCGATACACCCTCGCGACCTCCTGAGTGAAAGTCTGCAGTTGAGCCGCCAGATAATAGCCTTCGAAACCGGGCACCGCCATGCCTCCCTCATCCTTGGGTCGCAAGAGGGTATCCAGCGCGATTCGTCGCCTGCCCGTGCCCCATAAAAACGCTATGGACAATGATCTCAGGCGCCGAAAGACGGAGCCCGGAACCCATATCGGAAGAGTCCTAAAGTAATATAACAGCCTAGGCAGAGCCACCATCTTAAGCAGGGAGACCCGACCAGCCAGTGAGAGTGGGAGAGTGGCCCAGAAGTCCATACACCCTCTCAGGGCAGTAATACAGCGATTAATATTGCCATCCAGCATATCCGCTGGGGTATGGTAGATATAAACGCCGAGATAGTGCAGACAATGCGGTTCCCATCGAAGTTCCTGCGCCGTGAGCGGGCACGGCTCTCCCTGTCTCAAAGGGTATAGGCAAGATTTGGGCCAATTGACCCTCAGGCCCGATAGCCGCCCGAACAATTCCAGCAAACGTCTCGCCCCCAGCTACTCTGCTTCCGCATCGGCCAAGAACATCAGTAGGTCATCCGCATATAATGAGATGACATGCGGCCTGGCCCTATATACCAGCCCCTTATAATGGCGGCCAGACCTAGCTTCCGCTGCAAAAGGCTCCATTGCCAAAGCAAACAAGAGGGGAGAAAGGGAGCACCCCTGCCTAGTGCCGCGTCGTACCGGATATTGCTTCGAGATCAATGAACCCACTCTGACTCTAGCTGTGGCTTCTGTGTATAGGACTCTGGTCCAGTTAATATAACCATCCCCTAGCCCGAACCGCCTCATCACCTCATACAAATAGTCCCATTCAAGACTATCAAAGGCCTTCTCGATATCAATAGAGAGCACGAATGGAGTAGTGGCTTCTGACAACCGAGCCCCCATCAGCCTCGTCAGCCTGCGGATATTGTGGGTAGTGTTACGTGTCGGGATAAAGCTGCATTGATCCTTATGAATCAGACCCGTCATGTGAGTCAACAATCTATTTGCTAGGATTTTGCTCAGGATCTTGTAATCCGTCGTGAGCATAGATAACGGACGGTAGGACGAAAGGGCCTCGCTCACTCTGCCAGGTTTTAGCAATGGGATCATAAGGGCCTCGCACATGGAACTCGGGAGTCTGCCTCGTGATTGCGCCTCATTATAAACCAATTGCAGTTGCGGAGCCAGATATTCCAAGTATTTGCTATAAAACTCTATCGGGAGACCGTCAAGCCCTGGAGTTTTATTTCTAGCCATCTGCTTCACTGCACTCCCTATCTCTCCGATCGTTATAGGCCGACCCAGCTCCTCTGCTTCAGATTTCTCTAATTGTGGCAGCTGCAACCCATCGAGAAAGGTGCCCAATTCTTCCGCCCCGCCCGTCTGCCCGCTCTCATATAAACCCTCATAGTACGCCCTAAACCTATCCAGGATCCCGGCTTGGGTGTGGCAAAGCCCCCCCCCCCTCCCCCCTGAATCGCCATGATCGGAGCGCCCCGCCTGATCGGGTTGGCAAGCCACACCAGCATCGACCCCGCCTTATCACCCTCCGCATGCGCCTTCGTCATGTATGCCTTGTGGTCGAAGCTACGCAGCCGCTCCAACTCCACCGCTAGCGCTTCCCTGGCGCAACTAACCCCCTCCTGACGTTCAGGGTGATTCGGGCGTTCCCTCTCCTTCTCCCTCAATCGTCTCTCTGCTCTCTCGAGATCATCCAGCAAAGTTTTACGAGCCCCTGCGGAGTTCCCAATACAGTGACCTCTGACCACCACCTTAAACGCGTCTCACTCCACAGCTCTAGTAGAGGCGGAGCCACTATTCTCCTCAAAGTAATGTGCTACTCGCTCCCCCAAGGCCTCCCTAAAGAGCAAATCATCCAAGGTATCAGGTTGCAGCCGCCATGTTGGTACACAGTTGTTCTCTTCCAGGGGATCCTCATCAATAGTCATAAGCATTAGAATATTCCCGCCCATGCGCGGGACCCCGGAAACAATATATTATATGTGCCCCACATATATATAGACATATATATATATAAATATATATATATATAAAAATAAGCAATTGCAGCCAAATAAAACAGTAGAGCTGGAATATGCTGTGAAGAATTTCCACCATACATGTGTATTTGCATTAGAAACATGAGAAACAACACCAATGCTTGTTTAAGAAACTGTTTTAATGCTTAGAAAGCAGTAGAAATTCTTATAACACACTGTAAGCATATACAGCTCCCAGGCTGCATTGCAAATACCCAGTCTAAAAAGACTGAAAAGCTAACCTGTACCTGAATGTACTAAAACTGACGCTGTGTCTTTAAGGCACCTCTGCCCCTAGCTTCCCATCATGCCTCAGGGGTTACAGTTAGGTCAGTTGTTCTTTCCGGCTCCTTCAGGAAGGACCCTGGATACACAGCTCCACACTTTTCTGCCTTTTTCAGTCAGAAAATCTTCTAAAGAACAATTTTTTCATTTACTTTGACTTTTAACAACAGTGTCAAGTAAATAACTGCTTAGCAGTCGATTTTTTGTGAGGTTTTCCTGTCAGGATGCCCACACTATTTGATAATTGCCCTTCTTGTGGCCACAAGAAGGCAAAATCAGACTCTCATGAGGTCTGTATTTTATGCTTGCCAGAGGATCATGATCCTAAAGACTGT
The DNA here is from genome assembly GCF_964263255.1 of Lissotriton vulgaris. NCBI lineage: Eukaryota > Metazoa > Chordata > Amphibia > Caudata > Salamandridae > Lissotriton > Lissotriton vulgaris. The sequence goes on along the minus strand of NC_141687.1, from coordinate 174,130,563 downwards.
TCACATTGTAGAAATCTGTCTGACAGGACTCTTAAAGACAGAGAGAGGAACAGGCTCTATGGTCTGGCCCAGAGATCCATCAGGGGAAGATCTACAGAGAGGAAGAGTTCAAAGAGACCCAGAACTCCCTCCAAAGGCAAGTCAGAGCATCCATCAACCTCAGCGCCGGGCTCGGCGCTGAAAAAACAACATCTGATGGACAGTTCTAGAGAGAAAACTCCATCGACGTCGGGACCGGCGTCGATGAAGAAATCGTCGTCGAAAAGAAGTTCACCGATGACGAAGAAAGCTCCGCCGTCGTCAACTAGGCGACGATCGGCGTCGAGAGAAGCCACGAGATCACCGTCGACGAGAAGATCGGCATCAAGACATAAGTCAACTCTGCCGTCGTCAACCAGGCGACGATCGGCGTCGAGAGACAGATCACACTCGCCGTCGTCTCAACGTCGACAAGCTTCGAAGAGTGTGACACCTCCGCCGACGTCTCCACGGAGGCGCTCGGCGTCGAGGAGCAAGAGCCCCCTCGGTCGCTCGCCGTCGAGGAAGGGATCATCGCCGACGGCGCGTCGGCGCTCGACGTCGAGGATGTCTAATCCTCCGCCATCGCCACGTGTCCGGTCGACGTCGAGGGCATCGTCGACGACTGGACAACGTCGATTGCCATCTCCGTCGCTGGCAGACCAACGCCGGTCGACGTCGAGACCTCCGTCGACGGCAGGGCAACGCCGTTCGACGTCGAGACCTCCGTCGCAGGCAGGGCAACGCCGTTCGACGTCGAGGGAGAAGACTCCGTCGTCGGCTCAACATCACCGTTCGACGTCGAGGGACCACGGGTCATCGTCGAGGCGTTCGACGTCGAAGGTTATCACTCCGTCGACACCGCAGAGGCGTTCGACGTCAAGGGAAAGACTTTTGAGACGTTCTCCAACACCGGTGAGACGAAGATCTCCTTCAGTGCCTTCGACTGTTCTAGTGACGCAATCGGCTTCTCACCATTCCTCCTTAAGTACCTCTGGCTCATCGAGGTCCTCTTCTAGGAGTAGGAGTCTGTTGCCCCAGCGAAGGTATGTCACACAGACAAGACTCTCGCCAAGATGGAATGCTCCGTTGAGCCAGTGGAAGGATTCTGGAGCGACGGAGAGGCTACGAAGATATGTAAGCCCACTCCGCAGGTCACCTCTTCAGAGTCTGATAGAAGAGGCAGACAGACAGAGTCCTATCAGGCACCGATCACGCTCTCGGGACAGGAGAGCGGAAAGGTCGCATACCCCCAGGGTCTCCCGATCACCACGGAGGGAACAGCCCAGATCTCGAACACCGAGAAGGGAGGAACGGGCGGAGAGGTCGAGATCTCCCCGAAGGGAGCATCAGAGAAAATCACGTTCTCCTCGAAGGGAAGAACAACCGAGAAGATCACCAGTGAGGAAGGAGAAATCTCACCACAGGAGAAGGAGAACTCCATCATCCTCTTCTTCATCTTCATCTAGATCTTCTAAAGGGGATTACTCTCCAACGCTGGCAGACAGCCCTCGCTCCAGAGCTTCCCCGCTTGACGACGTCAACACGTATCTGGACGTCTTACAAAGGGGGGCTCACAAACTTAATATAGAGATGGCTGTTCCAGAGGTGTCCACTACGGTGATTTTTGAGACCCTTCGTCACAAATCATATACCCGGCCTTTACTCCCATTGGTTCCAGGGATAATGGACCCAATCAAAGAGGTTTTCCTCACGCCAGCAACGATCAGGGCGGTACCGGAACGTATCCAGAAGAAATATAGGCCGGCCGACTCAGATCCTATCTTTGTTACGGGAGAGCCTGCGGCGGACTCAGTCATAGTAGCCTCAGCTAAAAAGAATCACACAGTCGCTCCTTCTTCTTCGGTCCCTCCTGACAAAGACAGCAAGACGCAAGATTCTTGGGGACGCAGGGTATGCAGCACAGCAGCTTCATCCCTGAAAGTCTCTAGTGCATCAGCCCTTCTGGGAAGTTACGATAGAGCCCTATGGGACTCCATGGAACGATTCAAGGAGAAATTGCCCAAGGAGGACCAGAAGGACTTTGAGGAGACAGTGACGGAGGGCTGTTTGGTGGCGAACCAAATGATTAGTTCATCAGCAGATAACGCCCTTCTAGCAGGACATGCCTACTCACATGGGGTATGTGCGAGGAGATCATCTTGGCTGCGTTTAACTGGTCTCAAACCAGATGCCCAGCAGCGCATCCTCAATCTACCTTTTTCCGGATCTTCACTCTTCGGGGAGCATGCCGATCAGGCAATGACCCGCATGAAGACAGAGTTGGACACAGTGTAGGCGGTTGGTCTGGAGAAAAAGAAAGAGCCGTTCAAACGACGCTTCAAGACCAACAAGAACCGGAGAGGCCAACAGAGGGTTCAAACCCCTCAATGGTCTCAAAACAAGCCACAAGGGAAGGCGCAATATAGAGGAGGAAAATCGGGCAGAGGCAGAGGCGGACATCATCAGTCCTCTACCACGCCTAGAGGAGGCAAGGCCTGAGCAGTGGCTTCCTCTGGCGCCGTTACCCACTCCAGTAGGAGGAAGTGCTTCGCAACACCTGGCAGAGTGGGTCAGCATCACAAAAGATCGGTGGGTGCTGAATATACTGCGCAATGGATATGCGCTACGTTTCCGGAAGAGACCACAACCAATTCCTCCAAAAAAGACTCGCTCGTACCATCTAAAACTCCTCAAAAGGGAGGTGAACGTCCTCTTAAAGAAAAACGCAATCGAAGAGGTACCCCCATCCCAAAGGGGGAGAGGAGTGTATTCAAGATATTTTCTAGTCCCCAAAAGAGACCAAGAGGACAAGTTCAGACCGATTTTGGATCTTCGAACCCTCAACAAGGTGGTGGTCAAAGAGAAGTTTCGCATGCTGGCACTTCATCAGATATGTCCTCATCTACAAATTGGAGATTGGATGTGTTCGGTGGATTTACAAGACGCGTACTTCCACATTCCTATAACACCAGGTCATCGGAAGTACTTGAGATTCCTGGTAGGGAACAAGCATTACCAGTACAAAGTGCTTCCCTTCGGGCTCAAATCCGCACCAAGAGTATTCACCAAATGCATGGCAGTGGTAGCGGCATGTCTTCACAAAAAAGGTCTCTTTGTTTACCCATATCTAGACGACTGGCTCTTGAAGAGTCCGTCCCCTCGTCAAGCCACCAAAGACTGTCACCTGTGTCTCCAACAACTACACAGGCTCGGCCTCCACGTGAACACAGAAAAGTCGGTCCTGCAGCCCACGCAAACTATCCACTATCTGGGAGCAGTTCTAGACACAAAGTTAGGAAGAGCGTTTCCTTCGCAGGAGAGGCTATCTTCCATGGGGCAGAAATGCAAAAAGTTACTTCAGTTTCCTCGTCCAAAGGTGCGAGAAGTAGCATCTCTACTGGGCTCCATGGCGTCCTGCATTTTCCTAATACCGAACGCCAGGTTGAGGATGCGGCCTCTACAAGAGTCTGTGGAAGATCAGTGGGACCAAGCGACAGGAGATTGGGAGGATCGAATCATCCTGTCTCAAGCAGCAGTGACCTCCATACATTGGTGGACTCGCCCTCGGAATGTCCTGCAGGGAGTCCCTTTTCAGCAACCTCTTCCTTCGCTGTCTGTGGTAACGGACGCATCTCTAGAAGGCTGGGGTGCTCACATGGGTCATCTTCAGATTCAAGGTCGTTGGTCGACCAACCTCCAGACATACCACATCAACATGCTGGAGCTTCGAGCAGTTCATCTGGCGCTCAAAGCGTTCCTTCCAGCAATAACAACGGACAAAATCCTGGTTCAGACGAGCAGGGAGGAACTCGATCTCGCCCTCTGTCTCTGGAGGCCCAGACAATCTGGCACTGGCTTCTGGCTCGGGGACTGTCGGTGGTGGCAGTGCACCTCCCAGGCGAGCTAAACACAAAAGCGGACGCACTCAGCAGGCACTTCGAAGATCAGCCAGACTGGGTGCTAAACGACGAAGTAGTCGAAGAACTCTTCCGTTGCTGGGGTCGTCCAGACATAGACTTATTTGCGGACGACGAAAACGCAAAATGCCACGCCTTCGCGTCCAGGTTCCACCGGCCAGGGACGCAAGGGAACGCTCTCCTGCTGGAGTGGACAGGAATGTTCGCCTATGCGTTTCCTCCTCTGGCACTGATTCCGAAGGTGGTGGCCAAGCTCATCAGATCGAGCATGGACATGATCCTGATTGCTCCGGATTGGCCGCGACAATGGTGGTATCCAGACCTGTTACATCTGTCGCTGTGTCCACACAGACGCCTGCCGTGCAGGCCAGACCTGTTGAGCAAAATGAACGGGAGGATCCTGCATCCCAACCTCCCGTCGCTGAACCTGACTGCATGGCTCCTGAGGTCTTGCAATATGGACACTTAAATCTGCCTCCGGAATGTATGCATATTTTAAGAGAGGCAAAGAGACCTTCCACAAGGGCGTCTTATGCGTTCAAGTGGAAAAGATTTTTCATTTGGTGTAAGGACCATGGCTTTGATCCCACCAAAGGACAAGAAGAGGTAGTCCTTCCATACCTCCTTTACTTGGCTACATCAGGGTTGAAATACGCTTCTATTAGGGTTCATCTATCCGCCATAGTTGCGTACAGGAAGTCACCTACACAAACATCGTTTTTTCAAGTCCCAGTGGTCAAGGATTTCCTTCAGGGGTTAAAGAAGGTCTATCCCCCTGTGAGAAATCCTTCTCCTCCCTGGGAGTTGAACCTGGTTCTCTCTAGGCTGATGTCTACACCGTTTGAGCCTATACACAAGGCCTCCTTGCAGCATCTCACTTGGAAGGCGGCCTTCTTGGTGGCAATAACCTCTGCTCGCAGGGTTAGCGAGATACAAGCACTCTGCACCAAGGAACCTTACACTGTGTTTCACCACAACAGAGTGGTAATGAGGGCTCATCCATCTTTCCTACCAAAGGTGGTCTCGGATTTTCATATAAATCAAACGATTACCTTTCCTTCATTCTTTCCTAACCCATCGACCCCAGCTGAGAGGGCGTTGCACTCGTTAGATCTTAAACGGGTACTAAAGTTTTACCTAGAAAAGACGAAGGACACCAGAAAGACAGACCAACTCTTTGTCAATTATGGTTCAATGAGGACGGGGTTTGCAGCAAACAAAAGATCCATCTCCAGATGGATTGTCTCCTGTATCAGGCTAGCATACCAGCTGGCTGGCAAACCTTTGTTACAATCACCCTAAGCTCATTCCACTAGAGGAAAAGCAGCCACAATAGCGTTTTTACATGACATTCCTATGTCAGAAATATGCAAGGCTGCAACATGGAAATCAGTCCATACCTTTACAAGGCATTATTGCCTAGAGTCTGATTCCAGAGCGGAGTCTCAAGTAGGGCAAGCCTCCTTGAGAAACCTATTTGGGTAGAATAACGCCTACTGTTTGGGCCTACGAATATGAATGTTATCTGTTGATTCCTTTGCCCGCAGGGATGAGGTGAGGCTCGCTACTCTATTCTAATGCTTATGACTATTGATGAGGATCCCCTGGAAGAGAAGGATTAGTTACTTACCTGTAATCCTAGTTCTCTTCCAGGGGTATCCTCATCAAAGTCATAAGCAACCCTCCCGCCTCCCCGGGCAAAGGACTTTGTTTATTAAGTAGGAGATGTTTTAACCTGTTATTACCATGGTTTGGTTTTCAGTCTCCGAAAAGAACAACTGACCTAACTGTAACCCCTGAGGCATGATGGGAAGCTAGGGGCAGAGGTGCCTTAAAGGCACAGCGTCAGTTTTAGTACATTCAGCTACAGGTTAGCTTTTCAGTCTTTTTAGACTGGGTATTTGCAATGCAGCCTGGGAGCTGTATATGCTTACAGTGTGTTATAAGAATTTCTACTGCTTTCTAAGCATTAAAACAGTTTCTAAACAAGCATTGGTGTTGTTTCTCATGTTTCTAATGCAAATACACATGTATGGTGGAAATTCTTCACAGCATATTCCAGCTCTACTGTTTTATTTGGCTGCAATTGCTTATTTTTATATATATATATTTATATATATATGTCTATATATATGTGGGGCACATATAATATATTGTTTCCGGGGTCCCGCGCATGGGCGGGAATATTCTAATGCTTATGACTTTGATGAGGATACCCCTGGAAGAGAACTAGGATTACAGGTAAGTAACTAATCCATTTCCACCATCCAGTTCAGGGACAACAACAAAGGGTTGTGGTCCAACAGCGTGCGGGCCAAATACTCCGCGCTACCCACTGTTGAGAGCATATGTGACGAGCACAGAAACGCATCCAGTCTAACATGCAGGTCATGTAAAGTTGAATGAAAGGAGTAATCCCTCGTGGTGGGGTGTAGTACTCTCCAAGCGTCCCCCAGGTCCCAGCTCTCCTGCCAATCCAATCGGCGCTTCGCTACCCTGTGTACTGGGGAGGCGTGCAGTGGGGGATGAGACCTATCCAAATCAGTATCCACCATTGAGTTAAAATCCCCCCCCATGAGCATCGGCCCTGCCAAATAACTCGCCAGTTTGCCCGAAAGTGCCGTTAGGAAAGCGGGCAAATCTACGTTTGGGGCGTATACACTGCAGAGAGATACCACCCGGCCCCTGAGTCTCCCCTCTACAGCCACAAACCTGCCCTCTGGGTCCACCACCGTTTTAGTGACCTGGAAAGGAACCCCTGCCCGTATCCAAATCAATGCCCCCCTCGCAAAGGCTGAATACGTTGTGTTAAAGAGCTGCCCCCTCCACCTCCTTTGCAGCGCTATTCCCTCCTGCTTGGTGAGGTGCGTCTCTTGCAGAAAAGCTATATGCACACCCCTACGCTTTAGATACGCGTGAACCTTGTGTCTACGCACCATAGTATGGAGACCCCGCACATTCCAGGTCACACATTTCAAAGCCCCCGTACTAGCCATATCCTCTTGCACCCACAGATAGAACAATAAGAGTCATCGACCATGCGCTTTTGCCAACAACTTGCTGTCCCCCCCTCCCACTCCAAACAAGTAAACCCCTCAACCCCCCAAGAACAACCCGAGCATCCCCAACCACTCTCGGTTCCCACCCCCCCAGAACAGGCCCCCCCGCAATTGGAAGCAAACCCATCCAAACTATCACAACCAACTATCCCCTCAAAGAAAGGCACTATTATTCGCAGTCTCCACTGCGATGACCGTAAGGGCCAGTAGGGCGCGGGCCGATGCCGAGAGAGTACGTTAAAACAAATCAATCCCGCATATCCCGCCCCATGATCCCCCCATAACAGACTCACGAAGTCCTACACAGTCGCAAACTGCGCTCACGGGCACAGCGCCCCAGTGTCCGACCAGCAGGCCGCTCCTCAAGTCCAGTGGGTCATGCTTCGACTATTTCCCCGGATGTTTGAGGCATCACTATAGGGCCCTTGGCTCCGCCATATTCCGAAAGTCCCGTCTCCGACCCCTTGCCCTGCTCTTCGGAGTCCGTGCCCTTTCCGGACTGGCTCCTGGTCGCGCCAGAGAGGTCCACAACCGCCTGTAGGGCCGCCTTTCTCTCTGTTTCCGTCTGTGACACGGATGGTTTTCCAGTTCTCCGGCGATTTTTACGAATCCGTTGCGACTTCCTGATCGGCTGTGTCTCTCTAGCCTCCTCCGCCCTGGCCTTAGCTCCGTCTGTTCCAGCTTTGTATGTGTCCCACCTGGCCCAAGCATCCGCCGAGGTAGTGAAAAAAAGCGATTTGTCGTCCACCACAATTCTCAGCTTCGCTGGGAAGAGAAGGGAGTATTTTATGCCCTCTCCACGGAGCTCACGCTTGAGGGACAAGAAATTTGCCCTGAGTCTTTGGGTCTCAAAAGTGTAGTCCGGGAACATGGTGACTCTGTTGTTATCAACTTGAAAGGGTCCCGCTTCCCTCGCCCTCTGTAGTAGCCAGTTCCGTTCCCTGTAGTGGAGCAGCTTGATCACCACCGGGCGAGGCGGCAGGCCCGGGGCCGGAGGCCGAGCCGGTACCCTGTGGGCCCGTTCCAGGGAGAAGAAAGGAGATAGTCCCTCTGGTGCCACCTCAGTGCGTAGCCAATTATCAAGGTAGCCCACCATGTCATCGCCCTCACTTTTTTCCGGTAGGCCCACGAGGCGAACATTATTGCGCCGACTCCTGTTTTCCGCATCCTCGGCCCTCCTCTCCAACACCTTCAGCCTGTCTAGGGCATCCGCCATCTGAGCTTTCACTGCTGCGTGGTCCGGGCCAATTCCTGAACAGTGATCTCCATAGACTTGACTCTGTCTTTAAGCTTGTCATGATCCGCTTTCAGGAGACCCAAGCCCGTCGCCACCTGGGCGATGTCCTGCTGCAGGGCATCTTTCGTGGTCGCAATGGCCTCCAGTATACGGTCCTGCATGCGCTGGAGAGCAGACTGGTCGCGATCCGCTCCATCCGCCACATCCGTGTCAGCCGCTCCGTCCCCCTTCCCTTTCGGTTTCACCATCTTGGCTGCGGCCGGCACCGGCCCCTAGGGTCCCTTTGTCCCACTCGCTGTCTCCGCACTGCAGAGCCCCGCCACTGGATAACTTCTCGGGCAATAGTATCAGAGGTCTATGATACCCGTAGGGCACCGGACACTGCACTGATCACACTAGTTGTTTCAGTTTCCGGGAGTCCTCTGCTGCAGCGGTGTCTCAAAGTGCCAGATTGTGCTCGGATAATCGGGGCCGTTGTCACAAAGCCGCCGCCATTTTAGGACCTCATCTGGGAACGTAATTGTAGTCGCGTGTCCCAATAGCTCGCACCAGAGCGAGGAAAGATCACCTGTGCCTGCCGAGAAGGTCCGGAGGAGCCCTCCAGTCTAGTAATCACTGCCAGTGACGGATCCGCAGGAGAGTCAGGTCTCGTACCCCCGTCGTTGCTTTGTCCAGGCCTCAGGGCGCCATCTTAGATCGACGGCATCACACCCGGTGCTGGTCTTCAAAGTCAATTTTCAGGACGAGGGACAGCTCCAGGTCGTCCACTCTGAACGCCGCAGCCTCCGTGACGTCTTCAAATGACAGATTATCCAATTTTTACTGGAATTCGCGCGGATAGTCAGGATGATATTCGGGATCGGGCGCGGAGCTCCGGGCTCACGCTGCCTACCTCCTCGGCATCCAAGCCACGCCCCCCTGACATGCTTAAGCTGTTACGGTAACTTGTTTTAATTAAAGTTTTTATATCCCCCTGCATATTTTCGGGATTATCGTACAAATGGCCCAGACCAATTTTATGCAGAGTGTCACTAACATATGAAAGCCATGGGATCTGCATTGCATGATCAAGATTTTTGCAGTCCTGGAGGATATCTTTTGAGAGCTGAAGGTCTTCTGATAACCATACTTTGCCCCATAATAATAAAGGGGAAACACGGATGATGTCAGTCACATATTCCATTCCCATCTCAGTGTGGCAGAAACTATTATATGAACCTTGTGGGACTGATAACAAACGTTTTAGGAATTTATTTTCCATGACCTGAATCATGGCTGGGCTTTCTGTTCCCCATACCCCTGCCCCATACGTGGCCACAGATAGGCACTTTGCTCTATACAAAGTTTTTAAGTGTGGAACTGGTTTTTGTCCTAATTTACTACAAAAACGAAATAGAGCCTCTATAGATCGGCTAGTGCTTTGTACACGCGCCTTCATCAAAGGAACCCAGCTCAGTTTGTTGTTAAATAAATTTCCCAAGTAATTAAAATTTTTAACTTTGTCAATGGTAGAATTTATTACCATGAACTTACGGGTTTTTGTCCCTTTAGGACCACAGACCATTGCAAAAGATTTAGCAAAATTTACCTTTAGGTCCAGGTCCAGCAGTTGTTAAATGCATCCAAGCAGGTCTGCATGCTATTAGCTGTAAGAGTCATCAGTACCGTATCGTCGGCATAAGATAACATAGGTATCTTCTTGCCGTTTACTTTTGGGAAATCAGAGCAATGTTCCAACAAAAACTTTTCCAGGCCATTAGTGTAAACTAGGAACAAAAAAGGTGCTAAAATATAGCCTTGTCGTACACCCTCGGTTGAAGGGATAGATTTTGTCCCCCCCCTACCCCCCCCCCCCCCCCCCCCCTGGCCCTAATCTTATGGCCACAGTTGTAGCTGCGTGTAATCTACGGAGCAGGGTAGCCAGGGGTTCTTCAAAGCCCATGTCCTCCATCATCTGCCATAATTTATTTCTGCAAACAGTGTCAAAGGCACTGGATAAGTCCATGAAGGCCAGGTGAATGGAAGAAGCCAGAGCCTTCATGTACTTACCCATAATTAGTGCCAAATTTAAACACTGTTCGGCTGTTCCCTTTCCTCTCCTAAACCCATATTGGGAGTTTACAATTAGGCCCACGGAATCTGCCCATGTCTCCAGTCTGGCCAAAATTATCCTACCCAATAGCTTGCATGATGCGTCAATTAATGATATTGGGCGATAACAACGTGGGTCGCACTTATCACCCTTCTTGAAAATTGGCACCACCACTGCCTCCTTCCAAGATAGGGGAATGCGACCAACGATAGCTGCTTTAAATACATTCAATAGCAATGGGGCCCATAAGACAGTATTATGTTTACAAAAGTCCAACGGCACCGCATCCGGGCCGGGGGCTTTTAATCGAACACTTTTCCTCAAGGCCTCTTCCACTTCCAGGAGGGTAAGCGAAGAACTAAGCAGGGAAGCTGTAACCGGGAGGTACACATCCTTTATTTCGTCCTGCAAACCTATAAGGGGTACAGACTTAGGATTAATTTGCCTTTTATTAGCACATTCTGATGCTACATCACTGTAGACTGGTGTTTCATGACAAACTGTTTCAATTTGGGTTTCAAGAGGCACAAGTTCCATGGCCTTTCTGCATAGTCCTTTTTTATTCACTGCAGGTTTATCAAATGTGATTAGTCTTTCGGTTTGAACCTCTTGGATACTAGCAAATTTGGGTATTCTGTTACTTCTTGGGAGTCCACTGCGCCTACTATTTATTATAGGCCACATGATTGTGGTTTTACCAGGTCGATGGATACAACTCGGTTCTCCTTTTTACCAGCAAGGGGCGGTAGTACTACTGATCTTGTTCCGTTCATTGCTAAGACAGGTCCTGCTTTTCTGTAAGAAGGGCCAAATTCCTTCTTCACCGCTATTTTCTCTCTGACCAGATCCCCAATCTTTGGAATCCAGACAGGTCTTGCTGGGACAGGTGGTGTGCCTTCAGTGGTTGTTGACTGTTGTTTTAACTTTATGTTGCTCAGGGCTTTTCTTGTTTCATTTAAGTCCTGTAAAACAGCCAAACGATCTTTGATGTCAAAGCATTTTTTCTTATCTTCTACCACTGAAGCATGACTATCTAAGTCCTGAACATACATTCTACTTCCGAACAATAGTTCGTACGGGCTGAAACCTGTTGGAGAATTTCTTGGCAAGTTGTTAAGACTACGTTGGACACTTGGTAAATGCTGGACCCACCCATCACCCGAACCTAATACCTTTGCCGTTATAGATTGCTTTATGTCTCGGTTTTTTCTTTCCACAACCCCGTTTCCCTCAGGATGGAAGGGACAAGAGAACCGCAACCCAAAGCCCATGCCGGTCATGGCCTCCTTAGAAGCTCGAGAGCTAAAAGCAGGACCCTGGTCAGAATGAAGCCTGGCAATTGCGTATGTGCCGATAAAGACTTGCAAATCTTTTATAACAGTTCTGGCGTCAGCCGAGCACTGGGGCCACATTTTTAAGTGAATATAGTCTTAAAAAAGAAATTAATAGGACGCTGGATTTCATGGCCATGGCATTACTCCGGTTGACTCGTTACTGCGGTCTCTGTTGCAGTCTGGACAGCTCTTCGCAAATTTATAATGTTGCAGGCTCATCCCCGGCCACCAGTATTCTGATTGTAATTCTGTCAGAGATTCCTTCATCTGTTTGTGTCTTGGACCTTCACCCATGTGTGCGTCTGCTATTAATAAGATTCTCCGATTCGTGTTTGGAATTACCCTATCCCCCACTCCAGGGATTCGAGCAAAAGGAACGGAGTTTGCATCAATTACGTATGTATAATTGAGTGGATAGTTCACAGGTAGTGCTGCACAGTTGCCTTTTGAAGACGTTTTTACCGCCAGCATGGTTTCCCCGTCTATGTATTTTTCTGAACGCTTTTTTGTGGCTACGGAAGCCGGTTTAGTTGCTTCCGCTGTGGCTGTATTAGCCAATGAATTCCCTGCAACGTGAACGCCATCACGTTGATGACTCAGAGTGTGTATCACGTGGGTCTTTTGTAGTTCCTTCTGTACAAGAACTACTTGTTTCCAAAGCATTTTATGCTTGATTGTGGCACCTGTGTCATCTTTGTAATCATTTTGAACCCAGTTCCGTAAATCATTATTGTAAGAATTGACGCAAAAATGCGAATCGCACACGATTAGTGTCGGGAATTCACGTTCGGCATTATCAAGCGCCATCTTTAAAGATCTGATTTCAGCTCGCTGAGCCGAACATTTTCTCAGTGATTCAGTTTTTGTTATTTTCGGTCTGAATTTACCGCAGAGCCAGTCACCTTTAACAATCGCGCAGGCTGCATCGTAGGATTCATCATCTACATTGTAATGCTGTACAAATCTGTCTGTATAGATTATACAAGAGTACTGTTCTAGGGCCAGAATTTCGATTGGCAGAGGATATTCTTTTTCATATTTTAAATCATTCCGTTTTTTCATGTTTGGGACAAAATAGTATGTCACGTCTTCTGCAGCAAGAGAATTTTCCCACTGTATCGATTTCGGATCTAGTGCCACTGTTTTTAGATTTACTGTTCTGAAAAGCGCCTCGAAGGCTGATTCTGCTGTGAAAACAGTTATTCTTTTGCCTTGGGCTAGGGCTCGTTCTCTTGCTACAGCAGTTTGAACTGCCTTTACAGTATTTTCTGTGAGACTGAATGTTTTTTCTGTTTGTGTGTACAAATGTGATTTGTAAGCTATTGGTACTGTTTCTCCCTCATTAGAGATCATGTACGTGAATCCGCATCTTCCTGGGATGACCCGGATGACAAGGTTGCGTGTATTGTCACGTGTTTCTAATTTTGTTTTAGCTAACATGTCTGTTTGCAGTGATCTCAAAATTTCTGTGTGTTTTTTAGTCCAGTTGATTGGTTTAAAATCAGGTTTTATTAATTTGTAGAGAGGTTTAATCCTCTCTGCATAGTTTAGAATGTAAGTTCTTCCGAAATTCAGGAAGCCTAGAATCGATTGTAAGTTCTTCAGCGTTTTTGGTGCTTGGAGTACAGCGCACTTCTCTAAGAAGTTGTCTGCTAGGCTTTTGCCTTCACTTGATAATTCGTATCCTAAAAATAGGACAGTTAGATGGGCAATTCGTGACTTTTTAAAGTTGAATTTGTAACCCTCAGCTGCGAACCCAAGTATTATGGTGTTCACTCTTTTCAAGTGAGTATCCAAGTCGTCCTCTGTGAGATAGATGTCATCGACATAAGATAATGCCTCATCATCATACATTTGTAGTAACTCTGTTACTCTGGCTGAGAATAGTCCTGGGCTGTTCTTGAATCCCTGTGGGAGCCTACAGAAATTTTTCTGTGACCCCATTATTGAGAAAGCGGTCAAGTACCTGCTTTCTGGTGCAATATTTTGACAAAAGAACCCATTAGATATGTCTAATGTTGTTTTGTATTTTTTGCGAACTATGTTGTTCATTAGTGCTGCACTGTGCGAATTTTGTACCGCAAATGTTTTGCAACATGAGTTAAGGTGTCTGTAGTCCAAGACTAGACGATACGAATCGTCTGGTTTGGAGACAGGAAACAAAGGATTGTTCATTTGAGAGGTGCATGTTTCAATTACCCCTTGGTATTTAAGTTGATCTAAAATCTCCCTGACCTGTTTTTTAGCTTCTTGCTTAATTGGGTACTGCCTTTGTGCAGTTGGTTGACATTTTAACTAGATTTTGTGAGAAGGAGAGTCCTCATCCCATCCTACATGATTCTTATATAGTGCAGGTGCTTGGGCTACTGCCCATTTCCTTGCATATATATATTTAGTGTGAATTGGAATATGATTTGAGAAGGCAGGCATAATCATTTCTTCGCCATGAGGGCACTCCCTGACAAACTCTGGGGGCCAATCTTTCTCGGCTAACAGGATGTCATAGCCTTTTGAGAGGTTATCCCAAAATAGACCCCTTATTCTCCTAGTCTTATCTCCCTCTATACGCAGTGTTATTTCGTATATCTTATGAGGTTCACTAACTCTGGTATCTGCAGTTTCTACTTGAATGTATTCATTCGTGTCCACTGTCTCCAGATGATTCATCAGGATCTTGCGAGCTATGCTGATTTCTGCTGCGCTGTCTAGCATTGTCTGTGCCCACTCTCCGTTTTTCAGCTGTGTCCTCAGTATTCTCGGCATGTTCGATTACTCTAATACTGGCTACATTCTTTCTTGGAAATTGTAATTTTTTACTTTGAGCAGGTTCCTTGTCTTTGGACTTGGACTTCTGACCGTCCTCTTCTTTCCGATTTCTGCGAAAAAGATCGAGAGGGACGTGTATCATTACTTTGATATCTATCAGGCTTTTTCAAGTTATCCCTATTTCTAAGGTTATATCTTTTCTCAGACAGCTCCCTTTGGGGAGATTGGTGTTCTCGGTTCGGAGTTCTTTCCCTCCGCCGAGGAGACCTTCCTCTGGACTGGAATCTTTTTTCTTTTGGACTGGATTGTTTATTTCCATCCCAACTCTTTTTTGGAGTATTTTGATTATTTTTAATAAATAATTTTTCAGGATTTTCAAGTAGTTGGGGTTTTACTGGTTTCCCACCCAAACTATCTCTACCTAATTCTTCATAGCATTTTTCTATGATTCTGGCAAGCTCAATTGGTTGATCTGTTATATCTGTTTCTTTCAATTTTTGGCGGATCGCCACAGATGTTGCTTCTCTTTTTATGTTGGCTAATAATATAGCCGAGACCTGCTTGAAGTCTTTCAGTAATTTCATACCAAGAGTTAAAGCAGGTTCTGGACCGTATTCATTCTGAATTTGTTTTAGCACATCTGGTATTACCGCCATGGACGGAACAACATGTGTTTTTGTGTAAATGGAAGCAAAGACTGTGCCCCAAGAGTCACAGTCCTCCATATGTGGTGCGACCCCCATCGGTAGGCAGATAGTCAGAATTCTGTGTTTCTCAACAGGGGTAGTATTCAGAAATACTGCCTCTATTTGAGTTATTTTCTGCGCTAGCCAGAATGGAATTTGTTCCTGTTTTGCAGGTGTTTTTCCAAGACATGATTGTATGTTCTGTGGTGTAATTTTATTTGTGTTCCCCTGATGAGGGGTCAGCTGTGGAATATTAACAGCTGTTTGGACTGTTGCTGTCCGCATTACATATTGGACTAGCTGTCTGTGCATTGTAATTAATAATTTTAGCTGTGCTAAAAGTTCTTCTCTTGACATTTTATCAATGTCTGGATGTGGTGTGTAGCTGGCTAGAACCGGCCACGTTGCTCCTGGTCTACCTAGTGGATCGAGCCTGGTGATTTGATCATTATGTTTTAGGGCGCCTTTAAACCAGAGCAGGTGCTCTTGGTATTTTAATGGAATTTCAATCTCCTCGAAAGGAGCGTATTCTTCCGGAGGTTCCTCTATTTTGTAATAGTGGAATTTGTGTGTTGTAGCGTTTGCCGCTGGAAAGTTTATCCATGAATAGAATACCTCTGTCTGCCGATATTCGTGTGCCTCTATCACGAAAATGACTGTACCACCTCGTGCTGTCAGTCCGTTTTCTATAAGTTTTAAAGTTATAGTTTTTCTTATGTTGACCGGAATGAGGATAGCACTTCGGTCATTCTGTAGGAGACTCGTGTCATCCTCCATTAGTTGATTTGCTAATATAGCAGCATCCCTTTCCTCATCACTGCCTGGCATTTTACTGTCAGAAAGGTTTATTTTTCTTGTTGCAAATCAGGTTTCAAGGAGACAAAAGATTAGGTGCACAATATTTTGGAACACTGTATCCTTCAACGTTGACTAAACCAAAAACTCTACATAGAAATCTCTTCCTACTAAGTTCCGGCGGATTTTAACCTTTCACCCACTCCAGACGTCTATTGGAGTATTTACGGGAGAAAGGGTCTGTGTGAAAAAGCACGACTGAATTACTCTAACGTCTTGCGTTAGTTTTATCACCTTACCAAACGTTGGGCGCGATGTAGTGTAGTTCCTATTTTCCCTATAGGCCCTGCGCATTGGAATAACAAAAAAAGCAGTGTAGACGTAGGACTGAGGTCTTCTAGTTCTCTACTGACTATGTTAGACTTAATTTAGGTTTGCGCCAGCCAACTCAGAGGTCACTATAAACTTTCTTGACTGAATAGGAAGTGATCAGCTTCCCTGGCTCAGACAAGAAGGGATTCAGCTTCCGACAACCGCATAAACATGACAACTTTGCTCCCCAGAATAAGAGTCAATCTCTAGAGTCGTGTGAAAACAATAGACAATTATTTCACTAAGTCAGACGTGCGTTCTTAGTTTCACCAGAGTGCAGAGAAGAGAGAGACGGGCGTTTTCAATAAAGGGTATGATTTATTGAACAGTCTTTCTTCTCATGCAAGAGAAATGGATTGCCACAATTGCAATACTTAATATAAAGTAAAGTACGTACAGTAAAAAGAGTATTATGAAATAATACTGTAAAAGCAATGATATGGTTTCTTAGCCATAAGATGGATAAAATGAATAAAATATATACAATATATACATTCATATATACACTGGCTAACAACCTTAACTGGTGCTTCTAACTACGCCTACCCCGGTGTACCTGACCTAGGCCTAATACGTGGGAGGGAGTAAGTAAGTAGCAGTTTAAGTTAAGTTGGTTTTGCCAAGAGTTTGGTTCAAGAATTCTCTCTAAGGGTTTAGTCAGCACCGTACCTTTGGAATAGAATGTAGGAGGTCTGGTATCTCCCTCTCAGGACCCGATATCCCAGTCACCCGCAAGGGTAGGCTGGAAACGCCGGAGCTGGATTTTCTCGGCAGGAGAAAAGACAGCGTCTTTCTCAGCGCGTAAAAAAGGAGGGGCAGCGTCCGTGGGCTTCTCGCATCTGCTGGGCTCTCTGCAAGGGGACAGCTGTTCTGCTCCAGTATTCACCACCGTGTGTTTGCTTAAGGCAACATTGGTATATTTATACCTGAAAGGTGCCGAGTTTGACGTAAGTTTTGGACATAAGACGTCAATAAAGATGTCACTAAGAACTGGTCGTTCTTACAGTGCTCGCAGGAGTTCTATTACTAATCAAAACAAAGCAAGCGGGGCATTCCCAGGTTGCTGGGGGTTTGGTGTGTCGAAAGAACTCGGTGTGCTCTCTAGGAATCTAAGGAAGTAGCTTCTGCTGTGTCGTGGACTGCAGAGGCGAGTTACTAAAATATGGCTCTGATTATTATGCCATTATAGGGATATTTATTGATTATAGCCGTATAGGGGCATAAGGTCACAATATTGATCGGGTTCCTAGATAAAACACATCAAGAGAACACCAATATAAAAGAAACATGAGATTCAAATGTGTGTTATCTTGGTTCACACCACCAGCACCCAATCAGAACCCTATTTTTTTGCTTCTGCAACATTTCTTTAAATTTCCAGTACATTGAACTAAGACTACCGTTCTCAGCCTTGAACATCTTGTCATCCTGGTACACGGTGAACAGAAAGCTTCATTCAATGCATATATATAATTGCACTTCTGTGATGTGTAAGGGTGGAGCCTAAATTACTCTGCTCCACTGACATAGTAAAATCACATAGATTTTGGATAATTCAGGTAGTAACATGGTAAGACTTCGGGCATCCTTAGCTATTCAGGTCTCTGTTTTACGAACAAGATATATACATTAATAAATCAGCACGACATAGTAGCAGAGTGAAACCAGACTGATTACATTGGAAATTAACTTCATACCTTTACATTGCAGGAGCCGGATTTGGAAAATCTCTAACATTCCTCAAATTAGCCATGTTTACACAACCCTCTCATGAAGATTGCCAAACCAGTTATGAGTAAAGACTTTAAAATATGCTTCTGTTGCAACTGAAACCCGTTTTAAACTGCCTAGGGGAGGCACTATATAGAAATGAGAGTGATTTAAATACGGTCATATAAAATTATAATGTTTGGTTCCGAAAGTACTGCAGATATTTCCAAGTTTTCCTCCCAAACCCTCATGACAAGTACTGATGGGCCCCGAAACAGCCTGCATGTCTTATTATGTCCCAAAGTCAGTTCAGGCAAAATCTTGCCACACATTGCACACTGTGAGTGAGCGTGATGAAGGAATATTTCCCCTGCAAGAATATTTTGTACAGAATTACACCAAATGATGTATATTAAAGAACATTTGTTTTTCAAATGTATGTGGGCCAACAGCCTTACTTTGTACCGGCACTTTTAAATGTGACCTGGTAAATTATTTCAGTATTTCTGAGTCTGACCAAGATGAAAATTTCTCGAGAGGACAAAGACTGCATATGTATCTGAAAAAATATGTGATTAATTCAAAAAAACAATGAAATATATTGAATGAATGGAGAAGCAGTACATAACTGACGCACCGCAGACTACTGGAAGATATTGCAAAAATTATATACTAAAAGACATAACACTGGTTTTAAATCCTGTGCAGGACACAACACCCAACATTATTCCCAAGACCAGGCATTTTTGTGCCAGAAAATAATATACCAGTAGCAATGATGCTATGGCATGCCGGTGTGCTCAATTACATGCAGGAGATAAAAATCCAAAAAGACATATTTACAAAAAATATATGTTGCTCAAATAGTCCAGGTGCTCACGTTTCTGTAAAAATGTTTCCGTTTTCTTTTTTAATAATGTTTTATTGGTTTTATACCAAAACATGGCTGATACTTATGTATAAAATAGGTCCTGGTGTCTAATGCATACAATATAAAACATCCAAATAGTTCAAATGTACCCTCTTGAAATAAAATAATGGTAAGACTTGGTACCAGAAAAGAAAAAGACGTGATGCATCAAATAAGGTGCACATTTTCAGAAAAGGTAAAGAAGATTAGAGATAACCTCTATTATATCCACCACAGTGAGTCTGCACTGGTTTCCTCACGGTAATTAACCTCACAATCTCCGTTAGTAGAGATTGATTATAGGCTCCCTAGCCTAACTAGAGTGCCTGTCCTGCAGGTGCTTCAGAAAAGGGGGTGGTGATGGACAGAGTATCTGAATTAAGCAGAACACTCCTACCCAGTCCAAAGATCAGGGCTTGATCCATCACCGTTTTTTAGCTCACTGCACCATCCCAGCTCAGAACCTGGCTATATGCAAATTAGTCTGTCCCTGGCCCAGTGCATCATGGGAACAGGGCAAACCAAACTACCAAGCCAATTCTTATACTGGGAAGGAAACAAGCTTCCGGGGACCGGTTTCTGGCATTTCAGCCGTCTTCGGCCCGGCTTGCTTGAATCCTGATGGTGCAGTGAGCAAGGGACTCACATCTGAGTATACCCTTCCACGCTTATGGTGGACAAAATGATTCAGAAAAGGGGGTGGTGATGGACAGAGTATCTGAATTAAGCAGAACACTCCTACCCAGTCCAAAGATCAGGGCTTGATCCATCACCGTTTTTTAGCTCACTGCACTATCCCAGCTCAGAACCTGGCTATATGCAAATTAGTCTGTCCCTGGCCCAGTGCATCATAGGAACAGGGCAAACCAAACTACGAAGCCAATTCTTATACTGGGAAGGAAACAAGCTTCCGGGGACCGGTTTCTGGCATTTCAGCCATCTTCGGCCCAGCTTGCTTGAATCCTGATGGTGCAGTGAGCAAGGGACTCACATCTGAGTATACCCTTCCACGCTTATGGTGGACAAAATGATTCAGAAAAGGGGGTGGTGATGGACAGAGTATCTGAATTAAGCAGAACACTCCTACCCAGTTCAAAGATCAGGGCTTGATCCATCACCGTTTTTTAGCTCACTGCACCAGGTGCAGCCACGGAGTATATTGTTATTGCCTGGCGCATGGCTTAGCCCCTTGGACATTCCCATGAATTGGTGGATGGTCGACAATGACAATGTTCAGGAAATGAGAAAGGGTCCCAGACCAGTCCAAACATGATCATTGAGGCCCTCATTATGATGTCGGGCAGAATCACTTCTGCCCCACACCGCATCGGTCATGGAACCGATCAACACCCTATCGGCTGTCCCAAACGCCTCATTAGTATGCGACCGAACACTGGTCAGTCACATTCCTACATTTCATTATGGGAGCATAAATTCCAGCCGTAAGCCGTCCGCAATGCATGCTCCCATAGTAAAATGGGAGGTGCAGGGATCAACAGGGGGCACTATAGGTGTCCCCTCAGCCTCCAACCGGAGGCCGTGCACCCAAGGGGGCCCCAGGGCCCCCCAAAAGATGCTTCCCGACATGGTTTCCATGTCGCACAGACCGGCATGGAAACCATGTCGGAAACCGTCATTGTGATCTCAACGGAGGAAAGGCCCACTCTTGAGATTGCTTTCTGCATTCCGACTGGTGGATGGGCTCTCTGAGCCCATTGGAAACCAGCCGGAATGACTGGTCGGATTCCTTTCCGACCGCCTACATCGAAATAGGGCAGTCAGAAAGGAATCCTACCGGCTCATTATGATGCAGCTCGGACCACATTGTAATCAGCCCGTAACGGTGTAAATGGCTCTTTACAGGCCGTGATTCTGACCAATTCAATGACTCATGTTTCATGTGTCAGAATCGTCTCTCCTCCAGTGACAAGGACAGTAATTTATGTATAAAGCGTTTTAGTGCTGGCAACTGGCTACTTTTTGGCATCTGTCATTAAGGGTACTACATTGTCCGATAAGTTGTGTAGGGTCGCCAACCATGCCAAGGGTACAATTGTTGTGCCATTTTCCATTGGTAAAGTCCTCCAAACCTGGTCCAGACAGTTTGACAGCTGGACAATTCCATTATATATTCACCAAGTCACATGCTTTTTGTCTGCATCTCCACCAGTTGTAATGGCTCCAGAGACTAGCAGTTGAGCGGGTACCAGTACCAGTTATGAAGGAGGACTTTCAGTCTAGCTGCTCTCAGCAGATCATTGGGTGTAAGAAGCAGGGCTCTCCAGTACTTAATGGAGCCCTCATGACACAAGGCATCTTACCAGAAGGAGAGGATCTCATAGTATTGGCGTGCCCTGATCTACTTCTGATCCTATGTCATCTAAAAAGGCTTGCAGGGTTGATTTTGTGAAATTTGAGGCTCCGAGTCCTATTCCGGGACGAGTTCAAGAGATCATTGTTTTCTAGGAAGACTGTCAACTGACTATTAACCTGTCTCTCCTAGACCTTTGACATAAAAGGAAGCAGTGTAATAGGCAAATAATTAGATTACACAGAGACATCCAATCCTTCCTTTTTTGCTAAAGGGAGGATTAGAGCTTGCTTCCAGCTGTCCTGGCACTCAGCATTATCCATGGAGACTAAGAATAGGATATAAACTGGAAAAAATAAAATCCATTTCAGTTTGTCTGCTTCTTTTGGAGGGAGGGCTATTTCCTGTTTTAAGGAAATATCTGCCTTCTTGTTACTGATATATTGTAAGATCTTGCTGAGTGTGACTAGAGGGGTTAGGTATTTGCATTCATTGATAATATGCAGAAGGGCTGTCTGGGACTCATCTAGTGACCATGGCCACGTCTATAGAGGCCTGTGGTGGGGTGATGTGCATTGTGGTGCATGTGCAGTATTCTAGTGGGGTTCAATAAGAAGTTATCAATCTGGTTAATCTGATATTTCACTTCGGCAGTGTGTTGAATGTCTACTCTGCTGTAGGTATATCAGTCAGTGACATGTAAGTAAGTGAGAAGAAATTTCACCACGTACTATCATATAGATAGATATATATGCTATTCAACTTTAAATCAGGTGTTAACTCTATGCCAGTGGAGCAGGTACAGGCATAATATTTGGAAATGTCATGTGAGTAGAGTGTGTCGCTGAAGATGATTCAGTGAAGCAAAAATCAACTTTGTTTTTTCTCACGGAGTCATCGGGTTCAAACGCTTAGAATATTGTTTGAGTGGGGGCATAGGTTGTGAGTCATATAAATCCCTCCTATACAGTTTCTAATTATGCTTACACAGGTAAATTAGCTGTGAAATATCATCTGAGCATATGTATGCTTCCAGCAGTCATGCCTCTATTCGGAGAATTGGACCACCGGCTTCTTAATTAACATACTATCCCAGCATATCTAATGGGTCAAAGGCTGTTTTGGCTCAGGTCTTTCAGAATCTCTCTCCTTCAATAGAGAGCACGAATTGTCTCTGTCTTGTGACAATGAGGTCATAACTCTATACAGGTTTTCTTCATCTGATCTCCTTGAATGAACATTTAACAATGTCAACTGTTGTCCTTTTGTCTTCTTGCGTACGGGGTCTTCCACTCAATGTGGCAACCTCCTGGAACATCTTAGTGGTTATTTACCATATAAGTCAGCAAAAGCCCCTGTCTGGTCGGTGGTGCTCAGAGATTCTTCTCTACAAGGGTTGGTCCCTTAAAGAAAACACAAGTCAACTCGGGACCCTCCAGTCTGAAACTGGGGAGCCGTGGTGAGCAAAATAACGATGGATTAAACCCATTTCTGTGACTGGGGGTGAATGTTTTTCCAATGTGCAACATTCCGTCCATCATCTTGTGTATTTTGCACATTATGATGTCGGGCAGAATCCCTTCCGCCCGACACCGCTTCGGTCATGGAGCTGATCAACACCCGGTCGGCTGTCTCAAACGCCTCATTAGGATGCAACCGAACACTGTTCAGTCGCAATTTACAATGGGAGCATGCATTCCAGCCATAATCCGGCTGGAATGCATGCTCCCATAGTAAAATGTGAGGTGCAGTACATCCCTCCACCTTGTGGCAGGCACCATGAGGTGGCACCATGGGTGCCCCCTCGGCCTCCATTCAGAGGCCGTGCACCCTAGGGGGCCCTGCTGGGGGCCCCAAAGATGCTTCCCAACATTGTTTCCATGTCGGACAGACCGGCATGGAAACCCTGTCAGAAACCGTCGCCGTAATCTCAAGGGAGAAAGGGCCCACCCTTGAGATTGCTTTCTGCAGTCCGGCTGGTGGATGGGCTCTCTGAGCCAATTGGAAGCCAGCCGGAATGACTGGTCGTATTCCTTTCTGACCGCCTACATCGAAATGCTCACTTGGCCACTGGATTCAAGATAGCCTGGCTGATGAGGATTTTGAATCCGAAACCGGTCCCAGGATGCTTGTTTCCGGTCCAGGGAAGACATGGCTTGGCAGTTCGGGCTGGACTATTCCCATGAGGCACAGGGTCAGACTGATTTGCATGTGGCCATGTCTGAACTGGGGTGGCTGAGTGAGCTAAAGAATGGTGATGGATTAAACCCAGATCAGTTGACGGGGGGTGAGTGTTTGATTTGCTCAAACGCTCCGTCCATCATCCCCTTTTGTATTACATCGAAATGAGGCGGTCGGAAAGGAATCCTACCGGCTCATTATGATGCAGCTCGGACCGGATCATAATCAGCCCGTAAGTGTGTAAATGGCTCTTTACATACAGTGATTCTGACCAATTCAATTTTCAATTTATAAGCTTTATTCGACATTTGTCATAAAAGCATTCACCTAACCCTATACAATAAATACTATTTATAAAAATACTTCTAAAAATACATATTAAACATTAGATGTCGAATAATACATAGTAAAAAGTACATAAAAATTTCAACACATTATTACAGTTTAAAAGGTCACGTTCCGTAGGTTAAAAAGACAAACAAAAGACAATGGTCTATGTCGCAAAGGACAGATTTTGGTTATACATAATTTCATTACAATACAGTAGCCGTTAGTGATCGGGTACGGATTTGCCACGCCCAGGTCAAATATTTTGCTACACCAACCACATATAAAGTTGTACAGTCTGTTTCAAGTATCCTAAGGGCTTCGGATTGGCTTCGGGTTCCCAACTTTAAGCACACCGGTTTTAACCACTTACGTCTGGGGGATAAATACAGTGGACAACAAAACAAGAAATGGGAGATGTGTTCAATTTCTTCATTACAATGGTGACAATGTTCATCCCATACCTGGGACCAATGCTTCTTGAACGCATTCAAGGGTAATGTGCCAATGCGAAATTGAAAGTAGAGTTTTCTGTCATATGGTTTTTCAATTAGGTCCCAAAAAGGTTCATATGAGGGGCACATTTTTATATTTAAAAAGCGAGATGTTAGATTTACGCTTGTACTGTCACTAAACATTGTAAAATACACCATTTCCCAGTATAAATCTTTTAGCTTTTCCTTGGTAGGGAAGCAAGCTAAGTCTTTGTTGTCCCATAGATAGTCCAATTTCAATTTTGTGAGTAATCCCCGCAACTCCCTTAACCATGGGATAGTATGGAAACGATCGAATTTGATGACATCCATCAATGCTGCTGCATAGTGGCCTAATTCTGGGGTCACCATGATTCGTCTCCAATATAGGAGGGGCCGAAGCCTCGCTATATCCACAATTGGTTTTCTACCCAGGTCTAATTTTAACGGGATTGTTGGTGTGCTTTGGGGGACCATTACGATCCCTCTTAGGAACCTATTTTCAGCTTGGCCCAGTTCGCTCAGGTTTGAAAAACCCCATAATTCAGAGCCATATAAACAAGCCCCCAGGACTTTCATAGAATAAATTTCCATCACACATTTTACAGGCTTTGTCAATGAGGTTCGGTGTTTTAACGAGATGGCACCTGCTAGCTGTCTAAATTTTAGTAGGGTTGTGGTTATGTGATGCTTCCAGGTCATGTTTTCTTGCAAAGTGATACCTAGGTATGAAAATGAGTCCACTCTTTCTAGTGGTGTTCCTTTGTATTTTATTACACCCTTAAAAGAGGACTGTTGGTTGAGGCACATGAATTTCGTTTTAGTGGTGTTTAATTCTAGGCCCCTTTCATCACAATATACACCAAAGGCATCAACTACTTTTTGTAACCCACTAGGGGTGCGGGACAATAATAGTGTATCGTCCGCAAACATGAGGACTGGGACACGAGAGCCAGCTATTACAGGGGCGTCACTAGCAATCTTCTCTAGATGTTTAACGATACCATTTATATAAATAGAGAAGAGGGTTGGCGCTAGGACACACCCTTGCCTCACCCCACGTTCAACCGGGAAGGGATCAGTTACATCTCCTTGTTTGCCCCATCGTATCCTAGCAAAATTGTTTTCGTGTAGGCGAACAAGGAGTGTGAGCAATTCCTGGTTTAAGCCTGCTTCCGCCAAGGTCTGCCAGAGTTTTTCCCTGGGGACCATGTCGAAAGCGGCTTTTAGATCTACAAAAACTGCATACAATGTCCCCTTCTTCAAGGTAACATTTCTCCAATAAATTGTTAAAAAATGGAGGACTTGGTCGACGCTACTAGTTAGGGGCCTGAACCCAGCTTGGTAAGATGACAAGATATTGTTTTCGTCGATCCAATGCTGCAGTTTATTTTGAACTAGTCGGCCCATTAGCTTTTGAGCTGTGTCAATCAAGCTAATGGGTCTGTAGTTTTTTGCCAGGGATCGGTCGCCTTTTTTATATATAGGAATTATTTCGGCTCCCTTCCATGAAGCAGGCACTTTCCCTCCCATAGCCACTGCATTGGCCAACATTGTAAAGTAGCTGCACCAGGACTTCCGGTCAGATAGGAAAATATCAGCCGGGATTCCATCCATGCCTGGGGCTTTCCCCCCTGCTACGCAATCCAGTACAATGCTCACATCCCTCTCAACAAATATTGGTACTTTATAGTAAACTTGTGGAGGAAGACTAACATTATTAAACATGGGGTTACAGGCATACTGTGGTTGAAAGTATTCTATCCAACTGTTCTTTGCGACATTGTTAGTGGGCTGGGGTGCTATACCACCCTTTGCCCATTTTACTGAAGCCCAGAAGCGCTTAGAGTCCTTGGAGGCACATATCTCCTTGAGTTCTTGCCAGCAATCTTCGTCCCAACGCTTCTTAGCTAATTTTTGAACCTGTCTATACTGGTTTCTCGCCAGCCTTACTGCTTCTGCCCTCCCTGCTCTTAGTTCCCTGCTAAGGTTGTCACGTGCTGCCCTACAGCTCTTATCATACCACCCTCTAATTTCTTGTGTTTTCTTCGTTTTATTTATGGAAATTTTTTTACGAAAGAAACTTTGGATTATAGAAAAAAATATCTCATGGGCTGCCATCATATAGTCAATAAAATCTATCTGTCCATAATGGGACTTAATCTTAGCAACTTCGCCCACCACTACCTTCTTTAGAGTCTCTATTTTAGCAATATCTTCTAGGAGCATACTCCACTTCAGATGTCGGGAGTTATTTGAACTTACTAGGTCCTGTGTAGCCATATGGTCCTCTCTAGGATGCTCGGGTTTGTCATGGTAGGTATGTAGTGTCATGCACAATGGATTGTGGTCACTTTCAATCTTATCCATCACTTCCATATCTACCAATTTATTCCAGACCCTTACATCCAGGAGTATATAGTCTATCCTACTGGCCGAACGTCCATTATCAAAGGTATTTTTCCCCATAGAGTCTGACACTGCCCGACCATTTACTGCTCTAAGTCCTCTTGAAAGACAAAAACTTTTCAGTTGTATTGCTACCGTACTCCATTTCCTTATTACAGGGATATCTAGTTGGGGAATTCCCCACTTTGTATCCTCATCTTCGGCCAGGGTTTTATCCTCCTCACCCAAGGGTTCAAAGGTAGTATTAAAATCCCCGCCTATTATTATATGGGTAGGGTCTGGTAGCTGTTCAATATTATTCTCAAGGCACATTAGGGTCTCTGATGGTTTACCCCTGGCAACTCCCCTTGAATAAAGATTAAACAGGGCTAGCTGTTGACCGTTTTGCCAGGTAATATCAAGTGCCAAAATGTCGTTAGAGGGTATAGACTTTTGCTTAACCGAACAGTTCAAAGTTTGGCGTACCCAAATTAACAGGCCCCCCGAGGGACGTCCCACTCGATTTCTTATTGCCGGGACGAAAAAGTTCAAATATCCTTGCCTGAAAATTGGTGTAAGCGACCAGGTTTCTTGGAACATGATAATGTCGTACTGGTTAATAAAGTCGACCCAGTCTGGGATATTTAGTTTATTAATGATTCCAGCTATGTTCCATGAGATAATTGATAATTGCGGTTTAGCTTTTTGGGGGTGTGTCTGAACCAAATCAGGAATATTTGTTGTTTCTGCAGGATCTACTCCTAGTATTGCATTTTTACTCAATGTTGTTGACATCTCAATTTCCTCCAATGTTCTATCCTGTTCCACCTGGTCTCTATGTTCTTCCTCTGGGCGGGAAGTACAAAGTACATCTGGGGCTAGTATAGGATCGTCTAACATGGAAGACATAACATATCCTTGGCCCAACTGTGTATCTAAGGTGATAGGGGAGACACATGCGAGTCAATCACACTCATTTAAGTCAGTTAACACAGAATATTGGTTGTCCAAGTTTAGCCCCCACTCACATACTGGGTTGGACCTGGCCCTTCTATTTCCCACAACTGTCCATTTTGTTCTTAGTATACTCGGTTTGGCTACTAGACCTCTTCTACTATAGAAGAAATCCAGTGTCAGTGGAACTATTTCAGCTGTCCTACGCTGTGGGGGGAGAATATTCCGTAGGACATCAGGCAGGACCTCAGGGCCCTTGAAGTTCAAAACCACACAATCCCCTTGAAATTTCTTCGCCTTAGTACCTATCCACCTAACTCTTCTTGCTGTAAGCAGATCGTCAGATAATTTTTCCTTTCCCCAGGGAGATATATGCATGTTGCTACTAAGCCACTGGAGAGCCTTGTTCCTTAAGGAATCTGGAGACTCGATCTGCCCAGTTTTCAGCATGGGTGTGTTTGCTAGTACTAAAATAAGGGGCGAGGCTTCAACAATTAGTTCAACTGGGGCAGTTTCTGGGTTTAGGATCTCCGGGATGCTATTGCCCACTAGTTGGGCTGCATCTGGAACTAGGGCCATGTCAGGGGTATTATCATTCCTAGGGCTGGCTTGTTGGACTTGCTCTGAAGGAGCTTGTAGGCCAGTATTCATGTTCACCCCGAGTGATTTTCCCGCAGTCTCCATTTGGTCAAATTTGGATGCTACTAGATTTGATATTTCCCCCACCCCCTCATTGGTTTTCCTTAACAGGGACTCTAGCTTGTTGACCTTATTCGCTAGTTGGTCAACTTTTGATATCAGGGGTTTCATTAATCCTAATAGTTTGGACTCTAATGTACCCATTAGCTTATTTAAAAGGGTATCCTCCCCTTCTTCGTTTTCATACTCTTCCTCCCTTATCCCGTCCTCTATCTTTTTCTTTGCTCGTCTAGGTGTAGTTACAGGTTTATTTTTACAAGAGCGTAGGCCGCCTCTTCTAGGTGGCGCCTTGGTAATCCCTTTTTTGGCTCTTGGGGCGGGGACCGGTGTTGGGGGGGTATTGCTCTCTATAACTGACTCCTCAATTATTACAGATTTATCTTGGTCTTCTAAATTAATCAAATCTGCAAAGGGGTCAGGTTGTTGGTCTATAGAGGCCATGGAAACATTAGTTGCTGAGGGCTCATTTGGGTCTTCAATAGGGTCGGTGGCAATGAGATCATCAGCAACAGACTGAGACACCCCTGATTGATTGATTTGAGCACAAGGTGGCGAATCCCCCATACCCAGGGAGGACCTCCGATTATTATTAATTTTTGTCACTACCTGTACCAGGTAGTTATGCATGGTATTAGCCGGGGTAACAGGCGTTTTTTGTTTTGACATAGTGAACAAACAATGATTAGCAGCGAGGCCCTAGAAATATGTAGCAATAATAGTCCAATTACACTGTAGATATGAAAGTGTTTTACCTTGCCACAGTTCGATTTGGTTTGGAGGGAGGGAGTAAGAGGGATGGCCCAGTCCAGTCTCTCACTGTCTAGAACGGGCTAAAACGGGCCCGCCCTTGGCCCGGGCTTCGCCCGGCGTCCCGCTCGCGTCCCGCGTTGCGGGTGGACCCGACTTTTGAGGCGCCTCCTGGCGCTAGATGATGACGCGCACAGCGTGCGCTGGTGCAGGTCCCCCTGGGGTACCGAGTCCGCTCCGCTGCCGCTGGTGTCTCCTGGCGCGGCGGTAACTCGGTATGGAGCGCGTTTCCCTCTTGCAAGTAGCAGCAATAGCGCAGTGTCACCAGTCAGGTCGAGGTAGGACAGGAACACACAATGGACGGGTGGACCCGACTTTTGAGGCGCCTCCTGGCGCTAGATGATGACGCGCACAGCGTGCGCTGGTGCAGGTCCCCCTGGGGTACCGAGTCCGCTCCGCTGCCGCTGGTGTCTCCTGGTGCGGCGGTAACTCGGTATGGAGCGCGTTTCCCTCTTGCAAGTAGCAGCAATAGCGCAGTGTCACCAGTCAGGTCGAGGTAGGACAGGAACACACAATGGACGGGTGGACCCGACTTTTGAGGCGCCTCCTGGCGCTAGATGATGACGCGCACAGCGTGCGCTGGTGCAGGTCCCCCTGGGGTACCGAGTCCGCTCCGCTGCCGCTGGTGTCTCCTGGCGCGGCGGTAACTCGGTATGGAGCGCGTTTCCCTCTTGCAAGTAGCAGCAATAGCGCAGTGTCACCAGTCAGGTCGAGGTAGGACAGGAACACACAATGGACGGGTGGACCCGACTTTTGAGGCGCCTCCTGGCGCTAGATGATGACGCGCACAGCGTGCGCTGGTGCAGGTCCCCCTGGGGTACCGAGTCCGCTCCGCTGCCGCTGGTGTCTCCTGGCGCGGCGGTAACTCGGTATGGAGCGCGTTTCCCTCTTGCAAGTAGCAGCAATGGCGCAGTGTCACCAGTCAGGTCGAGGTAGGACAGGAACACACAATGGACGGGTGGACCCGACTTTTGAGGCGCCTCCTGGCGCTAAATGATGACGCGCACAGCGTGCGCTGGTGCAGGTCCCCCTGGGGTACCGAGTCCGCTCCGCTGCCGCTGGTGTCTCCTGGCGCGGCGGTAACTCGGTATGGAGCGCGTTTCCCTCTTGCAAGTAGCAGCAATAGCGCAGTGTCACCAGTCAGGTCGAGGTAGGACAGGAACACCAATTCAATGACTCATGCTTCATGTGTCAGAATTGTATCTTCTCCAGTGACAAGGACAGTAGTGACACGTTTTAGTGCTGGCAAGAGACATTGCTACTTTTTGGCTTCTGGCATTAAGGGTACTACATTGTCCGATAAGTTGTGTAGGATCGCCAACCATGCTAAGGGTACAATTGTTGTGCTATTTTCAATTGGTAAAGTCTCCAAACCTGGTCCCAGACAGTTTGACAGATGGACAATTCCATTATATATTCACCAAGTCACATGCTTTTTGTCTGCATCTCCACCAGTTGTAATGGCTCCAGAGACTAGCAGTTGAGCGGGTACCAGTACCAGTTATGAAGGAGGACTTTCAGTCTAGCTGCTTTCAGCAGATCGTTGTGTGTAAGAAGCAGGGCTGTTCAGTCCTTACTGGAGCCCTCATGATACAAGGCATCTTACCAGAAGGAGAGGATCTCATAGTATTGGCGTGGAGAACAATGGTTTATAATTATAATCAAGCCATACAGGCCTTATATTACTTCTTTAGCTTGTACCAATTTCTCTACATAGTTTAATATGGGTGACAGGACTAAATATAGGGTTTCTGCCAAGTCTGCTACTCATACAGTGCACCATTTAACAGTGGCTCATGCTAGTGGCTGTGATGGAAACAGGAAAGTAATGTCTGAAATTTGACACTATTATTGTTGTCTATCAAGATTGTTAATGTCTGCTGTATCTCCTCTCACCAGTATTCAGTGGTTGTGCTATAGGAGCAGTGACCTATGTAGCCGGGGATCACAAATCCATGTTTTATGCAGATTTTCAACATACTAATCACCAGTGGGCTGCCTGTCCGTTACGGGCAGGTCAACCCATTCAAATGATATTAATGGCACTTTCTATTGTCACCCATGGTGGTTTGTCCAGTGCAGATGGAAGAAAGATTGGTAGTGAAAAAAGAGGATTAGCCATGTAGTATGTCTGTATATGGGGTAGACAGTCTGCACTTTTCTGTATGTGCATGCAGTTTACTCATTTTCATGCAGGCTCTCGAATGTCCCCATCTAAATTTGTTATTGCACCATCTAACAGGTGCTATATGAATGCAAACCTTTCTTCCCCTTCTATCCCTCCACTATCCTTCTCACTCCAAATAACTGACTAATATCCACCACTCAAATTACTTTCATATTTCACCATACTAATTCACCACTAATCCTTTATGGGTTTCCAGAGTTGCGTGCTTCAACACCCCATCAGGTGTAACAAGCGCTATATAAATACAAACCTTTTTTCCTCTTCTATCCTTCTGCTATCCTTACGAATCCAAATAACTGACTAACCTATCCACCAATTAAAATTTACTTGCACGTTTCACCATACTAAATCAACCATACTAATTCAACACTAACCCTCTATCGGACCCGGAGTAGCGTGCTACTTGCGAAAAATGCGCTTCGACGTCTCGTCAGGGGTAGTAAGCGCTAAACAAATTTAATTACAGTACAATAAAATACAATACTTAGAGCCGGATACTTTTGATTATCAGTGGGCGCATTCGCAGGACATAATTAAACCACGGGACTGTTGCCGTTGTGACTGCTTGAACATGGCCCCATAGGGACAAATGGAGTTGGGACCATTTCTCCAAGTCCATGTATGTCTTATCCTTGGCTCTTCTAGCTATTGGCTATTGGCTATCCTGTGCTGGGAAACCCATTGGGGTAGCTGTGCGCATTATAAGTCTGCCAAATAAATAAATAAAGTAAATAAATCCAGCAAAGGTTGAATATTAACATCTACTATTCCTACCAGGCCTTTATTTAAGAGTATGCTTGAAAAATGCATACCCTTGAGTATAAACAAGATTGGGAAGGCTGATATACAAACCCTAGTAGTGCCTCTGGACATGGGAACTGCACCACATTTCCCTGAGTTGATTTTGTAACCTGAAAAGGGGTTAAAATAGTCTATTGAAGACATCACTGCTGGCAAAGACGTCTGTGTTTCTGATAGGGTTAGGAGAATGTCACTGACATGAAGAAATACTTTCAAAGGACCTGCTTGTGGGGTGATTCCCTTTATCAGTTGTGAACAACAGATAGCAAAGGTTAGCAGTTTCAGGGCTTGCAGAAAAGGGAAACGGGTTTGGCCACAACCCTCTGTAGTCCCCCTTTGTATTTTACAAGGACAGGAAATAAATCTTTTGCAGTTAATCTGTACTGTCAGGGACTGGTATGACCATCTAAATTTGAATATCAATTCTTTTATCCATTATCTGAAAGAGGTTGTTCCATTCCACTTGATAAAACACCTTTTTAGCATCGAACCACATCTCTAGCTATTCATCTAATGAGTCTCTGGAAACCCAAAACATATGCCAGATGTCAGGGACAAAGCCCACCTGAGAATGGTAATCAGGACTGGGCGTGACTTTTTACAGCCTAATAGCTACGATTATGGCTAGGATCATTACATCAACATTTAGGATGAATAGCGGCCTGTAATTGACATACCAGGATGTCTGTCTCCTCTTTAGAGATAAGGGTGATATAGCTTTGTTTGGGATAGGGTCCAAGGATCCTGTGATCTCAGCCTCACTAGAGGGCTCAATTTGACTCTTGCAGGTTTTGAAAAACTCTCCAGGTTATCCTACTTCACCTGAAGACTTGCATGTGGGAAGGTCTACGATGACATCTCTATTTCTTTTTGCGAGATTTCGCCATTTAAGTAATTCTGGCCATCATTATTCAGCGATAATAGCATAAGGCCCTTGAGGCTTTTTGTTGTTGAAGTTGAAACACAAGCATTCTGCTTTGGCCTTTAAATGATAGAAATATGTAAAGAATGTAATGCTAAATTTGCCTCTTCAATGCCTTATCTTTGAGCTATGGAGAGGCTAGCTTTATATGTGGTTTTCAGTGAGGCAATACTGTGTTCTATCCTATGCCATTCATCTGCTTCTTTTTGGCTATGTTATGTTATGTTATGTTACGTGAATGTGTACTGCGCACAGCTGCCCCAGCCAAGGGGCGTCCCGGCGCATGTCAAGGTAACACGCAACAACCACAGGAAACACAACAGCTAAAAGGGAAAATCAGGATTAAAACAGGAAAGTTTTTATCGCCTTGCGGAAGGAAAGAAGGTCTTCAAGCAATCGAATCTCCACCGGGAGCGAGTTCCAGAGTTCGGCCGCTTTGACCCGGAAGGAACGACCACCGATACGGCACAGCTTGTATCGCGGAGTAATGGCAAGAGCTTGGCCCAAGGATCTCAGATGTCGAGTGGAGACGTACCAGGACAGAAGGCCCGTAAGAGTTTGACGGGCCGTGCCTTTTAGGATCTTAAAGGCCAGGCACAGTACTTTGAACTGGATTCTTGCTCTGACCGGCAGCCAGTGCAGCGCTTTCAAAGTACTGGAAACAGGGCAGGATCTGGGAAGACCAACGATAGCTCTGGCGGCAGCATTCTGCACTCGTTGGAGGCGAGTGACTTCGGCCAAGTTAGCGCCGACCAGAAGAGAGCTGGCATAATCCAGGCGCGATATAACAGTCGCCTGTATTACCAACTGCCGTGTATGAGAGTCAAAAAACTTCAGGACTGGTCGTAGAGCCCGGAGAATTCCAAAACAGCATGCAGCCGTTTTCTTCGTGTGCCCCACAAAACTGAGAGTGGGATCCATCCACACTCCCAAGTTTTTTAATTCCGTCACTGGAAGGGGGGCCAGCCCAAGCTCCGAAGGCCACCACCTGTCCCCCCAGAGATCCGCCCTTCTACCGACGATCATGATCTCGGTCTTCTTCGTGTTGAGCTGGAGGCAGTTGGCCTTCATCCAGCTTGCCACCGCTCTGAGTCCACTCTGAAACCTGGGAGCATCCTGGTCCGCATCCCCGCTGATCGTAACCGCTAGCTGGGTGTCATCGGCA
This sequence comes from Lissotriton vulgaris, assembly GCF_964263255.1. NCBI lineage: Eukaryota > Metazoa > Chordata > Amphibia > Caudata > Salamandridae > Lissotriton > Lissotriton vulgaris. The sequence continues at coordinate 174,096,448 of NC_141687.1, read as the reverse complement.
TATGACACCATTGTCATACCCCACTGCCTGACAACCTCAGCTAGCGGTCTCACGTAAAGATTGAACAACGTGGAGCTCAGCGAGGAACCCTGCGGCACTCCCTGTTTCAGAGGATGGAAACTGGACTGGAACGGCGGTATCGCAACGCTGAAGAGACGATCGTCGAGGAAGGACTGGAACCACTGGAGGGCGGACCCCCCCACTCCAATCTCCTCCAGGCGGTGCAACAGGATGGGATGGGAGACAGTATCGAAGGCGGCGCTTAGATCTAATAATACCAGCGCCGCCGTCTGTCCTGCATCCATCACTGTGCGAAGATGTTCAGCCATGGTGAGAAGGGCGGTTTCCGTGCTGTGCCCAGCACGGAACCCGTTCTCTGGCTGAGTCCCGCATAAGCTGACCCCTCCAGGTCACTTCCCCTCTGCCAATAGAATTTGGGCTTATATAACAGAGAAAGTGCTGTCTTCTCTGAAAATCCCTATATGTGCATTGAGGAGACCCTTTTCCTAAATTTAGACACCAGCATGCACCAGTATTGCTTCAGAGGCACAACATGCCGGAGTGCTAGGAGCAACCTTATCAGAGAGTAGTCTGTTATACCATCTGACAAGTTTAAAACATGGGTTATCTGTCTAAGCAGAGGACCTTGAAGAAGGAAATGTTCAATTAGGGCCCATGGACAGCGGAGAGTTATGTATCGTTTCTTGGACTGGGGGAAAGATGTATAATCTTGAAGGAGTGAGTATGTCACCATATGTCATGGAGATTAAGATCCCAAATAGATCCCTAAGTATCGCTCAGGCTCACTTATTACATTTGTCTTGTGTACCAGTTTGGTCAAAATTGGATCCAAGGCCTGATTCCAGTTCCCGTCCATCACCACCCGAATGCCTTTGGATCCGTGAGAAGTCTAAATGGCTTTGCTTTACATGTAGACTTCATGATGCTGGCTCATATAAGGAGCCAAGTATACATTTCTCTCTTGATGTTTTACGTTTTACAAACACATACCTCCTTCTATGTATCTCCATGTAGAGAACAGTATGCAGCAGTGTTTCCTACATCAGAATTGCTACCTTACATTTCTGGTATAAGTTTGTGTGATGTATGTAATGAGTTTCTTCTGTCAGCTACTTTCAATAACTCTGCCTAACCAATTTATTAATTTAGCAGTACTTAAAAAGCACAAACAGTCCTCCCTGAAGGTATATCACAGTGCTATCAGAAGCTACACATTCAAATACTATCTAACAGGAGAAGAGAACAGAGGGGAAGGTGATTACTCATGCCAAAAGCCACATTTTGAGCTGCTTTCTGAAACTGAGATAATCGTCTATGCGGCGAAGGTCCACGGGTAACAAATTCCAATGAGCCGCTGCCAAGTATGTAAAAGAGTGGCGCCCGGTTCTTACTTTTCTGATCCGTGGAGTCTTAGCCAAAGCTAAATTGGTGGACCTCACATTCGTGATGGGAGTGTAAAAATCCAGGTTAGTACGAATAAACCTAGGGCTAGTAAAGCCCTGTATGCATGGCACAGTAGTTTACATTTAGCCCTTGTTTGAATGGGAAGCCAGTGAAGAGTTGTTATGCAAGCCAAGGCAGAGCTGTATTTGTCTTTATTGCATATGAGCTTCACCACCATATTCTGAATCACCTGAGTTCAGGTGAAATGCTGCTTGGCCATCCCCATATAGAGGGCATTCCCATAGTACAGTCTGTTCATTACCAGACTTTGGACTATGGTCCTGCACCAATCTACCGGGATCCAATGAAAGAGTCTTCTAAGAAATTTGAGCATGCCTTAGTAGTTGCCACAAGTGGCAATGACCTGCTCCTGCATAGACAAATCAATCAGAACACCCAAGTTTTTGGCAACTTTCTTTGGCTTAGGTGTGGGGCCCAAAGATAATGGCCACCATGAAGAATCCCATCTCTGCTGAGCATCTCCAAATAACAGAATTTTGGATTTCTCTGCATTCAACTTTAAACAATGTTTTCTCATCCAGTTGGCCATCTCAGCAAGGCAGTCTGAGAGATTTTGCCGGGTGTCATTGTAGTTCTCCCCTATGGAGATGACTAATTGGGTGCCATCGGCATAAGAGCAAATCTGAAATCCAGACTTGCGACCCAACTTTGCCTGGGGAGGAATGTAAACATTGAACCGAAGGGGGCTTAACGAGGAGCCCTGCAGTACCCCACAGTAAGAGCTATGGGGAGAGAATCTCACCTTATTCAGCGGAACTGCTTAAGTCCTTTTATCCAAGAAAGAACCAAACCACCGAAAAACAGCTGTGTGGAGCCCTGCCTCATGGAGTTTATTTATCAATTGACAATGCAAAACAGTGCCAAATGCCACGGAAAGATCAAGTAGAATCAGGGCCCTGATCTACTTCTGACCCTATGTCATCTAAAAAGGCTTGCAGGGTTGATTTTGTGAAATTTGAGGCTCCGAGTCCTATCCTGGGACGAGTTCAAGAGATCATTGTTTTCAAGGAAGACTGTCAACTGACTATTAACCTGTCTTTACTAGACCTTTGACATAAAAGGAAGCTGTGTATTAGGCAAATAATTGGATTACACAGAGACATCCAATCCTTCCTTTTTTGCTAAAGGGAGGATGAGAGCTTGCTTCCAGCTGTCCTGGCACTCAGCATTATCCATGGAGACTAAGAATAGGGTATAAACTGGAAAAAATAAAATCCATTTCAGTTTGTCTGCTTCTTTTGGAGGGAGGGCTATTTCCCGTTTTAAGGAAATATCTGCCTTCTTGTTCCTGATATATTGTAAGATCTTGCTGAGTGTGACATAGAGGGGTTAGGTATTTGCATTCATTGATAATATGCAGAGGGGCTGTCTGGGACTCATCTAGTGACCAAGGCCACGTCTATAGAGGCCTGTGGTGGGGTAATGTGCATTGTGGTGCACGTGCAGTATTCTAGTGGGGTTCAATAAGAAGTTATCAATCTGGTTAATCTGATATTTCACTTCTGCAGTGAGTCAAATGTCTACTCAACTGTAGGTATATCAGTCAGTGACATGTAAGTAAGTGAGAAGAAATTTCAACAAGTACTATCATATAGATAGATATATATGCTATTCAACTTTAAATCTGGTGTTAACTCTATGCCAGTTGAGCAGGTACAGGCATAATATTTGGAAATGTCATGTGAGTAGAGTGTGTGGCTGAAGATGATTCAGTGAAGCAATATTCAACTTTGTTTTTTCTCAAGGAGTCATTGGGTTCAAACCGCTTAGAATATTGTTTGAATGGGGGCATATGTTGTGAGTCATATAAATCCCTTCTAAACAGTTTCTAATTATGCTTCCACAGGTAAATTAGCTGTGAAATATCATCTGAGCATATCAGTCATGCAGGATATCTAATGGGTCAAAGGCAGTATTGGCTCAGGTCTTTCAGAATCGCTCTCCTTCAATGGAGAGCACGAATTGTCTCTGTCTTGTGACAATGAGGTCATAACTCTATACAGGTTTTCTTCATCTGATCTCTTTGAATGAACATTTAAGGATGTCACCTGTTGTCCTTTTGTCTTCTTGAGTACGGGGTCTTCCTCTCAATGTGGCAACCTCCTGGAACATCTTAGTGGTTATTTACCATATAAGTCAGCAAAAGCCCCTGTCTGGTCGGTGGTGCTCAGAGATTCTTCTCTACAAGGGCTGGTCCCTTAAAGAAAACACAAGTCAACTCGGGGCCCTTCTGGCCCTGTTTTCGCATCACTGCAGTCAGGCATGTATTAAGCTGGACGGAGGAGACCCCGGATACTAAATGGAAACAGCCTGATGATCAGGGTCTCAGATACTCCAGGACAACCAGTCTTCACCCCACAACAGAGTAAGAATGCTCCCAAGATAGTCACATTATTTGGACGGCTATCTTGCAGTATATGCAGCACTTTATAAAGGGAAAGTAGACACAAGGTTGCAACTAAACTGTCTTTTTCAACTTAGTGCTGATTGCACTATTCACTATTTGTAACACTTTTTACTGTTTAAAAAAAACTAAAAGGCAGGAGCTCTTAAGGAATAAGAAGCATGCACACAGATTGCAGCAGCCTAAGAGCATAACTCGAGTGAACTCTGGCACGAGAAAGACCAGTCAGGGACTCTGTGAAACTTATATGAGATAACAGAAGTAAGCCGTGGTAGGAATAAGCAACAAGTTCAATTGGAAGACTCCTAAAATTCAAGCAGTAGTGAAGTAACGGCGGATTTGAGTTTAAGCCTCTGCTTCTCACACACGCTTGCAGATGGAAGCACCAAACTATCTATACTATAACAATAACGCAAGAGCTGAAAGCCCTTAGTAACCTATGAGAAAAACAACAAGACCGTGGCCTAAATGAGTCTTTATAGGGCAATTAAAAAACAAAAGTTCCTAATGTATTTTCTTCCCAGCATATCTATCAACATTAAGTTTTTGATGCTTTTCCAGACTTATGTCCTTTGGGTTCTAACGGGTTCCTTTCAATACCCTTCAAAGCCATGAAGCCCTGGACCAAATGGAATCAACTGAAGTTATTTTGTTAAATAAAGAGAATTGGATGTTCATTTGGGGAAATAAATCACACCTTTTGAATTGGGGAATTTGAATTTTGCTTCCAGACACAGATACATACCCCTTGTGCGAAAAATAAATTCTTTACAAAAGCCACCATTAAATTTGAATTTACTTCAAGGTAGCAGGTTAGTATCAAAAGAGAGAAAATGCCTGGAATTTATAAACACTACGGAAAACAAAAAAAATGTCAATAAAATTGACCTTGATTAAGGGAAGAAAGGTTTGTAAAATTAAACAGGGAGTCGGGGATGGCCTGCATGGCTGCATTAAGCATTATATCTTTGCTCCTGACAAAAGCCAGACTAATCAACAGCTATCAATCTGTTCTTGGAATGTTAAAGGAATTCAAACAAGTGACTCAAACACTGAAGTGTTGACGCAGACAGATTCATACTAAATATTCTGTTTGCGCGAGATCAGGGCAATGGCACCCACAATGTTGATATTCTTCTGTGAATTCTTTAATCCGGCAATAAAACTCGAAGCTTGAGTCAACCGAGACCTTGCTGGGAGAAAGTTCTGGCCCTGACCTAGCGAATGCCATTCCTACTGACTATGTCATCATCAGAAAGGACAGGGCCTTAGGCAGAGGTGGCGGGATCGCTTTGGTAGTTGACATGTGCTTCTCGTGCGCTACTCTCCCCACTGATAATATCTCGGGCTGTGAGTCTCTAGGCTTTACCCTCTCTCTGTCCCCACGCCAAACTTGTGTTGGGCTTTTAATTTATAGACCTCCGAGTCCTATAGGCTTTTTTTTCGAGGAGCTGCAGGCTGTCCTTTCTGTACTTTGTTTAAAATCCGAACATTGCATATTGTTGGGTGATTTTAATTTACACATGGATGTAGGCAGTGATTTGGATGTTGTTAAGCTGTGGCACATTACAGCTCCTCTAGGGCTGTCACCGTATGTTTCTGTTCCCTTACCCAACAAAGGCCACACTTTAGATCAAATGTATATTTTGTACAGCTGCGATCTGCACATCCCCTCCGATCTCTGTCCTATGGTCTGACCATTTTTTAATAAACTTTACTATTTCTCCTGTCATCACTACCTCTTCTAGACCGTTGGAAGGCTCTAGAGGGACCGCCAGGGCTTTTCACCGGGTGTCCCCTGAAATGCTGGTATCTGCACTCTCCATACACCCTTGTCAACTGTCTGGTAGTCTAGAGGAGGATTTGGATCTGCTACACAGGTGGCTAGTTGACAGATTTGAGGAGTTAGCTCCCATGGCTATTTCTAGAAAATCCTGCAGCCGCGCCTCTGCACCGTGGTTCACTCCTTTTCTTGGTGAGCTGCGCCGAGAGTGTAAAAAAGCTGAAAGACCCAGTGATAAAAATAAATATAGGGAACTCACGAAGCTCTATCACCGCCATATTATGGCTGGGAAAAAAGCTTACTTTGAAAAAAGAATAGAGGATGCGGCGAATAAGAGCAAAGAAATTTTCCGCATTGTAAAAGATTTTATTTCCCCCACCTCGATATTGCCATCCCACTCCCACACGGAAGCATGGGTCAACTTGCAATCTTTTTCACCTCAAAAATCAAAGCTATTCAAGATACTTTTTCCCCTTCGAGTTCAGTATCTGTACCTGAGTACAGGCTTTCTCGGTCCCCATCCTTGGTAGTGGACGGCCCCTCTCTTTCTGAGTTTCCATCTCTGTCCCTACCTGCCTCTCTTGACCTTCTCACCCAGCTCAAATCTGGCTCCCCGCAGGATCCTTGTCCCGCAAAATGCCTTGGAAAAGTAGCACCGGCCTTAAACTCCTTGTTTAACCCGGTGCTCAACATGTCCTTAAGCACGGGAGTGGCTCCCCAGGCCTGGAAGCATGCCTTGATCCTGCCGCTTGTCAAGAAGCCCAATTTGGACCATTTAATCCATGCTAACTATAGGCCAATCTCCCTTCTCCCGGCTTTGGCAAAGGTGGTGGAGAAGCATGTTCACATTTCCCTCTCTAACTTCATTGAGAGTAATGACATTCTTCACGATACTCATCGGGTTTTCGCACCAACATGAGTACGGAGACTGCTCTCCTTGAAGTTACTGATGCCATCTGGGAAGTCCTAGATACTGGTGGAAAGGCCATATTAGTTATGCTGGATTTGTCGGCGGCCTTCGACACCGTTCCCCATGACGGTCTCCTTTTAAGACTGGGAGATCGGATTGCGTGGAGTGGTGTTGAAGTGGTTCGAGTCATTCTTGGCCGGCTGCCGGCAAGCGGTCTGGGCGCCACCTTTCTCCGCTGACATGCCGCCATTGGAGGTGGGGGTGCCTCAGGGTTCCATCCTGAGCCCCACCCTTTTTTGATTGATTGATTGAAAAGGTAAGCTGTGGTATAGCTTGGCCATTATTTATATCAATCCTTTTGGGTAATTTGAATGATCTGTTCCTAGTAAGAGCTGCTTTTAAGCCTAGAGCATTAGAGAAATTCAGATTTGAAAGAAAGAAAACCTCACTAAACAATTAAAAAAGAACAGACTCACTATAGATACTCCTATCCTAGCAAAAGAGATTTGGTCAATAAGAGCAATTTGTGAAGAACAACAATTGGGAAGAAAAGTGCTGGAAGAAGGAGCAAAGTTTGGATAAATCTACATGAGATATGTAAATCTAAAGAGTTGCATGTAAGTTTTGGAGATATGTAAATCGAACATTTGCTAAAGGAAAGGAAAGTGGGATTAACTGTGTGTCTCATTTTTTTTTTTTGTTTTATATAGTGCATACTCGACCCGAAGGTAACAGAGCCCTTTACATGAGCACCAGTTGTGTTACACAACGGTCACATTCATTCTGCACAGGGAGATAAAGTGATTAGCCCAGAATCACAGGATTTTGTGCGTCCCTGCCAAGACTCGAACCCATTTTCCCAGCTTTAAGGTCTACATATACAAAAAGCTTATTTGTGAAGGACAATCCAACAGGACAGCGACCCCTGGCATGCCCTTTTCTATCCCTAGGACTGTCTTTGCGACCCCTGGCCTCTGAGGTGGCAACTTCCGTACCAGGAACATAGGGCCAGCTGAGGCTCCACTCTCTTTATTTTCTGTTAATTTTTTATCACTCTATAGTGAATAAATAAACTATATTATTCATTAATAGTGTAATAAAAATGGAGTACAATAAACAGGAAAATACCCTTCCATGGAAGCTGAGGTAAGTAAAAAATGCTTTTAAATGTATGTTGAGTGCATGCTTGTGGGTGAGAGTGTGTTCATTTATGAGAGAGTGTATATGTGTGTATGTGTAAGTATTTGTGCTTTGGAAAATGGGTTATTAGTAGGTGCACATGTATATCTGCCCCTGGCAATAAGGCCACTAGCACAATATAGGACTCAGTCAGGTATTAGAAAATTCTTCCCATGCTCAACCCTTGGTAGTTTGTCAGCGAGCAGACAGGATTAATTTCAGACAGGTATGTAAAGTGTATAAAAACACCAATTCAGTAAATAATTAAGACACAACACAATAAAAATCCAACACCAATTTATAAAATAGGAAATATTGTTTTCCTTCCAATGACACCAAAACAAAAACAATTCCAATGTTGGGAACAGGAGATATGAATTTTTAAAAATTTAGGATTTAGCACTATATACCACAAAGAAACCATAGCGCGAATTGGGACATCTGGTCCCGCTAGACCGGATGAAAGTTTCAGGCTGATCACGTTTTTTTCCTTCCGGCTGGACGGACGCAGCAGCATCCCTGTGCCTGACTATAGGTGGGGTTAGCGTAAGTACCTTTGGCAAAATAGCCCCAGACAGATGCGGTAACTATATTGACCTAAGTTGGTTGTAGCGGTGGATCCACCCAACAAATGAACCTCTGCTTCAGTATACACCACCGTCTTTTCCTTTTTCACTTTCACTTGTTGCAGTAGCTGTTTTTTCTTTGGATCCTAACGAAGACCTAGACACTTTTAGAGGTCACCATTGGCAGAAACATGTTGATCCCGTTGATGTAGCTGTCTTGAATCTTGAGAGTCTCATCATTCAGATTATTGTTGTTTTTAATCCTGTCACAGGGTAGCTAAATAAAGCTTCGCACTGCACTTTCCACTCATCCACACACCCTGCTCACATAGGGTTTTTAGTACAACCCATGTGCTCAAATTGAAAAACATCCCTGAGCTCCTCCCTCATAGAGAGGGAGTTGTAGCACGGGTTAGGACTATGTCCCTAACGCGAGGAGGCACCCCTATGATGTAGCATTACACCAATGGTGTGTGAGGGGAGTCGTCCTTAAAAGGGATACTTTCCCCTGATTAGCCGGTTTCCTTTCTGGTGTGAGTTTTGTGTGTCACATTCGAATATTTTCACATACCCTGGACCCGTGGGTTCTTTTGTGTGTTGACCACGATGAAGCCCTGTGGTAGGTCTCAGTCAAAGTTTTTACCTTCTGACTTGCTAACATATCTCAAGCTTTTCTTCCCGGGGTGCCTTGAAGCTCTCAACCAGACTGGATTCGGTGAGGGTTCGCCGGCTTGCCTTGCGACAAGCTCTCGGTCAAACTTATGGAAGTCCGACCTCCAGAGGTTTCCAACAGGAGGAACCAGGGATCCAAGCCGGCTCGTGGTTGAAAATAGGCTGCTTGGCTCTTGTGGTTGTTCTCGGTCACCTGTCCTATATTTAGACTTAGAAGCTTTTACAGGTCTTTTTCTTCAGGGGTCCCCTCGATGCGCTTCAACAGTCCAGCTTCAGTGACGGTTTGCCGGCTTGGGTTTCAGAATACTACTGGTCAAAGTCTGGAAGCCAGACCTACGGAGCTTTTCAGCAGGACGAACTTGGACAGCAGACCTGATCGCAGTTGAGGGTCGCCGGATTGGCTGGCCAGGTCAAGTCAGTCCACTTATGCTGCTTTTTCCAAAGTTGCTCCAAACTTCTCCAACCTTCTGGAACTTCTTCCTGAAGTTCCCCAAAGGGTCCCAAAGTTTCCAAAACTTTCTCCATGGGTCTGGAAGCTCCAAGATGGTCCATGAAAGTTTGGGACTTCAGTCCCCACAATTCACGTGAAAAAAAACCTTACAAATCCACTGGTAGTATTCTAAGCTGAGGATTCTTGGTGGTGATGTTCCAGGCGAGCTCTGTTAACCTGTAACTTGCAGGGAGTCCACTCTTTAGTCCTTTTGACACAAGTTAGATCCACAGGGCTGTAGTTCAGGTTGTGCAGCAGGCACAATTTTCAGAGGCCTGGTTGTGCCAATCAAACTACTTACCATGGACCTTTCTTTTCTCTTAAGTTTGAAGCATCAGATCTGAATGGATTTGCCCCTCTAAAATACTTATTCCAAGTTCTCTGGGTCAAGCAGAAGGGCCCTCCTGTCCATGAGGAGCAGGGTAACATCCCAGGGTATGACCACGTCCTCCAAAGTGTGGCACTATTTTCTCTCAGAGAGCACCATTTTTCCAAATTCAAATAATGGCTGCTTTTCCAGCAGGAAGAGAAAAACTGGCAAAAAATCTCCCAGGACGGTTATTCTCCATAGTCTATTCTTGCCTATGCTCATTCCTTCCTTAATCCAACTATCTGGCTTGGTTCAAAGAGGAGAGGTGTAAATTGAAACTGACTTCTTCTGCCTGACACCCCCTTCCATTGAACAATATGGTTTATGTCCCCTCCCCCTGCTCTGGCATTCCTATGTAGCATAACCCTGCCCTCCCAGAAGAGCTGGCTAACCCCAGTGGCTATTTATCAACTCATCAAAGGAGCCTGGCTAATCCACTTAACTGACCACTAAGGACAGACCACTGGAAGGCTGAATTTTGGCTTACAGACAAGAAAGTTGTATAACTTCTTGCCTGTACGCTTTAGGAGAAATTCAACAATACCATAATCTTGGATTCATCAATACCATTCTAGGAAGTGTTTTAATGGCATTTTTATTATTCTCCTAGATGGAATTATTAGTTAATAACTTCCGGCCATGTTAACCTATGAGGCAGGGGATTTGCAATTGAAAAAGGAGCTTAGGCCATTTTTCAATCACCAGGGTTTAAAAAAACATAGTTTATAAGGGCCCCACCTATACCTAAAGTACGAGTAAGGGAACGGTTACTGTAGAGTATCACCTCTTGATCTTGAGGTGTGTTGATATGATACAATATAGGAAGTCATTCACCACTGGAAGGGCAAACTCATACAAGCACTCCTATGCAAAAAAGTTCGCTTTATAAAGTCAACTATCCATTTGTCGTATTTCACATTAGTTTATTCAACAGCATATTCCAATAGTGAAATATCCATCCTTTTACATAATTATGTTCTCCATTTCAAATAAGCGTCTTAACGGAAGAAATCATCCATTGTTCACCTCACAGGAATTCCAAACACATCCCGGATGCATTTTGGATCTAGCCCTTCTTCAGGAGGCAATCCCTGTGAAAGCTTGAAGTGAGCGTACTCCGTAAGACTGTTTCCACGATGTCTGTGTATTCCTGTGAAGTGAACAATGGTTGCTTTCTTACGTTAAGAGACTTATTTGAAATGGAGAGCATAATTATGTAAAAGGATGGATATTTCACTATTGGAATATGCTGTTGAATAAACTAATGTGAACTACGACTGTCAAGGTTACAAGTACCCTTACCTGTAGGCCACTTGTAAACGGATTCCGCAGAGACGTTATGGACCAACTTCCCCAAATTCTAGGTAATTCCTAGTGATTTTGTAGTTTACACTGAGGTATCATATAGAAATCAGGGAGGTAGGCCGGATCGTGGACGCTACCTGCTTCCTTATTGTCGACCTGCGAGGCAATAAAAGAAAGCTATTTGTAATCACTATTCTGTATTTCTATTCTCTAAACTTCTGCTCTATTATTAGCTTCCCAATAGATTCTCTTTATAAATTAAGTGCAAGCCTACCTGCGACTGTTAAGGCCTAGGCGTCACGTCCGTGTTGTCGTTGTGAAGGGTGAAGTAGAGTTGGGCAGTGTTGAAACGGATGAGTTGCCAGAGAATTCAGATTGCCACTGGAAAGGAAACAGTTTAGAATAAGTTACTTCCTTTCTTATATGGTCTATTCCTTTTCACTATCCCTTACTTAAGTATACACCACTTACTCTCTCTGTATTGGGTTGTGTCTTCCTTCACCTTTTCTTCCTAGACAAATAACTTATAAACAAGATACAAAGTGCACACAAAACATTCTATGAGAATTATTGTCCCAAAAGTTAGCTTTGATACTTCTCAAAGCCTTAAAGATCAAGAAATGTCTCATTCAGGAAGTCTCTGCTCAAGTTCCTTAATGCTTCTTCAAAACATTTTCCAGGTAAATTGTTCGAGTTGAACCTTTGTCGCTTGCTTGCGTTGGGCGCCTGTTGATTTAAACAATAAAAGAAAGATTTCACTTAGCTTTCTTTGTTTTCGGTGTTCTTTCTCTTTTGCTGCGCGATGCCGAGATGAAGACGTCGAGATGCAGACCTTCGAAATTGCAAGGGCATTGGCTGGTGTCTGCAGGCTCCGTGGGTTCCCCAAGACGATCCTGTGCTGGGCGACGGTGGAAGGCAAAGCGTGGAACTGCGTTGGGTGTGGCCTTTTATAGTTGTGCCACACCCAGGACTCCTTGACGTAACGCGCACATTTTCCTGCGTGCGCTTTTCTATGCGTGCGCTAGCACCGTTCTTCTGCGTGCGCTTCCTCTGCATGCGCTAGCGTCCCTGACACGCTCTGACAAATGACTGAAAAAACATAACTTGCAATCGTGCAAACAGAAGTTAAATTACATCCTTATCTCCAGTCTCCTCATAATCAGAATTAACAGCGCTTGACCAGAAAAGGATACCATAAAACCATACAGTTTTAACAGAAATGAATAAATATTCACTTGAAAGTGAAAACACGGTTTACACTCTGACACATAACATTTCTGGAGTGCTGGTTGCACGGGACAGGGGCGGGTTTTCTGAGTGGGCAAAACTACCCTCGTGGGAGCCAGATGTGTGTACCTTTAGTGGTGGTTCATGACAGTACTCCCCTCTCAAGAGCCCTCCCAAAATGTGTGGAACAGGTTTTGGTTTGTTTGGGTTATGAAGATGAAAACTTCTAAGTAATCGAGGAGAATTTTGTAAATTGGAAAGAGGTTCCCAGGTTCGCTCCTCAGGACCATAACCCTTCCAATGTACCAAATAAAACAGTTTTCCTCGACTTCTTTTTGAATCTAAGATCTTTTGGACTTGAAACTCAGGGACTCCATTGATGTGAAGGGGTACTGGATTCTTTTTAAATCTAGTCTTAGGGTCACAAGGTTTAACCAGTGACACATGAAATACCGGATGAAATTTATACTTGGTGGGTAATATTAGTTTAATACTGACCGGATTGATTATTTTCTCGATAACAAATGGTCCGATGAATTTGGGACAAAACTTTTTACTAATATTTATCTTTAGATTCTTTGTGGACAACCATACCTTATCTCCAATGGAGTATTTAGGTGGTGGTTTCCTGTGTACATCTGAAAGTTCTTTTTGCCTTTCTTTTGCTTGTGCTAAGTGAAACTGAGCCAGATTTTGTACATGAACCAATTTCGTTATGTGATCTTCCAAAGATGGTATTGCTGAAGGAATCAATATAGTTCCGGGGATATTTTTAGGATGAAACCCATAAGTGCAGAAGAAGGGTGAAAGAGTGGTAGAAGAATTATCCATGTTATTGAATGCAAATTCTAAAACCCATAAAATATCTGACCATTCCTTCTCTTCTTCCACCAGAGCACATCTTAAAAATTGCTCTATGGTTTGATTGGTTCTTTCGGTTAAGCCATCTGTTTGGGGATGATACCCAGAAGATGTGCGAATGTCCATATCTAAAGTTTCACCTAAATGTTGCCAAAAATGCGAAACAAATTGTGGACCCCTATCAGAAACTATTAGCGAAGGAATACCATGTAATCGAATTATTTCTTTAGAGAAGATTTGAGTTAATTCTTTTGCAGAGGGAATTTTCTTTAGTGGGATGAAATGCGCCATACGAGTGAAGTGATCAACAACAGTCAGAATTGTGTTAAAACCTTCCTTGGTCTTTGGAAGCTCCACAATAAAATCAAGGGATATTGTGTGCCATGGTTGAGGGGAAATCGGGAGGGGAAGTAACAGACCACTAGGTGCTTGATGTTGTGTTTTATTTTGTGCACAAATCACACAAGTCTCTATATAAGATCTCACATCATTTAACAAGGAAGACCACCAGAATTTCCTTTTAATCAATTGACTGGTCTTGGTAACTCCGGGGTGTGCAGACATTTGTGTGTCATGATGCAACTGTATTACTCTATTCTGTAGTTCTGGTGTGGGTACAAAAATTTGTTCGTTCATATACAAAAATCCTTCTCTTAACTGCATCAGAGGATGTAAGTCATACCATTCTTGTGAGGTTTTTTCCTGTATCTTTCTTTTAATGTCTTCCATCACATCGGTAACAATCACTCCAACCTTAAAACAATGATCTGGTAGAACAGATTGGGGTTTTTCAGAGGAACCATCTTTTTCCTCTAACATCCCCAATCGTGACAAAGCATCTGCTTTTAAGTTCTCTCTTCCGGGTCGGTAGGTAATCACAAAGTTGTAATCATTAAAGAATAATGTCCAACGTAGTTGCCTTGCAGTGAGTGCCTTAACAGAACGCAGAAATTGTAGATTTCTGTGATCAGTATAGATCGTTATAGGATGTCTTGCCCCTAACAAGTAATGACGCCATTCTTCGAAGACTGCTTTGATGGCCAACAACTCCTTGTCAGCGATAGCGTAATTTTGCTCTGTAGGGGTTAATTTTCGAGAATAATATGCAATTGGATGCATTTGACCTGTTTCTTTGTGTCTTTGAGACAAAATCCCCCCGATGGCAAACTGGGAAGCATCTGCTTCGACAATAAAGGGATTAGAAGGATCTGGATGCATTAATACAGGGGCTGTAGTAAACTGTCTTTTGAGATTCTGAAAAGCTTTCTCTGCATCGTTATTCCAATCAAATTTTATTCCTTTCTTCAGAAGCCTAGTAATTGGGGTTATCAAATGAGAGAAGTTACAGATAAAGCGTCTATAAAAATTAGCGAACCCCAAAAAACTCTGTACTTGCTTCACTGAAGAAGGACTGCTCCAATCAAGGACTGCTTAAATCTTTTTTGGATCCATTTCTATACCTTCTGGACTTAAGACGTATCCCAGGAATTCAACTCTAGTAGTATGGAATGTGCTTTTCTCAAGTTTAACGTACAATGAGTTGTCAAGAAGTTTTCGAAGAATAGCTCTTACTTGTTGTACATGTTCTGTGGTGTTCTTAGAATAGATGAGAATATCATCTATGTACACAATACAACAAATATCCAAAAATTCTCTTAAGACTTCGTTTATAAAAAATTGGAACGCTGCAGGAGCGTTGCAGAGTCCGAATGGCATGACCTGATACTCGTACAAACCGAATTTGGTACGAAATGCTGTTTTCCATTCGTCACCACTTCGAACCCTAACCAAATGGTAAGCTCCTCGTAAATCCAATTTGGTATAAATGACGGCATCTTTTAGTTGGTCTAAGAGAGTAGGAATTAAAGGAAGTGGATATCTGTTCTTTATGGTTACGTTGTTTAGAGCTCTATAGTCGATGCAAGTTCGCAACTCGCCTCCCTTTTTTGGGATAAAAAAGAGAGGAGAGGATACTGGAGATTTCGAATGTCTAATAAATCCATTTGCCAAGTATTCATCTAAGTATTCTCGTAAATGATCGTTTTCTTTTTCGGTGAGTGCATAAATTCGACTACACAGCAAGGTAGCCCCTGGCACTAGATCTATTCGACAATCGAAGTCTCGATGAGGTGGTAAAGTATTGGCCTTTGATTTGTCGAACACATCGTGAAGATCAGAATATTCTTTGGGAACTCCTTCCAAAATCAACACACTTTTTGAGTTCAGGGGGAAATTACTACCTTGAATCAATACTTTGGAATCTTGTGACAATAAACAGGTAGATGTACAATAATTTGAATCTAACAACACTGTTCTCTCTACCCAATCAATCTTAGGATTATGCTTAGTTAGCCAAGGTATGCCTAGAATCAAGCGAAATTGAGGGGCGTCTATGATGTCAAAGGTTATGTTTTCTTTATGTGCATCTAAACAAGTCATAACAAGTGTTTCGGTGTGAAACTGAATTAAACCTGATGATAACTCCTTACCATCAACGGCTCTGACCACTTCCGGATGTTCTTTGGGCTTGGTCTTGAAATCTAGTTCCTTTAAAAACGTTGTGTCTATAAAATTGCCTGTGGCCCCAGAGTCAATTAAAGCGTCGACCGTCCAGTTTTTCCCTAATTCTTTAAGAGATTGCAAAGTGACCTTTATGCTAAGATGTTGAGAAGTAATTTCAGGAGTTATGGAGGCCAAACTAGAAATCGTACTCGACAATCTGACCTCTCGATTTGTCGAGCCAGTTAGTTTTCCGACTGTTGTACTAAAGCTACCTCAGGATTCCTCCCCTTGGGTTTGTTTGGGCGCACCGGGCATTCTTTAACAAAGTGGCCAGACTTGCCGCAATATAGACATTGGTTTAATTTCCTTCTTTTGTCCTTTTCCTCTTTACTTAGAGGGCCTTTGATAGTGCCTATCTGCATGGGTTCTCCTAAATCCACCTTGGGTGTGCTTTCTGTTTTTATACTGTTATTTCTTTCTTTAAAAGAGAATACTTTAACTTCAGACTTTCCTTTTTCGCCTCTTCGTTCTGACAAACGATGATTCAGTTTTACCACTAAATCAATGAAGTCTTCTATAGTATCTGGGGGATCTAAGATCTGTGTGACCATATCCTTTAATTCATCTTTGAGCCCTTTATAAAAAAGGAAAACTCTTTTTTCATCGGGCCAGTGAGCTTCAATTACAAGTCTATTAAATTGAGATATATAATGCAATAAATCCGATGAACCCTGTTTTAAGTGTAATAGTTCATGATCTGCTGATTGAACAAAGACATGTTTTGCAAAGAATTTGCAATGGAAGGATCCATAACGTCTGGGCGGAATAATTGTCGTGGGCTTTGCCTTCTGTCAAGGTTACAAGTACCCTTACCTGTAGGCCACTTGTAAACGGATTCCGCAGAGACGTTATGGACCAACTTCCCCAAATTCTAGGTAATTCCTAGTGATTTTGTAGTTTACACTGAGGTATCATATAGAAATCAGGGAGGTAGGCCGGATCGTGGACGCTACCTGCTTCCTTATTGTCGACCTGCGAGGCAATAAAAGAAAGCTATTTGTAATCACTATTCTGTATTTCTATTCTCTAAACTTCTGCTCTATTATTAGCTTCCCAATAGATTCTCTTTATAAATTAAGTGCAAGCCTACCTGCGACT
Organism: Lissotriton vulgaris; assembly: GCF_964263255.1. NCBI lineage: Eukaryota > Metazoa > Chordata > Amphibia > Caudata > Salamandridae > Lissotriton > Lissotriton vulgaris. Next base: position 174,079,536 of record NC_141687.1, on the reverse strand, counting down.
GTTAAGGCCTAGGCGTCACGTCCGTGTTGTCGTTGTGAAGGGTGAAGTAGAGTTGGGCAGTGTTGAAACGGATGAGTTGCCAGAGAATTCAGATGGCCACTGGAAAGGAAACAGTTTAGAATAAGTTACTTCCTTTCTTATATGGTCTATTCCTTTTCACTATCCCTTACTTAAGTATACACCACTTACTCTCTCTGTATTGGGTTGTGTCTTCCTTCACCTTTTCTTCCTAGACAAATAACTTATAAACAAGATACAAAGTGCACACAAAACATTCTATGAGAATTATTGTCCCAAAAGTTAGCTTTGATACTTCTCAAAGCCTTAAAGATCAAGAAATGTCTCATTCAGGAAGTCTCTGCTCAAGTTCCTTAATGCTTCTTCAAAACATTTTCCAGGTAAATTGTTCGAGTTGAACCTTTGTCGCTTGCTTGCGTTGGGCGCCTGTTGATTTAAACAATAAAAGAAAGATTTCACTTAGCTTTCTTTGTTTTCGGTGTTCTTTCTCTTTTGCTGCGCGATGCCGAGATGAAGACGTCGAGATGCAGACCTTCGAAATTGCAAGGGCGTTGGCTGGTGTCTGCAGGCTCCGTGGGTTCCCCAAGACGATCCTGTGCTGGGCGACGGTGGAAGGCAAAGCGTGGAACTGCGTTGGGTGTGGCCTTTTATAGTTGTGCCACACCCAGGACTCCTTGACGTAACGCGCACATTTTCCTGCGTGCGCTTTTCTATGCGTGCGCTAGCACCGTTCTTCTGCGTGCGCTTCCTCTGCATGCGCTAGCGTCCCTGACACGCTCTGACAAATGACTGAAAAAACATAACTTGCAATCGTGCAAACAGAAGTTAAATTACATCCTTATCTCCAGTCTCCTCATAATCAGAATTAACAGCGCTTGACCAGAAAAGGATACCATAAAACCATACAGTTTTAACAGAAATGAATAAATATTCACTTGAAAGTGAAAACACGGTTTACACTCTGACACATAACATTTCTGGAGTGCTGGTTGCACGGGACAGGGGCGGGTTTTCTGAGTGGGCAAAACTACCCTCGTGGGAGCCGGATGTGTGTACCTTTAGTGGTGGTTCATGACAACGACAAATGGATAGTTGACTTTATAAAGTGAACTTTTTTGCATAGGAGTGCTTATATGAGTTCGCCCTTCCAGTGGTGATGGACTTCCTATGTTGTATTTCTACAGTACCCCATACCCCTGTGGAGAACCGGGCCTTATGGGCCGGACGGCGCAGGGCACGCCTAAATCCCCGGATTCACCTGCCTTGTTACTGACAGAGACACGAGAAGTACATACAGGGTGTAAGTTCTAAGGAGACTGCCACTTCAATCCGTGGCGTACAATCTCTTATACTAAACACATTTACAATATCCCACTCCCTACACATACAAAACTAACCAATGAGAAAAGTTGAAAAACAAGCTATCAGATATCTCAGTATCCGCCTCTTTCTCGGACCCCGTGTGTCACCCCTCCCAACAAATTAATCAGTGATGGTGTTCACAATCCCCTCTCGCAGGTGGCAGGACATGCTGGTGTGTCTCAAATGATAGTTGTGTAATAGGAGCATACAAGGAGAGAATAGCGAAGGCCAGTCGGATAAGATAGTATAAGGGAAGAATAGGAGAGGGCAAATAGTCGGCTGAGACAGGGATCAATCAAACCAGACATAGATTAGCGAACTCGGTCAGACCGTGACATCGGGTTTCATGAACAAGGACAATAGATTTACTTTTTAACTGAAAGGACACGTAGTAGCTGGAAAAGCAAAAGCATTGCGTTCGCCGTGCCGCCTGGGTGAGGGCAACACAAAATGGCGACAGGACACAAAATGGCGACTAGATACGGGACAAAATCTGAAATCGCAGAACCTCACCTGAGATACCTAGAGTAGTCTTTAGGGGTTCTGAATATGTGAACATATTGCATATCCTCCCTCCACAGTGCTCCTAGCACAAAAGTCGATTTTGTGAAGCACTTTATCACATTCTGGGAAGTGAAAATTGCAATTTCACTTTAACCAGGGCATATAAAACTCATTTAATAAGGGTCCTCTTATAAATACCTGACCCCCTCCCACCCCTGGAAAAAGTAGCGGGGACCCCGGGTGTACCTAATATGCCAAAACATTGTAGATGATCAATTTTGTAAGTGCCCCAAACACCGTAGTTGAGTTAGGGCACAATCTACATTTTAAAAGCAGTCCTGCAACACAGGGCTGCTGTTAAACTGGCCTGGCTTCAGCAGTGTACACATACAAGTGAAGAAAGAGGCTGCTGGCCTCTAAACTGCCCTGCCTTTAATACTACCTTTCTTTCATTACACAACCTCATTCCAGATAGGGAAAAAATCAGATAGTGACCATTGCCCTCAGGAAATAGCTGTGGACATTGCGAGACCCACATTCGAGCGATCAAATGCCCCAAAAGAGACTATCCACACTGTTAACTTTAAAAAAATTAAGTACTCGGCAGCAATGGGCGAAACTCTGATAGAAAAGGCAAAACATCACTTCACGGAGCGTACTGGCCCTAACGAAATCATAAAATGGGAACAAACATCCAACTACCCTGTCGGACTACGCAACAAGGCCCAAGGCATCGGCAAAGCATAGCAATTTGGATAACCTCTCTCGAGAACATAGAGAAAAAATTAAGGAAACAAAAACATCGATTTCCCGTTTAATGAGAGAAATACAGCTGGACCCTAATGAAAAAGCAAATCATAACCATCTTCAGATATTGAAATCTGCACTAAAAAACTGAAATGGGAAGCAAACAAAACAAAGGAGGAGAACTTGTGGGCTAGACTTCACGCAGACATCAAACAGAACGATGGGGTAAGGTTCTGGAAAACCGTTAACTCCGTAACGCGTCCAGAAAATTTGGGGGTCTCATCCAACATCACAGAAGAAACATGGACACTTTATCTTGGTAAGCACTTCAATCAAGACTTACCCAACAATCGGGTCTTATTCAATCCTAAGATTATAACAGATTATAAAGTTGATAATGCGCAACAAATACAATTATGCTCATACAACAAAGACAGTTATGAAACATCTGACTGCCCATTACTGCAACACGGGAAAAAGGGGAAAGGCTGGGTCCTGTCCCTGACCAGCTGGACCACTCTTATTAAACAAACAAAACAAGTGCCGGACAGTATCAATTGGTAGACACAAGTACACACCTAGTATAATGAATTGCTAGGCTGACAAACCATTTATGTTTAGTCACTTGTATTTTTATGAAAAAAAGATTGTGAAAAATGCTTTAGCATCAAAGAGTTCACACCACATTTACAGGGGTTCACAAGTACATTGAAAAAACCATAAACAATGCATTGAATCAAAACAAACACATATAACAATTGTGATGACAATAAATATAGACAACTGTGTAATGCCTCAAGAAATTCTCTTTGTTGAGGCACCAATCCTGGATGCAAAATAAACAAGTGGACAGCTGAGATGACAAACTAGCCTACTTGTTTTTTCACCGCTAGATACACATAAATTGGTTTGTCAAATGGTGCAAAAATAGGAAATCACAAAACTATGCAACAATGTAGAATTGTGTGTGAATTTTATTCCTATTGTGCCCTGATGATTCAGTATCTGGGTGGAGCAGGATCCGACGCGTTTCGAACCCGTTCAGTATTTAAAGGGTTCTCCTCAGGACAAGGATTGGGGAGGTCGTTGTCGCTGAAATTTAAATTAAAAACATGGTATCAATGGAAAGCTGACTGCTACCTCACTTGAACTCAACCACTATGAAAGAATAAGCAAATACCTTATGCTGGAAAATATCAGGATGCTACCTGTGAAAAAGACGGTATATGCCCTAGTTAGTCTCCGTTATTAGGAAAACACTCTGAGCCACCATATACAAAAAAGGCTTGGCTTATAGGCACGTACCTTGATGTTAAATGTACATGCACCTATCCGGAATACCCAAGTGCCCGGAATCAATAAATGCGCCTGAGGAAATTAAAAACAAAGTGTCACCATCCCTACTAAACTGCCTTTGTATGCGTTTTAGCGCGTGACTGTCCGTCACAAAGTATGCCTAATCGGTCCTACCTTTGTTGTAGGAGTTAAGTTCCAAACTCGGGCACGAGCGGCAGCCGCCGCGGAGGTCCGTAAACTGAAACCCAAAGGGAATGCAGGGATTAGAAACGAGCTAGGGTCTCGCTCACTCGATCTGTCTGCAATTTGTTTAAAAAGTTTTAACGAGCGGACTTACGTTTTGGACGATGGATCAAAGCTTTGAGTCAGGCAACCGGCAGTAAGAAACTGACAACGCGGGTGCAGGGGGGGCGTGTCCCTGTGTATTTAACGCGTGATGCGTGTGAGACGGCCTGATGGAACGCGTGATGCGTGTACAACAGCCTACTGGGACATGTAGTCCACTATGTACCTACTATTGTTATTCCTCCCGTGTCTGCTCCACACGGAGATGGAACAAGCTCAACAAGGAGAATATTATCAATGTTGGAGGGACAGAAAGGGTTCAAAGGCATGCATAGGAGTTAGGGTTAACATGAGTGATCTCTTAGTAAAAGTGATGCGCATATTTGCTCAGTGGTTCAGGGGAGAGGCTCAGAGAGACAGGGGACACACCTAGGGACCCTGAAAAGGAGTTGGCAAATGGCGTATGTACTGCGCAATTATTCAGATACGTGAGCATATTAACTGCATGATTACACAGACACATGAGTAGCAAGCAGCACAGACAAGCAATCGCTGCGGGCAAGCTATCTACAGATTACTCAGTTCATTGAGGTCATTCAATCCGACCATGGCAGTGTTGAACCTCAGAATAAGGTAAGCCTCTTTTTGAGCAAGGCGTACATCTGGATCCCCGCCTGCTCCTGGAGTGTTCTTGATATTTGCTAGGATCGTCCATTTCAAGTCATTAGATGAATGTTCTTTTCGTAGAAAGTGGGAAACCAAGGGTGCTGTCAGGACTTTGTTATTTATCCTCGATCGATGCTGGATAATCTGTTGGCGCACTTCCTGGGTTGTTTTGCCAATGTAGACCTTACCACACGGGCAGGTGATGGCGTATACTGCATACTTTGTCTTACAGTTTGTGAAGTTGTTATGACGCCAGTGTTTTTGGCCGTCCGTGAACAGGGTACCTTCTGTTGTAAAGTTGCACACTGAACATGTCCCACATTTACGGTGGCCCATTACCGGGCCCATGTTGAAGAGGGTTCCTTGTGTTTCTTTTTTCGCGACACCCCTTGTGGACGAGATTTGTTGTCCAATACTTCTGTTTTTTTTGAGTGCAAAAAGAGGTTTGCCAATGTCTGGTAGGATTTCCTCGATGAGATGCCAGTTATTTCGAATTATTTTCTGTACTGGGTTAGTGTGGGGCCCAAAGGTGGAGACACAGACCATTCTCTCGACATTAGACTTCTCTCGTTTTTGTAGGAGGTGCTCTCGAGGTGTCCATCTTGCCCTCTTCATGGATTGTTTCAGCAGTTTTGTCGGATAGCCTCGTGCCTTTAGCTTATTGGTCAGGTTTTCTCCGTGAGTGGTAAAGTCTTCCATTCTCGAACAGTTCCTTCTCACCCGTAAATACTGGCCGTACGGAAGATTGTTCTTCAAGCTCTTCGGATGGAAACTTGCATAGTGGAGCGCGTTGTTCCTATCCGTTTTCTTCTGGAATAGTGTGGACTTCAGGCCTTCTGGTGTAGATTTGATTTCCACGTCAAGGAAGGGCATCGATCTGCAGTCATATGCCAGACTGAACTTTATGTCTGGACTGCGATTATTCAGCCACTGATGGAACTCTTCGAGGGATTCTGATGTGCCATTCCAGATGCACCACACATCATCTATGTACCTGAGCCACTGCCCAATGTGGGCTCCATATGGGTTGTTATTATAAACAAATCTTTCCTCATATTGGGCCATATAGAGTATAGCCATTTCTGGGGCGAAGGGACACCCCATTGCCGATCCTTTTATCTGTAGAAACATTTCATCCTCGAATATGAAGAAGTTCTTTTTAAGGGCAAGGGACGCCAGATTGACAATGAGTTCGGTGGGCACTCTGTGCGGCCGAGGTCTGGAGTTGAGGTACAGTTCTATTACATCTACTCCATCCTGCTGTGGAATTTGGGTGTATAGAGAAGATACATCCATAGTTACCAGGAGTTGGGTGTTTGGATCGAATTCAACTCCCTCAACCTTGGTTAAGAAATCCATGGTGTCTCGAAGAAAAGATGGAACTTTGATGGTGAACTCCTTCAGAAAGACATCCACAAACTTGGAGATTGGCTCCAGCACAGAGTCACAGCCCGAAACTATCGGGCGGCCTGGTGGTACACTGGGGTCTTTATGCACTTTCGGAAGGAAATACAAATGTGGAGTGCGTGGGAAGCGCTTTACAAGAAATTCAGCTTCTTTGGGGCCAATGATCCCATTGTCTCTTGCGTCTTTCACAATCCGAGAGATTTCATGGGTGATCTCAGCCGTGGGATCTTGTGTTATAAGGCGGTACCAGTTGGTGTTGTATACGTGATTCCTTCCTTCAGCATTACTGCAACACAACATCAAATGCAAAATCAAAAAAGGCAGAAGGGAAGGAGCTCCGGGACCAAACGGGATCCCACCGATCCACTTCAAACAAGATGCGGGTTACTGGGTAGCTGCTCTCGAACTCTTTTTTTTGGAAATTAGGAACTCGAACATCTTGCCAGGCTCTTGGAAGGGCTCTATCATCACACCAATATACAAGGCAGGGGATAGGACTCTCCCTCAAAACTACCGGCTAGTGGCCCTAATTGTTAATGAGGCGAAGTACTTCGCAGGCCTTCTGCTGGAAGAACTACAGGCATGGGCCAAAACGAATTCTCTGATACCGGTCAACCAAACAGGTTTTGTCAAATCTGTGGGCACAATGACCAATATACTAACTATGGGCATGTTAATTGACAAGGCGGAGTCAAAATAATTGCCCCTACACTTCTGCTCTATAGATTATAAGGCGGCCTTTGACAACATCAACCGTAACATGCTATGGTCAAAACTAAATGGCTGGGGGATCACAAAACCACTGTTGGACTTGTTAATAAACTTACACACTGAAACTTGGATACAGATAAAGGTGGGGGATGGCTCATTGTTGTCAAGGCGCATACAGACCAACAAAGGCCACAAGCAGGGCTGCGTCTTGGCCCCCACACTGTTTACCCTGTATTTGGGCGATCTGGCTCCAATTTTGAACAGCTGCAATTCACATTCTCCCAAACTAGGAGGGCTTAATCTACCATGCCTCTTATATGCGGACGACATAGTCCTAATAAGCCACACCAAAGTAAGGAGTCCATCTGGCCCGGTGAATCAACATGCCCCAAGGGAGAGAACGGGATTGCCAAGAATCTGGGAATTTGGTTCGGAGCCGACTTATGTTTCCGTGACCAGATTTCACGCTTGGCTGGAACATGCTTTGGAACTCTGACCACTCTTCGCAAGTTCTTTCCCCTCCTTCCTCAATCGGCGAACGAAACGGTTGCCAGGGCTCTGGTACTCTCCCGGCTGGACTACTCAAACGCCCTCTATTTAGGGGCTCCTGACTATATGATCAAGAAGCTACAGGTTGTCCAGAATGCCACGGTGAGACTCATTTTTAACATCCCCAGGAGACTCAGCGTGCGCAAACAGCTGAAGGATCTTCACTGGCTCCCTGTGGCTCAACGAGTGCGCTTTAAAACTTTGGTCATCGTCTACAAAGCCCTCAATGGACCATGCCCCTCTTACCTAGCCAAAAGGTTCACACCCTACCTCCCATCCCGTCAGCTGCGCTCCACCTCCAAAAAGCAGGTGATCATCCCCAGATTTAGAAGAGTCCGCCTGGGCGGACAATCCCTCATGGTAAAGGGAGCTCAAATGTGGAACGCCCTGCCAGACGCTCTTAGACACGCTCCCAATCTGACCAATTTTAAAAAACTGCTCAAAACTCACCTCTTTCAAACTCATGATTAGCATACCTCCTTCCCACTCTGTTTCAGTTTCACTCCCGCGCCAGGACAGTCTTGACTATCGGAGCACGCTACAAAACCACATATAATATAACATATAACATAAGTAGGGCTTCAAAATCTTTTGAACAGCACACAGAGCTACTCCAAGTCAAATGACCTAACAGTAAACCTCGAGAAAACCCAAACTATGACCATCGGCAAAAGAAAAAAGAAACTTTTCTCGTGGTTCTGGAACAACACGCGCATTAAAGGCACGTCGACATATAAATATCTAGGCGTGCAGATTGACAACGGCGGTCGATTTAGCGTGCAAAGGTCTAGTATCAGAGGCAAAGGACTCGCATTGGCAATCGCCTTAAAAACACCGAACAACAAGCTCTCTGGGCCATCTCTAACACCTTTGCTACAAGTTACTCGTGCCAAACTGCTGCCCACATTAACTTACGGGAGCGAGGTGCAGCGAGGCAGAGACGCAACAACACTTGACAGCACAATTGTATCCGCATACAGAATCATCTTTAGCCTCCCTAAGCGAACCTCGCCATCACAGATTAGGCTGGAGTTTGGAATTCAGCAACAGCTCTTGGCACGACAGGGGGCCTACATTTGTTCGTGGGACAAAGTGAGGAAATCTGCTGAAGGAACCTTGAACGAATACCTGTGGAGGGAGTTAGAGCAGTCTCCGACTTCACCGGCTGCAAAATACTTAGCAAAAAGCCTTGTAAATACCGGGCTGGAGCAGCTCTGGACTTCCTCCACAAATCACAAAACGTTTAAAAAACTGACCAAGAAGTCGATTAAACAACAGTCGTGAGTCCAAGATAAAGCAGACTTCTCAAAAAGATCTCACGCTTGGATGATCCTGAACTCATATTCGGCACAAGCTCCCCAGATCTATCTTGGGTTGGGCTACGCCAAAACGACCAAAATGTGCTTCTTGCGGTATAGGCTAGGACTTTTACCCTGTATTCAGCATCTTCTGCATTGGCAAAAAGAGAAAGCAGGCACACTATGTGGTGCAACGCAAGAAGATATGCTCCATCTGTTATGCTCCTGCGAGAAAATGCTGGAAGAGCGGAAACTCCTCTTGAAACGTCATTTCATCAGACACGGGACTCGCACACGAAGGAGGGCAGCTCTTACCTGTTTTTCATCTCAGGACCCTCAGCTGAGCTGTAGCCTTGTAAAATTTCTAAAGGCAGTGGAAAAAAAATGCCCGGACTTGATTCTTGAACTGGTTTAAAACCAAACAATAAAGTTAAACTGATTTTTTAACCGTTTTTAACACAGTATTTAGATTACTGTCAAAAACTATTGTGCGATACATAAAAGGTTAAATATGTTTACAACCAGGATGAATAGTATAGTATTGTTCAAGTCAGGTTGGTTTTATAACACATTTGTTTTATACTGCGTTTTATCTTTCTGTTTTTTTATATTTTGTAACTGCACTGCATTGGTTTTAATTAACTGTGCAAATAAACTTAAACTTAAACTTAAACCAGTACCAGTCAGCAAAAACGTTTGGGTTGCCCAGGGCACAGGATAGCTTTGCAACAGTGTGTGTGAGTGAAAGTGTAGTTCAAAGTGTGTGTGATGTTACTTCAGCTACCCCAGGAATTTTGGTCATTTGACGTCCATGACCCCGGCCCCGATTGGGAACCATCATCAGCTTATACCCGCAGACACAGGTAAAGGGTGGACTATCTCCTGTGATGATTGCCAATGAGGAGAGTTTTACAAATAAAGGTTTGAATAAGGTCTTTATTTTAGTGCCCTTAGTGTTTAATTTATATGTGGCAGGTTTGAAAGATGCCCTTGCTATGAAGAATATTCCATCCCCTTGAGCCAGCTGGGCAGAGGTTCAGTATTCTGAGTATGCAGATGATACAGTAACTTTAGACAAGACTCCCTGCGGGCTGCAGAGAGTGCTAAGCGCTTTGAAGAGCCTTTGTTTGGGTCACAATTGAAAGATTACTAATGATAAAACTAAAATTGTCATTTTTGGCCGTAGGATAACAAAAAAAAAAAAACTGGCGGCTGGAAGGTATAACGCTTGAGCACATAAATATTTATAATTATCTTGGTGTATAGCTGGAAGAACGCGGAGTTCCAACATTGCATTTCACGTCATTAAAATCGAACGCACGTAATATCTTTTTCCTGTCTGTGCAATAAGCTGACAGGTCTCTTTTTACAGCCCATGCTGCACATAGTTGCAAGTAACATGATGCCAACTCTCTCTTAGGGACTGATAATGTTTCACAAGAATGTTGCTGGATGGATACAGCACAGTCTTGAACATACATACTTCTGTGTGATGTACTCAAGTGCGCTTAGAGTTTCATTTGTCTCCTGGTTTATAAGCATTATTAATGGCCTACTTTGCAAAATTCAGATCAGCTACACCAAAGCACTGAAGCAATTAGTATGTGAGCAGTTATAAAGTGTGAGAATCCTTGGAATGAAGATTTATTACCAGCTTTTAGTAGATCTGCGTGGCATAAAGCATTACAAGTTCCACAAATAAGGAAATGTTGACGAGACAAGCCAAACGTATATCCTTCCATGAAGGTGAAGCTGATTTAGAGACAAGGAGACGTTTATGGATGGGCTGCGGTACTCAAGCCCAACCTAAAGCAAACAAATCTACATCTACCACTCACTTTAGAGCAAAAGAGCCCATTAATTCGAATCAGCCTCTGTTTGATCCCACTAAGAGGGTTTCGGGATGGCAGGTTAAAGTGGGAAACAAGCTCTACTTGATCTTTATATGCCTTGTTGGAGGAGATTTTTGTATGAAAATGCCAAGAGGTGATTAGAGCTTGTTTAACTGGCATGACTCTCAATTAACTGGTTGTCATTTAAAATGCATGCTGTTTGTTTTAAAAATGTTAGATACAAATGAGATCGATATTTTTCATTGATGTTGAAATTGGACTGCGTGCTCGTAGTAGTGCGTAATATTAGGGTGTGGTGTTATTTGTACGGATTTTAATTCAATCAATCAATCAAGACATTTGTAGAGCGCACTACCTACCCGTAGGGTCTCAAGGCGCTTGGGGGGGGGGGTGCCGCTACTGCTCGAACAGCCAGGTCTTGAGCTTCTTCCTGAAGGAGAGGTGGTCTTGGGTCAGGCGCAGGTCGGCCGGGAGGGAGTTCCAGGTCTTGGCAGCCAGGTAGGAGAAGGACCTTCCTCCTGTGGTGGCTCTACGGATGCGTGGGACGGCGGCGAGGGCGTGGCTGACAGATCGGAGGTGGCGTTTGGGAGCGTAGAAGTTGATGCGGTCGTTGAGGTAGCTCGGGCCTTGATCGTGGAGAGCTTTGTGAGCGTGGGTAAGGAGGCGGAAGGTGATTCTCTTGTTGACCGGGAGCCAGTGCAGGTCTCTTAGGTGTCCGGAGATGTGGCTGTGTCGTGGGACGTCGAGGATGAGTCTGGCTGAGGCGTTCTGGATGCGCTGGAGTCTCTTCTGGATCTTGGCGGTGGTTCCGGCGTAGAGTGTGTTGCCGTAGTCCAGACGGCTGGTGACGAGGGCCTGGGTGACGGTCTTCCTGGTCTCCGTGGGGATCCACCAGAAGATCTTCCGAAGCATGCACAGGATGTTGAAGCACGACGAGGAGACGGCGTTGACTTGCCTGGTCATGGAGAGGGAGGAGTCCAGGATGAAGCCCAGGTTGCGTGCGTGGTTCGTCGGTTTGGGTGCGGTGCCCAGGGCGGGGGGCCACCAGGAGTCGTCCCAGGCGGAGGGCGAGGAGCCCAGGATGAGGACCTCCGTCTTATCTGAGTTCAGTTTCAGGCGGCTCGTCGTCATCCACTCGGCTACCTCTTTCATCCCTTCGTGCAGGTTGGCTCTGGCGGCGGCGGGGTCGTTGGTCAGGGAGAGGATCAGCTGGGTGTCGTCGGCGTAGGCGATTATGTTGAGGTTGTGTTGGCGTGCGATGGCCGCGAGGGGGCTCATATAGACGTTGAAGAGAGTAGGGCTCAGCGAGGATCCTTGAGGGACGCCGCAGATGACTTCGGTGGCCTCTGACTTGTACGGTGGTAGGCGGACTCTCTGTGTTCTTCCGTCGAGGAAGGAGACGATCCATTCCAGTGCCTTCTCCTGGATTCCGACATTGCTGAGGCGCTGCACTAGGGTGCGGTGGCAGACCGTGTCGAAAGCCGCGGAGAGGTCTAGGAGGATGAGGGCCGCTGTTTCTCCGTTGTCCATCAGGGCACGGATGTCGTCGGTGGCGGCGATGAGGGCGGTCTCGGTGCTGTGGTTGGCACGGAATCCGGACTGCGATGGGTCGAGGGATCCATTCGTCTCGAGGAAGGCGGCCAGCTGTTTGTTGACGGTCTTCTCGATGACTTTGGCTGGGAACGGGAGTAGAGAGATGGGGCGGTAATTCTTGAGTTTGGTGGGGTCTGCTGTAGGTTTCTTGAGTAGAGCGCTGAGTTCGGCGTGCTTCCAGCTCTCGGGGAAGGTGGCGGTGTCGAACGAGGTGTTGATGATGTCCCGCAGGTGGGGTGCGATGACAGCGTCGGCTTTGTTGAAGACGTGGTGAGGGCAGGGGTCGGTCGGAGATCCGGAGTGGACGGAGTTCATCATGCGGACGGTGTCTTCGGTGTTGACCGGGGTCCAGGCGCGGAGGGTGGTGGTGGGTGGCGTTACTGCGGTCGTGGCGTGCGTCGGTTGAGTGCTGAAGCTGTTGTGTATGTCCGCGATCTTGTTGTGGAAGTAGGAGGCGAGGGAGTTGCAGAGGTCTTGCGATGGGGTGATGTCGTTGTTTCCGGCGTTGGGGTTGGAGAGCTCTTTCACGATGTTGAAGAGTTCCTTGCAGTTGTGTGCGTTGTTGTCCAGTCGGTTCTTGAAAGCCCTTTTCTTGGCGGTGCGGATCAGTTGGTGGTGTTTCCGGGTGGCGAGCTTGAGGGTGGTCCTGTTGTCCGGCGTGGGTTCCTTTCTCCAGGTTTTCTCGAGGGCTCGGCAGTTCTTCTTGGAGCTCTTGAGTTCGTCGGTGAACCATGGGGCTCTCTTACTGCTGGGTCTGCTGGGCGGGATCCTCAGAGGGGCGAGTTCGTCTGCGCAGTTGCTGATCCACTTTGTGAGGTTGTCGGCGGCCTGGCTGGGGTTCGCTGAGCTGGCGGGAGGGTGCTGACTCAGGGAAGCGGCGAGCTGGTCGGCTGTGATCTTGTTCCAGCTTCTTCGGGCAACCTGTTGCTGGTGGTGGTGGATCGTCGTTCTTCTGAAGGTGAAGTGGATGCATCTGTGGTCCGTCCAGTGGAGTTCTGTGGTGTGGCTGAAGGCGATGTCTTTGCTGGATGAGAAGATGGCGTCGAGTGTGTGTCCGGCGAGGTGGGTGGGGGTGGACACCAGCTGCTTGAGTGCAAGGTTGGCGAGGTTGTCGAGCAGGGTGCTGGTGTTGCAGTCGTTGTTGTTCTCCAGGTGGAAGTTGAAGTCCCCCAGGAGGATGTAGTCAGCGGAGGGGAGGGCGTGCGGGCTGACGAAGACATTGATGCAAGAGGCTATGCTTGGCATTGAGCTGTCTGAGTCTGGTCTAAAAGCGAAGAACCTTTTCCTTTTATTGACACCTTTAACACACCAGCTGGCCTTCGAAAGTAAAAGTCCTTTTGTGCTGCAGCGTGGTGCATCATCCGTGAATGCTGGTGACGTAACAAGCACACTAACACCATCCAGGAGCATCAGATTTGCAGGAAGCTCTTCAGCGGATCCTGTCAAATTCAAATGGTTCTGAGGGTTATTTCTCTGACAATTAAGCAAAGACGTCTCGTAAAAGGCAATCAAATCGGTCCTTTCCTTTTGTTCAGGGACATCATATATACAAATATGGTCCCGTAGGGATCTGCCCTGCATATATGCCACCTTGCACTTTAAATTGCATAATTCAGCAACTGAATCAGTTTGTCTTGAGCTCAGTTATCCCTGCCATGGCTGTGTCTACCGCAGTCACATTAGCTCCCTTAGTCGATATTTCTTTCATGATCGCCTCCAGTGTGACCTCTGGCGTTGTGGCATGTTTTGAAGCTTGCTCTTCTCCCTGAGAAGGCCTGGGAGAAGGAAAGTTGTCTTGCAAATTTCGAAGATGACATATAGAGGAGAGTGGAGATGATCTGCTCTCTGGAGCCTCTAGGGTTGTGGATATGTCCTACAATTAGTGCTAGTCCATAAGGACATGTCTATTAATAACTGTTGGATATAGATCCCATTTTATATCCATTTTCCAAGCCTAGGTCCGCGTAGAAAAGATAACGGGCCGATTATGAGTGTTCAGCTCCACATATGGTGTTGCAAAGAGAAAACATTAGTCAGGAAGATAAAACATAAACATTAAGGGGCCGATGTATCATTGTAGCAGTTTGCGAGTCCTTAATAGCGATTTTTAACGAATCGCTATTAAGGACTAGAAAAATGCTATGTAGGTAGGAATCACAATAATATTTGAGATTCCTAAATATTCCTTAATTGCAAATCACAAATTGTGATTCACAATTAAGGAATACCTTTCCATTCATTCCTATGGGCCTAGAGGCCCATAGGAATGATTGGGAAGACATTCGTAATTTGCGAGTACCCATTAGGTACTCGCAAATTGCAAATGCAATTTCAAGGGTGCAAGGGTGTCAAAAGGACACCCTGTAGCACCCCTGAAATGTGTATGCGTGCACATGTGGTGCATATACATACCCTAAGGGCATGTATGTGTGCCACATGGCACTTTGAAAAATGCTAAAAAGTGCATTTTTCAAAGTAATCGCAAATTACCACCAACTTGAAGTTGGTGGTAATTTGCGATTTCCTAAGGAAAAGTCACACAACGTAAGTGTTCCTGCATTGCATTCAAGGAATCGCAATTTACAATTCCTTAAATGCAATCGCAAAAAAGGAAATCGCTAATTTTGCGATTTCCTATTTTACGAGGGCCTTTTGGGATGATACATCCCAAAAGGCTTCTTCCCGTCCTCAGAATTGGCCTATTTACGAACGGGAAAAGTGCTTCATACATCTGGTCCTATATGCGTAATGGGCTGCAGTGATAAACAGGTAGTCTAGGTATGTAGCGAAAGTAGGTCATAAAACAGTGCAGGGGTCTCACAAGGATCAATCCAGTGAAAACCTCTAAAGGTCAATGCCTCAAATAACAGTGTTAGGGGTGACTGAATTTACCCCAAGTCTATTCCCTTTCGATGTGGCCCAGGGACCAGTCCATGCTTTGCTGTTTTACACAATAATGCCCATGAGCGGCACCCTTTGCCCAGACCCCCCCCACCGGTTCTCCTTCCAGCCCGTGCTGACAATCAGCAGTACTCCGCATCAAGGGGATCATTTGAGCGTGAGTGGGACTGGTATGGGTCACCCTAACCAATACAGGAAGCATGCCGCCCGCTCTTGTAGATGTGACCTTACATCCTATCGACAGGAGAGCAATCAGCTGAGCTATGCAAAGCCTGCAGCCACTGGCCTTAATCAAAACCTCCACATTCCGCCGGCTGCCTGCTGGGGGTCTGTCTCCGATTACCAGCTGGTGCCATCCACGCTCTCCGGCCACATGTGGTGTGATCTTCCAGCCTCAGCTTTAGACTTCGGGTGTGGTGGGGGACCACCCTGCCTAAGAACCATATCTCTGTTTCGCATTCCCGCTTTAAATTCAGGACCGGTGTACTGTGTACAGAATTGCTTGGGCTTTTCCCTAGTCATGTTTCTGTGCTGTCTGCCCGAGAGACTCAGATCAAAGCCCCTTGTTGTTCCTCCAACCGATGGAGACAATCGTGGGGCGGCCATCTTGGTCTGTGACAAGCTTCGCCTCCTCCAGATTTATTCTGATAATGGTAAGTCATTCTGGCAGCCTAGCAGGAGGACTGTTCAAATATTCAAGCACATTGTTCAAAGTGCCACCATGTCAGCTCCCCCAATTTGCAACCTGAGGCTAGTTGCCCGGCTGGTTAGTGACTTGAGCACAATATGTTGGTTAATAGCAAAACAGCTATGAAAATGCAACACACGAGGATCCAAATCTTCAAAAAAACATCCTGTGAGCAAATTATAGAATGCCCAAAATAGGAAAATGTTAGGGCATGATGTGAAGGATCGTGTCTAAAAGCTGAACATCTTTTTAAACGTATACTTTAAAAGTATACCCTCCAAAACGTTCTTAGAAATATTTGCACCCATTCTTAAGTTATACCCTTTAGTGAATTATAACAGGACATGTTCCTGTTACTCTCACATTGTGAATATCAACACAGTCAGGGTGGACAGCCTGAGAAGTCGTATCCTCTCGCCACACAAGTGTGCATTTCTTGAGGATGTCCTCGACCCCCTTGTTTGAGGCGTTTGCAACTCATCTGAGTAACAGGGGTCTTCAGTTATCTTCAGTGCTTAATTTGTAAACATATGAGTGCCAGGCCCTTGTCAGGAGGCCACTGCAGCTTGCATCACCCATGCCCTTGCCAGGGCTGCCAATGACAGTACCAGCACATCTACTAACTAACCAGGACACTCCTACAAGGGTGATAATTCAGACTATTCCAGGCCCCCAAGCTATAAGAATGGCTTGGGTGGCTGGTGTTAGGCATTTTTTATGTATATTGAATTAATAATAAACTATTGTGGTGTTTATTTCTAAATTAGACAAACAGCACCACCATGCTGAAGACTGTCATAAGGGCTGGTGTAAACAATGATGTGCCAGTGCTGAGCACCGGAAACCACTGGCTCAAATTAAGCATTGTCTCTTGGAATAGCCAGGGGCCTTCTGTTCCTGGAGAGAGGGAGTTGGTGACAACCCTCTCGCCCATTCCTCAGCTGGAGTGCATGGTTACTTTCAACATTTAGGCCTCGCCTTTGTTCACGTGAAAGTCCAAGAAATTTACAAAAAATCCTCCTTTAGAACCTAGTACAGGAGCAAATGTCTGGGTTTCTTCTACTGGATAATAGCAAGGAATATGAATCCACTTGCTTGCTCAGTGTATGAAGTGGCATGCTTTGCACTTCACCTCCTTGGAGTGAAGGAGGAAACTTAAAAGAAGACCAGTGAAAAGCTTCTCTATGACAGTGAGCCCACCAAAAGGAACCTGACAGGTTTAATACATTTGTTGTTTCTGATGAGGTACTCCAGAGTCCATTGTGACCGGACTGATGCCTTAAAAAAAATGGTCTTCTCTTGACATGACACTTTTTTCATAGAGGACGACTATCGTGGTGGCATCCAGTAACATCGGTTCATAAGCAAACTCCAAGTCCACTGTGATTCTGCACCTTTAAATACAGTCCACAAAGGTGAGTTGTTTATTTGAAGCCACCCTTGTTTAAAACACTGGTACACAGAGAATTACGTTTTAGTGAAAATATTGCTCTGATATGTTTGACAGGTCCTAATGCTTGCTCGGCTCAGGAGACATTCCACAATTTGAAAGTCAAGCACATATTGTGCTTTCTATCTACTAAGGGATTCACATTTGCCAGACTAGCTTTCTTTTTACATTTGAGCGCAGCGATACTGTTTGAGTGACTACTAAAATCATTGACACATGGATAATGTCATGCATCACCCATTACTACTTTTTGCATGGTCTCCCGTGGCAGCTTGGTGACATTTCCCAAGCATGTTCTTGTCTTCCTCCCCCCTTGGGCCATAAAGTTCTTTGCTACCTGGAGAAGTGTGGCTCAATGATTAGAGCGGCAGACACTAATACAGAGGTCTAGCCGGGGACCAGGGTTCAATTCCCCGCCTCGGCGGGTCTTGGGCTCAAAATTCCACAGACCTGATAATTCTCGCCTCGGTGCCTATTCTGATCATGGAGTCCCACTCTGCAACTCTGGGCAATAGCTTGCTTAATCTCCACAACGGCCCCCATAACGCTAAGGATGCCTGCCTCCACCTTGGGGGTGCCCAGGAGTGGATGCCTCACAGTGAAAGCCAGGATGGGTTCAACAGCGGTATTCGTACAAGCGCCTTGAGACCCTTGCGGGTGAGTAGTGTGCTATACAACTATCAATTTACATTTTTTACCGAGGCCGAATCTGCCCAATGCTGCTGTTCCCCACGTACCTCTCTCATTCTTTATTTCTGTGGAATTTTCCAAGTGCCTGAGATTATGAAAGAGACAGGATTTAAGTGTACGATTAAGTTACCTTTGTGGTGGCTCTGTTACTCTTATCAGTATCCTTCTCCACATCCCTTAACCCCTTAACCATCAATCAGCACACACACCAATTGGCTCCTTTTTAGGTCAAAGCCTACCAGACATCACAGCTGTCTGTTTTGCAAAGACCTCTTGTGGACATTCAGAAAGCTTCCCTGGAAATGCATTCCACCCATTGCTTAACATTGGCTTTGTGTTTTGTAACTCACATTTGCTTGCTTTCTGATTGCTGGCTTTATTTGCTTTAGGCTGTCCATTATGTCTTTGTCCCTCCTGTGGAGCATAGCCTGTTTACAGTATTCTTTCACAAGTGCTCGCTCCCTGTAAATATGCCTTTACATTTTGTTTTAGCTGTGCATTCAAAAACTGAGGTCAAATGTCAGGCTTTGACTTCCAAGAGCTTGGTGTTTACTTTTCTTTCTTAGACTTTAAAGTATTTATGTGACAATCATGGTGAATACTGGGGGGAGGGGGTGCAGGAGGAAGGATGTAAAATGTTATTTTTTTCGAGCACACAACAAAAAAGAAATGTCTATAAATTAACTGTGCAAACATTTCAGAATACATCAGGGTTATGATAGAACGAGTGAAGCATTTTTTTTTTTAGAAATTCTGAAGTATGGTGGAAACAAATGTTTAAATACAATTAAAACAATTCAATACACTAGATGATGCCATTTTCACATATTATTGTTTGTATTATCAGTAAAGCTGTAAAACTGTATGTATGTGCAAATGTAATGGTCATTTGAATTGAAAGTGTGTTATCTGTAATTGCTCTCTACTCCACAACACTCTATAACACTCTGCTCCCCTCTACGCTATGCCACTCTGCTCTGTGACACTTCACAACACCCAAAATCACTCCACAACACTCTACTCCAGTCTACGACACCCTACTCCACACCATGCCACTCTACTCTAATCCACTGTATGACATTCTACTCCATTCTACACCACTCCACCCTACTCCACTATACACCACTCTACTCCACTCTACTCCACTCTACTCTATGACACTCTACTCCACTCCACTCTATGGCAGTCTACTCCAGTCTATGCCACTCAACTCTACATCAGTCTGCACCACTCCACTCTACTGCAGTCTACGGCACTCTGTCCTGAGACACTCCACTCTACGACACATTACGCCACTCTGCTCTACGCCACTCTATGCCTCTCCACACTGTGCCACTTTACTCCACTCTATGCTACTCCATGCCATTCCACATTACGTCACTCCAGTCTACACTATGCCACTTCTCTTTACTCCACTCTACGCCATTCCACTCTACAGCACTTCACTCCACTCTATGATACTTTATCCCACTCTACGCTATGCCTCTCTACACCACTCCATTCCACGCTCCTCCTCTGTGGGTCTTATTATGACTTTGACAAGGTGGGAGCTGGGCCTCCATGTTGCCGCCAAAGCCAAAACACACCACCCGCCAGATGACAACTTTTCACTGGCAAGTAGTTCTTTGGCGTTCCCACGGTGGTCCCATTAAAATAGGCACCGCAACGGAAGCATCAAAGCAAGTTGCTGCATGGACCGAAATGCACAATGTTTTCCTTTTCGTTATGTGCAGGAACATGGGGTGCATGCCGATAAGGGGGCACACCATGTGCTCCCCTTTATGCACCCCATGGTGCAGAGGCACACAGGGGTTATGTAGAGCCCTCTTTGTTTCCTCACTGCAACACATTTCATGGTGATTGCAGAGCCATGAAAAGTGCGGTGCTGGGGTAACTCCTATTATGCTTGGCGGTGCTGCAGTGGCACTGCCAACATATTAGGGGCCTCAGACCACAGCACCACTGCCAGGGATTATGGATCCTTGGTGCCAGCAGTGGTCCAACTGCAACAGTTCTATAATGCGCCATGCGGACTTCCAGTCTGGCGGTCCATACCCGCCACCACAGGTTCGGCAGTACATTGGACCTCAGAACTCATAATAAGGCCCTATGTCGCTCCACTCCATGACACTCTACTCAACTCTACACCACTCTACTCTGCTCTGTAGCACTTTTTGCCACTCCACTGCACTCTACTACACTCTACATCACTTAACACTACGACAAACCACTCTACAACCCCACACTCTCTGACCCTCTAGGAGACTCTACGGTACTTTCCTATATGACACTCCACTCTATGCTGTGCCACTCTATGCCACTCCATTCTATGGCACTCCTCTACTCCACTCTACACCACTCTACTCACCTCTGTGCCACTCTACTCTACTCTACCCCACTCCTGGACTCTCTGCGGCCCTTGACTGTATGACCCTGCACTCTGCAACACTTTACTCTACAACCCTCGATCTACAGCCCTCCGCTCTAGAATACTCCACTCTACGTCATGCAATGCTACTTCACTCTACTCCACTCTACGATACTCCACTCTACAACACTCTAGGCCAATCTATACCACTCCACTCTTCTCTATGCCACTCCATTCTAAAAAAACTCTACTCTACGTCCCTCCACTCTATGCCCCTTCTCTCTACTCCACTCTACAACACTCTATGACACTCTACTCCTCTCTATGACCTGCCACTCTATGCTTCTCCACACTATGCTCCTCCAATCTTCACCTCTCTACATCACTCCACTCTTTCCCACAACACTCCACGCTACTCCTCGACATGTCACTCTACGACACTCTATGACACTCCACAACACGCTGTGCCACTCTATGAAATTCCAAGACACTCCATGACACTCTATGCCACTCCACTCTATACCTCTCCAATCTATACTTCTCCACTCTACCCCATTCTACACCACTCTACTCCACTCTAAACCACTCTACTCCATTCTAAACCACTCCACTCCATGTCATTCTCCTCTATGCCACAAACATATAGGCATACTGAACAGTAGCCACGCTGGTCTACAACATGGCGAAAAACACATTGGTAAAGACAATGGCTCTTGCATAGGTGAGAATTGCTGGCTTTGCCAATGCTTGTTCAAATTGAAAGGAACGTGTGAGAGAACTCCTGCATGTAGGGATAGGTCCCTGCAATGCATTATGTATTTAGACATATGTGGTACCGGCACTCAGTGATACCTGCTAATAACTATAGAAAGGTATCTTCTACATGTTGATAATCGGAAAGAGCTTACAGGGGCTAACAGTAAAAGCATCATCATAAAATTAACTTTATCCATATTATTCATGTGTTGGTCTTATTGAGAAAACAATTGTGCCCTGGCTTTTCAAAAACAGAACTTGATGTTGTGAGGGATACCACTTTTTTTCTTGCCTAAGTTTATGGTGTCTAAACCACAGCAACATTTTGCATTATAAATAAACCCATCTGCCCAGTATATCGCCTTTTCAAATTACTTTTGCTTGTGAAGTTAATTTTGTCATTGCCTGAACTAGTTCAGTGGATTTTAGTTCTCGTTGGGATCTTATGGTTCACACTAATGTTTTTTGTTTCTTAAATTTTATATCACTATCAATAATTATTTTGAAAATGAGCTTTTTCCATGTATGATATCAGTTTTCTCCTTAAGAAATCTCTTCCGCTGAGATTCACCAGGCATAGTTGGCTAATTTCAGCATATTGCTGGAAAGAACATATTATGTCCTGACGAGATGTCCCAAAGGACCCATAAATACACTGCAAAAGCACATTTTCGTACTCTCCATATAACCCAAGAATTGTAGGCTGAATTGTTGATACTGTATTTCAATTTTCAGTCCCCTGCTTTAAGCATGCCACTAGGCAACTGCTACCTCTGTATTATTTCAGGTTCAACAGTCAGATTAG
Source organism: Lissotriton vulgaris (assembly GCF_964263255.1). NCBI lineage: Eukaryota > Metazoa > Chordata > Amphibia > Caudata > Salamandridae > Lissotriton > Lissotriton vulgaris. Next base: position 174,057,589 of record NC_141687.1, on the reverse strand, counting down.
TGTCCTTTGGGATGGCAGAGGACATTACCCCTGTCTTCTCGCTGGTACTCTGCCCACCGAATTTAGAGATGACTGCTGGCCCAGTTTTTGTTTTTAAGAAATAAACTCCCAAAGTAGGAGTTTCTTTCTGAAAACCAAAATAGATAACTGACCCCCCCACCTTGGGGAAGGTGTGAGAGTAATTTTTTTCCAGTTCTTCACTGCCAGATTTTTCATGGCGGTTACAGACAGAAAAAAAGGCATTACATCCCCACCCTAAATAAAGCAGAAGCAGACGGTGTAATGTCCTTCCTTCGCCTCGGGCATATTTATCATACTTTCATGCAGTGCAAAGCAGCAAGCCACCTTGGCGGTTCACCACCACTGCTCCGGATTACATGCAGGGACGTAACCACATCACACTCCTCCACAACCCACAAAGAAAACATAAAACAAACAAACAAAACAAAACCCTCCCACCATAACACAAACCCCAAAACAGAACTAGACAACTTAGTCCAGAGTCCACCTTAATAGGTTACATAGTTCTTTAGTCTCGAAGACCTATCAGGGCATGGCCGTAGCTGGTATCTCTCAACACCCCTTCTCTGGGATCCACCAGACTCAGGCCCCTGAGATTCATCAGGCCGAGGCAGCGGATCACACTCCAGTGCCACACGAGGAGGTATTGCAGAGGAAGAAACACCACAATGTCCAGGCACTATGGGACCCCCACCAAGAAAGCCACCTTCATCCAGCACCTGACCAGGAGACCTTTCGCCACCACCCAGATCCGCGCCATCTGTGGACTCTTCATCAGAAACCAGACCACCAGTATCAGGTCCCATACCGTCCTCCATCCGAGCACCATCGGAAGCCCAGTAAGTTTTAAAGAAAGACACATTTTGAGAGATGCTCACTCCATGTCTCACTACAGTGATCTTAGTCCCATGAACAGACTGAACAATCCATGGCTCAGGCTCAAAAGGTAAACTAAACTTCCCTTTCGGATGCCAATTTCGCACCATCACAGGGTCCCCCATTTTAAATCCCTTGCCTGAAAAAAACCTTATCGTTCTTCAACTTCCGTTTCCGTAGGGCATCTGCTACCAAGGCATGTTTGACAGACAACGCCTCCATCTGAGGGATAAAGTCACCCATAGGCCTGTTCATACACAAAGACATCGGAATGACCTTGGTAGTGGAATGAGGAGTCATCCGGTACTCCCTCAAGAAAGCATATAGAACACAGTCCAAATCCTGGCGTTCAGCCACAGCAATCCGAATGGCTTTATTAAGGGTACGCATAAAATGCTCAGCTTCCCCGTTGGCCTGAGGCCATGAAGGGGTGATCTTCCTGTGACGAACACCCCTAGATTGCAAATAGGTTGAAAAGTCCTGACCTGAAAATGGAGGACCATTGTCAGTACGGAGCTCAGTGAACAAATCATGAATTGCCATGAGCTTCTCGATATGAGGAATAGTGCAACAAGCCATGGTAGAGTCCAGCAACTCAACCTTTGGATATTTAGAAAAGTCATCAATAACCACCAACATATGGCGACCATTCGGAAAACTCCCAAAATCAGAACTTGCTTGCTATCAAGGAAACAAAGGAATGTCTTCCGGGAGTATAGGAGCTGGAGAATCACAACCCCTTGGTGAGCCAAATGGGCCAGATCCACCACCCATTGTTGGAGACAAACAGGAATCAGGAGGGGTCTTGGACCCCTCATCAAACACCCCTCCGGGGACATAGCCAGTTCATCTCGTACATTATAAAGAGATGTCAAGGTTGACCTAGCATCCTCAGTACGACACTTGGCGGAATCCACCAGCACATTCCATTTCCCAGTACCCACTGCAGAAATACAAAGCTGGAGACAGCCATCCTGTTGTGTAGACTCCAGAATCTCTTCCAAGGAAATAGGAAGAGGACTGGACCACTCCACCACCAGATGCACCTATTCCTCAGTAGCCTCAGCATCAAACTTCTCACCAGGAGTAGCAGGACAGAAATGCCGGGAAAGATAGCAGGATTTAGAGTCCCAGGACGAGACACCACTGTAAAACAATAATCCTGCAACTGCAGGATCCACTTCTCAATCCGTGGGGGAGGCTTGGAGCAAGAGCCCATGAACAGCGGAATAAGCGGTTTATGGTCTGTTAATTGTCTGTATGAAAAACAAACAGTTGGCCATATAAATACAAATGAAAATGACGACACCCCAAATGTATGGCAATAGCCTCCTTCTCGATATGAGAATACCCTTGTTCAGTCGCAGTCATTGCATGACTGGCATACGCCACCGGGGCCCACTACCCCCTGCTCTGCAGCTGAGAAACACAGCCCCCAAGCCAACAGGACTAGCATCCACCGACAACTCAGAGTCCAGTGTAGGATTGAAATACACCAGAGTGGTATTAGCAGAGAGGGCCTGCTTAGTAGCTCAAAAAGCAAACTCCTGCTCCGGACCCCAGTCTCATGCAACGCTAAACTTAGTGAGTTCTCGCAAAGGTGCTGTAAGATAAAATACGTTGCGGATAAAACGGCCACAATAGTTCACCATCCCCATAAAACTCTGCACACCGGATACATTAATGGGAGCAGTCTGAATATCACACATTTTCATAGAGTCCAGTAACACACCATCCCTGCAAAATATGATACCCAAACAATGAAATGTCATTCTTCAAGAATTCGCATTTCTTCTTATGAAGCTTAAGTCCATTGTCCAGCAACTGCTGAAACACACCTCTGAGACGATAGAAATGCTCATCCAAAGTAGGGGTATGCACAAAAATGTAATCACTGACATCAATCACACCATCCAGTCCAGAAAGAACCTCCCGGGTCGTGTCCTGAAAAACTTCTGCAGCACTGGAGACCCCAAAACTCAAACGCTTATACCTCCCCAAACCCACATGTGTAGAAAACGTGGTAATTGCATGGGAAGCAGGGTCAAGCATCAGCTGATGGTAACCAGCAGGAAGATTCATGTTGGAAAACCAATGTGACCCACTCACCTCCACTACGATATCGCCCACGGTAGGGTTGAGGTGCCGCTCACGCTTGATCGCAAGATTAGGTAACCGCATATTCACACAAATGCGGACCTCGCCTGGCTGTTTAGGTTTATGGACCACCACAATAGGAGACACCCAGGGAGTTGGACCATCCACCCGTTCAATGATGTCCGCCATCTCCAGTTTCACCATTTCTGCTTCCACCTTCGGCCAAAGATGGAACGCCACTCTCCTATGACATAAAGCCACTGGCTGGATGGAATCATTATTATGTAGCTTGATCATGCAACCCTTCAAACAAAGGTGAAAACTGGGCCAACAACTCCTCCATATTCCATTGATGCACACTCAAAGCAAAGGCGACCAATTGCAAACTCTCAAATGTCCGACAGCTCAGCAACATCACTTGACACCCTTTTGTGACAAAAATCTGTGTCCTTATCGCATGAGACTCATGTGCCACCTCAGCAGTAAAAACAGCTGCCAGAGGAAGGGGATCAGAGAACCCATAGGCAAAAACCCTTGTAGTGGTCAAACTCAAAACGGGAGAAGTCGGCAATGTCAGCATCTTCGATTTGGCCATCACATTGATCGAAGCACCGGTATCAATCAAAGCAGGCAAGGGTGACCGTTCACCATCACATGACATTTAGGGATACCTTTACGGACATGACCCCCAGGTTGCAAAGCATGGATGACATGTATAGACCCCTCCACATCATCATCATCCATGTCTCTTTCCGCCGGCAACTGAGCAGCAACATACACCTGATCAGACGATACAGGGACAGAACCTCTTGCAGGGGCGGAGCAACACATCTTCGCAAAATGATTGCGCTTGCTGCAATTGGAAATACTCTTCCCAGTAGCAGGACATGTCCCTTTATGAGGAAAAGGACCCCCAAAACCATAAAAATGCCTGGGCCAATCCACTTATCCTGACTCCGCAACTTCTTCCTGGCAGGGACCCGGGCCAAAACAGCATTAACCAGCTCCACCTTCACCACCTGCTGGAGTACCGCCTCCATGTGGGCCGCTCGCACTCGAAAGTTCCTTAGACCTGCCCCGGGTCAACATGTCAGCCATTGACATACTCGGCACCTGTAGGATAGCCTCACGTAACTTGCCAGAGGAACAGCCCTGTATGAACTGGGCCCGGATCTCATCCGCAGCATCGGGCAACGTACAGGAGCTGGCCAACTCACGCAGATGGGCATATAAGGTATCCATGACTCTGCTGGTAGCTGCCGGGGCCTGACACAACAAAAAACGCTCATAATCCGGATTGGCCAGTGGTTCAAACTGGGCGGTAAGGGCTTGCTTCAAAGTCCCATACATATGCGGTAGTCCGCCTTCAACCACCAACCACCTAAAACTGTGAATGGCCTCCCCCCCAGATGCAACAACATTGGGTGCCGTTGCTCCTCCTCCAGATCAATGGCATCAAAATATGGTTCTAAATGGTCCACCCAGTCCTTCAAATGGGCTGCCTGGGCTGATGGAAAATGCTCCACAGCAGGAATAGCCAACATGGCAACACACTCCAACATGAAGCACCACTGTCCTGGGCACACCACACAGTTACCACCCCAGGACCGGTAAAATGGAACCCAATGAAAACCCCAGCAACACTCGCCAAAGCCCAAAAAACAAGTCCTGCACCAGAACAGTCCACAGCACCAGGTCCCAAAGAGGCACAAAGCCCCACATGGCCAGAAGAGACGCTCCACTCACCCAATAGGACGTCAAAGGCTGATGAAGCACTAGCAGCGTAGCAGCTGGGTAAGACAACCTCCGCACCTCCGCAGGACGCCTCAATCCGCCAGGCACCGACACCAGAAACAGCCGGCAAAGCACACCACGGCGTGGGGCACCAGTAGCGTAGTAGCGGCCGAAGATGACCTTCTCATCCCAGCAGGATGCCACAATCTGCCAGGCACTGGCACCACAAACAGCCGGCAAGGCACAACGCACCGCACATCCCAACAGGGCGGTGTAGCCGCAGGGCAGCAACAGCACTCTCACCGCAGCCGGAATTCATCCGGACCTCTCCAGCACACCGCACACAGCCACCAGAAGGCCACACCCCCAGGAACAGAGGGGGTAGCCGAAACAAGGCAGTTAAAGCAGCGAGAACCCGGGAAGCAAGGCAAGCCCCCAGGAACAATGGGGGCGAAACACGAAGATGCCACCAGCAGCACCAAGAGAGCAAGGAGCCAGGAACACCACAAAGAGCAGCAGGCCCGGAACAGGAGACGCAGGAACACCCACCTTCGTCGCCAATGTTATGTTGAGGTAAGTAACGCCAGGACACCGGAAGTAGTCTGTTCAATATCCTGGTCACACCAGGCATCTTTTATTCAGTCAGGAAAACCCCACCCCACGATTAAAGACATAACACCTGGGTATAAAAACAAAGGTGGTACACCACCACCCCTCTGGGTTACGGGCAGGGATGTGACCACATCACAGCTGCACTGCGTGAAAGGAAAAGGGCAGGAATGTGCTGTATTTTTCATCATACGGTGCATTCCTGTCCTTTCTTGAGCAGTGGCTCTTTTGGCTGCCAGAAGACAATGCAGGCACACTTGCACCATGGTGCAAGAACACCTGCTCTGTAAGAAGGATTGTTTTTGTGCAGGAAGGGATGCCTTCCAGCACAAAAAGAATTCTGAAAGGCATTTTCTTCTTTCTAATGTGATACAGAATGGAGCACATATAGAAAAATGAAAATATGAGGAGAAATAAAGATATTTCTCCTCATAACACCACACATTGAGAGGTGTGCATTTTGACACATTCCCAGGCCTACCACTAATGGTAAATTTGGGAATGTGAGTAACAACCTTCATCCTCGGGTCTTATTGATGCACTAAGAGCCTAAATAGGATCAAGAAAGTGTGTGATCTATATAAATATAAAAAATCTCTCATTTACATAACATGTGTGTTCAAAGCTAATAAGAATCTTTTTAGTCATCGTGGGAATTTATCCCTTAAGGACTAGAACCCTCACTCACCCATGGGTGACATGCTTCATCATTTGGGTTCCTCCTTACCAGTAGAAAAACCGGTGCTACTGGGAGCTACAACTTCCAAACTTTAACGAAAGAGCTCAGAGATGTTTTATTTAGTATGTTATTGGGGAGGATACCAAATCCCATATGTGAGCTTGTGGGGTAGAAAAAACGATTTTATTCCCGTGCTCAAACTGACAGGGTTAAAAAGCAAGGCAAACAAGTAGTATAGATTTAAAACTACTTATCTTACCAGGTCGACGTGTTTCAGGGATATGATCAAAGACTAGTATTGGTGGCTTTCTTCAGGACCTACATAAAAAAGGTGTATTTTTGCTACTGCTGATGTATTGTGTAAAGTAAAAATAATGATACTAAACCAGTATTCCTGTGGCGTGATATCAGGTAATACGGGAAATACATGAAACAAATGAGAGAAAAGAGAAAGGAAATACACACAGATCCTTTTTTTGAAGTACTCTGGGTCTGATGTAATCAACTGTCATTCAATAGTCATATGAGTATTTCATAGATAGTGCTGGACTTACCCTCGAAAGTAGGATATTAAACCTCACCTCAACCTGGCAGGCAGCTCAGGGAAGGAGGCCCCGCTCTGCAGAAAAATATTTGGGGAAATAAACCCTCTATTAGATCTAGCAAATTATGTGGTAAATGAAATATTACTGCATACTTAAAAAAGAGCCAAGATATCATGAGTCGTGAAACCTCCATTGAGGTAATGAAGGAAAAAGCCTGTCTATCTCTACATAGGCTGATAGTTGAATACTGTCCTGCATAATATGTACTAGTATGAACAGTGCTATATACCATATGACTGTTATGAAATGGTCTATCTGGAGTCATCTGATAATATGGTATTTTCTCATTAAGCCTCATTCTGAGAAAGATTATACAATACAGTATGTACTCTTACATAGTCAGAAAACTGTAAATATCCTTTATGTTGCAGGAACAAAGGAGAGATATGCCATAGTGAGAAGTATCTAGTGCCTAGATTTGAACATTTAAGCATTTTTACCAAAAGGTCAGGATCCCAATAGCCCATCATCCTCCTTACCTCTCCGTCGGTACCTCGTGGCAGCTGTAGATTCGGCCTCGGTAGGTAATGCCATGACTGACTACAGTGCTTTTATAGTGTCTTCTAAACAAACTTCACTTCCTGCGTTAATTGTGGGCCCATTTAGGTGGCTATCCCATAGCCTGTATGGAAATTGAGAGCCACCATGCGTAGTGCGAAGACACTGTTTATCGTGCATGCGCGGAAGCCTCCTTTTAAAACCCCCCAATGGAAAAGCGTGTATGGTATCGCGCAGCAACACTCTTTCCAGTCTAATACCATGCGTCTACACAACCACTATAGCGCACCTCGGCCATACAAGCAAGAAACGTCTACATCTACAAATGACCTGGGCCTCGGGAAAGTGCGGCGCGCATGCGCGACAAAGAAACACTTGAAGTCTGCGCATGCGCACTCACGCTAGTTGTTGACGCTAATCTATCTACTGTCACCCTCGTGTACAGATGATGCTGAGTCAAGATCCAGGCATCTGACGTAGAAAATAATAATAAAAAATATGTATGCCATCCAACTATTGTAGTTGTCACAGTTTTGTTTCTGCTTTTGTTATGTCATAATTATATCAGGTAGAGATATTTAACTTAGGAAGAACCCCAAAATTAGTTAGGGGGTAAATGTAGGTTTCATGTAGATTTAGATTAATCACAATGTGGTGCTTCAATTATCCTCAGCCAGAAATAGAAGTGTCTTAGGTATTCTGGCGAAAAAGCACTTCCTGTGACTCTCTAAATTTGGATGGTGTATCAAGGTTCATAAAATGCAAGCAGGATATGTGAAATCATCATGGGCTTTGTGTCAACAAGAAAGATTATTATAAGGTTAGCCATGGTATTTCATCATTGAGTCCATTGATGTCAGTCTTCAATTTGAAAACCCAACGTTGTTCACGCCGCAGCGGGAATTTGGACACATCAATGATATGCGACGGAATCCAGGGTTGTCCCAAAACGACCCCCCTCAGCTCAGTTTCCATATGATTTTTGTCCAAGAAATGATTTGTCAGTTTTGTGGATCGTTTCTTGCACCTTATTGTGCTCTTATGTACTTGTATTCTTACTTTGATCTTTTGTGTGGTCATGCCAACATATCGGAGTTTACAGGGGCACCAGATCAAATATATTATTTCTCACTATTGCAGTTGGTATGCTTTAGGATTTTACAAAGTCTCTCTGTGCCTATATCGATCTGTGTCTTTTTTTCCGTTTGTGGGCATGCCGCACATGTACCACATGGAAAATGGCCGGTGACCGCGTGAAGACTCCATAGGGAAGTTTGAGACTCATTTGACTTGTTTTCTTTTGGTCGGGTATGGACCAATTTGTCCCTAATATTTGCGCTTCTTTTATATGCAAACATCGTGATCTCTAGTTTGTTATTCCCTGTATTTAATATATTCCAGTGGTGTGTAACGCTTTTCTTGATTTTATTAGAATAGCCTGAAAAGGTATTTACAAAGGTAAGTCTGGTGTTTCTTTCTTTTTCTGCTGGAACCTCCAGAAGAGCCTCTCTATTATTGTTTGCTGCTCTTTTCTTTGACCTCCGAATTATAGGTGCAGGATAATTATTTTCTTTGAGGTCGCTTGCCAAAGCGTTGCCATGTTCGTTGTATTTTTCAATGGAGGTACAATTACGTCTAACTCTGAGAAACTGCCCGAAGGGCAGATTCTCACATAACGCCTTAGCTTGGTAGCTTTGGTATGGCAGCAAAGAATTACAAGCCGTTGGTTTTCTATATAGCTCTGTAGCTAGACCATCGCCTTCGGGGAAAATCTTGACATCTAAAAATGAAAGGTTTGCTTTGGAAGACTCCAACGTGAATTTCAAGAAGGCATTTTTCTTATAAGCCATATATGGAAGGCAATTAAAGTGTTCAGATCGCCTCTCCATATGACAAAAATGTCATCAATATACCTCTTCCAGACATGTATGTGTCTGAAAAAGGGGTTGTTGTCATTTAGAACCTCCGTCTGTTCAAATTCGTGGACGTAAAGGTTTGCTAGACTGGGGCACAAACACTCCCCAATGAGGTACCGGATATTTGAACGTATGTCATCTCTTCGAATTTGAACAATTTTTCTTTTAGAACCAACCGGGCACATGCCATGATGAATGACACAGGTGTGGGGCTTTCCAAAGGGCGTGCTTCAAGCATTCGTTCAATGGTCATCAGAGTTTCTTCTTGAGGTATACATGTGTATGGAGACTCAACATCAAAAGAGACTAAGAAATCTTGGTCTCTGTCAAACGGAGTCTCTACAAGGAGTCTTAATAGATCCTTAGTATCTAACTGAAAGGTTGGCATGTCAGATACCATAGGTCTTAGGAAGAAATCAACAAATGTTGATAATGGTTCAAGGATGGAGCCAATGCCCGCTACGATAGGTCTCCCTGGCAGAGGAGTTTATGTTTATGTATTTTGGGCGATACATAAAAATACGGGACAGTTATGTTATGTTATGTTATAACAATTTATTATGCGCGCAGCGACTCCAGCGAAGGAGCATCCTGGCGCAGCTGTTGGAGATGTTATAGTCAAATATGTGGCTTCATGTACTGTTATCCATCCGTTCTCTTTAGCTTCATCTGTCATTCTCTTGATTTCAGCTGTGAGTCGTCTGGTCGGATCCATTTTGAGTAATTTGTATGAATTTTGATCACCAAGTTGTCGTAGGCATTCTTCTCTGTAGGTTTCTTTGTCCAGGATGACTATGGCACCCCCCTTGTCTGCAGGTTTTAGTATCACATTCTGGTTCTCAGACAATTGTTGAAGTGCCAATTTCTCTAATTTTGTTAGATTCTGGTATTGGGTAATGTTTGTATCCATCATTTTGTTTACATCAAAGAGAACTGCCTCTTCAAAGGCTATAATCTGAGCAGGAACCAAATGTGTGGGAGGATTGAATGTAGAGTGTGGTCTTAAGCCTGTGTTCTTATTCGTCACATCTTCCATGTCATCATTAGTCTTGTCTTTCAAGAAATAATTAAATCGAATTTTGCGAAAGAATCCAGCTAGTTCTTGCCGTATTTGAATAGGATCACCTTTATACGTTGGAACAAAGCCTAGTCCTTTCTCTAAGACTAAGATCTCTGTCGCTGTTAAAGTGTATGAGCTTAAGTTGACAATCAACTGTTTCAATGCTGCTCCCTGGTTGCACTGGTGGTTGCATCATGCTGCGTGTTGTTGTTGATTCTATTGGAGTGTTCCACGGTACTCCCAATTGTGCATTTCGTCTTCTTCCTCATGAGCGGCCTGGGCCAAACCCTAAAAAAGGCTAATTGGGCATCATATTGTTGTATGGTTGAAATGGGAAAAACTGTTGTTGTAGGTGTGGTGGAGGGTATCCAAAAGGGGTTGGGGGCCACCATTGGTTTTGTCCTTGTTCATAAAAGGCTCCCCTTCTTTGTCCTCTTCCTCTGCCCCTTCTGTTTGGCTGACGGTAGGCTCTTACCCCATATGATGTGGAGTCAGAATCCCTTGATCCATCTTCGCTAGTAGATGGGGAATAATTGGAACCATATTTACTTCGTTTTTGGTTATATTGTAGAGGGACATACTCTTCACTAGTGTAGGGGTACACCTTCTCTAGGGAGAATTTCTCTAGATCTATTTTGAATTTTGTGATCTTGGTTGCCAGTACTGATTTATTTAAACTTTTGTTGGTTTTGTCCGCTTGTTCTTTATAGACTGACGTTACCAGTACTGACTTGATGCTGGCCTCTAATGTTTGTATCTCAATTAGAATTGTATCAGCAATCCTTTTGGCTGTGGTGATAATTAAAATTAGCCAGTCTCTGGTGCACCTCCAAGCTATCATCGACCAATATTTTAAGAAGGATTTATCATCAAGGAAAAGTCTGGGTGCATTTGTTACTATCAGACCGGACTGTGCACAATTAGCCCTAAAATACTCAGTCATTACTGCTCCATGCACCTGTGTTCTAGAGTGTGAGCATTTAGGGATAAGTAGTTTAGCCCAATCGTCATTTTGTGTAGTGTTGGTAATCGTTGTACTATCCAGGATGCTTGGTGTAGCTAGAATTTCTTGAGCCATATTCTCATCAAAGGCTGAGCCTAGCCCCTCTGCCATCTTGGCACAAAAGGGAATTTTCCTACTATGTCCCCCAGGTGTTCTTAAAACATGAAAATATTTATTTATTTATTCACGAACCTTATAGAGCGCGCGGCTACCTCCAGCGGGGGTGTCCCGGCGCTAAGACTACAGGTAATCACAAGAGAGGGTTGCCTAGTTCATGTCCAACCGAAAGGAAAACCATGGGCTGCAGGGGAGCTCGTGATTAGCGTTTAGTAAACAGCCAGGTTTTTAATTTGCGTCGGAAGACTTGCTCAGACTCAATAAACCTAAGGTCTAGAGGAAGGCTGTTCCAGAGCTTGGAGGCTGTAACGGTGAAAGTTCTGCCGCCACTTCGGGTGAGCCTGAATCTGGAAACATTCAGTAGGCGAAGGCTGTTAGATCTCAGGTGTCTTACTGAGGATGATATTTTGAGCCTTTTGCTCAGATAGACCGGGCCAGTTCCATTGATTGCCCGAAAGGCAAGGACCAAAACTTTGAAGTCAATGCGACGGGCTATGGGAAGCCAATGTAGCTCATCTCGGTATGCTCTGACCGAGTTGCGGGCAGGAATGTTTCCAATAAGCCTTGCTGCCGCATTCTGAATGATTTGTAGTCGGTCTATGAGATATTGGGGGGCACCGGCATATAGGCTATTGGCATAATCAAGATGTGCCGTAATAAGTGCCTGGACCACCGTTTTGCGGGAAGTCTGGGGGAGGTAGGGAAAAATCTTCCTGATCATACGCAACTTATTAAAACAGCTGCTGTTACTTTATTGACCTGGGTTTTACCGGACAAGGTATTGTCAAATACGAAGCCGAGGTTGCAGGCAGACTGCACTAGTATGGGAGGAGGATTGAGGACGGTAGGCCACCATAAGGTTGCAGGGGGAGTAGATTTCTGGCTAAAAAAGAGGACCTCAGTTTTGTCAGTATTTAGGGCAAGATGATTGGCAGCCATCCATGTGAAAATGTTGCCCAGGCAGTTTCGAAAGTTGGAGAAGAGGGAGTCAGAGTGGTCTCTAAATGAAACAAGCATTGGAAATGCAATAGGTCTCGGATTTATTTGAGTTAGAGCTAATGGCATTGTAAATGGCAATGTCTTTTAGCCATGTGTTATGGAGTGTATGCATGTGGTGTGTAATGGAATTATGTGGTTTGGATTGGAATTGTTCACCCTGCACGCTCACACACTGTTCACCCTGCACGCTCACACACTGTTCACCCTGCACACTCACACACTCACCACTCTGCACTCACCACTCTGCACTCACTACTCTGCACTCACCACACTGCACTCACCACTCACTACTCTGCACTCACCACTCACTACTCTGCACTCACCACTCACTACTCTGCACTCACCACTCACCTCTGCACTCACTACTCTGCACTCACTACTCACTACTCTGCACTCACTACTCTGCACTCTGCACTCACTACTCTGCACTCACTACTCTGCACTCACTACTCTGCACTCACTACTCTGCACTCACTACTCTGCACTCACTACTCACTACTCTGCACTCACTACTCACTACTCTGCACTCACTACTCTGCACTCACTACTCTGCACTCACTACTCTGCACTCACTATGCACTCACTACTCTGCACTCACTACTCACTACTCTGCACTCACTACTCTGCACTCACTACTCTGCACTCACTACTCTTCACTCACTACTCTGCACTCACTACTCTGCACTCACTACTCTGCACTCACTACTCACTACTCTGCACTCACTACTCACTACTCTGCACTCACTACTCTGCACTCACTACTCTGCACTCACTACTCTGCACTCACTACTTACTACTCTGCACTCACTACTCTGCACTCACTACTCTGCACTCACTACTAACTACTCTGCACTCACCACTCTGCACTCACCACTCTGCACTCACCACTCTGCACTCACTACTCTGCACTCACTACTCTGCACTCACTACTCACTATTCTGCACTCACTACTCTGCACTCACTACTCACTACTCTGCACTCACTACTCTGCACTCACTACTCTGCACTCACTACTCACTACTCTGCACTCACTACTCTGCACTCACTACTCAGCACTCACTACTCTGCACTCACTACTCACTACTCTGCACTCACTACTCACTACTCTGCACTCACTACTCTGCACTCACTACTCTGCACTCACTACTCTGCACTCACTACTCACTACTCTGCACTCACTACTCACTACTCTGCACTCACTACTCACTACTCTGCACTCACTACTCTGCACTCACTACTCTGCACTCACTACTCACTACTCTGCACTCACTACTCTGCACTCACTACTCTGCACTCACTACTCTGCACTCACTACTCTGCACTCACAACTCACTACTCTGCACTCACTACTCACTACTCTGCACTCACTACTCACTACTCTGCACTCACTACTCTGCACTCACTACTCTGCACTGACTACTCACTACTCTGCACTCACTACTCACTACTCTGCACTCACTACTCACTACTCTGCACTCACTACTCTGCACTCACTACTCTGCACTCACTACTCTGCACTCACTACTCACTACTCTGCACTCACTACTCACTACTTTGCACTCACTACTCACTACTCTGCACTCACTACTCTGCACTCACTACTTTTCACTCACTCACTACTCACTACTCTGCACTCACTACTCACTACTCTGCACTCACTACTCACTACTCTGAACTCACTACTCACTACTCTGCACTCACTACTCACTACTCTGCACTCACTACTCTGCACTCACTACTCACTACTCTACACTCACTACTCACTACTCTGCACTCACTACTCTGCACTCACTACTCTGCACTCACTACTCTGCACTCACTACTCTGCACTCACGACTCTGCACTCACTACTCACTACTCTGCACTCACTACTCTGCACTCACTACTCTGCACTCACTACTCTGCACTCACTACTCTGCACTCACTACTCTGCACTCTGCACTCACTACTCACTACTCTGCACTCACTACTCACTACTCTGCACTCACTACACTGCACTCACTACTCACTACTCTGCACTCACTACTCACTACTCTGCACTCACTACTCACTACTCTGCACTCACTACTCTGCACTCACTACTCACTACTCTGCCCTCACTACTCACTACTCTGCCCTCACTACTCACTACTCTGCACTCACTACTCTGCACTCACTACTCTGCACTCACTACTCTGCACTCACTACTCATTACTCTGCACTCACTACTCACTACTTTGCACTCACTACTCTGCACTCACTACTCACTACTCTGCCCTCACTACTCTGCACTCACTACTCACTACTCTGCACTCACTACTCTGCACTCACTACTCACTACTCTGCACTCACTACTCACGACTCTGCACTCACTACTCTGCACTCACTACTCACTACTCTGCCCTCACTACTCACTACTCTGCCCTCACTACTCACTACTCTGCACTCACTACTCACTACTCTGCACTCACTACTCACTACTCTGCACTCACTACTCTGCACTCACTACTCACTACTCTGCACTCACTACTCTGCACTCACTACTCACTACTCTGCATTCACTACTCACTATTCTGCACTCACTACTCACCACTCTGCACTCACTACTCTGCACTCACTACTCACTACTCTGCCCTCACTACTCACTTCTCTGCCCTCACTACTCACTACTCTGCACTCACTACTCTGCACTCACTACTCTGCACTCACTACTCTGCACTCTGCACTCACTACTCTGCACTCACTACTCTGCACTCACTACTCTGCACTCACTACTCTGCACTCACTACTCACTACTCTGCACTCACTACTCACTACTCTGCACTCACTACTCACTACTCTGAACTCACTACTCTGCACTCACTACTCTGCACTCACTACTCACTACTCTGCACTCACTACTCTGCACTCACTATGCACTCACTACTCTGCACTCACTACTCACTACTCTGCACTCACTACTCACTACTCTGTACTCACTACTCTGCACTCACTACTCACTACTCACTACTCTGCACTCACCACTCTGCACTCACCACTCTGCACTCACTACTCACTACTCTGCACTCACTACTCACTACTCTGCACTCACTACTCTGCACTCACTACTCACTACTCACTACTCACTACTCTGCACTCTGCACTCACTACTCTGCACTCACTACTCTGCACTCACTACTCTGCACTCACTACTCTGCACTCACTACTCTGCACTCACTACTCACTACTCTGCACTCACTACTCTGCACTCACTACTCTGCACTCACTACTCTTCACTCACTACTCACTACTCTGCACTCACTACTCACTACTCTGCACTCACTACTCTGCACTCACTACTCTGCACTCACTACTCTGCACTCACTACTCTGCACTCACTACTCTGCACTCACTACTAACTACTCTGCACTCACCACTCTGCACTCACCACTCTGCACTCACCACTCTGCACTCACCACTCTGCACTCACTACTCTGCACTCACTACTCTGCACTCACTACTCTGCACTCACTACTCACTATTCTGCACTCACTACTCTGCACTCACTACTCACTACTCTGCACTCACTACTCACTACTCTGCACTCACTACTCTGCACTCACTACTCACTACTCTGCACTCACTACTTTGCACTCACTACTCACTACTCTGCACTCACTACTCACTACTCTGCACTCACTACTCTGAACTCACTACTCACTACTCTGCACTCACTACTCTGCACTCACTACTCACTACTCTGCACTCACTACTCTGCACTCACTACTCTGCACTCACTACTCTGCACTCACTACCCACTACTCTGCACTCACTACTCACTACTCTGCACTCACTACTCTGCACTCACTACTCACTACTCTGCCCTCACTACTCACTACTCTGCACTCACTACTCACTACTCTGCACTCACTACTCTGCACTCACTACTCACTACTCTGCACTCACTACTCACTACTCTGCACTCACTACTCACTACTCTGCACTCACTACTCTGCACTCACTACTCACTACTCTGCTCTCACTACTCACTACTCTGCACTCACTACTCACTACTCTGCACTCACTACTCTCTACTCTGCACTCACTACTCTGCACTCACTACTCTGCACTCACTACTCACTACTCTGCACTCACTACTCTGCACTCACTACTCACTACTCTGCCCTCACTACTCACTACTCTGCCCTCACTACTCACTACTCTGCACTCACTACTCTGCACTCACTACTCTGCACTCACTACTCTGCACTCTGCACTCACTACTCACTACTCTGCACTCACTACTCTGCACTCACTACTCTGCACTCACTACTCTGCACTCACTACTCACTACTCTGCACTCACAACTCACTACTCTGCACTCACTACTCACTACTCTGCACTCACTACTCTGCACTCACCACTCTGCACTCACTACTCTGCACTCACTACTCTGCACTCACTACTTTGCACTCACTACTCACTACTCTGCACTCACTACTCTGCACTCACTATGCACTCACTACTCACTACTCTGCACTCACTACTCACTACTCTGTACTCACTACTCACTACTCTGCACTCACTACTCACTACTCACTACTCTGCACTCACCACTCTGCACTCACCACTCTGCACTCACCACTCTGCACTCACCACTCTGCACTCACTACTCACTACTCTGCACTCACTACTCTGCACTCACTACTCACTACTCTGCACTCACTACTATGCACTCACTACTCACTACTCACTACTCTGCACTCACTACTCACTACTCTGCACTCTGCACTCACTACTCTGCACTCACTACTCTGCACTCACTGCTCTGCACTCACTACTCTGCACTCACTACTCTGCACTCACTACTCACTACTCTGCACTCACTACTCTGCACTCACTACTCACTACTCTGCACTCACTACTCACTACTCTGCACTCACTACTCTGCACTCACTACTCTGCACTCACTACTCACTACTCTGCACTCAGTACTCACTACTCTGCACTCACTACTCTGCACTCACTACTCTGCACTCACTACTCTGCACTCACTACTCTGCACTCACTACACTCACTACTCTGCACTCACTACTCACTACTCTGCACTCACTACTCTGCACTCACTACTCACTACTCTGCACTCACTACTCACTACTAACTACTATGCACTCACTACTCTGCACTCACCACTCTGCACTCACTACTCTGCACTCACTACTCTGCACTCACTACTCACTACTCTGCACTCACTACTCACTACTATGCACTCACTACTCACTACTAACTATTTTACACTCACTACTCTGCACTCACTACTCTGCACTCACTACTCTGCACTCTCTACTCTGCACTCACTACTCACTACTCTGCACTCACTACTCTGCACTCACTACTCAGTACTCTGCACTCACTACTCTGCACTCACTACTCACTACTCTGCACTCACTACTCACTACTCTGCACTCACTACTCTGCACTCACTACTCAGTACTCTGCACTCACTACTCAGTACTCTGCACTCACTACTCAGTACTCTGCACTCACTACTCACTACTCTGCACTCACTTCTCACTACTCACTACTCTGCACTCACTATTCTGCACTCACTACTCACTACTCTGCACTCACAACTCACTACTCTGCACTCACTACTCTGTACTCACTACTCTCTACTCTGCACTCACTACTCACTACTCTGCGCTCACTACTCACTACTCTGCACTCACTACTCACTACTCTGCACTCACTACTCTGCACTCACTACTCACTACTCTGCACTCACTACTCTGCACTCGCTACTCTGCACTCGCTACTCTGCACTCACTACTCACTACTCTACACTCACTACTCTACACTCACTACTCTGCACTCACTACTCTGCACTCACTACTCTGCACTCGCTACTCACTATTCTGCACTCGCTACTCACTACTCTGCACTCACCACTCTGCACTCACCACTCTGCACTCACCACTCACCACTCACCACTCTACACTCACCACTCACCACTCTACACTCACTACTGTGCACTCACTACTCTGCACTCACTACTTTGCACTCACCACTCTGCACTCACCACTCACCACTCACCACTCACTACTCACCACTCACTACTCACTACTCTGAAAGCAGGCAAGGCTACCGACTAATTTTACACTGGTCACGGTTAACACTCTTATCTAGAAGAGAATAGACACGTTTATCTCGGTGGGTTGAATTAAAAAAAACACATGGCGCACCCTGGTGTCCAATAAAGAATAGGCGATCAGTAACGTGCACGCTCAGAGAGCAGACTGTACTGAATGTTCTGTGTACATTCGTAGAATCCTTCAAAGCACATCTGACATCATTCTTTGCTCCCGCCATTCCGGTACTTTACACTGCAAACACCCCCGCAAGTCCATGCAATTAGAGGACATCACATTCTGAACAAGCACCTACCTCTCAGTGCCCTCACTGCGTGAAACTTCTCGATGCCGGCCAGGAAGAGAGCAGTGATCGGCGTGCGGCGGGGACGCTGGCGCCGTGAGCGTGCGCGCGACCGAATCCGCGCGTGGCCAGCACTTGTCGCACCTCTCCCATTGAGAATAATGGGCGCGTGCCCAGCTCTTGTCTCCTTTTGTCGGCTTTGGAGACTGAAACGATTGCAATAATTCTCTGCCGAGAACGCGCTTTCAGCGCGTCTCTAGGCCGAGACCTAAAAACAAGCTGAGTATCATCAGCATAAGAGACCACCCTGACACCCCATGACTCAACTACCTTGGCAAGCGGGGCCAGATAAGCATTAAACAATAGAGGGCTCAAGGCAGAGCCCTGAGGCACACCGCACATGAGGGGTTTATCTTCTGATTCAAATGGGTGCAGCAGTACCCTTTGGGACTGTCTGGACAGAAAGGATTTGATCCAAGCCAGGACTGTGCCACCAATCCCCAGCTGTTGTAGTCGGGCTGTGAGTATGACGTGGGATACAGTGTCAAATGCAGCGGATAGGTCGAGGAGGAACAACATGGCCTCCTCGCCCCTATCCACTGATTCCCTGATAATCTCGGATACTTCCAACAGCGCAGTCTCGGTACTGTAGCCGGTTCTAAAACCGGACTGAGAATCGTGCAGCAACTTATTTGTTTCCAGATACTGAGCCAGTTGTTTCTGGACCACTTTCTCCAGTACCTTGGCAGGTTTAGGCAGGAGCGAAATGGGTCGATAGTTGCAAAATTGTGAGGGGTCAGCATCGGGTTTCTTCAGGATGGGAAGTAGCCTAGCATGTTTCCAAACTGAGGGAAATTGACCACGGGTCAAGGAGGAATTCCAGATGGAGAGGAGAGGATTAATTAAAACAGGGGCAAGATTGCCCATTACTTTGGCAGGGACTGGGTCTAAAGGCGAGCCAGACTTGACTTTATAAAGCAATGACAGGGCTGAGTCGTGAGTAAGTTCACAGAAGAAATTAAAAGAACAATGAGAGGTATGTGAACCATCCGATGGTGGGTTGGGAGAAACAGAGTCAAAGGAGGAAGAAAGTTTGATGATTTTTTCCTGAAAAAAGTCAGAAAGTCCGTTGCACAGGTCTTGGGTAGGAACGCATTGGGTTTTCATAGCAGGAGGGTTCATAAAATCCTTCACAATGGTGAAGAGAGTTTTGGATGAATTCTGCGCCTGTTGGATGAGATTTGAAAAGTAAGCTCTCAACGCGGTGCGTTTAAGTTTTTGGAATTTATTTAGGGCAGATTTATAGGCCAGTTTGGCCATAGGGTCATAGTCCTGGCGCCATTTGCGTTCCATCTGTTTACACTTACTCTTTTCCTCCCGTAACATGGGGGAAAACCAAGTGGCATGGGGGGGGGGGGGATCTGGCGGACGCCAGGGGGGCAAGAGGGGCAATGGAATCCAGAGCAGAGATAAGGGCGGAATTATATCTTACCGTTTCTTTGTCAAGAACTGCCGTCTGATTAAATTGATACTGAAAACGGGAATCAATGGACTCACAGGTGACTTTGGTCCATTTGCGACCACTGTCTCTGTTTAGGGAAGAGGGAGGTGGAAGGGGTGGAATAGTGATAACAAAGGGGAGAAGAAAATGGTCAGACCAGGTAAGGGGGAGGGGAGGAAGGGCAGAAATACCAGGATGATTTGTGAAAATAAGATCAAGTGTGTGGCCTGCTTTGTGGGTGGGGCCTTTGACTAGTTGAGACAAAGTAAGTCCTTGTAGGGTTTCCAGAACTGAGGATGCTTGAGCACAGGACGGATTATCAATATGGAGAATGAAGTCTCCCAGCACTGTAAAGTGGGAGTGTTTAAGTGAGAAATCCGCAATTGAATGCATCAAGGTATTGAGAGAGGTGGCAGTGGCAGAGGGAGGATTGTATACCAGGATACCAGCAAAGATAGTGCAAGCGGAGTCCTTGATCGTTAGATGCATGGCTTCTATGAGGCCAGTATTAGCAATTTTTGTAATGCTCAGTATAAGGTGGGATTTCGCAATTACCGCGAGGCCCCCACCAGTTTTGGAATTATCTCGGTTAATGCCTAAAAGTCGGTAGCCAGGGGGAATGGCCAAATTAATGTCCGGCTTGGACGAGTCTTTAATCCAGGTTTCTGTGAGGAATAATAGGTCCCATTTGTGAGTGTCTAGCGACAGCCAAATATCAGAAGCGTGTGCAGGAAGGGATCTGCAGTTAATTAAGGCTGCATGTAAGGTAACCACGGGCGGGCGGTGAACACCACTTATAAACTTAGGAGACGGTTTGATAAAAGCCGGAATGGTGATGTTACAACGTGAACAAGAATAAGAGATAGTTTCCAGGCTTTGGGGGTTACAACACTTAGCTGGGTTACAGACACCTTGACGTAAGTATAAGAGTTGATCAGAGGAATAGCGGCACTTTTAAACAAAAGCAGTATATAAATAAAAAATATTCCAGGATAACTCTGGAACACTGTGAAAGTGGACCCGCGGCCAGACCCGCACTAAAACAAACTGTAACAACAAAAATAGCTTTTGGGATCCGAGGGAATCTAATTTATAGACCAGCGAGGAGAAAATTCCCCCTAGAACAATATGAGTAACAACCTATATCCTCGGGTCTTATCGTAAGTTTGGTAGTCGTAGCTCCCAGTAGGACCAGGTTTTTCTACTGGTAAGGAGGAACCCAAATGATGAAGCATGTCACCCATGGGTGAGTGAGGGTTCTAGTCCTTAAGGGATAAATTCCCACGATGACTACATAGATTCTTATTAGCTGTGAACACACACCTTATGTAAATGAGAGATTTTTTATATAGATCACACACTTTCTTGATCCTAATTAGCCTCTTAGTGCATCGATAATACCCGAGAATATAGGTTGTTACTCATATTGTTCTAGGTTGGAATTTTCTCCTTGCTGGTCTATAAATTAGATTCCCTCGGATCCCAAATACTATTTTTGTTGTTACAAATTAGAGAACGTGTCAACATCCATGGGTGGATGCATGGGAATACCCAGCGCCACCCATTCTGCCCCCTTGTGTGGTGCACGGGTGACGCAACACTATGATAAATATGGACCTAAGTATTTATTCAGAGGAGCTAATGAGTGTTGAGTTGATGGAATACTTAAAGTCTGACCATCTCTACATGAGGCAGGCATATCGAGGGTTCAGCAGGCAGGGTACTCCGCAACGTCTGCGACGGAGTACTCTGTCTGCCAAACTTTAAATCTGTCCATAAGTGTATTTTTCTTCTTCCCAGTCATGATTTTTGTTTTTGGTCTGTACCATACTTCTTTTCAGATGTCATTATGTCTACTGTGGAAAGGGCTGGTGGTGTGAAGTAGCCTTGAATGCCAACGTGTGCCTCAGCAGCCTAATACTCTGGAAGCCTTAATGAAGAGGAAAGGTCTGTAGAGCAAAGATATAGAACTATTCCATGGGTTGGAAAGGCAGCAATATTGTTATCACATCAGTATAAAGTGCATTTGTTCAGGTACCTTAAAAAATGTTTAAGTGCAGTCTAGGGATTCATTGGGGCACATTGTCTTTTCATATAGTATCAAAAATATCATAATCTTACAGTTCAATTGAGAGTCTGTTGATTCTAGACCTTTAATAATGGTTGATCTCCAAGTTCGAATGCCCCTGTCTTTGAAGGATTTCTTCAATTACTGAAACTGAATTTTAAAAAGGGGCGCACACAGATCAGATGGATAAACTCTTGCCTCTCTGCACCACATAAATTGCATGTCCTGGGTCCGTTGCACTTCCATGATGGTTGGTCTGCACAAATATCTGTCTGTTTACGGGTCCTTTTGTGAAACATGGATACAGCCAGCTTTCTGAGTTGATGTGGCAGGAGACTCTGATTTGCTTGACACCTTGATGGTCACAGGTCAGTTGGAGTGGCTATATCATGAAGTAGCCTCAAAATTAGATGTCTCCTTTTGGGACGGTGTGGCTATGACACAGGACGCGTCTGCCTGTTACATCTTCTTTTCCTTTGAGGTTTTTTCCTTCCAGGAATCAAATTATAGTTGGACTTCAGGTAAATCGGATACATTTTTTTCTGTTCATCAAATTTTTATACTTTTGGGAATCAAAGTTCTCTTTTGGTTCTTGCCTCTAATATTTCTACCTTCATTTCCTCCAGAATGTTTCCTCCCAGCTCTGTGACCAGTGAAGCATTGAGAAATATATCTAGAGTGTAGCTCCTGGCTGCACCTTGTCCTTTTTTTATTAGCTGATAGAATGGTATCCCTGGAGTACTCATCTCTTATCATCATTTTGGGGCCCACTTGTGCTTTCCCATTTCCCGTGGGAACCTCAAAGCCTGCAGTATCTATGAATCCTTGCTCATATTACCTCCTGGAGGTTGATCAACCATGTTATCTGCACACCTAGAACACAGCTGTTTATTTGCTCTCCATTTTATGTAACTAAACAGACCGTTTGTTTTGGCCTCATACAGGCAGTACTCACTAACTATTATCTTCATTGCTGTGGTGCAGCTTGAAATTTAGGAAGTCTATCCATCTCAATGTGGCTTGTTCTGTTTTGGTGCCATCCCATTGACTCTGTCAGACTCAGAGTTGAACTATGCTGTGCTCTGTTTCTCTCGGTACCTCCATTATATTCAGCTCCTGAAGGAAATGTCAACCTGTGCTTTGGAAGATCACGCTCTTAAGAGGCTTATTTTGTGGTCCAATATGTGGGCAGAATTCTGATCTCTTTATTGTATTTTCATTATATGGATTGTCATTTGCACACAACTTTAATTTTTGTTTCTTCTCTGGCTTCCATCTGAAGATCCTTAACTTCAAATTCAGAGTTCAGAGAGTGAATAACCAGTGACACACTGGTTATGGCTGCAAACGTCTCAGAAGGCTCTCCTCTCATTCCACTAACCTCCGCCTTTTGCCTTTGTTGAACTTTCAGTGTGGATGCCCAATGCAAATATTGACATAATCTCTCAAACTCTAAGATGCAAGAATGGTCCTGGGAGGTAGGAAAAGCCATCCTCAACTTTGCCATTGGGAATTATGTATGTCTCCAGATTTATGCTGCCAACTACTGGGCACCATTTGCCAGTGTTTTCCAGTGGTGTGCACACATGTTGATCTTCATAGCAGAGACCTAGCTTTAAGTCTGCTTCTATTCCATGATGCTGTCAGGCTCCAGAACACTCAAACCCCTTTTTAGTGCTACAGACCAGCTAACACTCTTCTTCGGTATTAGAAGAGTGAAAAGGGCAGCGCTATTGTAAGTTTCTAGCTACAAAGAGCATGCTATTTTATGCCTGCAGCATAATATGCTTATTGAGGAGTGGCGGGTAACTGTCAGTTCCAGGGCCTTTTTTTGTTTTCAGTTTTTGAATTGCCTTGAACAGTTTCTCTGGACAGGGTTCTCCAATGTCAGTCCTGATGGGCCTGATTCATTCCAGATTTTAAGATAACTACATTTATCTAAATGAGGATAACCCAAAAAACTGGCATGGATTCGGCCATCCAGGACAGACTTTGGAGAACCCTGCTCTAGGGGCATGTGCCCATCCAATTAAAGATGTATCTGTTAATTATATTTGTTAATAGTGCTCTCTGTATGTAAATTTCTTGGGTTCCTCATGTAGGTAATCTGAAATGCATCAACTTGGTCATCCTAAAATATATCCTTTCTCAATTCTTGCATGGAGTTCAGCACTATGCTTTGTTTGAGCTGGTATCCAATGGTCGCTTTATACACAGGGTCCTTTTTTGTAAACATGTACTTAATTTGGTTGCTTTGGTAGTGATGGCAATTTTCAGTCTAATATGGGTATGACCAGATTGGAAGATTTTATCAGTATCAGTAAGTGGTACTAGAACAATTTTCAGAGTAGGAGTGCTGCCATCAGTGTTACATCACCAGTTGTGGGGACTGTGGAAAATTCAAGCATCAAGGTGTAGCAAATAAGCCAGGCAAATTCAGCAGGAGAGTGGTAAGGGTGTGGTAAGTAGCTGGTGGCGCATTTTAGAGCACACCCTTGCAAATATATAACTTGAGCATGGTGCATTAGTGGACCTCCATTTACAGACAGCGCATTTTCCAATGAAATGTCCTCTAAGTTTATGCAGACATGTAGTTTTATTTATAAAACTATAGAGCACCCAAATGATAATACATGAAAATTGTGTTTCAGTGAACATACAAGCATTCTGCATTGAATGAAAACAATGTAACTGTTGTCCTCTTCATCTATTTCTGATTAGCTGGATATATATACCTCCCACCTGCATATCCATGCACAACCCAATAACTAAACTGTGTGTTTGTAGTCAGATCCAGTCATCATTGTCCCCCTAAAGTATTCCATTTGTTCCCGGAAATACTAAGTGAACAATTAAGTCTAGTGCTCACTGAGATAATTCAGTCAGGCCTTTTTTCCAGATGCTTGGAAAATAGCCTCAGTCCTGCCTCTGCTAAAAAAAGAACCTCGACCCTAAGGAGCCCAGTAGCTACCGCCGATCTCTAGGATTCCATTTTCATCTAAGGTACTGGAGAAGCTTCTCAATACACAGCTTACAACATTTATCTCCGCTGGGAACCTCCTGGACCATTCACAATATCGGTTCAGGCAGGGCCACGGAACAGAGATGGCTTTGGTCATGGCAGCAGAGAAATTTAGGATTATTCTGGATGCAGAGGGGAAGGCCGACTTGATTTTGTTAGACCTATCGGAGGCCTTTGACACAATGAATCACAAAATACTAACTAGCAGATTAGCAGAGCTGGGGATTCAAGATACCACCCTCACTATACTGTCATCTTACCTAACGGATAGAACATTTTCAGTAGAACTGGGAGACTCAGTGTCCAAGTCTTTCAAACTGCTGTGTGGTGTGCCACAAGGCTCTTCGTTGAGCCCCACACTTTTCGATATATATGTGGCTCCATGGCATTGATCATTAGGCAGTGTGGTTTCTCGGCTGTCTCTTACGCAGGAAACACCCAGGTGGTGGTGTCAGTCTCAAGCAACGTGGAAGAGACAGCAGATCGTTTCAATTACTGCATGACTCAGGTAAACACATGGATGCAGTCCAACTGCCTGAAATTGAACGGCGAAAAAAACGAAGTCATGCTGCTAGGATCCAATTGATCCCTTTGGTCACCTAGATGGTGACAGGCTTGCTAATCTGTGTGAATGCCCAACCCCAGTCTCTGAGGTTAAGAACCTAGGTTTCGTCTTTGATGACAAATTGACATTTGACAGTCAGATTAATAAGATTTCCTCTGCTTTTTGGTTTATTTTAAAGATGATCAGGAAAATCCCCCCATGTATTTCCCTCAATGCACTAAAAACACTTGGTACAGCCTTGGCCCTTTTCATTTATACTGGACTATGGTAATGCCCTTCACATGGGAACCAATCCCAGTACTTACTAAAACTGCAGCAATTAAAGGATGTTGCAGCCAGATTAGTACTGCATATCCCCAGATATGAGCCAGTCTCCCACAGATTAAAAGCTCTCCACTGGCTTCCAGTGGACACAAGGATTACATTCAAATCACAATGCTTGGCCTTTAAAGCTCTACAAGGTATAGGGCCACAGTTTCTGAGGACACACCTGAAATGGTATGTGCCAGCCAGCAGTTTAACATCAGTCCATACAAAACTTCTACAAACACACAAGTTCAAGCAGGTCCGCTGGGGTGGGAGAAGTTTCCTACTAGGGCCAGTTAAAATGTGGAAACGTCTTCCAATCTCGATAAAGAGCATTACATCACTTATGTCTTTTAGAAGAGCTTTGAAACCCTGGCTCTTCTCCAACTGATTCAGCCTGTATTCTACACCAGCATCACTCTGTCCTACTGACTCTAGCGCCAAGATGCCCCTGGGCATTCGTGCACTGTACAAATGTATCAATCAAATCAAATCAAATCAAATCAAATCATATTATTGTCCCCCTAATTCCTTGCTTGCAAGCTGTAACAAACTGGTGCCCCCACCTTAAGTATCTTACAATGGTCAACTGTAACCTTGGCCATGTGACACAGTGCTGTCTATTGACACCAGGAAACCCCTGTGTCTCCCTCCACTGCAGCTCTCTCAAAAGGACAAATAAATTACAAAAACTATCTAGCAGGGAAGACTTAACGAGGAGCAGCTGTTGAGGTCATCCACCAAACTTCATGATTATGTATGCAACGATTGCAGCAACTGATATTAAAGATATTGATATTGAACATTGAAGTTTATCACTTTAACGAACCACACCATTGGCAATATCCAGACTCGTTTCATATCTTTGACCAAATTTACCTCTGCTGTATGATAACTGGACTGACAATGCAGCCAACACCCTTGACTTGACCTTCACTCCTCTATTCACTGAGGTCAAAATAGCTAATAATGACCATAAACAGTTCATTGACGAACTTCACAGAAGATGCTTTTCATAATCAGTTAGTCAAATAACTTTATTTGATTCAAATGAATCATAAACGTTTACAGAAAAACATGCATTTCATAATCACCTGCCACCACTTGCAACCTTATTTGGTAGCACTGACCTGAAGTCACTGCTTTGTGACAGCACCAGTTTACCCACAGCAAATGCCTATTCCTCATCCAAACTATGGCTCAAGAGAGGCAAATATTTTGCACACTGGTGCCGTCAGGAGCTCATAAACAGCACGAGTCTTTACATACTGGCAAAATAAATATAGGCACATACAGTTGCAAGATGATCTGATCGCTCTGGCACTCTGGAAGATGATCCTGGAGGCTAATGCTGCTTCGTACAATACTTAATCATAGAGAACAGGGTGGTCTTCAAGACTGTCAAGCAATGCATGGATGCTAAAAAGCTCCCCTCCTACTGTTCCTCCACTCCGAGGAAAAGTGCTCAGCCGTCAACACCTTCCTCAAGGACAACAGATAGACAGCACACTCAATATACCCACTGTAGCTCCACCATGTAGCATACTTAAATGTCCTATCTTACCCACACTTTCCCAAGAGAATCTGACAAGCTGACTCAATTCTCAGACCACAACATTAAAGATGGTGTTTTCCCCCATCTTCATTAAATTTTAAAAACTCCCATGCCCTTGGACAGTCCTTGTGTGGAAGTGCTTGCTGCTGTGAAGAAGTGTTTGTTCCTGCTTCAAAGATAGGGCTTTATTATCTGACTTAGTGGGATATAGCTGTCGCCATCTTTGGTTTTTAAAATTGTAAAAGAAAATTAGTGTAGATTTTCATCACCTTTCTTAGCTTTGAAACCCATCTTGAATGTACTTCAAAAGTTGTTAGTTAAATGACAATCTCTTCTAAGAGGTGTTATTGTCTTACAAAGAGAGCAATTTGCAGAGTCCTTCTGCTAGAGGCGAGCAAATGTTTTTGCTCCATCGTCTTTCTATCAACAACCAGTGATGGACCTTAAGATTTGTCACTCAGCTCTTATTAAAATAGATTACATTTTAGGAGGTTCAATAGGTTGCTCCGTGCAGGTGGTTTTTTGAGTTCCCTAGATATTTATGATGGTTACCTTTAGAACCCCATTGATCCTTGATCATAACAGTTTTATATTTTTGCATAATGGCATTTGGGAAGATTTTTGACATGTACTTCTTGGGAAAGACTTTTGAAATTTATCTCTGAATAAATGGGCAAATAAATTGGCAGACAGTAGCTGGAAGTTCCAGATACTTTGCCATAGTGCAATGGTAAACTGCCTATGCCTAGTGAGTTCTAATTGGTAATGCATGGCAGGTCTGTAAGTCTGTACTTTCCTATGTGCAGTGAGATTCACAATATTTTGTTCCTCGATATTTTTACTGCAACAGTTTGGTAGCATTATGTTTCCGTGTCTAATATTTTGACCTACAACCATCATCAGTGTACTGCACCGAGCTAGCAGATGGCAGTGAACCTAATGAAGGACTGCATATGACTGGTGGCTTCCGCAGCATTGACGCGAGGACATGGCGGATCCCATCGAGACACATTGCATGTGCACAGAAACAAAGTGTGAAACCTCTTGAGGGTTTAACCCCTGACAGTCACGGACAGGTGCACCTCATGGTCAGGCACATCAAAAGCCACTCAGAGACCCAGAAGCATGAACAAGTAGGTCTGTCTCTACCTGTCACTTGGAGAATTGCGTCTACCACCGGAAGAATGGCCGTCTCAGTACTACACCATGATCTAACACTGTACTTAGAATAGCTCAAAAGGTCTCAGCTCTCTATGTAGGTCTGCAGTTAGAAGGCAGTGACTTCCCCAAAAACGGTAAGCTAGTAGTCAGTAAAAAGCTATCAAGAATCACAGGATTAAGCCTGCAATACGATGCTGGTAATTGGCTGAGAGTAAATAAGAATCAATTATAGACATCTACAGTGTCATGAGCAGAACATACTGCACGCATTCATCCAGTGTTACAGAGCAGGAGTTATGAGATCTCTAGCTGTGGTGCTTGGAACCTTGGAGGCCTGTTGTCCATTTCTTGGCCACTAGAGCACAGGTGTCACAGCTTTTTCAATTCTCTTCTTGGAACAATGTGTTGTTTGCTGGGGCGTAACACAGGCCCCCGCAGACCCCGCAATGCGGGGGGGCCTCGGGCCCCTACTTCAGTTCAGGGGCCCCCTCGCTCCAGTGACCCCCTCACTCAGCGGCGGAATTTAATGGTGCGCGCGGCCATGGTGCGCAAACGGCCTTTTAATTAAATTGCACGTGCACGACCAAAGGAGTAACACAGGAGGCCCCTGCAGCCCCCGGGCCACGTTGCGGGGGGCCGGGTCGTGCTCCAGGGGCCCCCTCACTAATAAAATCGTGCGCACGACGGCGGCGCATGCCTGACCTCTTAATTAATTAAATGGCCTCTGAGGCGGCAGGCTCTTATGATGCGCACAAGATGTCTCAGCGTCAGACTGCGTGAGCCGTGACTTCACGTCTTCAGGGTGGGTGGGGCTGCTGGTGAGTTAGCAAGCCCTCTGTTAACAGTGTGTGAGCATATGTATGGCATGCGCAGTACAATTATGAGTGCGCATAAACGTGACGGTCATGGAAGCTGCAGGTGTATGTGACTGTCCGAGCCGAAGAAGGAGGGAGTGGTCCGTGGTGGCGAGGAGTCCCTCTTTTGTCCGAAAATGGAGAATAACTGCCCACGTGTCCACTTCTGGCTGACTTGGCTAACGACTTTGCCTGCAAGAGCTTTTGTAAGTACGAACTTTGCGCCTTTACAATATCTCGTGGACTCGTGCATTTACTTGTTGACCCGAGTGACGAGTCGACTTTCGCACCGGAGCCCACATCAACATAACTCCCCCTCTGCCTAATGAGCTGGCATGTGTGAGGATCGGTGGGTAGTAAAAAATAGCAAGGAGACTGGGCTGTCTAGGAGGGCAGCATCCGTCAGGGGCGCCAGGGAACAGAGTTAATTCAAGAAGGGTTGCTTCTGTATTTAAACCCCAGCCGCCCCCTCTGGGCATCCAGGCAATCCCGTCAGCCCGTGGATGACGAATGGGACTCGCAGGTCAAGCCTGTGAAAATTCAAAAGGTGCGGTCAAATCCGTCCCACGCCTGTCCCGGTGGCCTGCAAGTCTGCGGCGTGTGCTCCGGTTTACAATTAGACTGTGTGAGCGAGTATGAACATTTTAATCTTGTTGGAGCCAGTGTAGGCTAACATGGCTGGTTTGAAATGGTCTCTAAGTTTCATCCCTGCAATCTCACACTACTGATAACACTCACGCCACTTGCAGACTAGCAGTTTCAACTTCCAACACTACTCACAAACTCCAAACAGTGGCAGTCACGCTCCAAACAGTACGTTTGAAACACCCATAGACTGTCACTCACTCACCCTCTAATCTGTCATACACTCTCAACAACACTTTCACACCTTTCAGAGAAGCAGTATTGTCAACAGTACTTTCACACTCATCACAGACAGGAGATCACACACTAATGGAAGCACTTACACCCCTCACACACTAGCTTTCACACACCATTGGAAAAGCTCTCATACTCTTCACAACAGACTTTCCAACCAACACTGCTCACTTTCACACGCTTCAAAAGCTAGCAGCCATACACTCCTAACAACTCTCACACCCCTCACTGAATAGCAGTCTCACACTACCAACAGCACTCTCACACCACTCACAAAGTAGTCAAATGGAAGCACTTTCGCACCTATCACAGAGAGGTTGTCACATACTACCAGGAGCACTCTCGCACCCTCACAAGCTAAAAGTCCCGAAGTACCAACAGAACTCATGCCCCTCACAGATTAGCAGTCACATTAAAATGATAACGCTCACACCCTTCAGACACAATATCAGAACGATTCTCAAACCCCAACAGAGTAGCAATCACGCTATTGACAGCACTCTCCCACCCCTAACCAACCATCAATCACACACTACCAATAGCAACCTCTCAAGGGCAAGTCTTGGGTCAGAGAATTCTGCAGTTAACAGTGGTGGTTCTGTTACAGGTCTGTGGCAGGCCACCACTCCTCCTGCACCCCCACCCACATGACCTGTCTCGATGTGCAGGTGATCCAGTGGAGGAGGCGCGCCTTGGCTGCAGCAAGACCCCATGCTATCCCGAGCAGTGCTTAATTTGTATAAAACATAAGTGCAAGGACCCTTGTCAACAGGCCACAGCAGCTTGCACCACACATTGCCACTAACAGCACTGCCAAAAGCAGTACTTACACAACTAATAACCATCACACTGCTACAAGTGTGACAATTCAAAATATTTGAGGCCCCTGAAGCTATAAGAATGGCTTGGGTGTCAGGTATTAGTTGTTTTTAATGTATATTGAATTAATAATCAACTGTTGTTCTGCTCATCTTTACATTTCAGGAACAATGTGACCATGTGGCAGCTGACCACCAGCTAATTTTAAGCACTGACCGAGGCCCTCTAGCCACCCTCCAGTAAAATATCAAGGAAAGGCAATAGGTTTGCCTAGAACTGAAAATACATGTCTGACTTATTGGCTTTGCCATTACTTTCAAAAAGTTTTTTATTTATCAGCAATTTTCAGCTGTATTGGTGAAGAGTGCCTGTAAGCGTACACTTAAAAAATTAAAAACGTTAGACAAATATATTTCATAACCACCTTGAAAAACACATTTCTAAGTTCACTCTGAATGTAATGCAAAGAACCCGATTTTTTTTCTTTTAGACCTCGAGCACCTTTGAATTCTTTTAGATAGCATTGAAATTGAACAAAGCATTTGCTTTTTTTTTCTACTCAGTTTAAGTCATGCAATCCATTCTTGTCATTATTTGGATGCCATTACAAATTGCCGACCATGCCTTCCTTCAATCAACACAACACCCAATGTATTTGTTTGGGGTGGTTTTATGGCACTAACACCCTGATTCATCAAGCCGAAATCGGCTCGCAAAGGGCCAGATTCTGAGAATCTGGCCCTTTGCGAGCGCTATTTTTGCATTAGGGATTCATCATCCCAAATGCAAAAATCGGTAATAGCAATTTCGCTATTTTGCGAGGAATTACATTTAAGGAATCTCTATTTGAGATTCCTTAAATGCAATTCATCATCCATTTAAAAATTGGGAATTCGCAATTTCGGCCCGCTATTTACCGCGAGGTCAAACCTCGTGGTAAATAGCGAAAACTTAGAAAAATGCTTTTAAAAGCATTTTTCTAAGTTGCATGTTGCACACACACATGTCCTTTGGACATGTGTGTGCGCAACACCTGTTGAAATGTGCATTTAAGGGGTGCTACAGGGTGTCCTTTGGACACCCCTGGCACCCTTTAAATCGCTATCTTATTTGCGATTAGCTAATTGGTAATCGCAAATAAGGAATACTCCCCATTCATTCCTATGGGCCTTTTGGCCCATAGGAATGAATGGGGAGTTATTCCTTATTTGCGATTAGCAAATTGCTAATCGCAAAAAAGGAATGTGTAGGAATCGCAATTCTTTTTGCGATTCCTACATGAATCCCGTTTGCGAGTCTGTAATAGCGATTCCTTATGAATCGCTATTATAGACTCGCAAAACGGGTCTATGATGAATCAGGCTGTAAATCGCAATGGCCATTTTGACTCACAGACAAATGGGATGGGCTTCTAGCCTGCCTGGACGCCGTGCTAGGCACTGATTGAGCACGCAGTTTCTATTTAAAAGTATGCAGAAATAGAGTTGACATTTCCATGACATTATACTTGTCGTCCATGTACACACCAACGCCCCATTGCATTAGATTTGGAATTGCCTCACATTTTCGTTATTACGCCACTAAGCGAATAAAGTTCTCTGGTTTGATTTAACACCTGTTTTATTATCTCTGCACATTCTCTCCATTGGGTGATGGTTTAAAAAAGGAATGCTTCCATCTATCTTTTTAGTATTTTCAGTAAAATTATTAAGTGTATGTCTTGTCTTTTCAAATGTGGTCTTTTCAAACTAATTGTTTATAAGTAAATAACACCATTAACAAAAATCTGCTCTGGTTTATGCCGGAGCGTTTTGTTTCTCATCACCTTTGCAGAATTGGATTATGTACATTGTTCTGTAGAACAAAAACCCATGGACAGCTCTTTCTTTGCTTTCATGTTTAGCTGTGCCTGCTCTAAACTCAGTGTCTGCGTTGTCTTATTTAAACTTAGTGTCCCTCGCTGAAAACACAACTCTTTGTAGAAATCACCATCTTGATTACTGGAGCAAGATGCCCTTGACCCTTGCCTGACTCACATTTTGCATCTTACAAACAGTATTGTGGCAGCTGTCAGGAGGAACCTTGTAACCAGGTCCGAGATCTTTGTTCACTATAATGCCACGATTACTTACCAGTAATCTTCATTACTCCGAGTCATGGTCTTCCTAGATGCAGTCCTAAGTCCCGCCCTCTCACCCGGGCATGGCGGTTGACTGTTTCCTGTCTTTCTTGTCTCATTTGGCGTGGTATGTTACAGGAAGTGATTTGTATGTTTCTCCTTTTTATGGTGGATCATGGGTAATGGTGGCCATCTTGAGGGAACTTTTTTGAGTTTTTAGCTTGGGAATTGGTTCTGCCAGAAGGCAGCTCTATCTTTTGCACTGCGTTGTGTCCAGCAAACACAAAACTTAAAAAAATTAGCATTAAGTTCTGCCTTAGGACCTTAAAAATGGAAACAAGCCCTTGTTGTTCTGCTGCATGAAGTGCCTTTCAAGAAACTCATCATGCTCACTTCCCATCTATCTCGCTTCTGTTGGCTATAAAAGTTCTAGAAAAGGAAGTTTATTGACAATGATTCACCTTAACAGAAGTAACTTCCTCTACTCATCTCAAGCTGGCTTCTGTTCTATAGATGGTACCAAAGTTGCACCCATATCAGTGGCGTAATGATAGCCCCAACAGACCCCCTGGTGCAGGGAACCCCAAGCTCCAGGGGGCCCCGTCCGGCACTGTCCTTGGTGGCGGGACTCTGGCCTGAGAGTTCCTGACAGGGACTGGCGTAAGGGGGGGCCCCCTGGATGAACCTTGCAGGGGGGCCCCCTCAAGTTTCGTTACGCCACTGGTTGTTTGAACACTGGCACTGTTGTGGTATATCCTCGGTGTGTGTAGAATTTGAGAAGGAAGAGACAAAGAGGTAACTATGTGAGTCTTTCTTACCAGTAACGTTTATTACTCTGAATTCTACTCCTCCTTATTCTTGCGTTCTCTCTTGCCCCCGAAGTGGGTGGTCTGAGTATCTCACCACATGTGGTCCATGTGATGATACACAAGTGTCGGGGTAGAGCGAAGCTGTTTTTGTTTTTTTCTTAAAGGCAGGCTTGGTTTTTCAGTCTGTAGTACAGAGATCCAACCCTTATTTTAAAAAGACCGTGATGAGAGGATCTCCACTTATTAGCCACTCATAGATAAATAATAACAGCCACAAAAACCTTGGACATTACAATGAAATGCTAATGCACACGAGCAACAAGCAAGCAACTCACTTTTAGGGAGAACATATTACAAGAATGAGTTTGCATAAGGTATTAAAAATCGGCATGGTAACAAGAAAAATAGAAAGATGTGCCAAGATTGTACAAGACAAGCAAATCCTTCCAGAGAATCGAGCTGGAGTCCAAGAAATATAAAGGCTGCTTTCTGTAACTGCTTGTGTGCAGCCAGTTCAGCTCTAGGAACCTTTTCAGCTCCATGGGAAAAGTTTAAAATAGTTGTTTGCGTTTTCTGCCTAACCTTTTATGGCATTCGAAATATCTAGCATTTCTTTAGGGTTCAACTTTTTCTTGGGAAATATTAGAAACCCTGAAACAATTTTGCAATCAGCAAGTTGTAAAGCCTGTCTGACTTTCTACAATTAACAGAGCATTCCGTAGGGACCTTCTAGCCTGACCCAAGAGCTCCACTTTCCATTATAAACTGGGCCCAAGCAAAACTACACTGGGCGCGGTCCTGCATGATGAGTCTTGAGCATCCCTAGGCCTTGCCAATTAAGGGTCAGAAGCATCAGCCTACAATATTATACACCTACAACCCCATCATTAGCCTGAAATGGGTTCAGTATGTTCCCTACAGCATATCTAAGGTCAAGGAGCTTGTGGGTTCAATCGAAACCTCCACGTCCTCTCGACAAATGTCCTTCTAACTAGGCTGCAATCGGCATTCCTCCAGAAAGTTGCTACGATTTCTCTTAGTCAGGCTCAGCAACGCATAAGATATCATATAATTGCGTTGTGAACCGGTTTGCTATGCCTGAGGAAAGGCGTTCAAATGAATAACGTGTGGTCTTTTCTGTCACTGAAGGTGCACTGGCGTGAATTCATTTTTACACATTTTTGCATGTGGCACAAATTTCAAACCTAAACTACATACATTCTCTCTACCCAATTGCCTGCAGAATCTAACAAGCATTTACAATACAATAGGTCTCGCAATGAAATTATTTTGAGCTATTGACATATTGACATTGTAAATGGCGATGCCTTTCAAAAAATTAAAAGGCATTGTTATTCACAATACCAAAAGCAACACCTATTGCATTGCATACCACGGTGTCCGTGAAGACAGCACCGCGCTTATTAAAGTGAAAAAAAAAGAGTGAGTTGGGGGACAGAGAGAGAAGTAGAAATGACGAGACGTGAGATGGGACAATAAGGCATGGAGAAGACAGTACCCAGGGGCGGCTCTAGGCTCATGGCGGCCCTGGGCAGGGAGAGTAGGTAGGGGGCCCCGAAAGAGGGGGTCGGGGCGGAGCACGGAGGCCAGTGAAGAGGGGGGGGTCAGGGTGTTTGGAAGTGGAACAGAGCCGGAGGCCGCCAAATCCCTGCCACGGGCCGCCACACAAATATGTATCCATCCTCAGAGGATTATTTTATTAAGGATATATATTGGTGTGGTGGCCCCTGGGGTTTGGTGGCCCTGTGCAGGTGCACAGCTTGCACATGCCTAAGGCCACCCCTGCAGTACGAGGAAGGCATCACTGTGCAGTGAAACTCTTAACTAAGGCCACACCACAGCTAACAAACACTGCAGACCCAATCACAGAGGTACTGGTTCATAAAACACTCTACTCAGAAAGAGCATTACGTGTGTGAATGTCCCTGTGTGTGGTTGAGTATCTGCATGTCTGTGAGTGAGTCTGCCTGTACCTGTGTGCTGGTGTCTGGGAGTGTGTGAGTGAGAGTGAGTGAGTGAGTGAGTGAGTGTGCCTGTCTGAATGAGTGAGTCTGTGTGTATTTGTGTAAATGTCTCTGAGTGCACATGCATGTGGGGAGTTTGGGGAGGCACATGTGTGTAGCTGTGAATAAGCTGGTGTGTGAGTGTGCCTGTGGCAGTGTATGTCTTTGTGTGGGTTTGTGGGTGTGGATGTGAGGGTAAGAGAGAGAGCCTGCATAAGGGAGGGGATCCTGTTCACGTGACTTCTTGTCACGAAAACTGCAATGTGTGTGTCTTGCGTTATTGCCGCTGGAATGAGAACGCAAGTGCCCAAGACCCCTTATATTCCAGTCTGAAAAATACATAGGAAGAGAGTTGTCAGGATTTTTGTGAATTATTTGAAAAACCGCTGTGACATCTGACTGAAAACTCCTGCTCGCAGGACAGTTGAATTTTGAGGCACATCACCCCGCATGATCCTAGTAAAGCTTTTCTTGCGTTTCCAAAAGCTATACTCCCTTAGTTCACAAGGAAGGATATATTGTTTAGTTATTCTGGTATAGCTACATGAATTATCTTGTCATTTGTTCTGCAAAGAAATATATCATATATATATTTGTGGGGTAGCAAAGTTCTTGGGAAGTGCATGGATGACACGATCCCGCCTATTGAAACTGCAGCCAGAGAGCTTAATGGTCTGACAGTATATCTGCTGGTACTACATCGGTGTTGGAGTTGTAACTCTTCTTTTATTGTATCTTAAAATATTTATATTGTATGGAAATGTATTGTATATGTTCTCTTTTATGGTGATTAAGTCGCCGAATAAAGATATTAAATATATCAAAACCAAAAGCCCGAACTCCAAGCCACCCACACGCCAGCTTCTGTGACTTGCCTCCTGACTTCGAGTGTAACAAGTCAAAGTGTATAAATGGTTTGTGTGTATGTAAGTACATATGTTTTAATGTAGCATTGTGTCCCAAACATTGCATTCTGTCTGAAGAAGGGCTCTCTGGGACTTGGAAAGGTCGGGTATTAGATCGTGGGCGTGCAAAGTAAATATGTATGAGGAGCAGATAAGTGGTGCTGTCAACCACACCATGCGGAGTGAGGACGCGGCTCTGGGGAATTGGTCCAAAAACGGGTGGTAATGGACGGAGCATCTGAACCAATCAAACACTCACACCCAGTCAAAAGATCTGGGTTTAATCCATCACCGTTCTTTAGCCCACTCTGCCAACCCAGTTCAGACATGGCTATATGCAAATCAGTCTGACCCTGTGCCTCATGGGAACAGTCCAGCCCGAACTGCCAAGCCATGCCTTCCCTGGACCGGAAACAAGCTTCTGAGGACCGGTTTCTGGCATTCCAGCCGTCTTCAGCCCGGCTTGCTTGAATCCAGAGGCAAAGTGAGCAAGGGACTCACGTCTGAGCATACCCTGCCACACTTATGGCGGCCAAAAGTGGTACAAAAGGGGGTGGTAATGGACGGAGCATCTGAACCAATCAAACACTAACACCCAGTCAAAAGGTCTGAGTTTAATTCATCACCGTTCTTTAGCCCACTCTGCCACCCCAGTTCAGACATGGCTATATACAAATCAGTCTGACCCTGTGCCTCATGGGAACAGTCCAGCCCGAACTGCCAAGACATGCCTTCCCTGGGCCGGAAACAAGCTTCCGCGGACCGGTTTCTGGCATTCCAGCCGTCTTCAGCCCGGCCTGCTTGAATCCAGTGGCAAAGTGAGCAAGGGACTCACGTCTGAGCATACCCTGCCACACTCATGGCGGCCAAAAGCGGTACAAAAGGGGGTGGTAATGGACGGAGCATCTGAACCAATCAAACACTCACACCCAGTCAAAAGATCTGGGTTTAATCATGAAAAGTCGCTCTGACACCAGACTGAAAACTCCTGCTGGCAGGACAGTTGGATTTTGAGGCACATTACCCCGCATGATCCTAGTAAAGCTTTTCTTGCATTTCCAAAAGCTATGCTCCCTTAGATCACAAGGAAGGATATATTGTTTATTTATTCTGGTATAGCTACATGAACTATCTTGTCATTTTTTCTGCAAAGAAATAAATCAAAACCGAAAGCCCGAACTCCCAAGCCACCCACACGCCAGCTTCTGTGACTTGCCTCCTGACTTTGAGTGCAACAAGTCAAACTGTATAAATGGTTTGTGTGTATGTAAGTACATATGTTTTAAAGTAGCATTGTGTCCCGAACATTGCATTCTGTCTGAAGAAGGGCTCTCTGGGACTTGGAAAGCTCGGGTATTAGATCGTGGGCGTGCAAAGTAAATATGTATGAGGAGCAGATAAGTGGTGCTGTCAACCACACCAAGCTGAGTGACGACGCGGCTATGGGGATCTGGTCAGCAGGATAGAAGCCAGGAAGGGCACGCAACCCCCCCCCCGTAGGCTGCCTGTCGGCTCCTAATCCGGTCCGCAGGGGTACAGCCGCCTTCTGCTCCAGAGTCAGCCCACAGGGACAAGCACTCAAAGCACCCACCCGCAGGGGTTGGGACAAGCCCCGAGTCCTGAGGCCGCCGCTCTCCTCTTGGCTGCGTCTCCACCGGAACCAGGCTCCAGCATTCTATTTTCAAACAGCAGCAACAGTGCTGTCGTTTTTCAACAGGAGTGTAGAGTTAGTGACCTGGAAGAAATGGAGGGGGAAGGACTACCGGATTTTTGGCTGCCTAGAAACCAAGCGCCTCCCTTCCATTTGGGACAAGCAAAAAAGGGGCAGCGACAAGAGAAGATATTCAATTTTAAAGGGTTAATATTTTGACCTTCTGAAGTGCTATATGAAGGGGTAGGAAGCACACCCATCTGATGGGCAAAAAGGCTAGATTGTGCTTGCCTGCAGCCCTTCCTTCTTTTGAAACGGCCCATCTGGACTGGATTCTTTGCTTCACGGCTTGTTTAGATAACACACCTACTTTAGCTAAGAAATTGCTTCACGACAGCCGTGAAGCAAACAATTCAGTCCGGATGGGCTGTCCCAAAAGGTGAAAAAGCGGTAACAAAGAAGCCTCATTTTCAATGGAAGGCCACAGTTTACCATAAACGATGACGCCATCCAATGAAAATGAGGGGCTTCAAGTCCCCTTCAAAAAACTCCTCATCTTCATATATCTTGCCAAAGCGAGCAGCACATGCACGCTGCAACACTAGGCGAGACCTTAAATGGCACTTCGAATCAATGTCATCATGTCTCAAGGACCCAAGTTGCTTCTATTTCATACAGTGATCGGACTTTAAAACAGGGTCTTGCAGTAAACTCAAGATTGAACTTCTACAGCCACATCTATATTGGACTCCTGTTCTCCTGCTCATCAACTACATGGCACCCATAGTGCAGCTGTTTGAACGATTTTCTAAAAACATTTCTTTATTAAGTTTTCACAGAACTAAACCTTGTTTACAAATATTATGCAGCTATAAATTTCTCATTACTTTGCAGATATAAAGAAGAAAAATAAATATTGCAAACGTCGTTGTATGTTGTGACCATCTAATTTGATTTAAGGTGTGACATCAGTGTAGCACTCTTCCTATCTGCTCGATTCCTATTTTTCTCATGTTTCAGGAGCACCCCCGAGCCTCATATATTCGGATCTCTAAATGTGGCATCCATCCATGCCACGTCTCCAGGGCACAAAACAGAGCCCGATAGAGACCCGTTTCAAGGCCCCCTTTAAAAAACTGCTGGTGCTCAGATCCGGTGAGACCCAGCCCACTTAAAGCCCTGAACTCACCCATGCTCTTCTCTAAGTTCTGAAAATTAATTCATGATACGCCCAATAGTGACAGCTCCAAATATATATATCCTAAAGAATTCCCATCCCCCAAAGCATTCTAGGGCAGCCACTTCTGGGAAAGTGGTGCCTACCCATCAGAGCCAAACAGGGAACCCAAAGCAGCCCTTGGAGATTTTGTTAGACCAGGTCCTATACAGTGCATAACAAGCAAACGAACAGAGCAAATGAGCCTGACCACTACAAGTGGGCTTTGAGGAGATCTTCCTCCAACAAAATTTGGGGGAAAATGGCAAAAATGGTGCACCCTTCAACACATTTTTCATGATATATTCAGTTGAATTCGTTTTTAAAGCACAGTAAATGATGACTTTACAGTGCACCAACATACAGCAAATTGTATTGGGGCTCTTCAATGATTCCCTCACCGTCACCCTCCAACAGTGCCTCTTTTCTCTCCATAGCCCCTCTCTCACATGTATTTCATTTGTTTTATATTGCCTTTCATACCAGTGTACGGTATCTGAGCATTTTACATCACACACATGCAGTGACAATGAATCATGCATGTGTAAATCTGAGTTATCTTGGCACTTTTAGTGTTACCTGAAAACTGCTGGATATACAAGGAACTCTGCAGTGCATTTAAAACTGCTGCACTGCTACAAAACCAGACTCCAATAACAAATGCGGCCCTCACCCTTCCAGCTTCCTGGGGAAAAGCCTGATGGCTGTGACGGCTAGTCCAAACTTGCTACCCATAATGATGAAGTTGAGGTTGAAGTTGAAGTTGAAAGAGTTTTGTAAAGCGCTCTACTACCAAGCGGTTTCTTGGCGCTGCAGAAAGACTGTCCTGAGGGAAGCAAGGGGAATTACGATGGATAGGCTCGGGAAAAGAGATAGGTTTTAAGAGCTATACGAAAGTCCATGTAGGTAGAGATGGATCTGATAGCAAGAGGAATTGCGTTCCAAAAGAGGGGAGCAAGAATGGAAAATCTGGATCCGCCAAGTTTTTTCCTTCGATAGCGAGGAACGCTAAGGAGGAACTGGGTAGTGGAGCGAAGGCCTCTACCGGGCACATAGGCCCTGATCTTAGATCTGATGAAGTCTGGAGCTGTGCCGGCTAGCGACATAAAAGTCAGGCAGCCCATCTTGAATATCGAGTGTTCCCATATGGGGAGCCAGTGAAGTGTCTTTAGCAGGGGAGTAATGTGATGTGATTTTGGAAGCCTGTAGATAAGGCGAGCCGCTTGGTTTTGGATGAGCTGCAAGCGACGGCGCTCGTATGCAGGAATACCAACATACAGGCCGTTGCCATAATCCAGGCGGGATAGAATCATTGCTAAGATGATAAGTTTGAGGGCTTCAACAGACGAGTAACGGGAAATTTTGCGGATGGTTCTGAGGGATAGGAAGCAAGAAGAGACCACCCAGCTGATTTGAGGGCGCATGGAAAGGTCTTGGCTGATTTTGATGCCCAGGGTTTTCCCAGAAGCAGAGGAAACGGGAGGGGAGCCGAAGGCTGGGGGCCAAAAAGTGGAAGTCCAGGGATTAGAGGGACCACCGATAAGAACCAGCTCCGTCTTATCGGGGTTCAATTTTAGTTGGTTGAGGTTCATCCAATTGTAGATGAATGTCAGTGTGGAATGGAACTTAAGAATAGAGTCAGGGGAGGAAGAAAGATTAAAAATAAGCTGAAGGTCATCGGCATAATTAAACACTGTGACCTCCATATCCTGTAATGCAACAATAAGAGGATATATGTAAAGATTGAAAAGGAGAGGGGAAATAGACGAGCCTTGGGGCACCCCACAGGAAACTAAACAAGAGGGGGCGGAAAAGCCTTCCAACCGAACGGCCTGGGTATGGCCCACTGAAAAGGAAGGAAGCCAGGCTAGAGCCGATCCCCGAACGCCAGCGCCCCCGACACGGTCGAGAAGAATGGAATAATCGACCGTGTCGAAGGCGGCGGACAGATCGAGCAGGACCAGAGCCTGTGGGGAATTGATGTCGGCGCTCCTCCTGAGGTCATCCACCACGGAGAGAACAACGGATTCCGTCGAGTGTGCGAGGCGAAAGCCGGCCTGATGAGCGGCCAGGAGATGGTTGGCAACAATGTAGGTGGAAAAACAAGACGTAATGTGACTCTCCAAGATCTTACCCAGAAGCGGGAGCAGAGAGATGGGCCTAAAGTTGGAGAGGAGAGTGGGGTCAGCGCCCGGCTTTTTAGGGATAGGGATAATCATGGCTGATTTAAACAAGTCTGGAACAACTTCCTGAGAGATGGAGGTGCCTGTTCCGTACGCCTGTCAACCCAACCAGTGCATTTATTAGAGACTTTCCATGATTCACATACCAGGCTTGTTGAGTTCAAATTCCCTCACGTTGTTTCCCCCCATGTCTGAATAATTGTTCCCCTAATGAACATTGGCAATACACCCCAAATGGTATGACTCTACACTAACCTTCTGTGGGCCATGTGAAACCGTATTGCCTGGCATTTAATTGGTTGAATTCCACAGAACATGCCTGTTCTTCCTCAACATCTCAGCTCATCAGTCATTTCTATCATTAATATCAACATATCAGAGAGGACTGTTTCCAAAATCCATAGGTGGCACTCTGTTTGCCGTTCAGGTTGCCAGAGTTTTTAAACTCCCCTCTACTAAATGTTTGACTTCTCTTTCTCTTCAAGCAGCTTGATATATATGGGGGTACTTGGCTTTTCTAGATTCTGTTGAAACCAACTACATTTACTACTAGCCCTTACAATCTACTCTACTGGTTAGTTCTAGATTAAACTGTGGAAAATCTTTGTACCGTGGCCCTTCAAATTACCAAAATTAAATATACTCCAGAAGGTGCCAATCCAGATTGAAGACTGGCATTTTGCTCTGAAGAAACACAAAACAATAGTATTTGACTTGATAAGCTGACATTGACTCCTCATCAAAAACATTTATGACTGAATTTGAATTCTTTTGTAAAGTAACAGAAAGGATTCTATCATTAGCCATCATCATTCACCATGATTAATTATCTGACTAAAAATACCCTTTTCCTGTGATGATACCTTCAATATTTGTGAAGTGTTCGACCTACGGGAAAGAAATGGCCCAATCAGACCATCACAGTCTGTATTGTTTCCCCTACTTAAGGCCATCATTCAGAAACCTGCAGCCACTGCCAAACGCTCTCCAGGAGAACTTTTAATGTAGAGGTAAAATAAGGCTGTACAGCCTAAAAGTAGGACATGAGGAAGCAGCTACTTGTATATCTCAGAGCCTAGAGAAATGTCATGTTTTGACCAGAGGGAGGAGCTCGCTCCTCTCACTCCATGGTTTCCCTTATGCAAAGATCTTTGGAGAAAGATCAGCAGAGGAAGATGCCATGCTCCCAATCAACATTGAGAAGCATGACATCGAAGTCAGGCAACACACCCACTTCTTAGCCGTTAAGACATACACAAAGTCAAAAGTGTCTGAAAAGTCAATGTAGAAGCATCCATCGACAATTAAACCACTTCTGATATCAACATGCACCAGTTATAATAAGTCAAAGTTTCGTTCTACCTCAAGACCACATCACCATTGACGTCGACCTGCATTAGTGCACAGTGGCTTAAGGAGCTATGCAATAGAAAAGTACCACTGAGTCGCAGTAATCTCACTCTTTCTCCCCATCATGAGGCTTCACTACTGAGGTAATCTTTTCATGAACACCATCACCAAGGAGTGCGTGAAAGGATTAAAAATCTCTGTGTTGTTTCTCCAAGCACCTCAGCTACTCAGGCGTCTTTCAAAATCTCTGTGGTTTTACCCCGGGCACCCCAGCTAATCAGACGCCAATGGCTTTTCTTCCACTTCGTCTGCAAGCCAGTCCACCACCTCCTCCCTCTGCTCTTGTAAGAGCTGCAAGCGAAAGGAGTCATCACACACCGAGTTCTCCTTCCGTAACTCAGAGAAGACATTTAACCAAGAGTCCCCATGGAAGATGGAGATTGCATTCCAGATCATCCTGAGGCAGGTCTAGATGGTTTTCTAGAGGATGTTCAATCTCCCACTCCCAATCTACAGACTCCAGATGTTCTTGTAAAAGGAGGTGATCTCCATTTTTGATTTCTTCCTCAGACTATTTTTCTATTACAACCTATTTTCCAACTCTCTCTGATTCACCAGTCTCACCAATAGGTGACCATCCAACGAGGTACTGGTTAGTGATTCAGCAAAGTTGAATGTCACAATGCCAACTCCAAAACAATAATCTCAGTGATATTTCATATCATGCGTCAGAAAACTGTATCCAAACCTCTTCTTACGCTGGTTCCTGCTTTGCTTGGCCTGCTATGCAGTTATTTTTTAACAGCAGCTTAAATAAAGTCTGCATCGTCAAAACTGTAGTACACAGTACCCAATCCAGACCTGCCCTTCCTAAGAAATGACAATCTTCTTGATTGTGTGATTTTTTTCGGCAGCATAAAAATCACATGAAGTCACTCCTTTTTCTTCTTCTATTCCACTGGACAAAGAAAATAAGAAGAACGCAAGAAGATGTATTCTATAGGAAGAAAGATGTGCAGAAGTTTGGTCACAACACTGAAGTCTGATAGCGCCTTTGGGGGATTCAACACAACTCTTTAGGGCTCTCTTCAAAGAATTAGTGAAAGGCTACCAAAGGAAGACACACGAACTTTCAAGAAATCTTAAATAAGTGTATGCTTGTCTCCAATCAAATAATTTGTACAGCAACATACCCCTCAGATTTGGCTGTTACAGGATCTGCCTCAGG
The DNA here is from genome assembly GCF_964263255.1 of Lissotriton vulgaris. NCBI lineage: Eukaryota > Metazoa > Chordata > Amphibia > Caudata > Salamandridae > Lissotriton > Lissotriton vulgaris. The sequence continues at coordinate 174,012,770 of NC_141687.1, read as the reverse complement.
AGGAGGTCATGGTTGATACTAATTTGACTAAAACCTGAAGCTCATCAGAGTATCTTGAACCATTTTCAGGAAACTTTCTCTTAGTTTCCCATTTGGATGATGAGATGCAATGCATTAAAACAGAAATAAAGACATTAAAAGCAGCTGGTCTAATAAAGAAGATAGGGTATATAAAAATATATAAACCATATGACAGACACTCTTTCCACTGAGAGTTCAATCCCCTCAATAGCCACACCAACAGCAATATCAGATACAGCTTTACCTTGTAAGCCCTTCACTAGCAGAGGAGACAAGCACCAATCTGTAGCCACAGAAAAAACCCCTGTCAAACCATGAGTTTCTCCTTTCCTCCACCATGTTAGCCTATTTTCAACTCCTTATAGTAAGAAAGCATTGGAAATGTGTAAGATTTATAGTGGTGGCCCATAATTTCTGATACAAAGTCCTACTATTCAGATTAAAGTCAGCTTTTCCAAACATCGCAGCACATCTAAAGCGGCAAATAATTCTTCAATTACCCTTACTTAGATCACTGGTTAATAAAGGAACCCTCAATACCAGAAACTTAGAAAAACTGTTAAATATGCTTGAATAACCTATTCCCACTAGGTCTTTAAGTCAAACTCAAAAAACAATGATTTACCCGGTGCAAAGAACACATATGCCAGTGCAATCTTGGATACTCAGGTTGCAAAAGTGAATCCTTTGTAGAAGAGACTATCTTCTATCCTTCTGAAGTGTCTCAATTTGTGGCAAATTCTTCATCCGATGGTACAACAGATTTTGTTCCTTCTAAGATCAATGGCTTACTCTATATTGCTGGTTCCTCATGCTAGGTGTCCACACAAATGGCTAGAAGACCAGCGGAATCAGTTCCGGGACAAGGAATTCCATGGAGGAACCAGTCAAAACATTTATTGTATCAGGACGTTCCAGTTCAAACAATAGTTACTGATGCATTTCTCCATGGATAGGGTGATCACATAGGCCACCTAAAGGCTCAAAGGACTTGGTCATAGGAAAGAAGACCTGTCATATCAACCTACTGGAGCTAATAGTGGTCCACCTTGTTCTGAAATTGTTCCTTCCTTCGCTCATGATATACTGCCTTGTTGTTCAAATGGACAATACAACAACAATGTATTACTTGAACTAGAAGAGAGGGACTTTTACTAGACCCCTTGTCCCTCGAATCACAAGCCATCTGGAAATGGATAATAGCAAGAAACCTGAACATCACTGCTGTTCAGCTGCCAGCAGATTTCTTCAGTTGTACATTTCAAATAACGTACAGCTGGATTCACAACGACAATGTCCTACAAACTATTTTTCAAGATTAGGGGTGATCCTAAATAGATTTGTTGGCAGATGCAAAAAAAGGCCAGATTCTACCAGCCAGGGGTGAAAGGGAATACTCTTGATAGATTGGTCAAAGAACTTACCCCAATTCCGCCAATACCCAGTGTTCTGATCAACCTTTACCATTACAAGACCAGAATGATCACGATAACACTAGAATGGCCAGACGCTAGTGGTTTATGTGAGTACTACAGCTATCTGAACGACCACACAGTAGGCTTCTATGCAGACAGGATTTCCTGTACAAGTTTGGGGATCAGATCCTACAACTCACCCTTTCATCATTGAACTTAGCGGTCTGACTCCTGAATTCCTACAATGCGGACAGCTAAATTTATAGCATGACTGAATGGGCACTCTACTAGAAGTCAGATGTCCATCCACTAGAACCTCCTATGCCCTCAAGTTGAAATGGTTCTGCATTTTGTGCATTCAAAACAACCACAAGCAACTCTTTCACAAACCTGTTTCCTTTTGATACCTGTTATTAAAAATATGTTAAAGGGTTTTGAAAAAGTGCTCTCTCCCACTAGAGTTCCTTCTCCTCCTTGGTAACTAAATATGGTACTTTTCAAATGAAGGGGAACTTCTCTTGAACCCATTCACAAAGGCTCATTATAACATATTACTTAGAAGACTGATTTTTTAGTATCTATCATTTTTGCCCATTGATTGAGTGAGATACAGGCTTTGTGCACTAATGAAACTAACACACAGTTTCACATGAACAGAGTAGTCATGAGAGCCCACGCAGTTTCCTTCCAATGGTGGTCTCAGACTTTTATGTCAATCAGACATTTTCTTTACCTACAGGTTTTTCCAAATCCTTCCAATTCAGCGAAGCATAACTCTTCATACACAGGATATAAAACTAGTTTTAACATTTTATCTTGATAAATGAAAAGGCAATTCAACTATCAGATTGTCTATTGATAGATTTTGGTCCTGTAAGAACAGATTTACCTACAACAAAACACTCCATCTCTAGATGGAAAGTATCTTGTATATTTGATCTAATTACTAGCTAACAAATCTCCCCTTGGCAGACATGCAACACATTCCGCAGAGAGAAAAAGCAGCAAAGTGACCGTTTTGAGAAATGTTACAATTTCAGAGATTTGTAAGCAGCTACCTGGAAATCTGTACACACTATCTCTAGATAGTGTTTGGATTTGGAATGCAGAGGAGAAGCCCAAGAAGGGCAAAGTTCCATGTGGAAAGCTTTTAGATGATGTTTGTAAACGTTTTCTTCCTTGCCCGCCACTTTTGTGGGATGGACGTGCTATTCGCTTGGTGCTTATGACTATTGATAAGAATCCACTTCCGCTTGGCTCATGGACAGGGGCACCGACGGACAGAGCGGGGCCTCATACTCCTGAGCGGTTGCCGGGTGAGGTGAGGTCTTCACCCACACAAGGCTGGGAAGAAGACATGCTTCTCTCCCGCCAGTGGACGTTTAAGCGTTGAAGCTCCTGGTAGATATGTATCTGTCTATTAGTAAACTTATTGTCATTTTTCACTTAACATATCACTTGCAGTTATAGTTGCAGTAGCTATTCTATATCTAAGGTCCTGAAGAAAGCTGGGGCAACGCCCCGTAAGCTGAAACATGTCGACAATCCTGCACAGCGCCAAGAGGTAGCCTTACTACCAGGCGTGTTTTTAACCCTTGACACACAGATTTCTGTATGTATGTTCTTTCAGTATCTGTGTAGCCAATTTTATCCATCACCATCACTTAAGCACTGCACATTATTTAGTCCACTTCATGGTAAACATCATGGCTAGATTTCTGACATCCATTTTCACACCGGCACTATATGGCTGGATGTGGTATGGATTGATCAGCAATTCCCACGTGACGTAAACTCCACCGGAAGGGTGGGCTGATGAGTTTTGTTCTAGCTTTTTGTTTCCAATAACTTTCAACAGCATTGGTTCACATATGCATCCTACTGTTTCATAGTCACTGGTTTAGTTACACACCATTCTCAGACCTGTTCTGCTCTATTGTGTGTTTTGCATTCTGACAGTAGGGGAGCGAGCAGACAGGTCGTTAAATATTCCCCCTGACCCTCCACACGTTTGTTTTTGTTAGTATTGATAAGAATCCCCAGGAAAAGAACTAAACGTTACTTATGTGTAATCCTAGTTTTCTTCCAGGGGAATCCTCCTAATAATAATAAGCAAGTCTTTCACCCTCCACGGGCAATAGGAATACAGTGTTCTCAACCATTCACCGAGGATTTTCATACATCCTGTGAAAATGATCTAACATAACTGTCACCTTTGGGCCAGATGGGATACAAGAGTCCAGCTAGGCTCTTATACGTAAAATTACAATTTTTGTATGCTTTTAGTTGCAGCCTAGCTGTTAGCACTTCCTTTCCTCTCAAAAACGATTAGTAAAATATTTACCATGGCCACATTTATGTATTTAGAGACTGTTACATTGAAATGAGTGTAATTTTAAGATGAACATTAAATGAAGTCCGGACATATTTGTCTTTTATAAGATGAAAATATACGTGCACCTGTGCCGATGTACCAAGAAATTTATATATACAAACAAATCCTGAGGCCGGAGTCCACTTTCCCAAGAGGACTGGAAAAAGAAACAGGTACAGACCAAAAGCAGCTCATTGAAGTGTATGCTTTTATTTCATAACGAGATCCTTAGCATAAATATTTATTTATTTATTTATTTATTTTCTGACACTTATAGAGCGCGAACAATTACCCTTGGGTGTCTCGGCGCTAGACTGCAGTAATGTCATTCCTTAGAGGTGAGGATGCGGTGGGTGTACTGTATTATTGGTTGAATAACCACGTCTTCAGATTTTTTCTGAACTGTAGAAGCGATGGACTGGCTTTGATGTGGTATGGTAGGGTGTTCCAGATTTTGGGGGCCGCAACTAAGAAGCGGCGGTCACCCCATGTGACTGTTCTGCTACGTGAGACCACTAATTGGTTAAGTGATGAAGATCGTAGCTTTCTGGCAGGACTGTAAGGTATTAGGTGATCTTTTAGGAAGCGAGGCCCCTGATCCTGCATTACCTTGTAGACTATGCACATAGCTTTAAACTTTATCCTGTTTTGGATAGACAACCAGTGATAGGACCTCAGAGTATCTGAGATGGGTGCGAATTTTGGTTTTTTTGACAGCAGGCGTGCGGCGGCATTTTGTACCGTCTGCAACTTTTTTGTGACTCTGGATTGTGCATTCAGAAAGAGTCCGTTGCAGTAATCTAGTGAACTCAAAACCAATGACGTGACCAGGGTTTTAGCGGCCGTGTCAGGCAGAAAAGGCAAGATTTTCCTTATCATTCTGAGTTTAAAATGGGCCGTAGACGCTACCTTATTGGCATGAGCCATAAAGTTAAGCTGGTTGTCAAAGGTAACTCCTAGATTTCTCACCATAGGGGTCGGACAAGGTGGGGTGCCAAATTCTGATGGCCACCAGGTAGTAGGCCACGATGGCGAGAGATTGCCAAAAATGACAACCTCCGTTTTCTCGGAATTGAGCTTCAGGCAGTTTCCTGCCATCCACTCACCGATAGCTGTCATGCCTCTTTGGAACCGTTCTGCCACCTCCTGTCCGTCACCCCTGATGGCCAATACCAACTGTGTGTCGTCTGCGTATGAGGTTAGGCTCATCCCATGTGCTTTGATGACACTAGCAAGGTCCGACACATAGATGTTAAAAAGTGTCGGACTAAGGGATGAGCCTTGAGGGACCCCACACGGCAACGACAGTTTGGCAGATTGGAATGGTCCAAGAGTGACCGCCTGAGTTCTATTAGCCAAGAAGGAGGCAAGCAGGTTTCTCGCAGTGGAATGGATTCCCATTTTTTCGACACGGTCGACCAAGGTCTTATGGTCAACCGTGTCGAATGCTGCCGAGAGGTCCAAGAGTACCAGCAAAGCTGTCCCTCCTTGGTCCCGGATGAGTCTAATATCATCCGCTGCTTTGATGAGAGCAGTTTCGGTTCCATGATATTTACGGAACCCAAACTGGGTATCATCAAGCAGATTGTGTCTCTCTATATATTCCGACAGCTGCTGGTTCATGGCTTTCTCTGTCAGTTTGGCCAAAAAAGGAAGACTTGCTATGGGCCGGTAATTTTTCAGATCATTCCTGTCAAGATTTGGTTTTTTAAGCAAAGGCTTAATCAATGTGTTTTTTAAAGAGTCTGGATAAGTCCCAGAGCTCAATATTATATTGCAAACGTGAGTGATAATGGGAGTAATTGTGTCTGAAACCATGGCTAATACCGAAGTGGGGCAAGGGTCCAATGCAGAGCCTGATTTAATGGACCTCAGTATGGTTTTAGTTTGATCGGTTGTTAAAGGTTTAAAACTTGTCATGGTATTACTCAGAACTGTCTGCGAGAGAGGGGCAGCGGTAGTATTAGGTTCCAAGGTGAAAGCTTGGTATATATTATTCACCTTTGTGAAGAAGAACTCAGACAGGGCATCACATAGTGATTGTGATGGGGGGGGGGGTTAAGTCTGGTGTGTTACCCGATAGGGTTTTAGCTATGTTATACAGCTGTTTGCTGGAATTTTTGGCATGATCTATATGCAGAGAGAAGAAATGCTTCTTTGCTGTCGTGATCATAGTTTTATAAGTGGCTAGAGCTTCTTTATATTTATTCTTGCTTTCACTGTCGTAAGTTCGTCGCCAATACCTTTCCCTGTTTCTTGTTAATTGCTTCTGTATTTTTAGCTCTTCTGTGTACCATTGAGCAGTCGGCGTACTTCTGTTTCTTGAGTGGGATTTAGTGGGTGCCAGTTGAGACGTGGCCTCACTCAGCCATTCGTGAAATTGAGAAGTAGAAATACAGGGATCGTTAGATAGTTCAGGTTTAGTATTATTTAGGAGTATATTTAGGTTGTTGTAATTTATGTCCTTCCACGCCTTGAAAGTGCCTGGCTTGGGGTGGGAAGTGTTCTTCCTAAACGGATCTTTAATGGTCAGCCTACTGAAGATGGCCGAGTGGTCGGTCCACGTCATGGGAAGAATCTCGGTCACCTGAAGGTCTTCCACATTCGTAAATATGCCATCTAGCGTATGTCCTGCCTGATGGGTAGGGGCCGTGACCAATTGCTTAAGACCTATAATTTCTAAGTCAGATGTAAGGGTGATAGTATCTCTATCATTATTTTGTTCAAGATAGAAATTAAAATCGCCCATTACAGTAATGGACTCATCTGTGGCTATTGATTCTATTAAGGTGCTTAAGTTTGTTAGGAAAGCTGCTCTAGCCCCAGGAGGTCGGTAGAGGAGCACTCCCTTGAAACTAAAAGACGGTGTGAATTTTATATTAAAATGTAGAGCTTCGCATGACATGGCAGGGATAGGGGATGTGCGGACCTCAAAATGGTCTTTCACTATAATAGCCAGGCCACCGCCTCTGTTTTTCTCTCTATCCTGCCTATAAACATTATAGCCAGGTGGAACTGCTGTGACCAAGTCGGGAGCAGATGCCTCGTCCATCCACGTTTCCGTAATATACAGGGCATCTAATTTGTAGTCGATGATGAGATCGGCTATCTCTTGGCAGTGTTTGCCAAGAGAGCGCGCATTGATTAGGGCCATGGTGATGTGCTTCTCCTTAACCTGCTTAGAGACCTGAGTGTGGGAGATGCCGTTGTTAAAGGGGACGATGGTATCACAATGAGAGCACTTTATATTGGTGCCCGTGGGAGTATGTGTCAGGTCAAATTTGGTACAACGGGAGGTATGGGTTGGGCGAAGCCTCAGAAGAGTACTCCGTTTGTACAGGGTGGGCCGAGCAGGGGTCGTGGCCCTGGGCCCGGTCCCGGTGCGGACGGGCGCAGACGGGCTCGCCTTTGGCGCGCCTTCGGCGCGCCGCCGGCGCGCCCGCTGCGCGGACGGGTGGGCCTGCTGCTTTTATCCATTACAGAGCAAGGTGGGAGGAGGGTGGGAGGAGCGATCACCTGGGCAGGCAGCCTTGCCCTACCCAAGATGGCGGCCAAAGTGGCTGTAGTCGATCTCAGCGCCTAAAGACAGCAGCGCTGAGAGGGGAGATCCAAAAAGGTCTTGGGCGAAGCAATCTCGTTCTAAGAAAGGTATTTAACAATTTAAAATCGACCTATTAAAATTTCTACAAGTTTTAAAAAACGGGCTATTTCTCATTCAATAACTCACGTTTTACAGTAGTGTTGCACAAGGAAGTGCAGAGCTCCCCCGGCTTCCGCCTCAAGGGTTGAAAAATGCAGACCAGAAGGGTGGAGGGAGGAGTCCTTAAATGTCCTGGGAGGGCGGGAGGAGCGATCACCTGGGCAGGCAGCCTTGCCCTACCCAAGATGGCGGCCAAAGTGGCTGTAGTCGATCTCAGCGCCTAAAGACAGCAGCGCTGAGAGGGGAGATCCAAAAAGGTCTTGGGCGAAGCTACAACACTCTCTCCCGTCCGGAAAAAAAGCAATAGCACTTACAGGGTTAGGTTCTCGTAACCTCTTTTAATTCACAGCGCTTCGAAACAAATGAGTTTCGGGGTGTCCCTTCCTCAGTGTTTGCGTTCCACACTGAGAGGAGCCATTTTAAATGCCATATTCATGGGTCATGGAAACAAAGGACAATATTGCCACATTATTTTTCAGCGTCATCTTTGAGTTTGCACAGTTCAAAACAATTCATCAGTAAATACATAATTACAATATTTACAAGATTCTCTGTTCATCTCGTTATTTCAAAAGATACAAGTTGATGTCATTTGTTAGCCGCAATAGTCGCACTATTATCACAAATTCTGTGTTTTCTTTTCATTACGTCATTCAATATTCGCTATACAATCGCTACAATATTCATACGCAGCAAATATATATTTACACTATTTACATTCCGAGTAATTATATCTCATTTTGATCTTGCACAAAACAACTCGTGTGTCACAACTCAAATACTAATATTGCCATGTATCGGCAAATGGCAGTCCTTGGGTTTAGGACTGCCAACTGTCCTTATTTGATGTTTCCCTTCTAATTCTCAATCAAGCTGTGTATCAGCTTTTTAACAAATACCCATTTTATGTTACAAGATAAAAGATAAAAAGGATAAAAAGCAGTTGTTCATATTTAGTAGAGAATCATACGATATTCGAAAGAAAAAACATTGATGTACACTTCCTAGATCCCTAGGTGCGATGTTAATTCTTCCCCACTGTTTAACCCATTTGGAGTCTTTGTTTGTAAATCAATAATATATTGTGACTCCAATCGCCTTAATTATGCTACCCTGTCTCCTCCTCTGATGCTAGGAGATACATAATTTCGCCTTCGTCCTTTGTTGTTCTGGGTACGCCTGCGAAGGACGCCAGAACTAGCAAATTATGCTTTGGTTTTGGATGAGCTGATCACCTTGAATAGTGCAAATAAGATACTGTGGCTAACCAAACTGAGTCAGCTGATTTTTAAGCTAGGTTTGGGTGAATTCTGGATTTCCCAGTCCCCTCCCCACAAGCAAATTATCAAAAAAATCTATTGGGACTGGGTACAGGAGGAGGAAGTAAAACATGCAAAATGGGGGGCACTAACATCTCAATTTATGGAATTCAAACCTTGTAAGAACCTTGAGCCCTTCCTAGATTTTATCCAAAACCCAAGGGATAGGCCTGTCTTCCTGAAAATGAGATATGAGACTCTACCCTTGAATAGGTTCACTGAGGGATGGAAAGGAAGGGGGCCCATACCCATTCATCTAGCTGCCCTGGGTGCCCATGCACAAGCGAATCTCTTTCCCACTTCTTGTGCGCTTGTAGGGCCTACAAAAGACCAAGATCAAGATGGTTAAAACCGGTATGTAATGAGCTGGTAGTGAGAGAGTTTAGATCTGCCTTACGTATTTTCTCAACAGATACCACATCTATGTTAGTTGTATGCGGGGGTCGCTAAATATCAAGCCAGCACATGGTTTATCCGTGCAAGACTGTTAGCTGATGATAAGATCTAGGATTGGGCAGCCAAACTGAAGTACATACCCACTGCTGTAAAGTGTATCATCTAATTTCTCCGTTTTAAATGTAAATACCCAGAATTTTATCTTTTTACATCATGAAATGATATGTAATGAATACTGAATATTATAACTTTTAAAATATGTGTTTTTATGTTTGTACTGTTTGTACTTTCATGATATGTAAATATCGAATAAAGTAGTACAACAACAATAATCCAAACTGAAGTACTGTAACTGGTCTCTATTGCTTCGATGTTTGATAGCAAAATGTCTAGCGACTGGATAACTTATTCGCTGTAGCGCTCATGTGCTCCAAAACCCTTATTTGTACACTGTGTATGGTGCTGCCAATATACCTCAGGCCACAAGGGCACATCAGGCAATGGAAAGCATAGCTGGTTTGGTATGTCATAAATTTATTTATGGTGTTCCGGTTTTTTAACCCTTTGATCTCATATGTCAATACTCTTTTGGTGAAAGCAAAAGCTTTGCACTTCCTGCATGGGTAAAATCCTCTCATTTCGTTCAATGTCCCTTGCTTTACTGATATCGTGTCTAAATGGCTATGGAACAATCTATCTTTCAGTGATCTGGCTTTCCTGAAGGTTATCTGAGGAACTGGTGGGATGTCCATCCCAATGATCATATCTGTTCTTAAACCATGCCAATTTCTCCTGCATCCTCTGAATAGATAGAAATTAAATGAAACTTTCCCTCATCCTGTTTTTTCTCTTTACTGCCTTATTGTGTGTCTCCTATTAGCTTTTCTCTTTTTATTTTGCTTACTTTTCTTAGTGTGTTTTCCAATAGATCCCCATTGTACCTCTAGCTATAAATCTTCCAAGGCTCTCTCTGGCTCCTACATCCAAATCGCACTCTCTAGAGCAGTTGAGTTTTAACCGCAAAAATTCACCAAAAGGTATACTGTTCTTTAATTTTACAGGATGACTGCTCATGGCGTGCAACGTACTGTTGCCTGCAGTGGTTTTGCGATACAAAGCAGTTGAGATTTTACCATCCAATATCTAAACCTTGAGGTCAAGATCGTTCACTTCCACTGAACTAATTTGCCCCGTAAATTGTAAATTGACTTCATTTTTGTTGAGATGTTTGATGTGCTCTCTGCTTTATCAACTGACCCCCTCAATACCAGGAAGAGGTTGTCGATGTACCTATACCAGGTTACTATTCCTTTGGTCCAGACCTCATTGGCTGGAGATCAGGCCACCTGCTCCTCCCACCAGCCCACAAATAATTGTGCATAGCTGGGGGCGCAGCAGGTGCCCATCGCGGTTCCTGAGACCTGTCTATGTAGGTCCCCCTAAAATAGAAAAATATTGTTAAGTAGGCAAAATTCAATGAGCTCAATCAACATTTTAGTGTGTTCCACAAATTTAAGTGATCTTTTTCTCAGGAAAAACTCAATAGCATTACGTCCATGTCCATGATTGATGCACGTTTATAGACTTGTAGTGTCTAATACTATCAGGTTAAATTATGATTCTCATTTCAAGTTCTCAATGTGGGAAATAAAGTCTTTCGTATCCTTGATGTATGAGGATAATTGTAAGACTGATTGAAATAAGAAATGATCCACAAACATAGACAGGTTTTCGGTGAGACTCCCCAAAGATGACACTATGGGTCTTCCACGTGGTTTAACACTGTCTTTGTGAATTTTTGGTAAATGGTAGAACGTAGGTATTACTGGGTTGGTGATTCTAAGAAAAAGATATTCCTCTTTATCCAGCATAGACTTGTCATGCCATTTCTTGATTAGTTCATGATACTGGTGATGCTGTCGTGATATCTGTTTTTTGTTGTCAATTCATAGTAACGTTTGCCCGTTAGTTGATGGAGAGCTTTACCGACACATTGTTCCCTCGGCATCAGGATAATATTGCCTCCCTTATCGGATGGTTTGCAAATCATTGTTGTATCTTTCTGTACATTTTTTCAAGCTTCTTCCTGAGTTTTTGTCAAATTTCTTCCTTTTTTATTTGGTTTTATATCTTCCCGGAGCTTAATCAGATCTTTAATTACTGCTTCTGAGAAAGTGTCAATGGCGTCTAGGGGCATGTGTGGTAAAAATTGTGAAGTTGGTTTAAAAGTGCTGACAGGTGCCTCTTGCTCGATCCGTAGGCATCCTGTTCTCTGTGTTGTTGATTCCTCCTTCTTATCGCCTTGTTGTTCACACCCTTGGTGCAGTTCCTCTAACAATTCCAGAGTCGTCAAGTCATCTACTGTCAGTAGATCTGTGTCCTTAATTTTAACTTTAAGTTGTCTTGCTTCCTTGATGGTTGGCTTTGTCGTAATTTGACAATGGCCGGGTTAGCGCTTAGCTGTGCTACACGTTTTCCCGCTTAACTTGGCTATACTTGGAAACGCCATTTTGTGTGTTACGGCGGCCATCTTAGATCATGAGCGGCCTCGTGGCAAGCGTGCCCTTTAGTCCGTTGTCCGTGCCACTGACCACTCGAGTTTGCCCAGCAACAGGCTATTTTTAGTAACGGTCAAGCCTGTACATGCGCAGTCCCAACTGACCAGTCGTCCCTCAGGAATGTGCCGCCAAACTGACCAGCGGGGTTGTAACCCCTCCAATGAGCTGGCTGTGTTCCAAAAATGACCATATATGTACATAACGCTCTGTAACTTTGTACCGCCTATCTTTTTATTACCTGCAAAATTGTATAAAAGAACGGGTCACACCGATGTTCGGTGTGATACTTCTTGCATTACCGAAGGGTGCTGTAGGAATGTACCACCACCCCATGGGGTCTTAATAAACTTGTTCTTTGAATTTTTCAGCTTCCGTGCCAACAGTTCTTTCAATGTAAGTGGGTTATCTTTGGAGCATGTAGTCCTTGGGAACCCGATACAACAAATTGGCGACCACGAAGGGACTCATCGGCGACTCGGATGCCCGAAGGAGAGGTCGTGACGAAGGTTTGGAAACTCGCCATGGACGCGTACGCTGCCACTGAGTGACCCGAGTCTTGGTACCCGCGGTGTTTCTTCCTTTCCTTCTGATCTGACCTTCCAGGTGGCGCCGGTCTCCGACTGAGTTCTTGATCGTCTGCGTTGCTGGATAAAATGCCGTTTGGCTGATTCGATTAAAAGACCTTGGCAGTTGGAATCTGGACCTTTGAGACTTTGGATAAGATTTGTGATCGGTAAGGTAGTCTGCGGACGCTTACTGAAGTTCTATGATTTGTGATCGGTAAGGTAGTCCTCGGACGCTTGCCGAAGTTCTATGACCTATGACTTTGATTTGAGTTAGCTAACATTTGTGAATTTGTGAACTTTGAATCTATATTTATTTTATTTTATAGCATTTATAAGGCGCGCAGCTACCCACCAAGGGTTTCCCGGCGCCAGAAACGCAAAACACTCAGAAATCACTGGGGAGAGAACAGACCAGGCAATTATTTATTAAAAAGCCACGTTTTTATGTTCTTTCTAAAGTTCACATAACTTTCCTCCTTGCGAATGTACGAGGGCAGTGTGTTCCACAGCGTTGGCCCCAAGTAGGAGAAAGATCTCCCGCCTATTCTGGCTCTTTTAAACCTAGGTACTGCAAAGTTTGCCGCTGTACCTGAACGCAGGTTACGGTTTGGAAGGTAGGGCTTAGCAAGGGCCTGAAGATATTTGGGGGCAGTGCCAGCTTTGATTTTAAATAAGTAGCTCAAGGCTTTGAAACGAATACGGTTCTCGACCTTAAGCCAATGCAGATCCCTGAGATGTTGGGTGATCCTAGCAGATCTGGGGATTTTACAAAGTAATCTAGCCGCGGCGTTCTGCACTAGTTGCAGACGCTTTATCACTGCCTTATTAGAGCCCAGGTATAAGATGTTACCGTAATCAAGCCGAGATGTCACTAAGGCATTGACCACGGTCTTCTGGGTAGTAGGCGGCAGCATCCAGATGATTTTTCTTAACCATTTGATAATGGTGAAGCATATACCTGCCACTTTGTTTGCTTGCTGGGACATGGATAAACAGTCATCAATGGTGACCCCAAGGTTTCTAACCTGCGAGGCTGGAGATGGAAGTTTACCCAATGATGGTGGCCAATGGGAATCATTCCAAAGATCTTTGTTATTTCCTAACAGGAGTACCTCCGTTTTATCTCCATTAAGTTTAAGTTGGTTGTCTGACATCCAGCAAAAAATTTCTTGGAGGCCTACTTTTAATGCAGATGGAGAGGACATGTCGGAATTGGAGAGTGAGAATAGGACTTGTGAGTCATCTGCATAGGTCATTAAACTTAAGCCGACATTTTCTACAAGATTGGCCAGTGGACGTAGGTATAAGTTAAAAAGCAGAGGGCTCAAAATAGATCCCTGTGGTACTCCGTGAGGAGAGTGGAATACCTCAGAGCATGCTTCCGAGGAGGAGATCTGGAAAGTACGTAGGGAGAGGTATGATCTAATCCATTCCAGAGCTTTGCCTTCGACACCATACTCCCCCAGCCTGTCCAGCAGTATAGAGTGAGAGATGGTGTCGAAAGCCGCACTGAGATCTAACAAGACCAGTGCTACAGTTTGGCCGTTGTCCATAAGCTCCCTGATCCTTTCTGTGACCCCGAGCAGGGCCGTCTCAGTAGAAAAACCACTCCTGAAACCCGATTGAGACGAGTGTAGGAGATTATTGTTTTCTACATAAGTTGAGAGTGCTTTGTGGATATGCCTCTCTAGGATCTTGGAAAAGGCGGGTAGCAATGAAATTGGGCGATAATTGGCCAATATCATTGGGTCTGCGCCTGGTTTTTTAAGTAGGGGGCTGACCATCGCATGTTTCCATAGGGCAGGAACTATGGCTTGCTCTATGGATACATTCAGTATTTCTGCTATGGGAGTTAATGCAGCATCCTCTAATTTGTTTAAAATACTGACAGGAATAGGGTCACGTGGGGAGCCCGATTTGATTGATTTTAGTAATTCCTTCAGTATGTCTAATTTAATTGGGGGCCAGGCTTCAAGATGGCAGTTTACTCTAGGGACTAGGGTGGTATTTCCTTGCTTGTCTGTTAACTTGTTAGCATTTTTAATATTAGAGACGATGTTCTCGATCTTATTCGTAAAGAAAGAGGCCAAATCCTGGCATTGCTGGGTGTTGAGAGGGGTAGGGTCTGCTCTAGCGTTCTCCCCAGCTAACTCTTTTACCGTGTTGAAGAGAGTCTGGGATTTGTTTACGGCCATGTTAATTGTATCAGTGACATAACGAGCTTTGGCTTTCATGCAAGCTGAATGGTAACAATTTCTGGCCTTTCTGTAAACTTCTTTTTGGTAAAGGTCGTAATTTTTTCGCCACTGTCTCTCTAGGTTTTTACAGCTAGATTTTTCTTTCTTCAAGGCTTCTGTGAACCAGGGAGCAGGAGGGCGATGGACTTTCCCTTTGCAACGGGCTAGGGGCAGGCAAGTATCAACGGCGCCAGTTAGCCACTTTTGTGTTAACTCTGCAATGCTATCCATATCACCATCCAGATTAGGATGATCTTCCTTCAAAGCATTGTTCAGGTCCTCCACATTTAGGAATTTCCAGTTTCTTCTAAATGATTCTATAGGAGTCGAGATTGGACCTTTTTTGGGCTCTAGCAAGATGGCAAAACTTAGAAGAAAATGGTCTGACCAGAGAACAGGCGTGGTGTCAATCCATGAAAGTTCTTTCATGTTTGATATTATTGGGTCCAGCAAGTGTCCGGCTTTGTGAGTTGGACCGCTATTTCGTAGTGTCATGTCCAACACCATGAGGTCATCTAATAGATTTTTACAGGTCTTACTTTGGGCGTCATCTAGATGGAGATTCAAATCTCCCAGTACAGTGTAATTTTGGGCTTTTAGATGTTGGGGTAAGATAAAATTTACCAAGTCATCTGACCAAGAAGGATTTTTTACTGGTGGTGTAGTGCACTTCACATAGGCAGGCATGTAGAGATGTTTCTCTAATTTTGTTTTTTTCCCTTTGAGCGGCACATTTGTGTGAAGTACTGTAAGTGCCATTTTTACGGTATCACGCTTTCGTGATACTTTTTGAACATGCCTGTTTTAAGCACACTCCGAGGGATGTGCTGTCTTGGAAATGGTACCACAATTAGGTTAGCGGAAGCACAGCCGGCTCCCCCAGAAGGAACACCAAACCGTGAGATGTACATTAAATTTGGCCTTCCCCCTATAATGTACAGTAAACTAAGGAATAAATATACTAAATCAGATCCTGAATTGCAATGGCCACTACATGGATCGTTCGATTTGCGTAAGGTTCAGTTTGTGGAGCAATGTTTGTTTCAACGAAGGTCTAGACAAAATATGTTTGATTGTGTGCGAATGTGGGAGAAAGCGGTGCGTGAACGTATGAAGCGTAAGGCTGCTCGTGATAAGGCTTTACAGCTTGAGGAAAAGGAGGCTCAGGAAAGGAAAGAGAGGGAGGAACGGGAACGTAAATGGCAAACGACTGGTAAATTCCCTATTCGCCGACCGCTTTATCCTGTCCTTAATAATGAAATTGATGATTTTTCATTGCTAGATCGATCACCGCCTCCGTACGTCTCACCTACGGCTCCAACTGCAGAATCTGATGACGAAGGACAGGATAAGCCAGGAAAAAGGGATGCGTCTGGTGTCAGGTTTTCTGCAGAGAAATCCGCAAATTTGCGTAGTTGGGCTCGTAAAGTGAATACGAATTTTGTTACTCAGGCTGAAGTTGTTGTTGAAAGGGGTAAATGGACAGACCAAGAATTACTGTATTTTTTGGCTACTTTGGCAGATGAAGTTGTTACTGCATACCGTCAATTTTCGGATACGTTAGAATCTAAGGTTGTGTCAGTTCACCGTGAGAATTTGGAAAAAGGTGTATTTGATCTTTCAGATGTCGATGCCTTTTACAAGCAACTGATCCAGCTGCGGGATGAGACTTCCAGATTGCGGGACGAGCGGAAAAAGAATAAGGAGTCCGGGCCGGAGTCTACTGGGCTATCTAAGGAGTGTTCTCTCCGGGGTTCAGATAAGAGTTCTACCATGCATGTTGTGCCTATGCGTGAAGCCGCACCTTTGTATGTTCCGCCAAAAGGGGAAGGTACAGATGATGATAAAATGTCAAAGGATGCGAAGGGGTATTTTATATATAACTGGGTGTATACGCCGTGGAATAGAGCAGATGTTATGGCGTTGAAAAATTCTTTACCTGACCTTCGTAAAAATCCGGCAGCATTCTATGAAGGGGTGGAAGGGGCTATTTCGTCCTGTGTGATGACTCTTGTCGACATAGATTTGTTTTTTGGGTTAATTCTTCCACCTGATATGTGGAGATTAATTCGTAAAAATAATGATGAAACAATACTTGGGGGAACATGGAAAGAGATAAATGCAGCTGATCTAGATAGGGAACCGGCATGTAAGCCATGTCAGTTGATTTTAGACCTCCCGGCGGCTATTTTGGTTAAATTAAAAACGCTCGTCCCATCTAAAAAGATTGATTGGACCATGTTAGCTTCGTGCAAACAAAAGCCAGATGAAACAGTTTCAGATTTCTTTACACGCTTCGAAGAGGCGTTTCATGATTACAGTGGTCAATCGTTAACAGATGATACGGGCAGGCATTTGTTTGTAGACAAGTATGTGGCTAATCTCCTGCCGGAGATTGCAAAACGATTAAAATCGAGTGAAAGTTCCTGGGCCACGGCAACCCCTGCGTCTTTGTTGACTATGGCTCAGTATTATGAGCGGCAGGAGTTGGAGGCTAAAGAAAGTGTTGATAAGAAAGCAAAAGAATTGAAAACGAAGGTGATGTTGGCACAGGTTCGTGGAACACAAAATAGAGGGAATGATAGAGGTAGACGAGGTGGAGGCAATACGTCGTATGGTCGCACGGATATAGCGGAGGATCAATGTGCTTATTGTAAAGAGTTTGGGCATTGGGCTGAAGATTGTCCGGTACTTCGTGAACAACGTAGTCAGCGTGGTCGAGGAGGTGGTAGGTCGAGGGGCAGTTATACGGGGGCGAGAGGTGGTGGAGGTGACCGTGGAAGGGCTGAAGAGAGGGGCCGTGGCCAGGATGAATGAAATGCTTTTGATAGACGAAATCAATACCAGATATCGGAGGGTGAGAATGAGGAACATCAAGATTATGTGCACGCATAGGATTGCGTAGGATGGGGTACGGAATCAATTGAAGTGCCGGTTGATCAGAAAGGTCCATATGTAATAGCGGGCATTTTGGGTTCTACTGATCAATTTCTAGTCGACACAGGAGCTACTCGTAGCGCTTTATCAAAAAACTTGGTTCCGAGGGCTCCCCTGTCTGGCGAAATGATAACATGTGTAGGGTTTGATGGCACACCCTCCCCTAGCCCATTGTCAAAACCCCTTGCACTTTGTCTTGACAAATTTTTCAGTTTTGGTCAATTTTTGTTATCGCCCCACACACCAGATAATATTCTGGGTATTGATTTGCTTAAATATTTTCGAGCAACAATACGGTGCGCTCCTGAGGGAGTGCGGGTTATCCTGAATGACAATTACCCGGAATCAGATAGGTTTTGCACTATACTAGACATTCCAGCTTTGGCCTCTCTCCCGCACACGTTATGGGCGACCTCAGACACGGATGTGGGAGAGATGCGTATTCCACCTATTCAAATTACTGTAAAGGAGGGAGCCTCTCTGCCACGGGTGCCACAGTATAAGATTTCCAGGGAAGGTGAAATTGCCCTGACACATATTGTCCAGGATTTGATAACTGCAGGAGTGGTGGAGGAGGTTCCTTATAATGTTTGCAACAGCCCTATTCTTCCGATCCTTAAGAGAGATACTGACGACAAAGTCTATCGGTTTATTATTGACTTGAGAAAAATTAACAAAATTGTCATTCCCCAATACCCGGTGGTGTCCGACATTACGACTTTGCTGACACTGGTGCCACCTACGGCGACGACCTTTAGTGTTATTGACTTGAAAAATGCGTTCTTTTCTATCCCCGTCCATCCTGATAGTAGATATTTGTTTGGCTTCACGTTAAATAATAAATCGTATAGATTTTGTCGTGTTCCCCAAGGTTACACAGAAAGTCCTAGCATTTATAGCCAGGCTTTAAAACGACAGCTTGACTCTTTTGAATTGCAACATGGAGTAGCCCTTATTCAGTATGTGGATGATATTTTGCTGGCTGCGGATTCTTATGTACAATGTGAGGAAAGTACACTTGCCCTACTGTCCTTTTTAGCTCAGAACCACCACAAAGTGTCTAAGAAAAAGTTGCAATACTGTAGACCCAAGGTGACCTACCTCGGTCATCTTTTGTCTAAGGAGGGGCGTGCATTAACATCAGATCGAATTCAGGCGATTTTAGATACACCAGTTCCCCGCACGCAGAGAGATGTACGTGCCTTCATAGGTTTAACGTCCTTTTGTAAACAGTGGATCATGGGGTTTTCGCACATTATAAAACCTTTGTTAGCGTTACTGTCCAAAGCTACACCAATGCCCCTTGAATGGACAGATGAATGTCAAAATGCCTTTGAACAATTGAGACAAGCCCTCTGTTCTGCACCCTTGTTAGGTACACCAGATTATACAAAGATTTTCACGTTGTATGTCCACGAGAAGGATGGGTGTGCGTTATCAGTGTTAGTGCAAGCACACGGGGACAAGCAGAGGCCATGCGCATACTTCTCGGCGGTTCTTGATCCTGTAGCACGAGTATTACCTGGGTGTTTTCGAGCAGTTGCAGCAACAGCAGTAGCTATACGACAGAGTGAGGGAATAGTGTTATCGCACAAACTGTTGGTATTAGTTCCCCATGCAGTAGATGCCCTGTTAAATCAAACAAAGACCCAATATCTCACGAGCGCACGTTTGACAGGATATGAGCTCACACTTCTGGCGCCACATATCACACTAAAAAGATGCGCTACCCTGAACCCTGCCACTTTATTGCCCTATCCGGTTGAGGAGGGTCAGGAAGAAAAACATCACAACTGTGTTTTCCTGACCGAGGAACAGACAAAGGGTCGTGTCGATCTACAGGATATGCCACTTCCAGATGTCGATGGGGAACTGTGGGTTGATGGATCGTGTTTGAGACTGCCAGATGGTACGACTTCCGCAGCCTATGCGATTACGACACTTAAGACAGTGATAGAAACAGCTAGAATACCACAGAAATCAGCTCAAGCAGCAGAGCTGATAGCCTTGACAAGAGCCTGCGAATTGAGTGCTGGCCTATGCGTGAACATATACACAGACAGCCGGTACGCCTTCGGAGTAGCGCATGACTTCGGGCTACTCTGGAGAGAACGTGGGTTTCTGACTTCCCATGGAGTACACATTATGCACGGAGAACTAGTGCGTGATCTCCTAAACGCGTTGCTTTGTCCAAAGAAAGTAGCGATAATAAAATGTAGTGCCCATAAAAAGATCACCGATAAAGTGGGTCAGGGAAATGCCTTTGCGGACAGTATAGCGAGACAAACGGCTATGTCTCGAACTGACTCCCCCATGTACGTGACACAATCACAGGCTGAGCGATGGTATGATGCTAGAGCAGAGATACTAGATATTCAGAAATCAGCTACTGAATCAGAACTTGCGGCATGGGCAGCAGATGGGGTGCTAGATGATGAAGGTTGTTGGAGAAGCAAGGACATGGAGAGATGGAAATTGCCTGCAGCTTACTTGCAAGCGATGGTCCAGATGACACATGGGTTGGCGCACGTGGGGGCTCTTGCAATCACTCGACTGTTAACACGAGTTTGGGAGCATCCCGAGATTGGAAATACTGCCAAGAGAGTAGTGCAGACCTGCCTGATATGTTTGCAGCACAATCCTGCAAAGGGGACCCATACTCCGAAAGGAGGGTTCGTTCCACCTTCTGCACCATTCGAGGTACTCCAAATGGATTATATCCAGCTGGAGTGTTGCAACAACCTGAAGTATGTTTTAGTGGTGGTATGTGCTTTTAGCAAATGGGTTGAAGCTTTCCCCACGAAAGACAATACAGCTCTGACAACAGCTAAGGTGTTGCTCAAGGAGTTCTTCCCTCGATATGGAGTTTGCAAATTTTTGTGGAGCGATAATGGGCCTCATTTCGTTGGGAAAATTGTGGAGTATGTGTTGAAGGGTTTGGGAATTCAGCAGAAGTTTCATGCTGTATTCCACCCTCAGTCGGCAGGTCTTTTTGAGAGGTATAATGCCACGTTGAAACTATAACTGGCTAAAATTGTGGCGTCTACGACATTGAAGTGGCCGGACGCCTTACCGCTAGCATTGCTCTCTCTCAGATCAGTGCCCCACTCGCGAACTGGCCTCACACCGTATGAGGTGGTGTTTGGAAGGCCTATGAATATTTGGGGAGTGCCCAAGCCGCGATTGATACATGATGTGCCTTGTATAATGATGAACGATTATTTGGCACGATTAACAAATGATTTGCTTTCTATTCATCAACAGGTTCGAGAAGCGCTCCCTGACAACTCTACTGGAGAGGCCCATAATCTTCATCCTGGCGACTACGTTATGATAAAATCGTTTGAGAGGGCGAACAACTTGGAACCGAGGTGGTGTGGCCCCGAGCAGGTCCTCCTGGCGACTCGAACAGCTGTACGAGTGACCAACAGAAAGCGGTGGGTGCACTCAACCCACTGCCGTCGTGTCTCTCCTGATCTGGTGAATCCTGCTGTGTTGACCGACTACAAGGAGATTTTGGAGAAAGAAAAGAGCCCAGCTGTGACATCGGCCGAAGTTGAGGGAGCCTTCCCGGACCACACTGTTTCTGGACGAGAGTGCTATAGTCTGCGGCCATGATAAAGAAGGTTTTTGGTTTTTCGAGACTGGTTGGTTACCGCTCTGGGGTTTGTGAAACGGAAACCGGGAATCTCAAGGGGGGGGGATCAGTTCTGCCAAGAGTAGCGACACCCGTCTTGACCCCGGAGAAGAAAACAACGGCTACCTCGGAGCTCAGCACCGTATTTTTCTTTTTTAGGTATATACATATGTACATTTGAGACTTTGTGAACTTTTGAACTATTCGAGACATTAAGAACTTTTTGAACTATGGCGTCTTCTGCATCACGAGATAAAAGAATACTTGGTGCCATCCTTTTCGTTTTGACTATTGTGGTAATAGCAGTGATAGCTTGGGTAGTTGAACTCGTGGTGCCTGCACGTGAACATTTGCTGCCAACTACCCCGGCTCCATCTGAACATTTTCACTTCACCTTGCCCTATCATGAAGAACGGCACCGACAGACTTATTTGAACAATAGCTTTATTCAGATCCTGCATCATACGCATAACATGACAAATACGTCTAATTGTTGGGTGTGTGGGATGTTGCCTGGGCACCAGAAGAAAGGGGGCACTCCACTCATTCCACTCCCGTTCTCACATAATGGATCCTGCAATGCCTGGTACACTCTTCTCTTCACTTTGAGATGGCCAACAAAAGGGGGGGTGCTTTTCCGTTTGAATAAAATTTGCTACCATGACCGGGATGGGTATCCACGAGCTGAGGGTACTCGATTTGAATGGGAGGAGTACCGCCCCGATAATGCATCTGCCCCACGTGTTTACAGTAACCAGAGGAACATCAATGTATCCAGTTCACATGTTATTAATGTTATTGCTACTAAAGCTGATTTGTGTATCCGCAATAAAGGTACAATTCCGGTGGGAAAAAGTGAATGCAACACTACACTTACATTTGACAGCCCAAATGGCATATCGTTTGTAGCATCTCGCAATACTTATTTTATTTGTGGAACGAAGGGTTATCATCAGCTCCCGTTGGGATGGTTAGGCACTTGTTATGTATCCTTTGTATTGCCCCCTGTATTCATCGCCCCGCCAATGTATCATAATGATTATGTCCTTTATCACGATTTCGTGTTGAATCGTGTTAAACGTACTGTTGTTCTGGATGACATCGACCAGACTGATACTGCTTTGCAACAATATGTGGACTTCAATTTGGGATTGTTCTCCTTTGTAGGGGCTGCTTTGAATAGCCGGAAAATACGACGATTAACCCGTGTTGTTGAGGCTGTAGCCAATGATACTGCTATTGCACTAGGAAATATTACCGAAGAACTTCAGATTTCTAGGATTGTTACGCTCCAGAACAGAATGGTTCTAGATGTGGTTCTAGCTGACCGTGGGGGGCATGTAGAATCATTGGAAGTAGCTGCTGTGTATACGTACCTGATAATTCACCATCTGTTTATGATGCTATTTCGAAATTGCACAAGATAGCTGCCGAAATACACCCGGACAATGGAACTTGGACTCTTTCAGGGTGGTTCTGGTCAATGCTTACCACTTGGGGTTGGAAACTGCTAACGATTCTATGTATCATTGTTGGAATATTGTTTTCTGTATGTTTATGTATACAATGTGGCCCAGCCTTATGTTCCATGTGCTTATCAGCTTGCATACCATCAAGACGAGCTCTTGCTCAGAATAACATGATGCTTCACAAAGAAGTAGCTCAAATAATGTTAATTGATATTGAAGATGAACACCCTGATTATGTTCACTATGAGGTAGCTTCAGCTAAACGCTAAAAGGGTCGTCTGTCGTAATTTGACAATGGCCGGGTTAGCGCTTAGCTGTGCTACACGTTTTCCCGCTTAACTTGGCTATACTTGGAAACGCCATTTTGTGTGTTACGGCGGCCATCTTAGATCATGAGCCGCCTCGTGGCCAGCGTGCCCTTTAGTCCGTTGTCCGTGCCACTGACCACTCGAGTTTGCCCAGCAACAGGCTATTTTTAGTAACGGTCAAGCCTGTACATGCGCAGTCCCAACTGACCAGTCGTCCCTCAGGAATGTGCCGCCAAACTGACCAGCGGGGTTGTAACCCCTCCAATGAGCTGGCTGTGTTCCAAAAATGACCATATATGTACATAACGCTCTGTAACTTTGTACCGCCTATCTTTTTATTACCTGCAAAATTGTATAAAAGAACGGGTCACACCGATGTTCGGTGTGATACTTCTTGCATTACCGAAGGGTGCTGTAGGAATGTACCACCACCCCATGGGGTCTTAATAAACTTGTTCTTTGAATTTTTCAGCTTCCGTGCCAACAGTTCTTTCAATGTAAGTGGGTTATCTTTGGAGCATGTAGGCCTTGGGAACCCGATACAACAGCTTTAACTTAAAATATTTGTGTAATTTGAGCTTCTGCACAAATTAAAGAAGGTCAATCCTGGTTTGTTTAAATTCAAAGCGAGTCTGAGGACAAAAAGTTAGCACCGCCATGTATAAAGCACGAGTGGTCCGAGAATAAAAGGTGCACAGGAGCAGATATATATAAATATATATATATATATATATATATATATATATATATATATATATATATATATATATATATATATATATATATATATATATATATATATATATATATCCAAAAGGCTGCTTACAAAGGTTGGGTGCAACGACGAATTCCCAGTCAGCACCAAGGAAGCAGACACGAGCCCAAAGTATGTGCAAAAGCAAGTAGCGTTTATTCTTTCACGAGTCCGCCATAACGCGTTTCACCACCGGAGTGGCTTGATCACATGACAACGTTAACAGTTTTTACTGGACCTTTTAAACAGCTAGCACTTTAAACACGTGATTGCAAGTGTAAGTGACATAAAATATATATATATATATATACACACACACACAAACACATATATATATATTAAATATATAACATCTAAAGTAAACAAAGGTTAAAGGGACATTATAGTTAGGTGATGTAATATGTGAGGCTACAAGCAGCTCATGGTAGAGGTTTGAATTACAGTTAACTCAGTAAACTATAAATTGTGCATTTCAGTGTTTATTTTGTTTTTAAACGTTAGTTGTTATATTAATACAACACCTCACTAAATTTTACCATCAAAATTAGGTTCACTTCCCATGAGGGGTTGAGTGCAAGGTCGGGCCCACAGCCTGCTCTCAACACACTGTGGAAACACAACCCCTTCGTACCCCCGTACATTTTCCTTTTTTTTGGGGGGGTAAGTTTCATGAAGATTTATATAAATTATCTAATAGGGATCACCACTAGGTAGTCATAGTTAGGTCTGCTTTACCATCAATGGAGCATTTTTTGGTTTGCTAATAACATTGCCCTCTTTGCTGAATTCTCACAAAACTTTCAAATAAAAAAGTATATACACATTAGTTCCTTCCCGGAGAGCTTTGGGGCAATCTGTCGAGCTAGGGCCGAGAAGAAAGGGGGGTCCCAAAATTCAAAATCCCCATTCATTTTCCATAGGCTTCTTTAAGGCAGTTTCCAGCATACACAGCTGAACGAAATGGCACCGAATTTGGCAGGAGGCTAGATCTTGGTCCAGAGATTTTTCTTTTTTGTGATTTGGTGTAAAGCCATTCCGAATTTTTCAAGATATTACGGATAAAACCAAACCTCTTCTTAGGCTGGTTCCTGTTTTGCTTGACCTGCTATGCAGTTATTTCCAACACCAGCGTTAATAAAGTCTGCAGCATTTACACTGTTGAAGAAGTATAAACCACCCAATTCAGACCTGCTTTTCCTAAGAACTGACACCCTTTAAATTATAGTAAGTTTAGTAAACTATAACTTGTACATTTTGTTTTTTTTTTGGTTTTTAAACTTAGTTTTGATATTATTACAACACCTCACTAAAATTTCACTTCAAAGTGTGTTGTTTTTCAGTGAACTTCTAAGGCATTTTTTAATGTAATTTAACATTTTAGCACCTTACATAGCTATAACATCACTTTAGTCTTTGGATTTTTCACTGAATTTCTTATGTTTTTTAAATATAAAGTAAGATATTATTTCAATATCTAACTACAGTGTCACGTTAACCTTTGATTTTTGAGTAGATTGCTGTTTTTTTAAATCATATTCATTCAATTACTCACAGAGCATATCTTTTTACCATGTGCTGTGTGGGGCTGGCCCAATCCCCAACCCCCTGTAGGTGACCATTTCTACTGCCTCACAAAGCTTTCGTAGGGTTTGTGAGGGGCACACTTCCTGTAAGGTGTTGAGTGCAGAGTCTGGCCCACAGCTTGCTCCCAACCCACTGTTGAAATAGACCCACTCCGAACCCCCACCCCACATTTTCCTCATTTGTCTGGTAAGTTTCATTAGGATATATGTAAGTTACCTAGTGGGTGTTGCCCCTAGGTAGTTATAGTTAGGTCTGCTTTCCCATTGATGGAGTGTTTTTTGGTTTGCAAATAACTTTGCCCTCTTTTTCTGAATCTTCACAAAACTTTCAAAGCGAAAAGTTCATCTACCTGAGCTCTTTCCTGGAAAGTCTAGTAGTAATCCATCAAGCCGGGACCAAGAGGGGTCACAAACCTCAAAATCCCCATGCATTTTCCATAGCCTTTTCAGTGCTCATGGCGGTCCCCGGCCGTCATGAGTCACGGTGGACGTGTGCGCACGACGGCTGGGTGCCATCCGAGCCATGCCCGAGATTGGAATGCCCCAGCACTGCGGCAGAATTCGCGCTGCAGTGAAGAGGATAAACTTCTTTAAGACAGGCTACAGAAGAAACTGCTGAACGGAATTGCATCAAATTCGACAGGAAGCTAGATCCTGGCCCCTAGATTGTGCTTTTTTGTGAATTGGTGCAAATCCGTTCAGTATTTTTCAAGATATTACGGGTAAAAAAATATAAATATTTCGACAGTTGAGCACGCAAGAGTCTAAGAGAATCTCGCAGAAGCTACAATGTGACATATAGAGTGCTCTGATTGGCCCAGGGAGCTTTATTTCCCTTGGGCCATCTCGCTCCCACCAGGAGTCAGACTCCTGCAAGAGCAAGCGCTCTGATTGACTGCCAGCAACAAGTGAAAAATATTGCTGGGAGCCATTACAGGACTCAGAAACTCATTCTCCTATCATGAAGTTCTAAGAAACAAAAAGAGATATGGGGCTAGGGTAGGATACTTTGAACCCCTAGGTCCCATGGGGGCCCCAAAAGGACACGCAATGGAGCCCAAACACAAAAAACTGAATAAAATGCTGCGATCCCACAAGACTCTTGTTTGATTGGGAAAAATATGGATGCTGGGTGGCATTTTTTTATTATAAGGCCCAGGCATCCTACTCCATGGGTTGTGTTTATAAAGGGGAGCGGGCTCTGTGGCCCCCCTTTGCAAGCCACCAGGTGCCCCTGGGAGCCCAATCCCAGAGCAAAAAACTATTTGTATGGGGTGATGGGATGTGCGGACCTCCCTCCAAGCCATTAAAGGCCTCAGAAAACCTACCCACTGGGCTGATATTAATTTCTATGGGAACAGGGGCTATGCGGCCCCACTCCCTGCACCTCAAAAGGCCCCGCAAACCCCACCTGCGGAGTTAAAATTTTACTAAAAAGGGAGGAAGGTAACAAGGCCCATTATCTGACACTGAAAAGGCCCCAGGGAGCCTAACTCATCCTCCAGGGTCAGCTTAGCAGCTATATCCTGGTGTGCCCACTCTTGGGACAAAACACTTACCCTTCATTCAGCGGTATGGGCACAGCAACCTGTGTTTGCTCTCACAAGGTGGGAGCAATTTTAAGTCTCCTACCAAGCGGGAGCAAACACCATGTCTGCAATTACCTGCCGGGATCTACAAAAATACCCCACCAACTAGGAGTGAACTTTAGATCAGTTTGTCTGCCCACAGTGATGTAGACAGGAAAACAGATTTAAAATATTGCTCCTGCCTGCAGTGAGTGGCGTTGTTATCTGATCATAGTGGGCAGGAGTAATGCTGCTCCCGCTGGATGCAGGTTGCCAGCTGGGGCCGCAGGGACCTTGTGCTGGGTGCCATGGGTGGGAACCAGGGAACCCACCTTTCGCTGCGCTTTGCATGGTGTCCCTCGGTTGAAATCGGTTTGGTAGGGGGGTCATATGCCCCGCTTAAAAATGGTGCCAGGCCCCAGGGGGTGGGGTCCCCGGCGCCGAAATAGGCCTGGGGAGGGAGTTGATGTGCCTCTCTCCCCCTTCTAAAGAATGCCTGGGGATGGGTCTCCGTAGCCAAAATCATCCCGAAAAGGGGGAGCAATGGGCGCCCCTCTCCCTCTGAAAATACTGCTCAGAGTATGGGGTCCCTTGGGCCAAAATCAAGACAGGAGGGGGGCTGCGCACCCCCATCCCTTTTATAATTGCAACTGACCCCATGGGTTGGGGTCACTGGGGCCTAAAGTGGTTTATATGTATAGTTAGAACCCAGGGGCACACAAGGGCTACTAGCCCCAATCGTGGAGGATGAGGATTTTTATCTCTGATGTCCCAGGCCCGGCCTACTATGGACAGTATTTCCCTTTATGCTTGACTCTCAATAGTAAGTGTGGTCGAGCAGTCCAAGGTTCTCTCGAGGAGGTGGAGGTGTGGATACAGATTCGTAAGCTTAGGCTCACAATTTGAAATACGCTAAGCAGCAGTAATAACTAATTGCCAAGTCAAATACTCACTATTATGAAAGAAGTCAAGTATTTTATTTTTACTGATACGCACAAAAAGGAAGAATACTAGATTCTCAAACAATTGCACAGTCCTCCCTTGAGGTCAGGACTCTAGTACCTCTTTGGCTGTTCCCTGTCCCACTCAATCCTTGCAATCGTAGTTATTCCTATTCAGTATTTGTACCATACAGGGTATGTATGCCCCAATAGTAGTGCGAGTCTCAAGATTCCACCATGACAATAACTTAAAGTCAATAGTATTAGCAGCAAGTTCTCCCTCAGTCAATAGGACTGCAGCAAGTCTTACCAGGACCGGCGGGAGGGAAGCGTTCAGAGTTCTGGAGTGTGCACCGCAGCCCAGTTTGGGTAAGTTGATGGCACACTTACTAATCAGCTGCACTGGGTGGGTGCAGGATCTCTTCCACTTAGTTGTGCTCCTACAGCAACCAAAGGTTTCCTGTGGCTTATCTTGTGGGATAAGTGTTTGTTAGCTCCTGATGGGGGGTTGCTATGACAATCCTGTCCTGGATCCCACACTTGGGTGATGGTGTTCCCACAGCATTCTCACTTCTTCCAATAGGGTAGAACATGTTGTAGTCCTTGGTGCTCCAGGGGACCTCCTTCAACATACAGGGATACCACAACCCACTGTACACAGGCTCTGACCCGATCAGCATGGTGAAGTTATCCACAGTGGATCCTCCTGGCAAACAGGGTCGCCGCCTTGCTACCATACAAGGTTTTGGGCCATACTGCCTGGCAGTCTTTTCCATGGCAGCCCCTCCTTGCATATGGGGTCACTGCACTGTTACTGCACAGGGTCTCGGCACTTACTAATCAGCAGTCTTTTCCACTGCACCATCTCCTGGTATGCAAGGTCACTGCACTGCTACCACACCAGGCTTCCACCCTTCCTGCTGAGCAGTCTTTCAGCCAACTGTCTTCAGAGAATTCCTCTCCTGGCATATGGGGGTCGCTGCCTCAGTCCTGCACAGGGCAATGACCCGATCAGTGCAGCAGCCCTTTCCTTACAACTCGCACAGGAAGTCATCTGGACAGGGCCCCCAATGGGCATTGCTCCCTCCAAAGCTCTCCTCTTCCTCTCAGGGCACACTGGACTTGGTAAGCAGATAGGTGATGGTGCTCCAAGCTCCAGGGCAGGTGGCGTTGGATTCCCTGGGTGTAGCCCCCTCACCCAGCAGGGAGACCAACAAGCCTTGCCCAGTCCTAGTCACAGGCAGATGTCTTGCAGAGCTTACCCTACTCATGCAGCCCATATGGCTGCTTGGAAGATGTCAATATTTGCGGTTTCAAACTCCTCTTTTTATAGTCCCTTTCCAAGAACCAAATGTGTTGTAGGGTCTGAGTCTTTTAAGTTTTATATTGGGCCCTGCTTCTTTTAAAGTGCCTACCCCTCTGCTCCCTAGTCCTATTATAAAGCCATCTGTCACAGCAGGGATGTCTCTGAAGCTAAATGTCCCACAACACAGGCTATAGAAAAGATGAGAGTTCCCTCTGGGTTGTTAGACACAGTAATATGTGTCTCACAAGGGTGAGCCATACATTTTTAGATTTTTTTTATCAGCCCCATCTCCTTCATGAGATGTGCCCTGGCTCCCTTCCTTGTGGCCTCTCACTGAATCAAAGAGCATCCTTTGACGTGATGGAAGATACTTAATCAAATACAACATAACGAATATACATAGCAGTGCCCCAAGTGCAATTACGCAAGTGCAATAATGTTCATGGCAAACAATGTAAGCTATTTCTCACAGTGACAGGGACCATGGCATGTGCTGAACTCAGAGCTTGGTGTATATTTACAAATGGATGTTCGCCTTGCTGGACCACTGCAAGGGCTTGGTGTGTCTTTTCTAATACAGTTTATCAAGACTATAGCCAATTCAGCATATCCTTTGTCTGCAGTGCCCCTACATCACTAAGAAGGTACTACTTTTGACACAGTTACAGGGCAGGGAAACTTCCTTATAGCTTCAACTCTTTCTGACTATTAATGACGTTCTTTGCAGAGATCTCATGGCCAACGTATTTTACTTGGGGACAGTAAAACAGCAATTTTTCCTTTGTTGTCTTATGTCCTTTCTTAGCCAATTCAGTAAGAAGTGTGAAATAGAAAAGATACTAATGCTCCTCATTCATGGAGAAAGAAAAGGGAGTAAAGCAAAAATAAACCACTGGTCACTGGCCGGCATAGAAGACAGGATGGTCACAGGGTTGGGAACTACTGGGAAACTTGGAATAACCACATTATTAGTGGCCCTAATTTCTTGCACAAATCTGTAACAGTTAGCATTCCCACCCCTTCGTATTGGGAAAATCGACCTGTGAGCAGAGCAGGCCTGTCCCTACCTAGCTGAGCATGGGGAACTTGCTTATTATCATTTATTGCTTTCCTTTGTAACCTGGTCAGTTGGGCGACACTCCTCCGCCTTAGAGGATGAGCCACCACTGCCACTACCCTGGTTTCCTCAACCCCCTTCCCTCTATGGAACTCCCCGTCCAACACCCTTACCCACTTTATGCAATTTTAGCAGTTTTAAACTCTGCCTAGTACCCCTCACCCAGACACAAACGTCATCTGTGGATCTGTGTTCTGAACACACTTTTGGTCATTTCCTGCACCTAGTCACCCTCCATCCTAAATTTCCCAACTTCATAACCGCTATACATGTTTTAATGGCACCCTAAATCAATCAATTAATCAATCAGGGAGTTACAAACCGCGCTACTCACCCGTGAGGGTCTCAAGGCGCGGGGGACTGCTCTGGTCAGTTGAAGAGACAGGTCTTGAGGGTCTTCCTGAAGATGGGTACATGGAAGGAGATTCTGTTGTTGAGGTATTGGAGTACGGTGTTGTGGAGGCATTTATAGGCATGGATAAGTACCTTGAAGGTTACTCTTTTCTTGACGTGGAGCCAGGGGAGGCTCCGCAGGTGCTGGGCAATCTATTCATGTCGAGGGATGCCGAGGGCGAGTCTGTCTGCAGTAAACTGATTTTTAAAACAGATCTATTGGTTTGTGGACTGGCAAATACGGCTTACACACTTTTTCAAAAACTTAATGTCAGTTTACTTTTCCAGGGCTTAGGGAACTCAGTGGCAGTTGGGCAGTCATTGTAAAATGCGTTGCCTGTAGTCCGTAGAATCATCATAAGAACCAGATGTGAGTACACTGAGTTTTCAAGAAACATAGCATTGATTCACATCGAGTTCAACAGCATAGTAAAACTATGATAGCACCACAGTTATAGGCTACACTCAAGACGTGAGGGCCAATGGAATTCCTTTTGCAAAGCAGATCTACAATAATAATGTGTACAGGCAAATGAAACATTGACAAAATGGGTGTGCTCCTCAGGTTATTTACAGCCAGCGAGCTATGAGTCAGGTCTGAAGGAAAGTAAGAACTCTCAGCATGTGCTCATACCGCCTATTTCTTATGTGTCCTTATGTTATATTGTTGTTTGTGTCACTCATTGGCTCTGTAGCTCAGCGAAGGCTCCCGCTTCCTAGTGGAGGTCCAGTTGGACTGGTGGAGCTGCGCTTGGATGCATAATTAGCCAAGTGCCAAAGAGGTTTTGGTGTAAATAAACAAGCTAGTGGGCTTCAGAAAGCTAGATTAGAGTCCACATGCTTGGAAAGTAGGATTTTATGCAGTCTCATCTCTACACAGTACTGGATTCTCAATCTGTCTGGTAACGAGGAGAGGCACTGGGCACCAATACCACCCATCCTACTCTGCATTGTTTCTCAAGTTCATCCCTTCTCTGTACTAGTCTACAGAGCAACACAAATAAGTTGTCCTGCTCCATGGAGGTGAATTCAAGGTCTAAAGCAGACATAATAGCAATAAGGTTTACAATGCTTAGGAAAGAGGCAAGGGTGCAATATGGGAATATATGTGCGAAGGGGAGAAAACTCCAATTATGGACTAGAATTATCCCAGTGCACCGTCCTTCGGTCATACGGGTACATTCATCCAATGGAACTATATACTGTCGTAGCCAACATCTCAGTAAGACAGATACTCTTTCACTCACCTTTTACACTCCTGGGCAACACATTGCTCACTTAAGCCACATTATATTTCTTTGCCAGGGAGATCCAGTAAGTTTCTTAGGTGTAGAAAGAAATGCCTGTACTGCATGAAAAATAACCATTTGCTGCCTACCATTAGTGAAGTAAGAGCCTGACCATGGAGATGGTAGGCATCCATGTTAGAAGGAGTTCAACTCTAAGTAGATAATCACGGTGTTGTCTGTTTTGTAGCTAGGTAGCAACAACAAAAACATGAGGGGTACCGATCAGTGGACTTAACAAAAGGATCACTTCCACATATCAGGTCTTTGACAATGTTAAAAGGTGGACCAAGGTGACAGATGGTTACTGCGCTAGGGACATTTGATCCTACAACCTGTCCGACATGAATCACACACCCCTGGGACTACTGCTGTCTAGGAGACTTTCTGTGATCTGATTGGTTAAATCTTTCCAGGGACTACTCCTGTCTTGGAGATTCTCTGTTATCTAATTGGGTACACTTTGGACAAAGTCCATCAATATTTCTATCTAACTGTACGCCTTATTTACGATTAAGGGCAGATCATGCAGGAAAACGGACAACAGAAGCAATTTGGGGTTGCTACCTTTCATAGCCATCAGGCACCTCAAGGGCTTATGGTCTATCTGGACAATGAATGCGATCCCAAATAAATCCCTAGCCAATTGAAATAGGAGAAAACTCTATGTGATCCTTTTTACCACCATGTATCCCAGCAATGGAACTTCAAAGACTTTGATGCATCAAGAAGTTCTGATGCGCCTGGAGAAGAAGTAGTTTATTCATAGCCCCGGGCTCTGAATCCACTGTTGACTAGCACAATTTCAAATGCAGTTGTAAAGTGGTCAATTCGCAGTCCTTCGATTTGTGGACAGGCATTGTGTCATAGCCTTTCAAGTGTAAGCCACTGTCACTGAGCTTTGGACAACTCAGCTGTACTAGAGCATGCAGCATCAGGAAACTCTGGAAAGCTTTGGTAGACTTTCTAGGTTTATTGTGTGGTCTGCTGCAGGAAGGTGTGATCCCTCCCACATCTTTAGCTCCACATTGGCTATTGCATACCAATACACTCACCCATAGAGGCGACTCAGTGACAATAAACTTTGGGTATAGCTCCGAAGTTGGGTGTAGCTCAGAGATCAGCGGCTACAAGGTGGATTCCCATAGCAAGGTGTCTTTACTAAAGATAAATAATTCTATCCTTTCTGTGTAGAGTTTGAGGCAGTTTGATTTCTTCCATCTAGAGACTTCAGACATGAAGGCGGAGAAGTTGGTTTGGATGATTGATGTTTGTTGGAGAGGAACAGGATGATCTGGGTGTTGTCTGTGTAGGCTATAACATTGATTCATTGGGTGAGATTGATGCTGGAGAGTGAGGCCCTGTAGGTGTAGAACAGTGTGGGACTGATCAAGGATCCTGGGTCTGCACCTGAATTGTGTTGTGTTGGGGAGATTGTTATCATTGAGGTGGGTGGCAAGATGTTCGTGCATGATCTTACCTTTGTGGGGAATGGTACAGGGAGATGAGCTGGCAGTTGGTTAGTGTTTTAGGGTTGTCTGAAGGTCTCTTTTAAAAGGGATAATGGCAGCATGTTTTCAGGCATTCTGGAAAGTGATTGCATTGATCAAGTCATTCAGGATCAGGGTGCATTATGGTCAGTGCTGTAGAAGTTCAGAGATCCTGGATTCTTCAGAGACTTTGTTACAATCTCATTGTGAGGGTTTACCATTGGCATTTCAGCAGTGGTGAGGCATGGGTATAGAAATCCACAAGATCATGGTGTGGGCCAGGTGATGGGTGTGGGCCTGTCCACTGTGATTTCTCTGAAGCTGGTGAAGATGGATTCCAGTAGGTGTCTGGCAGCATGAGTAGGGCCTTCCACCTGTGGGGTGAGTGTCAGGTTTATCAGGTCCCCCAGAAGGTTGACTGAAATGGGGTTAGTGGGGTCCTTCAGGACTGCCAAGGAGGATAAAGGCACTAGAGTTGAGTATTAGGTAAGGTGAAGAAAGTCTGTGATAATGCTACTAAAGGTAGCTCAGGGTCTACAGGGGATCAGTAGTTGAGGCTAATGCTCAGGGTGTAGCTGGGGGTGATGTGAAGTTGAAGGTCAGATGTTCCATACTGCTGTTAGTGCTACCCAAAGTCATGGAGCAGTGGATGTGCTCTTTAAAAAGATGGTGAGTCTTCTTCTAGGTTAGTAGTCCTGTCCTGTCTAATGACTTTGCAACAGGGTTGATAGCTGTGGCAATGTCTGGAGCATACGTGGGAGTCAAGCAGGTTTCTGTCAGAAAAGCTAATCCGGTGTGTGGTTGTGCAGTAAGTCCTAGATTTCTGTGGCGTGTTTGGTGAGGGAGCGGGAGTGGAGGAGGAACCAGGACAGCCAGGATTGGGGCCTGGGAAAGTTGTGTGAAGTGAGCGTTGTGTGTGGTGCGTGTTGGGGTGGCATGAGTGTATGAGATGTTGTAGGAAAAGTGGCAGGTGGAGCAGGAGAAAGAACTTACAGTGGTGGCGGGCGTGGTCCAGCTGCAGCTCTGGGAAGTGCGTCCAGGGTTCAGGGCATAAAGAGAGGCAGAGGACTTGTGGCAGGGGACCAGAGAAGGGGCAGGTGTTCCCGGACTGATCCGGGTGTATTACTGAGGTTATGACCCATGCTAATCTGTTGGCCAGAGCCTTGCCCAACACCTTTACCTACACATTAAGCAGTGATATGGGCCTGTAAGAACTGCAGGCCATGGGGGTCTTGTCCTTGTTAGGAAGAACGACAACTGTGGCCATCCTCTGATCCACCTGATGAACACTGTCTGCCTTTGCCATCTGAAATATGTTAAGCATGTGAGGCACAACTATACTTGCAGCGTATTTGAATAATTCTAAGAGCAATCTATTGGGCCCCGCTGCCTTGCCTGCAGTTTGGGTGGTGCATATACAGATCCCAAGTTGAATGCATAAACCTCCCAAATATCAAAATACGAATCTGCCCATAGGGTTGTGCCAAGTCCAGCCAGGCATGTCTGGTGTTGAGGACCTTAACAAGATACCTGTACCCCTTGATTCAGAAGTGCGACCTGCATGCGCCACCAGGGTATACCCCATCTGCTTAGGGTCTTGCAATGATGGGCTTTTAAATGGGTCTCCTGCAAGAGGACTAGGTCAGCTGCATAATGCCAGATATACTGCAGCTTCAAGGTACGTTTGACCTTCAGACCCAGGCCATTCACGTTCCAGGAAAGAATTTTTTATTCAGTGTGTGCATATGTCCCCATGCGATGTAAGACTGTAGGGTCTGCCCATGCCCATCCTCCTCCTCAGGGTCCCGCCTCCCCCTCCTGGCCCACCCTACAACCACAAATATTCATGATGTATTGTCCAATTACTCGAGTATCAAACATAAACAAAACATTCCAGTGTACTCCCCCCTTCTGTGGAAAATTAATTCGTATTGATAAACATTGTCTGCGCCATCTTGCCTTTTTCCCAATGCCAAACTTTTGTCGTACACGGCGGCCATTTTAGATGCCTTGGTCAGACCCACTCTCTCTGCACGCCGCCGATCCCCAGCACGGCTCCCCACCCTCGCAAGCATCTCCCCCACGTACTGGTCGCCCCCGCGCTCTCTCTCTCTCTCTCTCTCATGCATGGGCCATAAACCCCCTCCATCTGCGCTGCTCTTCCCTGGGAATCATACCCCGTGCCTGCCCGACACCTCCCTTTCATCCTATTCACTATCGCACCCTCTGACGCCCCTCTTCCTCCGTGTCCGATTATCCCGGCCGGTCCCAGGCTATCACCTAGCCCTACGGATGCAGTTTATGGCCCTCACTGGAAGGAATCGCCCCTCTTCAAAGGAGTTACAGTAGATCAAGGCCCCCACTCCATGAAATCCATCACACCACATGCATTCCGGGAATCAGGGAATGCCCTGCTGTTCCTGTCATCTGATGACGAGCCTGTATTGTGATTGGGGAGGGGATTCTCACTGTAAGGGTATGTGGGAACGGGTCTGAAGAGGAAGATTCCGGGGATGTCTTTCATACTTCAAAGTACCTTTATTGTAATAAAGAATGTCTTCCTGCCATAAATGCGTGTATAAGAGGCCAAGCCTCAGAGATGCAGTTAGAGCACCTCGAAAAGATTCCCTGTTGGTCTGATCTGATGTGTTCTCCTCCGGAGAGAATAAACCCTTGTTTCCTGCCTTCCAGTCTCCAGCGCCTGCCTCTTCATTGATTCATACTTTGTGGGATAAGAGGCGACATCGCCGGGCAATACTTAAGGTTATTTCATTCATTGATTGCCTTCCTGCTTTACAATTGGCGTCCCAAGCGTGGGGCCCATCAGCGACACGTGGATCCAGTGGGAGAGGTCCTGACGACAGAGTGAACGACTGCAGCGATCGGGAGAGCTCCTGTCCGATAGACCCTCGTCTGACAGCCATTCATCCGAACTTCACTGGTTCCGAATCGACCTCTCTCGAGTGATCTACGGTCCTGACTGGGAACCATCAGGAGTGCCGCGGCAATATCGGAGATTGGAGGGCGATCGGGTGCTGGACGCGGAAGACGAGAAACAGCCCATGCGGTCCGGGTAAGGTCGTGTAAAAACGACAAATTGCGAAACGATGATGGTTCTTTGAGACATTCGCTGCGTACAAACGAGGAGGAATACAAATACTCTATCTTCCTTTGTGGACAGCGAAGGGTGGGTAACGCGGACCTTTGTCCCCCTTTGTAATCTGTCGTGCCTATCTTTTCTCCCCACTGTTTGTTTGATTGATTGATTGTCAGGGTAGCTCCCTTTTTGATTGTCAGAGTAGCTCCTTTTTGAGGCATTCCCTGCCTGCAAACGGTGAGGGATAGAAATATTCTCTCTCCCTTTACAGATGGTGAAGGATAGGTAACGCGGACTTTTGTCCCCCTTTGTAATCTGTCATGCCTATCTTCTCCCCACTGATTGTTTATTTGGATCTAGTTCTCTTGAAGCATTCACTGTTTGCAAACAACGTAGAATAGCAATATTCTGTCTAGTCTTTGCAGGTAGTGAAGGATAGGTAGTGCGGACCTTTGTCCCCCTTTGTAATCTGTCATGCCTATCTTCTCCCCACTGGGTGGTAGCTGGTTCAGCCCGGACCGCTTGTTAGAGGTGGATCATCCAGTCCCACTGGAAGGCACCCCTAACAAGGATATGTTCACGAAGCATGGGCTAGTCGCCATAGCGTATAGCAAATTATGGCACAGGTATACGAAGAAGGAACCCCAGAGTCAGTGGCCACTGATAGGATCCTTTGAAGAAAGCAAACTAGATGCATTAGATGAAGTCCTAAAAACTCGTAGAACGACACCGACCATGCTAGACAGCGTTAGCCTGTGGCGCAAAGAAGCTGTACAATGAAAAAAGAAAGAGGAAGCTAGGATAGACAAGGAGCTACGTAAAGCAGCCCACCTAGCCGCAAAGAAACTAGAGGAAGAAATAAAGGAGAGAGAGGAAGCTAAGTGGAAACAAGAAACCGAAACATCGAGTCAGTGTCCTGTTAGAACACCCTCTGCGCTCTACCCTGAATTACCCTCGAAACAGCGAGCCAACGATGATCTCTTATTAGGTCCTCCGATCATCTACATGCCCCCTCCATATGCCCCTTCCCAACCTTCAGCGCAACACTCGCTGCCCCCAAGCACAGGCGAGAGTAGCACCAGGGCCTCGGCCCCCATGGCCTCCGTGCCGGCCGAATCCCTTGTACCAGATACAAAGCAAGCAGCAATGTTAGATGACCATGAGGCCCGAAAGACAGATCCCACGAGAACGAACAGGTTGAGCAAAGATGAGCGAGCAGGGATTGACAAGGTAGTCAGGACACTAATAGAACGAAAGGAGAGTGAGGAGCACATCATGGATATGTTCAACTCGTATGCGGGAAGCCACAGACAACACTTTGTCGTACGATTGTGTTATCATTTCCTAAATGCTTATGAGGACCGATATCGAGACAAAGGTCCCGAGAGCCTAACGACTCTGTATAGAAAGGTTGATATCGGGGATGAGGGCGGGTGTGACGTGACGGACCTCCTTGCGCGTACGCTTGAGGTTTTCCGCCACCTCACAGAATCAGAGTTGGAAGCTAAAACTACGACACCTGTAGCAACCGAACCACGAATAGAACAACCTAGCACCATGATGCCAATAAGAGAGGCTGCCCCCTACTGGGTCCCCCCACGAGGTTAGGGAACACACAATGATGTTAACCATCAGGATGCAAGAGGGAGGGTAGTGTACAACTGGGTCTAACAACCATGGGATCGGCAGGATATTCTGACGTTCCGAAAATCCCTACCTGATTTACGGAAAAACCCCACTGCCTTCTACACTGAACTAGGTACAGCCTTAGGTTCCACTATCATGACCCTAGCGGACATCGATTTGTTCTTCGGGTTATGTCTGCCAGCAGATGTGTGGAAGCAGATCCGCAAGGTCGACCACCTTGAGCTGTTCGGACATACCTGGAGACAACTCGATGAGATCGACAAGCAACGAGGAGCCGGACAGAAACCTGTAACTGCTATTCTTGAACTCCCGGACAAGATTGTCCAGAAACTCAAGACCCTGATTCCAGAGAAGAAAATAGACTGGTCAATAGTGACGGCCTGTAGACAGAAACCACAAGAAGACGCTTCTGAATACTTTTCTAGTTCGAAACAGTGTTCTCCTACTACAACGGCCAAGATATGACCACTGCAACCGGACACCACTTGTTCGTCCAGAACTTTGTGAAGGGTCTGGTGCAAGAGGTTTCTCAAAAGCTGCAGGCGAGTGAAAGCAGCTGGGCAGCCTCTAAACCCGCGGCTATCCTCCAGATGGCCCAATACTATGAGCATCAGAAAAATGAGAACGACAGGGCGTCCGAACGTAAAAAGAAGGAGTTGAAAGAGAGGGTCATGATAGCTCAACTGCAAGGGGTGACGATAGGTAGGTAACCCTCCAAAGGAAACTACCAGTCGACAGCCCCTAAGAATTACACCCTCCAGAGAACAAACGTCCGTACCCAATGCAGGCCGAAGGGACTTAGATGAAAACCAATGTGCGTTTTGTAAGGGATACGGTCACTGGAAGTCGCAGTGCCCGGTCCTTCATGAGACAAATAAGAACCGAGAGGCTAGGGACGAGACAAACGGACAAAAGAACAGGAACCAGGGACGGGGACACACCAATGACGTTAGCTATGACAGATCAAGCCGACCTAACACATTTGACCGCCCACGACAGAATCAGTATCAGCAGTCCAATTGCGAGAACCCCCACAACTTTGCATAGGACAGCCAGGGACAAGGGAGGGATCCAGTCGAGCTTTGTGTTGACCAGCAAGGTCCTTACGTCACTGCTAAGGTCCTGGGTACGAAGTCCCCATTTTTGGTGGATACTGGGGCAACACGTAGTGCGTTATCCAAACGACTGATTCCAAGGGCACCCTTGTCTGGCTCACATGTGACATCGATAGGCTTTGATGGAACGCCCTGTACTAATCCCTTATCTGCACCGATTCCCTTTGACTTAGAGAACAACATCACGGACACGACCTTCCTGCTATCCTCCAACACCCCCGACGCCATTATGGGTCTTGACCTCCTGAAACACTTTCGAGCCACCATTCGCGACCGCGTTGTAATGGTAGGTCGTGGTAATGCGCGCGTTGTAAGCGTTGCATACCCCATCATAGTCTTGCTTTCCTAAGATGGCCAGCCAGGGTCCTGCTCAGAGAGCTCGCTCCAGGACCCCTCCCAATCGTCCCACAAACACGTGGGTCCAGAGTGTCAGGTTCACTGGAGCCCCTATAGGCTGTGGCCATATTTCCTGGAGATAAGCCACACCTGAGGCGGGGAGCCTTTTCCCAGCACTGGAGCTAGGCTCGAAAGGGCTTGGCCTGGTCAGAGCACCCTGCACAGGTAAGGGTGTAGGCGCCAGGCAGGGGCCTGGCGATGCATAAAGGACTGAGGAAGAGGACATATTGGCAAGATTAGATCACTAAATCAGACCTCGGAGTAAGGAGACAGGAGAAGATTGTGTGTGGTGCCACTCTAGCTTTGTACCATGTTTCTCTGTTCTCTCCATTGGACTGTTACTTTTTTGGCATGTCCCAGCACACCGTCTGCTCATTCATTCGCCCACTCCCCTTCCCTTCCAGGCCACCCCCTGGACTGAACATGCATTGCCACTTATTCTGTATTGCTACACAATAAGGCAAGTGTGTGAAGTTTGTTCATGCCTTCTTTTGTCTTTCTTAAGAGATGAAATTACTGCTAGCGCACAGTGCTCCACGGTGTTTACTTTCTAAAGGACTTGGCACAGCCGTGTTTTTTAGCCAACTATTTTCATTTTCCTCAATTTGGTAAGGTAAAACCACTTAATGACTGCACGTCTTATACAGGACTGTGGAATTGTTATTACGTGTATGGCCTAGGTGAGACTATTGACCTTTGAACTAAAGCTATTCCAGTTTCAGTCTGCAAACCCGAGCCCAGCACCTCACAGTGAGCTCTGTGTGTTGTTGTGCCAGGCTGGGTGGGGTGTTGGCATTGAGAGAGACAGCACAGTGCTTCTTGGCCAAGCAAGAGAGAAAGACTGAAGTTTGAACTGGCGCTGCTTTTACTCTAAGGGTTTGTGTTACATCCCACCTGGGAGGGGAGAGGTTTCAAAATTCCCATGTCTCAGTGTAACTTGTACAAGTCCCTGAGAGAGTGTTAACCGGTGGCTTCTGGAGGAGGCGAAAATATCCT
The DNA here is from genome assembly GCF_964263255.1 of Lissotriton vulgaris. NCBI lineage: Eukaryota > Metazoa > Chordata > Amphibia > Caudata > Salamandridae > Lissotriton > Lissotriton vulgaris. The sequence goes on along the minus strand of NC_141687.1, from coordinate 173,972,144 downwards.
CGAACCTGCATCAGTCGTCTGATAACAAGGCAGTGCTCGAGGGACCTTTGGCTCAAGTTAATTATGTATCCTCAAAAGACACTAGTGACTATCCTATTGGCATCTAAAATTGTCACACTAGGTAAAGGTGAGGAGTAACTCGTTCCATCCATGCTAACGATGCCACTGAATTTCAGCGCCCTGAGTACAAAGGGCATGCACGATTGCCAGCCCTTGAGTTTCAGGCAGATCTCTCCTTGGCCTCAGCCTGCCCTGGCAGTGCCAGGTTTGCCTCAGCGGTCATGGGTAGGAAATGAAGTATCAAGGATGTTTGTACAGGCCGAGTCTCATCTCCTTGCTTTAAAGTATCCTCCCTCAAATGCTCGGTCCTGAAAGGTGATGTCCCATACCCTGCAGAGTCAGTCTTAGATAGGAAGCGTGGCATGGCCACCCTCGCACGATTGGTGCGTGTATTAGCTACACCCAGCCTTGATTTAAAGACATGCTTCAGGGATGCAGATTACACACATGTGTGACTTCACACATGGAAGACAATTATTTGTTTGATTCTTTCTATGTTAAAAAAGATGGCCCAGAGAACATGCTTTGTTTTGGGATATGGATAACTAGTTTATTGACGCACAGTGCAAGCATAGCGATGATGAGAGCAGAAAACACAAGACCACTGACAGCTCAAGGCAGGGTTCCACACTCCTTGAAGAAGGTTCTTTTTGGAAGGGTCCCAATCCTCTTGTGTGTGTGTCTGCTTATGGATGATGGAGACATATGTACTCTCAGGAATGATATAAAGGGACGCCTCCTTTCCCCTCGAAGGGACCAAACGCACCAGTTTACCAGAATATACCACAAGGAGTCCCGCCCGGAGGTATACCACTCATATCAAGAGGGCTTAAGTGCGGCAATTGGACTAATTAGCAAAATGCCCCTATGGTACAACGTGAGTTTATTTGCTTGCCACTTTAGCACCATGTCCACCGCAGTCAAAATTCCCAAGTGAACCACGTGATCCAGAATGTACGGCTGGCAGTCTGTATCCCTGCACAACATTTAGAGAAATTGTGATAAATCCCTTTGGACACTGGTTGTAATCTGGCCCAAGTGCAAATCAATATATATTGGGTCAGAGGGGACCCCCAAGGAGAGCTTCAATGGATCAGGAGTGGAAATGAGTCAAAATAATTAGAGAGGGGTTTGAAGCAGGGAGTAACAAGAATTATGTTAATTTTTATTTATTTATTTATTTATTGATTGATTTTAAAAAACCTTTATTGTTCCAATACAGTTTGTATACAGTCATTTTGATCGGTAACTTTAACTAAATCAAGCATCTCTTCTATAAATCAAATATGCAGATCACAGTGCAGAATTACGCGGCACAACTATTTAGTTACAGCTTCAGTTTCAACATATTTTAACAGGTGATACCATTCCTCTTCAAGTGTATGCGTGCAACGTTGTATAGTTCTATCTTCCGCCTAACCCTGTCGTTCCCGTCTGTAGCTATGGACTAACCTCAGGGGAGGGAACCTGTAGGGGAGGGTCGCATATGTTCCCCCGGAATTCATTCCACTTACCCCATATTCTGATCCATTTCTTTGGACAACCCCTGTATGCGTAGACTGCCCTCTCAGCCACCATGACGACGTCCATTTCTCTCTCCCATTGTGTACGTGTAGGTGATACCCCGGAACCCCAGTTTTTAGCTATGTTTCATTTTGCGATAGTCGTCCCCAACGTGGCCCAGTTCTGTAATGCCAAGTTTAAATCGGTGGGTTGCCAGATATTTTGGAGGCAACATTTGGGATTGCAGGTAACTGCAGCCCCTCCGACCTCTGAAATTACAGCTAGCACCCTTTCCCAGTGACGGTGTATAGTGGGACATTCTCATAGTATATGGTAAAATGTCCCGGTACAACCACATCCTCTAAGGCAAAGTTGATCTGGTGTGTGCCCTAGCTTATATAGCGTGGTGCGCGGGTAATATACTCGGTGTAGTATTTTAAATTGTATAAGTTTAAGTCGGGATGGGATCGCTGCCTCCCGGGCAGATGCTAGAGCGTCCATCCAGTCCGATTCCTCTATGTCTCCCAGTTCAGCCTGCCATTTATCCTTTAATGCTATCAGGGGGTCTTGTTGATTATTAATCAATTTCTTATATGTGTGGGAGGAGGCCTTTTTGTCCATATAATCTGTAAGGAGTCTGTCCTCCAGAGGAGAGGATTCCACCAATTGGGTCTCTGGGGGGATTGCACTTTGCAGTGCGTGTCTTATCTGCATGTAGCGGTATAGTTCAGAGTCTGCCATCCCATTCTTCGCTTGTAAGTCTGCAAATGGTATTATCTCTCCTTTCACCCATAGATCGCCTATCTTAGAGAAGCCTATGTGGTCCCATTGTCTGAATCCCTTTGTGTTTGCCAGGGTGCCTAGCTGTCGCGTCTCCCAGAGGGGAGTAGCCTGTGTCAGCACTCCATCCCACCCCAGGGCCCTTTGTGCGGTGTGCCATATTCTAACCGTGTGTGCTGTTGGTCCTGTGATTGTGGCCTGTTTTCTGTTGGTGTATAGTGCCCTCATCAGTCGGTCGGCAGGTAGGAGGCTCCGGTCCAATCTGAATGCTGGTTCTTCCTGTGGGACGTGTAGCCATTGATTTATTATCATCAGTTGCGAGGCCCAGTAGTAAAATGTAATGTTCGGTAGGGCAATACCCCTGTTGTACCAACTCCGCACTAATTTGTGTTGCGCCATCCAGGGCGGCTTACCGTCCCATAATAGCGTTGTCACTTCCACTTCAATGGTGTTAAAGTACGTGAGGGGGACCAAAAATGGGGTGTTTTGCAGGGCGTAAAGGAATCGAGGTAGCTCCTGCATTTTGAACAATGCGGCTATTCCCTGTAGTGTCAGCGGGAGGGATCTCCAGTGTTTGATATCAGCTCGAAGTCGTTCCAGGGGCTTCATTAAGTTTTCTTCCATGAAGATGGATTCTGTCGGGGTGACATATATTCCTAAGTATTTGAATCCTCTTGTCGTGACCTGCAGTTCGCACCCTCGGGGGAGTCGGGCGTGGGGCCGTGCAGCACATAGAGTAGCGATTTCGTCCAATTAATTGTATATCCAGATACTTTCCCATATGCTGTAAGAATGTCTAGTAGGAACACCAACAACCTCGCCGGGGATGTTAAATATATGAGCATGTCATCCGCATAAAGTGATATGCGATCTTCCCAGTCCTCCTCCCATCTCATTCCATGAATGGACACATCCTGCCTAATCCATGCAGCAAGCGGTTCGAGCACTAGGGCGAAGAGAAGCGGCGACAGCGGGCAGCCCTGCCTGGTACCCCTCCCCAGTTTGAACTCCCTCGATATTCTCCCATTCGCTACCACTTGTGCGAGGGGTTCCATATATAAGAGCTTGATCCATGCACATCTGAAGAACCGCAAAGAGGAACGGCCATTCCACTAGATCAAAAGCCATCGTGGCATCTAAGGAGAGGATGGCTGCATCTTTCTGTATCATTGATGTGCGGGCCAGTACACCATGCAGCCGCCGTAAATTAAGGGAGGTGTTGCGCCCAGGCATGAAGCCCGATTGGTCCGGTTGAACCAGGTCCTTGAGGTGTGGTTGTAATCGGAGTGCCAACGCTTTGGCCGGTATTTTGGCTTCTGCGTTCATTAGTGATATTGGGCGGTACGAAGCAGCCAATTGTGCTGGTTTGCCCGGCTTGTGCAGGGCTACAATTGTGGCTAGTCTCTGGTCCCGCGGCAGTAGTCCCTTCTCTAGGCAGTCATTGTACATGTTGAGTAAATGGGGTGTGATCAATCCCGTCACTTTCTTATACAGTTCTTCTGGTAGTCCGTTTGGCCCCATTGCCTTTCCCGTGTGAAGTGCCGCCAGTGCCCGCCCCAGTTCCTCCACCGAGAGGTCCGCGTCTAGGTCATGCATAGCCTCCGGTTGAAGCGTAGGCATCCTAATGTCACTCAAAAAATGCGCGTTCTCCTCCACTGTGGCTACCGCTTGTGGCGTGTAGACTGTCTCAAAATGCATTTCCAGCTCCTCCACTATTTGCTCGGGGTCTGTTGTGAGAATGCCATCTCTCAGGCAAATTTGCGCTATCCATCAACTTGCTTTTTGCCGCTTTTCCAGCCACGCCAACATTTTCCCTGTATTGTCTCCTAGTTCGTAGATTCTGTGGAGGGTATCATTATGTTTAGCCTTTGCGGTTTCCCATGCATAGGTTCTAAATTCTTGGCTCGCTAATGCCAAGGATTGGGCCGTGGCTTCAGTGGGATTTGTGGCATGTGCTCTCTCCACTCTTTGCATGGCTTCTTCTAGTGTATCTATGGTTTCCCTCTGTGTGTGTTTGTGTCGTGTGATGGCTGAGATGGCCTGACCTCAAATAACGTTTTTATATGCCTCCCATAGTGTGCTTGGGGACTGAACTGATTGGTAATTTTCTGAAAAGTACTGTGTAGTGGATTTTACAAGGTCCCTGGCGATCTTGGCATTTTTCAGGAACCCCGGGTAAAGCGGGTATACCCTCCGTCTTCCAGGGATATGAGCGGTGTAAATGAGCTGTATTGGCGAGTGATCTGATATACCTCTCGGTAAGTGCTCTATCTCTCGCACCTTTCCAGGTGTGATCCCCAGTGTCAGCATATAGTCTATTCGAGAGAGACTTCCGTGTGCCCCTAAGTGAAAGGTGTATTGATGCTCTGTTGGGTGTTTAAGTCTCCAGATGTCAGTCCGCCCCATTGCGTGTATGAATTCTTGCAGGGCCCGATTTGATCGGTTCGCATCTCTGGACGGGTGGCGGTCAATGGTCGCATCTACAACTGTATTAAAGTCTCCGCCTATGATCTCCCTCAGGGAGGTCCAGTAGGAGTTTCCCGAGCTCTTGAAATGCCTGTTGGTGAAGAGTCGGGGGGACATACACGGAGATCATGTGATACATTCTTCCTTCCCACTGCCCGGATAGAACTGCAAACCGTCCCTGATCATCAGCCCAAGTGTTCTTAATCACCAGTGGGGAGCCTTTATGGACCAGGATTCCCACCCCCCTAGAACTGGACGTGAAATCCGCATGGGCCACCATCTTGAAGCCCCACCTGTCTAGTGCCTTGCATGCTGTGCCTTTCAAGTGCGTTTCCTGGAGTAATGGACCGGGGGCCCTCTGTGTTTTGAATATTGTAGGACCAACCCTCTTTTGATCTTATGTCCTAAACCATTCACGTTCCATGAGATTATGGACAAGGGAGGGCCTGGCGGAAATGGTAACTGTTTGTTGGTATCATTACTCTCATATGGTGCCCCAGAGCCACTCCCGCGCTGATAGATACCTCTGGAGTGGTCTGTGCACCCAAAACATATCGGTACAATTTGTAGTAACCAAGGATGACTACCCAGTCAGTTGCAGTCTCAGAAGGTCACTTGGCCTCTCGGAAATTGATGTCATCTGTGTCCCTTGGTACGTGTGTGCATTAGCCGTAGTGTCTTCTCGGGGTATCGTCCTTCTTCCACTTTTTCCCTTGACGGCACCATTAGCGTCTCGTCTGTGTGGTGTCTCTGGTTCTTGTACCTCTTGCCGGTCTCCATCCTTCCAGCCAATCTCGTGCTTCTCCCGGTGTCTCAAAGGACAGTGTCTTGCCATCAGATTCTACCCGTAGCTTCGCCGGGAATAACACTGAATATTTTAGTTCCCTGACGCGTAGTTCTATCTTGATCTCCAGGTAACCCCGTCTTTGCTGTGTGACCGCAGCTGTGTAATCAGCGTAAAAGGCGGCTTCTGCATTGTCCACTTTTAATGGCGGTGCCACTCGTGCAGCTTGTAGCACCGCGTCGCGGTCTCTGAAGTTGAATAATTTCGCCAATATTGGCCGTGATTGAGCTCCCAGGCGTGGTTTGCCTCCCGGCACCCGATGTGCTCTTTCAACTGAGAAGAACTTGGAGAGCCCACGCGGTTTCAGGTGATTCTGTATTAGATCTTCAACAAAGAGATCCAACGCTGGACCCCCTGCGTTTTCTGGAAAACCTACCAGACGTACATTATTTCTCTGTGATCGCCCTTGTTTTTTTCACCTCCACCAGTCGATCTGTCATTTTTTAGAAGTCTGCCCGTATGAGGCTAATGTCCGTGTAGATTGTGCCCATGGAGGTCTGCATTGTCTTCAAGACCGCCATGACGTCCTGGAGGGTCACTTCCTCCTTACTGGCCGGTACGTCCGGGGGTCGTCCTTTGGGCTTGTCCCGGTTGGAGTCTTTCAAGTAGGCATATTGGTCCAGTCTGGGGGTCTGCGTCACTTTGGGTCTCTTGCCGGCCATAGTTATGAGTAGGTCGTGTCTCGTCTCAGGATTGCGTGAGTGGGCCTTGGCAGTCGTCAGGGGTGTTATCTATAGGGAGCCTATGTCGCCCTGCGTGCTCTGAGTCTGTGGAAGCTGGGGGTGTTCCTCCGCTTGCTCCTTGCGTAACTACAGCCGCCCTCGAGTCCGTTCGGCAGTGTGGCAGGTTGAAGCACTATTAGTTTGGGCTTTGACTGTGGGTTGCGCTATTATGCGTCTGTTTTTGGCGCTGGGTGTTTACTGTGTATTAGAGCAGGATTGACGGCCGGACCACCTTGGTGCTGTGTATCATTTGTCCTAGTGCTTCTAAGCCTCTTCAATTTCTCCTAGGCTGTTGCAATTATCTCCCCGCATTCGTGGTGCGATGCAGTGTCCTGGACTTATGGTCAATAAGCGCTGCTCTTACCGCTGTTGTGCTCAGGATTATGCCCCTCGTTCTCTGGGCTGGCCTCCAACGTTAGTCCCCGGCTTCTTCGTGCGGTAGGCCCTAGTCCCAGGAGCTGTGATGCTCCCCACGTTTAGTCTAGAGCTTGGGGCTCAGTGTGGGGTATAGACGTCCGCAGACACGTGTACTGGGGGAGCTCTGGCTGCTTGGCGTGGTGTAGCGCGGGCCGATAATTGTAGAGGCCCTTCTGTCCTTGTGCCCCTCTCCTGCCGGGTGTCTCTGCTGTTCACGTTTTGGCGCCGTCCACAGCCACGCCGCTGGTTTTCGTTGAGGCTGAGGAGAGTTCTTTGCCCCGGCAACAATCCAGGTCTAGGCCGCAACTTTTGCCAGACCTTAATTCTGCGGCCCATCGGTTCTCAGGGGGCGTTGCAGCACTCGTGATGGTATGTAGTGTTACTACTATTGCGCACCGAGTTCCCGGCTTGCTGTGCTCAGAGGTAGGCTGACCCTCAGCTCTAGTCCCCGGCTTCTGTATGTGGGCAGGCCTCAGTTCCAGGAGCTACTTTGCATCTTGTGTTAGATCCGGGCCTCGGGCTCACTGTGGCATCTTAATTATCGCGGGCGGATGCCCTGGGGGAGTTCTGGCTGCTTGGGGCGTTACAGTGTTCCAGGGCGTCGGGCCCCCCTCAGGTCTCGTGGGATGATGATTGTAGCAGCACACCGGCCTTCACTACCTGCTGCCGGGTGCTGCCACCGCTGTTCCGTTAGGACTGCCTGCTGCTGCTGAGTGACTCTACCTTAGCTGCTTATCCACACCACCTCCGCCGACTCGGCTAGTCTTTATTCGGGCTTATTATTACCCGAGGTCCCGGCTTCCGTCCAGGTCTAGGCCTCAATTTTCATAAAGCCATTACTCCGCGATCTTTTGGTTTTCGGAGGTCTGGTGCAGCTCACCGGTTGTCGGGAGTGTTCGTACACTACATTTGCGGCGCTACACCGGGGCAGTGTCAGGATAAATAGTCGGATCGACGATGGAAACCTTCAACTGGCACGGAGCTCGATTACTATGCAGCCATCTTGGTTGGTCACCGGCAACGCCCCCCAATTATGTTAATTTTTAAAGAGGAAGAACAGTGCGGCAGAAACTGAAACAAGGTAAGTAGAAAGTCTAAATAGCTAAACATTTGAGTCAGGAAAGCGGGGGAGATCTGGGTAACATAAGCAGTGTTGGCTGGTTATGTCTTGTGCTGAGAAAGTTGCTGAGACACTGCCCTTCTTCAGTTATGTATTTTTATGGACATTTCTCTAATTTGATATTTGTTTCAGGTGTGCTGCCTGGGTGTGTGTGAAAGACCGTGCCCTCACCAGAGTGAGCAGCATTATAAAAGCTGGACAGGACCTTCCAGGTCCCTGCATGGTATTGGTGTATTCTGGAACCTTTTGATACATGGACTGCGACCCCACTCCATGGCCACAGTCTCCATTGTACTTTTCCCTGCTGTTACAGTCTCTAGTTGCCACCTGTTCCGCTGTACTAAATGTTCTGAGTCAGTGGGTGGACGATGGTAGGACCAGCACAATTAAGCCTAGCCCTAAGTGCCTACTTATATATGATCTAGACAGCACACAATAGCACAAGAAATGAGGCTGGTACCATATAGACTATCTTGATTAGAAATAGATTTGAGGCTAGTCATCCTACTCCTCCATGACAATGGCATGTACATTAAATGGGAGATGAAGAAAGGAAACCCTCTGTTTGAATACCAGATATTTTTCCACTCCTGCGACTGCCCTTGGCCGCCAGTGCCCAACAGCCACTGAACACCCCTCCAAGCAGCTACCAACTGTGGGAATGCCAATACTGGCCAGGCAGGTGAAGCCTCTCACTAAATGCTGGATGTAGGAATCTGAGATACATGGTTAGCTTGTCACAGAACACAAGGCTAGGGGATCCAGCTGCCGCCAGTGAGTCCTGTTCTGGGAAATAATAGGAAGGAGTCTTGCACCCTCAGGAGCCAACATCTTTTTCTCTTGGGCTTGGACGGCTTCCTATTTGGTTCCAGGGCAGGCATACCTTGACTAGTGCTGTGTATGATTCATCAAGCATCAATTGTAAAATCCACCTCTCAATACAAGGTGGTTGTTTTGACAATGAACTGTGAAATAAAGGAATGAGATGTTTGTTGCCAGGCAGAGCCCAAAAGAAGCTGCCACATGGGCAAAGATGAATGTAGGAATTACCATACCCTTGACTGTTTTTGCAGACCGATGAACTCTGTGCACTTTACTGCTGCTAATCAGTGATAAAGTGCCTCAGCTCCTCCTTACCACATAATGAAATTGGTAGGTTCCTTATTGTTATATTTAACTTACATATACATTCCTAGTGTATGGTACAATATATACATGGCGCTTGGAAGTTAAATGTTACTAGCTGACTCCAGCACCTATTGTGCCATCCGCTACAGTTGGAGTGTAAAACTATGGCCTCTGGCCTATCATTATAGCCTGACTGTGGCAGTTTAAACATTGCAATTCAATCTGCAAAAATGAACACTTTTGGCACGTCAAAACCTCCCTTTCAAATATTTATAAATCACCCCTATGAGGGCTTGTAGTCCACAAGGCAGGGTGCATGATATTTAAAAGTACGATATGTAAAAATGTAATATTACATATTTTTACGGTGACTATCACCCAAAAGCAATTTTTTGCTATGGCAGGTATTGTAGTCCTATGTAGAAAATTAGAGTACAGAAAGAATAAAATCCTAATACTGTATTTCAGGAATGAGACTAGCTAGAAAGAAAAATAATTAAACAAATATTTTTTAAAGGTATTAAAAATTGTGAAGTCGGATTTTTAATAAATGTTAAGGAAAAGAAAATGTTAGAAAGTAACCTTTTTCCTACCTGTGGTTGTTGGGTGCTTAGTTTGCATTTGCTACCCCACCACGGCCAGCCAGGAATTAGCATTTGAATAAGTGTGCGAAAAAGGTGTGAAATGCTTCCCTGGACCAAACAACAGACAATTATTACTTAAAGCCCAGCATATGCATTTGCCAATAACCGTGTTCATGCACTCTGCATTGGTGTTTGTTTGACAGGGGTAAAGGGAGCTTTTGAGGTGAATTACATTGCTTTTTCAAAATACAATGTTCTACTCCAGTACTCACAAACTGAACTCCACTGTCTGAAACCCAAAGTTAATGGGAAATCTTCTCTAAGAAATATATCTTTCATAAAATCAATCACGGTTTTAGAATTAGGCTCACCTTGATCCACTTAGAGTAATAATCAAACAGAACCAATATGTAGCGTGAATGGTGAGGTGATGAGCTAATGTGACCAATTAGATCAATCCATTTGACCAAAATGCTTGTGACAACTATTAGTCAGTGAAATTCTCAAATTGGCAATCTGCTACAAGTTTGCGTAGACATGTCCATGTCTTCTCCCACCTTCTGTATTCTTTTAAAGAACTTATATCTTAACCCAGCATGGCTCGGTTTGACATCAAACCAAATCTTAAGATTCTTGATCACTTCCTGACTGATATTCATCAATCTCTTCCCCTTGTTAATAGGTAAATCAGGTAAATGCTCATAAATGGCGCCTCCCTTCAAAACCATATGTAGAAGTAAATGTGGGTGTACTTGTAAAGCGCACTGCGACTCCATGGAGTATCCTGGCGCTGAAGACCACTGGGGAACCCGTCCTGGTTTTCCTTGTGACATGGTCCCTTTCTGGGTATCTCTAATGTGAAACCAGGCATCCCCGGCTTCTGTGGGGGGCCGTTGTAGAGATGAGGCAAGCTTAATGCCCAGAGTTGCCGAGTGTGTTCCCTGGTTAGAGTAGGCACCGAAGCGAGAATTATTGAGTCCGTTTTGACCCTGGTCCACGACCCTGCCGTGTCAGGAATTGAACCCTGGTCCCAGGCCGTTCTCTGCTTATGGGTCTACCGCCTCTAACCAGTGAGCCACACCACTCCACATACTCCAAGTTACTTTTTTTCTTTTCTGCTCTAAATATGGATGCACCTATCGCTCCTTTATACTTCTGAAATGCGTCGACCCACTGTTTTCATGCATGGAGGATCTCCTGAAGTTTCAGGAAATGGTGATGGTGGGATAACTGCCTCCATAATTTGAAAATGGCATGGATTGGAGATAAGATAGGAAACAGACCAAAATACTCTATAAGTTCTTGGCAGGATTGCCACAGTGACCAAGATGTAAAGAAGAAATAGAAAATAGAGAGAGTTTGAATAAAAAAAATATCTTGCAAAACAAATATCATTGAATGCACCAGCCCAAAAAATGGTGAAATCAGCCTGAAATGCGTGTATGGTGATGTGCCCATCACCGATTACCATGGACCAAATAGTTGGGTTCTAGGGCTGCCCAACTAAATGAGAGAGTGCCCAAATGGTAAAGATGGCAGCAGCTTCATCACTGAATGTAGTTTTATACAGCAAGTTGCGCTTGTTTGGGCATCCGTGATGCGTCACTGTGCACAATGTGGCACAAAATGGTGCTCGTTTCCGCAATTGAAACACAGATTGCATTCCGAACACTGACAGTGCTCGGCCAGCACCACTGAAAGTGTTTAACAGTAGATCTGTTGTATGGAGAACTCGTGTCAGGGTATCATTATTCAATTTTACTCTATTTTTCAATTTCAATTTGAGCATGTTATTGTTTTGCATTTCGACTTTATTACTGTTTTGGTACTGCATAAATACTTTACACATTGCCCTAAATTAAGCCTGCCTGCTCTGTGCTAAAGCTACCATTGGGCTGAGCTTAGGTTAACTTAGTGACTTTGAGGGCTCACTCTGAAAGGGTTTAAGTGGTATGATTATTCTTTGAGCTGAGTAGTACTTCCTTCCCAAATAACTCAATTTCTTACATTGAAAATGACAAAACGCACAACATTTTGTGGCCTCTTTTTTGATATAACAGTCCGGAGTGGGTGTTATTTTAACCAAAGTAAACATACCAGTAACCTCTAGTATTTCCACCCATTCTCACGGATTTTGCACCAGACTAACCAGGCAGAATACCCAACAGCCCAAGTATTCCTTATCCCTTGCACTGAGGAATGTGAGGAGTGAAGAATACTAGTACGATCCAGCACTGTCAGAGGTAAGGGCAATGTTTGGGGCCACTACAGGAATTATTCCTATACTACACTTGTATTAGAACAAACAAGGGAGAATATCTGCCAGTGCCAAGCAAACTGTGATCAATCTTTCAGCGTTACCTAGATATGATTCCTGAATGTCCGACTGGTTGCTGTTATGCAACTCCCAGTGAATGTTGGATCACAAATTTCTTGCTCATCTTAAAGGTTTAAAAATCTAAATGTTCCCATTGTGAGGCATTTAAGTCTTCTGTGAGGGAAATACGTCTCTGTCCACGCACTGAGGCACATTCCAGGCCTGACTCTCTGCTGCACCTTAATCTACCGCAGGCTCTGGCGAGAACCAAATGCAAAAGGTATTCGCTTACCCCCCCCCATAGAGACTAAAGAACTATTAGATGCAATTTAGAACCATTTTTGTCTTCACAATCTGCTCTTCTGCTGACATTAAGGCACCAGGGAATGCTTTAGACAGATGGCTAGACAGGTCTGAGGGCACATCTGGACATCCTCCGCTCAAACAGCTGCGAAAGAGAATCCAAAATGTAGGATCCCCGTGTGCGCGTGCCACAGCTGCTCGCATCATGTGTTTGCACAAGTGTGCTTTGTGACGTCTGCGTTTTAGGATTATTATGTGTGGTGCCCATGCATTGAAGTTGGAATCAATGCGAGTGTGTATAGAAATAACAAGTGTTTACATAGCTCTTAATGTCGCATTTCTGCGTGCTGTAAACAGACATTACTATTATCCAACTTACTAACCTTTAGAAAGATGGACGCATGTGTCAGCTGAAAGCGTGAATTTATTCAAACACCTCAGCTCAGTGAAATATTACTGTTATGATATTATGGGGCATATGTACAAGCCCCCTATCGCCAACACAACGTCACTTTTAGTAACGTTGTGGTGGCGATAGGGGCTTCGCTTATTTACAAGGCAGCGTTAAGCCACTTAACATGGCTTAAGGCTGCGTTGTAAATAAGGCCCCCTTTCACGCGTGAAAGGGGTGGGCAGTTGGTGTTGCTTTGGGCGTTCCACTGCAACACCCATTGATTTTGCCCCTCTTTACAAGGGCAACATAAATAGGAGGCAGCGCCAAAATTAAGACCACATAATACCTGGTCTTAACTTGGCGAAACGGGGAGAAATGTTTTATTTCTCCTCGTTTTTGCTTTTGTCCATGTGTGCTGCCTTGATTTGATTTGATTTGATTTATAAATTTGTAAAGCGCGCAATTGCCCGAGGGCGTCTTGGCGCTGGGTAGATTCAAAGAGACTCGGAAACCGACAGAGCAGAAATCTACATGGCCGTGAAGAGCCATGTTTTCACTTCTTTCCTGAAGGAGAGCAGTGATGGACTATTTTTGATATAAATTGGGAGAAGGTTCCAGGCCTTTGCTGCATGCAACAGGAAGCTTCTTCCTCCCCACCTGGCCATTTTGTGTTTTGGGACCTGAATTAATTTGGCTTGGCTAGATCTGAGAGTCCTGGAAGGCTCGCACAGTTTAAGGTGAGTTTCTAGAAACTGAGAGCAACTACCGTGAAGAGCCTCATAAGACAGGCAGACCGATTTAACTCTTTTGTCAATTGGGAGCCAGTGGAGGGATTTTGGTCTATGTGCAATTGGCTCACACTTAGGAACATCCAGCACCAACCTCGCTGCTGCATTTTGCAGGCGCTGAAGTTTTGCTAGGTATTGGGCATGTACTCCAGCATACAGGGCGTCCCCATAATCTAGTCTTGATAAGGCCAGAGCTTGTGGAGCACACATGGAAAACGCAAAACGCCTTGGATTGTTTATGTGTAGGAAGGTGACCCTTCTTGCACATTAACAATCCTTAAAGAAAATTAAATGTTGTAACTTCCATGTGTGCTGCATTAAGCAGCACACATTGAAATGACAAATTGGCATTTCAGGTTTGTTTATGTGCAGGAAGGGATACCTTCCTACACATAAACAATCCTTCCCTGCACTCAGACACCCTTGCACTATTGTGCAAGGGTGTCTGCTTTGGCGCTACACTGATCAGTGTAGCGCCAGCGCAGGGGGAAACGCAAGGCTGCACCATATCCTTGTAAATATGGTGCAGCCTTGCATTTCTGAAGAGGCAAAGTGAGGCGTTAAGCCATGACGGGCTAACTCCTCAATACACACCTTCTTTGTAAGTAACTCACTATGGGCCCGATGTAGGTCGGTCGGTAACGGCCGAAAATGGTTATTTTCGGCCGTTACCGACCGGTATACCTGAAATGGTATGTAGGGGCTCATTTTTACAGAATCGGTAATTTTACCGATTCGGTAAAATTACCGATTCTGTAAAATACCGAATCGGTATTTTTACCGATTCGGTATTTTTCTGATGTAGGTGGGACTCTTCAGAGTCCCAGGAGCCTTAACGAATCGGTATTTTACCATCAAATCCAATTTGATGGTAAAATACCGATTCAGGTGTGCATGCACATGTGTGCATGCACACCTATGCCATGTGACAGGCAGACCTGCCCTTAGGGCAGGTCTGCCTGCCACATGGCACCCGTGCCTGTTTTGGGGGTGGCAGAGGGTGTCAAAGTGACACCCCCTGCACCCTTGTGTGAATCGGTATTTACCGATTCTGTAAATACAGAATCGGTAATGCCCATTCATTCCTATGGGCTTTGAAGCCCATAGGAATGAATGGCCATTACCGATTCTGTATTTACAGAATCGGTAAATACCGATTGTTAAAGATTCGGTATTTGAACATCTGGATATACCTACATATCCACACATTAGATTTACCGATTTTTAATTACCGAATCGGTAAAATTCGGTAATTATAAATCGGTAAATCTAATTTACCTACATCTGGCCCTATGTGTTTTAATTTTTGTGTTGGGGTAATTATTGTCATGTGTGTGTGCACATTTTATTGTGTGTGGAAGTACTAACATGTAATTTATTGGTGATTATGACCATGCAACATCTTGTTGTGTGAAGTTACCTCTGGCGTGTAAGTGCACTAAAATTGTATGTATAATATACTTAAAGGGGCTTTCAGCCACCTCTCTTTATGTATCCATTGTGTCGTTCACATTTTGCCTCTACCCACTGCAGTACACAGCATAGGGCAAAGGGTCAGGCTACTCAATCCACTGGATGACTGTACTTTGAGTGTCTGCATTTTGCCCTTTCACAAGGAGCACATCCGCACACCAGGTAATTCCCTTCAGTGCCACTGGTTTTGTTTATAAGTTATGATCACTTTAGTGTCGTCCTAGTGTCTAGAGCCTAATGTAATAGCAGGACGCTTTTTGACGTGACCACAGGACACAATCCATCTTTATCAGTTCTGATCTATCGCTAATGCTGTTTCTTTGGAATGGCTCTGTTTATCTGACTGTTTCTATTTCACATCAGCTCACATGAACTCTAAATATAAGTTAACCAGTGGGCTCTATCTATCTTCGCAACCATTTCTTCCTTTCTTTTTCTTTCTTTCTTTCTTTGTTTGTTTCTTTCTTTGTTTGTTTCTTTCTTTCTTTCTTTCTTTCTTTCTTTCTTTCTTTCTTTCTTTCTTTCTTTCTTTCCTGTCCTACTTAATCATTCCTTCCTTCTTTCGTTCAGTTCTTCTCTTGCTTTCCTTTTTCGTTCTGTTTTTTTGTTTCCTTCTTTTATCCTATTTTCTTTCCTCCCTTTCTTTTCCCTTGTATTCTTTTTTCCTTCTTTCATTCCGGCTTTCCTTATTTTTCCTTCCTTCTATCCTTCCTTCTTTTTTGTCATTCTTTCTTCCCTTCATTTTTCCTTCTTTTCTTTTTCCTTCTTTGCCCTTTCCCCTTTTTCTTTCTTCCCCTTTTTTCTTTCATTCTTTCTTACCTACTCTCTTTTTTATTTTTTTATTTTTCCTTCTTTTTTCACCTTTCCATCTTTTTCCTGCTTTTGTTTTTTCTTCTTTTTCTTTCCTTTGTTCTTTCCGTCTATCCTATTTTCTTCCTTTCTTTCCTTTTTTCTTTCTTTCCATATTTGGTCTTTCGTGTTTCTTTCCTTTTTCCTCCTTCATCCTTCCTTCCTTCTACTGTCCTTATTTTTTCCTTATGTATTTGTTTGCTCAATCTTTTTGCTTTCTTTCCTATATTTCCTTGTTCCCTTCTTTTTTTTTCTTTCCTTTTAAGTCTCGCCTACACAGTGCGCATGCGCTGCTTAGGAGACCTTTAGCCGTCGTACAGCTCTTTTTCCAAGCACATACATGCGCTTGTGGCGGCATAAAGCTTGCGGGAGTGCGCTGCGGGGTGCCACAAGCACAAGTGTGTGCTTTGAAAAACAGCAAACAGCTGCCGCTTAGCGCACGCGCGCGTGTGCACTCCCCCCACCCCTCCCACTTATTTACTTCTTCAAGCCTCAAAGCTCAACCCCGCCCAGCTGCAAGAGTTGTCTCCTGTGTGTGCGCACGTGCACTCCTCCCACCCCTCCCACTTGTTGGATATTAGTGGGCATTGAATTAACTTTTTGAAGCTTTGTAACTTGTCAAATTATGTGATTAATGCACTTTATAACGATTCAGAATAGGGGGTGGTGATGAACAAAGTGTCTGAATTAAGCAGACCACTCTTACCCAGTCCAAAGATCAGGGCTTGATCCATCACCGTTATTTAGCTCACTGCACCATCCCAGCTCAGAACCTGGCTATATGCAAAACAGTCTGTCCCTGGCCCAGTGCATCATGGGAACAGGGCAGACTAAACTACCAAGCCAGTTCTTCACCAGAAAGGAGACAAGCTTCCGGGGACCGAATTCTGGCATTTCAGCCGTCGTCAGCCCGGCTTGCTTGAATCCTGATGGTGCAGTGAGCAAGAGACTCATGTCTGAGTATACCCTGCCACACCTATAGTGGCCAAAAACGATTCAGAAAAGGGGGTGGTGATGAACAGAGTGTCTGAATTAAGCAGACCACTCTTACCCAGTCCAAAGATCAGGGCTTGATCCATCACCGTTATTTAGCTCACTGCACCATCCCAGCTCAGAACCTGGCTATATGCAAAACAGTCTGTCCCTGGCCCAGTGCATCATGGGAACAGGGTTGACTGGGTATGAGTGTTCTGTTTAATTCAGATACTCTGTCCATCACCACCCCCTTTTCTGAATCGTAATGCACTTTATAATGCACTTGTTTTCTCAGAATATTGTGATATTTATTTCCTTTCTAATAACTGGCGAGTCCGGACTTTTTATTACTTAATTTAGGCCCGCCAGGGTTATTACATTTTCCAACCCTTTCAGCTCCATGATTCGGAGTCTATTTTCTATTTTCATGAAGAAAGCCTGTGTTCTTCTTGGATTTTATAAACTGGTCCAATGCTGCTCGTATCTTATCTATTCTTGGTTTGGACGGCACCTGGTGCGGTTCGCTCTTCAGTTGATTCAACGCTGCGGTCATGGTTGGTTGTGCCGGTCACATGGCAGGTCCAAATATTGGCTGCATGATTGGATAGTGACATACTTGGCCCACCTTTTTTACAAGACTGGAAGACCGTTGAATACAACAGGTACATGGTCAAAATATATTTTACCGATTTTATCCGTCCAGTTATCGGTCTTTTCAACAACTTTTTACAGTCCGATTAATGATTATTGATTTGTGATATATGATTCACTGATCTATCCTGCCCTTCCTTAGATCGAGTGCATACACGACTTCTTCCATACGTAGCCCTTCCATGAGCCATTCAATACACGATTTCTTTGAAACGTGAGCTTTTTCCATCTTTAAGTACCAACCCTCTTTAGGGGTCTCTGGGGTTGGGTTCACTTTTTGGTTCCAGTTCATAAAAGGCAGTTATTTATTTCTGCTGTTTGTTTTTTCAGACTTACGCTGCTTACTTGAAATAAGTGAGTAACCTATTGGCATACTTAAAACAAAAAAAAATTAGACGCACGGTGTGCATGTTAAACCTAAATGCATGTCATTTTCATTTTTCCACTTTACATGGCTCACTGCTTCATTTAAAACATTACAAGGCTTGATGTTGATCCATCACTCCACTAGGGTCGGAACACCGTCAACATAAACTACAATTTAAACCGATGTGGATTTATTAAACTTCCGATTTATAACTAACTTGATGTATTTAACTTTCTTATCATTTGTCATCTCATTTGCTTTGGTTGCTGATTTTTTTTAAATACATTGTATTTTATTTCTTCTTTTGATCACTGTGTTAAAAACTTATAAAATATAAAGCTGTTTGTTGGAAACTGGCATAGGCTGCCTTTCTTCATTAATTGACTGTTTGCATTAATTGTATCCAGATCTAAAAAACGTTTGTGCCAAATACAAGTATCAGAGGTTTCCTTTAAACCATACCTTGTGTCGGCCAATTAGTTGGTGGATGCACCAGGGAGGTGTTGGTAGCCAGCACTAAAATGGTTAAAGTAAGGATGGGTGAGGGAAAAAGGGGATAATATAGCCTGAAGAGCATGGAAAGCCAACACAACTCATTTAAGTATACCACCAGTATCCTATCACATTCCATCAGTGTCATTTAAGTGTTGTTTAGCCTGTACTCAATCAAGGCTCATAGTAGAATTGAGGTCAATTCATTTGCCGTTTCTTTTAGAAGAGGAATGGTTACATAAGATTATAATAAAGTTTCTGCTGGAGGCCAGCAAGGATCACAGCAAGAAACTTCCTTCCTTTTTAGGGGAATCTTCATTATCCTTTAGTGCAGAATAGAACAGCAAGCCCATCACTAATAATGCAGAGAAAAAGGGTAAAACCAACACTGGAATAAACAAACATATTTTACATTGAAGCATAGCCTGCTTGGGCATATGTCTGGAATCTGTACTGAGACAAGGTCTATTATAGGTATGTAGAGACTGCCAGATAGTGGCTTTACACATATCTGCAATGGATATATTTCTTACTGTCCTGCCTCTTGTGGAATGGGTTTAGAACCTACCACAATTTTGTTTGCATTGTTGCAGCACAGCAAAATACAAGAAAATTCACTGAGGAATAAAAACATTCTAGCATATGCAATACGAATTTTCAATTCTATTAAGGACACGGAGGTGAGGATTAAGTTTCTCTTTCTTTTACTTTATTTTGACAGCAGCCAATAAGAAATGTTAAAGTGAAAAACTGCACTTCCCATGAACATACATCAACATAGTCACATGTACTAATCATAGATCCCTCAGCCCTATGTAACTGCAAACTGTCATTTTATGTCTTCTTTGTTTGCCCAAAACTGGGAATCAGCTGTTCATAACTCCGAAATCCTTCCATGTCAGGACATCCAACCAACTTGAAGAACCCTACAGGACTCAAGAGGAGTTCAACTTGAAGACCTTTGCTCTAGGGCATCAAAGACCTCATCTTAAGGCGAAAGCATTTGCAGAGGCCATTAACCGACTAATTAATACTTCCAACCATAATGCAAATTCACCCTGGTTGGCGCTTACACCTGATCACCTCCTATGAGGAAAGAAAAAAACTGAAGCCCTAATCACTGGCTATCATTAGCACACTCCCTTTCCCCACAGGATTTTCACCATGGCCTCATCATCCTTGTGAAGCACCAAGGTGGGGAGGATAGACCAAAGCGGAGGGCTTTGAACTCGTAACATTGCTCTAGGCACAGAAACTGCTCAAAACGACGAAATTGGGAATAAATTAGAGCGTCAAGTGCAACGTCTAGTTTCCTTCTTGAAGGATGTCCCACAGAAGATCGATGCCTTCCATCTTAAGATGCCCAAAGAAACTATGGTGGCATTGGTATATAAATGTTCTGCACATACAAAGAAAATAGGTATGTAAAGAACATGAAAAGTAACGTTCTCAATAAGGCAAAACCCTATGCCTTCAGCTAGTGTGCGACATACATGAAAAAGAAAACTCATTCTTACAGCTTACATATATGAATACACCCACTTTTTCTTAGTGCTCTGGGTCTATTAATATATTTATTTTGAAATGCTGGTATGTAATTCAGGTGTTGAAATCTTCCAGGTTTAGAACTAGTTGTAACCCGCCCCTTTCTGCTCCACAAGGAATATGGAGGCGAGAAACACCTGGGTGTGAGTAGTTGTTAAACATATAGATCCTTTTTAGATCCTTCTCTAGAAGAGTTTGTATTTCTTATGTGATTAAATCGCACTCTTGTTGGGAAAATACATCTCCTGTGCTACTGGACCCACTTCAGAAGATGCCAGCTCATTCAATTTGGAGTCTATTCTCATGGGGATTGATCACCTGCATTCTGTAGATATTGCGCATTTCGCTTATCCTAGCTGATACATGGCTCTTTGGGCCCATCGGGGGTCGCTGAATCTTTGGCCTGGAAAGACAGTTATAGGATCTTAGTAAGAGAGCCAGTGATGCTGGATTATGAGTTTAATCCAGGGTTGGTGGGCGATGCCACTGTGGTGAGTATCTAAGGCTCATAGAAAACCCTACATAGCATATGCTGCCATGGGAGAGTCATCACCATGTTCCTGCACTTTGTGGCAAGCACCATGTGTCTCCCCACCCCCTGCATGCACCCCCATGACAAGAAGCCCCAGGGGACCCTGCTAGGGCCCCCTTTACTTGCATGTCCGCTGCCCTTTTCATGGTGGGGTCCCTGCATTGAAATACGTGGTGGAAATGCAAATCGGAATATGCTCAGCTGTGCCGGCATTGGCACTGGCAGCATATTTAGGCCCATTTACACAACGCCATAGGATCCTGGATCACAGCAGAGACCACCGAACTCATAATGAGGTCCTTAGTGAAATAAATAATTTGCTTGATATCACGATTTAAGGGAGAAAGCCACAATATGTCCAGGGTTTCTGGTTTCACTTTGCACAAATCAGCCAAAAAATGGGTATCAATGTGTCTTAACCGCATTTTCGTGGATGACTAAAACAACTATGGTCTCTGAAAGGCTCAATTATAAACCAGGTAGACAACTTCCCAGCACAACTGCAGTTAAAAACAAGCATTGGCATAGTCAATAGGTCTCCCCTTTGGGACCTTATAAGTGTTTAGTTATCCAGCACAATATCCTTGGTGCAACAATATCAACTGTTGCATGGCTAAACACTTATAAGTTCCCAAAGGCAAGACCTATTGGCTATGCAAATGCTTGTTACTTGCTTGCTTCAGCTCACATGAACTTTGAATACAAGCTAATGGGCTTTTCTTAGGTCTCTGTTAGCCAAGACATTTTGATTGTACTAAAATTATCTCTAGCATACTTATTTACATGGGTTTTCAGCCAGACTTCATCCATCAGTCTGTTGTTACTTCATTCATATTCTTCTTCCACCCACCCCAGCATGCTTCAAGGGGCAATGCACTAGCACATTTCAGCCATTGGGTGACTACATCGTGACTTATGGCATGCTGCCTTTTCATACACAAAGTAGTACCCGTCAGTGATACACAAAGTAGTACCCTTCAGTGCCTTGGATCAAAATTTGGAATGTATACTTTTTTTAGATGAAAACAATTTCTGCCTTAAGCCACTGTATTTGATAGCTTGATGAAGGTCTGGCAGATTCTTAAACAATAACATTTTTCAAAAATGATGAAAAACAAAACAAGATTCGCCAGAAGGCTGGCGGTGAGTGTCAGACCTTTTTGCTTTCCCAATGCTTGTTATTACATGCGTCTATGTTTGAGTGACTGGCCACTGCATGTCTTTAAATCGTCATGTGTATTTGTTTATTAGTTATTTTCTTCATGATAGGTGTTGGCTATTTCCCACTCTTTCGTATTTTGTTTAGGTGTGCTTATCAAACTTGGGTCGCCTTACAAAATACATTCTACAATCTGTTATTTGCAAAAAGCAACAGCCTCTCATTCTTAATTTGGACATTTGGATTGCCCACTCTCAAATGTCCATCTGTCATAGTGGAAATCCTTGGTAGAAGGGAAGTTTAGAAATGTTCACTCTCTTTGAATGGCAGAATAATGCCTTACATAATCTTACGGTACAAAAGGGGGGGGTGATGGACGGAGCATCTGAACCAATTAAACACTCACACCCAGTCAACAGATCAGGGTTTAATCCATCATTGTTCTTTAGCCCACTCTGCCACCCCAGTTCAGACATGGCTAAATGCAAATCGGTCTGACCCTGTGCCTTATGGGAACAGTCCAGCCCGAACTGCCAAGCCATGCCTTCCCTTGACCGGAAACAAGCTTCCTGGGACCGGTTTCTGGCATTCCAGCTGTCTTCCGCCAGGCTTGCTTGAATCCAGTGGCAAAGTGAGCAAAGGACTCACGTCTGAGCATTCCCAGCCAACTTATGGCAAACAAAGTGGTACAAAAGGGGGTGGTGATGGACGGAGCATCTGAACCAACCAAACACTCACACCCAGTCAACAGATCTGGGTTTAATCCATCACCGTTCTTTAGCCCACTCTGCCACCCCAGTTCAGACATGGCCATATGCAAATCAGTCTGACCCTGTGCCTCATGGGAACAGTCCAGCCCGAACTGCCAAGCCATGGATTCCCTGGACCGGAAACAAGCTTCCTAGGACTGGTTTCTGGCATTCCAGCCGTCATCAGCCAGGCTTGCTTGAATCCAGTGGCAAAGTGAGCAAGGGACTCACGTCTGAGCATACCCTTCCAACTTATGGCGAACAAAGCGGTACATGCGGTGATGGACGGAGAATCTGAACCAATCAAACACTCACACCCAGTCAACAAACCTGAATGTATGACATTGTTCTGCACAATGTAGATAACTTCCTAGACAGTTTAATTAGCTGAACATCTATAGATAGAAAGTCATTCCTGAGCTAGAAACAAACTAGTGTCAAGCAAAAATATGTATAAGAAACGAATTGTATTTATTAAAAAATAAAAAGATAAAAAAACAGTAATTTCAACAATTAATTGTGAGTGACAAAATACATGGGCAATTATTAGACACAAATTATACAATCATACTAGCAGCCCGTCCCAGCGTTGCCTGGGGCAGAAGGGGGCTGGGGGCAGCATTTCCGCATTGCAGCAGCGTTGCCCGGGGCAGAAGGGGGCTGGGGGCAACATTTCAGGCTTGGGTGTACTCCCGCCCCGGCCCCCGCCTGCCCCGACATTACCCAGACCGCCTCCCGCCCGCCTCCCGCCTGCCTCCCGCCTCGGCGTTGCCTTTGCCTTACCCCGCCTGCCCCGACATTGCCCAGACCGCCTCCCGCCTCCCGGCCGCCTCCCGCCTCCCGCCTCGCCTTTGCCTTTGCCTTACCTGAGCTGCCGCTCTTCCCCGCGCTCCAGACTTCACCGCCACTCCTCTCTGCTTGTCACCGCTCCTCTCGGCCTGTCGTCATCACGCACGTTGCGGACATCGCTAGGTCGCGGCCAGCGCTATGTCGCGGCCGGCGCTACTTTCAGGGGACTACTTTGTTTTTAAAGTTTAATTTTTTAATTTACTTTTTTTTTTTATTTACGTTTTTTTTTTTCATTTTATGCAGCCTATGTCCATCTACACACCCTGAGGATTACAACAATGTATTGGGTGTATGGATTGGCGCTGTGGTTCCCGAGTTTACCTTGCCAAAATGTTTTTGTTTTCTCTTTATAATAGTAGTATAAATTAAATATCACAATTTAAAAACATAGATACTCATTTGTCTACTTAATCAAGTAGATTTGTGGCAAGAGTAGAGTTCTACTCTTGCCACAAATTATACAATCATATTAAATATCACAATTTAAAAACATAGATACTCGTTTGTCTACTTAATAAAGTAGATTTGTGGGAAGAGTAGAATTCTAATCTTGCCACAAATCTACTTGATTAGGTAGACAAACGAGCATCTATGTTTTTAAATAGTGATATTTAATATGATTGTATAATTTGTGTCTAATAATTGCCCATGTATTTTGTCACTCACAATTAATTGTTGAAATTACTGTGTTTTTATCTTTTTATTTTTTAATAAATACAATTCGTTTCTTATACATATTTTTGCTTGACACTGATTTGTTTCTAGCTCAGGAATGACTTTCTATCTATAGATGTTCAGCTAATAAAACTGTCTAGGAAGTTATCTACATTGTGTTTTACCCTGTCCTAGAAGTACCGCACTTTATCAGGGGGTCCGTGATTTTTCTGACATTGTTCTGCATTCTGTCCATCAAACTGTTGTTTTTGCATTTATCACCCCGATTGGGATGGGTATGCTCAGACGTGAGTCCCATGCTCACTACACCACTGGAGTCAAGCTATCCTGGCTGATGACGGCTGATAGCCAGAAACTGGTCCTAGGATGCTTGATTCTGGTCCAGGAAAGACATGGCTTGGCAGTTCAGGCTGGACTGTTCCCATGAGGCACAAGGTCAAGGCTGATTTGCATATGGCCATGTCTGAACTGGGGTGGTGTGGAGTGCAAAAAAACGATGGATTTAGGCCCAGATCTCTGTACTGGGGTGAATGTATGACATTGTTCTGTATTCTGTCCATCAACTGTTATTTTTGCATTTGTCACCCCGAGTGGGATGGGTATGCTCAGACGTGAGTCCCATGCTCTCCACACCACTGGAGTCAAGCTGTCCTGACTGATGGCGGCTGATAGCCAGAAACCGGTCCTAGGATGCTTGATTCCGGTCCAGGAAAGACATGGCTTGGCAGTTCGGGCTGGACTGTTCCCATGAGGCACAGGGTCAAGGCTGATTTGCATATGGCCATGTCTGAACTAGGGTGGTGTGGAGTGCAAAAAAACGATGTATTTAGGCCCAGATCTCTGTACTGGGGTGAATGTATGACATTGTTCTGCATTCTGTCCATCAACTGTAGTTTTTGCATTTACATAATCTTACATCATGACTCTGTCAATTCAATGTATTGGTTTATTTGAACAACAAAAGAACATAAAACCACCTGTGGGAAGATTTAGGCAGTTCGTAATAAAATAAGAACAAATAAAAGCATTGATATTCTACACTAATGTGACCATTTATAATCCCTGCATACCCTGGATATTGTCCCAACTAGTGGTATCAAATGTTTACAAAGTTTACATTTTCCTTTGCCTTATTGTGCGAGCAGTATTGTTGTTGCTGGATGTCTATGCAAGAGATTCCAACTTTAAGGGCTTTGTCCATTCTCTGTTCTTTGTGTTGGCAACATACTCATCCCTAGTGTGTAAAGTATGAGGGAGTGCCAGATCTAAGACAGTTTAGTTTTTTTACATGCTGAAGTCAAGCGGTGTCCTCCCTGAAAAGATCTCTCAAAATATCTCTGAACATTATTTCTCGGCATTACTACTGAGACTTAATTCTTCATGCAGCAATAGAGTGGGAGTGGCTAGTGGGATGATCAGTATGGATTTAAAAGCATATTTCTATAATAGGCATTTTACTTCACTCTAACTTTCTATTTCGGCTCCATGTAGTGCTCTGCGAAGGTACCAGATGTTATAAGCAGCTGAGGCCACTGGGAAATCACAGCCACAAAACATCCAGTAATTAACCTGCAGTACAGCAACAATTGTAATTAAAACTAGACCAGGGCCATAATTCATATTAGGAAGGCTGGGCTGATGATGTGGTACACTGAGCTTCCACATCTTTAGTCATCGGCAGGATCAGCCTTGATAATAAAACATCACTAGTGATGTTCTTTTCCAAAATGAAGCTGGCAAGCTACCTGGTGGACATCTTAAAACCTAGCAAACCTTGCGGGTGGGGTGCCATCCTGCCCTGGGATGGGTAGGAGCAGAGCACAAGTCCTAAATAAAGAAGTGGGGGGACTTTACAAGTTAGGTGGTGTCACAGGAAGTGACGTCATGGGACGTGACATCACAACAGGAAGTGACTACATGTGCAGCAGGTCTATCATTTGCACTTATTGCAAGATTTAACAATTGAAGCTGCTCAGTACTTAAGCTTGTGACTTAAGGTCCCTGTATGGAGGAATTAACAGCCCAAATGAGGATGAGGTTTGGTGTACCACTAAGTGCTGTAAGTGAGGCCTACTAAAACATGGCATCATGAACAGTTTGTGCATTGTAAAAAAAAACAAAGAAAGCCACATGCTAGAAACTACAATTGTGATCATCAAAATTATACATTTTATTATACTACCCAGAACACCACATTTAAATATACTGACAAGTTTAATACACTGTGACCATGATAAAAAAAATGCAAGGTGCACCTTGTACAGTTTCAACACGATACTCTATAAATCTGTTATTGCAGACTTTATGGGACAGTAGTTGGAAGAATTGGAGAGCAAATACTGATTACCCTACACATGCTTTAGGCAAGGAAAATGTAACTTTCTAGAAGCCAGTCAAGTAAAAGCTATGGTAAAGTACCTATGCTCCATGGGAGGGTTGAACAAGATTGGCAATTCGAGACACAAGTGCTGACCACACAACTTATTCTTCAGATTTTGCAGGATGAAAGAGAAGCCTCCTCCTATTGCAGTCGAAAAATCTTCATGGGGCTCCCAACAGCACCTAACGAACTGCTTGCAGACAACTTGTATCGGATGGTCCACTGATAGCGTTTTTCAGTTCTCAACATGAGCAAGACACCAGAGTCCACTGCAGGCCCAGTCACCCTCATGGCCTATGCCTCCCAGGAAATTGTTTGTGGAGGTATCTGATCTCTAATAGGGGAGTTAAATGCTATTTTCCATGAAGATTTCAGCCAACTACCAAATTGATGTTGATAACTCAACTAGTCCTGCCATATGTGGCTCATTCACTGTGGCTCATTCCTTGTGGCTCACTCCTTGCATGCCCTTTTCTTCTGTGGGCCATTCTCAGTACCTCATACTCTCTGGATTAGTTCTTGCTGTTCATTCCCTGTGACTAATTCTCTTTGTTGATCAATTCTTGGAGCCCATTTCAGTAGAGGAGATGGTTGGAATGTGTTCACAGAGGCTGTAGCCAGATTACATAAACAATTTATTTATTTACTCATTTGTTAAGCGCACGAATCATCCCCAAGGGGATCTCTCAGCGCCCAAAGAAGAAATCAGAAAGGAGGAGAGGTGACTGTTCCCTCTTTAAAATAGCCAAGTCTTGAGTAACTTTTTAAATTGTGCAAAATTAGGGCAAGCATGAAGAGATTCGGGGAGCTCATTCCAATGTTTGGGGGCAGGATAAGAAAATGCCCAGCCTCCCATTTTAACTTTCCTGATTCTCCTACCACAAAGAAGGCTGCGATTGCTGGATCTACGTTGTCGCGCAGGTTGGTAGCGTGCGAGTTTGTTCGTCAGATAGACCGGGCCCAGCCTGTGTAGAGACTTATAGACCAGTAGTTTGAAGATGGCGCGCTTCCTAACAGGAAGCCAGTGTAAAAGGCACAGGAGAGGAAGAGAAGGAGTTTGTGCTGGTTTGTTAAGGGCCAGACGAGCTGCGGTATTCTGCACTACCTGCAGCTTAGATAACAAGTCTTCCCTGATTCCTACCAACAAGGAGTTACCGTAATCGAGGTGGCTCATAAGAAGCAAAGGGAAAAGGGTCCTTCTAGCGCTCAGTGGAATCCAGGGGAAGATCTTTCTGAGTAACCGCATGGTCCCAAAGCAGGTACCTGCAAGGGTTTTAACCTGCTCTTCCATAGAAAGTTTATTATGAATTTTGACCCCTAAGTTCTTGGCCCAGCCCCTGGGGCCAGGGGCTTCTCATAGTTCTGTCGGCCACCAATCGGCACTCCACAATTCCACTGCCTTGCCAAACAACAAAATCTTAGTTTTAGAGGAATTAAATTGCAAAAAGTTCTTCCTCATCCAGCTGGCTTTATTCCTCATACACGCAATAAACTTAACCCTAGTGTCTGCTGAGTTTTTTCCAATGTGTACTATCAACTGCATATCATCAGTGCAGGAGATGGCTTCAAACCCATAATTTCTGATGATAGAGGCCAGGGGAGCCACGTAAAGATTGAACAGCGTGGGCTCAGTATAGAGCCCTGTGGGACCCCCTTCTCCACTGCAGTTGTAGGAGACACAAATGAGTCCAACTGGACATATTGAGTTCTATCTGACAGGTAACTCTGAAACCAGTCAAATGCCAGGCCTCTGACACCGATCTCCCTAAGCCTGTTCAGCAGGATATGGTGAGAGATGGTGTTGAAGGCCGCCGACAAGTCAAGCAGCACCCGCAAGGCGATTTTGGCCTGCAAATCAGGAGCACCAACTGACTCCTGTCCCCCTCGCATTCTGCACCACTTAATCGAGGTAGTCAATCCTAACATCAATGCCATCATAAGCGCATCCCTAGACTCAGGGGTAGTGCCTGATGAATGGAAAAAGGCTATTGTGAAACCCTTGATGAAAAAGCAGAATAAATCTCCAACGGATCTGACAAACATGCGCCCCATTTCACTCCTGCCTGTTCTAGGAAAGATCACTGAACAGATGGTGCACTGGGAGCTAAAAGCATTTGTGGAGAACCTTAACATTCTGCATCCCCAGCAATCTGGTTTCCGCTCTAGCCACTCCACCGAAACGGCTCTGATAGAACTCTCTGATTCCATCAAGTTCCTGCAGGATGAGGGAAGGCAAGCCGTCCTCATCCTGCTTGACCTCACAGCAGCGTTCGATACTATCTCTCACGTCATCCTGATAGACAGGATGCGTGAGATTGGCGTGACAGACACAGCCTTGGCATGGGTAAAATCCTTTCTGTCCAATAGGTCCCAATCTGTGTCCTTGGGTCCCTACCTATCCAGCGAAAAAAACATTACATTGGGAGTACCACAGGGGTCCATATTAAGTCCACTACTTTTCAACATCTATATGGCACCCCTCTTCGCTGTGATAGAGTCTCATGGGATCCTAGTCACGTCATATGCTGACGACACCCAACTTGTCGTCTCTATCGACAAAAACTGCACGGACACAGAGCTGCGATTCTGGAATTGTCTCACTGAGGTATTTCAGTGGTTGAATAAAAACCACTTGAAGTGCAACAGTGGGAAAACCGAAATCATACCATTAGGCAAAGATTTGCTCTTCTGTCCCAAGGATTGGTGGCCCAAAGATTCAGAGGCCCCGCCTAGTGCAGTGTCCTCTGCGGGCAACCTGGGCGTGCAATTTGATGCAACCCTTTCCTTTGACGATCACGTCAGGATTACGGCCGGTTGCTGTTTCGGACTCATTAAATCTTTAAAAAAAAAAATTTGACTTCCTCCCCATTGCTTCTAGGAAATCGGTCGTGGTTGCATTAATACTCTCCCGACTCGATTACTGCAATGGGCTGATGGCAGGATTGAAAAAATCCACCCTGAAGAAGTTGCAAAGTGTACAGCACGTGGCTGCAAGGCTAGTGTTAAAACTACCTAGGAAATCTTCAGCTTCAGCAGCATTAAACTCTCTTGCATAAGAGAATCCTCTTTAAACTCTTACTCACAGTTTTTAAATCCCTGAAAAACATAGGTCCTAAATACCTCGTCAACCGCTTCATTCATGACCCCGTACGATGTCTGAGATCCTCAGGGGCCAACCTTGCCAAGATCCCGAGGTATAAATATAAAACCAGGGGTGGAAAAACTTTCACAGTCCTAGCAGCAAGGGCTTGGAACAACCTGCCCGTAAACCTCAGACTGACCGAGACTGAGTGTCTCTTTAGGAAACAACTGAAGACTTGGGTCTATCAGCAATCTGATACCTATGTGTTGGCAGCTATTTAGATCTTTCACCACCTATCTCCCACACGCATGCTCAGCGCCAAGATGCTCCTTCCGGAGCAAAAGTCTGCGCTTAACAAATACCCACAAATAGAAATAGAAATAGCATGACTGGGGAGTCCCTGTCCAATGACATCCTAAGCATATCCGTAACCTCTAAAAGAGCAGCCTCGGTGCTATAGGAGGCACGGAAGCCAGACTGGGATGGGTCTAATATTTTGTTCTGTTCTAAGTAACTGAAGAGATGTTGATTAAATATTGTATCCAAGATCTTAGAACAGCACCGGAGTAGAGATATTGACATATAGTTCTGGAGGTCCATAGGGTCTGCTGTGGCCTTTTTTAACAAAGGCTTAAACGTCCTTTTGAAGAGGAACCTAATGTGTTGATAGAGAGACATGCTTTTCATAAAAGGAAACAACTTCCAGATGAGACCATCGAAGAGTATGTTGCAGCGCTTAGGGTACTCGCTGCCAATTGTGACTTTGGGGCAATTGTTGATATTTTTATTAGAGATCAGTTTATTTTTAATTTTGAGTCTAAGAAAGTACAACAAAAGACTTCTTGCTTGTCACAATCCCACATTAGCTGAGGTGTTGGACTTGGCAAAGGAAATTGAAAGATCAATTCAGTCTGCCAAGGCTATTATAGCCGAAGAGACAAAAACACTACTCCCTCTTTGTGCTATATAGTCAGGTAGTAAGAACACTATTAGAATTTCCAAAGAGGGTAAACCTAGTTGTTACAGGTGTACCTCCAAATTTCATTTTGCAAATTCTCCTGACTGTCCTGTGCTTAAAAGGAAATGTACCAAGTATGGCAGATTTGATCATTTTCAGGTGGTTTGTAGAGCATCTAAAAAAATTGGTAGTTCCAGCGTAAACAATATTTCTAATGTGGAGCATGATTTGAAAAATGTACTTCTCACTGTGTATGATACTTTCTATGAGGGCAATGTCAATAATATTACTATTCCTTTCAAAGCACCCTTAGGTGTTGGTCACATTGGTAAAGTAGCTCTTGAAGCTATGGCGGATTGAGGCACGCCTATTACCATATTATCTGATATTTTCTTCAAGGAAACTAGGTTAATGTCCAACTCAGAGAAACTGATATTAATCCTAAAGCCTTTGGAAATTTTGATATCAGCATGTTGGGCTTCTTTGAGGATACTCTAGAATTTTTAAGGCCGTGAAATCATCACCAAGATTTATGTTGCTATTAATGGCAAACAGGTAAATTGGGTGTCATCCTCTCTCCAGGTTCTGATCATCCTATTCAATTGAGGGATGTTGTTGTCCAGAATGATTCCGTGGATAATTCTTATGTTGATCATACTTTGCAGAGACATCAATCCATTTTCCAAAATAAAGTTGGACAAGGTAAGGGGTGCAGGCATAAAATCAAACTTAAAAAAGGGGCCTTACCTGTACAAATTAAAGTGCGCATTGTTCCTTTGGGCATTCGTCAAAAACTGAAATCACATTTTGTAGTTCCGTAGTTTAAGAGTCATTGGTTCGGTGTTCCGAACCCGTTCAATAAAGGTCGTCGGAAATAGACGATTTTGGTATCAGCGGACCGTAAATCACGAATGCGGTGTGTATGAGAGTTTTTGCATTCATCGATCAATGAGAACACTATGTATTTAGGGATTTCGTTTTGAACCTTCGGATTCTATTTTGTGAACGGCAGCCATTTTGTGTGGTTGCCCTCACATAGGCCGATGACTGCGGCCGAATGAGTTTTCTGGGACACGTACATCTTAGCTGACTCCTGAATGACCTGGCCGAACTGATTCCCTTGCCCGAGGCTGACCTCGCTGAGCCAATTCCTTGTTAAGCAGCTGGTCAGATAAAGATCAAACAGCAGGACATTCGGAAATTTACGGTACACTACACCCACCTTTCTATCTTGCTTCCAATCTGTTTCTGCTCCTTCCTTTACAACATAATCACTGATTTGGGTTGAGGTTTTATGATGGGTTCGTCCGGCCTGATCGAACAAGAATATTGGAATGTGCTTGGTCATTTCTGGTGGGCTGGACAACGGAAAATGGGATTATCTTCAAGCGATATATTTGAAACATCACAATGTAATTGGTTAGGTTGTATGTAACTGACGCCACCTTTGGAATGTGATTTTTGGCATAAAAGACCATGCTCCGCTCATTGAATTTGTGCAGTCTCTAGCGAACCACCCGTGTGTGCTTCGTAGACCTCTGTTCCTGGTTGCAGCCAATACATTTTGGTCTTTGATGTCATCAAGAAGTATCCTGTGTCTCTGTACTCTAAGACAGGTGAATCCGAAGACATTGGGCGTTTTCCCCTGGCGCCGCTGAGTTCTAAAAACCCGGTTCTTCAGTTGGCGCCCAACGTGGGGCGACTTCAGCGGTACCGGTCTAAGCCCGTAGATCGTGGAGAGCTTCCTATGGAAATTCTGGAGGAAGGCCTGCCACTTCATCGACCCCTGTATGTCGTGGTGGTCCGAAAGTCTTTGCTGCGAGGCACCCCGCTTTCCGACAGCTACGAAGGACTGCTGCACTGACTGTCGCCCTGTCTTGGAGCCTAGACGATTTGAAGAGCGAGACGATAGACGGGTCTTCTTGTGACGCCATCGACATTTCAGTTAAGTATGAGTGGAGCGTCTCCCAGTCCTTACTTTGTTTTGGTATCCCTTCGAGGATCGCTTTGATTTGGTACCTGCAGACCCCAAAGCCAAGGGACTCGTGTTTTACGAGGCTATCGTTTGAGATTTCTCTTGAAGTTTGAAGCTAGACTAGTGAGCAAATATGCCTGATCTTAGCAGATTTGGAAAGATATTATGGTATGGTTGTTCTAAGGATTCCCGGTTAGAGGATTCGTGTCCGGTTCCTCCGATTGGGACTCCGACCTATGAACTGTATGTTAAACATGGAGTGGGCCCCATCGGTTATAATGACATCTGGGTAAAATATACGAAGAAAAACGGTGTCCTACAGTGGCCCCGTTACGCTAGTTTTGAAACAGAGATTTTATATAATCTCAAAGCTAAACTGTTCAAGAAGAAAGCCCGGCCGGCAATGTTTGACTCTTTCCGCATATGGCGCAAAGAAGCCAAACAAAAAGAAATTAAATTAGCGAAGAAGAATAAGAGAGAACAAGGTTTGTCAATGGTACAAGCTGCTATAGCGTTTAGGGATAATGAGGAAGAACAAGAGAGCGAACAGATGCATAGGGTTAGGAAATTAGTGGTATATAAGTGCTACCCAGTTTTGCCGCTTAAAGAGCAGGAAGGAAAGGAAGACATTGTGAAGGATCCTTTAATGTCGCATCTATTGAGTTCGCCACCCCCTTATGCACAGGATGCTACGGCACCACTGCCACCAGCTGTAGTTCTGCAACAACCGATTGTTGTGCCACCTATGATTCCTCCACAGCCAGCTCCTCTTCCGTTGGCTACTATTCCTTTGGCGCAGCCTCCTCAGGGGCCGCCAACTTTGCCTTCTTCTTCGTCTACTACTCATACGCCTCTCTATAATACTCCTTCTGTTCCGACTTTGGATTCTTCTACTGTCGTTCCGTCTTCCCTTATTCTTTCACATTCTCCTTCTGCTAGACAGAGAATGACTACTACAGTTTCTAGTTTCTTTTCTCCTTTGTTGGGACATTTGGGTATGTCCCCTGTTAGTGAGCGTTGACAATCACGTAGTCAGTTGCCTGATACTGATGAACGTGTAGTTTTGGATCATTTGGCACGTAAATGGATTAAGTACGCTTCTTAGTATGATCTTGAGGGTATTATGGATGTTTTCCATCAATGGGAAGCACCGAAGCAATGGTACGTCTTTGAGATAATGTGTGTGTTCCTTCATGAACAATGGGTTGCAGAAGTAGGTAAAGCTCCTAATGAGTTGTATTGTGTACGTTCCGAATTTGCGAAAGGGACTGTTGTGAGTCCTCAGGATGTTGAGAGAGCAGTTGCGACCATATTGTCATTTCGTAATGACACTCCGTCTGAGCGACTGTTTGAACCCGATTCGTCAGTAGGGAGAAAAGCACGTCAATATCCGATGCGTGAGGTTCCTCCAGTTTGGAGACCTGCTGATCCTAATGCTGCTCCACCTGTTATTGCACATTTTCAGCGTGTTTGGGTACATGTTCCTTAGAAGCGTGTTGAAGTTTTAGCTATTAAGCAGTCGTTGCATGATCCACGCAAAAATACGGCGGGATATTATAAAGAGCTGACTCAGATTGTGAGTTTGTATATCATGAACTTAGCAGACATAGGTATGTTGTTTGGGAATGTTGTTCCACAGCCTATTTGGGGTAAGATTCGTCACACGGATCATGCACATGAATTAGGTGATACATGGGCACATCTTAGGGATGCTGACAATAGACAAGTAGGGGGCGCTAAGCCTGAGTATTTGATTACTGAACTCCCTGGTAGAATTATTACCTATATGAAGACTTTGATGCCTGAGGTGCGTGTTAATTGGGATAAATTGTCTGCGTGCAAGCAGAAGAAAGATGAAACTGTGTCTGACATTTTCACTAGCTTTGAGGAGACCTTTGTAGATCACAGTGGTCAGGACATGGCCACTGAAGGTGGCCAGAGATTGTTCGTCGACAAATTTGTACATAATTTGCTTCCCGAATTATGCAATAAGTTGAAAGATTCAGAGAGTATTTGGTCTGTTTCCACGTCAGCGCAGATTTTAGCTACGGCCCAGTACTATGAAAATAGGCACAAAGATGAGGTAGAGAAAGCGGATAAGAAGACTAAGGAATTGAAGACTAAAGTACTTCTACAACAAGCTTATTCACCCCGTATTAATAATAAACACGACTATCAGCAGAATCTGCAATATTCGAGAAACTCGCAAAGGAATGAGTCTTCTCAGCAGCATTTTCCGTACGGGCCTAATCAGTGTGCGTATTGTAAAGAAGAGGGCCATTTCAAGAATAGTTGTCCGGTTTTGTTGCAGCGCACGAATGGTGCTTCTGGTATGAGAGGTCGAGGTGCTCAACAAGCACCTAGAGGTAGAAGTCGCGGACAGAATGTGCGTTCTTTGCCTCCACAGAACACAATGAATAGTTTTGATCAGCAGAATGGTTCGTCTGGTAGGACAGCTCAATACTACACGGACAATTATTACGTTGAAGGTGAGGAAGTGAATGGTAATGATTGCTAGGACGGCCATGGACAAAGAGAGGGAGTTGTTTCAGTTCCAGTAGATCAGAGTGGACCCAATGTTGAAGTAATTGCATCAGGTGTGTCAGAGCCTTTTCTGTTGGATACTGGTGCTGCGAAGAGTTCTATTATGCACTCTAAACTCCCTGGCGCACCTTTGTCTGGCTTAAAGAATGTTTCTGTAGGTTTTTCTGGCGCCCCGGTTACGAATCCGATTTCTACTCCTTTGCCTCTTTCTGTTGGACATCATAGATTTGAAGCACCCCTCATTTTGACTACAGGTTGTGGTGAGAACTTGTTGGGATTGGATTTGCTGAAAAGATTGTATGCAACTTTGTATTGTTCTCCGCCAGGAGTACATCTTACGTTGGGAAAGAGTGTGGTCTCTCCGTTGTATTTATCTACAGATCGACTTCCATCTGAATTGTCTTCTCTCCCTTATTCATTGTGGGCTAATGGTCCGAACGATGTCGGTCTTCTGGAAATTCCTCCGTATGTTGTGACATTGAAGGCGAATGCTAAGTTACCACGCATTCCCCAGTACCGTATTTCAAGTGATGGTGAGCGAGCACTTTTAGCGATCATATATGATCTGATCGAAAAGGGTGTGATTGAGGAAACGAGAGGTAATGTGTGCAATAGCCCTGTTTTGCCTGTTCTGAAGAGAACTGATTCTTCACAGCCTCCTGTATATAGGTTTGTGATCGATCTCCGCGAGGTGAACAAGATCGTTGTTCCACAATTTCCTGTTGTACCCGATATCACCGCTTTGTTAACTTTGATCCCGGCTACAGCCACATGGTTTTCGGTGATTGACTTGAAGAATGCTTTCTTCAGGATCCCGATTGCCGTGGAGAGTAGAGATATCTTTGGATTCTCTTTAGGAGGACGAAGTTTCCGCTTTAAGCGCACTCCTCAAGGCTATTGCGAGAGTCCATCGATCTATAGCCAAGCTTTGAAAACGCAACTGGATCTGTTGGTTTTTCCAGACGATGCTGCCCTAATTCAATATGTTGACGACTTGCTAGTTGCTGCTGACAGTGAAGAGATTTTTAGAAAGGCTACTTTGCCGTTGTTACGTCACTTGTCTGATTTTCATCACAAAGTTTCTTTCTCCAAGTTGCAATATTGTCGACAAGAAGTAGCCTACTTAGGTCACCTCTTATCGAAGGAGGGAAGGAAACTGACCCCAGAGAGAATTCAGGCGATTGCGAAAATAAGTGTGCCTACGACACAGAGAGAAGTACGTGCGTTTCTGGGTATTACGTCGGACTGTAGACAGTGGATCCCTAATGTTTCTTTGCTAGCGAAGCCATTGATAGCTCTTACTGTTAAGGATACTCCGAATCCTATTCCTTGGACTGATGAATTTCAGAAGAGCTTTTCCGAATTGCGCAATGCGTTGTGTTCGGCTCCTGTGTTGAGTACTCCTGACTACAGTAAGCCTTTCACATTGTATGTCCACGAGAGAGAGGGATGTGCATTGTCAGTGTTGACTCAACAGTTTGGCGTTAAGCAGCGTCCATGTGCGTATTTTTAGTCGACTTTAGATCCGGTAGCTAGAGCGTTGCCAAGTTGCTTGAGAGCTACAGTGGCAGCAGCTGCTTCGGTTCGACAGTCTGCTGGTTTGGTTATGGACAACACCTTGATCGTAATGGTTCCACATGCAGTGGATACCTTGTTGAATCGTACCAAGACACAGCACTTAACTAGTGCCTGGTTGTCGGGTTACGAGTTGACCTTGTTAGCGAGTCATGTGCACATTAAAAGATGCAACACATTGAATCCAGCCACGTTGTTGCCGATTTCAGCTGAGACAGATAATGTTGATAAGCAACATGATTGTTTTCTTAGAACTGAGGAAGAAGAACGAAAGGGAGGATAGACCTTAGGGATTCTCCTCTTCCAGAGTGTGATGGTACTTTGTCGGTTGATGGTTCATGCTTTAAGTTGTCGAATGGTGATACGACTGCAGCATATGCTGTTACGACTTTGCATACGATTGTTGAAGCTGCACGTATTCTACATAATTCAGCGCAAGCAGCAGAGTTGATTGCATTGACAAAAGCATGTGTGTTGGCAAAAGGAAAACGAGTGAATGTGTACACTGACTGTCAGAGTGCATTTGGTGTGGCTCATAGTTTTGGGCGTTTGTGGTGTGAACGTGAGTTTTTGACTTCGCATGGAACGAAGATCCAACATGGGCAGTTGGTTAATGAGCTCCTTGAATCACTTACTTTGCCGTTACAAGTAGCGATTGTGAAATGCAGTGGCCATAAGAAAGTTACGGATGATGTTGGTCGCGGAAATGCGTTGGCGGATGAAGTTGCGAAAGAACCCGCGAGGAATGTGATGAGCCGAATGTATGTTGCAGGTCCGGCGAGATGGGTTCCGGATAGAAGTATGTGTGAAGATACGATTGAGAGTGGGAAATCCATCCAAGCTGAAGCTACAGAGAAAGAGTTGAATAAATGGAGAGAAAGTAAGGGTAGATTGGATTCGAATGGTTGTTGCACTGATTTGTCTGAGCATCAAAGATGGTTGTTACCTGACGCGTATGTGCTTCCAGTTGTTACAATGGCTCATGGGATGGCACATATCAGCGTGAAAGGAATTTGCAAGTTGTTGGCTCCAGTTTGGCAGAATGCTGGAATTCCTAAATGTGCAGAGAATCTGGTCAAGAATTGTATGGTGTGTTTGATATACAATCCTTGTAAGGGAACTCCAACACCAGCTGGTCATTTTGCTCCTCCTACGTATCCGTTCGAGGCTTTGCAGCTAGATTTCATTAACATGGAGAGGTACAACAACCTGAAATATGTTTTGGTGGTTGTTTGCTCCTTTTCTAGATGGGTGGAAGCTTACACTTTAAAGGACAATACTGCCTTGTCCACAGCTAAAGCCCTTATCAAAGAATTTTTCCCGAGATTTGGCTTGCCGAGAATTATCTGGAGTAACAATGGGAGTGAGTTTGTGGGTCAAGTGATGAAGAAGGTATGCGAGGGATTAGGTATCCGGCAGAAGTTCCATGCTGCAAATCACCCCCAATCAGCTGGTTTAGTCGAGTGCTATAATGGCACTTTGAAATTGAAACTGGCCAAAATTCAAGCGAGTTCAGGTTTACAATGGCCAGATGCTTTGCCTTTAGCCCTTTTGTCCACAAGAATGACTGTGCATTCGCGAATGGGTTTGAGTCCGTATGAGGTCGTGTTTGGTCGCCCAGCGAATATTTGGGGTGTGCCAAGACCGACAAAGTTTAGTGATCTCGAATACCCTGTGTTGCTTGATTACTTGCACAAACTGACGGCTAAACTGTGTGTCTTACATCAACAGGTTCATGACAGTTTGCCACAGGCTTCTGAAGATCCAGGCCACGCCATTCAACCCGCGATTGGATCTTCATTAAAAACTTTCAGCGGAGCAAGAACGAGCAGCCCCGTTGGACAGGACCCCATCTAGTTCTCGTGTCTACACATTCTGCAGTTCGACTGCAAGGCAAGAAACACTGGATCCACGGCGTACATTGCAAGCGGGCTCCGTTGCCCTTACCATACGACCGGTGGGTACAGGAAGGACTCCCAGACTCTGAAACAGAAACTGTGCCACGATTTTTGCCATTCAGCGATGCCTGTCTGATTAGAACAAATTCTGAGAAAGAAAGTGACGATCTTTTGCAAGAAGCTGTACCTCCTTTGAATCGATTGAACACTACGGAGCCTGAACTCCTATTCAAGGAACAGACATTGCCTGGGAAAGATCGGTATAATTTGCGACCAAGAGTCGTGGGACTAATAAATAAATAAAGTTTTTATGATTTTTTTCTGTTTACAGGTTAACTCTCCACCGAAGATCTACTTATTTTTGTTTTTCGAACCGCCAACCGGGTTCAGTTGTAGGGTCGCGGTTGCCGAAGTCTTTGGAGTGCAAGCCTGAGACACTAGGTCGAAGGTTCTGGTTGACCTGAGGGAGTTGCCCTGTGTTGACAGAGGCATTCCTTAGCATAGAACACCCTACCATCGCGAGCAGCATATTTAGTTAGGATGGATTTCTTCGAGTTGGAGAGACCTGTAAGGACAATGAATTTCAAGAATAAGATATACAAACTGATTACACGGAAAAGATTTTTAATACTGTGCTTGTTTTTGCTATTAAGCTTAATGATATTTTTTATTGGTTATGTGACATTCTCTTTTAAAGTGACGACTATTCCCACTGTGCAACCTACACCTACACCTAC
Organism: Lissotriton vulgaris; assembly: GCF_964263255.1. NCBI lineage: Eukaryota > Metazoa > Chordata > Amphibia > Caudata > Salamandridae > Lissotriton > Lissotriton vulgaris. The sequence goes on along the minus strand of NC_141687.1, from coordinate 173,933,253 downwards.
TATTTCTTCTCATTCTTTTCACCCTTTGCCTGAACACGAGGTAGTTAGACGATTGGAATTTGCCAACAATTCCTTTATTCAACTTTTGCACCAACACCAGTTAGTTATGAACACAACGAATTGTTGGATTTGTGGTCTAATGCCCCATACGACTGGTAAAGGTATTCCGTACTTGGTTTTACCTTTCAGCCTTAATGGTTCTATTTGGGCTTACAGAACGATGTTCATCTATGCTCACAGTGTCTATCCCCTACGTTCACCGAAAGACAATCCAAATAATAGTGCTTTAGCTAGAAGTATAGTCGACATGGTTAAAGGGACTAATGCAATTGAGACTATTCCGAAGGATGAGAGACAACCATATAGTGGTTGGGACGTTACTGGATATGGAGTTAGTCTGAGAGTTAACCAGCGAGGGAAAAGTTCTCCACCGATTTGGATAGTGCCCCATCAGGGTCGCTATTGTCTGCAGGGTAATGGCAAGAATCCGAGAGCTTAGCTAGGGAAGAGCGTTTGTACCGACACTTATGTATTTACGTCTCAAACTTCCCCAGCATTTCTGGCCGCTAAGGGTACTTACTTTGTCTGCTACGACAAAGCGTATACATGGTTGCCCCCCGATTTTTCGTGCACATGTTTTGTTTCGTTCCTATTGCCTCCCACTTTTACAGTTGCGGCAGATTACCATAAGATGAGAGTTGCTAGAGATGTCTTCAGTCAGGAAGATACCGCAGGGCAAGAGTTGGGAGATTTCTTTAAGGGTTTTCTGCCGTTCTGGGGACCGATGGCTAACAGCAGGAACATTCGCCAGTTGACGACAGTGGTTGAATCCACCATGGTTGAAACTGCTGGTGCCCTTGGTAACTTGACTGCTGAGCTCCAGTCGGATAGACTTATGACACTTCAGAATAGAGTTGCTCTTGACGTCATACTTGCAGACCGAGGTGGAGTATGTAAACTGATTCAATCGAGCTGCTGTGTTTTCATTCCAGACAATGCTCCGTCAGTCTTCCAGGCCATTTCTAGACTACATAAGATCTCCGATTCTCTCCATATAGACAAAGGAGACTGGTCGTTGATGGGATGGTTTTGGGGGTTGATATCCACTTGGGATGGAAGATTCTGATGGTCATTGGGATGGTGTTAGCTATCCTTTTCCTGTTCTGTCTCTGTGTACAGTGTGCTCCTGCTATTTGTGGCCTCTGTGCTACTTCGTGTGCAAGGAGACCTGTCCAGAGAGAGGTACTAAGTACAAGGATGATGCTACAGCAACATATCGATGATTTGATGATGATAGACCTAGATTCAGATTGACATGGGTTGGGGTCTGTTGCCTATGTAAGGGCAAAAGGAGGGTCTGTAGTTCCGTAGTTTAAGAGTCTTTGGTTCGGTGTTCCGAACCCGTTCAATAAAGGTCGTCGGAAATAGACGATTTTGGTGTCAGCGGACCGCAAATCACGAATGCGGTGTGTATGAGAGTTTTCGCATTCATCGATCAATGAGAACACTATGTATTTAGGGATTTCGTTTTGAACCTTCGGGTTCCATTTTGTGAACGGCAGCCATTTTGTGTGGTTGCCGTCACATAGGCCAATGACTGCGGCCGAAGGAGTTTTCTGGGACACGTACATCTTAGCTGACTCCTGAATGACCTGGCCGAACTGATTCCCTTGCCCGAGGCTGACCTTGCTGAGCCAATTCCTTGTTAAGCAGCTAGTCAGATAAAGATCAAACAGCAGGACGTTCCGAAATTTTACGGTACACTGCACCCACCTTTCTATCTTGCTTCCAATCTGTTTCTGCTCCTACCTTTACGACATAATCACTGATTTGGGTTGAGGTTTTATGATGGGTTCGTCCGGCCTGATGGAACAAGAATATTGGAATGTGCTTGGTCATTTCTGGTGGGCTGGACAACGGAAAATGGGATTATCTTCAAGCGATATGTTTGAAACGTCACAATGTGATTGGTTAGGTTCTATGTAACTGACGCCACCTTTGGAATGTGATTTTTGGCATAAAAGACCATGCTCCGATCATAGAATTTGTGCAGTCTCTAACGAACCACCCGTGTGGGCTTCGTAGACCTCTGTTCCTGGTTGCAGCCAATAAATTTTGGTCTTTGACGTCATCAAGAAGTATCCCGTTTCTCTGTACTCTAAGACAGGTGAATCCAAAGACTTTGGGCGTTTTCCCCTGGTGCCGCTGGGTTCTAAAAACCCGGTTCTTCAATTTAGATGCCTTATGTTCTGAAAGCATCATAGAGTCCACTGATAGTTCTGAATGGGTTTCGGCTATAGTTATTGCCCTTAAGAAAAATCAGAATTTGAGGTTATGTGTGGATCTCAGATCTTTGAACAAAAATATTGTTGTAGAGACTTACCCTTTGCCTCGTATACAAGAACTTTTGACAGCTGTGAATGGTGCAAAATATTTTTCAACAACCGACTTGATAGTTCTTGATGATTCTTCCAAACATTTGACTGCGTTTATCACACCATTTGGTCTTTATAGGTTTCTTAGAATGCCGTTTGGGCTGGCCTCAGCAGCCAGCGTGTTCCAAAAACGAATTGAGAGTTTATTTCATGGTCTAGTTGGTGCCCAAGCCTTCCAAGATGACAGCTTAATTGATGCCAGGACTTTTGATCAACACAATATCATTCTGGATACTGTTTTGAACATTTTTGAAAGTAGAGGAAGCAAGGATATGGTTAAAGAAATTGATTATCTTGGACATAGAATTACTAGTGATGGCATTTTTCCGAAGGAAGATCTCATTAACACTTTAAAGAAGGCTAGCAAACCTCATGATAAGGACTCCTTACTTTCCATTTCAGGAATAGGGGATTATTAGCTAGGTTAGTGAAAGGGTATGCTCTTGTTGTGAAGCCTCTGAGACAACTTTTGAAAAAAGGTGCTTCATTTGATTGAACATCTATTCATGATGAATCTTTCAACAATATTAAGAAAATGATAGCTGGAGCACCAGGTCATGATAGCTTCGACCCAGAAGATAAGTCCTATGTGACAGTGGATGCTAGTGCTGTAGGATTAGGTGCTGTGTTCACACAAATAGTAGAAGGCAGTGAGTTGTAACTTTTATTTCCAGGGCTATTAGGGGTGCCGAAAAACATTAAAGCACTATAAAAAAAAGGCTTTAGCTTGTGTGTGTGCCGTTGAAAAGCTATAAAAAAAATTGTGGGGGCTGCCATTCACTTTAGTTACTGATCACAAGCCACTCGCATTTATGATGGATGGGGTCAAAAGTGGAAATGCTTTTTCAAGATTAGTGAGGCTCATTGCCAGATTACAGGAGTTTAATTTTGAAATCCAGCACATTCATGGTGGGAATTTTTTTACCGCAGATTGTTTATCCAGACTTCTGCCAGTGGAGGAAAGTGGAAGTGAAGTCACTGACCAACATAAGTGTGTTGTGACCATGTTGGATATGGTGGATTCTTGTAAATATGCAGTTTCTGAGAAAGAGTGGAACGATTCTCTTGTTGCAGATACTAATTTATCTAAGGTCAAACATTTTGTGGCCAATGGTTGGCCATCTTGCAAGAATTTAGAATCTTCACTACAGGGCTTTGCACATGTTGCTGATGAACTTAGTATTGAGAATAACATGTTATTGAGACAAGATTTATTTGTACCACTTTCTGGTGTCAGAAATAAACGTATCCAAATGGCCCATTCTGGACATCCAGTGTGTCTGGGACAAAAAAATTACTTAAACTTCACTACTGGTGGCCAGGAATGGATGGTCCTGTTGAGCATTGGGTTGATAATTGTTCTGTATGTGTCAAATCTGACAAGCACTGGAAAGTGTCTACCTACCCTCTGTCTGTTCAAGATTCTCCTGTCGGACCATGGGAGAAAGTTTCCATTGATTTTTTGGGTGCATATGAGTGTCTGGGTAGACAGAGGAGATTTTTAATTGTTGTCATTGACAATTTTTCCAAATGGATCTATTATAGGTTTGTAGAAAACCCTGTAACTGATGAAGTTATAATGTTTTTAGAACATGTATTCAGCATTGAAGGGGTACCTGTTACTCTTATGTCTGACAATGGAGTGCAATACGTGTCGGTCAAGATGTTAAGTTTTTTAAAGAAAGTTGGAGTGCATTCTGAAAAGGCTCTGTTATATTCTCCCTGGGCCAATGGCCAAGTGTAAAGGGCTAACCGATTCATAACGGAAGGCATTCAAGCTGCTTTGGAAAGCAATATTGATGTTTTCGAGTTTCTTAAAGAGAAAAGCTGGAGTTATCACATAACTCCCAATGCATGCACTGGTGTATCTTCTTACTTTTTGATGAGGGGTATGCAAGTCAAATCTGAGTTAACACCTTTTCCCAAGAAAAAGGGTCAGGAGACTAATTTACAATCTTGCATTGCAAAGGTCAGGAACAATATTACTGAATCACGCATTCATGGTAAGTCCTATCATGATCTCTGCTGCAGGACCAAGGGAAAGAAAGTGGGAGTTGGTGATTGGCTACATGTTATTAAACCCTCCTTCGGCCACAAATGTTCATCTAAATATACTTTTCCCTTCCAAGTGGAAAGAGTGTCTGAATCTGCGGTTTTGTTAAAGGATAAGGGTTAGTGGAACAAAAGTTCCATTGTGGTGCTCAAGCCAGGACAGGAATTTTTTGGGGGAAAAAGTGGAGAAGAGGATGTGTGGTTGTATGAGAAGGATATTGGGTGTGTATCTAAAAAGGGCATTGAGGGTCTTACTGACCAAGGTTCTATGGTGAATGAAACTTTCTCTAATGCTGATATGCACCAGCCTAAATCTACTGCTGAAAAATCAGTAGAAGAGATTGCTGAAAAATTAGTAGAAGAGATTGCTGATGCTTTAGTTCATGATAATTGCATATTAGAAAAGAGAAACATCAAAGTACCTAAGAAGTTTGATGATTATATTTTGGATTAATTGTTTTTTTTTGTTTTGTTAAAAGGATACATGTGGTATCCAGTGTATTTTAGAAGTTTGATGATTATATTTTACATTAATCGTTTTTTTTGTTTTGTTAAAAGGATACATGTGGTATCCTATCTTTGTGTTTACTATTGTATTTGGAGTCATGTATCTTAATAGCTATTGCTTATGTCATATGGAACACTCTTATGTAATGTGGAACTCACTGATGCTGGAGCTTAGGTTTGAATACAGGCAGAAGCTGTTGGAGTTTGCCTTGGATGGATGCCTTGGCTCTTGCACCAGTGGGTCCTTCTATAGCATATGAATAAACAAACTTGTATTTATTCCCTGACTCCTCCGCTTCATTACACAGTGCCATGTCTCTTCCTCTCGCAGAGACAGTTGTGTCTGTCTTTTCCTGTTGCAATCTCTGCCCTCTGGCCTTCTCCCATGGCCTAGACTGCACAGCCCATTTGTTCCGTGCTAGAGAGACTGCAGTGTCCTGTCACAGAGACTGTCCAGCCTGTCCTCTCCCACTTTCAGACAATGCAGAACCTGGCCTTCTCCTGTGCCCGAGACTGCACAGCTTGGCTGTTCTATGCCAAAAAGGCTGCAGTGCTATGACTCTTTCTGTCACAGAGACTGCCAAGCCTGCCCTCTCTCAACAGTCTTCCTTCTTTAATAATAATAATAATTCTTGAAAACAAGCACAAGAGTAAGTTCTCAATGTAATTTTAAAGTGTTCAATAGAATCATGTTTTTTCATTTGAACACTGATTGGTCGCAGGTCAAAGCATCCACTGGTAGGTGCCCGGCAAGGTTATAAAGCGATGGGGGCAGGTTCAAAGGGGAAGGTAGAGCTTTGATAGGTAGCACATGCGCTCTACACTAGATTGACAGCTGGGAGATGGGCGGGTAAGACAACGCCATCTAAAAAGGTTAGGGGCGGCCGGGGGGGCAAGTTACGCCATCTAAGAAAGTCCAACTTTTGAGCAGGGCGGACGACATCCACCCTGTAAAATAAGTGGGTGAAGCCGTCCACCAGCTTGGACCCCCGACTCATGCCCTGGGTAGGAGGCTCTGACTACTGCCACCACTGGACGGCGGGGACGGGACCTCCCATGGGGGATGACAGGAGTTGCTCAGACCACTCAAGCCCTAGACTCCTACCTGGTTCGACACACCTCTGGCCGCAGTAGGGAAGTTGGATTTGCCAAGTGCCTGGATCTCTGGCCAAGACAAGACGTCTCAGGCAAAAGCCATGACATCACCCTCCTCTCACAGGGGTTATGAGAGCTGTTCCTTCCGCAGGAACCCCAGGCTCCTATTCTGCCTGACACCACCTTACTCCTGTTAGGGGGATTATGGAAGTTGTTTGGCCCACAGTCTGATGCCACCCTGGCCTGGGTAGAGAAGATGGCCCTGCTGGTGCCTGGAGCCCTGTTCTGTGAGGACCATCTCTTCACCTTACCAGAAGGGGCATGACAGTTCTCCCCAGCATAACCCCCCAACCTGCCCCTCTCTCCCCATGGACCTGCCTGGAAAACCCTTTTTACCTCAACTATCAATACCCCAGGGCTTACAGAACCTGCTGTAGGGACTATTTCTCCAGTCCATGGTCTAGGGGTGCTTCGGGCCAGTGTCTTCTGCCTTTCTTGTGCCTGGACCTGGGGAGCTAAGAAGGGTTAATTCCCCAGTGACCCCCCTTGGCCCATGAGTCTGCCTGGAAAGCTATTTCCCCTCAACTGTCGAGCCCCCACAAAGTAGGGCCATACAGAACCCAGAGGGAGACTCGAGTCAGGGTTATCTATGCGCCTGGGCTGCCGGTCATCTGGTCATCCTTTCCCCAGCTGGTCATCTGTTCACCCAGCCCAGCGACCAGATGGCTTGGGCTGACCTGTTGACCAGAGTGCCCAGGCAACAGCCAACGAAAAGGCTTGCGCTCCTTCCTCAAGCCGACTGGCTTCTTGCATCCAGAATACTCTGCTAGTACCCACACCGGCCACCTGCTGGCCCAGCTGACCTGCGAGAGACCTTGCACCATCCCTACACCCGGCAGGGAAGCCCAAATGCCTCACTGCATGTGGTGGAGGCATCCTCTCATTGGTCTGCACTCTGTCACTCCTGCCGGCCTAGCGACAGTGGGACCCCAAGGGGGCACAGGCACAAATGGTTGGAGTCAAAAGCTTGGTTCAAAGGGTGAGTTTCAGTAGATCATAGTGAGGTAGCTGCTCTGCTCATTTCTGCTCATTCATTTCTGCTCATTTCAAAACCTTGACCCAGAATCAGGTCACCTACAAATAGGTTAGCACCAGGTGCCCTACAAACATGCACTGCACTAAGGGCGATGGTGTCATACTCTCGCAGATGGTAGCTTCACACATTTGACTCTCCTCAGTCAAGCACATACACCAAATACCTGAAGCTACAGTTCCTCCCAACTTAGCAGGATTCCTATTACAACACCACATCATCAGTAGGGTAAAACTTACCTCTTTCACCAGGTCTAAACCCAGCTCAAATTCTCTATGAGGGGGTGAATAATTTGTTGCTTTGTGAACTCTGCTTCACAATGATAGGAAGAGACTACATCGTAGGATCAAAAAGCGATGTCTCTGTAAGCACTTGGCTGCCAGAAGCCAGTTATCTCTGTAGTATCTTTTCTGACACCAGCTTGAAATCCAAAAAGTCAGAAGGATCATGAGGCCCCAGTTTCATGGTCTGTATTTGTAATGAAAATGATGATCAAGCAAGCTGTTTCCCTTCTGCTACTCATGAGGTTTCTGTCCTCCCTGAGCTTGCCTTAGAACAGGAGTACTGCCCCAGTCAAACTCCCTACCTGTCATTGCCCCCAGAGCAAATCATGTCCGGCAGTCACTGGGCTCTTGGAGCCAGAAGCAAGAGCCTCATGTGGCTCGCCCCTCTGCCTCACCAGGTAAGTGAAAAATAAATAGAGTAGAGGTAGTTCACCGGCAGCCCAATAGGCTTCCATTTATCCTATATCACTGAAGTCTCTTTACAGTTCCAGACCAGAGTCCAGCACAACAGGGATTTCTTTCCAAGCTGATTCTGCCAAGCTGTTCCCTTGGCTATGGTTTTGGAAGATAGTAGGTAGGGATAGAAGAATTCTCGTTATCTATTCATGTGTGTCACTAATAAGATGATGAGACACTTCACTGATGTGTATTCTATTCTACATTGACACGCCACATAACTAAGTTTGCATGCTCTAACATCACCTATAACTAATATATTTAACATCACCCATCATATAAGCATTTAAAACACATCTAAATTCACACTAACTGACAATACTGAACATAGGTTTCAACTTTTCAAACTTTAATATGCAGGTTTAAGACAAAACATATCAATCCTTAAACAATTATTGAACTTAGCTAATCTATTAGTTGTCCATGAAAACCTGGAAAATTGGTAAGGTCTCAATTATGGTAGTAAGACAAAAATTCTTCTTAAAAGAGAATGACATTTACACTCCCAGATAAGTTAAAGTAACATCATTATATTGAGGCTCCATTGCCCGACAACCTACTATGAAACCTTGAAATTCCACAGTGGAACCGTTTGTGAGTTTTAATTTCTTGAGAGAGTTCACTGTAATAACTGCCTTTACTTTCACACGCTTGTTCGAAGGAATTTTGTGAGTTTTCATAACAAATTGAAACATCACTCACCACAGCACGACCATCCATGATGAACACTATATCATATTTTCTTACTTCACCTTGGCTGTTCTTCAAATGAGGATCCATGTCTGTTAGGTGAACACATCTGTTGGGTCCATCAACGAGTAGCTCCAGTACCTTGTCATGTCTTTTAAATCTAGGACATGTGCAATGGTTTCAAACACATCCATTGGCGGTTCCTCGTCTGAGGCCGAGGAGCCTCACTCCACTGCTTTTGAGCAGTGTCACTCTAAGTTATTATAATTTAAAATTTTCCTTGTTGCAGCAGGTTTGCGGGCAGGACAGGGTGGGGTTTCCCTGCTGACAAAGCAGGGGAGGGGAGGAGTGGTTTGCACTCCCTAAAGTGTGCATGAATGTTTGGCCAGGCCCTCTGTGGCGGCCAAACATGTGTACTTTAAATGTTCTCCACACAGGCTGCATTACAGTCTGGGTGGAGAACATGCTCAGGCCCAAATTCCCTGGCTGAGGGCCAAACTACATCGCTCAGATCAATCATAATGCTGTATTGCAGCGTTGGGATTGGCACTGGGTGCTTCCAGGGTGCTCTGTTCTGGAGACGACAATGGAGAGAGCGGGGAGATGCAGGGAGGAGGTTTGTTTTTTATTCTTTACCCATTCTCCTTGCTCCCCCCACCCTCTGCCCATTCCACCCACCTCCAATCTGTGCCTGACGCCGTTCTACACATCTTTGCAGTATCTACAAGTAGCAAATGATTTATCTCTTTCTCATGATATTGTTTCTCCAGTGTTGGTAACATTCACTATCGATATAAGTGCAGCTATGTATTGATTTTCCTTAGTTTACTGTGCTTCGTCATCTAAAAGTTTGATGTTGGAATATTTTCCAAGTATTTTATCATTTATTACATCTCCTGCATACATATAAGAGTGACCAACAATTCTGGAGTTTCTATGAGATATAATAGATTGGTCACTTTGTTGATTCCTATAGTTGTACACAACTTTGGATTACCTAACTCACCATTTAACATTTTTGAGTACAACAAAAAGGTGAGGTGTCTTATTAACCCCTTCGATGCTGGTGACAAAGCCAGCTCGTCATGGGCGTTACCTGCGCTGCGCGCATGACGAGCTGGCTTTGTCACGTAACGCGGGTTTTTTGAATTTTCAGCGCTCAGCGGGAAAACCCGCTAGCGCGTATGCAGTTAAGAGCTGATGCATCTTTTTGAAATTTAATTTTAGGCCTGCTGTTTGGCTGAATCTTTCAGTGATATTCAACGTTACTATTGTCATCTCAGTCATTGTATTTTCCCTTGAAGTATGTAGATGAATCTGTGTATAAGTCTCTTATTAGATCTCGGATGTATGACAGAACATTTTGTCTTTCCAACCTTTGTATGATACATGATAATGACTGACAAAGGGTTTTGAAATGTCGGTTAACATTACTGCAACAACTGTTTAATCCAACGTGCCCCTTTTATTACATTCTGAAGGAATGTCAGGTTTTCAAGATATCCTCTCACTTTTATTAAGCCTTTCTGTGTTTTGTTCAACTCTACGAAAGTAATTAATCATTTGGTCAAGATTTTTGCTAGCAACTTCATGAAGGCTGTATTAATTGCTTATTTTGGTCAGCTCATCTATGGATACGTTAATGGGAATTTCGGTACTATATCTTGCATTTTGAGACTTTTCTAATTTCTAACCAAGTTGATAGTATTCTGGGCAACAAACCTGGTTCTTTCTTGTGAACATTGTACAGATCATTTAAGCGAACATGTTCAGGCCCCACTGCTTTGTTTAAGTTGGCTTTCTCAAATGCATCTGTTATTTCAAGAACTGTGATTCTTTATACAGATGTTCATAGTTCAAACTTATGGAATCTGGTTGTTTGCAATTAATTTTGCGTTCTTCTTATCTTCTTTTTCTGTGAGGTCTTTATAAGACTGATAAATAACATCTGCACCAATTTAGTAGGTGGGATTTTTTGCCTCGTCAGTAATTATTCTGTCAATTTTCTTTTTGTTTTAACATTGCCTTATATTCTTTTAAGTTGCTCTTGGATCTTGCATATAATTTTTTATGACTTGTATGGAGATTTCAGTTTTTTTATCTTTCACAGTGTGTTACTTTGAATTGGAACAGTTTAGTTCTCATCTTGAACAGTGCTCATAGGTTGAGCCCCAATTCTGTTTGGTGCTTCAGTCTGATTTTGATTTGTTGGTTTACAAAGGGGATCACTAGTATTTTCTGTTATATGAATCACAATTTCTTTGCTTAAGTCTATACCATCTTCATGATGCCCGGGAATTTTGGACTATGTTTGCACCTCTGATATTTTGTCGCTCAGATATTGGAAATCTGGAATTTTAGGCACTCGCTTTCGATTTATAAAGTCTTTAGTCCTTTCTTTCAGCGCTTCCTCAGATATTTCAGGTTCATTATTATTGTAGGTTTCCATATTAGTCAATGCTTGATGCATTTCATTTTCAAGTTTTTTTTCTCTTATTTCCCGCCTTCCTTCTGCAATGTTTTCCGTTTTTATTATCGCAGTGGGGGCCATGAATACATTTGTATTTAGTTTGCTCTCAGACATATTTTCTAATTCAATTAGCAGCAATATTTTTTTTTTTACCATAGTTTTGTGGGTTTGCTGCTTGCTAGAGCCGAGAGTCTAACATAATTTAGTCATTTGGTTGAGAATGTCTTGCATGCTGTGATGTTTCAATTTTTGTTACAAATCTCAAATCACAAAAGCTACATAGGAATTGCACCTCTCCTTTCTGCTTTCTACCTTTGCACTTGACATAGTCACATGCAATGATATGAAGCTCAGCTTCTTAGTCACATTGTGAGCAGTGCGCCTTTAGGTTGAATACTTTGGGGTATATGTATGAGGAAGTGGCGGTGTGAGGCGTTAGCCGTCATGGCTTAACGCCTCACTCTGCCACTTCAGAAACACAAGGCTGCACCAAATTTACAAGGAAATTGTGCAGCCTTACGTTTCCCCCTGCACTGGTGCTACACTCAGCAGTATAGAGCCAATGCAGGCACCCTTGCACCATAGTGCAAAGGTGTCTGCGTGCAGGGGAGGATTGTTTATGTGTAGAAAGGTGTCCCTTCCTGCACATAAACAAGGGGGACCTTCCTGTACATATAATAGCCATGGCTTTTTACTTTTTCAATGTGTGCTGCACAAGGCAGCACACATGAAAAAGGGAAAAACAAGGAGAAATAATGCATTTCTCCTCATTTTGCCAGGTTAAGACCTGGTTTTCCCTGGTCTTAATTTTGGTGCTACCACCTATGTACGCTGCCCTTGTACATAGGGTTATTACAACAAAAAATACATTGGCGAGGTAGGTTAGTTGAAATAACAAATTCTGGTCACACTTACCCAATTGATCTAAGCAGACCCACTATTCATTTAGTATTTTTACTCTCTTTTCTTCTTTTCACAAAGATCATTTGTATATGACACAAGAAAGGTACAGTTTCAGTAACAAAAATTCACATAAAGTTACACTTTGCACAACGTAAAGACGTCAGACGCCTAACTCAGGAGCAGGCTGAAAGACCGAATGCCGGATTTATAGCGGATGCAAGAAAGAGAAGCGAATCTTGCAGAGTCTGTTCATTTTCGACCCGCCTAATACTAACGAGAGGCCCAATTAACAGCTTGTGAAAGGAACTACTCTCACGAAAATGCAGAAAGCAGTAAAGCCTGCTCCACCGCTCATTCATGAGTAAATGATGCTGAGAACCGCAGGTAGAAGCAAGGGAATTCTGAAAAAGACCACGAATTTGAGATACACAGTTTCAGAGCGCTTTGAGAAGAACACTGTTGCTTTCTCACCACAGATACTTCAGTATAGGACAGCTTCCAGTCCAGGTCCTGATGAGAGCCCCTCAATAACACGCGGGCTCGAAACGCGTTGACATATTACTGGAACAAGATTCAGGAAGGGCACACCAGGATAGTGACTATGGACATTAATTCTCCTGTTTTGTGACCCTATTATTCGCTATTGTTCCAGTATAAACAAACAAGCAGGCGAGAAAAAGGATCTAGTGCCTCTTGTTGGTTGTAGGTTGTATTGTAGGACTGGTGCCTTACACATTAACTGATAATAGGCATTTTTGTCTGTGTTTTATGTATATAATGTGTATATATTGTGTAAATATGAATACGTTTCATTTATAGTGACTGTCCAATTTATGTTGTGCAAAGTGTAACTTTATGTGAATTTTTGTTACTGAAACTGTACCTTTCTTGTGTCATATACAAATGATCTTTGTGAAAAGAAGAAAAGAGAGTAAAAATACTAAATGAATAGTGGGTCTGCTTAGATCAATTGGGTAAGTGTGACCAGAATTTGTTATTTCAACTAACCTACCTCGCCAATGTATTTTTTGTTGTTATAATTCAAGTGGTCTAGGCTAGGTAGTGGATAGACCCAAGCCTTCTTTGTTTTCCTTGTACATAGGGGGCAGCATCAAAATCAATGGATGTTACGCTGGAATGCCCACCACAACACCCACTGCCCACCCCCTTCAATCTAACCATAGCATGAAAGGCGTCCTTATTTACAAGGCAGCGTTAAGCCATGTTAAGTCGAAAAAGTGACGCTGTTGTGGCGATAGGGGCTTGTATATTTGCCCCTTTGTGTTTGTTACGATTCTTGTCTGTGGCTTTATGAAGCTCATACAGTCCTTATCTCCCTGATGTGCAGTGTGCAAAGGGAAAACGACTTGACCCATCAAAAGAGGGATTTAGTAGCACAGATCATTCTTTAGAATTAATGAATAGTTCAAAATGTAAATTTAGGTCAGGAAAATCTGATTTGAAAAGTACAATACTGCAGAAACACCCGAAAATATAGAAACAGTGGGCCGACTACCGGGGTCTCAACCTTGAACCAGTTCCCCCGGTGCAATGTATTGAAGATTTGCCCTGTTGATCTCTTATTGGGTGTCGGCCCGGGGACTGATTGTATTTTTACTGTTCTATCACAAATAGAATTATTCGTAACTGTAAGATGTGTGAATCAGGTGACACTTTTGTTTTTGATTTTCAATATGCATTTGCTACAGATTTTGTCCTATGTATCCCCGTTGTAATGTGGTCACGGACGGTCCCGTACCCAGAGGGGTGGATGTGGAACGCCTATTGTATATATGCCCTGGTGACCTGCATGTATTAATTGGGGGTGGGGTTTTCGGTTTGAATAAAAGAGTCCCGGTGTGACCAGGAAGGTGAGCAGACTACTTCCGGTGTCCTGGTTCTACTTACTGCGACGTAACATTTTGGCGACGAAGCGGGTGGTGTTCCTGCATGTCCTGTTCCTGTGTTGCTGTTTTGGTCGTATGCTCCGGTTTACTGGCGGTTTGCCTCCTTCTGGCTGCTGGTGGTGTTGTGTTTCCCCGTTTTGTTCCTCGGAGCTTCACTTTGCTGGGTTCTCCACTTTGCCTCAGCTGCTCCAGCTGCGTCCGGGGGGCCTCGCCTGCTGGTGACGTGCTGCGTGTCGGAGCAGGCCGGGTGGTTTGCGGCGTCAGAGGGCATCCTGTTGAGGTAATTGGAATTTTTATGGTCAATTGTGTCCCCTACTATGTACCCCAACGGCTCCGTGTACGTGCTTCAAGTACATGTAATTTCCCTCCACAACCAGCTATGAAGACGCAAATACATTTGCGTCCAACGTTAACATGTCCTCTATCAGATCCACCATGAATGGGTCGATAATTCCGTTCCTAAGTATGCCGTGCCACCGTCTTTACATGGTACACTTTCACGTCTCCCTGGCTCTAGCGAGCTAGACCCTGATTTCTGCCATCAAGCCCTTTCTGCCTTCTGCCTCTGAAAGTTGCAGCCTGGATCTGCATCCATGACCTCTGCCTTACTCCCTGCGCGGCGAGCGGTGCCCGGCTCGGCCTGCTTGCCTGCCAAGACAACTTAGCCTTCGAGTTATCTGCTCCGCTCCTCGAAAATACATTCCTGTCTAGTGATATAGGTAAACACCTCCCCAGTTGCAGAGCAAAGGGCCCGGCCTTTCTGTCTCCGTGCAAGTAATTCATTGCTCCCGTTACCATGGTAGGCCCATGGCCCCTCGCATTACACGTAGACACGTAGTCACATATGCACGCACTAGCAGTCAGTATAAAATAGCCTCTATCCGAAAGACCTTTCCTTCTAGATAATACAGTTCCTCAAACACAAGATATCAGATATGATTTGGGTTTAGGTTGTTCTGACACGCCAGACTTCTGTCTCCCCGTATAGTGCTAAATGTCAAGTCCCCTTCACCCTCCAGTCCCACGTCAATCACACGTCATGTTGCCTGCGCGCGCATCCAGCCCAATATTTCAGCTGACACTGCAGGATTCCTCTATGAATCCACCCACTTATGACACTTTCATGTGACGTTTCTAGCACACACCTCCGTGTACGCCCTCGTGCACGCCTTCTGTTACGCACATGTGTTCTTATCTCGTTTCTTTCAGCTGTTACGCCTTCTGTATCCATCACCATTGTATGCATTTACTATATATATTGTGCACTGTTAATAAATAATTGTCTATCCCTTCCTGAACCTTCGTGGTGATGGAACATGATACCATGGTTCGAACCATTCCATTACATGGAATAAAACCCTTATAAACTCAGATGCCACGGACTCTGCCTCTCATTTGATTGAGCTATTTTATTGAACTTATACCGCATAGAAATTCAGTATACGGTAAATATTTATTTACCACATAAATTTGGCGCCCGAATAGGGACCCCTCCCCCACCTTACACGCCGGCGATGCGTCGCAGGCCTGGCCCCCTACCACAGCCGTGACGGACAACTACGCGTACCCGCAGGATTTCCTGTATCTCCCTCAGGCCTACGGAGGTGACGGAGACTGCGATCGACATCCAGACGAGGCGGTGAGGAGTGCGGAGGATCCCGACCAGAGCCCAGCCGAGAGAGCAAGGTCCGAGGTGTCTAGAGGCCCACCAGTTCCGAAGTACCTACGTCACGTGTTGAGTCGAGTCCAGTCCAGTTCGAGTTTCCGAGGCCTTCCGTTCTGTGCTTCCCGGTGAGTACCGTTGCTGGGGACGCATCTAGACGGGTGCATTAATTTGTGTCCGGTCAAGACGGGTTTGGGTACACAGACCCGGTCTGCACTGTTTTAGCAGTGTATCTGTACTGTTTAGCAGTATATCCAGTATCCAGTTATCTAGTTATTGTTCGTTCTGAAATGTTTAAAATGTGTTTTAATGTCGTGGTATGAGTGATTGTTTGATCTTCATTACTGTGTTTATTGTATTAGTTGTGTCCTAGTCCGAGTAAGTATCAAGTATCAGGTATCAAGGTTCAGAATGCCACTGTTTACTAAACTACGTCAGAAAGGAACTAGGAAAGGGATACTTGAGGAAGCTGTTCCCATCCCACCCAGGGACACTCCCGGATATTTTATGTACCACAAGCACGGCTTAGATGCCGTATTATATCTCGACTTGTGGGTGGATTACACTAAAGACTTAGCAGAGAATCAGAGATGGCCCGTTACAGGGACATGGGATGCCGAGTGCATCATGAGAGTAGAAGAAGCGTTGTGGAAAAAGAAAGCCAGACAGTCACAGAAAGATGCCATTGAACTATGGCGTAAAGAATCACATAGACGGACAGAGAAAGCACTCAGAAAAGCAGAGAAAAGTAGAGAGGATTCTGAAAAAGCCAAAGAAAAAGAACTACTAGAAGAAGGAGAACGAGTTAGAATGGAACAACACGACAGACAGAGTAATGCCATTAGGACAGGACTGTTTCCAGTCTTGGCCGAGGGCCTGCCCAAGGCGACCCCGGAAACACCGAAAAATCTGCCCCCTCCATTGGTTCCGACTAAATTACGTCACAAGACCGCAGCAGACATTTTTCTTTCTTCCTATTTAGACGACGTAGCTCCCGCATATACCAATGCACCCGTCCCACCTGCACCTGTACTACCCGCTGATCGTCTGCCCCCAGGTCCGCAACAGCAGACCCCTCCCGCATCATTTCCCGCACCTACAAATACTTCCCCTATTGTTCATCCTGGTATTAACCCACTTAACCCCTTTGGGTCTGGCGCTGCCCAGGGCCCGACCCCGTTACAAGCACCGACCTTACAGCCTGGTTATGCTCAAGCTTCCGTATCAGGAGGTGCCGGGGGAGGTTACCGTACCCCGCCACCTACACAGCGATTAACAATGAGAGACTTAGCTGCACAACATACCCCGAAAGGGGCCCCTTTAGAAAAACTTAAAGAATATCTTACAGACTGTAGATATGATCTTGTTCCAGGCAAGCAAGGGCCCATGATGTTAGCCTCAATACGTTTAAGACGTGCTGCAAATTTTTTAGTTTTATTGCCAGGAATGCCAGATTATCTAGACAGGATATATCGTTTTGTTCAGACTGGGGAGGGTCCTGAATGTATTCACGAGGCCATGGCATATCAGAAATTAGACACTCAAGGTATGATATTAAGATTCCTCATAAACTGTTTCATAAGAGAACGAGATCGGCCTGGTGTAAATCAAGAAGAGATGGAGGCACTAACTACATGGGGTCAGAATATAGCAGACGGAAAACATGATAAACAGAAATGTATAGAGGCCATGTACAGAAAGGTCCGTAAAGAAATAGTAGTAATGCATGAAAGAGAGAAGGATGCAAGGGAAGCAGAAACAGACAATAAATCCTCAGAGGAGGATGAGCCAGAAGATACAGGAATGGTGGCATATGTAGGTAAGGGTAGACCCTTTAATAAAACGTTACGCCCAGAAAGCAAGAGATTTTTCCACTCTACTATGTCAAACCCGAGGACTCCTGAACATCTATTTCAGGCTACCGATAAAGTACTTCAAGAACGAATGGGGTACCATGTACTCAATTCCATGGATGAACAAGAATTAGCCAGGTCAGCAGTACAATGGGCTGATAATTGCGATAGATATAATGATGACGCAGTAGCGCAAACCTTTTTGAATCTTTCCCCAGACGAACAGCGACTAGCTGGTATGTACATGATACAACACCTCCTTACGTTGTATAAGAGCCAACATTCTGACCCAGGTCCCCTACCTGATGTACTAGTAGAGTTACTAATGAATAAATGGAAAGGCCTAGGTACCGATTTAATTAAAGTAATTTTAGAACATCGACACAGATATAGTGCTTTCCTGAATCCACAGTTTGTTTCAGCTCCACCCCCAGAAAGGAAAATGTTTTACATAGACAGACAGAATCCCTTGCGAGAAGTACACCCGATCAGGAAGCCGGATAACACACTAGAACGTGTATTCGTGTACACGCCCATAACTAAAATGGAATTGTTAGAAATGAAGAAAATAGTGCCTAGTCATGATAAAGACCCAGCAGGTTTCCACCGTGAAATAAAAGACATGTTACTCATGGGGGATTACACCTATCCCGACATTATGAAAATATTGAAGGTGTTATTGCCTGCCGGTATTTACGAGAAACTTAAAGAGAAAGAATGGGAGGTGGGAGACCAAAAGATTGATTGGGCTGCATTAGAAACTGAAGAAACAGGTCGAACCCCAGGGTTGGGTCTTGGGGATAAAACTAAAGCATTACCAGGATTGTTAGTACAGGTTTTGCCACGTTTGTTAGCAACTAAAAAGGAGGACTGGGATGCAATCTCAGCCTGCAAACAGAAACCCGATGAAGACACTAGTGATTTTTATTCCCGATTTGAGAAATGTTTTATTATTAATAGTGGCCTAAAAGCAAGTAGCGAGTCATACCCGCATCTTTTTGTAAGCAAATTAGTCGAGAATTCCCTGTCCCAAGTTAAGAACCGTGTATTGAAAGTCGAGAGCACATGGCAAGCAAACACGCCTTCCCAAATGTTACAGATGTTACAGTACCACCAGAACAGAATTAGGGAAGAACATGATCACGAACAAAGACGTATGAAAGACACGAAAATGAAAATGCTAGTTGCTCAGTCAGTTCCAGCTGACGGTCAGAAAAAGGGTATGACACAGTCCAATAATTCGGCAGCTCCTGTTAAAGGGACATGCAACTATTGTAAACAGCCAGGACACTATGTAAATGATTGTGCAGTTTTGAAGCACAACATATCGACAGGTAAAACTAAAGAGAGACCGCGTCCTCCTAGACAGGACCAGGTCCAACAACACGTCCCACAGAATGTACAGCCTATGCGAGCTCCACAACAGACAGTACAGACCGTAGCGGTACCACAACCACAACCGATTGCCGCAACACAACATGCAACGCAGCAGATGTACCAATATGCACAATCCGACTATCCCGATTATCAGCGATACACATGAAACAGCCTAGAGAGGGAGGTTGGCTTGCCTCTTATTGAGGTTCTTGTAGATCAAGAGGGTCCTTATGTACATAGTCAAGTATTAGGAAAGGATAGAAAGTTTTTGATTGACACAGGGGCAAGCAGAACGACAATCAGTCACGACGAGGTTCCAGGGGCACCCCTCTCAGGCTCACAGAATGTTTCCCTTGGATTTTCAGGAAAGCCCATTGTTAATGAAGTTTCAAAACCAGTTCCCCTTGCAGTTGGTCCATTGTCACGTACTACAGATTTGTTACTAACGAAATCATGTCAAGAAAATTTACTTGGTATACAGACCTTGAAAGCTCTAGGGGCTGTAATTTGTTGTTCTCCGGAAGGAGTAAGACTGTTTCTGCGTGATTTTAAGGGTCACTATGTGTTGAGAGATATTGATTCCAGATTACAGAATGTTCCTGCACATTTATGGGCACAAGGCCCCACTGATGTAGGTTGTATGCACATTACACCATATCGAGTTACACTCAAACAAGGAGTGGTACTACCACGAATCCGACAATACAAGTTACCACCAGATGCTGTAGTGGCTTTACTGAAAATCATTGACGAGCTCATTGCACAAGGATTGGTTGTAGAAACCGACTCCAACGTTTGTAATTCCCCTATCATTCCGATTCTTAAACGCACTGATCCGAATGCACCTCCAGTTTATCGATTAGTGATCGATTTGCGAGAATTGAATAAATGCATTGTACCGCAGTACCCTGTGGTTCCAGACATTTCGTCCCTATTGACAGCTATTGATTCAGAGGCAACGTTCTTTACTGTAATTGATCTCAAGAACGCCTTCTTTAGTGTCCCCATCGACCCGGAAAGCCAATACCTTTTCGGATTCTGTTTAAATGGCCGTAGCTTCAAATTTGCACGTGCACCTCAAGGATTCACAGAAAGCCCCAGCATCTATAGCCAAGCACTGAAAAGACAACTTGACAGTATTCACATGCCTGCTAACACTGCCCTACTCCAGTACGTCGATGATCTATTGATCACCGCACGAAGTGAACCAGAATGTGAACAAGCATCACTGACAGTCTTGTATTTCCTGGCTGACAAGGGACACAAAGTGTCTCCTTCGAAGCTGCAATTCTGTGTTCAGCAAGTGGTGTACCTTGGGCACTTGCTGTCCAAGAGGGGGAGACAGCTAACACCTGACCGCATCCAGTTAATTGTAAACATGTCACAACCCAAGACACAAAAGGAGGTACGGGCCTTTATAGGCCTCACTTCTTACTGTAGACAATGGATCCCTCAGTACGCATTTCTAGCCAAGCCACTCATACAGTTGACAACTCAGGAGGCAGCGACATCGACTGTCCTCCCTTGGACTCAGAAACATACACAAGCTTTTGACAAATTAAAGAAAGCCTTATGTCAAGCACCAGTTTTAGCAACACCATGTTACAGTAAGCCTTTTACACTTTTTGTCACAGAACGCGAAGGTACTGCATTGTCAGTACTCACCCAGGATCAAGCAGGTTCACACAAACCGTGTGCTTATTTTTCTAGTACATTAGATCCAGTAGCCCAGGCTCTGCCTGCGTGCTTGAAATCTGTAGCAGCAACAGCTCTAGCAATCAGACAAAGTGATTCCATAGTGTTAGGACATCAATTGACAGTACAAGTTCCACATTCCGTGGAAGTTCTTTTAAACAGAACACAGACTCAGCACTTGACTATAGCACGACTGACAGGTTATGAATTGACATTGTTTCAGCCACACATAGAAATCAGACGTTGCAATACATTGAATCCTGCTACACTTTTGCCATTAAGTGAGACAGACCCTTTGGCACATGATTGTGTTGAAGTCATTACCATTACGACGAAACCCAGACAAGACTTGACAGACATCGCATTACCAGATCCAGACCTGACACTTTATGTGGATGGTTCATGTATGAGAACAAGTACAGGAGAGTTAGTGGCCGCATATGCAGTAACGACAGAAACTGACGTCATAGAAACACATCGTATTGACACACTGTCAGTTCAAGCAGCAGAGCTCATTGCTCTGACTCAAGCCTGTATGCAAGCAAAGAACAAGAGAGTTAACATATACACAGATTCACGGTACGCATTCGGAGTCGTACACGACTTCGGTGTCCTCTGGCAAGAAAGAGGTTTTTTGACCTCTCACGGTGCCAAGATTCAGCACGGTCCCCTCATTCAAGCTCTGTTAGAAGCAATACATTTGCCTACAGCCATAGCCATCATGAAGTGCAAAGCCCATACGAAAGTTACAGATACCATTTCCCAGGGTAATGATCTGGCAGATCGAACAGCCAAGCATACAGCTCAGACTCATACTCACACAACTGATATGACAAAGACAGTAGTCCCGACACCGACACATTGCATGACAGTTAGGGATCCCGCCCTAGATGTAATTGACATACAGACACATGCTACACCAGACGAAATCAAGAAATGGACTGAACTAGGAGGGATTCAGACAGAACAGGGATGGGTGACGAAAGGAAAAGCCACATGGTTTCTCCCTGACTCTATGGTTCAAGTTATCATTAACACAGCACATAGTCCTGCACATTTAGGAGAAAAAGCCATGTTAGACAGTATTCAAAACCTTTGGTTCAATAAGCATTTACGAGCAGCAGCAAAACAGAAAGTGCGTACCTGCATGATCTGTTGTCAGTTCAACCCATTCAGAAAAGGGGGTGGTGGTGGTGGTTCAACCCAGGTAAAGGCATTCCCGTAGAGCAAGGTGGATTTCATCCTCCCGATCACCCTTTTGAAGTCCTCCAGATGGATTATATCCAGATGGAACGTTGTCGAGGATTCAAGTATGTCCTCGTAGTTGTATGTGCACTTTCCCGATGGACAGAAGCATATCCAGTCCCAGATTACACTGCTCCGACCACTGCCAAGCAGCTGGTACGTGAATTCTTACCACGGTATGGTTTGCCCCGTATCGTGTACTCAGATAATGGTCAGCCATTCTCGTCCGAGCTCATGAAGCAGGTATCACTCCTGCTAGGTTACCAGTGGAAGTTCCACTGCGTCCGACATTCCGAGGCAGCAGGTCTCGTGGAGCGACACAATCAGACCCTGAAAACACGTCTCGCCAAAGTGTGTAAAGAGAAAGGCGTAGATTGGATAGTAGCTTTACCAGTTGCCCTTTTTTATATGAGAATGATAGCACATTCGAGAACAGGGCTATCCCCGTATGAGGTGGTCTTTGGCAGGCCACCGAATATGTGGGGGACGCCTCTGCCTCGTAAGATCACAGATGTTGACTGTAATATGCTGACAGATTACCTTGCCTCCTTGATGTCTGCACTACAATCATGTCGTTCACAGGTAGCTGCAGCCTTTCCCGACAACACCGAGGTGAAGCCACACGAGATCGTCCCTGGAGATCTAGTCTTTATCCGGAATTTCGATAGGAGGAGTCCGCTGGAGCCCCGCTGGCAGGAGCCGAAGCTTGTTTTATTAACCACAAGGACAGCAGTTAAGGTGGAGGGCCGCAAGGGCTGGCTCCACTCGAGTCACATCAAAAAATACCATGGACTTCCGCCAAGTACAGACTCCCAGCCCTGCCCCATTCCAGAGACTGATACTAAACTCCCCCTGGTAGAGAAAACTCCTTCTCAAGAATTTCGTACGAAATTGAGGTCTAGCAAGTCAGACAGTTTAATTGTTTAAGTCCCTCTCGGGTGAAGCGGTTAGACAGGTTCCTGACATGTACAAGTTAGACCCCAATAGAGAGAGAGATAGACAGAAACAGATCAAGAAACAAAAATATTGTAAATCTCTCCGCAGCCACTGCATTGTGACATTATTGATTATGTTTTTCCTGAGTCTTATAATTATTGCTACAAGTTTATTGTTACACATGTACTTTCCTATCTCAGTGCGTGCACATACTTCCTCAAATGACACTGTCGAGCATACTTTCAGTGAATTGCCCCCTCACGAGTTATCTTACCGACTTGCGCTGCGCAACAATACTTTCATCAGTATGTTACATCATTCCCATCAGACCAGCAATGCTACCAATTGTTGGATATGTGGCCGACTCCCTCCCTATCAGAAGTATAAGGGAGTTCTGCCCCTCTTTCCGTATCCATTTACACACAATGGTTCCTGTGGTGCATGGTTTAGTTTAATAAATTCTTTAGATTCTGATTCCATAGTTTACCAGGGCAATTGGGTATGGGGAAACCTGAACACAGTTATGCATAAAGCATGTTTCCCTGACAAGGAGGGTCTTCCACAACGGACAGGGACCGATCTAGAAAACGAAGTATATGGATTAGGTAATTTTACACTTAACCTCATGATTCTGAATGTCCAGTCCGACACAAAACCAGACTTACCCGCTATGTCAGTACTACCAGTCAAAGGTGAATTATGTGTCAGAAAGAATGGTTCAGTACACCTAGGTCATAGTGAATGTACTACTGTGATCGAATTCAGTGATAAAGGCAAGTCTACATTCAAAGCTTCCCGTCATTCCTATTTCATTTGTGGTCATACAGCTTATATACGCTTACCTCTAGATTGGGATGGTACCTGTTACATTGCATTCCTTCTGCCACCCGTTTTCCTAGCCCCACCTGATTATCATAGGGACTCC
This sequence comes from Lissotriton vulgaris, assembly GCF_964263255.1. Taxonomy (NCBI): domain Eukaryota; kingdom Metazoa; phylum Chordata; class Amphibia; order Caudata; family Salamandridae; genus Lissotriton; species Lissotriton vulgaris. The sequence goes on along the minus strand of NC_141687.1, from coordinate 173,909,667 downwards.
CATCTAGTACACAGTAGATCCAAGAGAGATCTCCCGATTGTCGATTATACTGAAACGGCATGGGAGCAGTATACAGACTTCAATAAAGGTTTCTTTCCCTATCTAGGTACTGTCTCGAATAGTAAACTGATACGTAGATTAACCAGAACCCTTGAAGCCGTAGTAAATGAAACTACTTCCGCCTTAGGCAACCTAACAGAGGAACAGTCTGCTATGAGACTTGTTGTTCTTCAAAATCGTCTCGTTCTTGACGTCATCCTGGCCGATAGGGGCGGAGCTTGTAGAGTCATCGGATCGAGTTGCTGTGTTTTCATTCCAGAAAACGCACCATCAGTATATAGAGCCATAACCCGTCTCCACAAGATTGCAAGTCAGATACACCAGAATCCAGGCACCTGGACTTGGTCCGGTTGGCTCTGGAGCGTGTTATCAGCCTGGGGATGGAAAGTCCTATCCTTCCTCGGAATAGCCCTTCTCATAGTATTCAGTTGTTGTCTATGTTTACAGTGTGGGCCAGCGATTTGCGGCTTGTGCGCCACATCATGCATTCCCCATCCAAGTTCACGTTCTAAATCCCGCCTGAAAAAGGAAGAGCAAATGATGTTATATGAACAGATTGATGGACTAATGAAGATTGATATATCATGAAGGGTCCGTAGGGGACAAGGAGGGAATGAGGTAATTGGAATTTTTATGGTCAATTGTGTCCCCTACTATGTACCCCAACGGCTCCGTGTACGTGCTTCAAGTACATGTAATTTCCCTCCACAACCAGCTATGAAGACGCAAATACATTTGCGTCCAACGTTAACATGTCCTCTATCAGATCCACCAGGAATGGGTCGATAATTCCGTTCCTAAGTATGCCGTGCCACCGTCTTTACATGGTACACTTTCACGTCTCCCTGGCTCTAGCGAGCTAGGCCCTGATTTCTGCCATCAAGCCCTTTCTGCCTTCTGCCTCTGAAAGTTGCAGCCTGGATCTGCATCCATGACCTCTGCCTTACTCCCTGCGCGGTGAGCGGTGCCCGGCTCGGCCTGCTTGCCTGCCAAGACAACTTAGCCTTCGAGTTATCTGCTCCGCTCCTCGAAAATACATTCCTGTCTAGTGATATAGGTAAACACCTCCCCAGTTGCAGAGCAAAGGGCCCGGCCTTTCTGTCTCCGTGCAAGTAATTCATTGCTCCTGTTACCATGGTAGGCCCATGGCCCCTCGCATTACACGTAGACACGTAGTCACATATGCACGAACTAGCAGTCAGTATAAAATAGCCTCTATCCGAAAGACCTCTCCTTCTAGATAATACAGTTCCTCAAACACAAGATATCAGATATGATTTGGGTTTAGGTTGTTCTGACACGCCAGACTTCTGTCTCCCCGTATAGTGCTAAATGTCAAGTCCCCTTCACCCTCCAGTCCCACGTCAATCACACGTCATGTTGCCTGCGCGCGCATCCAGCCCAATATTTCAGCTGACACTGCAGGATTCCTCTATGAATCCACCCACTTATGACACTTTCATGTGACGTTTCTAGCACACACCTCCGTGTACGCCCTCGTGCACGCCTTCTGTTACGCACATGTGTTCTTATCTCGTTTCTTTCAGCTGTTACGCCTTCTGTATCCATCACCATTGTATGCATTTACTATATATATTGTGCACTGTTAATAAAGTATTGTCTATCCCTTCCTGAACCTTCGTGGTGATGGAACATGATACCATGGTTCGAACCATTCCATTACATGGAATAAAACCCTTATAAACTCAGATGCCACGGACTCTGCCTCTCATTTGATTGAGCTATTTTATTGAACTTATACCGCATAGAAATTCAGTATACTGTAAATATTTATTTACCACTCTGTCGCTGTTGCTGGTGCAAGGGGACGGAGCTGCCTTGACGTGTCCCAGCCAGCTTTCAGTGTTGCTGATGCTCGGCGTCCTGCTGGGTGTGGAGATTGATCCTCTTCGCTGTTTTCCCTCTGGTGCATACGTGGCTGGGAGGTGAGAATGACGCTCTGCTGCATTTTATAGGGGCGCCTGCCTGACTGTGAGTCAGGCAGGAGCCCGGCCCTATGGAGGTGCTCCGCAGCTTGTGACATCTTCACTATTGCATTGTTGGGGCCTCGCCACATTGTGAAGGGGTGAGTGGAGGCATCTCTTCTGGCAGTATCGGAATTTGGTGCTGTGGACTAAGCTGGTGTGGGACTTTGTGTGCCTGGCAGGTGAGCTGGCTTTCTGGTTTCCCTTTTGCCGGTACCTGTGTGGTGTATCCGGCACTGTGTTGCAATGTCAGCCGTCCCGCCTGGGGATTATTTTTTGTTGGACGGACCTTCGTCTGCCCAGGTGGCCCGATGGAAGGAATGGGTGGACCGTTTAGAGACTTATTTTGATGCAATTGACTTGGAGGAAGAGCGACGACGCCCAATGCTGCTGCATTTGGAGGGAGCGGCTAGTCATCATTTAGGGCGGTCGGTGGTTGAAGGTGGACCACCATATACCTATGGAACTTTGAAGCAGGCCTTACCGCCCATTTTGAACCACTGGCTAATCCGGATTATGAGCGGGTCTTACTGCGCCAGGCCCGGCAGCTGTCGGATGAATCCATGAATACCTTCTATGCCCGTCTGCGTGAGTTCACCAGTACTTGTACATTGCCCGATGCTCCGGATGAGATAAGAACCCAGATTATACAAGGCTGTTCTTCTAGTAATTTGTGTGAAGCTATACTGCAGGTGCCAGGCATGTCGATGGCTGATATGTTGACCCGGGGCAGGTCTAAAGAACTTTCCAAGTTGCGAGCAGCTCATATGGAGGCGGCGCTCCAGAAGGTGGCGAAAGTAGAGCCGGTGAATGTTGTTTCGGTTCGGGTCCCTGACAGGAGGAAATAGCGGAATCAGGGGACAGTGGAACGGCCCCAGCATTGTTATGGTTGTGGGGATCCTTTTCTTCAAAAAAGGACATGTCCTGCGGTTGGGAAGAGATGTTCCACTTGTAACAGGCTTAACCATTTTGCGAAGATGTGTCGTTCTGCCCATGCCCGTGATTCTACTCCTGGATCATCTGGTCAGGTGTATGTTGCTGCTCAGTTGCCAGCCGATGGAGACATGGATGATGATGATGTGGAGGGGACTATACATGTCATTCATGCTTTGCAACCTGGAGGTCATGTACAGAAGGGTATCCCTAAATGCCATGTGATAGTGGATGGTCACCAGGTGCCAGCTTTGATTGACACGGGTGCGTCAATAAATGTAATGGCTAAATCGATGATGCTGACATTGCCAGTTTCTCCCATTCTGACTTTGACTACCCCAAAAGTTTTGCCTATGAATCCCCTGAACCCCTTCCTCTGGCGGGTGGTTTTACCGCTGATGTGGCACATGGCTCTCATGTGATACGGACACGGATATATGTCACAACAGGGGGTCATGGAATGTTACTGAGTTGTCGGACAGCAGAAAGTCTGCAATTGGTTGCTTTTGCTTTGAGTGTGCATCAATGGAATGTGGAGGAGTTGTTGGCCCAGTTTTCACCTTTGTTTGATGGGATTGGCTGTTTAAAAGATCGTATGATCAAATTTCATATTGATGATTCCATCCAGCCAGTCGCTTTACACCATAGAAGAGTGGCTTTCCATCTTCCGCTGAAGGTAGAAGCATAACTGGTGAAGTTGGAAATGGCGGACATTATTGAACGGGTGGATGGTCTCACTCCCTGGGTGTCCCCTATTGTGGTGGCCCGTAAACCTAAACAGCCTGGTTAAGTCCGTATTTGTGTGGATATGCGGATACCTAATTTTGCGATCAAACGTGAAAGGCACCTCACCCCTATCGTGGACAATATTGTGGTGGAGGTGAGTGGGTCACGTTGGTTTTCCAAGATGGATCTACGTGCTGGTGACCATCAACTGATGCTTGACCCCGCTTCCTGTGCAATTACCACGTTCTCTACACATGTGGGTTAGCGGAGGTATACGCGTTTGAGTTTTGGGGTCTCCAGTGCTGCAGAAGTCTTTCAGGACACAATACAGGGATTCTCTCTGGCCTGGATGGTGTGATTAATGTCAGCGACGACATTTTGTTGCATGCCCCTACTTTGGATGTGCATTTTTGTCGTCTTACCGGTGTGTTTCAGCGATTGGTGGACAATGGACTTACACTTCATAAAGAGAAATGTGAATTTCTGAAGACTGACATCTCGTTCTTTGGGTATCGTTTTTCGCAGGATGGTGTGTCACCGGATCCTATGAAGGTGTGTGATATTCAGACTGCTCCCGCTCCCACCAATGTGTCAGGTGTGCAGAGTTTTATGGGGATGGTGAACTATTGTGGCCGTTTTATTCGCAATCTCACTGATCTTACGGCTCATTTGAGGGAACTTACTAAGGCTAATGTTGCGTGGGATTGGGGTCCAGCGCAGGAATGTGCTTTTCGAGCCACGCTGCAGGCCCTCTCCGCGGATAACACCTTGATGTACTTCAATCCTGCACTGGACTCTGAGTTGTCGGTGGATGCCAGTCCTGTAGGTTTGGGAGCTGTGCTTTCTCAGCAGCAGAGCAGTGGGGAATGGGCCCCAGTGGCGTATGCCAGGCATGCATTGACTGCGACTGAACAACGATATCGAGAAGGAGGCTATTGCCATTCATTGGGGGTGTCGTCATTTCCATTTGTATTTATATGTCAGTCGTTTGTTGTGCATACAGACCATAAACCACTTGTTCCGCTATTCATGGTTTCCTCATCTAAGCCTCCCCTACGGATTGAAAAATGTATTCTGCAGTTACAGGATTATTGTTTTTCTGTAGTGTTTCGTCCTGGGACTCTAAACCCTACTGACTATCTTTCCGGACACTTTCGTCCTGCTACTCCCAGTGAGGAGTCTGATGCTGAGGATACTGAGGAGTATGTACGTTTGGTGGTGGAGCGGTCCAGACCTCTTTCTATTTCCTTGGAGGAGATTTTGCCATCTACAGAACAGGATGAGTGTCTCCAGTTTTGTATCACTGCTGTGTGTTCTGGAAAGTGGAATGTGCTGGTGGACTCCGCCAAATGTCATACGGAGGATTCTAGATCAACTTTGACATCTCTTTATAATGTGCGAGATGAACTGGTTATGTCCTCGGAGGGATGTTTAATGAGGGGTCCACGGTTGGTGATCCCTGGTTGCCTCCAACAAAGAGTGGTGGATCTGGCCCATTTGGCTCACCAAGGGGTTGTGCAAACCAAATCCAGGTTGAGGTGCAAGGTTTGCTTTCCTGGCCTGGATGCCTTGGTGGAGACTACTGTATTGCGTTGTGCACTCTGTCTGCTGCTGGGGCTGGTGATGTTCCAGCTCCTATAATCACGGAAGACATCCCTTCATTTCCTTGGCAGCGAGCAAGTGCCAACTTTGTGTGTTTGCCGGATGGGCGTCATATGCTGGTGGTTATTGATGACTTTTCTAAATATCCCGAGGTTGAGTTGCTGGACACTGCAACGGCTTGCCGCACTATTCCTTTGTTTGAGAAGATCAAGGCAACTCATGGTTTCTTCACTGAGCTCCTTACTGATAATGGTCCTCCATTTTCAAGTCAAGACTTTTCAGCCTATCTACATTCCAGGGGTGTTCGTCACAGGAAGGTTACTCCCTTGTGGCCTCAGGCCATGGGAAGGCTGAGCGTTTTATGCGCACCCTTAATAAAGCTATTCAGATTGCTGTGGCTGACCATCAGGATCTGGACTGTGATCTGTATGCTTTCTTGAGGGAATATCGATGACTCCTCATTCCACTACGAAGGTTAGTCCGATGTCTTTGTGCATGAACAGTCCAATGGGTGATTTTGCCCCACAGATGGAGGCGCTATCCAGCAAACATGCTTTGGTCGCAGATGAACTACGGAAATGGAAGCTGAAGAATGATACGGTTTCTTTCAGGCACGGGGCAATAACTGGTTCTAATAAAGTGGGGGACACTGTGATGGTGCGGAATCGGCATCCGAAAGGGAAATTTAGTCTGCCCTTTGAGCCTTAACCCTGGATTGTCCAGTCCATTCATGGGACTAAGATTATTGCGGTGAGAAATGGAGTGAGCATTTCTCGGATGTGTCCTTCTTTAAAGCTTGCCGGACTCTTAGTGATGCTCTGGTGGAGGACCGTATGGCACCAAGTAGTTGTATTCTGTTTTCAGATGATGAATCCGTGGATGGCATGGATACGGATGGTGGGGAAATGCCTCCTGAGCCGTTGGTGGACGGCGGTGGTCTTTCTATTATGGGTTGTATGGCGCCTGAACAAGGTGGTGTCATTCCTTCTGTATTGTCTCCTCGTGTGTTACATGAATGTGCACTATTGCCTTGTCCTGCTGGATCTCAGGAGCCTGAGTCCGATTCCCAGCGAGGGGGTGTTGAGATGTACCACCTTCGACCATGCCCTGCCAGATCTTCCAGACTGAAGGACTATGCAACCTATTAAGGTGGAATTAGAATTGCATTCTATTTTTGGGGATTATGTTTTTGGGTGGGTTTTATTTGTTTTGTTTGTTTTGTCTGTATCATTGTTTTCCTTTGTGGGTTAAGGAGGAGTGTAATGTGGTCACGGATGGTCCCGTACCCGGAGGGGTGGATGTGAACCCCCTATTGTATATATACCCAGGTGACCTGCATGTAATAATTGGGGGTGGGGTTTTCGGTTTGAATAAAAGAGTCCTGGTGGGACCAGAAAGGTGAGCAGATTACTTCCGGTGTCCTGGTTCTCCTTCCTGCGACGTAACACCTGTGTTTCAGATGGGTTCATTGTAAAACGATTACATCTCTACTATTGTCATACTATATGAACGATGTACTGCCCTGGTTCCTCCAGGGCTTTCTATTGTATGTCAACAATAAAATCTGTTGTGAAAAAAAAGTACAATACTGTGCCTGTCAAAATGTTTTTTTGTAGCGCGCATCAGCAATCGTTGTCCTTTTTATTTTTATTTATTTCATAAGCACCTACGGGCAAGAGGGCATCCGGGCAACCAGCTGCCACCTCCACCAGCACCACGGTGGATGAGACCACTACCACTACTACTACCACCACCATCGCCACGACATATGGTTCTGCTGACCCCAGTGAGTCATGTTAATTAACATTTCTTACTTTTAACTATTCCCACTAGTAACATTTATGGTCTTGTAGATTTAAACTATTTACTTTTTTTAGCTCTCCTATTAAATGTTTGTTATTCCTGCATTTACCTGTGTTTTCTATCTTTCCTGTTTCTGCTGCTGACTTTCTCCTGTCTGTCATTTTCTTCTGCTTGTTTAAGTGTCTTTAAAAATCCTTGTATGCTAGTGGTCAATCCTTTTCTCTTTATCCCTCCTTTTGATCAGTTGTTTACTCTGACAGAGCAGCACCCCAGTACTTGTACCCTTCTACTTGTCCCATTGTAGCATCTGTTTAGGGACTACTTTTCACTTTCTCAAAGAGCATTTGACCAGAGTGCTCGATGTTTCTAGTCGCTCCAGGTCTGTTTCTGTAAACAGGGCTGTAAATCATGTTATCCTCTGGTTACATTTGTTGTGCATTTAAAGACAGAGGTCAAATGTTAGAGGGTGTTTTCTGAGGGCGCCTGCTTCCGCTCCCCGCGCCGCCACAGTGCAAAGAGAATCGTGACCACAACTATTGACATTTATTTCCAGTTAAGCACTTCTGATGTGCAGAGAAAATTGCTTCCGTTACAATTTTTCATGAATATTGCTCTAATCTAAGATGGCGACCGCACGTCATGCGCAATGACATAATTAACGTCATGCGTGATGATGAGGTCATCTTGCAATGCAGCTCCTAAGTATTGCTTGTGAGGTAGTTTTCAGTGCATTTCACTTTTCACTTGCATTCAGCGATGATGCACAGTCTGTGGGTGATTTTCCCACTCTCTACCCCCTTGAACCTGCTTTTAGAGGCAGCAAGAGAGGCTGGCCCGGGGCTGTAAGTGATGAATGAAGCCCCTCAGCAGCGCTACGAGGCGGTCTGCTTTTACTGTGAGGATTGGACAGACTCTAAACAATAGCTCACATTTCTGTCACCTCCTTCTGAAAATGAGAAAAATACACATGGCTTGCTTGTTGTTAGTTTCCTAAGTAAATGACATAGAAAGAAAAAAGACTCACGCAGTTTTTATATCAAAGGGCACTTTCACTGCACAGGTTGGTGGAACTGAGTTAATGTCGCCAATACCATCCTTATGGTGTTAATAAGGATTCGGGTTATGCAACAAGAGCTATAGTGACTAATTAAATTAGTTGTGACCACGTACAAACCTTTATAATGTGCTGATGTCTTTCACCTCAGTCCACTTATGTTTTTAAAAGTTGGACAAGGTCTTACAGTGCCTCATTTTGAAATGGTTGTTCATAATAGTGGATAGCTTCCGAAAGCATACACAACACAAAGTTATAGACTGTGCGTCAAGGGGGAGTTTTTCATCTCGCAATCTCAGTGACATTTTTGGCAATTCAAGTTTAGGGACACAGGGAGAGGGGCTTGTCAAAATATCACAACATTTCAATTGTTTTTAGTTGTGCTTGTAAATGCACCCGGAAAACACATTGGAAGCAGACTCATTCACCAACAACCCGCCCTCCTGTTCATCACACCTACCTACCCTTCCATTTACCACCCCACCCTCCTTCCCATTCACCACCCCGCCTGCTGATCCGTTCACCACCCCACCAAATTGCCAATAGCATGCCTATAAGGAGACCTATTGGTCATTGCAAAGTTTGTTTATTAAGCTCTCACTAACCTCTTATTTACATGTCTTGCAAACAGGTTTTTTGTAATGTAAGGGGGGTTCGCAGCCCCAAATATTTTATTCACCAAACATGTTGGTTGAGAAGAGTTTCTTGATAAAACAGTCAAAAACGACAGCAACAGAGATAGAATGGTTATGGAATGGTTATGGACCCTCCAATGTTGTCGTATAGTAGCAGTTTCCATGACAATACAGCATGGTAAATATTAGATAACATTACCAACCATTTGTGCTTTTCATTATCCTTCCACTTATTCATTGAATTTCATTCTTATCCATTTGTACCCTTATCCCTCCATTTGGAGAAAAACGTTTTAAGTTGACTTGATTACCTGGTTTTCAAAACAAAGTCAACCAACAAACCTCCCAAAGTGATACTTTGGATAGAAAATACTGATAGCTAACTTAACATTAGGGAGGTTTTGCTGTCTTGTACAAAATAATTACTTGGCAAATATGGTATCTAAAATAGGTGCATTATGTTTTTGTCTAGGCTCACAGACCGCAAGTGCAACCACAAAGTCCAGTCAGGGACAGTGGAGGAGGACCAGCCAGTCGAGGGAGGGGGAGCAGCCCCAATGGTGGAAGTACCAAGTGGTAAGGCACCTTGCTTTCTTATTGACAATACTGTATTTGTTAAGTGTTAAAAAGATATCCCGCCCATCACAACCCTGCCCATGGAAATTTCACCACCTAAATCTACAGCGTGGTCTAATACCCCACTGCAGTGTAGGCAGTAAAATGTGCGTCTGCTTCAGTTAACAGCACAACACGAAGTCTGCAATGTATACAAGCCGAAGACAGGGTCTGTTTCCTAGTGCCCACTCAGTCCCCTACTAGTACTTCACTTCTTCATTTATTCTTTCTGTCCCAGCCTACCCAAAAAGGTGAATTCCATCTCTGCATGTGCCACATTTTTCTGCCCAAGTAGCTTATATTTCATGGCTTCCGTACGCATTTATGGTTCCAATGTATTCCTTCCTTGGCGTCAATCTATGTGACTAAGCAAAAGCTTAATACATGATCAGTAACACTCAACCATTCCATAGCTAAACCTAGCACAAGCCCTACAAGTTACCTTCCTGTAGACTAACTTCCCCATGGCTAGGTGTAATGTGGGGCTAAGTGTCTGATTTTGAGTTTGGCGGATGGGATACTCTGTTATAAACATGATGAATAAAATATATATCCCGTTCATTGTACTACAGTGCATAGTTTATATTTTTATACACTGTTTACTGTAATCAATTATCCAGGATACACCATGTGTGTGACGGAGTATCCCATCTGCCAAACTCTATCACACCCTAAGTTTGTACTCAGGGTAGAATTGAAGAGGGAATTGGAGAAGAGCAGGGCCATTGGAATAATAAGTTAATAACATAAAGTGCTACAGATGCCACAAAAACATGCTGCAGAGTTTCAGACAAGTAATTGTGCAGTATATATACACCTTACTCATTAATGGCAGCTAATTAATTCATTTATTAACACACAAAAAGTGTCTGTTCAATTTCACTATGAAAATCTTTCAACTAAAATCACTTTTTGATTATCTTGGTGGTCTGTCTTCATTTCTTGCAGTCAATGCTACTGCATTATGTTTATGACATGCATGGGCTGAAAAAAATCTAGGCCCTGTGACTAATCACATCAAAATTAAATGCCTAGGGGGGCAGCAAAGTTCAGCTATTGTGCCACTATAGACAGTATAAACAGGTGTTTGTGTTGAGCAGAACAAGTTTTTTTCTTTTGTGATATAGCTAATCCTGTTGCTGGAGCCAGCCAGCAACCATCCTGGTGAGACATAGCCGCCCGGCTATGGTGCCAAAAGTTGGCTGTCGCACAAAAGATTTTGAGCTGATGGCCATGGAAGAGGAAAAGGAAGAGGCACAGGCCTCCAGGTTCTTGGACCACCAGCGACACCTGCCTGCTGCCCAGCCACACCCCAGCTGGTGCCGACTGCAGCTGGAGTCCACTGCCACCCATAGCACTAGCCGCCCCCTCTGCATCACCATCAATGGACCGCCTCCTCCACAGCTTCTTATGGAAGCTGGCGCTGATCCGACGTGGGCAGCAGAACCTTTCCCAGGAGGTGGCAGGCATTAAAAATGAACTGGGTGACCAAAAAAAACCCCTTTTAAAAACTTTTTTGGGGTGAATGTGCCTGTTGTGGGTGGAGAAGGTGGGAAGGGGAGTTTGAGGGGGGCGGGGGGAAGTAGGTGTGTGGCTTGGCACCGATGGAGCAGGACAGGGACTGGGAAACTCCTGGCTGAACTCCGCCATCTCGAGGCCTCCTGACCTCCTTCCACTACATTTGGCCCTTACATTTGGCTAGTGGGGGGAATGGAAAGTTTGTGACCCGCTGAGGTTGCTGGAAATCCAACTGGCACCCGAAACTCTGAGCGCTGATAGGATTGACGCGCGGTGGCAAGCAAGTTGGCAGCTTGCAGTCCTCACTCGGGAAGGGCCACCCCGGATTCCCTTGCAACCTGGTTTACAGCACTCACCGTGGGGGCAGGTTAACTGGATGTTGGTGCAGTGGGGCACCCCCCTCATTTCTGAGGTTAGTTTTGACTGAATACACTGAACTGGCCAGCACTAAACAGGGGTTTCCTGCTTGCCCAGCCCCGAAACTCTCTCCACTGCTATCCACGGCGTCTGCGGAGTCAGAGCCCCTGTTTCTTGGAGCCCAAGGCTGAGCCCACCCGGCCCCTGATGGGCTTGTGTGTGGAACCCTGAATCCCTTAGATGCAGAACCTGAACCAACACATGAAGCAATCATTACTTGACATGGGTGAGCTGTGGACCCTGCTGCACCCGAACCATTCTTGTCTTCGCCCGCAGTGCTGCTTTGGCAGCCGCTGCCCCTATCCCTGCACAAGTCATATTCCTAACTGGCTGGGAGGTAAACAATTGTGTTTGCCCTAGTGGACCACCACCATAGGCAGAATTACTGAGAGTAGGGAGGCAACTGATCCATGCGCCTCACAGGTGCTGTGATCCTATGACCTGGTGGAATGTGCACCTGCCCTGGAGGCCTCACAAGGGGCCCAGCTTAAACCTGCATTGGCCAAAATCTTACAGGCCTCCAAAGAAGCATTCAAACGTAAAATAGATACAACAGTGACAGACATAGGCATACTGCTTGATGATCAGCAGCCAACTAGCCGAGTGGTCACCTCCACTGAACATGCTGCTGATCTGATTACCTCACACCAGGACTGGCTTTGATGCAGACCCGGATATCCACTGTAGAATCCAGAATCACAACCTTAGAAACCAGGGCTGAAAATTGGGCACAGCGAAATGACATTCAAATTATTGGCCTTTTGGAGCACATTGAAGGATCCGTCGCAAACATGCTTGCCTTCATGGAGAAGTGGCTTAAGGAGGAGTTGGCCCCAGAGGGTCCATCCCCTTTTTAATGGATGGAACAAATTCATTGTGTCTCTGCACGGCATATTTTACCTGGGGCAGCTCTGCGGCCAGTAGTGGCAAAGCGTTACACTTTAGGGACAGGGACCATATCCTGAACCAAGCCAGACTCCACTCAGGAGAAACATCATGGTTGAGAATCACAGAGTTTTGCTCTTCACTGTGTTCACAAGAGAGGTCCAGAAGCAAAGAGCCTCTTTCATAGATGCCAAAAAATGACTTTGCCAGCTGGGCCTAACATATTCTATGATGTTTTCCAGCCAGACTGCGGGTGACCACAGGTGATTCAGTGCAATTTACATGTCATTGCAAGCACTTTGGGAATGGATGGACCGCTACCCTCAACAAAGGGGAGATGTTTTTTACAGTGGGCAAGCGATCTGGCAGAAATGAGTCAAGCATGGCTGGAGGATGCTCCCCCTTAATCCCAGACGGTACATGAGCACCATGAGGTGGTGGACGCGATAGCTGCCTTGAGTGGTGGGGCTCGGCTTCACCCTTTGTTCACAATGAGGTGGATTCACGAGACAGATGGGGGGTCGATCTCTTTCCTTGGATCAAACAATTTCCTGCCCGAAGTAATGACTGGCACATCTGATGAGATGTTCTAACTAATCCTTTGGTCCTGAAGAAAGCCCATCATCCCTTTGGGGCAACATAGGCTGAAACATGTCAACTGACCTATTTCCCGGTGCATTAGACCAATAAAGCATCCATATAAGCACATTCAGCTTTTTTTCTAACCTCATTCCTCCCCTGTGAAAATAAAAACAATCCACACAGGAGAGAAGACATTTTTTATTTTACTGCACTTTTCCAGCTCACTACTTCTAGACCAGACAGTCTCCATTCTGATGAAGATTAATGGAACACCTGGAGAATGGGACACTCAAGTGCTAAGACCCTAAGACCCAATGATGATTCATCTCACTCAAGCGGGGAATCAAGATATACCGCTGATGTTACAGTGTGGCTGAAGGTTTCCATTACAATTTTCCAAGAGATTCTGGAAAATGAACAACTTGGTTCATTCATCCTGATTACCAAATGCCCAGCCGGGAAGCTGAATAAATCTCTGCATCTCCCTTCCCAACCCCTTTCTGATTTTTTAAAAATAAATTCAATGGCTACCCTGGCACATAGCATGGAGAACAAAGATAAAATGGTGGCCTATGGCAAACACACACATGCACACGCGCGCACACACACACACACACGCAAACACTGGCCACAAACAAAATGGCCTCGTAGCCAGCAAAGAAAGGAGGTATGGTAAACAAATAGGAAAACACTACCATTACTTCAGCAATGTCAAAAACAACAAGCAATGACATAGACAATAGGTCTCACCTTTGGGACCTTATAAGTGGTTAGCCATGCAACAGTTGATGTTGTTGCACCAAGGATATTGTGCTGCATAACTAAATACTTATAAGGTTCCAAAGGCGAGACCTATTGGCTTTGCCAATGCTTGTTCTCCTGGTAGTCAATTTTAACACACCTACCCTTTTTTACACTGCACTACGTACTTTCACCACATTGTGGGGCATATTATCAAGAACAGGCGATAAAATTATCGCCGCTTTATCAGCAGGAAACTGGCGCTAAAGCGGCGATAATGGGCTTGATAATATGTCCTTGTGAATTCCCATAACAGCCCAGGTTAACACCAGAACCTGGGCTGCTATGACAGTGAACCTCGGACCCTTCAAATCCAAGACCACCTTAGTATCTAAAGGGGTGCCCCAGGGCTCCTGCCTTAGCTGTACGTCGATCCTCTTACAGCACTCCTTAGGAACATCGGGTTTACCCCGATTTCCTACGCAGACGACACACTGCTTCTTCTTTCTTACAATAAAGACACCCCCAACATCCAAAACATATTAGCGGAAGGCATGAAAGCTATAACATCTTGGATTAGCATCAATTTCCTGCAGTTAAACGCAGGACCAAATGTGCCTCTCTGCTGCGAGGCTACGGTACGTGGAGTGGCGACCAGACCAGGACGTAGCCTGTGAAGACATAGGTGACTCTGGCTAGTATGACAACCTTTCTACAGTTTTCAGTAATAGTTTCAAAGTATTTTAAAGGATTGGACTAAAGTAGTTTTTTCTATTGTTCTTTCTTATAGCATGCAGACTTGCAGAAAACTTGCGGAAACTAACAATTATCAGATGAGGAAGTAAAAAGAGCATTCCTAGTGCTGAGCAGAAACATATTTAGCTATAGCAGCATTGTATGAACTCTCAGGATTTGTCAGCTACAGGTATTCACAACAGGGACAGTCTGGTCACAAAGGTAACACTCTGTGGTCTCAGGAAATAAGATGACGAGTGCAATAAAGGCCTACTCACACACATGCCGGGCTGGGACCATAGTTGCTGTTGTCGGGTCTCGTGCGTTGCAATGCACAGCGCGGATGACGCTGCGCCGGACAAACAGGACCCGGGACACTAGTTGGTCTTTCCGCGTGGTCCGGACTAACCCCGTGACCACGCCTCCTTTATTTATACCTCGCGCGGACGTGACGTACCACGTCCGCGCTAGCGCACGTCTGCGTGCGGAAACACTAGACTGCAACACTGCAGTCCCCAAAACATTACACTCCTTTCAACCTTTATTAAAACAAAAGAGAAAATACATCAGATAGTCTATGGGAGATCGCTCGGCTTCATCTGGACAGGTGAACAGAAACAAAACAAAACAAAGGTGGCCGGCAGGCCTGTTACCAGTCTGATGATCAGGTATCACAGTCTCAGCCTACAGCAAAGTCCGTCAGCTGTGGAGAGGGGGCTGGGTTTCTCCTCAGCCCGTAGCCTGCAGCCTCCCCTTGAAACAGAACTCTCCGTGGGGTATCTTGTCGGGCTGGGGTTGGTGACAGCCCATCTCCGGAGGGGTGGAGACTCTCAGTGCTGGGCCTCTCAGACTCAGGTGGGCTCACCACGGACCGTTCCGCTGTGCTACCATGCACACTCGCCGGGGAACTGGTGTTGGGTGTTGTCGGGCTTGGCGTCGCTCTGTCCGGTTCCTGACTGGACTGATCTTCGGATGGGGCGGAGGCCCGCTTGAAGAAGGACACATTGCGTGTGACGGTCTCTCCGTCGCGTTGAGCTGTTATCATTGTACCTGTCCGGCGTGTGACTGTCCAGGGTCTGGGCTCGAACGGGAGCCTGAACTTGCTCCCTGGGTATCGGTCTCTCACATAGACTCGACCTCTTTCCCAGATGGATGATTCCTTGGCTCGGCGTCTGAAGCTGGCGTATTCATTTGAGTGTTTTCTGTTGAGCAGGGTTTGCCGGGAGCTTGCTTCGGTTGGGGTCCAGGTGTGATGATGGGGAATGGTGTCACGGACTATTCTCCCCATTGCGGATGGCCCCGGGGCAGCTGTGGTTGTGCGATGGGGCGTGAGCCGGTATTCCCTCAGGAACGTGTATATGGCTCTCTCCAGCGGTGCCTCTTCCGCGTGGGCAATCCGGATGACTTTGTTGTGGGTCCTCATGAACCTCTCTACCTCTCCGTTGGCTTGAGGCCATCTGGGGGTGATTTTCTTGTGCTGGATTCCCCACTCCTGGAGATATTCGGCAAACTCTTGACTTTTGAAAGGCGGTTCGTTGTCGGTCTTGACATGTTCGAAAATGCCATGGGTGGCAATGATTTTCTCGAATTTCACAGTTACTTCTTTGGCAGCCAGTGATGTTATTATTTCCACTTCAGGATATTTGGTCAGATCGTCGATGACAACGAGCATGTAGTGGCCATCCGGGAGGTTCCCGAAGTCGGCACTGACTCGTTCCCAGGGCTTTTCCGGGTTCTCTTCGGTGATCACCGGGGGTGGTGGTTCGGGTGGACCTGCCGCTTGGCACCAGCGGCACCCCTTGACCATCTGCTCGACTCTAGTGTCCATTTCTGGAAATTACACTTTTGCTCTGAGTCTGCTTTTCGTTTTCACCATTCCCTGGTGGCCCCGGTGAGCTAGTTCGACTGCTTGTTGTGTTAGACTTGTTGGCATGACAATTCTTGGTCCTCTGAGGAGGCATCCTTGACTGTCCACGGACAGTTCATCCTTTACCTTGAGGATGGTTTCCAGAGCACGCTTGGCTTCAGGAGTCCTCTGGTTTAGTGAAGCTTGGAGTGTTCTCCAGTCGTTTTGTTGCATGGCTGTTATCACTAGCTGTAGAATTCCATCACTGCGGGTCGCTTCTACGATCATGTCAATGCTCATGGGTAGTGGTCTTGACCGTTCGAGGATAATTCTCACGTATTCCTCTGTTTCTTCTGCATCTTCCCTTTCCTGGGTGGTTGCTGCTCTCGGATGTCTAGAGAGGTAGTCGGCCGGGTTGGTTGCACCGGGCTTGAACTCCAATTTGTAATCATACTCTTGAAGTTGCAGGATCCACTTCTCGATTCTGGGTGGAGGTTTAGATACTGATCCTCTAAATAGGGGAAGTAGGGGCTTATGGTCTGTGGAGACAGTGAATGGATGTCCATAGACGTACACATGGAAGTGCCTGCAGGCCCAGTGGATTGCGATGGCCTCTCTCTCGATCTGGGAATAGCGTTGTTCGGTCTCGGTTAGCGACCGGCTTGCATAGGCTATGGGCGCCCAGTCTTCACCGCCTTGGTTCTGTGTTAGTACTGCTCCCAGTCCAGACGGGCTGGCGTCTACAGCTATATTGGTTGACTTGGCCGGGTCGAAGTAGGAGAGAGTCGTGTTGGCGGACAGAGCCGCCTTCGTGCTCTGAAATGCTAGCTCTTGCTCGTCTCCCCACTGCCAGGGGGTGGTGGTCTTGGTGAGCTCCCGTAGTGGTCTGGTGAGATTGGACAGGTCGGGGATGAACCGCCCGCAGAAGTTCACCATCCCCAGGAAGCTCCGAACCTCCAATGTGTTGGTTGGCGCTGGGGCAGCTTGCACGTCTTTCACTTTTTCAGGGTCAGGGGCCACTCCTTTGTCGGAGAAGGCGTATCCGAAGAAGCTGATTTTGTTCTGTAGGAATTGACACTTTTCCCAATGCAGCATAAGGCCTGACTCCTTAATCCTTTGTAATACGCTTCTGAGCCTCTGGTGGTGTTCCTCCACGGTGTTAGCGTATATCAGCAGATCATCGCTGACGTTTAGGACCCCTGTGAGCCCGCTCAGGACCTCTCGAATGGTATTTTGGAAGACTTCCGCGGGACTTGATATTCCGAAATTGAGTCGTCGATAGCGCCGGAGTCCTACATGAGTGGAGAAAGTGGTGATGTATCTGGAGTCCGGGTGTAAGGGTAATTGATGATATCCTGACCGTAGGTCCATTTTGGAGAACCACTTTGCTCCATTGAGTTCTCCGAGGATGTCGTCTATGGTAGGTGTTAAGTGTCTTTCTCTTTTCACCGCTGCGTTGGGCAGGCACATGTCGACGCAGATGCGAACCTGTCCTGGCTGTTTGGGTTTCCGCGCTACCACGATCGGCGACACCCATGGAGTGGGTCCACTGACTTTCTCAATTATGCCTTGTTTTTCGAGGTTCTCTAGTTCTTGTTCCACCTTTTTCCTGAGGTGGAATGCTATTCGTCGATGCCGAAGAGCCGCGGGCTGAATGGACCGGTCAATGTGTAAAGATACTTCTTTTCCACGGAGACATCCAATGCCCTTGAAGGCGTCTTCAAATTCTTCGAGGATCGTGTCCAGTTCTTCTTCCAATACCGTATGGCGAAGGATATCAGGTGAAGTACCTCAGCTGTTTGGCCGCTGAGTAGCATCCTGCTGCCTTCTTTGGTGACGTAGATGGTTGATGGTGTCTTCTTTTCTTGGTGTTGTATCTCCGTTTGGAAGCACCCAATTAGGGGTATAGGTGTCTTTTGTCCATAGGCAAAGACTCTGATCTTGGCTGCTTTCAGTGTCAGCTTGTCTCGCAGTTGGTTGTAGACGTTTGCCGCCATGAGTTCGATCGAGGCCCCTGTGTCGATCGTTGCTCTCATCTCTTGGTGCTGTATCATTAATCGGCACTTCGGAAGTCGCCGTTTTTTTCTCTGCGGCTGATCTATGGCAAATACATAGTGCACCGGATAGCTGTTAGCGTCGTCGTCCATGTCTTCACTCTCAGGGTCTTCCCTTACAGCATGGGCGGCTTCAGGCTTTTGCTTGGAAGATCTGCATACAGATGCGAAATGGTTCATGCGCCCACATGACCCGCACTTTCTCCCGCGCGCTGGGCAATCCTGTGCCCTGTGTGGCCCGCCTCCGCAGTATCCACATTCTTTCCGGCGTTCCGGCGGTCTTCCTCTCCCAGCGGGGCGTTGCTTGGGCCGCACTACATTGATTTGCTCGGCCATGTGAACTTGCTCCGTCTTGATCGATCTGTGGAGAGCTGCTTCCATATGCGAAGCTCTCGCCTGGGATAGCTCTTTCCACTGGCCTAGTTTTAAAATGTCCGCCAGTGGTTTCCCATCCTCCTGGAGGATCTTGACCCTGAGGTTGGAGGAGTAACATCCTTGAATGATCTGGCCGCGAATTTCTTCTTGCTCGTCACGGAATCCGCACGTGCTCGCTAATTCCTTCAAACGACCATGGAATGCGTCAAGGGATTCCTCCGCTTCCTGACGCGCCTGCCTGAAGATGAAACGCTCGTAATCCTTACTGGCCATCGGCTCAAAATGTGCGTTGAGCGCGTTGAGAAGCGTGACATAGGTATATGGGGTGACCTCCACCAGGGCCTTATAGATCCGATGGATGTCCTTTCCTCAAAGATGTAGAAGGAGCGTCCTGCGCCTTTTTCGGGCTGTACCTGCCCCCTCAAAGTAAAATTGTAGCCTCTCCGTCCAGTCCTTCCATCGTGGGGCCAAGGACGCTGGGGCTCCATCAACCACAAATGGTTCAATGGGCGGGATGGTCGCCATGGTGGTGTGAGATGGCTAGCCGCCGCTCTGTAGAAGAGCAGGGGTGGGGGCCGCAAGTCCTGGACTCTCCTCGGCCTGAATCTCCACTCGGGCAGCCGAGGTATCGTGGAGCGAGCTCCTGCTGGGAGTAGGCGGTCCGCTGGTTCCTGGGGCGCGCCCTTCTGAATAGCGCGGGAATCGCAGGGTCGGCCGCTGCCTCTCAGGGCAGCACTACGCAGGTACCTCGATCTCGTCGATCACTGCCTGCCTTCTGCTCCAGGGCCAGGTGCTCGCCGGCAGCTCCTGTCAGCGCCGTCTCCTCTGTGAGGGCAGTCTGCGATGTGTCAGGCGTGCGCCGACGGCGCACTAGCACGGGGCCAACAGCTTCATCATTGGCAGCCACGTGTGGGGCCTGTGGAGGTCGGGGTGCGTGAGTTTGCAGTAGCGGCACAGGCGAGATCGCCGCTCCCTGCACAGCATGGGCTCGTTAGGCCCTCGTCGCCATTGTCGGGTCTCGTGCGTTGCAATGCGCAGCGCGGATGACGCTGCGCCGGACAAACAGGACCCGCGACACTAGTTGGTCTTTCCGCGTGGTCCGGACTAACCCCGTGACCACGCCTCCTTTATTTATACCTCGCGCGGACGTGATGTACCACGTCCGCGCTAGCGCACGTCTGCGTGCGCAAACACTAGACTGCAACACTGCAGTCCCCAAAACATTACAGCTGTGAGAAGAAAGGGCGCTTTTCTCGGGTCAAGGTGCAAGTGGTGCGTGGAGAGCAGCTAGGACTGTTCTTTCACACGTGCACATAAACAGGTGAGATGGTTGGTGGTGTCCAACCAGCATTGTCAGGAGTTGGGAGCAACGCTCTAATCAGGATTCTCAGAGAACGTTAGGTTCTGCGGAAGTAGCTGAAATGTTTCATTCATCCCGCCCGAAAGAAAATAAATGCTGCAACAAACTGATGTTTTTTTCTTTTTCTGGAATGCACCTGCACTCGAATTGGTATATTTTTAGGATAGAGGTTTATGGAAAATATAAAAGGCTTTGATGAGAGTGGTAGTGGGGCTTTACATCCTTGTTGGCAGATCTTTGCGTTTCCTTCTGACCCCTATGTACAATGCATGGGGAAGAGTTATTTCAAAATAATTTAGGTAATAGGGCGGGGTGCTACTATGAATTTCTAGGTTGTGGAAGCCCTCACTACAACCTGATGGCAGTCAGTACTTCAACATTTTCTGCATTTGATAGATAGACAGACACACAGACAAACACCCCGTCTACCTCTAAGAATCCAGTCCAGAAATCATTACAAGGAAGCTCTTTCCTTTCCTTTTTGTCCATACAGCTAATTCCCACCAACAGATCTCCTGTCAGTCTGCATATACCATTATGAACAACAACAAAAAAGCACAGTCGGGTCTCGAGGCAGCTGGCATCACCCTCAGGATCCGTGCCCTTCTCAGCGCTGCCGGGCACACACTGCTTGTCTCTGCGCGCGGAAGGCGCCTTTGTTTCTCCTGCCCCGCCCTCCACACACCTTGCTTCCTTCAAGTTTACAAGCCGTAGGTCGCCATCTAACTCCTTGGCGAAGGTGAAGCTAGAGCAGGCCAGGTACCGCTGAATACCACTCCTGGTTTTAAAATACCAAACTGCAAGCATACTCGGTATCGTATGTTAATAAAGCGTTTCAAAGCCTAGTCAGCGGTAAAAAGCGCTATACAGACTGAAGTATAATACAATATAAATGCAGTGCAATTCAATAGAACGTATTTAGCATTTCCTCAAAAATACTGTTTTTAGATATTGTTACAAAGTGCCAGAATTTGAAGAAACTGAGATTGACAATGATACCTAAACCCTCTTATTCAAATAACATGATATAATCTGAACCTAGCGCATACATATTTTGATTGTATCATTAAATCTCATATAAATATATATAGCCCCTATAGCCACACCACCGAAGTTCTCAGAATTGTTGAGGCAGACACTGCGAGTATGCAAATGTACAATGTTCTAGCGGCTCGTTGCAGGGGTCACCCCTAGGCGCTATTTCCTGACCCATATTCTCACCGCAGATAGCATGTGTATTTGTTTTTGTACTGAGAGGAATCGATTCATTTTAAATATTTAGCAGGGCAATGATATTTTGAGAAACTGACAAAGTTTTGCCATTTGTCTGAAATCGAAAGTAGATTGAAAAGTCCGTGGTTTTCTTCTGCATAAAAAACAGATTCAGCCGGCGCGGACGGCGCCTATGTTTCTCCTGCTCCACCCTGTACACAACTTGCTTCCTTTTGTAGGCAATAGAAAAAAAACAAGCATTTGCAATGTAATTGGTCCGATTGCATTGCAAATGCTTAAGTTTAAAAGTGAGCGTGGCGCCGCTTCACGGACACCGCGCTCGGTGTCTTTAATAAATTTCTTAACTTCAACACTGAGCGCGGTGTCCTTGAAGTGGGCGCTGCGCTCAGTGCTAAAGTTAAGAAATATATCAATAAACCGAGCGCGGTGTCCATGAAGCGGCACTGCGCTCAGTTTCAAAGTAAAAAAAAAAAAAGTTAAAAAAAAAAAGACTTGCAGAGCGTTTCCCTTGCAGAAGGGAGCAGGGGCACCATATGTTTGCAAGTTAATTACAAACATAAGGGGGCATATTATCAAGGGGGGCGATAGGCAATTTTCGCTGCTTTAGCGACCGAAAGCGGCGAAAATTCTATCGCCCTATTAGCAAGTTGTCGCTAACAGCAGTTAGCGACAGCTTGTAGGCGATAGAAAGTGGTTTGGGGCCCGCTTTGCATGTCAGCGATATTTATTGCTAATGACATGCAAAGTGGGCGTACCCAACCTGTCAGCGACTGAAAGCAGTCGCTAACATCGCTATCGCCTATTAGCAAGGTAGGCGTAGCGATGGAAATATTCACGCTAAGCGCGAATATCTCCAAAGACTAACACCTGTCCAGACCAGTTCTTAGCCATGTTATCCAATGGGAGGTGGATAACATGGCTAAGAGCATTTAGTCGCTAATGCGTGAATATCGCTGTATTCTCAGCGATATTCACATATTTCGCCGCTATCGCCAGGTATTTTATCACTTTTGAGATAAATGTTGCTAATAGCATGTTATCTCAGCGATAAAATCCTGCGATGCTTGGCGATAGAAAAATTGTTGCTAAGCCTATTTAGCGATAATTTTCGCTAGTTGTTGGTAATATGCCCCAAGGTGTCAAGCTCGCTCCCGCAAGGGAATCGCCAAACGTGCACGCGTTGCTATTGAAAGCAATGCAACGCGTGCACGTTTTAAGGCGAAAAGCGAGTTTATTCCAAAGGATCTTTTTCCTATGCAGCGCGCATGCGTGCTGCATAGGCAAGACCTAAAAATGAGGCACTGTTCCTAAAGAGAGAGGTTGGAGAGGGTCAAACCAGAAGCGGATGCTAATGATCAGTACTTGTTGCCCTCACTCACCCAATCAGGTGTCATGCTTCATTACAGGGCATGTTACTCGTAGGGCCAAAACAGTATTGTCCTATGGGCCCTGCAAGAGGGCGCGTGTTGGACCCGGTACTTTTTGTAGGGTTACCCCACACTTTTTGCCTACTTCCTCATAGTTTTCAGACCCTCTTTGTGTTGGCTTTAGGACCCAGGGCATTTTAACACTGCTAACCAGTGCTAAAGTGCATGAGCTCTCTCCTTTAAATATGATATGGTATGATTGGTTTACACCTGTTTGGCATAGTTAATTTACTTTACATGTGAGCTCCTTATACAGTGGTATCCCATATATCCAGGGCCTATAATTTAAATGCTACTAATGGGCTTGCAGCGTTGCTTGAACCACCCACAGAAGTAGCCGTTCCAACCTTTCTCAGGCCTGCCACTTCAGGGCATTCGAGAGCTTTTTGCTGCCACATTGACTTGCATTTAAAACTACTTACCAAGCTTTTTTTAATACATATAGGTCACCCCTAAGGTATACCCTAGGTAGCCCTATGGGCAGGGTGCTGTGCAGGTCAAAGGTAGGACATGTGCTTTTATTGTGTGGCATGTCCTGGTAGTGACAAACAGCCTAGTTTGTTTTTCCCTACTGTGAGGCCTGCTTCCTGCATAGGCTAGGAAATCCCCTTACATTTGTTTAAGTGAAAATTCCAGATTTGAAATGAGCAGCGTTTGTAGGAAAGGTCCCCTTTTTGCATGGTTACCCCACACTTTTTACCTGACACAGGATGCACTTTGACTTTGTGTGCCCTGGGTCTCTACCAATCAGGTTCCCAAGGCCTGTGTTCTTTCCAAAGCTGTACCTTTGTCACCACAATTGGCACATCTCTGGTTACAGGTAAGCCCCTTATGAAAGGTACCATGGGTACCAAGGGCCCGGTGACCATGGAAGGCCTCTAAGGGCTGCAGCACCTATTGTGCCACCCATAGAGGCCCAGTACCTTAACACCCACACTCTGCCATTGGAGGCTGTGTGTTTTGATGCAGAGAAATGTGAAGAGTCGACATGGCACACATCCCTGTGTTCAATGCATGCAACCCACTGTCTGAGGCCTAGGTAAGTCACACCTCTATCAGGGTGCACTAGCCCTCAGATGAGTGTACAGTTGAATGAGCCCTGTACCCCATACAGAGCCTAAGCCCATTCTTAGACATTGTAAGTGTAGTAAAGCCCCAAGGAGTATATGGTCTGACAGTTGGTCATTACGAACTCCACAACTCCACAATGGCTTTATTAAACCTGGGAGGTTTAGTAGCAAACTTCTCAGCACATTAAACTCACACTGATGCCAGTGTGGGAGTTAATGTAAATGCATTCAGAGGGCATCTTAGAGATACCCCCTGAAAAAGAACCAGCTCTGGTATGGTTACTGAATGGCTACCCACCATTTGCCACCACCAGACAGGTTTCTGGACCCCTGGGTAGAGGGCCACCGCTCTCTGGGTCCAGAAACAAAGCCCATCCTGGGCAGAGGCATCATGCCTCCTCCCCCGGGATTGGCTGGGTCACCGAAGGGGAAGCTTCAAAGACCTGCCATCTTTGCAAGATGTCCCTGCCTTTTGCTGCCTCCAACAACTGGCTTCCACCGGTTCTGCGCCCCACTTTGGGTGGGAGAATCAACAGGAAAAACACGTTATAATGAGAGGTGTGCCCACCTTTGCCAACCCCACCCCACAAGTGGGGGAGGTGAGAAAAAGCACACATCTCAGTCCCTTGAACCCGATCTAGGTATCGGTTTCAGGGTAGCTTGAATCCAGTGGCACAGTGAGCAAGGGACCCACGTCTGGGCATACCCATCCTACTTAGGGTGAAAAGTGTTACGCAAACAAATGATGAACGGAATACAGAATAAATCATACATTCACCTCCAGTCAAGAGATCTGGGTTAAATCCATTGTTCTTTTACTCACCATACCACCCCAGTTTAGACCCAGCCATATGCAAATCAGCTTTACTCTTCTACTCATGGGAACAGTCTAGCCTGAACTGCCATACCATATCCTCCCTGGACTGGAAACAAGCATCCTGCGACTGACTTCTGGATATCACTCCTCATCAGCCACGCTAACTTGAATACAGTGGCACAGTGTGCAATGGAGACTCTCTCAGAGTCCCTGTACCCGGGGATTGCCATAGGGTTCTGAGACTAACAAACTTCAACATTTAAAAATATTTTTTGCATAGTATGCACAGCAGTTATGATTCATATGGCTATATGGTATACCTATTAAAGTTCATGCCCCGATGTAAAATGCATATCGTTTTGAGGGTTGCATTGTCAGGATAATGAGTATGATTTCAGGTGTTGCATAATATGCACAACAGTCATGATTCATGGTCTGTGATTTATGTACAATATGCAATCTATATTTTATATAATCCTGTGTGGAGTCTCTTTTCTGGTATAAATACTGTGTTACTGCTGTGACACTTTACACATTGCCTCTGGGGTAAGCCTGACTGCTCAGTAAAAAAGCTACTGGGGGTGAGCGCAGGTTATCTTTGGTGTGTAACTTACTTGCCCTGACCAGAGTTGTGGGTTCTGTCTGGCTTAGGTGCGTACCCTAGCCAACCAGAAACCCCTTTTTTTAACAGCTCTGTATCGGAGTTCTTTTATTTCCATGTCGTATAGGTTGAGGTGTGTTCTGGGGTGTTAAATGAGTACAGTGGAGTGAAAATTAAGTGAATTAAAACTGCCTAAGTGGTGGCTGGAATGGCATTTAATATGAGGGCCCACCTGATAGGGTTAAAAAGAGGAAAGCACTATTGTGTGGGCTCTATAGACAAGGATAGCTCTAATGTGCTTGTCGTGGGATTTCTATGAAGTCAACATGTTTCACACCTTTGTGGTCCTAACAGATCCTTGGCGTTTCTTCAGGACCAATATGATCCCTACCCTACACCTAAAGGGAAGATCTATGCAGTACCATAAGTAATTGGAATACCTCAGTGTTGTATTTATTTAACCATATGTAATCACTATTTCATGCTCCATTGGTAATGCGCACTGCTGCAAAAGTGGCTCCACGCGATGCACGCTTGCGACCTACCCCCGACTCTGCTCGACTGTCTGTGCGCAGATGAGCGAGAGGAGTCAGAGTAGGTCGCAGGCATGCATATTACAAATATGCTCCCTTTAGGCTTAGGGTGCATTGCAGCGCAGGCCCTACGAGGATCACACCCTACGATGTAGCATGACACTCAGGGGGATATTTGCAAGGACTTATCTCTGATTTATCTCCAGCTTAACACATCAAAAGTGGAGATAGATTTACCACCCTATTCACAAGCTGGTGAAAACTGCAGACATCGCCAGTATTCCCACAATAACTGCCCCAAAATTTATCTCCACGGTGGACACCACCAACTAACTCTACTGAGATGCAGAGTAGGAGTTCCCATGCAAAACCACACGAAAAAACCACAACGCCACTTTCACAACAAACAGCCAGATCGTGGATGCAAACCAAAAACAGGCGATAAGCCGCGGTAGCAGCAGGGAATTAACACCTGCCTTTTGCTGGTGTTAAGCTGGACGACTATCTGCAGCATGAAAGGGTGCCCAACCAAGAGCCACACCTGAAGACCCACAGATGACATGGAGACAATGATCATACAACACGGATACCCATGGGGGCCACAACACCCACCGCAACCACCCCCAGGACCCGCCCTGCTCCCCCCGGGGAACACCACAGAGGCTGCGTACACAAAGACAGCGGACCCACCTGAAACGCATCTGCCGCCCAGACCCAACGCCAGAGGAGGACATTGCCCACCACAGGCCAAGGGAGGACAATTATCCCCCGCATCCTGACCCCCATCCCCCACCTGCTGACGATTGCAACCCAGTGGAAAACCAGCATCCCTCCGCAGAGAAAGCTGCCGGCTGTGCAGCACATGCTGGCCTCTGGTACCATCCAACCCACAACTACCAGAGTCGGAGGAGTCACACAGCCAGCCCCATCCAAGGTCATCACACCTGTCCTGGATGTCAACATCAGCCTGGTACCCCGGCACCCCCACGTCACCCACACTGCGCAGGAGCAGTTGGAGACCAAGCAAAGCCCCAACGCCATAGCTGGTTTCCCTCACGTGTCAGGGGAAATCAACTGCACACATGTACCCCTCGAGCCCCCTGCCCACACTGCACACAACTACCACAACAGAAAGCACACACATACCATGAATTTGCAAGCAATGGTGGAGCAACCCGGGACTCCTCAACAATGTTGTGACCAACTCCCCAGGCAGAATGCATGATACTCACATCTCCCGACAGTCCATCATCACCCAGCACTCCCACGATGGCACACATGGAAATGCAGTGCCCTTTGGTAAGTCCAAAATAAACACACCATACACCTCCAGTCCACAGTCATGGAACTCACAACACTGCCAATGGGCACGCAGCACAACTACATTTAGCATGACACACAACATGCCAACCGACCAGACATCACAACATGACTCCATTGGGAATCCGGCCTTACCATGCCCACAACCCAGCCACTGCATGGCACCACAGACACACAATAGCAGGATGTGAGGAGAGGCATGGAGCAGGCATGTGCGAGAGCGGCAAATGACTAAGGAATGTGAACTTACCCAATGCAAGGTATGGCGTGGAGGTGCCAGACAGACCACAGAGTGCAAACCACGGAAATGGCCATGTGGAGATCAACTGCTGGTGCATGGAGTGTAGTGGCCAGTGGACGCTACCATGTCCCCACAGGCTGTGGGGCCGAACACGGAAATGTTGCATGTTATGTCCCCACCCCTGTATGTGCGTATGTAGGGGGTTGGACCTGCGTACGCCAGGCCTGCGTAGGGGTGTGTACAAAAAGTCTGTCGCACTGGTCGTGGTTCTCATTCGGAATGGACAACGTGTCTGCCAGGGCGGCACCTCTCAGCACGCCACGAGTTCTGCGCCGAGCGCGGCGGGCCTGCATCTTTGTGCGCCTGCTGTACCCCGGTCTTCTAGTCACGAGACCCATCATGCCTGCCCCAGGGCACCAACGAGGCTCCGTTCACCTGCCTACACTGGTGTGTGTCAAAGAGGGCCCACCGCGTGCCGGTGAAAGCTCCAAACACCAGTCCAGCGACCTCTGCAGCCTCCGCAGACCATCGCTGGTGCCCCCAACTCTGGCCCACATTACTCCTTTCTCATTGACATACTCCACCGGCGTCCTCTTCGGCCAGTAGGTCCCACATGTGGAACTGTGTCCTGAGTCCTGAATGGCCCCAAATCTGTGGCAGCGGTCACAGCACCAGACTCCCTTCAATCAGTGAGGCATAATTCCATATCGCAGGCCTGCTACACGTGGTGCCACTAACCCTGTTCAACACAAGCCGGTGACACGTTGTGCCTCTAACCCTGTTCAATGCAACCTGGCGACACTTGGTGCCACTAACCCTGTTCAATACAAGCTGGCGACACGTGGTGCCACTAACCCTGTTCAAAGCAAACTGGCGACACATGGATGAGGGCTCAGGCCTACCTTGCGGACCAGTAGGTCCCACATCCAGCACTTAGTCATGAATCATGAATGGCAGAGTCCACACCAGTGAATGCACTGAGATGAGTAAGAGGAAGATGCGACTCGGTCCAGGCGAAAGCCGGATCAGCGTCACGGAGGTGATCGAACACTATCAACAACTGACCTAGTGCCATCAACCCTGTTCACCACAAGTCAGCTTCCCGTGTTGCCACAGAACATAAACTACGCAGGCCGGTAGGGCCATCCACCCTAAGCCAGCGACACTCAGTGAATGGCCCTTGCTGACCACTGCCTCAGCCTAAAGTGCGGTCCAGTAGGTCACACACGTGGAACTGTGTCTTGGGTAAGATGTGGAGGAGTCCACACCATTGGACATGCCTCATCACAGGTAGCATCCCCTAACAGCACTGGTGCCACTAACTCTGTGCGCAATAAGTCATGGGCACTATCTGGTTTGGCCTTGGTGGCATCTGAGTTCATGGCCTGGTGGTTTTCTGCATCTTCATCTGGCTGGACCGGACTTGGTGTCCGACATGTGTCTATTCCATTCATCTCCACCATAGTGACTGATTCAGCGTGTCCTGCCCTGGGGGTACACCTTCCACTGTCCACCGAGACACTCCGTGACAAGCCCCTTTGTCTTCTATGGAAACCAGCTCTGCACTCGTGACCCTGTCTCAGTGCCCCGCAAGTCAGCGGCCCATGGCGGTAGGCCCGTGCAGGACGCTGTGCATCCGGGGCCACTAACTCTGTGTAGGACAAGTCATGGGGCCTTTATGGGTGAATGGTTCCGTCCTTTACGATGTACACTGTTGTTGATTTCTTACTGTACCAGTCAGCCCTTGCCAGCTGGTGTGCACACACATCCAACACAGTTGTCACTCAGTATTTGTGCTTGCTAATAGATGTGGCCATGTGCACGTGCACATAGCCATTCACACCATCTGAGCAAGTGTGTCCATGTGGTCATTGTGTCAGCATGATGGGCACGGGCCTTGCAACATCACAGTGTGCTGTCTTCAGCGGACGTTACCATGTCACCTCAGCGTTGGCAGTGACCCTGGACATGTAGCTCCGCACGCAGCCCCCTGCATGCACAAGCAGCGTGTGCTGGTCCGGCATACTTCAGGTCAGCGCAGGGGTGTGCTTATTCGGCAGGGGGAGCAGGGCGTGGCTCAAACATGGCCTTGGGCAGGAAGTGCGGTAAGTGTGTCTCTGTGTTGGGGTGTAGTTGTCACCAGGTCCACAATAGTTGATGTTACAATGTAGCATGCACCAGGAGGGCGAGCCCGCACGTACGGGGACATGTAGGAGCGCAAGACCGCTTGGGGTCTGGGCACATGCGTGCCAAATGTTATGTGTATCAGTCCTGCGGATGCATGAGTCAGTTGCCTGGCCTCATTCGCAGCGCGATCACAGCCAGCAATGGGCTGTACACCTGTGTCCACCCTGTCCAGACCATTGGCCGATACGTTGCCACACACCTTCAAAGGCCAGCGTCATAGTATTGTTGGCATGCCGCTGGACATGTGCTGACAGGCATTACAATGATGTGCTGTAGGAGTGCACGTGATGCAACCTTGCAGTGCACAAAAGTGTGGAGGCACGTGGAAGGGAGGGGCAGCTGCGTGGCAATGTAACACACAGTCAGGCCGTTCATGTGCCACGTACTGGGCATATCATCCATGATTCCCAGGGTCGCAGACATCCCACCACACCCACGACAGGCCTCTGTATATCTCATGTATGCATGCAGATGGCAAAGTTACTGTAAGGATGAAAGCTCCTTTGTCTGGACTATCAGGCGGTAGCACATCTGCTGCTCCGAGCAGGAACTTGCATGTGGCCAGCACCCCCTGACAATAACGATAGCATGTGCTTGCGACTCCCACACTACGCACTGCCCGACATGAGACTAGCGTGTACACATCCCACACGTAGAAGTCCTTGGTCGTATTTAGCATGCATGAAATGGCCTTCACACGTACTCCCACCCCACCCCAGGCCTGCTCCCGTTGCACACAGACACTGCTCAATGCCCCAAGCTGTGCCATTTAATCCACAGGACTGGCGCAGGGTAAGCCAGTGCTGTTTCAAGCAGAGCCACTTACGCAATGGCAGACCATCCCAGACACATGCTTGACTCCAGTCTCGTGGACCTGTACCGTGTATGTCTACTGCATGTACTGGGGGCACTGCAGTTGGCTGTGCCGTGGATCAGTTACCGGCTGAGCTTCCTCCTTGCGGACGTCACCTGCATTCAGCCTGTGGTGCATTGTCGCTCGTGCATATTCAACTGGTTCATGGATGTCTGCCTCTCTAACGTAATGGTAGCTGACCTGGATTTCAACGCATGTGTGCGCCCCCTGTTGGCCCACGACCAGGAGTGTCACTGTGATGCCCGTTTATGGCATGCATGGATGTTTGGCATGCAGGCTGGACACTGGAACAGGGAGATTGCACGAGTCGTCGTGTGTAGTGAGCACATTGAGCCACTGCCAGATTGGGCTTTGGTCCACATTGAGTCCAGTGGTTGGAGTCAGCACATCTGTACAGGTCAGCTGATGGATTACGTTGACGACTTGTCAGATGTGGTGGACAATGATCCCTCGTTGGAGATGTTGCCCTACACTGCTGCACTCGCGTTCATGGATGCGTGACAAGGTACCTGCAGCCACAACTGGATGTGACCCATTGACGTGTCCCGACGCCTGGTTGCATGTTGGGAATCTGGTCACATGTCCCAAGACTTCAGTGGACATGGCTGCATTGGCCTGGTCTCATGATCCAGGCGCGGACAACCAACGCGGGTTGGCACTGACTTGTGTTGGTGATTGGACTCCCCCGAGGTGGGCATGGGCGCTTTCCTACATTCCTCACTTATTGTGTCTTAATTTGTATGCCAATGTGTGTGTCACAGACTCTCTGGCTCCCTGCCATACATGCATTGCTACCCCATCAGAACAGTGGGTTTGTACTTCTGCATTATTATGTCTCTGTTTCGTGCTTTGCCAGATGCGTATGGCCATTTACCGGCCCCAGGCGGGTGCACTTATGTTCTGTGTTCGGTTGTGCAACTGCTGGTGTTTGTACCACATTGTGTTCGATGTTGGGGTACTCTGCTTCCTATGTGTGTGTGCTGCATTGTGTGTGAGATGTCCCTTCAGCTCTGATTTGGCTCACTCTTCTCTCTTTCAGGCAGTGTGGTTTTCACTTCTGTGCTTGTTCACTGCTGTGATATTGCCGGGTTGTGTGACTTGTGCTCTTGGTTGGTTTTGCTCCTCTTGGGTATGGTTAGTCTGCAGTTGTGTTGTGCTTAATTGTGCATGTGTGCCATTGTGCCCATCTCCCCCGCCCCCTCAGTCCCTGCTGGTTCCTCTCCCTGTTGCTGTTGTGTCTGTTGTTTTGGACAGTTTCTGTTCCCTTAGTCCTGCCACCATCTCCATACTGATGTTGTGGACACCATTTCCTCCATGTCACCCAGCTCCTGGTGTGGCGCTAGACTCCCACCTCCGGTGTGCATTGCTGCCTTCTTGTTGTTGGCGTGTTTCTGCTTGTTTGTGCGTTTCGCATCATTCCGGATGTTCTGCTTTTCTTCCATTATCGTCCCCGCTCTCAGGCTGCATTCAACTTGTCCAAGAAGGCCCGCCATGTACAATGTTTTGTTGCCAATGAGGCTTGTGGGGTTGTATACTGGCTCGGTTGCCTCCATTGTGCTTGGCTATTGTTTTCTCTTTAGTTTGCCTTTCTTTTTCAGGCTTTTGTTGTGCTTATTCCTGCTTGCCATGTGTGTTGCGGGCCTGGCGGTGCTTCTCCGTGCTTTCCTCATCGCGAATGGGCTCATCGCATGTTTTTTTGTGTTGTGGTTTGTGTTTTTATCTCCGCCGAGGTGGTTGTATCGCGGACATTGGCTGTGGTTGTGGCAGAATACTGCATGGTACCTTCTTGTTGGGAATTCCACGTTGACACTCGGTTATTTTCCTGCGATAGGCTGCAATGTGTAAAGTTGCGTTAGCATTTTTTGGTGATGTTCAGCACATTTTCTTGAGAATATATCCCTCAATCTGGTGTGTGAGGGCAACAAGTGCAGCTCATTAGAATCCTCTCCTGCTTTGACCCCCCCCCAACCTCTCTCTTTAGGACAGATCATTAGGAGCATGGGTGCTGGGCCTTTATTAGCTCCATGCCCCCCTCTCATATATAGCTAAGAATTTGCCAACTACAAACATCTCAAGGCATCAAACATTACCCCTACCAATATACTTTGAAGAAAAACGTAAAATGCAAAAAAATAGATTTTGCATTTTAACCAAGGCCATGCCTAAAAGAGTAGATGTTTAAAAAACAGCTACCACCGAAATAATATATGCCCAATGCCTAGTAATGGGCAGCTGGCTGTGGCTGGTGGGCAGACTAGGCCCCACACTAAAATTAGCAAAATAGTGAAAATTCACAAACGAGAAAATAGAGAAAAAGTACTTTCACAGTTTTAAAAGTAGGCTACCAGCCCTCTCAAAACTGTGCAAACCTTTTCCCTTCACAAAACTAAAAAAGTAAATGCAAAATAGGCCCTACTTTAACTCCAGGCCACCCAAAATCAAATTTAAAAATTGAGAAAAACATAAAAGGTACAGAAAAATACTGGTGCATGGCCTCCATCAAACAACAAACTTTCTAAAAGTTATTTTAATTTACTTGAGTTGATATCTCACCTAAAAAGTCCTTCAAATCCAACTGTAATAATGCAGCAGGTTTTGCAGACAAAGAGAGTGATCATTGCACCTCCAAATCCAAATGAAAAGGGACCAAGGGATGGACAAAGCAATGGGAGGAGCTTTCTGGATAGGAAGAGAATGTTAAAGTCACTATTGCCTAGATGCATCAACCTTTTTAGGAAGTGCAAACGGTGCGAATCGCAAAAATCGTCCGTTTGCACTTCCTAAATTGGTTTCTGGGATGCATCAAGCATTTTTGGAAAATCGCTATTTTTAGCGAATTCCAAAAATGCGATTGCTTTTAAGGAATCGCAAATTTGCGATTCCTTAAATGCAATGCATCATTCTCAAAACATTTGCGAATTTACAAATTGCAAGTGCAAATTACCACGAAGTTGAACCTCGTGGAAATTTGCAAAATTGTTTAAAAACGCACAAAAATGCATTTTTTAAACTGTTAAGTTACAGACACACTTGTCCTTATTTCAACAAAGCATTTCAAGGGTGGAGAGGGGGGTCCAAATGACCCCTCCCTGCACCCATGAAATGCACTTTTACCTGTAAGTTACAAACACATGGACATGTGTGTATGTAACTTACAGGTAAAAGTGCATTTCATGGGTGCAGGGGGGGGTCATTTGGACCCCCCTCTCCACCCTTGAAATGCTTTGTTGAAATCCGATTTCAAATTGCGAATTCGCAATTCCCATTCATTCCTATGGGCATTTCAGCCCATAGGATTGAATGGGAATTGCGAATTCGCTATTTGAAACTCGCAATTTTATTGCGATTCGGTAAAAATTGCGATTTTTACCGAATCTCAATAAAATTGCGAAATAAATGATGCATTGCCATTTGCGATTCCTTATTTGCGATTCCTTATTTTTCGCAAATAAGGAATCGCAAATGACAACGTTGATGCATCTACCCATATGGTACTTCCTTATTGCAGGGAAAACCAAGTGAAATAAAAGAAAATTCTTTTTGCACTTAAAACTACCTGAACCATCCGTTTGGGCAGAATAGTTAATCAAAAACCTATTTTCGAGTTGGTTTTGCTGCTTCTTGAGTAGAAAATCCACTTGAGAAGCAGTCCTCTGAATGCGGCCGCTTATAACTGCCCACGTTAGAAAATGGCACTAGAGACTTCCTAGCAACTGGAAATCAAGCTGAGGGATGTCAAATCTTGTTTGCGCTCGCCAGATCACTTGCCTCACATGTTGTCCCTAATAATCCAAAGGCCTGGGTTCTTGGATCTGAAAGCTGAGTAACAGGAGAGGGCTATGGAGGGATATCATGGGGTCCGTTCGCAGCTTCAGAAGAGAAACAGGCAGGGGAGACCTCTGTGAGCCTGTCCCAGTCTACATGAGACCCAGCAGGCTATAGAAAGGGGCCCAGGATGGGTCGGAGCCCAGTCACAGCAAGTTCTTTTACGGGCAAGCAGGGGAGACTTCCCGGTACCTGTAGGAACCCATCCCGGGCACTTTGTTACATGGCAAGCTGGTGAACGGAGCCCAGGGCCGGGGGCTACCACCCCAGGGTCAGTCAGAGCTCTGACCCATGGCCTGGCGAGCTCTTCATATCCCCAGGCAAGCATGGGAGGCCTGCCCAGGCTTGCAGGTCCCCATCCCCTGTTCCAAGTGACACAATGGGCCATGGAACAGAGTCCAGGGCCAATGGCTTCCACCGTGGGCCTACTGAAACTCTGACTTGGGCCTTTGTCATAGATGGGTTCCATCGCAGGCACTTTGAGACATGGTGGGCCATTGAATGAAGCCCAGTTCCAAAGACTTCCAATCCAGGGCCAACTCCGAACCCAGTCAGAGCTTATTATCATGGATAAACAGGAGAGGTCTCCCTGAGTGTCAGGGCATCAAGTGACACAATGGGCAAAGGAACTGAGTCCACAGCGGGGGGCTTCCAACATAGGGTCCAGTCAGAGTTTCTTATGCCAGCCCTGCTGGTCCCTATCCGGGCACTTTGAAAATCGGTGGACTGAGGAATGGAGCCCAGAACAGGGGCTTCCAAACCTTGGGCATTCTGCAGCAACCCATGGAAAGAGCAAATTGCCATGAATTATTGTTTATTTGGCAGAAGGTGCCCCTTCCTGCACATAAGCAATCATTCCTGCAGCACAGGCACCCTTGCAACATGGCGGCATGGTGCCTGCGCTTGCACCAGGCAGAATTTTTGAGCCACCGCTTGAGGAAACACAGGGATGCACCATATTCTTGTGACTATGGCGCATCCCTGCATTTTCAAAAATGTCAGAGCGCAGCGCTGCTGATTTTGGCGCAGCTCCGAGCTCTAACTTTGGTTTCTTAACTTTGGCCCTAAATTTCCTCTGAAATTAACTGAATATTTACCTCAAACCCCATCGACCCGGTGGTCCACGCTGAGAGTCTCCAAAATCATTGAACATCTTTCTCCTTCACACACATAAGTAAGTTTTCCCATTTTTTTGCGGTAATAGTTCTCTTGCTAAACTGATTGTAGGGCTCGGTTTGCTTAAATTCCAGAAAATGTAATTGTTGACAGCAGACTTTGGTTAGTCAGTACATGCACTTTTTATTGTGCCAGTGATTTCTCCTTGTGGGGCCGCTGTTACTATTTGTCCTTCATTTTGATGTAACTTGATGGAACAAAGATCGACTTCCTGCATGATTGTAATATATTTACACCAAAAACAAAGTCTGACTAAGCCAGTTAGCGCAACCCTTTTAGAGAGTGAATGGTAGGATTCCCCTTCACTCCAACAGATGGTTGGAAAAATGGACCAAACTAATGTATTTTTCCTGCCCAGGTTATCAGATATATTGTTTGCAAATCAATACCTCTGCACTTTCTAAAGCACCTTCTTTTGGGAAGAAATCCCAGTGGTCCAGTACATAAATAGCCTTTATTAGTCTTGCATCTACAGTGTACCTATATGTATAACACCATTCCTAGGTAAGAGTCCAAAATGTTCCACTATATAAAGGACGACTCTCGTGCCATTATCTGCTATACCCTGGTACGGGATGCACCATGATCAGTCCAGTATCCGCAATGCCCAGGAATCTTAAAATGTTTGTGTAGGAGGCGGGCTTAGTATATGGTGCACACTTAAAGAAGTGATTCACCTTGCACTAATCCAGGCAACCCTTATGGTTATTTTAGTGGTCTTTGATACCCTTTAAGCTTTCAAAAGGGTAGCTGTGGAGAGCAGCCTTCAGGCTTATCTTGAATGTTTGTAAAGCAGTTTGTTTTACTACATTTAATCAACAGTGCAGATTAGATAAGAAAGAACCACACAGTGTCTATGAAAAATAATTATATTTATTAACACAACACAATCACTATCACTTGGTCTATCTTCTATCCGTAGATATCAATATTACACATAGGGAATACTTAAAATAATTCAGGAAAGTATACACAAATATACACATGTCTCCAGGGGGAGACCAAACCATATACTAAATAAGTGGAATGCGAACTGCAAAGGAGAACGAGACTTGGACAAAAGGACTTAGAAGAGCTTGGGGAACCAGGAACCACTGATGGTCAGTACCCAGGAACTCCAAGGGGGCTGTGTGCAGAGTGGAAACACAGCTGCATGTAGAATAGAAGTCAATGGAGAAGTCACGGTTGCAGTTTTAAAGAACAAGCATTTGCAATGCAATAGGTCTCGCAGCATTAAAGTTTGAGTTACTGGCATTGTAAATGACAATGCTTTGCATTAATTTATTTTCTTTAATTTGAAATTGGTATATAAACATTGTTTGTGAATATTTAGCTGTTGCTTATGCTAAGCAAAGTTGCCAGTAATATAGAGTGCTAGTGTTGCTTATTATAAGCGTGCTGATTTAAAGCGTTCTGATACCCGTGGGTTAGAGGGATGCAAATACATTTCATACCTGCCCCCAAAACGATCTTAATTTCTATGTGGCTTCGAGTAGCATCTAGGGGGTATTAATACATTTAAAACGCACATTAAAATGATGTTTCAGGTGTTTTCCCGAATCCCGGGCCTGTGTGTTTGGGTTTGAGAGGGTTGGATGCAAAATATGTTCTTATAATTCCTACTCACCAGTAAGTATATTTCACAGACTACCTCTAGAGAGAGGGAAGTGTCAGACGTTGTCAAACTTGAATCAGGGCCTGGCTGACAGATTGGCCGCAGATGCACAAGCACAGAGTAGTGTAAATAAACGGTGCCAGCGCCGTGTGCCGCTCCCCCCCTCCCCTTCCCTCCCCTCCCCTTCCCTTGTGAGTCCCCCTCTCCCCTCCCTCCTCCCCCCCCTCGTGAGTCCCCCAAGCAGGGGTTTCAGAGACTCACTATCCTGCCCCCAGATATCGCTTGTGAATGCAGCGCTATTAGCGGTAGGTCAGAGTTATGCAGGACCTCACCTTTGTCCCTAAAGCCTCCCACAACTTTAAAGGTTAGCATAGTTAAGGAAAATCGAATTCTATTGTATTCGTGTGGTGAGACGCGACGGAACAGGACTCAAGTCCTAAGAATGAAGTTGGGGGAATAACCAAGTTGGGCAATATTCAAGTGACATCAGAGCGCATGACGTCACCGGAAGGTGCGTCACAACCCAGGACTTCGCAGGAAGTGACATGGGATGGAAACTCCGCATTATTATTGCTGCTGGTCCAACATAATTATGATCACACTCGGCAGCATGGCCTTATGAATGCTTTCCACTGATATCATTCTTTCTTGAAGCATCTCGCGCTCCACAGCACCTAGTGCCTTTTTGGAGGATGGTGAGGGAGCGCACAGTTAATTACACACAGCACATTTCCCATTAAAATTACACTACATTTGTATAGACATGCAATGTTACTGGTAAAACTATATAGCACATATCATCATCATCAAATATTTAAAATTTGAGCATCACAAAGTAAAGTGTCTTGATTTGTTATGATCCTGTATAAATCTTTGTTTCCATCACACTTCAGAACAATTTTTTTATAAAGTGCTTCTTTTGTGGTTTCCTATCTGCTCATATATTTTGAAATATGTGTATAGTTAATTTACAGAAATGTACAAGTTGTTGTGTGTTAAGAAAGAAACAGGCATCCTAAGGTCTTTCATACCCTGGCACCTGGGTCACTTTTACAAAATCATCTCACATTGCAGCCATAGATATAAAAGTAAACGCCTGCTTCCAAATAAACAGCAATTTGCCAGAAGGCATAACCTGACATTACACCTTTGTCTTTGAAGGAGTAGCTCATATGACAAGATAAACTCAAAATGTAAAGACGTCTTGATTGCTGGTTCACAGTCTGGGTCTTCCCATAAGTTGGCCGAGTTGCCTGTAGTTATTGTTTTTATCATTCGTTGGAGGGGGTGGACTGGCCTACAGGGAAAGCCGGTAGTGCCAGAAGGGCTGGCCTGATAGGCCAGTGTGTGGGCCGCTTTATTGGCGTTTTGCGGCCCTGTTTAATGAGCCGCCTTTTACTGCTGATTCCTTGATATTACACTACAAATTGCCTGCAGTACGCACACATGCATGCCAGCTGTCCTACGTGCAAAACACCTACAGAGTCTTGTATAACTTCAACACTGTAACGATATGCAAATGTATGCTACTTTTTTAGGTGTATGAGTTTTCTGAATTTTCTCTTCCAGTCCTGTTTGCTTGGAGCTTAATATCCGCACCTCTCAGTCTCCCTCGCCCTCTCAAACCAAACATATCCGTGGATTTCCGGGGCCACGACGCACGCCTACCTGCTGCATCCTCTGAGAAGGGGCCGCCTTCAGTGGCTACAGTAAATACACGACTTTGCCCTCAATGTCAGGCCGATAGGTTGTGAAGTACAACTACCAAATATTTAAATTGATTAATTGAAGTGCGCACCACCCCATCCGCTCTTATGGCACGATAACCGGTGGGCCCTTTCATACACCGACCGGATGACGAGACACCGACGGGGACACCGACCGGGTCAGGTGTAGTAAAGAGATTCCTTTTCCTTGCTACTGTCCACACAGCTTCCACAGGCCTCAGGGTCTGATGTACATAACTACTCTCATTTATTTAATAACACAGCGCATTTGTATTGAATTACCGCGTCTATTTGAGTTGTTAGTTTCGTTCCTATAGATTCTCTGTTACTTTAATCTCGGAGGCGATAGCTTCTTCTAAAGTACAAAAAGTTTCAGAATTAAACGCTTTTGTTTCTGCGTTTCCCAGAACAACGTTGTGTGTGAATCGAAACATACCTACCGTATGAATCGAAGCATACGCCTTGAGCGTGCACATCGGC
This sequence comes from Lissotriton vulgaris, assembly GCF_964263255.1. NCBI lineage: Eukaryota > Metazoa > Chordata > Amphibia > Caudata > Salamandridae > Lissotriton > Lissotriton vulgaris. The sequence continues at coordinate 173,870,615 of NC_141687.1, read as the reverse complement.
TGCTACGAGTAGACTGACTCACGCGCGCGACCAAATCCCATGCGCACATGGCCAGCTCTTGTCTCTCCCATTGACAATGCTGTGGCGCGTGGCCATCTCTTGTCTCCCCTCGTTGTCGGCTGAGCCGACGGCTATAGTCTCGCGGCGAGAGCAGGTGGCAAGACGGGTCTCTATCGGGCTCTCCATTTTTGCCCTCAGCCTCAGGATGAAAAAAATAAAACTCGTAATAGTTCGTTCACAGTCTCATTTCAGAACAGAAGCATGTTCAATATTGTATACAACGAATCTATAGTTGTTGCTTATTTATCTTATGCCTATAACAACCATTGGCAAAGCAAAAAGTCCTTGCTTGTTATAAGTGTTCTGAAGCTTATTGTATTATATATCTGGATGCAATGATAGAAGCAGCAAATTACCAGTCGGGCGAAACAACCCCTCGACTTAAAGACCTGGGCAAAACCTATTGGCTTTGCCAATGCTTGTATATTTATATTTCGCTCCAAGTGGCATCTATCACCTTGGAATAGTAAATACTGTAGCACTAAAAGAGCACTATCTAAGGCAGCTCACCTGGCTGGGATCATGTAGCTGTGACATATCACTGCAGGAGGGGGTTACCCCTACAGAAGGACCGCAGCAGTGGCAGCTACAATTGTAGAATTACCGCAGGGCTCACAAGAGCACTGCTGCAGGGAGCTCACACTGTGCGGAGCGCACTGCTGAAGGGATCTCACACTGCAGAATGAATGCAGAGCTACAAAAGCACTGCTGAAGGGAGTTCACACTGCAGAATTACCACAGTGCTATAAGAGCACTGCAGGAGGCAGCTACCGCTGCAGAATTACTGCTATAAGAGCACTGCAGAAGGGAGCTCATACTGCAGAATTACTGCAGCGCTATAAGAGCACTGCAGAAGGGAGCTCAAACTGCAGAATTACCACAGCGCTATAAGAGCACTGCAGAAGGGAGCTCAAACTGCAGAATTACCGCAGCGCTATAAGAGCACTGCAGAAAGGAGCTCAAACTGCAGAATTACCACAGTGCTATAAGAGCACTGCAGAAGGGAGCTCACACTGCAGAATTACAGCAGTGCTATAAGAGCACTGCAGAAGGGAGCTCAGACTACGGGGTACCCCTGGCTGTGCCAGGGCACTGCTGAGGGGAGCTCACACTGTGCTGAGAGCACTGCAGAAGGTAGCTCACACTGCAAAATTACCGCAGCGCTACAAGAGCACTGCTGGAGCATCGCAGGAGTTTTCTAACACTGCTTGAATACTGCTGAGAGCACTGACAAACAGATCTCACACTACAGGGTACCCATGGCTGTGCCAGGGCACTGCTGAAGGGAGCTCGCACTGCTGGTAGCCTGCATCTGTCAGGACACTGCACGATGGAGATAACAGAGCAGACTCACAGCAGCACTAAAAGAATCCTGCTGAGAACGTCCAGCTGTTACAAGCCACTGCTGGGGGGCTTCTAACACTCTAGAAGCCCTGCCGAATGGATAGCACGCTACTAAGGGATCGCACGCTACTGGGCGGGATCGCACGTTAATGGAAGGGATTGCACGCCGTTGTGAAAGATCATATGCTAATGGGAGGAAACGCAAGCTACTGGGAGGGATCCGCACGCTGGTGGGAGGGATCACACGCTAATAGGAGGGATCTGCACGCTGGTGGGAGAAATCACACGCTAATAGGAGGGATTGCGCGCTACTGGAAGGTATTGCACGCTGGTGGGAGGGATCACAAGCTAATAGGAGGGATCCCACGCTGGTTTTGCGGTTCAAACTGAAACCCCGAAGCTAGCTTACCGCTGCTCTGGGGGCTGAGGGCTGCATTTCCATGGATTCCCCCCCCCCCAGATCTTCATGGCGGCGGCGGCCGTGGTGCACACTGCTCTTGGGGCTGAGGGCTGCATTTCCATGGATTCACCCCGCCCGGATTTTCATGGCGGCGGCCATGGTGCATGGAGCTCCCTGGATTGTCGGCCGCGAAACTGAAAGCGCGGTGTTAGCTCGCAAGACGCCGTCGTCATGAGCATGCACATCGGCTGCTACGAGTAGACTGACTCACGCGAGCGACCAAATCCCATGCGCGCTTTCGCCAGGGCGAGACCTAAAAAGTACTCTTCCCAGAGGACCCCAAAGACACCCCTTTGGCATGAAAAAGTTTGAAGAGGCACACCACCTTGGTTCCCCCAGAAACCAGGTTACCTGCACCAGGGAATCCGGCTGCATAGGGTTAGGTGACATCTCTCATAGATGACAATGGGCGACTCGGAAAGAAATTCCTCTGAATAGGACTGAGAAGATGTCTGGTGGAATCCAAGGGTGAATTATTTTTTAGAAAACATCTGTTTATTGATTTTTGACAGGACATAATGCGATTTACTCAGAACCTTTTGCTGTATCATATACATATTTTACTTTCATGGGTTTACCAGCCTTCCTCCGCAAGCCTCCCACCTTTTTGTTTTTGTGTCTTGGTGTCACAGGGAATCGTCCATCTGGTCTGTCCTCCACTGCATTTCCCCACCCGGGTTCACACACAAGTTCTCTCTGTAAGTATTCCACATGTTCCACTTCCTGGGAAATCCCCTGCTTTCGCACACTGTTTTTTCTGCCATCATGCACCAATCAAGGTCCCTTATGCACTCTCGCCAGTTTGGTGTTTCTGGCGCCCCCCCCAGTGTTTAGCTATATTGCACTTTGCGAATATCAGTCCCAATGTTACCCAGATCCTCCCTTTCTTGCTGAGGTCTGTGGGTTTCCATACATTAAGGATGCACTAGCACGGAGGGGGGGGGGGGGGGGGGGATTTCTATCCCTGTGACCTGTCATTTTCCGTACTATGGTGGCCCAATATTGTTGTTTGTGAGGGCAGCCCCATAGTATGTGATAGTAGGTGCCCTATTTGCCACAACTCCTCCTACAGGTAGAATCTTCTACTCTACCCATTTTTACCAGACTGCTGCATGAGTAGTATATTCTGTGGAGTATTGTTAGTTGCATTCATGTGAATTTGCTTGATATGGCTTCTTCTTTCGGGGATGACAGAGCGTCCTGCCATTTGTCATCTTCTAGCTCCCCTATGTCTGCCTTCCACCTTCCTCTGAGCTTAGCAAGGAGGTCTGGGAAATTATTAACCAGTTTCTGGTACGTTAGGGATATGGCTTTCGTGCTCATGTGGTCTATTATGATTCTGTTCTCTAGTGGGGAAGACTCTGGGCATTCTGTACCTTTAGGAATTGCTGCTTGCAGTGCGGGCTTAATCTGTAGATAACAAAACACTTCTGTATTGGACAGCTTCTATTCTTGCTGGAGCATCTCAAAAGATCTTACGTATCCCCTTGCCCACAGATCGTCCACTTGGATATGCCTATTAGGTCCCATTTAACGAAGCCCTGATACTAGCCCATGGCCCCTAAAGTTTCTGCATCCCACAATGGGGTATGTTGTGTTATCTTGTTTTCCCATACCATCTGTTACTGAACCATGTTTCAGAATTGGACTGCGATGTTGGTTGGGCCCGTCAGCGGCAGGCGACTGAGTGAAGTATAGGGAGTTTTAGTATATCCACTCTTGCCTAAAAAGTATCTATCCATGAGATAAGCGGGCTCCTCCGGTGATTGGTGTATACAGTGATTAATGGCTACCAATTGAGACGCCCAGTAATATTTACATATGTCAGGCAGTGCGGTACCCCTATCGTACCACCCCCAACCAATGTTCCCTCTAATTTTTTTCCTCTGTGTGCGGCAGTGTAGGGTCTCTGTGCGCTTCAGCCGTGGCTATGTGCACCAGGAACCACACCGTGCATGTGTGCAGTACCAAATATCACTACAAACGTTTGCTTAAAACCCTAGCAGCCCAGCTCTGTTGAGAAAATACATTTTATTCCTCTCTCTTATGTAACATTTCCTAAACATTGATTTACACACTATGATTGAGTGTCTCTGTGTAATGTGTATGCGAGGTAAAGTGCTTGAAACCTGAAAACTTTAACAAAGCCCCACAATCACCCCGCAGCCCAGCTCTTTTAAGAAAAAAAATGCAGCAACTCTAAAAACACGACGTGAAAAGCACACGCTGTGTTTGTAGAGTTGCTGCATTTCTCTACTTAATAGAGCGCAGCTGAGGGGTGATGGCCACATTATTTGCTTTTGTTTAAAGTGCTCATGTTAATTGCAGCTCGTGACGGCGCTGCAATTAACATGAATACTTTAAACAAAAGCAAACATAAAGAAACACCTGGTTTTCGCGCTGCTCGCTTTTTAAAAGCAGCGGCGCAAATGTTGTTGATTGAAGTGCTGTGTGTGTGCGCGCTCTTCACACAAGTCTGCGCGCTTCATGATACAGACGTGTGCGCGCACCCACGCGCGCACGTTGGTGGGAACAGTGCCCCCAACCGAAGTTTTAGTGTGCGATTCTCAAAGGCTTTCCCTCCACAATAGTGGTCTTTGTTCACTTTCTATTATTTTGAAGTACTTGGGAGGCACAGTGTGTGAGAAGTTGGCCTGGTATATGCTGTCCACTAGTTATAGTGGGCACCCTGTACCAGTCCAAACAACACTTATTGATGATTAGGTTTAAGACAACCTTTATTGAAAGCTATCCTAGTGATAGCTATGGAGAGCAGCCTTCAGGCTCAGTCTCGAAGAAATGTAAAGAAGCTTGCTTTACCAGATTATAATCTCCTGAATGATTAAATGAAAATAGAACCACACAAGGTATATATAAAATATATGTATTTATTACTAAACACTCTCTACTAACCTCTTTATGAAATTAGAGAGCAAGATACACAATATCAAAACCCTAGAACAACCATAAATAGCACAATACACAGTGGGCTCCAGGGGGAGACCAAACCATACATTAAGAAAGTGGTATAACAAACCTGACTTGACTAGACACAGTGCCTAGAGTACGTCGAATCGCTGGGACCCCAAGGAACCACCCAAGGTAGTGACACAGGGGACCCACAGGGAATCGTGCAGTGTGAGAAGGCAGCCGCGAGCTCCGTACAATCCTATGGGAAAGTCGCGGTTGGAATTTTAGAGTTAAAGGACACTTAGAAGAGAACTTTGATCAAGCCCTTTTAGACTTAGAAGGTTCTAGGGCCAGCACCCATCTGAGCACCAGAGTACTCGTGTTACCTCACCCAGGGAAGCCGGGTGCATAGGTGTCAAATGGTGTCTGGAATCCTCGTCATTTTCAATGGAGAGTTACTGCAAAGTTCTGCTGCAGTGACGAAGGAAAGTGTCTGGTGATCCAAGCCGGAATCAGAGATGAGAAGAACCTGAAAGCAGAGGGGACAGTGTCTGGGTCGCTTGCCAGTGACCAGGGACTCGGTAGACGAATGTCCACTGATGTCGGGTGCCTCAGGTGCAAAGAGGTGAAGCTTGACTCTGCAGCCACGGGGACAAGGAGATGTCGATGACAACCAGAGTCCGCAGGCAAGCTGTCCCACGAAGAATGTCGAGTGCTGGGCGGTCGGTGCCCGGCTTGGAGACCAACAAGACTTGGCAACTACAACTCATGCAGTCAGAGAAAAGATGCTTCGGTAAGAACCAGCAAGGTCCTTGGGACTCCCCAAGATATGGAGAGTCAGGGCACACCGGGAGCAACCAGGAAAGCCCACAGAAAGTTAAGGTTACCTTCTCAGGGACCCACAGGTTGATGGACCAGGGATCGCAAAGGGGCCTCAAGAGGAATCAAAAAACACCAGCCCACAGAACACTCGTGGAGTGTAGGCCAGTGATCTTCAGTGAAAGCGCTGCTCAGGGCTTGGACTACAAGTTGCGCAAAGCACAGCCTCAGGGATCACCAAAGGTATATGCTGCTGCAAATGTTCATGGTGTCCAGAGGTTTGGGTTGCACAGTCCTTACGAGGGCTGCGGGTCACAGGTTTACTGAGAGCATGGTTTTGACCTTGGGGAAGCTTGGGAACCCACCTCCTGTGTTGCAAAATCTTCGGAGTCCATCGGGAGCAGAGCTGCGTAGATGCAAACTGGTCAGATGCGTTTAGGTGCCTGCCTTGCAGGGAAGTAACTTCTTTACTCCAAGGGAGATTCTTCAGTCATCCAATGTTGTGCAGATCGTCAAAGTACTTGGTTTCTATAGCAGAGTTTAGTCCAGGTAAAATCTAAAGTCCTGTAGTCAGGGGTTCCTTCTTTATACCCAAGGAAGGGGTGGGATAAACTCTGGGGACCCACCTATGGGAGGGTCAGGACAGAGGGGTGGCCTTACCCATGTCCTTTGTCCAGTTTCACGCCAGAGCAGGGGCTGATTGCCCCTGCAACCGGTTTGATCTGGACTTTGCACAGGGACACCAAATGTGCCTCCAGTGCAGACATCAAAGCAATCTTGGAGTGCACCCACACAGCCCCAATACACTAGAGCCTGTCTGGGAGGTGGTCACACCTCACTGTGACAGGAAACCTATTGTACAGCTTCCCCTGCTGGAGTTTCATCCAGCAGCAGGAGGCTAGATGCTGGAGGTGAAAAACGGAGCAGGAGCAGAGCTCCGTGAAAAGTGAAAAGCCGGAAGCCAACGGGTTTAAGTAAGGAAGCGGAACGCGGACGCGAACACGAAGGTCAACTGAGGGCGCTTTGCTGAATGCGAGCAAGTGAGCAGCGGGTGACGAGCGGGGGACGTGCCGAGAGGCTTACTCCATGTGAGAAAACGGAGCCGAGGTAAAGAGGAGCTCGGGCCTGGGTACTCGCTGGAGTGTGACGAAATACAGAATCGGTGCCAGACACACTCCACCGGTCACGCAGCTGACTCGCTAAGGATTTGCTGAGGCTTGCTAGTGTCTTGGGAATTCACAGACACGGGCAGGCAGAACCTCGTTTAAAAATAAAGAAGCAAGCAAAAGCTCCCACGCCTCCGCCTGAGCCCATTTGAACTACGGGAAGGTAGAGGGGGGGGGGGGGGAAGGAAGTAGGAGCTTAGCTTTGGGTGAGTTTCTGGAGTGACTTTTGCAGCCTTAAATATAACCCTAAATAAGTAAAGTTTTGAGTGGAGAGAGAAGCTATAACCCTACAAGAGAGAAACGGAAAAGGGCATGGGCAAGAGCGCAAGCACAAGAAGAAGGCACTACAGAGGTAAGTGAAATATCAGTTATTTTAATTTAATAATTGACGAAATTCGACGCTATTAGAAGTGTTGAGTGAAACATAAAGGGAGTAAAATGGCGCCACAGAAAAATAAACGCACACTAGGGAATACAAAGAAGGCAGAACTGAATGGGGATAATCAACAGGTTACCCAGGAGAGTCCTTCTCCCAGGAGGGTAAAGGAAAAATCAAAACGCCCCCCAAAAATTAAAAGGAAAAACGCCCAAGGCTCCCAAGGAAGCACAACACGGAGGAAGTAAGGGAGCATAGTATCTAGTACAATTAAGGAGTTCGTGGGAAAGCACTTTAAACGGGTTTTTTCTCCTGCAAAGTCTATAGAAACAGAAGAAGTGGAAGAAACATGGAAAGAGGGATCCTCCCTAATATCCGATGGACATTTGGTAGACTCCATAGATTTGGTTAACCGATCAGTCCTGTCCCTGACAGGGCAGTAGGGGATAATAATGTCACCGAGACTTTCTTCCTCCCCAAGATTAACTCAACAGGTATCGGAAGAGAAAGAGGAAGATAGTCTGGCCCTTAACCACAGTGACGATTCTGCCCATAACCCAGACGGTTGTCCAGTTGGATTTGTAAAGAAGGTCTTGGGGGAAGTCAATGACCAGGAAGACCTGGACAAAAGCAGTGACACAAATGGGGAAACCGGTCACTGGATGTAAACTTGGAAGTTTCTGAATCCCCGGCAGTTTCAATGTTAGAAATGATGTTAATGGTGCAAAAATCGCTACAAGGATTGTTAGAAATAACAATGCTAAACCACGATGTCCTGAAAAGTCAAAAAACATACCTCTCTAAAATTGAGGGAGAATTACAGGGCATTAGAGGCCAAACGCCTTCAATGTTGAGACCTGTCTTAGACCCGTGGTTACGGGTCAAGAGAGGGAGGGGGATGATAGATTAGCCGATCTCCCATCTGTAAGCCAGGTTGATGAAGCTCACATTGATGGCCATGAAGTTTATGTGTCAATATGGCCAATGTTGGTAAAAAGGAGAGGTGAATATATGCATTATGGCCATTTTAAATGAATATGGCTCAGGTAGTGTTGCACAAAGAAAGTTTAATCTAAGAGCGACGAAAAAAGGAAAGGGGAGGAAGGAGGCATTAGAAGAGGTAACACATAAGCTTAAGTCTCAATCGAATAAAACAAAGAGGGCCCAGAAAGGTATTGATTCTGAGAAATGGGCCAGCTTCCCAGCAAAAAAAGAGAAGTATAATAGGAAGCAAACCCAACAGGATAAGGAGATCCATGTAGCCTCAAAACTAGCAAAGACACAGGCTTGGTTGCCCACCATCAAAAATAAAAGTAATGTAAACCAAGAAAGTAGCCTGAAAGTGATACCTAGATTAAATACACAACACTATCAAGGTGTTACAAAGCCAGAAGAAGTGGTTGACAGAGGGAATAAATGGCTTTATTTTGAACATGTAAAATTGGGAAGGGGTGGCAAAAAACTTAAAAAGAGTGGGTATTTAAATAGAGCACACCTACTCAAGGTTTTTGCCCATTGCCCAAATTTAAATGGAATAGGCTCTCGAGATTTAAAAAAGGTGGGATTTCAAACAATTGGGGATGACAAGGAGGTCACCAAAGTACAGCTTTATTCGGGCTTGGTGACGTCCGCAATAGAAAATACAGAGCAAGAAATCCGTAAAGAGGGGATTTGTCTAGTGCCCAAAGAAGAGTTAGCGCCAATGTTTAAGGTGCCCCAGCAGAAACCTTTCCTAAAATACCATGCGGGGCTAAGCAAGAGGCAGGTGAGGCTCCCTGAGAAGGAAATAGAGGAAGGAAGAGAACATTTTAACATAGTAATAAACAATACAGATATGCTGGAGGCATGGAAGAATTGGAGTAACCCCTCCAGCTTAGCAGGACCCTCATATAGTTACAGAGAGGATTCAGTAGTGAATGGGCCTTTAAGTGATGTAGAATAGGCAATGGGGCAGCCACAGAGCATACAATTGGTCTCTTGGAACATAAATGGATTGGGAACACATCTAAAACGTGAAGCTGTGAAAGAACTTGCAAAAAAGAACAACATAATTTGTATACTAGAGACCTGGCTCTGTGGTGTTCCCCAAATAGTTGAAGGGTTCCGACAAGTCCACCGTGCAGCTGTAAAATCGAACTCCGGGTGCCCCGCAGGTGGCTTGTTGACAATGATATCAACAACTCTAACAATTAAAACCATTTTGATATCTGTAAAGTGTAAGTGGCTTTTAGCCTGCAGAATCCAAACCACATTAGCGGATAAGAAATATAAATTTATGCTGATCCTAAATGTGTATATGCAATGGAACTCAACAAAGGAATATGGGGTTGAATAGTTACATTTTAAGAATGATATGGATGCACTTTGTCATATGTATGGAAATGACCTGATTGTGTTAACGGGAGATTTTAACCATAAACTAAATTCAAAATTGTCTGATCAATGGTACTCAGAAATTCTAGAGGCATATGATATAAAAAATGCAGAGTTTATGGAAATAAAAACCTCTACAGATGCGGTGGAATTGGGTAACTATTTATTAAATAAAAGTTTATTTTGTCTAAACGGAAGGATAGTCCAAGACCGCCCGGCAAAGAAAACTTTTAAATATGGGGCACATAATTACCCAATAGACTATGTGTTTATGCCGGCATGGAATCTCGAGTTAGTGAAAGATTTTAGCATTAACCCCATGGAATGTAGTGATCACAATCTAATAAAGTTAGAATTGGGAATAGCACAATACATGGCTTGCGACAGAGTTTTCTGGCAAGGGACAGAGTATCCGAAGCGGATGACCACTAGGTTATCTGAAAAATCTATTGATAAGTTAGTAAGCCTGCAACATAAGATTCAGTTAGGTTGTTTGAAGGGCCAAGACCTAGTCTGGTTTGTGGAAAAAATAAAACAAGTAGTGGAAAGTATAAGTATAGAACTAAGGCCCCCTGCAAATGAGCAGAACAAGAAAGGAAATACCCAAAGTAAGAAAGGAACATGGTTTAATCAAGATTGTTTAATGAAAAAAAGAGAAATTAGGAGAGAAGAGTGTAGCCTACGCAAAAAATTTACACGAGCAAAGGCGGAAAACGTAGTAAAAATAAAGAGAGAATATAATGTGTTAATCCGCAATGTAAAAAGGATCCATTAAGAATCCTGCTGGGCAAAATATTGGAAACCATTGAAAATAAGAACCTACGGCAATTCTGGAAGCTAATACAGTCAGCTAGGGAACCTTTGATTTCCCCAATGACATGTGTAGTAGAGGAAGATGCATGGGCTGAGTATATTCAGAAATTGTATGCCCCGGGGAGGTTGTCTGATAATTCGGTACCAAAGCAGTGGAGAGATCTAGTAGAGGATCTTAAAGATGATTGCTCAGTAACAAATGTCCTTAGGATAATTAGGACTTTAAACTTAACTAGAGTGGCGGGCCCGGATGACATGCTGGCCCTGATATTAAATTCAAACCAGCTCTGGTGGGCGGAATTCTTCTAAAAAATGTTTACTTTAATACTAGAGCAAGGGGTAATACCTGCAAACTGGAAGGGTGCAATAATAAGGCCACTGCACAAGAAAGGAGATGTACATGCCCCTGAAAACTACAGGCTAATTAACCTATTAGATATAGGAGAAAAGATTTTTGCTAAGATGATACTCGGTAAGTTAAAAGAGTGGGCGGAACTTCGGTCAATTGTACCAGTGGAACAGGGTGGGTTTAAAGACGGCCACTCCCCGATTGATCATTGTTTTGCCCTGTGGGCTTTAGCTAGGAAATCGATTGAACAAAACGGCAAACTATGTTGCTGTTTCTTCGATTTCCGAGCGGCCTTTGATTCAGTAGATAGAAGCAGCCTTTGGGAAGTGCTAGAAAACTATGCTTTGCCGGAGGGAATATTAAATATTCTAAAAGAATTACATAGTGACAACTGAGCCCAGGTCATCAAAGATTCAAAGGGCTCATTAACGCAGAAAATCCATGTAAAGAATGGCTTGAGACAAGGGTGCGTCTTGGCACCCTTGCTCTTTTCAATCTTCCTAGCAGATCTTCCTGTGGTTTTGGAAGTTGATAAGAGTGCGAGCCCGCGCATGAATAATAATAAAGTTGCATGCCTTTTATATGCTGATGATCTAGTGATCATGGACCAAACTGAAATGGGCCTCCAAAGGAAATTAAATGCGTTTAAAACATATTGTGATAAAAAGTTTCTATCGGTGAATATGGAGAAAACAAAGATCCTATGTTTCGGGAAGAAGGTAAAACATTTTAAATGGTTTTTAGGTTTAGACAAATTAGAGGTAGTAAGTGAATATAAATATCTGGGCCTTTGGTTTGACAGTGCATTAAAGTGGAATACCCACGTGGCGGCACAAACTTCAAAGGTTCAAAGGCTTCCTCATTGGTCTGTGGATTGAAAAAATGTAATAAGGACTATGGTGACATGTCTCTCAGACCGTTACTAAAGGCTTTTGAAGCTATGATACCCCCACAAGTTCTCTACGGCCCTGAAGTGCTCTGAGTGGTAAAAGGGGTTGGGACTGGGAGGGAGGAAAGATAATTAAAATGCTGTTCTCCCTACCAAACAGTTCCATGTTGCAAGCTATTAGATTGGAGGTAGGCCTGATGGCATGGGAGGTAAAGGCACAAATGTCATTGCTAAGATTTTGGAACCGCCAGACGCCCGGTGGTGAACAGAAGGTGTCAGAAAGGAAATACAAGCAAGCAGCTTACATTGGGCACGGGAAGTGAGGAAAACCCTTCAACTAGTAGCTGCGCAATTAAAGTTGACCCTCGAACAACCTTTATTGGACTTAGTTTTTACTAAGAAAATGCTTAGTGACCGAGGGCACGAATATTCCAGATCACAAGATCTGGAGTACCTGAAGTCGAAAAATTCAGTAAACTGGGTAAGGAATGAATGGGAAAAGGAGGTCCGGTTTCCATATTTGGATGTGTTACCCAGTAAATGGTTGAGGTACGAAATCATGAAGGTTCGGGTAGGCCTAAATACATATACTACTGGACTGTACATTGATTTTAACAGTGCGTAAAATGTTTTTACGTCCAATATTTTAAAAGTATAAGGTGAATACACGATCAGAGGCTGTTGCTCTCCTTACAGGAATGTCGTTTTTAGATATCACAATCGCGTTGGGTAAATTTTTGAAAGCAAAAAGAGAAGCTGTAATGGAGACATCCAAGGAAGTTGGGAAATTTTAAGACATTAAGATTTTAAAATATGGAGAATGTCAACGTAGTGCTTTTATGGTTTTAAATGTGTATAGAGTGTTAAAATGAACTATGATGTAAATTTTTTTATTGCTAAGTGGATCCATGGTCTTGTGTATGGTTTATAGACTATTGTCTAAATAAACTTTGATTTTACTACTACTACTACTACTACAGTGCAGACATCAAAGCACTCGGAGTGCACCCACCCAGCCCCAATACACTAGAGCCTGTGTGGGAGGTGGTCACACCTCCCTGTGACAGGAAGCCTATTGTCCAGCCTCCCCTGACAGAGTTTTATCCAGCAGCAGGAGTCCAGACTTGTGTCTGTGGCTGGCAGCATCCATATTGTGATGCCAGGGTCAGGAAGCTGATACCGGGTGTACCGGTGCTGTCATATTTCTCCCTCTAGGAGGGTGGAATCATACCTGGCGGGGAGGTATGATTCCAAGGTGTTTGACACCAAACACGACATGTTTCCTTGCAGCCGTTATAAAGTTAGCATTTACTGTGAGGTTATAATGCTCTTAAGAGTTTATGGTTGGCTGTAACACAAACAACCCTGGAATATAGGTTCCGAAGGCTGCAGAGGGGCTCTGCTCATTCAGGAGTACCCTTTCACATAAAACCCAGCACCCTGTCTTCAGAACTGATAAGGCCTGCCATAGGGTTGACTGATAGGTTTATATGTGCAGTGGTAAGGATAGATATAGTGAACCTATATCTAAGTAAGGGGTGCATGCACCACCTTACACAAGCTGCTGTAGCAAACCTGTTGTGTCATTTTGATTGGTCTCTCGGGGTGGCATAATACATCGTGCAGCCCCTGAGAGGCCTCTGGGGTACCTATGCCCTGGGTACATAGTATACCACATACTAGGAACTTATAAGGGTACCCCAGAATCCAAAAGCACATGCAATCAATTTAGAAGAGAAAGCAGCTAGGCTGGGGGTCCTGAATAGTAGGATCCCAGCCAGACTAAGTTGAAAACAGTGAAACATCAGCAAAAAGTGGGGGTAACTACTTGACCTAACCTTGACCAGTTGAGACTTCATGTTCTAAGTGGAAATATCTGGAGAATCTATCTGCATTGGCATGGTTACTCCCAGGTCTATGTTCCACTATATAGTCCATCCCCTGCAGGGGAATGGATAACCTAAAAATATTTTGGTTTTCACCCTTCATCTGTGTTAGCCATAAGAGGGGCTTATGGTCTGTCTGTACAATGAAGTGAGTGCAAAATAAAAATGGCCTCAGCTTATTCAGAGCCCAAACCACAGCAAAGGCCTCCCTCCCAATAGCTGACCAACGTTTCTCTCTAGGGGTCAGCCTTCTGCTAATAAAAGCTACTGGCTGATCCTTACCTTCATCATTCATTTGTGATAAAACAGCCCCTATCCCCAACTGTTTGGACAATGAATTGTTTGGAGTAGTCAGGACTTTGCAGAATGGGAGCAGTGCACATGGCCTGCTTCAGGTCATCAAATGCTTTTGACAGCTAACTGTCCACTGAACTTTCTTTGGCATTCTCTTGGAAGTTAAGTAATTCAAAGGGGTCACTATGGATCCATAACCTTTGACAAACCTCCTATAGTACCCAGCCAGGGCCAAGAAATCTCTGACCTCAGTCTGAGTGGTTGGAGCAACCCAGTCCATTATGGTCTGGAATTTGCTCTGCAATGGTTGAACCTGACCTCCACCTACCTGGTGGCCCAGGTATACAACTTGACTCTGCCCTATCTGGCACTTGGTGGCCTTGATAGTGAGGACAAATTTCTGCAGGGCCCCTAAAACACTTCTCAGGTAGACCAGGTGATCCTCCCAGGTGAAGCTAAAGACAGCAATATCATCAAGATAGGCTGCACAATAGTCATCCAGGCCTGTAAGGACTTTGTTCATCAACCTTTGAAAAGTGGCAGGTGCATTCTTCAAACCAAAGGGCATCACCACAAATTGGTAGTGCCCACTAGGGGGTAGACAATGCAGTTTTGGCTTTGCATTATCAGCTATTCTGATCTGCTAGTAGCCAGCTGGCAGGTCAATTGTGCTCAGAAACTTGGCTGAGGCCAAAGTATCTATAAGCTCATCTGCCCTTGGAATGGGATGAGCATCTGTCTTAGTGACTGCATTGAAACCTCTGTAGTCACAACAAAACCTCATCTCTCTCTTACCATCTGTAGTGTGAGGTTTGGGGACTAACACAGCTGGACTAGCCCAAGGGCCTTCTGACGGTTCAATAACTCCCAATTCTAACATCGTCTGGACTTCAGTCCTGATACAGTCCCTGACATGGTCAGGTTGCCTGTAAATCTTATTTTTAACCCACAGACTGTCTCCAGTGTCCACTTCATTAGTGCACCAGGTAGTATGACTTGGAGTCAGTGAAAACATATCTCTGTATTAATTGAGAACTTTTCTGCAATCAGTTTGCCTCTGGTCAGTTAGGCTGCCCGCCACGGCTACACCTTCAACTTAACCATCATCAGGGTTCTGTGAGAGCAGGCCAGGGAGGTGATCACTCTCTTCCTCCTGTCCCTCATCAGTAGCCATGAGCAAGCCCATGTCTGCCCTATCAACATATGGTTTGAGCCTGTTGACATGAAGAACCCTGTGGATGCTCCAGGGAGTTCCAAGGTCCACCAGGTAGGTGACCCCTCGCTTCTGCTCAATTATAGTATGAGAGCCACTCCACTTGTCTTGGAGGGCTGCTGGGGCCAAAGTGGCCCAACACCCATACTTTCTGTCCTGGCTAATAAACAGTCTTTTGGTCATGCCAGGCCTTCAGTAATTCCTGGCTAGCCTCAAGGTTTTTAGTTGCCTTCTTCATGTACTGAGCCATCCAGGAGCAGAGACCAAGTACATAGTCTACAATATCCTGTTTAGGGGGGTTGAGAGGTAACTCCCATTTCTCCTTCACTAGGCACAATCGACCCCTAACTGGATGTCCAAACAGAAGTTCAAATGGGCTGTAATCAACCGCCTTCTGTGGAACCTTTCTGTAGGCAAAGAGAACGCAGGGCAAAAGTAGGTCCCATCTGTGCCTAAACTTTTCTGGGAGACGTTTGATCATGCTCGTGAGGGTTTTGTTGAACCTTTCAACTAACCCACTGCATTGTGGGTGATAAGGGGTGGTCAATTTGTAATTTACTCCACACTCCTTCCACATAGCAGTCAAGTAACTAGACATAAAGGTTGCATCTCTGTCTGATACTGCCTCCTTAGGGAAACCCACTCTGGAAAAGATCCCTAGGAGGGCCCTTCCTACCACAGGTACTGTGGTGGTCCTAAGGGGAATTGCCTCTGGAGACCTAGTGTCATGGTCCACCACCACCAGTATAAATCTGTGCCCAGATGCATGTGTGAGGATCCATGGGACCAACTATATCAATCCTAACCCTCTCAAAGGGAACACCCACCACAGGTAGTGGTATCAGGGGGGCCTTTGTAGTACCACCTGCCTTACCACTGGATTGACAGGTGACACAGGAGCGACAAAACTCCTTGGTGTCTTCAGTCATGTGAGGCCAATTAAAGTGAGGAACAAGCCTGTCCCAAGACTTGTTTTGGCCTAGGTGACCTGCTATGGGGATGTCATGTACTAGTGTCAATAGGAAGCCCCTAAACTTCGGAGTTGTAACCAACCTCCTGGTGGCACCAGGCTTGGGGTCTCTACTCTCTGAGTAAGGGAGTCTATTATCCCAGTAGATCCTATGGGACCCACTAGCACTCCCTGCAGCCTCAGCAACAGCTTGTTGTCTGAGGGGTTCAAGAGAGGAGCAGCTCAGCTACTCCTGGATCAGATCTGCCCTGGAAGGGCCCCCTGTCGCCAAGAACTCAACCTGATCAGGTTCAAGCTCATCTGGGACAGTCCCTTCTCCAGGACTAAGATCATCTCCCTCAAGAGACTGATCTGTATTCCGAGTTAGTGGGGAAGCCACTGCCATTCCCCTACTGCTCCTCTTCTTGGGAGGCGCCTGGTCCATTCTTCCAGGATCCAGGACCTGTTCAGTGTTATACATTTTTTGCCTGTGACCTAGCCATAGCAAACACATCTGCAGGGATTCCAAACATTTCTGCATGAGTCCTGAGTACCACTTCAGCCCAAGCTGAAGTTTCTAAATCATGTGGCTCACTGGTTAGAGCAGGCAGACCCTGAAGCA
This sequence comes from Lissotriton vulgaris, assembly GCF_964263255.1. Lineage (NCBI taxonomy): Eukaryota > Metazoa > Chordata > Amphibia > Caudata > Salamandridae > Lissotriton > Lissotriton vulgaris. The sequence continues at coordinate 173,854,092 of NC_141687.1, read as the reverse complement.
GAGGTCAGACCCGGGACCAGGGTTCAATTCCCGACGCGGCAGGGTGTTGAGCTCAAATGTCCACGGACTCGATAATTCTCGCTTCGGTGCCTGACCTAATCATGGGTTCACACTCTGCAACTCTGGGCATTAAGCTTGCTTAATCTCCACAACGGCCCCCCGCGGCGGGATGCCTGGCTTTCACCTTGGGGATGCCCTGTAGGGGCTATCTCACAGGGAAAAACCAGGACGGGTTCCCAAGGCAAGCGCGGAGATACCCCTTCGGGGGTCGATTCTGGCGCTATATAAGAATATAATAATAATAATAATAATAATTACCCAACAAGCATTCAACAGGGAGGTCTGCACTTACCACAACCTTCTCAGGGCCAGTTACCTGTCCCCAGGTGAAATTAACAACTGCCAAGGAATGATCAGTCCTGACATTGCTAGCATTGGTCACTTGGTACATCTCACCAAGTATGATTTGCTCAGGCGCCACTGCCACAAGATCTTTTGTCACCATTGTGACACTTACCCATGTGTCCCTGAATGCCAAGGCCTCTTTTCCATTTATCAAAGGCTGCTGTCTGTATTTGCCCAAGTTACTGGGACTTACAAATAATGAGGCCATATCCATGCCCCCATCACATATCTGTACAGCCTGAGTAGGAATTCTGACTAGGCCAGAGTCCATCACAGATCCCAGGGTTAACCCTACTACACCCTTATTGTGAGTACTACCACTTGGAGCTGAACTAGGAGGAACAGTTACCTTAGGGGCAGTGGTAGTGGAAGTTGAGTCCTTGGACTTTTTACAGTCACTTGTCCAATGGGTTTTTTGCTTACAGATTTTACACCATAGGTTTTTCTTGCCTTTCCCTTGTTTGATTGTGACTCCCCATCAGATGCAGATTTTTGGGGCCCTTGAGAAGACTTCTGGTCTTCATTCTTCTCCCCACCCTTATCAGAGTGTTTAGAATCCTGCTTCTTAGAGTCACCACCCTGGTTCTGAACCTTCTGCCTCACCCTGGGTCTGACCCACTTGTCTGCCTTCTGGCCCAATTCTTGGGAAGAGATCAGATCAGAGTCCACCAGGTACCGATGCAACAACTGATTTTGACGATTATTAAGGACCTGCTCTCTCATAATTAAATTGTACAATCCTTTAAAATCACACACTTTACTGCCAAGTAACCAGCCTTCCAGAGCCTTAGTAGCACAATCTACAAAGTCAATCAATCAATCAATCAGAGTACTTGTAAAGCGCACTACTTACCCGTGAGGGTCTCAAGGCGCTGAGGGGAGGGGGTGCCGCTACTGCTCGAAGAGCCAGGTCTTGAGGAGTCTTCTGAAGGCGAGTAGGTCTTGGGTCTGCCGTAGGTGGGTAGGAAGGGTATTCCAGGTCTTGGCGGCGAGGTAGGAGAAGGATCTGCCACCGGAGGTTGTTCGTTGGATGCGGGGAACAGCGGCGAGGGCGAGGCTGGCGGAGCGGAGCTGGTGGGTGGGGATGTAGAAGCTGAGTCTGCTGTTCAGGTAGGCTGGTCCGGCGTTGTGAAGTGCTTTGTCTGCTTGGGTGAGGAGCTTCAAGGAGATCCTCTTGTCGACGGGGAGCCAGTGTAGGTCTCTCTGGTGGGGGGGTGATGTGGCTGCGGCGGAGGACGTTGACAATCAGTCGGGCGGAGGCATTTTGGATGCGTTGTAGTCATCGTAGGTGTTTGGATGGGATTCCTGCGTAGAGTACATTGCCATAGTCCAGTCTGCTGCTGACGCAGGCCTGTGTCACCGTTTTTCTTGTTTCGGTCGGGATCCACTTGTAGATCCTGATGAGCATGCGGAGGGTGTTGCAGCAGGAAGAGGAGACGGCGTTGAACTCTTTAGACATGGAGAGGGAGGAGTCGAGGATGAATCCTAGGTTGCGTGCATGGTCGGTGGGTGTCGGTGCTGTTCCCAGTGTGGTCAGCCACCAGGAGTCGTCCCAGGCTGAGGGGGTGGGTCCGAGGATGAGTACCTCCGTCTTGTCCGAGTTCAGCTCCAGACGGCTGTTCCTCATCCAGTCAGCGACAGCCTTCATTCCCTCGTGGAGGTTGATTTTTGCGGTGTGCGGGTCCTTGGTGAGGGAGAGGATGAGCTGGGTGTCGTCAGCGTAGGAGATGATATTGAGGTCCTGTTGGCGGGCCACTTGATTCTGTGCCTTTGAGTGTCTTTTGGGTGTGCCTTTTGGGTGTCAGAGCACTCTTCAAAAACGTGTAATTGTCGAGGCCCTGGGTCTCCAAACAGAAGTACCAATCTCCACAGGAGCGAAGAGAAGGTTTTTCCTCTCCCCTGAGATACCGACACCCTCTGGTAATAGACTCAGAAGGGTAGAACAGTATCTCCAGGGAGTGAAGAAACGAGGCTGGACCACCAAGGGACTTCCTAACCAATCCAAATGGACGATGGGGCAAATCAATGAACCTGTAACAACAGACAAGAATAAGAGTACAGGTAAAGGAAAAACACCCTAATAAACAACAGGCTATATAACTGCTTTCAAAGGCTCGGGTTGTGTACTTTCACATACTCACAGTAATAAACATAAAGTTGTGTACTTTCACATACTCACAGTAATAAGCATAAAGTGAGAACTTGTCAGGATAGTTCCTTATCCAATCCACAAAAGAAGAAGAAATAGAAATCAGAGGATACCTCAAACAGGGAAAGATTGACCTGCCACCAGTCTTATTCTGAAAAAGGCATACGTCTGCCCAATGTCCACTCATGAAACAATTTAGGTAGACAAAGTCTTGCAGATCCTCCCAGGGAAGGCTTTTAAACACCCTCGCTCTATTACTGCATAGAGTGTTAGATAATTATAAATAAAGAGGTGCAAATGACACAGCAGCACAAAGTTGTTGGTACTCATGTAGTACAACTTAAGCGAAGCCTCCAAGTACCGCAAAAATTAAGGCAACGTTGGTTTCATATGGTTCCAGGTTCCTGGGAAGATAGAAGGCAGCAGCGTTTTGAGAGCAACCTCGCTCTCTGCTAAAATGAAGAACACCTGCTAGCTGTGTTTCCTCGCGCCTGCAGGAGGAATCAAATCACGATTCGGGAGTAGCGCGTCCTAGCGCTTGAGGGTGGAGCAGTTACAGCAAAAGGCAAAACAAAGATTAGCGCAACCTCGCGCTTAAGGGCATTAAAGGATTCTGCAAGAGTAGCGCATCCTCGCGCTTCCAGGCAAAAAAATAGTCACTGATGTGCTCTTTCTCGCACTAGCTTCTGGCAAACACAAAACCCTCAAAAAGGAATGAAAACAGCGCTTCCTCGCGCTTTGTTTGGAAACTGGAATCCTGTCAGCCCAGAGCTTCTGTGAGCTGCTAAAAGCAAGAATAACGGTCCGGTCACAGGTAACAAGAAGATGAGAGGCAGGGGGATTCATACTTCAAAGGGGCGTGGTCCAACCGGAAAGTGAAGGCAAACACCCGGGACCTGGCGCTAACACCTAATAAGCTGTGCTGGTCAGCTGACAGGATCCCTGTGCAGTATGGGAAAGCACACAAGCCACATACCCTCCTAATGCATTATGGGAGGGGTAGTTCTCTCACCTAGGACAAAGACAGTGTACAAGAAGCATGGCGGCTAACAGTAATTATCAGCATCCTCTTCTCTTACAGTGAGGAGCTTTTCTTTTTTTTAACAGAGTTTTATATAGCGCGAACTTGACTCTAATCGGGTATCAGAGCTCTTTACATAGCACCAGTTGCGTTACATGAGGACACATTCATTTTTTTGTTGTTTTTTTGTTAGGCACTGGGAAATTAAGTGATTTGCCCAGAATCACAGGATGTTCAGTGTCATTGCCGAGACTCGAACCCGGTTCTCCAGATTCAAGGTTGACCGCCCTAGCCGTTAGGCCCCCTCCTCTAAACCTTTGTTTGCAAAGGAGAGCCACAAGATTGCTGTCCACTGCTCCCGAGGGACCCTCTGTATTTTACAGGCCCTCTCAAGTGCAATTATCCATTTGTGGATGTCATCCCCACTCTGGTAGGGAGGGACAATCTTGTTTAAGTTCCTATGGTAATGAGTATGTTCTCTACCTATAGGGACACTGTTGCTGCCACCATGGGACTCTAGCCCAACTTGTGTAAAGATCTCTGGAGCTCCAGGGATTTCCTGTCTAAGGCCAATTTCTCTCTCTTGATTCTGAGCTTAGCTCTCTCAAAGTCAAGCAGTTGGCACTTCTTATCATAAGAGGACTCCCTGTTATGAGAAGCAGTCTTGTGTTTAACAGAGCTCCCTATAACAGCTCCAGAATGATTAGACTCCTGAGAAGGAGATCTGGATCTTCTTGGTAAACTGTGAACCCTCTCAGGTGGAGTAAAGAGAGGACTACTGGGGTAAATAGAGGACCACTGGGGTCTTCTCCCACACCTTCTTGAGGATTTGTAGTGTCCAGGTTAGAATCATCTTGATCTTCCTGGTCAGTATCAGGGTCTTGAATGTTTTCACCTCCTTGCCTATCTTCTTCTGCAGCCCCTCCCAACCTCATCAGACCCTTGGGTCTTTCTGAGATCATCTAAAAGCAAAGCCTCTATGAGGCGTTGAGTTCTAGGGTTCTCCCTTGTCTTCAACTTTCTAGATCCACACATATTTCTCAATTCCTGAGAATCTCGCTGATCATACTTAGTCAGCCTGGAGCCACTGGCTTCAGCTCTTGAAGATATACTAGTGTTATGTGGTGTAGGCACCTACCTAACCTAGTTGGTACTCTTGAGTTGGAGAAAGGGTGTGCTAGACCCTTGACTTACCCAACTCTAAGTTCAGTAGAACTTACTTTATTCTAGACTTGTTATATATGTACCTAAGTACCTAACGTGGTTTTCAGTTAGTCCCTCAATGAGATTATCTAGTAAAGCAATAGTAAGCTTGAATCCAACAGCTGCACACCAATGCAAGAAGTTGGTCTGTTATATGCTGTCCACTAGTTATAGTGGGCACTCTGTACCAGTCCAAACAACCCTTATAGATGATTAGGTTTAAGTCAACATTTATTGATAGCTATCCTATTGGTAGCTATGGAGAGCAGCCTTCAGAAGGAATGTAAAGCAGCTTGGTTTACCAGATTATAACCTCCTGAATGATTAAATGAAAGGAGAACTGCAAAAGGTATATATAAAATATATGTATTTCTTACTACACACTTTCTGCTAAACCTCTTTATGAGATTTTAGTTCAAGATACACAATATCAAAACACTAGAACGACAGTAAATAGCACAATACACTGTGGGATCAAGGGGGAGACCAAACCATATGTTAAGAAAGTGGTATAACAATCCTGACTTCACTAGACACAGTGCCTAGAGCACATAGAATCGCTAGGACCCCAAGGAACCACCCAAGGTGGTAACACAGGGGACCCACAGGGGACACATGCAGTGTGAGAACACAGCTGTGAGCTCCATACAATCCTATAGGAAAGTCGCAGTTGGAATTTTAGAGTTTAAGGACACTTAGAAGAGGACTTTGAGCATACCCTTTTAGACTTAGAAGGTTCTAGGGCCAGCACCCTTTGTGAGCACCGGAGTGCTCGTGTTACCTCACCCAGGGAAGCCGGGTGCATAGGTGTCAAATGGTGTCGGGAATCTTCGTCGTTTTCAATGGAGAGGTGTTGTAAAGTGCTGCTGCCGTGAAGGAGGAAAGTGTCCGGTGTGATCCAAGCTGGGATCGGAGATGAGAAGAACCTGAAAGCAGAGGGGACAGAGTCAGGGTCACTTGCCAGTGACCAGGGGCTCGATAGACGAATGCCCACCGATGACAGGTGCCTCAGGTGCAAAGAGGTGAAGCTTGACTCTGCAGCCACGGGGACCAGGAGATGTCAACGATGACCAGAGTCCACAGGCGAGCTGTCCCACGAAGGATGTCGCGAGCTGGGGAGTCGGTGTCCGGATTGGAGACCAACAAGCCTTGGCAACTGCAACCCTTGCAGTCAGAGAAAAGATGCTTCGGTGAGGACCAACAATGTCCTTGGGACTCCCCAAGCTATGAAGCGTCAGGGCACACCTGGAGCAACCAGGAAAGCCCACAGAAAGTTAAGGTTTCCTTCTCTGGGACCACAGGGTGACGGACCAGGGATCATGAAGGGGCCTCAAGAGGAATCACAAAACACCAGCCCATGGAACACTCGTAGAGTGTAGGCCAGTGATGTTCAGTGGAAACGCTGCTGGGGGCTTGGACTACAAGTAGCCCAAAGCACAGCCTCGGGGATTGCAAATAAGCATATGCTGCTGCAAATGTTTCCGGTGTCCAGGGGTTCTGGTTGCATAGTCCCCACGAGGGCTGCGGGTCTGAGGTTTGCTGAGAGCACGGGTTGGCCTCGGTGAAGCTTGGGAACCCACCTCCTGTCTTGCAAAATCTTTGGAGTCCGTCTTGATCTGCATAGATGCAAACCGGTCATATCCGTTTAGGTGCCAGCCTTGCAGGGGAGTAACTCCTTTACTCCAAGAGAGATTCTTCAGTCATCCAGCGTCGTGCAGTTCATCGAAATACTTGGTTTCCGTAACAGAGTTCAGTCCAGGTAAAATCTAAAGTCCTTTAGTCAGGGGTTCCTTCTTTATACCCAAGGAAGGAGTGGGACAAACTATGGGAACTCACCTATGAGAGGGTCAGGACAGAGGGGTGGCTACACCCATGTCCTTTGTCCAGTTTCATGCCAGAGCAGCGGCTGATAGCCCCTGCAACCGGTTTGAGCTGGACTATGCACAGGGACACCAAATGTGCCCCCAGTGTAGACATCAAAGCAATCTTGGAGTGCACCCACACAGCCCCAATACACTAGAGCCTGTCTGGGAGGTGGTCACACCTCACTGTGACAGGAAACCTATTGTACAGCTTCCCCTGCCGGAGTTTCATCCAGCAGCAGGAGGCTAGACTTATATCTGTGGCTGGCAGCATCCATCTTGTGATGCCAGGGTCGAGAAGGCTGGTACCGGGTGTACTGGTGCAGTCATATTTCTCCCTCTAGGAGGGTGGAATCATGCCTCCCCCGCCAGTTACTGGCGGGGAGATATGATTCCGAGGTGTTTGACACCAAACACAACATTTTTCCTTGCAGCTGTTTTAAAGTTAGGATTTACCGTGAGGTTATAATGCACTTAAGAGCATTTGGTTGGCTGCATCACAAACATCCACGGAATAGAGGTTCTGAAAGCTTGATAAGGCCTGCCATAGGGGTGGCTGATAGGTTTATATGTGCAGTGATAAGGATAGATATAGTGAACCTATATCTAAGTAAGGAGTGCATGCACCACCTTACACAGGCTGCTGTAGCAGACCTGTTGTGTCATTTTGAATGGTCTCTCAGGGGTGGCATAATACATGCTGCAGCCCCTGAGAGGCATCTGGGGTACCTATGCCCTGGGTACATAGTATGCCGTATACTAGGGACTTATAAGTGTACCCAGAATCCAATCTGGAGTGTACCTAAAGCACATGCAATCAATTTAGAGGAGAAAGCAGCTAGGCTGGGGTCCTGAATAGCAGCATCCCAGCCAGACTAAGTCGAAAACAGTAAAACATCAGCAAAAAGTGGGGGTTATTATAAGAAGTAGATCCTACTTTCCTACACAGTATATGGTGTGATCTGTAGCATATAGAGGAACCGGGGAAGCACCATCATGTTGAAGAGGGCCTCTCTCCCTAGGAAGGAGAGAGGCAGCATCCTCCAGTGAGGGTAATCTCCCTGTAGGCGCTGTAGGGGAGCCAAGAGATTGTGGCTAAAGAAGAGATCTGGGTCTACTGCTATCAAAACCCCCATGTATCAGAAACCCTTTTGACCACCTCTGCCTAACATTCCCTGGGAAGTGTGGGGGACTGTCCATGCAGTACCGAAATGGTGGATTTTGTCCAATTTATGTAATAGCCTGAATATCTACTGAAGTCGGTGAATATATTGAACACCCTGTGAATTAAGGTTTTGGGGGATGCTAAGTAAAGGAGGATATCATCTGCGTACAGGGATATTCTGTCTTCCCATCCATCGGTCCATTGAAATCTCCTAATCAAGGGTCCCTCCGTACCCAGGAAGCCAATGATTCCAACGTCAAAGCAAAAATTACAGGTGATAGGGGGCATCCCTGCTTTGTCTCCCTCCTCAAGGGAAATCTGTAAGGCGTTGTATTGCTAACCACAACTTGCGATAGAGGGTCAGAATAGAGCAGTCTAATCCATGTCATGATGTTGGGGCTAAATCCCAATTTTTCTAATACATGTATGGCCATTCCACTGTGTCAAAAGGACATACGGGCGTCGAGTGACATAACCACGTCTTCCCTTAGTGTGTTTACCCTTCCTAGCGTTCCGTGGACTCTACATAGATTAAACCCTGTATTTCTTCGAGGAATAAAGCCTGATTGGTTGGAGTGAACATGACCTGGCCAGGGGGATCTGCGAGTAGTTTGGCTAGGATTTTGGCATTAATTAACGAGATAGGACGATAGGACGCACAGTTTTCTTTTGGTTTTCCCTCCTTATGAATCACTATATGGAGGCAAGACGTTGGTCTTCGGGCATTATCCCCTGATCCCCCAGCTTTCCAGGTACATGTTTTTCAGGTGGGGGGCTATCGTGGTTGTTGCAAGTTTATATGGCTCGATCAGAAGGCCATTGGACCCCGATGCTTTCCCCGATTGTATGTTTTGGATCGCTTGCATTATCTCTTCCTCTGTTATTTCACCTTCTGTTAGTGTCAAAGCCTCAGTATTGAGAGTGGGTAGGGGAATGTCTGCAAGCAGTTCCCTGGCTTCCTCTGTTGTTGATTCCCCGAAGGGTGAGTATGTCTCACTATAATATGCAGCAAATGTGTCTGAAATGTATTGTGGGTCTCAAAGCTTCTCTCCTTCTCTTAAAGGATACTGCGGTAAGTAGCCTATTGCCTTGTTAATGCCGGTCTAACCAGGCAAGTCGTTTCCGTGTCTTGTCTCCCAATTCATCTATTTTGTGTCTGGTCGCCGTATAGTGGGCCTTTTGATGCGTCTGTGGCCAGTTCACAGTATTCTTTTTTTTCTCAATTAAGGATGTGTCTGGTCTCATCTGCTTTACTATCAATTAGGGCTTCCTAGATATGCTGGAGTTCGCACTCTAGTTTTTTGATCACTACTTTTTTCTCTTTTTTATGTCCTGCTACAGAGGAAATGGCTTGCCCTTCTATCACAGGCTTGTATGCCTCCCCTAATGTCTGTGTGGATTGGACCAGCACCACGTTTTCATAAAATAGTTTTTTATCGCTTGAAGCAGTACTTTTTTATCTTGAGGATTTTAAGCCACCATGGGTCCCCCCTCTGAATAGATCACCCAAAGCGCCAAATGGTCCGGTATTCCCCTTGCCAGGTGGTGTATTTCCCTAAACTTCCCCACCAAGTCCGACAGTGTATTTATGTAGTATATTCTGGAGAGACTATTGTGTGCTCCCGAATGAAATGTGTACTGTTGTGTTGTTGAATTATCAGTTCGCCACACGTCCACCAGCCCCAATGCATTCAGGAAGGCAAGTAGACGGGAAATAGCTTGTTATGTGGTCCGCTGTAAATATCTATCTGCCTGAACTGACAGTGCAGTATTGAAGTCACCCCCAATCGACAGTTCCCCCACCGGCAAATCCAACAGTATGTTGCCTATGTTTTGGAATGCTCCTGTGTGCGGTGTTGGGGGGACATAGACCGACATCACGTTTACCGTTCTATCCCTCCAGATCCTCTGCAGTATCCCCTCCCCTCTTGAACCCATTGTGAAGCCTGCATGTGCTATCAATTTGTACCCCCAGCGGTCTAGGGTGTTACAGGAGTTACGGATAAAGTATGTTTCCTGAAGTAAAACTATGTCGTGGGGGTGATGCTTAGGGGCATATTCTCAAGGATTTAACGTCAACTGCACTTTATCGCCCCAATCACAAGCTGGTGAAAACAACCCATTTCACCAGTTTACCTGCGATAGCAGCAGCAAAAAACATTGCCACAGATGAGCCCGGCAACTATCGCTAATGAGATGCAGAGTAGGCATTCCTGTGCAAAAATCTACGACAACACCACTCTGCAACATCCTCAACGACCAGCGAGATCGTCAATAAGAACCCAAAACAAGCGATAAGGCGTGTTAGCAGCAGGAAATTAACACCTGCTCTGACCTAATGCAAAGTCAGATGACAGCCTGTACCAGAAAAGGGAGTTCAGCCCAGACCCACACCTGAAGACAAACAGAAGCTATGGAGCTACTGATCATGCAGCTCAGAGCCCAACAGAGCCCAAACACCCATCGCCACCACCCTCAGGCCCGCTAGCCTCCGCATCATCCCGCCACCCCCGGACCTCCACAGAGGCAGCGCAGACACAGACAGCGGACCTTCAGAAAATGCACCAGCCACACAGACTTGACACTAGAGTTCATTGCCCGCCACAGGCTCTAAAGGACAATCATCCATCGCATCCTAAACATCATTGCCCACAGGCTGCCGGTACCAACACAGCGGACAACCAACATCCCATCGCAGACAAAGCTGCTGGTTGTGCTGCACCTGTTGGCCTCTGGTACCTTCCAATTAACAACGGCCAGAGTTGGAGGAGTCTCAAAGCCAGCCCTATCAAAGTTCCTCAAACTTCTCCTGGATGCAATCATCAGCTTGGTACCCCAGTACCCATACTTCTCCCACACTGCGCAGGAACTGCTGGAGATCAAGCAAGGCTTCTACGCCATAGCTGGCTTCCCGCACGTGTTGGGGGCAATTGACTGGACAAATGTTCTACGTGTGTCCCCTCCCGACACTTGACACAATTTCCGCAACAGAAAGCACACGCATTCCATCAATGTGCTGGCAAAAGTGGACCACCGGGGACGCTTCACCAACGTCGTCGGCAACTACCCAGGCAGTGTGCATGATTCCGACTGTCCATCATCAACCAATGCTTCCAGGCTGGCACCTACAGAAATGCACTGCTCGTTGTTAAGTACCAAATGAACACACCACATACCTCAAATCCACAATCATGCAATCTACAACTTTGGGAATGCACATGTCAAAAAGTCACATACAACATGTCAAACAACATTCCCACCCACCAGACACGACAGCACAACCTACTGTGGCAACCTGGGCCAGCCATGTACATAAGCCATCAATGGCATGGCAGAGCAGCCACACATTAGCAGAATGAGGGGAGAGGTGGGAACCAGGCATGTGCGAAGGAGGCAAGTAACCCATGAATAAAAATGTACACAATGCCAAGTGTGGCATGGATATGCTGGTCAGATTGCAGTATGCAGACCACAGACACATCTATGACGACATACACTGATGGTATCTGGAGTGTAGTGGACAGTGGATGCAACCATGTTACCCCAACCAGTGGGGAAGATCACGTAAATGTAGCTTTTTACATCCCCCCAGTAAGCGTGTGCGGAGTGGGCTGAACCCGGCGTACGCCAGGCTAGTGTAGGGGTGTCAATAAAAAGCCTGTAGCCCTGGGCGTGGTCCTCTTCCGGAATGGCCAACGTCCCTGCCAGGGCGGCGCCTCTCACCCCACCACAAGGCTGCTGCTGTGCGCGCTGGTGCCTGCGATCCTGTGCGCCTGCTGCACCCCGGGCCCCCAACCCTTAAGCTGTCTTGCCCGCCCCTGTGCACCCAGGCCTCACCTCCTGATACTGGCGTGTGTCGAAGAGAGCCTACCACGTGCCGGTGCAAGCTCCAAGCCCGAGACCCCGAGCTTGCCAGCCTCCTCAGACCATCACGGCCTCCGAGACACAGGCCCGCAGTACTCCTTTCTCATTGACATACTCCACCGGCTGACACAGCGGACTAGTAGGTCACACATTTGGAACTTAGTTTTGATTACCAACCCCTGAGGGGTGGCTTACACTACCCAACACCCATCCAGCACAGACATCACTGTACATGTGACCCTGGCAATTAAGGGGGCCGGGCGCACGTGCCGCTAGCCAGTTCCACAAACTCACTCAGTGTGTCCATGTGGTCATTATGTATGCATGAAGGCCCCGGGCCATTCAACATTACATTGTGCTGGGTAAAGCGGGCGCAACCATGTCACCGCAGTCATTGGGGTAGACCTGGGACATGTAGCCGTGTCGTACCTTCCTGGAGTTGTAAGTGGAGTTGACAGGTGTGCAACAGTACAGCTTAGGCGTGTGGCTCCTCTACACGTGGATCTGGGTGTGGTTAAGTTCAGGCCTTGCCAAGGAAGTGACTCATGCGGGTGTCTCTATTGTAGTGTCTGCGCCACCCGTTCCGTAATGGACAATGTTGCTATGTGGCATGCCCCCGGAGGGCGGGCTCGGCCAAAGGGGTACATGAGAGAGGGCATGCCTGCTCGGGGTCAGGGATCACACATGCCAACTGTTGTGTGTGTCGCTATTAGCGCAGCATGCACCAAATGTCTACCCTCAACTGCATGGTGAGTTCAGCCAGGCAGGTGCGCTACATCTGTGTCAGCCCTGTCCTTACAATGAGCCTACACACATGTGGCCAGCCACCTTCAGCGCGCATTACCACTGTGTCATAGTCAGGCTTGTGGATATGCGCAGACAGGCATGACAATGGTGTGCTGTAGGGGTACAAGTGTTGCAACCGCGCTGCGCACACTATTGACTATGCTCAAGGGGAGGGAGGGGCAGCAGTGAGGCTATGTAATACACATTGATGCTGCTCATTTGCAAAAAGCAGTTCATGTCCTACAGGAATCACTAAGTCACACATATCACACACCGATGAACCAGTGAGTCTGTCAACACATCATGCAGTACGTAGTCTTGACTCATGTCTCTCTGCACTGTCACCGATGACCAAGGATAAGCACTCTGCGCTTGGATGATGACTCCCCTCCGAGCCCCAAACACACAGGCCCAGAGGTAGTACAATTTGGCCCACAAACGCACCTGAGGCATCGAGGAGCGCACGTTTGGCGTGTTGAAGTCATGTTGCGGGTGCCTGGATGTCACAGGTGGAAAACTCCTGGACAGCCCAGACATCGTGTGCAAGATGATTGTTGTACAACATATGTGTACCAGATGCACCGGACGATGCTGATGAAGATGAGGCAGGTGGACCACACCCCACTGCAGCTGCAGCAGGAATAGCCCATAGGAACACCATCATGGACAATTTCTTCTCCTGTTGACATCACATTGTCACGGTACTTAGCAATCATGGGACAGTACGATGAAGGACCACAGGCACAGCATGTGAAAATAAATGCATTCCAAGACACAGTCCCTGCTTGCATGTCACTGATCTGTACAGGCACTTCACTCAGACATATATGGGTGCGACATGTAGTGCTAGCAATTTTGGAATTTGATAATGGATGGTGGGTGTGTCTCCTCTGTGCAGTGAGGCCATTTAGGGTGTCACATATTTGAACTGCCAGTTCTGTGTGTCACAGTTGGTACGGTATCCCACCCTTCGGCTTTTCACGTGTCCCAATTAATTTCATTTCAGCTGTCATTTGTGGCCTACAAGTGACAACAGGTCTTCTTTTGGGCTCTGATATGTGCCGCCATGATGCAGGGATGTACCCTGTGACTCAAGTCCCACGACATGGGCAACATGTACATAAAGGGGAGTCACTGCTCCAACATTAGTCCATGCTTGCATTTTAGCTTGATCATGGACATGGCACGTCTGTGTGCAGGGGGTGTTGATTGTCCCTCTGCAATGTGAAGAGAAGATGTGGTTTCACAGTGTATTCCATGTATGTTTCCGCATTGGCGCAGGTTACATACAGAATGCATGTCAATGTATATTGTGGCTGTTTGTGGGGAGATGCCTATCTGATGTGGGACAATAGTCATTTGTTCTTCGTCACAGCAGTAGAGTTGTGCTCATATGTTGTCTTCTCTGTTTTTTTACTTTGCTTTTAGGGTTCATTTTTCCCTCATGACGCGTGGGAATTGCTGGCCTGTTGCTGGGTATCGCTGTTGTTTGTATCGCGATTGGCCTCATCGCTACTATTTTCGCGTTGGTGTTTCACTTTTTTTTTGGCGTCGCATTGGTTTTAATGCGGACATTTAACGCTTGTGAGCCTATCGCATGGTACCGCCGTGTTGTGAATACGCAGTTGACAAAGCGTTGTTTTCCCGTGATAGAATGCGATGTGCAATGTTGCATTATGCTTATTTTGTGCTGATTATCACACTTTCTTAATAATATCTATTCTCTATGTATTAGAGTACCATTCCTCTTTTAATTCTATCTCCCAGTCCATTTACTTTCCAGGAGAGAAGTCTCAGTACCGGGCGATTATATGTATTAAACGTTTCAATTGTGGTTTTTACCCTACCTTCTGCCCTCGAGCATGACTGTATCCTACTCTTGAGATGTGGTGGATCACCCATGTTCCTTTTTCCTGTAACTGGTTTAACCTGTTTAACATGTTAATCAAGAAGGACTGGCTCATATCAAAAACATATAACCCTTTGATCAGTTTGTGTTTGGAAAACCGATTTGTTTTTTAAAAGAACCCTCATCCACCAACCTAGTTGGTGGCATGCTTCATCATTGGGTTCCCACCCCAGGCGCCGAGTGCACCCTGGGTGTGCTGCGATGCCTGAATTACAGCAGAGCTTTTTTTTGTGTTTAGTGTGATGCATTGATCTGCGAGTTTAAAACGGTCTATATGGTCCCCCTCAGTGAATTTATTAATGAGGCCCTATTGCGGGGGTAAAAATAGATATGGCGGATATGTCTAGAGTTTTAGTTTTCACTCATGTGTCCTGTATAAAGGTCTACATGTTTCAGCCAGTCATTGTCATATGCTGGCTTTTGTCAGGACCAGGAAACGTGAAACCTATTAGTTTTCTCCTAGATGTTGAGGACTAACTTGCAGTTGTTTTGTTAACGCTGCCATAGGGCCCCATTAATAAATTATCGAGGGTTATATGTTTTTGTTACGAGTCAGTTCTTCTTGATTAACATGATTGATATTGGGGAAATTAGCTAGCCTTTCTGATTTCCTCACTCTCCCGGTGTTATTTAACCTGTCTAACACATTGTATTCTTCCTGTCAAACTCTGTTAATTCCTGTCAACTAACCTGGAGTTGCTATTCTTCCCATAGCCACCCTTCCATAAACAATAACACTATTTAATACAATATATGAAATACCCTCCTCCCTGCCTCCCTGCAATCCGGACTTAGAACAGCCCGAGTCCCCAACTATTCAGAGTGCCTGTCACACTTTCCCATTCTGTGCCATTGGTGGGGATTCGGGGCTATTCCCCTGTATCCACCATCCACCCCATATATCAGTGGGGTACCAGTAGAAACGATTATTTACTAGATTGATGTCTATGTCCATTTGTCTCTGCCTTAATGTTCTTTCCTGTTGTAACACCTGGCTCACCTTTTAACCACATACTCAGCTGTGCCCATATCATGTTCCTGGACCATGTAGGCCATCTTCACTGATCCTCCTCTGGAGTCCTCCCATTTCCGGTTTCCCTGCCTCCCTCCATCCCTCCAGCCACTCCCTTGCCAACTCCGGTGTCTCGTGGAACCAGGCTTTGCCATCTGCCTCAGTCCTTAATTTTGCTGGGAATATCTTGGAATATTCATTCCACAACTGCGCAATTCCTGCTTGATCTTGTTGAAGGTCTGCAGCTGTTGCTGAACTCTGACAGTGAAGTTAGGGAAGAAGGTTATTGCGCTGTCCTCAAAGTGAACTGGTGATCCATTCCTTGCTGCCTATAGAATAACGTCCCTGTCTCGAACGTTGAACACTCTGGCCAGGATAGATCTGGGTGGGCCTCATGGTTTGGGCCTACCTCCTGGGACCTAGTGTGCCCTCTCTACAGAGAACATTTTTGAGAGACCTCGTGGTTGCATTTGTGTAGTTATGAGGTCTTCTACAAATAGGGATGTTGCCTGCCTTTCTGCGCGCTCTGGTACTCCAATAATCCAAATGTTATTCTGGCATGATCTTCCCTCATAGTCATCCATTTTGCTTCTATATCACAACAGGTTGTTTGCAGTTCCTTAACTTGGTGCTGCGTAGTTTTTAATCACGGTCACCGTGGTCTCCATTGTGGTTACTTTATCTCTTATTTTGCTCAGGTCTGCTCTGAGAAATAAGACTTCATTCGTGATGGTGTCCATTCTTTGCACTAGGGATGTAAGTACTGTCCTATTATTCTTAAGGGAGGGTTAATCAGTCTCCGAGTGTGGCTGGACAGGCGGAGTAAGCTAGGGTGAAATCTCTGTTTCCACCATGTGACTTCTATTTGCCGTAAATTTGTAGAGTTTAGTCTGGTGCCCACCTTTTGGTCCTCTCCCCCATCACCTCTGGTAACTAAACGAAGTTTGTTGACTCACAAGGTATTAGGAGTATGGGGGTACTCCCTCCTGCCTGCCTGTGGGGGAATCCTCTTCACTCAGCTTGTCAGGTTTCTCACGCTCTCAAAGTTCTTGTTCGATATTACAATCCTCTTCAGCGAGTCACCTTAAATTAGCGTGAATTTCCTAGGACCTGAACATGATGTTGGCTTATACCAAACAGTGGGGCCTATTTCTCTAGTCACTTGATGTTTAAGTTAGTAATTAGGGGCGAAGGCGACCTATACTGTGTCTTTGACTAAGCACACCCTCGACCTTTGGCGAGCAATTCGTGGCGGTCACCTCGTTGCATCTAATTCTGTAGGGAGAGCTCGGCTTTATTACTCTTCTTTGGAGTCCAACCTTTCCTTTCCTAATTTCCTTTGATTTGCTGTACTCCCCTAATTATATAGCATACCTGTGTGCTGCAGCTGCTTATGGCTGTGACCCACCTGGGGGTATATTTTATATTGAGGCTCACACTCCCGTTCTTGCTATTAGGGTGTGACCATTTAAGATCTTTCACCCAATGTTAATCCATGTCGGTGGGCCTTGACTCAGGCCCTTTAGGGTTTCTGCAGGCTTCACTGTCCTGAAAGCAATGTTTTATTGGGTGTGAGCTGGGTTGCGGAATTCTCCACCCTCTTACTGGAGTCCAGGGATTGAATCACATCTTCTCTTCACAATGGCCTCTGGTATATCCCTGCTCTACGTGGCAGTAGTGGTTGCAGTCTCTAGGCTTGCCCCTTTGAACCAAGCGGCTCCATGTTCACGTCCCGCCTCGGGGGCCTCTCTTAGTGTTCACTGTTGCTTTGAGGTGGGCCCACGGAGCTGGGCGATGCGCCGCACCAGCAAGTCACTCTCCCCCTGTCTCTCGACTTGCCTTCTCCGTCCCCTCACCCCCTCTCCCTGTTCTCTTGGGCACTGCGCCTGGTGTGTGACCAGCTTCAGCAGTCGGGAGCGAGGTACCCTGTATCGTGTTGTTCGCTGTATTTTTCGCTGCATGGCTGTTGCAGTTTCTGGAACCCTCTTTCCGCGTTATGCACAGCTGATTTCTCATCCCCGCCATCCGCTCTTGAGGCCTTCTTGCTTTCTTTTGGCTTCCTTTGTTCACTTCGTCGTTTGGAGGAATTGTGAAGGAGGACAAGGCTTCATGATCTGCGACTTATTTTCTTCACGCCTCGCAATTCGCCTCCTCCGCGCCTTCACTCACTCACTCGCCAGGCCAGTCCCGGGCTCCACTTGCTGTGAAGGCCGCTGTCCTCAGCTGTTCTTATTGCCACCCCACGGATCAGAAGCACGGTCTCCCAGCGGTCACGATTCATGTGAGGTGATGCAGATGCTACTTCTGGTTACACTGCTGGCTCTGGTTCTCCATTTTCGGATCAGTTGGTCAGATTTCAAGGGGGGTTTTTGTGGATGCTTCAAAGGAGCTGCTCTAGTTTGCTGCCATCTCCTTCAGCGCTCAGCCATGCCCCCCAAGGGTTGATTCTTGCTGAGGTGAACCTGCGAGCACAATAGCACAATGCCCACCTTTGTCAGGAATTTCAGATGAGTTCACAAGTAACCATAAAAGATGGATCCTACTTTCCTACAGTTAGACATTTTGTTTGCAGTATGCAAGATGGTACAGAATATAGACCATTAATACTTCTCATTGTCGATGCCCATGCCTGCAGTGCTCTTGTATGTGAAGCACTATACTCAGGCTGGTACTGTAAAACCTCCTCAAGCCCACTGACCTGTGGTCTCTGACTTGTTTCCACCCTAGGACTTCTTTAAGATCCTTCCACGCAGCATGGTGAAGTGCAGCCTGCCCTGTACATACAGCAGACGTAGCCTAACTAAAGATACATGGAGTCATAGATTAGGGTGCCATGGGGAAGTGGGGGGTGGGGGTCAGAGTTTGAGCTCATCTTTGGTCCAACATCGAAAAATGTTTAATGTTTACCTTTCTTATTTACCCCGGGCACAGTGGGCGTAGCGGGGCTATGCGGAGGGCCACAGAGTTGATAACAAACTCAGTGGAACTCCGTGGAGCTCCACTACGCCACCCGCCTCCCAACCGCCCTATTAACAATTACTTACAACTTTTAAAAAACGACTTAAAGTAATTAAAAAACACCTTACCTTAGCTGCGGTGTCCCCGGGCTGCCCTCCTCATCACGTTCTGTGTGAAAACTGTGCATGCCTGCGCGCATATTCGCATTTCTCGTGACTTACAGGTGACAAACATAAACCTGTTGCATTGACCAATCCATGTGACTATAGAAAGCACCTAATGCATATACCATTGCTAACACACTTCTATAGGAGGCACATTAACCCACTGAGCGTTTGTAATGCGATTGTAGTCTGCGACCAGAGCTACAAATATCTCAGCAGTATGTAATGTGGAATGCGTTCTCTGACTGTCATTGGAAGGCAGAACAAGGATTACAACCCGTGAGACATGAGAAAATGCATAGAATTCTGAAATTGGAACATTAATATCATGTAGCATGTTACTTTCATTTTAGACTCAGCCATTCAGACTCTGACCATACTCCTAGAAGCGTTATTTATATTTTAGTTGTTTTTCTTTTTGCTCTGCCCTTTTCTCTTGTTTTCCGTTTTAGTTTTAGTTACATCTGTCCCCTTTGGGGCTTTGTTGACTTGTACAGCAGCGAATGGCTACTTAGAAAAAAATATATTGTACCTGTTAGGTACTTTAAGCTTAGCAACGTCTTGTAAAAAATAAGTCAACATCTAATGTTGTAAAAGAAGCAAACATTTCCCTAGGTGTCATTGATGTCCTGCAAATTCTCGACTGGTGTTTGTTGTAGAGAATAGTGTAATACACTCATATTTCCAGTGCTTATTTGGTCATGAGAACAGAAGAAGCAACTTACATAGCAAAACAAATCCCCACATAAGTTATTATTGGCCGAGGTTCTTTGGCTGAAAAGGCTGACAGTGAGCTCTCAGTAGGCAAAGCACAAGCGTAGCATTACTGTACCCATCATTTCATTGCGCGGAAAAAGAAGAGCTCGTTCCATCGCACCTTCCAAACAAGTTCATCTCTTTTAACAAGTTCAGTGTGCTGACTTCGGCTCAGTTGCTGATAGCTGTCAAACAATGGGTAGATGAGCTCCGTGTACCTTAAAGATTCCTACTTTCATGTATCCAACCCGAGGAACTGAAATAATTGCCTCTGGTTTCTGGTGGCTCACTGGCACTAGCAGTACAGGACACCAGCAGTCAGTTTCAAGGCTGCCTCTCTGGTCTTTGCCAGAGCTTAATTTGAGGCTGTGGTTTCCTATGCTTAGCACCAGCACCTAATCCCCAACACCCCGCGTGTTTCATGAGCACCAGTTATTGGCACATTCATTTACGGGGATATTAAGTGATTTGCCCATAATCATAGGATGTTGAGCTGTCACTGAGACTCGAACCTGATCCCCAGCTCCGATGTTGGCAGCTCAGGCCATTAAGCCACATCCTCTCCCCAATGTCATGGCTAGTAGTTGGTTCTGTTTTAGGCGGTGCTAATAGGAGAAATGAGCTGGTGCCAGCTGCCTCCTGACGAGGGCCCCGGTACCTAACATTTTTTTTTACAAATGAACTACTGGTCTTTATCAACACTCTGGCTCCACTGGACGCTTTTCTGGAGTAGCAGTAGAACACCTGCTATCTTGTAGGCCCAGCATCAAGGGAGCAAACTGCCCCTCAGGACCCTGACCAATCTTAGATACTCAGTGAATCACCCTCTTTGCTGCCCTCAAAAAGTATATAGTTTATTTATTGGGGTGACTGGTGAAAGGCTCCCCGCCACCACGCATAGTAATGGAGTCAGCCAAGCAGTCAATAATTTTATGCGCAACAACACCCATCGACCCATCTTTAAGCACTTGTGTAAGGTTATTAATGTATTTGACAATACGAACACCAAGGGCGGGGGATGGCTCCCTGTGGAAAGGTCAGGGCGGAGCTTGCAGAGTTCCAGTTCGCGGACTTCGGCGGTGTTATTGAAAAACTCCACTGACACGGAATTCAGCGTTGGGCAGAGTATTATAATTAGGGGTGAGCGGAATTTGCTGTTGCGCTACTCAAAGCTACGCGAAACGGTAACAAATCTCCGCGAGCAGGCAAAAGTTCAGCGAACACGCGGAATTGCTTGTTCCTCCCGTTCGCAATGCTTTTTTCCTGTTCACGAATGCTGTTTGCGTGCTCGGGAGAAATATCTTGTGAACACGCATTTTGAAAGCGCGAACAAGCAAAAATTCCGCGAAGCAGCGGATTGCGGAATTTTTAGCAATTCCGTGTTCTCCGTGGAACGCGAAATTACCCAAATTCCGCAAATTCCACGAGCGGAACGGAAATTACCGCCCAGGCCTAATTATAATGTCTGAATCAATAAGAAGCTTGAGGAGGCGTGTGGTGCAGGCGCTCCTTAAATGTCCTCTTGTACTAGCTGATTGTGTTCACGCTGTACTAGAAGAATGCACTATACTTCTTGGAGGCCTCAGCACAGGGGCTATTTGAGTCAAGAGATGAAGATCTATGCAAGTGCGCTCATGTCATGCCCAGATCAGTGCAATGAAGAACTGCTTTAATTACAGATGCAGATTCATTTACCAGTGCACACGTGCAGCAGGCGCGGCACGAGGACACCTGTCCGCGCGCAGAATTTCCCTAAGTAATTCATGCATGTGTGCGAGTACACATTGATTAATGTACATGCTGCCTGTTCTTCCTCTAATATTTTTATTCAAGTGAGTCCTCCTGATATTATTTATCACACACTGTCCCCCATGTCCTGCGTGCACTCTCTCACACAGTATTACCTGACAAATCATCCTGTGATTCTATGCAAATCACGTATGTCCCCGGGCTTAAATATATGAACATGACCTTATGTAATGTAACTGGTACTCTTATAAGGCGCTCCAATTTTTTTGAGTCCAGTTTGCTCTGTATAAAACTGCATAAAAATAAACATAACATTGAAGTGCTCTTTCCTTGTACTACTAGGTATACTTCCCTCCACTGGCACTTCGGTGTGGACCTGGTACTCCTAGGATCCTCGGCGCACAAGGCAGAGGACTGTAATGGGGCTGGTATGCATATGGTCTTGTCCTGCTCACAGCGCATGACACAACACACGTACACTCTGGGTTGTACTGCGGCCGAAGGTCACGTGCGACCTCGAGCCCCATTATTTATTCCCACGGACCGAGCCCGGTCATGAGGGGTGAGGTGCTGATGCATTGTCCTGTAGAGGCCGGGTGCCCCTCTACATCTCTCCTTTCCTTTAGATTTAGACGAATGGAAAAAATGAAAAGAAAGAGGATTAGAACAAAGTGTTAACTCAGTACATTTTTGACAACAAGGTCATGGCCAAATTCGCCTCCACCCGGTGGTTAAGCACACATAGTCCATGGCTGGGTGCGGGGTTGGTTCTTAGCTGGTACCGTTGGCTGCGAAATGACATTATGTCAGGGTCCATTGCAACGCTCCCCTGGGACCTCTCGGGGTCTCCATTACCGGATAAGCCCTGATGACCTTCCCGTGGTGTGCTTGTCACGTCGGAGTCACCCTAAGACTTGCAGTAGGTCCCATGGACACGTACAGGAGTCTTTTTCTTCCTCCGATGATGTCCTGTTGAGAAGGGGACACTGATGACTTCCTTGAACCAGGATACATTTCACACCACCGAGTGTCGGCCTCATCGAACAGTGACCATCGTGCCATCCACCCTGATGACCGTCCACACCTCTGGTTCGTAAGGTATGTGAAACGTACATCCAGGGTTATGATCTTTGAGGAACACTCAGGATCCTACACGCACGGATGAAGTCTTGGCCCCTCTGCTGGTGGTGGCCTTTTCATTGGTGACTTTACATTTCTGCTGGGCCCTGTCTATGTCCCGACTTGGCGGTGCCCAGTTGAGGTCTTCAGGGATGAAATCCCTTGGGAAGCACCTCAAAAGGAGCGTAGCTGGGGCACAACCCGTGGTCGAATGAGGTGTCTGCTGGTAGGCAAGCAGGAACTGGTGGAGACATGTCTCCAGGTCCTGTTGGTGGTCCACTTCATGTTTGTCGTCTGGCGTTCTGCTCTTCCGCCGTGAGTGCAGCAAGGCCATCCAGAAATCGATGCCACCGCCCTTTCTCTAAGTCGTCCTTGGTGACGGCCAGAGGGCAGGCATTGTCTTTGATCATGAGAAACACAGTGCAAAAGGGTTTGATGTAATTTTGACTGCACTTATCGCTATATTAGGTCATATGTAGTTTAAACTCTTATGGTGCAAAGGACCTGAGGCTCAATACCCTTAAACCTTCTAGGATACAATATCCCAAAAATAGCACATTAACAATATGATCCTTTGATCATGCATACGAAAGCCTGTGTTTGCGCTGCCATCAAGGACCTTGTCCCCCTCTGTTGGCGTAGGATGTCTCGACAGGAAATCGGCTGGTTTATTTGCACCCGGTCGATACAGCAGTTAAAATGAGCATGCATGCAGTTGTACTGCCCACCTTTCAATCCTCGGAGGTGCCAGTCTGGTGGACCCACTGAACAGTGGTATGAGTGCTTTATTGTCCGTTATTACTCTGAAGGGGTGACCACACAAGTATAGATGAAAGTATTGGCAGGCCCATCTTATACCAAGAGCCTCACGCTCTATTTGTGCTTATCTTCTCTCAGCCGGACATAGTGAACGACTGGCATAGGCTACAGGGACGTAGGTCCCTTTGGCATCCTCTTTTAGTAATACTGCCCCTAGCCCCACCGGGTTGGCGTCAATGACCAGCTCTGTCTTCCTTTTAGGGTCGAAGTAGCCCATCATTGTTTGATCCAAGAGTGCCTTTTTGATGCCTTGGAACGCTGCCTCCTTTCGAGGAGTCCACTCCCAGGGTGTCCCGGTCTTGGTCAGTTGTCTTAGCGGTTCCGATATTGTGGCAAGATTCTTGAGAAACTGTCCACAATACGTCGCCATCCCCAGAAAGCTTTATTTTCTGTGGAGTTCTGTGGCACTGGGGCATTGCGGATGGCTTCTGCCTTGCGAGGATCGACCCAAAGCCCATCCCTCGAGAACACATAGCCAAAGAAGTCTATCAACCCCTGATAGAAGGCCCATTTTTTCTTGTTCAGGGTGAGTCCGCAGTCGGCTAACCTTTGTAATGTGTCCCTCAGCCTGGCGTGGTGTTCCTCCAGGCTCTGTGAGTAGGTCAGAATATTGTCACTCAGATTTATCATCACGATAAGGCCGGAGAGGGCTTCCTTGATGGCGTTCTGGAAGACCTCTGCTGCAGATGACACTTCAAAGCTGAGCCGGGTGTACCTTCAGATACCTACTTGAATGGAGAAGGTGGTGATGTAGCGGCTCTCCGGCTCCAACTCCAGCTGATGGTATCCGAAGTTCATGTCGAGTTTTGATAACCACTGGGCTCCATTCAAGTCCACTACGATGTCATGCATGATCGGGGTCACGTGCAGCTCCCTGCGAATGGCTTGGTTAGGGAGCGTTAGGGAGCCTCATATCTACAAATGACCTGATAGCCCCTGGTTGCTTCGGCACTACCACCAGTAGTGATACCCAAGGAGTGGGTCCTGACACCTTCTCTATTAAGCCTAGGTATTCTAGGTTCTGCAGTTCTTGCTCCACTAGGGGGCGAAGATGGAACGGTATATGCCGGTGTTGAAGTGCACATGGCTGAACACCCTGATCAATGTAAAGTTTCACTTGGCACCCCCGGAGCTTGCCCAGTACTTTGAAGAGTTGTGGGAACTCCTTCATCATGTCTTCAGCATGGTGCTCGTGAACCTGTTTGGCAAAGAACACCTGCTCCAAATCCTCCGCTGTGTGGCAGCTCAAAAACGTGCCTTTCTTTCTTTCAGTGATGTGACAGGTGGTTTTCACCGCGTACTTCTCACTGGAGATCTCAACCTCCATCATCCCCCTCAGTGGTATGGGTTTGGTGCCACCATACATGTAGATTTTGGCAGCACTGGGTGTCAGTTTCGGTTTGGGCGACAGCTTGTCGTACTGGTCAGAGTCCATTACATTAACGGATGCCCCAGTGTCGATGAGGGCCTGTACTGAAATCCCATTGACTTTGTTGTGGCACAGTGAGGGAAGGCGTCCTTTGCGACCCTGTCTGCCAGCGAAAGAAATGACAAAAGTGTCATCATCGTCTTCGTAGTAGGCAGTAGCACCTTGTTTGTGTGTGGCCTCTGTACTTTTTTCTGTGATCGAACCCGCAGTGTCCACACTTACCACTAGGCCGGCTTCCTATGGCTCGCCTTTGGTTTGGTGCTGGTTGCTTCTGTACTGCGTCTATGGTCTCTTCCTTCATGTGTGCCACTCTTGGCCCCAATGTGGTTGGTGTGTTCCTCACTTGAACCGCCTCCTTCTCGTCTGCCCACTTATCCGACAGCTCATGAGAACAGGTGAGTATTAGAATCTTGTCCAGTGAAATCCCTGGGTTGTCGAAGCATTTGGCGCAACAGGGTGACGAACTTGCACCCCTGTATGATTTGAGCCATGATCTCCTCATTCTGCATTCTGCTCAATTCCATTGCACATCATGGCGAGTTTACAGAGTCGGGCGTAGACCATATCTACTGTTTCCGCTTCTGTCTGTCGAGCCTAGCGCAACTATAACCGGTTGTAGTCCGGGTCCATTTGTGGGTCAAAGTACATATTCAGGTCCACAATCACTGCGTCATACTCATGAGCGGCCCCATCTTTGGCAATGTCTCAAAGAGCTCGTATAATTCATCTCCACTGAAGTACATGAGCAGGAAGTGTTTCACTGTGCCATCAGTCTTGCGTGTCCCTGTGAAGTAGTGATTGAGGTGGCCTACCCAGAGCTTCCACCTGGGCGCCGTTGTGGCCAGATCTGCCAGTTGGCTGAATAGCTGTATCGGTGTCACAGACGTGTGAGTGTATGGCGTTAGTGGTGCTTGAGCTTGCTGTTGGGGCGGTGGTGGATCTCCCATGGTGCTCCCTCAATGACGTCTTTCTTATTGATGCTGTCTGGTTACTCACTGTATGAGATGTGGTGCCACTGCACCCCTTCTGCTCAGACCTCTGGTGCCTGATGCTGCCTTCTGTGCTTTCACCTTTGTTTTTGAACGCATATGTTATTTACTTTATTTTTTATTCCCTTGTGCGTGATGTTATTCTTTATTTTCTTATTTTTTTTTCTCAGCCCTCATTGAACTGGGCCTCTTCAGATGAAGGGGGCCACGTGGTGCAGTTGAAAGCCCCTGCTGCTGCCTGCAGGGCTTTCCTTTCAGCTCTTCTGTTCACCAGGAGACTGCCCTGACGACACAGGCCATGTGGTGCAGTCACGGCACCTGCTGTGGTTGGCCGGGCCTTCCTTGACTCAGCGCAGCCCTGCACTTTGCAGCCATGGCTCCCTTGCACTTGGGATCCACCTCGTGCTCGACCCGGATAGATCTCACCTGTATAACTGTATCCCGAACACAGCGGGCCTCTCCGTCAGTGTTGAGCCAGCCCCGGGTGAGGCAGGAGTCTCCGTGTGCAGCTCCCTCTGGAGCTTAGGGATGTGCGATGGGGACTCACCACCTGCGACTGCTGTGCGCCAGCTGGAATCCGACAACGGTGCTTCTGATGAGTCGCGTGACAGCAGACTCCTCTCAGGCAGGCCACAAGTTTGCTGGGCTGCAGGGCAGCAGGTACACATCTTGTGGCAGGCGTGGGGCCATCTCCTCAGCTTTGACGCCAGTGTAATGGGGCAGGCCTGAAAATGGTCTTGGCCTGCTCGCAGCGCATGACACAAAACACGCACACTCTGGGTTGTGTTGCGGCCGAAGGTCACGTGCAACCTCAAGCCCCTTTATTTATTCCCTTTGGACCGAGGTCGGTCACGAGGGGTGAGGTGCTGATACATTGTCCTGTAGAGGCCGGGTGGCCCTCTACAAGGGCCTGCTGGTCCTGCTTGCAGTAGAGAAGCAGCAGACATGTTGCCTCGCACAGCGGCAAGCCTGCCACCGCACCAGCTGCTCCTGGAGCTTAGCTTAGACATGTTAGCAAGGTGTCAGTTAAGCCACAGCTTCTTTCAGAGGGACACCTTATGGTAATGCGAGCACCGAATGTTGCACTGCAGGCCCCTGCCAGGTCTGGTTGATCATGGATCGGCTGAAGCTGTGGCCGCATTCCATCCACAACGTTTCACTGACGTGCTCCAGGCAGACTGCGCAGGCAGCCTCCTCTGGCAAGCTGTGCAAGGGGTTTGGTATGGCGGTGGTGGAAACAGAACACCAGTGTTGGTACAAACAAAACTGTGAGTGAGGCATGGTTGGCTCTACCAGGAGTCAAGTGTACAGGAGAACCTCAGGTGCACTAGACCGCTCACTATCCATGACTCACATGGCGGCCATCTTGGAATCTATATATTTACTCTCTGAAGGATATATCGATGGAGGACTCACCTCTGCTATGATCTTGCATACGGAGTGGGTGGTGCTCTGTGAAGTCCGCCGGCAGAGCAGAGTTTACCATCCACCCCGTAGCAAAGGGGTGTTTCTGTATGTTTTCTCCTCGATTTCAGCCTTGGTTGTT
Source organism: Lissotriton vulgaris (assembly GCF_964263255.1). Classification (NCBI taxonomy): domain Eukaryota; kingdom Metazoa; phylum Chordata; class Amphibia; order Caudata; family Salamandridae; genus Lissotriton; species Lissotriton vulgaris. The sequence continues at coordinate 173,827,187 of NC_141687.1, read as the reverse complement.
TGTCATCCTGGTAGCTGTGGCTTGGCATAGCCAAAAGTTGGTCTCGACTTGCTCCACTTCAGAAGAATGACATTTGCCTCTACACCTCTTCCTACCACCACTCAGATTTTGCAGTCTTGGGGCCTTTTTTGCACTTCTTTATGGACCACAGTCAACCATGCAACGAATCTGGCCTTTATTGCACTATAACTGCTTTGTTTCATGTGCTCTCCATACCACCTCTTTATTCAGAGGTTCCAGTAGTCTCACTCTTCTTTTGGTGTAATATAGATAGCAGAGCAGAATGAATCGCACCAGTGATTCCTTTTGCCCTGTATTGCACTCTTATCATCTGCCTTGTCCTGCATATTTCTTGAATAGCCTTAAGTAGGAGATCAGATTAAAGAAAACTCTTTGAAAGATCCTTCTCATCTCCATTTTGGGACAATGCACATATGAGGTTTTTTTTAGAAGAAATATTTATTTTTATTGATAATCTTCAAGTTGACTACTACAGACTTTTTTTGCTTTTTTGCTATGTCACTATTATTTTTAGGGCGAGCCTACTGGACAGTGCAGCCATCTGGTTGCAAAAGACTTGGGGGTAGATGTATCAACATTCCCCTTTGCGATTTCTAAATAGCGATTTTTAAGGAATCGCTATTTAGAAATTGGAAAATGGGATGTATGTAAAAAATCGCTATTTTTTAGCTTTTTCTTAATCTTCCTTTTTTGCGAATTCGCAATTTGCGAATTCGCAAATAAGGAATAATTTCCCATTCAGTCAGTCAGTCAGTCAAAATACACTTTATTCGATTTTTTTTAAAATCATAAAAGGCAAATAAAGTACGAACAAATTTTAAAATCCACAATATATATAATTACATCTCATAGTCAATAAAATATTAACAATGCATTAAAAATATGTTAAAATGTAGTTAAGAGTGTAAACAGATTAAGAGGGGACAGTTTGCGGGACCCTCTTACACCTTGATCTAAAAGCTGCTGTTAGGTAACTTGCAGTCAATGAAAAGACTTGCGTCTTTGAGTGGTTACAGAAAGTAGCATGGGGTGAGCCAACACAAATTCACAATCAATTTCAATGAGCCTTAGTGAACATCATTTTGCCTATCTGAGCAGAACGTAAGATAATAAGGATGTAAACACTAAAGTATAAATTGTATAAAAAAAGATTTTCTATTTTTAGATATTATTGTCTGTTCATACCATGTTATGAAACAAGAAAATACATTTATTCATTAAAAAAATATATTAAAACATTTGATATAACATTTTATCTCACAAAATCAAAATACAGTTAAAAAGGTTTTTTCAATGCAACAATATTATCACACAACAAAAAATGTCGACGCGGCGTTTCGGTGATATTATGTCGTCACCTTCTTCAGGACAGTGTGTAAGTTAATATCTAAAAATAAAAAATCTTTTTTTATACAATTTATACTTTAGGAAAAGAAAAACCCCCTGGTGACAACAAATCAGGACTTAGACCCAAATCAAAATGGATGCCCACAGGTTCCATGGTCAGTAAGGAGGTAGACACTTTTGAAAGAGTAATTGATAAAGGGCTAGAAGATCTTTTGAAACAAAAATCCTGGGTAAAATACAACCTTACCAAAAATGAGAAAAATGCCCTAGGAACCTTACAGGAATGTAAAGATATCACAATAAAACCTGGTGACAAAGGTGGCAGTATTGTCATCATGGACACACACAATTATGAAATCAAAATGCAAGAAATGCTAAAAAATCCCTTGCATTATGCACCCTCCAATAGACAGGAGTGGTCAAACTTGAAAATGAGAATACTGAATAGACTAAACTTTGCCTTAGAAGATGGAGTTATAAACCAAGAGGAATTCAATTTCCTAAAAAATGAGACACCAGTGATACCTGCAATCTATGGGCTTCCCAAGGTTCATAAAAATCTCAGGGACCCACCTATGAGACCCATTGTGTCTAGCCTCAACTCATTAACAGAACCCTTGAGCCAGTACGTGGACAAGTTTATTCAGCTTTTAGTAACCCAACAAAAAGCCTATATCAAAGATACCACAGATATGATTAGCAAAATTGAAAATAAACCCTATAATATGGACAGTGAGTGGCTAGTAACTCTAGACATAGAGGCACTATACACGAACATCCCACAGCAAGATACAAAAATAATGATGGAAAATATTTTAAAAGGTGGAGAAGAAGATCTGTCTGAACATGCACAATTCATAGTTGACTGTATAGATATTATTCTAACAAATAACATTTTTCTGTTCAAAGAAGACCTTTTTAAACAAATAAAGGGCACAAGCATGGGCGCAACTTGCGCACCGAGCCTAGCATGCCTCTATGTTTCAACTTTTGAGGAGAAACACGTATTCAATGAAATGTCCCCTTTCTTTGAAAACATTAAAACGTGGCATCGTTTCATTGACGATGTGTTTCTTCATATGGTCAGGGAGCGAAGATGAATTGAAAGAATTCATCGAATGGATAAATCTCGGAGACAAGAATTTAAAATTCACCTCCGCATATAGCAACCAAAGCTGTAACTTCCTTGACCTAAAAATAAAACATACAGAAGGTCTCCTAAAGGTAGAACTCTTCAGTAAGCCCACTGACCGTAACACGATGTTACATTACGGTAGTTACCACCCATCCACCCAAAAAAATAATATACCTTTCGGCCAGTTTTTAAGAGTGAAAAGAAACTGTAAAGACAAAAAGGAATTTGAAAAACATGCCTTAACCCTAACCAACAAATTTTTGGAAAGAGGTTATCCGAAAAAAATGGTAAAGAAAGCATACAAAAGAGCTAAATACTTTAACAGAGACAGCATATTTGAGCCCAAAATAGAATCCCTACCAAAAGAACAACAGTTAGTGTGCGTTACAAATTTCTCCAATATAAGTAACAAAATTAAGAACCTTATAAATAGGAATTGGAACCTACTTCAAAATCAGAATAGCGCACCTCTGCCCAAACCCATCTATGCATTTCGCAGGAATAAAACAATTAAAAATCGTTTGGTACACACATACCCTGACGAACATAGAAGAAATAAGCTCAGAACCATAGACGGGAAGACTCCAGTAGGTAACTTCCCTTGTGGCTCTTGTAAAAACTGCAGCCAGATTCTAAAGGGGCCCAAAATTACGTATAATGGAGTTACTCACCAACAAAATGAATTAGTAAACTGCAGGACCCAAAACGTAATATATATGATACAGTGCCCCTGCCAAAAAGCTTACATAGGGGAAACCTCAAGAGAAATAAGAGTGCGGCTCAACGAGCATAAATCAGCGATCAGATCTAAACGAGCCAATGCCCCCCTGGCTGAACACTGGGACATCCTGAAACATAATGTTGAGGATCTCAGATGGTGCATTATAGAAGTAGTTAAATTAAACAACAGAGGAGGAGATTTGGAAATGAAAAGAAGAAAGAGGGAACAGTACTATATGTCCAAATTTAACACTTTCAAAAATGGACTGAACAGTAAAGAAGAATGGGACAGGATTCTCTAAACCCCCAATAAGGGATTAAAACAATATTTTCTGGATATACATTAACTAGGGGATTTGGACCATAAAAGACCCAGTGGATGCTGTAAATAAACCACAGTTTACACGTTGTGTACATTTAGTAACCATTGCGGAAAAACTAGACTTTAACTCTAGGTTAGCTTCCCCACCAATAGTCTCATATCGAGGGGATCTCTCCCCCATAAATGACCTCAGACCGAGGGGATTCCGGCATTAAACTTTCCTAAACGCTTTATTAAAACTAAATAACATCGCGCACCGAAAACATAGGTTTTTAGGACTAGATATAGATAGTGATCATCATAAAAATTTAATAAAATTAAAATCAGTGCAGCCAGTACATAGAGACCCAGAGAAAAAATTTAAAATAGAACAAATTATACACGAACCATGAAATTTAGTTCTAAGAACATGACATCAATACTGAAACGGCAGGTCCCAAACATCCTCTAAGATGGCCGCCACATTTACGCATGAAATCTCCATTTCCGCCAGTGAGTTATACATGAACCTTTCCCACGGTAAAAAATGGGAACTCACTGCGGCAGACTATATTGACTAAACCCTATTAAATAACAAAAACGTTTCACCTTCGAATAAAGATGTAGAGTGTAAACAAACCCGTAGCGAAATTATATAACAAAAATATAAGCTGTGCCCAACGAACTAAACACAACGTTAAGATGGCCGCCACGCCGAACAAGAGAACAAAACGCGACTGAAAGGTAAAACCACAGGTGGAACAACTTAAGCGCAATTAAGCGATTTAGAGGCCTATATAAGCAGTAGGAATGTCACTAGACAGTAACCACTGCATGCAAGACGGTCAAGGTGGACGCCCGGAAAACGCGAGGAAGAAAATTCTAAGTAAGTTATAGACCCGACCTGAGCTCAAAATTTATAATAGCAAACCCCTAAAACTTTTTTAATTACAAAATAAAACAGGACTGAGCCTAACTAGATACCAAAAAACTTTCCCCCCCTTTTTCTCTAGATGAAATAAGAATCTTTCCTGTGTTTTTAAGAGAAGCTGCGCCACAAAAGCAAGAGTGAGCTATTAAATGACATGGTCTCAGGTAAGAGCACTTGACCTCGAAGCAGGGAACTAAAGATAGAAAGCCCTGCTTTAACTTTTTAACTAAATTCCCCCACTTTTTCTTTCTTGGGTTTTTTCAAGACCAGAAATAAAAACCTGAACCAAATACTGGGCTATGAAAAGGAAGACTGTTTTCGCATAAGATTTGCCTGTAAAGCATTCCAGGTACTTATGATTCCACCCTAAAAAGCAAAGAATAGAATAGGAAAATACAACTTAAAAGAGTATGTCTAATAATGGGTTAAGAAGGTCAAAACAACGACTAATAAATGTAATGTTCTGACAGGCATTATGATTTTATACACTAACGGAGTAGCGGAAGAATATTAACCCACTCCATCTATGAAGAACTCTTACTGGAGAAAGGTAAAAACGTAATCAGTAAGGTGTATTGAGATAAAAACGAATACAACACCTTGAGGTGATCTAATGACCCCGCTTATTCTTATATTAGATATTTCACAGAAATCGAGATAACTCCGACATGGTCACAAATCGCCAATTCTTTTAAAAAAAGCGACTGACCAATCAACAGCTTAATTTGAGGTATGTATTAAACTAACACACCCCGGATCGAAGTAAAAGCTGAATCGGTTATACATCATTATAATAACTTAACACCATGATGACTGAGAGGCGATATTTTAAGTTAGATAGGTAAAATAATATCTATCTCCAACCAAGCCACATAGAAAAAAGGCATGAAGGGATGCAAGTTAAAGGGTGTGACCAAACTAAGGTTGTGGGATTCACAAATAATATATAGGCTTGTCTTTGGAATAGAGTAATTCTACAGCTTTTTAGTCTTCTGAATTATTCCAAATATACAGAGTGTGAGCAATTGTGCCGTCACGGTTCAATGAATAAGAATGTTTTGGACCGTAGGATGTACCTGAAAGTTAATAACTAAAAGATTATTGTACTAAGTAGATGACTACAGTTAAACTCTGTTCTGCCAAAGATTCAACATATCTAATGATGGAGAAATGTTAACATGTTATTCTTTTGTGTTTTAAATTTTTAGTGATTTTAACTTACACACTGTCCTGAAGAAGGTGACGACATAATATCACCGAAACGCCGCGTCGACATTTTTTGTTGTGTGATAATATTGTTGCATTGAAAGAACCTTTTTAACTGTATTTTGATTTTGTGAGATAAAATGTTATATCAAATGTTTTAATATATTTTTTTAATGAATAAATGTATTTTCTTGTTTCATAACATGGTATGAACAGACAATAATATCTAAAAATAAAAAATCTTTTTTTATACAATTTATACTTTAGTGTTTACATCCTTATTATCTTACGTTCTGCTCAGATAGGCAAAATGATGTTCACTAAGGCTCGTTGAAATTGATTGTGAATTTGTCAATCCATTCGCAACTTTAATACGTGTGTTGGCTCACCCCATGCTCCTTTCTGTAACCACTCAAAGACGCAAGTCTTTTCATTGACTACATGAAAAGGGAAGTTTCACTTTTGTCTGCTTAGAACCCCTTCCCTTTTCAATAAGGGTTTCTCCTTCCTAATTTGAAGTTAGGTAACTTGCAACACTGAACATAATATAAGTGTTAGGCAGTGTTTGCAAAAAGATTAATGCTGGTCTGACTTGGGCAAAACCGGTATCCTTCAGGATTGGGATTAAATATTTTTGCCTCTCAGCAGTATAATGCCCACAAAAAAACATAAAATGGAGAGTGTCCTGGTTTGAGAACTTGTCACAGTCACAGGGTGGGGCATCTTCAGGTTTAGCCCACGAATGAAAATAGCCAAGTGAATAGTGAATTAGATTCATTCTAAATTTTGTTAGCAGGGATCTGTGGAGTGGTTTAGTGACGATTTTTAAATAAGGTTCCAGAGAAGGAGTGGTAGTTAAAATCGAATAGGCTCTTACAAGAGGTTTTCTTAATTCCACCTCCTCTCTCTGTAAACAGGCCCTCATCAGAAATTCCTGCTTAATCCATTTGACATCCTCCTTCCTAATGTTTAGTGGAGCAGAAAAGAGCTCCGGTCTCCCTAGTGATGTGAAAGAGGATTTAATATATTTCAACCAGGGGATTCTCATAGCCCGGTCCCGTGAGATCACATCCTCCAATATGCTGTGGTTGAGTGTCAGTTCAGGGTTCATCCATGTTTTAGCCCAAAAGATTAATGGAGCCAGCTTAAGCCTATCCGCTATATAGGGCAGACCAACTTCCTCGTGGATGGGGAGGGTCGGAGTGGACTTAGGGACAGATAAAAATTGTCTAATAAGCCCATTTTCTACCCTCAGAATTTTATCCTGGTTGACATACCCCCACAAGGCAGACCCATACAAAGCAATAGGAATGCACTTGCTATTATAAACCTTTAACACTGCCTCCATAGGGTTGGCCCCCAGTCTTTTTGTAAAAGCCAGGAGGGCTGATGTAGAGCGGGCAAGAGATATACTCTTCACCTTTATCTGGGGGCCCCATGAACCTCTCTCATCAAATAGGACCCCCAGGTATGGGAAGAGGCCCATAGGAATGATTGTGAAATTCATCTCAATTTGCGATTCGCAATTTGCTAATCGCAAAACGGGAATAATTTCAAGGGTGCAGGGGTGTCTCAAGGACACCCTGCTGCACCCCTGAAATTAACATGTGTGTGCATATGGTGCACATAAATGCCCTATGGGCATGTATGTGCGTCACATGCCACCTTCAAAAATGCCAAATTGTGCATTTTTAAAAGAATTCGCAACTTACCATCAACTACAAGTTGGTGGTAATTTGCGATTTCTTAACCAAAATTCGCAATTAGAAAATGCTACATACATAGCATTTAAGGAAACGCAAAATTGCGATTCCTTTAATGCTATAGCAAAATAAGGAATCGCAACTTTTTGCGATAGCTTATTTTGCAATTTTTTGATGCATGACAAAACATGTAAAAAGACCATTTGCGATTCGCAAACGCCGGAATTCTGCCAATACCTGCCTTTGCGAATCGCAAATGGCTTGATACATCTAGGCCTTACTGCTGGCTCACCAAGAGCTTGCTTAGGATTACAGCCCACCCAGTGACTCTCACTTCCTCGCTTCTTCCATGTTACAGTTTGTCAGTCGTATTTGTCCTTCCGCTGAAGCACAGCTTCTACTATCTCTCTACTTGAGTGGCTTTTAGATCTTCCACTGCTTACTTATAGGGAAACTATTTTTTTTTGTTGCCAAAAGCACTCCACATGAATGTATGTGTTTTCCAGCTGCCTCCCTCGTGTGCTTTTATCCCCTCTTGTTCTGCATTTTTCACTCTCACCTGAGTGCTTCTCCCCCTTGCTGCTGTCCACATTTCTCTATCTCTCCACTATGTGTTTCTCTCCCTGCCCTGCACTCATGCTCTCTTTTATCTCTCTCACCTAGGTGTTTTTTTTGGCTACCACCTCCTCCCTGGCTTCCCATGTCACTCTTTCTCACTTATGTGTGTGTGTCTCTCCCTCCCGTGCTCATGTTGCCTTCTCACCCATGTGTTTCTCTGCCAACACAGCTGCACAGCTTTCAGAGTTGCTCTGTCTTGTCTGTGTGCTCTTCCCTTTTCCCCCAGTAGTCGGTCTGACATATTTGCTTGAATGCCCACCATGTTGCTTGGACTCCTGCTGTATTGCTAGGATCCCCAAGTGTCCCCCTACCGCTTGCTCTCCAGACCCCTGCTCTGTTTAAAAATGTAAACATGCTTTTGCACTAATATTGTTTATTTACAGATCCACCTCGGATTGGTAGATAAAAAGGAAAAAAAACACCCTCGTCTTTTTGGAGGTGACTGCATCATGCTGTCAGAGTGTGTTTCCTTTTTTTTTTCCTTTTTCAGTTTTCTGTTTTTTTTTCTTTAGTCATGCTGCACAACATCAGTGATATTGCACAGCATGGCAAAAAGCATTGGAAAAGCCAATAGGTCCCAAAGACAAGACCTATTGTTTTTTTCAATGCTTGTTTATTTTGTTTGTTATTTTTGGGTAGCTAACTGCTTACCTAGGACCCTGCACTTCTCCTAACTTCTGCTAGCTTTCTACTTAGTTACTGTAGGTTTCCCATCCATTCTAAGACTGGTATCAAAGCAAGTTATGTATCCGCATTTTGCAAATTATCTTCTCTTCCTAATGTATATCTGTTTGAGGCATAAGTAGCTGATTGCAATCTGGCCTTTTCAGAAGTCATTGTAAACGCCAGATCATCTTCCAGATCTCCCTCATAAATTTCCGCTACAAAATTTCCAGATGGATTATGGTCTGGTCATTTCCTCACAATCAGCTCCATATATTGCTAGGTATTCAACTTCTAACTCCACTACATTATCTAGGAAACTTCAGAGTCATACCTAGGGGTGTGAACAAACATTATTAGTCTCCCTTGCTTCTCAATGTGCCTTCTTCCTCATTTCATCATTATGCAGGGATCAGAGAGCTCTAGCACACAGTATCTGCCATAGGCCCCCATATGCTGAACTGATCCAGTCTTTTTTTCAATTCTTTGGAAAGCTGGTATCTTGATTTACTTTCTCAGTCTTACTTTCACCATGATGTCAGATTTATAATCTATGCCCGAAATGCATTGGGATATGTTATTTTGAAACCTTCATGAACCTGTTTGAACTCAACTTTGGATTTGTGAATGCTAAAACTTTATTTTGAAATTAAAGAAACCTTATGTAAAGCCATAATGGACTACTTGCTGTTTATGTTTGTCGTGCTCTTTGAAGATTCACATATTGTATCCTTAATGTTTTGAAGTGCAATTTAACTCACTGTTTACTATAGTACACTCATACGAGTGACTCGCAGCAGTGCACCGGGACCTCCAGATCTTTATCTGGTACTTTCCTGTTTCAAACTTGTCATAGGCTTGCAGAACCTATTTTCCCGCTGCACGCGATTGTATATTTTCAGGTCTATATTGTAAAATTGTTCATTTTTGACAAATTTGTATACTGAGTGCAAGACGGTTGCCATCACCCTCTTCTAGATTTATAATACTGGCATCAAGGTTGTGTTCACTGTAGTAAGACTGAGTAAATGCTGCAAGGCTGCTTGGGTTCTATATCGCTCACTAGGCCTAGGGGAGGGATCCTTGGCACTGGTTTTAGCAAGCCTAATTACCAAACAATCAGTGCTGCAGCTTTCTCCAGAAGATATTAAATGAAGTAGCCTTTCTTAGATCAGTGGGGGGTTGTTTTTCAAGATAAACAACCGAAAAGAACGTGGATCTACAAAATATTGTTTTTTACAGTGCAGATTTCTATCCAGTGTGTACAACTTCGGTTTGTCTGAATCACGTGCATAGAGAATGATTGGTATTTATTCTAACGAAAGAAGAGGATGGACAGAGCGCTGAAACTTTTCAGACACACACCCCCGGTCACTAATAGATCTGGGTTCAATTTATCATCGTTCTTTAGCTCACTTCGCCACCCTGTTCAGATACAGCCATATGCAAATCAGTTCCTCATGTGAAGAGTCCAGCCCTAAGTGCCAAGTAAGGTCTTCCCTGGATCGGAAACAAGCATCCTGGGACCCCATCAGCCAGGCTAACTTGAATCCAGTGGCAAAGTGAGTGTTAGAAATGGGGGTCTCTAGTTGGCCGAGGTATGTACCTTCATCCAAGTAGAGACCCTTGCTTCCAGTCAGGGTAAGAGGGATCCACACTTTAGATAACCCCTGCTCACCACATTGGTAGCTTGGCATGGGAGACATGCTTATCACAAAGACAATATGTAAAGTACTTGTGCTCAGAAAACTTAGTAACACAATGAAAACACCATAAACTGATACTACACCAGTTTAGAAAAATAAAGTATCTGTATCTAAACCAAACAAGACCAAAATAACAAAAAACTGCAACATACATATATCAAAATAGCACTTAAAACAGCTTCTTGCAGAAATAGTACTTGCAGAAACAAATAGCTCCATCTGGGGCTATTACAACGTCGTGACAGGCATAAATCCAAAGTACGTCGATGACGGCGAGGTGCGCAGCATCAGGCATCGAGTCACACTGACCCCCAAACAACAGTATCTTAGAAAACAAAGTCTACGGACAATGCATGCCCTCGTGGAGGTGAGGCATCAGGGCCAAGGTCCATTCCGGTGCCCTGGTTGCCACAGGAGCAGTGCGGCTTTCGTGTCTGCGAGGAGGGCACATGTTGAGTCCAGGACAGGGGAAGACAGCGGCGTCAGCGGTGAGGCATCGGTTCAGATGAAGCGATGCAAAGTCGAAGAGTTTTTGAAGTCACCCTAGTCAATTATGTGCTCCAGTCGGGTAGGAAGGGTGGTGTGGTTGGTGCGTGTCACCCCTGCACTGATCGGCTCTGCGATAACAGGATGCAGGCACTGGCAGTGAAGGCGTTTCTTCCAGCTCCCAACAGCAGAAACAACCTCCAGAGCCCTAAAACTGGAATAGACACCTCCAAGAAGGTCAGAACTCCCAGCAATGGAGTTCAGAGGAGCTGGTGGTGAAGTCTTTGTGTCTCTGAGACTTCAGAACAGGAGGCAAGCACAGCCAAACTCTGGGATATTCTTCATCAAGCAAGTTTACAGCAAAGTTCCAGTCTTTATCCTCTTACTTGCCATAAGCAGCAACTGCAGGCCAACCAGGCAAAGCACATAGCAAAGGGGCAGTACTCCTCCTTACAGCTCTCCAGCTCTTCTCCTTGGCATAAGGTTCCTCTTGAGTTCCGAAGTGATTTGATTCTTTGGGGTTTAAGGTCCACTACTTATACCCCTTTTGTATTTGCTCTCTTTGTGGCAAGGGTCTCTAAGCCCAGCCCAAACCAGTTCTGTCCTCTCTGGCGCAGCATGACCACAGGGAGTGGAGACAGCATTGTGCAAAGGAGACACAGGCTATTTAGGTGCAAGGGAAACTCCTCCCCCACTCTAAATGCAGCCCAGGTCTATTCAGCCCATCTCTGAGTCACCCAGGAAAGGCAAGGCACTCCTCAACCCCCAAGTGGTGGTCTACAGTGAATGCACAGCCCCATCACCAGTCACTCCAACACCAGACAACCAATACACAAACATGTAGAGGCACACAAAAAGGTTAAACATGAAAATGCCTACTTTCTAAAAGTGGGTTATGGGGGTGTGAGGAGCACTCAACCTTTCAACAAATTAATCCACCGGTGCTGCGGCTAATAAGGGTAGTCACTCCTTGTTAGGAACAATGGGTTATTTCGGATTTGCACACCCGAGTAGACGCGCACTGCTCACTTGGTGATTTACACCTTCAAAATTTTAAAAATGAACTTTTCAAATATACCAAAAAACAGTTGTTTTTTTTAGTACATATTTTTATCCTTTTGTTTCTTTTGCACACTTTCCTCAGTGTCAATTATTTCAACATGTTAATGTTACATTCACTTTCACATGTGGTAATACATTTATAATATGCTTTTCAATTTTATATAATCTTTCTCTAACACAGTATCACTATTCTGCCCAATGCATTTCGGTACTCTATGGTACCTTCATCAGGGGCCCATCTGCAATGAAAAATAAAGAACAAAAAAAGTGTAAATGTATTGTGATGTTAGAACGCCCATGGGGTTGTGTTATCCCAGATTAAAAATGTATTGTCAATAAACCTGCAATACAATTTAATGTTTTGCCAATCATCTGTGTTCATCAAGTTTTCGGCCTCGAATTGGGCCATGAAAATGTTCGCATATGCAGGGACCCCTGTAAAACCCATCGATGTTCCTGATAACTGAGCAAAATATTGATCTTTCCACTGGAAGTAGCTGTTGTGCCATCTAAACTTGAGAAGTTGTAGTAAAAACACTTTGACTGTTGTTAAATCTCCCATCTGATTGCCAGTGTGGTACGGTATACAGAGCGCCATTGTGTGATTTTAATAATTACTACTTGCACTAACTGCTATTTGCATGCATGAAAAACGTTTTTATGAATTTAACAGCGTCCTGAGGCGGAAAGCCGGGACTAGTGTAACATTGCTGCTATTTGTTTTTAAACTGACTACTATGCTTTAAAATTCATTAGCACTTTGTTTTTACCTGAAATACAGCCGAGTAGTGGCTGCTCGGGGCTGCCATTTTGGGTGAGGGAAGGGAGGAAGAGCTAGCACATTAGCGCTAAGCCCCTCCCGCCCTCCCGCCCTTTCCTAGATAAAATGGCACCCTCATTCAGGAGGCGCAGCGGACGGGCGCAGCGGGTGCGCCGTCAGCGCGCCGAAGGCGCGCCAAAGGCAAGCTTGTCTGCGCCTGTCCGCGACAGTCCGGAACCCGGGGCCACAACCCATGTCCTACCCACCAGCCATCCTCACCCTCTGAGGAAAGGCGCCATCACATACTCAGGGAGCGAATTAAGATTATGGAACACCTCTGGCACATCGCACCAAGCGTCATGTGCACAACTGGGACCCTGGAATACCATGGGTCCAGTTAGTTGTCGGAACTGCCACTGGCAGAGTAATCCCTGGCACTGCCCTGCTAATCTCACTTCCTCTGAACAGGTCTTAAAATGTATTCTTCTAAACGTAAGGTCCCTCCCCAAACATGCCATTGAAATCTGGGACATTTTAAAAAACGATCAACCAGACCTAGCATTTTTCACTGAGACATGGCTGGATAACCACAATACCCCGGACATAGCTATGGCTCTCCCAGGCAACTATAAAATCCTTAACTTGAACAGGGAGAAAAAAAAGGGAGGTGGGGTAGCACTGTTGTTTAAAGACTCCCTCACCTGCAGGCAGGAGGCGATAACTCAGGTCAGCAGCCATGAAGCCATGGCTTTCTCAGTATCCATCAACACCACCATCCTATTCGGGGGTGCTGTCATTTATAACCCTCCTGGCTGCACCTCCGACTTCAACGCTCAACTCCTGGCACAAGTTATGCCTATCTGCCTTCAAAACAAAAATTTACTGCTCCTAGGGGATTTTAACATCCACTATGATGACAGCAATAACCCCCTCACCAAACAGTTAACAGAGAATATGGAGATCCTGCAGTTGTCACAGAGAACTAATCAATCAACTCATAGGGCCGGTCATACCCTTGACCTCATGTTCTCCAACATTAACCCCATCTCAGCAATAAAACCACTACTGAGGACGGATCACTTTGTGGTCGAGTTTAACATTCACCTACCCGCCAAAAATGTTAGGCCCTCCTACCAAGTAGCAACTCACAGGAGAAGCTATGCCAACTTCAAGGTTGAAACCTTTCAGCAACACTTTGTCCACTCCTTCATAGGAAAAATGGGCGTTGACGAAGCAACTGATAGTCTTCAGTACCACATTGCAACGGCTCTTGAGCACTGCTCAAAGCGTCGCCGTGATGCCAAACCCAGGCGCACCATGTCTGAAAATTGGTATGGGCAAGAACTGAAGTCACACAAAAGGAAATGTACAATGCTCGAACACAAATGGAGGTTAACAAGAAACCAAGAGACTAGGGCTGTTTACAAGAAAGAACTATCGCAATATACCAAGGCCATTAGGAAGGCAAAAAAAGATTACTTCTCTAGTAGAATCCTGGAGAATAAAAACTCTTCCAAAGAGCTTTTTAAAATAGTAAAAGAGCTCTGCAGTCCTACCAGTCTCTTCTCTAATCTGACTCCTTCACAAGTCGGATGCGACAAAATGAATAACTTCCTTTGCGAAAAAATAGACAAGATCTATGCATCTCTTTCCAACCCCAATTCGGATAGCTCAGTGAACTCCGAGCCATCCACCTCCCAAGCTTGTTGTACCAGCTTTGGTCCATTCTCCGAAGAGGAAGTGGGAAAAGCAATGCTGGAAGTCAAATCTGGCTCCCCCCTGGACCCTTGCCCTCACCATATCTTCAGACAACTCACCCCACTGATCTGCCCTGCAGTGACTCAAGTGCTGAATCACTCGCTAGAAGCCGCAGTATTCCCATCCAGCTGGAAGAACGCCATAGTCACCCCTCTTTTAAAAAAAGTTGGCCTAGACATAAACAACCCGGCCAACTACAGACCCATATCCCAACTTCCATACTTGTCGAAAGTATTAGAGAAACTGGTCAACAGGCAATTGGCCAGCTTTCTCGAAACTAACAACCTGCTGGACATCACTCAAACAGGTAGTCAAAAAATCAGCTGGGAGTACAGAAATTTGGATAGAACAGTGGTAATTTTTAATTACAATTTTGTCACCACAAACTTGGTTATTATCAAACAATAATTGATCAAAGAAAGGACAAAAAATATTAAGTATGTTCTTGATATGTTCTTTAAGATTCCAACAGCCGACGCGTTTCGTCCCGGATATAGGACGTCATCAGGGCTGTGAACATAAACATAAAATACATATGTATAAGTAACATTCTCCTATACATAGGATTGACAGTAAACAAAGATGTTTATACATTTGTGAATTACAAAATTCAACCATTTGGTGCCAATATGGTAACAATATTGACTATTACTGATTTTTTCTCTCTCGCAGACCTATGGGTTGGGCGGCAAGTGTTGGATAATACATTGTTAATAACCTGCTTTAATTGCAAGTGTTGGACAGATCGGGATGGTATAGGCAACCAGTTCCAAATTCAATTAATGTGGCACATATGACGCCATAAGAAAGTTAGTTATTTCGAAATCAAGTTATGGGCTCACCTTCAACTATTGTTAACGTAATATTCCCAGTCTCTGCGTACTTCAACATTTCGAGTATCAATTGCTCCCAATTGTTGAACCTTTTAGTTTTCCTTGATCTGAAAGGGTGTAATACCATGACTTAATATTATCACGGGGCATGTGACCCATTCCTCACTCAAGATATCTACAGCCTACATATTTTCAATAAAATAAATATATCTTGTATTCCCAAACGATTCTAATTTTGACAACTCTCATCCAGGACAAGAAGAAATAAAGGGGTTTACCTGTAGAACACTATACTTGTTTTACTCCGCTTCGTATCGACCTCTTAATTTAACTGTGCTAATCTTCAGACGATTTTCTCCAATACTTTTACCTATTCTGATATAAAGAGTGCAAAATATAAGCCTCTAATTTGTTCCATTGTGTTCTAACTGATGACTGAATTATTTATCTACAATCCGTGGATGTCGTTACTCACCCCAAATCTCTTATCATGGAAAAATGCCTGTTGTAAAAATTTATATTGTTCGTGCCATGTTCACCATCTGAAGAAATTAAAACAAGAGACACGTACAACACCCTATTAGTTATCTAACATTCTAATTCATTTTAATTAAAAGACCCTTCCAATGTTCCTCAATAACTCACCGATGATTGATGGGAGCCTTGCTTCTCCACAACCGCCGGGTACGATAAATCCCGATAGCAGTTTCCCCATAATGCTTGTGAAATTTAAAGAGCCCTTTGTCTAAACACACAGGTGCATCGTATTGAATTTTGCCCGGGATTCTCTTTGCGGGCGATGATTGGACAAAGGGCTCTTTAAATTTCACAAGCATTATGGGGAAACCGCTATCGGGATTTATCGTACCCGGCGGTCGTGGAGAAGCAAGGCTCCCATCAATCATCGGTGAGTTATTGAGGAACATTGGAAGGGTCTTTTAATTAAAATGAATTAGGATGTTAGATAACTAATAGGGTGTTGTACGTGTCTCTTGTTTTAATTTCTTCAGATGGTGAACATGGCACGAACAATATAAATTTTTACAACAGGCATTTTTCCATGATAAGAGATTTGGGGTGAGTAACGACATCCACGGATTGTAGATAAATAATTCAGTCATCAGTTAGAACACAATGGAACAAATTAGAGGCTCATATTTTGCACTCTTTATATCAGAATAGGTAAAAGTATTGGAGAAAATCGTCTGAAGATTAGCACAGTTAAATTAAGAGGTCGATACGAAGCGGAGTAAAACAAGTATAGTGTTCTACAGGTAAACCCCTTTATTTCTTCTTGTCCTGGATGAAAGTTGTCAAAATTAGAATCGTTTTGGAATACAAGATATATTTATTTTATTGAAAATATGTAGGCTATAGATATCTTGAGTGAGGAATGGGTCACATGCCCCGTGATAATATTAAGTCATGGTATTACACCCTTTCAGATCAAGGAAAACTAAAAGGTTCAACAATTGGGAGCAATTGATACTCGAAACGTTGAAGTACGCAGAGACTGGGAATATTACGTTAACAATAGTTGAAGGTGAGCCCATAACTTGATTTCGAAATAACTAACTTTCTTATGGCGTCATATGTGCCACATTAATTGAATTTGGAACTGGTTGCCTATACCATCCCGATCTGTCCAACACTTGCAATTAAAGCAGGTTATTAACAATGTATTATCCAACACTTGCCGCCCAACCCATAGGTCTGCGAGAGAGAAAAAATCAGTAATAGTCAATATTGTTACCATATTGGCACCAAATGGTTGAATTTTGTAATTCACAAATGTATAAACATCTTTGTTTACTGTCAATCCTATGTATAGGAGAATGTTACTTATACATATGTATTTTATGTTTATGTTCACAGCCCTGATGATGTCCTATATCCGGGACGAAACGCGTCGGCTGTTGGAATCTTAAAGAACATATCAAGAACATACTTAATATTTTTTGTCCTTTCTTTGATCAATTATTGTTTGATAATAACCAAGTTTGTGGTGACAAAATTGTAATTAAAAATTGCCACTGTTCTATCTAAATTTCTGTACTCCCAGCTGATTTTTTGACTATATGTTGGCTAGTATAGGGTTGGACGGTGCCCTAGTAGCTGGTTGTAGTACAACTAGACTATAACTTAACTACCCCTTACAGTGCTCCAAAGCATACCCTACGTCGTCCGTATCTTTTGAAATCACTCAAACAGGCTTTAGGGCCAACAACAGCACAGAAACTACACTCCTGGCCGTGCTGGATAACATCAGAATGCATGTAGATCAGGGGAAAACTGTGGCCCTAATACTGTTGGATCTCTCGGCAGCATTCGACACCGTCCCACATAATCTGCTCCTGGAAACTTTAGCATCTAAGGGCATCAGGGACAGGGCACTGGGATGGCTGCGGTCTGTCCTATCGGACAGATCACAATCAGTGCACATGGGCAAATTCTCATCCCCACGCCGGAACATCAAATACGGGGTCCCACAGGGGGCCTCGCTAAGCCCAACTTTGTTCAACGTCTTTGTGTCTTCCCTAGCGGGAATAGGCAGAAAATGGGGCATCGAAATCTGTTCCTATGCCCACGACACCCAACTTACTGTAATCTTGGATGAAAAGAACAACCCTAAAGACAGGCTACTAAAATGTCTTTCTGAACTGGCTGAATGGATGCACAAGCACTGCCTCAAACTAAACGCTGACAAATCAGAGATACTACTGTTTGGAGGTCACACTCAACTGTGGAATGGCAGCTGGTGGCCAGAAGCCCTGGGCATCCCACCTGCTCCGACACCAACAGCAAGGAATCTCGGCATAACAATAGACACATCTTTATCCATGAAAACTCATGTAGCTGCCATGTGCGGCAAAGGCTTTGCAATACTAAAAATGCTTAAAAGAGTTTTTCCTTGGATTCCAATAGAGTGCAGAAAGATCCTGGTCCAGTCTCTCCTGATGAGTAGACTGGACTATGGAAACTCCCTGTTCGTAGGCATGGCAGAGTATCTCTTTACCAAGCTTCAAATGGTGCAGAACGCAGCGGCCAAAGCTATCTGCATGAAAAAGAAATATGACTCAGCCAAGAGCTGTCTGCGAGATCTCCATTGGTTGCCAATGAAGCAAAGAGCAACTTTTAAAATGATGTGTATAACACATAAAGCACTGCACAAGACAGGCCCTCTCATCCTCAGAAACAGGATTCAGTTCCATGTTCCCACCAGGAACCTCCGCTCTCAATTTCTGGCTCGTGCAAGAACCCTTCGGGTAAAGAGAGCCAGGATGGGTGAGCGAGCTTTCTCCCACATTGCTGCAACCAAGTGGAACGAACTGCCTACGGCCCTTCGACTCACTGAATGCCATTTGGCATTTAGGAAACAGCTAAAGACTTTCCTCTTCCCCCATCCAGACTAACCCATCTTGAACTATGCCAACGTTACATGCACTTTAGCAATCATAGCGCCGTGATATCCTACTTGGATGATTGTTAGCGCTTTATAAGAAAATAAAATAAATAAATAAAATCTGTAATAATGCCCATTCAATCGATTCTAAACCTGATGAGTGGGGAATTGAGGTATATAACGCAACAACATCAATGGTGCATAGAATCCAGTGCTCCTGAAAATCATGCTGAATTTTTGACAATTTATTAAAAAAATCCGTTGTGTCTCTGACATAGGAATGCCACCCTTGCACAAATTGCCGCAAAAAATAATCCAAATACCGCCCAAGGGGGTCAAAATGGACCCACACCCTGAGACGATTGATCTGAATGGAGGGTTAGTCAAGTGCTTATGAACCTTTGGGATCATATATAACTTCGGGCATCTACGATGAATGGTGGTTAGGTAAGCTCGAATATTTTCATCAATCCATTGTTGGTCAATCGCGTTCTGCAATAGGCTTTTTAGCATTTGTTGCAATCTTAATGTGGGTTCAGAATCCAACAATAAGTATATGTTAGTGTCTGTTACATGTTCATGCACTTTATGTTCATAGAAATAAGTGTCCATTATTACCATCTCACCACCTTTGTCCGCTGGTTGGATTGTAAAGTTTTGGTTATTTGCTATGTTATTGATAACGTGTAATTCTGCTTTGGTAAGATTACGTGCTCTGTCTTTTTTGAAATCCAATGTTTGTATGTCCTTTTTTATCATAATTTCAAAAGTGTCCAACATTTTGTGTGACACTGGTGGTTGATAGAAACTCTTGGGTTTAAATCGTTGCGTTTGAGTATCTTGATCATGTTCTGTTTGATCCACTATATTTGTGAAAAAATGCTGTAATCTTAAATTTCTCATGAACCGATAAAACGCTCCCTCTGTTTCCATCTCATTAGCTTGTAAGATGTGTAAGAGTGTAAATCACCAAGTGAACAGTGCGCGTCTACTTGGGTGTGCAAACCCGAAATAACCCATACTTTCTAAAAGTGGCATTTTCAAACACACAATTTAAAAACCATCTTCCTAGAAAGATCCATAAGGGAAAGTTATACTTGTAAGATATAACGAAGTAACTCCCATGTTAGCCTATGGGACATATAGCCTTACAAAAGTGAAAACTAAACTGGCAGTATTTCACAATCAGAACATGTAAAACACACCAGAACATGTTCTATCTTTTAAGTACACTGAACACTACCCATTAAGGTACATTGGGCCGTCCTGAGGGGTGCCTTACTTAGAAGAAAACGGAAGGTTAGGGCCTGGCAAGTGGGTGCACCTGTCAGATCGACAAAGCAGTTTAAAACTGTGTGCAGACACTGCAGTGGCAAGTCTGATATACCTTTACACGGCTACTCAGGTGGGTGGCACAATCATGCTGCAGACCCACTAGTGGCATTTTTATTTACAGGCCCAGTCACACTCAATGCACTTTACTACGGACTTACCAGTAAAACAAATATGCCAATCGTGGATAATAAATCATAATGAAGTTTAGCATAAAAAATACAGGAGATAGACGCCAAATGTTCTGGGAAACCACACCAAGTATGCCAAGTCTAACAGTGGGCAAGGGTCCCACGCCTGAGTATACTCTGCCAACTTAGGGCAAACAGAAAGCAAACACAAGAAGATGATGGACGGAGCGCTGAAACTTTGCAGACCCTCCCCCACAGTCACTATTAGATCTGTGTTGAATCCTTCATCCTTTTTTAGTTTACTTCGCCACCCCAGTTCAGACACAGACATATGCAAATCAGTCTTGAACCTGTTCCTCATGGGAAGAGTCCAGCTCAGCTACCAAGCCAGGCCTTCGCTGGACTGCAAACAAGCATCCTGAGACCAGTTTTGGGTAAGTGAATATGGCTTAGTCCAAACTGGAATGGCATGGTGAGCAAAACGAAACGATGAAATAAGCCCAGATCCTTGACTGGGGGTGAATGTTTGATTTGCTTAGTGTGAGAGGATGGCCTGGTAAGTGATGTCCACTAATGTAAGTGGGCACCCTGCTTCAGTCCAGACAACCTTTATGGTGATTTAAGAGGTCTTAGACAACCTTAGAAAATTCTTAGAAAGTGGTAGCAGTGGAGAGCAGCCTTCTGCCTCAGTCCAGAAGGAGTTTAAAGCAGTTTGTTTTACCAGAATGCAATCTTATATGTGTAGACTAAATGAAAAAAGAACCACACAAGGTATTTATAAAAATATGTATTTTTATATAATACTCTCTAACACATTTAGATATCGCCTACCCGGAGAAAAACACAATGAATACACAGTGGACCCCAGGGGGCGACCAAACCATATACTAAGAAAGCAGTAGAAGAACCATGACTCATGTAAAGACAATATCATGATGACGTAGAAGTGCTGAGGACCCAAGGAACTACCCAAGGTGAGAGACTAGGAGCCTCACAGAGATCTTGTGCAGTGTGAGAACATGACTGTGTTCTCCGTACAATCAAAGTATAAGTCGCGGTTGCAATTTTAAAGATTAATGACCCTTCCCAGTGGACCCCGAAGAAACATAGTGGAAGACAGAAGGTTGGAGAGTCACATGGATACCTAGTAACCATGTTACCTACACCTGGGAAGCCGGGTGTATAGGTGTGAAGTGGTGTCGGAAACCTCTGTGGAGCCCAATGGAGGGCTTCAAGGAAATGATTGATTAAAAGGAAAAAAAAGCAGCATTGGGATACATACCTGCACCATAACGGAATTAGGAGATCACACGACTGTAGGTGGTTCCACAGTCAATGGATTAAATAATAAAACATTGTGAAATATCAAGGAAAGACATGGCAATGACTAAGAAGCCTGTCCGTGAGGTGTATATATTTTAAAGGATTGGCCCAGTGTTGAGACGAGATATCCTTTAGAACTATAGTATTGTTTAACAGAACCTCGATCATTATAAAATACGAGGACTACCAGCACAATTTTAGTGGCTTGACTTGATAGGTGCATGATATCGATGTATTTATATGTAAAAAACATATGATGAGAGTTCAAATGATAGTCTTTATAAAGATGGTGTAAACAAGTACAATACCATTGAAATGCATTGACGCTCATGGTTCCTAATCTGTAAAGTGGGCTTGCACAACAGATGAAATATTTATTTATCATTGAGTTCCAGCCTTAACTTAACTATGTCATAGATAGGTTTTTGAGAATGACAAACTGTACTGTCTAATGTATTCTCTGTCCTACTTTCGCTTAGGATTTGTGTATTTTCTATCTATTAATTTGATTTTAATATATTGTATAGACCCATATGTAATATATGGGTGATTGATCCATACTTGTACTGGGTTCTTAGTGCTGTAAATTGGGAACTTTCCTATAATGGTTTTTGATAAAATATGTTGCTGACTGTAAGCCTATATTTGTGGAGTGGCAGAGTACTTTTGAAAGTATATTTTCTTTACTTAAAAAGGATGACTGAAAGGTGTGAGTCTATGTCACTGGGGAGTGACCCGGAAACCTGGAAGACGAATGTCGGGCGTTTGCAGTAGAGTTGACAGTGACCTTGACTCTGCAGCTGTGAGGACCAGGCGATGCTGAGGAAGACCAGGAGCCATGCACGAGCAATCCCACTTTGGATGTCGGTGCTGAGGGGTCGCTGTCCGTCGGGAGCACCAACAAGCCTTGGCAACTGCAAACAGTGTGGAAGTCAAAGAAGGTGCAATGTTGGGACCAGCAAGGTCCAGGGGACTCACCACAAGCAGGAGAGTCAGGGCAGGCCCGAGCAATCAGAGGAGCCCAATAGAAAGGTGACCCACAGGCTGGAGGCAGTGGAGTCGCAAGAGGACCTCGATCAGCTCACCAAAAGATACAGACTACGGTGTGGACGAAGATTCTGGTCACTGGAGGTGCATGAGATTGGGGCAACTTGGAGCCTAAAGATCTTGGTGGAAGAAAGCTAACAACTTTGCAATAGCAAGCCAACACCATGCACAGGGTCTCGGTTCCTGCTGCTCCCATGAGGGATACCGGCCTCAAACTTAGGGGCCGATTAGGATGGTGGTCGGAAAACCACCCGGACTGCCATGGAAGCGGAAAACAACCGCCCGCTGGGACCGTGGAAAAACCGGCGGTCAAATTAGGATCATCTGTCAAAAACCATTGACCGCGGCGAACTGGGCTGAGAAAAACGCCCGTAGCAGGCGGTGATGGCCAAAATCGGTCAGCAGCGGTTGGATACGCTGCGGAAAAACACAAACCCGCCGCAAGCATATCGGAGACACTGTACGGGAAATTAGAATATCCCCAACGGTCACGCGGTACGTTCCCTGTTTCCGACTGCCGCAGTCGCACACTGGAATGAATGGGAGAGCCGGCGGAAGAGCTGCAGCATAGCCACCGCTGCGGACGATCCGTTAAAAATATGGTGGATGAAGCAAAAAACACACATCAAGCCCAAACAGTGCACACAGCAAACTACCCATGCACCCCAAACACAAAAACACATCCCAATGACACAAACACATGGCAAAAATAAAAATACAATTCCCAGGACAACACACACAACACAACTAACAGCAATACCCCATTTGGACACAGAAACATAGCTGAGTATAATACCAGCCCCTTCCCTGACCACAATCCTTGCAACTTTCTAAAATTGAAGGCCGCCAATCCTCACAACAAAGGATAGGCAAAGCTACACACCAGCAATACTCACACGACACACAGTACCACTACCACTGCCACACCTGCACCACCAACCCCCAGCACATCACACACCATACACATCACCACCACACCCACCACTCACACCCCTGCACCCACAAACACTTTGCACACCACACAACATGGCAACACATAAAATGCCCAAATTCACAGAGAGTAAGTTGAGAGTCATGGTAAATGAGATAGTCAGAATGGAACCACAACTGTTTGGTAGCCTGGTTCAACAGACACCATTAGCCACAAGGACACAAATGTGGACAAGGATTGTCCAAAGGGCCAATGCAGCAGGGACCACCCCGGAATCTAAAAAGGAGATCATGAAGCGGTGGCATGATCTGAAGAGGGTTGTCAAAGAGAGGAGAAACAAGAACCGGGAGCTGGCTGACAGGACTGGCAGTGGCCCTCCCATTCCACCAAAACCATTCACACTATGGGAGAAGAAGGTACTTGCCATTCTGCATCCAGAGAGTCTCACAGGAGTAGCCGTGGGAGTGGAGACTGGTAAGTACAAACAAATGACTACTACCACACTGATATCTACTGTCCTGCTCAACTACAAAGCGACACCATCTAGGACAAACACCATTCATCTGCACCACACACTCACAAAAACCTGTCTCACAGTTCTAATATTCACACACTCTCATTCACACCAAATGTAGCCACCAACATTACCATGGGGGCATGTGTACAGGCAGCCAGCACTACAACTCCCACCAGGCACCCTTGTCCCACAGCTTAGAAAGATGGAGGCCATCCCCACCCCACCACCCAGAAGTAGTTGTAAGCCATTGCAGTACACCCAACAAACTCCCAGCTAGGTAGCCATCTTCCCTAGGAGGGCTGTTTGGGCATGGGAGGCCTGCACCACTACTATCACCATGCCCCTTGGCCCACAGCCCAGCAGGATGGAGCACTACCCCACCTAACCCAGAGGCATGTGTCAGCCTAATACACAACCCACATCAAACATAAAGGTAGGTAGCCTTCTTCCCTGGGAGGGCTGTCTATGGGTGGTAGACCTGCACTACCACTCCCACCATGACCCCTGTCCCACACCTCAGCAGGAAGGAGCACCACCCCCACCCAGGAGCAGTTGGAAGCCATTGCAGTGCACCCAACAAACTCGCAGCTAGGTAGCCATCTTGCCATGGAGTGTTGTTTGTGGGTGGGAGTCCTATACTACTAGTCCCACCATGCCCCCTGGCCCACACCTGGGCAGGAAGGAGCACCACCCCCACACAGGAGCAGTTGAAAGCCATTGTATGGATCACCCTCACCTAACAGGTAGGTAGCCATCTTCCCTGGGAGGGCTGTCTGTGGGTCGGAGTCCTACACTACTACTCCCACCATGACCCCTGTCCCACACCTCAGCAGGAAGGAACACCACCCCCACCCAGGAGCAGCAGTTGGAAGCCATTGCAGCTAGGTAGCCATCTTGCCATGGAGTGTTGTTTGTGGGTGGGAGGCCTGTACTACTACTCCCACCATGCTCCATGTCCCACACCTGACCAGGAAGGAGCACCACCCCCACCCAGGAGCAGTTGGAAGCCATTGCAATACACCCAAAAATCTCACAGCTAGGTATCCATCTTGCCATGGAGTGTTGTTTGTGGGTAGGAGGCCTGTACTACCACTCCCACCACATCCCCTGGCCCACACCTGAGCAGGACGGAGCACCACCCTCACCCTGAAGCAGTTGGTTGCCATTGTATGGATCAACCTCACCTAACAGGTAGGTAGTCATCTTCTCTGGGAAGGCTGTTTAGGCATTGGAGGCCAGCACCACTACTATCACCATGCCCCTTGGCCCACAGCCCAGCAGGATGGAGCACTACCCCCACCCAACCCAGAAGCATGTGTCAGCTTATTACACAACCCACATCAAACATACAGGTAGGTAGCCTTCTTCCCTGGGAGGGCTGCCTGTGGGTGGGAGGCCTGCACTACTACTCCCACCCTGACCCCTGTCCCACACCTCAGCAGGAAGGAGCACCACCCCCACCCAGGAGCAGTTGGAAGCCATTGCAGTACACCCAACAAACTTGCAGCTAGGTAGCCATCTTGCCATGGAGTGTTGTTTGTGGGTGGGAGTCCTGTACTACTACTCCCACCATGCCCCCTGGCCCTCACCTGAGCAGGAAGGAGCACCACCCCCACCCAGGAGCAGTTGGAAGCCATTGTATGGATCACCCTCACCTAACAGGTAGGTAGCCATCTTCCCTGGGAGGGCTGTCTGTGGGTGGGAGGCCTGCCCTACTACTCCCACCATGATCCTGTATCACACCTCAGCAGGAAGGATCAGCACCCCCACCCAGGAGCAGTAGGAAGCCATTGCAGTACACCCAACAAACTCACAGCTAGGTAGCCATATTGCCATGGAGTGTTATTTGTGGGTGGGAGGCCTGTACCACTACTCCTACCATGCCCCCTGACCCACACCTGAGCAGGAAGAAACACCACCCCCACCTTGAAGCAGTTGGAAGCCATTGTATGGATCACCCTCACCTAACAGGTAGGTGGCCATCTTCCCTGGGAAGGCTGTTTGGGGTGGGAGGCCTGTACCACTTAAGCATGGGCGAATTTTGCGGATCTCGCGTTCGCGGATTTTGCGGATTTGCGAACTCGCAATCCGCAAAATCTGCGATTTCTCGCGAATTTGCGGATTTTTTTTTTATGTTCGCACGGGTTTCTGCAAGTTCGCGAGGGTTTTGCACAATTTCGCAAATTGCGAAATTGTACAAAACGTGTGCGAACTTGCAGCAACCCGTGCGAACACGAAGAGAAAGAAGCTCCTGGTCACAGGAACAGCACGGGGATTGCGCTCATGAAAGTCAAGGATGCAAAGGCCTCTACCCAGCATCACAGCTGATTTTCCACGGTAGATTTGGGAAGAGGCACACCTGTCCAGCCTCGAAGACGCTCATGATTGTTTTTGGGCTAATGAATGAGTCACTGAATTTGAGCATTAACTAGTTCGAGCGACCATGATTTGCGGATTTTGTGGTGGGGGGGGGGTGCTTCCATGCGAGTTCACATGCCTCTTGTATGTATAAAAGGTCAGAGAAAGATCGGTTCAGCAGATGAAGAAAAAGAAGCTCCTGGTCACAGGAACAGCACGGGTATTGGGCTCGTGAAAGTCAAGGATGCAAAGGCCTCTATCCAGCATCACAGCTGATTTTCCGCGGTACATTTGGGAAGAGGCACATGATTGTTTTTGGGCTAATGAATGAGTCACTGAATTTGAGCATTAACTAGTTCGAGCGACCATGTGTGTGTTACTATGCAATCGCCCTGAAGGGCGCAGGGGTCCCTTGAGTGACCTGTAAGGCTGTGCTGCCCTGTAACTATTTTACAATGGCGCCAGCAAGCTGCCAGCGCCGTTGTAAAATAGTTACAAAGTTAGCTTGCACAGGAAGCACCTGCTTCGTTTTATCTAGTGGTTCCAGTGCAAGCTAACTTTGTAACTATTTTACAACGGCGCTGGCAGCTTGCTGGCGCCATTGTAAAATAGTTAAATGAGTGTGGGTTCAACTTTTGAACCCGTTACGTTCGCGGATTTTTTTTTGCGGATTTTGCGGGAAATCCGCAAAATTCGCGGATTGCGGATTTCCCGAAAATCCGCGAGCGTAACGGATTTCACGCTCATGCTTAGTACCACTACTACCACCATGCCCCTTGGCCCACAGCCCAGCAGGATGGAGCACTCCCCCACCCCACCCAGAAGCATGTGTCAGCCTATTACACAACCCATTACAAACTTACAGGTAGGTAGCCTTCTTCCCTGGGAGAACTGTTTGTGAGTGGGAGGCCTGTACTACCACTACCACCATGTACCCTTGTCCCACAGCCCAGAAGGATGCAGCGCACAATAACACCCAGATGCATGTGGCACATAATGGCCCACATCCAGCAAACTAACAGGTAGGAAGACACATCATGCTATCTCATGACACCACTGAGCAGGATGGAAGTATCCAAAATGCACACACAGATGTGTCACATTACAAAGCTAAATGTGAGCACGTAACAGGTAAGTAGCCAGTACGTGCACACACACATTTGTCACAAAAGAAATTGTGCCATATGACAACACCAGACCTCTCACTGCCCAGATATGCACACCTAGCCCATTGTCAAGCAAAGTGTGCACACAGCAAGGCACATGAAACAGTCACAGCTACTAATGTGTCACACACCAAAGCAGATATAGAATAAAGTCTGGGCACAAACATGCACATCACCTCTAGACATGTGTATTGCCATGGGGCCAGGCAAGGTCCGTTCAACAGATAATAAAGTGTGTGTGGTGCTACAAATCAAGATATGCACATTACATGTCAAAGGTATGCAGGAGATGACAACGGGCAGTCCATGACCACAAGTAAACATCTGCCAGGTCAGACAAATCAACTAAGAGTCCCGAGTCAGAAGCACGTCGTGCCAGTCCCTAGATGGCAACAGATCCCTGTAATCATAAATTAGGCATGGGTTGCATGGTATGCATTGACACTTCACACCATGCACAAGTAATGCATGTACCACTGCATCATGTCAGGCGGCACAGAAGTGCACATGGGAAATATGTGATGATCAGTCAATTGTGTAGTATACAAACAGTGAATGATACAGAGCTAACACAGAGCTTGCTGGGTGTGCTACAATGACCATTTCCCATCTGATCCACAGGTGACCACGAACTCACTGAAGGGGACAACACCAGCAACCTGCAGAGCAACTATGCAATCGCCCTGAAGGGTGCAGGGGTCCCTTGAGTGACCTGTAAGGCTGTGCTGCCCTGTAACTATTTTACAATGGCGCCAGCAAGCTGCCAGCGCCGTTGTAAAATAGTTACAAAGTTAGCTTGCACAGGAAGCACCTGCTTCGTTTTATCTAGTGGTTCCAGTGCAAGCTAACTTTGTAACTATTTTACAACGGCGCTGGCAGCTTGCTGGCGCCATTGTAAAATAGTTAAATGAGTGTGGGTTCAACTTTTGAACCCGTTACGTTCGCGGATTTTTTTTGGCGGATTTTGCGGGAAATCCGCAAAATTCGCGGATTGCGGATTTCCCGAAAATCCGCGAGCGTAACGGATTTCACGCTCATGCTTAGTACCACTACTACCACCATGCCCCTTGGCCCACAGCCCAGCAGGATGGAGCACTCCCCCACCCTACCCAGAAGCATGTGTCAGCCTATTACACAACCCATTACAAACTTACAGGTAGGTAGCCTTCTTCCCTGGGAGAACTGTTTGTGAGTGGGAGGCCTGTACTACCACTACCACCATGTACCCTTGTCCCACAGCCCAGAAGGATGCAGCGCACAATAACACCCAGATGCATGTGGCACATAATGGCCCACATCCAGCAAACTAACAGGTAGGAAGACACATCATGCTATCTCATGACACCACTGAGCAGGATGGAAGTATCCAAAATGCACACACAGATGTGTCACATTACAAAGCTAAATGTGAGCACGTAACAGGTAAGTAGCCAGTACGTGCACACACACATTTGTCACAAAAGAAATTGTGCCATATGACAACACCAGACCTCTCACTGCCCAGATATGCACACCTAGCCCATTGTCAAGCAAAGTGTGCACACAGCAAGGCACATGAAACAGTCACAGCTACTAATGTGTCACACACCAAAGCAGATATAGAATAAAGTCTGGGCACAAACATGCACATCACCTCTAGACATGTGTATTGCCATGGGGCCAGGCAAGGTCCGTTCAACAGATAATAAAGTGTGTGTGGTGCTACAAATCAAGATATGCACATTACATGTCAAAGGTATGCAGGAGATGACAACGGGCAGTCCATGACCACAAGTAAACATCTGCCAGGTCAGACAAATCAACTAAGAGTCCCGAGTCAGAAGCACGTCGTGCCAGTCCCTAGATGGCAACAGATCCCTGTAATCATAAATTAGGCATGGGTTGCATGGTATGCATTGACACTTCACACCATGCACAAGTAATGCATGTACCACTGCATCATGTCAGGCGGCACAGAAGTGCACATGGGAAATATGTGATGATCAGTCAATTGTGTAGTATACAAACAGTGAATGATACAGAGCTAACACAGAGCTTGCTGGGTGTGCTACAATGACCATTTCCCATCTGATCCACAGGTGACCACGAACTCACTGCAGGGGACAACACCAGCAACCTGCAGAGCAACTATGCAATCACCCTGAAGGGCGCAGGGGTCCCTTGAGTGACCTGTAAGGCTGTGCTGCCCTGTAACTATTTTACAATGGCGCCAGCAAGCTGCCAGCGCCGTTGTAAAATAGTTACAAAGTTAGCTTGCACAGGAAGCACCTGCTTCGTTTTATCTAGTGGTTCCAGTGCAAGCTAACTTTGTAACTATTTTACAACGGCGCTGGCAGCTTGCTGGCGCCATTGTAAAATAGTTAAATGAGTGTGGGTTCAACTTTTGAACCCGTTACGTTCGCGGATTTTTTTTTGCGGATTTTGCGGGAAATCCGCAAAATTCGCGGATTGCGGATTTCCCGAAAATCCGCGAGCGTAACGGATTTCACGCTCATGCTTAGTACCACTACTACCACCATGCCCCTTGGCCCACAGCCCAGCAGGATGGAGCACTCCCCCACCCCACCCAGAAGCATGTGTCAGCCTATTACAAAACCCATTACAAACTTACACCCCCCCCCCCGGACATAGACTCTCGGATGTTGACTCCCAGGATCCTCTGGATGATGAGCTCGAAGCCGGCCCATCTGGTGCGCCAGGGAGCAACAAGTCCCAGGACCCCATCATCCTACCCACCACATCTGCTGCAATAACAACTTCACTGCAGACCCCTGCTGTTACGGCCTGTGCATCCACCACCACCACCACCAGTGCTGCCTGCAACACCCTCCCTGTCCCTGAGGATGACCAGCCCACACCACCGACTGAGGGCGGCAGGGAGAGGATGCAGGTGCACACAGTGGTGAGGCAACAGGTCTGTGGCAACAGGGAAGGTGGGAGGGGCAGGGTCACCCACAGACACCAGGAGGCTGGGGCCGTATCCCTGGACCACATCACCAGAGTCCTCAGTGCTTATGAACTGGTCCAGGGACAAAGGGGCTGGTTGGACGAACTGTTACGCGAGCTCATCCTGCTGATGAGGTCCATCGACACCCGCATGGGACAAATGGTGGACCTCATGGCCCAGCAAGTGGCGTTACTGAGGACAGGCCTGTGCCACAAACAGCACCTCCACCTCCCTCTGGTGGGCTGCAGGATGATAGTTCACCATCATCCCCTGTGCCCACAGAAAGGGGTGAGTCCTCAGACGCCACTGGCACTGCAGCAGGGCTCACACCTGCCATGCGACCAAGGGGCCGTCCTAAGAAGAGCCTGGGAGTATCTGGAGGCAAAGCACCTGCAAAACGCCAGTCACTGAGCCAGCCCTGATGGCAACCCTCTTCACCAATGCATTGACGATTTGGACTGTCCTTCCCCACACTCCCTTGGGAATGGCATATGTTTGTTGGACTGGGTCACCACATCAATGAGTTGACCACTCTACTATCTCATTTTGCATGACTGTCAACTCACTGCTCCACCACCACCTCAAAGGAATTATACACCCCCCTCACATGTCAACATTAAAAAATGAAAAACCTTAAACACATGTTGTCTTGTCAGCTCCGTCTTTATTGCAGGATGTGCAGTCTTCGGCATGTCCAAAATGTATCAGGAATATGTACTGTATGTAGGCAAGGATACGTTGTAGGCACCTAGGGAAACACAACAGAACAACACTCACTGGTGTGGATGTGGCATCACAGACATCACACAACACCTCTCAATCACGAAGAGCCTTACCAAGTCAAAACGCATCAAAATCCTAGATCAATGGGGGGGTTCTGATATATCATCAATGATCTAGATACCCTTAATGTGTAACTCAACACTATACCCAAGGTCAAGATACATAACCTTTTAAACAACAATATATACACAGGCCACTCTTCACTTACACTAAATCGAAAAATATAGAAAAAAATGACGTGAAAACAGAGAGAGTGCCTCACGGTCGAACCACCCAAGGGGGTTCCCGGTTAACAATCACCGGTTTACCCACTTCTCATCATCGGTCACACTCTTTGGGTGAAGAAAAGGAAAATACACAAGGACAGTTACTTGTGCACAAATGAGAATAGTGACATATAGACCAACAGTGGACAAATACCAACACCTATTGTACATTTACATGTAGTGATACCATGACCCCAAATGAACCGTGAAGATAGGTTCCAAAGAAAGGATAAAATTATGGTGAGGTTTGCTAGCTATCTATCCTTTATTCTGGCGCTGCAAAACCCTCCAGTTAAAAATGGTTAATAGTATACCATCATAGTTTGTTTAAAGCCAACATGTTTCGTTGCACCAAATTCAGCAACTTCATCAGGGCAAGAGATGGGGTGCACTATTCTCAATCTTCACACCTTCTCACTTTAAAGGACCTGTGTAAATATAAAACCAGGGTGCAGCAATGAACATACCGCAATGTACAACCCTTCAGCTGAAGGATTCTAGTATGTTCAAGGCATGTTAAAACACAGAGAAGCAACACATTAAATTCGTCAAGGACAGTCATGTACCTTATGATCGCCCAGACTTCACATACCACCAATCATGTAGCGGACCCCGTGTCTAATGATCACGTGTCCTCCCAGTGCTCACAATGTATCGAGTCACCTAAATAGAGACTGCACGACAAAGGAGAATGACGTGTGCCTCGATCCACTTTACTCATAGTTTAGGAACATCGTCCCCCATGCACCACCAGAATATCCCACGGTGCAAGCAACACATCAATACTGCTCATGAACTCTTAATACCCGCAGCGCTGCGTCCTAGCAGAGGGAATCCGGTTCTTTAACTAGTCAGTGCTGTTAAAATGCTGTGTCTTGAAAAGCGGGCGTCAACTACAACCCGATAATCGGCCCCTAACTGCACACGTTATCCTGCCATACTCTCAACTGCTGTGAGATACTGGAAGAGTGCACCCATTACAATTCCGTTTTGCCAGCCGCTGTTCAGCGCTATTAAAATGCTATGTCTAGCACACTGTAAAATGGGCGTAAGCGTCTACCCGGTAGTCGGCATCTAGCTGCCATACTTTCAGTTCACTCCTCAACACGCATACACCCTTACTGCTGCCACGTCCCTCCGGCGCTTCCGACGATCTGCAACAGAAAAACAAGGGCGGGTATGGAAGTAGTCGAGGGACGCGGCCTCGCCCACCACGTTCAATGACGTGATCGACGTGGGTGTGGCCATGTTGGAAAGGGATAAGTTCCCAAATCTAGTGCTCGATGGACTGGCAAGCCTGCCTGTTCCATGTAATGTCAAGACAGAAACGGCAACACCTGCAAAAAGGCTGCCCAACCTAAACTGTTACAAACACAGCCAATATGGGTATGCAAACACAATCCAAAAGGGGCCCCATGTCTGTCAGAGATCCCACCAAATTGTCTGGGAAGCCCTAAGCTAAACCACTGGGCAACTAATACATCCTATAGTCGGGGCAGATGATAACACCGGCTACCAGTGGAACAAGTCACCACTTTGCTAAACTACCCCCTGCCACCTACAGATGTGCTGTTTTGTGAAGATGTTTTGAGCTATAGATATACCAAGGGTTGCTGCCCCTGAGTACCATATGTCTGCTGGGTGGACAAACAGTAATGATCCCTGCAAACTAGTCGCTGTTAGCATCAGGTTCACCTCCTGCTTACTTTGTTCCACTCAATATTCTCATTTAACCCCTCTCGGTCTGTTTTCCCTGAGAAAATCCACTTGGCCTCCTTCTTTGCTAGGATAATCTCCAGATTGTGGGTATCACCCACCACCTTCTCTAAGACGGTCCATTTTAAATACTTCTGATCATGTCCCTGTTCCATGAAATGTTGTACTAGCCGAGTGGTCAGTTTCTTGGCTCTGATCGTACTCAGATGTTCCTGTATGCGGACCTTAACTTTGCGGGTGGTTAATCCAATATAGTGTAGCCCACAACTGCATGTCAGTCTGTAAATTACGTGCGTTGTGTTGCAGTAACTGAACTGGTTTAGGAACCAGGTACTCCCATTATGCAATATCAGGCTTTTTGTGGCTGATGTAAGACCACACACAGAGCAACTGCCACAAGGATAGTGTCCCATAGGGATGGTGTTAGTCTGGGTGTTACTGGGACATCGAGTATGGACCAGTTTGTCACGTAAATTTGATGCCCTTTTAAAGGCAAAACGGGGGGCTGGCATCTTATTAGCCACGGTGTCCAGAATAGACCAGTGTTTTCTAATGATCTGTCTTATTTTGGTAGAGAGTGGATCGAACGTGGTGACCACATGGAGACAGGTTTGCTTTCCTTTTACATTTCTCTCCAGAAGAGCTTCTCGTGGGGTATTCAATGCCCTCTTGCGTGCATGTTTAATCACCTTAGCTGGGTAATCTCTCTCTTTAAGTTTAGACACAAGCTCTTCCGATTGGTCTAAGAAGGCCTCAGTGGTGGAACAATTTCGCCGGTATCTCAAAAATTGACCCACCGGGAGATTATCCCAGAGAGCCCTGGGGTGGAAGGAATGATAATGAAGGAGTGAATTCCTATCAGTTTCCTTGTGGTGCACACTGGTTGCCAATTTGTGGTTCACTGCAGTAATGTCCACATCAAGATACACTGCGGATACATTACTTATGGTCCACGTGAATCGCAGGCTAGAATCTGCTTGATTGAGCCACTGTAAAAACATGTCAAGTCGGTCCTCTGTACCTGTCCAGATACAGAGGACATCATCTATATATCGCCTCCATAGGGAGATGTTCCCCAAGTATGGATTAGATGGGGCTGGATCACATTTTCCTCAAACTGGCCCACATAAATGCAGGCCAGACTGGGAGCAAATGTGGCCCCCATCGAGGTCCTCGATGTCTGTAAGTAGTGCTGGCCCTGTACTCAAAGAAATTCCTAGTGAGCGCCAGCTCAATGCATTGCATCACAAATGTTTGTGGTGTATCATAAAACCTTCCATCGCCCCCAGGGCCCTCGCTGCTGCCACCAGCTTGGCATCCTGGGGGATACTGGTGTATAACGACTCTATGTCGATAGTCACCAGTAGTTGATGATCTGGGTCAAAGTCGGTATCTTTTAAGATGTTAAGAATATCGGTGGTGTCCTGTACAAATGATTTTTGTGTAACCACAGCTTCCCTTAGAAAAAAATCTGCAAACTGGGATAAGGGTTCTAGGATTGATTGAATCCCCGAAACAATGGGGCGGCCAGGTGGCGGGCGTTGGGTCTTATGGATTTTGGGCAAGATGTAAAATGCCGGCACCCGTGGTTTGGTGTTAATGATGAAGTCGGCCTCCTTTGAGGTAATCCACTTCTTTGCCACAGCCTCCCCCACCATGTTCTTAATTGTTTCAGAAAGTGCGGGAGTCGGGTCTCGCACAAGATGATGGTAATTCGTGCGGACCTCCAGTAGTTTTAATATCTCTGCTTCGTAATCATTGGTATTTAGCATGACTCCGGCCCGACCTTATCGGCCAGTTTAATGGTAATAGCCGTGTTCTGTTGTAAAGCTCTAACTGCCAGCCAATCTTCCTTGGTCATGTTATGTCCCTGCTGGCGCACCTGCTGCTGTTCCAGCGATTCTATATCATGTAAGACTCGTTGTTCAAACACCGCAACCTCCGGGCCCAGGAGAGAGGTCGGTGGACAAAACATCGAGGGGCGGTGCAGGTTAGTATCAAACAATGATAAGGAAGTTTTTTCTTTTCCAACAAAGAATTTATGTAATATAATCTTCCTCATAATCTCTGAGATCTCAGTCCTACAGAGAAAGGAGTTATGCCTAGGTGTGGGTACAAACCCAAGGCCCTTGTTGAGCACTCCACGTTCAGATGATGTGAGTTCGTAGGAGGACAGGTTGACCACAATGTCCGTACTATGAGTGGCTTGCCCTATATTTTCTGGCCCTGATTCTGAAAGGACCTGCCTCTGCACCGTGTAATGCGTGGGGAATGTGTCTGCCATGTTGCTCTGCCGCCCTGAGCACCCCTCGGGGTTTGTCCTAAAAAAGCCCTCAATAGGACCCCCAAATCTTCATCCGATCTATTCTCAGGGGCAAAATCTACCCTATTGTTAGTCGGTGCAGTCTGGCAGTCAGAAACTTCAAACGCCAATTGTTAGGTGTGTGTCTATTCCCTCTCTGTCCTCCTCTCTGAGAGTACTGAACTCGTCTTTGATGAAACTGGCCCCTAGGTGGCTCTACTGGTTTCTCGTCTCATCAGTATTCGTCCTCAACATAAGGAAAATCCCAAGAGTGTGAGTGAAGTTCAAGGTTTTTCTTTTTCCCCTTGATTTTCTGGTTGATATATTCTGCCAGGTCACCCTGAATACGTGCCAGTTGTTCCTTGGCGTCTGTGAATGTGGTATTGGTATTCAGGCTCTCTTCTAGCTCCAAAATTTCTTTCAAAAGTGCCTTACTCAGACTGGGAGCAAATGTGGCCTCCATCGAGGTCCCCGATGTCTGTAAGTAGAGCTGGCCCCTGTACTCAAAGAAATTCCTAGTGAGCGCCAGCTCAATGCATTGCATCACAAATGTTTGTGGTGTATCAGAAAACCATTCCATCGCCCCCAGGTACATTGCGGTATGTTCATTGCTGCACCCTGGTTTTATATTTACACAGGTCCTTTAAAGTGAGAAGGTGTGAAGATTGAGAATAGTGCACCCCATCTCTTGCCCTGATGAAGTTTCTGAATTTGGTGCAACGAAACATGTTGGCTTTAAACAAACTATGATGGTATACTATTAACCATTTTTAACTGGAGGGTTTTGAAGCACCAGAATAAAGGATAGATAGCTAGCAAACCTCACCATAATTTTATCCTTTCTTTGGAACCTATCTTCACGGTTCATTTCTCTTGGGGTCATGGTATCACTACATGTAAATGTACAATAAGTGTTGGTATTTGTCCACTGTTGGTCTATATGTCACTATTCTCATTTGTGCACATGTAAATGTCCTTGTGTATTTTCCTTTTCTTCACCCAGAGAGAGTGACCGATGATGAGAATTGGGTAAACCAGTGATTGTTAATCGGGAACCCCCTCGGTTGGTACGACCGTGAGGCACTCTCTCTGTTTTCAGTTCATTTTTTTCGATTAAGTGTAAGTGAAGAGTGGCCTGTGTATATATTGTTGTTTAAAAGTTTATGCATCTTGACCATGGGTATAGTGTTAAGTTACACATTAAGGGTATCTAGATCATTAATGATATATCAGAACCCCCCATTGATCTAGGATTTTGATGTGTTTTGACTTGGTAGGGCTCTTTGTGATTGAGAGTTGATTGAGTGGGGGGTGGCTCTACCAGGTACTTTCCCCCTACACCCCTAGATATTGATCACACAACACCTACCATCTACATGAGCCAACATGCACACGTCACACTGGGCAACAAGTGCCAACAGACATGTCCTGTAGATGTCCCCAAATGACCTGTCCTGGAAACCTTGATAAACACTGCTGAGTCTACAACTGACTGCTGCTACAAGTCTCAAATACTCCTTCACGACAGCAGCAACATCATCAGACAATGGGCATGTTGTACATTGCCACCCACCTTTCAGTGAAGTAGCGGGTGATGAACTGTTGACGCAGGTCAACACCTTCCTCTTCTCCACTGTCCTCATCACTGGACACGGGTTAGTTTGCAGGCGGGGTCCTTGGGGCCTCATCATCATCCAGGAGCAGGGGAATCTCCTTGCAAATGTCTAGGCTGTGGAGCATGCAGCATGCCACTACAATCTAACACACCTTCCCAGGCGAGTATGCCAGTGCACCTCCGGTCTTGTCCAGGCAGCGGAATCATGACTTCAACAGACCAAAAGTACGCTCCACCACACGACGTGTCCTACCATGGGCATCATTGTAGCAAACGTCAGCCGGGGTCCTGGGATTCCGCAGTGGGCTCAGCAACCAGGGGCGGTTGGGATATGCAGAGTCACCTAGGCATGACAAACACAAAAAACATTGCAATGCCGCTGATGCAGAGGGCAGCAGGTCGCACACCTATCACGCTATACGACTAGGCATACTCACCCACAATCCATGCACGCTCGGGAAGCAGATTAGCCATCAGCTGGGGCACAATGCTGTTATGCAGGATGTAGGTGTCATGGGCTGAGCCTGGGAATCTTGCACACACGTGGGAGATGATCATATCTGCCTGGCATACCACTTGCACATTTATGAAGTGGTAATGTTTACAATTCCTGTAAATGTGCTCACTTGCCTGTGGTGGCACAAGACTCAAATGGGTGCAATCAATGGCACCAACAACATGGGGTGATGTGCCCAAGGGG
The DNA here is from genome assembly GCF_964263255.1 of Lissotriton vulgaris. Classification (NCBI taxonomy): domain Eukaryota; kingdom Metazoa; phylum Chordata; class Amphibia; order Caudata; family Salamandridae; genus Lissotriton; species Lissotriton vulgaris. The sequence continues at coordinate 173,789,400 of NC_141687.1, read as the reverse complement.
ATAGAAGTCTCCCTTCACAGCTGCCAATTCAGCACCCCTGGGGAAATAGATATATATGTCCTTGTATATCATCATGGCGGACAGTACATCACGCAGCACCATGCTGAACAACGGTTGTGACATCCCACCTGCGCTGGCCACTGTCTCCTGGAACGATCCAGTTGTAAAAAATGCAGGGCTGCCATTACCTTATAAGTTGGGGTGAAAGCTGTTGGATATGTCCGGCGAGGCTGCAGGTGGGGCTCCAACATATCACAAAGGGTTTTTAGGGTGGCTCTATCCAGACCGAATTTCCGGATGATCGCCACATCCTCCATGTCCTCCAGCACTGTCAAGTGACGCAGCAGATTTGGCCTCCTCCTACTTCAGATGAACGTGGATACATGTCAATGCAATACATAAGGAGATGGGCATAGCATTTCACGTTCTGGATGTCACAACGCCAACAATGACTGCCACAAAAATTGAGTAGCAGGCCAGCTTGCATGAAGGGACACCTTCATCTACACAAAGGGCACACCTGTCAACTTACACAAAACAAGTACCACAAACATCACCTTGGACAATGTGATTGGACATAGAGATATGGCCACATTACAAATAGGCACGCTTGGGAGTATGGCATCCAGCATATGTCTAACAATGAAACCCCACTGTCTCATACCTAGCTGCTGTACCTGTCACTCCTTAATGCGTCATTTCAACCTGACACACATCCACAACACAATGATCACAGTTGGAGCAGAAATGACAATTGTGTGTACGAGCAGACATAAGAGGCCATGCAAGAAACTACATCACCTATTGAGATGGGCATTGCAGTGATTATCACTGCACCTCAACGCATTGACAGGTGTACACATTGTAGAGTCCACTACAACACTGTCCTGCCTCATCGACCAAAAAATTCATAAGTGACATGTGAGGGAGTACTGGACAATGTACGACACACATACACAAACATGGCGTGTGTAGTCACCAGTGGAGTCAATGGAACATTGGCATTGTGTGCACAATGATGTGCCATTGACCATGTGGCTACTGTGCACTGTTGATGTGTGCCTGATGGCCATTGCCATTGAATGGCACCCAAATCGCGGTAGCTACCGCCTGTCCCCAGCGGTGTGTCACCAGCACCCCCATTTCACACAAGAGTGGTAGTGATTGGTATGGAGACATGCCCAAATGGCTGTTGGCATGCTCAGGAACTGAAATCGCGGTGCCTCATGTGATTGTATGGCACCCAAATTGCGGTAGCTACTGCCTTTCCCCAGCGGTGTGTCACCAGCACCCCCCATTCACACAAGTGCGGTAGTGATTGGTATGAAGACATGTTCAAATGGCGGTTGGCATGCTACACCACCCAGATCGCAGTAGCTGCCGCCTGTCCCCGGTGGTGTGTCACCAGCAACCCCCATTCACACAAGTGCAGTAGTGATTGGTATGGAGACATGCCCAAATGGAGGTTGGCATGCTCCTCTACCCAAATTGGGGTGCCTTATGTGATTGTATGGTACCCAAATCGTGGTAGCTACCACATGTCCCGAGCGGTGTGTCACCAGCACCCCCCATTCACACAAGTGTGGTAGTGATTGGTATCGAGACATGCCCAAATGGCGGTTGGCATGCTCCACCACCCAAATCGCGGTAGCTACCGCCTGTCCCCAGTGGTGTGTCACCAGCACCCCCCATTCACACAAGTGCAGTAGTGATTGGTATGGAGACATGCCCAAATGGCAGTTGGCATGCTCTGTCACCCAAATCGCGGTAGCTACCGCCTGTCCCCAGTGGTGTGTCTCCAACCCCCCCTTTTAAACAAGTGCGGTAGTGATTGATATGGAGACATGTCCAAATGGCGGATGGCATGCTCCGCCATCCAAATCGCGGTAGCTACCGTCTATCCCCAGCTGTATGTCACCAGCACCCCTAGTCACACAAGTATGGTAGTGATTGGCATGGAGACATGCCCAAATGGCGGTTGTCATGCTCTGCCACCCGAATCACGGAAGCTACCGCCTGTCTCCAGCGGTGTGTCACCACCATGGAGCATGCCCTTGAGCCAATGGGAACGATGATTGCGGTAGCATGAATCGATGCACTTTTGAAAATCGCGGTAGGTATGCTCCGACACCCCGGAGGCGGTCATTGGATGCTTTTGAAAGAGGCGGCCTGGACCACCAATTGCTGCAGCTTGGCACCTTTGAAACGACCCCAGGGGGCTAATTGTGTGAGGGAGGGAGCCTCACATTTCCACTGCTCCCAGAGCCTGCCGCCAGAGACCCCTGAACTGCTGCTATGCCTCCAAGGACTGCTGCCAGAGACCCCTCATCTGCTGCTGCCTCATGGGACTGCTGCCTGAGACCTCTCATCTGCTGCTGGCTCCAGGGACTGCTGCCAGAGACCCCTGACCAGCTGCTGCCTCCAGGGACTGCTGCCTGAGACCCCTTTCCTGCTGCTCTGCCTCCAGGGACTGCTGCCAGAGACCCCTCATCTGCTGCTGCCTCCAGGGACTGCTGACTGAGATCCCTTGTTGGCTGCTTCCTCCGGGGACTGCTGCCTGAGACCCCTGACCTGCTGCTCTGCCTCCACGGACTGCTGCCAGAGACCCCTCATCTGCTGCTGCCTCCATAGACTTCTGCCTGAGACCACTCACCACCCAATTCCCCTGTAGTTGTTCCATGTCCACAGTGATGACAAGGACAGAGAAGATCCGTGCCAGTACATTCACAAGTGAGTAGCTGGAGGTCCTGGTGGACGAGGTGCTCACACAGTACCCAAGGCTGTATGGTGCCCCAAATGTCGTAGTAAGTCCTCAAAAGTGGAGATGTAGGGCAGGGGGGGGGCACACATGAAGTTGGACTGATGCAGTATGTGCCTGAGGGTGTGGTGTTGTGTCATGCACTGTCAAACATGCTGTTTCCAGGGGTAAGGTGTGTGTCCCAATGTCACAGGAGTCCCTGCCTGCAGTTGTAGGTGTGAGTGAACTGTGTTGTGTTATCAGTAATACAGTGAAGCAGTAGGTTGGTCATGCCGGAGTCAGGACAGTGATTGCTTGGCTGAATGGCTGTGTGTGCCCTTATTGTCCATCTTGGTGTGAGCCCAGATGCAGAGCACAGTGCTTGCCCACAAAGTCAAGGACACATCACTTCACTTCCTGTGTATTTCCTAGGTATTTTCCCATTGTACTCCAGCTATGCGCCATCTCAGCCCTGTAGATTGCAAACAACCGGCCTTGTGTTGAGGAATTTCTGTTTGTGAGTCCATGTCCCTCAATGCAACACTCCTGACAGAGTTATCTATTCACTGGGCAGGGATATTGAGTGCTGCGCAGTCTTGGACAACGAGAGTCCACCCCAGACACAGGTTGATATGTGATGTATGTGTTGCTCTACCCAAAAATGGACTGGTGATGTAGGCCACGTATCTTGCTGCTATACTGATGGATGTCAGTACATTACACTGTGTCACTGATTATTTCCCTCTCTTGTCTCCCATGCCTGCAGCTCAAAGTACACCAGCATAAGGCCGTGTGGAGAGCCATTGCTGCCAAGGTGAGAGCTCTGGGGGTCTCTAACCGACGGCGCACCCATGCCACAAGAGGGGGACGACATTAGCCGGCTGGCAAAGAACATGGCAGAGGTGACCTTGGGGCTGCTTCCTCACACTGGGCGTTTGGCACGGCGCAGCATGACACCACTAATGGCCCGCATCTTGGCGGTAACTCAGCCTGAGCTGCATGCACGTTTAAAGGAGCATCAGCAGCAAGGCAGGGGTGAGTATTTGGGGAGGGTGACTTTGGCAGGGATTTGCTACATGTGCACAAAGCCTGTGCCAGCACTGGCCTATGTAATGTTGGTGGTGTGATGCAGTGGCATGTAAGTGGCTACTGGGCTAGGTGCCAGTGTCATGCATTTGCCCTACCTGTACTTACAAAGGTAATTCTCCATGCTGTGCATTTCCATTGAAGTCTGAGTTGTGCTCTACAGGTTTCTTCAGCATTGGGGTAGTCTGGGAAATCACATTGGGAGTGTACGGCAGTGTTCCTAATCTGAGTGTGACTTCATCAATGTGTCCATTGCATGCATCCAGATAGTTGAGGCCTAGACATCTGACAACAATGTGCACCAGTCTTTGGCCCCAAAGTACAACATGGAGGTTGGCATGGGCCCTTCGCCATTGTGGACTGTCATGTTGTAGTCTGTCTTTGTGTTGTCCCCTCCTGTGCCATCCAGATCTGTCAGTGGCAACAAGTGGTGTGCCCCCATCATGTCCCTAGGTGTGCACAAGCTAGTTGTGTGTCTGCTTGAATAGAGCCACAAGCAGGGTGTTGTGCTGTGTAGCCATAACATGGCTCAATCATGACTGAAAATCTGGGTTGCACGCACTGTTTGGGTCTATGTAGTGAGTTGCTGCGATGTGATTGCAGAGGGTGGAGTGCAACATGTGTATTTTGTCATCTTTTGTAATGCATTTCTTGCATAGGTTTGTTGTGTTGCTGCCACTGACCCAACCCTGCATCTCTCTCTCATGCAGAATCTCCTGTGGTCACGGAGGGACAGGAGCCAGACACCAGAGAGGGTGAAAGTAGTACAACAGCTGCACAGGAGCCCTGTGACACAGATGTCACCAGTGCCTCAGAGGGGGTCCGGAGTCTGCAGGAGGAATCCCAGCCTGAGACGCAAAGTACCACATCATCTGATGCCAGCGGGGATGCATCCATGTTGGTGGGCACAGGGAACGGGGACTCTGCATCATCTTGAACCATGCAGCAGCCAGTGCCCACCCTGCTAACAACTAGCTCTGGTTCTGCCCGTGTCTGGCTCAGTAAGAGGGGTCGAGTTTCCTTCACACCTGGCACCGCTGCCCCGTCCCCCCTGCTGCCATCAGTGCTGAGTCTGTGGAGCTTTTGCGCCAGCTGTGTGTAGGCCAGACAGCTCTCCTCAATGCCTTCACTGACCATGACAAAAAATTGGCCCAGGTGGTTACTTTCATGGAGGGCATACATTCAGACGTGGGTGATCTGCACCATACTGTCCAGGCTCTGTCCTCCACAGTGACGTCTGCCCTTCAACAGGCACATACTCCCAGTCCAGCTCCGGGGCCTTTGTCCATCACCCAGGTTGTGGCCACGTCTGAGGATAGTGACCATGGTCCACAGCCCTCACAGTCACGATACAGCACACGGAGCACACAGCAGCAACAACCCAAGTGGTCCCCGCCGCAGACACCATACCTACAGAAGAGCAAAGCCACCCTAGAGCTCAAAGACAAAAGCCCATCAGGCTACACCAAAGCCCAAAAACCAAGGAAGCAGACCTCAAGCTCACATGCCTCAGAGGCATCCCCAGCCAAGGACTCTCCTGTCCCTAAAGCAGCTCACAAAGAGAAGCATACAGTTTCTGTGCCCACTGAGAAGGTGGTGCATGGCAAGGGTACACCTAAGAAGGGCTCCAAGGCAGAATCACCCACCACCTCAACTCCCATTCCAAGCCCAGTGAAGCAGGGGAAGGCGGGCACTAAAGGGGTAACACCTAGTAAACAGGGGTTGGAGGGGCAAAGGCGAGGCCAGAGGAAGCGTTACGCTGGATCCAGCACATCCCCACAGGGATTGCCAGCGTCTGCACCTGATGCAGCTTTGGTGGTGAGTGTGCCTGGTGTGTCCACACCACCTCTAATTGATCCCAAGACAGGGAAGCCATTTAGAATCCCCAAGAAGTAGAAAGGCACCCCTCCACAATCTCCCAGCCACACTGTGCCTCATGTCAGCATGACTCCACCTCCACGTGCCACTACACCACCTGGTCCAAGCAGCCCTCCGGCTTGCCAAGCTCCTGAAAGCTCTACCTCAGCTGGGCCGCTCTCTCCCAGGTCAACTGGTCATACTGTCCCCGAGACATAGCCAGCTCCCAGTATGCCTGATAGCCAAGTCTGAGTGGTAGTCCCCCTCACACACCTGTCTCTCACACAGGTGGGCCTGTACTGCCCATTGTTACCCCCTGACTGTGTTGCTGATCAGGTAAAGGTCCAGTCACATTATTCCCTGTGCAGCCTCTCATCTACTCGCTCTGCACTTGGCCCTGGCCACTGGCCTTGTTGCTCTTTGCTGTGTTGGACTATTCCCTGTGCGGTCTCTCATGTACCCACTCTGCTCTTGGCCCTGGACACTGGCCTTGCTGCTCTTTGCTTGTTGTGTGGCGTTTTAAGCTCCAAGTGAATTTTCCCGATTCATGCCCTTATATAGGTACAATTCACATTGCCCTTATATAGGCATATACATCAATCCCTTATTTAGGCATAGTCAATCCGTACCAAATGTCACAACGACTTCTTGTAAAACCCACTTAAGCAGTCAGGGACTTCTCCTTGCTTGAATACGGATTTGTCCAAGAACTCAGTTACTTTACAAAGAACAACTATTCCCTACGGGTTCTTTCCTGACGTTCATATGCCCGACTTTACGTCAAACTATGGTATTCCTAAACACCTTCAAGGTATAAATATACGGTGGTTCGGAGCAGTTCGAAGACCTACTTGCCCGAGGCAGCTCGCTACAGCAAGTGCAGAAGGAAGCCGACTCTCCAGCTGACGCACTGATCAGGAAGCTGCCCTTCTCCTGCCGAGAATTCAGCTCCAGTGTTTCCCGCTCCCCTTGCGGGGTGTTGGGAAATCGAGTCCCGAGACAGACCTTCTTTATTCTAACAAGGTATGGAGGTGATTAGAACCTAGAGAAACCTTTGGAAGATTCTTGGCAAAAACTAAACCTATGCTACACAATACTTACTTCTTCCCTCGTACTAGACTTAGGTTAGGTACATTGGGGTAGGCGTATTTTAGAAACACCCGTTGAGTATTTTAGTCAATGTTATTTATGTATGTATTTTTATATGGCTTAGAAACCATAAAATGCTCTTACAGTATTATTTCATATTACTATTTATGCTGTACGCATTATACTTTGCAGTCTGCATACCTATTGTAGCAGTTCACCTCTCTTGAATGAGAAAGAAGACTGTTCAATAAACCCTTTTTATTGAAAATGCCCGTCTCACTATTTCTCTGCAACTCTGTAGAAACGAAGCATGCACAATTGACTGAGTGAAATACTTATCTATTGTTTCCGCGTCTCTGAGAGATATATCGTCTTATTCTTGGGAAACAAAGTTGTGATGTTTATGCGGTTGTCAGAAACTAATCCCTTCTTGTGTATTCGAGAAAGTTTCTAGTGACCTCTGAGCTTGCTGGCACTCACTATTAAGTTTAGTATATTCGATAGAGACCTAGTTGACCTCAGTCCTACGTCAAATCTATAAGATATATTATTCCAATGGGCAGAGCCTATTGGGAATATAGGAATATTAGAACTACACTACATGGCGCCCAATGTTTGGTAAGGCACTAATTTAACGATAGATACTAAAGTAACTGAGTTGTGCTTTTCCCAGAGACCCCTTTTTCCATAATACCGTAAATAAAATTACACCAGAGACTCTACATTCAGCCGTTGGTAAATTACCCGCAAAACGGGAACAAATTCCATTCTGGATAGCTCAATAAATTACTCAAATCAAGGTAGTATTTCCTGATAGTACCCCTCATGAGAAACACAGAATTCAAACAAGTGAAGTAGTGTGGCTCACTGGTTAGAGGCGGCAGACCCGAGAGCAGAGGACGGCCCGGGACCAGGGTTCGATTCCCGGCGCGGCAGGTTTCTGGACCAGGGTCAGCGGACTCGATAATTCTCTCGCCTCGGTGCCCACTCTGATCAGCGATCACACTCGGCAACTCTGGGCATTAGCTTGCCTCATCTTCACTAACGGCCCCACCAGACCGCCGGGGATGCCTGGTCTCACCCTGGAGATACCCATTAAGGGACCATCTCTCAGGGAAGCCAGGAAGGGTTTCGCAGCGGTCGAAGCGCCTTGGGACCCTACGGGTAAGTAGTGCGCTATATAAATGCCTATACATACACAAACAATCTGTTTACCAATGGGAATCGCACCACACTTGCGACACTTGGGGTACAGTCTTTGCTGCAATCTACACTAAAACAAATGGTGTTCTGTCTATGGCTGTACTGCCAGACGTCCTGAAACAGATTCAAAATAAATAAGGGGCAGAGCCTGCTCTAATTCTAGGTATGAAATTGCTGAAAGATTTCAAACAAGTCTCTACAAATTCATTAGCTAATATTAAAGGTGAAGCAGCCTCCGTGGCGATCTGCCAGAAGCTAAGAGAATTTGATGTAACTGAGCAACCACGTGAACTGTCCAGAATAATTGAAAAATCCTATGAAGAATTAGGCTGAGACAGCTTGGGTGGGAAACCAGTTAAACCTCAACTGTCAGAAAGTCCTGAAAAGGTCTTCATTAAAAACACTCCTACTCCTCCTATAAAGAAGTGGGAGAACACTAAACAAACTTCTAAAGAGAAGCGTTCTCAATCCCGAGGTAGGTCTCCTCAAAAGGAGCCCTCTGAAAGGAGGTATACCCTCAGAAATAGGGATAATTTGAGAAAACCTGATAGATATCAAGATACTGATACACATTTCTTCTGTACCTTTCAGAATTCCTCACAGAAATCCGAAAGAAGAGAACGGTCAGAACACAAGGAAGAACGCGTGAAGTCCAAAGATGATCAACACGTTCAGAAAAATAAGAAAACTCAATTCTCCAAAAAGAAAATAACAGGTCTAAAAATCAGACAGGCCGAGGATCTTGAGGACACAACTCAAGAACGGGGAATGGGCTCAAACCATGTTGGACAGTGCGGCAGAAGTCACCATAGTTTGCAAGAACTTTAAGGATCATCTGGAGACAGTGGACTTGAATGAGTACATCCAAGTTGAAACTGCAGATACCAGGGTTAGTGTCCCACATAAGTTAAACGAAGTAACTCTCTGGATGGAGGGAAACATAACTAGAAAAATAAGAGCACTCTTTTGGGAGCGACTCTCTCAGGGTTATGACATTCTTCTAGCTGAACAAGACAGGCCACCTGAATTTGTCAGGGAGTGCCCACATGGCAAAGAAATCATTGTGCCAGCTTTCTCCAACCACATTCCAATTCATTTAAAATATACCTATGCCAGGAAATGAGCAGTATCTCAGGCTCCTACATTATATAAAAATCATGTAGGATGGGATGAGGATTCTCCTCACCATAAAATCCAATTAAAAAATCATCTGACTGCACAAAGGCAGTATCCAGTTAAGCAAGAAGCTAAGAAACAGGTCAGGGAACTATTAGACCAACTTGAATACCAAGGGGTGATTGAAACATGCACCTCGTCAATGAACAATCCTTTGTTTCCTGTCTCCAAACCAGACAATACATATCGTCTAGTTTTGGATTAGAGACATCTAAACTCTTGTTACAAAACGTTTGCAGTGCAGCATTAATGAATAACATTGTGCGTAAAAAATACAGAACCACATTAGATATTTCTAACGGTTTCTTCTGTCAAAACATTGCACCAGAAAGTAGGTAGTTGACTGCTTTCTCAATTATGGGGACACAGTTCAATTCTGTCATCTCCCCCAGGGATTAAAGAATAGTCCAGCGTTATTCTCAGCCAGAGTAACAGAGTTACTACAAACCTATGATGATGATGCATTATCATATGTCGATGATATCTATCTAACAGACGATGACTTGGATATGTACTTGAACAGGGTGAACACCGTAATATTAGGCTTCGCCTCTGAAGGGTACAAATTCCATTTTAAGAAATCACAAATTGCCCATTTAAACGTCCTTTTCCTAGGATATGAACTTTCAAGTGAAGGCCAAAGCCTGGCAGCAAAATTTCTAGAGAAATGTGCGCTGCTCTAACATCCAAAAACGCGGAAAAACTTACAGTCGATTCTAGGTTTTATGAATTTCGGAAGAACTTATATTCTAAACTACGCAGAAAGGGTTAAACCTCTCTACAAATTAATCAAACCTGATTTCAAAACAGTTAATTGGACTCAAAAACACACAGAAATTTCGCGTTCATTGCAAACAGACATGTTAGCAAAAAAATAAACACGCGTAAACGTATGCAACTTAGTGATCCGAATCATTCCAGGACAATGCAGATTCACATACTTAACCTTTAATGAAGGAGAAAAAGTACTAATAGCTTACAGATCACATTTGTACACACAAGCAGAAATGAAATTCACTTCAACAGAAAAAATTCTGATAACGGTTCAAACTGCAGTAGCAAAAGAGAGAGCCCTCGCACAGGGTAAGCGCATTATGGTCGTTACACCTGTACCTGCCTAGGAGGCAGTGACAAAAGCGAGCATTCCGAATGCTAAAGCTTTACATCCAAGAGGGATACAATGGGTTAATTCTCTTGCTGCAACAGACGTTGAAGACGTTTTTGACCCTTATTTGAAAACACAAGCATTTCTACAATACGAACAGGGCTCCGGGGCTGCAGGGCTTCAGGGCTCCGGGGCTGCAGGGCTCCGGGGCTGCAGGGCTCCGAGGCTCCAGGGCTCCGGGGCTGCAGGGCTCTGGGGCTGCAGGGCTCCGGGACTCTAGGGCTCGGGGGCTGCAGGGCTCCGGGGGCTGCAGGGCTCCGGGACTCCAGGGCTCGGGGCTGCAGGGCTCCAGGGGCTGCAGGGCTCCAGGGCTGCAGGGCTCGGCGGCTGCAGGACTCCGGGGCTCCAGGGCTCCTGGGCTCCAGGGCAGCAGGGCTCCCGGGCTGCAGGGCTCAGAGGGGCTCTGAAACCCCACGCTGGGCCTCAGGCATGGGTAAGGACTGCCCGGAACCCATGGAGTCCGTCCCGGGTACTTTGCCACGCCGCGGGCTGGAGGAGGGAGCCCCGGACGCCTGGGAGGTATTGCCCGGTAATCGCCCATCTGGTCCCCATCAGGGAACCGCCAGCCCCGGAAGGGTGTCCGGGCATACCCTTGCCCCTAGTAATCCGGAGGAAGGCTACCCCTCTTTCTGGGAACAAGTGTGCACCGCAATGCTCAGGGGACCCTAGGCGCGAACGTGCCCGACCTCCTGGAGCCCTGGCTGGGATCCGGGAGGCGAATGGCACCTCATCGGGACTTCCAGCGAAGCCCGGCCATCTGGTCGCCCCATTGGGAAGCATTGGGTGCGACCAGATGGCTGAGTGGAAAGGTGCGACCAGATGGCCGGGACCAACATGACGCCAATCTGCCTGCCACGAGCCTCCACGGGAGGGCTCCCGCCTGGGCTCCGGGACTGCAGGGCTCGGGGGCCGCAGGCTCTGGGGCTCCAAGGCTCCAGGGCTCCGAGGCTCCAGGGATCCGGGGCTGCAGGGCTCGGGGGCTGCAGGGCTGCAGGGCTCCGGGGCTGCAGGGCTGTGGGGCTCCGGGGCTCCGGGACTCCAGGAGTCCAAGGCTCGGAGGCTGCAGGGCTCCGGGGGCTGGAGGGCTCGGCCTGCAGGGCTATGGGGGCTGCAGGGCTCCGGGAGTCCAGGGCTCCCACGTCTCCAGGGCTGCAGGGCTCCCGAGCTGCAGAGCTGCAGGGCTCCGGGGCTGCAGGGCTCCGGGGCTCCCAGGCTCCAGGGCTCCAGGGCTGCAGGGCTCGCGGGCTCCAACCAGGCCGGGGAGATCAGAGAGTCTGCCCAGGCACAAGGGACCCCTGTCCCGGGCACAGGGACCCTCAGGACGCGCCCCCGTTTTCCACAAATTATTTTCCAAATTTCTGCTTAGTGTGCGTAGTGGCGCTACGCAAACTACGCCCAGCCCTAGTATCAATTCAAATTTATGACGGTGGTACACCCACGTTCTATGCAAAACTTTGATATGCACAGATTTGTATTTGCGTATCAATACAAATTTATCACTGTGACACGCACACGCCATTTATGAATTTATTATTATTATTTTTTAAATCGTATATATTTTTTTGGGGTGGTAATTCTCTTCCTGTGTAGTGACTTTGCTCGTTGTATATTTTTAAACATTGAATGGTGTGAATAAACATGCAGAGTAGAGACGCAGCACTAGCAACCTACAGTCTTTGTGGCCAGCAGTAGGGGCACGGAAGAGGACTCCCAGGCCCAGGAACCAGTGGGGCGTGGAGCACACCGGCAGTCCCTCCCCCTTACCTGCGGGGGCTTTTCTCAACTTCTTGCGCCTCCCGCTTCACGGGAGACGCGACGCTAGCAACTTACAGTCTTTGTGGCCAGCAGTAGTGGCACAGAAGAGGACTCCCAGTCCCAGGAACCAGCGGGGCCACGGAGCACACCGGCACCCCCTCCCCCTTACCTGTGGGGGTGTTTTTAACCACCTGCAGACTCCCGCGACGCTGGCGGTCACCGGGCTAAGCCCGGCAAAGGGCGGACCATCTGTGGTCATCGTGGCTGGACGAGGCAGGGCTGGGCCACCCCTCCTGTAATCCAAAATCGGCTTCCGGCAGGTAGAGTGTGCATTGGGAAATTGGGCTACGTGACTGTTTCGTGGACCTACGGCACCTTCCAGAATTGATGGCATTATTGCAGAGTGTGAGGAAATTCTTTTACCTGACGGACCGACTCCCGCATCTATCACCACGTCCCATGTAACTAAGAATTGCGGGTCAGTTCATACTTGATCTATAACCCAAATGTTCCGGAGACTCAATAACTCGCAAGCATCGGATATTGTGTCTCCTTTAGTTTCTGCTCAGTCGGGAGAAAGGGGCACAATGGTGAGGACCCCTGCTGATATTCCCAGGGAGGCGGAAGGGGGTCATTTGGAGCCATCAGTGGTTGTGTGCTCAAACCGCTATGCCGCCCTTGCTGAGCTTCCAGATCTTCATTCTGGTGGCACATGTATCACCCCTGAGGTCACCGAGATTTTTAATGAATCAGGTGATATTTCCTCTGCGACATTTAGAGATGTGGTACAGCTAGTAGGCTCTCTTCGATCAGAAATTGAGGACCTGAAAAAAATTATATTGGACTTAGCGGTGGTAAGAAAAAAAAAAACATCGATGACTATACCTCCACCTTCTAATAAACCAGAAGTCCCTTCGCCCGTTTTAAATGCAGATGACCAATTAGTTTCATGTATAAAAAATATTCCCGTAAAAGATGGAAGTATTATGTCTCGCCAGGGGGCGACCAAAATACCAGCAATGCTTTCTACCTCTCTGGGCCTCCCCCCAATAGCCAAAAATCCCCAAAAAGAGCCATTGCCGTCTGTCCTTCTGAAAAATCGGGCTGAGGGGCGTACTGACCAGGCCTTTGGTTTGACACACAGTTTACCTGCAAGCAAAACCACCCTGCTAGGAGCGCCTATAGACTCTTCCTTAAGGAATAACGCTTACCCACTAAGCTCAGAGACCTCACTTAGAGACGATGCGATAACTCTTCACCTTCCACCTGATTGTTCACTGTATGTGGTGATTCTCAAAAATGTCCCATTGCTGGATAATCAACGTAAAGAGACATACCCGGATAAGCGTGAAATCACCTGGCACTGGAAAGCGAAGGAGGGACCGTCGAGTGGGCGCTGGAGAAAGGAGTTCTGTAAATGGGCGAGCTACGAAAGTGTTGTGCGGCTCAGACAAGCTACTCGATTAGATAATGATAAGGCGCTGGAGATGGCTAGATCATGGTAGGCCCTGGTTCAGACTTTGAAGGATCATCAATCGGTTGAGGGGGAGGATTGAGAGCTCCACATCCACGTGGTTCATATTTACGGGAAATAGCTTTGATAGCCCTCCGACACACAGTTGGGTGTATAATGTGATTCTGCTAGTGCTCACACCGCCGCCATTGTAGGGGAGGGAGGGTGTTGAGGGAGGGGGTTTTGGGTTTGATATGAGACGGCTATTGATATTGGAGATGTGTCAAGGTGTTGCCTGCTCTTGATTATAGGGTGTTGAATTGGTTTATTGTGATACGCTTTCCGTGGAATGAGTGGGGGAAGCTAGGAAGCAAATGTGGTGATGTTGAGGAATAGGGGTACAGTTAACTCCATATCAGTTTTAGGAATTGGTTTTATTTTTGTTGGGGAACTGGGAGGAAAAGAAAAGCAGAAGCAAGAATCCTTGGTGACCGGTCATGGCTATATTTTTATGACACACAACTAAAGCTACTTTCCTGATTGCCGCCGCCCGACCTCAGGGTTGTGGGCTAAATGGCTGTGTATTATGAATCCAAGTGCCTTGGGTGTCGCAAGTATTAGATATGGAATTGTTGACCGGCATAATTGCATTTCATATCAATCTGCAATAAAAATATAATTAAAAAAAAAAAAGAGAGACATATCCCGAGCTTAAAAACAAGGTTTGTCATTGGTTCTCTAAATCTATAAAATTCTCTCCTAGTAATATTGGGGATATTTTTTTTGATAGAAGAGTCAGGTGGGTTGGTCCATCTGCGAAAAAATGGCGGGAGGCGACTGTGTTGTAGTTAATTGTAGATCCCACATACTTGCAAAATGGCTGATTGAGGAAGGAAGAATCTGGAATAACCAGTGTGGGGCAGACGGGATTAGTATCCTACCACTTGGAGACTTTTATAAGCACTTAGACATAACTTATACAGGTATTATCAGTGGTAGGAGCTGGAACCGGAGGCCTGCTATTTACGGAAGTAAAGCATCGCTAGTAGGGGTTGGTAGAGCTCATTCGTTCTCAGCCCTCGACGCCCAGGATTGACTTCTATCTGTACCTGGTCTAAGTCTGGACTCCGCTGGGGCACCAAATGGTTTGGCCTCAGTTATCGGTGTAGTGCCACCAGTTGGTTCTCCATTGATCCTAACTGACACTAGCCACTTAGATGGTTATCAGGTAGATTCTATTAGTGACAGAGTTGATATAAAGGGGAGGGATGCTATTGAGAAGGTGGCTAATCCTAGGCAAACTTTGGAAATTCTCTCATGGAACGTGGCAGGTATCCAATCCAAATTGGAAGATTTGGACTGGTGTATTTTCATGGAAAAGTTCCATATATGCCTTTTACAAGAAAGTTGGGCGGTGGAAAAAATTTATAGAGCAGGCTATACCACTTATAGTGTGGAGGCTAAAAAGGGAGCGCTAGGACGAGCTGCAGGTGGTCTCCTGATATGGGTAAAGAACTCTTTGATTGGTAGTTTTCAGGTACTTGACATTATATCAGATGAATTATTAGGCCTGGAAGTGCGCTTCCCTAATGGGAAAATTCCCCTGAAGATTTTTAATATCTATAACCGTTTCAGTAGCCCACATAGACCCTCAAACACAATAATAACGTTGTTAAACCATCTAGACGCTTCCTTGGGGCAATACTATCTGATGGTAGCCGGTGATTTTAATATTTCTTTTGAACTGGTAAATTACATACAGGATTTGACAGCATCGAAAGATGAAGCAAGAGGGATTGCAAGATTAAATATACCTTGCCTAAAAAAATGCTCTAAGGTTGTAGAACAGATCTCATCTTTTGTCATTAATCATGGGCTGCGTGCATGTAATGGCAGAACAGATTCAGATAGAAAGGCATCTTATACTTTTAAGAGAGGGCTTTCTAAATCTAGACTGGACTCTATTTAGGTAGATCTAGATCTCTGGACTAATGTCAAGGATATGAAAGTCCCAGAAAGAAGCGACAGCGATCATAATGCACTAGCTCTTTCTATGCGTGATATGATTGACTCCCTCGGCCCCTCTAAGTATAAATGCCCCCTGTAATAGCAAGTGAGGATGAAAAACGAGTTAGGTGGGGGAATGTTTTGGCTGATCAGGATGTGTTAGCTCAGATTTATACAAAGGTGTCAGAAGTTATTGTTACTTTAGTTCCAGAAAATGGCAATGAAAATGATTCCTTAAGGGTCTTTGAGAATCTGAAAAATAATATTAAGAGGTATTTTTGCAAACCGATAGGTAATTTGCAGCTGAATAGATTTTCTGCCCCATAGTTTAATAATGCCTGTAAAATGGCTAGAACAACTCTGATTACAGCAGTTAAGGGAAGTTCTTCCTCTACCATAAGAGAGTGCAGGAAGAGCTATCAAAAAATACAAAGGGAGGCAAAGAAAGATTGGGAAACCAAAAAATGGATGCTTCTGGTAGAGGCCTCCCATCAAAAGAACAGTAAAGCTTTTTGGCACCTTTTAGCTGGAGAGAAAACTGGGGAGGTGGCTCAATCCGACACCCACCTACAGCCCCAGGTATGGGAAGATTATTTTGGACAGCTGTTCGCAAACTCTGAGGGAATAACAAGCCCTGCTTTATGCCAATTGAGCACCGAAGACCTGGAAAAGGATTTCTATGAGATCGATGTTAGCGAAACCACCTTGGCCTTAAAGATGCTAAAGAAGGGGAAGGCCTCCGGCCTGGATAGACTTCCAGGTGATCTTTTTAGCTCAGAGCCGCTTGTATGGTGTCCGGTCCTGACTGTAGTTTTCAATGCTATACTTAAGGGAGGTATGCTTCCGCCCACATGGTTGGGCGCAGAAATCATCCCCATCCATAAGAAGGGGGACAAAGGGTTACCAGAGAATTATAGTTACAACAAGGGGTGGTGAGGGACAGAGTCTCTGAATTAAGCAGAAAGCTCTCACCCAGTCAAGAGATCAGGGCTAGATCCAACACCGTTTTTTAGCTCACTGCACCATCCCAGTTTCAGAACCTGGCTGTATGCAAATTAGTCTGTTCCTGTCCCAGTGCATGATGGGAACAGGGCAAACCAAACTACAAAAGCCAATTCTTACACTGGGAAGGAAACAAGCTCCCGGGGACCGGTTTCTGGCATTACAGCCGTCTTCGGCCCGGTTTGCTTGAATCCTGATGGTGCAATGAGCAAGGGTCTCACATCTGAGAATACCCTTCCACGCTTAGGGTGGACAAAAATATTTACAACAAGGGGTGGTGAGGGACAGAGTCTCTGAATTAAGCAGAAAGCTCTCACCCAGTCAAGAGATCAGGGCTAGATCCAACACCGTTTTTTAGCTCACTGCACCATCCCAGTTTCAGAACCTGGCTGTATGCAAATTAGTCTGTTCCTGTCCCAGTGCATGATGGGAACAGGGCAAACCAAACTACAAAAGCCAATTCTTACACTGGGAAGGAAACAAGCTCCCGGGGACCGGTTTCTGGCATTACAGCCGTCTTCGGCCCGGTTTGCTTGAATCCTGATGGTGCAATGAGCAAGGGTCTCACATCTGAGAATACCCTTCCACGCTTAGGGTGGACAAAAATATTTACAACAAGGGGTGGTGAGGGACAGAGTCTCTGAATTAAGCAGAAAGCTCTCACCCAGTCAAGAGATCAGGGCTAGATCCAACACCGTTTTTTAGCTCACTGCACCATCCCAGTTTCAGAACCTGGCTGTATGCAAATTAGTCTGTTCCTGTCCCAGTGCATGATGGGAACAGGGCAAACCAAACTACAAAAGCCAATTCTTACACTGGGAAGGAAACAAGCTCCCGGGGACCGGTTTCTGGCATTACAGCCGTCTTCGGCCCGGTTTGCTTGAATCCTGATGGTGCAATGAGCAAGGGTCTCACATCTGAGAATACCCTTCCACGCTTAGGGTGGACAAAAATATTTACAACAAGGGGTGGTGAGGGACAGAGTCTCTGAATTAAGCAGAAAGCTCTCACCCAGTCAAGAGATCAGGGCTAGATCCAACACCGTTTTTTAGCTCACTGCACCATCCCAGTTTCAGAACCTGGCTGTATGCAAATTAGTCTGTTCCTGTCCCAGTGCATGATGGGAACAGGGCAAACCAAACTACAAAAGCCAATTCTTACACTGGGAAGGAAACAAGCTCCCGGGGACCAGTTTCTGGCATTACAGCCGTCTTCGGCCCGGTTTGCTTGAATCCTGATGGTGCAATGAGCAAGGGTCTCACATCTGAGAATACCCTTCCACGCTTAGGGTGGACAAAAATATTTACAACAAGGGGTGGTGAGGGACAGAGTCTCTGAATTAAGCAGAAAGCTCTCACCCAGTCAAGAGATCAGGGCTAGATCCAACACCGTTTTTTAGCTCACTGCACCATCCCAGTTTCAGAACCTGGCTGTATGCAAATTAGTCTGTTCCTGTCCCAGTGCATGATGGTAACAGGGCAAACCAAACTACAAAAGCCAATTCTTACACTGGGAAGGAAACAAGCTCCCGGGGACCGGTTTCTGGCATTACAGCCGTCTTCGGCCCGGTTTGCTTGAATCCTGATGGTGCAATGAGCAAGGGTCTCACATCTGGGAGTCCCCGGTAGCTTGTCTCCTTTCTGGTAAAGAATTGGCTTGGTAGTTTAGTCTGCCCTGTTCCCATGATGCACTGGGCCAGGGACAGACTGATTTGCATATAGCCAGGTTCTGAGCTGGGATGGTGCAGTGAGATAAATAACGGTGATGGATCAAGCCCTGATCTTTGGACTGGGTAAGAGTTATCTGCTTAATTCAGACACTCTGTTCATCACCAGCCCCTTTTCTGAATCGTTTTTGGCCACTATAGGTGTGGCAGGGTATACTCAGACATGAGTCCCTTTCTCACTGCACCATCAGGATTCAAGCAAGCCGGGCCGAAGACGGCTGAAATGCCAGAAACCGGTCCCCGGTAGCTTGTCTCCTTTCTGGTAAAGAATTGGCTTGGTAGTTTAGTCTGCCCTGTTCCCATGATGCACTGGGCCAGGGACAGACTGATTTGCATATAGCCAGGTTCTGAGCTGGGATGGTGCAGTGAGATAAATAACGGTGATGGATCAAGCCCTGATCTTTGGACTGGGTAAGAGTTATCTGCTTAATTCAGACACTCTGTTCATCACCAGCCCCTTTTCTGAATCGTTTTTGGCCACTATAGGTGTGGCAGGGTATACTCAGACATGAGTCCCTTTCTCACTGCACCATCAGGATTCAAGCAAGCCGGGCCGAAGACGGCTGAAATGCCAGAAACCGGTCCCCGGTAGCTTGTCTCCTTTCTGGTAAAGAATTGGCTTGGTAGTTTAGTCTGCCCTGTTCCCATGATGCACTGGGCCAGGGACAGACTGATTTGCATATAGCCAGGTTCTGAGCTGGGATGGTGCAGTGAGATAAATAACGGTGATGGATCAAGCCCTGATCTTTGGACTGGGTAAGAGTTATCTGCTTAATTCAGACACTCTGTTCATCACCAGCCCCTTTTCTGAATCGTTTTTGGCCATTATAGGTGTGGCAGGGTATACTCAGACATGAGTCCCTTTCTCACTGCACCATCAGGATTCAAGCAAGCCGGGCCGAAGACGGCTGAAATGCCAGAAACCGGTCCCCGGTAGCTTGTCTCCTTTCTGGTAAAGAATTGGCTTGGTAGTTTAGTCTGCCCTGTTCCTATGATGCACTGGGCCAGGGACAGACTGATTTGCATATAGCCAGGTTCTGAGCTGGGATGGTGCAGTGAGATAAATAACGGTGATGGATCAAGCCCTGATCTTTGGACTGGGTAAGAGTTATCTGCTTAATTCAGACACTCTGTTCATCACCAGCCCCTTTTCTGAACCAGAGAATTATAGGCCAATTAGTCTAATTGATGTCCCCCAAAACATTTTTGGTAAAGTAATCCTAAATCGAATTCAAGACTGAATGGATGAAGTAAATATCTTGTTGGACCTCCAAGCAGGTTTTAGGGAATCCACGAGCATAACAGACCAGGTCCTAAGGTTTATGATGGTGATCTGGAAAGAGGTCACCATCAACAGGGGTCACCTGTATGTTGTGTTCGTGGACCTGAAGACTGCTTTTGATTATATAAATCGGGAAAAGCTGTGGGCTATATTGAGTTAACATCTTGATCCGCATGCACCACGAAACCTATGCAAGGGTGAGATGAAGCAATGATGCCGCCCTTTCTGGGAAAATATCCATACAGAAAGGAGTACGCCAGGGGTGCATCCTGGCACCTACCCTTTTTACGCTTTTCATAAATGGCATTATAGGGGAGCTTTTTAACTGTGGTGGGATCCCCCAAAATTGGCTGGTCAACAGATCCCTTGCCTATTATTTGCCGATGACATGTTACATATTGCAAAAACTCCCTGTGGCATCCAAAATCTGTTAAATAGATTTGAAAAGGCTTGCAAGAGCAGGGGTCTAATGATAAACTGTGGTAAAACAAAATACATGGTTTTTAACCCCTATAAGAAAAGTAGAGGGACCCTGTTGCTGGACTCGCAGGCTCTGGAGAAGGTTAAAACCTTTGATTATCTGGGTATTAGGATAAGTGATGACGTATCCTGGTTAAACCAGATTAGAAAGAGTACTTTGAATCTCCAACATGTTGATAGAGCAGTTTTGTGTAAGATTAGAAACTCCCCCTATAGGCCATTAGCCCCTATTCTAGAAATCCATAAGGCAAAGGGCCTAGGAGCAGCCCTATATGGGGCTGAGCTATGGGGTCTGGAAAATCTTAAAGAGTTGACCAGGGCTGAAGACAAGTTTTTAATTGTAAACCTCCCTGAATGTACACCTCTAATACCCCTTAGATCCGATTTAGGGCTAAGATGTATAGGATATTATGCTATCCTAAGGGCGCTCACCTTTTGGTTAAGAATTTGGGTGAGTAGAACAAAGGTACCATGAAGGTGTGCTATGGGGGGGGCATGGCTAAGCGCGCAACAGGAATGGCCGCCTTGGGGTAGAGCTCCGCTCTGAGCTCCCCTTCCCGGCGCACTTATCCGGAGATTTGCTGATTTTAGCTGGCCGATACCCGCCGGCGCTGCAGTAGGGCATCGTCCTAGAGCGCCCCACCGACTTTGGTGAAGATCGGTGCACCTGAACCGCAGCTGGAATTCCACGGCGCCCGGACCGCGCGCGTCGCCCCCGACCCTGGCGGACGCCCAGGACAGGCCGAGGCTTCGGCGGGCGCGATAGGCCCGAGATTGCGGCCTGCCCGCGAAGTCCGCACACAGCGCCGTGTCGCGAGGACACCGCCCGGGACCCGGCCAGCTTCACCCGGGGGCCCCGCTCACTGCGTGCCGCCCACCCCAAAGCCTGGCCACGTGGGTGGTGCCGAGTAGCAGAGCGGCACCGACCAGTCCGCCACAGACCGACGGCGGAAGGAAAGGAGCTGACCTACCAGATGCGGAGGACTGCCGCTACCACCTGAGAGGGCCCGGGAGCTCACCCCTGCGCCAGGTGACTTGCGAAACTGGCGCTGTGCAGCCTAGAGGAGGGAGCGGAGAAGAACTAGGCGGCAGGGTCGGCCAGAATCGCCGGCGCCATTGCTGGGCAGACTCGAGCGTATCCACCGGGAGCCAGGTTACCTACCTGTCGGAGGAGGGTGGTAAGGACACACAAGCACCTGCAGATTGGGGATCACAACGCCCATATAGCTGACTGTGCCACGTGGGCGACACAGTAGCCAGCACGCCCCGCAGCCACACCACGAGCATCCCCTGGGGGACACACACCGGCTCAGTACCACATGCCAACGGGGAGGCGGCGGCTTAGCTGACACGAGGCGCCACAAACCGCCGGCACGAGGCCACTGATACAGGCACTTGCCTGCCTACGGGTTGTAGATGCTGAGAGACTACCTAGAACCCCGCCGAGCGACGGACACGTGCGCCGGCTGGACCTTTGGGGATAGATCGCGCCGCTGAGGTGGGGGGCAGTGCTGCGGGGCAGATGTCTAATGGACCTAGAACCCGAACAGGAACCGGCGGCACGAACTCAAAGGGCAAGATGGACAAGTCCGGGAAGAACACCGACCCGGACCAAACAACGGCGAAACTAGACACCATGCTGGCGGCAATGGAGAGATTAGAAGAATCAATACAACTGACCCGCACCTCCCTGGCCACGAAAATTGACAGCGTGGTCATAGATCTGACACACTTGAGAGCGGACCATAAAAAACTGGCGGAACGCGCCACGACTCTGGAAGGCGACGTGCAGGCACTTAAACCCCAAGTCGACCAGTTGCATAAGCAAATCCAAGACTTACTAAACAGGGTGGAATTTCTGGAGGACAGAGCCGAGGATGCGGAAGGCAGGGCACGCAGAAATAACGTGCGCCTGGTCGGGTTCCCGGAGAAATGGGAAGGGAAGACCCCGGAGGAGTATATGGAACGGTGGCTTAAGGACATACTGCCGGAGGGGTCGCTCTCCCCACACTTTGTAATAGAACGCGCACACAGAGTCCCCACCAAGCCACTGACGACGGGCTCCAACCCGAGGCCCATGCTGCTCCGCATACTGAACTACCAAGACAGGGACTCCATCCTGCGCGAAACACGCAAGCTCCACGAGATCCGGATAGAAAATGCTTCTGTGATGTTCTTTCCAGACTACACTGTACAGGTGCAGGGACAAAGACACTCCTTCCTAGAAGTGAAAAAACGCCTGAGGCTGTTAGGACTGCAATACTCTCTGCTGTTCCCTGCAGAATGGAGAGTAGTAGCTGGGGAGTGTACTCACTTCTTCACTGACCCAACAGATGTGGAGTCCTGGCTGGACAGCGCTGTAGATACAGACCCCAGAGCGACTGCAGGCCCCGCACCTAGGCGACAACCCGGGGGCAGCAGAAGAAGGCGCAGACCCCGCCAACGGTCACAGACAGGTGCACGAGGGACGGCAAGGACTCCCCCCCCAGCAGATGCCACGAGGCAGGAGAAACAAGATGCCCCCCGCCTGGTGATGGAACTCAGCAGATCCCCTGCGCAGAGCGACGTGGCGGGCGGCAGCGTGCAGGACCTCCCCAGCAACGACGAAGCAGTTTATGGCTTACCAGACTCCCAATCATCAGATGAACGACCGGATGTCACTCCACAAACGGCGGACTACATCAGCTAACCACATAGAGGGACCAGCACCCTTTGGAGGCGTTTACCGGGACCTTCTGCGGCGGCCCTGTTGACACGCACCGACAGGATCAAAACGCTGCGCCGGCTGGGGGCACTCACGACAACGTACAGCACCCTTGACCCTGGAAGTCGGACATGAGGCCGACACACGCCAAGAGCCTCCCCATTAGGCAAGAGACCATGAGTGACACTGGGTGCCCGCGCTTGGCTGGCATGCAGATACAGAGATGCCTCGCCTGGCAGCAGATCGATTGGGACACGTAAAGTATGGTATTTCCTATATGTACTAATGGGGTTCCCTGTATGTAAAGGAGATTCAGGCTGGCACTTTCTTCCCGGGAAGGCAGTGGGCCTTCATACAACGACTTTGTTGACTCGAAACCACTGCTACGGTGCGCACAGCACAACCACCCCCCTAGACTTAGACTTTGTTGCTCTCCTAGAGAGTATGGACGGGAGCACGTTTCGCATCCGACCTTTTGGTATTTTGAAAGTTCACACTGTTCAATGGCACAATGTTCCGTTAGCCATGTTACTCCCCCATCCTCTGATCTCGATGAAGTGGTGTGTCATCATAAGTGTTTGCTCGATTGCTGGGACCGCTTGCTTGATAGAAACCATGGGGTGCACGGGTAGGAGGTGGGAGGCCTGGGAGGTGGGGACCGTTAAAACACTGTAATGTCTGCCCTTAAGATATGTACATGGAATGTGAGAGGTATACATACACCATCTCGTCGTTACCAGATCTACTCGTACCTCAAACGCCACCACATTCAAATCGCCCTCCTACAAGAGACACACCTTAGTGCCACAGAACTTCCCACACTACGACGCAAATGGCGGGGACAGTTGTATGCCACAGGTTTCTCGTCCTATGCCAAAGGAACACTGGTGTGGGTCAGTCCAGGCATTCCATGGACAATGTTAGACGTGCACATAGATCCCGGGGGGAGGTACGTTGCAGTCCACGGCAGGCTGGATGGGAACCCACTGGTACTGGTCTCAGTGTACGCGCCCAACACAGGGCTGGCGGATTTCCTTGCTCAGATGTCTAATACACTAGCCCCCTGACATGGCGTCCCCTGGGTGCTTGGTGGGGACTACAAAAGCACACTAGATCTCGCCCTGGACCGCTCTCACCCTCCACCGTCCAACTCACAGGCACGGAATACTGCAAACACACTTCAGGCATGGTCCACACAATGGGATCTACATGACACGTGGCGCAGCCGCAACCCACACACCAGACTCTACTCGTATTACTCGGGGGCTCACGCCCTACATGTGCGCCTTGATAGGTACATGGTAACCAGTGAACTTCTGCCACATGTCACGGACACCTGCTACATGGGCCGCACACACTCTGACCACAACCCACATCTACTAGTCCTGGCATGGGAGCAACCACGGCCCCCGATACCCACCTGGAGGTTACAGCCTGACCTACTACTAGATGGCCCATTTCGAAGTTCCATAAGCACACAAACGGCACAATATTTCGAAGACAACACTGGCACGGCATCGACACCGCAAATTGAATGGGACGCGTTTAAGGTGGTCCTCAGGGGACAATGTCTAGGTACTCAGGCCCATTCCCGACGACAATCAGAAGCAGACCTCAGACGCTTGGAATCGGATCTGATGCAAGCGGAACAGGCAGCAGCTGCTGGCGCCAGCACTGACTTATTGGAAGCGCAGGCGGAACATGATAGACTGATTGATAGATTGAAACATATCAATTACACAGCCCACTCGGCCTGCACACATCACACTGGAGACAAACCTGGCAAGTTGTTAGTTTGGCTGATACAACGGGAGGAGCGCACGTCGCCCGTGACGGCGATTCATCCGGCTGGTGGCCCAGTGGTGTACACCCAGGCGGAAATCCACGAGGCCTTTGTGGCGCACTACAGTGCACTATATGAGTCCCGACTACTAACCACACAACCGACCATTACTGAGTATTTGGACGGGATTACACTACCAGCCCTAACGGATGACCAACGGGACGATTTAGGATCACCGCTAGTGGCAGATGAACTGCGCGAAGCCATCTTCGCCCTCTCGAATGGCAAGGCCCCCGGTCCAGACGGGTTGCCAGCGGAGTATTATAAGGCCTGCTCCGATATCCCAATCCCAGAGCTCCTCAAGGTGTACTCAGCGGCGCTGGAGGACTCGGCTTTGACCCGGTCCATGAATGAGGCGACTCTGGTGTCTCTTATTATACCGGGCCGAGATGCCAAGCTCCTGGGATCGTACAGACCGCTGGCGCTGCTGAACACAGATTATAAGATCCTGGCATCGACCCTGGCCCGACGCCTGGCAGCCCTGGTGCCCGCCTTGATACACAGTGACCAGAACAGTTTTGTGCCCACTAGATGCACCTCCCACAATATACGGAGGTTGTTCCGAGTGAAGAAATACGCAGTGCGGGACTGGCCAAGATCAGGTTGCCTAGTTCTGGACCTTGATAAGGCATTCGATTCGGTCGAGTGGCCTTATTTGTTGTCAGTATTACGCAAATTCGAGCTAGGGAACGACTATATTGAACTGGTCGGATTGCTGTACAAACATTCCGAGGTGCGAGTCCGCACGGGTAAGCTGATGTCCAACGCCATTAGAGTCCGACGTGGCACCAGACAAGGCTGCCCACTGTCCCCGCTACTCTTCTCACTGGCGATAGAACCACTCGCTGAGGTGTTGCGCACCACGGGCACGCACTGGGGTATTCCAATGGCAGACGGCATACACATAGTCTCGCTGTATGCGGACGACCTGCTCTTGTATGTCAGAGACCTCACCCAATTACCACCGGAGCTGTCAGAAATCTTCCGGTCCTTTGAGACCATGTCAGGCCTTAGAGTAAACTGGGCTAAATCAGGGGCGTACGCATTCGCTCCTGACATCCCAGACCCTAACATCACGATCAATGGCGAACAGCTGCCGTGGCACCACACCACGTTCAAGTATCTGGGAATATATATTTACAGAACACCTCCGGATATACTGGATGGCAACCTGACGCGTGCCATAACCTCCATAAGATCCCAGATTGCCTTTTGGAAGACCCTCCCGCTCAATGTGCCAAGCAGAGTGACGCTGGCAAAAATGATCGTCCTGCCCAGACTCCTATATTACTTCGCTAACATCCCGATATACGTCCAGGTCCGCACTTTCAAAGAACTAGAAACCATGGTCAGAGAACTGATATGGAACACTGGGAGACCCAGAGTGGCTCTGCACAAACTATACACGCCAGTCAGTGACGGTGGCCTAGCGGGGCCGAACCTAGAACTTTACTATCTGGCCGCACAATTACAATGGGTAACTGCCTGGCTCGCAGGGAAAAACCTAGAGGACATGGCCACGGCAATAGATATACTGTCCCACACACAGATACACTCCTTGTTCCACCCCCTGGCGCACACGAGGAAAACGTCACAATTACACGCAGATGTGGCTGTAAAATGCTACACCAGGAGCTTAAGACTCACAAAGCACATTAAACCATACGCCCCAGCGCTCCCACTCCTAGGCACCCCCAAGACCACGTCCGTTGTCACGGAAGCGACACTGGAACACTGGACATGCACGGGAGTGGACACCATGGCAGACCTGTACCCCGATGGAACCCTGATACCTTTTGTGACTCTAGCCGGCGATACGTGTCTTCCAGCGGGGCAGTTCTTACAACACGCCTCCATAGTTATGGCATACACGCAGCGGTGGGGGAGCATCATTGAGGAACCACCTACACATCAACTGATACAGAACCTGCTTGTCATGGGAAACGGTACACATGTGGTGCACTGGCTGACTCAAGCACTGTTGTCGCATACACAGTACACTTTACAACCACTACGTGACAAGTGGGCAGTCGACAGGGGGAAGGACTGGACAGATAAGGAGTGGACGATGGTACTAACGGGCCCCATGAACATCCCCTGTAATGCGCGCTTTAAATTGATCCAGTTCTATATACTGCATCGAGCGTACCTCTCACCTGACAAAATCAACCAATACTTCCCGGGCGCTGCAGCTAGCTGCCCGAGATGTACACTGGGAGGCGCAGACTTGCTGCATATGCTGTGGCAATGCCCACAGATCCAAATATACTGGCAGTCAGTGCTACCGATACTGGAGCGATGCACGGCCATGCCGATACCACATACGTGGGAGGCATGCCTACTGGGCTTATACAAGCGGACCAAACACAATAAAGTCCCCTCCCGTTTCTTGGACCTTGGCCTCCTCACAGCCAAAAGGCTCATCACAAAACATTGGAAGTGAGCCGCCCCACCCCTGACGGAACATTGGCGCACCTCCCTAGACAACTGGGCAAAGGCAGAAAGCATCACCCTCCATAACGAGGAAACGGCGGGACTGAGAAAGTTCCCAATCGCGACATTATGGGATGAGATGCTGGGCACATACATAGAAATTGCCAAGAGGCGCTGAACGGGGCGGAGGATGTGGTCCACAACCCTGGCACCCCTGGCAGGGAAATACACGAACACCCACATGATGCCGTAGATGCGCCCATTGACGACGTCCCACCCTGACAACCATGGTGATACCCCACCCGGTACTCTGTACGCACCGTGCACCTCCCACTGCCGACCCCTCACCCTCCCCGACACTAGACAGACACCTGTAGTCACTACTCAAAGGCACTCACGAGCACCCAAAGCATCGACACACCCCCAACCAACACAGCCCACCACATCTCCAAGTTAGATGACCGTGACCCCTATTACATGTTTCCTTTTTCCCTTTGTTGTTTATTTTCTAATGTCGTCATCTTTGCAGGGCCGACGCGGCAGGAACATCTGTGATGTATCTATGTTAAGTTATATGAAGCAATGTACTACTGTATAATGTGATACGTCCCGCGACCACGACAGACATCCTTAGGATGTAGAAATATGTATGGTGTAACATTTGCGTTTTCTTTCCTGCTGTGAATTCAATAAAGATATATTTAAAAAAAAAAGAAAAAATGAAGGTGTGCTATGATCGAACTCCTTGATTTACATAGACAAACTGGGCGAATTAAATGGCTTGAACAACTGAGGGATTGGTTCACCAAGCTCAGTATGAGCTATCTATGGGATGACCCAAGTTGTATCCAGAAAGCGGCTATTCCGTTTAAAAAAAAAAAAGGTTTTGGGTTTGTATGGATAATGAATTTTTGTTAAATAGTACTAATGGCCTGCTCACAACAAATTTCCTAAATTTTAAATGTGAACTCATCTTTGAACAGTTTTTAGATGATGTTGAGCCCCTTCAGGCTAGAGCCATACATTTGCAGTTCAGATATGGGATTTTACCGTTGTATGCTAGAAGAAGTAACTGGGCTAATGCATCTGTCTCATCGATATGCCCCCTGTGTTTGGACAAAACAGAGACTGTAGAACATCTTTTTTTCTGCACTGCATATAATGTTTATCGGAAAAAATCGATCATCCCTGTTTGTCGTATTTTATCTTGTACTCGCCCTTCTGATGCCATCAGGATATTTATGTCTGATAATACTAGGTAGCTTGTATTTGCACTAACAAGGTATCTTTTGTGTGCGTGGCGGAAACGATTGAACTTTTTATCAGATCAGTTTTAGCATATGTAAAACAGTATTTATTGTAATGAACTGCCATTTTTTTTAACTGTAATTGTTTCTATTTTATATAAGATCTTTCATTGAATTTTTTAACTGTTATGTGATATTGTATTATGATGGCTTTCATTTATGTAAATGATCAATTTTTATTTGATCGAATAGAATAATAACAATAACATGCAGAGTATTAATGCTCCTCCACCTTTCCTTCAAGTTCACGGGGATCCTCCTATTCCATGGCGTTCTTGGTACAGAGCTTTTACAAAATATCTAGGTACTATATTATGGTTGGCCAGTCCCGGCAGCGCAGCGGACGGGCGCAGCGGGCGCGACGAAGGCGCGCCGAAGTTGCGCCTAAGTTAAGCCCGTCTGCGCCCGTCCGCGACGGGCCGGGACCAGGGGCCACAGATTCTGTCCTTCCCTTGGTGTACTCTTCTGCCCAACTGCTTTCCTGCTTTGCCCCTGTCCCTCTCTCTCCCTCTGTGGTTCAACTCTTATCTTTGCACGGTATCTATGCTCCCAACCCTTCTTGTTCATGCCCCGTCTCTCCCACTCCTTCCTCCTCTATTTCTCCTACGTCTCCTGCTACTGACTCCACTTCCGGAACTTCTCCTGCCGTTTCTGCTATCCTCCTAAATACTCGCTCTGCTGTTAAAAACCAATTAGCCCTCTTCAACCTCTTGGACACTGACTCTCCGGATTTCCTTTTCCTCACCGAAACTTGGTTCTCTTCCGACTCACTCCCTGATCTTCTCGCTATTCTCCCTAGCCCCTACTATGCCCTTCGCGCTGACCGCCCTGATGGTAAAACTGGCGGTGGTGTGGCGATGATAGTTCGCTCTTCTATGAAGTTCCAGCTTCTCCCGCACCCCCGCATACCTAGTGTTGATTTCTTGGTGGCTCGCTCTCTTAACCTCCCGGTTCCTCTTACGGTGGTACTCATGTACCGCCCCCCTCAAAGCATGCCATCTTTTGTATCTACCCTGCAGGACCTTCTGGCCACTTTGGCTGTAAACAATTCCTCGCTGCTCCTGCTCGGAGACTTTAACTTCTGGCCGGGTGATCCGAGGGAGGACTCCTCTTCCAAGGATTTCTCTGCCACACTACGGTCCCTTAATTTCTCACCTCACGTCTTGGCCCCTACTCACACCCACGGTCATATCCTGGACCAAATCTGGTCCCTACGATGTAATCTCTCGGCCACCTCAATTCTTCCCTGTGTCTGGTCGGATCACTCCATGATCTCCTTCCCCATTCACTTGGCCCAAGCCGAGAAAGCCCCCTTGCCTAAAAACATCTTGGCTCGGAGCTGGAACAAGACCGATCTTAATGATCTCTCTTCCTTACTGTCGTCATCTGCTCCTACCCTGACTGACCTGCCTCTGGATAGTCAGGCGGATGCCATCACCGCTTGGCTTTCTTCCGCTTGCGACCAGGCCGCTCCTCTTAAAAAGATTAAATATGCTCGCCGCCACGACGATCACATGTGGTTTTCCAACGACCTCAAATCCCTGAAACTTGAACTCAGGCGCTCGGAGCGTCACTGGCGACGCAACTACTGCCCTACCCTCCGCCTCAAATACAAAGCCCTCCTCAATAACTACAAAAAAGCTATTTTAGCGGCCAAATCCAAATACTTCACTGAGCGAGTGGCCCTTTCGGCCAACAAATCTCGCGAGATCTTTTCTCTAGTGCACAGTCTTGCCACCTCAGACCGCGCCTCTCTCTCACCTGCCCCCTCTCAATCTCTTTGCCACTCTTTGAACGACTACTTTATCAATAAAATCATCACCATCAAGGCCAACATTCCTATTGTGCCTCGGCCTGACTCATCTGATCATTCTCACCCGCTTTCCTCTGCCCTGGATCACTTTGACCCAATCTCATCTGAGCTCTTCCTTGACCTGCTTGTCAAGGTTAAGTCTGGCTCCCCTGCGGACTGTGCCCCTGCACGGATCCTCAGAACCCTCTACACCAGCTGTCCCGTCCCCCCCCTCACCCTTCTCAATTCTTCCTTGGCTCTGGGTTGTGTCCCTTCCTCATTCAAATCTGCCATTGTTCTTCCTATCTTGAAGAAGGCTGGCCTGGACCCCTCCCTTCCATCTAATTTCAGGCCTATCTCCCTTCTCCCCTACCTAGGGAAGATCCTCGAGAGCTATGTCACTTCTTGCCTCTCCGCCTACATTGAGGACAACCATCTTCTGGCTTCCCACCAGGCGGGTTTTCGACCCGGCCACTCCACTGAGAGTGTGGTCTTCGCAGTCCTGGACGAACTCAAGGGGAAGGCCGACAGCAACCTCCCCCAGGCCCTGGTCCTTTTGGACTTGTCCGCTGCGTTTGACACGGTCGATCATGCCATCCTTCTCGACCGTGTCAGCGCAGCGGGCATCCAGGGCACGGCCCTCTCCTGGATCGCGTCCTTTCTCCAGGGCAGATCACAGGCAGTCCACCTCTCTGACTTTTCTGCTCCTCCCCTTCCGGTCACTTCTGGGGTCCCACAGGGTTCCTCTCTTTCCCCCCTTCTCTTCAACCTCTACATCCGCCCTCTTGTTTCCTCCCTTCTTGAGCTGGGGGTCTCGGTGTATAACTACGCAGATGACCTCCAGCTAGTCTTTGATCTCTCATCCCCTGCTGACTCTCTTCCTAAATTCTGCTCTACTCTTGTTTTCATTTCTCAGTGGATGAGCTTCAATCATTTGAAGCTCAATCCCGATAAGACAGAGCTCGTCCTTACTGGTGGCTCGTCTAATCCTTGGTCCTCCGTTCACTGGCCCCTTTCTTTTGGCCCCCCTCCCTCCCCTGTCCCCTCTGTCCGGACTTTGGGCATCAAGATCAGTAATGACCTATCCATGCACGCCCAAATTAGTTCCGTTGTGTCCTCCTGTTTTTCTTCCCTTCGCCTTATCCGTAAGATCTCCCGGTTTTTTTCTGTTGACGCCCTCAAAACTATCATCACGGCTCTGATCACATCCCGCCTGGATTATGGAAACGGCTTGTACGTAGGCATCCCTGCCTACGAGACTCGCCGTCTCCAAGCGATCCAAAACCAGGCGGCCCGCCTTATCCTTCATCTTCCTAAATCTGCCCACATCACCCCGGCCCTTAAGACCCTCCATTGGCTTCCGGTTCACCTTAGGTCCCAGTTCAAACTTGCCTGCTTGGCCTTTCGGGCGCACTCTCGCACTGCCCCGCTCTTCATTAATTCTTTAATCTCTTCCCATGCTCCTAGCCGCTCTCTTCGCTCTTCCTCCCTCTCCCTTCTCCACGTCCCACGTTTTCGTAAATCCCGCACCGGGGGCACCCGATTCTCCGTGCGGGCCCCCCAGATCTGGAACAATCTCCCTCTTTTTATACGTTCTATCCCTATTTTTTCCCACTTTCGTAAAGCCCTCAAAACTTTTCTTTTCCTTCAGGCCTTCCCTGGTTAAATTCTCTGGGATCTTCTGCTTATACTGATTTGCCCCTAGCGCCAGGAAGCCGCTTGGCCGCAGTGCGCTCTAGAAATATTTTTTTCATTTCATTTCATTTCATTTACTATTGGTGGCAACAGATATTGCGCAGAAAGGAAAAATTCTTATTACAACATCGTTTAGGTTTTGAAGGACAGTCAGTTTATGAGCACCTTCCACCATATGAGGTGAGGGAGGATGATGAAGAAAATTGATGAATATCAATTAGCAATCAAAAAATTTGAAAAACAGTTTGATATTCTTCCCATTTTAATTGTAAACAGACACAAGTTTTTCACTAAAGAGCAGCAACAGGATGAATCCATCATTACTTATGTTGCTGCTTTGCGTACACTAGCAGCCGAATGTGAGTTTGAAAACTTCCAGTCTCAACTTATCAGAGATCAGATTGTAGTTAGATGTTGGGACAAGAAAGTTCAAGAGAAGTTATTAACATTAAAAAGCCTACACTCACAGAGACAATAGATATAGTCAAAAGCATAGAAATTTCACGTAAATCGTCTAAAGAGTTAACAAAGTTTCAAGTTTCAAGTTTACTTTATTTGCATAGTTAATTAAAACCATTGCAATACAAAAAATATACTCAAAAAAACTGTCATGTACATAATTAAAACTCTTGTATCTAAAAAGCCGTATTGTCTAAATTCCTGAATCATATACTCAGAGTGTTCACAGACCCCTTGCGTTTATGCAAGTACTATTTCTGGTTCGGTTTCGATTGTCAGTATTTCTGGCATCCTGCTGCCGCACAGTCTCAGATATTTTACTGTTCTACAGTTCAATTGTGGGTCGCTCGGTTCAAAACATGCTAGCAAAGCTTGCCTCCTGGTGCGGATCCCTCGTTGATTGAAAAGTTGTTTCAGAAATGTCTCTCGTTCCTTTGTGAGTTCTTTACAGGCGCATAGTAGGTGCAGCATGTCTTCCTGAGCCGATCCACATAGGCGGCACGCAGAGCCAGCTTGGATCCAAAGCCAGGGAGGGAGATGCTCGGCGCAAGGGAGCAGTCCGAGCCTATATCTCATAAAAGCAATTTTTTAATTGTTATCATAAGCCAAATTGAAGTAGGTTTGTATGCCCGACTTCGTGTATGTGTTCAGGGTCATCCAGCCGTGGGATCTCTTTGATAGTGCATCCTTGTCCTCCAGCCATGAAAGGAGTTTCATAGTTTTCCACACTAATTGTTTTAAAGTAGGGGTGGTTGTCGGTGTCTCCCAGAGATGGTTTAGCCTCAAATTATGAAGGCTGCTGTGTAAAAATTCTGCGGCTGGTAATGCGGGGTGTGATTGTAGCTCCTTCCACAACTGTTTGTTTAGCGTGCCACTTTCTGTTCTTCGCACTTTGTCCCAAGTGATGATAAAGGCCCCTTGTCTAGCAAGTGATTGTTTCAGAACGCCAAATTCAAGTCTAATTTGGGCGGGTGATGTGTATATCGGCAGCCCAAAGATGACCCTATATGCCGTTTTTACTGTGGCATCGAGTATTTTCGCATCCTTCCCTTTCTGTACCTCACTACCATAGGTGATCGTTGGCAGGATTTTTTGCCCGAGCAACCTCGACGAGTGGTAGGATCGATGGGCCTGTTAATTTGGAGTTTAGTGTTTTTAGGGTAATTGTCAGTGCCAGACCTTTGTGCCTTATTCTGTTCTTCTGTGCCACAAACCGGCCGCCAGTATCCAACTTCACGCCTAGATATTTATATTCAGTTGTGTCCTCTATTCTGGTCTCACCCCATAACCAGGCAGCAGTTTGACGTCTTTTTCTCCTGACTGTCATTGTTATTGTTTTGGCAAGGTTAATCGTCAAGTCATTTGCTTGAAAGAAATCCTGCGTTGTGTTTAAAAGATGTTGTAGCCCTACTTTTGTTTTGCTGATCAGGACTATGTCATCTGCATAGAGGAGACAAGGTAGTGAAATATCTCCTAATTTCGGGGCATGAGAGTTGCAGCTGGTTAGCAGCGGGACTAAATCGGCAATGTACAGATTGAAAAGGGTGGGTGCTAAGACACAGCCCTGCTTTAGCCCTTTTTCCGTCGGTATGCGCCTTGACAGATGCGTTCCGTTTCCCAGCTTCACCTGTAGCCACGTATTCATATGTAGATTCATTATTAATTTGAGTGAAGGCTGTGGAAGCCCCCAGCTGTGTAGTTTTGACCACAGTCTGGAGCGGTTGACATGATCGAAGGCAGCTTTGTAATCAATAAAACATAAAAATAGAGACGACCGTGTGGCCTCAGCCTTGTCCATAAGCATAGCCATGCTTAGTATGTTTGTCGTTGTCCCAACCGATTTAATGAAGCCAGTCTGTTGTAGGGGAATTACAGATTTTTCATCTGCCCAAGCCTGGAGATCCTCGAATAGCAAGCCAGCAAAAAATGTAGCTTCGTTGTCTAATAATGCCACTAATCTGTAATTTTGTGGATCCGACTTCTCGCCGGATTTATAGATTGGGGCGATGATTGAGCCTCTCCAGGAGATAGGCAGGTTATTCAATGTTCTAATTTCTCTGAAGAGTGGATCCAGAGCTTCTGCCCAGAAGGTTGCCTCCTGTTTATACAATGCTGGTGGCAGCCCATTTGGGCGAGGGGCGCCTTCTCTTCTCCCTTTTCCTATCTGCCATTTGATGGCTGCTATGTGGTTCGTTTGGTGGTCCTCTGAAGATTTGTCTGTTACTGAGTTCTCCGAGTCGGCAAGATAGTTTTCCGCCCAGGACTTGTGTGTCGTTTGGCAGTCTACTTCGTTTTGATCTGCTTGATCATGGTCTCTCTGGTAGCTGCCTCAGTGGAAATGGGACCTGAGGTAGTTTGCCCAGACTTCCTCAGAGATGTAGGAGCAGATTCCATCATGATTGTTATTGATGAATTGATTTATGGTCATCCAAAATCTGGAGCTGTTGTTGTGTTTGACGTTGGCATGCAATTTGGCCCAGAGATCATCCTCCTTAGCTATGTTCGCGTCCCATTTCAGTTTTTTTAGGGCTGCCCTTTGATTCTGTAATGCTTTCAGTCGAGTTTTGTCACTGGGTCTGTCCTGAAGGTATCTCAGGAGTTGGTTAATCCTTTTTTTTGCATACTTAATTCCTTGTTTTGCCAAAGGCATTGTGCCGCTGAACCTTTGCTGGTTAGGTGGTTTAACCTTGGTTGCGTATGATTCCATCCCAGATAAGAAGTTTTTCCTTTGCTCGACTTCTCCGTTTCCGACCCTTTCAGCAAAAAGTTGTTTTGCAGTTTCCAGCATCGCGCTGCTTGCTGCTAATTTGAATTTAATTTGTCTTAGGTCGATGGTGGTTGTTATTCCTTGAGGCTCCCGGCAGCGTTTGAATGTTGAGGTTACTGTTCTCAGAGCTATTTCTTGGGGCCGATGATCGCTGTCAACTTTATTGCCCATCTGAAAAGATGAGATTTGGTGGAAGAGGCCTAAAGAAACAAATGTGTAGTCCAAAATTGAGCTAGTTTTTGTGGAGTTGTATGTGGCTACAGGAGGATTTTCTTCTGGCAGTCTGCCATTTAGAGCCCTCAGGTTAAGATGTTCTAGATCCTCCAAGATCGTTTGTCTGATCTTGGTTGGCTTACACGTTTCCAGTTTTCCTTGCAGCGGGATATTCCAATTTGCGTTATGCAACAGCACTTCTTCTTCCGACGAAGAGCCCAATAGATAATGATTTAAGTCCCCTGTTAAAATGAGATCGGTTGTGGGACCCTCTCTAAGGCATGTTTCAACAAACCTGCACATTTCCTTAGTTAGTTTGGTTTTTAGTTTCGGTTGAATGTATACGTTTATTATCATGGTACTCATGTCCCTTTTGTTTGTCGATGTTTGCGAGAAAGTTACAGTAACTGCTAGTGAGGATTGCAGTGGAGGGCCAAAAATGCGAACAGAACAAGCTATTGTGTTCGCCACGTATATGACCAACCCTCCTTGCAGATGACCATGTTTTGCCCCCCTGATGGCATTTTTGTGGAAGCGCAAGAATCCTTCAAGGTGGGGCGGATCTTCTGCCCATGTTTCTTGTAAAGCCACAATGTCGAAGGCCCTGACGTAGGTTACGAAGTCGACATCAGTTACTTTGTTGGCGAGGCCGTTTATGTTCCAAGAACATCCGTACTGTGTCCTTTTTTCTTTTCCCATATATAGTGGGCGAAGATCGCATCAATATTTTGTACTGTTGATGGTTCTTGCGAACCATCGTGTGTCTCCTTCCCGAGATTGCAGTGTAAGGGGATCATTGTGGCTCCTTAGTTGCTCTGCTTGATGCCTCATGTCCATGTTGCAGTACCCTGAAGCTCCTCTCAGCACTGATGTAGTTGGTCTAGAAGATGCTGTCACAGGACCTCTCGGTGGTGCTGGGTTTAACAGATCCGGGTAACCTGGTTTATAGTACGGCGCAATGGTTATGCCCCAAGATTTTAGGATGTCCCTTTCTGAGAGTATTTTATGTGCTGTTGTTGTAGTGGTCCATGTAGCTCTTGTTTTTTCGCCTGCCTTTGCGTCACCGCAGTTAATAAATTCTATTGACTCCAAGTCTGTTGTTTTTACATCTGCTAGTGGCGGTATGTGGGATAGTAACCGCAGTATGTTACCTCGGTTCAGGATGTCGTGCCTCCCTTTAGAGGTGTATTCAGGTATGAACCATATTACATTAGTATCCCTTGCCCCTGCCCAGTTGGAGGCGCCGAATTGGTCTTGCGTAGTTGGCCTACTGGCCTCGTTCAGTGCACTATTTGGTGTCATTTGGATTCCTTCTATGTGGCATAAGTTTCTTTGCCGGTTTGAACTCTGACTGTTTTGAATTTGTTCTTGGGGTCTCAGGAATTTTAGTTTTTGAGGTGTCTGGTTCTTATTGACCATTTGTTGTGTGGCTGCTGCCTCTGTGGGCAGAAGCTGACTGTTCTGAGCTTTCTCATCTTCCCCTTTAGCTGTTTGTTCGCTGTGTTGGATGTTCAGACTCCCCTGGTTTGTGTTCCCCACTGCGGCGGTGTTATTGTTTAAAAGTGTAGCACTGGCGTTGTCGGTATGTCCAGTGTCCTGGTTTATCGTTTTAATGTGGATTCTCGTTCCTTTGTCTTCTTCATTCTGATGTTGATTTGGTTAGGGATGGGGTTTCCGACTTGAGGGGACTGGGAAGGGTTGGCTCCCGCCTCCCCTCGGGCGTCCTCAAGTATGTGGTTTTCGTTCTTTCTGATGAAGAAATCTTGGGCACCGCTAGACATGTTTGCAGTGTTCTTAATGGTGATTATTTCTGATATGGGAATGTTCTGTTGCATTGTCTCTTCGAGAGCTAAAAATGATCCAGTGGAGTGTAGCTTTGTCCCACTTTGCAGTGAAGATTCCCCAAAGAGTCTTTGGAAGCCGTTCCTAGTGGGACTTTGCTTTTGTTTCCGACCTTTTTGTTGTTGTGCGCGTCTTTGTTTTGCATTTAATTTCAGTTCAAAGTTTTATGCCTCTGCCTGTGGTAGCGGGTGGCTGTGGCTAGGAGAAGGTGCTGTAAGTTGTGGATTGTTATTATTTTTGGTAGTAATTCCCAATTTATTGGTTGAAGTCGGTGCATGCTCCTTTCCAGCCTCCCCAGACTGGTCGCTTACTGTGTCTTCCCAGTGACTAGACATGGTCTGCTCTTCGGTGGGCCGGGTGTGGACGTTGTTTAATGCCTTTTTGATTTGTACGCATGAGTCCGTCAGCATGGCCGGGGAGAGTTGCTAATTTGTCCACAATTGGGCTGCACCCGCAGGTCCGAAGATCTACTGACGTGTGATCAAGAGTGCTTTCCAGCGTTTTGTTCAGATTCCACATCTTGCCGTCAATTGCTACGACAAAGACAGCCAGCGTGTTCAGGAGGGTTAGTTGCAAGTCCATTTTGTCAGTCTAATATTGCAGGGCCTCCACTAGGAGTTTCACAGTTTTAAGTAGGCTTGCCCAAGCATCGCCGTGGTCAGTGCCTTACATATTCACTTTAGGGCTTCCAGCCTCGTTGCTGATTTTGCCGCTTATGTCTGTTGTTAGAATCTCTCCTTGGTTTGCAAGGAGTGCCTCCCACTCGTCCTTATCTAGGTAAGAGTGTTGATCTGGTTCTTCTTGGTTATTCGGCATAATGGATTGGGGCATCACCGGATCGCGTTGTTGATGTGTTGAGACGTGACGTGCTTCATCTTCTGAGCCTTGCTTGTCCCTTGAGCTCTCAGAAGGTCCCCTTTCTGCCTTTCAATCAATCAATCAATCAATCAAGGCATTTATAGAGCGCACTCCTTACCCAGAGGGTCTCAAGGCGCTAGGGGGGGGGGGGGGGTGCCGCTACTGCTCGAACAGCCAGGTCTTGAGCTTCTTCCTGAAGGAGAGGTGGTCTTGGGTCAGGCGGAGGTCGGTAGGGAGTGTGTTCCAGGTCTTGGCGGCCAGGTAGGAGAAGGACCTTCCTCCTGTTGTCTCTCTTCGAATGCGGGGGACGGCGGCGAGAGCGTGGTTGGTCGATCGGAGGTGACGTTTGGGAGCGTAGAGGTTGAGGCGGTTGTTGAGGTAGCTCGGGCCTTGGTCGTGTAGGGCTTTGTGTGCGTGGGTGAGGAGACGGAAGGTGATTCTTTTGTTGACGGGGAGCCAGTGCAGGTCTCTCAGATGTCCGGAGATGTGGCTGCGTCGGGGGATGTCGAGGATGAGTCTGGCTGAGGCGTTCTGGATCCGTTGGAGTCTCTTCTGGAGCTTGGCGGTGGTTCCGGCGTAGAGGGCGTTGCCGTAGTCTAGTCGGCTGGTGACGAGGGCCTGGGTGACCGTCTTCCTGGTCTCGGTGGGGATCCACCGGAAGATCTTCCGTAGCATGCGCAGGATGTTTAAGCAGGATGCGGAGACGGCGTTGACTTGTCTGGTCATGGAGAGGGAGGAGTCCAGGATGAAGCCCAGGTTGCGTGCGTGGTCTGTCGGTTTGGGTGCGGTGCGCAGGGCGGGGGGCCACCAGGAGTCGTCCCAGGCGCAGGGCGAGGAGCCCAGGATGAGGACTTCCGTCTTGTCTGAGTTCAGTTTCAGGCGGCTGGTCGTCATCCACTCGGCTACGTCTTTCATCCCTTCGTGGAGGTTGGTTCTGGCGGCGGCGCGGTCGCTGGTCAGGGAGAGGATCAGCTGGGTGTCGTCGGCGTAGGAGATGATGTTGAGGTTGTGCTGGCGTGCGATGGCCGCAAGGGGGCTCATGTAGACGTTGAAGAGGGTGGGGCTGAGCTAGGAGCCCTGAGGAACGCCGCAGATGACTTCCGTGGCTGCTGATCTGAATGGTGGTAGGCGGACTCTCTGTGTCCTTCCGGCGAGGAAGGAGATGATCCACTCCAGTGCCTTCTCCTGGATTCCGATGTTGCTGAGGCGCTGCACTAGGGTGCGGTGGCAAACAGTGTCGAACGACGCGGAGAGGTCAAGGAGGATGAGGGCCGCTGTTTCACTGTTGTCAAGCAGGGCTCGGATGTCATCGGTGGCAGCGATGAGGGCGGTCTCGTGCTGTGGTTGGCTCGGAAGCCAGACTGTGAGGGGTCGAGGGATCCATTCGTCTCGAGGAAGGCGGCCAGCTGCTTGTTGACGGTCTTCTCGATGACTTTGGCTGGGAACGGGAGGAGCGAGATGGGGCGGTAATTCTTGAGTTCGGTGGGGTCCGCTGTTGGTTTCTTTAGTAGAGCGCTGAGTTCGGCGTGCTTCCAGCTCTCCGGGAAGGTGGCGGTGTCGAAGGAGGTGTTTATGATGTCCCGCAGGTGGGGTGCGATGACAGCGTCGGCCTTGTTGAAGACGTGGTGGGGGCAGGGGTCGGTCGGCGATCCGGAGTGGATAGAGTTCATCATGCAGATGGTGTCTTCTGTGTTGATCTGGGTCCAGGCGCAGAGGGAGGTGGTGGGGGGCGTTGGAGCGGTCGTGGGGAGCGTTGTTTGTGGGCTGAAGCTGTTGTGTATGTCAGCGATCTTGTTGTGGAAGAAGGAGGCGAGGGTGTTACAGAGGTCTTGCGACGGGGTGATGTCGTTGTTTCCGGCGTTGGGGTTGGAGAGCTCTTTCACGATGTTGAAGAGTTCCTTGCAGTTGTGTGCGTTGTTGTCCAGTCGGTCCTTGAATGCTGTTTTCTTGGTGGCGCGGATTAGTTGATGGTGCTTCCGGGTGGCGAGCTTGAGGGTGGTCATGTTGTCCGGTGTAGGCTCCCTTCTCCAGGCTTTCTCAAGGGCTCGGCAGTTCTTCTTGGAGCTCTTGAGTTCGTCGGTGAACCATGGGGCCTTCTTGCTGCCGGGTCTGCTAGGCGGGGTCCTCAGTGGGGCGAGGTCATCTGCGCAGTTGCTGATCCACTTCGTGAGGTTGTCAGCGGCT
The DNA here is from genome assembly GCF_964263255.1 of Lissotriton vulgaris. Taxonomy (NCBI): domain Eukaryota; kingdom Metazoa; phylum Chordata; class Amphibia; order Caudata; family Salamandridae; genus Lissotriton; species Lissotriton vulgaris. The sequence continues at coordinate 173,749,285 of NC_141687.1, read as the reverse complement.
TGGCTGGAGTTCGCTGAGCTGGCGGGAGGGTGCTGGCTCAGGGAAGCGGCGAGCTGGTCTGCTGTGATCTTGTTCCAGTTTCTTCGAGCGACCTGTTGCTGGTGGTGGTGGATCGTGGATCTTCTGAAGGTGAAGTGGACGCAGCTGTGGTCCGTCCAGTGGAGTCCGGTAGGTTGTCCATGTTTGCTTCCAGGGTTCCTTCTGCAGGATCGGGCTTGAGTCCCAACCTTGCACCATAGATCTCAATCTTGTTTCCCCTGTCTTGCGCACATGTTGGTAGTTCCTCGGAGTGAGGTTCAGTGAACTCTCTCTCCGGGGTTTGGAAATTCCATTTTCCGGCGAATGCTGAGCCGTGTGAAGTTGTTGTTGGGCCATCTGACCCTTGCCTTTCCCTCTTTCCTCCTTGGGCGATAGATCCTTCAATCCCTTCCTCCTTACAACGATCTTGTAGAATTTCAATTATGGTGTTATCCTCCTGCGTAGCAGGTCTGGACTTGACCTGGGGTTCTCCCTCTATGCCGTCCGGGGTCTTCAACTTCCTTTTCCGCCTTGCAGTTTGGTTTGAATTATTGCTAGTATTGCTTGTTCTCGCAGCCGCTTTGGGTCCCCCACGTACACGTCCTGATCTCATGCTTCGAGTTTTATGAGGATTTATTGGACTATTTAATCTCTTTTAATTTTTTAGACAATCTTGTGCAGTTTGAGGTGTATAAGATGGTTTTCTTTTTCTTTATGCGTTAATAGCGGCGTTTTAGAGGCTTTTCTGGGCTTTTGTAGGCTACTGTGGGTTATGCTGTTTAAGTCGCTTGCGCCTTGTGACCCGCTTTTACTAACAGTACTCACAGTGCTTTAATTAGGCGCTAAAGTCACTAAAATTGCTAAGAGCAGACCCGCCCCTCAAAAAGACCTGCTCGCAGGTAGTCCGTAGATATCCACTCACCACACAGGACAGTGTCCTACGGCTCCAGCCGCGATGAGAAGCAATGAGCAACTGCAGCTACCCCCCTCACGGGATGCACGAGTTGCTCCTACACCTCATGAGGCTCTACCGGCCGCCGCTCGGCTCCTGCCGCACTGAATGGCCACCGCAGATCCAGCCGCTGCTCACAGCTCGTGGAAGGGGCTTAACTGGCGCTAGGGCAGGCTAGGGTGGGCCGTCCTCTGTTGCTTTGCTAGCACCCCGATTCCCGCGTCTGCTGCCGCAACTGGTTGGACACTGGTGGATCTGGGAGGTCTGGTGGGTCCTGCCTGGTGGTGATACCACTACTGTTGCCACTGCTGTGCCTGTGCTTTGCTTCCAAGATGGTCCCGCGGCTCCTGCCGCTACAAGCTGCCTCGCTGCGGCTCCCGCCGCTACCGGGCCGTTCCGCTTTTTGGCCGCCGCGGTTCTCTGCTCTTCAGCCCTTCCCTGCCCTGCCCTGTGCTCACGCTCTGTACTCCACGCACTCTGCGGGTAGCAGGGGAGCAGGGGGCGGGAAACGGGCAAGAAGCCAGACACCAGACAGGGAGTCGCTTCGCCCAAGCTGTAGTGGGGAGAGGCAAGGAAATTGAGGCCAGTCAGAGCCGTGGCTAGCTCAACCACCTCAGCCGTCTTCCAGTGCGTCCACTCAATACGCTCCGCTCTGCTCTGCGCAGCGTGGCACTCCGGAAGAGGAACAGGATACTTTAGACACAAAGAAAACTGACAGTGGGGTGTCCGTAGTTAAAGATATTATGAAAGAGAGCACTAGTCAAACCCAAAAGGGACCTAGCAAGTATGGTTTTAAAAGAAAAGAAGGGAAGGATCATTTTTTCAATCAAAAGAACATTTGTTTTAGGTGCCGTAAAACAAGACACGATTTCAATGGACGTCCTTGTCCTGCCATGAATATAAAATGCAAGTTATGTAATAAAATAGAGCATTTTTCAAAAGTCTGTCAAACGCCCAATGGACATATCAAGGTTAATTCAGTTTTTGACAATGAACTGAGTTATGAGTCAGTAAGTGAACAGTTTGAAAGAGATTTGAAAGTTGTTGTACAAAGTGACGATGGATTGTGTTGATCCATATGAAAATATTATTGTGGATGGAAAAACTGTGAACTTATTAATTGATTCAGGGGCCAGGATGACCATGGTTACTGATGCTCTGTTCAAGAAAACGTGGAATGATAAGCATTTACTTCCCTCTGATAGAAATCCGTTTACATACAATGGGAGGAAAGATTTAACTAACAGGATACTTTGAAGGCCATGAAATTTAAAGAAAGGGTGATTTTTGGAAAAAGTTACGTAGCAAAGAAGGGGTTGAATATCCTTGGGTGGTAACACCAAGGATTATTCGGAATGACTCTTAGACCAGGAAAACAACAAAAGGTTTTATTGGTTGCAGATCATCCTCTTAGTGAACAGTCGGATCCAGAAACCAGTGGTGTGAAATCGATCAATAAATATAAAGAAGTTTTCAGTTATAAGTTGGGAAGAATTTCCGACTTCAAGCACATGATCAAAGTACAAGGTGGTACCACCCCAGTTAAACATAAACTGAGAAATGTTCCTTTCAGTGTACAAGAAGAATTGTCACAAATTCTCAATAAAATGTGTGAGGATGATGTCATAGAACCAATTGACAGCATTAAGAAATGGGAAGTATTCTCCGCCCCAAACCAAACGCACAGCGAAATGTGCCACCTTGGCTCTGCTTGATTCCTTTTTAACCACTTCAGTTAGTTTTCTTCATCTTTGTTCCCATCTTTTTGTTTTAGCTCTCTTAAAATATCGTCCCCACATGACTTCATATGCCTTTTTTCCAGGTTTCTAATGTTCTGCCTGTGCCACTCCGGGCCTCTTGAAAGAACATGATTGATGCATTAGTTTCGTAAAAAGCAGTGTTTTATTAACTGGAACCCAATGCATTTCGGGCATTTATTGCCCTTCTTCGGGGGTCACTGTGGATGAACAATGAAAAAAATATCCTATTAATATACATTATCCTGCATCTTTAAATAGTATCAAGCAATTTGATCTTAACTTTAAGCCATGATAACATTTCTTCGTGAAGCGTTTTCATCTTTAGTTAAACTACTCACTTCATGGATATATTATCCTGCTCTACTCGTTCTCTATGAATGCTTGTAACTCAAATAATAGCTCCCCCTTCCTCTCCTAGTTAAACAGCCAACAGTCAGTCCTAGCGGTAAAACTCCATGTTCCACTTTAATTTATCCCTCAGCTCTCACTGTGCTCGATATGATGCCTAACTCTTTACTTAGCACGATAATTGTGTGGCATTTTATTCCTGCTTGTGAATATGCACGTACCTGCCAAACAACGTTTAAAAACAGCCCATTCTCCTCTTTTCTCCTAAACAGCATTGTTCCTCCCACAATCCCTTGCATTTTTAAACTCATTCCGGTCACCAACTGTTTTGACTTTACCTCATCAAGGTCAACTACGAGATTAGGTTTACGTCAGCTAAATACTACAACTCCCATGATACAATATAATTAACATGACCTTAGTATAATAGTCTCAATGTAACACTATAATACTGATGGCTTCAATGTGGGCCCGGCTTCATAGTTCATATCCTCCGAGATTTTACACTGTCTAAAAATCGAACCCGATGATCCAAATGTCGTGCAGAGAATTTACTGAGTTTACGTCGTGTTAATAGTCCCAATTGAGAAAGAACCAATTGAGCCATCTCTTTGGTTATCTCCATTAGTTATCGCAAGAAAAAAAATGGCTAACTTAGAGTCTGTGTGGACCTTAGAAGTCTAAATAAAGTTATCTGGGTAGACTCACATCCTCGACTACGCATCACTGACATTGTTTCTGCATTCTCTGGTGCCAAAGTATTTAGTAAAATAGATTTGTCTTCTGCCTACCATCAGTTAGTACTCGATGAATTAAGCAAACACTTTACTGCTTTTGTCTCTCGTATTGGGACTTTTGAAATCAAGAGAATGCCATTCGGATTGGCTTCCGCTGCTTCCGTTTTTCAACGTGTGTTTGAGAATGTTTTGAATGGTATAAAAGGAGTCATAACATTTGAAGATGACATCTTGGTGGCAGGAAAAGATCTTGTGCAACATGATGAGTTAATGGTACAGGTTCTAAGGAGACTGCAAGGGGCTGGCATTGTTGCAAATCTTAAAAAATGTGAATTTGCTAAGGAAAGTATAGAGTATCTCGTACATGTCATATCAGAAAAAGAAATATCACCAAGATCTGGTTTAGTCGACGCCATCATGAATGCACCGTGTCCCACACTAAAGAACATATCTCATCTTTCTTACGAGTTTGTGAATTTTATGCAAAGTTTGTCGCTAAAATTTTCAGCAAAAACTGTTAATTTGAGGGAGTTGCTTAAAAAATGTACATGGTCTGCTGTGTGTGAAGAGTAATTTGACAATCTCAAGAAAGAGATTAGCTGTCCGGGGGTTCTAGCACCTTTCGATCCTTAGAGACAATGTATCATCACAGTTGATGCTAGCAACGATGGTGTGGGTGCGACTTTGTCTCAGATAAACAAACATGGAAAGGAAGTCACTCTATGTTTTGCTTCAAGGTCACTGAGAGAAAATGAAAAAATATACTCTGTGATTAAAAAGGAAGTTTAAGCGTGTTGTTGGGCGGGGGAGAAATGTTAGTGTTTCATTTGGGGAAGGAGGTTTGTATTGTAAACTGATCACAAACCTTTGGTGAATATTTTATCTGGCACTGTTATCAGAGACCATACCACGAGAATCTCAAGATTGAGTGCTAAGTTATTGCAATGTGACCTTAAAATTGAGTAAATCCCTGGTGGAAAAATTGTAATGGCAGATTATTTATCCCGTTCTCCCATTTCTGTGGATTTCAATTCTGATGATTGTGATGAGGATCTTGATGAATGTTTGATAGCAGCTGTGGATGTTTGTCAAGGACAAGCGATCAGTGAAGAACAATGGAACTTGAGTATGGAAGATGATGGTGATCTGGTTATAGTTAAAAAATGTGTGATTGATGGTTGGCAGAGGGAACGTAATTTGCCTGCGAATTTGCAAGTATATGCAAAAATCGCAGATGAACTACATGTTCAGAAGAATGGGATTTTGATGAGAGGTGACAGATTTGTTCCTCCTTTCGGTTTGAGGCAAAGAATTATTGATAATAGACATGAGGGTTATTTGGGGCAGACCATAACCAAGAGAAAAATTAGAGACGATTACTGGTGGCCAGCAATGGACACTGACACAATTAACAAGGTTGAAAGGTGTGTTATTTGTGCCAACAGTGACAAGAGTGTCAAACTTACCACTCTTCCCTTACAACCTTGTAGTTTACCTGAAGGTCCACAATTTTAAATTGGAATTGATTTTATCGGTCCGTTTAATATGGTACCACGCAAATACAAGTTTGCCTTAGTCATTGTTGAATACTATAGCAAGTGATGGGAAGTAGATTTCATGGAGGAACCCAACACTGGTTTTGTTATAAAGTCTCTTCAAGTCTGTTCAAGAGGCTGTTGAGAGCATGTTATGGTCTCACCGTACGACTCCAAATGCTGTAACTGGTAAGAGTCCTTTTAAATTAATGAGGGGGCGTTCCTCAATGTGCAAGCTGTGTCCCGCATGGTTACGGTCTTATCAGTCTAAAACAGACAATAGGAATTCTGTTGATGAGACTTTATGCCCCAAAGTAGAGTTGTACCAGAAAAAGATGAAGGAGTAATATGATAACAGACATAGGGGCTCATTAGGATGGCCGCCCGCCATCCCGACGTGAAGAAGGACCGCCCGCCATAAGGGCGGGGGTCCCATGGGGGCAATTAGGATGTGCCCGTCACAGTGGCGGGCGCAACCCGCATATTTAACATTGTGGCGGGCGGTGCTTTCAGCACCGCCCACCGCAATGCTAAAAATGCATTTTGCGGATTCCAATGCACAATGTGACAGGCACCGCACGGTACCTGCCACGTTGTCTATTGAAATGCACCCTCCATCCCCCAGAATCCCTGGGGGCCCCAACTGGCCCCCACAAGTTATTCACGCATGTCTTTCCGTGGTGACATGTTTCTGCCCCCATAGTAATATGTCTAACAGACACTGCCACCATATTAAACTCTTTTCCGCCCGGTCGACTTGTTAACCGGGCGCAAAAGCGGCGGGCGGTCTTTCCGTCCGCCCCAGTCCCCCCGGCCATAGTAATTTGGCAGAGGGAAATTGGTGGCGGGTAGGGACGGATCTCGGGCGGAACACCTCCGCCATGTGGGCGGTGGAGATCCGCCCGAGATCCTAATGACCCCCAAAGAGTTGGGGAAACCACACAAGCATTGAGGTGGGGGATTGGGTTCGGATCAAAATCCCTACACATGTTGTAAAAGGTCATTCTAAATTCAAAGATCCTATACAAGTTGATGCTGTGTCTAAGAATACTGTTAGAGTCAAAGGACATGAATGGTGGAATAAAAATAGAGTACATACAGTCATTGCCATGAGTGAGAAGGAGAGTGTGTCTGCTGACTTTAGCAAAGTCTCCAACAGAAGAGAAACTTCAAAACTCTCAAACAAACGACTCAAGCGTTTTGACATGTCTGATGCCATAATGCAAAGAAATGTTGAGGAAGACACTTTTCCTGTAGCATTACGCAGAAGCAAGAGGGCCGTTTCTAAGCCCATTTGTTTTCACGATGTATAAAGTGTTTTAGTCTTAATTTCTCCTTTGGAGTGTTTTAGATGATATATTTTCTTTTTTCTCTTAAATTGTTTATTTCCAAATTTGTATTTGGACATCTTTGTTTTCTTAATATGTTTATAAAAGGAGAGAAATATAGTGTGATGTTGCGTGTTCCGCATTCCAAGCTACCTTGACTTGGAATGTGGAATGCGTTGAGCTGATGAGAGTTGACTAAATAAATGACTTTCTTATTACTTTAATTGTTGCTGAGTTGTCATTGACTTCTAGAGTCTGCTTATTGAATGTTGAGTTCTGAGATCTTTTCCCCCCACACTGCTTCCCTGGGAAGCCTTTAATTGCTCGCCTCCTCTATCCTGAGAGTCCAGAGTGAAAAGCGTTATACTTGCCCAGTTTGCAGAGCCATAACAGGACAGACGCTAGGACACCAGCGGCAAACAACCTCACCCACCAAGTATTAGGGCCTGTATCCCCTGTCTACCCTGTGGCCTTCTGAACGTGGTCTGGCGACTGGTGTAGATTATTCAATTAAATATGACAGTCTGTTTTTACCCCCTGGATATATTTTGGTAGGTCACACCAACTAAAATGTAAGGGTGAAAAACATTGAGGTAAGTACTAGAACATGGAGAAATTGGTGCAACACCACAAAAAAAACAGTTACTGTACACCGGCCATCTGCTGAGGTCTGAACTAGAATGTGCATTTGGCAGTGGCTCCTCTCCTAACTTCATACTTAACTTATCCAGGGCTTTAAGTGAGCTGGGTCCTGCTGGTGCTCAGTACCAGCAGTTCTAAAAAGGAGGTGATGAGACGGGTCCTTATCGGAATAGCTCTGACTTGTTGTAGGTATAACGTTACTTGCTGTATTGTATATCTGTATGCAATGACAGCAAAATACCAGTCGGGCGGCGCACTATGCTAAGCACAGATTTTCAACTTGCGTATTTTTAGGCTGCGCCCTTAATTACATCGGCCACGCCCCTTTGAGAGACCCCTTAGTTAGGTCTCGCTTATCCAGCGTGCATGCGCTGCATAGGAGAGAGACCTGTAGCCATGGGCACACCTTTTGGGGCAAAAACGTGCATGCGTTGCATTGCTTGCAATGGCAACGTGTGCACGTCTGGCGATTCCGTTTGCAGGAGCATGCGGCGCCATATGGTGGGGGCATATGGTCGCAATCACCGCGGCTTGCTGCACTCTCCCGTGAAGGAATCGCGCAGGCCCCCTCCCGCTGCGTGAAGCACGCTCGCACACGCTTGTTGGTTTTGAGATCTGTTCACCACAGCTTTAATTGATATCCGGACCACACATCAGCGCTAATCTTCCAGACCCATGCTAAACACTGTTCATTATACACATCAGAAAAGAAAATATTACTTGCACTTATAAAATCACGGTTTTATGGCCAGCATAGATGAATTTACACGTTGGCCGTCGGCCTCTCACTGGCACGGGGCAAAGGGAACAAGGAATTTTTGTCCCGCGTGCCCCGGCCACAAAGACACAGGGGTGAAGTTTTACTTAAAGAAAAAGCCATTCTGAGAGTTTTATGACTGTCGTGGCAGGGCCTGCTTGTTTTAACTTTGGTGTTGCGCTTCTTTCAACGCCTGAAATAGCGTGCAGATAGTGCCTCAGTAGTCCCGCCACAACACCAGGGAAGAATGCCTCCTGTCAGTTCGCCCTAGCCTTGGCCTCATAAGGCAAGCAAAACAAGCGCAGGCTTGAATCACCACGCTACAGCGGCGAGTTTGCCTCCGGTGTGGTTCTCAACCCTTCGGAACATGACTAGCTCCTCCCACTTACTTCTCTGTGCCTGCCCCTGCTCCTCCAATGGATCTGGCTAGGTATACTTCATGCTACCACTGTATCCCTTGATACAGGAATCCCTAGGGCCCACAAAACTTCTCCAATGCCACCCCAGTCCTCCACAGAGTATTAGGGGTGACTATCAGCGTGATGTCAGCCCGCGCCACAGCGGACAATGAGCAATTATCTTAGTTTAGACCCTGCGAGGCATCCCCCTCATTCTCCACTGTGTTGTTGTGTCGGGTTCGAGTATTTGAAAGAAATACTTTTATTAATAAAAGTACAAATGGGACCCGCAAGACAACGCCACAGAAACAAACGAACTAACAACAGTTAAACATAACATCTTGCAGTAGAATATTCGAACTTCCTTTCATTATGACATTGTTCATGAAGTCAAAGGGTGAACGAACAAGTTTGCATGAACGCACCAAATGTAACGTGTGTGCCCCCAATGCACGTTGGACCATGCCTTAGGAGGTCACCTGTGCAGACTTGCGGGTCAGATCCAAAACGGGGGCCCCAATCACCCCTAGAGGCTTGCTTTATTCCAGGTGGTGTTGTGTAATAAAACCAATCCGGGCACTTTTGTGACCACTTTGTCTTGAATTAGTTAATTAATTGTTGACTTTTAGTATTGTGAACTTTTTTTTCTTTCTGTCCCGAGGCTGCACTTCCGAACAGAAAAATGTCAAACAGACGACATTACACAAACGTAAACAAGCTTTGGCATAGCCAATAGGTCTCGCCTTTGGGACCTTATAAGTGTTTAGCCATGCAACCCTTGATGTTGTTGCACCAAGGATATTGTGCTGCATAACTAAACACTTATAAGGTCCCAAAGGCGAGACCTATTACTATGCCAATGCTTGTTTTTTCATTCCACTGAAAGTCCTTATCGTATCCTGAATTAAAAGCTGTGCGCAAATGAAAGGACGGGGGGCCCTATTCACAAAGGAGAGCAGCGGTCCGCTGCCGTGGCCGGTGAGCGCACTTATTTGTTGAGGCCCTCTTTGAATTTGGCCCATGGGGGGGGGGGGGGGGGGGGGGGGGGGTCAGGCAAGAGGGGTTTGTGTGTGGCTGAATGTAGTACAACTTGTTGTAAATATGCATAAGTATCAGCAAAGCCCTGACTATAATTAAGGACACGCAAATGAAGGAATACTGGCAGACTGCCCACCAATGTCCTCATCTCTCTTTTTATGCGGACTCCAACACCTGAACACTTTTATGTACTTCGCCAGCACATATATTTAATTGTGTATTTTATTTACGTCTCTACTGACACAGTACAGTGCAAGTTTCACACCTTTAAGTTAGAGCAGACAGACGTCACTGCTTAAACGCCACGCCCATCGGGGTCCGAGACAGCGGACAAACCTCGTAACACGATTGGCTTGTCGCTGAGCGTCTGCAAATATTATGAGCACAGATGGCGCCCTAATTACACGTGCCGCACCATCTGCGGGCTATAAAATTGTTGCCTTGTAAGAATGCTCTTAGGTTCCTAGTAGGTGAAACTGGAGAAAAAAAACTGGCTATTCGACCACAGTGACAGATTCACAATGTGTTCATTTTAAAAGCATTTTAGTGGAGTACATTCAGCGCGTCTTTGAGGATCTGCCTGTTTGGAAGATTTGTACAGCTCGTGTTTTCATAAGTAAATAACTAAATAAAATGTCTCTTTCTTAAAGCCGCAGTCCGCTCCAGGAGGTCAATGATTTTAGATTAATTTGAGTATATTGATGAATTAGTACTCTGACTGTTTAAGCAGCAAAATACAAAAAAAAATCAAAAATACTACCGGTGTCATGATGTGGTGAACATGTAACATGAAATGGATCAGAGTTTTCCAGTACCGATGTCATTATTACAACTGGGTACATTGTTCAGGAGAAAGTCAGGCTGTACTGTTTCTCTATTCAGTCGCTGAAGACTGGACATTTCATATCAAGACCGGAGGCCCCCATTATGCTTTACTTTCTTACCACTCTCTTTTAATGCACCTTTAAAGGACCCCCCTTTTCAATTTGTAGGCAATAGCAGAGTGGTTCCTTAGCAGCCTGGCAGTTCAGACATGGGCTGTGCAGTAGAGCCAATGTCTTTCAACACCTGCACACAATTTAAAGCTTAGAGCTGAGAGATTTCGGCGTCAAGGAAAAGTGACATCTTATCCAAGTCTAAAGCTAGCCAAAAACTGCAGAGTGCCGGTTGTGGGCCAGTGGCTGCCTTCCTGCCACTCGCAAACATTTGATGCAGCCCAGCCGGGAAGCGCCTGGCCCATTCTTGCAGCTTCCTTTCCCTAACACAGGATTTCCTATGGAAACCATTAGCTTTTACATACCCTCGGTGCCAACGACTTGTGCAATTACTGGGTTTAGTGTAAAGAAATGATTAACAGTCAAATCAAAATACTTCACTATTTTTTTTAAAAAGCTGGCATGTTTTCAACAAGTTTATCTCTTCTATGTTTATCTGGTTTTGAGTCCAGTTGTCACATGCTGTCCATACACATTAAAAGTATAAAAAGAAGATTAGTACAGTAAATCTGAAAGAATTGCTGCTATAACCCCAACATATAAGGGCCAATCCACAAAGGAATTTTTTGAGCATGGCATGTGAAGTGAAAAGTCGTGGTCCAGGAGCATGAATAAGGTAAGTTTATTCAAGTAGCACAGCAGTACAAGTATCAGCTATCCTGCCTCAGCAACCGCCAGGATCAGAATGCAGAACATGGAATCATACAGGTAAGGGAATACAGAATACATGCTGGCTAACACTCTAAGCTTAGAAGACAATGTGATAACATTAAGATGAGAGGCACAACATATCTCCTCCCCTTAAAGAGAAAAAAAAAAACACTAAAAAAAAAAAACAAGAAAGAAAGAAAAGAGAAAGAACAACAAAAGAAGGGAAGAAAAAGAAGAGAGAAGAGAAAAAAAAAACAGACAATGAGAAAAATCAATATCTAACGAATTCATCAAATTTCTTAGGAACGCGATGAGTTCTTCCATAAGAAGTGCGACCCAAACTAGAAGTCGCTCCTTGTGAACAGAAGAAAAGTTCTTAGAACAAGTGGGTGTCACAGGGGAAGTATTTGGCAACGGAAAGGTACCCTGAGAAGGATCTGAAGCAACTTGGGAACCCCCGAGAAGAGAGTCCCCCCTCAAGGACACATCCCCGGATGATTGCTCAACCACTCCCCCATCGGAAACCTCCTTCTTAGCGTACAAGGCAATCCTGCGGAAATTCCAATTTTGTCCGTTCTCTAGCACAACATGCCATTTATGTACTTCCTTAACCCTCATGGGATCGGAAAACTTATTCATGCCAAACTCTCTACGGCCCAACTTGATTTTGACCAAGTCGCCCACTTCAACTCTACCAACCTTTCCAGGAACTACCTTAGAAGCAACAGTTCCTTCCCATAACCACTGCGGGACTAGCTTAGTTCTGGGAGTTCTGCCACGCATGCATTCAAACGGGACCAAATCAGTAACTCCATGGGCTGTGGTATTGTAAGACCACACCATATCCTCCACCGCCCTGCGTACATCCTTTTGTCCTTGCACCGACAACTGTATAGTACCCTTGATCAATCGATTCATCCGTTCTACCAAACCATTACCCTGGGGGTTGTAAAGGGAAGTGCAAATGTGTTTAATTCCATGATTGGCTAAGAAGGAATGCATAGAGGACGACGTGAGTTGGGTGCCATTATCTGTAATAAGGACTTTCGGAAAACTTTCCTTAAAAAATAGAGACCTTAATTGCTTTATAACAGCATCAGTGGTGATATTCCTCATAAATTCTACACACAACCACCGAGAGGATACATCAACAAGAACTAAAGCAAACCTACAATCAGCAGGTAAGGAATCCATGGGACCAATGAAATCTAAACATAACTTATCCCAAGGCATAACACATGAGCTGACAATGGAGCCCTGTGAAGGAGAGGAGATCTTCAACCTCTTTTCACTCTCTTTACACAGAAGACAAGACTCAACCCACCTACGCACATCATCGTCAACTCCAGGCCACCAAAAGTTCTTTTTAATCCTCTTAAGAGTCATGTTTTGCCCGAGATGTCCCTCATGAGCTAAACAAAAAACTTTCCTCCTAAGAGAGAACGGTGGAACAAACCTCTCACCACGCAACACCAAATCATCGGAAACACCCAAACTCAACTCTTCTTGTAATTTGACAAAGGAACGCAGAGAAGGCTTAACATTCCCTTCCCTTCTCCATCCCAAACGAATGGCATCAACCAACTCACCAAAATCAGCATCCTCTAAGGCGGCTTGATGCCATTCTTCTCTAGAGATAGAGTGAAACTCAGAAGAACAAACATCCTCAAAGGCAGCAATTAAACGGACACTCTCATCCTCCAAATCCTCACCAACATACTCCGAAAAAACAGGAAGGTGTGATAAGCAGTCCGCTTGTGTGTTCCTCCAACCAGATATGTGCTCTAATCTATAAGTATAGTCTTGTAACTTGGCAGCAAACTTCATCAGGCGGGGAGAACCATTATTAGCCCCACCTGGTGACAGGATTTTGAGGAGGGGCTTATGGTCAGTTCTTAGACAAAACACCATACCCCACAGATAGGTGCGAAAGTGCGAAACGCCCCATACAGCGGCTAGAGCCTCTCGCTCGATGACAGCGTAGTTACGCTCAGAGGAATTGAGGCAGCGAGAAGCAAACGCCACAATCTTCTCACTTCCACCACACCTCTGAGACAATACGGCACCAATACCATATGCACTTGCATCAACTGTAACATAAGTATCTCTACCCGGTTCAAAAGTTGTCAAAATGCCCGCATTAATAATATCACTCTTAACCAGTTCAAAAGCTTGAGACTGTTGAGTTCCCCACTCGAAATGCACACCTTTCCTAAGTAATGTTCGTAAAGGTTCAGTTTTATGTGAGAAATTAGGAACAAATTTGGAGTAGTACTCCACTAAACCAAGAAACGACTTGAGTTGGTCTTTGTCAGTAGGAATAGGGGCACACTTGATTGCTTTTAGAAGATCTTCTTTTGGCTTAACACCATTCTGTGAAATAGTGTACCCCAAGTAATCAATTTCGGTTAACAAGAACTGACATTTGTCTTTTCTTAAAGTAAGACCAGCAGTTGATAAAATTTGTAAAACTTTGGACAAATTACAATTGTGTTCAAGCTCATCTATACCTGTAATCAAGATGTCATCTTGGAAGAAGTGGACATGCTTTAAGTCTTTGAAAAGGGAATGCATCATGCGTTGAAAAACGCTTGCCGCAGAGGCTAGGCCAAAAGGCAACCTTTTAAACTGAAACACCCCTTCAATGGTAACAAAAGCAGTAAATTTTTTGGAGTCCGGGTGTAACACAACTTGATGATAGGCGGACCTTAGGTCTAATTTACTAAAGAATTTAACCTTGTCCATTAACAGAACCATTTCTGAAATGTTGGGCAAAGGAAATTTGTCAACTATAATGTTCTGGTTAAGAGAACGAAGGTCAACACAAAAATGGAGCTTACCGTCCTTTTTCTGTGTGACTACAACTGGCGAAAGCCACTCAGAAGCTTCCACCGGTTCAATTATGTCTTGCTTTTGCATGTCATCAAGCATTTCCTTTACCTCCTTCCTAACAGCAATAGGAATTCTTCTTAAAGCATGTCTAACTGGAGAAGCATTTTCTTTAACCTTAATTTCATGTAAGTAACCTTTCAATTTACCCAAAGTAGGACGGAAAACATCAGTAAATTTAGAAAGAACATTTTCAACATTGTAGAAATCATCAACTGCAAGTACCACGTCATCAGATCTTGGGTCAAGAATAATATGTAAATCATACTGTTGTAACCACCCAAGAATTGCTGGGCCTTCTTCAGAAATGAAAACTTTGCCCATAGCAGATCTCCCTTTAAATTGAAAAGAAGTATCCATGACTCCCTTCAATTTAATTACTTTTCCTGTATAACCTTTCGGCATAAAATCACTGTGTAAGAGTGGTACTGATGGCCAATGCTCCTTATACATACTGTAGGGTATAATAGAAAACATTGAGCCTGGATCAACCATGAGAGTAACAGGAACATCGTTGAGGATAAAAGAAGCTCTTGGCCTCTGCAAGACAAAATGAGTATTGTCATCATCAGCGTCACCGTCCACACATAACATTTCTTGAGAAGTAGAATCATCTTCAACAAAATTAACTCTATTAAATGCAGGTGATTTGCACACTTTGCTAATGTGACCACGCTTACCACACTTACGACAGGTTTTGTCTCTAGCAAAACAACCCTGAAAATCAGCAGCATGAGACATATCACCACAACGAAAACATTCCACAAATTTCACCTTCCCACTAGGATTATTAGAGAAAGACCTAGATTTGGGAAGAAAAACTTTAGGTTTAGAGTTAAATTTGTCTGTATTTGAAGTAGGTTCTTTATCGGACTTGGAGACAATGTTGACAGTTTCCTCCTTTTTTATTTCAAGAAGCCGCATTTCTTACATGCATTTGTCAGATTCCTCTACGACTTTAGCAATTGTGATGGCTTCCAACAACGTAGGGTTTTTAGCTGCCCAAAGTTTCTGCTGCATTCTCTTGTTTTTACATTGCACTATCAGCTGATCTCGAATCATCTGGTCAGCCATAGCTCCAAAGTCACACTTTAAAGATAATTCTCTTAAGCGAGCAACCATTTGATCAACTGTCTCTTTGCCTTTCTGGGGAGCAGTGTAGAATTTGTGTCTCTGCATAACGATGTTTACTTGTTTCCCAAAATACTTTTCTAACCTCAATTTTGCTTCATTGTAGGGGTTATCAATAGGTTCACCATCGTCATTTAGGAGTTCCGGCAAAAACTTGAAAACGTGTTGTCCAGCTTTCCCTAAGGAGTTCAATAAAATAGCCTTCTTTCTGGCCGCAGGAAACCTAAGGCCATCTATAGCTTCAAGATAGTTTTCAAAGAATCCTAACCACTCTTCCCACTCAGTGGTAGGAATTTCACCTTCAATGAGAAAGGCAGGTGGAGGGGAAATTGTATGGTTAGCAGTGGTTGCCATGTATATATGTAGAAGTACGTGGGTATGTACTTATTGCGGATTAAAGCTGAGGCAGGTGAAGAAGAAAAAAAAAAAATAAGAACTTGAATGTATGTATATGAAAAGAATATTGAAAGTATTTGTAAATGTGCTTGCCCACAAAACACTTTAAATTGATAAAGATGTTTGCCAGTAGAAGAGAGAAAAAAAAACGTGGTTGACAAAACGTTGCTCTTAAAAACGGATGCGTGGTTGGCAAAACGAGGCGAAATCCGCTGGTACAAGTGAATGCGTGGTTGGCAAAATGAACAGAATCCAAAATGGCCGCCAGACGCTGTGCGCGATGACGTCAGGGCGCACACAGCGTGTCTGGCAGCGCGAGCGGAGAGTGCTCTGAGGGTTCACGCGCTAAAGGGTTCATGCGCTGGAACGCACGCAAGAGTTCATGCGCTGGAACGCACACAAGAAAATGGCGCTGAAGAACGTTTGCGCTGTGTGCTGCTCGCTCTGAGTGCTCGAGCGCATAGATGTACAATTACTCGGCAAAACCCAAAAAATAAAAGACAGTACCTTGGGAGTGCCGGTCTTGAAGGCGGTACAGGAGCGGGAGGCGCGTTGTGAACAAGGAGCGCTTAGCGCTTAGCAGAAGCCAAAGGAGAACACCAACCAGCAACGAAGGAAGAAATGTAGATGAAGGGCTCTCCAGGAACAGCTGAGACTCCTCAATGACGTGGAAGGCCAAATCGTCGCCAAAATGAAGTGAAAAGTCGTGGTCCAGGAGCATGAATAAGGTAAGTTTATTCAAGTAGCACAGCAGTACAAGTATCAACTATCCTGCCTCAGCAACCGCCAGGATCAGAATGCAGAACATGGAATCATACAGGTAAGGGAATACAGAATACATGCTGGCTAACACTCTAAGCTTAGAAGACAATGTGATAACATTAAGATGAGAGGCACAACAGCATGTAGTACTCTTTTAGTACTATACCAATACTCACAAATACTATTCACAAACCTCTGATTGGAAATCTCTGCCTCTTCTATTTCGTGTATGGAGATCTCTTGCACAAGTACAACGCTCTCCACATACAGAGGTACATTTTGTTTGTAGTAAATGTGAAAGGGATAAGGTGGAGCATCTGGAAAAGTTGGATTATTTTAAGCAGAGGTACATTTTTTGAAGTAAATGTGCCAGGGATAAGGAGGAATGCCTGGAAAAGTGGGAATATTTACTACTAAATAAGTGGGGTTTAGGGAAATTTAAGGCAGGATTTAGAGAAGGACATGCAAATGATAAAACACACACACGAAAGTGTAAGGAACTGCTATTCACAAACGTTTAACCTCAATTTACTACATTAGCACTACTGACAAAAGTGGCTCAGATTTCCTCTAGCCAAGCTTTGCAGTGAGTCACGCACCACACTTGGCCAACAACTGGTACTGCAGTACACTGTCATACAAATCAAGAGGTAAACAATAACACTGACAATACGTAACAAAAATAGGTAAATATTTTTGAGTCATAAAATACATTTTTCTAATGTTATATTTTTTATTATTTAAATGTAATTTTAAACTTAGAAACATTGTTGGGTAGAACAAATATAAACCATGTATTCCACCTAGCCGTGAAACACACGTAGCATATCTGCTAATGTAATGAGGTGAGGAAGTGAACTTTTAGTACTCCACCATACCTCAACACAACATCAAACAATCCATAGCCTGCCCACATGAGAAAGCAAAAGAAAAAAAAAGTGTTTAAACATCATCATGTCAGTGAATATCTTTGCCCCTCAGCACCAGCACTTAGGGCCAGATGTAGGAGCCCTAATACCGGTCGGAAACGGACAATTTTGGCCGTTTCCGACCGGTATTAGGCTTTTCAGATGTAGGGGGGCTACCGAATCGGTAATTTTACCGAATCGGTAATTTTACCGATTCGGTAAATATACCGAATCGGTATATTTACCGAATCGGTAAATCCATATGTTGCTGACACTCCTAAGAGTGCCACAGGCCCTTAAGAGTCGGTATTTTACAACACAATCCTATTGTGTGGTACCGAATTCAGGTGTGCATGCACATCTGTGCATGCACACCTGTGCCATGTGACACACAGACATGCCCTTAGGGCATGTATGTGTGCCACATGTAACACAAGCCTGTACTTGGGGTGCTAGAGGGTGTCAAAGTGACACCCCCTGCACCCTTGCAGGATTCGGTATTTACCGATTCGGTAAATACCGAATCGGTATTTCCCATTGATTCCTATGGGCTTCAAGGCCCATAGGAATCAATGGGCAATATCGATTCGTTATTTACCAAATCGGTAAATAACGAATCTTACAGATTCGGTATTCCTAAATTCGGAATTACCTAAATCTGCCCCCTTCCCATTTACAGACTCTTAAATACCGATTCGGTAAAAACGGTATTTAAGAGTCTGTAAATGGGAATTACCTACATCTAGCCGCTAATCACCAACACTGGCAGTTTACATGAGCTCCGGTTAAGGCCATATTTATTTATGGTAGGCACAGGGAGGTTCAGGGCCAGATGTACGACCCTTTTTTGCAGGCGCAAACGGGAAATCGGCCTGTTTGCAACTGCAAAAAAAAGGGTGCAGGCATGTACAAACGCTATTTTGCGAGTCACTGACTTGCAAAATAACGTTTGTGACTCTTGCTATTAGGAAGGGTGTCCCTTCCTAATAGCAAGCCTCAATGCCATGTACTATTTTTTGCGGTCGCAAAACACCTGCAGTTTACCACCTACTTTGAGTAGGTGGTAAACCACTTGCAAATGGGACAGGTCCCCAGGGGACCCCTCCCCCTTTGTGAGTGTGTGAGAAAATATTTTTTAAGAGCAAGACCACTGACTGCCCTTACAAAATGAAACTGAAAAGTTTCATTTTTCTTTTTTAAATGCATCCTGTTTTAAGGAAAACGGGATGCATTTAAAAAAAAAACTGCTTTATTTTAAAAGCAGTCACAGACCTGGTGGTCTGCTGACCCAGCAGGCCCCCATCTCTGTGAGTGCTAGCCATTACCGATGGGGTCGCAAATTATGCTTGCCTCATGAATATTGCTGAGTCATACAATTTGCGACCCCATTGGGAATTGCAAACACTGTCTGAGACACTGTTGTACATTCACTGTAGAGAGTCGCAAATTGCGAGTCACAATTCTGCTCAATTTGCGACTCGCTAAAGTGAATGGTCGTACATCTGGCCCCAAGTAATTTGCCCAGAACCACAGGATATTGAGCCGACGCCAAGATTCAAACCTAGTTCCCCAGCTCAGATGTCGGCAGCTCAGGCCATTACGCCACTTCCTCTTCCCACTTTCATTGATAGTAGTTGGTTCTGTTTTAGGTAGCACTAACAGGAGAAATGGGCTGAGAGCCCCGGCACTTATGTTTTTTTTTACAAATTAACCACTGGTAGATACTCTACCTGCAGATTCCACACTGATCTCACCTCCCTATCCAATTGATATGACATAGCGAAAGCATTAGTAAGGTCCTAATTAAAGTTTCGCACTGCTTTAAATGTGCTTGATTTCTCTCCATCTACTCACTTTGAAGGCTTTGAAGAATGGATGGAAACTGAGGTTGTTGCACTGAATTGGGCACTATGTGGCTTCAATGATGTCATGTGACGTTACTTCCAGCGTTGATACACAGCCGGCATATACAAAGCTATCTGTGTCTTGAGAGTTTTGAAGTTTCCAGGTCCAGTCTGATGCCTGGTATTGTTCAACAGGTGAGGAATCAGCAGCTAGATCATCTACAAGAAAGATCCTTACTTATCACACCTCATAGAAAGAACTTCGGTGAACAAGAGGGAATGGCATGAGCAATTGACTAATGTTTAGTATTCACTCACACAACAGTCAATGCATGGACCGATAAGAGGGGAATGAACCACACCCAGAAACAAAGAAACTCCATATATAACTAAACTCAACAGTGGAAGATTTATGAAGACGACAACATTCTCCCTCTCTCCGTTCCATTCTTCTTACCCCTGTGAGATTGGCTTGTTTTTAATTACACTTTGGTTCTGAAACTGAGGCAGTCTTACATGCTAGTTGAGAGCCAGCCTCTGCGAGTCGACCTCATACCCACAGGATTACACACCTAGTAAGTTTAGAGCCCAGTGCCTTGACAAAACCTCGCTATATAGACCTTAGAGTTTTGTTGCTAAGGCCTACTGCTCCCTTCCTAAAGGATTATTTAATGAAAGTTGGGGCAACAGGGAATTCTCCTCAAAAGCCTTTTGTTGCTAAAAATGCAATTATATCTATATATCTATATGTCTATCTATATATATATATATATATGTATGTATACATACATACATACATACATATATATCTATACTACTATTATAAAGAGAGAACTTGCACCTTTTGGCCAGGTAAACTCGGGAACCACAGCGCCAATCTACACACCCGATACATCTATGAAAATGTCAGGGTGTGTAGATGGACATAGGCTATATAAATTAAAAAAAGTAAATTAAAAAAATTACGTTTGTAAACAAAGTAGTCCCCTGAAAGTAGCGCCGGCAGGGATCTAGCGCTGGCCACGACGCGACGTGCGTGATGACGACAAGGAGGAGGGCGGTGCAGTAATGCCTCGATTTCAGTCTCTATACTCTGGTATTGTCTTTCTTCTTTTACTATTATCAGGTTTTGTCTTCAGGGCCGTGTCTCTCTTCTATGCCTACGGCTCTGCAGCGAGCTGTGGCCGGGCCTCGGAGCTGTCACTTTTGTACACACTAAAGATGGCGACAACGGGGGAGCCGAGTGCCGGGCTGGAGAGTCCGAGCGACGAGAGCGGTGGAGCGGAGGGTCCGCGCTTGAGCGCACTGCCCGGAGAGTTGCTGGAACGCATCCTCTGCTCCCCAGGACTTACTGCCGCTGACATCTGCCGCGTTGGTCGGAGCTGCCGAAGGTTGCGGGATCTTTGCGGGGCCCGAGGAAGGGTGTGGAGGCAGCAGTTTCGGAGGAGGTACTGGGGCGCAAAGGGTTTAGGATTCGAGCCAAATCTATTCTGTACGCGAGTGAGTCGGGGCGGGAGGGGGTCGGGGCAGGAGCGGGTGTACTGCCCCCAGCCCCTTTCTGCCTCAGGCAACGCTGGGGCGGGCTGCTAGTATATCTATACTACTATATACTACTATAATAAAGCAGAAACTTTCAGGCTTTGAGGCGGGTAAACTCGGGAACCACTGCGCCAATCTACACACCCGATACACCGTTTAAATCGGCAGGGTGTGTAGATGGTTATAGGCTACATAAATTAAAAAAATAAACGTTATTTGAAATGTTAGATTAAAAAAAAAAAGTAGTCCCTCAAAAGTAGCGCTGGCCGCGACGTGCGTGGTCACGTTCGGAGCATGGGGAGGAGCGGCGTCCGAGGAGCGGCGGACATGGCGCGGGGGAGGAGCGGTGACATCAGGAGCAGAGGACCGGCGGCGGAGGAGGGGAGGCAGACATGGCGCAGGGGAGGAGCGGTGGTGCGAGCGGACAGGCGGGAGCAGCGCCGGTGGAGGTAAGGGCATTCATGTAGGGGCAGGCGGGGGACGGGCCGGGCAGGGGACGGGACGGGCCGGGCGGGGGACGGGACGGGGCGGGCGGCGGTCAGGGAAGCCTGAGGACAAGAAAGAGGAGGCAAACGGTGCACTACAAATGCCAGACAAATGGTGCATTACAGGAGGAAAAGGAGGAAAAAGTGACGTGTAGCCAGAGGGGTTTTAGATGCTGTAAACGTTTGAGCCACCTCTGCTTCCGTAGGATAATCCCATGCTCTTCTCAATGGGACTCTGTGCTCCGCCATTAACAAAGTGCGCAACGAAGGCCTACACACGGTCAGGAGAAAAACTGTACCCCCTCGAACGAGGCCACTTTCTGTCAAAAAGGGGAGAGTTTGCTCACATAACTGTCAGCGGTGAATAGGTTATTGTTTAGATGCGTTTGCTTCACTATAGGAGATTATATTTATATAGGAATATTTCCTTCATGAATACCTGTGTCCCTTGGATGGAGTGGAGGGAAGGGGGTGGATGACTTGTGCACGAGGAAAAAGTGACGTGTGCAGGTTACAAAAGTGGGGCGGGGGGGGCCCTGAAGCAAAGTAAATTACAGGAGGAAAAAGTGACGTCTGCAGGTTACAAAAGCGGGGCGGGAGGGGGCCCTGAAGCCTAATTGCTCCCGGGCAACGTCGGGACGGGCTGCTAGTATATATATAAATATATATATTTCACCGGCAAACTCCCAAACAGGTCCGTACCGGCAGGCTGCAGAAGACGTTGGTAGCAGAAGGTGGGGAACGCGGAGTCTCAAAAAAACTCTGACTCCGTTGTCTGGCAGCTTTCCTCAGTGTCGCATGATGGGGGATGCTGGGACTTGCAGTTCCTACGGGGAGGGATCGAATTTCTTCTGGAAACGCTGCGGCCACGAGAGGACTGCGTTTGGCCAGCTTGGGGCCACTACATGGCGAGGCGCTGAGTATTCACCGGCAAACTCCCAAACAGGTCCGTACCGGCAGGCTGCAGAAGACGTTGGTAGCAGAAGGTGGGGAACGCGGAGTCTCAAAAAAACTCTGACTCCGTTGTCTGGCAGCTTTCCTCAGTGTCCCATGATGGGGGATGCTGGGACTTGCAGTTCCTACGGGCCATCGGGCCTCCACCAATGGGGGGAATGCAGGCAGCATTCAAAAGAGGGACTGCAAAACAGCGCCAGTAATTTCTTGTTCGGCATCTGATGAAGGCAATATGCTGAAACGCGTCATGCCAAGGACCTAATAAAGTCACCTACCTGCTTGCAGACCGCTGTTGTTCCCTGTTGTTCTTTGGTAAAAGCAGCAACTTGTGTGGATAAATATATATATATATATATATATATATATATATATATATATATATATATATATATATATATATATATATATATATATATATATATATATATATATATATATATATATATATATATATATCACTGAAAAAACCATAGGTTTGACACCAGTTATAGGAAATTTGAAATTCCCATGTTATAGTTAGTTGGACTCACTATAACTTGCGCGCCTGCAATGCACTGCTGCTGACATTACATATTACATCACTCATGACATGGTCAGTGACATCACTCATGACATCACTGATGACATCATCCAGTGATTGAGTGTCTTTCTGTAAAATAAATATGTTTTATATATGTATTTGTAAAGGTCGATGGAAGAATACATTTTTAAATAAGTGTCTAAATGGATGTTTTAAAAAAAAATGGATTGATTAACTGGCTTATTAAGTGTATCTAAGTGAATACATATATTAGCGAGTAATGTTTAAATATTTAAATATATGTATCAGTGTTTCACTTTGTTTATAAGTGGCTGCATGTGTGTGTGTATGGGTTATTAGATTTGTTTTTAGTATCAGTATGAGTGTCTGTATGGTTTGGTGGGGGTATTACTTAGCACATAGATGCATCAATGACTGACTCACTGTTTCTATGTGTTTTGAAGACAGCACATGTGCAGGACTGTATGGGTGGATGAGTGTGTATATGTGTGTGTTAGTGAGTGAATGACTGTCTCACTAGTGTCTTTATCAGTAAATACATATGTTTTAATCTAGTATATGTGAGTATTGATGTATATAAGTGAGTATATGTGAGAGTGAGAGATTGTAAGAGTTCCTGTTTAAATAAGTATATGTTTCTATAAGTGATTGTTTAAGAGAGTAAGTATGTGTAAGTTTCCTTAGAAGTAATGTGCTAGTGTGTGTATAGCTGTATATGCAAATAAATGGATGTTCAATAGTTTATTTGCATGCGTGAGTAACTTTTGGATGACTGTCAGTGTGGAACAGGATTTTATGAGTATCACTACATATTAAGAGTGAGTATATGTATGAATGACTATATAGAACTGTTGCTGAATGAGTAGATGTGTATATAGATGGTGGAATTACTGAATTGGTTGTTGTAACTGGTATGGGTATCTCCATTTTTTGGAAAATGTTAGTTTCTATTTTTGAATATGTGTTTCAAGGGTTACATTACACTGAAAGGAGGTCTGTCCGTCTGTCACAAGGATGGTGTCATCAGTGATGTCATGAGTGATGTCACTGACCATGTCATGAGTGATGTAATATGTGACGTCATCAGCAGTGCATTGCAGGCGCGCAAGTTATAGTGAGTCCAACTAACTATAACGTGGGAATTTCAATGTTTTTATGTCAGTAAAATTTCCAGGTAACTATAACTGGTGTCAAACCTATGGTTTTTTCAGTGAATTTAATAGGTTTTTTAAATGCAAATTCCTAACTATAACTGGTGTGAAACCTATGGTTTTTTCAGTGAATTTCATAGGTTTTTTAAATGCTAATTCCTAACTATATATAGGGCCTCAAACCTGTTTTTTTCAGTGAATTTCAAAGTTTTTTTAATAGCAAATTTCCATTGCTATCAAACATAATATTTTTTATAATGAATCCTATATTGAATATTTATTTAATACTATTTTTTATATGTATACATATATATATATTTTTTTTGTCCTGGAGCGCTCCCGGTGCGCGTACCGTTGTGCGCACAGGAAACGCAGTCTTGCGGCGCGCCCCGGTGCGCGTACCGGTAAGCTTCCCGTTAGCGCTATTGCAGCGAATAAAAACATCATCGTGACGTATCGCGTAGCCGCGTCCGCGTGATACGCACGGCGTAAGCGCACCTGAGCGCATACGTTCACGCTACGTAAGCGCCCCGGGGCGCGCCCCGGGGCACGTAGCGTAAGCGCGTCGGGTCATGTGACCTAAAAATAACACTTTTTATTGGTTCAGGACAGTTTTGGTTTCCAAATGATGAATGCCCAGGTCATGTGACCTGAAAATAACACTTTTCATTGGTTCAGGACAGTTTTTGGGCCAGGGGGCTGCGTTGCAGATAGGTGTAAAAAGGGGCGGGGCCTCATTACACCTCTGTGTTCGCAGCCCCCTGGCGCATATATGAGGTTCCTGGCGGTCTAGTTGGCCCCCGGGAACCCCCAATATTCAAGGGGAATTAGTTCCCCCTCTGCAAACACGCCAGGGGGTGCGTTTGCAGAGTGGTGCAATCAGTCACCGCATGCCCTGCCCCTCCCTGCACCACTCTGCCAACACACCCCCTGGCACGTTTGCAGAGGGGGAAGTAATTTCCCTTGAATACTGGGGGTCCCTGGGGGCCAACTAGGTTACCAGGTACCTTCAGTAAGCCCAACGGAGCTGCTTTGCAGAGTGTTGTAAAAAGGGGCATGGCCTCATTACACCTCTCTGCAATGCAGCTTCCTGGCGCATACTGGAGGTTCCTGGTGGGCTAGTTGGCCCCCAGGTACCCCCAATATTCAAGGGGAATTAGTTCCCCCTCTGTTAAAGCGCCAGGGGGCTGCGCTGCAGAGAGGGTAAAAAGGGGCGGGCCTCATTATACCACTGTGCAACGCAGCCCCCTGGAGCATACTGGGCTAGTTGGCTCCCAGAGACCCCCAGTATTCAAGGGGAATTAGTTCCCCTTCTGCAAACACGCCAGGGGGCTGCCTTGCAGAGACTTGTAAAGAGGCCATGCCCCTTTTTATACCTCTCTGCAACGCAGCCCCCTGGCGCATACTGGAGGTTCCTGACCCCCTAGGCCTGCTCAGGGGGTCCCACAAGGACCCCCAAGGCCCCATTTTTTTTTTTTTTAATCCTGGGATACGTGCAGGGTACGCGTACCCTGCCGATCCCAAGAAAAACCATTAAGGTACCACTCTGGAAATGCGCCCACTGGCACGTTTGCAGAGGGGGAAATAATTCCCCTTAAATACTGGGGGTCCCTGGGGGCCAAGTAGCCCTCCAGGAACCTCCAGTATTCACTAGGGGGCTGCCTTGCAGAGACGTGCAAAGAGGCCACCCGCTTTTTACACCTCTCTGCAACGCAGCACCCTGGCGCATACTGGAGGTTCCTGGTGGGTAGTTGGCCCCCGGGCACCCCCAATATACAAGGAGAATTAGTTCCCCCTCTGTAAACGCGCCAGGGGGCTATGTTGCAGAGAGGTGTAAAAAGGGGCGGGCCTCATTACACCTCTGTGCAACGCAGCCCCTGGTGCATACTGGAGGTTCCTGCTGGGCTGGCTGGCCCCCAGGGACCCCCAGTATGCAAGGGGAATTAGTTCTCCCTCTGCAAACGCGCCAGGGGGCTGCGTTGCAGAGAGGTGTAATGAGGCCACGTGCCTTTTTACACCTCTCCGCAACGCAGCTCCCTGGCACACACTGGAGGTTCCTGGTGGGCTAGTGGGCCTCCAGGGACCCCCAGTATTCAAGGAGACTTAATCCCCCAACTTAGAACACGCTACGGGGCGTGTTTGCAGAGTGGTGAAGGTAGGGGGCGGGGCTTCAGGAGATATGTGTGCAAACAGGCCCTTTGGCACGTTTTAAGTTGGGGAATTAATTCCTCTTCAATCCAGAGGTTCCCTAGAGGCCAACTAGTCCAACAGGTACCTTCATTAAGCGCCACAGAGCTGTGTTGCAGCGTGTTGTAAAAAGGGGGCGTGCCCTCTGAACACCTCTCTGCAACACAGCTTCCTGGCACATACTGGTGGTACCTGGTGGGCTAGTTGGCTAACAGGAAACCTCAGGATTGAAGAGGAATTAATTCCCCAATCTAAAACGCGCCACAGGGCGTGTTTGCACACATGTCACCTTAGGCCCCGCCCACTTCCTTCACTTGTGAGCATAATATTCCTCTAAAATCAGCGGAACTACGAATTCCGATTTACTCCCCTGTTATCACGAGAGATGTCAGTGCTGCATCTTTGAGCCCAGTACGGACCCTGAAAAGTAAATCTAAGCATACTTACCAGTAACTTGTATTTCCTTTCATAGGAATCTATTGTGTGGTTTTCACGAAAAAAGTTTTGAAGTGTCTATTTTTGAAACGTACAAATATTCCTCTAAAATCAGCCGAACTACGAATTCCGATTTACTCACCTGTTTTCAGGCGAGACCTCAGTGCTACATCTTTCAGCCCACTACTGTTCCCGAAAAGTAATTCTAACCATACTTACAGTAACTTGAATTTCCTTCCATAGGCTAACATTGACTGGTTTCACTTGGAAATTCTTCTAAGTGTGGAGTTTTGGAACTTTTAAGAAATTCCTCAAAAATCAGCCGAACTATGAATTCCGATTTACTCGCCTGTTATCAGGAGAGACATCAGTGCTGCATCTTTCAGCCCACTACTGATCCTGAAAAGTAATTCTAATCGTAGTTACAGTAACTTGAATTTCCTTCCATAGGCTAACATTGACTGATTTCACTTGGAATTTTTTCAAAGTGTGCAGTTTTGGAACTTAAAAAAAATTCCTCAAAAATCAGCCGAACTACGAATTCCGATTTACTCACAGATTAACAGGAGAGACCTCAGTGTTGCATCTTTCAGCCCACTACTGATCCTGAAAAGTAATTCTAACCATACTTACAGTAACTTGAATTTCCTTCCTTAGGCTAACATTGACTGGTTTCACTTGGAAATTTTTTTAAGTGTGGAGTTTTGGAAATTTAAAAATTTCCTCAAAAATCAGCTGAACTACGAATTCCGATTTGCTCACCTGTTATCAGGAGAGACCTCAGTGCTGCATCTTTCAGCCCACTACTGATCATGAAAAGTAATTCTAATCGTAGTTACAGTAACTTGAATTTCCTTCCATAGGCTAACATTGACTGGTTTCACTTGGAAATACTTATAAGTGTGGAGTTTTGGAACTTAAAAAAAATCCTCAAAAATCAGTCGAACTATGAATTCCAATTTACTCACCTGTTATCAGGAGATACCTCAGTGCTGCATCTTTCAGCTCACTACTATTCCTGAAAAGTAAATGTAACTGTACCCACCAGTAACTTGAATTTCCTTCCAATGGATATCATTGCCTGCTATATAAAATATATATGAATAAAAAAATATTAAATAAAAAAAATATATTACAATTTCAATATATTTTTTAATATTTTTTTTCAATTTATATTAAAAGTATGTAATGTAATTTAAAAAATAAAATATCTTAAAATAAATACTTTAAAACAATGTCGTAAATTAGTATAAAAAAAATAACAATTAATTCATTTAAATATTATCATTTACAAAACCTTTGAAATTCACTGAAAAAACCATAGGTTTCAGCCACGTTATAGTTAGGAATTAGCATTTAAAAAACCTTAGAAATTTACTGAAAAAAACCATAGGTTTCACACATGTTATAGTTAGCTGGGCATTTCACTCATACAAAACCATTGAAATTCCCCTGTTATAGTTAGTTTAGCTAACTATAACTCGCGCGCCCGCAGTGCACTGCTGATGACGTCACATATTACATCACTCATGACATGGTCAGTGACATCACTCATGACATCACTCATGACATGAGTAATCAAAAGAGTGTACAGAGTTCCCCACCGGGGATTGGTTAGGTAAAGGGAATAATTCTCTCTCTAGAGGGTGTGTTGGTAGAGTTTAAGGTAATCCCTTGATGGAATTAGGACGCCTCACACAATTCAAAGGTTGGACGACTGTTGCCATCCCACCCGATGATTGTTTTGTGTCATCATTGGCCTCCTGCTCCAACGACAGGCTGGCGGTGCAATGCTTGTCGGGTAGCACTGGGTGCTACTCTTTTATGGAGATCTTTTATTCCTCAGCCATTTGATGCATGTGTGTGAGGGGCCAGAAGGGGGAGTGCAGTTGTGAGCGTGCGTGGAAAGTTAAAAGAAGTCAGTAGAGTCCATTAAGAACCTTTAATGATATGGCTCACTGCCTCGTTAAAAAAGTGGTGAAGGGAGGGGTACCGAGGCACAGAGAGTAAGGTAATCTTGCCTCGTTCAACCCTCGCCTATGGTGTGGTCAACATGTTTCATGCCACTCAGGCAATTCTTCAGGACCTAAATGCTCATCAACAGGTAAAGGATATTTTATACAACCTGCAGGGTATCGCAAGATGGGATCCTGCGTAGTATCCCGCCCCTGAGTCCCTGGTAGACGTACCCCACTGACTGTCCTTGTGGGGCCTGAGCTGAAAGGTAGTTACCTTGTATGCTCGAGGCACTAGGCTTGTAAGCACCTACCCCTACCACATCACTCATGACATCTCAAATGATCCCAGCTAACTATAACATGTGTGAAACCTATGGTTTTTTCAGTGAATTGCTAAGGTTTTTTAAATGCTAATTCCTAACTATAACGTGGCTGAAACCTATGTTTTTTTCTGTGAATATATATATATACATATATATATTACCTACTGGTGGTCGCCAGTAGGTAGTTATAGTTAGGATTATTTTCTATAGGGAATCCGCAACATTCTATTAGGAATAACTTTGGCGTCGATTGAGGGATCTGCCTGAAAATTCACTGAAATTTGCCTCGCTGCGCTCCGCTCCTTCCCTGAAAGTTTGGGGGGGATTCGTCAAGCGGGGGCGAGATAAAAGGGGGTCCCAAAACGTGTTTTCCCCATGTTAATTTCCATAGGGCGGTTGGACTCACTTTTAGCCCGAACGGCTGAATGGATTTCCACCAAACTTGGCAAAATTGTAGGGACTGGTAGCCCGATGTGCCTTTGCTATGTCTCAAGATATGTGCTCCAGTGGATTTTGAGTAATTTAGGTTCAAACAAATATATATATCTATAAGCGCGCCCCGGTACGCGCACTGGGGCGCGTACCAGCGCGCTACGCGAGTTCTCGAGCGGAAAGCTGATTGGCTCTCGGGTGTCTGTCAACATTCCAAACAGTCCGGAGCGGCCGCCATCTTGTGTCTCGGTAGGATCGAGACCCAAGAGGTGGCAAAAACAAAGGGGGAAATGACCAAAAGGGGGCAGGGTAGACCCCCCCTGACCCCCTAGGTTTGATGTGGGGCCATAAAAGGGCCCCGCGGGGCAACATTTTTTTTTTTTTTCGATTTGCGCAGAGGGAGCGCCCGGTACGGGCACCGGGGAGCGTACCATGGGGAAAAAAGAATGACAGATTTTTTTTAAAATGTAGCATTTTTTATAAATTGGAGGTAGTTCTAAAAATAACTGTTTTTTATTCTTTTTGTTGTTTTATATTTTTTTTATTTTTTTTGGAACATGTTTTACTTTTTGTGGGCTTTTATGAACAATTTTATATTTTTTTGTTATTTTTATGGGGACAAACAAAAAACAGGGAATTGCAAACGACTCAACTGGAGCAAAAAAAATCAGGAAAAAATTAAGGTTTTTTTGGGCACTTGTGGTTGTCACCAGCACGGTTGATGAATTTAATGCTTTGCTCACCATAGCAAATTGTCCTTCCACAAAATTTGCAAACTATTTTGAAATCTCCAAACTGGGTTTGGATGTTTGGGACCATCTCCCTTGTCTCTGGACCCGATGGAGTGGGTTGCTTATTTTGGGAGGTGCTGGGAGAAGATTGGGGAGGGTTTATGGTCAGTTCTCTGACCTCTGCCGCAGCATAGTTGTTTGGAAGCCGGCGTTGCATGTGGCGAATTATGGTTTTGTTGCCAAAAGAATATTTTTTGGCAGGGTTCCCCCTGGAAAGTACAGTGCCACAGATCATACAAGTAATCTTTGGCGCATTAACTTTTTTGAGGCTCCTTGGGATTTAAAAAAACTCCCAGACAATGTGCTTATTTGGCTTATAGGTGGTAGTATCTTCAGGCAGGCACTGCCTCTCCTCCTCCTCCTCCTCCTCCTCCTCCTCCTCCTCCTCTTCTTCTTCTCCACCACTGTGGTGTTGTGGTGGTCCTTGTGGTGGTAGTGGTGGTGGTGGTGGTGGTTGAGATGCTCCTGCTGCTGCTGCTACTGTAGCCATTTCTCAGTACAAATAGGTACAAATAGGTCTGCAAACAGGTCTTCCTCACTCAAAGTACAAAGTGAGAATGAGGAAAAAAGGTGGGGGCTTTCATCATTTGGAAAACAAAACTATCCTGAACCAATGAAAAGCGTTATTTTAGATCTGACGAGGGCCACACGAAACTACTTCACTGAAAACCGGACATCGGTTGGGTCCCCCTCGATATTGTGGGAGGCCTACAAGACGGTCCTGAGAGGACAGGCTATATCTAGCATTGCAAGCCACAAACGTAATCACAGGAGGGAATTGGTGGAGCTCGAGCTGGAACTTAGCAGAGCAAATGAGGCCCACATGGCTGACCCATAAAACGACACACTGCACGCCCTTCAGCTGCACCAGCGCCTCCATGATGACCATCTAAAACGCCAGACATTGGCTGACATAGCGGCTACCGCCCACAGGGTATACGACATAGGAGACAAGGCTAGTAAGCTTCTGGCTTGGCTAGATAAGAAAAAGGGAGGCACCAAAAATATCCTACAGATAGCAGATATGAACGGAGTGTTGCACACTCAACCCGAGAAAATTGTAGATATCTTAGCAGATCACTTCCAAGGGGTATATTCCCCGACGGTGGAGGTCTCGGCAGACGTGGCGGTGGCAGCGCTCTGCGGCGTGCAGACTCCAACGCTATCGGTTGAGGCAGCGGCGGAGCTGGACGCCGACCTGACAACTGAAGAGATCCAGTTGGCTATCAATGCGATAAGATCAGGCAAAGCACTAGGGCCTAACGGGATACCAATCGAATGGTACAAAAAAATGTCAGAATCCTTGTGTGAACCCTTGTTTGCAATGTACGAGGAAAGCAGGGAGACAGGTATCTTGCCCCCCGATCAACGAATGGCGACTATAGTGGTGATCCCGAAGCAGGGGAAACCACCTGGAGAATGCGCGTCGTACAGACCGATATCGCTTCTCAACGCAGAGGCAAAAATACTAGCGAAAGTATCAGCGAATAGATTGATGCCCCATTTGGCACACCTGATCCACCCCGACCAATCGGGCTTCATGCCACACAGAAGCACGGCACTCAATTTACGTAGAGTGCATGGAGCACTGGCGCGTGCCCCGTTAATAAAGGAACCGGCCGTTATACTGTCCCTAGATGTCAAAATGGCGTTTGATATGGTGGAATGGCAGTACCTCTTCGCGGTTCTGGCCCACATGGGGTTTGGCGCCACATTCATCTCCTGGGTGAGACTGCTCTATACGAGCCCGACAGCGCGTGTGGTGGCCAATGGGCATATCTCTCGTGAGATTCCACTGGCGAGAGGAACCAGACAGGGATGCCCACTCTCCCCACTGCTATTTGCGCTCGTTTTAGAGCCATTGGCCGTGATGATTAGGAAGACCCCACTGCTAAAGGGGATTGGGTGGACCGAGGCCTGGGAAGAGTCTATCTATATGCCGATGATATGCTGATTTATCTGACAGATCCGGTGAATGGAGTCCCACACTTGTTGGAGGTGTGCGACACGCACGGGCGTGCATCGGGATATACCATAAACTGGACGAAATCGGTCATATACGGCCTAAACGGCTCCGCGCCTCCACTTCTGGCGGAATGCCCGTTGACAGTGGCGACCACCTCCTTTAAATACTTGGGGATTTACATCACTCAGGATCCCAACGAATTCTTTCTGAAGAATCTGCTACCCCGCTTACCAGGTTACAGAGTGATGTAAAACACTGGAAGGCCTTCCCGCTGACGCTGCTGGGTAGAGCGGCAATATTTATAATGATGGCGCTGCCGCGCTTCCTTTATGTACTTGAGAACACTCCATCATTGCTACCTCCGAGTTACTTCCGAAGAGTTTCCGGGATAATGACAGATTTATTATGGGGAGGAGGCCCAGCTCGTATTGCACACGTAAAACTAAATAGAAGCTGGTATGATGGTGGCATCGCCCCGCCCAATATGCAGTTGTATTACTGGGGAGCACAACTTAAGGTTATTAACCAATGGCTACATGCACCGCAGGACGATCCGGCCTATCTTGCTGACAGGATACAACTGGGTACTCATAGCCTACTGGCACCACTATATCACAAGGGTGCAGTGACCAAACTGATAGGACCCACCTGACACACAGTGTCTTTATGGCACAAGGCGCAGGCGAAGTTGAAATGGGAGGGAGTCATAACGAAGCTCACACCGTTGTGGGACACTAGGGCCCTGGGATTCCTACGCCGCACCAAAGGATTCACCCAATGGGATAATATAGGGATCTCTACAGTAGGAGATTTGTGGTCAGGGGAAGGGGTAGTCCCGTTCACACAACTTCAACTCCACTACAACCTAGGTCCAACGGAAACATATAGGTACGTGCAAATTAGACACGCCCTAATGGCAGCCATCCCAGCTGGAACTGCAGTGCCGGAGGCATCACCGCTTGAGGATCGCCTGCTCACTGATTTCATGCAGGAGGGAGCGACATCCCTTACGTATCGTAAAATTATGAACAACTTACCTGATCCACTAATAAAGCTGCGGGACAAATGGGTGGACGAGATAGGTGACATGGATGAGTCAGATTGGAATGCTGCATTGGCGTCCCCGCGCGAGGCGGGTATTTCAGCTAGATTCCTTTTGGTGCAATTGAAAATACTGCATAGAATATATTACACCAGAATGATACTATTCAAACTTTGCAGGGCAATAAACCCGCTCTGCCTCAGGGGCTGTGGAATGGAGGGTACCTTCCTCCACACACTCTGGGACTGCCCAGCTTTGATCAGGTACTGGCAGCAGGTGATGCGTACTATTTCGCAGACCCTGGGACTGTCCCTGGTGCCCGACCCACGGGTGTGCCTACTGAATATATGGGGCCCGAATGACTTAACATTCCAAAGTAGATTGTGGGTTACGATAGGTACAATGACAGTCAAGAGAGACATAGCGCAGAGATGGGGAGCAGCAGAGCTACCAACCCTGTCGCAGTGGTGTAGAACTATGGATACAATTATGGTGACGGAGCGAGCGGTGTATCAACTGAGAGCGAACCCCTGCACATGGAACAAGGTGTGGTTGCCGTGGAACACATATAGAGGCGATCTATGTGAACCCTTAGAGGAGGAGGATATTGATAGCTCCGGGGATGAGATGGAGGATGTTTAGTATTTGCAGTGACAGATTACTGGCCTCTTCGGAAGGTAGTGGAAGGTAGGGTCATAGATCACTTGAACAGTTTAGAGCCGGGGCCGGGAGGTGGAAATGCGGGGTGGGTGTGGGGACGTAGTAATTATCGTGTGGTGGGAGCAGATGAGGAACAGCACACAATGTCACTTCTGTAACTATCGAGTCAAAAGTTTTGTTATGTTATTAAAATTACAAAAAGCAAGATGATACTTATTTATGTCTGTGATAGTTACGACACAATTGCGATATATACTGAAAGATATGCTGCCGGGCCGCTGGTTGTCGGCTAAATAGCTTTGTGAATCCTACCTAAGCTAAGTAATGTTGATTTTGGCCGGCCCCAGGGTTGTAGGCTTGATAATGTAATTGATGGAGATGTCAATTCAATCTTGCAATAAATAAAAAAACTAAAAAAAAGAAAAGTGTTATTTTCAGGTCACATGACCCGGGCTTTCATCATTTGGAAACCAAAACTGTCTTGAACCAATGTAAAGTGTTATTTTCAGGTCACATGACCCGACGCGTTTACGCTACGTGCCCCGGGGTGCTTACGTAGCGCGATCGTATGCGCTCGAGTGCTTCCGGGTGCACTTATGCCGTACGTATCACGCGGACGCGGCTACGCGATACGTCACGATGATGTTTTCGTTCGCGGAAATAGCGCAAACGGGACGCTCACCGGTACGCGCACCGGGGCGCGCCGGAAGACTGCGCTTACCGGTGCGCTCACCGGTACGCGCACCGGGAGCGCTCCAGGTCAAAAAAAAAAAAAAACATGAAAAAATAGTATTACATAAATATACAATATAGGATTAATTATAAAAAATATTATATTTCATAGCTATAGAAATTTCCTATTAAAAAACCTTTGAAATTCACTGAAAAAAACATAGGTTTGAGGCCCTATATATAGTTAGGAATTTGCATTTAAAAAACCTATGAAATTCACTGAAAAAACCATAGGTTTCACACCAGTTATAGTTAGGAATTAGCATTTAAAAAACCTATTAAATTCACTGAAAAAACCATAGGTTTCACACCAGTTATAGTTAGGAATTAGCATTTAAAAAACCTGATGATGTCATGAGTGATGTCACTGACCATGTCATGAGTGATGTAATATGTGACATCATCAGCAGTGCATTGCAGGCGCGCAAGTTATAGTGAGTCCAACTAACTATAACGTGGGAATTTCAATGGTTTTATGTCAGTAACATTTCCAGCTAACTATAACTGGTGTGAAACCTATGTTTTTTCAGTGAATATATATATATATATATATATATATATATATATATATATATATATATATATATATATATATATATATATACATAATATAGTTCTTTCTAAGAAGCCTTCCTTTTCCTTCACAGGTTATCCTTAATAGAACATATAACCCCACACTTAGGGGGTCATTAGGATGACGGGCGGACAAAGTCCGCCCGTCATCCTAGCGGGGATTGGGATCGCCCGCCATAGGGGCGGGGGTCCCGTGGGAGGTATTAGGATGTGCCCGCCACAGTGGTGGGCACAGCCTGCATTTTTAGCATTGTGGCGGGCGGTGCTCTCAGCACTGCCCGCCACAATGCTAAAAATGCATTAAAGCATTTGCATAAACAAAGCGGCAGGCACCGCGCGGTGCCTGCCGCTTTGTTTATGCAAATGAAGGGGGGTTCCACAGGTACCCCTGTGTGCACCCCCACCTCTCCTTCAATCTATGGGCCCACAGGAGGCCCCCAGTGTGAAGACCACATGCCTTTCCGTGGCGGCATCGATGCCGCGGAAAGGCATCACCAGAAGCCCATTGTAATATGGTTGGCGGTGTCTGAAAGACACCGCCACCATATTAATCCTTTTCCGCCCCAGCCGCAAAGCGACCAGGGCGGAAAAGCGGCGGACGGTCTTTCCGTCCGCCGCGGTCCACCCCGCCATTCTAATAAGGCGGGGGGGAATTCAGGTGAGGATGTCGGGCGGATTGCCCCCGCCAGGCCAGCGGTGGCTACCGTCAGCCTGGCGGGGGCAATCCGCCCAACATCCTAATGGGCCCCTTAGGATTTCAAATAAATGTTGAAGGATTGTTTCAAATATACCAGTTCTGAGCAACTAATTTGTAACGGTTAAGTTGCTAGAAAACATGTTTTTGTCCTAGGGTTTAAACATTAAGATTCTTACATTTCTGCGAAATTCTAATTTGAAATATTTAACACATAACATCATCGTATTGCATATATGGACTTGAATGTTGTATATTTCACAGAGCATCCTTCTTCAAGGCTTTTTATTTGTAAAATATCCGCTATAAAAATCTTAATAATACTGAAAAATTCTACAAGAATCTGTGCTTACTGCACTGCTCATCTGAGCTCAGCATCTGACATACCTCTTTCATGGGGAACGTTTATTTAAAACTTGTGGTGGCCTTAAGATTAAGATCATTCAGTGGCTTCTGTAGTAGAAAAGTCTACCCTCGCGCTGCAAGGTAGGCCTCAGGGCACTGCAGTGCAATCTGCAGATAATTCACTTATCTACAGATTCCATACTTGCCCTCTCGTTTGACCTCCAGAGCCACGGATTTCTTGGCGAGCTGGAGTGATTAAGGCCTGTCACGCGAAATCCGGAGAGGCAGGGGGCCTCAGCACACCCAGGCAGAGAGGCTGGGAGAGCTACAGCCTCCAAGCCCCCGGGGTGTATGTTTCACCAAAAATGATTTCCAGAGCAGTATATCTTTAAAAGTAACCATGGGGACTCTGAAACTGTTATTAAACACCAGCCTTATTAATGACAACATGTGTTGTGTCACTGTAAGACGCGCTTACACAAAGGCCCTGGTATGAGGCAGGCAGAGTGGAATTGCTGCATGAATTCCGCTCTGCCTGATTCTGAGTGGGTCAGTCGTTCTGCACCCGGTTTTCCTGACCCCCATAAAAATTATACGAGGGTTTGAATGCAGCAGCCAATGCTTCTTTCACTCTTTTGCTTGCTGTTAGGGACTTTGCTTTGCCATCCCTCTGCTACTCCCCATTCTATCCCCATGCCACACAGAGGCCGCAGCAGACTTTTGCCACCTGTGCAAAGCAGGTATTAAACATATGTGCCAACCCTGATGGAACTGGGAAACCTGTGTGGTTTTACAACTTGTAAATCCAGTCCCACCTGGTTGTTCCCCATTCCATGGAGTTTAACTCATAATAGCATGGTACTGTTGCAATGTTACCGCACATTAGCATCTACTGGGAACCGACCCCCAAAAATTTATTAATCACAAAAAAGTTACCAGGCGAACGCGACGGCCTCTGCTTCGGACCTCCACAGGAACTGGAAGCTGGAGCCTGGAACTCCCTTCACCAGTGAGGGCACTGCTCTCATCTGTGACAGCAGCGCCCTGATTGGAGGGAGCAGCCTCACTCGGTGCTCCACAGCGCCCTGGAGGCCTGCACTGAACCAGCTGTCTAACAGCTGGTTTAGAGATGTTTTAAGTGCACATGTGCGGCTGCAAAAACACTTGCGCTCTTTAAACATAAGTCCACAGACAGCCCACCGTCCTACCTGCTGCTATCACTCAGCAGCGACCCCGCCCCCGTCCTCCTGACGCTTGGCTCGGGATGGGGTGAATAATAAAATGATAATAAATTACCATTTTATTTTTCATGGGGTTTTGGGGGGATTTTAAGTGGGGCAACTCTCCTCCGCTCCAACGGAGCAGCTGCCCCTGCATATTGTAAATACCACTTTTTGAGTATGCCACCCATCAGTACTGTGCAACTCGTAATCAGGCCTATAGTTGTAAATTACAACTACAAAAATGCATTCTTTGCACCGATTGGTGGATGTTATACCTGTGTGTAAATGACTTGGGATGACCATGTGCAAATGGTACTGGTATCTGTAATGTGGTCATTAACACCATTTGTGCAATGTTTTTGATGGCCTTTACAAACAGGAACAAACTGGTTCAAATTGTCTGCGCAAAATCTGTTGCAAGAGCAGTTTGCACTTATCCCCTGATAGACGCTAGTGGTGAAACATAAATTGAAAAATGGGTTCAGTACATAAAATAATTTGCCATTGGCTGTGTTAGATCAATACATTAACAATCATTTGCAAGGAAATTGGTCTCACTTTGGGACCTTATAAGTATTTAGCAATGCAGTGAGACCACTCCAGTGGGTAGATAGGGTGTAAGTTGAGGATAGAGGGCATCTTCTCAGGCTTTTCAGAAGATAAGGAGATAAGTGGCACCATAAGGTCAAGATATTTACTGTATATCAGCTTTCCTCTACTCAAGGCACTTTCAGCCAAGATCGCAGGGTTCGTAGAGGACATCCTACACAACACAGCAAGGGGCTGTGGTAGCTGAGGGGCCACAACAACCAGAAACCGGCTGGCAAAGAGCAGATGTACAGTCTCCCAGCAGGGGCGAAACAAAACTTGAGGGGGCCCCCTGCAAAGTACATGGAGGGGGCCCCCTCCCCAACACTTACCACTTTTGCTGAGGGGGTCCACTGGAGCTCTGTACCCCCACACTGCGGGAACTTATGTTACATCACTGCGGAAGAAAAATAATCACTGAAGTATTGCCTAATATGCACACAAATGTTGCAGAAAAAAGAAATAGGGGCATGCACAATTTCACTGAATGTGTGAATGCGAAGCACGATTGGGTATTTTCAGCACAATGAAAAATGAACATTGCCATATTAACAGAAGACTGCTCCTCCAGAAGAAGCATGGGAATGAAGACATTTGGATCTTGCTGTTTGTCCACTTTCATATTTCCCAGCAGGCTGTAATGGTGAATTGCTGTTGAAAATGCCATTTGTCAAGTTTTTCATGTGCTGCACCCCATCCGGAGACACCGGGCCCTCTAATAAAGAAGCATCAATAAACCAAATACCCTTGTAGGGCCGCAGGCTGACATCTGCAAAATTTCATGAAAGTAAGGCTTATTTTATGATAGTTGTAGGGCTCGTGGTGGCTAGAGTCTCGCAAATGGCATGCAAGCAAATCCGGGGCCCATGTCCCTGAATAAAAGCAGCCCCACTGCAGAGATTTGAAGAGAGAACATAACTGAACTCAACCAGTGATCCAAGTGGGGGAAAAAATGTAGGGGAACTGTGGACGGAGAATCAGAGGGCGGGGATAACCCGAGGATTCGATCAGTGGGCGGAGTCAGGGGTGTGGCCAGAAAGAGAAGGACATCCCAATTTCTAGTATTTGTTTTTCATTTCACTGACCAGTTACAGTTTATTACATTATTTAATTCAACCAATGGATGCACATGTTTATTAAAGGTTTAATATGAGTTATTGACATTAAAAGACATTCACAAAGTAGGATACATTTCCAATCACAGAATGTCCCACATATGCTCAAAAGTGGAATCACAAACTATCTGTCTCCGAGCCATGCAGTTTCTGTCATCAGAATTTCCTTTGCCCTTTTCCACAAGAGCAGTTCAAAAATGAATGGTGAAATATCCTAGTTTGCAAATGTATTCCCCATAATTATGACTGCCATATTTGTCACATAATGCATCATCTGCTGCATAATTTGAAGATTATCCATACTAATATAATAAAGAGAGAGCCCAAAGCTTTGAGGCGGGTAATCTCACGAACCACAGCACCAATCACAACACCCAATACAGCGTTGGAAAGGGCAGTTGCAGCAGAAGGACATAGGCTATGCAGACGCCCACCATATACATTTAAAAGGTAAAAGAACTGTGCCAGCAAAGTAGTCCCTTGTGGGCGTGTCTGCGTTGTGCTGTGGGCGTGTGCTGGGGGCGTGTGATACGTTCCGCCCTTCATGCCATGTCTCATATTGTGTGCTAATCCCACCCTGCTCCCTTTAAATACCCCTGCTCCCCATAATCATAACCCACCCTTACTCCTTAAAATACCCCAACGCCCTTAAACACTAACCCATCTTAACCATATAAATATACCCTGTACCCCAAAACCCAAACCTATCCCTAAACCCTAAAAATACCCCTGTAGCCCAAACCCCAAACCTAGCCCTGAACCCTATAAATACCCCTGTACCTCAAAACCCAAACCTATCCCTGAACCCTAAAAATACCACTGTACCCCAAAACCCAAACCTACCCCTGAACCCTAAAAATACCCCTGAATCCCAAAACCCAAACCTAGCCCTGAACCCTAAAAATAACCCTGTACCCCAAAACCCAAACCTACCCCTGAACCCTAAAATACCCCTGTACCCCAAAAGCCAAACCTAGCCCTGACCCCTTAAAATACCCCTGTACCCCAAAATCCATACCTATACCTAAACCCTAAAACTACCCCTGTACCCCATAACCCAAAACTATATCTGAACCCTTAAAATACCCAAACACCCCAAAACATATACCTCAGTACCCCAAAACATATACCCCTATACCCATACTTACCTTATCCAAACATTAAAAAAAACACGCTTTTACCATTCATGCATTTACAACGAATTTCATTGTAAATGTATGCGTGGTAAAAGCATATAAAATGTAATGCCATGCGTTACAATGGCATTGCGGAGTCATGGTACTTTCGTAATGAAAGTGTGCGGAGTGATGGTATGCGGAAAGAAAGTTGCGGAATAATGGGTGTTTACCCTCCCCGGTAAGTACATTGGCGGCACGTCGGCCCACATCTCCAGCAACATACTCATATTTTTTCACCACCCATTTGAAAAATGCACAGGTCTCTCTCATTTATGGCCAGCACCGACATACACTTTTAGACACACCTCCCGCCACAAGTTCTAGAATTGCAAACTTTAGAGCTTGGGGAGCTACGTTCGAATCTCGGTATCAGCTCAACATCCTGTGATTCCAGGCAAATCGCTTTGTCTCCCCGTGCCTACCACAAATGAATGTGTTCTTCTGTAATGTAAATTGTGCTCATGCCATGTTGTTGAGTTTGCGCTATATAAAATTGCAAGGGAAAATAAAGTAGGGAAACTCGAGTTCACACACTACTGAACGCGCACTCTTAAGTGCATCAGCAGTGCACTGTGAATCGGAGAGTTTCACAGGCTTGTCACAGATAAGAAATGCTATCAAAACGAAATCCTACAAAACAATATACTACTGGCCGGCAGCAATTCATACACGGACAACGTCGGGACGGGCTGCTAGTAACTAATAAATTGTTTGTAGCTCAAACGGATCAACGGTTACTAAAAAATTTGACTTGTTTTGCTGCGAAGTGGAGGGCCCTTTGCAAAGGTTGACTGGTCACCTTTCTCACTGCTTCATATGTATGTTACACTGGTATTAATGAGGCACAATCTTTGCAAAGACAGTTAGTATGAGTAAAAAGTCAAAATAATAAAGTATCAGGAAATATACCGCATTGCGCTGCAGCCATTTCTTTACTGCATAATTTAGTAAGCACTGCGGCATAATTTTGTCCCCCATAGCTGTATATTTCCAGTGGCCCCAAAGCAGGCCGCACATGTTAAAATGCTGTAAATACCCAATCGTGCTTCGCATTCACACATTCAGTGAAATTGTGCATGCCCCTATTTTTTTTCCTGCAACATTTGTATGCATATTAGGCAATACTTCAGTGATTATTTTTCTTCAGCAGTGATGTAACATATGTTCCCGCAGTGTGGGGGTACAGATCTCCATTGGGTCCCCTCAGCAAAAGAGGTAGGTTTTGGGAAGGGGGCCCCCTCCATGTACTTTGCAGGGGAGCCCCCTCAAGTTTCATTACGCCACTGGGACCCAGAGTTCAGATGGACCCTGTCTATGAGTGTAAGTGTAGAGTGCACTTAGGGGGCCCCTGGAGCTCGGCAGCCCCCCCCGCAATGTGGTTGGCTGCGGGGGCCTTTGTCACGCCCTCTTTCTGACTTTCGCATACCATCTCTTTCTTTCTCTCCCCATCACTCTCCTTCGCTCTAGCACGTTCTCTCACTCCTTATTCTCTCTTCTCTTCTTGAGCATTGTCTCTCACTGCCCCTATGCGCGCACTGCCTCTCTACCTGTCTCTCTTTCCACATCGGTCGCTTTCTGTCTCTCAGCCTCTTAGCCAGAGTACCTGCTGCTATCCAGTCCTCTCCGGGACCTTCACTCCAAGAGAGAAAAGACAGGCAAGAGACCCCAGTGAGGGAGGTCACCAGGTGTGGAAGGGAGGAGAGAGGAGGAATA
Source organism: Lissotriton vulgaris (assembly GCF_964263255.1). Classification (NCBI taxonomy): domain Eukaryota; kingdom Metazoa; phylum Chordata; class Amphibia; order Caudata; family Salamandridae; genus Lissotriton; species Lissotriton vulgaris. The sequence goes on along the minus strand of NC_141687.1, from coordinate 173,707,571 downwards.
GGAAAGAGGCATTTAAATACCCAAAGGGTAGAAGTAAGCTTAGCTGTATGCACCAGTGGAAGTGTGACTCTAGCGCAAGGCATCACATGACACCACTTGGCAGAGAGGCTGAGCTGTAAATAAAGGAATCTGGTCCAAACAAAATAGTGTACTACAATGCACAGCAGAACTGCCACCTGACAGCACAAGGGGTACAGCTGGCACAGACCTGGCTGAGGCCGATGTTCCCTGAGACCACATCAGAGATGAATCATTGGGCTCTGGTTTGTACCCAAGCGATTATGGACAACAGTCTCTTCTAATTAGGAAAAAAAAACGCAGTGGAGAAGCTGCCGGTGGAGTATTCCCCCCACCATACTAGGGATTTCACTGCCCCTGCAATTTACATCGAACTGTTACTATTATGCAATAATAATCTGTTAAATATATTGCGTGAACACCACACTTCTGCCGATTCTTAGCGCTATAAATAACAGTCTTCCAAATCACTCCAGTTTAGTGGTGCAAGAGGAGTCCGTGATAATGCAGCAGGCAGGGAGAGAGTGGCCCAGAGCCTGCACTCTCCCATCGTCACCTTTCCCACCTTACGGCGATGGCAGATGAGTGCGCCCAATCACCCGCCCAGATTCACCAGCTGCTCTGGAAAAAACTTGCATTTTTAGCACTTTGAGCGAAGAGTTAACTCGAGTTAACTTTACCATTAAGACCCAGCAGGGGTGTAACAAAGGCCCCCGCAACCCCCACAGTGAAGGGGGGGCACCGAGCTCCAGGGGCCCCCTAAGCGCACTCTACACTTACACTCATCGACAGGGTCCGTCTGAACTCTGAGTCCTAATGGTAAAGTTAACTCGAGTTAACTCTTCGCTAAAAGTGAACACAAAGAGATGATGGACGGAGCACTGAAACTTTTCAGACACTCACTACCAGTCACAGATCAGGGTTGAATCCATCATCATTCTTTAGCTCACTTCCCCACCTCAGTTCAGACCCAGCTATATGCAAATTAGTCTTGACCCTGTTCCTCATTGGAACAGTCCAGCCCGAACTGCCAAGCCAGGTCTTCCCTGAAGCGGAAACAAGCATCCTGGGACAGGTTTCGGGCTAACAGCCCTCATCAGCAAGGCTAGCTTGAATCCAGTGGCAAAGTGAGCAACGGACCCACTTCTGGGCATACCCTGCCAACTTAGGGCAAACAAAGCAAACACAAGGAGATGATGGACGGAGCGCTGAAACTTTTCAGACACTCGCCCCGTCACAGATCTGGGTTGAATACATCATCATTCTTTAGCTCACTTTTCCACCTCAGTTCAGACCCAGCTAAATGCAAATCAGTCTTGACCATGTGCCTCATGGGAACAATCCAGCCCGCACTGCCAAGCCAGGTCTTCTCTGAACCGGAAACAAGCATCCTGGGACCGGTTTCGGGCTAACAGCCCTCAGCTTGAATCCAATGGCAAAGTGATCAAGGGACCCATGTGTGGGCATACCCAGCCAACTTAGGGCGAACAAAGCAAACACAAGGAGGATATTGATATCCATACCAGAATCCTTTTCATCATCACTTCAACAGGAATTAAGATTAGGTGGCATTTTTAAAGTACATGGTCTCCTGGAGTTTAGGGTTTTCAAAGGTATGAGATGTTAATCTAGGGACATCTCCTCTCTTGTGCTGATGTCTGGTAGCTCAAAGTGCCTGCAGTCTCCTCTACTCCATGGCTTAGTCTCTGTGGCCTGGTATGAGTGCCTCCACCAGTGTTTCTGTGATAATTCGCCATGGGAGCAGACCCACTCCTTGGAGCACCTTATCAGGTCTGCTCAAGTGTTTCATTCGTGGGAATGGGGGATCAGGGGCTGGTACTGTTGCCTTGTTGGCGTCTTTGTTCAAATGCCTCTGGGACTGGTGGGAAAAGTCACAGTGCCATGATGGTTTGGAATTGTGTTTCCCAAACAATCATGCCACCCTACTTTGCAGGTGGGTGTTTTCTGCCCAGTTCAAGATGGCGTTTTTCACCTTTGCAGGCCACAGTTTCCCTTTCAGATCAGGGCTCACTATTGAAAACCATTTGTCTATCTCCTGGATGTGTCACAATGCTCTCAGGGTTAGGTTTGGTCTTCTGTTCAACTTCTTCCTGATTCCCCCATCTTGTATCCTGTTTACACTTTGGGTACACTATTGTTGCCTGCATACTCTGGAGGATTTTGCTACTGCTGGCTTTATCCTCCTAGCATTTTTCTGCAAAGGGCACTACCTAAGCTTGGTGTTACCCATCCACTGGTTGGCACAGTGGCTTCCGCTGGCAAGGAAGCACTGTGCACAATCAGCACTTGACAGTTCCAGTGTCTTTTTGTCAGTGTCCCAGTAGTAGACAGTTCTACTCTCAATGTAATTGTCTTATTTTTAGTGTCCAATGTCAATGCAAGTATCGTATATGTCTGAGTCCCTTCATCAGTGGCTCTGTGTCATTGTGCCTCTGTGCCACTATCTCTCTATTGGTGTAGGGAGTGCCAGTGAGCCGACTGCAAGATGGCTGCAAGTATGTGAGGCTCTGCTGGCCCAATGCTGCATCCGATAATAATTTGTGATGTGAGCGAGCGATTAGTGGCTAATTATTGTGGAATCAGCTTCCCAGGGATGGTATATGTTGCTGAAAAAGGCGACAGCGGTGGAGGCCTGCCAGACGAGAGGCAAGTGGGTGCTGACATCAGACACCCCATGGTGTGGGTCTCTCAGAGACACAAAGAGACTCGCCCCTGTAAGAGTGCAGGGTAGGCAGCCTGGTGCGGCTGAACCGACGATGGCTATTTGAGGTTGGGAATGGAAGAGGAGAATTTAATTTCCTGCATGGCTGGAATTCCCCTGCGAGCAGTCTCAGGAGAAGGCAAAGATGGGCCTGCATCTGCCTGCTATACATGCTCTTGACCCGACATAAGCAGTGGAGTGCATCGACAGGGTGGTGCGGGGAGGGTGCTCACCTCCGACAGGGCACCAACTTGCACCTCCTCTCACCAATCCTTACCTGACTGCCAGGCTGCACTGCAGGGACCCTAGAGATACTTGGGCAGTGATTAGGCCTGTGCCTTCTGGCTATGACTTCCTTCCCCAGTGGGGAGAGGGACGAACTGAGCGGTCCCTTGACTGGGCTGGAAGGAAGCACAAACTTGGGACCCCTAATGTCTGACTCATGGGCCTTGTCTAGCCAGCGGGTCATGATGGGGAAGAGAGCCCCAACATATCTAGCAGTCGTTGATTGGGCCTGCTCGTACCCTTATGGAATCTCAGGAGAGAGACAGGAGCGATTATTCCTCATCAAGCACTCTGACTTGCAACAGCTACCTGAGAGCCCTGGACAGTGTGTGGAGGACCCCATGATGGGGATGTGGATAAGCAGCAAGCCAAGCTGTCATTTGACAAAAATGTGGTCCACAAGACCAGACAGCGCAAGAATCAGTGGTGATACACCCATGCCACAGATCACAATGTATACTCAGAAGATACAGACCCAAAAAACTTTGCTTGCCGACATCCACAAACGATTCTAAAATAGATACTATTACTAACCAACTTGACTGCATGAGTGACCAACTCGACAAATATGATGACAGACTGGGTCACCTCAAGCAGCGGGTGTTGGACGCAGAGGATGGGGCCAGGGCACACATTGTACAACTTCCGAGCAAAGAGAACGTCCTAGCGGTAATTAAGGCCAAAAGTAAGGGCATAGAGGCTCGCTCCAGGAGGAAGAATATTAGAAACCTTGGCCTTCCAGAGTCTATAGCTGAGGACTATACCCAATTCCAGCTTCATGCCCTCTTTGGAGATCGACTCACAGCCTTGTTCTGAAGCACTGGTCCAAATGTTGTAAGAATGGAAAGGTAACCCTCCAACTCCCAACTGAAATGCAACAATCAGGTAATCATGTATAAAATGAGTGGAGTATGAGTGTGCAAAGTAGCAAAGTAAGAGGCTTCACAACCTTGTATAGTTTTTTCAAATCTACCAACTATGAGAAGAGCGGAGTAGGCAAAGTTTAAAGGCTCAGTGCCAAAAGTTGCCATTAGTCCTTTTAGTGTAGCCCCTCCGCCTTTCATCGTTTGAAATATTGCAGCAGAAAACTATATACTGTGACTCCTAGAGGTCTCGCCCATTAGGGTAGACTATGGTGTGTGAGCACTTTGGATTTACCTAGTGCCACCCAGCAGTGAAAACTGGGAGCTTCCTGCAGCCTATGGAGCCTCAGCCCTAACTATCCCAGCAGCACTCCTGAAAGGATCAATTGCCTTCCAGAGGGGTATGCAGACACTATTCGATGCAAAGCCTGGGGACTTGCACTAGACCAGATTCAAGCAGCTGGCAGGCATATTTCCATTTCCTTTCAGTTTAAAATCCATTTTCAGTAGGCAGGTGGCACAGGAGATGGAGAAAAGTTGCTGGAATCCTGGCACGCATGTTCGTGCATAGGCAGTACGTGGGCACATGATGTAAGTCACCACTGTGGAGATTCCTTTTATAGTCTTGTAATTCATCTGTACTCATTACGCACTCATTACACAAAGTTCTTTGCATCTGATGAATACAGGATGCAGAGAACGTTGTGTAATGAGTGGATAATGAATTTGAAGTGAGACCAGCTGTGATGCAGAGATCCACAGTTGTCAAATACTCTACTGCAGCCTTTAATGAAGGTTATACTGGTGTTTTAATGTATTAACCTTCGTGCACCTTCCCTCACCACGCCCTAAAGACTTACCTTCATTGTCGCCAAATAGGTTCCGAATCTTTGAGGTATGGCCATTTTGCTGGCCATGCAGCACAATGTAAGGAACACAGATGCTTAATTTGTAAATAATTAAGTGCCATGGCTCTCATCAGGATGCCACAGCAGCTTCACATTACCCCTGCCATTGCCAACAATAGTAATAACACAACTATCAACCTTCACGCTCCTACAAGTGAGAGAATTCAGACTTTTACAGGCCCCCAAATCTATAAGAATAGCTTGGGCAGCAGACAATAGTCCTTTTAATGGATATTTAATTAACAATTAACTGTTTTTGTGGTCATCTTTAAAATAGCGAGACAGCTCCACCATGCGCAGCCTGTCACAAGCGCCGCTGTTGACAATTAAGTGCTGGTGTCAGGCACCGGAAACCACTGGCTCAAATTAAGCACTGAGAACAACGTGTAGTGAAGAGTAACTAGATGCAGTTTGTCTGCATTCATACTGTAGACTGGGCATCAAAAGGTATTTACTTTTTGCAGACAGTAGAGTACACCATTTTTATAACCTAACTAGCAGCCCGTCCCGACGTTGTCCGGGTATGAATTGCTGCCGGCCAGTAGTATATTGTTTTGTAGGATTTCGTTTTGATAGAATTTCTTATCTGTGACAGGCCTGTGAAACGCTGCGTTCAGTAGTGTGTGAACTCGAGTTTCCCTACTTTATTTTCCCTTGCAATATTATATAGCGCAAACTCGACAACATGGCATGAGCACAATTTACATTACAGAAGAACACATTCATTTGTGGTAGGCACGGGGAGACAAAGCGATTTGCCTGGAATCACAGGATGTTGAGCTGATACTGAGATTCGAACGTAGCTCCCCAGCTCTAAAGTTCCCAATTCTAGAACTTGTGGCGGGAGGTGTGTCTAAAAGTGTATGTCGGTGCTGGCCATAAATGAGAGAGACCTGTGCATTTTTCAAATGGGTGGTGAAAAAATATGAGTATGTTGCTGGAGATGTGGGCCGACGTGCCGCCAATGTACCTACCGGGGGAGGGTAAACACCCATTATTCCGCAACTTTCTTTCCGCATACCATCACTCCGCACACTTTCATTACGAAAGTACCATGACTCCGCAATGCCATTGTAACGCATGGCATTACATTTTATATGCTTTTACCACGCATACATTTACAACGAAATTCGTTGTAAATGCATGAATGGTAAAAGCGTGTTTTTTTAATGTTTGGATAAGGTAAGTATGGGTATAGGGGTATATGTTTTGGGGTACTGAGGTATATGTTTTGGGGTGTTTGGGTATTTTAAGGGTTCAGATATAGTTTTGGGTTATGGGGTACAGGGGTAGTTTTAGAGTTTAGGTATAGGTATGGGTTTTGGGGTACAGGGGTATTTTAAGGGGTCAGGGTTAGGTTTGGCTTTTGGGGTACAGGGGTATTTTAGGGTTCAGGGCAAGGTTTGGGTTTTGGGGTACAGGGGTATTTTTAGGGTTCAGGGGTAGGTTTGGGTTTTGGGGTACAGGGGTACTTTAAGGGCTCCAGGCTAGTTTGGGGTTTTTGGGTACAGGGGTATTTTAGGGTTCAGGGGTAGGTTTGGGTTTTGGGGTACAGTGGTATTTTTAGGGTTCAGGGCTAGGTTTGGGTTTTGGGGTACAGGGGTATTTTTGGGGTTCAGGGGTAGGTTTGGGTTTTGGGTACAGTGGTATTTTTAGGGTTCAGGGATAGGTTTGGGTTTTGAGGTAAAGGGGTATTTATAGGGTTCAGGGCTAGGTTTGGGTTTTGTGGTACAGGGGTATTTTTAGGGTTTAGGGATAAGTTTGGGTTTTGGGGTACAGGGTATATTTATAGGGTTAAGATGGGTTAGTGTTTAAGGGTGTTGGGGTATTTTAAGGAGTAAGGGTGGGTTATGATTATGGGGTGCAGGGGTATTTAAAGGGAGCAGGGTGGGATTAGCACACAATATGAGACATGGCATGAAGGGCGGAACGTATCACACGCCCCCAGCATTTGTCACGTCCCCAGCACACGCCCACAGCACAACGCAGACACGCCCACAAGGGACTACTTTGCTGGCACAGTTCTTTTACCTTTTAAATGTATATGGTGGGCGTCTGCATAGCCTATGTCCTTCTGCTGCAACTGCCCTTTCCAACGCTGTATGGGGTGTTGTGATTGGTGCTGTGGTTCGTGAGATTACCTGTCTGAAAGCTTTGGGCTCTCTCTTTATTATATTAGTATGGATAGCAATTCCTCGTCTGCAGTAGCCTGCACATGTAATGAATGATACCTGAGCAAGTGCCTCAGCTGTGAGTGCATTAAACATAAGTATGGAAAGTGTGATCCTGTGTGCAATGTGAGCGAGGTCACTGAACGTGGGGGTGGGATCAACGGCATGGCTAAAAAGTCCAAAATAGTCCATGACCTTGGTCTTTGACCTGCCTGTAAAATGACATACACACCCTAAAGGAAAAATAATTATTAGTTAAAATCATCAGTGAGAGATACACTATTTTACTTTGTGAACCTATTGGTTAATATGATCACTGCACATATATGTGCCTGAAACCTGAAACTAACATAATTGAACTGTAGTTGTTGCAGTGGATAATGGTCACATTTGTGTTTTTTTGTGTTTAATGAAGTCTAAACCTGTGACAGAAAGCACTGTGAATATGTACGTCATTATTTTAAACTTGCATTACACACAGTGTAAGATAAGCTGCGACAAAGTGAGTAAAAGGAATTTAGGTTTAAGATAAAAAAAAGTGCTTCCAAAATATATATCTCAGTAACATGCATACTATACATAGTGCAAATATTTTGTTCATAATTGTCCAATAAAAGTATGCATTCCACAGCTCAGCTGGTCACCTTAGAGTAGCTCTAAAACAAATGTCTTTGTAATTAGGAAGCTTCACGTGACTTACTCAATTAAAGCCAATACAGGCTTCCAAGCAGCCTTTACATGTCAGATTAACCAAATGTACACATTTACATTCCTTTCAGGCAGTAGACACCCTAGCAAATAGGCTTGTTTCTTGTTCAGCTGTCTGTCCCTCACTCGGCTTCAGGGCACAGGAGGCTCCCTCCCTTCCGCTTCAGTTGAGGCATCTCAAATGTCGGAATTAACCGTCCTGGGCCGGTTGCCTTTTAACACAAAGTACGGGAACTGTTTTTGTCAAATTAAAAAAGCATTGGCACGTTGTGCCCCTCGGAAGGAACCCGTCCACTTCTGCCTTTGTCTACTACTAGTAGGAGTGTCATGTGCCTGCAGCGGCTAAGGTTACACGTTCCAACATCACAGTTTTCCGATGCAACGGCATCCCTAAGGCGGTCGTGTGCTGACCCAGTCTGCATTATATTAGGACTGATCATGCTTCTGCAAATACGAACGCCTGCGCAGCCGCAGGGAGGAATATTGCTACATCACTTACCGGTCTGAGAGAGTGACTGTGTGCCTCAACACATATGTGCAGCAGCACTGTGTGCCAGTCGGTGCTTTAAATGGGCCGGTACTCACGGGTACAGTGTACCAGCACTTCTTAATTTTATCACTTTGAATACCGGCACTTCTCTACTGCTGAGGAGAGTACCAGTACTCATGAAAGGGTAGGCTCCTTGGCTGCAAGTGCTGGTGAGCACAAGTGGGACCTGTCTCTGGCAGCCAAGTCGCCGCTTCTGTAGCCCTGATCTGAGCCCAAGCTGAGCTATTCAGCAGGGCTCATTTGCATAATGTTCAGCCACTCACCATCAGGCTGTGTTTGACAGAGCAGGGTTCATTCAGGCTCTGTGCTGTCAATCACATTCACACTTTCGTGTGCATTTGTGCAAACACAGGAATAAGGGCAGCCCACTGACTGGGCCAATTAAGAAAGCCATGGGAGGTAAAGAGTTTAACCCCTTCTGTGCTCATGACGGAGCTGCTCCGTCATGAGCCTCGGTTGAGCTGTGCTCATGACGGAGCGGTTCCGTCATGGCCCGCTCGGCGCGCCTGCCCGGCGCGAATTCCGCGCCTGCGCTGGACGTTCCATTGAGCGGGCGGGGCCATGACAGAACCGCTCCGTCATGAGCACAGCTCAACCGCGGCTCGTGACGGAGCGGCACCGTCACGAGCATGCGAGCGCCGCTCGGCCCCCCCGCCCCCTTAGCGCTGCGGCGGAATTCCCGCCGCAGCGAAGGGGTTAAAATGACTTTATTCATACCTGTGTATTTTGTGTGTCTATTTATCTCTGTCTGTTTGTCTGCATGTGTATGCCTGTTTTTTTGTGAGAGAAAAGTGAGAGAAGGATGGAGAGAATCGAGACACAGTAAGGTGGTATTTTAAAGAAAATGTGTGGGGCTTTGTGCATTCATGTCTGTTCGGCGATAAAGGTTCATAAATAATGTAAAAGGGAAGGTTGGTGGGTGAGTGAGTCAAAGGATGGATGGGTGAACGAGTGAAAGGCTGGATGGATGGGTGAGTGAAAGGATGGATCTGTATATGGATGGATGGATGAATGAATGAATGGATAGGCGGAAAATGGAAGATTGGATGGATGAGTGAAAAGAGTGGGTGGATGGATGGATGGGTAGATTAAAAGGCAGATGGGTGGACAAGTGAAAGAATGGATGGATGAATGTAAGGGAGGGAGAATGGATGAAAGGGTGAATGGATGGATGACTGAAAGGGAGGACGGATGAAGTAAAAGGGTGGATAGAGGGATGAGCGAAAGGATGATGGATGATTGAGTGAAAGGATGGATGGATGGATAGGTTTGGAGATGGATGGATAGGTTTGACTATGGAAGAGAGGACAGATGGAACGGTGAAAAACTGAATGATGGATGAAAGACTGAATCGACGACAGAATGTAAAGGTTAAATGGTGGACATCAGCAGGTAAATGGTAGGATGAAAGTATAAATAGATAGATCGATGGAAAGGACAAGAGATGTCTTCTGGGGAGGGTCGTGATGACTTGCTACATTTGCTTGGTGCCATACGAGTATTTTCATTATCTGTCTACTCCCGTGCTAAAAAATATATAGTATTGTGCCAAACAACAGCAATTAACCGTATGGCATCGAGAAGGTGCAACTATTACAAAACAAGCAAATGTTACCATATCATCGTGTTTGGCTTTCATTTTGTGTAATAAGTTAACCTGTTTTGTTTATATAAACACATTTCTCATGTGTTTTGGTATGTGCTGCAACTATTATATATTATAGAAGTCATTAAGTACATCATATCTCACTCTTTAGCCCCGCCCCAGCCCCCTTCCACTCCCCCCAACTCTAGCTCATTTTAATAAGTACCTGCACTTATTTTTCCCATTTAAAGCACTGGTACCAGTAATGTCACATCCATGCCTACTTATAGAAAAAACACTTAGGAATGACTGGATTTAAGAATGTGCTGCGCCTCTTACCATGCGTAATACTGAGTAGCTCTTAAGGACTGGGTAACTGAAATATGACCTGGAGATTCAGTTAGGGCATTGTACAGATAATGTGAGTTATAGACAGTGCTGTGTCTACAGTGTGTACAGAGAATCTGAATTTCTACTACCCCAGGACAAATGTACTGGTTATTTAACAAAAGAAATGTTAAACTTGCACACAGTATAAGATAGGCTGCCACAAATTGCGCAAATAATTTAAGTTTGAGATTAAAAATAAGTGCATCCAAAACATATATCTGAGTAATATGCATCCTGTAGCTATTGCGAATATTTTGTCTAACTGTCCAACAAAAGTACGCATTCTACAGCTCAGCTAGTCACCTTGCACTAGCTCTAAAAATGTCTTTGTGATTAGGAAGCTTCAAGTGACTCTCAATTAAAGCCAATACCAGCTTCCAAGCAGCCTTTACATTTGCAGATTAACCAAATGTGCACATTTACATTCCTCTCAGGCAGTAAACATCCTGGCAAAAAGGCCTGTTTCTTGTTCAGCTGTCTGTCCCTCACTCGGCTTCAGGGCACAGGATACTCCCTCCCTTCCGCCTCAGCAGAGGCATCTCAAAAGTCGGAATTAACCGTCTTGGGACGGTTGCCTTTTAACACTAAGTAGGGGAATTTTTGTCGTCAAATTAAAGCAATATGGGCACGTCGCGTCCTTAGAGATCCCGTCTACTTCTACATCTGTCTACTTCTAGTAGGTGTGTTGTGTACCTGCAGCGGCTAAGATTACATGCTCCAACATCACGGGGCCTCAGTAATACGGCACTGACCAGTCTGCATTAGGAGTGATCACGCATCCGCAAACAAGACCGCCTGTGCAGCCGCAGTGAAGATCTGATACACAACTTATCTGTCTCAGAGAGTGACTGCGTGCCCGTACAAATATGTGTACCAGTAGCCATCCCATTTTTCTTTCAATGGAACTCCAAAGAAGAGAGTCCACAATGGAACTGGTTACCTGGTGTTCTATCGAGCAGATCTAATAATAAACTTCCACAACTGCCATCTTTCTAGCAATGAATTAAAAATAATATCATAGAATGCTGCAGGAATAAAGAATAGTAGGTAAAAGTTACAATACTTATGTGCACTAGATGCAAACATGATTTGTCTTCAAGAGACCTGGTGTACAGAGGAACTATTATGTAAGGATTATTTTACTTTAGATTGTAAAGCAATTCCATCCAGGAGAGGACATGCTAAGGGAGGGGTGGCATGTGACAATTCCTGCAACATGCCGCAATACTGCGGACACTTACACGGAAATGGGGGAACATCGCTGACGAACCGCCCACACACCAGCTAGTGCAGTGCATGCACGTGATGGGCAACGGGACGCATGTGGTGCACTGGCTGACACAGGCGCTACTCTCGCACACCCAACACGCATTGCAACCTCTCCGGGACAAATGGGCGGAGGACAGAGGGAAGGCATGGACGGACAAGGAGTGGGCGGCGATACTCTCAGGCCCCCGCAACATTCCCCGCAATGCACGTTTCAAACAGATCCAATTTTATGTTCTACACCGCGCATATCTATCCCCGGACAAGATAAACTTGTACTTCCCGGGCACGGGAGCCAAATGCCCGAGGTGTGGCACGGAGGGAGCGGATCTCCTCCACATGCTGTGGCAATGTCCCCAACTTCGGGCATACTGGCACTCGATACTCACGACACTGAAACGATGCACGGCAATGTCGATCCCGCTCTCGTGGGAGGCGTGCCTCCTGGGCCTCTTTCATAGGACCAAACTGAACAGGGTGCCTTCCCGCTTCTGGGACCTTGGCCTCATCACAGCCAAAAGACTCATCACGAAGCATTGGAAGCGGGCGGCGCCACCAGCGGCGGAGCACTGGCGCGCTTCACTAGATAACTGGGCGAAAGCGGAAAGTGTATCATTACATAATGAGGAGACGGCGGGATTGCGTAAATACCCCATAGCGGCGCCTTGGGACGATATGATCCGCTCCTTCCACAATGGACCCCAGGCACCAGATACTCCTGAGAGACAGATACCCCCGGATGGGGAACATAGCGATGACCAACACACACCAGGTGCCGCAGACGACAGACACAACGCCCATACACCTGACCCCTAGGCACCCCCCCCTCTGCTCCCCCCCCCCGGCTCAGCTGACACGCCAGGATTGCCGACACCCTCCTGCATCGCCAGCGTACTTCCCACACATACAAGATCAGACACGAGCCTGCTGAAACATTGCTACTGGGCCCTCCCCCCCCCCTCTCTCCTCGCCCCCCCCTACCGTAGGCCCCACCAGCTGCTGCACCGCACGCCCCACGACCCCAAGTTTGACACCCCCACCCAGTTACGTTTTTCTCGAAGTAGCTTGATTGACAGGATACAATAACTAAGACAGCATGATCACGCACTGTTTGAACGCTGACATTCTCGGCGAAATGTTGTGATATACTCTGCGGACTACTCCATGATCTATGTATGCATTACCTTGAATATTGAACCTTCATACATTGAGACTCTGTACGGAATATGCTTGTATTCTTCTTTTCTCCTTTGCATTGAATAAAAGACATATTTAAAAAAAAAAAAAAAAGGGAGGGGTGGCATGTGTAGGAAGGTGGATATCTGACTATGGTTACCCCAACTTTTTGCCTAGTGTTTAGCTGGTTTTCGACTTAGTTGGCCTGGGATCCTGCTATTCAGGACCCCAGGCTTCCTGCTCTCTCTGTTAAAATGGACTCCATGAACCTTAGGTACATATCCAATTGGATACTGGGTCACCTTATCAGTCCCTGTACAGTGTACCTTAGGTACCCAGGGCATAGGTGAACTCAGGGCCTACCAGGGGCTGCAGCGTGTATTATGCCACCCTTGGCTGGCCATCCAAATCTGACACAACTGGCTGATTAATCAGCTGGGGCAAGGTGGTGTAATCACCCTTTGCTTTAGATATAGTATACCTATATCTAAACCTAGAATGGACACATATACTCCTATAAGTCACTCCTATGGCAGGCCTTAACAATCCTGGAGGCAGAGTGCTTGGAATTATGTGAGATAGTACTCTGGCATCAGCTGAGCCAGTCTACAGCTTTCGGAACCAAGTCCTTTAGCTGTTTCCATGATAACGCTATACCATATACTCTTAAGTGCATTATAACCTCGCGGTTATTGCTAACTTTGGCATAGCATTATCAAAACATGTCGAGTAAGGTGTCATACGAATTGGAATACTACCCCCTCGCCACTTCTGGCGACGGGGGTAGCATTCCACCCTTTTAGAGGGACACAACATGTACCTAACTGTGAACCCCGGTTAAAGTTAACTCGAGCCTCAGCATCACAAAATGGATGCTGCCACCACAGACACAAGTCTGACCTCCTGCTTCTGGGAGTCCTCCCAGCGAGGGAGGCTTGGACAAAGGGTTTCCTGCCTTGGGAGGTGCTAGCACCACCCCAGACAGGATTTTGTGTATTAGGTAGGACAGGGCTGAAAGGAATGAGACATGCCTGGGGCACACAAGGTGCCCTGTGCATACACTGGTTCAAACCAGTTGCTGTGGCACTCCAGCCCCAGCTCTGGCGCGAGACCGGACAAAGGATAGGGGGTGTAACCAGCCCCCTTCCTGGTCCCACCCATGGGAGGGACCTAGTGATAGCGCAGCCCCCTTTAGCAGGATAAAGGTAGGAGCTGGTCCCATTCCAAAGCAGATTAATCCTGAACTGAAATTCTGCAAGAAGAAACTCTGGACTTCGATTTTCTACACAGAAGACTGAAGAAATCTCCCTTGTGGGCAAGGAGTGTCCACCCTGCACAAGCAGGCACCATCAGCGTCCAGCGGCTTCACTTTGTCGTCTTCCCTCGAGGATCCAGACTTCAGAGCCCGACGAGACCTGGATTCCCAGACCTCTTCGACCTCTACCTACATCTGCAGCACAGCTGAGATCCGTGGGTGCGACGAGACACGTGGGACCGGCCATCTTGGAGAAACTGCACTTCGCTTCCAGCACGACTTATGAGGTATCCTCGACCAAGTGCTTTAGGGACTGAGAAGCACTAACCCCGAGCAGCTCCTGCACTGAAGACCAACCCTCCAGCATCCACGAGATCTGCGTGGGGCCCTTCTGCCGTTTGCTGCTCGATGCGTTGTCTGGTCATTTGCCGGCTGGCTAGTGACCTCCTAGACGACGATCCACGACATCAACACCACTGGTCTGGTTGCTCCAGACTGGTCCTTGCTTCCTTCCAAAAGAGAGGCATCCCGCACCCTCCTGGTCCGCACCAGACGTCTTTTCCACTCACCGCATGGGTTGCCTTTGCCAAGGCCTGTTGACTCCAAATCCGGATCCGACACCGCCGACAGCGAGAGCCTGCGTGAGACAGCTTGTGCCTCCATCCTGGTCGTCAAAGACACCACCTGGTCCATGTGGCTGCAGAGTCAAGCGTCCACTCTTCACCTGATCGCGACGACAGCCTCTGGTTCCTTCCTGGTTCCACTCCAGTCACTGGCTAGTGACTGTGAACATTGTCCCCTCTGCTTTCAGGTCCTCTTCTTCCTCGATCCACTCTTGGGTTGCACCGGACATCTTCCTCCTGGTCGCCTGCAGCATCTTTTCTTTCAGGCTCCATAGACTTCAACGCCGGAACCCGACACGACTTCGCACCTATGCACCCGCAGCCCGTGGGTGAGGTAACAAGAGCATTTTGGTGCTCAAGGGTAGATTGACTCTCCTAGTGTCCAGTTCCACAGTCGTTTTAGTCCTAACTAGTCAGGATTGTCCGTACTCACCTTTTTCTTGAACTGTACTGTCCATAGACGTTTTTACGCATCTTGCGTGTGAGTTCACACTCTGCACACGCGTTCCATGGGCCTCCTATTACTTACCTAAAGTTAGGATAGTGTAGTCCCAGCGATCCTACAGCCTCTGGACAGCTCCATTCCTTTAATCGACTTCCTTATACCATTTACTTAGTATATGGTTTGTTGCGCCCCTAGGGCAACATTGTAACTTGTGCAACTTATCGTATTTTTCTTAAGAGTCTTGTTATGTGCTCAGCCCTCTGATCTCATAAAGAGTTCAGAGGTGTTTGTTAGTTAATAAATATCTTGTTTATTTTCATAACTACCTGTGTGGTGTCCTTTTATTTGGTATTCAAGGGGTTATATGTGGTAAAACAGCTGGCTTCACATGCCAAAAGAGTTTAGCCTAAGACTGCTTTGTCCATGCTACCATTAGGATAGCTGGTCTATAAGGTTGACTTACAACCAATCACCATAAGGGTTGTTTGGACTGATACAAGGTGATCACTAGAACTAGTGAGCATCATATATCAGGCCAACTTCTCACAGCATGCCTTCTGTCAAATAAGATAAAATGGAATTATAACTAGTATAAAGATCCTAGTAACCTTTTTTTGGCAATAACATTGTATAATCCTTACAATAATGTAAAATGTAAACCATTGACTTTGATAAATGCTTATATTCCACCTGACGCCTGTCACGATGTATTCTTGAAGAAGGTTTTCTCATACATTAAGAAAGTCAATGAAGTAGAACTCTTCCCTCATATAGTATTAGTAGGGGATCTGAATTGTAAATTCTCTAATTCTACTTTGGACATATTCCGAAATAAGGAAAAAGAAGAATCCCTACAGATCCCACAAGCGATCTTTCCACAAAATATTAGGACAAATAAGAAAGGGAAAATGCTCCTTGATGAACTAACGAAAGTTGATGGCATTATAGCAAATGGAAGATTGCCCTCAGATACAACAGCGAACTTTACTTGTAAGTCTAATAGCAGAGAATCTGTTCTAGACTACATTGCAATGGGAAGTACCTCCTTCTTCTTACTGAAAGATCTTAGGGTCTCCAATTCTCTCTACAGTGACCACAAAGTATTAACTCTCACTGTAAATCTAAATTTACTCTTGAGCGATCCATGGGCACTAAAAGGTGAATCTATTGGTTTTGCTAAGAAATCAGGAAGATGCCATTGGGATGGCAAGGCCATCTTGGGCCTGAATAGTATGTTAGAGGTCACTGTAGAGAATTTGCCTAACTGGAATGGATCAGAAATTGCCAGTTTTAATGCTTTTATGATTAAGGCGATAGATATTGCAAAGAAGTCGAATCAAAGAAGAGGTACTAAAGTAGTACCCAGATCCCTACACCTGTTTAATCTTGAAATAAACAAATTAATTAGAGAACAGTACTTGTACTACTCCTCTGATCCATATTGCTCCACCTCCAGCGTTGGGCTGACGCGGAGGTGTGTTAGCAGCCCTATGATGAAGCATGACACAGCTTACTGTGTGTGAGGGCAGCTTTATAAATTTGGTGCATTCCCACACACTCATCTACCTTTCCGCAGTTTTACAAACCTTGAAGATATTATAATGGTATATAGTTCTGAATCTGTAGCAATCCTGGTTTATTTTCACACTACTCAAGATTGGGTAAAACTGTTTTATATTGTTTCATACAGGTTAGGTTGGTTGATTTGCCTTTGTTTGAGGAAGGGTGTGATGTTATGTTTATGGTTTCATATGAATATATCAGATGCTGAAAACTTTATGTGATGAGTGTTCTTATGGAATTTGTGTTGTCAGGTTGTGTATAGTGGTTCTGATACATTAACTTTCTTCATGAATTTCAACTCACCATGTCTATGAAACGTCCTTTCACTACCTACCCAGGTGGGCCAATTTACAACAATGAGTTGTGTCCTGCTTTTTGGCACCTGCTACTGAAAATAGCCCATTCTGACCTATAACCTATTTTTATTGCTGCCTCTGCATATACTGCAGTGTGCAACACTTTTGTGTGATGAACTACAAGGGACTATGAAGGTGTTCCAGTCCACTGGGACAAGGTATTTAGGAACATTATCTGATATGTGTAGGTGTGACCCACAAAGGGTCAGTATGCACAGTCCTGAACACATACGGTATCCCTGTATTAACAGTGTATGTTTCCCAGCTTTCCGTAGGGTCCTTGATATATACACATATAAATATATGGCTCCAGATTCCTTAAGCCCCACTGCAAAACAATGATATTTGCACAAATTAACTGAAGGCATTGGCACAAATCCTGCTCAAAATGTGTTGTTCTATGAGGGAGCTTTATATTGTGGCATATGGTCTCCTGAGCACCGATAACCAGGATGCAGGCACTAAGATACTTGTGCAGAGTAAGTCCTTAAACTGCAAATAGCATATAGAATGAGTGTGCTCATGTGAGCGTGCATCTGTAGAGGTTTCTATCATAACTGGATGTGCTGCCTGATAGAGGGTTTTATCACATAAGTTAAGAAACCAAGGCTAAACACTCGACCCGCTCATGCACTGGTGGGAAGCCTGGTTGGGACCCTTGGAGGACGAGGACTGGCGGGATGCCTTGATGGCTTCTAAAACCATCACTACCTCAGCCACGCTTCGCCTGGTCCAACTGTACTATCTGCATGGCACATATCTCTGCCCCAATCGACTTCACAGAGCGGGACTAAAAGCCACTCCAGCATGTCCGCGTTGTGGGTTGGAACGACTGACTTCTACTATATGGTGTGGGCATGTCCGCATCTTACCCTATACTGGGAGGCGTTAGAATCAGAACTCACTGTTGTCCTGGGTTGGGAGGTACCACACAAGCCCCTGAACCTACTCCGGGGGATTATGGAAGGACTGGATGGATCCAGAGCAGACAAACTCCTCTTAGGCACTGCCATCATGGTGGCTAAGCGAGACATCGCTGCACCCTGGATAAACCCCACCCCACCGAGCACAGTAAAATGGCGCAAAGGCGTAGATTGGTGTGCATAAAATGGCGCAAAGGCGTAGATTGGTGTGCAACACAGGAAAAACCCCTATATGAGGCCAGGGATGTCCAGCCAAACCCTGAAAAATTTGGGGCAAATGGTGGGGCCAAATGGAATGAGGAAGGCTTCTCCTTTCCGAACTGTAAAGGGGTTTGGGTCACTTCTCACAATCGTGCCTAGCTGGTAATAATAGTTCATCAATGTATCAAACTGGAATTGCATATCAGTGCTGTGCTGTTACTTTTGCTTATTCAAAATCAATAATACTTGTTTATAATAAAATAAAATAAACCAAGGCTAAAGGACATGACCAGATTATCCACACAGTTAATAAGAAATGTTGAGGTTAATGTGGGGTGCTCACTGTCACACCCTTAGGAAGGGGGTATTGGGTGTAACAGTGAGCACACAGTAGTTTAGTGCCATGATGTAACTGTTAAATATTACGTACAAAGCTGATTGATATATCCTTTCAAAGGTCACTCTAACATTAAAATCCCCTGCTGCTAATAAACTGTATTTAAAACTGTAATTTAAAACATTATTGTTATGGGACAATAAGGCTTGATGGGTAACACAAAGCATTATTGGCTCTTCAATGAACAAAAATGTTGGGACACCTATAGCTTCTATGCCCGTTCTGTTGGGGGCGAAAGAGAGTTATGGTGGGCTCTTGTTAGGTATGCATTAGCCAAAAATAGAACAAGGGCCCCAGCTTTGGATCTGACACTTTTTACCAAGGGCCTGGATTGAAACTGAAGTGGTGCACTACTTTCACCAGGCGCAGTACGGCGGGGATTCTTTACAAGATAAAGAATCATGACAGCACCATTCAAACCTGGCTTGAGAGCTTGTTTATCTGCTTCTTTAGCTTAAATAGATGGCTCTACAGAAGATATTGCTAGTCAAAAACAGCCAGGCTCTCAATCTGATAAACTGGTAGTCCTGATTTGTACACAAACTGTAGTTTGTGCCAACGTGAGGTTTCCAGTTTGTGCAAATTACTGCCCAGACTCAGTAATCCAGGTTTATGTATCAGCAGAAATCTGCATTGCATTACCACTCCAGAACTGCAGTTTTCCCCTCACATATTTAACAAGGAGAGTAATTGAGGGCTTCGAAAAAATTCAAAGGCAAAGAAAATCCTTCGCACACCCTCCCACAATCTACCATAGAACATGTCATGGGGTTCAGAAGACTTGGACAGGAGCTCTAATGTGCTTGAGATATTTCTTTGGTGGTGAAATACGATTTAAAGGGCCTGTGTGTGCATGTGCCTGGGTAACTCTAGTCCGTATGAAGAGCAGGAAACAAGCAGAGGCGAAGCTTTTTAATATCAGTCGCCTGGAGCCAGGATTTACAGATGAGTAACCCTATCCCTAGTGGGTAACCAAGTTTATGAAGTATGCTCCATAAGCACAATGATTATCCCTTGACAATATCCTTTCTCCTTTGTCCGTGTCTAGAGTGTATCCTGTTTTCCTTCCCTGGCTATCTTTCTTTTCTCTTCAAGTCCCTGCTTATCGTTTCCTGTGGAAAAATATCTTCTGTAAACTATATGGCGCTATTCTGTATTGCAGAAAATGCACATCATTCAACACATACTAATAAAAAAGACAGTGAATTAAGTTGGCAGCTCAAGTTTTTATCACAGCCTCAGCAACAGATGGGCTCCAGCATGGAGTTCTGAAGGTGCCATGAGCTGTCCTAAGAAAGCCATAAGCCCGAACACATGTGCTCCTTGTCCAGAGCTTTATTGTATGGGTAAGGGATGTGTGTGGCCAGCACATATAGGACCCTTAAAAAGGGCCTGGTAGCTACAGACCACAATTCTGTTCTTGTAGGTAGGTGTGTGCAGTGCGGTACCACAACCCAGTGAGGGCTATGCTAGTACAAAGTCTACAAACATCTGTTAAAATAACAACATTAAAGACTAACGCTGGGCAAGTAAGGACTAAATGCTATGAATTCGCATACATTTGAACATAGTATCTTTGCCAAACTAATCTGAGGTTTTGGAGAACTTAAGCAAAGATGTTGATTTTATCAAATAAAACGTAAGTATTATATTATACTTGGACATGGCAAAGGCATTTGATACAATTGTGTATGGTTACAAATTTAAATTAATTAAATGGACATTAGTCAGAATAATGCAACTAGATTGACAACTAGTTGAAAGAGTGGTCAGATGGTGGTAATTGGCATAGCTTCCCGGAGGTGTGATGTATGTAGAGACCTTCCACAAGTTTCCACATTATTAACATTCGATGCATATATATATATATTCACTGAAAAAACCATAGGTTTCACACCAGTTATAGTTAGCTGGAAATTTTACTGACATAAAACCATTGAAATTCCACGTTATAGTTAGTTGGACTCACTATAACTTGCGCGTGTAATGCACTGCTGATGACGTCACATATTACATCACTCATGACATGGTCAGTGACATCACTCATGACACTCATGACATCACTGATGACCCCATCCAGTGAATGTGTGCCTTTCTGAAAAATAAATATGTTTTATATATGTATATGTAAAGGTCAATGGAAGAATAAATGATTAAATAAGTGTCTTAATGGATGTTTTGTTTTAAAAAAAATTGATTGGTTAACTGGCTTATTAAGTGTATTTTAGTGAATACATATATTAGCGAATATTGTTTAAATATTTAAATATCTGTATCTGTGTCTCACTTTGTGTATAAGTGGCTGCATGGGTTGGTGAGTAGCTACATGAGTGTGCATATGGGTTATTAGTTGTTATTTTGAGTATCAGTATCAGTGTCTGTATGGTTCGGTGGGGGATATTACTTAGAGCACAGATGCATGAATGAGTGACTCACTATTTGTATGTATTTTGAAGACAGCATGTGTGCAAGACTGTATGGGTGGATGATTGTGTGTATGGGTGGGTTAGCGAGTATGTGTTTTTATAATTGATTGTTTAAGAGAGTAAATATGTTTCCGTTTCTGTAGAAGTATGTGTAGTGGTTATTAGTGGTGTGTATATAGCAGTATAATCAAGTAAATGGTTTTTTGATAGTTATTTGCATGTGTGAATTTGTGTGTGAGTAACTATATGGATGAGTATTAGTGTGTAACAGGATGTATAGGTATATGAGTACATATGATGAGTAAGTACATGCATGAGTGACTATATAGAACTGTTGGTGAATGAGTGGATGTGTATGTAGATGTTGGAATTACCTAATAAGTTGTTGTAATTGGTATTGGTTTCTCCTTTTTTAAGAAAATGTTAGTTTCTATTTTTGAATGTGTGTGTCAAAGGTTATTTTATGCTGATAGGAGGTCTGCCACTTTGTCACAAGGATGTTGTCATCAGTGATGTCATTTGAGATGTCATCAGTGATGTCATGAGTGATGTCACTGACCATGTCATGAGTGATGTAATATGTGACGTCATCAGCAGTGCATTGCACGCACAAGTTATAGTGAGTCCAACTAACTATAACGTGGGAATTTCAATGGTTTTATGCGAGTAAAATTTCCACCTAACTATAACTGGTGTGAAACCTATGGTTTTTTCAGTGAATATATATATATATATATATATATATATATATATATATATATATATATCCAACACTTCGCTTCCTCGTAAAAGAAAGGATTGTTGTCCAGGCCACTTCTTAGTCGAAAGCGTGATTTATTTAAGACCGCTTCGCTCGACACGTTTCGCAGGTCAAGACCGCTTTGTCACGAGAACGAGGCAACTGTTTACAATGAAATAAATAGAGGTCACATGGTATTCACGTCATACCAGAAAACATAAATAACAGACTCGCTGAAGTTTTCACGGAGCTGAATTCCGTTAGGACCATTGGACAGCACACTTGTTTAAACGTTAAATTTCAATAAATGTCATGTCATTCAATTACATAAACAATATAATTCTTGCACTAAAGTTGCAATGAGCATTCGGTTGAAAATCGGCATACTGACAACAAAAGAAATACTTGGCATCCTGTTTTCTGCAACAATTTCGAATTGTTGCAGAAAACAGGATGCCAAGTCTTTTGACCACAAGTGCAGTGGTATGATTGACATTTTTTCTTTATTATGAGCTTAGCGCACTCAAGTGGGCTAAAATGATGTCTTGAGTGCGCTTACCAAAGCTATCACCCTCAGGCATTAGAGAGAATCTGCCCTTCGGGCAGTTTCTTAGAGTAAGATGGAATTGTACTTCTATTGAATAATATCATGAACATGCCAAAGCTTTGGAAAATGACCTCAAGGAAAAGAATTATCCTCCAATGACAATTCGGAAGTCCAAGAAAAGAGCTGCTAATAATAATAGAGAAGCTCTTCTGGAGGGTTGAATAGAAAAAGAAAAGAATTCCAGACTTACTTTTGTCAATACTTTTTCATGATATTCCAATAAAATTAAGAAGAGTATAACACACCATTGGAAGATACTGAACACAGGAAATAACATATTGGAAATCCCAATGTTTGCATATAAGAGAAGTGCAAATATTAGGGATAAATTGGTCCACGCTCGGCCACAAGAAAGAAAGTCTAATGATTCCCAAATCTCCCTTTGGGGTCTAGCACCAGTGATTGGCCACTTTCCGTGTGGCACCTGCGCGGCATGTCCAGAAACTGAAAAGACACTACAAGTAGACATTGGCACAGAGATACCTTGGAAACTCCTAAAGCATACTAATTGCAATAGTGAGAAACTGATATATTTGGTCTGGTGCCCATGTAAGCTCCAATATGTCGGCATGACTACACGAAAAATTAAAGTACGAATACAGGAACATAAGAGCACAATAAGGTGCAAGAAACATTCAAAAAGACTGACCAATCACTTTCTGGATAACAATCATTCAGAAACTGAACTCAGGTGGGTCGTTCTGGAGCAACCATGGATTCCAACACACATAACTGATGTATCGAAAATTTCTGCTGCAACGTGAACAACGTTGTGTTTTCAAATTGAAGACCGACATGTAGGGATTCAATGATGAAATACTGTGGTTAGCCCTATAATAACTAACATTAATACCAGCAACATCTGTAATTCAGTCCATGATAAATACTCACCTTGGGTCAGATTAACAAATTCAGCATGAGAGCGTTGGTAAATTGCCTCGACTAGTACCACATACTAGTGTTCCATTCCGGACTTAATAGGTTTCATTAATGATCAGTAACAACATATAGTATTTCATACTGTAAACTACATTGATTGACATATCTGTGTATTCAATTATCAGTCAAGAAGCTCCAACTTCGATTAAAACACGGTCTATCTATGACAACTATGAGAATAGTATTACTCAATATTATGTAAATTCATCCACTAATGGGTTCCTCTTATCACAATTAAAATCATGTGTTAATACAGATTCCCTTCTTTTTTTTTAATTTCAATACTTTTATTGAGGTAGTTACAAGGTACAGTATACAGGTATAGAGTCACGATCCCCCAGGTGGGAAAGGCAGTTGTCAAAAACATTTATGTGCCGGTGGGGTTACATACGGTTTTTGTAGCATGCGTATTACATTTGTATGTTGTATGGGGTGCTGACTGTGGTACGCGGATGCTTAAGCAAGTTAGGGCAACCATTAACACAATTGCCATCACTGACAATAGAAAATTGAAACTAAATAAGATTGTATATTAATATATAAAGATGCAGGAATAGTGGAATAACCTTCCACGCATGCGTAGACAATGAGTGTCATTGCGATACTCGCAGAGCTTGGTTATACTCTGTCCTCGAGCTCCCACGCATGCGCTAAAAAGAAGTGCCTCCGTGTTTTGCAGGTGGTGCTTTCTGGGCATGAAGACTAGTCACCCCGCGCATGCGCAAACAAACAGCGATTCCGCATTGCGTATGTAGTATTTGGACTTTGCACAGGCAATAGGATAGACATCCCAAACCAAAGGTCCCCGAACTACGAGAGTCGCGTTGTTTGTTTGGTGAGACACTACTATAAATTACACCTCAGTCGGCCAGAACATTACCTCCCGAGGCAGACTCTACGGCTGCAACAAGGTACTTACGGAGAGGTAAGGAGTATGGAGGCTACTTTGGGGTTTAGGCAGCCTGATAATATGCTGAAACTTTGATCTAATGTTTTTGTGTAACCTTTCTGGGCACAAAAAAACCTTTGATTACAGCCTATTTTTTGTCTTGGGCTTAACATATGACTATTTAACATCTAGTTTTTCCCTGTCTCTTTACACAAGGGATTTATATAGACCTGTGACAAAGATGGCTTAAAGCCCTGTCCAGTATATACCATACAGGACAGTTACTAATCCATCTTAAAAGTTGTTTTTCCTGAATGATCCTTTAGGAGGTTCTCAACTATGCATGTTAATTTGGCACCTCTGTTAAGTATACAGTAATATTTTATTTGATAGCACAACAAGTAAAGTTTAATAGAAGGTTCTTTACCTATATTTTTTCCGCAGAGCGGGGCCTCCTTCCCTGAGCTGCCTGCCAGGTTGAGGAGAGGCTCAATATCCTACCTTCGAGGGTAAGTCTAGCACAATTGATGAAATATTCATTTAGACAAAAAATTGACAGTTGATCATGTCAGAAATAGAGCACTGTTAAAAGGGATCTATGTGTTGTCTCTCATTTTTTCAGATATTCACCATATTACCAGATATCACGCTACAGGAATACTGGTTTAGTATCACTTTTTTATGTATATTTCCATACATTTTGGTTTATTATGCACAATATTAGCAGTAGCAAAAATACACCTTTTTATAGGTCCTGAAGGAAGCCACTGATACTAGTTTGAGATCATATTGCTGAAACATGTCGACCTTGAGAGATAAGTAGTTTAAAATCTATACTACTTGTTTGCCTTGCTTTTTTAACCCTGCCAGTTTGAGCTCGTGAATAAAATAATATTTTGAGAATCAACCTAGACAGTTTTAATACACTCCCCTTAACATATTTGTTTATACACCTTTTCATTGCACTGCATCTTTATCACCCCATTAGCTCTCAAATGGGATTTAGTATCCTCCCTAAAAACATACTGCAAAAAAAATCTCTTAGCTCCTTCATTAAAACTTGGGAAGTCGTGGCTCCCATTAAGACTAGGCTTTCTTGCTGGTAAGCAGGAACCCAAATGATGAAGCATGTCACCAATGGGTGAGTGAGGGTTCCAGTCCTTAAGGGATGAATTCCCATTAGGATTAAGCCAACCATGGAGACATGTGTGTTGGAAATGAGAGTTTTTTGAACATAGATTACACTCCTTTGTCTTGATCCCTTTCAGGCTCCTAGTGCACCGTAAAGACCCGAAGAGATATATTGTTATTTATAATGTTATAAGGGGGAAACTTTTCTTTGAAGGTCTATAAATAAGATTCCCTCGGACTCCAAAATACTATTTTTGGCGTTACATATAAAATTGTATGCCTACACGAAACTTGGGAGCCTAAGAATATATTCTTCTTGGAAGGATATAAGTCTATCTTTTGCCCAGCAGAGGTTTCCACTGTGGGAAGAGTGTAATTACATTTATCAAGCTAGAACTATGGGGCTCATTAGAATGATGGGCGGACTTTGTCCGCCCGCCATCCTGTCGGGATTCGGGACCGCCCGCCAAAAGGGCGGGGGTCCCGTGGGGGGTATTAGGATGTGCCCGCCACAGTGGCGGGCATATCCTGCATTTATAGCATTGTGGTGGGCGGTGCAGAGAGCACCGCCCGCCAAAATGCTATAAATGCATTAATGCATTTGCATAAACAAAGCAGCAGGCACTGTGCGGTGCCTGTCGCTTTGTTTATGCAAATGAAGGGGGGTACCACATGTACCCCCCGTCTGCAGCCCCCACCTCTCCTTCACTCTGGGGGCCCGCAGGGGGCCCCCAGAGTGAAGACCGCATGCCGATGCCGCCACGGAAAGGCATCTCAAATAGCCCATTGTAATATGGCTGACGGTGTCTTATAGACACTGCCACCATATTAATCCTTTTCCGCACCGGCCCCAAGGCGACCGGGGCGGAAAAGCGGTAGACGATCTTTCCGTCCGCCACGGTCCCCCCGCCATACTAATATGGCGGGGGGAATTCAAATGCGGATGTCAGGTGGATTGCCCCCGCCAGGCAGGCGGTAGCCACCGCCAGCCTGGCGGGGGCAATCCGCCTGACATTCTAATGGGCCCCTATGTAAGGAGTTGCAGATTTTAACGTGGGATTCCCAGGTGTTTTAAGGTTTTAAATTGCGTATGGGGAGAGTTCCCCCTTTTGTTATAATTCATTTTTTACAATGCGATGAGGCGGTAGGGGTGGTCTTCGAGTTGAAATGACCTAAATTGTGCTGTATACTCCCTAAAGAAGGAGGGCTTTGGCCGTTTGAACCTCATTTTAATGGGGGATTTTAACATTTACCTGTGCTTGTCATTTGCAAAGAATCAACTCATCGTTCAGTTAT
The DNA here is from genome assembly GCF_964263255.1 of Lissotriton vulgaris. Lineage (NCBI taxonomy): Eukaryota > Metazoa > Chordata > Amphibia > Caudata > Salamandridae > Lissotriton > Lissotriton vulgaris. Next base: position 173,681,139 of record NC_141687.1, on the reverse strand, counting down.
GCCCGTTGTCAGAGGAACGGAATATGGAGCATACCACAGAAGGGGAAGAGTTAAACAATGTTTTACTCACTCATAACCTGATACACACCCTAGAACCCTGGTATACTGGGTCTATTTCACACGTGTCCCTTCCTGTAATGGTAAGGGCTTTGCTACTATTATAGGTGTTATTTTTGTGTCATCCCTTTTGGTCGCGGGCCCTGATATTTTTAATATAGAACACAATGCATTTAGTGACCATAACCCGTTGCATTTACTTATATTACTTCTCGCCCAGATAACAGCACTAGTGAGGTACTCACATGAGGGGGCCCTCACAGATCCTTTTAATTGCACACGGGGTGCGCCAGGGTTGTATCTTAGCTCCATTTCTATTTTCAGTATACATCAATGGTCTTGAGGCAGCCTAATTGGTACTCCAGATGGACACCCCTCGAGTGGGAAGGAGAGCCTTGCCAGATCTACTCTATGCCGATGATGCGGTGCTCATGGCCCACACTGTTTGGGGTATACAGGTTTTAATAGATGGCGTTGTTGCTTTTATGGACAGGTTGGACAAATCCATTAAGTTTACAAAGTCCTATGTATTAGTGGTAGGTCCTCTGGGGTTTCGGATGAAAAGTTTTAAAGCTGGTGACCATACTCTTGCTAAGGTCCCAGTATTCCCATATCTAGGAATGCTATTTGATGACCGATTACAGTGGAGAGCCCTTCTAAAAGGGAAGTTGAGCAAGTTGAACAGATCTGTTGGGGCTAATACCAGCTTTGCATGTAGACTGGAATCATGGACTCTGAAGTTTATTTTGAAACTACATAAGTCCAAAGACATTGGAAAAGTCCTATATGGTAGGGAGGTGTGGGGGTATGCCTCTTCCCTTAGGTTACAGGTGACAGAAAATAAGTTTTTGCGAAGGATCATGTGAGTCCCTCAAGGTACGCCAACTTGGTCCGTGCACGAAGAGTTAGGGGTTGATTATCTGGTGAATTAGGTGGCATTTAAACACTTACTATGCGGGATTAATATATGGCATCTGAGAATAAGAGTTTATACCACTTGATCCTGTCAGATTACTTGGCCTTGGAATACGCTATCAGAATTCCATGGATACCTTACATCAAGGAGTCATTCCAGGCGATAGGAAGGCCAGATACATTTTTTTGCACAGGACACTTTAAATCCTGGGGATGTTAGTATCACAAAAGATTTACATCATACATTTTTTACCACGCATGAATCTACTGAGCTTAGTAAACCCACAGTGAAGAAGTATGTTTTGTTAAAGTTTGTATCGGGCAGGGACCATGGGCCTGATGTAGGTAAATCTGATTTACCGACTCTAGAATACTGAATTTTACCGATTCGGTATTCTAGATTCGCTAAATCAGATGTTGGTAAAAAATCGGTAATTTTTACTGAATCTGTATGATTCGGTAATTACCGAATCGGTATTCACCGATTCGGTTATTGCCATTGATTCCTATGGGCCTTGAGGCCCATAGGAATCAATGTCAATTACCGAATCGGTAAATACCGATTCGGTAAAATTACCGATTTTGCAAGGGGGACAGGGTGTCACTTTGACACCCTGTTGCACCCCTGATTCTGGCTTGTGTGCCATGTGACACACATACATGCCCTTGGGCCTGTCTGTGTTCCACATGGCACAGGTGTACATGCACAGATGTGCATGTACACAGGAATTCGTTATTTACCATGACATAGTAAGCCCACAGATCTAGGCTTTCCAGTGTGGGGGATGGTGCAGCGTTTGATCCCTAGAGTTTTACTATTTTTTATCATTTTAAAACTTGGTGATGTTTTTTCTTTTATTTATTTATTTATTTATTTTTTTTTAAATGTATTACCATTGTTGGGTCATTTGACAACACAAAAAATACATTCACAACATTAACACCTTAGATGCGCGAAAACATCCCTCCCCAGTGCTGCGCTGTCCATTGGAACTAGTGCTGAATGGACATCCAATGGTCGTGCGCAGCACTGGGGAGGTAGTGCTGCCGTCGGCCAACGCCCCGACGCAGCACTTAAGAGGATAAAAAGATAGACATTCAATATCTTCTTTTAAAATAATATTTGATGATAACGGGTAGGTGGGTAGGACAGGTTCCCAATGAAAAAATAATAGGAATAGAAAGAAATAAAAAATGATTCCTCTAAATACTCTTTAAGTACTCCCCAAGTCAATATACCTAATCGTTTTTTCCTAATACCCTTTAGAGCATACAAATTCCATTCTAATTCATATATATTAAACAATTTCCTTCTCCAAAATTCAAACATCGGTGCTTCAGGTTGTAGCCATTCTGTAGCAATACACAGCCGAGCTATAGTTATAGCCATAAATAAAAAATTCTTACATTTACATATATTCTCATTATCATTAACACTTTTCCCTCCCCCTACTAACATAAGTGCAGGGGATATTTTAAACGGATGGTGAATGACTAAGGATATAAACTTTTCTATACTGGATATGAAAAACGATAATTTCGAGCAGTTGTAAAAAACATGGACAATATCTGCATCTTCCCCTCTGCACCGAAAACATTTTCCATCGTACATAGGCCCCCATGTTGCCATACGTTTGGGAGTATAGTATAATCTGAATATTGTCTTATATACCTGAGCTTTCAAATTGGCCGACAAACATATATCCTTAGCCATCAAAATATAATCCAAAATATTTAGATCAATTTCCTCCAATTGATTCTGCCAATATACATTATATTTGTTCAAATCATCTGTTTTATAATCCATCAGCAATCGATATATCATACCTATCCTTTTTTTATTGAATTGCCTCTATTATTTTATTAGGGCTAGGTCGATTTAATTTCTTTGAACAAAAGTCTCTAATTTGGAGATATTTAAATAAAGATGACTGAGGTAAATGGAATTTGCTACTCATATTAGAAAAAGATTTGAATATTCCATCAGTATCATATAAATCTCCAATTCTGCCCACCCCTTTCTTGCTCCATACCTTCGCTACATTATCCCAGAATATTGATGGAAGTATTTTTTCCGCAGAAAGGGGAGTATAATACAGAATTCTCACTAACTTCATTATCCTTACAACACTTCTCCAGACTTTATATGCAGATTCAACCACCTTAAACCGGGTGTGTTTATAGTAATTCCCCTCCAGCTCTTTTAACAAACATCCCTTTGCATGTTCCCCTAATAATAGATAGAATATCGACGGGGATTCTGCCGAATCCTCGATTTGTTCTCCCGTCAACAATATTCTCATTCTTTGTAAAAAACAAACATAATAATAAAACACAAAATCCGCGATCCCACGCCCTCCTCTCTCTATAGACAGGGTCAGCCATTTCATTGCTCGTCTAGTTTTTCCGGGTGCCCAAAAAAACTTTGTACATAGAATGTGCAGTTTATAAATGTGGTTTAAGGGTATCTCTAAGGGAATACTACGATATAGATATAAGATCTTAGCTAATACATTAATCTTGATGATGTTGCCTCTCCCTATTATAGACAGCTGAAGTCTCCCCCACCTATCTAAGGATTGCTTAATTTGTTGCATTATTTTACCCCAATTAGCATCTACTATCTCTTGTGTATGGGATTGAATTATAATTCCTAAATATATCACTTCGTGAGTAACCCTATAATCATTAAATTGAACATTATCTGAACAAAGCACCTGCATTTTCGCAGCGTTTAATTTATAACCAGAGCTATTTCCAAAATCTATAGCCAAACGTTCAATCTCTATCATATCCTGTCTTGGGTCCATGGTGATGATAGCGATATCATCCGCATATGCGAATACTGAATGGGGTATAGATGAGACTATGAATGGTTTAATATGTGGTGACTCTAATAATTTTAATAAAAATGGGTTGATAAATGACGCAAAGAGAAGTGGAGAGCAGGGACACCCCTGACGTGTACCTCTTGTAATAATGATCTTTTCCGATTTTCTGCCCATAGCTACAACTCTCGCATTAGGTGAGCGATACAGTATTTTAATAGCTCTCAAGAAATGTTTGCCGAATCCCATTCTATTCATTACTGCCCACAAATATGCCCACTCTACACGATCAAACGCCTACACGATCAAACGCTTTCTCAACGTCGAGTAAAATCAACGCCAAGTCTCTTTTCTCAATTTCTGCTATGTCTATCAAGGTGATCACTTTATTAATATGTGATATAGTCCCTCTATTTGGGATAAACCCATGCTGGCTCAGTGATATCAGTGGTGTTATAACCTTAGACATACGATTTGCAAGCATCTTTGAATAAATCTTGCTGTTGCAATTTAGTAAAGATAGGGGTCGATATGAGGCAGGTTGTTCCGGTGGTTTCCCTTTTTTAGGAAATATTACAATTGAGGCATCATCCCATGACTGTGGGGCTCTCCCCATTTGTGCCATTCTAAAAGTCTCCAACATGAAAATGTTTAAAGGTTCAAAAAAACATTTATACACCTCCCCTGGGATGAAGTCAGGGCCGGCTGCTTTTCCATTCGGAATGTTTTTTACTGCTCTTTCCAGTTCTTCCATTGAAAAGGGCTGGTCTAATATTTCTTTCTCAAGATCTGTTAATTTACTAAATATAGCCTCATGCAAAAATCTTCAGGAGAGGGATTAGATTGACAAGTATATAATTCAGCATAAAATTGATATAATATTTCCAATATTTTCTCTGGATCTTAAGTCATTGCCCCATTTTTATCTTGTATTTTCATAATTTTTAATTTTAAGGCTAATGCCCTTCCTATAGACTCTCCATACTCATGGATATACCTTCTATATGTTAAGTATTTCTTAGCTATTTCCTCACACCAAACTCCTGTGATATTAGCACAACATTTAGCGATTATCCCTTCATATTCCTGAATTTTAGTCATATTATCCCTCTTCTCTATTTCTTTTATCAGATTTTCTTCCGCTTTACACAGCTGATCATACAATTCCCGCATCTGCCCCTGTTGCAGATTTTGATGATAAAGTCCAAAACTCACCACTTCCCCTCTAAAACAAGCTTTCCATGTGTCCCATATTATTTCAATATTAGCATGTGTTCTCTGTATTGTGCATCCAAACACAGTTTCCTGTCGAACGAAAAGCTCCTATTTTGTCGCATTTCACCAATATGGGTAATCTTGATTATTAAAGGGGAATGATCCGATGTTACCCTGGGATATAGTTGGATCTTAATATTGGAATGGATACTGGTTGAAGTAAAGAAATAGTCCAGACGGACAAATTTCCTATGTGGTGAGGAGTAATAAGTATACCCGGGTGATGTTGGAAAGTTTTTACTTCAAATATTAACCAACGCATGATCTTTAACTAAATTATATACTGCTTTGAATACACGAGGTTTTCGCCCCTTATAATTCTCTGGACCAGCCTCTAACTCCCCCGCTGCCATATTAATATTTAAGTCACCGCATACCACTGTTGGTAAAAAATCGGTAATTTTTACTGAATCTGTATGATTCGGTAATTACCGAATTGGTATTCACTGATTCGGTAATTGCCATTGATTCCTATGGGCCTTAAGGCCCATAGGAATCAATGTCAATTACCGAATCGGTAAATACCGATTCGGTAAAATTACTGATTTTGCAAGGGGGACAGGGTGTCACTTTGACACTCTGTTGCACCCCTGATTCTGGCTTGTGTGCCATGTGACACACATACATGCCCTTAGGGCATGTCTGTGTTCCACATGGCACAGGTGTACATGCACAGATGTGCATGTATACAGGAATTCGTTATTTACCATGACATAGTATGTCATGGTAAATAACGAATTCTGAAGGGCCTGCGGCACTGTTTACAGTGCCACCTACATGTAGATTTACCGATTTGGTAAATTTACCGATTCAGTATTTTACAGAATCGGTAAATTTACCGAATCGGTAAATATACCGATTCTGTAAATATTGGCCTGCTACATATCAGACACCAAATACCGGTCGGTAATGGCCGAAATCGGCCGTTACCGACCGGTATTTGGTGTCCTACATCTGGCCCCAAATCTTTCTGCTTTATCTAGTGCCCTTGACAGATTTTTAATTACTCGTTTAAGATTTATTCAACTTCACCATCTTTTAGCATCCCTGGTGGGTTTTCTCCCTGTAAAACTGAGAGGTCCCTTTGGTTGCGATCTTGGAGCTCCATAGGACACGCTTCACTTCTGTGTAAATTGTTCTCAGTGCCTAGAAAACGATTACTCCGGCCCTTGTTAAAGATGTTGAAGGCAGGCTAAAGTGGCCCTCTTGCACTTACAGCTGTTACCAAACTCTTATACCCTCTGTGCAGTGATAAAATTCCTACGTGCAGCCCACAGATCTAGGATTTCCAGTGTGGGGGATGGTGCAGCGTTTGATCCCTAGAGTTTTACTATTTTTTATCATTTTAAAACTTGGTGATGTTTTTTCTTTTAATGTGTGTAATGATCTTTTTTTATTATGTTTAGTATGGTTTTATACTGTATTGTATCATTTATGGTTGCATTGCACCCAAATAAAGAAAGTTCATTTTTGTGCCAATTGACAGCAAGATTCATAAAGATCATGACAATTGCATCGTCAATGGTTAAAGTTGTCACACCTTGACAGCATAGCTTATCATCCAAAGTTGGGCAAGTTCTCCTCTGTTATAGTCTGAGTTGCCCTATGGTTTATTGGGGCCTGCACTTCTTGCACTTTAACTTTGGTATATGTAGGATGAGGGTTTTTCTCTTCTTTTCTGTAGATTCTGATTTGCGCATGCACTTTCACTTGCACTTGTTTTATCCTGCCTGCGACCTCCTGCTACTACAAATGGGGGTTGTTGCTGCTATTTTTTATATTATTAATCATGTGGTAAAGTTTATTTTTCATGTTTGTGTTTATGTTTATCATTGGTATGATACAGTCTTTTAATATCTTTGTGCTTTTTCTTATTGTAATGTTTGCTAGGATTTTAATTAATCGTGCACACAGAAAAAACTTCGATCTTTGAACTCTGCCCCTCACAAATCTGCTCACACACTCATATCCATTCATTCACTTACTGATTTCTGCAGTCTTACATCTATCCACTTATTAATATAGACACATACTTAGGCAACAACATCACAGTTCCACTGTCATTCAGCCGTTCCCCAAATATCCTACACAGTGAGCTATATCTCATTCTCCATCTGCTCAACATCCATTCATCCACATCTCCTTTTGTATCACCTATGATATTGACATTTTAATATTTGCACATGAGAGGCTTTTGCACAGGAATTCATGGTCTACAGCCTTATTTATTCTGAATAAAATTCAAAGCTGCACTTGTCTTGATTGGTGAAAAAGTTGTTGGTTTGTCTGTAAAACATTGAGATATGTGTGTTGTTGTTGTTCATGGGCAATTAGTAGAAAAATGTTCGTAAATGTACACAAATAGAACAAAATAAAGAGACCTGGCTGCCATTTGAGGGACAGGGTTCTTAATTTTGGTTCATGATATTGGTTTCCATTGGTGGCAAAGTAAATCCTAACTTCCACCAAACTGTGATATGTCTGCTAAACTTCTGTCATCGATAACCACTTTCGTTATATTTTTCTTTACACGGAAGCGGATATCGATGACGGACGTTTAGCGGGTTAACAGAGAATATAGGGACATATATCAAGAAAGGGTGACACATTATCGCCGCTTTTATTGGCAGGAAACTGCCGCTAAAGCGGCAATAATGGGCTTGATAATATGCCCTTGTGAATTCCCATAGCATCCCAGGTTCTGGTGTTAACCTGGGCTTCTATGGGACGTCACAAGGCCATATTATCAAGCCCATTATCGCAGCAGTTTCCTGCCGATAAAAGCGGCGATAATGTATCGACCTTTCTTGATAATATGGCCCATAGCGTATTGAATGGAAAGTTGCAGACTTACAGAGGGTCACGCATCAAGAGAAAATTCTGGAATTTGTTGAGTGGTCATAAATTTAACCGGCATACAGTCATGAGCAGTAACATGAGACACTGAGGAATCAGGATGTTACCAATAGAAAATGTGTAGGATACTGGAGTAGTCTTTGTATTAGAGTAAATAAATGAACATTGATTTATAGTTTGAATCCAAACTGAGCATAAATTTACTAATGAAGTGAAAAATCATGATTATGGTTGATTATTATTTTTTGTGATATTAATGAAGGATGAATGAATAAAGGAACGTTTCTAAAGCGCATGGTTACCCGGGGGCATCCCAGAGCTATTGCGCCAATTATGCCATGAGAAGATCAGGGAAAGAGAAAGAGCCTGGCTGCATTATATGTGAACAGTCGCCTCCGATACGTGATCGTTTAATCTTGGGAACTAAGATTAGGCCCGTGTTCTCAGATCTAAGGGCTCTGTTGGGTCGATAGGGTTGATTATAGGGACGAATCAAGAGCGAGCCATTTCCAGAGAGTGCTTTATGTATAATGCACAAACCCTTGAATTTAATTCTTTCCGGGCCTGGGAGCCAAAGCAAGGTTGAGGGGGCGGATTTTGGTGGTGAAGTCTTTTGGTGGTGGCCTGAGGGGCTCCCAGGTAAACAGCATTATCATAGTCCAGTTCAATCACTGACAAAATATCGACGTAGAAATATCGACCTACAGACATATTGATGCTGGAAAAAATATCGAAATAAAAATATAGATGTTAAAATATCGATGTTTAAAATATCGGGTTGTTTTTCTGTAAAAATATAAATGTTAAATAAAGTAAATAACACTAATAAATAAAATAAACATAGTTCAAAATATCTAATAGTGTTTAAACGTAATAAATAATACATATATAATAATAATACATTAATTAAAAATATACAGACAATATATAATATATACTCACTTAACAATACGTTTTAATAATATTTCAATAATTTATACATTAATAACAAATATTATAAATTACAAATACATTTACAAACATAAAACAAAAACATAAATCTTAGTTGTCCCCCTGGGGGTTTTTTTCTGGATCTTTTTTTTTTTTTTCCTTCTTTTTCTGCTTTTATTTGTTATGTTATGAGATAGGTGTGCAAACTAAAGCGCCGGGACACTCTTTGAGTAGCCGTGCGCTATACAAAACCAAGAAGAACATTACATAACATAACATAAATAATTATGTTTAATAAATTAAAAAACTTAAATATACTTTTAATATTTTTAAAATTAATTATATACTACATTATCTAAATTTTTACAAAAAATATTAAATAGCAAAATAAATAAAAACACAATTCAAAATCCATCACTAAAAAAAATACAGTAATAAAAATGTTGTGTAGCATAAAACTGAAAATTACCATTCCCCCAAAGAGCGCAACAGTAGAAAAACCGTTGGATAGCGTAGAGGTAAAAATTACTATTCCAAATCCAGAGAGTGCAACAGTAGGGAAAGCGTTGGATAGAGTAGGGGTAAAAATTACTATTCCCACTCCAGAGAGTGCAACAGTAGGGAAAGTGTTGGATAGCATAGGGTAAAAATTATTTTTCCCACTCCAGAGAGTGCAACAGTATTGAAAGCATTGGATAGCGTAGGGTAAAAATTACTATTCCAACTCCAGAGAGTGCAGCAGTAGGGAAAGCAATGGATAGCATAAGGGTAAAAATTACTATTCCCACGCCAGAGAGTGCAACAGTAGGGAAAGCATTGGATAGCGTAGGGGTAAAAATTACTATTCCCACTCCAGAGAGTGAAACCGTAGGGAAAGCATTGGATAGTGTAGGGGTAAAAAGTACTATTCCAACTCCAGAGAGTGCAACAGTAGAGAAAGCGTTGGATAGCGTAGGGGTAAAAATTACTATTCCACTCCAGAGAGTGCAACAGTAGGGAAAGCGTTGGATAGCATAGGGGTAAAAATTACTATTCCCACTCCAGAAAGTGCAACAGTAGGGAAAGCGTTAGATAGCATAGGGGTAAAAGTTACAATTCCCACTCCAGAGAGTGCAACAGTGGAGAAAGCGTTGGATAGCGGGAGGGTAAAAATTACTATTCCCACTCCAGAGAGTGCAACAGTCGGGAAAGCATTGGATGGTGTAGGGGTAAAAATTACTATTCCCACTCCAGTGAGTGCAACAGTAGGGAAAGCGTTGGATAGTGTAGAGGTAAAAATTACTATTTCCAGTTCAGTGAGTGCAACAGTAGGGAAAGTAATTATTTAATTTTTATATAAAATAAATTAATTATCAATACCAATAAAAAATTAATTGAAATGAATTACCAATCACAAAATATTTAATAATTAATTAGTTATAAAAACCAATAAATATTATTTATTCCAAGTGAATGACCTATTAATAATTAATTAACAACCAAATAATTTTCAGTAACAAAAATGTAACAAGTAATAACAATTTTTACCAATTAATAATTAATTAACAATACATTATTTATCAATACACAAAAATAATTTCAATCATTATTTAATTACAAATAAATTACTTCCCACCCTATTCCCCTATAAACCCACAACCCGCTCCAAATAATAAATTAATACAATTAACATAATTATCAATTAATTAATAAAAATAAATTACCAATTAATAAAACGTAATTACCAATTAATAATTAATTAACAATAAATTAATTATCAATACCAATAAATAAAAATAAATATTTACTTAATTACAATTAAATTACTTCTCACCATATTCCTCTATAACCCCACAACCCGCTACAGAACTAAAATGCAAAATTAAATTAAAAATAATTAATAATTCCTAAAAATTCATATTTAATTCACTATAATTAAATTACTTCCCACCCTATTCCCCTATATACCCACAACCCTCTATGGAATTAAATTACGCAAAAATTAAATAACATAAAAATAATTACTTAAAAAAATTAGACATACATTACGAAAATAATATACAATTTTAACACATATACTAACATACAAAACACTAAAAAAATCGATATGATTAAAAATTTGATATATTTTAATGCCTGTATTATGTACTTCGATATTTTGACAGTCGATATTACTTACCTGCATTTTGATATTTTTAACCACCATATTATGTCCATTCGATATTCTGTCCTTCTATATTTTGAAGTCGATATTCTGTCCATTCTATATTTTTGATTGGATATTATGTCTAGTTACCAAATAGATATATTACCAGAACTTATTAGACCTTCGCTAGACTGCAAGATCGGTCTTACCCCAAATTCCTCCTGCTGGAACAGTGACCTACATGAATGTAAACTAGCTCACATGCTATTCTATTTCCCCATACTGCAAACCTACTGGGATCAGATTTTTAACTGTATTAAGCTCACCTTTAATATTACCCCTACTAGAGAGTTTTCATACATAATTCTCGGCTCCCTAGACCCCCAAATCAACTGCTTTTTAAAAGATCTTATGCTCCAACTAAAGATTAAACCGGATAGATGTCCAACAATACCCACATCCTACCTTCCTTACACATTGCTGACAGTCTGCTCCCCTGCTCTGCAAGTCATTCAATCTCGCAAATATCTCCCTACAGCTATTTCCTAATCAAATCAATCAAGCAATGTATGCATGTGAACCACACACATACAATACCCAGGTATACTGGCTAACAGACTTTTCTTGATGCTTCTATCACAAATAAACTACTTGATATACTGCTTGATGTATGCACTATAAACATATACCAAGTTTATCTAATTCATCTAGATATGACTAGCCTATTAATAGAGCCATGAATGCATCTGTTAGCTGTAGTAATACTGCTTTGTACCACAGAATTTTACAACTGATTGGTATCACTATATTGATGACAGCATAGTCTGTGCCCCTCCCCTTTTTGCTGTAACCCTGAGTTCTGGTGTATATTACTGCACCTCCTTTGACTTTATTTCTCTTACCACTGTATTTGTGTTTCTGTGATCTCTGAAAATTCAATAAACGATTTGAAATAGAAAAAAAAACATTTGGTGTATCATTAGCCTTGTATACTCATGATACACAGATAGCAGTATCTCTTTCAAAAAATGATGTCCACTCAAGCATTGGATTTAGGAATTGTATAAGCACAGTAAGCAAATGGATGAACTGCAACTGTCTGGAGCTTAATTCAACTAAGACAGAGATTATTATCTTTGGGAAAAACACTTCTTTCTGGTCCTCTGCATGGTGGCCATCAGATTTGGAGTTCACTTCCATCAATTGTTACGATGGTTAAAAATCTTGGAATGCTGCGCGATGGCGAACTGAAGTATAACAATGAAGTCAGTAAGGTCCCATCGCTTCTTTTAACGCTCCTAGAATGATCCAAAAAATCAAAAAATTAATTCCCTTTGATCTCTTAAAAACGGTGGTCATTGCATGGGTCTTGACAAGAATGGACTGCTGAAACAGTCTCTATTTCGATCTGCACAAGGTCTCCTTATACTCCAAACTCTGCAAAATACTGCTGCGTGTTTCCTTCTAAAAATCCCCAAATTCTACTCAGCGAAAGCGGCTATTAGTCAATTACACTGGTTGCAAGTCAACCAACGTGTTATCTTCAAAGCCATATGCACACCTATAAGATTCTGCATAATCAATCAATCAATCACAGAATTTGTAAAGCGCGCTACTTACCCGTGAGGGTGTCAAGGCGCTGCGAGGGGGGGTGGTGGCTGCTACTGCTCGAAGAGCCAGGTCTTGAGAAGCTTCCTGAAGGTGAGCAGGTCCTGGGTCTGCCGCAGGTGGGTGGGGAGAGTGTTCCAGGTCTTGGCAGCGAGGAAGGAGAAGGATCTGCCTCCGGAGGTGGTATGCTGGATTCGTTGGACGTCGGTGAGGACGAGGCTGGCGGAGAGGAGCTGGCGGGCGGGGGTGTAGAAGTTGAGTCTGGTGTTTAGGTAGGCTGGTCCGGAGTTGTGGAATGCTTTGTGAGCGTGGGTGAAGAGCTTGAAGGTGATCCTCTTGTTGATAGGGAGCCAGTGAAGGTCTCTGAGGTGGGGGGTGATGTGGCTGCGTCGGGGGAGGTTGAGGATCAGACGGGCCGAGGTGTTCTGGATGCGTTGTAGTCGCTGTAGGTGTTTGGTCGGGATTCCAGCGTAGAGTGTGTTGCCGTAGTCCAGCCAGCTGCTGACGAGGTCTTGGGTCACCGCTCTTCTGGTTTCGATCGGGATCCACTTGTAGATCCTGCGAAGCATGCGGAGGGTGTTGTAGCAGGAGGAGGAGACGGCACTGACCTGCTTGGACATGGAGAGTTGCGTGCATGGTCCGTGGGGGTCAGTGCTGTTCCTAGCGCTGTCGGCCACCAGGAGTCATCCCAGGCAGAAGGGGTGGGGTAGAGGATGAGTACTTCCGTCTTGTCTGAGTTCAGCTTCAGGGTATATACGGGGGGGTTTACCCAAACATAGTCACTGGGACCTGGGTGCAACAAGTACTGAGAGGAAGGGGTCCCAGTGTGTGTGTGAATTAATTTAGTACACTCAAACTAAATGAAAAACAAATTAATTAGGTCCACATTGTTTTAATCACAACGAGACTCAGTATATCAAATATACACAAGAATAAATCAATGGGTACAATCGGTTGTACAGTGCCCCAGGGGGGGGAGGAAGCGGGGTGGTGAGTGATCAAGTGAGGATCAGGTGGTGAAATAACGTGAGTGACACTAGAATCAATGAATCGAGACAAAACTGTATTTGTGAATCAACTACAGTAAGGAAGACATAAAGTTCATAACAATGGTTCGGAAAATCATACTTCACATTTAACAATCAATGAAATTAGTAGTGGCGTGAAGTTGATGGATCAATGGGCAGTTGTCGATGTTTCGACCCTCTAAATGCAGGCTTACCCGGTATGTGGAATAACGTCGGGGGCCGGCCAAATGGATCAGCCGTCCGGAGTATCTAAAGACAATTACAAGAGCATGTCATTGGACTGCACAAACGCGGGGCGACAGATCGTCTGTATGTAAGCAGAACACGTCTGTCTACTTACTTGCGATGTGCAGGGTTAATCGTGCATTGGACGCCACTCGGGAGCAAAATGGCGGACCGTAGTTCCTGTTAGTATTGTCACCATGGAGATTGTACCATGTGACGCCTCCAGGTCCGACGGGCATAGAAGAGAGACTATGCGATCGCGGAATGGAGTGAGAAACAATTGTATTAAAAACGGAATGCAATTCTTAATAGGAGAATTAGTATTGGATGGAACTGAAAGAAAATTGAAAATAAAGAATAAAGTAAATTAAAGAGAGGGTCGTGGAGAGACACTCATAAAAAACGGGCTCGACTGAAGATAGTCATGGCTATCGAGTACCACACAATACATTCAATTACAAATGAACTGGTGCATATTTCATGTGACTGTGAAAGGATTATGTACACATGTAATAAGTAAATCAACAATATGCCCGATTAGGGTAAGTCTTAGCAGTGGTTGTCAGAATATAATGGTGTACCTCCAACAATGGGGTAAAGACCATTATGTTGTGGTTAGACATAAACAATCATTGGCACGTCATTGTCAGTACGAAAAAGACCAATACATGCCAGCAATGTTAGTCAATGGCACACCTCTCACATGAGGGTGTAGGCCAATACATTTTTGAAATAAAGGTACATAGAATTCTGAATGGGCATGGTCTGAAGCTACACAAGCGTTGCTAGACTGAGTTCAGCTTCAGACGGCTCTTCTCATCCACTCGGCGACGGCCTTCATTCCTTTGTGGAGGTTGGTGTTGGCGGTGTGTGGGTCCTTGGTGAGGGAGAGGATGAGCTGGGTGTCGTCAGCGTAGGAGATGATGTTCAGGTCGTTTTGGTGGGCCACTTGAGCAAGGGGGGCCATGTAGATGTTGAATAGCGTCGGGCTGAGGGATGATCCCTGGGGTACGCCGCAGATGAGTTTGGTAGCTTTGGAACGGTGGGGTGGGAGGCGGACCCTCTGGGTTCCGTCAGAGAGGAAGGAGGTGGTCCAGTCCAAAGCTTTTTTCTGAATTCCGGCTTCTTTGTGGCGTGTTCTTAGTGTGTGGTGGCAAACCGTGTCGAAGGCAGCTGACAGGTCCAGGAGTATGAGGGCTGAGGTTTCGCCGTTGTCTAGTTGGTGTCGGATGTCGTCTGTGGAGGCGATGAGGGCTGTCTCGGTGCTGTGGTTCCGTCTGAATCCGGATTGCAATGGGTCTAGAATATTGTTGTCCTCGAGATGGCGGGTCAGCTGTATGTTGGCGATTTTCTCAATGACCTTCGCCCCGAAGGGGAGCAGGGAGATGGGGCGGAAGTTCTTGAGGTCCTTGGGGTCTGCCTTGGGCTTCTTGA
Source organism: Lissotriton vulgaris (assembly GCF_964263255.1). Taxonomy (NCBI): domain Eukaryota; kingdom Metazoa; phylum Chordata; class Amphibia; order Caudata; family Salamandridae; genus Lissotriton; species Lissotriton vulgaris. The sequence goes on along the minus strand of NC_141687.1, from coordinate 173,665,858 downwards.
GAAGGGCATTGATTTGAATCAAGGCCCCAGTTTCTTCAGGAAGAACCTGTGATAGTATGTCCGAGCAGGACTCTCCATTCTTGCTCTGCTGAGCACTTAGTGGTGCTGTTGTTCAAACGATCATCTTTGAGTGGCAGAAGTTTTTTTTCAGGTCGACGGCGCTAACTGGAATCAACTCCCTTATAGTGTGATGGCAGGTACCTCTTTCTCCGTATTTAGGAAATCGATGAAAACTTGGCTCTTCTTTCATCAAACTGGCTACTGAAGATTCACTGATCCTAGTCTCATAGCTCTAAGACGCCTCAGTTTAATCGCTGTCCTCTACAAGTCATTTGTTTGATTGATTGATTCAATCATTCGAGATGGTTTTTTTTCTTTTAGTATGTTGTATTTACCCTGCCCCGGTACCCTATAGATGCAGCTGGGGTCCCTTATTTATTTATTCCTGCATGATACCCCACTGCATCTCCAGAGTGCCCCCGTTGCCGGATCCTGGTGGCGGATAAGGTGCGTATGTTTTGGAGCTGTTCGTTAGTTAGAGTGCTATGGGTGGAGGTTTGCGCCATACTGTCAGGTATCACAGGCTGGGGGGATTGAATGATCAACTGTTTGCAGGGACTTTATAGGTGCCGTAGAACGGTTCAAGCCTCTAATTGAGTCATTACCAGGCTCCCTTGACCAATCACAATGCTGCAATGCAGCGTTGTGATTGGTCTGAGCGTCGTGGTTCAGCACTCAGCCAGGGAATGGGAGCCTGGGCATGTTCTCCATCCAGGCTGTAAGGCAGCCTGGGTGGAGAACATGAAAAGTATGCATGACTGTTTGGCCGGCCCAAGAGGTCCGGCCAATTAGTCATTGAGCACTCACAAAGTGCCCTCCACTCCTACCTTCAGCTCTGGGCGCAGAGCAGCCCCGCCCCACCCCGCAAGAACACCACAGCAGGAACAAATAAAGTGATAATAACAATGAGTTAATATCATTTTATTGTACGTTTATTTCCACTGCTGAAAGCAGTGGGGCGACGCTACTCTGCCTTAACAGTGGAGTCACCACTGGTTAAGTGGATTATTGCCATGCACTGGAAGGCCTAGACACTGCCTGTTGTGTCGTACTGGCAAACCGTCCCCTTCCAGTAGGGTCTAGCAGAGGCGGCTGCGCTGTGCTGCAAAGAAATACGGGGCATAGGAAGGCGTCCCATCACGGAGGTAGGGGATGCATTGATGACCGCTCTTCAGGACACCCTGATGCCGATGAGAAGTCTGACTGTGCATTGCTGAACTCTCTATACCACAGTAGGGATGACGAGGAAGGACGTGTGCACCATGCGACCTCCGTACAGGTAGGGAGGAGCCGGCGCATGTCCCGGTTGACGGCGCACCACTTCCCGCGCTTCTCCTGGGTCCGGCCGTTAGTGGCAGCTCTCACACTGTGCAGCCTCGGCGTGCATTTCGGCGCGTATCACTTTACTCACGCTCGCCTAGGTGCAGGGAGGCATGTGAAAAGAGGCAGCCACTACCAGGCCTAGTACACAGAGGGCCGACTGAGGCGCTGCTAGGCCTGTGCACTCAGGGCCTTCACCTCCTTACCCACAGTCAATAAGAGCCATAGCTGCACTGCAAGACTAAATGAAGTGCATATCTTTGTGCGCACCATCCATGCCACCAGTGCTTCAGGAGGGTCTACAGCCCCCGCCATCGGCCCCATATAAAGGACCAGTACTGGCCCCTGAGAGCTTGGTGACACCGGAGACATACCACTGCCAGTGGCGGCTGGTGACACTTGAAAGTGGTGTGGCGTACAATTATTTGGCTTACTGCACTGCCGTGAGTGAGCCTGAACAACCTACGGGGGGGGATACCCCCCTAGAAAATTTCGAAAAAAGAGTGGACAAATGGTGCATTTTTAAGCAAATTTGAGGAGGAAGGAAGGTTAATAAATCAGTACAATTTAATTATTTATCATTTAAGAAATTGCGTGATATGGCGAAAGGAATGATTTTGGGAACTTTGCATGATAGGCCTAATGCAGGGCTAAGGCTGACTAGCATGTGCCCAATCTCCTTCTTCTTCTGTAATACCACACAACCTAAGATATAACGATGCTATGAAATATGCCAGTGGTTGAATGACTGAGAGGTTCACCATTTTGCCATGTGAGTCTCACAAGTTGCCCCAATATTTACTTGCCGTGCCAATAATGTGGGTTAGTACACAGAAGGACCTGTACAGTGAGGATTCGGGGGCTGTGCATGTTTATTAGACTAGACTTCTATCACATCTGGGATTCCTTCTCAGAGTACTGTACTCTCCCCTGGTGGTCTGTCACTCTCTCCTTTCCCCCAGGAATGCACTGCTCTCTGCCGAGGCACTGCACTCCGTCCACCTACTTAGTTTTCCTCCAGAGACTTTAGATACAATTAGCTTTGATTTGAAGAAGGGTCCTCTCGTGTTTTCTTCACGGGGCCCTCTCTCACTAACCCATCGTCCCATTCCCATCTTCCGTCCCCTGAACACATTCATCACTTTCTCCCTCCCCTCAATTAGATTCATTTAATTGGTTTAGGGTCAGACTTCTCTGATGATTTAGGTTCCTAATAGGTGTCAATGATGTGCTCTACGGGACTACCAGAATCCGCAGTATAGAAGGGTCTCCTGTTCTACCAGTGATGCCCATACTGTAGGAGGCCTCTTACTGACTGTCTGGACTGGCTCTCTTTATGGAGTGGCCAGGGAAATCTGACATAGTGATCATTTGAAGCCCATGGAACCAAAAGATACCCATCCAAATTACAGATTTCCCTTTCACCAAATCGCATTATTCTGTGCAAATCACTTAGCTGCCTCACATTATTTCCCCTGCCCATACAAACATTTTCAAATATATAATACCTAATGTCCATGATGAAATGTGAACATTTGAGTTGTTTAACTCATGGTCTGCCGGTAGTGGTGTGTTCCGTATGTCGAACAAGTTACGTCATGCAGAAGTCATTGTGTGTGTACCCGGAAACAGTGTTTAGCTGACTCACACTAGGTCCGTGGATTACATTTTTTATTTACTGCACATGAATAGTGTAGTGCAATGTTTACACTCCTATGCAGCAGCGCAAGCTTAAGTTATCAACAGAATCACCTGTCCCATCAACAGCCCTGCTCTAGATAAGCTTTTTGTCCACCACGTGCCTTGGAGCTTGGTCTCTTTCCTTAGACGTACACTAATGCAACCAGCCATTTCGACGTATAACCTGTGATTCTGCGTCTGCTGCAGATAAAAACATTTCAGACGGTTGACAGAGTTGTATTGTATTGTATTGTATTGTCATTTATATAGCGCGATTGCTGCCCAGTGGGCGTCCAAGCGCTGAGGCCTAAGACAGAGCTGAGTAAACGGAAGGAATTAGAGTACAGTGGACCTCGCAAACAAGTAGGTTTTCAGTTGTTTGCGGAAGGAGAGTAGATTTGGGTTGGCCCGGAGCTGTAAGGGGAGTGAGTTCCACATCTTGGCGGCGTTCAAGGAGAACATCCTGCCTCCTGACCTGGCTCTCTTTACTCTGGGTACTATGGCCAGAAAGGCTTCTGTAGATCTGAGGTTTCTCTTAGGGTGGTATTGCGTGACTAGTTTGTCAGTGATAACTGGGCCTGATTTCCAGAAGGCCCGGTGGGCAATACATAGTGCCTTGAATGCCACTCTCTGTCTCACTGGAAGCCAGTGTAGTTTATTCAGTGCGGGTTTAGCCGACTGGGTCCGTGGGATCTGCAACAGGGTGCGGGCTGCACAGTTCTGCACCACCTGTAGCTTTCGCAGGGTCATCTCTGGGGCTCCGACATACAGGGCATTGTTCGAGTCTAACCGGGACTGAATCAGGCCCTGTATAGCCACCTGTTTGGCTTCCATAGGTAGGAGGGGTAGAACCTTCCTTAGTGTTCTTAGTATGCCAAAACATGTGGCAGAAATCTTGGTGGCTTGAGTGGAGAAGGAAAGATTTTTGTCAAGCCAAACTCCCAGACTTTTTACGCTGTCCTTAGGAGTTGGAGGGGTACCTAGGCACGGAGGCCACAGGGGAGTGAACGATACTGGGGATACTGAGCCCAGGAGCATGAGCTCAGTCTTGTCTCCGTTAAGTTTTAAGGAGGAGCAAGTCATCCACTCCTTGACGTCCTCAAGGCATTTCATCAGACCTGCTGACGTGTGTCTGGTACCCTCTTGCGCCAATGAGACCACTAGCTGGGTATCGTCGGCATACGAAACAATTTTTATTCCGTATGGTTCGACGATCCCAGCCAGCGGCCTCATATATACGTTGAACAGCGGAGGGCTTAGTGAGGAACCCTGCGGGACCCCACAGTTCAGGTATTTGATGGCTGATACTATATCCCCGTCAAAGATCTGAAAGGATCTATTGCTGAGGAAGGAGTCAAACCACCTTAGAGCCTCGCCTGTGACGCCGATGTTACATAGACGGTTCAGCAAGGTGGCATAGCTGACCGTGTCAAAGGCCGCACTTAGATCAAGGAGGATCACTGCCACTGATCCTCCCTGATCTAGTATCCTTCGTGACTCTTCGGTGATTGCAAGCAGGGCAGTTTCAGTGCCGTGCTTGGGCCTGAATCCTGTCTGGGTTGGGTCCAGGAGCAAGTTGTTTTCCAAGAATTGTACTAACTGGGAGTTTATGTACTTCTCCAGCACCTTACTTACCCAAGGAAGAAATGAGATTGGTCGGTAGCTGGAGTGGTCTTCTGGGTTGAGAGTGTTTTTTTTTAGTAGTGCCCGGACCATAGCTCTTTTCCATCCAGTGGGCACTGTACACGAGGAGATGGAGGAGTTGAGTAGGTCAAGAACCACGGGGAGAATGGCTTGGCTAGCCTGGAGCAGTATCTCCGGAGCTGCCGGGTCGCGGGGGAGCCGGATTTGACCTGCTGTGCCAGTTTGTGAAGGGTGTCTATATCTAGTGGAGGGAAGCGTTCTAAAGTAGGCTGATCTGGGGGGGGAGGAGTGGTTACAGGAGAGTGATTGAGTGGTCCTGGGTTATTGGCTGCTACCGGGAAGGAGGAGTAAATTTGAGAGACTTTGTCATGAACAAAAACCGCTAGCTCGTTGCATTGTACCAGCGTTTTTGTCAAGGGGGGGGGCAGGATTCACTTTAATGCAGTTTTTTACTAAGTGAAAAATCTCCTTAGGTTTTGAGTTAGCTGCCATAATTTTATCTGCGAAGTAGGAGGCCTGTGCCGTCCTAACCCCGTTTCTATAGGCTTTGATTGCCTCTTTATATTGGGATTTTTTATCAGGGTGAAAATCTAGTCGCCAGGCTCTCTCTTTTTTTCTGCAGAGGCGTTTTTGGTCTCTCAGAGTATCTGAGAACCAAGGTGCGGTTTTGTTTAGCCTCTTTGGTATAGATTTCCGTAGAGGTAGGATAGTGTCTAGTGAGTCCCTGACCCAACTCTCATAGTTTTCATTTGCTTGGTTGGGGTCTGTGCAGGATGGTGGGCGAGAGCGCTCAAGGTTGGATATCCAAGGCTCTAAAGGGAGTTTTTTCCAGTTGCGCTTGGTTACGGATTGGGGGGTGGGTAGGGGGGACTTATTGGTGAGCCAGGTGAGTGGGACTAGGCAGTGGTCCGACCACGGAAGACGGATGGGTTGCCCCACTGTTAGCTCCTTGCAGTTGCTAAATATTGGGTCAAGGAGATTACCCTTTTCATGGGTGGGAGCTGTGACCAGCTGGGTCAACTGTAGGGCTGCGAGATCGTCTATCAATTCCATAGCGGAGAGATCTGTGGCAGAGTTAAAATGGAAATTGAGATCTCCTAAAACCGTGTAGTTGGCGGATGTTACCATACGGTTAGCTATAATATCTGGTAGGGATTTTTGAAATAGCTTGGCTGGTTCTGGGGGCCGGTAAATCAGAGTACCAGAGAAGGAGATGTTTGCAGTGAAGTCTATGCTAAATGCTAGACTCTCACACTCAGGAATCGCTTCGTTAGTGGTGCGGCAGCAGTGCTTGTCTTTTATGATGATGGCCAGGCCTCCGCCTCTTCCCTTGGTTCGGTCTAGTCTGTGAATTTGGAACCCGGGGGGTAGGGCGGAGACTATGTCTGGCTCTGAGTAGGGCGTGAGCCATGTCTCCGTCAGGAAGACGGCGTCTGGGTTGTGCTACTCTAATAGCAAGGCAATTTGAGTGCTATGACGTGGTAGGGAACGGCAGTTGAGCAGGTACATATGGTACTCCTGCTTCGTGACTGACAACACAGGTTTGTCAAAAAAGTGGTCACATCCAGGGCAGCGAGAGGGGAGTTCTGCTGGCAGGTAGGAATATGAACAGAGTGCAGCCATGGTATTCCTGATATTCTGGATGGCCGCCGAGTTGTAGGTTTTAGCCTGGGAGGGGGTAGGGGCAGGGGTTGTGGCCCCTGGTCCCGTCTGGTCGCGGACGGGCGCAGACGGGCTTGCCTTAGGCGCGCCTTCGGCGCGCAAACGGCGCTCCCGCTGCGCTCGTCCGCTGCGCTTGCGTGGGTGCACATTATATGGCGGGAGGGAGGTGGGTGTGGGCTAGCAAGTGGGCGTGGCCTCGCGTTACCGGCGATGGCGTCCGGTGTTTGCCCTTTCTAACAGCGCTAAAATCCGCTGTTTTGTGGGTGCCTGCTGGCGGGGAAAGTCTCAGCTAGACTCAGGTAAGTGCAGTGATTTTAAAAAAAAGCAGTTTATCACAGTTCACACAATTTTAAAAACACGAGTAAATTGCACCTCCGGCTTCCGCCTCAGAGGTCTGTCTCTACCAGTGTATCGCGCCTTCCAATCAGCGCTTACATAGGGAGGAAGGTGGGCGTGGCCTAGCAAGTGGGCGTGGCCTCGCGTTACCGGCGATGGCGTCCGGTGTTTGCCCTTTCTAACAGCGCTAAAATCCGCTGTTTTGTGGGTGCCTGCTGGCGGGGAAAGTCTCAGCTAGACTCAGGTAAGTGCAGTGATTTTAAAAAAAAGCAGTTTATCACAGTTCACACAATTTTAAAAACACAAGTAAATTGCACCTCCGGCTTCCGCCTCAGAGGTCTGTCTCTACCAGTGTATCGCGCCTTCCAATCAGCGCTTACATAGGGAGGGAGGTGGGCGTGGCCTAGCAAGTGGGCGTGGCCTCGCGTTACCGGCGATGGCGTCCGGTGTTTGCCCTTTCTAACAGCGCTAAAATCCGCTGTTTTGTGGGTGCCTGCTGGCGGGGAAAGTCTCAGCTAGACTCAGGTAAGTGCAGTGATTTTAAAAAAAAGCAGTTTATCACAGTTCACACAATTTTAAAAACACGAGTAAATTGCACCTCCGGCTTCCGCCTCAGAGGTCTGTCTCTACCAGTGTATCGCGCCTTCCAATCAGCGCTTACATAGGGAGGGAGGTGGGCGTGGCCTAGCAAGTGGGCGTGGCCTCGCGTTACCGGCGATGGCGTCCGGTGTTTGCCCTTTCTAACAGCGCTAAAATCCGCTGTTTTGTGGGTGCCTGCTGGCGGGGAAAGTCTCAGCTAGACTCAGGTAAGTGCAGTGATTTAAAAAAAAAGCAGTTTATCACAGTTCACACAATTTTAAAAACACGAGTAAATTGCACCTCCGGCATCCGCCTCAGAGGTCTGTCTCTACCAGTGTATCGCGCCTTCCAATCAGCGCTTACATAGGGAGGGAGGTGGGCGTGGCCTAGCAAGTGGGCGTGGCCTCGCATTACCGGCGATGGCGTCCGGTGTTTGCCCTTTCTAACAGCGCTAAAATCCGCTGTTTTGTGGGTGCCTGCTGGCGGGGAAAGTCTCAGCTAGACTCAGGTAAGTGCAGTGATTTTAAAAAAAAGCAGTTTATCACAGTTCACACAATTTTAAAAACACGAGTAAATTGCACCTCCGGCTTCCGCCTCAGAGGTCTGTCTCTACCAGTGTATCGCGCCTTCCAATCAGCGCTTACATAGGGAGGGAGGTGGGCGTGGCCTAGCAAGTGGGCGTGGCCTCGCGTTACCGGCGATGGCGTCCGGTGTTTGCCCTTTCTAACAGCGCTAAAATCCGCTGTTTTGTGGGTGCCTGCTGGCAGGGAAAGTCTCAGCTAGACTCAGGTAAGTGCAGTGATTTTAAAAAAAAGCAGTTTATCACAGTTCACACAATTTTAAAAACACGAGTAAATTGCACCTCCGGTTTCCGCCTCAGAGGTCTGTCTCTACCAGTTAGCCTGCCGATGCATGGACGTGACAATCTCTGTAGCTTTTTAAACAAACTACGTTTAAGGGAGATTGAGCCACAATGCTGTGCAGACTGGAGGGGTGTCAGTGAGGGAACAGAACTTTTTAAACAAGTGAAAGGTGTCATGTGCATGTTATGTAAAAACATTTCACCAACCTGGTGGTCGACAGGGTTGGGGGCTGTGTGGTTCCACACAGCGTTAGAAGTGGGCGGGGACGGAAGGGCACGCCGTGCCCTTACTTCTTAAAATTATGTTAGTCCGTTCCCCTACTTCTTAGTTTTGAAAGAGCGTACCGGGGACTGCAAAATTGCCATACTTTAAAGTACACCTTTTTTTCTTTTTCACGCATGAGTGGTGCAACGTGAATATTCAGACGGCCTCTGCACTGCGCCCGGCCTCCTCCCCTTCCCCGCTGGGTCTAATGGGCCTGGAAAGTGAGACTGAAAGGGCCATCAGTGTAGCATAGTGCGAAAACGGCTACTCTGATGGCCCTGCGGCTGCTGTGAGCCCGTGATCACACCTCATTTGTGAGGACGCTGCCAGCAAGTTTACATGCCAATTTAAAGCTGCTATTAGTTGGGTTTTGTGGCAGTGATATTCAGTGTTTACCTGCTGAAGCAACGTTCATCAATGCCTACCAAACTGTTTCCCGGCAATCTCGGCTCGGAGGTGCACCGGGGCCGTTTTCACGCCACTTCTAGTTCTGTTGACAGTTGTCCTCCCCATACAGGCCCCGGTGTAACACACACCATTCCAAAGATGTTTGAGAAACCCAAGAGCAAGAGTGGTTTTGCACCCACAACCAAACGAGTAAGCTCATATTTGGAAGCAGTATTTACACTAAGCATGAGCGAATTTTGCGGATCTCGCGTTCGCGAATTTTGCGGATTTGCGGATTCGCAATCCGCAAAATCCGCGAATTCCCGCGAATTTGCGGATTTTTTTTTTTTTGTGTTCGCCCGTGTTTCTGCCAGTTCGCGAGGGTTTTGTACACTTTCGCAAATTGCGAACTTACCTGTCGGGTCGCAAGTTTCGCGAACTTGTTGTTTCTACGTGTCCAGCCTGTTTGGGACACTCTTCTTCATCACTGCCACTCTCTGTCACCACTGCCACTCTCTGACTACTCATGCCACCCTCTGGCCCACCCATGCCACCCTCTGTTTCATCACCACACCCTCTGGTTGTCCAGTGTACATTATTTTCGGCAAAGCAAAGCACACCTTCCCTGCCTCAAGTGACCTGAATTAATTTGGGGCTGATTAATGTGTCACAGAATATTTTTTTAGCTGGCACCTGCTTCCTTAGTGCGTCCTGATTAGTGATCTTTTGCACTTGCTAAGTGCTTTCATTGTTGCAAAATTAGTTACAACACCTGCCCTGCCCCAACTGACAATAATGAATTAGGGGCTGATTAATGGATTTTAACTTCCAGCCTGGCTCCTGCTTGTCTCCCTTAGCTGTAATTCAGGACCTTTGTGGCATATGTGTAACTATTCTGAGGTTCAGAGCAGGGTCACATAATAGTTTCAACTGGCAACTGAACTCTGGAGGGGCCCCTCAGGAAGCACTACAGGAAATGGCTACTAATGATGAGCCTGAACTTTTGGACCTGGTAAGTAGTTACTTTCAGTTTTGCTAAGATCGTATTTCTGCAATTTTGCACTTATTCGCGGGGCGCGAACTCACGCGAACTCACGCGCACAGTGCGAGCAGTGCGAGCAAAATCCGCTGCTCGCGGATTTGCGGATTTTGCGGGAGATTCGCAAATCTCGCGGATTGCGGATTTCCCGAAAATCCGCAAAATCCGCGAGCGGAACGGATTTTCCGCCCATGCCTAATTTACACCATCTCCTGACCCATGTGCACATGATTTGGCAGATTTAATAATTGCATGTACTAACAGATTCGCCCCCCTGCAAAGCCCTATTGATAATGACGCCATCTGTGCAGACAAATCTTTTCCAACTCAAGCAATGACATCCCCGGCGTTTGACCCCAGTATTTAGGAGTCTTTTAGTGATTTAAGAAAATATTCCAATGTTCTGAAGTCTATGATTGGTGACCTTATGGGGATGATGAAGGGCAGGAGCAGTGATGGGGCAGGAGCAGTGTTGGAGCAGGAGAGGCGACAGGGCAGGAGAGGAGACGTGGAAGGAGAGGCAATAGGGTAGGAGAGCTGACCGGGCACAAGAAGTGACGGGCAGGTGACATGACAGGCAGGTGATGTGACGGGCAGGTGAGGTGATGGGCAGGAGAGGTGACGGGGCAGGAGAGGTGACGGGGCAGGAGAGGTGACGGGGCTTGAGCTAGAGCAGTAACCGGGTGTGAGCGGTGAAAGGACAGCAGCGGTGAAAGGACAGGAGCAGTGAACGGGACAGCAGAAATGAACGGGGCAGGAGCAGTGAACGGGGCAGGAGCAGTAAACGGGGCAGGAGCAGTGAACGGGGCAGGAGCAGTGATAGGGCAGGAGCAGCGACAGGGCAGGAGAAGCAACAGGGCAGGAGAGGAGACGTGGAAGGAGAGGCAACAGGGCAGGAGAGGTGACCGGGCACAAGAAGTGACGGGCAGGTGACATGACAGGCAGGTGATGTGACGGGCAGGTGAGGTGATGGGCAGGAGAGGTGACCGGGCAGGAGAGGTGACGGGGCAGGAGAGGTGACGAGGCAGGAGAGGTGACGGGGCAGGAGAGGTGATGGGCAGGAGAGGTGATGGGGCAGGAGCAGTGAACAGGACAGGAGCAGTGAACAAGACAGGAGCAGTGAACAGGACAGGAACAGTGAACGGGGCAGGAGCAGTGAACGGGGCAGGAGCAGGGCAGGAGCGGTGAACAGGGCAGGAGCGGTGAGCGGGGCAGGAGCGGTGAACAGGGCAGGAGCGGTGAACAGAGGGAGAGGTGACAGGGCATGAGCTAGAGCAGTAACCGGGTGTGAGCGGTGAAAGGACAGCAGCGGTGAAGGGACAGGAGAAGTGAACGGGGCAGGAGCAGTGAACGGGGCAGGAGCAGTGAACGGGGTAGCAGAAATGAACGGGGCAGAAGAAATGAACGGGGCAGGAGCAGTGAACGGGGCAGGAGCAGTAAACGGGGCAGGAGCAGTGAACGGGGCAGGAGCAGTGATAGGGCAGGAGCAGCGACAGGGCAGGAGAAGTGACAGGACAGGAGAGGAGACGTGGAAGGAGAGGCAACAGGGCAGGAGAGGTGACCGGGCACAAGAAGTGACGGGCAGGTGACATGACAGGCAGGTGATGGGATGGGCAGGTGAGGTGATGGGCAGGAGAGGTGATGGGGCAGGAGAGGTGACGGGGCAGAAGAGGTGACGGGGCAGGAGAGGTGACGGGCAGGAGAGGTGAAAGGGCAGGAGAGGTAACGGGCAGGAGAGGTGACGGGGCAGGAGAGGTGACGGGGCAGAAGAGGTGACGGGGCATGAGCTAGAGCAGTAACCGGGTGTGAGCGGTGAAAAGACAGGAGCAGAGAAAGGACAGGAGCAATGAAAGGACAGGAGCAGTGGACGAGGCAGGAGCAGTGAACGAGGCAGGAGGTGCGAACGGGGCAGGAGCAGCAAACGGGGCAGGAGCAGTGAAGGGGGCAGGAGCAGTGTCGGAGCAGGAGCAGTGATGGGGCAGGAGAGGCAACAGGGCAGGAGAGGAGACGTGGAAGGAGAGGCAACAGGGCAGGAGAGGTGACTGGGCAGGTGACATGACAGGCAGGTGACATGACAGGCAGGTGACATGACAGGCAGGTGACATGATGGGCAGGAGAGGTGATGGGCAGGTGAGGTGATGGGGCAGGAGAGGTGACGGGGCAGGAGAGGTGACGGGGCAGGAGATGTGACGGGGCAGGAGAGGTGATGAGGCAGGAGAGGTGACGAGGCAGTAGAGGTGACGGGGCATGAGCTAGAGCAGTAACCGGATGCGAGCGGTGAAAGGACAGGAGCGGTAAAAGGACAGGAGCGGTGAAAGGACAGGAGCGGTGAACTGGGCAGGAGCAGTGAACGGGGCAGGAGCAGTGAACGGGGCAGGAGCAGTGAACAGGGCAGGAGCAGTGATGGGGCAGGAGCAGTGATGGGGCAGGAGAGGCGACAGGGCAGGAGAGGAAACGCGGAAGGAGAGGCAACAGGGCAGGAGAGGTGACCGGGCACAAGAAGTGACAGGCAGGTGACATGACAGGCAGGGGATGTGACGGGCAGGTGAGGTGATGGGCAGGAGAGGTGACAGGGCAGGAGAGGTGACGGGGCAGGAGAGGTGACGGGGCAGGAGAGGTGACGGGGCAGGAGAGGTGACTGGGCAGGAGAGGTGACGGGCAGGAGAGGTGACGGGGCAGGAGCAGTGAACAGGACAGGAGCAGTGAACAGGACAGGAGCAGTGAACAGGACAGGAGCAGTGAACAGGACAGGAGCAGTGAACAGGACAGGAGCGGTGAACAGGGCAGGAGCGGTGAACAGGGCAGGAGCAGTGACGGGCAGGAGAAGTGACGGGCCAGTAGAAGTGACGGGCCAGGAGAAGGGAGGGGTCGGGGGAATTGACGAAGCAGGAGTGTTGATCGAGCATGAGCAGGAGTACTGACTGGACAGGAGCAGTGAAAGGGCAGGAGTAGGCGTTTCCCAGGGCGACTGGAAGGGTAGGGGGCCAGTTTAGTTTGGGGGGACCGGTTTTGTACAAGTGTAGGAGTTTTAAAAACACTGCAAAGTTATTTGTATATTCAGCAGGTTTCGGTCAACAATACAAGTGCCAAGATAACTTTGGTGATCAATGTACCTGCTGGAGGGAGATGGGAGCATGTTTTGTCTAGTGGCTATTTTACTCATCTAAGGTAGTGCAGAGGGGTAATATGCCTGCTGCAAAGAACATGTACCATGCATATCAAAGAGCAATATGTTATGTGTATAGTTCAGTGGGTACTGCTTTGTGTTCACTTCCCGAATGAAAGGACACTTGAATACATATGGCCTGGCAGTTCGGGCTGGACTGTTCACATTGGGCGCAGGATCAAGACTGATTTGCATATGGCTGGGTCCAAACTGGAATGGCATGGTGAGCAAAAAACGATGGATTTAAGCCCCGATCTCTGAACTGGGGTGAATGTATGACATTGTTCTGCATTCTGTCCATCAATTGTTCTTTTTGCATTTGTCACCCCGAGTGGGACAGGTATGCTCAGACATGAGTCCTGTGCTCTCCATGCCAATGGAATCAAGCTATCCTGGCTGATGAGGGCTGAAAGCCCGAAACCGGTCCTAGGATGCTTGTTTCCAGTCCAGGGAGAACCTGGCCTGGCAGTTAGGGCTACACTGTTCTCATTGGGCACAGGATCAAGACTGATTTGCATGTGGCTGGGTCCAAACTGAAATCGCATGTGAGCAAATAAACAATGGATTTAGGCCCATCTCTCTGCACTGGGGTGAATGTATGATATTGCTCTGCATTCTGTCCACCAGTTGTTCTTTTTACTATATTATGATTGAGCAGCCAGCTGGCTGACATGAATATGAAGGAGCCTTTGTGGGTTTCTGTGAGTCTAGATTCTCCTGAAGAGTCCCTTTCTATTCTGAGCCCTGCTTAACACATGTGTATAGGAGGAGCCCTGCATTCATGACCTCAATGTTTGAGACTAAAAATAATCATGGATTTCTGAGCAATGAGAGTAAAAGCATTAAGGTAACATGTTGTTCCTGCTTATATTTCACATGCTTTACATAAACCTGTATTCCCTATGAGTGTTTTCTTTTTCCTGAATTAAACCTCAGATAAACATATCCATTCTTTTAATTAAATAACGTTATAAGCTGTAACTGGTCAGTGAAATGCTAAACATACTAAAAATTGGTATGTTTTGCTATTTCTAGCCACACCCCTGACTCCGCCCACTGATTCAATCTTCGGTTGTTCCCGCCCCCTGATTCTCCACCCACAGTTCCCCTACTTTTTTTCCCCCACTTCGACCACTGGTTCCACACCATAATAGGTCCCCGATACAACTCCAGGCAGCCAGACAGTGAGTGAAGCACGCACACACGACGCACCGGAGCTAATGGCCTCCATGACAAACTACAGCGCGGGTTGTAGAAACCTCGAGTCTGCGCAGTGTGTATTCAAAAGCCCTGATGACATACTGCGCAGACTTGATTTCTTAGCTTCCCATCTGCAGTCTCTACCCTCCCTTTCCCAACTCGTCACAGGGTGGGGAACCACCCCACTCTGTGACCAGTTAGGAAAGGGAGGGGTGACAGTGCTCTCCGCTCCCTGATTGACGTGAAGCTCCAGCACTTCAGGGCTTCAGTCTGAGGTGCCCGGTGTTAACTTTATCCCCACATTATCAGGGGGTGGAGACCAGTCCTTCATGCTATGTCTTTGCCGAGCGGCTGACCTCAGAGGCCTCAGGTCTGTGGGATCTTCCGCCTGGCAAAGAGTATAAACTTCATGGAAGCAGGTTTTAAGTGTCACTTGGCATCTGAAATATTATCGCACAGCACGTTAGTGGCAGACTGCAGCCGCACTGGCCTCAGCAAGAAGAAATAATGATTGTGTGTACTTGCTGCCTTGATTTAAAAACATAACAAGCACTTTTATTTTATTTTAGGAATTATTCTAATTGGGGCAAAAGTAAGGGGGGCGGAGCCCCGACGCCCTTGACAAGAAACCAGCACTAGAGACACCCAGCAGAAGCACCTGCAGCCTGCAGCCTGCCATTTAGCGTCCTCTCTGCCCACGCCGGCATTTCACCCCTCCAAGTCGCTAGGCGTCCTGGTGGGTTCCGCACGCATTGGAAAGTTCCTCTGCTGTCCTTATCACACGCAGTATGTGTGCCCAAACCTCCTCCTTAGCCGACCCAGTGCCCTTCTTACCAAAGTCCGGGGAACCAGCCATGAAATGGGCTAGCTGGAAGGGGTACTTCTTAAATTACCTCTCAGCGTTGGAGGACGAAGGCGAGTAGGAATTCTCCAGCAAACGGTGGAAGAAAATCCTATGACATAATCTGGGGCCGGAGGGTCTGCGCGTGCACGACCAAATGGTGAAGAAGCCCAGGTCTTTGACTGACGACAAAGTCTTCCAACACACCCTCGACGACCTGAACAGCCAATGCCAGACCGTGATATGCACAGTCATTGACCGGTACAACTTCTTCCAACGAAAACAGGTGGAAGCGGAGTTATTGGAGGACTACGTGGCGGCCCTCAAGAAACTGGGCATCAACTGCAAGTTTGGCACCATGCACCTTGACCTCATTCGAGACTAAATCATCATGCACTCCACCCTCACGAGTGTCCTGGAAAAGCTCTGGGTTAGCGGCGAAGCAGCCCTTCCAGAAATCCTAGCGATTGTGAAATGGGCAGGGTTATCCAAGAGATGCGCTCTCGCGGCCAAGAAAGACATGACTCCACCAGCCACAGGGTGTAAAATCACCGATCGTAAGGTGCCACCATCAAAGACCATAACAGACTCTGCCTCGCCCCACCAATCGACGTCTAAGGGCAGAGGTCCCGGGCATGCCCCTCACGGCAAACAAAGTGCCTTTTCAAGGTGCGGCAGTCACTCCCACATGGGTAACAAAAGAAAATGCCCTGTGTTCCACATTAAATGCTTGTTCTGTGGCATCACAGGACACTTTGGCAAGATCTGCCTTCGGAGGCCCAGAAATGCTGCAGTCAAATACATCCAGGATGTCTCCGATGATCAGGAGCGAACAGATCTCTCAGACCCAGACAGCATTCTGTGCATCGATGATCACATCCTGGGCATATGGGATGTTGCAACAAAGAAACCCTCAGGCAAGTTGTCGATAGGGGGAGTCCACGTCACCATGGTAGCGGACTCAGGATCGCCCTACACTATCATCCAGAAACAGATTTGGGACCAAGACTTTGCCTGAGTGGTGGGGGACCAGATCCCCCCCCCCACGGACGTTCATCCAGTCACATACACATGTGAAAGGATCCCCATGGTTGGATTCCGGCAGCTCCGGTTTGAGTTCAAAGGACAGTACACCAGAGCAAAAATTGTACGGGGCGAAGAAGGGCCCATCGGTCCTGGGTTGGACCGACCAGGGAGCACTCGACATCCAGTTCAACACCGGTGGCGACACGCAGGTGCTCCTGATGGATTACACGTCCATGCCATCCGCACTCCAAGCAGAGTTCCCCAATGTCTTCAGCAACCAAATTGGTAAAATGTGCAAGTTCTCCCACAAGATCAAACTTAAAGACGGAGCGGTACCAGTTGCCCACAAAGTCAGGAACATCCCGTTGAACTGCCGAGAAGCAGTACAGCTGGAGCTTAAGTGCTTTGAAAACAGCGGCATCATCAAACTGATCGAATGTGCCGAATGGCTTGTGCCTTTGGTAGTTGCGTGCAAACCAAGCGGGAAGGTCGTTCTCTAAATTGATCTCAGTGAACTTAACAAAAACATCATTGTGGACAAGTTCCCATTGCTCAAAATAAACGAACTGCTCACCCAGACCAAAGGCATCAAGTGGTTCTCTACCATCGACCTCAGAGCCACGCACCACCAAGTATCACTCCACCCGTCGTGCCGAAAACTTACATCTTTCATAACACCTTTTGGATGCTACAGGTTCAGACGCCTGCCCTTTGGGCTCGCATCCGTGGCTGCCGTCTTCCAAAAAACTCATGCACAAACTGTTCCAAAGTGTCCCTGGAGTTCTCTACTTTCAAGACGACATCCTCGTCATGGGGAAATCCAAAGCTGAACACCTGCACACTGTCCTACACACGCTAGCGGCTAATGGCCTCACAGCCAAATTGGAGAAATGCAAATTCGGTCTCCGCAAGGTAACGTATCTATGACATGAAATCAGCAACACAGGAATCACCCCCAAGTCAGCAATTGTGGAGGCCATCATGTCAGCTCCCTCCCCGAAAACTAAAGACGAAGTTCACTCCTTCCTAGGAGAGGCGGAGTTTTACAGTAAATATGTCTGGAACTTTGCAACTAAGACGCACAGCCTACGCCATCTGCTCACGGAAAAGAATAGTTTCGCCTGGTCAGAGAAGACGGAAGCGGAGTTATTAGCCATCAAACAGAACATCTGCTAGGCAGTTCCCTTACATGGGTTTGACGGTTCTGTGTACAGCATTCTCACTACGGACGCCAGTGACAAGGGACTGGGAGCAGTCCTTTCCCAGAGGGCTTCAAATGGCACCGAATTCACGGTGGGGTTCTCATCTCGATCCCTCACCCCCAGTGAAGAGAAGTACAGTCTAATCCAGAGGGAAATGCCAGCTGCGATCTGGCCAATGGAGAAATTCCAACAGTATCTGTGGGGGTCACGATTCACACTCCATAAGGACCACAAGCCCCTGATTAAGGTCCTCACATCCAGCAGCAACGTGACAGCTACTCCACTCATCCCAAAAATGACATTACGTCTGTTGGACTTCGTCTACGACGTGAAATACATCCCGGGCCCGCAGAACAGAATGGCAGATTTCCTGAGCAGAGCAGCAGCCATGGAAGAAATTGTCACATCATCCGATTGGGATGCATACAGCATCGCATTCATGGCGGATCATGAACACACGATCAGTGCCCAGGACTGGCCAGAAGCCTACACTCAGGACCCGGAACTATCCCAAGACAAGCAGTACGTCACGCAAGCCTGGCCAGAGAAAAAGCACATCGGCAGCAGCCTCAGAAAATTCAGGATAGTCCGTGAGGAACTCTACCTTGGTGAAGACTCCATGTTCCTGCTACGAGGTGACAAAGTGGTGCCCCCGAAGGCTCTGTATGACCACATTCTTCACATCACCCAGGAAGGACACCTGGGTATAGTAAAGGCCAAAAGGCAGATGAAACTGCTGTAATGGTGGCCCGCCCTGGACATCCAACTCTCAAGGTTAGTGAGGGACTGCACCCATCACGCCAAAGCAGACAAACGTTTGTCACCCTGAGGCCCCCCATGGGCGAGTTCTCCACTCCCATTAACCCATGGGAGGACGTATCCATCGACATTGTAGTTCTGGTCCTAGACACCTGGGGCACACCCAAACACCTCATCGTCATCCTGGACTGTTATTCAAAGTGTCCAGAAGTAGGAATCTGCGAATCAGTGGATTCTGACGCCGTCACCCCCTTCCTCACCAACATCTTCTTGAGGAAGGGCATCCCCAAGTCCATTACCAGCGACAATGGACCCTAGTTCATATCAGCCAAATGGACAGCCTTCACCAACAGAAACGGAATCCAGACGAAGCACACTCCAGTCTACCACCCAGCGGGTGACAGCCAAGTGGAACGATTTAGCCGGGTGATCATGGGCTCGATCCAGCCCGAACTGCCAAGCCAGGTCCCATGGGGAATAGGGTCAAGACTGATTTGCATATGGCTGGGTTCAAACTGGAATGGAATGGTGAGCAAAAAAACGATGGATTTAGGCCCAGATCTCTGTACTGGGGTGAATGTATGACATTATTCTGCATTCTGTCCATCAATTGTTTTTTTGCATTTGTCACCCGGAATGGGACGGGTATGCTCAGACGTGAGTCCCGTGCTCTCCATGCCACTGGAATCAAGCTATTCTGGCTGATGAGGCCTGAAAGCCCTAAACCGGTTCTAGGATGCTTGTTTCCAGTCCAGGGAGGACCTGGCTTGGTAGTTCAGGCTGGACTGTTCCCCCGGGGCACAGGGTCAAGATTGATTTGCATATGGCTGGATTCAAACTGGAATGGCATGGTGAGCAAAAAAACGATGGATTTAGGTCCACATCTCATTCCTTGGGTGAATGTATAACATTGTTCTGCATTCTGTACATCAATTGTTGTTTTTGCATTTGTCACCCGAGTGGTTCGGGTATGCTCAGACGTGAGACCCGTGCTCTCCATGCCACTGGAATCAAGCTATTCTGGCTGATGAGGGCTGAAAGCCCTAAACCGTGTCTTGGATGCTTGTTTCCAGTCCAGGGAGGACCTGGCTTGGTAGTTGGTGCTGGACTGTTCCCATGGGGAACAGGGCCAAGACTGATTTGCATATGGCTGGGTTCAAACTGGAATGGCATGGTGAGTAAAAAAACTATTGATTTAGGCCCAGATCTCTATACTGGGGTGAATGTATGACATTGTTCTGCATTCTGTCCATCAATTATTGTTTCCGCTTTTTTCACCCTGGGACGGGTATTCTCGGGGTATGCTCAGAGAAGTCCCATCAATTGTTGTTTTTGCATTTGTCACCCCAGTGTAGGACGGGTATGCTCAGAGTCCCGTGCTCTCCATGCCACTGGAATCAAGCTATCCTGGCTGATGAGGGCTGAAACCTCGAAACCAGTCCTAGGATGCTTGTTTCCAGTCCATGGAGGACCTGGCTTGGCAGTTCGGGCTTGACTGTTCCCATGAGGCACAGGGTCAAGACTGATTTGCATATGGCTGGGTTCAAACTGGAATGGCATGGTGAACAAAAAAACTATGGATTTAGGCCCAGATCTCTGTCCTGGGGTGAATGTATGACATTGTTCTGCATTCTGTCCATCAATTGTTGTTTATGAATTTGTCCTTACTGTTTCAGCTCTATGTTGTATGTCACATAAATGACAAATAGCAATGACAATGTAAGGAAACGGTTCTTGAACTGCTGTTGCCTCTGCTATCCTGAGCGTGGCAGGCTCTTTCACTCCCGCTTGTAGTGTCCAGAGACACGGGGGTCAATGGATGCCTAGGCCGCGAAGTGGGGCCTAACTATGACAGATAATAAACCACGCAACACTGACTACCAGTTAGGGCCAAAGACCACGAGCGGTCTTCCGGCCGTTTATTTATACTCAGGGGCTACCCCGCCCCTGAGGCGTATGCGTGCGTGTGTGCGTACGTGTGCGGGCCGGGTGGCTCCGTTACTACATCCCTCCAAACTCACAGATCAATAGTCCCGGCCATGAGATGTCTTTGATCAGTTCATATTCCATGCATAGTCTTTCAACCTTTGGTTGGGGGTCGGATTGGGTCGCAGGTGATATCTTTGGCTTTGACGACTTTCCAGACCTCCCATCTCCGCTGGTTGCTCAGAACGATGTTGATCATTGTTCGAGGAGTTTTCGGGGCTGATGTTGTGGGCTGGCTCGAGTCTCGGTGAAGTCGGTCCTTCCTCTTCTCGTGGGGCTGTGGATGACTCCTCGCGTACTGGCTCCTGGTCTCCGTCCTCCGCCTCCTCAGATGCAGGGCCGGCGTGTTCCCCTTCGCAAGAGACACGCTTGAACCATGACACATTCCGCGTCACAGCTTGTGTGCCCCTGGATGCGGACACCATGGTGCCGTGCACATTCACGATCTCCCACACTTCCGGTTCAAAGGCTGGGTCGTATTTTGAATGTCGGTGTCTGTTCTTGAGGATCACTTTATCACCAACTACTAATGACCTGGCTTGGGCCTTCCTGGCCTGGCTGGCTTTGTCGTTTGTGCGCTTCCGTCGTTCTTGGGTGGCTTCGTGGTTTACCTCTGGAGGGCACCAGGCAGGTGTAGCTGGCACGCAGTCTCTTGGTACCTTCTTGAATACCAGGTGCGCCGGAGCGCAGCGGGTGGTCGAGTGGGGTGTTTGTCGATATGCACTGAGGAACTGTGACAGGCACTCTTCGGCGTCCTCCTTTCTTTCCACGCCAATTTGCAGCGCGCGGTTTAATGTCCGCATAAATCTCTCGACTTCCCCGTTGGCGTGGGGCCATTGCCGAGTGATTTTTCGGTGGTGGATGCCCCGGGCAGCTAGGTATGCTTGGAAGTCTTTTCCCTGAAAAGGAGGGCCATTGTCCGACCTCACTTCTTCTGGCAGGCCTACCATGGCGAATACTCTCTCCAGGGCTTTCTTTACGTGGTGGAACGCTGTGGAGGGTACGATCTCCACGATAGGAAAACGAGAGTGGGAGTCAATTAGGACGAGAGTGTGTCGTCCATCCGGGAATGATCCGAAGTCTACGCTCACTTTCGACCATGGCTCTTTACAGGAGTCTTCGGTGATCACAGGGTGGGGAACAGGTTCACGGCCGGTGATGGTGCACGAATGGCAGTTGCCAACCTCTTTCTCTACCGCTGCGTCCATGCCAGCGAACCACACCTTGTTGGGCAGACGTCCTTTAGTCTTTGACACCCCCTGGTGACCTTGGTGTGCGAGACGCACGACTTCCCCTTGTAGCCTTGCAGGTACCACGATTGCTGTCCCTCGGAGGATCACCCCATGGGGTCCGACACTCAGCTCACTCTGAGCCCTCCAAAGTTGTTGTCTTGCCAGCTGTTCCTGGGGCGTGAGGGCGCTGACTCCATCCAGGAAGTTTTTCCAGCTCCTATTTGCCAATGTTGCTTTCACTTTGATGAGGCACTCGTCTTCATCCGTGGCCTTCCCGATGTCTTCCAGCGTCAGGGCCACTGGGCAGGCGTCTTGAGAGATCATTTGGACGTATTCTTCGACGTCTTCCACATCGCTCATAGTTTGGACTGCATCGGAGGTCCCGGGGTGCCTTGATAGGAAGTCCGCGGGATTATCGGCTCCAGGCCGATAGATGACTTCGAAACGGTATGGTTGGAGTTGTACGGCCCATCTCTCAATCCTGGGTGGGGCAAGTCTAGCTGTTCCCGCAAACAGAGGCACAAGGGGCTTGTGGTCAGACACTACTTTGAACTCGTGTCCGAACAGGTAGAGGTGAAAATGCTGGCACGCCCATTTGATAGCCAGTGCTTCACGTTCAATTTGGGCGTACCGCATCTCCGTCGCGGTCAGTGCTCTGCTAGCGTAGGCTGTCGGCACCCATTCGTGTGCCTCTGTTTCCTGCATGAGGACGGCCACCAGCCCAACGGGACTTGCGTCCACAACGACTTCCGTGCGCCGGTGTGGTCTGAAGTAGGCCATGACCTTGTCGTCGATTAGCCCAGCCTTGATTGCCGCAAAAGCTTCGTCTTCCTTTGCGGTCCACGCCCATGGTTGGCCCGATTTGGTGAGGGTGCGTAGTGGCTCGGAGAGGGATGCTAATCCAGGGATGAAACGGCCACAGTACGTGGCCATCCCCAAGAAGCTTCTGACCTCTGTGGCTGACGTTGGCTTGGGAGCAGCCCGGATGGCGTCCGCTTTCTTCGGATCGACCTGAAGTCCTTCCCTGGAGAAAATATATCCGAAGAAGTCCACTGATTCCTTGTAGAAGGAACACTTTTCCTTATGGAGGGTGAGGCCGTGATCGGCGAGGCGTTGCAACGTGGCTCGGAGGTGGACGTGGTGCTCTTCCAAGGTTTTGGAGAAGACAAGGATGTCATCGCTTAGGTTTATGACTCCTGTTAAGCCTGAGAGAGTCTCCCTGATGGCGTTTTGGAAAACTTCAGCCGCCGATGACACCCCAAAACTCAGCCGTTTGTACCTCCGGAGTCCGACATGTGTGGAGAATGTCGTGATGTTGCGACTGTCCGGGTGAAGCTCAAGCTGGTGATATCCGGCGTTGAGGTCCAGCTTGGAGAACCAGCGTGCGCCGTTGAGATCTGCCACGATGTCATCCATAGTTGGTGTCAGATGCCTCTCTCTCTTCACTGCTTTGTTCGGAAGACGCATGTCCACACACAGGCGTATAGCGCCTGGCTGCTTCGGCTTAGGGGCGATCACGAGCGGTGATACCCAGGGTGTCGGGCCCGACACCTTTTCGATCACCCCCAACTCTTCAAGTTTGCGCAGTTCTTCCTCCACTTGCCGCCGCAGGTGAAATGGCACTCGTCTGTGTCTGAGGGCAGTGGGCCGGACCGTTGGGTCAACGTGTAGTTTGAACTTTTTACCTTTTAGGCAACCGAGTCCTTTGAATAGGGTCGGGAAATCTCGCAAGATGGCTTCCGCGTGCAGTTCATGCACTTGTCGCGCGAAGAACACAAGTTGCAAATCTTCCGCCGTGTGGCAGCTCAGGAGCGTGCCGCGCCGGCCTCCGGTAACATGGAACTTGGTCTTGACCTGTTGATCGTTGCAAGCAGCTGTCACCTCGATTACTCCCCTCAGGGGAAGCGGGTCGTCGCTGTCGTAAGTGTATATCTTTGCGTTTGAAGGTGACAGTGGTGGGCGTGGAGACAGTAGCTCGTATTGCGTGCTGTCCATCACATTTACTGATGCCCTGGTATCAATGAGCGCTTGCACGGGAGAGCCAGCGATGGAGATCTCACACATCGGGGGTGGGCGTCTTCTAGAGCCTTCTCTCCCCACGAAGGAGACGAAGAAAACGTTATCGTCATCGTCATCAACGCGGAATGCTGATCTTGCGGTATCGCTGCACGGACCCGGATCATCCAAAGAGAGTTGCCGCACCGCCTGTGTAGGGCCTTTTCCGCTCGAGTTAAAACGGCGGTTCCCGCTACTGCGACACACTTTCGCAAAGTGATTCACTTTACCGCAGTTGGAGCATACTTTTCCTCTCGCGAAGCACCTTCCTCCCGCGGGGTGTTCCATGCCGCAGTTCCCACAGGGGTTCCGGGAAGCGGCGTGTGAGGCTCCCCTTTGTGTTTGTGGCCGGCGCCTGATGGCATCTACTTGTTCCTCCTTGATGTGAGGGGTCTTTACGGGTGCACCGGGTCGGTCGAGAGCAGCTTGCATTTCGTCAGCTCTGGCGTTGGAGAGCTCATGCGAGCGCGCAAGGACGAGGATCTCGTCGAGGGAGATACGTGGTTGCCTCAGGATGAGACGTCTGAGTTGTACCGATCGGCACCCTTGGATTAGTTGTGCGCGAATCTCTAGGCGCTGGTCCGGAAGTTCGCAGGCAATAGCTAGTTTCCGCAACCGGGCATAGAAAGAGTCAATGGGTTCCGTCTCTCCCTGCCTGGCTTGGCGTAGCTTAAACCATTCATAGTCAGGGTTCACCCTGGGATCGAAGTAGAGGTTCAACGCACGTACTGCGGCGTCGTAGTCTTGTTCTCCACCCCGATCTGGCAATGTCTCAAAGAGTTCATACAGCTCATCACCGCCATAACACATGAGCAAAGAGCGTTTGACTTTGCCATCAGTCTCCCGGACGCCGATAAAATAGTGCTCCAACCTTCCGATCCACAGGCGCCATCTCGCTGCAGCCGTGGGTGGATCCACCAGTTCGCTGAACGGGGGAAGCGGCGCTGCGAGGCCATGCCCGGGGGGGGCTGCAGCGGTGGCTGCCGCGGCACCAGGAGCTGGACCCGGAACAACGAGGGGCGGCACCGTGGCTGGAGGACCAGCGTGAGCAGGTGGAGCAGGTGCTTGGTTTTGTGCAGGGGCCGCGGCAGTAGCACCACCATCGGCCTGCAGTTGGCTCATGGTCGTGGCAGCAGGAGCACAAGGAAAAGTACCACGTGAGAGGTTGAGACAGGTCCCGCGTGGCAGAAGATGCGGCGCCGGGTAACTTGGTTTCTGGTCCGGGTGAGGCGCGCAGAAGTAGGCTTGAAGAGCTCAGAACAGCCAGGGGGCGCAGTGAATTCTTGTTTTTTTGTTTTTTTTTTTTGTTGGTCAAAACAGCTGACGCGACCTGAAGGGAGCCGGGGTTGCCGCCTGGATGAGGGCCGAACACGCCCTCCGAGAGAATGGCAGCGTCCGCCCAATGCGTGTAGATACGCAGGGCCCTTCACACCGGTCGGCAGCCTGACGCGCGATCCGAATCAGGGCTTACGCGACCTGGTGCAGTGTGCGCATGCGCGAGCCCGCGGCTCCAAGCGCGGCCGCTGAGGTACGGGCGCGAGGGCCGAGGATCACCCTCCGATGCGCCGGCGGCAGGCGGAGGAGCGCACACCAAGGCAGCGGGAAGGCGAGCGTGGGCGAGAGTGCCGGTAAGCCGCCAAAGAGCGGGCAGGGTGCCGGGTCGCCGGTTGTGGCCTCGTAGAGGCGCGAGCTCACCTGACGCACCACGGCCTGGTGCACACGTCACACGCGGCAGCACTACCGCGGGGCTCGGCCGAGCAGGGATGACCGGCACAGCTGTGTGGCGAGGCGCTGGTGACTGAGTCCCATCCTCGTCGCCAGTGTAGTGTCCAGAGACACGGGGGTCAATGGATGCCTAGGCCGCGAAGTGGGGCCTAACTATGACAGATAATAAACCACGCAACACTGACTACCAGTTAGGGCCAAAGACCACGAGCGGTCTTCCGGCCGTTTATTTATACTCAGGGGCTACCCCGCCCCTGAGGCGTATGCGTGCGTGCGTGTGTGCGTACGTGTGCGGGCCGGGTGGCTCCGTTACTACACCGCTCTCCTTGCTGTGTGTTAGGTGTGCATGGGAAAGCTTACACTATTACAGGCGTGGTGAAGCTTGCATTGATGCATCCCATTGGGTATTTGAGCTGAATGTGTTGGTACAGTTTGTAAAAAACGTCTTCACTGTACACAAGCCTGAACTATTGGTTTTGTTGCATTCAAAATTGTTGCTCTTTTTTCATTCCAAAAGGAGAGTAAAATATTAGGGGAATGTCGAAATTCAGACTCCTTTTTGAAATATTTAATGTGCCTGGGGAGCTGGGCGGTAATTTGTCAGAGGCCCGAGGGCCTGTCAGTGCACGTAAACACCTCATAAATAAGTGGCCAATATATTACCGAGGACGTGTTAGTCACACGTTGCTCTTGGCCCGTGGGCATTCGTAGAGTCTCGAGCGTGAGCTCGACTGTGCCAAGTCTCGCGGGATTCATTAGAAATGGCGGCTTCCTCTCCCTCCGTCATCTGTCGTCCTTACTTTTACATGTCCGGATTATGCAGGTGTTTATGACCTTTGACAAATAAGGCCCAGCAGCTTCCTCTGCCTATCCAATAAAACCAGCCCAAACACGGGCTGACGGAAAAATGGAACTCAGTAGACATGAGGTAAGAGCACAAAAAGTAAAAAAAAAAAGACCTGGTTTATACTTGCAGGCAGACCTTTGAAGCTTTCGGCGCGCGTTATTTTTGGTTTATGATTGTGTTGGTCGAGGCACAGAGCAGACATACCAGAGCAGTTACTTTAAGCACCCAGAATCCCTCCCCTTCAGACTGTATTTACAGCAACGTGTCCAACATTCACAAGACCAAATAAAACCTGGTCTCCGACAGAGATAAAGGCACAATTATCTGTCAAAAACAATCAACTGCTCAGCTGTGAGCCAGCAGACGTGCACAGACTTAAATCCATATGAAAGGGAAAGAAAACACATTCTGTGACAAGTGCTGTGCAGTGTATCCCTGCCAGAACCTGAAGCCAAAGGCAGTCATTAGCCTCATGCCCCCACTCTCCGGCCAGAACACCATCTGCATTATCTGGGTTCCTGCCATAATCAGTCTAGTTCGCAGGTCTCGTTGCCATCCTGTGGTTGTTTTGGAAGTCTGGCAAAAGAGGGGGGTAGGGGGTCTCAAAGTGCAACCTCGAAGAGCAGTTTACAGCCACATTATCATGAATGAACGTGTGATATGAATTTTTTAAAGCGCACTGATACTCAATAAGGGTCATATAGCACCAGAATGTGTCCAACAACATAAAGGAACAAATCAGACTGAGAAACATTGAGGGATATTTACAATAAAATGTCGGAGCGCGGTGTTACTCCAAAAATGGTAACGTCATGTACCAACATTTTATAAATGCAAGGATGTACCGTATTTACAAAAATACAGTGCACCCCCGCGTTTCCCCTAGCACTGCTGCTAATAATGCAGCCTAGCGCCACTGCGGGTACCCTTGTACAATGTTGCTAGGGTGCCTGCGCTGCAGGGGTGATTGTTTATGTGCAGGAAAGGACACCTTCCTGCACATAAACAATCTTTACAGGCAATTTGCTGTTTCTATGTCTGCTGCAGAATTCGGCACACAGAAAGAGCAAAATACGAGGAGAAATTATTAATTAATAATTTCTCCTCCTATCTCCATCTTAAGATCATGTTTAACCTGGCCTTAGTTTTTGGCGCTGCCCCATCCTTGTAAATATGCGACAGCATAAAAAAGAAATTGGTGTTGCTGCAGTGGTGCAGCACCCATCGCACGCCCCTTTCACGCTAATTGAAGCGTGAAAAGGGGCCTTATTTACAAGGCGGCGTTAAGCCACGTTATGTGGCTTAACGCTGTTTTGTAAATAAGGATAAGGGGATTTCGCTAATGTAAATACTCTAGGGCTACTTCAAATTGTTAAATATCTCTAACCATTATGAGGGAAAGAACAATAGTGACACTACAGAATTAGGAAAATGGAAAAAACGTGTATTAAATAATTATCTTTATCTATTTTTTAAGTCATTATAAAAACATGTATTCGAAATACAAAAAATTCATACAGAGACTAACGCATATACACAATATTCTTATCACATTCATTCACAAACACACATATGCTACATACACATAATTATATTGATATATATGATCGTTCCATCAAACAAGATAGAGTTGATATAGAGTATAGTAAGCTGACAATAACAATTTTTTGATGATGATTGGGTCTTTTTAGGTGGTTTCAAAGCTGACTCTACTCGCGTTTCGACTGAAACACTGTCTTCATCAGGAGGTCCACCATAGAATGTTGTGCCCAAGAGAAGATAATTAACGTCCCTGAGTAGAAGATGAATAAAGAATGTGCTTCAGGATAGATGTTCGAATCTGTCCAGCTAGAGTTTGCTGACCAAAGAGCTGTTTGCAGTAATACAGGTCGAAAAAAGATCTTGTATCATCAAGAATTTTTGATCGTCACCCAAAGGACCTCTATGAATTTCTTATGCAAAGATGGCCTTTCTCAAACACGAGGTGGTTAAAATGGTAGACTTAATCCTCAGGAGGAAGGCTCTGCTTGATAGCATGTATTCAACAGGACGGACGAGCTGCTAGTCCTTCTGATGGCAAGAATGGATACAGTTCCGTTGTTTCAAAAGAATTTTGCAGCTATGTTCCTAATGCGGCACCCTTCCGGTGGGGCAAAGGACGCTAAGGGGTTTTCGCCACCGGAATGTCACTAAAGGTGATGTTCTGGTGGCGATATCCCCCTGTAAATAAGCTCCTAAATATTGTTGAAGATGGCCCATGTCCCTTGCTGTTTCCGATCAGATCAGATTCCATTCTACCCTCTTTACATAACTTTTATCAGTGACAGCTACTAAGCCTGCGTTGTCCGTTTGCACCTTTGAACTGCTCTTGGTTAAACCGGTCTCAGAAGTCATGAAGAAGGCTGCATGAACCAAAAACAAATAGTGCTCTTAAAGCGCAGTTTACTTTCGGTAAACGCCACCCTGTGCTCTCTTTATTAGGCGGTCAAAGGGGTAATTTCACTTATGCCACCCTTGGTATTTTGGTGAGTCAACATCCCGGGTAAGAAGCCAAATATATGTGGAATGATATGCCTTTATTTGTATACATTCAGAGCCTTCCCACATTTATATTTTTAGGTCTCGGCTACAGACAGCTTTAGCTGTTCTTGTGGAAGTCTTATTGTGAACAATTCGGTACACACAAGGGGGTTTGGGTCCACCCCTATCTCTGGATTGATTGGTTTTCTTGCTTTTCTCACTTTCCTGCTCCTGATTTGCCGACTTTCCTTCCGTATTCTTGTATTTGCCCCAAAAATTTGCATTTTAGTCTCATCATGATTGGATTAGCTAGTGTGTATCTCTCCAATGCAAAATTTAGAACTGGCATTGTAGTGCATATGAGAGACAATTTTCTCTCACTCTCTATTTCTGACTACATTCCCTCCTCTCCCATCATCACCCTATCTTTATTAAAAACAATTTCTGCACCCTTAGTACCACCTGCTGCTTATTTCGGGGAAGCTGTCTTTGAATAAATATATTTCTAAACTATAAGAAAATTAATTCAAAGATGGCCAATTGCAGATGCACTTACATAACTATCTAATAGAGACTTCTAGCTTTCTAGCTACTTACATTTGAATTTCGCAGGCATCAGGCTAGATCTGGAATTTTTTGCTGAGCAATACCCCTTGCGCGTGACGTTGGGTGGCTCCATACTGATCCGCGTGATGTCGGCGGCGTTGGAAGTGCCAGTTATGATGTCGCAGTGCCTACCTACATAGTGCTACGCAAATAAATGATGGCCCGAATGCTGAATAAATCATACATTCACCCCCAGTCAAGAGATCTGGGTTAAATCCATCGGTCTTTTGCTCAGCATGTCACCCCAGTTTAGACCCAGCTATATGCAAATCAGTCTTGACCCTGTGCCTCATGGGAACAGTCCAGACCGAACTGCCAAGCCAGGCCCTCCTGATCCAGCGTGGCTCTCAAACAACACTCTCAATTCATCTCAGTTTACTTAGGAGCTAACTTACTTTACTCGTCGGTGGGGCCCATAGCACTGCGAGTCACTCATTCACACAATCACACCACTCCCAAGATCAGTGAGACTAGGAGGCGAGCTGCTGGACAGCGGGGCACCCTATTAATCAGCTCTAAAATGTTATACATTATATACATATGCATAAATGAACGATTTCTCTTGCTCTAGATTCATAGGAAATAACATCAAGGCACCGCACTGTTTCGGTCGATGGACCAGCTAGTAGAAGTTAGTTGATGGAAATCAAGACCAGCATAATTACAATTTCCCATTTATCTTTATTTTCTATTCTGTCATGACATTTATTTAAATGAACATTTAACTCATATAATTAAAAACATTTATCTAAATTTTAGTCAAGAAGAAAAATAACTTTGCATTAAAATCTAACATTTATTAGCACATTCAAGAAATAGAAATTTACAATTTATATTTTCAGGTTTCATTAGACGACAAATACTGGATTAAAACAACACAGGTTCCCAATGCTGACTGTCTTTCTATCCTCCTCGATGTCTACCTCCCATCAGGACTCCGCATTCAATTCTTTGCCCCATCAAAAGTTAAAGTTCAAAAATAATTCAAAGTCTTTTGCACCAAAAATCATTCAGGTGGACAGCATGTCGTGGTGCGAAAATAAATTCAGGAACCAGCTTCTTCTCTCTTTCTTACTGGCTCTTTTATACCCTTTTCCCCTAACTATCTAACTGAAATTTGAAACATTAGGGTCCACATTATTTCCCATTGGTACATTTGAGGATTAGTGAAGATCACCTCATATCCTCATTGTCCAAACTTTGCAATGTCATCTTCACATTTTTCACACGGTCAAAATTGTCCATTTTGCAATTCATCATCCTGTCCTTGTATTTTTATACATCATGTAGTTACAGCATGCAACTTTCACAGGCTCACAAACTCGAGCATCTTTTGGCACAGCTCCGGTGCCTTAGGCCAAGCTGTCCTTGACATCTACAGTCCAAGCACAGGCCGTTCACGCATCTCTCCCGTACAGTCACGCATGCGTAGTGCCATACTTCTCAAAGTCTCACATAAGCAGCCATTTTCGAACTAGGCCGCACAGGCCTCAATGGGAACTAATATGAAAACTAACACAATGAACGTTAGATTTTAGAAATAAAGCCCTTCTGTTTACCTCCCACCATTCTAATTTCCCCATGTTAGATGTTACTTAGCGAAAAGCAACATAAATGCATTTACTTACCAAATTTGTTCAATTTGCCACAAAAATACTATTAAATTTTTTAAAACATTACCGCACTATATTAGTATGACTTCTTTACGTTATTAATACATTAATGT
The DNA here is from genome assembly GCF_964263255.1 of Lissotriton vulgaris. Taxonomy (NCBI): domain Eukaryota; kingdom Metazoa; phylum Chordata; class Amphibia; order Caudata; family Salamandridae; genus Lissotriton; species Lissotriton vulgaris. The sequence continues at coordinate 173,635,133 of NC_141687.1, read as the reverse complement.
TGGCAAATCAGCCAATTAGTGTCCCTTTTTCTGTGTATGTTTCTTTTGTTGATTAATTGTCATGCTTCACACGGTTAATACATATTATGGTTTTGAGAACTTGATTTCACAAGGGGTACACAAACATTGTTGTCACTCCCCTGCTTAATCAACTTCCCCCTTTGGTGATTTTATCACCACACAACACCCAAACTTAAATTTTTAATAAAAACATGTATCAGGTTCTTTTATTTTGTTAACTTCAGACTTTTGTATCTTTTCTTTCCATTCTTCTTGTATCATTATACATTCTATCTTTATATTCCTCCAACTCTATTTTTCCCATTTCACGTTCCCTTTCTTTATTTTCCTCATTTTTATTTCTTAATAATTTTTAAGTTTTTCTTTTTCTTGTGCATTTGCAAATGAATCTCGATATATGATAATATATGAGTCTTTACATTTGCATGGCATTTTAATCACTAAACGTCTTTTTTGGCACTTGTTACACCCCCCCCTTGCTCACTAAGCGCTGGGACACCTCAGTGTGAGGTAGCTGTTGCGCTATATAAACTTCAGTATGTATTATTATTATAATATTAGTATCATAAAAGTTACTACGATCAATGGAATGAATACTTCCCCTATTATTGATCTACCTATTTCTAAAAACCACTTCTTTACAGCAGAAAAACTCTTACCAAGTTTCACTAGAACACCGTCAACCTCCAGTGGAGTAATTTCTTTGTGTAATTCAGTAATGTTTGTAATATACTTTTGAATATTTTGACTTTTGTCTGGGATATAAGTACAACAGTGCCGTACCTTTAAAATTCCACAGACTCCTCCTTCTTTTGCCAATATTATATCAAGAGCAAGACGATTTTGCATTACCATAGCCCTCATAACAACCATTTCAGTATTTACCATTAAAAATCCTCTGGCAGTATCTGTTGATAAACGATCTGCTATTGTTGACAATTTTCGAATTTTATTCGCATTAAAAGATATACCCACTGCTGGTATCCATGCTAAAAAAACATCACCTATTATTTCTAAGAAATTTTCCCTTCTCCTGTGTGTTAATGGTTTACCTATATCATGAATTCCATTAGTTCCTCTATCTACATGAAATATTTTTGGAAAGACCAGACCTATGGAACAAGATCCATACCAATGGTCCGGTAATCGATAATAAGCTTTGTTTTCACACAAAAAATAAATTCCAGGAAAAACAGGAAAATTTCCACCTTTAAATCCCCATGCTCTTCTGATAATATAAGAGTCTTTACATTCATTTTCACCTACAAAATAGTTGTCATACAGAGTGTTATCCCTATGAATAAATAATTTCCCTAATTGTGGTGTATCTATACTAATTTCTACATATACATTATTTCCTTCAAGATTTTCATCTTCAAGTTCCACATTGTTGATTTTGTTTTACTTGCAGTTGATTTTCTTTGATATTGGATTCTCCTTTCTTCTACCATGTCAAAAAAGGCTTTTTCTTCTCTGCACATTCTACATGTTAAAAGCGTATTCTAAAGTTAGTTCTTGTGTTTCAAGGAAATATTCACCAAAAACTTTACCCGTTTTCATTTTGTTCAGTCCATGTGAAATTTTCAGTGTTGCAAACGTGTCATCAGAATAGTAATATTCTAATTTACCTGTTTTGTAAAATAAATGAGCTAATACACTACATGTTATTCCATACGTCAAAGCAAGGTGATGGTTAGTCACGCCCTCTGATACAGATGCAGATAACCGCATACATACGTAGCAGTCTCTTACATCCATCGTTTTCACATTCATACAACAGTTTAGAAAAAGCATTCTTTGAAAAATCACTAATAGAATTATCTCTATGCAAATCAGTATTATCTATAATTTTCACATCATTCTTTAAATCATGAATCTTCTCCCTTTTACTATCATTATATTCAACCTGTCCAATCTCTAGTCTAAAAGGGATCACTATTGCTAAAATAAGCCATACTAACCTTAATAACCCTGTACATATTAACCGCATTCTACACATTTACGAAAAAATAGCACATTTTGATCTATTAATATCATTAGTAGACATCTTCCAAACCCTTTTCAAAAATAGTTTTTCAAAAATATATGTTTTTTTGTATTTTTTTTTACACTGCTTTTCAAACCATATAATGCATCATTCTCAGTCTTTTACCATTGCTAATGTCTCTTTATTTCTTCCACATGAAAAAATGTGTCCTTAAAAATCTTTCTTTGGTATCAGTTTCCTTTTTAGGATTGTCTTCACTTCTTTTGTTTTAGTCTTCTTTCGGTTTCCAGTTTTGCATCAATTTGATCTTTTATCAATCTTTTCACTCACATAGATTGTTTTGGTCTTCTTGGCTACTTTCCACTTCCTCTATAGTGGGTAGGGCAACATACATCCAGTCAGGCGATTTATATTACTAGTTTGGTCTCCTTACTCTTTTTAGCCTTTGTACAGTCTCTTTGTTTTCTCTTGTCAATTCTTCTGACTGGTTATTTCATTTACTTGTTCCTCTTGATTTTTATTTACGTTAACCAGTTGTAATATTAGTCCATCATTACCTCTAGGCCAATTGTCTCCTTTACGTGGCTTTTTGTTTTCAGGTTCTATTATTCCACGTTCAACTCTCCAAGCTCATTTTCTGGAGCTTCGTCTTCGCTTTGTCTCTCCTTCACTGTCATCAGATTCAGTTTCAGACCTTCCTTCACCTCCTCTTATTCTGAACTTTATTATTTCTGATTGATCCACAGAATCTGTGCTTTCTTTTGCTAGTTCAATTATTCTGCTAGGAACTTCTCCAGAGCTGGTACTTGGAATCTCATCCTTATTGTGAGTTTTCTCCTTTTCACCAGTTTTAAGATTTATGTTCCTGTTCTCAGAATTTTCAATTTGTCCTTTAGAACTTTTAACTTTACCAGTTTTCTTTTTGCTTTTGTCAGTGTCCAAACGGGTACACTGTTTTTCCAGATGTCGACTTTCAGGTCGATCTTCAAGATCTGGGATTTCAACTATTTCACCTTCTCCTTCGGATGCTGAACTGGTATCTGATATCTCCAGATGTCGACGTACAGGTCGAGCTTCAAGATCGGGATTTTGGTCTGGTTCACCTTCAGAATCAGAGTCTGAACTACTATATGTCTCTTCCAAATGTTGATTTTCAGGTTCAGGGACTCGGATTGTTATGTTATGTTAATAGATGCTTATATAGCGCACGTACACCCTTGAGTTTCATGGCGCTGTCGACCAAGTGCTTGCAGTGAGATAGTACCAGCGTTAGAGATTACAAGTGCAAGCTTGCTCAAATAGCCACTCAAGAGATTGTCACTGTTTCAGAGTGTCAGAGGCAGTGAGTTCCACAACCTAGGGGCCAGGTAAGAGAAGCGACAGCCTCCCAAATGATTCCGTTTAAAGGTCGGGACAATGAGCAAGTTGAGATGTGCGGAGCGAAGATTGCGCGTGGGGGTATGCTTGGTGATCATACTGTTGATGAATTTAGGGCTATTGCCTTGCAAAGCCTTAAAGGCTAGGCAGCCCGTTTTAAAGGCCACTCGCTGAGCTATCGGGAGCCAGTGTAATTTCTTCAGGTCTGGCTTGGCGGACGGTCATTTGGGTTGTTTCCCAATCAGCCTTGCTGCTTGGTTCTGTACCATTGGAAGTCTTTTTTGCAGGCCGATTGGCAGTTCAAATAGATCGAATTGGAGAAGTCAAGACGTGAAAGAATAAGGGCTAACACCACCTGTGTTAAAGCAGAGTGGGTCAACAGATGAGCAATTTTCCAAATTTTGTGCAATTGGCGGACACTAAAGGAGATTACAGCTCCCACCTGTCCGCGTTGCGAGAGGTCGGCATTGATAATGACCCCTAAGCTTTTCACCGAAGGGGTGGGGACAGGAGGGGCCTGAGTTCTGCCGGCCAGAAGTTAGGGCTCCAGCTGTTCTCGCTCTTCCCCGGCAGAATCAACTCTGTTTTCCCCAGGTTAAGCTTAAGATGATTCATGTCCATCCAGTGCTGGATGTAGAGCATAGTGGACTAGAACTCATCTACAGCATTGGGGGAACAGAGGGGGAAAATGAGTTAGAGATCGTCTGCGTAATTGAAAAGAGTTACATTTCTATTTTTTAGTGAGTGAATCAAAGGTCTCAGGTATAAATTAAACAGAAGTGGAGACAGGGATGAGCCCTGTGGTACCCCACAAGCGGAGGTAAGTTTTGAGGTGGTGAAGTTCCCCAGCCTTACTGCTTGGGTACAATCCTCGAGGAAAGATTTAATCCACCCAAGTGCCGGGCCCCCTAGGGCCGCTTGTTCGACACGGTTCAACAGGATGTATGGTCGACCGTGTCGAACGCGGCCGACAAGTCCAGAAGCACAAGTGCTTGATGGTCGCCCCTATCTGCCGTTGCTCTGAGCTCAACCAGGATAGCAAGAGTCACAGCTTCCGTGGAGTATAGAGGGCGGAAGCCAGCCTGTTTCGGCTCTAGATAATTCGAGTGTTCGATAAAGCTGGACACGCACCCGGCTACATGAGCTTCTAATAGTTTTGACAGGAAAGGGAGGAGAGATATAGGGCGATAATTTGCTGGATTACTAGAGTCGGACCACGTTTTTTTTTTATAAGGGGGACGACCTTAGCATGTTTAAAGGCGCTGGGAACTATGCCCTGTTCAAGTGATTCATTAAGAAGTGGCAGAACACTGTGAGGAAAAGAGGTAAGGATGTCTTTCAGGACATGTGGAGGGCAGCAGTCATGTGGGGAACCAGATTCGACCCGAGTTGTAAGTTCTACTAGTGTGTTAGGACCTATGGGTGGGAACGTGTCTAGGAAGCATTGGTTGCTAAAGGTGTCATCTGGAGGTTCCCAGTTGGTGGTACACCGGAGACTAGCTCTAATAGAAGATACCTTGTTTAAAAAGTAATCATTCATGGAGTTACAGAGATCATGTGTCGGGGTCTGGACAGGCTAGGATCTAGTATCATTCCATAGGTAATTCACGATTTGGAAAATTTCTTTAGATTTGTTATGGGCGTTAAGTAATTTTCCAGAAAAGTAGGCCGTTTTGGTACTTAAGATGGTTTTCCTGTATCCGCAACGAGCCATCAGGAATTGTTCTCTGGTGGCCAGGGAATAATTTAGTCTCCATTTCCTTTCGATTTGACGCAGTTCCAGTTTTTGTTTTTTTAGGTCGTTCGTGAACCATTTATGAGCGTCAGAATGGCGCGCACAAGAGAATTTGACCGTAGGAGCATAGTTACTGGCTGATAGTAACCACTCATTGACCTATGCACCCATCTCTTTACTCCAGCGCACTTTACTGCTGTGGTGCTAACCAGGATAACTTGTTGCGGTCTGTCCCAGCGAGGAACTAGACAGTTTCTCCTTCTGTGTACTTTTAGCCAAACGCAGTCTCCAGGACTTAAATCATGAGCAGGATGTTTTTCTTTTGTACTTGCACCAATCCCAACCTGGTGAAATACAGAAGTCACCACGTCAGACAGGCTTTTGCAGTAATCCAGTATGATGCTATCATTTATAATCAATAGTTTATCTACTGGCACAAATGCTTGCCTCATTACTCTTCCCATCAGTATTTCATGAGGACTCAATGCTGCCTTTCTATCTGGTATGCTCCTTAAGGTCATTAGAACAAGTGGTAAAGCATCGGGCCATTTTAGTCCTGTGGCCAAACGCATCTTTCCAAGTCTGATTTTATTGTTCCCTTTACTTGTTCAACTACCCCAGAAGCCTCTGGTCTGTAAGCACAATGACATTTCTGACAAATGTCCAGTGCTTCACCTATCAGTTGGATCAATTCATTCTGAAAATGTCCTCCTCTATCTGATTCAATTGTTACTGGAAAACTGAATCTTGGGATGTTTTCTCTTAAAAGAAGCTTTGCAACAGTCACTCCATCATTCCTTCTTGTGGGAAATGCCTCAACCCATCGTGAAAACAAACACATGTTTACAAGGACGTACCTTAATTTATTACATGGTGCATTTCTATGGAATCCAACTGCATCCTGGTAAAAGGACCTCCCTCCCATCCTATGGTTCTCAGACTTACAACAGTTTTCCTTCCTGGTTTCAATTGTTGACAGGCTAGACACCGTTGGCACAAGCTTTCAGCGATCATTCTAAACTTAGGGTTGTACCAAGTATGTCTAAAAAGTCGTATCATAGCATCTCGACCAATATGGCCTTGACCATGGTACATTCGGACCATGTTAGAGATCATGGTATCAGGCATTACTGGTCTTTCATCTTTGTACACCCGAATTTCATCTTCTTCTCTTTGTCTGCAATCTGCTTTTAACCATGTATCTTTTCATCATCACTTGCCTCTTCTTGCAACTGTTTCACTTCCTGCCAAGTCTCAACTATATTAGTAAGCATTAAACGACTTGAAACATGTTCTTTTTCTCTGTCCCGATTAATAGAAGTGTGACATGGCACTTCAATAGTTAATGTTATGACTCTTGTATGTTCTCATTACAACACCACCATGTAATTGTGTTTCTATTCTTATTGGAATATTCTAATGTAGTAATGTTCTACTGGTGGCAGTTATTCTTTAGCAGTTGATGGCTGGGGTGAATAAAGTGAACCTGAAGCTTATCTACTTGTGTGGTTTTCAAAGAACACCACATTTATTTGGCGACGAGGTGGTCTCACCCCAACATAAAGGAGTCTCTGTTCCCGCTTCCATCTTCGTTTTGCTGATTTTTTTTTCAAAGGAAAAGAGAAGTGTTGTATTTACCTTCTCCTGGGGCTAGTTACATTTTGACCATCTGGTGAGAAGTGTTCCGGGGCTTCTCCAGCGGCAGTTCAAGAAATCCAGAAATCTTTCTGTGAAAAATATTAATCAGCGGTGAGGAGATTGGCGTGAGGGGTGCTGTGAAATGCATGTGAGTTTCAATGATGTTTAAAGCCCTGAATTGTTCTCCAGATTATCGTGGTTGGAACGCATCTGCGCTCCAGGAAAGGAGACGTTCTGGAAGGCTTTGAAGCGTCAGTCACTCTATGGTTGAAGCTCATCTGCGTTTCTGGTGTAGTGACGTCGGCGCGTTGTCACGCAGGAATGCCATTTTAATTACAAAGAGAGTCACCTAGCTACAACACGGAGTCTGTGGATGATAAAAAGACTCCGTGCGACGTGCAAAAGTCAATATTTATTTTATGCTTTGGAGATATGAAGTAAGAAAAAATAAATATAATTAAAAAAAAAAAAACTAAGGAGTTTATGTCCTACAGAAGCTTTCACATAGTTAATGCGCTACAGTTTCCTTTGGCGCCATGGTATTTTAAGATTTGACATTACTGGCTAAGCTTAAGACTTCATATGGGTGCAACTTCGAGGTCAAGTTAAGGTGCTACATTGCCCTTATATGACAATTTGTCAAGGAGTTCTAAATTTTAGTGATTTGTGTGGCATATATATTTTTTCTCATTTAAAGCTGGAAGAAAAGTAAAAAAATTACAGTGATTGGCACACCTCAATCTAACTGTGATTTAGGTGCCAATATTTTCTGTCATTATTGTATGTAATCTAAGACTTGATAATTTATAACTTTTTTTCAGGTGGTTTTATATTATTTTGTTTTGTGTGTTACTATTTTCTGGGAACCAAAGGAAGAACAAACATACAAAATGTCACACAGTCACCATTTTTTCTATCAAGCCCAGGAGAACCCAAAATAAAATGGCAGAAGTGGAAAAAGATTTTCACTAACTACGCTAGAGTTTGCGGCACAAACCTTAGTGCTGAACGAAAACACTCTCTATTACTCCATTGTCTTGGAGGGGAAGGTCAGGAAGTACTGGAACATTTGCCAGAACTCAGTGCTGCCGATCAGAGAGCATTAAATGAATATGAAATTTGTATTCTACAATTAGATAGACATTATCGTTTACATATATTCACCATTATGGAGAGGTATCATTTTGGTCTATGTGAACAAAAAAAAGAGGAGTCTATTGAGGAATTTGTGACTAGGTTAAGAAAACTTGCATCGGAGGGAGGAGCTACGCGTGAGCTCTAGGTTCTTCCGTGACCGTCCCCCAGCCTCACTATCCTGTCTTCTATCCTGGAATCTGAGCTTTGCATTCGCTCTGGGAGGCTGTGCGGCGCACCCGGAACTATTTACAACCTCCTGGTGACGCTGCGTTCCAGAGATCCGGGTGAAGGTGCTTACGGCCTGCTCCGTATTGGAGGCCGGGAGCTGGGTTGTTGCGGAGGCTGCCCGCAAATTGAACAATAGTGGAGACCCGAACCAGAAGTTGCCGGTCAGGTCCGTCCACGAAGACCAGATCAGCTCGGAGACTAGGGAGGTGAGTGCGGGGGTGTGTGTGGTGTGGGCCACGACAGAGGTGCCCCCCTGCGCTATTTGTGGGGCCTTTATGCACAATATTGGAGCCCGTGTCAGCACACCCCAGGTGAAAACGCAGTCGCGGTCGCTTGGGGCGTTGCCCACTGCGGCTTGCCGCGAAGACGGAGGGGGGGGGTGAGTGCCGGGAGGGGAAGCCCCCACTGGAGCCGGAGTGCAGACGCCCAAATGAGCTGTGGTACACTGCGGAGGCTCCCGCATCAGAGTCACGACTTGGGAGGCGCTTGAAACAATCACTGCCGCTGCGTAGTGGGACAGCTGTGCATCGGAGAACCCCCCCTGGCTGCCAGGAGGTACAGGGGTGTGAAGTGTCGTCCTGTGGGGTCGGAGAGGGATTCTAGCCACTTCTACAGGGCTCGACACGCTACGTTTGCAGCAGCGGCGGACCGCAGGAATTGAGAACTTTCCCCATTGCCCCCCCCCCTGTGGCCTGTGTACGAGGAACATTACGTTGTCCCGCGCTCGCACAGGGGCTCCTGGATTGAATGCTGGCTAGCTCCCTAGGCCTGAGAGGGGAGCAAACTGGGTGAAGGGGACCCTGGTCAGAAGATCGCAGGCTCTGGGGTGAACCAAATTGAAGTGGGCCGCGAGGCCACGGGTCGACTTTTGCGCCCCCAGCTATCCCCTCTGGTGATCTTGTGGGGTCGCCCCTTGGAGCCCCAGCAGATGTATACACAGACCTCTGGGACACTTGAAATATACGGCCAGCGGCTGCAGCTCTTGATAGTGGGGTTCGGGTGTCGGAGGGTGCAAAATATGGCGACAAAAACGGACTGCGAGAAGCCCTCCACCAGGGGGTCTAAGGGACTGAAACAGGTTCTGGCGAACAAACTTGACCGCTATACTATGCCGAAGGGCTCTCCCTCTGAAACTAGACTCAGCGTGGTGGGCGGTAGAGATTCTGGAGGTCCAGGAACGGAATTGACGTTGTCGGATGTCATGGTGGCGATAGAGGGAATTAAATCATCTCTTGGGCAGCAAATGGTGGCACTGGATACCAAGCTTGACACTGTCTCAATAGAAGTCAATCTCATTGGCATGGACCTGACAAAAGTCAAGGGGAAGGTCAAGTCCCTGGACATCAAAACCGCTAGCTTGGTCGATGATGTTGCCCAGCTTCAGCAAGAAGTGAGCGCCCATAAATCATCCACAGCCCAGGCAGAGCACAAGCTTGATGACTATGAGGGGAGGGTCTGGCGCAACAACGTCCGTATTTTAGGCTTGCCTGAGAAAGCTGAAGGTCCGGCCCCCGACCTGTTTGTAGAGGATTTAATCCTCCAACATCTTAAGCCCAAGGGCATCAGCAAATTCCTCACCATAGAGCGCGCCCTTAGGGTCCCGGGAGGGAGACCGAGGCCTGGAGCACCTCCGCGCCCCATGATCGCCAGAGTGCTCAACTTTAGGGACACAGACGCTATCCTCTAGGCTGCCCGTCAAGAAGGGCCCCTCCGATATGACAATGCCATACTCTTTCCCCTCTTTCCCGACTTTACTCAACTGGTGCAGAAGCAAATCCGTAACTTTCTGGCTGTTAAGAAAAAACTGCGTGACAGAGGGTACAAGTTGATGTTTCCGGCTCGTCTTCGGGTGGAGGCTGAGGGGCAGGCGTGGTTCTTTGACAACCCGGACGTGGTATTCGACTAGATTGACAGCCGCCCTTGGGATGGCCCTGAGTCTCGGGATCAAGATAGGGAGGAGGAGGCCGCTGAACAGGAATGAGTCCAGGCCTCACTACGTGAGCTCCCCACAGATTGTAAGGAACTTGGATTGTGGCTCGACAAGCGGCCTGGTATTGACTTCCCGGAGTGCACTGAACTGTATCTGCGCTTTTCGTCTCAGATGGACAATTGTGACTATTGAAATGTGGGGTCATGGGGGGGTGCGGGATGCCGTTTCCCGCTCTTTACTACATTTAGTAGCTTAGAATTTGTTTGTTAAGGGCGACAGGCACTCTGCTAGTTGGGGATGGGCTTTAGCCGTATGTAGGGGTGCAGGGTGGTTGGGTGGGGGACTGGGGTCATTTCACGCCTTGTTTTTTTTCCCCCTTGTTTTGGTTCTTTTTCCCTTTTTCTTTATACATCAGGTGGTAATGTTGCAGTTGGATGATATCGATATTGGCTAAATGTCGTCTGTTAGCCAGGGTTTGGGGATAAAGGTGCTGAGCTGGAATGTAAATGGCCTGGGGGATAGGATTAAGAGGGGAATGGTAAATCAGCTTGTGAGAAGGCACTCACCAGATTTGTATTATTGCAAGAGACACACCTCATAGGCAACCGCTGCATGGCCCTTCATAAAGGGGAGTATAAATTGGTGGCGCATGCTGGGTTTACCACGGGGTCCAGGGGAGTCAGTATTTTGATGAAAAACTCCTTTCCCTTGGCAATCCAAGCCATGTGGTCCGATCAGAGGACCCGATATATTAGTGTCTCGGGACAGTGGGGGGGGGGGGAGGACGGTGATATTTGTCAATATATGTACCGTCTGGCCTCCAATCTGACACTTTCCGGGGGGAAACAACCATTATAACGCAACTTTTACGACGCACTACCATTACAACGCAACTTTTACAACGCAGGATCCATTACAACGAATGCCTTTACAATGCATGACATTACATAGCAGATGCTATTACAACGCATGCCATTACAACGTAAGTATAGGTAAGTATATCATTTTATTTAAATATTTATTTAATTCAAAAAATTATTTAATTAATTGTATAAATATTTAAAAAATATATATATTAATTTAAGTAATTTTATAAAATAAATTAAATATATTAATTTAAGTAATTTAAAAAAGTAAGTATGAGTATAGGAGTATATGTTTTGGGGTACTGAGGTATATGTTTTGGGGTGTTTGGGTATTTTAAGGGTTCAGGGCTAGGTTTGGGTTATGGGGTACAGGGTTATTTTTAGGGTTCAGGGCTAGGTTTGGGTTTTGGGGTACAGGGGTATTTTTAGGGTTCAGGGCTAGGTTTGGGTATTGGGGTACAGGGGTATTTTTAGGGTTCAGAGCTAGGTTTGGGTTATGGGGTACAGGAGTATTTTTAGGGTTCAGGGCTAGGTTTGGGTTTTGGGGTACAGGGGTATTTTTAGGGTTCAGGGCTAGGTTTGGGTTTTGGGGTACAGGGGTATTTTTAGGTTTCAGGGCTAGGTTTCGGTTTTGGGGTACAGGGGTATTTTTAGGGTTCAGGGCTAGGTTTGGGTATTGGGGTACAGGGGTATTTTTAGGGTTCAGGGCTAGGTTTGGGTTATGGGGTACAGGGGTATTTTTAGGGTTCAGGGCTAAGTTTGGGTTTTGGGGTACAGGGGTATTTTTAGGGTTCAGGGCTAGGTTTGGGTTATGGGGTACAGGGGTATTTTTAGGGTTCAGGGCTAGGTTTGGGTTTTGGAGTACAGGGGTATTTTTAGGGTTCAGGGCTAGGTTTGGGTTTTGGGGTACAGGGGTATTTTAAGGGTTTAGTTTAAAAAAACTATAAATAAATTAAATATATTAATGTATGTAATTTAAAAAAAATGTAATTTAATATTACATTTTAAGTAAACATTTATTAATTACATTTTTTTTACATAATATACTTACCTATACTTACGTTGTAATGGTATGCATTGTAATAGCATCTGCTATGTAATGTCATGCATTGTAAAGACATTCGTTGTAAAGGATCCTGCGTTGTAAAAATTGCGTTGTAATGGTATGCGTTGTGAAAGTATGCGTTGTAATGTCATACATCTCTTTCCGGGACCTGGGTGCTGTTTTTCTCACCTTACCCCTGGGCCTTTTGGTATTAGGGGGCGATTTTAATGCAGTGCTAGACGGGGAGATGGACAGACATCCAGCGCGGATACTTAGACCATCGCAGAGGTGGCTCCCAGACTTCCTCGAAACAGTGAGGCTTGTTGACAGCTGGTGGGTATGAAATCCGACACAGACGCTCTTCACACACGTGTCCGCCGCACACCACAGTATGTCCAGATTACACTACGTGTTGGTGCCAGTGGTCATGGCAGCCACAGTTAAGGAGGCACGTTACCTTGGAAGGGGTATTTCTGATCATTCTCCGGTGTGGTTGTGTGTGGAGCTTGGGCAGCCTGCGGTGGGCAGAGTAGCCCCCATTAGTGTGTGGCACCTTAAGGATCCCGCCACCAAAAAAGAGGTAGTCAAGAAGTCAGAACGCTACTTCCAGGAAAATGTGGTTATAGTTGACTCAGCGCAGTCTTTGTGGGAAGCATATAAGACAGTGATACGGGGTGAAGTCCTGTCCCTGGTGGCGGGGAAGAAAAGGAAGCATCAGGCAGAGGTAGTCAAGGCGGAGGCAGAGTTCTCTGACTATTACAAAGGGGTATATATCACGGTTGTGGGATATACAGAGGCAGAGAACAGTGAGATGATTAAGGCTATTTGCATGCCTGAGCTGTCTGAAGATGATAGGGGATATTTAGACTCCCCTTTTATAGACAATGAAGTGGCACAGGCGATTAGAGGGGTTAAATCAGGGAAGGCGAATGGCCCCAATGGTATACCAATAGAATTGTACAAATTGTATGCTCATAAGCTCGCCCCATTTATCTGAGCCATGTTCATAGAATGTAGGGAGATAGGTCAACTCCCGTATGATCAGCGGGTGGGAAATATTGCAGTTATCCATAAGGCAGGCAAGCCTAAGACAATTTGTTCCTCATATAGACCCATTTCACTGCTCAACGCCGAGCCCAAAATCTTGGCGAAGCTCCTCACTACCAGATTGGTCAAGGTAGTGACAACTATGATTACCCCCGAACAGTCTGGCTTCATGCCGCGCTGCAATACGGCACTTAACTTGCAGAGGCTACATGGGATCCTGGGTGGTTCCCCAAAAATACACGGACCAGCAGTATTGGTTTCCTTGGATGCCACTATGTCGTTCGATAGGGTCGAGTGGTCCTATTTATTCGCGGTATTAGCAAAGTTGGGGTTTGGACCAGATTTCATCAGTTGGGTACGTTTACTGTTCAGTAATCCCCTGGCCAGGGTAGTTGTGAATAATTGCAAGTCGGCTGACTTTCCTTTGGGAAGGGGCACGAGACAGGGGTGCCCTCTGTCCCCGCTTCTCTTCGCGCTTGCACTAGAGCCTTTGGCGACATGGGTCAGGTGGGACCAGTCAATACGTGGCTTGCGGTGGACACCCGAATGGGAGGATAACATTTCACTATATGCTGATGATATCCTGCTTTATCTTACCAACCCCAGGGTGTCTTTGATCAATTTTCTGGATATACTGGCCATAATTGGTAGGTATTCCGGATTCGCCATAAATTAGTCAAAATCAGTGCTCTTTGTCCTCACGGGGGATCCACCGGTAATCCCACAGCCATGCCCTATACAGATTGAGCTACTCAAGTTTAAATACGTAGGTAAATATGTAACACTTGACCCGAAGCTGTGCTGTGCTAACAACCTGGGTCCCCCTTTGAACCGGTTTAAAAAGGACGTGGATCGCTGGAAGGTTCTTCCGCTATCCTTGCTGGGTAGGGCTGTGCTGTTTAAGATGCTGGTGCTTCCCCCATTTTTGTATGTACTCCAGAATGCAATGGACCCAGTATGGTTATCCTATTTTAAGGAAATAGAAGCCCTTCAGAGGAAACTTCTCTGGGACGGAAGACCCCGAATAGCATTTTCCAAGCTCATTCTCCGATGGTATAGTGGTGGGATTGGACTGCCAGATCTACGAAAGTACTATTGGGCTTTACAGCTTGCAGCGGTGAACCATGTTGTGTACGGGCCACTAGGAGACCCAGGTTATGCCATGGATCGGGGGCAGGCACCGGGGGAGATATCACCTGGGCGCTCTATGCCAGGCCTAAGCGGTTCTCGCTGTTGGGCCCAACGGCACACGCAGTCCATGCGTGGCATGCTGCCAATAGATATCTTGCCTGGGAAGGGAAATTAACTTTAGCCACCCCCCTGTGGAACTCGGAGAGTCTTGGAATCTCGTGGAAATCCAAGGGATTTGACAAGTGGGATCTCATCGGGATCACTCAGATCAAGGATATGTGGGGAGGGGACAAAATACACACATTTGACTCTCTCAAACAGCAAATAGCCTACACGACAGTGAGTAGTATCAAAATCTCCAGGTTAGACATGCCCTCCTCACTCACATACCTAGGGACGCCACGCTTCCAGAGGCCTCTCCTCTTGAGGATAGCGTGTTAGACGGGCACCTCCCCGAGAAAACTATCTCTTTAATATATAAAAAGCTAATTAATAATATGGAGGACCCTCTGGGACTTATTAGAATGCAGTGGAGTGCAGATGGAATAGGGCTAGATGACGAGGACTGGACAGAGGCGGTTTCCTCCCCGAGGGTGGTGGCAATCCAGATGAGACTGAGACTGGTGCAACTAAAGATCTTGCACAGGTCGTATAGCACGGGGCCTTGATTGGTACGTATGGGGCAAACAGTGAGTGAGGAGTGCCGGAGGGGATGTGGAGAGCTTGGTACCTTTATGCATATTCCATAGCACTGCGTGGTAATACAGGAATATTGGACAAAGGTTCATGACGAGATGAGGGAGGCTTTGGGGGGAGGTACGACCAGAGGCCTGGAGGTGCATACTGAATTTGTGGGAACCCACGGATCTAACGTGTATCATAAGCAATGGGTGACGCTGGCGTGTATGGTAGCAAAACGGAATATTGCTCAGCTGTGGGGGGCCAGCCAACCACCCCGGGTTTCCAAATGTGCAGAGGACTTGGATTGGTGTATGTTCAGGGAGAAGTCTGTATATGAAGCTAGGGGTTGTCCAGAGAAATGAGGAAAGGTCTGGGGGGCTTGGAATGGGCACCGCAGCGAGATTTGTACGCCCCCGGCGCAACGAGTAGAAGCAGAGGCGCAAGAATCCCCATGATCCTATAAATCATAAATTGTTTTAGTGATTCTGTAAGAGCTATATTTTAACTTGTCTAATGAGGAAACTGTTAACACACCTGATGTTTTTTCCCTTTTTTGTTATTTTGTTGATAAAAAATGTATCAAAAAAAAGAAAACTTGCATCAACTTGTAAATTTGAGGGTGCAGTAGGAGAAAGGATAAGGGATCAATTTGTTTTAAAATTTTCGCATGACAAAATCAGGGAAAGTTAAGGTTGAAAGAAGAGCCACCTTTAGATGAGGTGTTATTGCTAAACGTGTTGAACACATGTTGAAATGTGTGGATGAATTGAGCACTGAAAAAAATAATTCTAATACTACTAGTGCAAATGTAAAAGAAGTTGTGTATGCGGTTAGAAACAAACTACCCAATGAATCTGAGAGTGAAAAGATTATACGTTCAGAGAAAAATTTCACACAAGATAAAAATTTTGCACAAGATGAGAAGTCAATATGTTTAGGTGTGGTTGATCTGGACATAGAGCAAATGCTTCTTACTGTCCTGCATTGCAAGTATATTGTAATACCTGTGGGAGAAAGGGTCACTTTGAAAAGTGTTGCAAAACCAAAGTAAAAAAGAGAGAACGATTTGTTGTAAAAGAACATCCGCAAGTTAAAGAAGTTCTTTATCAAATTGATGATTCTAAAGCTAATAATCCTTCTCATATTGTTTGTTGAAGGTGTTGAGCTTGAGATGAAGTTCGATTCTTGCTCGCATCTCACTTATATTAACAAGGATATGTTTGAGAAAGATTTTAGAGACCAGGGGCCCGATGTAGGTAATTCCTATTTACCTACTCTTAAATACCGAATCATACCGATTCGGTATTTAAGAGTAGGTAAATTGGAAGGGGGCAGATGTAGGTAATTCTTATTTTAAAATTACTGAATCTGTAAGATTCGGTATTTACCGATTCGGTAAATACCGAATCGGTATTTCCCATTGATTCCTATGGGCCTTGAAGCCCATAGGAATCAATGGGAAATACCGATTCTGTATTTACCGAATCGGTAAATCCCGAATCCTGCAAGGGTGAATGGGGTGTCACTTTGACACCCTGTAGCACCCCAATTCCAGGCTTGTGTGCCATGTGGCACACAGACATGCCCTAAGGGCATGCCTGTGTCTGTGTGTCACATGTCTGTGTGTCACATGGCACAGGTGTACATGCACAGATGTGCATGTACACCTGAATTCGGTATTTTACCACCCAATTGTGTTGGGTTATAAAATACCGAATTCTGAAGGCCTATGTATGTATGTATAGGCATTTATATAGCGCACTACTTACCCGGAGGGTCCCAAGGCGCTTCGACCGCTGCGAAACCCTTCCTGGCTTCCCTGAGAGATGGTCCCTTAATGGGTATCTCCAGGGTGAGACCAGGCATCCCCGGCGGTCTGGTGGGGCCGTTAGTGAAGATGAGGCAAGCTAATGCCCAGAGTTGCCGAGTGTGATCGCTGATCAGAGTGGGCACCGAGGCGAGAGAATTATCGAGTCAGCTGACCCTGGTCCAGACACCTGCAATCGCCGGGAATCGAACCCTGGTCCCGGGCCGTCCTCTGCTCTCGGGTCTGCCGCCTCTAACCAGTGAGCCACACTACTTCACTGTAAACAGTGCTACCTACATCTGGGATTTACCAAATCGGTAAAAGTACTGATTCAGTATTTTACAGAATCGGTAAATTTACCGATTCGGTATATTTGCCGATTCTGTAAAATAATGGCTCCTACATCTCAATCACCAAATACCGGTCGGTAACGGCCGAATTCGGCCGTTTCCGACCGGTATTTGGTGACCTACATCGGGTCCCAAATGTATTGTCAATCTGAAAGTATGTAAAAGGATGAACAGTTGATAAATGACTCTTAAGTCTACCTTTCCATTTACTTTTATTTTAAAATAGGATTGCATGCCTGATTTTCCCATCTCGAGCTGCATTATGTCTTCGTTTCTGAAAATTGTCCTTACTAGTGCAGAGATCGACTGAATTTTATCTGCGGTGCTGTGAATGTTTCCAATTTCCAAAAGGCGCTGGGTTCTCAAAAAGTACACAACTCACTGTATAAAATATGAACCACTTATGGTGTGACCTTCAGTAAACCCCTGCCCCCTATTCAATTAGAACCCCGGAAGAAGAAAAGTCATACTTCCACTTGCTCAGTGGCAAGGTGAACCCCAGTCTGCTCTGCTCTGATTAGATGAACCCCCGGTCTGCCCGAACCTGGTAAACAAAGTACAAAAAAAAATATTCTCTATAATGTACAACAACTTTATAGTTACAGAGAAATGCTCTGCCTAATGTCACAACTTAATTGGGACAAGACCGAAATGTTGCTTTCCAGAACTGCAAAGCACTCTGCCTTCCAGTGGCCAGGCCTAAATCATTGAGCCTCGGTGCACGGAGAACGAAATTTGAGTGTGCGAGCATAAAGTCGAGGTAACAAGTGCAAGAATGAATACAGTGCTTCAATGGACAAACACGATATGTTTTTAGTTTGCGAGAACCAAAATATTTAAAAACATACCAAACCTTACCAAAAAGTGATTTTCGAATTTATATACAAGAAACACGACAAACATATACAAAGACTAAAAAAATCAGCAAGTGTTTTCTTCATGTGAAAAAAATATATGCGAAGTAGCGTTTGCACCAATTGTTTACACTTCCTTTGGGAAAGAGCGATATATACACCTAGAGGAACGTTATATAAGGCCCCTGTCCACTCTCCCACCAATGTACCACCAGGACAAAGGCCCATCAGTCTTCATATTGTGGCTGAGACCCCAGTTCTCATCTGTGTCAGGGAATCCCCAGTTGTCCCGCAGTGCCCTAGTGCATGCTGATCTATGTACTTATGCAACCTATATCTGTGCAGGTGAGGATCTAGCTGGCTGATGAAGGATGGTAACTATCTTAGCTTCCATTGTTGTTCTGGTGATACCTCGCCCTCCCCCTCTTTAAGAGGTTGGTGATGCCACAGTTAAGGACCTGCTGCACCCGAACATGGTGATGCACTCGGTCCCACTGACAATGCCCCCTTACCTGGGGATGGTGATGCACTTGGTGCTTCGACTCTGGCTGGTAATGGCCCTCTCCAGCTCTTCAAGCTGTCCGGATTTCTTTCAGTTTCTTCACCAGGCTCTTTACTGCCTTCTCACTCCACTTCTCCTCCTGCCCACCTGGTACTCCCTGCTCGCCTCCCTCACCGTTCTTCCAACCAAGGAGCCCCTTCACTATAGGGGGGTGGAGGGCAGGATGGACATCTTATCCCCAGGAAAGGTAAGATGTAATAGGGGTCTGGAAGCTATGAGAAGGCTGGGGAAAATCCAATGGTGTATTCGACCTCTGATGGTCCAATTGGGAGAGGACAGTTAGTTTGAAACGGTAGTTATGGGGCCAGTTGTTGGAAAGGCAAGATTGGAAGAGTGTACCCAAGATAGGCACTGAGTGGCTCTAATGGATAGTACAGGTTGCGGGAAACGTGACAGTTTGAGGAAGCTGTGGCTATGTGGGAGCAGTTCTTGGAAGGGCAGCTTCGCGGAAGAAGTTCTTGGAAAGGCAGCTGCTGGGTTGAGAGCTCTAGAAGAAGTTGCTACGAGGAGAAATAAAAGGATGAAAATTTCGGGGAGCAACCCCGGGGCAATCAGATGAAGAATTCGGGCGGGGTAGCCCTGTTGTAATTCGGGAGGTGATGTGGGCGCTGTCAGTGTGGGATCTATTGGAAAAGTGGAGGTGGGGGCGGGGGGTATGGAAGAACTTTAAGAGGGTTAAAAGAGTGAGTCTTTGACGGTAATAGTTCTTCAGAGGAGAGCGCCGAGTGTGGTCAAGCCCTTGATGGTTGGCCTGCGAAGCTGAAGGGTCCGGACATGCAGGGGGCTCTAGCTCAGTTCCGGGTAGGCAGCAAGGGAGCTGTTTGGGACAGTGCGGCTGGGCTGGGTTCTCTCCTGGGCTGCGGGGCTCTCTTCCCAACACGGAAGCCTCGGGGCCGGACTCCTCTTTCTCCTTCCGGGTCCCAGGTGGCGCAGCCTCACCTCGGGGAAGCTCCCCCTGGCTTGAGGTGCCGGCTGCCTGGGCGGCCAATCTCTGCGTGGCCCTTCAGACGAGCCTCCAGGCTCTGGGGCCTTAAAACCAATCACAGCACGGCCCGGGGGCGTGCTGGCCAATGGCGGCGCAGCCCTCTCGAGGAGGTCCCGGGCGGCGGCAGTGACATGAAGGGGGCACAGATGAGGGGTAGGCTCCCTCGATATTAATAACAAAGTAGCGGCAAGGTCCCCGGCGGGGTAGGCACCTGCCAGGGGACTCCTAACAGCCGAATCAAGGGAATCAATAACGCAGGCCAAATGCAGGGTGGGCACGGGAGCGGGGGCAGTGTTTTTACTCGCTAAATGGCGGCCGCAACTCCGATTCGGGGGCGTGTTTTGGCGTTTTGGGTGACGTCACAGGGCGAAAGAACGCCAAAAACACGCCCCCGAATCCGAAAGAGACGGGGCTTCTTTGGAGTGACGCCTCTCTCCTCCAATGGCTGGCCTCCGTTTAGGAAGCCAGCCAATGGAGGAGAGAGGCGGGTTCAAAGCCCCTAACTCAAAAACATTAATTCTTCGGGACTCCGCCCCTCACTGCTTCGCAGTGAGAAGCGACAGTCCCTAGACCTCAAACATTAGGACTATTTTCTTCCCGATAGCGAAATTATTTTTCTCCAGTTCCCAAAATATTTACCTTTTTTTTGGCACATGGTACTCTGCTTAAAGTAGAACTATTCTTAGAGAACAGAACCTCTATTTTTAGAGACTCTAGAGACAATATTTTGAATTTCGTGATTCATTCAGTGATTATAATGCACTACAGAAATGTTATCTGAATGATACCACTGCTTCAAAACGTACAGTATAATACTCATTTTTGTGTATCTATACCATTTCAAATGCACTTTATGTATTTTGGGGTGGGCTGGAAAACACATGCATACTTATATGTTTATATATTGCTTAGTATTTAGTAATGATGGACATTATATGTGGAGTTGGTGTTGTGAACGTATCTAGGACCCTAATGAAATATTCCCGATTTATGCCCTTATGTGGTTATAACAAATCATATCCTAGAAAGAGATACAAGACCTCCTTCATTCTAAAACCAAGGTACGGAGCTGATTAGATCCTTAGAAAATTCTTGATTCAGATTCTTGGCAAAACTAACTTAACTTAAACTGCAGCTCACTTACTCCTTCCGAAGTACTAGGCTTAGGTTAGGTACACCGGGGTAGGCGTATTTTAGAAGCACCAGTTGAGTATGTGTAGTCAACTTATATCATTGTATATATTGTATATATTTTATCAGTTTTAGGTATCATATGGCTCAAAAACCATATAAATGCTTTTACAGTATTATTTCATAACACTCCTTTTACTGTACGCACTTTACTTTATTACAAGTATTGCAATTGTGGCAATTCATTTCTCCTGCATGAGAAAGAAGACTGCTAAATAAATAACAACTTTTATTGAAAACGCCCGTCTCTCTATTTCTCTGCACTCTGGTGAAACTAGCGGTGCAAAAGGGGGTGGTGATGGACGGAGCAAGCCGGGCTGAAGACAGCTGGAATGCCAGAAACCGGTCCTCGGAAGCTTATTTCCGGTCCAGGGAAGACATGGCTTGGCATTTCGGGCTGGACTGTTCCTATGAGGCACAGGGTCAGACTGTTTTGCATATAGCCATGTCTTAACTGGGGTGGTAGAGTGGGCTAAAGAACCATGATGGATTAAACCCAGATCTTTTGACTGGGTGTGAGTGTTTGATTGATTCGGATTCTCCGTCCATCACCACCTCCTTTTGTACCGCTTTTGGCCGCCATAAGTGTGGCAGGGTATGCTCAGACGTGAGTCCCTTGCTCACTTTGCCACTGGATTCAAGCAAGCCGGGCTGAAGATGGCTGTAATGCCAGTAACCGGTCCTCGGAAGCTTGTTTCCGGTCCAGGGAAGACATGGCGTGGCAGTTCGGGCTGGACTGTTCCCATGAGGCACAGGGTCAGACTGATTTGCATATAGGCATGTCTGAACAGGGGTGGCAGAGTGGGCTAAAGAACGGTGATGGATTAAACCCAGATCTTTTGACTGGGTGTGAGTGTTTGATTGATTCGGATGCTCCGTCCATCACTACCCCCTTTTGTACCGCTTTAGGCCACCATAAGTGTGGCAGGGTATGCTCAGACGTGAGTCCCTTGCTCACTTTGCCACTGGATTCAAGCAAGCCGGGCTGAAGACGGCTGTAATGCCAGTAACCGCTCCTTGGAAGCTTGTTTCCGGTCCAGGGAAGACATGGCGTGGCAGTTCGGGCTGGACTGTTCCCATGAGGCACAGGGTCAGACTGATTTGCATATAGGCATGTCTGAACAGGGGTGGCAGAGTGGGCTAAAGAACGGTGATGGATTAAACCCAGATCTTTTGACTGGGTGTGAGTGTTTGATTGATTCGGATGCCCCGTCCATCACCACCCCCTTTTGTACCGCTTTAGGCCACCATAAGTGTGGCAGGGTATGCTCAGACGTGAGTCCCTTGCTCACTTTGCCACTGGATTCAAGCAAGCCGGGCTGACGACGGCTGGAATGCCTGAAACCGGTCCTCGGAAGCTTGTTTCCGGTCCAGGGTAGACATGGCTTGGCAGTTCGGGCTGGAACGGTTCCCATGAGGCACAGGGTCAGACTGATTTGCATATAGACATGCCTGAACTGGGGTGGCAGAGTGGGCTAAAGAACGGTGATGGATTAAACCCAGATCTTTTGACTGGGTGTGAGTGTGTGATTGATTCGGATGCTCCGTCCATCACCACCCCCTTTGGTACCGCTTTTGGCTGCCATAAGTGTGGCAGGGTATGCTCAGACGTGAGTCCCTTGCTCACTTTGCCACTGGATTCAAGCAAGCCGGGCTGAAGACGGCTGTAATGCCAGTAACCGGTCCTCGGAAGCTTGTTTCCGGTCCAGGGAAGACATGGCGTGGCAGTTCGGGCTGGACTGTTCCCATGAGGCACAGGGTCAGACTGATTTGCATATAGGCATGTCTGAACAGGGGTGGCAGAGTGGGCTAAAGAACGGTGATGGATTAAACCCAGATCTTTTGACTGGGTGTGAGTGTTTGATTGATTCGGATGCCCCGTCCATCACCACCCCCTTTTGTACCGCTTTAGGCCACCATAAGTGTGGCAGGGTATGCTCAGACGTGAGTCCCTTGCTCACTTTGCCACTGGATTCAAGCAAGCCGGGCTAACGACGGCTGGAATGCCTGAAACCGGTCCTCGGAAGCTTGTTTCCGGTCCAGGGTCGACATGGCTTGGCAGTTCCGGCTGGACTGTTCCCATGAGGCACAGGGTCAGACTGATTTGCATATAGACATGCCTGAACTGTGGTGGCAGAGTGGGCTAAAGAACGGTGATGGATTAAACCCAGATCTTTTGACTGGGTGTGAGTGTGTGAATGATTCGGATGCTCCTTCCATCACCACCCCCTTTGGTACCGCTTTTGGCCGCCATAAGTGTGGCAGGGTATGCTCAGACATGAGTCCCTTGCTCACTTTGCCACTGGATTCAAGCAAGCCGGGCTGAAGACGGCTGGAATGCCAGAAACCGGTCCTCGGAAGCTTGTTTCCGGTCCAGGGAAGACATGGCTTGGCAGTTCGAACTGGACTGTTCCCATGAGGCACAGGGTCAGACTGATTTGCATATAGCCATGTCTGAACTGGGGTGGTAGAGTGGGTTAAAGAACGGTGATGGATTAAACCCAGAACTTTTGACTGGGTGTGAGTGTTTGATCGATTCGAATGCTCCGTCCATCACCACCCCCTTTTGTACCGCTTTTGGCCGCCATAAGTGTGGCATGGTATGCTCAGACATGAGTCCCTTGCTCACTTTGCCACTGGATTCAAGCAAGACGGGCTGAAGACGGCTGGAATGCCAGAAACCGGTCCTCGGAAGCTTGTTTTCGGTCCAGGAAAGACATGGCTTGGCAGTTCGGGCTGGACTGTTTCCATGAGGCACAGGGTCAGACTGATTTGCATATAGCCATGTCTGAACTGGGGTGGCAGAGTGGGCTAAAGAACTGGGATGGATTAAACCCAGATCTTTTGACTGGGTGTGAGTGTTTGATTGATTCGGATGCTCCGTCCATCACCACCCCCTTTTGTACTGCTCTGGTGAAGCTAAGCATGCACGATTGACTGAGTGAAATAGTTATCTATTGTTTTCACACGACTCTGGAGATATACTCCTTATTCTGGAGGGAGTAAAGTTGTCATGTTTATGCGGTTGTCAGAAGCTAATCCCTTCTTGTCTATTCAGGAAAGTTAACTCATTCCTGTTCACTCGAGAAAGTTTCTAGTGACCTCTGAGCTATCTGGCATTCATAATTAAGTCTGGCCCAAGGTGTGTACCCAGTGGTATAGCTGTCATTAGTGCAAGCTGAGCAGTGATACTGTAACTCGGGTAACTGAAGACCCCCATTATGCAGTATAACCAAAGGGGATGTGGCCCATTTTTTAGGTTGAGGACCGAAACATCTCACTGTACATGAAGCAGGAAACTTCATAAATCTTCGTGTCATGTAAAAAAAATCGACTTGTTTGAATTTGGTGCCATATATCTTTAGGTGCCAAATTATTACTTTCTTCTCATTATATCAGAGCTTTGATAATAACCTCTATGAATGTGCCACTGGATTCAAGCTAGCCTGGCTGAGGAGGGGTGACACCCTGAAACTCTAATATGATCTTTACCACTCTTGGAAAGGTTGAAAACTTTACTTCTGACAAGGGCATAGGTAAAAAAAAAGTGTGGAAAAGGTGTGTGTGGGGCTCTGTGTGTGGGTGGCTCTGTGTGTGTGGGTGGCTCGGTGTGTGTGGGTGGCTCTGTGTGTGTGTGTGTGTGTAGGTGGCTCTGTGTTTGTGTGTGTGGGTGGCTATGTGTGTGTGTGGGTGGCTCTGTGTGTGTTTGGGTGGCTCTGTGTGTGTGTGGCTCTGTGGGTGGCTCTGTGTGGGTGTAAATGCAATCGGTCATGCATTTGCGAGCGATTAAGCTATTGGCATTGTAAATGACAATGCAATTCATTTAATGATTAAGCTATTGGCAATGTAAATGACAATGCCTTTTATTTATGATTTAATAAAAAAAAAATGTCACGAGCAATGCCAATAGCTCTACCTTTAATAATGGCGAGACCATTGAACTGTAAATGCTTGTTTAGAAGTGCTGTTTATCAAAACTGAAGGCCAAATCAAAGTTCAGGGGATGCTGTGTGCTCGCTATTTCAAATGTTATTCCCGTTGTTAGGAGAGAACAGTACCTCAGATAGGCCGGCAAAAAATGTGTCTACAACAGTAGGTGAAAGTTGGGCCAACTCCGAGAAATCGGAAATAGTGCATACATGCAATGCATTGCCATCATCGGTATTTAGATCAGCAATGGTCACAGAAGGTTGTACCTGTGTGGTGCCACTTTCATCTCGTACTTCACCGCCACCTAATCATAATGGTGAAGTCTCAACGAATGCCGTCATCAGAATAGGTAGCCGCTGGGGACAACACGTTGCATGAGCCGTTACCGAACCAAGCAAAGCATCGATATCCATTGGTACTGCTCATGGTAGTGTAAGACAGACGTCCAACACGCATTTTACTCCGCATAGCAGACATCGAAGCACAGGTAAGATGCAATCTTGCCAGATTAGTCTGAATGATAGAAACCAGGTAGTATTCAGATCTCTTAGCCGGGCCAATCCGAGGACTTTAGTGATACGTTCTCGGTATCGTATTGCTAGGATCGTTTCTTCCATCATAGCCTGAGTTTTGTCTGTGACTTGGCTTGCCATATCGGAGCAGAAGGAACACAAATATAATTCCTGCTACGAGTCCCAAAATAAGAGGCAGGCCACCGAAAAAAAAATGCACAAAATTCGGGAAGATGCCCAGAACTGTTTCAAAGGGTGCTAACAGTCCTGAAAAAATTGTCTTAAATACATGTGCGATGCCTCTGGTATCAGACATGTTTAAGATTTGGCTCAACATTTCTACGAAATGCACGGGGCAATTTGTCGATAATAGGGTATGTATCTCTGCCGCTGTCCTTGCAACTTGCAGATCATACGTCTCTTTGGACGAGGTTAAAGGCACAGTTGTCTGTAAAAGAATAGACTTCATTCTGCTTAAAGTATCAATTGATTAGAAGAGATATTCACAGAAGGCCATATTGCTGCCTCCATGTCTGGATTGCTGTTTGGGTACAATACTTGCATACAACAAATGACCCTGGAAGTAACGGTCACGAGATAGGCTTTTCCTGGCATCATGCCACAACAGCTGTGGTCACTTATTATAACGTAGCTACCATTGGAAAGTTGTCTGAAAAAGGTCTCTATCTGTGTACCAGGGGTGCCGTGCAGATGACATGAAAGGTTGTTTGATGAACTTTCGCAGGCTCCATGCAAGTTAATACCTTGACACAGAAGTGTACCGCTTAGTGATTTTTTACAATTGTTACCACTAAGAAACACCTCTTTTTTCCCTTCACTATAACATCTATGTGTATAAGGTAAATTCCAGGTTTACTTGATGTATCCTTTACCCAACCTTTTCATACAGGCCTGCTGGTATATACTTTTGGCAGTATTGAAACTGGATTGTAATGGTGCCATGTATTATCCATTCAATGACAGGTCTTTCTGACATTGCCAATGGTAATCTTTCTAGTTTTTCAATGCTCAGCACCGTATAGTCTGCTCCTTTTTGTGCCAACAAGATTTGTCTATCAGTAAGGTTAAAGATAGAAAATAATGACGTTGTGTTGATTAGACGCCATGGCGCGTAGCCTGAACGGAGGTTTTGTAACGTCCAGCCTAGCTGTACAATAGAACACAATTTGGATTGACCATGTTGTAACATTAGCATATCCTATTCTATTATATCAATAGCAGATGATACAATGCTGTCCAGTTAACAAATTCTGGAGGACAGAGTCGTTAACCCATTGTCCACTACAGAAAGTGATTTTTCCAAATTAATACGACCAATTTCTCGTATTTTTTCTGCAGTTTCAATTTGTGTTAATTTCCTAGCTTCATTGTAAGCTGCGTATATACCGGCGTATATGAAAGGCTTTTGACGCTGTTTGCGAGGTCCCATTATGAAATCTCGCAAGTCAGCACCTTCTTTAAGTAAAGTCAAGTGTTGCTTAATTTCGGGTAGTGTGGATTTCTTTAGCCAATCGAGACATAATCTTTCTACACTGTATGTTGTACTTATCCCTGGATGTTGTCTTTGGGAATATCTTGGGTCTAGCCTATTCTGTTTGAACCCCTGTATTTTGTTCAGGAATCTATCTTGACAGTTATTAGTGTCTGTGGGCCAGATCAACCATTTGATCCAATCAGGAATAGTTCTGTTTTGTTTTAAAATATAGGACACGTCTAACCCCTCATCTGTAGTGGTGTTTCTATCAGGCATAGCCTTTGGTATAGACGGGTTGTTTAAATCTTTTATCTTGGCTAGGCCAAGACAGTTTGTTTGTTGAATGGTGTCATTCAGGAACATTATTTGTTCTGGGATCATGCATGCTCTAAATAATGATTCTAAACCTTGTACCTGCCACTCTTTTGTACCCCAAATGGTTTTTGTCTCAATGTTGTTTTTCCAAAATTCAAAACCAAATGTAGACATTTTTTAATAACATTTTTCAGAATAAATCAGTTTAGTATTTGTCAACATGTTTTTCATTCCTGTCTTATTTAACATTTTGAAATAAAACGTTTCTGGATTAGTGATATTAAACCCTGAGAAGTATGGGAATTTTTCATTAAATGTTTTTGAACTGCCTTTTGGCGGAGTTGGACATTGTTCCCACTGATTATAACTGAAAACATTTCTAGGATTAGCAGATTTATGCAGATAATGATGCCCAAAGTGATTGAAGCAATACATTTCTTCATAATTCGAAGAACCCTGTAAATAATCATGCTCTGTAAATTTTGCTGACATTTCTAAATCTGACATCATATTATTAATATTTTCAAAGTCCCAATCATCAGAGAAAGTACCAGGTGATACAAAGTCACTTAAAGAGATCTTGAATTGATGTGGATATTTCAAGAGTTCAACCGGGCCATAGATTTCGTAATCAGTTTTGTCCCATGCTATACCAACAGGTATAGGATTTGCTGTGATGTTCACTGATCATATTTCTCTTTTTTCGATGTGAGAAGATCTGTGTGGTTTCAGGACCAAGTTGATGTTCTGACTTGCTGTGTTCATTGTACTATATTTTCCATCAATAAATCTACCCAAACTTAAAACCAAGATGAGCCATAGAAGGAGGAAAAGTACGCCTAACACAATCCATAATTCAATCCATGGTGAAATCAGATATGTTCCTCCGAGTTGATGCAAGAGCTCTGTAATTTTCTTTTTGAAAGTTTTGTTTGCTGGCTTGTCTTCATGTTCACTTGGATCATCAGAAAAGTCATCAAAGTTGATAAAGTAGCCAGATGAAGTTCTGTCAATTGGTGGAATTGCTTCCGGATTTCCATTGATCTTTGGATTTGTTTCTTTATTTTTCAAGTTAGTATAGTCCGAGGCTGCATCATTGTAGACAGATGTTTCTTGACGAACTGTTGCAATTTGGGTTTCAAGAGGCACAAGTTCCATGGCTTTGTTACATAGTCCTTTTTTTCACTGCAGGTTTATCAAATGTGATTAGTCTATCAGTTTGAACCTCTTGGATTGTAGCAAGGTTTGGTCTTCTGCTCCTTCTTGGGATTCCACTGGGCCTACTACTTATTATTGGCCACATGGTTGTGGTTTGACCAGGTCAATTGATACACCTCGGTTCTCCTTTTTACCAGCAAGGGGTGGTAGTACTACTGATCTTGTTAAGCTGACAGCTAAGACAGGTACTGCTTTTCTGTAAGAAGGCCCAAATTCCTTCTTCACCGCAATCTTTTCTCTGACCAGATCCCCAATCTTTGGAATCCAGACAGGTCTTGCTGGGCCAGGTGGTTTTTCTTCAGTGGTCCTTGGCTTTAGCTTTTCGTTACTTAGACTTTTTCTTGTTTCATTCAAGTCCTGTAAAACAGCCAAACGATTTTTGATATCAAAGTTTTTTTGTTTCACCACTGAAGTGTGACAATCGAGATCATGAATGATCATTCTTGTACCAAACAAAAGTTCGTACGGAGTGATACCTCCTAGAAAATTTCTTGGCAGATTATTAAGACTACGTTGGACACTTATTAGATGTTTGACCCACCCGTCACCCGAACCGAATACCCTCGCTGTTATAGATTGCTTTATGACACGTTTTTTTCTCTCCACTACCGCATTTCCCTCGAGATGGAATGGACTAGAATACTGTAATGCAATGCTCATGCTGGCCATGGCTTCCTTGTAAGCCCAAGAGCTAAACCCAGGACCCTGGTCAGAATGTAGCATGCCAATTGCGTATGTGCCGATAAGGACTCGCAAATCTTTTATAACAGTTCTGGTGTCAGCCGAGCGCTGGGGCCACATCCAAATGAATCTCGTCTTAATATTTATGGGATCGCATTTGTCCGGTCGGACACCTGCATGTAGATAGTCTAATGCTGTCTAATAAAGGTGTCTAGGCTGGTCTTACTGTGTTAGAGTCAGATATCTGTTCCGGTTCATAACTGCGATCTCTATTGCAGTCCTGGCACTCCATTGCAAAGTTATAAACTTGCACGCTCATTCCCGGCTACCAGTATCGTGATTGGAATTCTATTCGAGATTTCAGGATCTCTTGATGCCTCAGACCCAATCCCATGTGTGCTTCTTCAATCAAGAAGACTCTCCGGTTCGTGTTTGGAATTACTCTATCCCCCACTCCAGGGATTTGAGCAAACGGAACGGAGTTCGCATTAATTATGTATGTATTTCCGAGTGGATAGTTTAGAGGTAACGCCTCATAATTGCCTTCCATTGAGGCTTTCACTGCTGGTAGCGTTTCTCCATCTATTTGTTTTTTAGAATGCTTTTTTGTGCTACGGAAGCCGGTTGACCAGCTGCCGCCGTGGCTCTGTCAGCCAATGAATTCACTGCAACGTGAACGCCATCACGTTGAAGACTCTGCGTATGTATCACGTAAGTCTTTTGTAGTTCTTTCTGCAAAAGAGCTACATGTTCCCATAGTTTTTTATATGTTATTGTGGCACCTGTCTCATCTTTGTACCCATTTTCAATCCAGGTCTGCATGGAATTATTGTAAGATTTGACGCAGTAATACGAATCGCACACTATTAGTGTGGGGAATTCGCGATCAGCATTTTCAAGCGCCATCTTCAAAGTTAGTAGTTCAGCTCCCTGAGCTGTACATTTTCTGATTGATTCAGTTTTAGTGACCATCAGTCTGAATTTACCTAAGCGCCAGCGACCATTAACAATCGCGCACGCAGCATTGTAAATTTGTTTTTCCACAACGTAGTGTTGTGCAAATCTGTCCGTGTAGATTACACAGGTGTACTGCTCGAGAGGCAGAATTTCGATTAACAGAGGACATTCATTTTCATATTCTAGATATTCTAGTTATTTCATTTTCAGATCAAATGCGTGTTTCACGTCTTCTGTTGCAAGAGAATGTTCCCATTGTATCCATTTTGGATCTAGAGCTTTAGCATTTAGAATGCCTGGTCTTGTTACTGCCTCAAGGGCTGATACTGCTGTTTGTACAGATATGCTCTTCCCTTGGGCTAGGGCTTTTTCTTTTGCTCCAGCAGTTTGAAGCGCAGTCAGATTTTTTTCAGTAGAACTGAATTTCATTTCAGCTTGTGTGTACAAGTGTGATTTATAAGCTATTGGTACCGTTTCTCCCTCATTAGAGGCCAGGTATGTGAATTCGCATCTTCCTGGGATGACTCAGATTACAAGGTTGCGTTCGTTTGCGTGTGTTTGTAGTTTTGTTTTAGTTAACATGTCTGTCTGTAATGATCTTAAAATTTCTGTGTGTTTTTGAGTCCAATTAATTGGTTTAAAATCAAGGTATATTAGTTCGTAGGGAGGTTTAACCCTCTCTGCATAATTTAGAATGTATGTTCTTCCAAAATTCAGGAAACCTAGAATTGATTGTAAGTTTTTCAGCGTTTTTGGAGCTTGGAGTACTGCACACTTCTCTAAGAAGTTGTCTGCTAGGCTTTTGCCTTCACTTGATAATTCATATCCTAAAAATAGGACAGTTAGATGGGCAATTCGTGATTTTTTTAAAGTTAAATTTGTACCCTTCAGATGCGAACCCAAGTATGATGGTGTTCACTCTTTTCAAGTGTGTCTCCAGGTCATCGTCTGTAAGATAGATGTCGTCGACATAAGATAATGCCTCATCATCATAAATCTGTAGTAACTCTGTTACCCTGGCTGAAAATAATCCTGGGCTATTCTTGAATCCCTGTGGGAGACGACAAAATTGTTTTTGGGTCCCCATGCTGGAGAAAGCGGTCAAATATCTGCTTTCAGGTGCTATGTTTTGACAGAAGAAACCAGTTGAAATATCTAATGTCGTTTTATATTTTTTGCGCACGATGTTATTTATTAGTGCTGCACTGTGTGAGCTTTGTACTGCAAACGTTTTACAGCTTGAGTTTAGGTGTCTGTAGTCCAAAACTAGACGATATGAATCGTCTGGATTGGAGACGGGAAACAAAGGATTGTTCATTTATGAGGTGCATGTTTCAATCACCCCCTGATATTCAAGTTGATCTAAGATTTCTCTGACTTGTTTTTTAGCTTCTTGCTTAACAGGATACTGCCTCTGTGCAGTAGGTTGATTTTTTAACTGGATTTTATGGTAAGGAGAATCCTCATCCCATCCTACATGATTTCTATATAATGCAGGGGCTGGGCCACTGCCCATTTTCTAGCAAATTTGTATTTTTTATGAATTGGAATGTGATTTGAGAAGGCAGGCATAATCATTTCTTCGCCATGTGGGTACTCCCTGACAAACTCTGGTGGCCAGTCTTTTTCTGCTAGAAGGTTATCATAGCCTTTAGATAGATTCTCCCAAAAGAGACCTCTTATTTTCCTACTTTTGTCCCCCTCTATACGTATCGTGTCCACTGTCTCCAGAAGATTCATCAGGATCTTGCCAACTATGGTCACTTCTGCTGCGCTGTCTAGCATTGTCAGGGCCCACTCTCCGTTTTTCAGTTGTGTCCTCAGAATTCTCGGCATGTTTTACTTTAATACTGGCTACCTTCTTTCTGGAATATTGTAATTTTTTACTTTGATGAGCTGGTCCCTTGTCTTTGGACTTGACGTGCTCTTCTTTATGTTCTGACCGTCCTCTTCTTTCCGATTTCTGTGAGGAAGTCTGAAAAGATCGAGAGAGACGTGTATCAATATCTTGATATCTGTCAGGTTTACTCAAATTGTCCCTATTTCTAAGGTTGTATCTTTTTTCAGAGGGCTCCCTTTGGGGAGACTTTCCTCCTCCTTCTGGAGATCTATCCCTTCGTTGAGGAGACCTTCCTCTGGACTGAAACTGTTCTTCTCTGGAAGAGGTTTGTTTATTACCCTCCCACTTCTTCTTATGAGAGTTGAGATTATTTTTAATGAAAGTCTTTTCAGGATTTTCAGTTAGTGTATTTAGTCGGTAGGTTGTACTGTCAATTGTTAATTGAACTAAATTTCTATATGCTTTTTTTAAGTCTTTTATTTTAACTAAGAGTTCTTTGCTTGACATTTTTTCAATGTCGGGATGCAGTGTGTAGCTGGCTAGAACCGGCCATGTGGCTCCTGGTCTACCCAGTGGACCGAGCCTGGTAATGGAATTTTGATGTTTTAGGGCGCCATTAAACCAGAGCAGGTGCTCTTGGTATGTTAGTGGAATTTCAACTTCCTCGAAAGGAGAGTATTCCTCTGGAGATTCCTCTATTTTGTAGTGGTGGAACTCGCGTGTCACAGCATGTGCTGCTGGAAAATGTATCCAGGAATAGAATACCTCTGTCTGCCGATATTCATGGGCCTCTACCACAAATACGACTGTACCACCTCTTGATGATACTCCATTTTCTAAAAGTTTTATAGTTATAGTTTTTCAGATATTGACCGGGATGATTATAGCATTCGGGTCGTCGTTTTGGATAATTGTGTCATCCGCTAACAGTTGAGCTGCCAAAGCATCTCTTTCTTCGTCACTATCCAGCATTTTTGCTGACAGAAAGTTTGCAGAGCAAGTTTCAAGGAAACAAAGATTAGGTGCGTTGAATAAACCAAAAACTAATACATAGGAATCTCTTCCTACTAAGTTTTGGCGGATATTAACCTTTTACCCACTCCAGACGTCTATTGGAGTTTTTACGAGAAAAGAAGTCTGTGTGAAAAGCACAACTTAGTTACTCTAGTATCTTGCGTTAGATTATCGCCTTACCAAACGTTGGGTGCCATGTAGTGTAGTTCCTATATTCTCAATAGGGTCTGCACATTGGAATAACATAAACAATAGTTTAGACGTAGGACTGAGGTCGACTAGGTCTCTATTGAATATGTTAGACTTAATTATGAATGCCTGCTAGCTCAGAGGTCACTAGAAACTTTCTCAAATGAACAGGAATGAGTTAACTTTCCTGAATAGACAAGAAGGGATTAGCTTCTGACAACCGCATATACATGACAACTTTGCTCCCTCGAGAATAAGGAGTTTATCTACAGAGTCGTGTGAAAACAATAGATAGCTATTTTACTCAGTCAATCGTGCATGCTTAGTTTCACTAGAGTGCAGAGAAATAGAGAGGCGGGCATTTTCAATAAAAAAGTTATTATTTATTGAGCAGTCTTCTTTCTCATGCAAGAGAAATGAATTGCCACAATTGCAATACTTGTCATGAAGTAAAGTGCGTACAGTAAAAGGAGTATTATGAAATAATACTGTAAAAGCATTTATATAGTTTCTGTGCCATATGATACTTAAAACAGATGAAATATATACAATGCATACAATGATAAAAGTTGACTAAACGTACTCAACGGGTGCTTCTAAAATACGCCTACCCCGCTGTACCTAACCTAAGCCTAGTACGTGGGAAGGAGTAAGTGAGCTGCAGTTTAAGTTAAGTTAATTTTGCCAAGAACCTGAATCAAGAATTCTCTAAGGATCTAATCAGCTCTGTACCTTGGTTTTAGAATGAAGGAGGTCATGTATCTCTTTCTCAGGACTCGATCTCCCAGCAACCCGCAAGGGTGACTGGAAACACTGGAGCTGGATTTCTCGGCAAGAGAAAAGACAGCGTCTCTCTCAGTGTGTCAAATGGGAGGGTCGGCTTCCTTCGGCACTCACATCAGCTGGGCTTTGGGTAAGTAGATAGCCGCTCTGCTCCAAACCACCGTGTGTTGCTCAAGGCAAATGCTGGTATATTTATACCTGGAAGGTGCCGTGTTTGACGTAAGGTTGGACATAAGACGTCACTAAGAACTTTCACTAAGAACTGGCAGTTCTTTCAGGACTCTCAGGAGTTCTAGGACAAATCAAAACAGAAGCAGGGGGAATTCCCGGGCTGTAGGGAGGCTTGGTTTGTTTAAAGAACGCGTTGTACTTTCTAGGAGTCTAGGGAAGTAGCCTTGCCGTATTTGGACTGCATTGGCTATGACTAAATATGGATATGATTCTTATGCCTTTATAAGGATATGATTTGTTATAACCACATAAGGGCATAAATCGGGAATATTTAATTAGGGTGTTGTGGTTTTATCTAGGACCCTAATTAAATATTTCATATTTAGTAATAGCCAATGCAAACAAAAATGCGGCAAGGCTACTTCCTTAGACTCCTAGAAAGCACAACGAGTTCTTTAAACATACCAAACCTCCAGCAACCTGGGAATTCCCGTGCTTTTGTTTTGATTTGTCCTAGAACCCCTGCGAGCACTGAAAGAACGGCCCGTCCTTAGTGACATCTTTTTATTTACGTCTTATGTCCAACCTTACGTCAAACACGGAACCTTCCAGGTATTACTATACCAGCGTTTGCCTTAAGCAACACACGGTGGTGTGGAGCAGAACGGCTATCTACTTATCCGAAGCCCAGCTGATGCGAGTGCCGTAGGAAGCCATCCCTCCCACTTGACGCACTGAGAAAGACGCTGTCTTTTTCTCCTGCCGAGAAAATCCAGCTCCGGTGTTCCCAGTCACCCTTGCGTGTTGCTGGGAGATCGAGTCCTGAGAACGAGATCCATTCTAAAACCAAGGTACGGAGCTGATTAGATCCCTAGAGAATTCTTGAGTCAGAATCTTGGCAAAAACTAACTTAACTTAAACTGCAACTCATTTACTCCCTCTCACGTACTAGGCTTAGGTTAGGTACATCGGGGTAGGCGTATTTAGAAGCACCAGTTGAGTACTTTTAGTCAAACTATTATCATTGTATGTAACTGTATATATTGTATACCTTTTAAGTATCATATGGCTCAGAAACCATATCAATGCTTTTACAGTATTATTTCATAATATTCCTTTTACTGTACACACTTTACTTTATAACAAGTATTGCAATCATGGCAATTCATTTCTCTTGCAGGAGAAAGAAGACTGCTCAATAAATAACACCTTTTATTGAAAACGCCCGTCTCTCTATTTCTCTGCACTCTGGTGAGACTAAGTATGCACAACTGTCTGAGTGAAAATGAGATGTACTCCTTATTCTGGGGGAGCAAAGTTGTCATGTTTATGCGATTGTCAGAAGCTGAATCCCTTCTTGTCTAATCAGGGAAGTTCACTCCTTCCTGTTCATTCAAGAAAGTTTCTAGTGACCTCTGAGCTAGCTGGCAAACCTACATTAAGTCTAACATATTCAATAGAGACCTAGTCGACCTCAGTCCTACGTCTAAGCTATCATTTATGTTATTCCAATGCGCAGAGCCTACTGGGAAAATAGGAACTACACTACAAGGGTCCTAGATACGTTCACAACAAATGAGGTAGTTGTAGACCGGTTTCCCTTGCCCAATATTGATGAGATGGTGAGCACATTGGCAGGTGCTAAGTACTTCACGACTCTTGACTTACGGTCTGCATATCTTTAAGTGGAGCTAGAGGAGTTTTCTCAAGATTTAATTGCGTTTGTAACTCCTATGAGTACGTTCAAATTTCTAAGGAAGCCTTTTGGGCTCATATCGGCAGCTTCTGTTTTTCAACGGGATATGTTCAATGTTCTCAAAGGTCTCAAAGGGGTTAAGTGTTATCAAGATGATTTA
Organism: Lissotriton vulgaris; assembly: GCF_964263255.1. Classification (NCBI taxonomy): domain Eukaryota; kingdom Metazoa; phylum Chordata; class Amphibia; order Caudata; family Salamandridae; genus Lissotriton; species Lissotriton vulgaris. Next base: position 173,599,600 of record NC_141687.1, on the reverse strand, counting down.
TTAATCTACGGAAGTACTAAAACTGAACATTTTGCTAGAGTTTTTACTGTGTTAGAAAGTCTAAGAAAAGCAGGTTTGAAACTTAAAAAAGAAAAGTGCAGATTTGAGGTAGAAGAAGTCAAATATCTTGGCCATTGTATCACTGGTCAAGGTGTTTTTCCAAGAAAAGAACTGGTTGATACTATTGTGAAGATGAAAGAACCTTGTAATAAGGAGGACTTGTTATCCTTTTTGGGTATGGTGGAATTTTACGCAAAGTTTATTCAAGGTTATGCTGACAAAACACAGAATCCTAGGAAATTAACAGGGAAACGTGATGTTTGAGTGGTCTCATGAATGTACAAGAGAATTTATTTCAGTTAAGGAAGATTTAAAGAATGCGCCTTCATTACAAGCATTTGTGCCTGGGCATCAAACCTACATGTTTACTGATGCAAGTGCTAACGGTATTGGAGCTATTCTTCTTCAAAAAATGGTGGTATAGAACGCTTAATAGTGGTGCCTCAAGATGTTTGAGGGGTTCAGAACTGAATTATTCAGTCATTGAAAAGGAGTTGTTAGCAATTTTTGGGGCTTTGCGAAAATGTAAGAATTTGATTTGGGGCACAAAGTTAAAAGTTCTCTCTGACCATAAGGCAGTAAAGGAAGTATTCTTAAAACAATATATAAATTAATAGCATTGTTATTCACAAAGCCAAAAGCTCACACTTTCCTAATGCGAGTCTATTGGCTATGGCAATGCTTGTTGGTAGCACCCAAGGAAAGTGCTGTTGTGGTGCTGAGTTATGATATGGACGGGCTGAGTGATGTGGTGGTGTCCCAGAGTGATGTGGTGGTGTCCCAGAGTGATGTGGTGGTGTCCCCGAGTGATGTGGTGGTGTCCCCGAGTGATGTGGTGGAATCCCCGGGTGATGTGGTGGTGCCCCCGAGTGATATGGTGGTGCCCCTGAGTGATGTGGTGGTGTCCCTGAGTGATGTGGTGGTGTCCCCGAATGATGTGGTGGTCTTCCCGAGTGATGTGGTGGTGCATCTAAGGGATGTGGTGGTGCCTCTGAGTCATGTGGTGGTGTCCCCGAGTGATGTGGTGGTGTTCCCGAGTGATGTGGTGGTGTCCCAGAGTGATGTGGTGGTGTCCTCGAGTGATGTGGTGGTCTTCCCGAGTGATGTAGTGGTGTCCCTGAGTGATGTGGTGGTGCCTCTGAGTGATGTGGTGGTGTTCCTGAGTGATGTGGTGGTGTCCCTGAGTGATGTGGTGGTGTCCCAGAGTGATGTGGTGGTGTTCCTGAGTGATGTGGTGGTGTCCTTGAGTGATGTGTTGGTGTCCCAGAGTGATGTGGTGGTGTTCATGAGTGATGTGGTGGTGTTCCTGAGTGATGTGGTGGTGTCCCTGAGTGATGTGGTGGTGTCCCTGAGTGATGTGGTGGTGGCCCCGAGTGATGTGGTGGTGTCCCCGTGTGATGTGGTGGTGTCCCTGAGTGATGTGGTGGTGCCCCTGAGTAATTTGATTGTGTTTCTGAGTGATCTGGTGGTGTCCCTGAGTGATGTGGTGGTGTCCCCGAGTGATGTGGTGGTCTTCCTGAGTGATGTAGTGGTGCCCCAGAGTGATGTGGTGGTGTCCATGAGTGATGTGGTGGTGTTCCTGAGTGATGTGGTGGTGTCCCTGAGTGATGTGGTGGTGTCCGTGAGTGATGTGGTGGCGTCCCCGAGTGATGTGGTGGTGTCCCCGAGTGATGTGGTGGTGTTCCTGAGTGATGTGGTGATGTGGTGGTGCCACTGAGTAATTTGATGGTGTTTCTGAGTGATCTGGTGGTGTCCCTGAGTGATGTGGTGGTGTCCCCGAGTGATGTGGTGGTGTCCCCAAGTGATGTGATGGTGTCCCTGAGTGATGTGGTGATGTAGTTGTGTCCCTGAGTGATGTGGTGGTTCCCTGGGTGATGTGGTGGTGTTCCTGAGTGATGTGGTGGTGTTCCTGAGTGATGTGGTAGTGTCCCTGAGTGATGTGGTGGTCTTCCTGAGTGATGTGGTGGTGTCCCTGAGTGATGTGGTGGTGTCCCAGAGTGATGTGGTGGTGTTCGTGAGTGATGTGGTGGTGTCCTTGAGTGATGTGTTGGTGTCCCAGAGTGATGTGGTGGTGTTCATGAGTGATGTGGTGGTGTTCCTGAGTGATGTGGTGGTGTCCCTGAGTGATGTGGCGGTGTCCCTGAGTGATGTGGTGGTGGCCCTAAGTGATGTGGTGGTGTCCCCGTGTGATGTGGTGGTGTCCCTGAGTGATGTGGTGGTGCCCCTGAGTAATTTGATTGTGTTCCTGAGTGATCTGGTGGTGTCCCTGAGTGATGTGGTGGTGTCCCCGAGTGATGTGGTGGTCTTCCTGAGTGATGTAGTGGTGCCCCTGAGTGATGTGGTGGTGTCCATGAGTGATGTGGTGGTGTTCCTGAGTGATGTGGTGGTGTCCCTGAGTGATGTGGTGGTATCCCTGAGTGATGTGGTGGCGTCCCCGAGTGATGTGGTGGTGTCCCCGAGTGATGTGGTGGTGTTCCTGAGTGATGTGGTGATGTGGTGGTGCCACTGAGTAATTTAATGGTGTTTCTGAGTGAACTGGTGGTGTCCCTGAGTGATGTGGTGGTGTCCCCGAGTGATGTGGTGGTGTCCCCAAGTGATGTGATGGTGTCCCTGAGTGATGTGGTGATGTAGTTGTGTCCCTGAGTGATGTGGTGGTTCCCTGGGTGATGTGGTGGTGTTCCTGAGTGATGTGGTGGTGTTCCTGAGTGATGTGGTAGTGTCCCTGAGTGATGTGGTGGTGTTCCTGAGTGATGTGGTGGTGTCCCTGAGTGATGTGGTGGTGTCCCAGAGTGATGTGGTGGTGTTCCTGAGTGATCTGGTGGTGTCCTTGAGTGATGTGTTGGTGTCCCAGAGTGATGTGGTGGTGTTCATGAGTGATGTGGTGGTGTTCCTGAGTGATGTGGTGGTGTCCCTGAGTGATGTGGTGGTGTCCCTGAGTGATGTGGTGGTGGCCCCGAGTGATGTGGTGGTGTCCCCGAGTGATGTGGTGGTGTCCCTGAGTGATGTGGTGGTGCCCCTGAGTAATTTGATTGTGTTCCTGAGTGATCTGGTGGTGTCCCTGAGTGATGTGGTGGTGTCCCCGAATGATGTGGTGGTCTTCCCGAGTGATGTGGTGGTGCCTCTGAGGGATGTGGTGGTGCCTCTGAGTGATGTGGTGGTGTCCCCGAGTGATGTGGTGGTGTTCCCGAGTGATGTGGTGGTGTCCCAGAGTGATGTGGTGGTGTCCTCGAGTGATGTGGTGGTCTTCCCGAGTGATGTAGTGGTGTCCCTGAGTGATGTGGTGGTGCCTCTGAGTGATGTGGTGGTGTTCTTGAGTGATGTGGTGGTGTCCCTGAGTGATGTGGTGGTGTCCCAGAGTGATGTGGTGGTGTTCCTGAGTGATGTGGTGGTGTCCTTGAGTGATGTGTTGGTGTCCCAGAGTGATGTGGTGGTGTTCCTGAGTGATGTGGTGGTGTCCCTGAGTGATGTGGTGGTGTCCCTGAGTGATGTGGTGGTGGCCCCGAGTGATGTGGTGGTGTCCCCGTGTGATGTGGTGGTGTCCCTGAGTAATTTTATTGTGTTCCTGAGTGATCTGGTGGTGTCCCTGAGTGATGTGGTGGTGTCCCCGAGTGATGTGGTGGTCTTCCTGAGTGATGTAGTGGTGCCCCTGAGTGATGTGGTGGTGTCCATGAGTGATGTGGTGGTGTTCCTGAGTGATGTGGTGGTGTCCCTGAGTGATGTGGTGGTGTCCCTGAGTGATGTGGTGGCGTCCCCGAGTGATGTGGTGGTGTCCCCGAGTGATGTGGTGGTGTTCCTGAGTTATGTGGTGATGTGGTGGTGCCACTGAGTAATTTGATGGTGTTTCTGAGTGATCTGGTGGTGTCCCTGAGTGATGTGGTGGTGTCCCCGAGTGATGTGGTGGTGTCCCCAAGTGATGTGATGGTGTCCCTGAGTGATGTGGTGATGTAGTTGTGTCCCTGAGTGATGTGGTGGTTCCCTGGGTGATGTGGTGGTGTTCCTGAGTGATGTGGTGGTGTTCCTGAGTGATGTGGTAGTGTCCCTGAGTGATGTGGTGGTGTTCCTGAGTGATGTGGTGGTGTCCCTGAGTGATGTGGTGGTGTCCCAGAGTGATGTGGTGGTGTTCCTGAGTGATGTGGTGGTGTCCTTGAGTGATGTGTTGGTGTCCCAGAGTGATGTGGTGGTGTTCATGAGTGATGTGGTGGTGTTCCTGAGTGATGTGGTGGTGTCCCTGAGTGATGTGGTGGTGTCCCTGAGTGATGTGGTGGTGGCCCGAGTGATGTGGTGGTGTCCCCGAGTGATGTGGTGGTGTCCCTGAGTGATGTGGTGGTGCCCCTGAGTAATTTGATTGTGTTCCTGAGTGATCTGGTGGTGTCCCTGAGTGATGTGGTGGTGTCCCCGAGTGATGTGGTGGTCTTCCTGAGTGATGTAGTGGTGCCCCTGAGTGATGTGGTGGTGTCCATGAGTGATGTGGTGGTGTTCCTGAGTGATGTGGTGGTGTCCCTGAGTGATGTGGTGGTGCCTCTGAGTGATGTGGTGGTGCCTCTGAGTGATGTGGTAGTGTCCCCGAGTGATGTGGTGGTGTTCCCGAGTGATGTGGTGGTGTCCCCGAGTGATGTGGTGGTGTCCCCGAGTGATGTGGTGGTCTTCCCGAGTGATGTGGTGGTCTTCCCGAGTGATGTGGTGGTGCCTCTGAGTGATGTGGTGGTGTTCCTGAGTGATGTGGTGGTGTCCCTGAGTGATGTGGTGGTATCCCAGAGTGATGTGGTGGTGTTCCTGAGTGATGTGGCGGTATCCTTGAGTGATGTGTTGGTGACCCAGAGTGATGTGGTGGTGTCCATGAGTGATGTGGTGGTGTCCCTGAGTGATGTGGTGGTGTCCCCGAGTGATGTGGTGGTGTCCCCGAGTGATGTGGTGGTGTCCCTGAGTGATGTGGTGGTGTCCCTGAGTAATTTGATGGTGTTTCTGAGTGATCTGGTGGTGTCCCTGAGTGATGTGGTGTCCCCGAGTGATGTGGTGGTGTCCCCGAGTGATGTGATGGTGTCCCTGAGTGATGTGGTGATGTAGTGGTGTCCCTGAGTGATGTGGTTGTGTCCCTGGGTGATGTGGTGGTGTTCCTGAGTGATGTGGTGGTGTTCCTGCCTGATGTGGTAGTGTCCCTGAGTGATGTGGTAGTGTTCCTGAGTGATGTGATGGTGTCCCTGAGTGATGTGGTGATGTAGTGGTGTCCCTGAGTGATGTGGTTGTGTCCCTGGGTGATGTGGTGGTGTTCCTGAGTGATGTGGTGGTGTTCCTGAGTAATGTGGTAGTGTCCCTGAGTGATGTGCTGGTGTCCCTGAGTGACCTAAGGAATGCAAGTCAAAAAGCATTGGGAGGACATGCCTGAGTACATAATAAGGCTAAACAGTCACTGTTTTGTGATAATACTATGTCCCCTGAAGCCTAGGGCGGAGGTAGTCTGGCTAGATTTGTCTAGTGATGTCACAACTAGGCAGTTGCGAGGTGATCATGAGCTGGTGAGTTCAGAGGAGACTACAAGCTTGGCTTGTGTGTGCATGACATAGAACACAGAATCAAGGAAAAAAGAGAGGAAAACTAGAGGAAGGTGCAAAAAAGACGAATCTGTACATACCGATCGCTGATCGGTGGGATGGCGAGGAGAGAGGTTCTTTCTACAGCCGTGTCCTGTGTTGCACGTGGTGCGGGCCAGCTCCGCTGAGCCCGTCTTGAAATGTAACAACCAAGCGTGAGTTCCCCAGGTTGTCAGTAATCTCAGATCTGTGATGACCGCCTTGATAAGGGCCAAGATCCGCAGTTCTGGAAGGTACAAATGATAAAGGAATGAGATCGCAAATTCCAAGAAACTCAGAGGGTGGTGCGATGAAGGCCGGGTCGGGAGCGTTTGAAAAATCCGTTTATGTGCATACTATGGGGAACAGAATTATAGGGCGCTTGCCTGCCTAAGTAGACAACCTATAAGTGTGGGTGTGTCTTCCTTGAGTAGGGAAAAAAACCGGCATGTAAGGCCAGATTTGTGTGGCACATGGAAAACCACAGTAGGTGAAGCCAGAAAAGGGAGACAAGTAAAGAACTCAAAGGGCGGCCATGAGTTGTCTCGAGGGAAGGGAGCTGTGCGTGCCGGCTTAATGGAATAAAAAAAATGCCTGCGAGTCCCCCATAGATGCTAGGAAAATATACGAGACAACGCGCATAATGTGGAGCTGGGAGAAGAAAGAGAACAATCCATATGTAATTCAGGACACGTTATCAGAGAACATGTAACCCAATGTGGCATCGTTATGTTCTGAGAAACGGGGGAAAACCCTGTGTGTGCAGCACAGGGTTTGATAATCAAGCAGCGAACAATATGTGAACCAAAGAAACAAAAAGTGGTGTGTTTTGAGACATATGTGAAATGAACAAAAGGAGACACGGGCTCAGTAGGGTCCGGAAATACAGGCGGAACCCCGTGTGGGCAGCACAGGATCAAACGCAGGGATGGTGTGTGCATGAGAAACTCAGGGGGGAGGACGGATGAGGTTAAAAACAGACCGGGCAGTGTTGGAGGAGGTTGAGAACGGGCGGGGGTCTGAGGCGCTGGTGGGAAAGAAAGCGGTTGAAACTAAATACCTGTGAGAGAAGTACGCCTGGGTGTGTCCCGATCCGGTCAGAGAATGGCCTTGTCTGTCCTCTCTGTTATATATGTACCACAAACGCAGGTAGCAAGTGGGCTAGTGGCCATGGAGGAAAAACATAGGGTGAACAGAAAAATACTCAAGATGATAGACAGAATGTTGCACAATTGCAAAACATTCACCCCCAGTCACTAAGCCCCTGGAGTCATGCTATCCTGGCTGAAGACGGCTGATAGCCAGAAACCGGTCCTAGGATGCTTGATTCCGGTCCAGGAAAGACATGGCTTGGCAGTTCGGGCTGGACTGTTCCCATGAGGCACAGGGTCAAGGCTGATTTGCATATGGCCATGTCTGAACTGGGGTGGAGTGGAGTGCAAAAAAACGATGGATTTAGGACCAGATCTCTGTACTGGGGTGAATGTATGACATTGTTCTGCATTCTTTCCATCAACTGTTTTTTTTGCATTTGGCAAAGAAGCAGCAGGATTGAGAGCCCATACCACCCGGGAAAAGGCTGCAACTATGGCCCTGGCTTGGGGTGTCCTAGTCCAAGACATCTGTCAGGCAGCGGCATGGGCATCTTTGCACACGGTTGCAAAACATTACTGCCTTACGAAGGGATGGACATTTTGCCCTTTCACTTCTGCAAGACTTTTTATTCTAGGATGTAAGTCTGCAGCCCACCGCCGGGTTGGTATGGCTCGGGTATCTGATTCAAAGGTAAGGAATCTGGAGCTACAAGTCTCTATCAGATGAACAAGTTACTTACCTTCGGTAACGCATTATCTAGTAGAGGTTCTATCTAGCTGCAGATTCCTTACTGCCCCACCCATTCCTCCCCGCTTTGCGGCCTGATATTGCAGGGTTGTTCTCCTTTTCAGGGCTCTAGTATTGCACACAATTATGTCAGTTACTTTGTGGCTCTGCACTTCTGGCATGGAAAGTACAAAAATCACTGAAGTCCGCACACCTGGGTAGCGCCTATGTAGGCACCGCCACATCATAACCGACACTTCCGACACCGACGACGTCACACGCAAGGGGTATTGCTCAGCAAAAGTTTACGGCTCCAGCCTGATGCCTGAGAATTGTAAAGGTAAGGAATCTGCAGCTAGATAGAGTCTCTACCAGATAATGCGTTACTGAAGGTATAAAAAGCAAGGTTTGGTCAAGCTTGTAGGTATCACGATTGAGACCTATTGGCTTTGCCCCTGCTTGTTTGTATCCGTGCACATGCACTCCAGTTCATTTACTTCTAAATAAGAGCATGTTATTCAATATACAGCTCTGGTATTCTGATTGTCTTTTTTAAGATTATGTGTACTATTTAAGTATCTTATGTTGGTAGACTTAGTTGAAAAAGAAGGGTTTTCCCCATAAATGTTTTTTAAAATCACCAAAAAGTACTCAATGGACATGGGAATTTCCTGTGCATCAGTTTGCAAAAACGTTTGCTCCTTTCCCACACAATTACACACAGCTTTCACTATGCTTTGAGACTTTCTTAGTGCTGTGAAATGTCTATGTTAGTCCCTTGGAAAGAAGAGAAATCTACGCCCACTTATCAAGCATGCCGGAGACCTATTTCCAACCTGCCCAGAAAGGACACCTAGTCCAATTTATACAAGAGTACCTCTTCATCCACAAATTTAGTCTCAATTAACAGCCAAATTCTGGGGATTGGGGTCAGTCTTTAAACAAGTCTGGAAATGTAAATCCTGTGGGTTTAAATTAGAAGCAAATTGCAGAGCTTTTAGGAATAGGGCTCTGATTATGCTTTTCATCCTTCTCATTATTTTTTTATACAACTCTCATAGCAGCCAGAAAAGCAACAAAAATGTTTTAATCCCAACAACATAGGGGAAAAAAGCATTTTAAAACGAAAACTCAAACCAAGTCTGACAATAGACTACTAATACCATGAGTCGAAATTGTGACTGTCCCAACATAAGTCCTTCCATCGTGTCAGTGCAGAGTCGAATATGCTACTTACAAGTATGCATCTGTTCTTGGCATGTAGGACTGCTGACATTCATATCTGTGCATAGATCGCCGCCTAGTGTTGGGTCCAGATGATTGCACATTGTTGTCCTGGAAGAGCCTTCGAAGTATCACAAGATAGGTGGCTCCTCCCCTGGACTACAGTGCGCATGGGCATCCACTCCATCCTCAGATTGTTTTTCGCCATTGTGGCAAAGATGGAGTGTAACACCGTAAGTGATGACCATGCTAAGAGTAATTTCTGAGTGCTGCAACCGCTACAGGCGCCGGGGAGGAGGGCGGGCGATATGAATGTCAGCAGCCCTACATGCCAAGAACAGATGCATACTGGTAAGTAGCATAATCGATGTGAGGCATGTGGGCTGCTGAATTCATATCTGTGCATAGAATATATAGCAGTACCTCCATTAGTGGTGGCCGCCTGTGCCAGCTGCAGCAGTTTGAAAAAGTGTTTTTAGAACAGCCTGCCCTACAGCTGCCTGCTGTTTGGAGTGCACATCTACGCAGTAGTGTTTCGTAAATGTGTGTGTGGTAGACCATGTGGCTGCTCTACATATGTCTTCTAAAGGAATATTTCCAAGGAAAGCCATGGAGGCCCCAACTTTCGCGTGGAGTGGGCTCTGGGGGGAACCGTTAATGTGCGCTTGGCCTTTTGATATCAAATCTGAATGCACTTAACAATCCACCTGGCTATACCTGCTTTGGAAATGGGGTTGCCTTTGTGTTGTGGCGAAAAGGCAACAAACAGTTGTTTTGTTTTCCTAAAGTCTTTGGTCCGATCTATGTAGTACATTAGAGTTCTTTTGACGTCTAGTGTGTGGATCATTCTCTCTGCCACTGACTCAGGATTCTGGAAGAACACTGGCAGTTCTATAGTATGATTGATATGGAACTGTGAAACCACTTTAGACAGAAACTTAGGGTTAGTGCGGAGTATCACCCTGTTGGAGTGAATCTGTATGAAAGGCTCCTGGATAGTTAGTGCCTGAAGTTCACTAACTCGTCGTAGCGATGTGATTGCTATTAGGAAAGCCACTTTCCACGTCAAGAATTGAATCTCGCATGAGTGTAAAGGCTCAAAAGGTGGACCCATCAGCCTGGTGAGGACCACGTTTAGGTTCCATACAGGCGCTGGTGGGTGTCTGGGAGGAATAACTCGTTTAAGTCCCTCCAGAAAGGCTTTAATGGCAGGCACTTTGAAAAGTGAGAGATGCTGCCTGTTCTGGAGATAAGCTGCTATTGCGGACAAATGTATACGAATGGAAATATAGGCTAGATTGCATTTGTATAGATGTAACAGATCTATTGTTGTGAGTAGATGCATCTAGCAGGTTGATGTTGTGGTCGGCACAATAAATGACAAACTGCTTCCATTTTGCCGCATAACATGCTCTGGTGGTGGGCTTTCTTGCCTCCCTTATGATATCCATACAGTCAGGAGGCAAGTTGAGGTAGTCAAATTCTAAGACCTCAGGAGCCAGATCGCCAGGTTGAGCTGTTGCGGATCTGGATGCTGAATGTCGCCATGGCTCTGCGTCAAAAGCCTGGGTGTGAGGTGCAGCCTTTGATGCAGTACCACAGATAGTTCTAGAAACGTGGTGTACCATGGTTGGCGTGCCCACGTTGGAGCAACCAAGATGAGAGTCATTGAGTGTTGCTTCAGCTTGCGTGCCACCAGCGGTATTAGAGGTGCTGGGGGATAAGCAAATATGCCTGACCAGTTCATCCATATCGCATTTTCCTGCGACTGTGGGTGTGGGAACCTGGCGGCAAAGCTTTGGCATTTGGCGTTTTCCTTTGTGGCAAACAGGTCTATCTCTGGATGACCCCACTGCTGAAAGTACGGCTGGAGTACTGATGGATGTATCTCCCACTTGTTCATCTGGTGGCTGTACCTGCTGAGCAGGTCCGCAATCTGATTGTCCTTGCCCGGGAGGTGTTCCGCCATGAGGAAGATGTTCCACTGAATGGCCCACTTCCACATGCTCTGAGCCAGATGAGACAACTGTGGAGAGTGTGTACCTCCCTGCTTCTGTATGTAGTACATGACCGTCATGTTGTCCGTCCGGATCAACACAAACTTGTTGCACAGATGTACCTTGAATGTTTTCATCGTCATGAAGATTGCCATCAGTTCTAGAAGGTTGATGTGCATCTTCCTCTGCTGTGCTGTCCATAGTCCCTGCACTGTGTAGTGGAGTACATGAGTTCCCCATCCCTGGAGAGATGCGTCCGTCGGCAGAATAATCTGTGGCACAGGCTCCTGGAACGGTCGGCACCTGCAAAGGTTTTGTGGATTCCACCAATGCAGAGAGTTGTATGCGCGACCGGTCACCAACACTAGGTTTTTCAACTGTCCGTGAGCCTGATTCCACTGACGTGCTAAGCACTCCTGAAGCGGACGCATGTGTAGTCTCGCGTGCGGGACTATGAAGATGCAGGAGGCCATCATGCCTATCAACGGCATGAACACTCATGCTGGAAGATAAGGGTAGACGTGAATGTTCTGTCTCCGTAGGTGTGCAGCCACTGTCGCCAGGCACTTGGTAAACACCCTGGGCGCTGTCGTCACTCCGAAAGGGAGGACCTTGAACTGATAATGCTGATCCTGAATGGTGAACCTGATGTATTTTCTGTGTGACGGGTGTAGCGGTATATGGAAATATGCATCCTTCAGATCTAATGTTGCGAGGAAATCTCCCTGACTGAGTAACGGTAGAACCTGTTGTAATGTGAGCATGTGAAAGTGTTCTGATAGAATGTACTGGTGTAAGGGCCAGAGGTCCAGTATGGGTCTGAGGGACCCGTCCTTTTTTGGGATCAAGGAGTACAGCGAGTACACCCCTGTACCTTTTTCTTCCACAGGCACGAGCTCTATGGCTCCTTTTTGCAGCATGACAACTACCTCCTGCTGCAATAACTGCAAATGCTCTGTGGACATAGGACGGTGTCTTGGGGGTATGTTGGGTGGAGTGGATGTTAACTCCAGACAATAACCGTACTGGATAAGCTGCCTCACCCACCTGTCTGTAGTGATGGATTTCCAGACCGGCAGGAACTGTTGCAGTCTCCCCCACGACCGGTGTGGTATGGTCGGGGGCAGTGACAAGACGTCACTGTTTGTTAGTTGCGGAGGATCGGGAGCTGTTGTTTCCACGACCTCTGCCCTTGGTACTGTTTCCAAGATAGCCACCCCTACTCTGTTTGGTGTAGGTGGTCTGCGTATCTCCTTTACTGTATTGTGTCTGCTGGGACAGCTGGCCTCTGGAAGCTCCTCTATTGTTGGAGCGACAAAAGGAACCACCCCTGAACTGCTGGGACTGTAGAGCCCCCATAGACTTTGCAGTCTCAGTGTCCTTTTTGATCTTTTCCAAGGTGGTGTCCACCTCTGGGCCAAATAAGTGATCAGGGTTAACAGGCTGATTTAGTATGGTGGTTTGTATCTCGGGCTTGAAACCGGAGATTGTCAGCCAGGCATGTCACTGTAACATCACACTTGTATTAATTGCCCTGGCTGCGGTGTCTGCTGCGTCCAGCGCACACTTGATAGATGCGTTTGATATAAGTTTCCCTTCTTGTATTAGCATCTCTGCTGCCTCCTTATATTCATCTGGCAAGTGTTGTAACAGGGTTTCAAGTGTATCATAACGAGCCCTGTCATATCTGGCTAAGAGTGCCTGTGTGTTGGAGATACGATAGATACTGGCCGCTTGAGCTGCCACCCTTTTCCCTGATGCTTCTAGCACTTTATATTCTTTGTCAGGGGGAGGAGCATCACCCGTTGTTTGCGAGTTTGCCCTCTTCCGGGCATTGGAAACAACCAGAGAGTCCAACGGCAACTGTCCCTTGATATACGTAGGGTCCCCAGGTGCCCGGTTTCTATTTTTTCTCAATTCTGGGGTTTATCACCCTTGCCCTTGTGGTCTCCTTAGAAATGTCTCCAGCATGTTTTAGGACACCCTTTAGCATTGGTAGAGTCTTGACAGTTCTCTCTGAGGTTGAGAAGGTGTCAAACAAAAAATCCTCTTCAATAGGGTCAGCATGGAGCTGGACATCATGATTCATTGCAGCCCTTTCAAAAAGGGCATTAAACGCAGCCGTGTCTTCAGTAGGCAAGGTTTTCACAGCATAGACATGACTGTCTGGGGCAGTTTGTGGATCACCTGGGTCAGCAGCGTCTGTCCAGGGTTCAGTGTGATCTTCAGGATCAGTGTCTACAGGATAACTGTACTCCTCATTGTCACCATCCCCTGCCTCCACATCTGAGTATGTGGGCGAGATAGGAGCAGTGTCTTGTCCATGTGGTGTTATAGGTTCACAGAGAAAAGTTGACGTAGAAGAATCCCTCTTTTTCTTTAATGGAATTTTATATGACTCCATAGGCTGTTCAGGGGCAATTTTTTGCTTGTAAATAGAAAGTCTACCCGTCTTGGCGTCGATGAACTGCCTTGACTGATCTTCAGGCGGAAGCTGTCGATGCTTGGTGGCCACCTCCACAGTTGTAGGCTTCGGCCCCATGGACACCTTCTTGGTCGCTTCGACGGCCGTCCTAGGGGCGAAGGCCTTAGGTACCACTTTTGGCGGCAGTGTGAACTGGATGGGTGCCGACGATGTTGGAGGTTTACTGACCGGCTTCGGGGGTGGAGTAGCCTTTGGTCCGACAGTAGTAGCCTTCGAAGCGAGTCCGAGACCTGCTTCGAAAAGGAGGCGGATGGCTGTGTTGACTCGACGGGTTCCTTCGAGCCACCTGCAGGTGTGGACTCGAGCTCTGTACTGCTTTTAGCCTTGTCGGGTTGACGCTTAGGATCGAGAGCTTTCTGAGTTCCGAGTCCCTTGTCTGTGTCGACGGCTTTCGGCGCCGACTTCTTTGGTTCGACGTCCTTGACCAGTTTCTTCGGTGCTCCGGTCTTCGGCTCGACACCCTTTAGCGACCTCACCGGGTCGATAACACTCTTTTGTTTTGTCGGTGCCGATTGTTCAGAGGCCTTCGAACCGACCAAAGCAATATGCACTTTTGGTTTTGATTTAGCGTCCAGTGCTTTCGGTTGTGTAGACACCGATGCTTTCGGTTTCGATTTCGATCGGTCAACCTCTGTAGGCGAGGCTGTAGAACCAAGTGTACGATCCCGGGTAAGGCCATGTGGCGATCCCTCGACCTGAGCCTTATCGAGTGTATTGGTTGCGGCCCCCGTACCAACGGTTGGGCCTAGCTCCTCGCTCGAGCTATCTTCCACGGCCGCAAAAGCCTCATCGTCGTCTCCTACCTCGTCGACATAGTCTTCATTATCGACCATTTCTACATCTGCGTCGTAGCTGGAGTCGATCTCCGATGCAGGATCAGACAGGTTCTCTCGAACTTCCTGCTCGACTCCCTCATCTTCCTCGGCATCGAAGATGTTCACCGGGTCAGGTGCCGTCTGCTGGGCCTCCTTCCGCACAGCGTGTCGAAGGCGAATCGTCTTCTTGGACAACAGATTAAGAAAGAAATTAGGTTGTTTTTTGTTTTGAGTAACTTAAGTGATGTATGGGAATGAGTGTGTATGAATGGTTGTAATAGGGTGTTCTCTACCTGGAATATAATTGATGAATATGTTGTTTTATGTAGAATTGTGTATAATAATGTAAATTGTGATGAAAACAAATGACTTTTCAAATGAGAAAATAATGTGTTTGTATATGGTGTACTAAGAGAAAAGAAATTAAATGAAAGAAAAAGAATTTAAATAAAAAATAAATGTTAAAAAGTAAAAATATTGTGACGTGTTGTTGCCCTGCAAATCAGAGGTTATACGCTGCAGTAACATTCTAAAGGTCATGAGGGAGTTCTGTTGATTATTGTATTTATTGTTTTTCCCCTCTTTTTCCCTGACCTCAAAGCAAACTTTAGAGGGGGTCCCTTAAAAAAACTACCAAGTATGTGGCCACATTCACCTTGTTGGTCAATGCCCAGTCCAGCATTAAGAGGGTCTTCCAGCCTCGTTTTTCCCAGGGGGCCGGTCGCGGTTGGGGCCGCGCGGCCGGCCGTGGTGGACAGCCAAGTACCAATAGGGGACAAAGCTCCGGGCGGGGGCCGTACAACTCCACCTCCAATTACACAAACTTCTACCCCCACTGGAGGGCAACGATTTTGAGGCAGAGGCAGCTTCAAGAACAACTCCGCCAGCTGTAGCGCAAAAGGTAAGTGTTAGCAGGCTTCCAAGATGCTTGGGCAGGGATCACGACAGACGCTTGGTTCTTACAAAGAATCCACGGGTTTCACATAGATTTTTACGATCTTCTAAGCCAAGAAAGTTTTCCACTCCCCATCACATTTTCCGTGGTTGATGTACAGCTGATCGATGAGGAGGTGTCCGAACTGCTCCCCAATGGGGCCATTTGTCTCACAGCTCTGCATCCCAATGGATTCCTCAGCAACTGTTTTTTGGTAGACAAAACCGATGGTAATCAACCTCAAAGAATTCAACGGATGGTTGGTTTACTGGCACTTCAAGATGGAGGGGATTATTTCCCTCCTAGACATTCTTCTCCCGTACGATTGGATGGTCAGAGTGGACCTTAAGGACGCTTACCTCATGGTTCCTATCCATCCTCCACATCGGCGGTTCCTACAATTGCCTGGAAGGATCAGATTTATGAGTTTACCGCCCTTCCGTTCAGTCTTTCATCAGCACCTTGGTGCTTCACAAAGGTGCTCCATCCAGCGGTAGAGTTTCTGCGAAGCCAAGGTATACGTATGATTGTTTACCTGGACAACATCTTGCACAGTGTCCTAGGAAGGTGGCTGTCCAACTGCAGAAGACGGTGTCCCTCTTGCAGGGATTGGGATTTGTCATCAACAAAGACAAGTCAGTCCTCGCTCCGACTCACTAAGTCGTGTTTCTCTGGTTTGTCGTGGACTCTCTCTGAACCTCCTTAAGTCTGCCGTCCAGAAGGATGGCCAAGATTCGGCACGAGTTGAGGCAGACGATCGCCAAAACTCATATCTCTCTCCGACAGATTGCCCGAGTGGTGGGCCTGCTTTCCTCTTCCATTCAAGCAATCTTCCTGGGTCTCCTTCACTATCGTGCCCTACAGCGCCTTAAGGCAACATCATCTCCGGAGGGGTCTGTCATACGATCAGACTGTTCACCTCTTGGAGGAAGTGAAGAAAGAAATGTCGTGGTGGCTTACGCAAATGCGAGCCTAGAATGATCGGGCGATCTTCGGGTCGGTCCCGGATGGGGTTATAGAAACCGACGCCAGCAGGTCAGGATGGGGCGCCCGTTGCGGAGCATTCTCCAGAGGCGGATCCTGGTCAATAGATGAGCAGTAGTTGCACATCAATTGTTTAGAGCTCCTGGCGGGGTCATTCGCAGTCCAATGCTGGACCAGAGACAAGGTGCGTACATGTGTCCTGTTAAAGTTGGACAACGTCTCTGCAGTCCGCTACATCAATCACCTGGGAGGCCCTCGTTCCCGAGCACTGGCGAACCTGGCATAGGAGTTCTAGGACTATTGCCTGGCCCATCACGTATCCGTCACAGCGGAATAACTCCTGGGTCAAGCCAATCAGGTGGCAGATTGGCACTCCAGGCATCTGAGAGACTCCAGCCTATGGAACCTGGATGTTCAAGTCTTCAAGAGGTTGCACGACCTTTGGGGGCCATTCTCGGTGGATCTTTTTGTGTCCCGCCTGGATCATCAGCTCCCCTGTTTTTTCAGTTGGAGACCGGATCCCCTCGCGGAGGCCACGGATGCGTTCTTCCAGGAGTGGAGTCAGGAGAAAGGTCATGCCTTTCCTCCTTTCTCAATGGTGGTGCAGATGGCGACTCAAATCCGTCTTCAGAAGGAAGAGCAGGTGGTGGTGACACCGTACTGGAGGTCTCACGTTTGGTTTCCAGTTCTTCTGGAACTATCCTGGGATTCTCCAATCCTACTCCCCCTATTTCCTCATCTTCTTCGCAATTCGTACAGAGAGCAGCATCACCTCATCAACCAGGTTTCTCTCCGCAAAATGGTATTGAGACTTTCAGGCAACGTTGGTCTCTCCCAGGCCTTTCGAGGCCGGCTGAAGCTCTCTTGTCCAAGGTCTGGGCAGACAGTACCTCAAAGCGTTATCTTTCTGCGTGGGGCAAGTGGATGCGTTGGTGTCTTCGACGAGACTTGGATCCCTTGGTCACAGGCGTCGTTACCATTCTAAACTTCTTGGCAGAATTGGGACAGGCGTCCTGGCGTACCGTGCTATTAGCGCAGTGCGTTCCGCAGTTTCAGCGGCTCATTATCCGGTTGAGAGAGCCCCAGTTGGAGAACACCCGTTTGTTATTCAGTCCTGTGGGATGTCAATCTGGTTTTAAATCTTTTCTTTTCTTAGCAGCCCAATAAATATCTCTCTTTAAAGGAACTTTTGGCCAAGTTGGCCATGCTTTTATGCCTGGTTTCCTGTTGCAGAGTTTCCAATGTCCGGGCACAGGACATCTCTGCAAGAGTTTTTTTCATCCAGGATGATTTCGTACCTAGCCTTTTCAGATGTCCCCAAACTATGCGTTGTAAATTGCCTCAAGGCATACGAGGACATGACTATAGAATTCCCCCCTCCTGGCGAATTACAACTTCTTATTGCTTTGTGAAAATCGCACAAAGCCGTCTCCTCCCCACCATAGCAAGGTGGGTGCGGTGGGTCATGCAGGAGGCGGGTATTGACACAAAATTGTTCAGGGCTCACTCCGCCAGAGGGGCAATGGCTTCCAAGGCTTTTTCTCATGGAGCTTGTTTGGGGGACTTAATGCTTTCTGCGGATTGGTCCTCAGATTCCACCTTCAAACCGTTTTACTTCAAATCTGTGGAGGATGTTTGCTCAGTTGGTAGTAAGTAAGCTTTGAACTAGCATAATCAGAGCCTCCAGTCCTAACATAGAATCGAAATATGCCTAACATAGTAACGGAAAGTTTCAATTCTATTAAGGACACGGAGGCAGGGATTAGCTCCCCTGGAACACTTTGGTGCGAACCCACCCGTATGTGAGTAAATAACGAAGTTTCGAGTTCCTTTATCTTTGTGTAGCGTTGATGAATTCAGTCCGTATTTCCATTGGCATTGTAATGCTGAAATTTTCAGAGCAGACCTGGAGAATTCTTACGTTGTTTCTTTCTTTTAGGAAATCGGTTCAAAACAGGACCAGTAACAGGATGGCGTGACTCGGGCGAATAAAGAGGAGGATTACACAAGATGGAGGAGCTATCTACCCTGCACTGACACTATGGAAGGATTCACGTTGGGACCGTCGCCATTGGACTCGTGGGATTTGTAGTCTATTGTCAGACTTGGTTTGGGTTTTCGTTTTAAAATGCTTTTTTTCCCCTATGTTCCATGTAGAGGTTAAATATGGGGGGGGGGGAATAGGTTTGACCCTTGCGGGACTCCTTGTGAGACTGGCTTTGCTGTTGGAGTTGTTTATTTTAAATAGCTGATAGCGTTGGTTCAAAAAAGAAGCAAACCACTCAAGGACTATACCATTGAAGCCTGCCCGCTGTGAGAGGGTGTTTAGGAGAATGTCCTGTATGATGGTGTCAAAGGCCGCAAGGACTATGAGGCAAGCTTGCCATTATCCAGAGACCGCAGGTTGTTGGTGATATTTAGGATTGCAGTCTCTGTGCTGCAACCTTCCCTGACCCCAGATTGGAAGGTGTCATGCAGAATATATTTCTCAATGTGACTGTTGATTTGTGCAAGTACACACTTTTCAATGCTTATGGCCAGTAGGGTAAGGTTAGTTGTAGGTCTGTAATTGTTGAGATCATTTAGGTTGGCATCAGGCTTCTTGATGAGGGGGGTGACTTGGCGAGATGGAGAAAGGCCGGGATGGAGCCGGTGGTCATCGAAGAATGAATGATTTTAGTCTATGTAGGAGAGATGATGTGTTTGATATTTTTTTTGTTTGATGTTTTTATTATTTTCACGGTAATAGATGTCACATACATATTCCAATCGACATTAGGGCAGTTTACATGGTACAGCAAAGCCAGTAGGGAAGAAATGACATTTACAATCATGGGTCACTCATGCATCGCTCTCTATTGCGTTGCATTTCCATTTCTACTGTAGGGGAAACACACAAGTCCCCTCGGTATGCATTCCACTTGCCTCACTTCTTGTCCCATTTCTTGGGGATTCTTCTTGTTTTAAATACCTCTTTTGCTGCTATCATGCATTTGTCCTACTCTCTAATCCGCAGTCTGAGTGAAGGTTAATCTGACACCTCCCATCTCCTCGCAATTTCCCGTTTAACTAGTGTATCCCAGTGTTGTCATTTGTTGTTCAACCTCCGTTAAGTCTGTCTGGTCCCACTTGTTTAGGAGCCCCAATCTTGGCATGAGGGCAAGCTATTTTCCCAGGGCATTGTGAATGTGAACCGTGGCCCTTTCCCATACCGGTCGGACTCACGGGCAGTCCCAGATTTTATGATAAAAGGTCGCTTCTTGTTGGCAACCCCGAAGGCAAAGTGCACTCGTCCTGGAACCTATTTGCGCTAGTGTTAGTCCAGTCAGGTAAGATCTATGTAAAATCTTGAGTTGGATAAGTTGGTAGAGAAGGGTAATGGCCGCCTCTCGGGGGGGGGCATTAGTGCTGTCTGCCAGTTTTTGTCATCAATGTGCCCAAGGTCTACTTGCCACTTCTCTCGAAGTTTATGGAACTTGTTGGGTATGTTGTTACATAGGTTTTTGTAAGTAAGAGATAGCCTGTCGAGTCGCCTGTCTCCCAAGGGGGATGACTCTGGTATGTCTGTCCTGTCAGGAAGATCAGTGGTAAGGGCTTGTCGGATTTTAGATATCTAAATACATCTCCTTGGGCCATGTCATATTTCTCTCTTAATTCTCCAAATTTAAGGAGCGTGCACTTTTTCACCAAGTCTTCTATAGTGGAAATCCCGATGGTCCCACTTATCAAATCCGGGTTGGTGTCACAAAAGTCCCAGTCGGGTGTACCACAGTGGTGTGGCTTTGGTGAGGACATTTAGCCAACCAAGAAGGGAGTTTGCCTGGTGCCATATTGCCACTGTGTGTGCTGTGGTGCAGAAGTACTGCCCTTTTCGAGCCTTCGAGTCTAGTGCTCTCAGGTATCCCGCACCCCCCACTTGGTATTTGTTAAACAAGTATGCTGGATCAACTGGGGAGCGATAAATCCAGTGATTCACTACTATCAGCTGCAAAGCCTAAAAATAGAGTTTAATGTCCGGAAGTGCAATGCCTCCGTTGTACCATCACTTGGTTAACTTGTTCAACGGTGTCCGGACTTCACTCTCCACCCGTGGGAAGTATGTGTCTGGGACCCTATGAGGACAGTTCTGTAGGATATAAAGAAATCGTGGAAGGGCCACCATTTTAAAAAGAGCAGCTCGACCCACTAAAGATAGGGGCAGAGATCACCATTGATTAACATCCGCATGTAGCTTAGCGAGAGGAGCGGCTAGGTGGTGATCATAAAAAAGTTGAGAGTCTGGGGTTATGAAGATGCCTAATTAGCGAAATCCCTCCATGGTTACCTACCGTGCATCCCGAGGGGACCCGGGGAGGTTGACCCTTGAGGACAAACAGTACTGACTTGCTCCAGTTTATAGCATAGCCGGAGTATTTCCCAAAATCTCTGAATATATTCATGACCCCATGTATGGATCATCTGTAAGGGGATGCGAGGTATAGTAGTATATCATCGGCATACAGCAATATGCGATCATCGTGCCCTTCTGCCCACTTCAGCCCTCTCAATATGATTTCACGTCTTACCCATGAGGCCAACGGTTCCAGCACTAAGGAGAAGATTAAGGGGCATAGAGGACAGCCCTATCTAGTGCCCCTCTTTAGTGAAAAAACAGGAGATGTATAATTATTCACCCAAACTTGCCCCAGTATATCTGTGTATAGCAGCTTCACCCACCCATGAACATCGGACCAAAGCCCAGGCGTCTCAGAACTTCGAATAAGTATGCCCAATCATTAGATTCAAATGCCATTGAGGCGTCATGGGATAGTATCACTGTATCTTCCTCAATAAACTCTTGGCGCGCAAGCATGTTATGAAGACGTCGGATATTGAGCGCCGTACTTCTCCCTGGCATAAAGCCCGACTTATCGGGGTAGACTAGCGATGAGATAACCTTGACTAAACGTAGGGCCAGCACCTTCGCTAGGATTTTCGCTTCAACATTGATCAGAGAAATAGGCCTGTAGGAGCCGCAATCGTCAGCAGGTTTCTCTGGCTTTCGGATCACCACAATGGAGGCTAGTCTCTGACCTTCTGGTAGGAGCCCCGTCTCATAGCTTTCTTCATACATGGCCCGTAAATGAGGTGCCGTCTGGATAGCTACCATTTTCAGGAATTCAATGGGGATCTCATTTGGTCCCATCGCCTTCCCGGAATGAATTTTGCTCATAGCTTGATGGATTTCAGTGTCTGTCAAGACTTCGTCTAGAGCTTCCCTGTCATTGTCAGAGAGTGTTGGTAGGTCACTAACCGAGAGGAGTTGACAGAAATGTTCTGTTGTGTATGTGGTGGATGGGGCGTAGATGTATTCCAGGTGGTCTGTGAATGCTTCCGCTATGTCACTTGGGTGCAACCCATGTCTAAGAGTTAACCTAGGTACTCACCTTTCACTTTGCTCCCAACCATGCTGGTAATTTCCATGCCCTAGCTCCTAATTCGTATAGCCTATTATTGGTACAGATTAGTTTGGCCTGTGCTTGTTCTCTGGCTAGGATCTTATATTCCTCTTGATTAAGCATCAGGCGATGTGTGACCTCCTCCGAGGGGGTAGTGATACTTTCGTCTTCTAGTTGCTGGAGTTCTTCTTCCAAACGGACAATTTGTTGTTGCTTTTTTTAGTCTATCCAACCTTAAGAGCTAGGGCCCTGTCCCTTCACTACCACTTTAAAGGCTTCCCATACTATCTTTGCCGAATCTACTGACCCTACATTTTTCTTGAACTAATTGACAGTCTGTGTGAGTAATTCCTCTTTGATGTCAGGGACTGTCAGAAACCAAGGGCTGAGAGTTATTGTGGCCTGTGGCTGGCAATAAAAATTTGTAAGTTCAACCCACAGTGTGGAGTGATCCAAAATACCGCTTGGTAGAGCATGAGGTTTGCAGAAGTGACCGGAAATAACCAATGCGAGATGAGCACTTGTGGGCATTGGAGTAGTAAGTATATTAAATTCCATCTGGCTGCAGTGTACCCCACACATCAGTGAGACCCCTGGCCGCAGTTAAGTCTGCCATATATTTATGGGGTCAGGACAGTGGCCGTTGTGGATGTCTATCCCTATGATCGTCCATAGTCATATTGAAGTCCCCACCAACTATTAGGGTGCTCATGGGGAGGTCAGCTAAAATCTTCCCTAAATCCACCAGCGTGTCTTTACCCAGCGCCGGTGGAAGGTACACCAAAATCACATTTAGCACCCTTCTATCCCAGTGCACTTCTAATACTGCAAACCTGCCCGCGGGTCCGCCCAAGTGCGTGTCGATGTAAGTGCAAGCTTTTTCCTGACCAGAATACCCATCCCACGAGATCCAGTAGTATGGTCCGTGTGTATCAGTAGTTTATATCCCCACCTTGTGAGGGCTTTACATTTATTGCCCATCATGTGTGTCTCTTGCAATAACACCAGATCAGGGGACTGTCGTTTTAAGTATTGTTGCACTATACCTCGTTTGATCTTGTCCCCATTCCATTTACATTCTAGGTCAGTATGGAAAGTGACGTCTCCCTATTAACCCCAGTCACTGATGAAGATAGACCTGAGTACTCCAGAACACTCCAGAGCTCAGTGGCTGCTACTCGGAGGCGTGGTCCCCCATGCTCATAGCTGCCAAAATAGATACACTCATATATAGCAACACAGCTTGCGTCGAATGTCCCCCTGATGTTACTGTCGATATTGGAAATGAAACATGACATCATTTGACTTCTGACTTGCATCCTCAAACAATCAAAAGTCTCTACTCCCTCCCACCCTCCTGCCTGCCCCCCTGCCAGTGGATTTAGAACCACCCACACCCCAACTAGGCAGAGTGCCTCGTTCCCCTCCCAAATTACTCGTAGGGGCGGGCTCGCAGCTCTCCCTGCCCCCCCTTAGGCGAAGTCTACCCTGTCTCTCAATACAATAACTGAGGTCCGCTCTCCTGTCCTACCCATATCGCCTCCCAGCCCTGTGGTTCATTTACTACAAACTTGCAAACCAGTCAAGTCTGTCTCCTGGCCTGTGTCGGCTCTGCAGGCAAAAGAAACATTTAGGAATCACCCTCTGTTTCCCAAACCCAACAAGTCACTTATCTGCGCACAGCACATATCTGTCAAATACTGGGCTCAGTCTGATCCACTGCGCGTCGTCTCGCCCCTTTCTACCAGGGACGGGCCTCCTTCTTGTTCTGTTCTCGAAGTGGAGTTGTTTGACCGGAGTCCACCATTTCGCCCTCTTCGCTGGCCGCCAACTCTGCTCCACCCTTCCATCCAGTCCCATGTGTCCTCCGTAGTGGTGAAGAACCACATCTTGCCCTCCGACTAAACCCAAAGCTTCACTGGAAACAGCATGGCGTATTTCACTTCTCGATCTCGAAGTGCCTTCTTCACCTTTTTAAAACTATGTTGTTGGGCTTGGACCTTGGCTGTGAAGTCTGGGAAGAATGTGACCACGCTGTTGTCCAGTTTAAGCGGAGGATTAGCTTGAGCCGTCTGTAGTATTATATCTCTGTCTCTATAGTTGAAGGCATGGGCGATGAGTGGACGTGGAGGGGCCCTTGGCTAAGGGGGGCCCTCCCGGGACCCGATGGGCTCGTTCAGTGGAAAAGTAGCTCGAGAGCCTTTTGGGCGGCAGATGATTCAGTATCAGATCTTCCACATAGAGGTCCGCTGCAGGCCCCTCTGCGTGTTCCGGCGCACCTAGGATGTGTATCTTATTCCTACGTGCCCTCCCTTCATAGTCGTCCAGTTGTTTTGCCATCACTGCCTGTTGGGCTTGTAGTTCGCTTACTTGTTTCTGGAGTTGGGATGTATCTGTTTGAATTGCAGCCACCGTGGCCCCTAGGTCTTTCACTTTGGCATCCATTTTGCGGAAATCTGCGTGGAGTAGGGACACTTCCACATTCACAGAGTCAATACGTGCTTCCAGGGAGGTACGTACCCCTGTGATAGCCTCCATTATATCATGGAGCGTGAGATCTGGCAGCGCTTGATGACTGTTTCCTTTGTCTTGGGCTTCCATCGACCTTCTGTCTTGCTTATCTTAAAGAAACAGGTTAGTGTTAGATTCCTTACCTTAGAATATCCCCAGGCATCAGACTAGATCCATAAAGTTTTCGTCAGCATTACCCCTGCTGGACGGTAGGCGCGTCGGCGGCTCCGCGCCGGGATGACGTAGTCGGAGTACTTAGATGCCGCCCTCGCACGCTGACGTCAGTTCTTCTTTTTTCCATGCAAGCAAGCGCAGATCCACGAAGAGCTAGTACCCTAGTCACTTTTTGACTAACTTTTTGGCCTATTTTGGCTATCTTTTTCGAGTTGATTCAACGGCTGGTGCCGGTAGGGATGCCTGGATTCAAACCGTGCGATGCCTGTCACCGCCTGATGTCGGTGACCGACCCCCACCGCTGGTGTCTCTACTGCCTAGGGGCCGACCACGACGACAAGTCGTGCCCCGGCTGCCGTGCCTTGACGTCATAGGCTAGGCGGGAGAGGTCCCACAAGCTACTCGAGCTCCGGCAGTCGGCTCAGCGCCGCTCGAGGTCCCGGTCGAGGAGGAAGTCGAGGGGCCAGTCGCGGAGCCAGAGCCCGCACTGTTCGTCACGCTCCAAGTCCTCGCATTCAGGTAAGTCGAGGCACTCTAAAAAGAAGTCGAAGAAGCGACATTGCTCTTCTGACTCTCCTCGGCGGTCTCGCGACTCGGCTGAGGGTTCGGGTGGCACCACCCGCGAGGCTCCACCGGAGCCACAGGCATCGCAGCCGTTCCCATACCCTTCGGTCCCTGGACTGCATGCGACGCTGGAGGAGGTAAGTGATTTCCCTTGTGGCTATGAGGACTCACTTCCCTCCGTTGAGGCCTGTCGGCGCGCCTTCAGACCCCGCAGATCCGACAAGGGGGCCTTAGCGAGCCGGCGGCTTCGGCCCTGGCACTGTTGTCGACTTCAGTCCCAACGTCGCAGGGCACCGGGGATCCAGGCCTGGATCCCGGTCAACACCAGTAGACCTCACAACTCCTCTCCTGGCACCGACACCGATCATGTCACTCCTGGCGCCGTCCTCCGAAGACGCCGTCCCCAGATTCAGCCCGGACTGGGTCTGACATCGGACCGGCACCGCTCGGTACCGTCTCCGGCGTCTAATGGTGAGCAATTCATCTATGACCCAGCTCTGTCATTCCTGCCTGTTTATCAGGACACGGATGAAGGGGCGGACTGGGAGGGGTCTGAGAACCCTCTGGCACAGCAGTGCCAGTTGAGTCAGGACTGGGCAGACGAGCTAGGGGGTGCCAGTGGCCTTGAGACGTCGCCTGACACTTGCTTCATTTCTCCTCCCTCTGTGGCTACGGAGGAGGGTGCTACCTTTGGTGTGGTGTTGCGCAGGGCATCCAAGGCCTTGTCTCTTGAGCTCCCTGCTGCGGGCGTGAGGATTAATCTCCTCACCGAGGTGCTTCAGTGACTAGTAAGCTCTTCGGAGCCTCTGCTGCCGTTCAATGAGGCCCTCACAGACATTCTGTTGGACACCTGGTCCAAGCCCTCCTCCGTGCCCCCTGTGGAACGGAACGTGGCCCGACGCCACCGCCCGGCTCCGGACGACCCCTGCTTTCTGTTCGTACACCCCACCCCGAGAGCCTGGTGATCCAGGCCTCTACGTCCCAGACCGCATTCCTGACTGCCCCTCCAGATCAGGAAACCAAAAGATTTGACCAGTTTGGGAAGAAACTGTTCTCCTCACGATGATTACGATGGCGGGAAGTCTGCGTTGAGGACCGCCGGCCCGGTGGTGGCGGACCGCCCGCCATTGACCTGAATATTCCCGCTGTTAGGATGGCGGTGGAAATGGGAATGGTACAGTGGCGGACGGAAAGACCGTCAGCCGTTGTCCCGCAAGTCGGTCCTTTTCCACCCGCCTTGCGGAACACAGTACAGTAGGGCTATGGCGGCTTTACGATGCCTGTCTTTTTCGACGGAGATCACGCCGCAAAAAGACAGGCAAAGAATGCCTTTGGGGGCCAGTTGCGGCCCCCCCCAGGTGGTTGGGGGGTGGATGCTGCACACGGGTGGCTACCTATGGTACCCCCCTGCATTTGCATGTACAAGGTGGCTGGCACCGCACAGTGCCTGTCACGCTGTACATACAAAAGCACAACATGTATTTTAACATTGTGGTGGGTGCTGCCATCCGCCACAATGTTAAAATACAGGATGCGCCCGCCAGTGTGGCGGGCGCATCCTAATTCATATAGTGGGACCGCCGCACCTATGGCGGGCAGTCCCTTTTGCAGCTGCGATGTATTCGGCCCCTTAGTCTGGGGTTGCGGTCTATCAACACCGCTTGCCTTTTCGGCCGTTACACCTACTCCTTGTGGGATACGGTTGCGGACGTGCTGCCCTAGTGTCCGGAGGAGGCCCAGGCACGGCTCACCCAGGCTATTGCTGAGGGGCGGAGAGATGCAGCACATTATTCCATCAGATGTGGACTTGATACCATGGACTCGCTGGGCAGAGCGCTTTCCACAACGGTGGCAATCCGTCGCCACACTTGGCTGACGTCCGCCAATTTTTCCGGGGATGTCCAGTCCACGCTCATGGACATGCCCTTCGATTGCCGTCGCCTTTTTGGCGACAAAGCAGACAGTGCGCTTGAGCGTTTCAAGGACTCCAGGACTACGGCCAAGTCCTTGGGCCTGTCAGGCCAGCACAAGCAATTTTCTGCTTTTCGCCCCTTTTGTGGCCAAGGAAGGGGCGCCCCCACACGTTCGTCCTGCCAGAGGCCGCAGAACTAACCTCAACACGGACGTGGTAACTGCTGTGGCGATGTAGGGGGACAGAGGCCAGGTCAGTCCACATCCACTCCCGCAGCATCTGCCTCAAAGCCTTCGTAGTCCGAGCTTTCAGGCCCATTCCACGCCAGTGGGGGGCAGGGTTCACCTTTACCTCCTCCACTGGGGTACCATCACTTCGGACAGGTGGGTGCTGCAAATCATCCGAAAAGGCTACTCCCTCCCCTTCGAGGCGATCCCTCTAGCCATGCCACCGCAGTACCACCGCATGTCGGGGGATCACTTGCAGCTTCTGCAGGAGGAAGTCTCGGCCCTCTGGGTCGAGCGCGTTCCTGGGTCAGAAGTAGGACGTGGTTGCTACTCCCACTATTTTCTGGTTCCCAAGAAGAGCAAAGGGGGCCTGCGCCCTATCTTGGACCACCGGAGCGTCAACGGCTTCCTCCGCAAGGAGAAGTTCAAGATGCTGACTTTGGCTACCGCTACGATCTTTTTATTGAAAGAAAAAATTAAGAAATAAATAATGCACTACAAAGGGCCACAAGCACTTTCAGTTTACTGTGCTCCCCTTAAGTCTCAGCAAGTGACCCTCGGGTGTTCACGAAAGTGATGGAAGTGGACGCGGCTCATCTGCGCAGATCAGGGGTTCGAGTCTTCCCCTATCTCGATGACTGGTTGTTGAAGGCTGGCTCGCCCCAGAAAGTCGTCTCCCACCTCCAGACTACGGCGGATCTCCTGCACTTGCTAGGGTTGTCCATCAACGTGCTGAAGTCACACCTGTGCCCTTCTCGGAAGCTCCTCTTCATTGGAGCAGTTCTGGACTCGGCGCAGTTTCGGGTTTATCCTCCCAAGCAGCGGGTTTGGGATATTTAGGCTATGATTCCGATCTTTCAGCCTTTATCCCGAGTTTCGCTCAGGCTGACGATGCGGCTCCTGGGGCTGATGGCCTCCTGCATCCTGCTGGTACATCACGCCAGGTGGCGGATGCTGGCTCTGCAGTGGGACCTAAAGTTCCAGTGGGCACAGCATCAAGGCAACCTGTCTGACCATGTCCTGATTTCGGAGGGCACTGCAAGGCAGTTGCAGTGGTGGCTCACGGACCGCGATTGGGTCAGTGGCAGATCCTTTTCCCTTCCCCAACTGGAGCACACAGTGGTGACGGATGCGTTCCTCCTGGGATGGGGGGGGCCACATGGAAGAGGCAGAGATCAGAGGCCTCTGGTCTCCGGCGGAGTCCCGGCTCCATATCAACCTTTTTGGAGCTGCAGGCGATCCGACTTGCACTGAAGGCATTCCTTCCCTCTGTCTGGGGAAGTGTAGTGCAGGTGTTCACCGACAACAAAACCCTGTGTGGTACTGCAACAAACAGGGCTGGGTGGGGTCATGTACCCTTTGTCAGGAGGCTCTGCGCCTCTGGACATGGCTGGAACACCAGGGCGTCACCCTAGTGGTTCAACACCTGGCAGGTTCCCTGGACGCCAGGGCGGATGATATCAGCCGCCGGTGCATGATGGATCACGAATGCCATCTGAACTCGGACGTGGCGCAAGTTCTCTTTCTGCAGTGGGGAGAGCCTTGGTTAGATCTATTCGCCACTGAAGAAAATGCGCAATGTCATCAGTTCTGCGCGTTGGAATTTCCAATTGGCACTCGCTCAGCGACACTTTTTGTCGCAAATGGAGCTGCGATCTGTTGTACGCCTTTCCGCCAATACCACTTCTGCCCAGAGTGCTGAAGAAGATCAGGTGCGACCGGGCACAAGTCATCCTTGTGTCTCCGGACTACTACGAAGATACTGGTATCCCGAGCTACTCAGTATGTCAGTCGATCCCCCGATTCGTCTGCCACTTCAGGAGGACCTTCTGTCGCAACAGCAGGGGATGGTCCTCCACCCGAACCTGTCCATTCTCCACCTACATGCGTGGAGATTGAGCGGCAACAGGTGAGGCCATTTACTTGCCTCCTGAAGTCTGTAATGTGATTCTGGCAGCCAGGCATCCCTCCACAAAAACGGTATATGCCTGCAGGTGGAAACAATTTGTGGCATGGTGCACAACAAAGGCTATGGATCCACTTTCTGCCCCTCTTTCAGAGATTCTCCTCTTCCTTCCTTCTCTTGCCCAGCAGGGCTCTGCTCTGGGCACAATCAAATGCTATCTCTCAGCCATTTCAGCCTTCTTAAGGCTTCCTGATCAGCCTTCTCTTTTCAAGTCCCCTGTTGTAAATAGGTTCTTGAAAGGCATCATACACATGTTCCCTCCTCTTCCTTTCGTGATGCCTCAATGGGACTTGATCTTGATACTTACTTATCTGATGTGCGCTCCCTTTGAGCCACTTCATAATTGTCCTCTTCGTCTTCTGCCACTTAAAACTGCTTTCCTGGTTGCCATCACCTCTGCCAGAAGAGTGAGTGAGCTCCAGGCTCTTTCTTCTAAGCCTCCTTTCCTTTCTGTCCATCCGAACAAAGTTGTTCTGAGGACTCGTCCTTCTTTCCTGCCCAAGGTGGTTACGGCCTTTCACATCGGGCAGTCCATCACCTTACCCACCTTCTTTCCGCCTCCGCATCCCTTGAAAGAGGAAGAGAGGCTCCACCGTCTGGTCCCAAAACGTGCGCTTTCCTTTTATCTAGACCGCACGCGCCAGTTCCGGGTAGCGGCCAGCTCTTTGTTGGTTACGTGGGTGCTAAGAAGGGACGGGCGGTGCACAAGCGGACCATCTCTCGGTGGGTCGTTTTGTGCATCAAGGTTTGTCATTCCTTGGCGAAAAAGGAGCCTCCTGTGGGGCTGACCGCCCATTCCACTCGGGCCACGGCAGCTACTACTACCCTGGGTCAGGGAGTCCCCTTGTAGGACATCTGTCAGGCAGCTACATGGGCCTCGCTGCACACGTTTAGTAAGCATTACTGCCTGGACAGCCAAGTCCGGAGAGATGGCTTTTTCGGCCGTTCCGTTCTCCAGGACTTCCTGGTGTGATCTTGGTTCGCAGACCCACCACCGGGGTTGGTATTGCTGGGGTATGTATTCTAAGGTAAGGAATCTAACACTAACCTGTTTCTTTCAGATGCATAAATTACTTAACTTCGGTAACAATATATCTGTAAGAAACAGTAGTTAGTGTTAGATTCCTTACCGCCCCACCCATCCTCCCCATTCTGTGAACCGATATCTAGGGTTAAGGTATCTCCCTTTGAGGGCCCTAGTTTCATGGCACCAGTGTCGGTTTCTAGTATGGCTCTGTGTTCCTGGAACAAAAAGCTATGTACAGACCTGACGTCAGCGCGTGAGGGCGGCGTCTAAGTACTTCGATGACTTCATCCCCGCAATCACGACGCCGAACGCAGAGCGGCAGACGACGCCTTCCGAAGCGCAGGGGTACTGCTGAAGAAAACTTTCCGGATCCAGTCTGATGCCTGGGGATATTCTAAGGTAAGGAATCTAACACTAACTACTGTTTCTTACAGATATATTGTTACCGAAGGTAAGTAACTTGTGCGTCGCCAGCCTTATTCCAAGCAAATTTTGCCAGCTTAGTTTGGGCCGACGCCTTGTGTCCCTTACAGCTTGACATCATCAGGCTGTCGCACCGCATCTGTATTTCTCTAATTGAGACCTGCCCCGGTAGTCTCCGCCGCCTTCCTAGTGGAAAGGACAAACTCACTGGTGGCCTGTCAGGTTTTCCAGGGGTTGGCCTCAAGAGGTTATTGTTGGGGGTATTTTTGCTTATAGATCTTCGTGGACCCTCATTCGTCTGTTCACGCTGTGAACTGGGGTCCCACAATATTCTGTGTAACCTCTCGTGCCCCTGTTCATGTTCAGTAGAACCCTTGTGTCGCAAATGAGAGGCCTAAACCCCGGTTGTCTCTCTCACCTCCGCAGCTTGATTGTCCCTGGCAGTAAGGTCAGTCATGGGGCTTCTCTACTTTCAGAGGCACCCATTCTTTCCCAGGGCCCAGGTTAGTTGGTGTCGGGGAATATCAGTCCCGTAATGGCCTCCAGCGTGTCACCTCCTTCGCGCTGGCAGATGCAGTCCCAGTGGTATCAGAGTGGTTGGGGGGAACACCGAGGCTCCTTTCAGGCATTCTATGTGCGTGTCAAGCCTACTGGCTAGAGGCGGAATTGCGGTTTGGTGCTCCGGGTCCGCCGCTGGATTGAAGGGGGGAGGGCCATGCCCAGGTCCCACTCCACCTTATTCTGTATGCAGAGGCCCGGCAGGCCGCCTCAGCCGGGGCCTCGATTTTGCCCGGGCACTACTTCCCGCACCATGCTACGCTTCCGCCCAGACACTGCCTCGGTGGCCCGATGTTCCCACACAGCTTACCTCTTACCGCGCCCCTCAATTGTTTGACGGGAACTTTGGAGTGCAAGCTTTGGGGGTAGGGGCTCCGGAGCTTCACCACTGCTTCATGCTGCCGCCGCCATCTTCGCTGCCGGTTCGCCTCAGTTCGCTTCGGTCGCCCGTCTCCATAGCGATTTTGAGCACCACGGAGTCTAGCAGCTCAGCATTGCATTTGCGATGGATGCAGCGACCTAAGGACCCCCTGAGCCCAGGGTCAAAATGTCATTTTAGACATGATGTATGCCGGATTAGTGGTGAGGGTTAGGGAGCCTCGCTAGAGAGCCGCCATTCTCCTGGGCTGCTAGCCACTCCCCCTGTATTTTAGGTTTTTGACAAACGTGGAAGGATGGGGGTCGGAGAGGTGAAGTGTTGACTTTAGGCAGGCAAGTATTTTGAGGATGTCTTTAGGGATAGTGTCGAATTCTATCCAAGTGTGTTGTTGTGTCATTTATATTTGTGTTCCACCCACTCCAGCATGTATAACAAGTCAATGAATAGCTTGCTTCAACCATTGGCTGACTTCACTGTGAGTTACTGCAGGCTGCCCTTTCACAAGTAGCACATCCACACACAAAGTATTTACAGGTACTATTATGGGAATGGGTGTTTTTTGAAACCAAAAATCGTTTTACCTTCAGGCAATGTTTTTTTTTTTAGATTGATGAGGATCTGGCAAGAATAGCAACAAGCCAAAAGGCTGGCGGCCAACGCAGGACCTATTGGCTTTGTCAGTGCTTGTTTTTTTAATGCTCTTTTACTTCTGTCTATTTTGCTAACCAAAAGCTATTCGCATCTATATAATTTTTTACTTTCTTTCCTAGTGTATGGCATCTTCCTGGAAAGCTATGGACAGCAAAGGTTACATACTGTAGGTCAGCTGTGATTTGAGGCCTGATTGAGAGTTTGGACAGAGACAACATGACAAATAACCCGTCTGCCTTATTTCATGTGCTTTGTATCCACTTTTGACAGAGTAACCCTCAGTCAAACTCTGAATCAAGCTCACACACTGCCTTCACAAATGAATCTTCAAAGCTTGGTTTGTCTTTCACAGCTTTGCCTAAGCAAAGAGGCAACTTCCAGAGAAATTAATGTGTATCAACTAAACAGTTTAAAAGAACTTAAAAGCCCACATCAAGTATAGTTAAAAAGGGAAATCACTTAAGAATGATGCCAAGATAAAATGTTCAACATTTATGAAGGAATACAAATTATGCCTGAAAGAGAAAGTTATTCAAGGAAAGTCAATGGTTAAATGAATCAAGACCAAAAAATGTCTGTGGGGGTTATTTACAGTGTGGCGGAGCAGTTGATCCACCATAAATTAATGAGTCAGCCTCCAGTCCAAACTCTTGGTTTTCCCACCTTATTAACAGGTGAAGGAAGCACAAGGCTTCCACCGGTTGATCTCTAGCTGGGACTACCAAGGAAACCCTTGATCTGGAGGCCCATCCACCACAGAGCTGCCAGGTCATCCCGTCCAATTTTACAGCATCTAAAGCAGCAAATAACGTGTGCCATCCGCGAGGATCCCTCTGCTGGCTGGCACGCTCTCAATCTCGTGAGAGACCTTCCTTATTTTCCTGACATCTCTGCTATCTTTGGAACAGCAGTTTACCAGCTGCTTATACACGTTTTATTACATCAACGTGCTTCGAGCCATCTAGGAAAGAGGAGGGCCGCATCAGCCCCCCCGCACGTATGGCCGGCCGCCAGCCCCCCCTTCCCCTTGCTAGTAAACGGCAGTGGGCGGCAAAACAATCGGCACTCAGCGGCCGCCGGCCGTAGCTAAGATGGCGACCGTACCCGGAGCAGTCCCGACCGTGGCCTTGAAACACCGGTAAGGGCGCCGGAAGTTGGAGTGAGAGTGCGGATGAGGCGGCGAGGCTAAATTTTGACTGTGGACACCAGCACAAATGAAGTTGATGCCGGTGGCAAGATTACACCGCACTGATAACACGTCCATCGGATCAAACCGCGGCGCAATCAAAATGGCGGCGCCCTAGCGGATCACCGCTGTGATTGCTGAAGCTGAAGGTGGTTGGCGCAGGAACCGCACACAACTGCGGCGCACTGCACCGGAGATCGGGACAATAGACAAACACTTGAAATAACCCGCGATCGCCGCCTGAAGTGTGTCCTACCACACGACTGATACTAATGCAGGCGCACACACGGATGAAGCGGACCCCCATGTGGCTGTGGTGACGGGTGCTGCTCGGGCTAGTTGGCACAGGTCCCTGGAAGCAGCAACCCACGGCCGTTAAAACAACATCGGCACACTGCCCCACTGAGCGCCGGAATGGATGCGGACCAGCGGATCTCACAGTGAATGCACGGCTGACGATCAGTGACTGCGCCACCTATGATAAGTGGCGCGGCGTCGTAATTCTCACCTTAAACTACTGGGCTGCGGGATCAGTGGAGGTCCAGGTGTCGGCTCAGGTATGTACTCACGGATTGCTTAGTCGGAACTCAGGTAACACCGAACGAACCAAGTTGCGGACATCTGCAACACACGCCACATACCACTGGGAGAAGTAAACGGCCCCATAGTGGTAGGATATACCGATGTGAGCTGAGCGGGGTGTGCGTGGGCGGGAAACCTGCTGAGTCCTTTATAGCGCCTAAATGCCAGAGCTCGAACCCTGTCGAAAACCGACCTCAGAACTGCGCATAACATCGTGCGCCTGCTAGCACTATGGATGGACTGCCGCTACCCAAGGCAATTGGGGACTGACAAGCGGTAGTGCTCGCCAGATCCACTGGATACGTATTTCACGTCTAAACGAAGCGCGGAGACCGGCGACACGGTGTTCCCAACTCAAGAATAATACACTGGGTCATAGACCACCACGCAGTCAACACGGCGCCATCGGACAGAATAACCAGGTCCTCACTCCAGATTGCACAGTCAAAACGCCCGCGTCTGGATAAGATGGGCAAGCCAGACAAACAACAGCAGAAGATCTCCTTTGAAAGCAAGAAAGTGCCTAAACCCACGGATCAGATGGCTGACGGTGATGTGCCGACTGACTTAGCGACAAACACTAACATGGAAAAAATACTACTGGCCATACAAGCAAACCTACAGGACATTATTGACAAACTAGACAATTTAACATGCAGGATGGATGGCATGTCTGCGAAACTAGACAAACATGGTGAACGTTTGGACCCAGCCAAAAACAGGATTTCGGCGATGGAGGATGAATCACGTGTGACTTCCCCTAAATGCACCGGCATGGAACGCGTCTTGGAAGTGATTAAGACGAGGGAGGAGGAGTTGGAAGCGCGCTCCAGGCGTAACAATGTACGCATCACGGGCCTGCCGGAATCGACCAACACTGGCCGTATGGAGGTCTACATAGAACAGTTGTGCAAAGATATATTTGGTGAGGAGGCGCTAGCTCCGATATTCATCGTGGAGCGAGTGCACAGATCTCTAGCACCGCGCCCGCCGCCGGAAACTATGCCCCGGCCCATAGTGGCGAGGATTCTGAACTATCGTGACAGGGACACCATACTACGACTATCCCGCGAAAAAGGAACGATTACTCATCAGGGAAACACCTTTGAATTTTATCCGGATCACACTGTCGCTGTCCAACAAGCGAGGAAAGAATTTGCTTCTGCGAAAGCCAAACTCAGGGAACTAAACATTAACTACTCTATGCTATACCCGTCCAGACTACGGGTGTCTTGGAAAGGTAAACCAGTGCTCTTGACCACCCCAAAATGTTTCAATTCAAGAGAGTGTTGGCTATGACAATTGACAAAGCAGGCTTGAATACGGAGGATTTTAGGACACATTCGTTCCGTATAGGGGCTGCCACTGAAGCAACTGCTTGAGGGTCACACAATAGCAGTGTGAGGAGAATTGGGAGATGGTCTTCCAACTGTTACAAGCTTTATGTGCGGCTGCACATGTTCTGAGGGAGGCAGAATAATTAAGCTGATGCCTGTCTTGTTTGTTTGCTTGTAGTTCAGTTTACCAATCCTGTCACGCAGGGCGGAAACTGCCGTCAACACATCACCAGCAAGTATCTTCATTGCGGCGGATCCATGCACAGGAAAAGGAGACACAAGTTGTATGGGTTATTGGTCATTCTTATGTGAAATGTGTTAAATCTGTTTTTCTTACCAGTAATTACAGACAGAGGGCGGAACAGGGAGGTTTCAGGGTCTCCTTTCATGGTACGGGAGGTCTCTGCCTCAGTCAGTTGAGGGGGTTCGTTAAGGAGTTGCTCAACAGACACATCCCGCCCCCCACAGTCGTCATCTTACATTTGGGCGGGAACGACTTGGTAAAACTGGGCAGAAGGGTCCTGATGGAAGAGATAATTTTGGGGGTGGGTTGGTTAGCTAAAACATGCCAGGGCTGCACCATAGTTTGGTCCCAGATAATTCCTAGACTCAGATGGAGGGGGGGATTCAGTCAAAGCGTTGAATCACTCGGTAAAGAGGATCAACAATAAGATAGAGAAATTGTTTCGGTCACCTCAATTGCAAAACATACCACATGGGTGTGTCAGGAGGGAATAGTACTTCTTACAAGATGGGATTCACCTGACTAGTGCGGGCAATGACTTATTTTTAGAGAACATCTTGGCAAGGCTAGGGGGTTTCAGGTCTGGGCATGACCTTGCAGAGTAGGAGGATGGGGGGGCCAGATAGTCGCGCAACTATGCTGGCCTGTGACGGTAAGGTCATGATTGGTGAGCAGTCAATTTAAGGTCCTTAGGGGGTGGCGCCATTCTTGAATGGGGTCACCAAGGGGGAGGGAAAAAGTGGTCTCTCCTAGAACTCCAGGGGCAGTACATCCGGTTGGTTGGACGGGTGCGGGGGAAGGGGGAGTCGCGCTTTCCTTAGGCTGGTTGGCCACCTCGCATGTGCACTATGCCGTCATTAAATGGCGCAGAGTGCAAGGGCCCCCTTTTGGTTAATGGAGTTCATGAAGCGTACAGGGGTAACCGGGAGGGGGGTAAGTACCCTCTCGGTAAACGGGCCCTCTGCGCATGCGCACTCAGACGTGAGGGCGTGGCTGGTTGACAAGAATCTGACACTGGTTAGCGACCTTGCCGAAGGCCCAAAAATAGGATATGCAGAAGAATTAATAATGTGTGATTATTATCCAAAATGTTAGATTCGGATAGAAAATTTGATTTGATTTTGATTTGATTTGATTCGGGTTTTATATAGCGCTCTATCGCTCCGAGGAGCATCTTGGCGCTAGATGTGATTTGTGTGGATCAGAAGGGTGGAAAAAGATATAATAACCTCTAGAGACGTTTCAGAGTTAGACCAGGGCTTTGCAGGTAGTGGCTGTTTGATTGTAGATCCAGGTTTTGATGGCTTTCCTGAATCTACTTTCGCATGAGATTTCCCGGATTTGAGGAGGGAGTTTGTTCCATGCTCTTGATCCTTTGACCGTCAGAGACTTTCCCCCTCTAGTGGACAGTCGGAATTTTGGGATGATCATTAGGTTGGCCGTGGCAGATCTTAGGTGACGTCCGGGGTGGTAGCGGTTGAATTTGTTGTACAGGTAAATTGGACCTGTTTTGTGGAATGCCCTGAAGGAAATTATCAGTAGTTTGAATAGTATTCTCTTTTGAATGGGAAGCCAGTGGAGCGTATCTAGTGCTGCCGAAGCCGAGGACTTTCTCGATGTTTTTAGCACTAATCTTGCTGCAGCGTTTTGTACCATTTGCAGCTTATGTAGTAAGGCTTTGTTGGCCCCTACATATAGACTATTACAATAGTCTAGCCTGGATGTGATTAATGCCACCGCTACTGTTTTCTTGGCTGATAAGGGAAGGAAATCAAAGAATTTCCGAAGGCTCTTGATGACATTGAAACATGAGCCAGCCACTTCAATGGTCTGTTGTTTGAATGATAATGCCTCAACAAATTTGATGCCTAGGTTGCGGGCACTCTTTATAGTGCTTGGCGGGGCTTCGGCATTGGGTGGCCAGCAGGTTTGGGGGGAGAACAAGTTATTTTTCCCGAAGGGTAGAATTTCGGTCTTTGCGGTGTTACATCTCAGGTGGTTTATGTTCATCCACTTAAAGGTGGCTTCCAGACAGTCCCTAAGGGAGCGTTCGGCAATTGCCGCGTCCTCATCTAGAATTAACACTAGTTGAGTGTCATCGGCGTATGCTATTGAGCTGATAGCAAAGGAGGAGATGAGTTTCATTAATGGGACCATATACAGGTTGAACAATATAGGGCTTAAGCTAGAGCCCTGAGGTACCCCAGATTGAACTTCCCTGGCCTCAGAGTGATATGGCCCTAGGATGATGGTTTGTTTTCTTTGTCTGAGAAAGTTGGTGAACCATTTCAACACGGTGCCCCCTATGCCTGCGCTACTCAGGCGATGAAGTAGAATATCGTGGGACACCGTGTCGAATGCCGCGGATAAATCAAGTAGGATCAGGACAGCTCTTTTGCCCTGATCCAATGCGGTCCTAATTGTTTCCGTTGAGAAGATGAGGGCAGATTCAGTGGAATGGTGGGAACGGAAGCCCGCTTGGTTAGGGTGAAGAAGGTTATTGTTTTCCAGGTACGCGGTGAGCTGTTTGTTTACGCATGTCTCTGTAAGTTTACATAGTGCTGGGAGAAGTGATATGGGTCGAAGGTTTGACAGTGTCGTGGGGTCTTGGATAGATTTTTTTTTTGGAGAGGTTTAACTACTGCGACTTTCCAGCATGTGGGGATGTCTCCTGTTCGCAGGGAAGAGTTCAGAATAGAGTTGATCATTGGGTTGACCTCATCTTTTATGGTCTTGAGTAGTAGAGGTGGACAGGGATCAAGAGGGGAGCCTGAGTTCAGTTTTGAAATGGCTTGAGATGACTCAATTAAGTTAATCATGGTAAAACTGTCCCATGTTGTGGTACCAGGTGTATCTTTTGGAAAGATAGGATCCATTGAGTTTAATGCTAGCTGGCTGATCTGTGGAAATTCTTTGGTAAAGTTTGTAATTTTCTGTTCGAAATATTCCGCGATTTTATCGCAGAGAGCTTGAGATGGTGGAATTTCCTGTGATAGTATTTTAGGTTTTCTAAAGCTGTTGACTATTTGGAATATTTCTTTTTGGTTGTTGTTGGACAATTCTATCAGGTTGGTATAGTAATTGGTTTTCGCTAGCTTGATAGAGGTATGGTAATTCCTCCTGGCGTTCTTATAATTTTCCCTATCTACCTTCCTGTAATGGCGTCGCCATTTTCTTTCTAGAAGTTTAACTTCTCTTAGAGTGACTTTTAAGGATTTGGTATACCAAGGAGCGGATTTTTTCCTTTGTGTCTTATTAGATTTGGTTCCTCCTGATGTCAATCTATCTCCAATGGATTTCATCCAGCTCTTATAGTGTTCATAATCAGTGCTCACATTTCCCACTGGTGGTAGTTTTTCTGTCTGTACCCAGTTCATTAGATCCGGGTGCTCGATGATTTTTTTCCAGCAGGGGGTTAAACTTTTATTGCAGGGGATAGAATTAATGTCTTTATTGTTGTCTGTTTTTATATTAAAACTGATGAATTTATGGTCTGACCAAATTTGGGTCAGTGGAGGTTCTACTGTTATCGTATTGACATTAGAGCAAATGCAGTCTAATATGTGCCCAGCGTTATGAGTTGGTTCCTCAGTTAGAATTGTCAAATCCAGTATGTTTAGGATATCTTTGAAGCATACGGTGTTAGGGTCATTGGAGTTGTCCGGGTGTATATTAATATCTCCTAGTAGGGTGAAATTAGCAAATCGTAAAATTAGATTGGCAAGTGCTTCCCCAAGGCTTTCCAAGAAGAGAGTTGCTTGTCCGGGGGGTCGGTATACTAGTAAACCGGAAAAAGTAAAAGAGTCGTGGGCTTGCAGACTAAAACTAAGGCATTCAGCTTCTTTTATTTCTGGTATTTCCGTGGTGGAACATTTAAGGGAGTCGCGATGAATTATTGCCAGTCCTTCTCCTCATTGAAGAGGTCGGTCCAATCTTTGAATTAGAAAGCCCGGGGGTAGGGCTTTTACTATATCGGGATTGGACCAGTCTTTGAGCCACGTCTCAGTAATCATTAGGCAGTCAAGGTCATTTTCGGCAATAAGATCGTATACATGTTGAGCGTTCTTGCACATGGAGCGTGCATTTATAAGGCCTCCTTTGAGTGACCTGTCAGTATTTTTGGGGCGTTTAGTTGTAAAGGGTACAGTTGTTTGGTTACATTGTGGGCAGGTGAAAGGTTCAGTCCACTTATCTACCGCAATGGTTTGGGGGCAGTGTGAAGTATGGGTATTCAGCGATAGGAGGTGTTGTTTAGTGAATGACATGTGGGGGGTGAGTAGAGCAGAATTTCTGGCCCTAGGCCCGGACTCAGCGCGGACGGGCGCAGACGGGCAGGACTTTGGCTTGACTTTCGGGGCCACTACGGCGCCGCTGTCCGCGTCCGCTGCGCGGAGTAGTGCCCATCTCCTTTTGTAGTCTGGCGCTAGAGCGCGCTGACTGCCTACTTCCCTTAATATGGCCGCCACAGAACCACTAGTGAGTCAGGGTCTGTGAGCAATGTTGTCCGAGGGTGAGGAATGCAGGGTTGCAGTGATTGCCTTCTAAAATACGGCGCAAATCAAGATATTTAACGAGGGTTTTCGGATTTAAAAACGAAGTGCTGCAAGTGACCTAACACCCGGCTTTCCGCCTCAGGTGCACACAAAATCACAAGTCTCGCGAGGACTCGCGAGGGCTCCTTTTGTAGTCTGGCGCTAGAGCGCGCTGACTGCCTACTTCCCTTAATATGGCCGCCACAGAACCACTAGTGAGTCAGGGTCTGTGAGCAATGTTGTCCGAGGGTGGGGGAATGCAGGGTTGCAGTGATTGCCTTCTAAAATACGGCGCAAATCAAGATATTTAACGAGGGATTTCGGATTTTAAAACGAAGTGCTGCAAGTGACCTAACACCCGGCTTTCCGCCTCAGGTGCACACAAAATCACAAGTCTCGCGAGGACTCGCGAGGGCTCCTTTTGTAGTCTGGCGCTAGAGCGCGCTGACTGCCTACTTCCCTTAATATGGCCGCCACAGAACCACTAGTGAGTCAGGGTCTGTGAGCAATGTTGTCCGAGGGTGGGGGAATGCAGGGTTGCAGTGATTGCCTTCTAAAATACAGCGCAAATCAAGATATTTAACGAGGGTTTTCGGATTTTAAAACGAAGTGCTGCAAGTGGCCTAACACCCGGCTTTCCGCCTCAGGTGCACACAAAATCACAAGTCATATTCTGTATTAAAAATATGTTAAGGTTAGCCCTTGGATACCTGTCTACATGGATTGTAATCTAATGTGGATTGTGTTTTTCTGTATAAATGATAGTGTAAATATTGTTTATTTAAAAAAAAAATTAATATGTTTTCATGTTTTACTAACTACGGCCAGGGG
The DNA here is from genome assembly GCF_964263255.1 of Lissotriton vulgaris. Classification (NCBI taxonomy): domain Eukaryota; kingdom Metazoa; phylum Chordata; class Amphibia; order Caudata; family Salamandridae; genus Lissotriton; species Lissotriton vulgaris. Next base: position 173,559,171 of record NC_141687.1, on the reverse strand, counting down.
GTCGTGAGACCCCCCGCCTTCCAAAGAAACTGCTCTCTCATGTCCAATTTCTAATAAATGTGGGGATGCACAAGGCAGGGGAGGGGGATGGACGGTAGTCCCTGACCATAAGGAAAGGGGAGGGCCGCAACGCCCCCCCCCCACACGTATGGCGTGCGCCGGCCCCCCCTTCCCCTTGCTAGCAACAATGGTGGGCCACGCCCCCGCCGCTTCAGATGACGCGGCCGGCGCTCCTCGCCACTGATTGGTGCGCGCCTCCCAGTTGACCCGTAAGCGACAGAATCGATTCCGGGTCAAAGGGGGGAGCCAAGGGGCAGACCTGTTGTGACTGGTCTGCCATGGAGGGCTTAAAAGGCTGGGGAGCGCGGGAGGCTTTCTCTTGTTACCGCACTTCCCAGGCCTGTCCTTTGCCCCCCAGCCTATTGAGGCTGTGACCTTTTTTCCCCACCCACCATCCCCTGAAGCACATTGTGAGGCTTGTATGATAATGTTGTTGTATCGTTGTATGCTCATTTTTCACAGTGACTGTGTTTTGGCGTAAATGTTCTCCTTAGGCCTTTTTTCCCCGTTCACAGGTCAACAATTGTCGTATTTATTGCTATTCCTTGGTCAGGCGGTAAGGTCATGATTGGTGAGCAGTCAATTTAAGGTCCATAGGGGGCGGCGCCATTCTTGAATGGGGTCGCCCAGGGGAGGGGCAAGTGGTCTCTCCTAGAACTTCAGGGGCAGTAACATCCGGTTGGTTGGAAGGGTGCGGGTGTGGGAGTCACGCTTTCCTTAGGCTGGTTGGCCACCCCTCACATGCACTATGACGTCATGAAACGGCGCAGAGTGCAAGGGCCCCCTTTTGGTAAATGGAGTTCATGGAGCGTATGGGGATAACCGGGAGGGGGGTAAGTACCCTCTCGGTAAACGGACCCTCTGCGCATGCGCACTCAGACGTGAGAGCATTGCTGTTTGATAAGGATCTGACACCGGTTAGCGACCTTGCCATAGGCCCAAATATAGGATATGCAGAAAAATTAATAATGTGTGATTATGATCCAAAATGTTAGATTCGGATAGGAAATATTCTGTATTAGAAATATGTTAAGGTTAGCCCTTGGATACCCTTCTACATGGATTGTAATCTAATGTCAATTGTGTTTTTCTGCATAAATGATCATGTAATTATTGTTTATTTAAAAAAAAATTGTTTTCATGTGTTAATAAATACGGCCGGGGGGGTCGTGCGACCCCCCCGCCTTCCAAAGAAACTCCTCTCTCATGTCCAATTTCTAATAAATGTGGGGGTGCACAAGGCAGGGGAGGATGATGGACGGTAGTCCCTGACCATAGGCGTGCTCCATCTCGGCGTGCCGCCATCTTGATTTGTGCTTTTTCTTACGCCAGCCTGAACTTTCCCAGCGATGCTTGTGTACACCTTTGTGGCGCTGGATGATCAGGTACGTGTTTGGGTGCATTTACTTCTTTTTGCATACCCAACAGCCTTTCTTATTTAGAGACGTTATTTAATCTACACTACTATTATTATTTGAGGAATTGCAGGATATTTCCCTGCTTCTTTCCGGATTCTTCCTGCTGTTACTTTTTTCACGTGCGAGGAGCAACTTCTTTGTGAGGTATTTTGTGGACTTTATTTTTACGATCTACCACCTTATCGCCTTCGGATTAGAGACGCTTTGCAGTGTTCCCCTTTTCATCACCTTTAATGCAAATCTATATGTCATAATGGATACTTCTGCAACCTGTTTTACCGTCTCACTGTGGCTCCCGTATTTACTACATTTTTAATTATGCATTTTCTCCTTTTCGCTTTTGCATTTTTTTCCATCTTTATTCCTGCTATTTCACTCTTTCTGTTCTTTAATAATACATTGTGTCTATGCTCATTTTTGTGTAGTACTGCCGTTTTATTCTCATGCCTTGCATAATACTTAACTACCTGTATTAATTTATTCTTATATGTACTTTTTATCTCATTTCTATTTACTGTGTATTCTCAAGAGTGGTCTAACTTGAGGTGGGATTGCACTGTTGATTTTCTGTAGGTGCAGCCCACCCAGAATGCACTTTCTTTACTGCTTTTGTCTTCTACTTACTGCGTTTTCTTTTGCTTCTGTGCGTAGTTGTTTTGTCTTCATGCACCTATTCTTATTGAGTGGTCTAACTTGAGGTGGGATTGCACTGTTGATTTTCCATGGGGTGTAACCCACCCAGATCGCACCTTCTTTGCACTTGCTGTGGGGGATTCTATGGCAGGACCGGAGGCTCAGATTATGCTTTTCTCTCTTTGTCATCAAATACAAAATACAGCAGCCTTAGAAAAGCTCCAATAAAATGCTTACATACCTAAACACAGGAAAAAGCATTTAAAAGAGAAAAAACCACAGTGCGCTCCGCAACAAACTACAGCCCCCATCAGTCCACTGTAATCGTCCATATTAATAGTCCTTCCACCATATCCACCAAAGGCTAGATAATGAGTCCCTCTTCTGTCTTCCTCCTCTTTCTTCGCTGCTCAGGCAGCCAGTTAAGTTGTTTTGAGGGGGCTGTCCTTGGTGGGTGGTTAATGCGGGGGTTTGCGCTGTGTTTTTTCCCTTCGCAGAGCCCCTGTTGATCGCGGGAACGCTTTCGTTCCTAACGCAATTTTTTTCCCCGTCTGTTAGGTGCGGTGTATTAACACCCACCATGGGGCGCTGTGCCAACTCGTTGCTCCGCAGCGCGGTTCTCTTCACGCTGAGGAGATTGCCAAGTCGGAGCCTTGCCCCCCGCCGCCTCTTTCTACGCCTGGTCTCCGGGTCTGTATTTTCCCCAATTTGTTTACAAGACGCCCCTTTGGGGTCCATATTGCGGTGTGAACCGCGGGAAATCGCCTGCGGGCAGTATAGCACTGTAGAGCTTGTGTGTGTGGTGCACGCTGGGAGGCGGTAGGGCCCGGTCTTCTTTAAGAGGGTCAGCAAGCTTTCTGAGGCTTGGTGCGGCCTTATTGTGCTGGTTTCACCGGCCCCAAAGAAAGTTGCAGTACAAAAGGGGGTGGTGATGGACGGAGCATCTGAACCAATCAAACACTCACACCCAGTCAAAAGATCTGGGTTTGATCCATCACCATTCTTTAGCCCACTCTGCCACCCCAGTTCAGACATGGCTATATGCAAATCAGTCTGACCCTGTGCCTCATGAGAACAGTCCAGCCCGAACTGCCCAGCCATGCCTTCCCTGGACCGGAAACAAGCTTCCGAGGACCGGTTTCTGGCATTCCAGCCGTATTCAGCCAGGCTTGCTTGAATCCAGTGGCAAAGTGAGCAAGGGACTCACGTCTGAGCATACCCTGCCACACTTATGGCGGCCAAAAGCGGTACAAAAGGGGGTGGTGATGGACGGAGCATCTGAACCAATCAAACACTCACACCCAGTCAAAAGATCTGGGTTTGATCTATCACCGTTCTTTAGCCCACTGTGCCACCCCAGTTCAGACATGGCTATATGCAAATCAGTCTGACCCTGTGCCTCATGGGAACAGTCCAGCCCGAACTGCCAAGCCATGCCTTCCCTGGACCGGAAACAAGCTTCTGAGGACCTTTTTCTGGCATTCCAGCCATCTGCAGCCCGGCTTGCTTGAATCCAGTGGCAAAGTGAGCAAGGGACTCACGTCTGAGCATACCCTGCCACAGTTATGGCGGCCAAAAGTGGTACAAAAGGCGGTGGTGATGGACGGAGCATCTGAATCAATCAAACACTCACACCCAGTCAAAAGATCTGGGTTTGATCCATCACTGTTCTTTAGCCCACTCGAAGAATGGCCATGTCTGAACTGGGGTGGTGTGGAGTGCAAAAAAACGATGGATTTAGGCACAGATCTCTGTACTGGGGTGAATGTATGACATTGTTCTGCATTCTGTCCATCAACTGTGATTTTTGCAATTGTCACCCAGAGTGGGATGGGTATGCTCAGACATGAGTCCCATGCACTCCTCACCACTGGATTCAAGCAAGCCGGGCTGAAGACGGCTGGAATGCCAGAAACCGGTCCTCGGAAGCTTGTTTCCGGTCCAGGGAAGGCATGGCTTGGCAGTTCGGGCAGGACTGTTCCCATGAGGCACAGGGTCACACTGATTTGCATATGGCCATGTCTGAACTGGGGTGGTGTGGAGTGCAAAAAAACGATGGATTTAGGCCCAGATCTCTGTACTGGGGTGAATGTATGACATTGTTCTGCATTCTGTCCATCAACTGTGGTTTTTCAGGGGGGTGTTTTATACTTACCTGTCATGGAGCAAGACGCCTATTACGAGGATGAGTCCCAGTCCTACCTGAATGATGAGGAATTCTATAATGTGGTTGGCAGCTCCATTTACCGCTGTGTAACCGACGTGGTAGGCCCCATGGAAGAGCACCTGTCTAATCGCATTGTCGAGGAGTGCGCAAAGCTTGCGCAAGCCCATTTAGGAGCACCAGCACGTCTCCCGGGTCCCTCAGGAGAGGGCCCCCCTGACCCCAAGAAGCCCTGCAGGGAAAGGATGCCTGAGGGAAAACAGGGAGTGGATAGGGGCGCCTTTGAGCGTCTGTGTGACGCTTTCTTGGCAAAGGCAACCTCCGCCACCCCTGTACCCCCCTCGGCCCCTGAGCCCTCGGTAACTTCGGGTATGGCTCCTTCATCACCGGGTGGGGACTCTCCAGAGTCAGAGGATGACGAGGAGTCGGTGCGCCCGTCGAGCTCCACCGCAGAGTTACCCCGGGACAGCTCAGGCATGCTCGATGTGGATGAGATCATCCATCCGCACCCTGCAGCCTGGGCCCCGGGGGACAAAGTGGCGAAGTTTGTGGCGAGTTGCCTCCGCAAGCCCTTGGAGAAGGAAGCCAGAGGGTGCCTGCGTGGGGAATGCCCGAGGCCCACCCTGGAGGGCAAGGTGGCCTTGACACCAGAATTAGACGCAAAAATAGCCACTTTCCTCGCAAAATTCATGAAGGACCCCGCAAAGGCAATGATCGCTCCTGGCGATCATGCCAAGATAAATTATTGGACGCGGTTGGCCCGATCACGAAAATTCTGAATATGGAGGAGGAGGCAAAGGTGTCGGGGTCCGTCATTTCTCGCGACGTCCTTTCGAATTGGGCACAAAGGGTTATCATCTTTCTTGGAAACGCCAATTGTGCACTATCGACGGAACGCCGGAGATCACTTTTGATTAAACTGGACCCGAAGTTAGGGAACTTGGCCTCCTCAGAAGAGCAGTGGCCCCAGGGGGTCTCTTCGGGGAGCCTTTTATAAAGGCATTGGGCAAATTTGTGTCTACATTTACTTCCCTGGACAAGGCCCAGTCCAGCATAAAAAGAGTCTTCCAGCAAGTTTCTCCCAAGGGGCTGGTTGTGGCAGGGGCCGCACGGCCGGCCGTGGCGGTCAGAATGCTAACAATAGAGGGCAAGGCTCAGGGCGAGGCCAGTATAATACCACAGCCAACTTCAACAATTTTTACCCCACAAGAGGGCAACGCTTCGGTGGGCGAGGCTTCAGGAAGAACTCAGGTCCAAACAATTCTAACGGTGAGTGTTATTCCTGCAGACCAGGTTACGATTGGCGGTCGCTTAGCTGCTTTTCAGAAGGAATGAGCAGCGATCACTGCATGCGCTTGGTTTTTACAGACGGTAGGCAGATTCCACATAGAATTTTACGATCATCCCAGGCAGACAGGAGCTCCACGCCCTATAGTTTCTTCAGTATCCGACGCGCAGTTGATCGACGAAGAGGTCTCAGAGCTTCTGCGCAAAGGTGCCATTCGTCAGTCACATCTGCACCCCTCGGGTTTCATTAGCAACATATTCCTGGTGGACAAAACCAATGGGGGCAGACGGCCGGTGATCAATCTCAAAGAGTTCAACAGGTGGTTGATCTATCTGCATTTCAAGATGGAGGGGATACATCTCCTCAGAGACGTCCTACTTCCACACGACTGGATGGTTTGATTGGACCTAAAGGACGCTTACCTTGTGGTTCCCATTCATCCTCCTCACCGCCGTTTCTTGCAGTTTCTCTGGAAGGATCGAGTGTTCGAATTCACAGCCCTCCGTTCGGTCTTTCCTCAGCCCCGTGGTGTTTTACAAAAGTATTGCACCCGGCAGTGGAATGCCTGTGAATTCAAGGTATCATGATGATTGTCTATTTAGACGACATCTTGCTGATGGCCCAATGTCCCGAGAAACTGAACTCCCAACTTCAGCAGACAGTTTCCCTCTTGTAGGGGTTTTGGTTTTATCATCAACAGGGACAAGTCCGTCCGCGTTTCATGTCAGAAGTTGGTATTCTTGGGTTTTGTCATAGATTCTGTCCAAGCCTCTCTGAGTCTTCCGTTGTGGAAGATGTCCAAGATCCGACATGTTCTGCGACAAACACTTGCCAAGGCCCAGACTTCCCTGCGGCAGATTGCCAGAGTGGTGGGGCTTCTTTCCTCTTCCATTCAGGCAATCTTCCAGAGGCCCCTTCATTACAGGGCACTCCAGCGCCTCAAAGCTCATCATCTCAGGAAGGGAATGGCCTACGATAAGATGGTTCTACTCTCAGAGGAGGTGAAGGAAGAGATGGCATGGTGGCTATCCCACATGGAGGCCTGGATTGGTCGGGCGATCTTTGGGTCAGTCCCAGACCTGGTTATAGAATCCGACGCCAGGAGGTCGGGTTGGGGCGCACGCTGTGGGTAATTCTACACAGGCGGCGCCTGGTCATCAGAAGAACAGAAGTTGCACATCAACTGTTTGGAACATCTGGCGGGATCTTTCGCAGTATGGTGCTGGACCAGAGATTCAGTGAGTTTGTGTGTTCTGTTGAAGATGGACAATGTCTCAGCGGTTCGATACTTCAACCATCTGGGCGGTCCTTGGTCCCAAGCTTTAGCAGATCTTGCAAAAGAGTTCTGGGCCTTTCGAGATCAGCTGAGGGTCTTTTGTCAAGAGCCTGGGCGACCAGCACCACGAAGCGCTATAGATCCGCTTGGACCAAGTGGGTGCGTTGGTGTCTTCGACGGGACTTGGATCCCCTGGTTGCGGGCGTCGTTCTCATTCTGAATTTTTGGGCAGAATTGGCTACGGATAGCCTAGCGTATTGAACCATTAACGCAATGCGTTCGGCTATTTCAACGGCTCATCACCCGGTGGAGGGGGCACCGGTTGGGGAACACCCTTATGTTTGTAGACTCTTGCGAGGTATTCGTCTTTTGTTGCCTACTGAGCCTCTTTATTCAGTCCTTTGGGAAGTTAATATTGTTTTGTATCTTTTCCTATCATGGCAACCTAACACTTACCGGTCCTTGAAGGAACTTTCAGCCAAACTAGCTATGCTTTTGTGCTTGGTGTCTTGCCGTAGAGTGTCAGATGTCCTTGCTTTGGATGTTTCTGCAAGAGTTTTTTCCCCAAACGGGGTTACATTCACAGTGGGACGTCGCACAAAGTCTGCGTCAAGAACTATTTCATATCCAACCTTTGTGGATGACCCCAAGTTGTGTGTTGTCCAATGTTTGAAAGCATGTGAAGAGATGACAGTCGACATTCGTCCTCCGGGCGAACGAATATTGCTGATAGCCTTGCGAAAACCACACAAAGCAGTCTCTTCCCCCACCATTGCCAGGTGGGTGCGCTGGGTCATGCAGGAGGCAGGTATAGATACCAAACGGTTCGGAGCTCACTCGATCAGAGGGGCCATGGCCTCTAAGTCTTTTTCTGTAGGACCTCGTTTGGAGGACTTGATGCGAGCTGGGGATTGGTCCTCAGATTTCACGTTTAAGAGGTTTTACTTTAAACCGGTAGTGGATATCGCCCATTTCGTGGTTAATAAGCTTTGAACTAGCATAATCTGAGCCTCTGGTCCTGCCATAGAATCGAAATTTGCCTAGCCAAGGGTAACGGTAAGTTTCAATTCTATTAACGACACGGAGGCGTGGATTCTCAGGTTACTTTGTGTGAGATCCCACCCATATGGCAGTAAGTAATCGGGTTTTCAATTTGAAACTGAAATGTGTTGTATATTATATAATGCTGTGTACTTGATTGACTATCGTAAGTGTGTAGTTATTTTTACAACGCTTAGGCTGTTGTTATTGTTATTGTTATTGTTAGTTTAGATTTATAGCGCGCCCAATCACCTACAGGTCTCTAAGCGCATTGGAAATAGATGTTGTTACAATAACTTAGCTTCACTCCTCCGAGAGACATAGCTACAGGACTACATTGCGATCAGGGCTCTTCTGAACAGCAGTGTTTTCAGTGATTTCCTGAACCGTAGGAGATTCACCTCCCTGCGTAGCCCCTCAGGCAGCTTGTTCCATCACTGAGGGGCCAAGACAGAGAAGGCTCTCCCTCCCTTGGTCACTAATTTGTAGCGGGGGCAGACCAGTAGCTGAGAATCCGATGACCTGTTGCTTACTTTTGATTGCTTTCTGTTTGAGTGTTCCCCACCCGTTGCTTGCTTTCTTAATTGGGTGTCATTCACCTGTTACTTGCTTTCGATTTGGGTGTCAGCCACCCATTTGCTTACTTATGATTGCCGTCTGCTTGGGTACTAGTCACCCCATACTTTCTTTCCGGTTGGGTGTATTGCCACCCTTTGCTTGCTTTATGGTTGAGTTGTTCTCATCCTGTTGGGTGTTTCCACCCCTTGATTTTGCTTCCTGTTTGGGTGCTGGTCATACATTGTTCACTTTTCTTTGGATGTAGTCTTTCTCCTTTCTTTTTCCTTTTGCTGTGTTCAGTCTTTCCCATTTCCTTCGCCAGTTTGGCCAGCTGGTGTGGTTTTCGTGGTAACTATAGTGCACTTTTTCTTTGCTTGTTTTCGTGGTATACCTCTTTCTTGTTCATGTACGTCTTTCTCCTTTAGCGTTTCTGTTTTTGGACAATTTCTTTCCTTTTGAAACTTCTTGCTTCAATTTTTGCTCTGCTAAGGAAGGAGATGTGTGTCTTTTCTAGTTTTCGAATTCTTTTACTCTACTTTCGTGTTTTACTTATTGCAATGCTGTTTACATTTTGTATTTTGCTACTTTTTTTTTCCTTTAATGTTTCCTTATAATATCACTTTTACACCTTGCTTGACTTAGCATGTTTTTCATAACTTATGTGCAATTGCAATACTTCTTCTTGCAAGTTTCTTTGGTATACTGTGATGTTACTGTTATGTTTCTACTTATATTTGCTTTTGCTTTGTGCATTTTATAAAGGGGGAAGGTGTGTTATACCTAAGGTTCTTACATCTTCCCTGTTTCTTTGCCTCTGCTGTTCAGCCAGTGAGAGTAGAATGTTGGTGTGGGTGGTGATGTGATTAGAATATGTGGATTGCTGGAGTGGGACTGTCAGTTGGATCCTGGGCTGAACAACAGAGAGGCTGCTTTTGGAAGGGCCTTATCTACATATTTACTGGAAAAACCTACTTAACATCAAAGATGAATAAACTTATTCATCTGTAACCTTACCAAGTCTATTGGAACTTCTTACATACGACATAACAAAATGTCTCTCTCAAACTCAGAGCACCTGGGGAAGAACAACCAGAAACCTCTGTTCCATCCATGAGCTTAGGCCATTTCCTTTGTCGGGGAGAACCCCCATTCCCCTTCCATCACAGTGCCACACATCAGTGCAGAGGAGGAGACAATGATTGTATCAATTGAGAATGGTTCGCCTAACTTCACATGAATGGTGGTCCCAAGTCTCACTAGACAGGATACCTACTGTGTTACAAGTTCCCCGGCACAAGGACCAAGGCTGTGATGTCATGTAGGACCCACCTCCCTCAAAACACACTCTACAGATGAGTCCAGAGGTCTTCAAGGTTGGTGATAGCCCCCCATTGTGCCATGGCAGCATTGTCAGGGGCCTGAGATACTTTCCCATAACAAGATGTTGTAAGGGGATATCAAGGTCAGGAGGATGGATGGCGCATTGCTCTAGTGAGAATCTACAGCCTGGAAGTGCAAACTTCTCTGTTGGAAGCCAACATCCAGGCAGTGTACTCCCAAAAGGACAGTCGAATCACAACAGTTTCTGCATTTTACAAGTATAACCTGTAGCTAGTTTTGATAGCTGTGGTTTATATTTATAGATGGACAAGAAGGGAAGTAAAAGAATATGCCCTCGAGGCCAACAAGAACAAAACAGGAAAAAAGTTTCCATTACTTACTCGTTGTACCTTCCTTTGGTGTAAATATGAAATACTTCCACTACTTTAGGTGAGTTTGGTTGTTTTAACAGCCTCTTAAGAATAAAATGCTGTTCCATTGTCTGAGAATTGTGACCCGTGATCTGACATTACAGAATGATCTCTTCAGTAGACACGTTGCTGATGGGACTGGTTTGGTGACATCCTGGTTCCATAATTCCTGCTTTATAATAATAATAATCCTAGTATTAGTAAAGCGCACAGCTACCCTAAGTTCCCCGGCGCTGGGGGCCGTCGGGAAGATTAAGCAAACTATTGCCCAGAGTCGCATGGTGCTGGGCAAACCCCTGCGGCCGGAGCCAGGGATCGAACCATTATCCCCAGTGTCCGTCGTCAGTTGCCCTTGCTGCAGCGCCACACCTCTTCCACTGAAAATAGTGGTTTTCCAGCTTGATTTCCAAGGCTTTGAACTACCGACATCCAATTAAGGGGTGTGAAAACACCCCAGGACATCGGCACCAGCCTCAGCAAGCGTTTATTTGTTTGAGGAAGCAGGTGTTTGGGGACAGGGTGGGGTACAAAAGTGCTTCGTAGGTACTTCTCTGAGCGAGGCCCCACTCCATTCTAGGCAAGCGCTATCCTCATACAGTGAGATTGTTCCTAAAGTTGGCAGGTATGCTATATCACATCTATATAGTGAACTTAATCTATTTTTGCATGAACAGGGGTCTCTGCATCTTTTTTACTTACTGTTTATCTTTCACTCCAGATACCAGGATAAGAGGGTTCCTTCAGGTAGTCTATTTTAACAGGTTTAGAAGTACGCTTAGATGTTAATATTTAATGACCGTTCAGCAGCTGTGTATGTTTGAGAGAGAAATCCATCCATTAGTATAGGTGAACCTTGAAGTGCTGCTTTCACCCTAGTTTCTCTCATGACCAGGGCCAAGTGACCCTTGGGCATGATTACTGCCCACAACCGCACTTCCAGTGACAAGTAGCCTTTGGCACGCTGCCTGTGACCCATGAGTGATGTAGAGAGGAGACCTGACTAAAACATATTTTGCTCAGAGGGGTTTGACATAAAAAAAAAGTTTGAAGATCGCTGACTGACTTTAGTTTGACTCTAAGTACACGTCCTGTATTCTCTCTGGCATTGCATGGATAGAAATCTTCAAGTGAGAATTGGACCTTTCCCATCCAAAAATTCGGCATGTCACACATCTGAAGTCAGCCCTCCGCTGCCTATTCAACCAGGTAGCCGAGAAAGACAGCCCCATACATATGTGTTGTGATTTGACTTGGAGAATGGCGATTTTGGGGGAGAGCTCTTTGCCCAGCAAGACTCAGAGAAACGCTGTGTTACTACCATGGAGAGGTCCATGCTCTACATGGAGAGGCCCTTGCTCTACATGACCACTTACCCAGGAACTCTGTGCACGCCCCTATAAAACCACACCTGTGTAATACAGAGCCACAACCAGCTCCTGCATAGCGAGAAACAGCTTCTGCAGGACATAATTGAGTTGCCCAGTGAACATCTGCACTATCCACCCATTTTCTGTCAGTGCCGTACCTGCTACAGAGCCCAATTTAGGGACCGATTACGATGGTGGAGGGCCCGCCACTGCCAGCTGTGCGGTGGCGGGCCCTGCGCCATCAGACAGCAATTTTCCACCCGCCATATTACGATGGCAGGGGGAATCGTTATGGTCGCAAACACCACCCACCACAGTTCCGCAAGGCGGTCCTTTTCCGCCCGCCTTGCGGACCCAAAACATAGGGATTACGATATCCCTTTCCACTGGTCTTTTCACAGTGGTCATCCTGCCACAAAAGACAGGCGGAAATGGATTCGGGGGCCAGTAGTGGGACCCCCTTGTGTTGGGGGGTGGTTGTTGGGCCCTGGGTGGGTACCCATGGAATCCCCTACATTTCCATGCACAAGGTGACAGGCACCGCATGGTGCCTGCCACGTTGTGCACGGAAATGCACAACATGGCTATTTATTTATTTATTTATTTATTTAATGGCTTATATAGTGCGTGACTCGACTCCCAAAGGAGTATCTCTGCGCTTTGTTCGCCGGTCAGGGTAGACAGACATTTCATGTCGGGATGAGAAGTGCATCTTAAAAGAGGAAGATTTTTAGGAGTTTCCTAAAAGTCAGGTAATTAGGGCAGTTTCTCAGTTCGGTAGGAAGGCTGGGAAACATCACTTATAACGCATTTATTACAACGCACTACCATTACAACGCAACCATCACAACGCAAACCATTACAACGCATTGCGCTGGGGGGCGCTCTAGGATAGGGAATATATTTAATTTACTATCCAACACCTTCCCTACTATCCACGGGGACTGGAGTTGGAATAGTAAATTAAATAAATCACTATCCAGCGCTTAAAAGCACTATGCGTTGTAGTGGTATGCGATGTAAAAACCGCGTTGTAACAGCAGGCGTTGTAATAGCCTGCATTGTAATGACACCAATCCGGAAGGCTATTCCAGAGACTAGGACCCCAAAACGAGAAGCCTTTGCCTCCCATTCTCGCCTTTCTGACTGCGGGAACTTGTAGTAGAAGTTGGGTGCTAGAGCGGAGGGTTCGGACAGGTTTATAAAGTATGAGTTTTTCTGCCAGATTCCTGGGACCTTGACCGTAGACACTTTTGTGTGTAACACAGCAAATTTTAAATTTAATCCTCTGGCGGATTGGGAGGCAGTGAAGTTTTTTCAGTAGGGGCAGGGAGGGGGTTATAGAGGGAGCATTGAGAACCAGCCTTGCTGCTGTGTTCTGTACCACCTGTAACCTACTCAACAGGCTGTCAATCCCTGATATAAGGAGTCCATTGCAATAGTCCAGCCGGCTGAGGACTAAGGCCTGGACAAGAGTTTTCCTGGAGCTGTCGGTAGAAAAGGAAGCACATGTCTCAAAAGTCCAATGACTCGGATACAGGACCCAGCAGTTTGGTTGACCTGTTCTTTAAGGGACAGCCCTTGATCTAAACGGACTCCTAGGTTCTTCACCGTTTGTTTGGGATCAGGGACGGGGCCTAAATACAGGGGCCACCAGTCTGGTGACCACAACAGTTGGGCTTTTTAGCTGAGTGGCGGGTGCTACAGCCAGCAGCACCTGCCACAATGTTAAACTGCTGGATATGCCCGCAATGGTGGCGGTCGCATCGTAATATGATGTGCGGGACAGTCACCTTGCAGGCGGGTGGTCCTAATCCCCGCTACGATGGCGAGCGGCCTCAAGTGCACCCGGTATCATAATTGGCCCCTTAGTTCCTGTAATGTGGCAATGTGTAACCAGTGGCTCACACTTTAGCCCCCGTAGATGTTATTCGCCACCACTTTGAACACATGTAACAGTACAATCACATTGACTATCCACATACACACAACCACACATACACCCTTCGCCTTTTTGATTGTTCAATTTTCACCACAATGTATATATGCACACCTACCTACCAGCATACCCTGTCAAAATAAAATGTCTTGCAGAACCATATATGCTGATCCTCATTTTGTGTACAGTGGTGTGGAACCATGTATAGCATGTGTTGTAAACTGTGCACAATGTTTTAGCATAGGCATAATAAAACCAACCATGACTCACCTACATAGACAGGCATTGTCTAGCATGAAGCACACTAGGAACACCTAAACAAAGTCCAAGTAAATCAGTAGTTTGTCGAAAAAGAACAATGTAAGAAGTAGAAGGAAATATGAGCATGGAAGAAGGGAAGTCTGGTGGTTGTGGTTCAGAGCCTGCAAATATAATAGGAGCTCCTAATAAAAACAAAAAAGTTTAAGGATGATATCAACAACTTTTAAAAAATGACCAATTAAAACCAATGTGCGTCGCAAACCAAAGCCCAAAATGAAATGTCTGAAACAAAAATCCAGAACTAAAGTCCTAATCAAAGTCCAAATTCGGTTTACTGACAAAATATCGATATCAAAAATATAGATGAACAAATATAGAATGCAAAAATATCGACTCCCTATACTTAAATAGGTAAATACAAAAATATCGATGTTAAAAATATAAATGTTAAAAATATAGTTGTACAAAATATTGATTTTAGATATATATTTGTATATAATAATAATAAATATTAAATATTAAATATAATAAACAATATTCATATGTTTTAAATATTGTAGATTTATTATACATTTGAACAAATATAACAAATAAACTTAATTAAAAAAGTTAAACACATCCACATAATATATATATATATATATATGTATATATATAAATATATTTACTCTAAAACAATTATTAGGGTTCACTGACAAAATATCAATATCACAAATATAGCTGAAAAAATATAGAATACAAAAATATCGACCCCCTATACTTAAATAGGTAAATACAAAAATATTGATGTTAAAAATAAAAATGTTAAAAATATAGTTGTACAAAATATCGATTTTAGATATATATATTTGTATATAATACTAAATAATAAATATTAAATATAATAAACAATATTCATATGTTTTAAATATTGTAGATTTATTATACATTTGAACAAATATAACAAATACACTTAATTAAAAAAAGTTAAACACATCCACATTATATATATATATATATATATATATATATATATATATATATATATATATATATATATATATTACCTACTGGCGGTCGCCAGTAGGTATATATAGTTAGGATTTTTTCTCTATGGGATTTTTGAAAATTCTATGTCTAATACCTTTGGCGTTTGTGGACGGAATTGGCTGAAATTTTCAGGAAAATGGAACATTTTGTTTCTGAGCAGCCCCTGACAATTTGGGGGGGTTTCATCAAGGGGGGGCCGAGAAAAAAGGGGGGTCCCAAAACGCTTTTTTCCCATGTTAATTTCCATAGGGCGGTTGGCCTCACTTTTAGCTCGAACGGCTGAATGGATTTGCACGAAACTTGGCAAAATTGTAGGGACTGTTAGCCCGATGTGCCTTTGCTAGGTCTCAATATATGTGCTCCAGTGGATTTTGAGTAATTTAGGTTCAAAACAAGATATATATCTGGGCGGAGCCTAACCACACATCTGATCTGATTGGCTGTCAGCACTTCATCCAAGAAGTGTTGGCAGCCATCTTGGGACCAATATACATGATAGCACCTCATTAAAAAGTATTGTAGTTAATAGAGGGTTTTAGGACTTTAGTTACATTATAAATCATTTGTTGATGGTACCATACTCGTTTTAGGAATTGTGGTGGGTTCTAAGGTGATTTTACCATGTGAAAAAACCTTCTGCTGTGATATCATGAATATTGTTTGAAAGAAAACTAATATCTCATGATTTTCCCACAGTGGTTTGGAAGGGGATCTATAAGCTAAACTGAAAGCATATTTTCAGTAAATTCACATTATCTTTCTCAGTCATGTGAAAATGAAGTCTGACATTCTCAGTAAAACATGTACATCCAACAAGGACAGAGACTGTCAGTTGATTCCTTTGTGTTCTACTGCAGCCTCCTAGAGTGTTCTAAAGAACAACTAGAGAGCTAACAGTCCTACTTATTACAAAGGTATGGCACACCTGAAGCCATCTTGATTGGAATAAAGTGGTAACTCTTAAAACATTTAATTTAAAAAGAAACAACATGAGGGGGTATATTTTGCCATAGAAAGTATGATTAGTGCTGCAGAATGAAAAATTAGGGCACATTTTGAGTGACTTCTCAAATCCTTTTCTATTTCATTAAAACATTCTGACATGCAGTCTCCCAAAATGGCCACCAGAGACAAAAGAGCCCAAATGTAGCCCAAATATCACCCAGATGTAGCCCAAGTATAGCCCAATGACAGAATGTCCCAGAGTGTTCTAAAGAACAACTAGAGCGCTAACAGTCCTACTTATTACAAAGGTATGGCACACCTGAAGCCATCTTGATTGGAATAAAGTGGTAACTCTTAAAACATTTAATTTAAAAAGAAACAACATGAGGGGGTATATTTTGCCATAGAAAGTATGATTAGTGCTGCAGAATGAAAAATTAGGGCACATTTTGAGTGACTTCTCAAATCCTTTTCTATTTCATTAAAACATTCTGACATGCAGTCTCCCAAAATGGCCACCAGAGACAAAAGAGCCCAAATGTAGCCCAAATATCACCCAGATGTAGCCCAAGTATAGCCCAATGACAGAATGTCCCAGAGTGTTCTAAAGAACAACTAGAGCGCTAACAGTCCTACTTATTACAAAGGTATAGCACACCTGGAGCCATCGTGATGGGAATAAAGTGGTAACTCTTAAGACATTTAATTTAAAAAGGAACAAAATGAGGGGGTATATTATGCAATAGAAGGTATTATTAGTGCTGCAGAAAGAAAAATTAGGGCACATTTTGAGTGACTTTTCAAATCCTCTTCTATTTCATTAAAAAATTCTGACATGCAGTCTCCCAAAATGGCCACCAAAGACAAAAGAGCCCAAATGTAGCCCAAATATCACCCAGATGTAGCCCAAGTATAGCCCAATGACAGAATGTCCCAGAGTGTTCTAAAGAACAACTAGAGCGCTAACAGTCCTACTTATTACAAAGGTATGGCACACCTGAAGCCATCTTGATTGGAATAAAGTGGTAACTCTTAAAACATTTAATTTAAAAAGGAACAAAATGAGGGGGTATATTTTGCCATATGAATTATGATTAGTGCTGCAGAAAGAAAAAATAGGGCACATTTTGAGTGACTTCTCAAACCCTCTTTAATTTCATTAAAAAATTCTGACATAGTCTCCCAAGATGGCCACCAGAGACAAAAGAGCCTAAATGTAGCCCAAATATCACCCAGATGTACCCCAAGTATAGCCCAATGACAGAATGTCCCAGAGTGTTCTAAAGAACAACTAGAGCGCTAACAGTCTTACTTATGACAAAAGTATGGCACACCAGAAGCCATCTTGATTGGAATGAAGTGGTAAGTCTGAAAACACTCAATTTAAAAAGGAACAACATGAGGGGGTTAATTTTGCCATAGAAAGTATGATTAGTGCTTCAGAAAGAGAAAAATTAGGGATCATTTTGAGTGACTTCTCAAATCCTCTTCTATTTCATTAAAAAAATTCTGACATGCAGACTGAAACATGCACTTTGAATACCAGCAGCAGACGTCCCTGGTGAGCAGTGGCTTTACTACAGTGATCTAATGTGCAACTAGAGTGCTAACATTCAGAATTTATGGCAAATGTGTGACACATCTGAATGCCTTCTTGATGGAGCCAAAGTAAACAAGCATTGAAAATGCAATAGATCTCGCCCTCGTTTAAGTTAAAGCCATTCTGTTTGTAATGAGGTGGCTTTTTAGCTTTGCTTTTATTAGTGTTTTTTCAACTTTCATGTAAATAACGCACCGTTTTCACCAAATCGACTTTGCCCAAGCACACCCTTCCCTTCGGCCAACAAATCCCAAAAATTCGGCACACCTGCCGATCCACTCTCCCTACAGCTCACCCAAGCCCCGTCCCTCTAGCGCAACTGGAACACCCCAAATTCACCTTCTCCATGCGCACCAAAAACTCCCATTGAATAACATGGCAATTCGCTACTCCGCACAAAAATTGCTCTTTAAAGCACTTCCACTGCTCCGATCCGCTTCAAACTTGGCTGGACACTAGTTCCAGCGATTCCCTAACATCTCACCAAAAATAAGCCCAATCCATCCACTGGAACGGGGACGAATTTCAACCTGAATACGCGCCCACCCGCAAACACACAAAAAAGCCATAAAACGGCCAAATCTCGACCAAAAACCGCCAAAATCCCTCAAAACCTTGCCAACACCAATACGCACGAAACTGAACCGCCCCCTCAGCCCTAGGCTCCGGGAACCCTACTTAATTGACCCAAAAGCCCTAAAAAAGCAACATAATACACACGAAAACGCCCTAACAACCCTAAAATGCATATAAGTATATGTATGCATGCATTTATGTTTGTATTTATATAGATATACAGATGATATATGTTTATATATGTATGTATATATATATATTCACTGAAAAAACCATAGGCTATAGACCATATATAGTTAGGAATTAGCATTTACAAAACCTTGAAAATTCACTGAAAAAACCATAGGTTATAGACCATATATAGTTAGGAGTTAGCATTTACAAAACCTTGAAAATTCACTGAAAAAACCATAGGTTATAGACCATATATAGTTAGGAATTCGCATTTACAAAACCTTATTTTACTCACACAAAACCATTGAAATTCCATATATAGTTAGTTGCACTAACTATATATCGCGCACCCGCAATCCACTGCTGATGATGTCACATATTACATCATTCATGACATGGTCAGTGACATCACTGATGACATCACTGATGACATCTCAAATGACATCACTGATGACATCACTGATGACAACATCCAGTGACTGTATGTTTCTGTAAAGTTAAAATATGTCTTACATATTGAAGAATGAGTGGATGTATAAGTGTCTGGATGAAGGATTTAGTAGGTGCATGACTGACTATGAGTGAGTGATTAAATGTGTCTCACTGAGTGCATGGGTTAGTGACTAAACTGTCTTAATTTGTGCATCATTATGTCTGTTGTTCTGTAAACTGTTGCATGTGTTGATAAGTAGCTATATGAGTAACTATATGGGTTATTGATTGGTTGCCCAAGTATTTGTATGGGAGACTGAGTGTGTGTGTGGGTGGCTGGGAGGTGTATGACTCTGTGCATAGATGTGTGAGCAGTTGATTCACTAGATGTATGGTTTCAAAAGTGCATGTGGAAACAGCTGTATGGGCGGTTGACTGTGTGCATGAGTGTATTGGTGAGTGAATGGATATCTCAGTGCTACATGTCAAAGTAAGTACATATGTAAAACACAGTACATGTGAGAGTTGACATATATAAATAACTGTGCATAAGAGCCAGTGAATGTGTGAGTGGCTGTATGGATCATTGTGAACTTGTATCAGGGATTGTATAAGAGAGTAAATATGTGTTAGTATATGTTTGAATAAGTTAAGTTTGTATAACTGTATAGTTGAGGAAATGGAGGTGTGATTGATTCTTTGCATGACTGACTAGGTGTGTGAGTAACTCCATGGATGAGTGACAGTCTGTGAGTGTCTGTTTACACTGATTGTATCTAAGGTTATATTAGAGTCTGAAGAGGTTCATCGTATTATCACATGAATGAT
The DNA here is from genome assembly GCF_964263255.1 of Lissotriton vulgaris. NCBI lineage: Eukaryota > Metazoa > Chordata > Amphibia > Caudata > Salamandridae > Lissotriton > Lissotriton vulgaris. Next base: position 173,539,831 of record NC_141687.1, on the reverse strand, counting down.
ATCATCAGTGATGTGATCAGTAATGTCAAATGAGATGTCATCAGTGATGTCATCAGTGATGTCATTTGAGATGTCATCAGTGATGTCATTTGAGATGTCATCAGTGATGTCATCAGTGATGTCACTGACCATGTCATGAATGATGTAATATGTGACATCATCAGCAGTGGATTGCGGGTGCGCGATATATAGTTAGTGCAACTAACTATATATGGAATTTCAATGGTTTTGTGTGAGTAAAATAAGGTTTTGTAAATGCGAATTCCTAACTATATATGGTCTATAACCTATGGTTTTTTCAGTGAATATATATATATATATATATATATGTATATATATATATATATATATATATATATATATATATATATATATATATAACCATATTTACTCTTAAACAATTATTAGACTATTAATTTTTATTTAAATTATCATTTTAAAATATATGAAACTTTACAAATATGTTATTGGTATATATGTATATATATACACATAACATAAAATCTGTTTTAAAAAATCATTCTATTATAAATTAAAATATTACATTATTTTAAAATCTTTAAACTTAATTTTACCACTACAGCCAGTGCAACAGTAGGGAAAGTGTTGGATACCGGAAGGGGAGAATTTACTATTTGCACTCCAGTGTGTGCAACAATAGGGAAAGTGTTGGATAACAGACGGGTCAAAATGACTTTTCCCACTCCAGTGAGTGTAACAGTGGGGAAAGTTTTGGATAGCGGACTGGTAAAAATGACTATTCCCACACCTATGAGTGTAACACTAGGGAAAGTGTTGGATAGTGGAGGGGTAAAATGTACTATTCCCACTCTAGTGTGTGCAACAGTAGGGAAAGTGTTGGATAGCAGAGGTATAAAATTTACTATTCCCACTCCAGTTAGTGCAACAGTAGGGAAAGTGTTAGATAGCGGAGGGGTAAAAATTGCTATTCCCACTCCAGTGAGTGCAACAATAGGGAAAATGTTGGATAGCAGAGGAGTAAAAAATTACTAATCCCAGTCCAGTGAGTGCAACACTAGGGAAAGTGTTGGGTAGCAGAGGGATAAAATTGACTATTTCTCTCCAGTCAGTGCAACAGTAGGGAAAGTGCTGGCTAGCGGAGGTGTAAAAATCACTATTCCCACTCCAGTGAGTGCAACAATAGGGAAAGTGTTGGATAGTAGAGGGATAAAAACTACTATTCACACTCCAATGAGTGTGACAGTAGGGAAAGTGTTGGATAGCAGAGAGGTCTAAATTAATATTACCACTCCATTCTACAACAGTAGATAAATTGTTGGATTGCGGAAAGATAAAATTTACTGTTCCCACTCCAATAATTAGAACAGTAGGGAAAGTGTTGGATAGCGGAGGGGTGAAAATTACTATTGCCATTCCAGTGAGTGCAACAGTAGGGAAAGTGTTGGATAGTGGTGGGGTAAAATGTACTATTCCCACTCCAATAAGTGCAACAATAGGGAAAGTGTTGAATTGCGGAGAGGTAACAATTAATATTCTCACTCCTGTCAGTTTAAAATTAAAAACTAACAAAATATTTAACAACAAAAATGTTTAAAAAAATAAATAAATATATGTTATGTTATGTTATGTTAATATGTACTTCTACAGTGGACGTACACCCGTGGGTTTCATGGCGCTATCTGCAAGGATCAAAAAACACATACTCTAGGCGTAAGCTTGTTGGAATAGCCATGTTTTCAAAGACTTCCTAAATGTTAAAAGGTCATGGCAGTGTCGGATGGTTAGGGGGAGGGAGTTCCAGAAGGTGGCAGCCAGGTAGTAAAAGCAGCTGCCTCCTGGCCGCTTTTTCCTGACTAGAGGGACTCTTGCTAAACCTAGATGGGCAGAGCGTAGGTTGCGTGCAGGGGAATAGTTAGTGATTATATTTCTAATAAACTTGGGTCCACTACCATGCAATGCTTTAAAAGTGATGCATCCTGTTTTAAAAGCAATCCTTTGTGCCACTGGGAGCCAATGAAGTTTTTCCAGTCCGGTTCTGATCGATAGCCACTTGGGTTGCTTCCAGATAAGTCTGGCTGCCGGATTTTGGACTATCTGCAGCCATTTCAGTAAGCCTGCTGAAAGGCCTAGGAAAAGGCTGTTGGAAAAGTCCAGGCGAGAGAGTACAAGAGCAATGATTACTTGAATGAGTGCTGAATGTGTAAGTAGGTGAGCAATTTTTTAGATTTTCGGTAATTGAAAAAAGCTTGAAGATACAACAGCTCCTACCTGTCCTTTAAGTGATAGGTCGGTACTAAGCGTGATCCCCAAACTTTTGACCGAATGGGACTTGATCGGTGGAGAGCCCATGTCTTGTGGCCAAAAGTGTTGTCCCCAGCTTAGCTCACTTTTCCCGGGCAAAATTAATTCTGTTTTGCCCGGGTTAAGTTTAAGATGATTGGTGTTTATTCAGCTTTGTATATGTGTCATGGTAGCTTGGAATTCCACCACCGAGTCCGTGGTGCTTAATGGGATAATTAGCTGAAGGTCATCAGCATATTTAAATATCTTTATTTTGTAATTCTTCAGAGAGTGGAGTAGCGGGCGAAGATAAATGTTAAATAGCAGAGGCGATAGAGATGAGCACTGTGGTACCCCGCAAGTCGATGGAGTCTTAGGGGCTATAAAAGTCCCTAGTTTCACTGCTTGGGTGCGGTTCGTGATGACGGAGGCTATCCAATCCAGGGCAGAGCCTCTGAGGCCGGCCTGTCCGACACGGTTCAACTGTATGTTATAGTCAACCGTGTCGAACGCAGCTGACAAATCAAGAAGCACAAGGGCCTGATGGATGCCCTGGTCCGCATTCGATCTAAGGGTATCCTGAACTGCCAGGATCACGGTCTCTGTGGAGTGGAATGGCCTAAAGCCAGCCTGATTAGGCTCCAAGTACTCAGATTTTTCAATAAAATTAGACAGACATCTGGATACATGGGTTACCAGACGTTTAGATGGAAATGGGAGAAAAGAGATGGGCCTGTAATTGGATAGGTCCAGGGGGTCAACTCCAGGTTTTTTCACTAAGGGGATCAAAGTGGCATTCTTGAAATTATTGGGGACTTTGCCCTGTGCAAGGGATTCATTTAGTAGTGGGAGAATGATAGATGGTATGGCTAAGCAGATTTCTTTAAAAATATGAGGGGGCATATGTCATTGGGTGAGCCAGATTTAACGCGGGAGAGCAGTTCTGTAAATGTTTCTGCAGAAATAAGGGGAAGGGCCTCCAATGTAAGTGGATTTTGAAAGATGTCGTCTATGGGGTCCACCCCAGGCAGGTTCTGAATGCTCTTTTTAATAGTGGCGATTTTATCTGTAAAGAAGCTGTTTACGGAGTTACACAGTTCTTGCGTCGGAATCGGGGTGGGAGCTGTCCTTTCACTGTTGCATAATTCGCTTACTATGTTAAAAATATCTTTAGATTTATTTTGGGAGTTTAAGATTATTGCTGAAAAATAGTCTGTTTTGTTTTTTAAAAAATTTTTTTGATAATTCCTTCGAGCCAAGATAAATACCTCCTTATCTTGTGGCGAGTATTTTGTTCTCCACTTTCTTACTTTTTGTTCAAGTTTTAGGTTCTTTAAATCTGTGGAAAACCATTTGTGGGCATCCATGTTACGTGTATGTGAAAATGTCACTAAAGGTGCATGGTTATCTGTGGCTTTTAAAAGCCATTCCGAAATCCTCTCTTCCATAAGATCTACATCCCTACATATTATCGGCGGATTAGCTGCCAAAGTATCAAGGAAGGCTGGGATGTCAATAGCTTTCCATTTTCTTATTTCTCCACCAGCTTGAGATGATGATTTGATATAGCCGTTTATAGTGATTGTAAGCTGTATTATAAAGTGATCAGACCAGATGCAGGGTGTGATAGAAGGGGGGTACAGTGAAAAATTATGAGACCAAATTTGGTCCAGGCTATGACCTTTTTCATGCGTAGGGGATTGAATGTGCTGAGTCAAATTGATGTTTAGTAAAAGGTCTTGAAGTTCCAATGCCTTAGTATCGCTAGCAGGGTTATCAAACCAATAATTTAAGTCACCTATTAAAAGTATTTTCAAAAAATCTGTCACCAATGCGGCTAACTGTTCTGTCAAAGATATCGGAAATGTACTCATGGTATGAGGAGGACGGTAGAGCAGGACAAACACTAGAGCCCCGCTGTCCGAGTCAGTCTTATATAAATATGAAATGAAATGAAATGAAAAACAATTTTTATAGCGCAACTAAGCCCGGTGGGCGTCAAGGCGCATAACCAAAAAGGTATCAGCTATTTAAGAGTACTCCTACTGTGGGTAGGCCTTGACGAAGCACCAGGTTTTTAACGCCTTTTTGAAAAAGGACAGAGAAGGCTGAGTCTTGATCTCTAGGGGGATCGAATTCCACAGTTTAGGGGCCACTATGGAAAATGCTCTATTTCCCCAGCGTGCCTTTTTGGCACGAGGAACAACCAGTAGATTTAGCTCTGCAGATCTAAGAGATCTACCTGGCAAATAGCGAGTCAGCAGACCACCCAAGGGATCGGAGGAACCTTCCGACAGAGCTCTATAGGCTAGGCAGAGAATCTTAAAAGAAATCCTCAGGTGAATGGGGAGCCAATGGAGAGTCCTTCTAGCCATAGTGGCAGAGGAAGCATTAGGAAGTGCCAGAACAAATCGGGCAGCGGCATTTTGTACGACCTGAAGTCGCTGGATGAGCCCCTTGTTGGTATCTGCATATAGTGCGTTACAATAATCCAACCTGGACCCCACCAATGCCACCACCACCTGCTGCCGTGCTGAAGAGAAAGATAGTGAAGGATTCTCCTGAGAATTTTTATGACCCCCCAACAAGTGGCGACAGTGCGGTTAACCTGTAGAGACATGGACAGCGTGGTGTCAAAAATTACGCCAAGATTTCTTGCTGATTGGGAGGGAGATGGACAAATTCCCAACGAAGACGGCCACCACTCACTGGACCAGATATCCTGGTCTTTACCAAAGACCAGGATCTCAGTTTTGTCGCCATTCAACTTCAGGGAATTCTGAAGCATCCAGTCGGAGACTGTCTGCATACAGATCCTGAAGTTGGTGGCAGATGTAGAAACTGAGTGGGCTAGAGACACCATAATTTGTGTGTCATCGGCGTATGACACCACTTCCATCCCCTGAGATTTTACTAACCTTGCAAGGGGGGCGACATAAATGTTAAATAGGGTCGGACTTAGCGCCGACCCTTGAGGCACCCCACACTGCAAGGTTTTGACAGGGGAAAGAAATTCGCCGAGCTTGACTCTCTGCTCTCTATGCTGTAAGGAGGAGTGCAGAAGGTTCAAAGCCGCACCGGAAATCCCTGCCTCCCTCAACCGAGATGTTAGAATGGAGGGAGACAGGGTATCAAACGCTGCGGTAAGGTCCAATAGGACCAATACCGTGGTTTGTCCAGAGTCTGCCTTCATACGGATATTGTTTACCACCATCGTCAGAGCTGACTCCGTACTGTGTGCTTTCCGGAAGCCATGCTGAGAGCTATCGAGGTAACCAGATGCATCCAGAAAGGTGGAAAGGTGGCAGTTGAGGTGATACTCAAGTATTTTTGCGGGAGCGGGTAACAGTGAAATAGGTCTAAAGTTTTTCAACTGTTCCGGGTCCAGCGTAGGTTTCTTAAGTAGCGGCTTCACTATCGCCCTCTTCCATATTAAAGGGAAAGTACCTTGGGTTATAGAACCGTTCATCACTTCTAGAAGGGGTGGAAGCAGTGTGGATCTACAATCCTTAAGGGTCTTCAGAGGACATGGGTCAAGGGGGGATGAAGATTTAGTCCTATCAAGTAACCTCTCAAGTCCTTCCAAAGTAAGAAGCGGAAAATCCGTAAGGGTATTGGAGTGGTCTCTGGGCCAAGCTTCTAGGTTTGTCAGAGTGTGAAGGGAGGAGTCGTCTAAAGTCTTTCTTTGAGTTTCCAAGGCCAGGTGGATTTCCTCAATTTTGTTATGGAAAAACTCAGATATATTATCGCAAAGCTCTTGCGATCCTACCACTGGATCGGGTATCTGAAGGGAACACAGGGAGTCGACGATCTTAAATAGCTCCCTAGAGGAGGAAAGGGAGGTAGTGAGATTGGAAAAATACTGCTGTTTTTCTTTAATTACACTAGACTTATAGTCAGTTAACAATCTCTTATGAGATTCCCTTTCAGTTGGATCCCAAGTCTTCCTCCATTTTCTTTCCTGTCTTCTGCAGCCTTGTCGGAGAAGTCTCAATGATTCCGTGTACCACGGAGCCGTGGGCTTGCGGCGAGCGGAGTATCTAAAAGATAGGGGAGCTAATTCCTCAACCGCCTTGGTGATAGAATCTGAGAGTAGCACAGCTGCTTCATCCACATCTCCCCAGGCGGAGTAGCTGTGCTTCTCTATAAATGGGATCAAGGCATCGTTGGTGATGTTCTTGAAGCTCCTTTTTGGACCTCCAGTGATAGAAGGAGGATGGTACCTTACTTCCGAAATGAAGGCTATCAGGAGAGGAATAGCAAGATGATCGGACCAGACTAGGGGCACCGGGGTGTCAACAGACAATCTTTCATCATTAGAAAACACTCCGTCCAAAATGTGGCCCGCCAAGTGTGTGGGGTTTTTAACAAGCTGGATACACTCACAGGCTTCAAGTGCATCCACCAATCTGATGGTATCAGGATCTCTTAAGTTATCAAAATGAAAGTTAAAATCCCCAAGAATGGTCAGATGAGAATTACCAAAGTAAGGTTCAAGAACTTTAAGGAGATCCTCAGTGAAGGTGGCTCTAGAGCCAGGGGGTCTGTACAGAAGGATTCCAGAGAAGGAAATAGAGGGGGCACACAAGATAGAAAAGTGTAAGGCCTCCCAAGGGTCTGAGGCCGCAGTCAGGGGTTTAATCGTACACTGCAGGGAGGTGCTACAAAGAATGGCCAGCCCTCCCCCCCTACGTTTAGGTCTATCTTGTCGAAACAGATTATACCCTTCGGGAATAGCCATCAGCAAATCCTGGCCCGAAGACTTGGATGCCCAAGTTTCAGTGACGAACATCCAATCAGGTTGCCTGTCAACCACAAACTCGAGGAAAGCGATATTATTTTTAATAAGGGACCTAGCATTAATCAGGAATCCCTTTTTTGTCAATGAAGTCGCAGAGAGAGGGGAAGAATTTCTGGGAGCCGGTATAGAAGGGGCAGAGGGAAGAACTGCTGCTTGACAAGTGTAGCAGCGAGTAGAGAACATGATCCCGTTAGGAGAAAATTTATGAGTGCAAGGTAGCCGAGGTGGCTTGAGAGCCAGTAAATCGGAGTGGGAGTAATAATACGATACCTGTGATAGTGGGGGAGAGAGTCCAGCGTCCAGCCCGTCCTTAGCGCGGACGGGCGCAGACGGGCTGAACTCTGGCGTAACTCCGGCGTCAGTCCGGCGTCCCCGCTGCGCGTGTCCGCTGCGCGTCAGCGTGACCTCCATTTAAAGCCTTCTAGCGTCCTTCTGACGACTAGAACGCTCTATGAGCCTAATCAGCCCCAAGATGTCCGCCACTAATTCTGTCCAGACCGGGGGAAAGGGTCCGCCCAACAGCGGTGAGTTTTAGCTTTTTTAACGTGCAAGTGAGGGGCAGGGAATAAAAACAGGGGAAAATGCGAGCAAATTAAAATAAAAACGCAAATACCAAAATTGGCAGTTTTAAAATGAGCGAGTGGCGGCTATTACATCAGGGACCACCCGCAATGCAAGAGCGCTGCTCGAAGTAGCTGAATTATGTTAAAAGTTAAAATACAAATATATTTAATATTGCAAATAAAAAAAATATGATAATGTTAAATGCATATGACAGGTCTACAAATATTATATTAAATAAAATAAAAAATAATTTTCAAACAAATAAATATTTTTATTAGAAATTAATTAGAAACAAAAACATTATTACATAAAATGTTTGTTTTATTTCCTACCCTATAACACCACTTAATTCACAACCCACATCTAAATTAAAAAAATATGTACTTACATAATTAACATAATTAATTACAAAGTAAAGAAATATTAATTAAAAAACAAATTAGCTCATCAAAATGAATAAACATCCCACACTTTTCCCCTATAACCGTCACAAACCACAGCTAAAATTAAACTGTAAAAAATTAATTACACAATTATTTTCAATTGAAACACTAATAGTATTTACCAACTAATTATAAAGTCAAATTGATTTACTCCCCACCCTTTACCCCTGTAAAATTAAAACCCACACACAAAAATATAAAAATTACCCTAATTAAATATCAATTAATTAATATTAATGATTAACTAATTATTAATTAATTAAACATAAATTACTTTACACCCTTTACTCCTATAAACCCCACAAACCACACCTAACATTAATTACACATTTGCCAAATTTCATTTTCAATTAATTAATTAATAATAATTTAGAACTAATTATGAATTAAATAAGCATAAATTACTTCCCACCCTTTACCCCTATACGCCCCACAACCCTCACCTAAAATGAATGACACAATTTCCATAATTAATTTACAATTAATTAATTAATATTTATTAACAAATTATTAATTAATTAAACGTAAGTTAGTTCCCACCCTTTACCATTATAGACACCCCAACATGCACCTAAAATTAATTACACGATTTCCATAATTATTTTCTATAAATTAATTAATATCAATTACCAACTAATTATATAAAAAATCAAAAATGAATTACTCCCCACCCATTACCTCTATAAACCTCACAACCTGCATCTAAAATTTATTACACAATTTCCATAATTAATTTTCAATAAATTAATTAACACTAATTAATAACGTATTAATAATTATTTAAAAATAAATTACTTCTCCCCTTTTCCTCTATAAACCCACAACCCGCACCTAAAAAAATTACACAATTACCATAAGTAATTTACAATTAATTAATTTACATTGATTAGCAACCAATTAATAATTAATTAATAAAAATTACTTCCCACAATTAACTATATAAAATCTCACTTCAATAAATATTAATAAATAAAAAAGAAAAGAATAATTCATTTATTATATTTAAATTACTTCCCACCATATTCCCCTATAAACCCACACCTCGCTACGGAACTAAAAACAGCAAAATGTTAGTAAAATAAAATGGATACATACTAGAATGTTAACATATATTAAAAAACAAACAATTCTTGTATAAAAAAACATCACATACATTTAAAATATATACTAAAATACATAACACTAATTAAAAAAATGACATTTTAAACAGCTTTATTTTTGCAAACGATATTAATAACTTCTATATTTTTAAAAACAATATTTCGTACCTTAAAATTGATATTCTTGATCACGATATTCTTGCTGACGATATTTAGGAATCAATATTTCTGTAGTTTGACATTTCCAACTTGATATTCTGTCTGCACACCCAACCCAAACATGGCTTTGTCCTGAATGTCCGAGTTTGGGAATTTTTGCTAGCCGGCACATTGGCCACTTGGATAATGAATTGAACTACCGCCTTAGATGTGGGCATGCTGACAGGTGGTGCAGAACTAGATACTTGCTGAGCTGGGAGTAAGTAATACCAAGGGAGGTAATATGGGTTTGACTAACAAAGACAATAGGTGGGGAGATTTGGAGAGCCTGTAGATGTTTTTTTTAACAAGTATTTATATTAAATTTTCCAACAAGTTACAACAAGCATTTTTACTGGTCAAGAATTACAAAATATCCTTTTTACTGACAGTGTGTCAAAATGAGGTGATAAAGGAAGGTAGGAATCGGGATTGGGGTCAAGGACCAGGGCGTAGCTTGAAGTGAGATATTAACAATATCAGAGTTCAATATGCTAATGGGGCTTAACCGCATGGACAGGGCAGGATTTGAGGAAAGGAAAGGGGGCCCACAGGGAGGGGAACCAATCAGCGGGGCTCAGTCAGGGAAGAGGAGAGCGAAATACTGGAGACATATGTCATGGAGGTAGAGTGTTATCTCGGGTAACAATGAGAAAATGTTTGAGCAGGGTGTCCCACACGGGAGAAATGGGTGGCTTACATATGTGCCGGACCTCCTCAAAGCAGAGCACCTTTTTCTCGGCCATCCCCCTGCTCCACGCCATGAAGCTAGTCCAGGAGGCTGGGAAGATCATCAGTTAAGAGTGATAGCACATTTAGCAAGAAGTTATGCCTAATTTGCGAGCGCACTCTAACTACAACGCGCTTCCCATGTTTAAATATACCCAAGGCCGCAGGCCTCCCAAGTAGCTATGTCCGGAAGTTCTGTCACTTCATGTAGTGTGGTGTGTACTGCCTGGCAGTAAGTGGAGAGGGCGGGACAGGACTATAGCATGTGCTGGAGGCCTGTTGAGAGTTCCTGGCTGCATAAGTATCCCAGATCTGCTGTGGGGAAGAAACAGTCAAGCTGGTGCGGTGTGAGGTATGCTGTATGGAGTATGGTGAATTGTATGCTCTGAAATGAACATTACGTGAGACAAGCTGGATTCAAGCTACCCTGGCTGATTAGGGGTGATGACCTGAAAGTTGACCCAGGATACTTGTTTCTGGTTCAGGGAGCTACTGGCTTGGCAGTTCGTGCTGGATTGTTCCCACAAGGAACAGTGTCAAGACTGATTTGCATATGGACGGGTTCAAACTGGGGTGGTGTGAGCAAAAGATCAATAGATTAAACCCGGATCTTCATGACTTTGGGTGAATGTTTGCAATGTTCAGCATTCCATCCATCAATTGTGCTTTTTACTTTTGTCGTCTTTAGTGGGAAGGGTATGTCCAGACGTGGGTCCCGTGTTCACTGGAACATGGCCAAGACTGATTTGGATATGGCTGTGTTAAAACTGGGGTGGCGTGGTGAGCAAAAGAACAATGGATTAAACCCATATCTTTGTGACTGGGGGTGAATGTTCGCATTGCTCAGCATACCGTCCATCAATTGTTCCTTTTCCTTCTGAAGTTAAATCAGCGCATCTGGGCCAGTACTTCGGCATAGTGAGTCCTGTGATCCAAAAGGGCCCCCCATTTGGACCCATCAAGGACCACTGCCTTGTCCAGGTCCGAGATGAGGCATTCTGCCTTGGTTAATTCCCAATCCAGCGTTTTGTGGACCCAAGATATTGCTTGGATACAATGCCCATGCATGACCACTTTAAGGAGGTCCCACGCGTGGAGGCCGAGCCTCCGTTGGTAAAAAAATATTGAGGGATGTGTTGAGCATGTGAGGCTTGGAAGGCAGGGTCTTCCAGCGTCTCCCTTGGCAGATGCCCATAGGCTCTGAGGCCAGTGCTCTTGGAGAGGTCGACCGTATGTGTATCATGATCAGAAAGTATGCAGCCTCGATAGTTCGCAAGGCAGCTAGGAGAGTGGCTGACATAAAGATGCAGTCAAGATGCACATAGAGGACGTCTACCACTGAATTAAAAGAATAGATCCGCTCACTGGATTGGATTGACTACCATGCCTCGATCAATGCCCAGGGGTTAGCCCACCCCTGCAGAAGCGCCGCCTGCGCATGGGCAGGTGTACGAGGTAACGGGGATGGGAGCAATCCAAGGAGATATCAAGTGGGCAGTTGTAGTCGCCCTCTAAGATCCAAGGGGTCCCTATTTAGTGTGTTTTGGAAAGCGTGGCCCAGAAAGCATCCTGCTCTGTATTAGGGGCATTTATGCTACCCAAGAGAAGCCTGGAGCCATCATGATGACCTTCAGCAATGGCAAACAACCCCTCCCTGCCCACTATGGTATTGATTACCTGAAACAGGATGCTGGCGTAGTCCCTGTAAGGGCGCCGTGTGCATATGCAGAGTAAGTTGTGCCTGTGAGGTGATTTAACCAGCATTTATGAAGTTGCTGTGATTCTGGCAATGTGATGGTCATCTCTTGAAGAAAGATGATCTGGGTGTTGAGGCACTAGGCATAAGAGTAAACGGCGTACCGTTTCTTCGCCAAGTGCATCTCTCTGATGTTTAGGTTTAGGAGCCGGGCGCCTGCCTGTGGAACTATGTCATGACCGAGATGGGTGTCCCCCGGGATCCTCATTGGGGACCACCTGTTGCGACAGCCAGCACCATCAGTTCCCGGTATGCAGCAAAAGCAAGAAGTATTACTATCCTGGTCCAACCACTGTGGGTAAAGGATAGGGTAAGGCCAATGTGCAACAAAACAACAATTGGGTTGTGCGACAATGGCAGCATATCCGAACAGATCTAAACTGAGTACCATATGCGAAGGTGGGGCTATGGCTTGGTAAGGGTAGAAAGGGTGAAGTGAGAGTTGTGAGTAGCCACCTAAGTTAGAGTGGAGGATAGCAGCTGGGGTCTGATATATGGGGAGGCCAACGGTAGGAGAGGAGGAAGAATAAGAAGTAGAAGGGCAGTCTGGGAGAATGCGGACAGTTCTGCCTCATGACCGGTGCAGGGTCTGGGAACCAAGCGAGGATCCATCTGTGGTGATCGAGTCATCATTGGTCATGAATATGTGTGTGCCCCAAACGTCCTCCAAAGATGCCTCGACTTGGATTGCCCGCAATCTGTCCTCGATGAGCTGTTCCAGGGGAGTGGCTGCGCGTTCCTGGGTGACCGGGAGGTTCCCTTCTGTCTCGGCATTGCTTACAGTGTCCCGTCTTTGATGGTCTGGGAAGCTCCTCCTCACAGGTTGATGGTGTTCCAGCCTGTTGCTGATCCAGTCAGTCGCAGGAGTCCATAGGATCTGTGAAGAACAGGGACTTGCCCTCTGAAAGAGTCTTGCGGCAGGCTGGAAACAATAGAAAATATTGTATATCGAGCTAACAAAGCCTCTTGTTGGTGCTCTGGAAAGAAGACCGCTATCCTTGTGCTGCGGGAGAGTAATCAGGGAAGAGCATGACTGATTGTCCAGGATTCAGGGGCATGCCATATATGTGACCCAGATGATGGTATCACGGTCTCTGTAATTTAGTAGCTTGGCCAGCGTAGGGTGAGGGGTAGCGCCTGGAATCGGCAGCCGCTCTGGGAGCCTGCATGTCCTTTCCAGAGGGAAATACTATGTAAGGTCTGCAGCAGAAACAAAGGAGCGGAACCAACCATCTAAGAATGACAATGAGTCACAACCCTTCAGACCCTCAGGCAGGCCCAAAGTACAAACATTTCTTCTCTGGGAGTGGCCCTCTGCGTCCACCACCCTCTTCTCTAGGAACTTCTCTCAGAAGTGGAGCAGTAGCGTCTGGTGTCAATGACATGTGGTGGGGCAGCACGGGATGGGGCAGCGCAAGGGGGCTGAAATAATTTTTTTAAAAACTTACCTGACAGTCTTCTGCTTGTAGTTCTGCACGCCAGCGTTTTCCTCTGGGCATAGGCTATAGCTCTCAGCTTCCCCTGTGGCCAATACCGATGCTGCTGTCACCATGAGAGCAGTGTTGAGATTGAACGGAGTGGGTTTGTTTTGCGCTCCATGGGGAGCTGGCAGCCTGTGCCAGCTGGTCTCTTCACCCAGCAACACAGCTGGGTTGGAGAGATGTCAGTGCGCATGACGTTTTGGCCGACTTAAGATGGCCGGCCAAACCGCCATGCGCACTGACAGCAGGGCCCACAACTCCTCTTCCCTCTGCTGCAGTTCTGTAGCTCTGCCCCCAAGACTTAGCCAAACGAAAAATGAAGTGATCTGTATTGAAATGATTTTATTGTAATTTTTCCTCTGCAGGCAGTTGGGTGACGCTCCTCCGACATAGAGGACGAGCCGCTACTTGAGTGGAAGTCCAACAATGACTATTGTGGATCAGCCATCTGAGATTGTAATGCTGCCTTTTCTTTCTCGCCTTCTGCCATGCGATCAGATAGCTTCCGATGATTGACCCTACAAAATTCGAGTTCGGTCATCCGGGTGCCCACCGTTGACTCCATGCATATGTGGGAGCTGTCCATGGCCACAAGGACTTTGTCGAGTTTGCCCCCTGGAGGTGGTGGGTTGTTCTGTGAAGTATCCGGATTGGGGGTTTCTGGTACCATCGTTTGCCCTTTGTGATCGTCGGGGACAGAAGGCAAGGGGGGAGCTCCCGCCGGTAAAATTGCATGGAAGGGATTGTGGGAGGAGTGGAGCAGCAGTCGGATTGTTCTGAGCGCGGGCCTCCTCGTCCTAGGAGAGTGTGTAACAAGGCAGCTAGGGCTTCTGCGAGTGTGAAATGGTGAGGACCAGTCTTGGAATCCTACTGCTCCAGCCAGGGTAAGTGACTAGCAATGGGTGAAGCTGCTCCACAGGGCTGCAGTTAGGCCCTGCAGTGTTCTGTGTCAATGACAAAGTGAGGGAGTGACGGCAGGAGGTACTGCCAGGGAGTGCCAGGGAAGGCAGCAAGACTCCCCTTCCACCACTGCATTAGGGGAGTCCTCACCTGGGTGCTCACCTGCTTCCCTCGCGATGGTTGCTTCCCCGTCCATGTCCGGATGATGGCGATTGGCAAGCATGTGGCTGTATGTCGCCAGATTAACAGAGTCCACCAACAGACTGTCATCAGGATGCTTACCCACAGGCCGCTGCACTAGTGAGTGGGCCGACTTCCAAGGTGTGTCCCCCTATCAGGGCGTGTGATGCTGAGGAGTCAGTTCTTTGGGTGGATCTGGGGTTGGTGAGGGTTGACCAGGCCCTTTTGTTGGGGGGCGGTCTGGAGCCAGGTAGATGTCCTGTGGTTCCTCTGGGGCAAGGTCTGCCGGTGTGCAGATCTGAAGGATGAACAAAGGGCGTATACCATTACTGTCTACTCCTGGCAGAGCCCACTGTTGGCTGGCAGGTGTAAATGTAACTGTGGGTGCACTTGTAAAGCGCACTGCGACTCCATGGAGTATCCTGGCGCTGAAGACCGCTGGGGAACCCGTCCTGGTTTTCCCTGTGAGATGGTCCCTTTCTGGGTATCTCCAAGGTGAAACCAGGCATCCCCGGCGTCCGTGGGGGGCCGTTGTAGAGATGAGAAAGCTTAATGGCCAGAGTTGCCCATTGTGTTCCCTGGTTAGAGTAGGCACCGAGGCGAGAATTATCGAGTCCATTTTGACCCTGGTCCACGACCCTGCCGCGTCGGGAATTGAACCCTGGTCCCGGGCCGTTCTCTGCTTACGGGTCTGCCGCCTCTAATCAGTGAGCCCACCACCGCAGGTCTCAGGCTACACCTGCAATGTAAAGATCATCTTACACACAGGAGTGAAGGGAGGTATGGAACTGGAGAGTGCGGGACAAAAGCTTCTGAAAGTCACTATGCCAGCTCCTGCTGCCAGAGCATTCTAGATGGGTCTCCTATCAGGAGGACTTCCTACCCAGCGAGCACAGCAAGCATCTTCTGGGCCTTCAAGGCACTGCTCTCCATCTCCAATTACCCCCAGCCGGGGGGGGGGCCCTTTCAATAGTACCGCAGCTTCAGTGCTGCCAAGTGCCACCAGGTCCTGGTGGGCCAGATGTAGGCCGGTTCTCTGCTGTACCACACTCAGAATCCTCTGCAATCCTCCCCGAGTGCCTGGCTTTCTGGTTAGGGCCAAAGAGTACCCCGCATGTCTGGGTGCAGTAGGGTGGGCCCCGCAGAAGCTGAGTGCACCCCAAGGCCACACCGGCTGGCTGGCTCGTAGGTAGTAAGCTGATCTCAAACCTCACGGTTCAGGAAAGCCGCCGCTGACGAAGCTACTCGGCTATGTCAACCAGCGCTGCCATCTCTGGTTTTAATTAACTCTTATGGTCTCCCCAGAGAGGTGAAGCTGCAGGATAGTGAGGTTTGGCAGGCCCTGGGGAGAGATTTCACAGGATTAAGGTGGCTGGGAAATGGAACCCTAAACACAGAGCGCCCACCATGTTGGCTGGTGAAGCCATACCCCCTTGGGGACTATAGACGGCATGTGCTTCCTGTTTTGAAAATCTTGTGTTCACCTACCTATGATTCTCTCATCCATTTTTTACCCTGATATTCCCTGTATCCCTCTAATACCTTGCCTCAACCTTCTTCTACAAATTTGTATGTCTAACAGCTGTCAATGTCATGCGTGGAGGTAGGAAGGATGAGCTCAACTGGCAACAATAAGAGATAGGCACAGGACCGGTCACTGTAGCCTAGGTTGAAGGCTTGAGAAAGGTCTTATGTTCTCAGGAGGCCCTGGAGGGGAGAAGGGTTGGAGATGTACTCCTGCGACAGGGGTCCAGGAACTTTGCATATCCATGATAGGTGAAGGCACACCTAAATGCACAGGCAATTGTATTCTGTTAAAATCGTGCACCAAAAAGATATCCTGCTTTTACAGATAATTCTGGGAACATATACTTTCGAGGAGATGTTGTTTGAAGGAAAAAATATTCTAAGCTTTGATTTTGTATCTTCTGTGTCCTCTTATCCCATCCTGTACTTCTTATTTCTTTGTCCTAACCACACAAACCCAAGTCAAAACCTCATCTGCAAAGCAGATATGCATAGGTAAGGTATGCTTCATAGGCATAGAATACCTCCCAGCTCTTGTGCATAATCCCTTGTGAAATCATTGAAAAGCATTGGCCTGACAATGAAAACCTATATCACTTCACCCACTACCCTTTTTTCGTCTGATGAAGTCCATCTTACTGGTACTGTGCTGCTCATGACTCCCTATTCATGGTCCATTTTGCAAACTGGTTGCCTTCTAGTGTTCTTCCCCTTCCTTGTCCATCTCGTATTATTTATTAGGTCTGGCTTGACAGCACAGCTGTAGCAGACCCCATGTGAAGAACAGAAAAAAATATTTTAGAAGTATTACTGAGAGGCGCTCTTAGGTTCTCCCTACATGTTGGTACAGCATTTGATTGGGCAAATGTTGTGTGTTTGCATTGAAAAGTGCTTTTATTGCACTTTTTGCTCTGTGGGAAAGTGTATGATCAAAACAGCAAGTTATTGCGGCAAGCCAGTGACCAAGGCTATGGGCCTTATGTGTTTATTATGAATGATTATGATAAAGGCAGTAGGTCTAGCGCATTTATTATATTAAAAGAGCATCTAAAGGTAATAGGTATTTTAAGATTGACTGTTATTATTAAGTATTAAAGCCTGCAGAGAAGTATTTTATTACATGGCAGCAGGCAAGTTTCTTGGTGTTGGTTACCCTCTCTGAGAAATTGTGGGATACAAGATCGTAATTCTTGTTATGTCTTGTTAGGAGCGATAATATTTCTCTTTCCCAATTGTAAATTTATATTCCTTTTTAATTTCATGCCTATGCTTGATTGTTGCAATGTAGTAAAGTTTTTGCAATTCATTAGGCCCAAGGTAGGTATATTAATAACCTATGATAAAAGCTAGAGGTTCACTGAAAAAGGTTATGTCTGATGCCATTAGTCTGATCTGGGCTCTGGGATCTAGGACTGGAGTTGAGGGTTGACTCTGTTTTAGCACTCTCACTTCAGAGTTATGGCCTTATAACACCAAGATGGCTGCCACAGTGGTCACTACCACGTTGTGCTACTACTCTGGGACAAAAACCGGACATCGAACAGAAGTCAAACTTATCCACCACCCGGCGTACCCATCAGGACATTGAATATGTGAAATTACCTCCGACTGTAGAGACCTAGCTATTTGGCCGATGCCCGGTAAGGTACCTGTTAGCTAAAGAGGAGATTGGTTGTGTACTTTCCCCTTGGCCGTCACCTGCCCAGCCGTACTTTGGAGGGACTTTCCTTTGTCTCCCTGTCGTCTCCACCCAACCCCTTACTCTACACCCCTACCCTTCTACGCTCCATCTATCTTGTCTTCTATACTCTGAATGTTTTTCAGTTGAGACCTAGCTATTTGGCCAATGCCCGGTGGAGCTCCATTACTAGATGCATGGGTGAGTGACAACACCCCCCTACCCCCCATTGGACTCTATTTCCAATTTTTTATTAATATCTCTACTACCAGCACTGATTAGCCTTTTAGTCACAGATGAGGACCAGAACTTTGATTAGGAGAATACTTCCTACGGCCCACATCGTATTGCGGGTAAGCGTAATTAGGTCTGAGATGTGACATAGGACCACTCTAGTGATCCTGTTTTTTAAGTACCATGTGCACAACCCTCATGGAACCCCATTTTTTCATTTAAGTGTAACTCGGACACCACCCTTGGTTGCCCACCCCTGTCCTGAAGAAGACCCGCAGGCTGAGGTCTCAAATAGCCCTCCATGCCACAAGTCGGGTCAAAACGTCGACGCCCACACATTACGAGCCTGGACCACTAGCCCCATATTCTACCGTGCTAAAAAATGACACATCGTCAACGATTGTATTTATCTTGACCTATTTGTGGCTAGGCTAATCAAGACTGACAAACTGTTTTCAGTCAAACTGTTGAACTGTCTTAACCCCCTTTCCCTGAGCACTTTCACCTGAACACACCTTTTTGCACATTCCCCTGGAGCAACCTCTTTTTCCCTTAAACTCATCCCTTGAATACAGCAAGACATCTACTGCTGTTCTAATTATGAAAAAAATAAAATTATGTTGTTTTGAAATCTCTTTGGTTGTTGCACATTAATAATTTTGATTGGTTTTTGATTACCCAGAGTTGATAAGTTTAGATGCTCAGAATTGTTAAAAAAGATTAATGGAGATTAGATTTATACTTTCTCAAACAAAGGTCTAGGACCATTGTTTTTCTATACCGATTTACTGCCCAGGTCCAAGACTTGAATTGGGTTACTCCATTTTCTTAATGGCTAACTTGTTATGAAAAGCGTGTATCAAAGGCAATAGACTTATTATGCTACTCTAAGGCGTGTGGGTAGGTATTTTGTTAAATGAAATCACACCGACTACCGAAGGAGCCAAAGATTATGGGGTTGGTGACCCACTCAACCAAATCATGGGGAGCACTGCATGATAGCATACCACATGGGACAATTGGCCAGTCCAGATGAGCTACTGGGTTTTGTTTGAACCCATGTTCACATGCGCCTGAAAAGGAGTGCCCTTTAGTGCCACGAAGGATGGGCCAGACTTTAGTTTGCCATTTTGTCCTTTTATACGGCCCCTTTAATTTCTTTGCTTCTCCTCTTTTTGTTTTCATTTCTAGAGCATACTGCAGCTCCACCAACAGTGCTAATGACACGCTTGCTGTTTATTTCTTCTGCAGTGTGCTGCATCCCAACTGCTAATAAACTAGACATTCATCATGGAATCATATTGTTCATAGTTTATAATCGTTTTACCATTCCAAGATCGCCAACTCGTTGGTGCTACATATGGTAACAAACATGCTACAACTGCAAAACAATGAAACACTATGCACAGTTCCAATGCAAGAAGGCCACCCGCTCTTACGTTTAATGTTGTTATTGCAAGCATATGCGGACACTGTTCAGGCGGCAGTACGTTTTCTTTTTTCTGCTTTTATTCTTCTAATTATCTCGCATATGTTGTGGAGTTTGAGTGTGTTTTATTGAGGTTGTGTGAGTGAAGGCGAGATTGAGTCAGTGAATGGATGAATGGTTGCAAAAGTGCAAGGGTGAGTGACAGAGTGTGTGCGTGATGACTTATAGATGCCGCAACCCCTTAGTGACTAAAGAGCCACTTGCGTTTGTCATCGAGGACTATTGGCATTGCCAGTGGTGTCTAGTCATTCACTTGCACTTCCAATGTGCACTGTGGAGCTGGTTAGCAGACATCTGGAGGGAGGCAAGAAAAGGGAGGGGGTGCCCCGCCATTAGCAAGTATTTCATTAATATTGTCCAGCTGCCAATTACTGCCATGCGCTGCACTGTTGAAACTAATCATTATAAAGACTCACTTAACGCGAACCATGCTCTCATGTTCATGTTATGCTTTCCCCCCAAGGCTATAACAGCACATTTACAGATGGGTGCAGTTACACCGCATCATTTCTTGCTTGGACTAATAGTGAAATGCCACTTCCTATATAAATATTTTTCTGGCTACAAAGCCACTCAAACCAGTTAACTGAATACTTTATTAGCAAATGTAAAATATATTTCTTGTATTGGATGTTTTGCTCACACCACAGGCCACAAGAGAGGTTGTAAAGAACCCCCCTAGGATGCTTCAAATAGACAGTCTCAGCTTTGGACTGACCTGACCACGTTCTCTTTGTGGTTCTCGCGTACCAGTCTTGTTCTCTACCTGCTCTTCCCGACAGGCAGGCGCCATGAAAGGCGCTCGCTCCAATCCATCGTTCGAATTCACCTATGGCCACCATGCCAGACCTTGTGAACTGGATCACTTCCTGGGCATGTATAAACAAGTGATGTACAATAAGTCGTCGAAGGGCAATCTTAAAGCAAATCGGGCATTGCATGTCAAACACTGGCACGAGAAGATTGTCAGGATAACTGAGCACATCTCACGTCAAGCGGTCCATCACTCTTGCATAGAGCATGGCACTTGATAAGAGTCCCATGCAGAGTAGTCTGCAAAAAACTGTGATGAATGATGCTACTGGCCTAATTTCAGGTAAGCGAGGCCTGAGGGTATCCTTGTCAGACACTTGCACCCTATCATCCGTGAGCTGACGTGTCATTGGCCTTCTTATCTGTAGAGAAGGAAAGAAAGGAATTCCAAACCCCTGAAGCCTGGGCTGCAGAGTGGATGGCTTTGAACTCATCTCTTTCTTGAGTGTCAGATAGAAGAGATAGTGCTGTCAGGAGTACATGTGCCCATGTTTTCCCTCACTGTTCCAGAAAAGGGAGACTGGTGTAACCATTATCTACAGACAGCATGCCTATCCAGCTCACACAGTACACAAGGCCAGACCAGACTGGGGTCCGCATGAAGAGTGATATAAAAAAGCTGCTTCTCCTGGAGGTCTGATGTGGTTGCTTAGGAAAGCTACTCTGACCATGAAATCCATATCTCAGAGAAATCTGTACCTCACTATAGCCAGATGAGGTAAGAAACAGTCTTTCTAAGTCATTCAAGTGTGAGGTTTGTCACAAAAACACTGAGCTATATCAAAGCTGTGTATTTTTATGATAATTGAAGTTAAATTGAGACTCAAAGTGGGGCCTGGCATGCTCCCCTCCTGAGCTTCAAATGCGGCTGCCAGCTTCACGGCCGCACTGTGCGGCTGACAGCACCAGGCCCGGTTCTAGAGGGTGGGCCAGGTGGGCCAGGCCCACCCAAGAAAGGTCCTGGTCAACCCAAGGCCATTCAGAAGTGGAAAGGCTGTCCCACATACCTGGGCCGACTTTCCTGCTTGGGCAAAACCTGAAAGGCTGCTACAGCTTGAGTGTGACTCTCAGCAAGCCACAGAGTCAGGCCAGTCCATTGTCCTGGGAAGAAGGCCAATTGGCTGACAGAGGAGGCACAGATGGTGCATCTCTGCCCATCCCAGGCCTCAAGAGGTAACTTTGAGTTATGTGTGCATTGATTGATTAGAATAACTGGTGCGGTTAATTGGTTTTGCACGTTTGGCAAAACCATAACTTAGTTTTTAACTGTGTTTTTATTGACCACGTGCATAGAAAGGGAGGATAAATAATAGTAAAGTCTTAATAATTGTATTAGGCAGGGATGTGAAAAGTCGTCAGAGGGCTTACTGCACCACACTGTGAAACTTCAGTGCTTTGCAAACTGCAAAGTGGACATTTAAAAAAAAAAAACATGAAAAGATGCAAAGAGATGTGCGACAGCAGGAACGTTTCTGCCGTTGCACTTGGCTAGGAGCAGGGTGCATCCCTTCCCTTTCACATAGCCAGAAGCGAAGCAGGGAAAGCGAAGTAGGTACCTCGTTGGTTAATACTTATGGTGTTAAAATGTCAAAAGTTGACAATGTAAGTACATAAAATATCAAATCTCTGCAATACTTTGTACCACTGTCCATGCCCCATTCATCTTCATGGCCCACCCATCCATGTTCATGGCCCTCCCTGAGCAAGAATCCTGGAGCCAGGCATGGGCAGCACTAACATTTGTAAAGAAGGAGAACCAAAAGAGGTATATTGGTGCTTTACACCAAACGGAGTAGTTATAGCAGGGACATCCTTGGCATGGTTGTCCCCCTAACATTTTGCTTTCAGAGCTCCTGTTATTGCTGACTTTATTTTTGCTGTCCTAAAGACTCTGCACACTTTACCACTGCTAACCAGTGCTAAAGTGCTTATGCTTTCTCCTTAAAACATATTAGATTGGCTTATACCCAAATGGCATATTTAAACCACTTGTAAGTCCCTGGTAAAGTGGCACGACCTGTGCTCAGGGTCTGTAAATTAAATGCTACTGATGGCCCTGCAGCCCTGATCGTGCCACCCACTTAAGTAGCACTTTAAATATGTCTTAGGCCTGCCATTTCAGCCAGTGTGTGTGCAGTTTTAAACTGCTATTTCAAACTGTCAAAATATACCTTTTGTCAGACCCAAACCTTTGTTTTTAATTCAAATAAGTCACCCCTATGAGTAGACCCTGGTCAGCTCAGAGTTCACAGTGCAAAGTATTTAAAAAGTAGGACATGTACTTTTAAGTTTTACATGTCCTGGTAGTGAAAAACACTTAAATTCCTTTGTCACTTCTGCAGGGCCTAGAACACCTATAGGCTAACATTGGAGTTACCGTATTGCATTTTATAAGTGTAATTTCCAAATGGGAACTGACAACCAGTTCATGTTTGGTGTCTCAGGAATTGTAATGAAAATTCCTAACTTATGGTGGACTCAAGATTTTAAATCACTATTTCAAAAATGCCACTTTTAGAAAGGTATTTACAACAAGGGGTGGTGAGGGACAGAGTCTCTGAATTAAGCAGAAAGCTCTCACCCAGTCAAGAGATCAGGGCTAGATCCAACACCGTTTTTTTAGCTCACTGCACCATCCCAGTTTCAGAACCTGGCTGTATGCAAATTAGTCTGTTCCTGGCCCAGTGCATGATGGGAACAGGGCAAACCAAACTACAAAAGCCAATTCTTACACTGGGAAGGAAACAAGCTCCCGGGGACCGGTTTCTGGCATTACAGCCGTCTTCGGCCCGGTTTGCTTGAATCCTGATGGTGCAATGAGCAAGGGTCTCACATCTGAGAATACCCTTCCACGCTTAGGGTGGACAAAAATATTTACAACAAGGGGTGGTGAGGGACAGAGTCTCTGAATTAAGCAGAAAGCTCTCACCCAGTCAAGAGATCAGGGCTAGATCCAACACCGTTTTTTAGCTCACTGCACCATCCCAGTTTCAGAACCTGGCTGTATGCAAATTAGTCTGTTCCTGTCCCAGTGCATGATGGGAACAGGGCAAACCAAACTACAAAAGCCAATTCTTACACTGGGAAGGAAACAAGCTCCCGGGGACCGGTTTCTGGCATTACAGCCGTCTTCGGCCCGGTTTGCTTGAATCCTGATGGTGCAATGAGCAAGGGTCTCACATCTGAGAATACCCTTCCACGCTTAGGGTGGATAAAAATATTTACAACAAGGGGTGGTGAGGGACAGAGTCTCTGAATTAAGCAGAAAGCTCTCACCCAGTCAAGAGATCAGGGCTAGATCCAACACCGACTGATTTGCATATAGCCAGGTTCTGAGCTGGGATGGTGCAGTGAGATAAATAACGGTGATGGATCAAGCCCTGATCTTTGTACTGGGTAAGAGTGGTCTGCTTAATTCAGACACTCTGTTCATCACCACCCCCTTTTCTGAATCGTTTTTGGCCACTATAGGTGTGGCAGGGTATACTCAGTCATGAGTCCCTTTCTCACTGCACCATCAGGATTCAAGCAAGCCGGGCCGAAGACGGCTGAAATGCCAGAAACCGGTCCCCGGTAGCTTGTCTCCTTTCTGGTGAAGAATTGGCTTGGTAGTTTAGTCTGCCCTGTTCCCATGATGCACTGGGCCAGGGACAGACTGATTTGCATATAGCCAGGTTCTGAGCTGGGATGGTGCAGTGAGATAAATAACGGTGATGGATCAAGCCCTGATCTTTGTACTGGGTAAGAGTGGTCTGCTTAATTCAGACACTCTGTTCATCACCACCCCCTTTTCTGAATCGTTTTTGGCCACTATAGGTGTGGCAGGGTATACTCAGACATGAGTCCCTTTCTCACTGCACCATCAGGATTCAAGCAAGCCGGGCCGAAGACGGCTGAAATGCCAGAAACCGGTCCCCGGTAGCTTGTCTCCTTTCTGGTGAAGAATTGGCTTGGTAGTTTAGTCTGCCCTGTTCCCATGATGCACTGGGCCAGGGACAGACTGATTTGCATATAGCCAGGTTCTGAGCTGGGATGGTGCAGTGAGATAAATAACGGTGATGGATCAAGCCCTGATCTTTGTACTGGGTAAGAGTGGTCTGCTTAATTCAGACACTCTGTTCATCACCACCCCCTTTTCTGAATCGTTTTTGGCCACTATAGGTGTGGCAGGGTATACTCAGACATGAGTCCCTTTCTCACTGCACCATCAGGATTCAAGCAAGCCGGGCCGAAGACGGCTGAAATGCCAGAAACCGGTCCCCGGTAGCTTGTCTCCTTTCTGGTGAAGAATTGGCTTGGTAGTTTAGTCTGCCCTGTTCCCATGATGCACTGGGCCAGGGACAGACTGATTTGCATATAGCCAGGTTCTGAGCTGGGATGGTGCAGTGAGATAAATAACGGTGATGGATCAAGCCCTGATCTTTGTACTGGGTAAGAGTGGTCTGCTTAATTCAGACACTCTGTTCATCACCACCCCCTTTTCTGAATCGTTTTTGGCCACTATAGGTGTGGCAGGGTATACTCAGACATGAGTCCCTTTCTCACTGTACCATCAGGATTCAAGCAAGCCGGGCCGAAGACGGCTGAAATGCCAGAAACCGGTCCCCGGTAGCTTGTCTCCTTTCTGGTGAAGAATTGGCTTGGTAGTTTAGTCTGCCCTGTTCCCATGATGCACTGGGCCAGGGACAGACTGATTTGCATATAGCCAGGTTCTGAGCTGGGATGGTGCAGTGAGATAAATAACGGTGATGGATCAAGCCCTGATCTTTGTACTGGGTAAGAGTGGTCTGCTTAATTCAGACACTCTGTTCATCACCACCCCCTTTTCTGAATCGTTTTTGGCCACTATAGGTGTGGCAGGGTATACTCAGACATGAGTCCCTTTCTCACTGCACCATCAGGATTCAAGCAAGCCGGGCCGAAGACGGCTGAAATGCCAGAAACCGGTCCCCGGTAGCTTGTCTCCTTTCTGGTGAAGAATTGGCTTGGTAGTTTAGTCTGCCCTGTTCCCATGATGCACTGGGCCAGGGACAGACTGATTTGCATATAGCCAGGTTCTGAGCTGGGATGGTGCAGTGAGATAAATAACGGTGATGGATCAAGCCCTGATCTTTGTACTGGGTAAGAGTGGTCTGCTTAATTCAGACACTCTGTTCATCACCACCCCCTTTTCTGAAACTTTTAGAAAGGTGGCATTTTCTTGACTAAGCCATTTGGTGCCTGCAGCATCTCTCTAGGTCACATGACCGGGTGTAGTGGACAGTTGGGCTTTGTGTATTCCTCCTACAATATTAAACTGAGATGTGACCGGATAGGCCGTCACTGGCAGGATGAGAGGGAGGAGCTGGACCCAACCCCACTTACACTTGAATAGGCTGTGTCCGGTCTCCACACAAAGGGCTGCAAACCCCATGTAGTTAGTCTGGAGCCAGGGCAAGAAAGGCAGGGCACCTGTGTACATTAAATGCATGCCTCTAGAAGCTTGTCCCGATTTCAAAGGCAGAACAGGGTATAAATACTAGAGACACCTTCTCTTCAGTACACTTCTAGACCTGAGGATATTCTGCTAGGACGAAGGACTGCTGAGTAGCTGAAAGGGCTGCCATTCTGCTGGACTGCTGCTCTGAAGGACTGCTGCCCTGCTGATATGCTGCCTGCTGCTCTCTTGCCTGGGCGAGAAGGACTGAGCCTGCATCTCTTGAAACCAGAACCCACAGTGACTTGAAGGGCTTAATGGCTGGTCTCCTAATCTGAAGCCTCAGGGACATAACAGCCTTCAAACAACCTTGTGCCTGCATCTGGACTCTGCCATCTGTTAGTCTACCCTGCTAAGTGGTGCCATCCCAGTCCTTCACCCTTGGAAGTGGGCTTAAGGTGCTCTGCCAGGCTCTGTGGATCCAGCGTTGCGCAAACCTGAGCAGAATGGATGCATTTCCGCTTCTGCACGGATTGGATCGGTCGCAAAGACCCGCATCTCAACACAGCCCATTGGAACCGCCCCTGTGTGATGCATTCTTGGCGCAGGTTTGTGCATCCTTTGACAGCTGACTCTAAGCCAACGCCAGACTCCACATCGCAGCCTCTCAGCTCTTCGGAACCAATGCATCGCCCGACTGCGTGCTGCTTCCTTTACGCCGTACTTGGCATTGCATGCCCCGTCAACGGGATCTTTGGCGACGATGCAGACCTTGTACCGGAGCCTCGCCGCATCTGCGAATGGATCATTTTGGCTTTGTGATGCTTCTTCGACGCGGACCCTTGCAACTATCGGAAAACCAGGATTTAAGTTACTCTGTTCGGCTGGCCTGACTGCATCCCTGTAGCAGGCCCGTGCTCCATCGCGATTAGCCTTAACTTGTGACTTTGTACCGGTCTGGAGTTAATAGTGATCCACAGTTGACTCTTTGTGTTTTTTAGTGCTATTTTCACTAAAATCTTTAAAATTGCATATCCACGGTTCTACTGATTGGATTCTTACTCATTTGGTCTTAATTTATTTAATAAAAGAAGTTCTATTTTTCTAACTTAGTGTGGGATCTTTTTTATGTGGTGTTCTCACTTTATCACTGCTTGAAGTGTTGCACAAATACTTTACACATTGCCTCTATGATAAGCCTGATTGCTCTGTGCCAAGCTACCAGTGGATTGATCATAGGTCAATTTAGAGTTGACTTGTGCCTCACTCTTACAAGGATTGTGGTTGCTGGTTGACCAGAGCTCACAATCCAGTCAACCAACAACCCAATTTCTTACAATGGTGATCCTCTGTGAGGATTTGAGCTTGTGTTTGTGCAGTGTCATGCGGTAATTGTGTGTACACTACTATCCACTATCTAAGACCAATTTGAGTTTAAATTCTCCTTGCTTGACCTTTTTTTGCTTTTTCCAAATTCTCTTCCTGACTGTTGGGTCTGAACCACACCTGTAAGAATGGAGTTTGAGCTGGCCAATATGGATGCATACACTGTGGCCCAGCTCAAAGAGTTCTGCAAGAAGAGGGGACATCCGGCAAAGAGCACCACCAGAAAAGTGGAGCTCCAAAAGGTGCTGAGTGTGTGGGCTGAAGTCCAGCTGTCATTGTTTGAAGCTACAGAAGGGGATGATGAGATGGAAAGGCAAGGAGCAGGCATACCTCTCCTTGCCTTTCCTCCGAATTTATGATGAGCTACCAGATGGTCCCATGTATCTAAGACCGGTTGTGTGCCTATGTATAGTTTATGTGGCCTGTTCAATTTTGGATCCAAAGTAAGTCCCAGCGGGATTTAGTCTCTGTTTCTCTACTTGTCCACCTCTCGAGTATGTATTTTACTTTGTTTGGCATCTAACTCCTGTTTAGAAATTGTCAATGGTATCACCTAAATTCATATAACAAGTGAGATAGAACAAGGGGCGTGGCTTGGACGCCGATCGGGATGGCGGCGTGAGCTTGCAGCTCCGCGCAGGGTCCCGCTATTTCTCCTGAAAACTACACCCGGGGAGACCCCTGATCGGTGCAACTGGCCTGCGAGGTGTTGGGGAACCACTGGAGAGCGGCTGAGAGCTCTGGGGGGACCGCTAGTGCCACCGAGACCTTGAGAGACGAAGCCCGAGGTGTTGGCCGGAGTGCGAAGAAAATGGCGGCGGAGAGGGTCGATGGTCTCTGAACCGAAACCGAGAAGGACTGATGTCGGCCTGCGGGGTGGCCCGCCTTCTGTGGGATTGGAGCTACGGGGGCGCTGGCACGGACCTGTGGAGCAAGGGGGGGCCTGGAGGTCAGCATTGGACTGGTGTACGAGTTGAACGCACTCGTTTATACCTCCCCCCTTCCCCCTCCCCCCGGCCCTGGCGACAGTGGAGCGGGCGGCCCTGGCACTCCTGGTTCTTTGAGTTGCCGGCACAGTAGAGGTACTCCATCACAATAACTGTGGGTGCGCACGTCTCCCGGCAGGGGACACCGGGCCTTGGAGAAGATCGGGTGTGTCCGTGTGACGACGACAGAGGTACCTAAGATGGCGGCTGCGGGAGGGGCAGCCATCACGGAGCAGGGCCGGGAGGACTCAACCGCGCTATCCCAGGTCGGTGAGGCCCGAGCCTCCCCGCTGATGATGGAACAGGAGCAGAGGCTGAACCAGCGCCTAGATACTATCTTGGAGGCCATCACCTCGACTAAGTTCGTCCCAGGTGGCTAAAAACCTAGGGATTAAGATCGACAATGGCCTTACACCGCGCTCTCAGATAATCGGCCTTACCGGCACTTGTTTTGGCCTGCTCCGGATGTTGCGCAAGTTTCTCCCTTTACTATCGGAGGAGCACAGGAAGATTACAGTGCAGGCGATAATTGGCTCGCGAATCGATTATTCAAACATTCTCTATCTGGGCCTGCCAGAATGTCTGCTTCAACGGCTGCAGGTGGTCCAGAACTCGGCAGCACGGGCAATCTTTGGACTATCTCGCCGTGCCAGAGCCTCGGGCCTCCTGCAGGCACTGCACTGGCTTCCCTTCCGGAAGTGGATAATCTTCAAGGCCTTGACTTTGGCGCACAAAGCTCTGCAAGCCTCCGGAGCAAAATACCTTAAAAAAAGGCTGGCTTTTTATCATCCAGCCAGGCCCCTGAGGTCAGGATCCTTGTTCCTCGCCACAGTTCCTCGTGTCAAAAGGGCACGTATTGGAGGCCGTTCTTTTAGATTGTTGGCCCCCCAGCTATGGAACACGTTGCCAGTGGCCTTACGCAGTACCTCAAACTTACTGGCCTTTAGGAAAGGGCTCAAAACCTGGCTTTTTACTTCTTAGCTGCTTACTTGGATTTTTTCTTTCTTTCAGGATCCTCTGTTTTTATCTCTCTGTCTTCTGTTATGTTATGAGATAGGTGTGCAAACCAAAGCGCCGGGACACTCTCTGAGTAGCCGTGCGCTATACAAAACCAGTATAACATAACATAACAACATAACAAGGAGGCATTGCAGCAGGACATTGCGCAGGTCGCCACGGGGCTGGGTCTCCTGAGGGCGGATCATGCCAAGCTGGCGGACAAAGTAAAGGACCATGAGCAGCTGCTTCTAGACCTGAAACGGGTGGTGGTGACCGCGGAACACAAGATTACGGACATCCTCAACCATTTGGACACACTGGAGAGACGTGCGGAGGATGCTGAAAGCCGTAATCGAAGGAACAACGTGCGGGTCGTAGGCCTGCCGGAGAGAATTGAAGGGGATGATGCGGTGGCCTACATGGAGAACTGGTTCCGGACGGTGGTGGCGCCGGAGGGCCTCTCATCCTTCTTCACGTTGGAACGGGCACACAGGGTGCTGGCTTGACCGCCGGCGCTCGGCCGCCCCCCTAGACCGATGGTGGTGAAGCTCCTCCATTATAAAGATCGTGACCTGTTAATTCAGAAAGCTCGAGCATTGGGCCCATTTGAGGTGGAAAATAGCCGAGTCACGATTTTCCCGGACTATACGCAGGCGGTCCAGAAGAACAGGGCATCCTTCCTGGCGGTGAAAAAGGAGCTGAGGGAGGAGGGCATCCAGTATTCATTGCTCTTCCCGGCTAAGCTGCGAGTAATCCTGGATGGGAACACTCAATTTTTCCAGACTCCTGACGACGCGTGGTCCTGGTTAGAATTGTATCGTGCCGGCACGGACAGGACTGGCAAAAGTCAGCAAGAGAGCCCTAAACCGCTTCAGGTCCGGAAATCCCAATGGATCCGCTCCCGCAACAAGCTTCAAAGAGCGAAACGGGAGGCTCAAATGGCTGCGGACAAAAGAGGGGCGCTGGCAGCGACGGCGAGCATCACACGGTCGCAACAGGAGAGCGACCTGCTTGTGTCGGACTCTGGTGAGGACGGCGGCAGGACCGGAGAGGACTTATCGAAGGCGGAGAGCTCGAAGGGCCCGGCGGTCACCCCACAGACGTCCGACGGGATCTTTAATGGCTGACTCATATATGGGACTTGTGACACTGTACTTCTCGCAGGGGAGTATTCAGTTGGTATTAGAAGGGCTGCCAGGTAGGGTGTGGCATCGGCACTGCGGGATGGAAGGCGCGGGGCGCGGGCTCCGCCTGCCCGTGGTCAGCGATAACTCACCACCTTTCGGGGCCCTTAAGGCCTTCTGTGGTGGCAACCACAGATTAGTCGGATGTGTGTTTTGTTTAAGGTTTGGAACAGGGCTGAAACTGGGTTTGTAGGCTCTGTCCTGGGGAGTGGGGTTTGGGGAGTTTTTTCTATGATTCTATTGGGGGGGGGCAACTGCAACGATGTGGGTAGTGAATGGCTGCACCTGAACTGGATCGTTATGCTCTGGCATGGGGACGTTATCTAACTTGAAATGCCTAACATGGAATGTCCGAGAACTGCGATCTATGGTCAAACGCCACAAAGTGCATGCTTATCTGGTGAGGCGGGGGGTCCAGATTGCAATGTTGCAGGAGACTCATTTAACTAAACAGGAATGCACTGCGCTACAGAAGAGATGGCGAGGTCAGGTCTTTGGAACCACTTATTCCGCGTTCGCTAGAGGGGTCCTGATATGGGTCCGAGCGGGTGTACCGTTCCAGATGTTGAATCAGTTGGTGGATCCTGAGGGTAGATATGTGGCGGTGGAGGGAAGGCTGTATGGCCGGGATGTGGTTTTGTGCTGTGTATATGCTCAGAATGTTGACCAGGCTCGCTTCTTTGATGGCTTATCGTGCTCACTGGCCTCTTTCTTGGCGGGTCCGGTGCTTCTGGGAGGGGACTTTAATTCGATCACTGATGTGGCATTGGATAGGTCTCACCCATCACTGGTTGATTCCCCAGTACGTAGACTAGCTGCACACAGGAAGGATTGGCAGGAAAGATGGGGGCTTTTGGATGTGTGGCGGGAGCAACACCAGGGTAGTAGGGATTATTCCTTTTTCTCGGCCCTCCATGCTCTACACGTCAGGATCGATTCGGTCCTGTGCAGTGGGTCCCTAGCTACATTGGTCACTCATACGGAGTACCTGACAAGGACCCTCTCGGATCATAATCCTTTGTTGGTGCATGTACAATGGCAGCGTGCGAGATCCGCGATTCCAACATGGCGGCTTCGGCCCGACACCTTGGAGGACTCGGTATTTAGTGACGCGGTCCAACGGGGCATAGACCAATACTTTGATGAGAATGAGGGGACAGCTAATAGTAGGTCAACTGAATGGGACGCGATGAAAGTGGTGGTGAGAGGAGTGTGCATGGGTAGGTTTTCGAATGCCCGAACGTCGGTGTTGAATGCGCTTGCTAGGGCGGAAGAGAAGTTGAGGGATCTAGAACAGCGTAGACCGGACCGACCGGACTTACAAGCCCGGTTATTGGAAGCCAAGGAGGTGGTGGCTACCGAAACGGAACGGCTGCGGAGTTATGATTATAGACAATATGCCATCAAAGCACATGCTGAAAGGGATAAGGTAGGCACGTTACTGGCCAGGCTCGCTAATCCTGAACTCAGAGGCTGCCCAATCTTGAGCATAAAAAATGCATTGGGGGAGATGGTTTATTCACAAGCAGCGGTGATGGAATGTTTTCGGACCTATTATGCTGAGTTGTATGAGAGTCAACTGGGGGTGGAGGCCTGGGAGATCAGTGATTACCTGGAATCGATGCAGCTTCCGGTGCTGGATGACGATGATGCGAAGGACTTGGGGGGACCTATCACGTTTGCCGAGATCAGGGCGGCCATTAAACATATGGCGAGGAATAAAACGCCCGGGGTAGATGGCCTGCCGATTGAATTCTATCAGAAGTACGTAGATAGTTTGGCGCCTAGATTACTGGTGGTGTACGAGGAGGCTCACAGGCTGGGGAGATTGCCCGGATCAATGAGGGAGGCGTTGATAGTGCCATTGCTGAAACCCGGCAGAGAGGCGTCGGATGTAAGGTCATATAGGCCGCTGTCCATGCTGACAGTGGACTACAAGATATTGAGCCACATTTTAGCCACCAGGCTGGCCCCGCATATGACCAGGCTGGTGCACAGGGACCAAGCGGGGTTTATCCCTACGAGGAACACGGCGCTTAATATTCGTCGTCTAATTGGGATATTGGACGGCGCGACGGATGTGGACGGTGACCCGGCGGTGTTATCTGTGGATATTGAGAAAGCCTTTGATAGTCTGGAGTGGGTCTACTTAGAAGAAGTCCTGGTGAAGTTTGGCATTGGCGAGGGGTTTCGTAGATGGACGAAGGTGTTGTATTCTTTGGCTACAGCGCGGGTACGCCTGGGCACACTGGTATCCGCGGATTATCCAGTTTGTAGGGGGACGAGACAGGGGTGTTTGCTCTCCCCATTGCTGTTTGCATTGGCAATGGAACCGTTAGCAGCGCGCGCCAGGTCAGGAGTCATGTATGCGGGGATCGAAAGAGGCGGGCAGTCGCACTATATATCTTTGTATGCAGACGATTTGCTGCTGTATATGGCGGACGCGGAGCGGGCTCTGGAGGGTGCGATGGATATGTTGTCCGAGTTTGGTCGGTTGTCGGGCCTCAAGGTCAACTGGATGAAGACTTGCATCTTCCCGCTCAGGGCAGACTCGCCGTGTCCTTCTCATGATATAGGGGTGGTTTGGGAGCCATCTTGTTTCACTTATTTAGGAGTCCGAATCTACCATGAGGTCGCGAGTTTATTGAAGGGTAACATTGGGCGATGTATAAGAGCGCTGAGAGGCTGTATGGCCTTTTGGACCTCCCTTCCTTTGTCAGTGTTGGGAA
The DNA here is from genome assembly GCF_964263255.1 of Lissotriton vulgaris. Taxonomy (NCBI): domain Eukaryota; kingdom Metazoa; phylum Chordata; class Amphibia; order Caudata; family Salamandridae; genus Lissotriton; species Lissotriton vulgaris. Next base: position 173,506,976 of record NC_141687.1, on the reverse strand, counting down.
GAGTGGCTCTACTGAAGATGGTGGCGCTCCCACGGCTACTTTATCACTTTCGCACGCTGCCCATTTGGATCCCTCAGAGGATTGTTAAGGACCTGCGGACGATGATAATCGATTTCCTTTGGGGGCACGGTCGCCGTAGGGTGGCATTGAACACCTTGCTTCGGCCCAAGCTTGAGGGGGGGATGGCGGTTCCCGACTTTGAGTTGTACTACTTAGCCGCGCAGCTTCAGGTTCTCACGCAGCACGTGGACAGGGTATTTAGAGGGCCAGAACACGAACGAGAGCACGGTATACACCGTCATGTCCTGGCTTATATTGTCATGCAGCAGAGACTGGAGCTGCGAGGCCTCACCATGGAGGAGAAGACGCTCAGGTTGTGTTGGCAAAGGAGTTTGAAGAGAGCGAAGGCGTCCCGACCGTATGCGCCGGAGATACCGTTGGGAATGTTGACTGCCGCATGGGGGCGATTGGTCTCCGCTACTGGAGTGGGAGGAGTTGGGACTGCAGGTGGTGGGGGATTTGTATCTTGATGGGACGCTGGTCCCCTTCCAGATGCTGCAGGAACAGTTTGGGCTGCCGGAGGGGAGCTTCCTCTTGCATGCGGCTGTGGTAGCGGCAGTGCAGAAGCACTGGAGAGGGGGGCTCATTGAACCGGAAACGACTATGGCATGCCAGTATGTCGTGATGGCCGCAGGCACCTTTAAAGCGGTGACCTGCCTCCATAATAGGATGTTGCATGAGGGGTTGGATCCGCTCCTAGGCCTGAAATCAAAGTGGGAACTTAGCATAGGTAGACCCATTCCGGACACGGTGTGGGGTCCTATCCTTAAGCGTACGTGGAAGGGCACTAGGAACGCACGCTTTCAGCAGGTACATTTTTACGTGTTGCACAGGGCTTACCTGACCCCGGAGAAGATTAAATGGTACTTCCAGGTGCAGGAGGCGAGATGTCCGAGGTGCCTGGCACTGGAGGCTGATCTAGATCATTTGTTATGGGGCTGTCCGAAGCTGGAGATTTACTGGGCGGAGGTTGGGGAACTCCTAAATGCAGTGACCGATCGGGAGGTGGATTTTGACATGGCGGCGTGTTTGTTGCTCTGGTTCCCACACACGAAGAATACTAAAGTGACGAGTAAATTCATTGATCTGGGGCTGATACTGGCGCAGAGGGAAATCACTTGGCATTGGAAGTCCAGGGAGGGACCGTCCGTGAGGAGATGGGTGAATGAACTGCTGAGGTGGTCTGAATGTGAGAGTGTGCTCCGTATGAGACAGGCAGTCAAGCTTGACAATGAAAAGAGCCTAGAAATGGCGAGAGCGTGGGAAATGATAGTCCAGGCGTTGCGTGATTCCATGGTGGTGGACGAAGACTGAATTGCTTGTGTCTGCGGGCTCCATGAGGCTTATGAGTAGAGAGGTATCAATTGATCTGTAGTGAGACTCATAGTAGCGTTAGGAACATGGCCCACATCGAGAGCGGTTGCTGGGGGGTGGGGGGATGGGGGTTGTTTTGGGATTGTTGGGGGGGGGGGGTTAGGCACCGGGACCCTGGTCGGGAGGCAGTAGTGTTCCCCGGGGTTGGAACTGTCCTAGCGTGATGGGAGAGATTGGATAAGCGGCGGGGTAGAGATAGGGACACATGGAACTGATATGATAGGGGCCCACCACCGAATGGACTGGGGGTTAGGATTGTGAATATCGCCTATGTGACCGGACTGTTGGGTATGCTAGACGGTGTTGGGGGAGGGTTAGGTGTTTAGGGGGGTAAAATGCAGATACACAAAGCGTTTATTGACCAATTGTCCCTCAGGGATGCTCACTGTGATGTTCTTGCTGGAAGTTTGGATTACTACGCCGCCCGGCCTCCGGGATACGGGCTGAATGGCTGTGTACATCTTATGGTTTACTTGATCCATGCGGGGGGACACCATGAGTGTGCTGGTTGATTTATTATATGCAAGGTTTCTAATTCTGCAATAAAAACAAATAAAAAAAAAAAAAAAAAAAGTGAGATAGAACATTCTTTTTGGGTACATTTATCGTGCTAGGTCGTGTGATATAATGCTTCTTTCTCTTCGCTAAGTCGTTCAATATTTCCTCTGTCTGGTGGGGATAGTCGCTACCAAAAAGGAGTACATTGAGTTTGTAAGCTGTATGCCTAAATACTGTATCGGATTTTGTGCCCAAAGAAATGGAGCCTGGCTTCTCATATTAGACACAGCATCAGGGCTACGTCTGTAATTCAGGAACTCAGACTTGTAATTTATTTTAGATTTGCCAGACTCCAATAATGCTGTCTGTACCTCAAATAGGGACATCTTCCGAGACCCCCAAAAAGACGTTACTTCCAAATACTATTATTTACGAAGCTCACTGCCAAATTGGATAAACTGAATATGATGACCATTCCTTATTTTAATTGCTAAGGGGCCTAATATCAGTGAATGGAGCAGGGAGTAGAGGGCATTCCTGCACATATCTCATGCCAAGCATAATATTCTAAGTTGCTAGCAGTTGGGTCTGCATAGAGAGCCAAAATCCAACTTTTAAACATGGCCTGCTTGCCCTCCTTCCTAACACTGCATCCAACCAATGCTCTTGAATACTTTTTCTGTGTCCAGGATACTAGGGACCACAAAGAAGTACTCCTTTTGGGCCTGTTCTATTAAATACAGGGTTTTTGTATGTTGTTGTGAGACTGTTATTCCATTTATTTATTTATTTATTTATGACATTTAATTAAGCGCAAACAAATGCCCGTGGGCATCTCGGCGCTAAGATATCTGCGAATAATTCTCCTACTGCAAGAGTATGATATGATGTTACTGGTTGAACAGCCAAGTCTTTAGCTGTTTGCGGAAAGACCAGAGTGAGGAGCTGGTTTTTATTGACTGGGGTAAGGTGTTCCATAGTTTCGGAGCCGAGACCAGGAACCTCCGATCACCCCAGGAAACAGTTTTAGTGCGGGGAACCACTAGATCATTTAGAGTGGAGGAACGAAGAGATCTAGATGGACGGTAGGGAATCAGTTGTTCTTTGATAAAGGAGGGTCCTTGATTATGCAGAGACTTGTATACAATGCAGAGAGTTTTAAACTTAATCCTGTTTCTGATGGGAAGCCAATGTAAGTTTCTGATGGTGTCGGTCTGAAGGACTGGGTTCTTTAAGACCCAGCGGTGCCAGGGCACAACACCTGAAACCTTCGTGGGTAACCTGCTCCGGCGTACGGATGACAGAGACACGGGACACTTCCTTCGGCGTCAAAGATTCAAGGTTTATTTACTGCAGGGAACACAGAAGTCACGACAAGTACAACACGTGCAACTTGGGGAGACTGCTTCAAATTGGTTCTGTGGATCGCTCCTTTTATACAGATTTTACCCATAGGACAACATGGTACACAAAAGTTTACAACCCGGTTCCCATAATTATCCCCCAGAGGGGTCGCTTTGGTCACTTTGAATACACATAAGGTCCGGAACATAAGTGTAGAAACATTTGGCGGTTCCCAACTGTAAAAACCCATCTTCCCAACATTAGTGCATTCCAATCGGCAGTAAAACAGATCGAAATAGGAACAAAGACAGGTGCAGAGGAAGATGGAGACAGTGGGGAGATCGGAAAGGGTGTAAAAGGGGAGGTATCGGGAAACACGAGATACAGGCATCAAAGGGACGTGCCTAATGAGATGCACGGCTGAGACAATAAACCGGCACGGCAAGATGAGCCTCGAGTGGGGCCATCTGCCTTACAGTATCATCCCCCTCGTCATAAAGACACTTACAAAGAACATGTGTCTTCCGCAAATATCTTGGGAGTCTCAGGGTCGCGAAGCGGACATCGTCCGTTCGCTGGCTACTTGAGGGCAAGAGACAAAATGGATGCCGTATCTAAGATGGAACCCGTGGGTACAGATGAAAAACCCACATAACAAACGAACGGTTTAAGTTAGCACAGCGAAACTGCGCACACTTACTAAACTCGTCATTTGCGGTTCATAGATACCAGACTCGACCATATTCGTGCGAGTCGAAAACATCACTTACAATTGTCACGGAACCTCAGACGCTCCTTTTGCCCTCATGTAGGCAAGCACTAGTCGGAATCATATTCCATATTCATCAGACCATCTAGATGTTGTTGTAGCATAGCTCTGTCCAACCGAGTCCCCTTGGTAACAGGTGGCTGTCTCATACACGTTGTAGCACAGAGGCCACATAAGGCAGGACCGCACTGCACACAAAGGCAACACGTGAACAGGAACACCACAACGACTCCGATGATCATCAGAATCTTCCAACCCCAAGTCGACATTAGGCCCCAAAACCACCCAAGTAGCGTCCAATCCCCTACATCCACGTGTATGGATTCGGAGATTTTATGCAACTTCGAGATGGCTTGATAGACAGTCGGAGCGTTATCAGGAATGAAAATACAGCAGCTCGAATGGATCACCTTACATACCCCACCTCGATCTGCTAAGATCACGTCTAAAACCATACGGTTTTGTAACGTCATAAGCCTATCCGCCTGAAGTTCAGTGGTGATATTACCAAGGGCACTGGCAGTAATATTAGCTGTCGATTCTACCACCCGAGTCAACTGTCTCAGGTTCCTACTATTAACCATAGGTCCCCAAAACGGGAGGAAACCCTTGAAAAAGTCTCCTGCCTCTTGACCGGCAGTATCCTCTTCGCTAATTACGCCTCTCACAACTCTAGTCTTGTGATAATCTGCATCTACAGTGAACGTCGGAGGCAACAAGTTTGCGATGAAGCATGAGCCCATGAAGTCAGAGGGCAACCATGCATATGCACGATCATGACAGATAAAGTAGGTACCCTTGGCAGCCAGGAACACAGGGGACGAGACCATCGGCAGAATGTAATTTTCAGTGCAAGCACTCTCTCCAAGTCGGGCTTTCGATCTACGGCCACGACCTATTAGACAAAAATTACCAATGTGGGGTACGACCCATATCGGAGGTGAGCTTTTAAGCTGTTTTTCACTAGTGAACACACTATACTCGCCTCTACTCAGGACCCTGTAGGCTTGTACCTCTTCTTCAGGAATAAGCGAGGGATCATAGATATCGCTATCTAAGTCTTCAATTGCTATAGACAAAGGTTTTTGGTACGAGGTAGGACCAGAGTAGGGGGAACGTGGTTCTCGAATGGGGTGGAAACCCAGTGCGCTTCGAAACATTGTCTGAAATGCTCGAGCAGACCCTTGGGAACTATACGGTAGTACCAGATATGGAATTCCCTTATCCGTAGTATGTGGCATCAACCCACACACCCAACAATTAGTAGTGTTAACCACTAACTGATGCTGATGAAGGAGCTGAATAAAGGAATTGTTGCGGAATTCTGCACGTCTAGCCTGCTCGTGTTCAGGTAAGATATGAAAGGAATGAGGAGAAACATTGGAGGTGAGTTTAAGGTCAGGGGTAGGAGTAGGTATGGCAGAAGGTAAGAAGTAAAACATCGTGTAATACACCCCACCCGCCAGTAATGCAGAAACAGTCAAAAATAATACGAATATTTGGAATATAAAACATTTGGTACGACTGAGTTGCTGCAGCTTGAATCTATGAGCCTGAGCTCCTTCCAAATCCGTCAGCTTCGAAAATGCCATTCCCTATGACCGTCCGCAACGTTTCTTGACGCACTTCGTTCTGTGTAGCAACAGTCAATCCCTAGGAGTTCCCAGGAACCGACGGTCTTTAACCTAGCGTCAAGACCTACTAACCAGAAGGAAGTACGCGCGCGGCCCTACGGCCTTTATTTCACAAATATATATATGCGAAAACAATGTCTCTCAGCTGTGGAAGCAAAAGTGTAAGGAACGAAGCTCAATGAATATGTACAAAACAATTACAATGATACGAATGTTCAGACTGATCGTGGAAAACGGGATAATGCAATTATCAAGGGACAGAACAGGATCTTTTATTAGTCTTTAGTGCTGGATCGCAAAAAGTATCGGGTTTTCCCAGGACGTGTCTGTTCGTCAAACAAAGGATCCGTTGAAGGGGCAACGTCCTGTTGATCAGCTGAATGTTCTGGTCTTGAGTCTTTTGCTGACAAATGTTCAACAGTGTCTCTATGCTGCACTGAGGATTCTCCAACAGGTTGTGCGTCGCTGAAAGGTACAAACGCCGGCAATCCTTCGGTTTCAGTTGATGCAATGCCTTTCCTCACCCACGAGTCTGCTGGCAACGGGATAGGGACTTTCTTGGTATGGGTGGCGTGCACCCAATTCTTCCGCCCCTCAAGGCGAACTGCAGTTCTCGTGGCAAGGAGGACCTGGTAGGGTCCAGTAAACCTCGGGTCCAAGTTGGTCTTGCGCGAAAAGTTGCGCGTCACCACCCAATCTCCGGGCTGGAGTTGGTGGCCTGGACCCTCCGTCTGCGTCGGCAATGCTTCGTGAACCTGTTGGTGAATTAACCTCAGTTTAGCAGTCAAGTCATGAAGATAATCGATCAGCATTGGATACTCAAGATCACAAAAAGCACCCGGTCTAGGGACCCCCCAAACATTGGCAGGACGACCGAACACTATTTCATAGGGGCTGAGCCCTACTCGGGAGTGTACAGTTGCCCTTGTTGACAGTAATGCTAAGGGTAAGGCGTCAGGCCACGAAAGACCAGTCGTAGCCTGAATCTTTGCTAGCTTTAGTTTAAGGGTGCCGTTATACCCCTCAACCAAACCAGCTGACTGGGGATGGTTGGCACTATGGAATTTCTGATTAATTCCAAGGCCCTTGCATACACTCTTCATCACACTCCCCACAAACTCACTTCCGTTATCTGACCACACGACTCTAGGCATTCCATACCGAGGAAAGTATTCCTTCAGTAGGATTTTCGCAGTAGACAAAGCAGTATTGTCTTTGAGTGGATAGGCCTCGATCCATCGGGAGAATGCGCAAACCACAACTAAAACATATTTCAGGTTATTGCATCGCTCCATATGGATGAAGTCCAATTGAATCACCTCAAAGGGACATGAAGGGGGAGCAAAACTACCAGGAGGAGTTGGGGTTCCCTTACCAGGATTGTACATCATACACACCATACAGTTCTTAACCAAGCGTTCAGCACATTTCGTAATACCATCATTCTTCCACACAGGGGACAGCAACTTACAAATACCTTTTGCGCTGATATGTGCTAACCCATGCGCCATTGTCACAACGGCCAGCACATACGCATCCGGTAACATCCATCTTTTCTGTTCCGACAAATCAATCCAACAACCATTCGTATCCAACTTTCCCGTGCTTTCTTTCCACTTCTCCTTTTCAGTCTCGGTGGCCTCATTCTGAATTGCCTTTACACTCTCGATAGTGTCCTCACACATACTCGATTCTGTAGGCCACCTAACCGAACTCGTCACATACATTCGAGTGCTAAGGTTCCGGGCAGTCTCCTTAGCAGTCTCATCCGCAAACGCATTACCTCGACCAACATCATCCGTCACCTTACGATGCGCACTACATTTGACAATCGCCACTTGCTTAGGCAACGTAAGTGCATCCAAAAGATCATTCACAAGCTGACCATGCTGAATCTTCGTACCATGCGATGTTAGAAAACCTCTCTCTCTCCACAACCGTCCAAAACTATGTGCGACGCCAAATGCATATTGGCTGTCGGTAAACACATTCACACGTTTCCCTTTCGCTAACACACACGCTCTAGTGAGAGCGATCAGCTCTGCAGCTTGGGCAGAATTCTGATTTAGTCGTGCAGTCTCAACAACAGTATTCAACGTTACAACAGCATAAGCAGTAGTCACATCACCATTCGGCAACTTGAAACATGAACCATCCACATACAGTGTACCATCTGGGTCTTCCAATGGGGTGTTTTTAAGGTCCACTCGACCTTTCGTTTCCTCCTCTGTCCTCAAATAACAGTCGTGTTCTGTTATTTCATCTGACTCTGAGCTAATTGGTAACAAAGTGGCCGGGTTCAGAACATTACAACGTTTTATTTGAATGTGGCTTGCCAACAGCGTCAACTCGTACCCAGACAACCTCGCACTCGTCAAGTGCTGAGTTTTCGTACGATTCAAAAGAGTATCGACTGCATGCGGAACCATCACCGTAAGCATATTATCCATGACCAATCCTGCTGATTGTCGGATGGAGACCGCGGCTGCCGCTGTTGCTCTCAAACAACTCGGCAATGCTCTAGCTACCGGGTCCAAGGTCGAGGAAAAATATGCACATGGACGTTGCTTACCACCAAAAGGTTGCGTTAAGACACTCAACGCACAACCTTCTCTCTCGTGAACATATAATGTAAACGGCTTGCTATAGTCAGGAGTACCTAACACAGGAGCCGAACACAATGAATCACGTAATTCAGAAAAACTTTTCTGACATTCTTCCGTCCATGGTAAAGGAGTTGAAACATCCTTGCACGTAAGAGCCACTAATGGTTTCGCTAGCAATGAAAAATTTGGAATCCATTGCCTGCAGTACGACGTAATACCTAAAAAGGCACGCACATCTCTTTGGGTGGTTGGCACAGCCATTCGTGCAATTGCTGCAATTCTCTCTGGGGTCAAACGCCTTCCCTCCTTTGACAATAAGTGACCTAGATAGGTTACTTCTTGACAACAATATTGGAGTTTAGAAGGTGACACCTTGTGATTCAACTCGCAGAGATGTTGCAGCAGCGATACCGTAGCAATTTTGCAAATGTCCTGAGTATCTGCAGCCACCAATAGGTCATCGACGTATTGGATTAAGGCCGCACCAGCCGGCAACCTAAACGCATCCAGTTGACCCTTCAAGGCTTGGCTGTAAATCGATGGACTTTCACAGTAGCCCTGAGGAGCGCGTTTAAACCGGAAGCTCCGTCCACCAAGAGAGAAACCGAAAAGGTCTCTGCTCTCTTCTGCAATCGGGATGCTGAAGAACGCATTCTTCAAATCAATCACCGAAAACCACGATGCAGAAGCTGGAATCAGAGTCAGTAGCGCCGTGATGTCAGGCACAACGGGGAACTGAGGAATCACAATTTTATTCACCTCCCGTAAATCGATAACAAAACGATAAACAGGTGGTTTCGAAGGATCAGTATGGTTTAGAATGGGTAGTACAGGGCTGTTGCACACGTTTCCCCGTGTTTCCTCAATAACATCTTTCTCGATCAAATCATAGATGATTGCTAACAATGCTCGTTCACCATCAAGGGAGATACGATATTGGGGAATACGCGGCAATCGCACATTGGATTTCAACTGAACAACATAAGGTGAGATATCAAGTAGGCCCACATCATTGGGACCTGTTGCCCACAAAGACGCAGGAAGAGAACTCAATTCCGGTGGAAGCTTATCGAGAGACAAGTACATGGGAGAGACAACTCTCTCTCCCAACGTAAGCTTTACACCCGCAGGAGAACAATACAAAGTTGCATACAACCGTTTAAGCAGATCCAGACCCAAAAGATTTTCACCACAACCCGTGGTTAAAATCAACGGAGCTTCTAGCTCACGAGGCCCAATTGTAAGGGGCAAAGGGCGCGAAACTGGATTGCTAACGGGGGCGCCAGAGAATCCAACGGAAACATTTGTTAAGCCAGACAAAGGTGCGCCAGGGAGTTTCGAATGCTTTATGGAACTTTTCGCTGCACCAGTGTCCAACAGAAAAGGCTCAACGACGCCCGATGTAGCAACTGCGACGTAAGGCCCTCTCCGATCAACCGGAACTGATACCACTCCCTCTTCTTGTCTATGGCTGTCCTAGTAATTACTGTCGTCAGTTCCCTGATCGACGTAATAATCGTCTACATTGTACTGCGCAGATCGTCCTTGCGACGATCCACGTTGATCAAAACAATTATCGGAATTTGATGAGTTATCTGAGCGATCATTCTGAGCTCCACGACCTCTACCACGTGGTGCCTGCTGTGAGCCACCACGACCTCCTCTAGATGAGTTACCACTATTACGTTCGTTCAGAACAGGACAATTGAATTTGATATGACCCTCCTGTCTACAATAGGCACATTGATTGTATCCCAACAAGGATCTTTGGGAAGGGGGGTCATTACGAGATTGTGATCTATTCGATTGCGGCTGCGATCGATTTTGTTGGGATGCATTCTGATTTGAACGTGGAGGATACGCTTGCTGCAGTAGCACTTTAGTTTTTAGCTCTTTCGTCTTTTTATCAGCACGGTCGTTCTCTTCTTTCTCTCTATTCTCATAATATTGTGCCGTGGCCAATATCTGAGCTGAGGTAGAAACGGCCCATGCACTTTCCGAATTCTTTAATTTGTTGCTCAAATCGGGCAATAAGTTCGAAACAAATTTATCCACAAACAATCGTTGACCACCCTCGGTACCCATATCCTGTCCACTATGGTCGATGAATGCCTCCTCGAACCTCGTAAAGAAGTCGGAGACATTCTCGTCCTTTTTCTGTTTACAAGCTGACAATTTGTCCCAATTTACCCTCATAGCTGGCATTAGAGTTTTCATTAACGTGATTATTCTTTGAGGGAGAGCAGTAATCAACTGGTCGGGTTTAGCACCACCAGTTTGCAACCCATCCGCCGCTATAATGGCCGCCCAATCACCACCTAATTCATTTGCATGATTTTCCTGACGGATCTTAGCCCATACCGGTTGCGGTACAACATTACCAAACAGCATATCGATATCAGCAAGATTCATTATCATAGCGTCTACGAGCTGCGATAATTCTTTGTAATACCCTGTAGGATTTTTGCGAGGGTCAGGCAAAGATTGCTTCACCTGTAACACTTCCGAGCGTTTCCATGGGAGATGTATCCATACTCTCTGGAAATGCCCCAGTGTCGGAGGAGCAGCATTAGGATTAGGTGGCATCCATACTGGTGGAACTTCCCGCATAGGAAATTGACCAGACTCATCTGGCTGTCTTTCGATATCCTCAACAAACAAGGCTTGAGGTATAGGAGTGGGACGGAAAGACAACAATCGTTCAACAGCGCGTCGAACATTGGTGTCCACTATCAGTCCAGCCGAAAACTGAAGTTGTAGATCAGACAAAGCGGTCAGCACCTCGTCAGGTGCGTCGGCCGATATCTGATCACGAAGGACTTTACACATCTCCTCGAACACAAATCTTTGGGTTGGAATATTGAACTGACAAAACGTGTCGAGTACAATACGCGGTGGATTTCTAAGGGGGTGCGTCATCCAACCCATCGCCATATTATATAGCGAAGCACGTTCCCTGTTACCAGGAAGCTGACTACGTCTTTGAGGACCATCTGAACCAGCGGACCCAAGAACAGGCCCGAGCGAATGAAAGAAACTAGCCGCAAGAGGAGAATTACGACTACGAGTAGAGGGAGAAGTATAGGACACAGGACTAACAAGTGAAGGAGTAGAGACAGAAACAACAGCAGGGGTTAACAGAGCAGGAGCAGTAGCGTGAGCAGGAGTATGTGGAAGCGGAGGAGCAGTAGGAATAGCAACAGCCAAAGGAGCAGGAACAGTCGGAAGAACGGGTGCAGGTTGAGGAACAGGCAGAGGAAGAATAGGTGCAGGAACAGGTACAGGGGGAATCACAGGGGCTGTGATACCCTGTACGTACGGAGGTGGCGATTTCATAAGATAGGACATTAAAGGATCCTCAACTGACTCATCCTTCTTGTCCGACTCCGTAGGCAAAGCAGGATAGCACTTATCTATAGTCATACGCTGCAATCTGTCAAACACTTCCTTTTCCTTAACCTCCTTATCATGCTGAAATTGCTCTGCTTTCTTTACGATGGTAGCAACATTATCTCTCTGATTTCGTTTAGTCTGTCTGATTTCTTTCTGTCGGGCTTCTTTACGCCACAACCGAAAGGCATCAAACATGGCCGGCCTTGACTTTTTCTTGAACAATTTAGCCTCTAGGTTATCTAAGATCGGGGTCTCAAAGCTACCATGAGGTGGCCAACTAAGGACACCATCCTTCTTTGTGTAGCGAATCCAATAATCATTAAAGGTAATCGGGCCTAGCCCATGTTTACTGTACAGTTCATAAGTCGGAGTTCCAACCGGAGGTATCGGACACGAGTCCTCCAGTCGGGAATCCACACCACAAGGTCTGAAACAACTGAACAAAGTACTACGACCAGGCATCTTGCACACTAGCCGAGTTTCACAAACTTCAAGGGTTACGGGATTTACCAAGTCCCAGCAAAGAGCTAATACCCTCGGTTTTTGGCGGCTGCAGTCGTCAAATAACACAACAAAGTACGCTAGTAAAGTGTCACCGACAAAAACACTCACACAGCGTCAACAACAAAAACACTCGCTAAAGTGTCAACAACCAAGAACTCTGGGAGCGACCCACAAATACTTAACTAAAAGATCGATGGCGTCACCAGGAAGGCCCGTCAATCGTCTCGCTATACCGAGGTCTACGCCAGGCGCCAAAACAGGTCTACAGTCAGGGCAGCAGTCCGTCGCAGCAGTCAGGAGGCGGGAATCTTCGCGGGAAAAGTCTTCGGGCCACTTGTTTCGACAACAGGATCGATGAAGCGGAGTGCACCTTCCCTCGGAGATTTCACTCGAAGTTCCTCACGATCGTCGGGCTTGGACCGGTACCACTGATGCAGCCCCACGTTGGGCGCCAACTGAAGGACTGGGTTCTTTAAGACCCAGCGGTGCCAGGGCACAACACCTGAAACCTTCGTGGGTAACCTGCTCCGGCGTACGAATGACAGAGACACGGGACACTTCCTTCGGCGTCAAAGATTCAAGGTTTATTTACTGCAGGGAACACAGAAGTCACGACAAGTACAACACGTGCAACTTGGGGAGACTGCTTCAAATTGGTTCTGTGGATCGCTCCTTTTATACAGATTTTACCCATAGGACAACATGGTACACAAAAGTTTACAACCCGGTTCCCATAATTATCCCCCAGAGGGGTCGCTTTGGTCACTTTGAATACACATAAGGTCCGGAACATAAGTGTAGAAACATTTGGCGGTTCCCAACTGTAAAAACCCATCTTCCCAACATTAGTGCATTCCAATCGGCAGTAAAACAGATCGAAATAGGAACAAAGACAGGTGCAGAGGAAGATGGAGACAGTGGGGAGATCGGAAAGGGTGTAAAAGGGGAGGTATCGGGAAACACGAGATACAGGCATCAAAGGGACGTGCCTAATGAGATGCACGGCTGAGACAATAAACCGGCACGGCAAGATGAGCCTCGAGTGGGGCCATCTGCCTTACAGTATCATCCCCCTCGTCATAAAGACACTTACAAAGAACATGTGTCTTCCGCAAATATCTTGGGAGTCTCAGGGTCGCGAAGCGGACATCGTCCGTTCGCTGGCTACTTGAGGGCAAGAGACAAAATGGATGCCGTATCTAAGATGGAACCCGTGGGTACAGATGAAAAACCCACATAACAAACGAACGGTTTAAGTTAGCACAGCGAAACTGCGCACACTTACTAAACTCGTCATTTGCGGTTCATAGATACCAGACTCGACCATATTCGTGCGAGTCGAAAACATCACTTACAATTGTCACGGAACCTCAGGTCGCGGACTTGTGTTTGGGAATTCTGACCAAAAGTCTAGCTGCTGAGTTTTGGACGGTTTGCATTTTTTTGATGACCCTTACTTGGGCATTTGCAAAAAGAGCGTTACAGTAGTCCAGAGTGGACAACACTAGAGAGGTCACCAAGGTTTTCCCGGCGGTTTCAGGGAGGAAGGGGATGATTTTCTTTATTAGTTGTAGTTTATGGAAGGCTGAGGATGCGATTTGGTTGGCATACGAGACAAATTTGAGATGGTCGTCAAAGACCACTCACAAGTTCCTCACCTTGATTGCGGGTTTAGGCGGGGTTCCGAAGGCCGTGGGCCACCATACGGAGGACTAACCTGGGGTGAGTTGTCCGAATATGATGACTTCCGTCTTATCGGAATTAAGTTTTAAACAGTTGGAAGCCATCCAGTCCCCAATTACCAACATACCTTCTTTAAAGCTCTCTGCCACCCTATCGCCATTGTTTTTGATGGCCAGGACCAACTGCGTGCCATCCGCATAGGAGGTAAGGCTCATCCTGTGTGCTCGAATGATGTTAGCTAGGTCCGACACGTAGATATTAAAGAGTGTCGGACTTAGGGATGAGACTTGTGGAACCCCGCATGGCAGAGACAGGTTGGACGATTGGAACGAACCAAGTGTAACAGCCTGAGTTCTTTCAGACAGAAAAGATGCCAGAAGTTCTTTAGCTGTATGTTGAATGCCCATGTTTTCGACACGGTCGTCCAAAATCGAGCGATCGACCGTGTCGAAAGCAGCAGATAAATCTAGCAGTATTAATACTGCTGTTCCGCCATGATCTCGGATGGATCTAATATCATCTGCAGCTTTGATCAGCGTGGTCTCGGTACCGTGGAACCGACGGAACCCAAATTGAGTATTATCGAGTAGATGGTGTTCCTCTATGAAAGCGGATAGTTGTAAATTCATTGCTTTTTCGGCGACTTTGGCCAGGAATAGGAGGCTTGCTATTGGCCGTTAGTTTTTCAGTTCATCCTTATCGAGATGTGGCTTCTTTAATAAAGGTTTAAGGAGAGTTTTTTTGAGGGCGTCTGGATAGAGTCCTGATCTAAACATGGTATTGCAGATTTGAGTGATGGCAGGTATAAGAACGTCAATGATTGGTGGGAGAATTTTAAAAGGACAAGGGTCAAGTGCAGAGCCTGTTTTAATCGTGGTGATGATTTCCGCAGTTTGAGCGTTGGTAATGTCTGTGAAATGAGTAAACTTGGGTACAGACTGAGTCAAAGTGTGTTGATAAAACAAGATTCATCTGGATCTGTTATTTCTAAAATAAACTTATACAATCTATTTGCCAGGATCTATGTGAAAAAATAGAAACCAAAAATTCGGATTTGGCCCTGCAAAATTACTTCCCTTGAGAAGAAGTTAAAGTGTTTCTGAAATGGTCAAGCAAGGACATTTTCAAACGTCTTACACATGTTAGCCATGTACGAGTTAGGACTGGAACCTTTATTTATTTATTTCAAATTCTTTTTTCGATTTTTAGACATAAAGGGCCAGATGTAGGTAGCCTAATACCGGTCGGTAATGGCCAAAATTACTGAATTTCGGCCGTTACCGACCGGTATTAGGCTTTTGAGATGTAGGTGACCAATTTACAGATTTGGTAATTTACCGAATCAGTATTTTTTTTAAAAAAATATTTTTATTTGTTTTTGTAGAATTAGAGCACAAGTGTCGGAAACATACACAGTAGGTTTTGCATAATATCTTCTCATCAGAAACAGCTTTCAATACAATGAATTCACAAATATACAGTATTCTATCAATTGAAGTCAGACTTTTCCTAACTCGCCTTACACTCCTAGGCCTATTCTGAATCTGTACTATCATCTTCAGTATCTGATGGTGGATCGCAGATATTGCCTCTATAAGTATGCCATGCTCCCCAGATTATTTTTCATTTTTGGGGGGAACCCCTGCTGCTAAACACCGCCCTTTCCGTGAACATGGCTGTGTCCATATCTCCCCTCCATGCCTCCAAGGTGGGCTTCTCTGCCCTTCCCAAACTTTTTGCTATATTTCGTTTGGCCATCATAATACCCAATGTCGCCCAACTCCGTCCTGAACGGGTAAGATCATTGGGTTCCCACACATTTAGAAGACAACGTCTGGGTTCCGGCAGCAGTGAGATTCCCTCTGACTGAGACATAGTTCTTAATACCTGTGTCCAATACTCAACTATTTTGGGGCAGTCCCATATGGTGTGATAAAAGGTCCCCTCCTCACCACATCCCCTCACGCAGTAGGGATGATCTACCCCACCTATCTTGTGTAGGGTGCTTCTAGTATAATATGAGCGATGTAGTATGCGTAATTGCACCAGACGGAGACGTGAGGGTATTCCGACTTCCTTCTGGGATGCCAGTGCTTCCTGCCACTCTGATTCGTCAAACTCCCCACGGTCATTTTTCCCGTAAGGTCCCCGTTGGACTGGGCAGATTATTAATTCATTTACGGTAAACTTAGGATGTCGCTTTCTTTGGCAGATAGTCCGTCAGTAACCTGTCCTCCAGGGGAGACGCTTATGGGACTTCCGAGTCTGGTGGTAATGCTGTCAGTAAGGCGTGTCGAATCTGTATGTATCTGAACTGTTCAGTGGGTGCTAAATCGTATTGTTGTCTTAGTGTTGCAAAGGGAAGTACCCTACCCTTCTCCCACAGATCCCCAATCGTCGATATCCCTATAGCATCCCAGCGATCGAAACCCTTGGTGTCCCTAAGGTTCCCTAGCCGCTTTGTGTCCCACATTGGAGTAAGTTGTGTTAGTATCCCTTGCCACCCCAAATTTGCCTGCGCTATATGCCAAAGTGTAAGTGTGTGTCGCAATGGCCCAAACTTCTTTAGAGATAATTGTTTATCGTAAAGAGGAGCTAGTATACCAGACTCGCCCAACTGCTCTCTATCCGCTTTTAATGCCGGTTCTGACTGTGGGAGGTGTATCCACTGGTTAATTACCTTCAATTGAGCTGCCCAGTAATAAAGGTGTATGTCTGGCAGCGCTATACCACCATCGTACCAGCTGTGTGTCAGCTTGGCCTGTGCTACACGCGCAGGTTTATGGCCCCATAATAGGACAGAGACCTGCGCCGCAATTGTTTTGAAGTAAGAGGCCTGCGCGGCAAAGGTCGTATTTTCCAAGATGTATAAAAAGCGGGGCAATGCCATCATTTTAAAAAGTTCTGCTTTGCCCAGCAGGGTCACTGGCAGTGATTCCCAATGTCCTACGTCTTGCTTGAGACGTTCGAGTGGTGGCAACAAATTTCGTCTAAAAAAGTCATCAGAGCCAGCTGTGACGTGAACCCCTAAATATTTAAACGTGGTTTCTGCAGTTCATAGCGAACAACTATCCGGCAGGCGCGGTGTCGGACCATGAAGTACGTACATGGTGGATTTAGACCAGTTAATAGAATATCCGGATGCCCGCCCATAGGCCGTGCAGACATCCAAAAGTGTATTTATGGAACGCCCGGGGGAAGTGAAGTACAGCAGTATATCGTCTGCGTATAGGGAGATCCTGTCTTCTCAGTCCGCCGACCATTTGAGGCCCCTAATAGTTGACTCCCATCTAATCCATTCCGCCAGGGGCTCCAGTATCATGGCAAACAATTGTGGCGATAGCGGGCAGCCTTGACGTGTTTTCCCTTGCCAAGGGAAAATCTGCTGAGATATGGCCATTAGCTGTGACATGTGCCATAGGTTTTGTGTACAACAGTCGGACCCAGGCGCAAAACCTCGGCCCAAAACCCAGATGATGCAGCACCGCAAAAAGAAAGGGCCAATGGACCATGTCGAATGCCATATGGGCGTCTAAGGAGAGTATTACCGCCGGTTCCTGCAGATATACCGCACGGGCCATCACCACATGTAGCCGTCTTAAGTTTAGCGCTGTGTTCCTGCCCGGCATAAAGCTCGATTGAACTCTATGCACTTTGGTGAGGTGCGGCGTAAGTCTTAGTGCTAATAGTTTGGCCAGTATTTTGGCTTCAGCATTCATGAGGGAGATAGGCCGATATGAAGTACACTGATCCGCCGGTTTCCCAGGCTTTAGGATCGTTACAACGGTAGCCGTGCGTTGGTCCGGTGGGAGTTCTCCTATCCTTAGGCTCTCATTAAACATAGTCAGCAGGTGGGGTGCGAGGGAGTCAGCCTTTTTGTTACATAACTCAACTGGTATGCCATTGGGTCCCATCGCCTTGCCCGACTGCAGTGCTTTAACAGCCAGGGCCATCTCATCTGTCGTGAGCTCTTCAGGGGTAAATTTGGACATTTTAAGGTCTTTAATGTAGGACAGTGCTTCCTCCTCCGAGATTGTCGAATCTGAGGAAACGATTTTCAAAAAGTGGCGTGCTAACATGTTTACTATTGTGTGCGGGTCCGCAGTGAGATGTCCACCCTCCATTGTGAGCTGTGCTATCCATCTGTCCTTCCGTTCCCGCTTATCTAACCAGGCAAGCAGTTTACCCGCTTTGTCCCCTACGTCATACATTTTATGTCATGTGTCAGCAAGGCGCTGTCTGGCCAGAACCAGGTATTCCTTGTGACGGCGCTGTGCATTCTGCAAGCTGCAGAACGCATCAGGGGATGGGTCAGCAGTGTGTTGTGCCTCTGCAATAGTCACCTCAGATTCCAAAGCTTGTAGTTCTAACTGTCTTTCTCGTTTATAAGTTACTATGGAGATTATTGCCTGTCCTCTGAGAACTGTTTTGTATGCCTCCCATAAAGTGACAGAGGAGGTTATAGAACCAACGTTATCATGAAAATAATGCTTCGTCACCTTTTTAAGTTCCCTTCTAATCTTGGGATTGTGGAGATATCCAGGGCGTATTGGGTAAGTCCGACACCTTTTCTGCTGGTGATGGATGTAACTAACCATCAGTGGGGAATGGTCAGATATGCCCCTTGGTTTGATTTCTACACTGTTAATATTACAAAGGCTACCCAGTGACCCCAGGAAATAATCAATTCTGGTGAGGCTGTTGTGAACACTGGAGTGATAGGTAAATTGACATTCAAGGGGGTGATATTTCCTCCAAATGTCCACCAGTCCCATAGCTGCCATAAAGCTCCCCAAACGTGACGTCCCCGATGACTTTACTCTGAGAGGGAATCTGTCCATTAAATCATCAGCCACTGAATTAAAGTCTCCCACAAGGATCAGCTCGCCCTCAGGCAACCCCAGTAAGAATGTGCCGAGATCCAGGAGGGCCACTGCTTGTAATGCAGGAGGTTTGTAAACAGAAACAATATTAAGAGGCTTCCCTTCCCATTGTGCATGTATGGTGGCAAATCTACCTACATCATCAGTTTTAACATTGCTGACAATTAGTGGGAACTGCTTCTTTACCATATACCAACCCCTCTAGAACGTGAAGTAAATTCTGAGTGGACCACCATGTTATACCCCCATCTATTCATAGATTTAGTGGAGGAGCCTGTTAAGTGTGTCTCCTGAAGCAGCACAACCGCTGCGCCCCCCCTTTTTATGCATTGTAAAACCAGGCCTCGTTTGATTTTATCGCCCAGTCCGCGTACATTCCGCGTGAGTATGGACAGAGATGGGGTCACTACAGCGGAGCTCTTCAGTGAGTTATCTATTGAGTTTTCCCCCACCTTAATTTTCAAAGGTGCTAGGACTATAAGTGACTTGTCTTATGCAAGGAATACTGTGTGTTTCTGTGAGTAGTGACATAGCGCAAAAATATCCACAATTGCTCTTCACATAAACATTGAACAAAGGACATAGAAAAAATCCCCCCGCCATCCCCCCTCCCTGCCATGCAAACTTGAAACTGCCCGCCACCCCAACTCAGCAGAGCCCTCAGTACCCCAACCCTGAAACTTCGGTATTATATAGGTATAGGGGTGGGAAAGTCCAAGGAGGACCAGACACTCCCCCCTGTCCCTTAGTCCCAAGCCATCAATAAGTCCATTGTTGTTAACAGAAGGTGGAAGTCCCTGAGTGGCAACTTTGTATGACTCTCCCAATCAGTAAGACAAAGAAATGGGGAGATACTTCCTTTACGTCTGCACAGTTCAGTCGCCAGTGTCCTTGTGTGTTTGGGCATCCTCCTCTTCTTCCTGTTCAATTGTTTCTGGATCGTTGTCCACGCCCCGTTGCTGTCGCCTCCTTCACGGTCGTCCTGACCTCTCCGCCGGCCGCCACCCTTCAAGCCAGTCGTGCGCCTCTTTTGGCGTGTCGAAGAACCATGTTTTTTTGTCTGCCACTACTCTGAGTCTTGCTGGAAAGAGCAAAGTATACGGCAGTTCACGGGACCTGAATGTCTTTTTTACTTCCTGGAAGCTTCTGCGACGCGTCGCGACCGCCGCTGTATAATCCGGGAAGAATGAGATCTCGTATCCATAAAGGCGGTGCCACCCGTGCCATCTGGAGTATAGCGTCTCTGTCCCGAAAATTAAACAGACGTGCTAGTACCGGCCGCGGTGGGGCTCCCGGCCGTGGACGCCCTCCTGGTACCCTGTGGGCCCGCTCCACCGAGAAGAAGGCAGAGAGACTTTTAGGTTGTAGTTTGGTCTTTATGAGATCTTCAACGTATAGGTCCATGGCAGGTCCCCCCTCGGATTCCGGCAGCCCAAATATTCAAACGCTATTGCGGCGAGAGCGCCCTTCCTGCTTATCCATTTTCACCACCATGCGCTTGTTGTCTTCTTTAGTTGCGTCACTCTCTTAATCAGGAGCGAAGTGTCCTTATTTGGGGATGTTGTCGCTTGTTCTACTTCGGTCACCCTTGTCGACATTTTCTGCAGACCTGCTCTTAGGAATGTGATGTCTGTTGATATTGTACCCACCATGGTCTGCACCTGGTGGAGTGCCGCCATTACGTCCTCCAGGGTCACCTTGGAGCCTCCGTCTCCCTCCGTGCCCTTAGCCCCAGCCCCCTTTTGGTCCGGCAATGGGGGAAAATCCTTGGCATATGCAAACTTGTCAAGTTTGCCTTGTGGGGGCGCTCGGTTACCTCTGCCGCTCATTGTTGGAAGAACAGGTACCCTAATTCTGCACCGCACTGCCACTGATTCGTCACGGAATAATTCAGACTGCGTAGTGTGTAGGCCGGCGCTGAGGGACCTCCGCGTATGCTTTGCCCGTTCTTGTGGCACAAAGTGTGTGTCGAATACTTTCTTTGTATGTCTCTGTTCTTGTTGTGCCCCAAATTAGAGTGTCGTCAGTGGGTGCTCTTGATTGGTTCTGTGCAGCACTGCGTTGAGCAACGGATCCTCTCCGCCACAAGCCTTGTAGAAAATGGGGGTGGGTGGGGGCCACCATGTGGTACGTCGTTGTTTCCAGGCACCTTTCAACGCCGGGGGTGGGGGGGTGCCCCTCCCCCATCAGGGTTTGGGGTATCTCTGGCTGCCTCTCACCCCCAGTTCTTAGGATCGTGCATCCTCCTGCAGGGTTGCAATTTAGCTGTCTGCTGCTGTGGCGCTTTAGCTCCCAGCGACAGGGGCCTTTCACCCTCAAGGAGACCCCACCGCCACCTCCAGCGCGCTTTTAAACGCACCTCTGTCGCGCTTCCGGAGACTTTCTGACTGTGGCCGGCTGGGACGGGTTTACGTCAGATGCTATCACTTATTTGCCCCTCGTCTGCCGATGTGCGTTACCGATGCTCCTGAAGCCCCACCAGTGGCCCTGGCAGTACTGCAATGTTCCCACCAGCTGCTAGTGTGGGTCCTCCATCTTGCTGCTCCTTTGGCCCGCCGGGCTGCACCGCCACTGAAGGGCCCGCTGATCGTTACGGGGGATAGTGGGGAGCGCCGCTCTCACCGTCACTCCGCCATGCAGGCGGACTCCACCAGTGCCTCACACGGGTGTCCCCGGCGTCTCAGCTCACCCTCAGTCGTCAGCGTCGCATCAGCCCCACTCCTGGCTGTCCGAGACGCGCACGCGCCGGGTCTCCTGTGAAATTGAGCCTGCTACCTGAAACGTGCACGCAGGCCGCAGGAGGTCGCTCGCCGCTACTCCATGGTCCGGGATCGGAGCGGCCACAGACCAAGCTCAATGGGGACCGCTTCACCTCCGCAAAGTAAGTGGCTGCTGTGGGACAATTATTTATATGGATATGTGCCCGGATTCATGGAGGGAGTTGGTCTCACCCTGGAGCTCCTCTATGGTGCGGCCATCTTAGCGTGCTGCAAGATACGCACCCCCGAATCGGTATTTTAAGGAATCGGTAAATTACCAATTCCTCAAAATACCAAATCGGTAAATTACTGAATCAGCAATGTAGGGAGCACTCAAACGTGTGAATTGCATAGTTAAGGATTTGGTATTTACCACCAACTGAAAGTTGGTGGTAAAAAACAAAACCTTTGGAAAAGCATTTTTGTGCATTTCCAAAAGTGCCATGTGGCAGACATACAAGCTCTTAGGGCATGAATGTGTGCCACATGTGCACACATGCACGATTCAGGGGTGCAACAGGGTGTCAATGTGACACCCTGCCACCCTCGAATGTGTTCCTCCATTACCATATCGGTATTTACCGATTCGGTAAATCCCATTCATTCCTATGGGCCTCCAGACCCATAGGAATGAATGGGAATTACCGAATCGGTAAATATCGATTCGGTAAATACCGAATCGTACCGATTCGGTAATACTTACCGAATTTTTTCCTACATAGCATTTACCAATTCTAAAATACTGAATCGGTAAAATTCGGTATTTTACAATCGGTAAATTAGGATTACCTACATCTGGCCCAAAATACCAAGACAAAAACATTGCAGCCATTATCTAGTTACAGAATAGTGTATAGAAGGATTGACATAGTACCTCAATATCGGTTACATTTCTTCGTAACAGATATACAGCAGACAACCTTTTCCATTATTTGAGATTCTTTATTGCTAATTTGACTTCCTGCTCCTCAGTGGGATGACTTAACATTTTTCTACTGGACTTCAGTAGACTTAGCATTGCTAGCCTTCATGGTGCCTCTCTACCAGCCTATCATCTCATGTCCTCTGCTCTACAGGGGTCTATAAAAGTCCCAGAAAATCTGTAGCTTCCTTTCTCATTCCTTATGACCTTACCCTGTTCATCCCTCACAATATCCACATTCGCTCACTTTATTTTACTCTATAGTCACCTGGCTGCTCCCCTTCATTGAATGCCCTCCAAGCAGCTACAAAACCCACATCCTATGATTTGTTTATAATATATTTCTTGCTCTCTGGCAGTGTCCTTGAATCTATGGGCCAGATGTAGGTAAATAGTATTTACCGATTCTAAAATACCGAATTTTACTGAATCGGTATTTTAGAATCGGTAAATGCTATGTAGCAAAAAATTCGGTAAAAATTACTGAATCGGTAAGATTTGGTATTTACCGAATCGTTATTTACTGATTCGGTAATTGCCATTCATTCCAATTACTGAATCGGACACCCTGGCACCCTTGAATCGTGCTTGTGTGCAGATGTGGCACACATACATGCCCTAAGGGCATGTATGTTTGCCACATGGCACAGATGAAAATGCACTGATTTGCATTTTCAAAGGTATTCCTTATTTACCACAAACTTATAGTTGGTGGTAAATAACGAATCCTAAAATGGGAAAAGCACTCATTTGAGTGCTCCCTACATTGCAAATTTGGTAATTTACCGATTCGGTATTTTAAGGAATCTGTAATTTACCGATTCCTTAAAATACTGAATCAGTAAATTACCGAATTTGCAATTTAGGCCACCTACATCCCAAATGCCCAATACCAGTCAGTAACGGCCGAAATTCGGTAATTTCGGCCATTACCGACTGGTATTGGGCCACCTACATCTGGCCCTAAGTGCTCTATCATCTCACGGCAAGTTAACATTGTCTCTCTTCGCATAATCCCAGAGGATCTTTCTTAAGAGGAACTAGTCTTGACTCGAATTAGGAACATAGACTGTGGCCAATATCACCCATTTCCCTCCCACATCAATCTTAGCCATGACATAGTTTCCATTACGGATCCTCTTTTTATCTATCATAACTACTGGAATATATTATTAAGTATAAAAACTCCAGCAGTGTTTGCCCATCCTGAGGCGGTATATCAACGGGGAGAAGGGGAGGATAATAAAATGTTTTCCACCTTTGTTGCGGACTCTGGGCTATGTGTGTTTCCTGGATAAAAAATATGTCCTCTTGATCAATGCCTTTCCATAATTTAGCCCTGAGCCCTGAGATCCCATAAATTCAGTGTGACTATGTGAACCATATGCAGCGCAGTGTGGATAAAGATTTTAAAAAATGAAAAATAGCCTTTGGCGCGAGTGCCCAAATAATTTTGTAAGTGTGCATACCACATAGGCCATGCCTACAAAATGACAGGGGTATTTTCTTTTCTTTTGAGGTTCCAATCTGAGTTGATTAGTATCTAAAAAGAAAATAAAACACACAAAAGCTTTTTTATTAAAGTGAGCTGGGGCAATAAATGGAAGCCACAGAGTGGATGACCGGAAGCAATGAAGGGGGTCCGAAGTAACATGGAGGAAGCATAAGGAAAAGGGGGGTGGTCGGGAGGGCAAACACAGAAGAAACACGGGTGAGAGTTGGGGACAGACACAAAAGCAACACATAGGGTGGGAGAGTGAGTAAGCAATGGTAGAGGGACACAGGCAAGGGCAACAGGAAGTGGGGTGGGGCACACAGCAATGCAGGTGGATAGAACTACATGAGGGAGACACCTCAAAAGCACATTCATTCTCATGAATTGCTCAACAGAAAATAAAAAAGAAAAGCAAGCAGTGAAAGTAGTGATGCCAGTCAGTCAAAGAGATGGTAAAGAGGCAGTGCTCCATGGGAGGAACAAACACAAGACTGACAAGCTGAAGCACGAATAAGAAGCATACAAATGAGAGTGACACGGAAAGCCAGGCAATGGTAGGCAGTGAGCTAGCTCCAAGCTTTATCTGTGTTCTTGGAAAGCTACAGTATGCCTCGCCACAAACCGTGCATGCGCTGGCCGGTAGGCTCAGCCTAAAAAGGCACACCCTCTACACAAGCTGCTCCAACCAAACCTGTTTAATGACCTTTGAAAAAAAAGCGACTAAGTAGCAAGATAAGCCTACAAAGCTCCCCTCCAGTAATTCCCCAGTCGGAGAAATGGTTAGCAGGATACACCCTTCTAGTCACATGCCCCTCATCTTCCAGTGTTCCTCTGACTAATTCAAGAGACAATCCCTTCCTATCCTTTCTTTCTAACAAGGCTCCTAAATACTTAGGGACTTATTTACAAGACCCTTGTGCCTCCAGTACACCACTTTTTTCCATTATAAAAGTGGCTCCCCCTTGCGGCGCAAAAGGCTTGTAAATAAGCCCCTTGGTATTTGTAGGTGCAAGTTACCACGGATCCATGTTTTAGGGGCCATTCACTTGGGCTCGAAATATCTATGCCTAGCTTAGTCCCTTCGGTAAATCCCAAAAATGTACACCATTCTCTTTCAGGATCACTTTCAGATGAGCTAGTCTGCCAAAGTGCAGTTCTCTGCATTTATATGTTCCATTATTGGGATTTTCCTTCAGGTTTTGCGCCTGCTGTTGACCTCTGGATCTATTCTTCCAGTTTACTATGTTCAAATGAGTTGCCTATTTCATCTCATCCTTCTATTTGCTATGTAGTCCCAAAATTAATTTTTCTCATGTAGGCTTGATTGCCAGTTCTTTACGCCCTCACTATAACTACATTCTAGCTGGGTGAACTCACCTGTACAATATCTGATTCTTGATTAGCTCAGCCATGACACTTCAGAATTATCTCCTTTTAGACAGAGAAACAGTGAAGAGATGCTGATATGACAACGTGCTATCCAGATTGTGAATGAGCCCCTGTAAACATGCTGCTTTCATCACCTTTCTTTTAGTGGGAATAATATAATTTACATGTATGTTGGTCTATCTTGATGCTTAGTTGAGTGTGTTCCCACGCTTTGTGGTCTCTCAAAAGGAGTCTACACCTACTTTCAGAACGAATATAAAGTGTTCTGTTATACGTAGGAACAGATTTTCTCTCTGTCTCTCTTTCCTCTGAGATTGTGAATGATAAAGTATTTCTCTGGGATCAATTTTCCAGGTCCTTATATTTCTAAAAGAAGTGGTTTTCCAGTGAGACGAGGGCAATGGAAAGCAGCTGCTCATTGTTGCTCAACATTTGACCTCTTACATCTATGTGAATTTGCATCCACTTGGGGGCCAATTCTGATTCGGTAAAATGCCCTCCGAATAGCCGTACGGAGAGTTTTTCCCGTACGAATCGTATGCAGAACCGTACCCGTACGTAAGATGTAGTACGATGTGTTCAGTTCAGTAAATCTTTATTTCGAAGAATAAAAATTCCTCATAAAAGCACATTGCATAAAATTTCATTACATTTAATTCCTGAACTTTTCATGTTAAAAACAACAATAGAGAAGAGAGGATATGATTCACGGGGCAGTTATAATTTTACAACATTAATTCATTTCTTGTATTCCTCAATCTTACTGCTACTTTTAAAAAGCTTAAAATGGCACATAGGGTGTGGGGATCAGTGGCTTTCTGTAAAAACAACAATGCAGTTCTTGCTTGGCGGAATTTCTGTTTCTTTAAAATGTCTACCAAAAACAATCGTCTGGGGTTACTATAAAATGAACATAAAAGTACAAAATGAAGGGTGTCCTGCGGAGACCTATTGTCGCAGCCGCAGGCACCCTTCTGCTCAATTGATACGGTAAAACCAGCAGGGTAAGCTAAAATATTTGGTAACCAATTGAGCCTAAAACGGCACATTAAAAACCGATCATTTTGGCTATACACAAGAAACATATGATTCCATTCCCCCTCCATTTCTTACAAGGTCATAGGCTGCTAGTGATTTCTTTGCCAGGCCACAACTTCTTCTGTCAGCGACATATTTTTCTAAAAGCAATTTTTTTACCTTCATTTTACAACTATTTACAATCAAGGAGGGATCATTAAAAAGCTGGCCCTGGTCAATACTTGTTAAAGAGTCTTTCACATATTTCAACCAGGGGATTTGTAGGGCCTTGTCTCTTTGTAAGCAGTCTGTAATTATTTCCCTGGTCAGAGCTGCCTCCGGGTTAGTCCAAGTTCTCATCCATGCCATAATTGGCCTTAGTTTAACAATATCAGAAATATATGGCATCCCTAATTCATCATGGGCAATTTCAGCAGGGATGGCTTGCGGGACTTTTAAGATTCTCCGAAAGAATTCATCTTCATGCTGTTGAAGTTGCTTACAGTCCCTAAAGCCCCATATCTCAGCACCATACAAGGCCTTAGCTGTACTGATTGAGGCATATAATGCCATTATCAGTTCTGGGCACCAGCGTCCCAATCTACGGGCAAATCTCAAAATAGCCCCATTTGAGGACACAAGCTTGGTGCAATGGGCCTCAAGCAGGTGATTAAATAACATGTCCCCATCCATTAGCAGCCCTAATTAGGGGAAGGTCTTTACTTTGCCCAGAGTCTGTGACCCAATTTTGAACACACTCTTGTTAGTAGGTTTTTTACCGGCCACCATGACAAAGGATTTTGTTAGGTTGACAGACAAGTCCAAGTCCCCCATGAACTTAACGAATCCGTCCACCAGGAGTTGCAAAGTCCTTGGGGTCCTGGCCAGCAGGACCGCGTCATCCGCGTACAATAGTACTGGGACATGACGCGGTCCAACTTTGGGGGAATCAGCTTCTAGGGCGATGAGGGCACTATCTAGGGCATTAATGTAAAGGGAGAAAAGAAAAGGGGCTGTACCCAAAGCAGTTCTCCATACGAATCCTACCGAAGACCGTACAATTCACTAATCTGTACGAATCGCATTCGGGACGCGCAGTACGCAAAGTCCGTACGGATCGAAGCTGCATTGTCCGGCCCACAAGTACGAATCTTATCGACAACACTCCGTACGACTCTTTTTCTACAGGAGCTTAAAACGTCAGTAAAAGCAGATTCCGCCTCAAAATGCATTCAAAACGGACCCCCTCGGGTACGGTGCGTACACCCCATGGTTGCAGGGGTACGGTGCATCGGGATACGGTGCATACACCCCTGGATTTCAGGGGTACGGTGCATATGTCCCCGTGTGTACACCCCATGATTGTAAGTGTACGGATCGTAGGGGTACGGTTTGTACACCCCAGTGTCGTAGGTACACCCCTTGATTTTAGGGGTACGGTGCGTATGTGATAGCGTTGCCCTCCGTACGAATTGCTCATACGCGACATTTACCATACGAATCGCATACTCATTCCCCGGTCTGGATCGTGCTTGTCGGGTCGTACAGCATTTTTACGAATCGTACGGTTCACTGTGTCGTACGGATTTACCCTTCATTTTCGTACGGTTCACAATGATTCGGACGTATTTTCTCGGAACGGATCGTACTACGTTATTCGGACGGATTCGTACAGAAACGGCTACGAATA
Source organism: Lissotriton vulgaris (assembly GCF_964263255.1). NCBI lineage: Eukaryota > Metazoa > Chordata > Amphibia > Caudata > Salamandridae > Lissotriton > Lissotriton vulgaris. The sequence goes on along the minus strand of NC_141687.1, from coordinate 173,478,956 downwards.
CAAATCATCATACGGATTTGTTTCCCGAATCGGAATCAACCCCAAAATGTCTGTTTCAATATCTTTGATTTATTTTCCAGTGTGAAAACACAAGTGATCTTCCAATAAAGTTCTCCTAAAGCCCTTTTTTAGCTCAGCTTATCCCTAGAAAACGTCACTTGGTTAAGTTCATGACCATGACATGATGTAAGAGTTGTAAGCAGGTCTCTTCATCAGGGTACCTGTTCTATTGGAAAGTACAAGGGCTTCCGAACTCAAGATAGCAGAGGAATGCTGCAGGTCAAGTGGGAAAGACACTGACTGTAACCTAGCACAACTGTGAATACCTTGCCTGGCATCTGTGACCTTTGTTGGATTTTCTTCACTGTCGTACCAGTGTGCACCCAACCTTCCTTTTGCTTGCACCTTTGTGGGTTTTTCCCATTCACTTTGATTTCCCCTTGTCGATATCCTACTTAAACCTGTGCACCTCTTCACCTCAGTTTACAAGTGCTACGAGCTTACTCGTGGAACCCAGCTGCTACCATCTGCTCCAAAGAGTACTCGTTATTTTACTGCTCTCTTGAATGGTCTTTCTGCACTAGTTTTCAGAACGATTATGCCCTGCTCAGTTTGGGAGATCGAAGGAGCAGGTTGTCAGGAGAAAGTACTGGGTTCTCCTCGCCTTCAAACCTGCAGCAGTGGGAGTCCATCTTTAGAGTAACTTCTTAACATATGTCTGTTTCCTTCTCTCTGTTTTCCCATGATTCACGATCAGTGCTTTCCTTCCTGGCTTGCGAGAAGGGTCCTGCCGTCCGTGTAGGTTTTTTTTTTTTGCAGATTTACATAGCGCAGATATTGGAGCGCCTCACATAAGCACCGGTTATGTTGCACAAGGACACATACATTTTATTTATTTTTATTGTTGTAGGTTAGGGGAGATTAAGTGATTAGCCCAGATTCACAGGATGTGGACGCGACCCCGAGGATTGAACCTTGGTTTTCAGCACCTAAATCGGCAGCTCTAGCTGTCGGACTACATCCACTCCTTTTCCAGTCAGATGGACGCCAACCTGTCTCACCCAAGCATCCTCCAGCACATGTCAGCTGACTGACGCTCTGTCACTTTCCCCAGGATCAGCGTTGGCACTGATGCAAAAAGGGCACCATCTGCTGAATTTAGCCATGCTATGGAGCTTTAGCTTGCCATTCAGCGCAGTGCTTCTGCTTGCTTTATTTAATCTTGCATGCAATTGTGCGTGCGAGCATTAGCCCCAGAGCACTGATGCTAAGAGGTTTCACCTTGTACCAGAGCACTACACTCTGGATGTCTGTGACCTGGCCTAAAGTTGTTTGTAAACCTTTATCCCACTGCCAGCTTCACCGTTATTTCTGAGAGTTGCCCAGGAGCGGTCAAATGAGATATATAGACTACATGCAGCCTTCTATTGCTTTATGAATTGCAAATGTGAAGCTCTTTTGTGGTTTGGAGCTGTGTATATTAGCAGTAAATAAACTTTAAAAAAAATACACCCGGTGCACCCCTAAAAACAGTTTAAACATGAACTTTCCAAGTTCCACGTTCCTTTGTAAAAATATTTTCACTTTTAGCCTTTTCTAAGATTAGTTAGAAACTGAAATGTGGGAGCATACATATGATGTATAAAAAGTCAAAATAATGTTTTTTCACAATCGTGTGATTATATTACTTTTTCGTTTTTGTAAAATAGGCTGTTCTTTGAATTGAGAACTATAAGGGCATGATATCACTTCCTGAAACATAATTGAGATTTGCATATGGTAATTAGTTCACCCATTATTTTTCCTAGGTCTTGTGCCCAGAGCACTATAAATATAAAAATATACCTCCAGAAATACAAATGGGCTTCTAATGTCTGTATACAACTTGTATTCGCTCTGTCTTGGCGATCTTTTGTCTTCTGGAAGAATTTCATAAAGAAAGCGTCTTCCTCCTAATAACCTTGTGAAACAACTTCCAGTCTGTGTTTTGCTTCAGTAATCAGTGCTGTTTTGTGGAATCTTGGGGCATATTACCAAGCAATAGCGATAATTATCGCTATTGCTTGGTTAGAGACAAAAATTTACCGCTGAGCTGCGGAGATTTTTATCGCAGATAAACCTTGGTATTACCATGGTTTATCGCAAATTCGATAAAAATCGGCCGCAATGCATGAATATCGCTGAAAAGTCAGCGATATTCATTCATTACCGAGCTAATGCTCTTAGCCATGTTATCCACCTCCCATTGGATAACATGGCTAAGAACTGCTCAGGGCAGGTGTTAGCTTTTGGAGATATTCGCGCTTAGCGCGAATATCTCCAAAAGTTGGTAATAGGAGATAGCGATGTTAGCGACTGCTTCCAGTCGCTAACATCTTGGCACGCCCACTTTGCATGTTATTAGTGATAAATATCACTGACATGCAAAGTGGGGCCCAAGATGGTCGCTATCTCCTACTAGCTGTCGCTAACTGGTGTTAGCGACAGCTAGGTAATAGGGAGATAATTTTATCTCCGCTTTTTTGTCTTTTAAAGCCAAAAAAGCGGAGATAAATCCCTTGATAATATGCCCCCTTGTGTCTGGGTGGCATGAGGTGATACAAGCTATTTTTATCTTTTTAAGGTGAGACTTTAATTACTTTTGCACAAGTAAAGATATGCGGTGGCGTGCTGGAGGGGGCATAAACTTAAATTAGACCAGCAAAAATGCTGAGGATCCGCCTCTAGCCTAGGGCCTAGCTCCTCGAATACTTTCCAAATGAAAGGAGCTGGAGGAACAGCTGCCTTTTTAGTAAATATTCATATTTACTGGCTTTTTTGGTTTGGATTGACAGATGAGTTGTCTGTAGACATGTAGGGCATATTACCAATGTTAAGCGATATCTACCGCTAACGATGCTTAGCAACAAATTTTTTAACGCTAAGCATCGCCGAAAATTATCGCAGAGATAACTTGCTATTAGCAAGGTTTATCTCAGAAGTGATAAAAATCCTCACGCTAACTGCCAATTGAGAGATTATCGCTGGAAAACCAACGATAATTTCTCAAAGTTTGGCGTTAGCTTGATGATAGGGGCTCACAAACTTAGCCATGATATCCATCTTTCATAGGATATCATGGCTAAGTCAGGAAAATACCAGGGGGCATATTATCAAGGGATTTATCTCCGCTTTTTTGGCTTTAAAACCCAAGTCCCGGTCCCCCATCTCGGGACCGGGACTCGATCAGGAGCCCTCGGGGCTCCTCGGACAGTGGCTTCCCTCTCGCGCCGCGATGGGGGCGGGACTTCCGGTTGGGGCCGCGCTGCGATTGGCCGGCTGCCCAACCGCTTCCGGGTCGTCACAGGCAGCGCGGCGGCCCGGCGGGAACTTGTTTATTGAATCTTAGAAGCATCGAATACTGTGCTGCTCTCTGCACACTTAAATAAGAAAGAAAAAACAGAACTTCGTAAGCTACTCCAATTTAACATGAGCCTCTGTAAACATGTTTGCGCTTTTATATATGCATTGTGATTTTTCTGTGTATACTTAGTGAACAAGCGCCGAGTTGTTTTTCTTTGTTGACGAATGTCTTTGGCTGGGCAGTGTTTTTTTATTGTTGATATAGGAAGAATTGTCATTTTTTAGTTTAAAATAAAAAATGTACTGTCATGCCCAAAAATTATTTATAAAAGATACTTTAGTATGATAGCTATTTAAGATCGGGGTATAACTTGTTTGTCATTGGAGAATGGCTAAAAACAAGTGCCCACCCCCATATCAGCGAGGTGGGTTAAGTAGACCAGGCAGGATATAGCACCCCCTGTCCACACGGGTTATAATGGGGGCGGGGGGGGCGCAGCTTCTGTGTTCACAAATGAATGGGAACAACAGTTCCAGCAAGGGACAAAGATCCCATCCTTGTTACAATAACAGAGCCGAACCCCTCTCTCCAAGCTAACGCTTCCGGTGCATTAGAACTCAGTAAACACAACATGTGACATGGAAAACTGCAGGAACAAACCACGAGGAGAGTGGGCAGGTGCTTGGACCCAAGGATGTGTCCCCGTCATACGGCCAAGGCATGCATCCTGACGGCGTCAGCTGCAGAGGTAAGAGTCCTGGCGCGTGCAGCGAGATGCTCTTTGCGTATAAATACTACCAGCCTCAAAGGTTCATTAGTGGCCTCCGATGAAAGATTTAAAAAAAAAAATGTTGTCGAGCTTCAATTACCCGTCTTATTTTCCAGGGTGTCAAATTATTCTTTTATGAATGCATGGTCTAATTATTCATCATGATCCTTGTGTTATTTCGGTAAATAGACTTCTTTAGGATTGTTCAACAATGGACTTTTCTTTGGATGTTGCTGTCCCTTGTGATGTGGTAATATCCAAATCTGTTTATTTCGGATTCTTGTGCCATAAAACAATTAAACAAATAAATACATACAGACATCTCATACATTTCACCGTTTTAAATAAAAAATATGTCACAAAATGGGAAAGTGATAAAAAGAATACCCTCCATTCGACTATAATAAATGGACGGCGGGGGTGGTGTGGAATTGGCAGCGTTATTGGTGACACCACTGCCATGCAGACACAGACACCACCACTGGCATGCACACACAGACACCACCACTGGCATGCACACACAGACACCACCACTGGCATGCACACACAGACACCACCACTGGCATGCACACACGGACACCACCACTGCCATGCACACACAGACACCACCACTGCCATGCAGACACGGACACCACCACTGCCATGCACACACGGACACCACCACTGGCATGCACACAGAGACACCACCACTGCCATGCACACACAGACACCACCACTGCCATGCACACACGGACACCACCACTGCCATGCACACACGGACACCACCACTGCCATGCACACACGGACACCACCACTGCCATGCACACACGGACACCACCACTGCCATGCACTCACGGAAACCACCACTGCCATGCTCACACGGAAACCACCACTGCCATGCACACACGGACATACCACTGCCATACACACAGGGAAACCACCACTGTCATTCACACACGGACACCACCACTGCCATACACACACACAGACACCACCACTGCCATGCACACACGGACACCACCACTGCCATGCACACACGGACACCACCACTGCCATGCACACACGGACACCACCACTGCCATTCACACACAGACACCACCACTGCCATGCACACATAGACACCACCAGTGGCATGCACACATAGACACCACCACTGCCATGCACACACGGACACCAAAAAAAATGTATGCAAAGCATTGTCATTTACAATGCCAGTAACTCAAACTTTAATGCTGCGAGACCTATTGCATTGCAAATGCTTGTTTTTCTTTTGTTGTACTTTTTCATCACCAATGTGATGGTGTCCTGGCTGCAGGTCTGCCATGTGTCACTGGAAACAGTGAGTTTGTGAGTCGCAAAGGCTTAGGTGGTGGTTGCGATGGTTCTGTAGATGATGTGACTGGTTTTGAAAGTTGAATGGGCCGACAAGAAGAGCCAGTGGAGTTCCATTAGGGTACTGGTGACGTGTTATAGATGATTAATAATGTGTACAAGTTTTTCAGTTGTCAGGCAGTGACTGTGACCACCTCCATCTTGTCATTTTTGATACAGTTTAATGAACTCGGAGTGAATTCTCATGAAGTATCTGGCTGCAAATCTTACACTCCTGCTGGTAGGTGGGGTGATATGCGCAAGGGTGCCCAGGATTAACAGTTGCTACGGACTGATCCCCTAAAGGGTGCGTAAGAATGGTCAGGGAACTTGAGCTCAAGTTCTGAAGAGTTTTGTCTGGTGAACAGATGACTGTACAACGTCTGAGGTGTAAACATAATTCCGTGAACAATAATTTGGGAATTCTTTAACTATTTTGAAATGGCAATGTCAACTCTGCAAGTGATTTGTATATGTTTACTTAGTTTATAAATATGACCCACATTTTTATTTAAAATGATTGGAAAAAATCCTGGGTGAACTGGGGGTGCACATTCTCTCTCACACCTCAGTTGATGGTCTGCAGTTAGCTGAATCTTTGCTTTATTTAAAAATGAAGGTAAGCAAGGGATTGGAGGAAGAGCCAGCTCAATATGGAGATGGAACAGAGCCAGATCGGGCAGCAGGCCGGAGGTAGAAAATGGCAGTGGACATGAAGTAGGATGTAGACGACAGTGAACATTAAGGTAAGAGCTTTGGGGAATGCAGACAAAAGCAAATAAAGAAACATATTTAAGAAAAGGGTACGTGAGCATCGTATGACGTGCAATGGGCATAACACAACATGAAAAAAGAACAAAGCTGCAGGAAAAAAGGAAGTAAAAGGAAGGACAAATACTGGAGTGAGCATAACACAGGTGTATCCAAGGCTGTATCTGTGTCCAGTCAAGCATCATTACATCTGTTTCTTTCTTAACTTCTGGTGAAATACGTTTATAAGTAGTTTTCTGTTGTTCTTGAAGGGAAAGGCATCCTCTTCTGGTAACACATCCGCTCCGGTTGAAAATCTAGAAAATCTGCATCAATATTGTTTTAGTAATGCCAAAGTAGCAATGTCAGGAGCAAGAGTTAATTCAACATAAAAACACACACCATGAATGCAGCTCCTTTGCAGAAAACCAGCTGCTACTACTAGCAGTTGGGCCACACCTCTTCCACCCTTACATCCCACTTACCAATTGACCAGTGCACAGCAACAAAATAAGAAGCATCGGCATTGCTTTGAAATGTTTGTTGTTCACCTGTATTAGCATTGCCAGTTAAGTGCAAGACTTGACATAGCTACCAGTGGCAAGTTGCCACCTTGAATTATTACTTTCCACACTTCCAAGATGGCCAAAATGTCCTATCATACAACATGGTAGCAATCGTGGAAGCATAGAAAATATTCAGCTAACATCTCCAGTCACAGCTATTGGCTTTGCCAATGACCGTAAAATTTCATAGCAAGAATTTAGCAAGTTGGCCAACTTGGAAAGTTACTTTTAATGCGTCCATGATGGCTGCCACGTTGTTTCTATGTGGTGCCCATTTGGGGAGTATAGAACATAATTTTCCAAGATGGCCTCACTCTGCTATGGTTTATGCCAAAACCTGTACTATTGTACAAGCATTGGCAAAATCCAACATCATAAGTGGCAACAGTGGGTGGGTAGAGCAAGGCAGGGTGGGGAGCAAGAGTAACACCAAGCTACTGCAGTGCTCCATGTTGGAGAAATGGAGGCGGGGGAACTGGAGGAGTGCCAGATTTAATTGTGGGTGCCATCGAGTATGCTGAGGTGAAGAAAGAGAGAGAGGGTGAGAGAAAGAGATGAAAAAGAAAAGGCACACATGAGAGAAAAAGTAAGAGGGAGAGTATTAGAGATAGAGAGAAGCGGAGAGGGAAATAAAGAGTCACAGGGTCATGCGCTTCCATGGATTGCTAACTCTCAATTAGCAAACTAAGAAGCAAAAAGAAAAATAATTACCTGACATCAGCTATGGAAGGATACACTCAATGATACAGAAGCCATGTAAAACCCCAATACTCTAGGGGTAGGACAAACTAAATCATAGGGAAGAAAAACATCAAATCAGGAACAGAGCATTAAGAAATAGAAAAGGAAATATTCAATAATGCGCAAGGAGCAGGCGCAAAACCTACTTTCAGGGCCAGATATAGGACCATTTCATTTTGGGAGTGTCTAATTGCGATTTTTTTTAACTCACAATTTGAGATTCGCAAAATGATGTGTACTAAAATGTCTGAGACAATTTTGCGATGCCCAATGGGGTCTCAATTGATCTGCCTCATCAATATTCAAAAGGCAGGTCGAAATTTGCGACCCATTGGGAATGGGCAATAGCATTGGGATCGTGGCCAATTGGGGACAACAGACCACAATGTCTGTTTTTTTCTTTTACATAGGGCAATTTTTTTTTTTAAGTTTTGAAGCAACAACAGCGGACCCTCTATGCAGCACTTCTTTGCCAATTCCTGAATGGAAACTACCCCAACGCCAGCCGTTTAGTGGCGTCACTGTGCTCCAGATCAAATAGTCATATAACAAATTGGGGGTGCGCAACTTCAAGAAGTCCACTGAATCAATGAGAGTAGGAAAAAAACTTCTTCATTCAAAAATAGTTTGTCTCATAAAAGGTCAATTAGTTTTTACACAATCCAGCCAACACGTTTCATCCCCATTAGCATGTTGTGCAATCGCATTCCAGTTACAAAACTATCGGACATCCCCTTGCGACTCACTATTAGGAAGGGACACCCTTAGTATGTACCTTCCTGCAATCCCCTTCCTAATAGCGACTTGCAATCCCTATTTTGAGAGTCGGTAATGCGATTTAGCAGTCACCTTAGAGACAATCCTAAGGAGAATTAATGAGGGCAATGAAGTGGCGAAAGAGACTAAATTCAAGGTGGAGAACATGCAGCTTGAGCTGGCAGCCATAAGAGCAGACCTCCACAGAACGAACACAAGAATGGAAGCAGTGGTAGGCCGAATAAGCTCAGTGGAAGAAGAGACTAGCGGAAACACGAAAGCCATAGCTGAACTACAGAAAGCCACGAAGGCCATACAAAAACAACTAGCGGAGAAGGACGACAGGGCAAGAAGGGGCAACATACGAATCCTGGGCATACCAGAAGGAGCAGAAGACAAAGCTGGCTCGTGTGCAGCCATGCTAGAGGAGATGATTCCACAACTTATGGGCATCACATTTGAGAGAAGGTTCGAGGTGCAAAAGGCCTATAGAATACCAGCGAGAAGAGCGATGACAGACAAGGGGCCAAGGGCGATAATTTGCAATCCACTCAGAATGAGCCAAACAGAAGCAATCTTTGCCTTTGCCAGGAAGAACCAGAATCTATCATGGGAGGGGAGCAAGATCGTGTTAACGCAAGACTACTCAAAGCAAACGGTAGAGTCAAGAAAAGGGTTCCTGGCCCTCAGAGAAACCCTACGCAAGAGAGGTGCCACTTTCAGCTTCGTAGGCCCATCCAGGTTCAAGGTAACGGACAAATGGAAAACTATGATTTTTGAATGCCCAGGTGAGCTAAGGAAATACCTACGAGGACCACCGGTGGAAGAGATGGAGGAGATAAAAAGCCCCGGGGCAGCAAAAAGAAGTGCATCTTCAGACGTGAGCGGGCAATCTGAGTAAGACACACCACAAACTAAGGAAACTCAGGACATAAGTCAACAAATCTACCTCAAAACTACCTCAAGCTACCATAAACAGGCAAACAGGAACTGTAAACAATCAGCAGACTAAGCATGGGCGGAAAATCCGTTACGCTCGCGGATTTTGCGGATTTTTGGGAAATTCGCAATCCGCGAGATTTGCGAATTTCCCGCAAAATCCGCAAATTCGCACGCAGCGGATTTTTTTTGCGGCTCGCGTCGTTGGTGATACAATTTTTGCGGCGCGCGGCGTTTATCACCGTTTGCCGAGTTGTTTTTCTCGATATTTTGCGAGTGCTGCGCCATTTTGGATCTTGCTGTGTGATCCCGCGGGAATTTGGCGAGCGCGATTACGTCATCGCGGCTTGCCAACTTGCACAGCGAGAGTTTGTCAACGCGAGTACGGCGAGATCACGTCTCGCGGTACTTCGCAATTGCGAGATTTGAGATGCGGCGAGCAGCAACAATCTCGCACAAGCGAAAATATAAAATTTGCAATTCTACACAAGAAATCCACCAGCAAGCAGCATAAACCTTCTTGAAATGATGATTTTTATCTGAATAACTCCTTAGGTTGACATTTGCCTGCACTTTTTTAGCGAGGAGTCCATTTTGGGGAGGGGGGAAGGGGGTGGGAGGAAGGAAGTGCCCCACAGTCTTCAACTTCCTGTTCCTGTCCAGCAGGCTCCTCCCAGTGCTTTGTCCATCTCCTGGTCACTTTTCATTTGGATCTGGAGCTGGAAGGATTACTTTTTGTGGATGCTGCTGGATATTTGGATTTGAGGCCTTTTTGACTTTCTTTGGATCACTGTTGGATTAGAAATTTTACAAGTAAGTTTGTTTGGGGCATTACAGTTGCTGCAACTAAAATTTTGGAATTTTCGATTTTTGGGCTGTTTTGGGGCCTTTTGCCCAGGGGTACTCAGTGGTGGGTGGACTGAGTCTTTCTGTGGGCTGTCTTGAACTTAAACATCATGGAGGCCATGGATGGAATGGGATTGTGCTGATTTTAGTGGAGGAGTGTGGCTCAATAGTTAGAGCGGCAGACCTTGATGCAGAGTTCTGGCCAGGGACCAGGGTTCGATTCCCGCCTCGGCGGGTCTCTGGCTCATAAATTCCGCTGACTGGATATTCTCGCCTCAGTGCCTATTCTAATCATGGGTCCCACGCTGCAACTCTGGGCAATAGCTTGCTTAGCCTCCACAACGGCCCCCTACAGCGCTGGGGATGCCTGGTTGCACCCCGGGGATGCCCAGGAGTGGACATTTCACGGGGAAAAGCCAGGACGGGTTCCCTAGCGGTTTGAGTACAGCGCCAGGACACACTGCTTGCCGGGGTATCAGTGCGCTTTACAAATACGTCTACATTTACATTTACATTTTTCAGTGATTTTCGTTTTTTGGGGCTGTACTTGTGGCCTTTTCACCAGGGGTATTTGAGTCTAGCATGGGCCTAGTCTTTCTGTGGGCTGTCTTGAGCTTAAACATCATGGAGGGCATGGATGGAATGGGATTGTGCTGATTTTGCAGTGTTTTTCGATTTTTGGGGGTGTTCATGGGGAGGGACAGGCCGTGTGGCTGGTGGCCATTTTGAGTGCTGCTACAGGCACTGGCCATGTGCTGGGAGGCAAGTGGCCATTTTGAATGCAGGCTTTGTTGTTAGGCCTGCAACCATTTTGCCTACTTTTCAACCTTTATGCCCAGGGGTAGTGAGTCTTGCATGGGCCTAGTCTTTCTGTGGGTTGTCTTGAATTTAAACATCATGGAGGGCATGGATGGATTGGGATTGTGCTGATTTTTCAGTGATTTTCGTTTTTTGGGGCTGTACTTGTGGCCTTTTCACCAGGGGTATTTGAGTCTAGCATGGGCCTAGTCTTTCTGTGGGCTGTCTTGAACTTAAACATCATGGAGGGCATGGATGGATTGGGATTGTGCTGATTTTTCAGTGATTTTCGTTTTTGGGGCTGTACTTGTGGCCTTTTCACCAGGGGTATTTGAGTCTAGCATGGGCCTAGTCTTTCTGTGGGCTGTCTTGAACTTAAACATCATGGAGGGCATGGATGGATTGGGATTGTGCTGATTTTGCAGTGTTTTTCGATTTTTGGGGGTGTTCATGGGGAGGGACAGGCCATGTGGCTGGTGGCCATTTTGAGTGCTGCTACAGGCACTGGCCATGTGCTGGGAGGCAAGTGGCCATTTTGAATGCAGGCTTTGTTGTTAGGCCTGCAACCGTTTTGCCTACTTTTCAACCTTTATGCCCAGGGGTAGTGAGTCTTGCATGGGCCTAGTCTTTCTGTGGGTTGTCTTGAATTTAAACATCATGGAGGGCATGGATGGATTGGGATTGTGCTGATTTTTCAGTGATTTTCGTTTTTTGGGGCTGTACTTGTGGCCTTTTCACCAGGGGTATTTGAGTCTAGCATGGGCCTAGTCTTTCTGTGGGCTGTCTTGAACTTAAACATCATGGAGGGCATGGATGGATTGGGATTGTGCTGATTTTTCAGTGATTTTCGTTTTTTGGGGCTGTACTTGTGGCCTTTTCACCAGGGGTATTTGAGTCTAGCATAGGCCTAGTCTTTCTGTGGGCTGTCTTGAACTTAAACATCATGGAGGGCATGGATGGATTGGGATTGTGCTGATTTTTCAGTGATTTTCGTTTTTTGGGGCTGTACTTGTGGACTTTTCACCAGGGGTATTTGAGTCTAGCATGGGCCTAGTCTTTCTGTGGGCTGTCTTGAACTTAAACATCATGGAGGGCATGGATGGAATGGGATTGTGCTGATTTTGCGGTGTTTTTCGATTTTTGGGGGTGTTCATGGGGAGGGACAGGCCATGTGGCTGGTGGCCATTTTGAGTGCTGCTACAGGCACTGGCCATGTGCTGGGAGGCAAGTGGCCATTTTGAATGCAGGCTTTGTTGTTAGGCCTGCAACCTTTTTGCCTACTTTTCAACCTTTATGCCCAGGGGTAGTGAGTCTTGCATGGGCCTAGTCTTTCTGTGGGTTGTCTTGAATTTAAACATCATGGAGGGCATGGATGGATTGGGATTGTGCTGATTTTTCAGTGATTTTCGTTTTTTGGGGCTGTACTTGTGGCCTTTTCACCAGGGGTATTTGAGTCTAGCATGGGCCTAGTCTTTCTGTGGGCTGTCTTGAACTTAAACATCATGGAGGGCATGGATGGATTGGGATTGTGCTGATTTTTCAGTGATTTTCGTTTTTTGGGGCTGTACTTGTGGCCTTTTCACCAGGGGTATTTGAGTCTAGCATGGGCCTAGTCTTTCTGTGGGCTGTCTTGAACTTAAACATCACTGAGGGCATGGATGGATTGGGATTGTGCTGATTTTTCAGTGATTTTCGTTTTTTGGGGCTGTACTTGTGGACTTTTCACCAGGGGTATTTGAGTCTAGCATGGGCCTAGTCTTTCTGTGGGCTGTCTTGAACTTAAACATCATGGAGGGCATGGATGGAATGGGATTGTGCTGATTTTGCAGTGTTTTTCGATTTTTGGGGGTGTTCATGGGGAGGGACAGGCCATGTGGCTGGTGGCCATTTTGAGTGCTGCTACAGGCACTGGCCATGTGCTGGGAGGCAAGTGGCCATTTTGAATGCAGGCTTTGTTGTTAGGCCTGCAACCATTTTGCCTACTTTTCAACCTTTATGCCCAGGGGTAGTGAGTCTTGCATGGGCCTAGTCTTTCTGTGGGTTGTCTTGAATTTAAACATCATGGAGGGCATGGATGGATTGGGATTGTGCTGATTTTTCAGTGATTTTCGTTTTTTGGGGCTGTACTTGTGGCCTTTTCACCAGGGGTATTTGAGTCTAGCATGGGCCTAGTCTTTCTGTGGGCTGTCTTGAACTTAAACATCATGGAGGGCATGGATGGATTGGGATTGTGCTGATTTTTCAGTGATTTTCGTTTTTTGGGGCTGTACTTGTGGCCTTTTCACCAGGGGTATTTGAGTCTAGCATGGGCCTAGTCTTTCTGTGGGCTGTCTTGAACTTAAACATCATGGAGGGCATGGATGGAATGGGATTGTGCTGATTTTGCAGTGTTTTTCGATTTTTGGGGGTGTTCATGGGGAGGGACAGGCCATGTGGCTGGTGGCCATTTTGAGTGCTGCTACAGGCACTGGCCATGTGCTGGGAGGCAAGTGGCCATTTTGAATGCAGGCTTTGTTGTTAGGCCTGCAACCATTTTGCCTACTTTTCAACCTTTATGCCCAGGGGTAGTGAGTCTTGCATGGGCCTAGTCTTTCTGTGGGTTGTCTTGAATTTAAACATCATGGAGGGCATGGATGGATTGGGATTGTGCTGATTTTTCAGTGATTTTCGTTTTTTGGGGCTGTACTTGTGGCCTTTTCACCAGGGGTATTTGAGTCTAGCATGGGCCTAGTCTTTCTGTGGGCTGTCTTGAACTTAAACATCATGGAGGGCATGGATGGATTGGGATTGTGCTGATTTTTCAGTGATTTTCGTTTTTTGGGGCTGTACTTGTGGCCTTTTCACCAGGGGTATTTGAGTCTAGCATGGGCCTAGTCTTTCTGTAGGTTGTCTTGAATTTAAACATCATGGAGGGCATGGATGGATTGGGATTGTGCTGATTTTTCAGTGATTTTCGTTTTTTGGGGCTGTACTTGTGGCCTTTTCACCAGGGGTATTTGAGTCTAGCATGGGCCTAGTCTTTCTGTAGGTTGTCTTGAATTTAAACATCATGGAGGGCATGGATGGATTGGGATTGTGCTGATTTTTCTGTTTTTTTTCCGATTTTTTTGTGGTGTATAACTGAACTGATGTTCCTCTGTCTTCCATTGTTTTTAGGTGCACAAGACTCAAGAGAACCACCAGTGCCAGGAAGAAGTCCTGCAGCGGTGTGTGTGTGCAGCATAACGTCACGCGACGTCACGTCTGGCCTCAGACAACTCTACAATTCGTGCAACTGCGGCCTGCTGCCTGACCTGCTCTGAAGAAGATGGCACCAAAAACAGTTCTCCGTAGCTCCTCTAGCAAGAAAGTTGCTAGTAAGGAGCAGAAGAAGCAAGTTACCAAGGAGGCTGGTGTGCCAACCGCCACGTTTTTTGGGAGCAAAAAAAAAAGTACGCCTGCAGCAGCAGGATCTGCTGGGGACCAAGCTGGGAGCAGCACCCCTGTCCATTGGGTTCAGTGCCTCCACCACCACGCCAACTTAAGTCAAAGCCCTTGAGTGCTTCAGAGGCAGTCAGTGTACTTCTCCAATCACCATCGACCAGTGATGTTGGCTCATCGCAAGAAAGTAGCAGCAATGTCCCTGAATCAACACAGGTTGTTGTAACTCATCTGACAAGTGTTGAACAACCACAGCCGCAACAACAACACCATGTGCAAGTACACGCCCAAGTACATGTGGAAGGAGAGGCAGCAAAAGGAGATGCGCAAGCAGAGGTGCATGGAGGGTCACAAGTGCCCACAATAGTTGTTCCTCCCGAAGTAGGGGCACATCAGGAAATCGACAATGAAGCCGAGGTATCATTGGAAGCCACTCCTCCTGATGATAATTCATTGTCTTCCACATCCCTAGCAAGGAAAAGATCAAGGGGGGTGTCTACATCTTCTTCAAGCCCACCTCCTTCTGATGATACGGATCAAGCTTGGGAACCACCACTGCGGTCTGAGAGTGAGGCACACCATGATCTGACAAAGGTACCTAAGCGTAAAAGGAAGGTCGTCGAAAAACTCATAGCTATGGAGTGTGATGAGGCTCAAGAAGTGACAGATACTGCTGGTGATGAAGCCTCTCACGATGACGACGAGCCAGTCATCACAAAGGTTACTGCAGCCCCAGCGGGCATGCAGCAAAGAGACATTTGACCCTATCCTGAGAAGCTGCTGAGCGTGATGATGATGTCGACGAGGAGGCAATGGAAATGGAAACACAACAATCATTAGATTTGAAGTTAACTAGTACACCAACACCTACCGCTTCCATATTTCTTCCTCGCAAGAAGGGACCCACCTCGACCTCAATTCGTGGTGGTGAAAGTGCAAAACGTACTGAAGTTCGGCAATCCACATCCTCCACTTCATCTGGCATTAGCAGCAGGACCACCACCACCAGTATCGCCGCCTCCTCCGGCCCCCAAAGACATTTCAAGTCTCCAGTTTGGGACTTCTTTAGTGTTTGCCCAAGAAAGAAAACATAGCCATTTGTAGCATTTGTAAGCTTCGAGTTAGTCGTGGTAAGTTTGGTAGCAACTATGGTACCGGAGGCCAGAGAGGTCATCTTAAGAGAGCGCACCCTGTCCAATGGTTTCCGCACCTAGAGGCGTTCAAGCAAGCCGGAATTGCACGTAATGAAAACGTTGATTTTTCATCTGATGATGACGAGGAGGGAGAAGACGATTCAAACACTTCACTTACACCCAGTACCCCTGTCAGCAGCACACCCCATGTGAGGCACACTAAGAGTGTGGGAGAGAGTGAGACATCAATGCGGAAAAGTTCATCAGCGAGCGTAACTGGGTCGAAGATATCATCATCATCCCGTAAATCCTTGGTCCAGGGCAACATTAAAAAGATGTTGTTTACAGAAGCGCAATATGAACGCAACCACCCACTGGCGCGTCTGTATAACACTAAGCTGGCTAAAATGCTAGCTCTGGACCTTCTCCCTTTTTCTTTTGTAGAAGGGGCTGGTTTTCTAGAATTAGTGGCAGAGCTCTGCCCAAAATGGAAGGTTCCTAGCCGGTTCTATTTTGCCCGAGTTGCGGTTCCAGCACTACATGAAGATGTTCTGAAGGTGATTGGGGCAGCTTTGCAGAAGAGTGCTGTTCACACTATACATCTGACAACAGACATGTGGACCAGTGGCGCAGGCGCTGATTACATGTGCATCACTGCATACTGGGTCTCTTTTTCAGGGGCTAAAGCAAAGCTAAACACAGGTGTTGACGCGGACATTGTTTTTAAAGCTGCTCGGAAACATGCAACACTAGCCATGTTTGGTTTGGAGAAACGTCACACAGCAGAAAACATTTTGGATGTCTTTAACACAAAGGTCCTTAACTGGCTGTCCCCACTAAAATGCCAGGTTGGTTATGTTTCCACGGACAATGGCGCCAATATAGTTAAGGCCATGAGGGACGGTAACTATTTCAGAGTGCCATGTTTGGCGCACTGTATAAACCTGGTTGTCCAAAAATTCTTGGGTAATAAAGGCAGTGCAGCGTACAGCGTATTGGACACCTGCCGAAAAATGTGCAAGCATTTCAGCCATTCTTTTAAGGCCCGGAAGCAGCTGAGGAGCCTGCAATATCAACGTAAAATAAAGTGAAAGCACTCATCCAGGAGGTGGTAACACGTTGGAACTCAACCTTCTACATGCTTGAGCGTCTGTATGAGCAGTATACGGAACTCGATCCATATTTCCTTACAGAGGGTACAGAGGAGCTGAGGATGGGTGCGGCGCAATGGAACATAGTTCAAAGCCTGACACGCATGCTTCGTCCTTTTGAGTTCTTCACGCGTGCAGTCAGCAAGGAGGACTGTAATTTGGGAAAAGCTATCCCATTGTTGTACATGCTGGAGGACCAACTGAAGGAGGTGTGTTCTGTGTTTGAAAAAGATGTAAAAAACCAAGACTCTTTTCTTCTGGCTGAGAAATTATTAGAGCTCCTACAAGGTGATGAACGTCTTAAAAAGATCCACTCAGAAGAGCATTACATTTGTGCTACTATTCTGGATCCACGCTACAAAAAGGCGCTGGCAGGCCAAGCATTCTTTCCTTTTGATGATGAACATGTTCCAAAGTACAAACATTGGCTAGCCTTGTCAGCCAAGAGGTTTGAAAGAGAACAGCTGGAAATTGAAGGAAATGGCAGTACATCAGCAGGCCATCCCCAGTCAAAACAATCCACTTCTGCACCTGTGGCTGTGGCACAAGTGACCTCTCAGCCGTTAAAGACACCGGCAACCGGATCATCTGCACGAGACACAACAGAAACATTGGAGGCTGAAGAGGATTGGCTAGCTCTGTGTGGGTTTGGTTCTCAAAAGGTCAGAGGCACAGCAAGAGCTAAGCAAAGTGGAGGAACCTTGGATGAGGACCTTGAGTCGATGGTGAAGGACTATCTGAATGACTCAACAGAGGTCTATGTTAATTCTGACCCATTGGCGTATTGGCATGGGAAAAAAGAATTGTGGCCACAGCTCACCAACCTGGCTTTAAACTACTTGTCTTGCCCACTCGCAAGCGTGTCTTCTGAACGGGTTTTCAGTGCTGCTGGTGGCATTGTAACTCCCAAACGGAGCCGCCTCTCGCCCAAAAATGTGGAGAGGTTAACAATGATCAAGATGAATCAGCACCTCATACCACCAGATTTCAGAGTACGAGAAAGCGTGCCGGATGAAGAGGAGGTGGCCAGCAACATAGATGAGGGAATTTCTACTCTGTCAGGTGACACTGAGCTCACCCTGCCTGAATTCGCAGAGTATGATGACGAAGCCTTATTCTCATTCCTGGACCGTGATACCGAGCCCTGAAAATGAGACAGCGAATCAATAACTTTCTTTTTCGTCCTTATTCACTTTTATTCCTGTGTGTCTGTCTTTCTTTGTTGTGCACAGTTAATATATTTCAAACTTTAATCAGATAATCACAAAAACAAGCCCATCAGCAGAACTGTCTTCACTGGTTTGCTAATTGATTTGAAGTTGCCGCAGTCTGCATTCCTCAGGTTCACAAGTTCAGAAGAACATGCTCCTCTATCCTCCTCCTCCAGACTCCTATTTCCATCAAACCAGAGGGCTGGTTTACGCCCAATGAAGAAAGACTCAGCACTTGTGGGGGTGTTGTTGTACCTCTTTGCAGGTGAGTTGACGGCTCTGGGACCGTTGTTGGGAAGCTCTAATACCGGATAAAAGTGGTTTGTACCAAATCCCAGGCGGAACATTTTTTGTGTTTTTGATGACTTGCTTGCCTTTGAGGTGCTCTTAGGGGGGGTTCCGTCTGTTTGTGGGTGAGTTTCGTGGTCTGGGAGCACTGCTGGGACACTCTAATCTTGATTGCATTTGCTTTTCAGGAAATCCGTGGTGGCAACCCCGACTTATGGCCTAGCTACGCAGCGCGTTTGGACCGAAGGCCGAGAAATATTGCAAGTATGAGATTTTGCTTTTGGCCTGTTTGGGGGTGTTATGCTTCTTGGCGGGTGGGTTGGCGGGTCTTGGGGCATTCCTGGGAAGGTCTAATACCGGGTAGAAGTGGTTGGGACAAAATCCAGGCCGATTTTTTTTTGGCTATTTCTGACATTTTGCTCAATGTAGCGTTTTCGGGGGCCTGTTTGGGGGGCTTCCTGGTGTTTGTGGGTGGGTTTCGGGGTCTGGGCGCACTGCTGGCTATATATACTTTACTTTGCAAGAGGTTTGAAGCAAATCCATGGTGGCAGAGGGGAGTTAGGGCCTAGCTGCAGAGCGCGCGCGGAGTGATTTGGGAAATTTGTGAAAAACTGACCAAGTCCCCATTTTTGTACTTTTGCTCTTTGGCTGTTTGGGGGTCTTCTACTCGTTTTCTCCTGGGTTGACGGCTCTGGGGCCATTGCTGGGAAGCTCTAATACCGGATAAAAGTGGTTTGGACCAAATCCCAGGCGGAATTTTTTTTGTGTTTTTGATGACTTGCTTGCCTTTGAGGTGCTCTTAGGGGGGTTCCGTCTGTTTGTGGGTGAGTTTCGTGGTCTGGGAGCACTGCTGGGACACTCTAATCTTGATTGCATTTGCTTTTCAGGAAATCCGTGGTGGCAACCCCGACTTATGGCCTAGCTACGCAGCGCGTTTGGACCGAAGGCCGAGAAATATTGCAAGTATGAGATTTTGCTTTTGGCCTGTTTGGGGGTGTTATGCTTCTTGGCGGGTGGGTTGGCGGGTCTTGGGGCATTCCTGGGAAGGTCTAATACCGGGTAGAAGTGGTTGGGACAAAATCCAGGCCGATTTTTTTTGGGCTGTTTCTGACATTTTGCTCAATGTAGCGTTTTCGGGGGCCTGTTTGGGGGGCTTCCTGGTGTTTGTGGGTGAGTTTCGGGGTCTGGGAGCACTGCTGGGACACTCTAATCTTGATTGCATTTGCTTTTCAGGAAATCCGTGGTGGCAACCCCGACTTATGGCCTAGCTACGCAGCGCATTTGGACCGAAGGCCGAGAAATATTGCAAGTATGAGATTTTGCTTTTGGCCTGTTTGGGGGTGTTATGCTTTTTGGCGGGTGGGTTGGCGGGTCTTGGGGCATTCCTGGGAAGGTCTAATACCGGGTAGAAGTGGTTGGGACAAAATCCTCGCGGAAAAGCCTTTTGGCACTTTTTGTAACTTAGGGTTTGTTAGGGTTAGCCCTCGCACCAGGATTGCATGTGTTTCGGGGTGTTCTAGATTTTTGCAACTGAGTTCTGGGGTCTTAGAGCACTCGTGAGAATGTGTAATTTTGGTTGCAAGTCATTTGAAGAAAATCCATGGTGGGAAAGGGGGGATTTGGCATAGTTAAAGAAAGCCTTTGCCACTATTCTTAACTTAGGGTTCGTTAGGGTTAGCAGTATTTCAATTGCATGTGTTTGAGTGGGGGGGATTTCGAGTCTTGGAGCGATGCTGGCTATGGATACTTTTGCTTGGTTGCTTGCAAGTGGTTTGAATGCAATCCACGGTGGGTAAGGGGTAATTAGTAAGGGGGTACTTCGGCCTACTTTTACTTTCAAAGTAAGTTTTGTCACCAGTTTTCTGCTAGGCCTCGTTTTTTGAGATTTGATTGGGGGTCTTCTACATTTTTGCGACTGGCTTTAGTAAGGGTCTGGGTGGGAGCACTGCTAGGAAGATCTAATTTTGCTCTAAAACACAGTTTACAGTACACCTAGCTTGAGGGGAAAGATCCGCTACATTAATTTGCCCCTACTTATTTATCCTTCAAAAGGTGACTCAGACAGAGTACGCACTTTCAAAAATATTGTACTGTCTACTAGGAAAATCAAAGTGTGACTTTTTGCACTCCACAGCCTACATACCTTATATTTATTTATCAGTGGTGTTGTAATATTATATCACTTCCTGTTTTTCGTTGAATAATTACAGGCCGGGTTTCAGTCTCTGCAATGGGGAAAAAAGGATGGAGTCAGGCTTCACATTAGCGAGCCACAATTCAGCATCAGGCAGGCAGTGGACAGGGTGTCTTCTGGTGACCAACATCGATGGACGAAGCGTCGGCTGCAATGGAGGAGTGCCGCTAATAAGAGTATTTTTTTTCTGCAGGCAACTTACTTACCACTTCCAACAGGACAACTACAACAACATAGATACAGTATCCCTTGCCTTTTTCTCTGACTGTGACTGCATTTCTTGGATCTCTCTCTGCTTCTAAATTGATCCCTTAACACATCACTTAGTCCACTCCACTATCACATCTGCACCACACATAGTCATTTGTAAGTGCTCCTACGTAATTCGCAAGTCGCAGCACGCCCCAGCCCGTAGAGGACTGGGATGGCCCCAATGATGAAGCATGTCACCAAGGGGCAACCCTGGTGAGTGAGGGGACACCTAGAAAAAAAGCAATTCCTCCTTTTCTATCTACTATACCTTCCAGACCAACCCCATTGAGTGTTGTTGTGAATGGATTTATAGTGACCAGCAAGGCTCTCAGGTATCTGGCTACAGAGACCTTATGTTGAATATAGTTATCAATAATTCCACACAGGCCCTGTACTGTCGCATTCTTTCTTCCACAGTTGTCGAAAGTACTACTTACTTTTCACTGACATGCATGCAGTAGTGCATGCACTTTCAAAGATTGATGGATAGGTTTGTACCCAAATAATTGTTTATGTTCAATTGTTTGTCTATACTGTGCTTTTTTTACAGGGTGTCTTCTGGTGACCAACATCGATGGACGAAGCGTCGGCTGCAATGGAGGAGTGCCGCTAATAAGAGGATTTTTTTTCTGCAGGCAACTTACTTACCACTTCCAACAGGACAACTACAACAACATAGATACAGTATCCCTTGCCTTTTTCTCTGACTGTGACTGCATTTCTTGGATCTCTCTCTGCTTCTAAATTGATCCCTTAACACATCACTTAGTCCACTCCACTATCACATCTGCACCACACATAGTCATTTGTAAGTGCTCCTATGTAATTCGCAAGTCGCAGCACGCCCCAGCCCGTAGAGGACTGGGATGGCCCCAATGATGAAGCATGTCACCAAGGGGCAACCCTGGTGAGTGAGGGGACACCTAGAAAAAAAGCAATTTCTCCTTTTCTATCTACTATACCTTCCAGACCAACCCCATTGAGTGTTGTTGTGAATGGATTTATAGTGACCAGCAAGGCTCTCTGGTATCTGGCTACAGAGACCTTATGTTGAATATAGTTATCAATAATTCCACACAGGCCCTGTACTGTCGCATTCTTTCTTCCACAGTTGTCGAAAGTACTACTTACTTTTCACTGACATGCATGCAGTAGTGCATGCACTTTCAAAGATTGATGGATAGGTTTGTACCCAAATAATTGTTTATGTTCAATTGTTTGTCTATGCTGTGCTTTTTTTACAGGGTGTCTTCTGGTGACCAACATCGATGGACGAAGCGTCGGCTGCAATGGAGGAGTGCCGCTAATAAGAGGATTTTTTTTCTGCAGGCAACTTACTTACCACTTCCAACAGGACAACTACAACAACATAGATACAGTATCCCTTGCCTTTTTCTCTGACTGTGACTGCATTTCTTGGATCTCTCTCTGCTTCTAAATTGATCCCTTAACACATCACTTAGTCCACTCCACTATCACATCTGCACCACACATTGTCATTTGTAAGTGCTCCTACGTAATTCGCAAGTCGCAGCACGCCCCAGCCCATAGAGGACTGGGATGGCCCCAATGATGAAGCATGTCACCAAGGGGCAACCCTGGTGAGTGAGGGGACACCTAGAAAAAAAGCAATTTCTCCTTTTCTATCTACTATACCTTCCAGACCAACCCCATTGAGTGTTGTTGTGAATGGATTTATAGTGACCAGCAAGGCTCTCTGGTATCTGGCTACAGAGACCTTATGTTGAATATAGTTATCAATAATTCCACACAGGCCCTGTACTGTTGCATTCTTTCTTCCACAGTTGTCGAAAGTACTACTTACTTTTCACTGACATGCATGCAGTAGTGCATGCACTTTCAAAGATTGATGGATAGGTTTGTACCCAAAGATTTGTTTATGTTCACAATTGTTTGTCCATGCTGTGCTATTTTTTCTTGTCTCCCAAAACCTTTCCCAAAAACCCCCGTACCCATCCATTTTTCAAACCCTAACCCTCTTCCCCCGGGCTGTGTGGTTTTGATTGATGTGTGACTAAATTACAGCAATAAATCCACACACTTGCTGGGGAGGATAAGGTGATAGCAACAGGCTGGTGAAGAAATCCGAGGATATATTCTTACTCTGCTTGACAAAGACCCATGGCTAATGTCAAAGAACTTCAACCGAATTAGTAGTTATACTTTACCATTTGTTAGGCTACAATGTGGCACTGTTCTAGTATACTTCTGTCACCTGCTATATTCTCTATTGTACCGTTGAATTGCTCAGGAGGACAAACCAGATTTAATTATCTTTTTTTTAATAGGCATGCAACTGCCACTGTGTCACACCACTAGTACCACCGCTATGAGGAAATTTTATCCGAACAAGATTGCCAACCTTATTCGCTGTTTCCCGTGGAGCCAGCCCTGGGTCTAGCCCTACTTTCAAACACAAATTACAGGTAAGATAAGCGTTTGGTGGTTTGGGGGTATAATGGAGTATTAGTAGGAGAGACGAGAGACTGACGGTAGTACTACTAAAGTCCTAGGACTCTTGGATTCACTTCACTTACTCTGTGAGAGGCACTTAGTGTTGAAAACATTTGGGCATTTACACTTAAAGGAAGAAAATGGAACTAAACTTTCAGGAAAACAAAGTCACTGTTAAACCCCCACCCACCAGGCAAGCAGTAAGAAACGGGTATGCTCAGATAAAGTTTGAAAAAGTATATTTATATCCCTAACAAAATAATCTCCCGCAAGACCCTCCCTAACCTCAACGATTGTCCTTCAAAAGTCCCCAAAAACCCAACTCCCAATTCCCACCCCCCAAAAGTCTCTAAAAAAGGGGCAAGGGACACTATGGGTGGATGCTGTCTACTTTTTGGGCCAGGGCATCATGCTCCTGGCGGAGCAAGGCGTGCTCTACGCGGAGCCCCTCCAACACGTTTGAAAAGTGGTGGAGCTCCTGCTGGAGGTGGGACACCATCAGGGTACTGCGGCGCAGGCGTGCCTTCACTGCCTTGCAGGTGCAACGGCTGTGAGAGGAAGCTGTTGTCCTTGCTACTCGGCGGTGGCGTTTGGCTTTGGCAGCCCGGCTCAGTCTGGGTGGACCACTGTGCTGGGTGGCAGCCCGTGGGGGCACGGAGGCCGATGCAGACGACGTTGATGTGGTCGACTGCACACTTTCTTCGTCCTCCAGGGCCACCAGCCGCCGATATTCGGCCACAGTGGCATCGATCCTCCGTTGCCGGGGCGCTCTAGCCAGCTCCTTCCTCCTTGTTCGTTTGGAAGGAGAATCTATATGAAGAAAGAAAGACATAGTCTGTAACCAATGCTCTTTAAGATTAACTCAATCATTCAGCAGAAATTTGTGTTGCAGTACAACTAGCAACTTGCAAGCGCATTACATAACTATTGAGGCCAGTATCTATCTAACCTCACACTTCTTCATCCTTGCTCTAACATTAGTGGGAGTTTAAGGAACAAATTCTACGAGCACTATGGACTTCCATTGGAGTCGACTATGAAAGTACACCAGTCTGATTCTTCTTCTTGTCTCTTGTTTAGGAAAATTGGTACGTTATCTTCTGCAAGCCGGCATAATGCCAGCGCAGTAAACTTGCACCCGAGAAAAAGAGACGCACGCCATGATGAGTGACCTAGACTTGCGTTGCGTTACTGTACCCGTCCAGTACATGCAGGTGGTGAAGCTCTTACTTTTCTATTACGGGTGGCACTGAGAATACTCTGTTACAACTCAAGGGCTACTGCTTAATTAATTTAACTTTCACCCTACAGTGGAAATGAGTACTAGAAATGGAAAATTGAAGAAGATAAATAATCTGATTATCTATCACTTCACATGGGATTTTTTTGCTTATATATGGGATGACTTTAGGTGCTTTGCTTTTTATTGAGTGACCAGTGATACATCCACACATGAATGACTGAGTACTACTAAACTTATTAAGAGAGGTAGGGAGTGGCCACCGTAATAACCGGATCTATGCTGTGCTTGCAATACAAACTACTGCTACTATTGATGGTAGTATTTGGACAAAATTAAAACTTCTTTTCCTTGCCTTTCCTACACTGGAACGGACGTGCGGGTGCAGTATTACATGCTCTTCAAAGTTACACTTAGTTCATCCACTGACCGTCTACTCTCTCTAGATCATGGGTACTCACAAACTTTCTCTCAGGGGCTAAATTTACAGTGTAGTTTGTGGCCGAGGGCTGCACTGGTGGGGGCGGAGTCAGAGGGGGCGGGGCTAAAGCAAAACGAAAACTTGTGACCATGAGGTTGCACACAGGTCCCTGCAGCAGATGCCTTCATCCACTGAGCCACCAGACCCACCATTTACATACATCTCTCTCACTCATGCTCTCCCTCCTGCCCTCCCTCTCCATCTCTCTCTCCCTCCTGCCCTCCCTCTCCCTCCCCCTCTGTCATCTCAATGTGTGTGTGTCTGTCTGTGTCAGCCTTCAGCCCGGGCTGAGACAGCTTCCTCAACGCGCACACACAGACAGCCACACCAAAGTACTTAACAGGTCTTTAAAAGACCATTAACATATTATTGAGGCTTTGTTTGTTGTAGCGCCCCTGCATCTCCACCCTGACAATCACTGCTTGCCCGGCCCCACAGAGCAGAGGCTTTGTTCTATTTCACCTCTTTGTGGCCCTGCATCTCCACTCTGCTCTGTGGGGGCCGGGGGAGCAGTGATTGTCTGCAAGGTCTGCACACCGCCAAGGAAGGCTTGCCGGACCGCCACCGGCCCGCGGGCCGTACTATGAGTACCCCTGCTCTAGATACACATATGCTATCTAAGAGTCAGATAGTAGCATGATCCAGGTATATGGACACATACAGTTTCTGTGTCACCCACCCAGGCTGTTGTCCTTCCACCAATCATTGCTTCATCATTCACCCAGCCATGCATCTCATATTCTTTCCTTCCCAGCCACGTCTTCAATCTCAATAAGTAAGGAATATATAAGAGCTTACCTCTGCCCGCCACCACCACCGTCTGAACTCTCACAGCCGGCACTGGAACCGCCGCATCCTCCCCTGAGGAATTGCCCTCCGCCTCCGTGTCGAGCACCACCACCTCCGCGTTGGCCCCGCCACCAGATGTTCCACCTACAAAGTACATTTAAGAATGTTAGAATAAACCACTCACTAGTATTTGGTCAAGGAATGAAGACATGTGAAAACAATGTAATGCAGCACTTTTTGGCACAACTGATGAAGGCTGGCTTTTTAACACGCACCATTTTTTTCCACACAGACAGAAGATGGACTTCTAACAACAAGATCAAGTTGAAACAAGGTGAGAGCTCGGCTCGACCACAAGAAATGTCTTCAATTAATCGTCAGCACTAACCACTTTTACATTCTCAGTTAAACGTTTCGTTTTTTTATTATGACTTCATTTTAATAAATGTGTTTACTTTTAATAAAGCTTTTAAACTTAGAGAGACTCTGTGTTTTTTGGTCCAGAGTGACTAGAGTGACTGAGCGAAAGGTTTTGCAATTTTTGCAAGCATGAGTCCGTGCCTCTGACACTTCTTGACTCTGACTCCGTACTCTTCAGCTACGTTGGATAATAATCATCATTGGGGATCAATGATCGATGAATTCGGGAGGTAAATGACTGTGCCACACTATGTAGTCAGTCAGTAAGGACATTGGGGGTTCAAAGTCTGTTATCACAGAGGTATGTGGAAACTCTAACAGCGCCTATTATAATTGATAAGCAATGCACTATTTATTGTCCATAGTTCTGTTTCTGCAGAAGAATTGTCCGCACCACTGTAGTGGTATGGATTGTTCTCCTATCCAAACCAAAAGGTAGTATCTTATTCTTTCTTGGTGGTCATTCACATTTTATAGTTGGGAATTTTCAAAGCAGATAGAACACTTCAAAAGACATTATGGACAATCCCAGAGGACTGCACTAAGTTGATAGAGCTATTGCTGAGTAGAATGGGAGTTTCGCCAACCGTGCAATCTTAGTTAGCTACACAGACAGACTAATAAGAATAATCTAGTAATACCACAGGGAGTCATAGTAGAGGCAGGATAAGAATTTAGATACAGTGTACAAGAAGATCAAAGACGATTTTGAAAAAATCAAATGAGGAACGCTAGGAAAAATAGGTACTAGTCTAAAATGAAAACTTACTGGGGCCAGCAAAGGAGCCCTCGCCTGCCCGATCCTGGCCCTGTTCAACAGCATCCGCCGCCTGCTGCTCCTGTGTCCTCCCCTCGCCCCTGGGGGGAGCTGACGTACAACATGAAAGAAAGAACAGAAAACATGGATGATTGTTGCTTGTCAATGTCAACCAAATCAAACATTTCAAAAGAATAATAACAAAATATTTCCGCGAAATTATATTGATTAGGGTTAGTTTTCATTTATTTGCGGACCTGTGACTTCAAAAGTCACGTAACTCACTAAACAAAGTACTGAAAGGTTCACCTAGGACTGGCAGGCAGCAGTCCACAGGCAAGACGCAAAGTGACAGACAAACTCCATTGTGATTTCAGTCAGATCAGTGACAACACTAACAGTTGCCTGCTACATTACCAGTCATTTAAATAGTCAAACTATCAATCCACCGCCACTATTTTTCTTATTGTCAGGGGTACAAAGGAAGGGGCAGATTTAAGCCCCTTGCGGCTCTTTTGCTCCGTTCTTGCGTGACTTTTGTGACGCAGCAGCTAAACAAAAAAGGGCGCCATGGTGCGGCGTATAATATTATAACAACGTGACGCATTTGGGAGATGCATCCCGTTATAAAGCCCTGCGCCATCAGGGGGCGTTCCGGCGCAAGGGAGGGCATTCCTGCGCTGGAACACATCCTAAAAGTGGCTGAGGGAAATCTACAAAATTTCAATCAGTCACCTTTAGGACAATGATGCGTCACACAAACCCTGCACCTGCTTGAAGCAGACGTACGGCTTGACCCAGTATTGGGGAGATAGGGTACCCCAGAGCATTGCTGGAGCTGCGCCATCGTTGCGACGCAACTCCAGCAGTAAAGCTTCAGTGACGTTTTGGGCCCATGGTGCGCCGCATTGCAAATACGGCGCACCATGTTTGGTGGTGGTAGCGGGCCGCACAATTAATGGCGCATCCCTGCTACTTTGCAGGGATGCGACGTAATTGCAGTTCTGCCCCTTAGGGGCATACTTACTTACGCGTTCTGGCGCATCTCCAGAGATGCGCCAGATCAAATGCGTCACGCAAAACTACCCTTGCGACACGGCAGATGCGCCTCATTTACAATGCGGCGCGCCCTGGCGCAAGGGTAGGCACTTGCGTGACGCATCTCGTCACGTAAGAGCGGCGCATCGCTGGAGTCACGTCGCCAACGCAATGCAACTCCAGTAATGCTCAGGGCCACCCAATACTTAACATGCTGTGTCAGTCCTTTCGCCTGCTTCAAGCAGGCATAAGGAATTGAATTGACGTAGCAGCGTCGCAGAAGTGCCTGCGTTAAATCTTGTAGATTTCACGCAGGCAATTTTGCGAGGCGCACAGCCACCGGACCGCCCACCCTGCGTACTAGGAACGCACCCATTGTGGTGCAGGCCCATGGCTTTATAACGTGACGCATCTCCCTAGATGCGTCATGCTGTAAATGACTCGCAGGGATGCGGCACGTTTACGCCGCTGTTGCGTCACGCAAGGCAACGTAAACGTGGCGCAAGGGGCTTGTAAATGTAATCTGCCCCCTAGTGTCTAGCATTACGCAGTTCTGTAAAGTACACTCATACATAATAGTTACTCAGGCCAATGAGACCACAAAATAGAAAACAAATAAGCATAGTAGCAACGACACTGAGAAGGAGAGCAGTGCACCTGAAATGCACAGAAGATTTTGAAATATAATTTAACTACAATGTAATCGTCATCAGCGGCATTATTGGCTTGCTCCATGTAAAAAACAAATATTTGCAATACAACAACACAGAGCAGGAGAAAACATCATAGTAGTGAGTGATGAAATGGCTACTACTACTCACCAAGCCCGGGGATCTCCAAGCCGAGCTGGTCCAGCAGGTCGCGCTCCCGGTCCAGGAGGTCCGTCCAGTGATGGGTGACCTGGCTGTAGGTGCGCTGGACCCCGTAGAGGTGGGATATGGCCCAGCACACCTTCTCCCACCGCTTCCGGCGCTCCCGCATGTTGTAGCCGCCGGCCGCGATCCTGCCGCCTCCCGCGATGGTCCTGGGCAGGCGGCGCTGGACGAAGTAGACCAGCGCGCCCACTTCCTCCGGGCTGAAGATCTCCCGTCGCATCACCTGCTCCCCCCTCAATCGACCGCATGGTGTCCTGGCACGGGGTCCAGGACTCCTCCTCCCCGCCGCCGCTGCCGCCCTCAAGTGCCTGGGCAGCTTCACGGCGCCTGGCTTCACCATGGCCAGGGCAGGTAAGGTAGGAAGTAGAAAATTAAGAAGGAATAGGATAGGGAAGAAGAAAAGAAAAGAGTTTAAAAAAGTAGTTTAAAAGTAAAGAAAAATAGCAGAAAAGACAAAAATATACAGCTAGGAAAAGAGAGGGATAGATAAGAAGCAAAATCGAAAAAAAAAACCTGAAAACAAGCAAAGGATGGCAAAGATAGCAAGAGGATTAAACACCATGCCCAGACACAGGAAATTAATGAAAAACAAGATGGCCGGCGCCCGTTCACGAGCGCGAAAGTAAGTTCGCGCGAGATTTTCCTCGCGATCTCATGCGAACTTCTACTCGCAATGCGCTTACTGCGCGAGATTATACATAGCGGGCGGAAACGGAAATACGTCACGCAAACAAAATGGCCGCGCCCGTACTCGACCTTGGGGTAAATTTGCGTGTTGCGCTGCAAGCGGCTCGCGAATACTGCAAATAAACTCGCGGAACAACAAGCCGCAAAAAAATAAAAAGCTCATTCGCACGAATTGGCGGCTTCCGCGGTCGGTTTCGCACGACACCGCGCCCCGCGAATAGCGCGAAAAAACCGAAAAACGATTTTTGCAAAAGCAAAAGCAATGAGCAGGTGCAAAAGGTCAACCTCATGATTTGTAACGATTCCCTGTAGTGCTTCCTGAGGGGGCCCTCCAGAATTCGGTTGCCTGCTTGCAACTATTGTGTGACCCTGCTCTGACCTTAACTGTATGCCACAAAGGTCCTGATTTACAGCTAAGGGAGCAGACAAGCAGGTGCCAGGCTGGAACTTCAAATTCAGTGACACATTAATTAGCCCCTACTTCATTATTGTCAGTTGGGGCAGGGCAGGTGTTGTTAATAAACTAACCCCAAATTAATTCATGTCAGTTCAAGCAGGGCAGGTGGGCTTGCTTTTCCCCCCCATCTTCTACAGTGATGATGAACCAGAGGGTGGCATTGATGTAACAGAGGGTGGCATGGGTCAAAGAGAGGGTGCCAGTGGTGAAACAGAGGGTGCTGGGAGGCTGTGATGATGAACCAGACGTAGAAACAACATAGTCGCGACCGTTGCGAGCCGACAATTAAGTTCGCAATTGCGAACTAGTACCAAATCCTCGCGAACTGGCAGAAACACTTGCGAACACAAAAAAAAAAATCCGCAAATTCGCGAGAATTCGCGGATTTTGCGGATTGCGAATTCGCAAATCCGCAAAATTCACGAACGCGAGATTCGCAAAATTCGCCCATGCTTACAGCAGACACAATGAGACACAGGCCGGACGATGGCAGCACCGAACAAGACAATGTTTTTATTTCCAACTACCTACAAACAAAGGAAGAACACAAAATCTACCTCAGGGATGATGCGGGGCAGAGGAACTTTGTCGTCGCACACCCACTCAGCAAGTAAGGGAGGGAGGGGGGCGGGAGGGGAGGGGTGGGCGGGGGGGCCGAGAGGAGCGGGGGGGAGCGGGGAGCGTATACATGGGCTTACTTTCTATCATCTCTTCTTCTTCTTCTGCTATCTTCCCCTCTATATTTTCACGTCGTGGTCCAGCGAACGCAGGAATAAGTACCGAGGAATGCATACAACACAGACATCGCTAGCACGCAAGGGAAGGCCAAATAGACCGCGAAACACAAGCAACACAAAATGACAAACACCAACCAAAGCAGCATCGCAACAGACATTAAGATAGTGTCCTTAAATGTGAAGGGTCTCAACAGCCCGGTCAAAAGAAGGAAGGTACTCGAGCACCTTAGGAAACTCAAAGGAGACATCTATGTGCTCCAAGAAACTAGATTAGAAGCAGCTGACATCGGGCGGCTAGGTGCAAACTGGATAAGTGAGGTGGTGGGCTCTCCGGCACAGAACAAGAAGAATGGGGTAGGAACAATTATCACCAAAAAATGCCAGCTAGCAGTGATAGGCACACAAGCCGACACACAAGGAAGGACACTGGTGACCACTCTTAGAAGGGCGGGAGAAACATTTCATGTAGCGAACATATATGGACCCAACGCCGAAGATAAAGCATTCTGGGAGGGGGTGGGATCACAACTACACACACTACCACTAGAAGACTTGCTGATAGTCGCCGGGGACATGAACCAAGTTCTAGACCCAGCCATTGACAAACACCCAAGCAGGCCAAGCCAAACAGCGAACAACCCCAACATCCTGAAGAATCTATGCGCCAAACTCAGACTGAGAGACCCATGGCGCCTAAGCAATTCAGATGCTAGAGAGTACACATTCTACTCCAACCCACACAACTCATACAGCAGAATAGATTATATCCTCATGTCAGATACACACACCCACCTCATAGACTACACAGAGATAGGACCCAGATCAGTATCAGACCACTCGCATGTAAGCCTAACCTTCGCGGGCAGGCACAACGAAAAGCCAACCCGCAGATGGCGATTCGACAACAGCTTACTCCACCACGCCTCAGCAAAAGCCGAAATGGAGAAGGCGATAAACGAATACCTGCTAATTAATGATGCGCCAGAGACAAACAGGGAGGTACTATGGGACGCACTAAAAGCCACAGTACGGGGAGTAGCTATGACAATCAAGGGCAGATTAAACAAAGGAAGGAACAAAAAAATTGAAGAGCTAGAAAATGAAATAAAAAAATTGGAGAATAGCCACATAGCCAGCTTGGAAGACAAGAACACACTTACGAACCTGACCAAACATAAGTACGAACTCAATAGAATATTAAGTGAGCGAGC
The DNA here is from genome assembly GCF_964263255.1 of Lissotriton vulgaris. Classification (NCBI taxonomy): domain Eukaryota; kingdom Metazoa; phylum Chordata; class Amphibia; order Caudata; family Salamandridae; genus Lissotriton; species Lissotriton vulgaris. The sequence continues at coordinate 173,447,282 of NC_141687.1, read as the reverse complement.
AGGGACCTGGATTAACAAATATAAATCAATTAACCTCTGCACTGCAAACAAAGCAGGCAAGAACTTAGCATCCTACCTAAGAGGGAAACAGCGAAAACACACAATAGGAGCCATCAAAGACAGACAGGGCAAGTCCATGACCGCAAGCAAAGACATACTAGAGGTCTTTAGAGACTTCTATGAGGGACTGTACACCAGAGATATAACACTAAAGGAGGATGGGGGCAAAGAGCTGCTAGCAAGTATAACCACCCCCACAATATCAGCCTGCGAAAGAGACATCCTTGAGCTAGATATAACGGAGGACGAGATAGCCAAGGCCATGGCAAGCCTCAAGGATAATAAAGCACCAGGGCCAGATGGCTTCACAGCTAGCTTCTACAAAAACGACATGCACATCCTCAAACGCACATTGAAACAGGTATTTGCAAAATGCGTACAGACAGGTCACATGACACCCTCGATGGCTGAGGCAAACATAATCGTCATACCAAAAGAGGGGAAGGACAAAACTGAGGAAAAGAACTTCAGACCGATCTCCCTCATCAATGTAGATTGCAAGATATACGCTAAAGTACTTGCCAACAGACTCAATGCATACCTACCAAAACTCATACACAACTCTCAAGTGGGCTACCTCAAAAACCGCATGTCCCACGACAACACGAGACTACTATGCCACATAATCAACCACGCCTCCAGGAGCAACAATGATCAATGAACAATGATCTAGAATCGATCATGATAGCCCTAGACGCGGAGAAAGCTTTCGACAGGGTCTCATGGCCCTTCCTAGAGCAATGTATGGCGAAATTTGGTTTAGGACCAAACTATAGGAAGATGGTGATGGCCCTATACAGCAACCCCAAAGCCAGGGTGGTGGTCAATGGAGGCACATCTAACATACTCAACCTAGGCAGAGGTATGAGACAAGGCTGCCCACTATCACCAGCCCTATTCCTGTTAGCCATTGAACCACTCCTCACAATGATTAGGACGAATGAAGACATAGTAGGAATACCAATAGGGGGAGAAACTTTCAAGCTGGCGGCGTATGCGGACGATGTCCTAATAGTCACAGAAGACCCCGAAAGATCCATTAGAGCACTGACTGACACTATTGACAAATACTCTCAAATCTCGGGGTACAAGCTCAACAGAGATAAATCAGAATGCAAACCCCTAAACGTACACACAACAAGAGAGGTACTAGGGAACTCCGGATTAACGTGGCAACAGAAGCCCATAAAATACTTAGGCATCCTTTTTGAGAGAGACCTAAAATCAACACTGGAGCACAACGAACAGGCAATAATCAAGAAAATCAGAGAGAAAGTGGAAGGGTGGTCGCCCAAATTCACCACATGGTCGGGAAGAATAGAAGCAATTAAAATAATGCTAACACCTGTGGTCAACTACATGCTAACCATGCTCCCATTGATGAACACAGAAGATTTTCACATGAAACTAGACAAGATACTTAACAACTTTCTGTGGAAAGAGAAAAAACCAAGAATAAGCCTACACCGGCTTAGACTGAGGAAAGACCAGGGCGGTCTGAACATAACAAACTTCAAAAGATTCCAGGTAGCATGCATAGCCAGACAGGGACTACACTGGTTAGACCCAAGAAAGGAATATACCCCAGCATGGCTGATACTAGAGCGGGGACTACTAAAAGGCATGAACCCCATCACCCTCCTTACAGCCACCAGGCACCCAGCAATCAAGGAGAACCCCGTCCTAAAGAACACGAAAACAGCTCTCCTGAGCGTCGACAAACTATTGCCATCAAGCATAAAAGGCAGCCATCTAGAATCGATATGGCATAATCCAACCTTGAAATATAGGGATAAGGTCCTAGACATGCACGAATGGTATAGACATGGCATCTCCACGGCCCACGACCTTCAGAAACAGGGCGTATACACTACTTTCGACACCATCAAAGGGACACACAACTTACCAAGCATAGAGCTCTACAACTTCCTGAAAATCAAAGTAGCCATCAGGAAGGCAAACCTCAATAACCGCACCCCCCCACTCATACAACTCGCAGCCAATCTCAACACACTGGGACACCAAGTAGCACACCTATACAAATCCCTCTGCCCCAAGAACTCCAAACTAAACGACAAGATTACAAATTTCTGGGGGGAGATAACAGGGAGGGAGCTGAGCGGGGGAGAGAAAGTAGAGATGTGGAGATCCTCCACTAGGAAGAAAATAACGGCAGCGCTCAACCAGACCAAATACTGGCTAGTGCCTAAGGCATACTGGACACCAGCCCGCCTGGCGGCTCTGGGGATCCGAGACAGCGAAACATGCTGGAATTGCCACAAAGCAAAGGGAGACCTAGAACACCTTATGCTCAGCTGCCCTAAGGTCAGGGGATTCTGGAACAGAATCGGAACACTCATCAATGAGATCACAGGAATAGACATACACATAGATTTTCCGAGCCTAGTCCTAGGCTTTGTGTCCCCGTCAATCACAACGACAGAAGATCGTGACCTCATTGACCTATTGCTAACGGCGGCAGTCAAAACGGTCCTAAATAACTGGAAAGACACCTCAAAAGCCGCGACCCAAGCATGGCTCAACTGGGTCACGTTCTTAAGGGGGGCAGACAACATCACAGCGAAACACTCACCTAAAACACACAGGCAAGCGAACATGTGGGGACCCCTGGACCGGTACCTAACATCACATAAACCCCCATAGGAGCAGAATCGCAGAATTCATACACTGCAGAAGGGGAACACGTTACTGCGTACCATGCGCTCTTTCTACGGACCTCGAGCTCTACGTCCCCCCCCCCTCCTCACTATTGTCCGGGGTTGGGGAAAGAAATATCAACGAACAACGAAGCGTCGCAAAGGAAGAGGCATAAACAATGACCGACAGAACATGGACAATCGAACTTTTAGCTGTATTGTTAGCGGAAGGATATGCTATGAAGTGTATTTCAATATTGGTAATAGCAAAGTATAGTTCAGTTGAAATCTAATGTATTGCCTTTAATTCTATAAGGGTTAAAGTCAATGCAACCATGATCTTTTTAATAATAACACCTGAAACAGAGCAAACACCTTATGCTACCTAAATGTTCAAAAGACACTTGGAAAGACACTTGGAAGAGAACTCGCAGGAAATGTTATGGGCTGTAGGATAAGTGGAAATAAAGTGCAATTCCATTTCTAACCAGGTTGTCCCAAGTAATGAAACATATATTCTAAGGGTGGGCGTAGTTGGCGGAGTACTATTACACGGAATTCCACAAAATTGAACAAAATCTCTGTGAATTCCACAACTTCACTCCGTCAGGCTCACAATTAATAAAAGAGAAACCTCATATACTTTTGGTAAAGTAACAAGTATCTCTGTCTTTACATGCTGAAATGCATATAGTCAACAAAGCCAGCACAACCATCACGCCCCACCTCCGAAAAACAATCAACAGCTCCTTCGAGACAGCAACCTTCCCGGAAAGCTGGAAGCACGCCGAGATCAACGCCCTTCTGAAGAAACCCAAGGCGGACCCCAAGGACCTCATGAACTTCTGGCCCATCTCCCTGCTCCTGTTCACGGCAAAAGTGACAGAGAAGATTGTCAACAAACAGCTAACTCACTACCTCAAAGACAACAACATCCTGGACCCCTCCCAATCCGGTTTTCGCAGCAACCACAGCACCGAGACCGCCCTTATCGCCGCCACTGACGACGTCAGGATCCTGATGGACAAAGGAGAAACAGCCACCATCATCCTCCTGGACCTATCAGCAGCCTTTGACACAGTCTGGCACCTCACCCTATTAGCACGCCTCCATGACGCCGGAATTCAAGAGAAGGCCCTGGCCTGGACCACATCCTTCCTCTCCGGCAGAATCCAGAGCGTCCGCCTTTCACCCTTCCGCTCGAAATCCACCGAGATCATCTGCGGCGTTCCACAGGGATCCTCCCTCAGCCGGACACTGTTCAATATCTACATGGCACCACTCGCCCACTTCGCACAACAACATAACCTCAACATCATCTCCTACGCCGACGACACCCAGCTGATCATATCCCTCACCGAAGACCCTCACACTGCCAAAGCCAACCTCCACAGAGAAATGAAGGCCGTAGCCGACTGGATAAAGGACAGCAGACTGAAGCTGAACTCAGACAAAACAGAGGTCCTCATCCTCGGACCCACCCCCTCAGCCTGGGACGACTCCTGGTAGCCCACATCGCTAGGCGCAGCCCCGGAACCCACAGACTACGCACGCAACCTGGGGGTCATCCTCGACTCCACCCTCTCCATGACCAGGCAAGTCAACGCCGTCTCCGCGTCTTGCTTCAACACTCTCCGAATGCTGTGCAGAATCTTCAAAGGGATCCCCACCGACACTAGAAAGACCGTCACCCAGGCCCTCATCAACAGCAGACTAGACTACGGGAACAACCTCTACTCAGGAACTACAAACAAGCTCCTGAGATGACTACAACAAATCCAGAACGCCTCGGCTCGAATGATCCTCGACGTCCCCCGCCGAATCCACATCACACCCCACCTGATAGGCCTGCACTGGCTCCCCGTCAACAAGAGGATCACCTTCAAGCTCCTCATCCACGCACACAAAGCACTACACAACACCGGACCCACCTTCCTCAACAACCAACTCAGCTTCCACACCCCCACCCGAAGCCTCCGCTCAGCCAACCTCGCCCTCGCCACAGTCCTTCGGATCCGGAAATCCACAGCCGGGGGAAGATCCTTCTTCTACCTCGCCGCCAAGACCTGGAACACTCTCCTAACCCGTCAACGACAGACTCAGGACCTACTGGCCTTCAGAAGACTCCTCAAGACCTGGCTCTTCGACCAGTAGCGCCCCTTCCCCTCCCCTCCCCTAGCGCCTTGAGACCCTCACGGGTATGCAGCGCGCTCTATAAATGTAATGATTGATTGATTGATTGATTGATTGATTTCACAAAAGTGAAAATGAAAATTTAGCAGTGAGAGAGGTGATGATTTTGGGATCCTCCCTAACCTAGGGAGGGAAACAAGAGGATGCCTTGAAAACAAAGAGCACATCTTGCTGAAGGATTCGGTGGTGATCCCTCCCAAGCACAGCTGCAGTTCAGCTAGTTGTTACTAGGTGTCCCTCATGAGTCAAATGCAAAAGCATTGAAATTATTATTACATCAAGCTGCAATTCCCCTAGTCGGTACTACGTGTCCCTCACGAGTCAAATGCAAAAGCATTGAAACCCTTTCATGAAGCTGCAGTTCCACTAGTCGTTACTAGGTGTCCCTCATGAGTCAAATGCAAATCTTGATGTAATAATTTCAATGCTTTTGCATTTGACTTGTGAGGGAAACCTAGTAACGACTAGTTGAACTGCAGCTCTTTGTAGAATTATTTTGATATTATCATATTCACCGCCCACTGCTAATCTCGTCCCATAATGCTTTGCAGGGCCTTTGGTTGGGATTGTATTTTTTCCCATAACTGTGCTTGGGGTGCTCCTACGAGGATGGGACCACCACTGAATCGCTCAGCATGATATGCCCTTTGTTTTCAAGGAATCTGCTTGGTCCTCCCCCTAGGTTAGGGGGACCCCAAAATCATCACCTCTCTCATTGCCTGATATTTTTCATTTTTAAAGGTCACTTTTGTGAGGTGGTTACATGCTTTTTAGCATGTAAAGTTGCTTTATCAAAGCATTTGTGGGTGCAGTTTAGTAGCTGACTCAGTTACGTGGAAGAACTGAGTTTTTGCCTGAATTCCTTGTTTTTAATGGAATGCGTAATTACCAAATCTCCGCAAACTCCGCTACCGGAGCAGAGTTCATTGCCCAGGCCTAACATATTCACATGCTTAAAAGTTTGTAAAAAAAAATTTACATTTACAACAGTTATAATATAAAAGTACTAGAGGCAGTTGCCACCTTCACGAACAAGAAGAGTTTATTTTTCCACCACTGAGAGCATTATCGTAGTTTCAGGTTCTCCTATTATTGGACACACTCCAGATAAAATCTGTGTCCCAAAGACAAAAACAAAATAATGTTTAAATTATTGTTACATTGGAAAATCAAGTTTCTTAATGTTCTTCTATGACTTATCATTATTTAGTCAATGCCTGCTGTAGTCAATATCATTTGCCTCCTTAGCAGACCCACAACGGACATGCAGAGGTCATACTATTTGCAACAATCTGTTGTGTCCCAGTTAACGTAATCTAATGCTAAGACCTTCTAGGACAGAAAGGATATTTTTAGCCTGTGCATCAAGTGCCAAGAACGATTAGGGACTAGGCTTGGAGACGAGTACAGCTACATTAGATTGCATTGCAAAACCAACCAGATTGACAGGCTCGCTCTACAGTTCATGCCAGTGGCTAATCATACTTTAGGAGACGGAAGGCAAATATTTAATTCAACTTAACAATAAGTACAAATACTGAGCCGTGGAAATATTGAGTAGTGCACCTTGCAACAAGGACTTCTTAATTCTCCATCCGCCATAATACATATAGAGACCTCAAACAGAAGGCGATTACTGCAGAGAAGCCAAAATGCACCTTTTTTGTGTCACACAGACCAACAGTCACAAAAAGACTGGGTTTTCAATTAATTAGCCATCAATATCAGCCTCATTCTTTTTTCATGTAAATTAATGCTCCAACCGTAGGGTGATGAATCAGTATTCTCTACTGACTGTAAAAGCAAACAATCTGAGCCATCAAGAAATCTTTACTGAAAACCCCATAGTGACTGACGGAAACTGCACGAAAGTCGCACTGCCTCTACTCTGAACACCAGAGCGCGCTCTCGAAACCATTATAAACAATCGCAGGCTCATTTCAACAGTAATGCCAGAGGAAAAGAAAAAGCTAATTAAAAAAACAGATGGCCCCTGTGTGCTCCACAGCTCGAAAAAGCACGAAAGTGAAAGCTAATTAAAAAATAGAAAAACAGATGGCCCCAGCTCGTGCCGCTGCTCACTCCTGCAAGGTGGAGGCCGCCACACGCATGAGTGTACAAAAGGAGCAGACCAATTCCAAAAGGTCATCTCCTAGGGTAGCTCATGTGCCCTGCGCTAGGCGCGACCTAACATGCTGGAATGAAGTTATAAAATAGCACTAGGGACTTTGATAAAATAAAAAATATTGGCAAATTGTAGCAACTGTGATCTCCCTCTCCTGTGATCACCCTGGGTGGACTGCAGAGAGGCTGAGATGATTCTGAAGTACACTCTCTTCAGGAACATGCAGTAGACTGTTAAGATGGGAGCAACACCTTCTCCTCCATGACTATGACGGATGCACATAGCACCGTATTGTCACTTAAAAACGGCACTTCATTGTTTTTGACATGAAATAAGAATTTCTGCAAAGCCAGTTATAAAGCCTAAATATTAACATGTGCTTTCAATCATAATTTATAGATTTAATAACTATACACCCAAAGCAACCAATAAACATTGCAAGTTATGTGGCAAGTGGAAAAATGAGACTGGAAATAGATGTACTTTATTATAGACACTCGTAAAACGTATTAGCCCCTACCCTTCAGGTCGACATCAATCTATCAACGTTTCCATCATTAAGCTGAAAAAATATTAAATTTGAATCCACTGCTAAAAAAGGCCAAGTCCTTTCAAGGTGGCATCAGGTCCCTAGCCCCAGCAGGCCTTTCAAGTATTACCTCGCTCAGAAGAGCTGGGCTGTACTCATACCCTCCACACTCCTGAAATCCGATTGCGCTGTGGACAACTCTGTCAAACCCGCCAGCCAATCCTGCTGAGAGGGAATCCCTTCTGCTGTCCAGTCCTTGACCGGAAACTGTGAGCAAACACAGGTGAAGAGAGAGCTTCAATGTAAGGCTCGTAAACAACCCCTTGCGCTTCACCGCTCTACTGCAAAAAAAATCAGCATGACGTATTTCTATTCTCTTAATTATTTTATGTATAAATACAATTAAAGAATGACACACCTAGGGTACTTAACCCCTCATAGCAGACGGCCTCTCAATTTTGAAGTGAGTGGTAACAGGGGTTATCGGCGCCATCTAATTAGCAGGTTCACACCGTAGCACATCAGATGTGTTTATTTTCACACGGAGAGTTCAGCTGCTGAAAGAATGCTTTGTTTTTTCCACAGATTAACTACCAAATGTATTTTGTTTGTGAAAAAATCAATGTACCTGACAGGCTGGGAGTTTTCTCCCAGTCCCTCAGGCCATTGTTTTCCCTGTTTTGGACCCGCATGCACAGTGGTCCTGGGCTGGACATACATGCATGAAGATAATCTCCCACATGAGGCAGCAATGCTGCTGCAGATATGTTGCCACCTTTAACAGACGAACAGCTCCACTGCCAGGCTGTCTTCATCAGTGTCGCTGTAAGGATTTTGGGGGCCCTTGGGGTAGAAATAATTTGTGGCCATGCCACTTTGTGTCAACTTTGAATTATATTGCAATTTTTTGTAATTTTGTTATTAAAGCCCATGTTGCCTAACAATCTTGAATAACGGTTAAGCTAAAGAAATACACCGAAGAGAGGTTGAGAGAAAGTTCACTTTGCCAGGGGGCCCCTTAGAAGGTGGGAGGCCTGGGCAATTGCCCACTTTGCTCATGCCTCAAGCAGACTTTGGTATTCAAACCTTAGCTCCAAGTGGATGGGGAAACTGCTGATTCATCCCACCAAACTCTAAATTACTTCAGTATTTTCCCCCATTTGTGATGCTTAGTTTTATATGCTGCTTCAAACCTGGTTTCATATCCGGGGTTCACAATTTATTTTCAGGCATGCTAAGAACTCAGTGCTTCATTTTAGTTTCTAGCACCAAGTTAGGAGGAACTTTCAATACATTATAAACCACAAAAAGAGCGTTGCTTTTGTCCCTGACACAGTTAAGATACATTATTGATCCCTTAGGATTCTGACACAGAACAACGGTGCTGGTCCTTTTCTCTCTTATCTTGGTTACAGCTCTGTACTTTCACAATAGAGACGCACTGTATGGAAAATAACCTGCAGGCTCCACAACATATCTCACACAAGCTGGAGAGATACTTAGGGCCTCATTACAATGTCGGTCGGAGTAGCCTCCAACTGACACCGTTGCGGTCTCGGTTCTGACTGACCTCCGGTCGGCGGTCCTAAAGTCCGCTGGAATCCAACCGGAATGACCGGCTGGTTTCTCTTCCCACCATCTAGACTGTAAGTACACGGTCCGAAGTGAAACCGTAGATGTCAGTCGGAAAGCTTCCGACCACAGATCGGAGACTTTCCAACCGACAATTAGAAAGGCCCCTAAGGGTGATACTATGGATAATCACAGGTGATATATAGGCCACTTTAGTACCCTTATCAATTATCAGTTTGAAGCAGCTGTTCAGATACATAATTTTGATGTGTGCTTAGACCCTACCATAGTCTGGGTCAGAAAGTCGGCATTCATGATGCCATTTACACTAGATTGATCCTCTGAACTTTGAAATTGTCATGGTACAGGGTCTTCTTGGTGAGACCCTATGTATGTAGTGGAAAGCAGAACTTCATTGTAGGATGTCTGATCGAATATGGAAGATTCAATGACCGAAGCAAAGTAATGTGTGAAGGTGTTTTGGAGAAATAAACTTTAATTTGCAAATGATTAGAGTATCTCAATCACTGCATACAATTGACAATCTGGCAAAAAGTCAGATAATTATGGAGAAATAGTCTTATTTCATTTCTGGTGGAATAGTGAAATCCAACTATTAGCACATCTTGTGGCAGTGTCTAAAATCAGAACTGCAGCAGAGCAGAAAGACATGGGGGCTTATGTAGTCCTTGGCAATCTGTACTGCTTCCTGCCAAGCAGACTGTACACCTCGCCCTAGCAGACAGACTCAGCTTGCCACATTCCGAACTCAACCTGCCTGGTGGAGATCTTTGTGCCTTCAGAGGACCCACAACTATGGTTACTCTTCTAAAGGCACTATTCAGGTGACCCCCCCCCGTGCCCAGGCGCCCTTAGTTGCACCACGGGCCTGAGCTCCTCCGGGACCAGAAGGGGGCTGAGCGAAGGTGTCAGGTTGGTGACGTCATCAGGGGAGCAGTAGGAATCTGGACGGCCACCAGGGTTTTCCGGCCTCTTTTTCCCCTTGGACCTCAAGCATGCATCATTGGCGCGTCTTTAAGGAACGAGGATTCCTGTCGGCTGCTGGTGGCGTTTTGCATGGTAGGAAGGGGCCCTGGTGCGTATCAGTTACTCTGTGGGCACGGCCTCTCCCATATGCGGGGGCGGCCACGTACTGTTTCCACATCGTAGTTGGATCATTGGGTGCGGTGGGCTAAGATTGCGGGATCTGTTTGGGCTGCTCGAACAAGCAATAGAATCAAAAGTAGTCCCCACCCCAGTCATTTTGGTCATTCACGCTGTCAGGAATGATATGATACCGCTAGGTAGGCGATGTCAAGGATTCGAAAATATTTACCAACAACATCAATACTGTGGTTGGAAGTAATACCGTGGGCTGTATGGGCTGGGGGGCTCCGGTTAGGGCCATGAATGAGTCGGTAAAGAAGCTGAACCATTTGGTCAGAAGAATCTTAACAGGTTCCACCTTGGGCACAATTTGGCATAATTTGCTCCAGCTAAGGAAAAGGGAGCTGTTCTATCAGTACGGGGCGCATCTGTTGGGCAAAGAGCATTAGCTCTTTATTCAGACTATACTGGGGCAATTTTGGAGCACAGTCAGCGCCGGGGGGGAGTGCGAGGGTGCCTAGGAGCTTCTCACCCTGTGGCAGAGCACTGACAGTTAACAACAAAGGGGGATTCACAACAATGGAGGTTCAGCAACTGGATGGACCCCAGGAGTTAGTTTGTACAACGAGAAGGCGGGGAAGAGGACTGACCTGCTGGTGGCCCTGGACTCTCCTGCCCTAACCTGCAATGTATGGACTGATTAGAAACTTGGGGAGACAGCCTGAGTTCAGGTACCCCAGTGGGCAAGTGTGCTAGGCGGTGCCCTGGATTTCAAGTAGTGCAACAGTTTACTTTGGCATGTTGGGGCCTGATGGGACAATGTTGGCAGCAGAGTGGGTGCTTGGTGGGCGAGAAGTTCAAGTTCAAGCTCAAGTTTAATGTTGTGCCTAATTGCCTTACCCGCTTTGACATGTTGATGCCGCAAAAGTGTGATGTTGTAGATATTTCCAATATACAAGTATGATACTTGTACTTTCGTATTGGTTGTGGTTTTGTTTGATGTGAACAAAAGGCTACGCCTTGGTCAACATACCCTGAATCTAAGAGTTCTTGGGCACAGCGGAGCTTGAAGAAAAAGTGAGGGGAGTATGGGAAGAGTGAATGGCACGTTGAGTGTGAACTATGAAGCTTTGCTGTCTGGGGACTATTTTCAGTGCTCCCCCAAACCATTTATTTTTCAAAAACAAACTCTCAAAGGAGGTGTTTCTTTTTTAAATAAAAAAAATTAGGTCCCGATATGCTGGGAGTAAGGGGAATCATTTATTTTTTACCTATTCGGGACTTCCAGGAGAGCAATTTTTGGGAGTACAAGCACATCAAAAATCACCTAATAGAAATAGGGGATAATATTAAGGCATGTTTCAGGCAAGTGTAAGTACATAGTGTTGCATTTGAGCACCGACGCCCCTAATCCTTGGCCTGAGCTCTTTTAAGTTATAGCCTGATCCTCATTGAGTGCGTCTGTTTTTTATGGGGCAACTTGTGAGAATCAAGGTTGTGTAAAAGAGAAGAAGTAGAGCCTGTGATGTAAAGTGAAGACTGATGTTTCACACTACCGCACACATTTTTAACTCGCTTGTGGTGCTTTACCTGATTTCTGTAATGACTCAGATGTCTCACTATTAACTAAAATTTAAGCTCCCCTCTTGTCTATGTGAAGGGGATTTATATGTTATTAAAGTTCTACTTCATGCTATTTTATTTTACATGGGCAAATACTTTGTTAGGTCAGGTCATGTTATATCTTGTGAATTTTAGTCAGTCAGTATCTATAAGTGAGGTCAGGTCATGTCTTGCCATATAAAATAATCTTATTTTTGTTTCTCGTTTTACACTTTACACTGCCTTATGAAAGGCCCACAGCACTAAGGCTGATAAAGGCAGAGGGCACTACAACTGCTTACTGTCTCCTTAAATTAAACCAGTGTGTTTTAGTGAACAGCACTCTGCATGGTGTGTCTTGCTGGTCCGTTCTGAAAAAAGCCCCCGAATCCTAATAATTGTCAGTTAAAACAGCAGGGATGATGCATGATGACTATGATGGCAGGGGCCAATCAGTATCTGAAGAGGATCCAGGAGAGGCTGAGGCGCAGCGGCCAGAGTTGCCGACTCGAGAGCTGGGGATCCAGCAGGGCCGGAGTGGCCGTTGCGGGCATTGGGCGTTTCCATTGGAGGCTGGAAGGGTGGGGTCCGATTTTGCCACAGAAGCAGCCTTTTTTGAAGGCCAGTTTTTACAGCGGTGCTGCTGTATCAGCCCACAGTAACAAAAGCAGCAGGGGGGCTGGTCTGTCATAATTGCCAGGCCTGCTCTGGGTTCCCAGTCTGGCCCTGGGATCTGGGTTTGAGTATCGGTGTCAACGCAAAATCCTTTGATTCTGGGCAAATCACCTAATCTCCCCGTGCCCATGGACTGCTCCTGGATACCCTCACGGGCGATAAGCTGCGCTATATAAATCTACAAACTCAAACATAAACACAACTGCAGTGCACATAGATTGTGGGAGACACTGGCATTTGCAGACTGCGTGCGCATGTATCTAGAGAGATGTTCTGTTGCTAGGTGAGGTACATTAGTGAGTGAAGGGGTGACAGTGAGAGGGAAAAGGTTCATGAATGAGGCGTGTGGAGAATATTAATGTGTAGAGGATTGAGTGAGGTCAATGAGAGGTGTTCTAAGAAAGGGAGAGCAAGGGAGATTTCTTTGAAGAAGATACAAGGTGCGGGGGAGCACATGAAAGCGTAATTAGATGAGCAAAGTAAAAGAAAACTTAACAGGTGCAGGGAAAGGTGTATGGAAGGAAGGTGCAGAGTAGAGGTGAGGATCATATGTCATAAGTAAAGGGGAATAGTGAAGTGGTAAAGAGAAACAATGTAGAGACTAGTAACGATGTAGAGAGATGACTGGAGAGATGAAAGGATAAATGTATTGAGAATAGAAACAGGTGGAAGGGATGGTGCAGTGAAGTGGTGAAGGGTGAATGGGAAAAAGGAAGCTAGAGGATCATTACAATCATGCAAGGAGAAGGGAAAATATGCAATGAGAGGAGCAGAAGATAGCTGTTTAAAGGAAAATTGAGAGTTATTGGGGAGACTTGAAAGATGCAGATGATATATGTGCAAAATAGTTTATGGGGGCCACACCTTACTTGTAAACTGAGCCTCACAAAAACCACCAATAACTGGCCGGTGACCACCTCATTCAAATCCATTACAGATCTCGCCAGTCCTAAAGTTTTCACCTACAAATCACTGATTTCACATGTGTTTCTCTATTTAATTTAGTGGAAAAAACGAAACTACAACACCTGAATGCAATAGGCTATCACACAAAAGTTGAGGACCAAAAGAGTGTCCATAATGACCTGGACAATGGTTGTGACCCCAGACAATCCTGCCTTTTGGCACCTGAGTTGGTACTTTGAGGCCCATGTTGCCAATGCACCAAATAGGCAACAGCACCTTCAGCATGGATCAACCTAGCCCCACGGACAGCCTTGACAAGGATATCAACAACTTCAACAACTGGATCAAGAACTATGTGGACTCCCTCGTACACATCAAACCAAAAAAGCATAGCATGTCAAACAAGCAGATCAGTTAGCACACAGAAGACATCCGAGACACCAAACAACACTGTAAACAGCTAGAAAGGAAATGGAGAGCCAGTAACAACAATTACGACAAACTACCTACAAGGCTGCACTCATACGCTATCACCAGCAAATAAGGGATACAAAGACGAAAATCACTAATGGACTTCATCAGAGGAAGCACCAACAGCTGCAAGGAGATCTTCTAGATCATTAAAGATTTCACCTTTCCCAAAGTCACTGTCAACAACATCATTCCCTCACAACAACTGTGAGACAACCTATTCAACTTCTTCCACGGCAAAATTGCAAACATTTACAGCAACTTCGCACACCAACCCAACCCCAGATAACTTGTTGGTAACCTAGCCACTATCAACCAAGATGGCCATCTGACAGAATGAACAACCCCCTACCGGAAACAAAAAAGCAGCAGTCATGCGGGTTATCCACTCAGGGGCACCAATGGACCCCCACTACATCTACATCCTGGGAACATCACCAATCTGGAAACTTGCAGAAATAACTGTGCACCTCAAAAAGTTCTCAAAATGACCCCAATCAACTGAGCAACTTTTGACCCATCTCTTGACTCCCCTATCCAGCCAAATTGATTGAGAAGGCCACCCACCAACAAGCAACTCACAACCCACAGTGAACTTCACAATCTTCTAGACCGCAATCAATCAGGATTAAGAAATAACTGCAGCACTGAAACAGCACTCATCTTGGCCACTGATGAAATTTGAATCATCCTGGACCAAGGAGACACAGCAGCCCTCATTCTGCTCGACTTCTGCGTGGCCTTTGACACTGTCTCCCTTAACACCCTCTTAAGAAGACTCCACAAGATTAAAATACAAGGATCCACTCTCAAATGATTTGATCCTTCCTCACAGGAAGAACCCAAAGGGCCAGGCTGCCACCCTCCCCATCAGAGACCATGAAATTGATATGTGGAGTCCCAGAGGGATATTTCCTCAGCCCCACTCATTTCAACATATACATGACACCGCTCATCAACATCATCCGATCACAAGACATCTTCGCCATCTCTCACGCCGATGACACATAACTCCTCCTCTACCTGACGGACAAGACAATTACCACCAGGACCAACTTCACCAACTGCATGACCATGGTAGCAGATTGGAAGTGAACCAACATCTTGCAGCTCAACTCCAACAGAATGGAAGTACGGGTCTCCGGCAACAAGACATCCCCATGGAACTCCACCTGGTGATCATTGGAGCTAGGACTAACACTCACACACACAACCCATGCAAGAAATCTAGGGTTCATCCTAGAAAACAAGGTCAACATGACTGCTCAAGTCAATGCAGTGTGCACCTCCTGCTTCCACATCCTACGCATGCTCCGAATTATCTTCAGATGGTTGCCTCATAACACTGGATAGACTGTCACAAAATCACTCATTAACAGCACTCTGTATGTCGGAATCGCCTCTACACAGACTACATATCATTAAAGAATACCGCTGCAAGAGTCAAACTCGACCTCCCACACCACACCCACATCTCACCGCACCTCGGGAAGCTTAGCTGGCTCCTCATTCACAATCACAGCACATTTAAACTTCTCACGCACACATACAAAGTTCTACGCAGCACAAGACCAGAATACCTGATCAGGCGCATACACTTTCACCAACCCCCTGATACCTATGCTCTGCCTCACTCTTACTTGCACACACATTCCCCACATCCCTACACACATTCCCCACATCCCTACACCGGACAACAGGACCACCCTCAAGCTGGCCACTCGGAAGCACCACCAGCTGATCCGCGCCGCCAAGAAAACTGCATTCAAGGACCGGCTGGACAACAACGCACACAACAGCAAGGAACTCTTCAACATCGTGAAAGAGCTATCCAACCCCAGCGCAGGAAACAACGACATCACCCCATCGCAAGACCTCTGCAACTCCCTCGCTTCATACTTCCACAACAAGATCGCGGACATACACAACAGCTTCAACGACCAACCAACGCACACCATGACCGAACAACCACCCCCCACCACCACCCTCCACGCCTGGATCCCGATCAGCACGGAAGACACCATCCGCACGATGAACTCCATCCACTCCGGATCACCGACCGACCCCTGCCCTCACCACGTCTTCAACAAGGCCGACGCTGTCATCGCACCCCACCTGCGAGACATCATCAACACATCCTTCGACACCGCCACCTTCCCTGAGAGCTGGAAGCACGCCGAACTCAGCGCTCTACTCAAGAAACCAACAGCGGACCCCACCGAACTCAAGAACTACCGCCCCATCTCGCTCCTCCCGTTTCCAGCCAAAGTCATCGAGAAGACCGTCAACAAGCAGATGGCCGCCTTCCTCGAGACGAATGGATCCCTCGACCCCTCACAGTCCGGCTTCCGAGCCAATCACAGCACCGAGACCGCCCTCATCGCCGCCACCGATGACATCCGAGCCCTGATGGACAACGGAGAAACAGCGGCCCTCATCCTCCTAGACCTCTCCGCGGCATTCGACACTGTCTGCCACCGCACCCTAGTACAGCGCCTCAGCAACGTCAGAATCCAGGACAAGGCGCTGGAATGGATCATCTCCTTCCTCGACGGAAGAACACAGAGAGTCCGCCTACCACCGTACAAGTCAGAGGCCTCCGAAGTCATCTGCGGCGTCCCTCAAGGATCCTCTCTGAGCCCCACCCTCTTCAACGTCTACATGAGCCCCCTCGCGGCCATCGCACGCCAACACAACCTCAGCATAATCTCCTACGCCGACGACACCCAGCTGATCCTCTCCCTGACCAACGACCCCGCCTCCGCCAGAGCCAACCTGCACGAAGGGATGAAAGAGGTAGCCGAGTGGATGACGACCAGCCGCCTGAAACTGAACTCTGACAAGACGGAGGTCCTCATCCTGGGCTCTTCACCCTCCGCCTGGGACGACTCCTGGTGGCCTCCCGCCCTGGGCACCGCACCCAAACCGACAGACCATGCACGCAACCTGGGCTTCATCCTGGACTCCTCCCTCTCCATGACCAGGCAAGTCAACAACGTCTCCTCGGCGTGCTTCAACATCCTACGCATGCTACGGAAGATCTTCTGGTGGATCCCCACCGAGACCAGGAAGACCGTCACCCAGGCCCTCGTCACCAGCCGACTGGACTACGGCAACGCCCTCTACGCCGGTACCACCGCCAAGCTCCAGAAGAGACTCCAGCGGATCCAGAACGCCTCAGCCAGACTCATCCTCGACATCCCACGAACCAGCCACATCTCCGGACATCTGAGAGACCTTCACTGGCTCCCCGTCAACAAAAGAATCACCTTCCGCCTCCTCACCCACGCACACAAAGCCCTACACGACCAAGGCCCGAGCTACCTCAACAGCCGGATCAACTTCTACGCTCCCAAACGCCACCTCCGATCAGCCAACCACGCCCTCGCCGCCGTCCCCCGCATCCGAGGAGCGACTACAGGAGGAAGGTCCTTCTCCTACCTGGCCGCCAAGACCTGTAACTCCCTCCCGACCGACCTGCGCCTGACCCAAGACCACCTCTCCTTCAGGAAGAAGCTGAAGACCTGGCTGTTCGAGCAGTAGCGGCACCCTCCCTCCCCCAGCGCCTTGAGACCCTTCGGGTATGTAGCGCGCTCTATAAGTGTCATTGATTGATTGATTGATTGACATCCCAAAACCAAAACTGGAGGTCACTCATCCTCCCACATTCCACCCAAGACATGGAAGGATCTTACGGGTGACGTGTCATTCTGCGACGCAATCTAGACTTGTCCCAATCAGGCATATTTGTTTGTATATATAGCAGTGCCGAACACGGAACCCGCACCTCCATCCCAGCGGTGTCCCGGTTTGAGGCAACGACGGACAGGTGAGAGCCCAGAGGGGGCAGAATCTTTCTCAGTGGCCTCGACTTGCTAATTGAGTTTCCCGCTATGCGCTTGCAAAACAAACAAATATTCATCTAGAATAACTAGGGCGTTTTAGGGTTAGTATTTACACATACACAGGCAGCGGTCTGCCTCGGAATCCTTCATTGACTCCATAGTTACGTGAACCCAAGTTACTGACAAATATTTATTGACAACTTTTGTCAGCATTTGCGATTCTCAAATGCTGGCAACAAAGCTTGCTGCTAGACCTTCAATAACTCCAAACTAGATAGAATACAGCGTCCCATTACCTTTAAAGATGTTCATATAGGGAGTGGTTCGCCTTGTTCTGCTATGTGTTTCTGAAAGCTTGTTGCTAGGCGTTCTTTCAAGCCCTTAAATCATCCTGATTCAGATACAATACCGCGTCCCATGATTTGTATAGATATCCATATAGGGAGCGGTTTGTTCTGTCTTACAATGACGTCTGCTATGCGTCTTTAAGCATTCAACTTACTTCACATCTACAAAAAACACCGCGTTCCACAGTCTGCAGAGATACATATAAAGGGAGCGGTTGTCATGTAGCATTGCCCTAGACCGCTTCTTGCGACTTTGGCTGAGGGTTGTTTGCCCTTTTGTTTTTAAATGGTAGCAATTTGATGACCGTGTAGAGACTTATTCAATTCACGGCCATTATTTGTCAGAGGATAACGCTATCTGACTACACTTTTTGCACATTTCTCTTTTTCTTCTTGTTCCTGCTCGCTGTATCAATAATTCCATAGAGCGGGGCCTCTAAGACACATGCTGGTGCCCGGTGAGGTGAGGAATTGTCCTCTTGTCTCTCTGGTAAGTGTCCATTATTGCAAAAAACAGCATCATGTAACACTTTTTGTGGTAGAGATGCAATAATTTGGTTTCTTCATATTCTTTATGTATCTTTCCCTCCTGTTATATTTACTTTTACAGATGTCCACGACATCATGCCAGCATGGGGGATTTGAAAAAACTCTTCTCTTTTTGTAAAAACAACAAAACTGTATGTATTTACATTTTATAGATGGTGACAGTTATGATGCTGCATTTATAAGCATCAAGGTCCTGAAGAAAGCTAGGGAGTGTCTTTTCACCCCATCATAGCTGAAACATGTCGACCACTTGAGTAGTGACATACTTTAACTACTCCTGATTATTTGCACTTTTTTTATGTAGAAAGCCATCTTTGGAGACAATTGATCTGGATTTGATATCACTGCTGTCCTAGATGCCTATCCTTTTTAATTCACGTTTCTCTCTTTTGCACTGCACCACTTTTCTACCCTCGATTACTACTCCTTGGTTAAGAAATTCTATAACGAGGGTACTACTATACACATGTGCCCTTTGTCCTCATGGTTAGAGAGACGGCACAGTATAGTATTTTGGTAACCCAGAGGATGACACTGGACACGATGCGTGTAATGATGGGATACCAATAACCAGTTATGTATTTCTTTTCTGGTTTCTTCTTCCTCTTTTTTTGCATCCTCCACTATTAGTGTTAATCTCTTCACCGATTTGTGCTTTTGAATAGATCGTAGGAGCTACATTATGAGAACTTTCAATCTGATCTGTTCATCCAGCCATTGAACATTTCTATGTGATCAGACTTTTTGGACTCTATTATGTATATGAATCAATTTGGATAGGGGATTGAGTCCTTAAGTCTTTAAACTTTCCCTCTTGGCCCTTCTTTATACCCTTTTGTATTTAGGATCTTACCTAACACATCAGAGCCTAGTTTGTGAGTTCCGCAGGAAGCCAAAGACCTGGCTCTTCGTATAAAAACCCTTGGGGACCACAGACCTACACACCTGCCCAAGCACCTGGATGCCCTCTAGGTGATTAGTGCACTATACAAATCAATATAATATAACATAACATGCATCCTGCAATAACACAAATACACTACACAGCATCACAGACGTCTGGCGTTATAAAGCTTTATAAATTCAAATTCAATTCACAATGTGTTTTGGGATGAAAAACCTAATATTTGAGGTATTTGGTGGACAACAAAGTTAAAGTTGTTGAATTAGTGTTCCTGCAACAGTTAAATAAAATTGATTGTAGGGAAGTGCTTGGTCACCATGTAAAGGACTTTGTGAAATTTGCATAATTTAATTTGCTTGATTACAAAACAAATTCAGAAAAATTACATGAAAGTAAAATTTGTCTCTGCGTTGATTTGGGGCGTGAGGACACTTTCCACCATAAGAAACAGCGCAAAAAAATCAAATCAGCAAGCGAGCAACAGCTCCTCATGCTCTGGTCATTGGCCTTGCTCCTGGGCTGCTGTTAGGGTATTTCTGGTCTTCAATTAGAGAGCTGGCCCTTCCACTCGTCCTAGGTGTAGTATCCGGCTGGATACATTCTAGTTTTCGACTGCTCTAGTAACCCACACTAGACACCCACCCACCACAGGCGTTACCAGTCAGGTGACCCTATCAATAAAAGGGGCCGGGCGCACATGCCCTGGGCCAGTTATCCCACCATACTACCGGCCGTCTGTGTCCATCTTTTCTTGCCATCTGGGCCTGAGGCCCAACACCACATTGGCGACAAGGTGGGTACCTAATCCCGTGAGCCTACTGCTCTGCTTTATCGTTCCTCGTGGGGGAGGAAATAAACCTGGCAAGCGACACCCCCGGTGAGCCCTATACAATCACCCATGTCTGCGGAGAGGACTGACCCCTTGTGTCACCCGGTCACTGCCTCCTAGGCCCAGGAGGAGTAGCGGTGCCTGCACGGTCGCTCACACGGGGGATTTGGGGGGCAGCCGAGCCACGAGGTCTGCCCCCCGGGCAGGTTTGGGAGGGGGAAGGGGACCCATGGGCGCGGCCATTTTGCCGCCGGATGGGCTGCCTGGGAGAGCCCAAAGGCAGCCCAAAAGTTACCAACAAGCCCAAAAAGGGCTACTTATGGGGGCTTAACTTCCGCCCAGCCACCATTTTAGGTATTGTAACCTGGTGGCTGGGTGTGAAGTTTGTAGCTTGTCAATTATAGCTGGTTTGTCGCTTGTCGGTTGGCGAAATTGTTAGGATGACGGGCGCGGAAGATGTGCGTGTATTGGAGGCCATCCGCCTGCTGAGTGAAGCAGGGTGGATGGACCTCTTGGTGGGGCTGCGGGAGGCACGGCCGGTGAGGCAGGCGTCTTTCGGGGTGGCGGCGGCCGTCTTGGCCTGCTCGCCGCCGAGGAAGACCCAGAAGCTGCAGGTGAGTCTCCAGGGCCACGCCGATGTCAGGAGCGCGGCCCCGGATGACGGAGGGTCGCGGGCGAGGCACGTTGCCAGGGGCGCCTCGCCGCGTTTGCAAGGAGCGGTTGGGGGCGGGCGGGGAGACGGGCCGGTGGGGAGGCCGGCAGGAGATGGAGGCCGAGCGGGCGCGCGTGGAGTCGCGCGGCCGCCCGGAGTTTGTCGACAGTAGCGGGAGGGGCGG